>NW_026991720.1:10017500-13015000 GCF_029215605.1 Mirounga angustirostris | reverse complement strand
ATTTACCAAATGGAATAGACTCATTCCTTCATTCTATGGAGCTTTAGAACTCCTCCTATGTATTAGATGTTTTAAGAGACAAAAAGAAGTAATGTTGTCTCGTTTTTCCAAGTGGTTGAATGACTCTACAAGACATAGCAGACGGTAGGAGAGAAGATCCAAGGGTTTATGGATCAGCAACCTTCTCGAGGGAGGGCTGGTGTCTTACCCATATTTATACAACAAGACCTGGATTAAAGATGGAGCTCCACAAATGATGGCCAGGTGAATGAGTCAATGAATGAAGGAGTGTCCAGTAAGGGAGAGGTCCAGTCCACAGGTGTGCTACATGGTGGGCCCTTCCTACAGAATGGGTGGTTCTGGGTAGAAGTGCTCAAGAGGACGGGGTCTGAACTGAGCCCTGAGTGACTCTGGAAAGGGAAGGTGTCTCTCACTGATACTCACCCTCTTTCAAACCCTCCTCCCCTCTACCAAGCTTCACCTTGTTTCTCAACTCCTTCCACTGCATGTACATATGTGGGTGTAAGTGTGTATGGTGTGTCTGTTTCCAGGCCTTACTTTCTGGGCATTTATGAAGCACTTACTTTGTGCCAGCCTCTAAGTAATATACAGATATAATCCTCACAGCAATCTTTGAGGTAGCTACTATTCTTATTCCGTGGAAAAGGAAACAGGCACAGGTAAGGCCCCGCAGCTAGTAAGTGGTAGTTCTAGAGGTCAAGTCCAGAGAGTCTGACCTCCATATTCAGTCCTTTTCACCACAAGGCTCTGCTGCCCACATTTGTCCAGTGGGATCAGGGACCTTCCCGAGTGTGTGTGGGTCTGACTTTTGGATTTGGATAAAATGCAGAGCACATACAAGGATGTTGTCTCCGATCTCTTCAGGCCTATTCCCCTCTGCTAAGTCTTCCTCCTCTGCATGGAAATAGACTCAATCTTGCATATTTCAACAAAAGAAAAGTCCTAGTCTGTGTTCCCGCCTGTCACTCCTTCTCCCTCCTCTTTACAGTCAGCCTACTTGAAGGCACAGTATCTAAGTGACTTTTATTCCTTATCTCCCATTCATTCCTAGTAACTCAATGAGGCTGACTTCCGTTAAAGAGTGTTTGCCAAGATCAGGAGGGACCTAGTTACAAATCTAGTAAGCTCCACGTGGGACAGACCATGCCAATTTTATGATCTACTGCGTTCCCTATTGCTGGCACAATGCCTGGCACACGGTGGGTGCTCAGCAAATCTTTGCTGAATGTCTTATGACATTATGTCTTATTTGATCCCAACAACATGAAGATCATTGAAATTCTTTGTTCCTTTCACTTCCGTGATATCCTTCATGCTGGATTTTGCCTGACCCGGTTGGACCATCCATTCTCCTCCTTCTCTCCCTCTTCTCTTCCCTTCAATATTGGTCTTCAAATTCTATCCTTAGCCTTCTTCTCATTTTTATTCACCTACCCTGGGACAGCAGGCCTTCAATCCTACAGCTTTACATGATTCTCATATCAGTATCTCAAATAGTAATCTTTCCCAGGCATGAGACCCATACATCCGGTGCCATAATGGACCTTTACAGTTATGTGTCTATTAGGCATTTAACAAACTGAACTTCACATCCTTCTCTTCTAAGACCTGTCCTTCCCATCCTTCCTCCCATCCCCCCTCCAAAAAATATAAAAGGAAATGGAAATAAATCCAAGCAGAGAAGCAATACTCTATGCCTTTTCTTCTTCTCCTTTTTTTTTTTTTTAAGATTTATTTATTTGAGAGAGAGAGCGTGCATGCCAGCAGGGGGAGGGGCAGAAGGAGAAGGAGAGAATCTCAATCAGACTCCCCACTGAGTGTGGAGCCTGACACGGGGATCGATTTTTTTTTTTTAAAGATTTTATTTATTTATTTGAGAGAGAGAATGAGAGACAGAGAGCACGAGAGGGAAGAGGGTCAGACGGAGAAGCAGACCCCCCGCTGAGCAGGGAGCCCGATGCGGGACTCGATCCCGGGACTCCAGGATCATGACCTGAGCTGAAGGCAGTCGCTTAACCAACTGAGCCACCCAGGTGCCCACGGGGATCAATCTTATGACCCCGAGATTATGACCTGAGCCAAAATCAAGAGTCGGACACTTAACCAAATGAGCCATCCAGGTGCCCCGCCTTTTCTTCTATTCTATATCTTGGTCAATGACATCACCATTTCCCATCATCCAAGTCAGAAGCCTAGGAGTTACCAGCAACTCACCCTTCTCTGTGCCTCACACACTCAGTCACTAATTTCTATCAATTCTACTGATCTTTTCCCCCTAAGTTCTAAGAGAACTTAGCTGGTGTAGAAAGTACTTCTTTGTTTTCTTCCCTTTTTTTTTTTTTTTAAAGATTTTATTTATTTGACAAAGAGACACAGCGAGAGAGGGAACACAAGCAGGGGGAGTGGGAGAGGGAGAAGCAGGCTTCCCGCCGAGCAGGGAGCCCGATGTGGGGCTCGATCCCAGGATCTGGGACCATGACCTGAGCCAAAGGCAGACGCTTAACGACTGAGCCACCCAGGTGTCCCGACTTCTTTGTTTTCAGTTGATCACCAAGATTGATCATGGTGGCTCTAAGTCAGCATGGTTTTATAATTGTGAAGAGAATATTATGCAGGATTATATAGAATATGAGGTCTTCTTGTTCCTCAAATATGGTAAATAGATTCCTGCCTTGGCAATTTTGCTCCAGCTGTTCCCTCTTCCTGGAATGCTTTTCCTCCAGATATCCACTTGTCTATTCCTTCACTTCCTCGGGGTCCACTTAAATGTCACATTCTTAGGAGAGCTTTCCTAATCTCTGTACATTAAACAGCAACCCTCACCAGCACCCCACTGCATCTTGTCCCCCTTACTTATTTAATTTTCTTTCATAGCATTTATCTTTGTATGTAGACATGTGTGTTTGTGTATAGGTATGTAGTTTGTCTTGTGACCTGACATGTATATGTTCACGTCTACGTATGAAGTTTGTCTTTCTCCCCGGAAAGAAGATGTCATGAAGCCAGGGACTCGGTTTCGGTGACTGAATTCAGTTTTGTTGTTACATGTAGCAGCTGCTTGATGAAAATGCATTGATGAATAAATAAATGCATATGGGATGCCCCCAAAGAGAGACTTTCTGAGAATGGAATTGTTTTCACGTGGAGGGTAGGATATAACTTTAGTTTTTTCCTACAGAATTCCTTTTCTTGGCAAGATCTTTATTTGAATGAGCTTTAACCACCTACCAAAGAAGCCTGGGTCTCAGCCTCCAAAAACAAGTCAGGAAAGCCACAGAGGAAGGCACAAGGGGAAAGGAGAGGTCACCCAAGTCCACTTGCTCATCACTGGCCACTACCAAGGATCCACTTAATGGGAGAGAACCACAGTGGGGGGAGGGGGGCACTGCTGTCTCATGCATGGGGACTCCCAGCCTGCGGGACGTGCACGAACCGGAGCATTGATTTGATTTAAGATGATTCAGCACTCCTCAAAAATGACTTCATGATGTATTGTGTATGTAGTATTACGTATTATTGTTTTAATGATGCTCTTTATTTTTGAGTTGTGCGCTATCTCTTAAGATAGGGGTGGGCTGACATATTGCAAAGATGAGGCTAGGAAGCGCACCCGCTGGAGTAGAATCATCCCTACCCCCAGAGCTCTAGGCAGGAAAGGTATTACCACCCCCATTTCAGAAAGCAGACAGGCGAACAGAGAAATAATGTGACTTAGCTGAGACTGGACAGGATCAAAGGCCAGCTCCGCTCCCAGGACAGTGCTCACCACTACTCCATGGTTCTTGCTTCTCCCAAATACCCTTTTCTCTGCCCCACCACCTGCTCCTGCTGTCCTGTGCACATGGGCTGTGGGAAACATTTTCGCTTGTACGTGGACAGACGTAAGCACACCTCCCTTAGACTTCTTTATCATACTTAAAAATTAGAAAACAAACTTTCCCAGTGTTGCAAATTTAAAGATTTTTCAGGGTGGGGGGATAAAGATTTATTGGACTCATATTCCCTATGTTGTTTGTAATGACTGTATGCCCCGAGCCTGCTACATACACATTAGGTAACACCAGGAATGCCCACTGGTTCCACTGTATCTGTTCCTCTGCCTTGTAGGCTGGCAATGAACATGAATAATCACTGGTGTTTGTGGTAACACTTTAGTGTTTACAAAGGGCTGTCACAGATCTCATTTGATCAGCGACTCTAGGAGGCTGGAGGGCACGGTGATTAAGAGCCTGGGATTTGGAGTCTCCCACTTCTAAGCTGCCTGACTTGGGGCAAGTTCCTTATTATCTCATCAGTAAAAGGGAATGATAAACTCCTCAATTTGTTGGGAAGATTAAATGTGGTCATGTGAAGGAGGTGCTCAGGACATGCCTGGCTTAGAAAAAGAAAGCTCACTTTATTATCATCATTCTTGGCACAGATATGACTTGTATAAGGGTCATCTATAACCACCTTAACGAAAAGGCTGCAGCCTACAAGTTTATCTATTTCTTGCTATAACCTTTTAAGGTCATTCTGTCTGATCTCCCATCCCCATTCCGAGATGACCTCTATGGGAAATTGCACAGATTTGGGGGGTGGGGGCAGTAACTTTCAGGTATGAGTAAACTTTCATTTGCAGATATTAAAATTCGAGTCCGATGTGGTGGCAGACTTTCAGCCTTGTGTCTAATTTAAATCTCCTCCCTTTCCTAGCTTGGGTTGGCCCCACTCTTGGAAACCTGCAGTGAGAAGAGAGATCTGTACAGTCTTTTATTCTCATTGTCCCACCTGCCACCCCTGAGCCCTACTAGCTCTGGTTCCTCTAGGGTTGGGAGGGGCGGGGAGGACAGGTAAACCACCCACAGGGTCTAGGGCCTGGTGTGACTGCTCTCTGAGTTGGCGCCTTGCACGTGGTAAGGCTCGGGGGCTGGCTCTATCTTCTCTGGGGCACCTTTGTGATTCCTTTGGAGGAGCTTCATGGGGACTGACATCCACTGTGGCCTCCAGCTGACCTGGTCCCCACTCCCCCCTCAGCCCCCATAGTTGCTGCCATCCCACCATGGAGACCCTTCCTGTTGTAGTCATCATACCCCTACAGGCAAAATTCTTCGATGGAGTCTTTCCAAGGGAACCTTACTCTTCATTGGCTTTCATGTGGTCCGTGCAGGAAGCCCAGGTGCCTTCCCCTACCGGACTCTGGATGCGTGGCTTTGTCATCGCTCTGTGGCCACAGGTGTCCTTAACCAGCTTCTTGCCTCATTTTCTCAGGCCACATGTAGGTACCATCTGCTACACTCTAAGGCACCTGTGGGCACCTCTCCAAATGGCACTCTCGAGGGCCCTTTCCCCGGCTTAAAGTGGTGCTGGTGGAGGAGTGGGGAAGCTCCCATGGGAGTGGGGAGAAGTCTCCCGTTATATGTAAACCGAAGGTGCCGAGTGCCCTACAGGTTGCAGAACTAGCTCAGGGCTCCTTCTAGCACATTCAGCACTAGGTCTTAACACCTCTTCTTAGAACAGTGCTGTCCCATAGAAATAGACTGCAAACCACACGTCTCATTTTAAGTCTCTTTTAGCCACGTTAAACACATAAAAAGAAGCAGATAAAATTAATAACATTTTATCTAAGCCATTCATCAACATGTAATCAATAAAAAATTATTCCTGCAATATCCATACCGAGTCTTTGACAGCTGGTTTGTATTTTCCACTTACACGTGTCTCAGTGCAGGTACTCAGTAGCGATTGCAAGTACTCGTGCGGCTGGTGGCTACCCTACTGGACCGGCCAGCTTTAGAAGATGGAGGGAGGGGGCTCGTCCTCTGTTGTTTGCAGCCGTGAGGCCTCAGAACCAAGAGTTTAGCTGGGACCCGTACAGTGCATTCAGCCAGCATATGGAGAACCAGGACTCAAATGCAGGTCTTCGAACATAACGTTCAGTGTTATGTTTGCTTGTTCGGTTTTTACACCATCATGCCATTCAAACAGATATTGCAGGGCTTTGTTCATGGGGATCTCCATGGCGGAAGGGACGTTTGGGCCGAAGGAGATTGCTGTAGACATCTGTGTGAGTTTTTGGAGGTTCTGGGGTAGCTCCACTGTGGGCACTGGCAAGTTGGAGCCTGCTCCTGACCATCCACTCATGCTGGTCTGTGTGGGGCTGTGAGGTGGAGGAGGCTCTGAGGTCTAATCGTAGATGTTTCCGCAGGACGCACTGTTAGCTGGGGAGGAGCATGGCAGGTCTTTAGCTCCCACTGTTAAAAAGAAACTATTCCGTGGTAGTTTGTCTTTGAAAAGGCAGTACTCATCAGGAAATCTGTGGCCCGGCTGGGTATCCCCGTCTTTTGTCACAGTAGGGCAGGTTGCCTCATTATTTGGACTTTGAACTTTAAAAACAGTAAAGCTCCAGAGAATTCCAAATCTGATTGTTAAAGCACATGTTCCCAGTGTAGAAAAGAACAAACAAAATCCCAAATATCACACCCCAGAAAGTGTTGGGGAGGTCATCAAGAGGATGTGACCACTGGTTGACCTGGGAGCTGGACCCTGGCCCTCCGAGGCTTCTGATCCATTCCCTGTCCTTGGAATATGGGTTCTGATGGCCTTTCCTCCTCCCAGAGGTGGCCCCCAAGGACACAGCCTTGAGATAGTGATGTGGTAGTGAGACCATCTGGACGGTATACGTGACTGAACCCAGCTGAAGCCTCTACATAAACTTCTAAGATTTGGTGGGCAGGTGTGGAGGTCTGCTTATCTTGCGGTGCCCAAGATAAGCCTCATAAGTCAGTTCCCTTGCTCATTAAACCTGCCACCTACGAACATGGAGTGGCCTGCCTCTCTCTTCCGTCCCTCCTGCCCTGTATACCTGGGAGCCAGTTTCAGATTTCACCCAGGAAGCTCCTGAAGAGGTTGCAGACCTACAGAAATGCTCCCTGTTAACAGGTGGTGTATTCTTCCTTGCACTGCCCACGTGGGTGTACGTGCTCGATGCACACACACACCTGCACTGCGGGGGTCGTCCAGAGTAAGTGTGTTACTTTTCATTTAATAGTCTATTTTGAACTTTCCCTTGTCGTTGACATTCTTCAGAAGAATAATTGTAATAGCCAAATCATATTCCATTACATTCTACTGAATGTTAAGTTCTCTTCTGGGGTCTGAGGTGGCACCGAATCTGGAAAGGTCTGAGGAATGGAAGGGGCACGGGCAGACCGAGGCCCTTTCCCAGACCTGCCTCTTCCTGGCTGGTGACCTTGGTCTCTGGGTCACTGGCTGAAATTCCCTTGTCTCACTTTCCGAGTCTACAAAATGAGAAAAGTGACATCTACTTTCCAGAGCCATTCAGAGGCTGACTGGACACGTCTATGTAAATTACCCAACACGACGACGGCCCATAGTAAATACACAATAAAGGTTCATGCCTGTTTATCTTCCCTTTCCCTAGGCTTTTCAGATTATCTGTCATCAGCCCATTCTCCGGCACCCACGGCACTTTTGTGGAAAGAGAGCACCCTGTAAGGTGCCTGTGTGCTTTAAAGCTTGCATCTTCTGATTGCTTGGTGGGGACTTTCCGGGGACACAGGCTTGCCAAGCCACACTGATTTCCGTACTGTGCCCTCAGAACAGCTGTCCGTGACACATGATACAGAGGAGGGGACGTGGGAGCGTCTCAAGATGGAATGGCAGATTGTACTGGTCTAGCTCCTCACTCCCAGTAGGAAGACCCAGGGCACAGAGGGCGAGGTGCTGAGCGGGGTCTCCCCAGGTGTGTCTGGTTGGTGAAGTTGAGTTTCCTTTTTGTCTTTCCCTTCTATGGTTTCTGCCCTTAGTGTAGCAATGGGGCTACAGGGAGAAGGGATTCTTGTGATTTTTGGGGGGTTTGGAACTCTGCTTCTCACTTCTGGGCTTTTTTTCCCTTCTTCCTTCTCTCCAGGCACTTGGTTTAGCTGCTGACCTAGCTCATCAGGCGAGTACACATTTTGCAATTTGCCTTCCATTGTTTTGACAATGGATGTGATTTGTATGTGGCAGCATCACATAATATCCCTATTTATGGCAGCTCTTGACTCCGGAGGTAGGGATGAGGAGGGGGAAGCTCAAGCCTGTCTTCTGACCCAGAAACCACTTCTTGGTTCTACAGCAACTATCTTTCCCCCGACGATCTCTTCCTGACCTGGGGGGAGGTGCGGTGCAGAAAGGTCTGTTGGGCTTGGAATCTGTGGGGTATCCTGTTTCATTAAGCCACGCCACATGGCTCGATGTGATCTGGAACCTGGACCTACGGTGATGTTTTGTTTGTATACAATAAACAACTGTATGATGGGATTGTTAAGCAATAGGTACTATTGGCTTTTAAAAATAAAATCAGATTGCAGGAGAAAGAAATAGGCTTCAAGTCACTGTGACATTTGAGTCACTGCAGGGCATTGAATTGGGCAGGTACATCCCCCTCACCCTATTTTATGCCATGCTGCACACAGTTTTAGTAATTGTGGCAGGGTGGGATGGTGAGCTCATTTAGCCAACATTTATTGAGCACCTGCTTATGTCTGGCAATACACCGGGGATGGGAAAGACACCCAGACATGAGCACAGCCCTGAACAAGCTTGCATTTACTGGAGGGAGGGAGACATGAGTGATTGCACGAAGATACCTGAGAAGGGCTGGAGGAGCCCGGGCACCGGACACCAGCGTCTGGAAGCCTCCCAGATGTTGACTTGTTAGGGATACCTTTTTTTTTTTTTTTAATTTTATATTTTATTTATTTATTTGAGAGAGAGCATGAGTTGGGGGCAGGGCAGAGGGAGAGGGAGAAGCAGGCTTCCCGCCGAGCAGGGAGCCCGATGTGGGGCTCGATCCCAGGACCCTGGGATCATGACCTGAGCTGAAGGCAGACGCTTAACGACTGAGCCACCCAGGCGCCACCTGTTAGGGATACCTTTAAGGATGATGAGAAGCTTGCAGGCCAAGCAGGTGGGCAGCCATGTCGGCAGAGAGCACAGTGCCCTCAAGGACAGAGGGGGGAGTCTCCGTCCACTATGACTGGAGCCTGGGGGGCTTGGAGGGAGATGGAGACACAGGGGTAGGCAGAGGACAGTTCTGAAGGACCTTTCAGGGATCAAAGCAAGTCAGGCAGACCTAAGAGCTGTTTTGTTTTCACATAAAAATAACTTTCTAAATATAGCCACATTATGCTGAACCAACTTACACTCTAAAAGAAAGCTGTAGGCCAAGTCTCCCATTAGCTACTTCTCTGTTTCAGTTTTAATGAACGATCGCGGGAGCCCTCGCAGCGGAGTCGGGGTCCTGCCCGTGTCTCTCCCTTCTAGTCTGTGGAGCAGCACTCGCTGCGAGAGCCCAGGGTTCTGACCGCCACTGTGGCCACCAGCATCTCTGCCATCAGCTGCTGCAGCCTCCAGCTGCTTGGTCCTCAGAGGAGAGGAAGCATCCACACTCCGGGGTGGGTGCATCTCAGTAGTAATAAATAGAAAGATGCAGCCTTCCCATCAGCTTCTCTAGGTACCCGAGAGGCACAAGAACAGACTCTAGAAGGCTCTTCCCTCTGGGTACCCGATCTTTAATTAGGGGCTAACCCTGACTTGTTCCTCAGCCCTTCTTATGCTACGGACAGCAAATGCAAGAGATGGGGAACGTGAAAAAGAGAGTGACTGTAAGTGACTTCCATTTCTATACATGTTTCTGTAGCTCTAGCTTTGTGCTAGCTTCTGTTCTAAGCATTTTAGACATATTAACTGACTTAATCCTCTTTTTTTTATTTTATTTTTTAAAGATTTTATTTATTTATTTGACAGAGAGAGAGAGCACAAGTAGGCAGACAGGCAGGCAGAGGGAGAGGGAGAAGCAGGCTCCCCGCCGAGCATGGAACCCGATGCGGGGCTCGATCCCATGACCTGAGCCTAAGGCAGACGCTCAACCGACTGAGCCACCCAGGCGCCCCTGACTTAATCCTCTTAATAACCCTCCGAAGCAAGTACTGTCATAACCTCCGCTCACAAGTGCAGAGACGGAGATCCAGAGAGATGGGCTAACCTGCTCAAGTTCACACAGCCAGTACAGGGCAGGGCCATATGTTGAACCAGGCAGCCTGAGTCCGAGAATCTGGGCTTCCATCCCCAATTCTCAAATCTCTATATGGTTGCCCAGAACCAGACCCCCACTTGCTTCAGACATGGTTGGTGTGCAGTAATTTGGTCCTGGAATATTCCTTTTCATTTGAATCCGTTTGTCCTGAGTGAATCCCATAGCTGACATGTTCATTGCAGACTCTCTTTCTGGCTTCCCAGGCTGATCCCTTGGGGGCAAAAAACACTTGAGTTCTGGCCTCACCATCTTGTTCTACCTTCCAGTTCCTGTGACCTTGAACCCCAAGGGACTGATGAATTTGTGAATGAATGTTCAGCTCCCAAGGCAGCCCACACTCTTCCACCCTTGGAGCCTGAGTGATATGCTCATATCATGCAGAGTGAGAACTTGCAGCAAACAAGGCTAACCCAGACGTGCCCCATGTGGCCAGTGAGGACCATGGAGTTGCTGGTCACTCCACACTCTTGACTCTGGGGCTATTAAATACAGCATCCTTCCCCCCATCTCCACTGGGTACCATCTCAGGAGGGTCTAACGCATACTTACCCTCACTGTTTTTTGTAGGGTTGAGGGGGGTTTTTTGATGAGAAAAAAAATTACAATCATCATCATTTTTCTGTGCAAGGTCTTTAAAGAGCAAATAGAAAGATATTCAGAGCCCATATTTATTTTCCCTAAGTGGTATTTATTTAAATGCAGATATCCTGGTTTCCCCGTGTAGAGTTGCAAGCAATACCTTTCAATTTAAATGTTAATAGGAGTGTAAACTTCAAAATCAAAATTTTTCTGTGAGGGAGACCTGCTTTTTCTGGTTCTATTTAATGGTACCCCTTGCCTTTCATCCTCCATCCCCCCTCACTATCCACCCCCTTTTGCACACCATTTCCACTGTGCTGAACTAAATTCTTTTTCTAAAAAGTTGAGAATGCACCTTTCTCATTTCAAAACTTAGAATGTTAAGCATTCGGATCATGGAATACAGATGATGGGCTCGAACCCAGTAGGATTCATGAGATTTTTCTTTATCTCAGCTTTGGCCCTCAGAGTCCAACTCATCATCCCGGGCTCTTTCTAAGGGGATTTTTCTTAGGTCCACCCTGCATAATATTTTCACAAGGCTTCAGATACATGAGTTGGGTTTTCTTTCTTTTCTAAGAAGGCAGGAAGAAATGGGGAATGTAATACAAGCTATGTTAAGTTCCTGGATGCAAAATCCAACCCTTCACAGAGAGTGAAACAGGCAGTCTCTTACTCCCGAGGAGAGGAAGTAGGCACACAGGGCAATGCAGATGGGCAGGAATGAGGCCTTCGTCAGCACCTGGATCATTCCACAGGCAGAGCGGCAAATGGGATTGACTCAAGTGCAAACAGGAAACAACAAAGATTTCAAGACAATGGAAATCATGTGTACTACCTTTCAATTCAGGTACAGCAAGCATCATGTCCTTCCTAAGGACCTCCCACATGCATGTGAGATCCAGCTGCTTCTTCCCTTTATTTTCTGTTCCCTTCATTTTCTCATTATTTTTATCCTGCTACACCGTGTGTGTCCTGTAAGCCTCCTTACATCTTTTTTTAGGAACATGATAGCCTGTTAATACATAAATTAGAATCGATTTTATAATACAAATTTCAGTGACTTTGACTCCGCTATTTGAAGGGGTTGGTTTTGTTCTCCAGATGTTTTCAATAGACTCCTGTTCTTATTTCATGGAGACAAAATACGTTTCGTGTCTTGCCTCTCTGGGAATATTAATAATAATTTTGAATTGTTGCCTCTTCTCTCTGTGGCTTGTTTCCTCAAGTTCTTTGGCGCCCAGGTTATAGGTACTGGATTGTCAGGGGGCGGGGCCAGAGCGCTGCCTGGAAGCACTGGGTTGGGGGGGGCTTGTCAATGGGAAGCTCCATGGTAGAATGGTGGGATGGGCTGCCTGTGGGGCTCCCCCAGTGCTGGGTACCTAGGTCTTTCCTCCTGTGCTGGTCATCACTGGAAAGACCTCTCCCGGTCCCCGGATTAGATGGCAGAAGCCAGGCAGTCAGCATGTGGGGGCTGAGTAGAAGGGGGCCAGGGTCCCAGGGGCAAGCATTCAACATTCTATATGTGAACGGTCACTTAATCACCTACGAAGAATGAGCCTCGCTGAGCTTGTCAACCGCAGTGCTAGGTACCCCTACTCTACCTCCCTGGGGAGGGGGGGCAGGGAGACCCCAGCGTTGTGGGGTGGGTGAGGGAATCAAGGGATCTAGTTCCATCTCACATGGCTTCCACCAAATCCTGGTTGTTTATGCTCCTCCCCTCTGGGTAACTAATGGCCTGATCCAGAAGAACCTGAGGCTGCCCCTTCATGGGTCTCTGGGCACTGCGGTGGGTTGGTTTGCAGCTTGCCCGCAGCTGCATCTAGTTTGGCTCTAGCCAAGTGCACCGTCCACCGGCTTTGCCGCTTCTGGTCCTGGGTTGTTTCCTGTCGTGCTTGCCCATCCTTGTGGATGCCTATCTTTGGGAAAAAAAAAAAAAAATCACGGAATCATAGTTCTCAGCGTATTTGGGAGGAAGAAATGCTCGATATATTTGTTCAATCGCCATGACAACCCAGTAGGTCTTTAACTGCATTACTAATTTTATTTTCCCACACAACTCACTCCTCCTTTATGTCACTGGTTTGTCGATAAATTATTTAACTTCTTTGGATCTTGCTTTCCTTGTCTGGAAGATAGGACTATTTCTTGTCCTGTATCCCTTGCAAGCTGTTGCGGTGGCTGCACTGAATTACTACATAGGTCCGAGGACAAGATACCCAACCACACATGCATGGCTCTGCAAAATCAGCTTCATGGGGTGACGGTAAAAATCCTCCCGGCCAGTGAAAATATTTGGGCCTGACCTCTGGTCTTCATCCTGCTTTCCAGATCAACAACTTAGCCCAGCCCTCAGCTTTTGCTGACAAAGTGCCCCTAATCTGTGCCCGAGGACCACAGCCCCACTCAGACTTGGGACACAGGTGACGGTTCCCTGTCTCAGAACTTTTGCAAGAGAAATTATCTTCTTCATGCCCCTGCCTCTCTGCCTTTCCTCTTAAGTCCTAGACTTGGCTTTCCTCTGCAACCATGATGACCTTCCCACTTCCTCCAATTGCATTTCCTTTTCCTGTCCCGCACCTTTTGTCCATTCCAGGCCCAAGGGCACACATCCTACAGGACACATTGTCCACGTAATCCCCCAGGCAGTACCTTTGCTCCCATGGGTCTGCAGAGCCTGAAGATCAGGAAGGCCTTCCCATGAGCAAGGCCAAGTGCAGTGGTTGGTGGGGGGGGTTCTCTGGCTTCAGCGATGTTGTCTATCCAGGGCTGCCAAAGGCGCCAAGATTTGAGAAGCCCCTCATGCACTGAAAAGGGAATCAGTGGTCTCACAGGGGCAGAGAACGAAATTTCCTGATCTGTTTAAGGGGGGTATGAACTTACTTTATTCCAAAAATACCCTGACCTCTCCTTCCCCACTCCCGCCGCCTCCTTGCCCTTGACTACAGTGGAGAGTGGATGAAGCATTGCCAGGGGTCAGCCCAGATGGACTCACACATCAATGGGGGGTTTCTTCTCCACCAAGGAGGCAGCTCGGGCCTGGCTCACTCAAAGGACCATGGGTGGCGGCGAAGGAAGAAGGGCTGAGGAGGTGGCAGCAGAACCGTGTGGGGAGATGGGGGCCAGCACTACCACGGTGGTTAGCTCCCAGGCTAAGTGCCTGTGCGCCTGGAAAGACTGCACCTCTCCTTTCCAGCGGGCTGTGGGTGCCTGAGCATGGCAGCAGGGAGCCAGGCCGGGAAGCTTCCCGGCCACATCGGCGATCAGTGCGATCTGCGTAGTGTGGCATGGTAATTGCATGGTAATTAGGCAGCCCTGGCAGTTCCCATCAGTGACTGTAATGGGTATTATGTCTCCCTGGCCAGGACAGGCATTCCGGGCTGGGAGGCGAGGACCGAGGAGAGCAGCTAGGACAGGAACCTGGATGGATTCTGTGGATGAGATCCGTGGCAGAAGTCCGTGGATGGATTTCTGCCTCTGCCACAGGGTCCTGTCCTGCTTCCCATCCGGGCTGTTCTCCTTTGCCCCCCACCCTACACCCCAGCCAACTCCTCCTGGGAGGGGAGGGTTTGCCAGCGTCTCATCGTCCTTGTCAGGTCAAGGAGCGTGCACCTTCCGAGGGGAGAAGGCTGAGAGTTCTCTAGCCTAACTGTGCCGGGGTCTGCCATGGCTCCCGATGGGGATGACTGGAGTGGGAGAGGAACAGAGCAGATGGGACGCCCTCAGGGTCTGCAGAAACCTGCCGGGGACTTGTGAGGGATGAGATGAGATTGACCCGGGCTCCCCTGGGGTGTGGATGTATGTAGTTTGTTGTCGGGTGCCCTCCCCTCTACCCTCACTCTCACTCCCTCCTGTTGAGGGAAGGGAATGCCCATGGGGTCCTACAGGCTGCTCAGGCAAGCCCCTGGGCGCAGAGGCAGGGCAGGTGGCTTGCTCCTATTTAGCCCCATTGGCAGGACTGGGGCTGGCGGATGGGCTCCGCATGGACCACAGAGGTGGACAGGGAGCTGCAGGCCAGTGGGCACTGGGGCAGGGTGGGGGGAGTCAAGGACAAGCAGCTAGGGTGTTACCCAGAAGGAGGTAAGAAGGCTGGATGCCAGGGAGGGCGTGGGAGGCTGGTGGGGGCACGCAGTGGAGGGCAGTCGAGAGAGCCAAGGGCAAGGTGCTGAGTGAGGGAGGCTGAGATGTGAGAGCAGCTCTGCCCTCGCGCTTCCACTAAAAATACTGCCTTTCTACACAGCCCTTCTCCTGCCTGTACCCACGTCGGCTTTGTATGGTGGAGTCAGTGAGGCGTGGGACGGGGAAAGGCCAGACACAGAAAGCTGGGCCGACCTGGGTCCTGGGAGCAGAAGAGGCCTGCCCAGGGGCTCCGTGTGAGAGCAGGACGTGTGGCTCCCCACCTGCAGCCCCACATGCAGGGAAAGCTGAGCCCCTGGGAGCCCAGTCAACCCTGGAGGGAAGGGAGGGAGCTCCTGGCAGGTGCAGCCAGCCCGCCAAGACCTCGCCTTCCTCCAAAGGCCCATTTCTCCCCGAGATGTGGATGGTGCCCAGAAGGAGGTAAGAAAGGTAGCGCCCAGGAACCACACAGATCTGGGCTTGATGCCCTGTTCTGCCACTCGTTAGCTGTATGGCCTTCAGCAGTTCACTCCATTTTTCAAATAGGGATAAAGACAGTACCTGTCTCAAATGGTTGAGCCAGATGCTTGGGAAGGACAGTGCTAGTGAAGGACCTGGCACCAAGGAAGTGCATAAGAAATGACACCAGATGATGACGATCTCCCCGATGCTTATGAACCCAGCTGTCCTAGCCTGCTTTTTGCACCCGAGGATAGCTGCCATCGGGGGCGCTCTCCTCTACAAAGGGAGCTCAGTTGTCTGAGAAGGGTAGGTTGCCTTCCTGCTCCCCACTTCTGCCCAGGGCCAGGATGCACCTTGACCCTGAGTTCTAGGTTCTGAAGCTGACTTCTGTCCCCCTGCTTCCCCACAGACCTGCGCAGGATGACAGCCGGCTTCATGGGCATGGCGGTGGCCATCATTCTCTTCGGCTGGATCATCGGCGTGCTGGGCTGCTGCTGGGACCGAGGCCTTATGCAGTATGTGGCAGGGCTTCTCTTCCTCATGGGAGGTAAGGCCGCAGGCTTGGGGGCCTCTTGGGGGGCAAAAGTCCTGGCTCCTGGGATTCTGGGAGAATGGCCAGGGGACATTCATTCGTTCATTCATCAAACGTTTTTTGAGTTCCTCATAGCCATCTGCCACTGTTCCAGCTTCTGGGGATGCAAAGGCTAATAAGATCTGGTCCTTCACTTTCGGGGGTCTGACAGCCTGGTGTGGGAAAGATGTTGTGGCCACGTTGCGGAGAGAAGTATCAGACCCAGAGAAAGCACGAACTCAGAAAATGCCCCGGCATTTTATGCACATATTGGACTTAGTGGGGTGGGGGAGGGAAGCTGGGCAATTTCCTTTTCAGAAGCCTATCTTCACCCTTGATTTATGAGTCCTCAGTGCTGCTACCATTTCCAAATAAGGCAGTCTAAGGGTGGTAGACAGAGCTAGACCTTCTCTTATATCTGTCCCCCTTATTCTCTGCTGGTGTCACGGTCACTAAACTGGTCCAGCATCCCTGTAAAGGGTTATAGATACAGAGAACTGTATGGCTAGGCAGAAATAGGTTCCAGTCCACGGGAAGTCAAGTTGGTCCACACACTGCGTGCGCCTCTTCCCTGCAATCTCGGTCTGGAGCTGAAGCTCACCCTCAGGTCTACTCCGCAAGGAGAAGTGGGTTGGTGCACCGCGTGGAGCTGGGTGGAGGGGAGCTGGGCTTGGACAGTGGGAATTGGTTGTATTTATGGGAAGACAGGAAAGTGAGTCCTCCATATGCAAACAATGTCTGTTAGACTTTAGGCGCCACATGCTTATTATGGCCAGCTCGGGTCCTCTTTTGTGAAGTGCCTGATGCAGGGGTTCTGGGCAGAGATGGGAGCCTGCAGAAAGGTGGCTACTGTCTCTGGCTGCGCGGAGAGACGCCTGAGGGCCAGTGAGCCAGAGGTTGGCAGAGGAGGAGAATTGCGGGATTCGTCCTGGGGCCGACTGTTTGCCCCCATACCCCTGACGCACAGCCATCATGTGCCAGAGACAAGATGAGGCTTTCCAGGCTGACTGAGCCCGGTGCCCCAGAGTCAGATGTCCCACGCCTGCGGTCCTGGATGGGGGAGCGAGGAGGGCTCTCTAGTGGCCCCTACACCCCGCCTCCTGGTCTCCCTCAGATACAGGCCCATAGGACCTGCCCATCCTTTGTCCGTGCCCCGTGTCCTCCGTGAAGCAAAGCCTGGACTCAGCCCTGACCTCTGCACTCTGTTTTAGCCAACGGTGGAGACATTTTTGTTTTCACCCTCCAATCAAAGTCTCCCACAGACCCTGAAACGTAAAAAGATAAAAGCGGAGTGGCTCTGTTTGTAGTGAGCGTTCCCTCTAAGATGCTTTCGGTGATACAGAGACAAGCTCCAGTAAATGGGCTTTTCTAAGGCTCTAGAAAGGTCTCCCAGGAAACGGAGAAAAGCTGAGCAAACAGGCCTCGGGCAGAGCAGGAATCCTCGAGCTCTGGGAGCTGACCCTCTTTCATCCCTGCCGTCTCGAGGTGTTTGCAGCTCCCTGCACGCGCGCCCCTCTCTCCAGGTCCCGAGCAAGGCTCACAGCCAGCCCAGGTGCTAAGCCTCCAGGACCTTTCAACCCTCCTGACAGCTTCCTTCTGGGTGGCTCAAGTCAGCTTCCAGAGAGACCGAAGAAGAATGTGATTGGCCACCTCTGGCCGGATCACACACCATCGGCCAGGCAGTAAGCGGGCCAGAACTGAGTGACCAGGGCTGGGCCCACAGCTGTGAGCAGCGTGGGGTCAGGGGCCCTTCCTGCTCACCTGGGACCATGGGTGGGAACTCTCTCTGAAGGAGGTGTGGGGGCCTGGAGCCCTGCGCACAACCAGCAGGCCCCGGGCTCTGGGGCCACTGTCTGAAAGCTTTGACTGATTAGAGATCAGAGGCCCCGCCCTACAGGGTGCATGAGCAGGTGCGTGGCTCACCTTTTGCCTCCGTCACGCTCCTCGGTCACTGCACACACCAGGCACCTGAAGAGCTCTTAAAAATACTGATGCTGGGCTCTCACCCCAAAGCAGTCCCAGCAGGACTTCTGGAGGTGATCCCATGTGTAGGCAGGGGTGAGAACCTGTGAAATAGCTGAACTTTAAAGTTCTCTCCAGTGGTAAAATGTTATGCTTCTAGGGGTGAACCGGTTGGCCAAGACCTTTCATGATTTGCTTGTTTTTCCCTCCAGTCTCCCACCTCTTACGACTATTTCTCAAAGGCCTCTGCAGCAAGAGATAGGCAAGTGCTATAACAGGGCTTCGGTTACTGCTGCGCGGACCTCTCCGAGCCCTGGTTACTGAGGGGCTCAGCGAAATCCGCTTTCTAGGACGTGCACTGTATTTTTTTTTTATGGCAAAATCATAGTTCATGTTAAAATGTTAGCACCAAGAAGAGGCTTGGAGAAGTTGCTGTTCTAAGAGCTGTTTCTTGCTGACTGGGGCACTGTCCTGGTCGGAGCTAACCCATTCCGTCCACCCTGGAGCTTTGTTCCCTGTGTCCATAGGTAGGGTCATCGCCTCCCGAAAGAGGCTGGGGAGAGCACAGTGTCCACACACCTCATGGCGCCGTCAGGCCAGGCTCCGACAGAGGGGAACAGGGACAGAGCCACGAAGGGCTGATCTCTTGAACGGGGGTCTTTTCGGGAGGCTGAAGCTCCAAAGGGTGGAAGAACACTCTCTTCCTCCTCAGGTTCATATCCTTTCCAGGGAGGCCAGACACAGCCATGGAGTCCAGATGCCCAGAGCAGCTGCTGACCCCGTGAATTTGGCTCCATGAGCTGGAGAGGGAGCCGACTCAGGAGCAGAAGGTGTCCTACCCCCCATCCCCTGCTCAGCAGAGGGAGCACTGAGAGGCCCAGGGGTCCACCCTGAAAGGATGCTTTGACCTATAAAACCCCATGTGTCGGCACTGAACCCTCCCAGAACCTGACCAGTGCTTGCCCTCTAGGAGTGGACCTTCTAGGGTTGGCCTGTTCCAGTGCTCGGAGAGTCCGCTACGGTGACAGCCACCTCATGCATAAGGCAAAACAGTCAGTCACTCAGACTTTAGGTATTTATGGCAAAGTGGGACAAAAAGGCCTCAGAGCTCTAGCTTTCACCCAGACTGGCATTCCAGGCATCTAACTGAGCACAGACTGGGGCCCAAAGGATTAGACTGAGCTACAGGAGCAGCTGGTGGGGACCCACTGCAGCAGGGGGCCAGGGCTGGCCAGGCAGGGGTGTGGTGAGCAGATGGAAGAAGAAGAGTCTGCAAGCATGAAAAAAAGTAAATTTGGAGTCAGGAGTCCAAGGATGGAATTTCACTTGACATTGGTTGAAACTACCAGGGCCCAGACACAAAAACAAAAACAAACCAGCAGAGTTCTCTTAACAGCCTCTTCTCTGTTCCATGGGGAAGGAGTATGGCCCGTGCCATGCACCCCTCTGTTCCAGATTTAACTAGTGCCCACGTTTAACAGAGGAGACCCTGTACCTTGTGAAATAACTAGCAACAAATGGTTGAATTAACGCCTCGCGCAGAGGAGGCCGTTAATTTAGCAGGGCAGCTTTGTCGGGCCAGGAGGCTGGGGGGTGGTGGGTGGTGGGTGGCAGCCAGTTTCCCCTTTGGCAGGGCCTCCAGGAGCAATGCTAGCCCAGGCTGGCACAACACCAACTGGGTCCAAGCAGCTGCCAGAGACGAGTGTCTTGATGAATCATCATGGCATTCAGAAGCGCAGGAACATGATGACATGGGGGAAAGACAGCACGGTGGGGGCGCATGGGACTGCTACGGGTACTTGTAATTCTCGTGCGGGGGGACCTTGGAGCCCCCTCACGGACACAGAGCCACAAGCTGTATGGGAACATCCGGCCCCCGCCCCGCCCACGCGCTCCTGGCAGACACCGGTCATCTGCGCCACCATCCAGGTCTCGGCTGACCCTGGAGCCTCCTGTCTAGACACCCTGACTGACTCCACTCTGGCACCCAGCAATCAGTCCTTCACAGAGTTAGCATAATTTTCTTAAAACCCTAAGTCTGATAGGTCACTCCTCTGCTCCCAGTGCTCCAGAGGCTTCCAGTCAAAGTGAAAATAAAATCCACATTCTTTACCCTTTTTCTTTAGAAGCTGTCTTAGCTTCTAAGCTAAGGGCTCGGGCTGCTATAACAAAATACCAGAGATTGGATGGCTTATAAACAACAGCAATGTATTTCTTCCTGTTCTGGAGGCTGCAAAGTCCAAGCTCAGTACTTGGGCACATCCAGCGTCTGGTGGGAGCCGCTTTCTGGTTCGTAGACAGGTGTTCTCCTGCTGTGTCCTCATGTAGGGACGGGGCCGAGGGCTCTGTGTGGCCTCTTTTGTGAGGCCGCTGATCCCAGTCACGAGGGCACCACCCTCATGACCTAATCACCTCCCAAGGGCCCCTCCTCCTAATACCATCACCTTGGGGGTTAGAATCTCAACGTGTGAGTCCTAGGGGCACTCAAACCCTCCGTCCTTAGTGGAAGCCCTGTGTAATCTGGCTCATACTACCCATCCCCCCAACCCCATTGCTCTGCTGTCCCCGACTCTGACGTCACTCCAACCACACCGGCCGCCTTTCCCGCCTAGAACACACGTACCTTCCCTCCAAGGCCCTGGAGCTGCCTGATGCCTTTGTTCATAGAGCTCTCCCCGACGGGGTCTCCTGACGCACTCCTTCCTCAGACTTACTCCCACTTAGAAGTCACCCCGAGAGAGGGCTTCCTGGGCCACCCAAATCCATGAAGCCACCTGGTCACTCTCTACATTTTAATTAATTCAGCCTTCTATGGCTGATACATATATATAGGTTGATTTTTTTTTTTTTTTAACAGCTTAAAGCAAACATTTATTATCTCACGGTTTCCACAGATCTCTGCTCGGGGTCTCACAAAACGGCAGTCGAGGTGTCAACCGGGGCTGGGGTCCCCTCCAAGCCCGGGGTCCTCTTCTGGGGTCATGGTGTGGTCAGTGGGATTCAGTTCCGGGCTGCCGCACTCAGGGAAGCTTGCGTGTTCGGGCCGGCAGGAGAGAGTTCCTGACTTCTTCCATCTCTGACCTTCAGATCTCCTTTAAAAAAAAAAAAAAGATCTATTTTTTAGATTTATAATTTTAGATTTACAGAAAAATGGAGTGGGTAGTACAGAGAGTTCCCGTGGTACCCTCTGCCTCTGCACACAGGTTCCCCTCTCCTCAACATCTTCTGTTAGCAGAGTCTGCAACAATTAATGAATAAATATCGATAGATTATTAACAAATGTCCATATTTTATTCAGATTCTCTTAGGTGTAACCGGATATCCATATTTTTTTTTCTGTTCCATGCTCCCATCCAGGATCGCATGGTACATCCAGTTATCACGTCGCCTTAGGCTCCTCACAGCTGTGGCCACTTCTCAGACTGTCCTTGTTTGTTTTTTTTTTTTTAAAGATTTTTTATTTATTTATCTGAGAGAGAGAATGGGAGACAGAGAGCATGAGAGGGGGAGGATCAGAGGGAGAAGCAGACTCCCCGCCGAGCAGGGAGTCCGATGCGGGACTCGATCCCGGGACTTCCAGGATCATGACCTGAGCCGAAGGCAGTTGCCCAACCAACTGAGCCACCCAGGCGCCCCTGACTGTCCTTGTTTTTAATGATGTCCGCGGTTTGAGGAGCACTGCTCGTCCATACTGCAGGATGCCCCTCTGCTGGGACTTGCCTGACTTTTTTTCATGATTAGGCTGGGTAGCGGGTTTGGGAGGAAAATCGCACGGGGTAAAGTGTCATTTCATCACACCGTGTTAAGGGTACATCCTGTCCGCATGACGGAGGAAGTTGCCCCTGATCACCTGGCTGAAGCAGTGTGGGGGGGCTTCTCTGCTGTAGAGTTACTCTGTTTTCCCTGGTTCCATGCTGTTCTCTGTGGAAGGATGTCACCAGGCACAGCGCACACCTGAGGAGTGGGGGCTTCTCCTTTAGGGGGGAGGGTCTACATAAGTTATTTGGAATTCTTCTACAAGAGAGATTTGTCTCTCTCCCCCATTTATTAATTTATTTGATCATTTATTTATGTCAATGTGGACTCGTGGATACTTATTTTTTATTTTGGGTTGTAATCCAATACCGATTTATTTTTTTGCTTCAGTTCCAGCTTTGGCCATGGGGAGCTCTGTCAGGTGGCCCTGTGCCCTTTTGACATATTTTATCAATGTGGGGTTTTGGTTTTGGTTGTTGTTGTTATTTTTTTGTTTTGTGTTTGTTTTCTGAGCTTTTCCTACTTTCTGGCACCACAAGGGGCTCTAGGCTCCTCTTGTATATTTCCTGCCATTTCTCCAAAGAGCCCCGGTTCCTTTTATTGGAGAAGGGTGTTAGACACCAAAATCCGGGCACTAGGTGTCTGCAGTGTTGTTAGCATGCTGTATTTGTTCATTGCCTCTCTCTCTCCACTTAGATGTAAGTTCCATGAGCCCCAGAACCTTGTCTACCTTGTTCTCCAAGGTATCCCCCAGGTCGGGAACAGGGTCTGCACTCTCAAATATCTGTTGAATGCGTGCATTGCAAAAATGAGTTCTGTGTAATAGAAAGTATTTTGTTTTGTCTCGATGGAACAGGTATCAAGAAGGTATCTGCCTTATCTTCTGTTCCTGGCCTGCTCTTCTCCCCTTCCATGGGATTCCTTACCCTCTTTCTCTCTTTATTTGAACAGTCCTAGGGTCTGTGTACTTCTGGTAGAAAATATCTCACATTCCCTTTGGAAGGAGGGTATGCATTATACATGAATTCATGAAGACCTCTATCTTTAACGGGAGCTCGAGAGTGTTAGCAGTGGAAGGGACCTTAGAGACCATCCAGTTTGATGTCCATGTCTCCAGATCAGAGTGGTTGTGTCAGTTGTCCCAGGCCCCCCAGCTAGTGAGTGGCATCCCTGGAGCCAGGGCTGGCCTGTGACAGCAGCCCCTCCTGCTGCCTGGGTGTTCAGCTCTCCGGACCACACACACGTCTCCCCACGCTGGCATGCCTCCAGTCCATGCTGCTGGGCAGGTGCCAGGCCCGGAATCTCCCTCCATTCCCTTTCTGCTCCTCCCTTCTCAAAGCACAAAGGGGTGTACGGAGGAGATCATGGCCGGAATTGAGGGCACAGGTAGTAATGGGAAAAGAAAATCATTAAAGGTCCTTTTCCTACCACCTGTGACCAGTGTGGCCTTTTCTCCCTTCCCAGTCCGTCCAGGGGAGCAAAGAGAATGTCCTAAAGGAGCTCAGGCTATCAAGTTTGAGTGATTGCAGTGATTTGCAGACCAGTGATGCCAGATGTCTCCCCCTCTGCCAGGCTCACCGAAGAGCAGTTCAGCTGTGCTGTGAATCCCCAGATACACCTCTTCTGATAGCCAGAAACCTTGATAAAGGCCCAGCAATTCTGAGAACGTACAAGCCTAAAATGGAAAGTCTGAGGCCATAGGCATTTTGCCTGGGGGGACTTCTTCCATTAGGCAGTGAAATGATTTTAGGGATGCCCACAAAGTAGAATAAGATCTAGGGTTATTTTCAGTCTCTCCCCACTGCCACTCCTAGCTCCAGCACTCCTTAGAAACATGGCTAGGACTGCATTTCTCTCCGTCCCAGAGGCACCGTGCCTTCAACTTCATGACTATGGGTCATTACTTCATGACTCCTGGGTAGGAAGAGGGAGCCCGTGTAAATTAGATATTCTGAGTTGGAGGAGAGGATAAATCCAGTAACTCTGTGACTTACCACGTGCAAAGCTTATAAAACCCTCAATAAGTGGTAGCTCTTACTGTTATATGTAAGCCCTAAGTGAAGTCCATTCTAGTAGGCAGAGAATTATCTATAATCCACCATGACCAAACAGGGGCATAAAACCCATCTACTTACCCTGCTAAACTGCTTTTATAGGTTCATGGGAGATTTCACTAGAACATCACAACTCTCCTCTTGGCTTTTTGTCTTACAACCTTTCTTTCAAAATCCTGAGCAGAGATTCACAAAGTACTTTATGCCCTGGAATATATCTGTCTTGCCTTTCAGAAGGTGCTTATTTGAGTATTTATTATATAATTTCATTATATATTATAATGAAAATTACCTTCAAAACAAAGACATTTGGGAGAGGAGACACATTGCCAGGAGGATTAAGGAGCAACATGTACCCTTACCTAATGTGGAACGAGGGGCCAGGGTCAGTCACTCCAGCAACGCAAGAAACGGGAGGGCTTAGTTTTCACCCGAAGAGCTGGAACACGTCGAAAGGAGTTGCACCCTTGCCACACTTTGGGACCTGCCTCCATTATAGATTTGCATTTAGGGGATAATAGTAAGCAGTCTTGGTCCTGGAAACCCAAATCTTGTCAGTGAGGGCCGTGTCTGAATGCCTGTAACCTGCCCACCAAACACTCAGCAAAGCCACAGTCCTCCATATTCCCCAAAACAGGGGGGTGCTTTGTCATTAAATTCCCAGAAGGAAATGCTAAGACAGAAAGCAGACCCTAGAAGGAGGTGGAAAGGAGGGTAGATGGTGAAGGTATCCAAGAGAGCTCGTGGGAAGAACCAGCCCTTGTCTCTTGGATGTCCCTGCCCACACATGCCCACGAGCTGCCCTCCGTTCCCTGCCACCTAACTGGAGGTTGAAGTCCTTGTTCAGGAACTAGAATCCTAACTAAAAGGGAGAATTACGGTTTTATCACAAAGAACTAGTCCAGGACCAGAGGAGCCATGTGACTTGAGAAAGTTACTTAACTACCATTCATTCGCTCCTTCAATTTTCTCATCTGCAAGGAGAACTAATAGAAGCGTAGTTGTGAGAATTAGAGTTAACTCATGTGAAGGGCTTCGGACAATGGTTAGCATTGTTCTCAAGAAAGTTTGAGATATTGTTTTGGCTACTTCTTTGTGAAAACAACTACCTTCAATGACACTCCGTTCTCAGCAGCCCTGTACCATCACCAGCAACACCATGCAAAGACCCTGCCATGGGATGATAAAGATGAAATTGCTTGAACAGATGTTGTCTCTCTGGCTAATCACCACCCTACTTATTCATTCATTCAGTAAATAGTCATTGCTTATCATGCGCCAGACCCTGTTGAAGCACTTGGGCTAGAGCGGGGAATAGGACAAAGTCCTCATGAAGCTTACACTCTTGTTGGAGAGACAGATAAGCAAGTACCATAAGTATATATATGCTACCAGGTGACGGGCACTGTGGAGAAAAAGAAAGCTGGAAGGGAGGTAGAGAGGGATGGGGGCATTGCCGTGGATGAGGGGGCAGTGGGTGGGCAGAAGGCCTCTCGGGTGGTAACAGTTGAACAGAGGCTTGAATGGAAGCCTTCAATGGAAGTCTTCCATTGAATAGAAGTCTTCCTGGGAAGACTTGGCAGGATCAGTCCTTGCAAAAGGAATAGCAGGGACAAGAGACTTGGGACGGGAATGAGCCTGTTGGGTCTGAGGACAGTTGTGAGAGGAACAGAGCAAGTTGGAGATTATTTCCCCAAAGAGAAGAGATATAGGGCCTTGGAGCCCATGATATGGGTTTGATTGATTGAGGGGGCATCATCTTTCATCCTGGCCTGACTTCTATCTATTTCACAGATTGCCCTGGGTTTATTGCCTGGCTGAGCACTTGATATGATGTGGCATTTATCAGTGATCCAGCTTCCTTCTGGGGTGCTGAGAGCTGGAGCTTCTTCTACTTCCCATGGCAGTTCCTGTGAGTGGGGCATGGTACCTATGCCCCAGGGTGGCCAGGTCAGGTAGGGGGACTGTCGTGTGCCCCTGAAAATGTTGCATTGCTGCACACCTGGGAGCATCCCTCCCTTCCAACAAGGACCAACTACATAATTTGCGGGGCCTGATGCAAGATGAGGACCTGGGGACCACTTCTTTAGACTTTCAAGATGGTGACAGCAGAGCATGAAAGCAGGCATGCCCATGAGACCAGATCTGCCTCTATCCCTGTCCCACACTTATACTCCCTGACCCCAGGGCGTGGCAACTGTTCACTGCAGGGGCTCCAGAGGGTTCTGAGAAATCAGGTCTTTCCTCTTTCTGCTCCCATTTCCTCTTTTCCCTAACTTAGGCCAAGTCTGCTGTGCTTAAAATCACCCCTTGTCCCTGATGACCAAATAATCACATAGACATGTGTTCCCCTTTCCTTAGATCAAAAGCTGGCCCCCCCAATGTTGCCCAAAGGCCTGTGAATAAGACAAAGCTGAGTTTGTTGCTTACTGCCATCAGGGAGAACAGCACCTTGCAAAACTGGCAGGGTCCCAGAGCAGGAAGGTAAGGTCAGGATTGATGGAGAATTAGAAGTTTGCTTTAAGGCCTTTATTTCAATGCAGCCGTTTGATTGAGATTGGTTGAGAATACTGATCATGTCTAGGATTGATGGAAACAGCAGGATTGGGAAAATCTTCGAGCACACACCGTCGATGTTTTCAGTGGAAGCTGATGGATCTTTTGTGAAGTTCCTGTAATGAACAATCAAAACCAGTTATGTGGGCAGGATGGACCTGGAAGTGTAAAGGAGGCAAGGGAATAGCAAAGTTAGGTTACTCTAGACGCTAAGGCATGGTTTTGGTTCATTGTCTAGGCTAAGGGTGGGGTGGGTGATTTGGAGTCTCACTCAGGATGAGTGATTTCTCTACAGCCTGGTGCCTGACTGGCCTGCTTCTGCCAACACAGACATATCTGAATTATCCAGTGAATATAGACCAGAGTGAGGCCAGGATCCTGACACCGTAAGGTGTCCTTTTATCATGGTAACAAGACCCTGTGTTTCTTGGGATAGACATAACATCGCTGCACTGAAATGGGGTCCTTGCTTGCAGACAGTGGATTATTGGCAAGAGTGGGATAGGGGGAGGGCAGGCAGGAGATGAGAGAGAGGGCAGGGTAGCTGGAAGACCATCTCCATTACTGGGGGGTGGGGAAGGGTTGTTGAGAAAGAACAGATTTCTCCAGCAGCCTTTTCAGTGGAAACAGAAAGACCCAGAATGTGGTGGTGACTTCATAGTGCTTGATTGCCATGGAAACTTAGGTAATTTCTAAAGCAGCTTCAAAAGCTTCCATCCCTGTGGCTCTTCTTGGATGTTCTTACAGAGGTGTGCAAGCTTCAGAGAAAGGGAACTTGTCAGGCAAGCCTCTGGCTCTTGAAATGAGTCATAAAGCAAAGAAAAATGCTTGTTCCTGAAATAAATGGAGAGACCCCTACTAGAGGGCATAAAAGTGGCTCCTGGGGAAACAAAATGGAGGAGCAACTACAAATGAGGAGGAATTTCCTCTCTCCTGCCCTGGGGGTTAAGGACAGGTGAGAAACGGCATCAGAAATAGCCAAACCCGAGGAAGGGAGGCGGGAGCTCTGCCCCCGAAGCATCTTGTCACCCCCACTACTTGGATGGCTGAGTTGCATTATGTGGACACAGGAGTTAGGGCCCCTACTCCCTCTGGGCACCCGAAAGCTGGCTTGAACTGACCTGGATCCTTGAGCTGGGGGGCAGGGCCGGGCAGCCCCCACAGCGAACAAGCAGGCACACCTCTGAGCCCAGGGCAGCACGCCTGCCCCTCACTGCCATGATGCTGATGATGCCTCCTATGGTTGGGGGTGGGGAGGAGCTTGGCCATCCTGGACTGTTCAGCTCTCCGCTGAATGGGGGCTGGTGACGGCCTTGAAGCCCTAGGGGTGCCAGTGGGAGAATGATTCTGGGAAGGCCCTAAAGCATTACTCTGGAGAAGGTTTACAAAGATGGACCCAGAGAGAGAAAGGAATTCTGCTCTGGTGGACATACGTTTCATCCTAACAGACCTTGGGCTTTGGGGACAGGTGAGTAATGGTGTGCATTTTTATCCCCCAGTATAAAATAATTGGAGAACGAGGGCCTGTGTGAAGCTCTTCTACAGAGTCCCTGACATTCTGGAAGTCTCCTGATTTCAAATATACTTTCCTGTTATCAAATCGTGTCTCATACCACGAGTCTTATTTGAGCTTTGGAAAAAGCACTCTCCCTATCTATAGAAGCCATTGGAAGATCAAGGATATCCCAGATGTGGCCGTGAAGAGGCCCGCCCATCCCCACCTTAGTGAACCATTAGAAGCCACTCAATGTACATCATTCATTAAATAAACAACGAGCTATTAAGTACCCACTCAATACTAGGTACTGCAGAAAATAAAACCCAGTGCCTTGGAGTTGCTCACAGTCTTAGAGAAGAATCAGACACCTAGACCCATGGGCGTGAGAAAAGAGCAGTTTTCCTTTTAATGACTGACACCTTTAAAATGCAAAATAGGGAAAACAAAAGCATTCTGGGTCTGAATTTTCAGCAGGAAAGAGGACGAGGACAGCTTCAATCCACCCATCCAGGGAGGAGGTGCTGGCCACGCAAAAAGGGCAGAAGGGGGATCAGTTATGATTTGGGTGACCCTGGCAGTTCACAGAGCCTCAAAGGAGGGGCACGGGAGGCCTCTGTGGACTTTCAAAGCCCCAGAGGAGGCGGGTGGGAGAGGCAGAGCGGAAGAGAGGAGCCCATGTTTCAGAGCATCTGTGCTCCCTCAGTGATAGATGTTGTTCAGACATTAATGCTTTCATCTTCCCATCAGCCCTAATTTTGTAGAACACAGACTAGGCCCAGGGAGCCACAAAGCAAGCCTGAAATTAAGTCTTCAGTTAATACCCACTCTTTCTTCTCTGTTCCCGGGACATGTGGAAGAAAAGGAAAGGCTCCTGGGCGAGCCCACTTGGGACAGAGAAGCAGCCTGAGGAATTAACCAGCCAGGCAGACAGGTTTACTCGCAAGCCTACCAGAACGGTCCTGCCCACGGGTAAGGGGCAGGCAAGTGTTTGTTTGGGGGCAGGGCAGAGGGGTAGAGAGGCCAAGAAGGGAGTCACTTCTAGTACCAGACTGTCAGCAATAGCAGTAAATCCAGATGTGATGAAGGTCAACCACAGTTTCACTGCCTGTGAGATGGTAGCTGCCTTCTAGGGTTGTGCTAAGAAATGACTAAGAAGTGGACCGTGCTGAACATCGTCCGGCATGTAATGAGCACTTCCTACGTGTTTATTCATGTGCTCAGTTTATCACTGGCTCTTACCTTCTTTGTGGTTCCTAGCGCTTCGAGAGTTTAAGGTCACATGGTTCCCAGACCCAGGATTCCGACTCAAGTCTATTCGACTCTCAAGGCCAGGTTCGTACTTACCAGTCAGTGCTCTCTCTCAAAAATTAAGTGGTCGACATATTTATGACCCTCAAGCCACTCATGACCTGATCGGGTGAGGGACGACCCCACACAGACCTCTCATCATGGTGGATGAAGACCGTTGTTCTTGGGGTGGCAGAGAAGATGAGGCTGATTCTGTTGAAGGGAGGTTTCCCGGAGAAATAAGGAAATGAGCGTCTTTGGCCAAGAGCCTTATCTTTTCGTATGCTCTAGACAGAAGACAAAGCTTGGGGCTGTTACTTCTATAGCTCCACCACCAACCCCCTCATCTCTTGAAGTCTGGTTTCTGTTCCCACCATGTCTCAGAAGCTCCTTTCTTGGAGGCCTGCTTCCTCCTGGCTGTTCCGCCTGTTGCCTGTCCTCGAACCTCCTCTTTCTTTTTTTTTTTTTTTTTAAAGATTTTTATTTATCTGAGAGAGAGAATGGGAGACAGAGAGCATGAGAGGGGAAGGGTCAGAGGGAGAAGCAGACCCCCCACTGAGCAGGGAGCCCGATGTGGGACTCGATCCCGGGACTCCAGGATCATGACCTGAGCCGAAGGCAGTTGCTTAACCAACTGAGCCACCCAGGCGCCCCGAACCTCCTCTTTCTGACCTCACATGGATTTACCTGTCTCTGTTCCTCAGACTCTCATCTCTTGTCTCCCATGACAACACGCTCGTGATTTTTCCTTTCTTCTGTGCCTTTTCTGTTTTCTTTGCTCTTTGCTTTATCTGTAAATGTGGCCTTCACTGCTCTTTTTTCTTTTTCCCTACAAATATGTCTCCTTGTCACCAGTATCTACTCTTACAGTGACAATGACCGCTGCGTGGATGAGTCTGGAACTGGTATTGAATGGCCCATTCTGAGCTCCAGCCCCATGTTTTTAACTGTTCTCTGGACGTCTCCACCCTTCTGGAACCTCAGACATGCCTTGAACTAGACTCGTGCTTTCTCTCTATATGGTGCGCGTGTGCTTAATGTTTATGGTGTACGTGCCAAGCGCCTGGCTTACTGTGGGTGCCTGACAAATGTCAGCTTCTGTCCTTTCCCTTCTCCCAATGAAATGAGCTGCTTTTCATGCCTTCCTCAGCACAGGAGTCTGCCAGTCACCTCTGAGTCGTTCACTTTTCCAGTGTCACCCCTACCTTAGCATCAACTGTCAGCACCTGCCAGTATCTCTTTTGTGGCTCTCTCACTCATGTCCATTCCCTGAGCACTACTGGGGCCCTTAGTACGAAGCTAGTGTTGGCCAGTCATTTAGCCCTGGGTGGACATCTGTGTCCCCAAACTCTGAGCCTCCATTTTCTTAACTGTAAAACCGAGGGGGTGCCGCCTACGCTGTGTGGTTTTTGTGTGGATGAAATGAAACAATATGTAGGAAAAGCATCTAGCAGAGGATACGTATCGCATAAATGTTCATCTCCTGACTTTCCCTCAATTCAAACTCTACACAGTGTCTTTCTAAAAATACACCTCCTGCCATGTCATTTCTCTGATGAAAACGGTCTGGGGTTCCATGTTGCTTATCGAGTAAAGGTCAGCGTCGCCAGCCTGGAGTTTAACGTTGGCCACAATCTTGCCCCAGACTCACCTTCAGCCACACGTCCTGCACTCCCTCCACACCACCTGCCGTTGCCTGCCTCCGTGCCACCCTGCTCGGCCCGATGAAGTCCTCTGCTTCCTCAAGGCTCAGTGCGCACTCAGCATCTTCTAGAAACCTTTTGAATCAGCTTAACTAAAACCAGACTCTGCCTCTGAACTCAGGCATCACTCTGTACCATCTTGATGGCACTTACTTCATTGTGAATATTTCTGGGAGCAGAGATTGAGATAATTTCCTATGTCCCCTCTGGGTCAAAGCCTCCATGGTAGCAGGGGGCCTCTTCCTTGCTGGCTCCTCCGGTGGTCATTTTGCCCCTCTTCATTTTAAATCTTAATAGGGTTTCTGGTAACTTCTACTTATTGGACTTGGGTTCTTTCTGCTAAAGTAACATAAATTAAAGTCAGTCTTCAGATATTAGAAGACTGTTCTATAGCACTTCTTAATTATCTGCTTTACAGACTAAGTGCAACTCACTAAACATTGAGTGCCTACTTGCATGCTAGGCATTGTGCTAGCATCCAGGACACACAGATAAGAACATGGATGGTCCCTGTCCTTAAGGGCCACCCAGGCAGTGGTGGAGAAAGAGTGGCGGGTGCCGTAACAGAGGGGCTATGGGTGCCCAGAGAAAGAGGACCTTTCTGTGCCAGGGACTCCAGAGCAGCCTTAAGGGGGGCTAGAGATTGAGGCTGAAGGAAGAATCAGGTCAACTCGCCCTTAACTGTTGCCCTCAAAAGGCTTTTATGCCATCGATCAACTGAACCTGTCCTGAGGCACTTTCTAGAAGCAGTATGCCAAGTCTTTATTCGTTCTCATTTAGGACTTCACATGTCATTAATACATTTCTGTTTTTCTATTTCTCTGTGTAACTAAGCTCTGTCGTGAATGAAACAAAAAAGAATCCTTTTTATCTTAAAAAAAAAATGCTTAAGCAGCTTTATGTGAAGGTAAAATGTAAATTAGTGTGATATTTGACCCCCCTGATTTTGGCCCTGGGTAGGAAGGAATGCCAATAGATGTGTTCTTCGCACCCCTCCCCCTAACAAAACCTAGGAATTTCTTAAAGATCCCACCATACTTCCAGGCTACAATTTATTTAATGAAAGTACCCCCTCTGGCTCAGCTCTTACCATTTTCAGACAAGTTCCATTGCCATCACATTTCCCAGAAGCCTCTGGGTCCAGCTTTTTACGGTGCCTGAGTTCGTATGGCCAAGGGGCAGTTGGACAGTTATCTCCTGATCTCAGCATTCCCACCAGGGCCCATAAAGTAGGAAAGCTGTCTCTTCAGGAGGACACGCCACCTTTCAAGACTCTATTTCCCAAGGAAGAAGAGGGGACTGACTTCTCTGCTGAGGCTGGCCAAGAGGCTGAGCTCGTGGGGCCTAGCACCATCTGGGTCCCCTGCCCCTGCTTCCTTCTCCACATGGGCAGCATTCCCAGGTTGAGGCCCCAGGGTCAGGCTGGCATCAGGAGGCCTATTTGTCTCTCTTTTCTGGGCCTACCAGTGTGAGTCAACACTTCAGGGTGAGTGTGTCTGCTTTGCAAACTGGAATGTTCCCTTAGGCGAATCATCCTAAAATGTCAGCCTGGGGGAAGGTATGGGTGCCCTTGAATGTGGCCAGGGGTCAAGTCACAGTTGCCATGCTATAGCCTTATCAGTAATAAAGCTGATGTGTTTTTGCCCCGTTGGCCTCCTTTCTATGACTCTCTTCTCACTACAGTATGAGTTCGGAAAGCCAAGATGAGTAATTATCATCCCCCAAATCTCCAGGAGAAAAAAGGGGTGGAAAGAGGTACCCAGGTTGAGACCCATGGATGAGCCAGGAGGAGCTGATGGGAGGGGAGGGCCCTTTCCATGGGCTGGGGTCCACACTGAGCTGCTGGGGGTCCTCTTCTGACCACCAGCTTACTCTGTCCACTTAGCTTCTGGCCAACTGGGAAGCTACAGTCTTACTGAAAGAAAGTTAAAGCTGTGATCTTGATTCGTTTCCTTTCTCGACCTCCTACCCTACACTGGCTAGGAAACTCCTGTTCCTCCACAGGAGCTCACCCCCCCGCCGTGGCACAAATAAGGAATGAAGCTGTGTACAGGTTATGAAAGGTCTTCCAAGTTTTCTGAAGAATTCAGCAGTGAGAGTTTTATTACCTGAGCCATGACTCTGAGTGGTTCCCAGAACCTCCTCGGGGCCGCCTTTGGTCATGACAGAGGCTCTTCTCCCAACCTAGTTGATAGGTCTTACTGAAGCACCACTGTGTACAGGGGAAGAAGAGGACTTCTCTGCTTATAATGCTTACAGTCCAGCCCCAGAGACAGTCCACATGCATGAACAATGAGAGCCAACATAACAAGCGTCCAAGGCATGGATCTGAATCCGGCTCCCATACTTGCTAGCTGTGTGACCTTGGGCAATCTCCTTAACCTCTCTGTGCCTCACGTTCCTTATCCACACCTCATAAGGTTGCTTGGAGGATTAAAAGAGCTAACATGTGTAAAGCACTTGCACCAATGCCTGCCACGTTGTAAATATTGCATATCAGTATTTGATCCATATAAAGCTATATATGTATTCAGTGACCCAGTGGTGAGGTGACATCAGCTCAAAGAAAGGCCAGCCCAAGCTAACAAATATGCCAGGCATATGGAGACATAAACCAAACCAGGTGGCAGACTCGCCTGATCTTCTGGCTACCACCCCAAGCCTCTTCCTGTCCTAATTAACATGGCATTGGCTCGGATCAGAAAGGGTAGAAGCCTGAGAGATTTCTTTCAGGAGCCAGTTTCTTCCAGACACTTAAACAGCTGGGCCCCCATCCTTCCACATTTAAAGTCAAGGCAGTTTAGAGCAGAGCCTCATATGCGCACTGGTGTCGAGTAATGACATCTCATGGTCTCATCCAGCAGCCCTTCTGTGCATGTCAGGAGGTGAGAAGCAGTGTCTTCTCTCCAGGTGGCTCGTGTTTGACAGAATAACTGGCAGCCCATCCTAGAGCAGTTCAGAGAGAATGGAGCCATCTTACCCCCATACCAAGAGTCAGGGCATCACTTAACTGGAGGGATCACAGAGATCTAGCCCTTCCCTCTGTGTATTGCATGGTTGAGGGATCACGGCCAGAGAGATGAGATGATCTGCCCACTTCGTGGGCCAGGGATGGGACCAGAACTCAGATTTTCTGATTCTTGGTGGAGTTCTCCTTCCACTATGCACATCCCCTCTGGCTGTAGTTCTCCTACCAGGCAGCGGGTGTAGACTGCCTTAGTGTACCTCTGGGCCAGGAGAGCCTTAGACCACCAAGACAGGAATTCCTACGTAATGATAGGTCTACTTGTGCTGGGCTTCCTGCTGGCCCTGGGGGGTGATGTGGCTTGTGTACCACTTAAGAACATCATTGACCGGAGCAACCAAGAAGCCGTAGCATCAGAGATGGTCTGTAGGAGGTTTTGAATTACTTCCAGCCTTGTCCCAAGCAAGAAACCCAGGACAAGATCGCCCTCCACCCTAGAGATTCTCCACGTTTGCTCTGCCGACCATCGTCATCCACCAGAAAGGGTTGGCCTACAAAGAGAAGGAGAGAACAGAGAAGCAGCGGCAGGAAGATGGCATGCGCTGAGTGGCTTTACTCTTGGAAGCTCACTGTTCACAGCTTGAGAATGTTCCTTTCTGCACAGCTGTAGATGCCACTCTCAGTTTAGTTAAGAAGCCAGTTGGATCCCACCAACTCTCAGCTCTGAACCAAGACCCAGATGGATAGGAAGCTCCAAAGATTCACATTGAGAAAGATGTGATGCTGTACTCTTGGTTCATTGTCTTTCTAGAACTCTTCACGCAGACATAGATGCCTATCATATGGAAAACTCATAGCTCACCACAGACCACCCACCTCTGATTTTCCCAATTCTTGCTCCATGAAGCATGAAATATCCCAGGGCAGGTGGGCAAAAGTGGAGTGGGCCAGTGGTGACTTTTTCTGGGGGATTTTTCTTAATGGGGGCAGTGGGAGCAAGTATAATGTATAGTTCTCAGATGTTTCTGCAACCAGATAGTCTAGGTTTTACGGCAAAATCAGGTATTTGCTCTGTCGCGTATGCTTTGGGACCTTTAGTAAGTTATTTAACTGGAGATTACATGTGGATTATATAATGTATGTTCTGTGCTGCACGTATTTGCACACATTTGTGATCCCAGCCTCGAGGTACAGAAGTTACACCACCTGAGACTTGCTTCGAGTCAGCTGCCTATGTCTGAATGAATCTTTACGATCCCAGAATGGCTTCCCTGTGAGAAAGAATGGTGGTAGTTTTACCAAAAAAAAAAAAAAAAAAAAAAAGGAAACTGTACTGTGTAGACTAAAAATGATAAAAAGATAACTCTCACAGTCCACTATATACTAGGTGTTTAATAAATGAGTGTGGGAGAATTCTAGATGCCGCCCCTATATGCCAGAGGAACCAGGTCAGAAGCTTTGTGGCAGCTTGAAAAGGTCCCCAACTCCTGTTACATACGGATTCCCAACACTGCTATTGGGGCTGCTTCCTTTTACCCATCCTGGTTGAACCACAGGCTTACAAGCTTCTCCACCCATGTCATCATGTAACCCTTGCTGGATGCTGTAACCTCTCTGAGCCCAAAGATAAGTTCCGTTACTGAGGAGGATCTGTCTCAGAAATGTATTCTGAGATCTTCCAAATCCTGTGGTTCTGGTTCCACAAAGTCCACAGAATCAAGAGTCCTGAGTGAGTCCTTCCTCTGGAAGCAATTGCTTCCCTGTGTGGCATTTACCCTGGGGCGGGGCCGGGGCCTGGGGGGCACGTGGAATGGGTGATGGAGAGGAAAACAGCAACTTCATTTTTTTCTTGTCCTCCAGAACAATTTTTCCTCACCCTCCTTTAAAGCCTTCCATTTCTAATATTATACCTTATGTATAGAAAGCAATTTCAACTTCTGTAAGCCTTTTCCCATTTATTATCGCTTTTCAGAATAATCCTGCAGAGAGGGTATTATTGCAGTGCAGAGTTTCTGTGAATATAAAAATGCTTCCTGAAACCCAAGGTGCCCAGTGAAACTGGGTAGGTGCGCACATGCGATCAGAACGGCTTAGGAGGGAGGACGGAAACGGAAAAGGATGGGAGGACCGGGCATGGCGTCAACTTCATTCCCCTCTAGGTTTCAAAGCCCGTATTTTCACTTGAAAGCCCGATAGCCTGGAAGTCCATTTCTTCTAGTGACATGGAGTTCATGCTCAGCGCTGTGTGTGATGCTGAAGGAGACATCACTTCCACGCCAATTCTGGAGAAAGTGAGGTCTAGCTGAACACAAACTAAAACAGAGAACAAGAAGGGGTCCCTATAATTGTCAGGTCACCTGTTCCAGACCAAAAAAGCTTTGTGGATTCAGAAAACATACGAATAATCTTGAGCTGGGCATTCTCAGGGAAGGCTTCTTGAGAGATGGGACTTGGCTTAGACCATCAAGGCTAGCTGGACTCTGCGTAGACCAGGTGGAGGATGGAAATGTCCAACTCCAGTCAAGGACATCGGACAGAGGTTCCTTGACCTTAGTAAATTCCCATCACAAAAAGCACTTGAACACCACCAATGCCCCCCTCCATTTGCTTAGCCCTTGAGATGTTTGCACAGGTTTGCGAAGGCTCCGTCTTTGGTGGAGAGGCTACGGAGCCATGGATGTTGTGATCAGATCTAAATCGATACCCAAAAGAATAAATGGATTGATGGGTATTGAGTGGCAGTAAGCATAGATACATTGGTGAGGAAGACCAGGTGGGGAAAAACCCCAGAAGATGCCCCGCATCTATTGTTTTCTATGGCTAGGTTTAGATACCTGTTGTAGATATAGGGAGGCCATGAAGTCTGGAAATAAAGATGGTCTTATTTTATCGTGGATTATAATGTTATGGTAATAAGCCATGTATTATGTATTCACCTGTTGCATTAGATTGCTAGGGCTGCCAAAACAAAAAAACCGTGGACCGGGTGGCTCAACCAAGAGAAATTTATTTTCCCACCGTTCCGGAGGCTGGAAGCGCAAGATCAAGGCATCAGCGGGGTTGTCTCCTCTGAGGCCTCTTTCTCGGCTGGCAGACGGGCTACCCTCTTGCTGCTGCCTCTTCCCTTGGCCTTCCCTCTGTGCATGCAGCTGCCTGGTGTCTCTTTGTGTGTCCTCATCTCCTCCTCTTGTAAGGACACCAGTCAGTTTGGATTAGGGACCCCCCCCCCCCAACAGCCTCGTTTTAACTTTATTAGCTCTGTGACAGCCCTGTCTTCTCTACGGTCACATTCTGAAGCACAGGGGTTAGGGCTGCACCATAGGAATTTCTCGAGGACACAATTGTGTCCCTGACATCAGTGCTTCCGGATTTGGTGGCCACCATACGGGGTATGAAAACAAAGGCATAAGGCTCCGGGTTCTAGGTTGGGAATCTGGAAGCATTGTCTTGAGAACCGATACCAAGCTGTATGCACGGGCCAGTCCCTTTCAGTGCTTGAGTTGGGGACGTTGCATTAGGGGGGTATCAGCATGCCTAGACATAGCAGTCTGGTAGCACGGAGACGCACCCTGCTTGCCTGGCGGCGGGGGTGGGGGCTTAAGGGGGTGCGGCGCTCCTGCCGTGTCTCTGCTTAGAGCGTTTGCAGAGTTTGCAGAATGACGGATGATTTTGTCCAAACTCAGGGCGCCATGCCTTGCAGGGTGTTCTTGGAGCCTGTCACTGCTCCATGCGTCATCCCAACGAACCCTAAGGCACCTTGGATGTGAAACCCCACGTGGGCTCCCTGTTGGCTGTTGGATGCAATGGTGTATAATTCAACAGTAATTTATATTCCATGCAGGTCTGAGCAAAGCTATAAAGTGCTCTTGAGAGCTAAATGCTGCCGAGACATTTAATCTCCGCAAAGGAAGGGCTTAGTATACATCAGCTTCCCGGGATGCAGATGCTGCTGTTGGAGGAGGAGGGACCCTTTTTCTGTTTGCCAATTTGCTTCTTTATGGTGTTAAAGACCAGAGCGGGGCTCGCAGGGGAGTGTGTGAGGGAGGACTGGGGCTGCCGCTTAGACGTCCCTGACCCCTGACGTGCATGCCCACACAGGCACGTCTGCAGCCACCGATCTGCAGCACGCTGGTGGGCTCTGGGCAGAACAGAGGCCCTTTGGCCACGAAGCAACAAGGGAATGGACGAGCGAGGGCTAGGGATACACAGACGTCATTCCTCCTTCCCAGGAGCAGAAAGTGTCACGCAGATGGATTTCCTGCCCTAGAAAGCTGCAGGAATGATACTCCAGTGAAGTTTTGGGCGCCACTTGGTCACATAAGGAATGGATATTTGGGAAAGTGCCTGTGCACACAATATGTAACTGCCCTGCATTCCTGTGAGAACCTTCTCGAAGGTCTCGGTTTCCTGGCTGATGGCTTCTTGAATTAGGAAAAGCATTTCTGCTGCCTAACCTGAGACTTCAGTGTTGCTGCTGTTTGTACACAGGGTCCATTGCTGGGGCATTACTCACATGGCTTCTCGGACAATCCCTGAAGGGGGTGGAGACACATACCCCCCCCACCCCGATCCTCTGTGTGCTCATATAGCAGCAGCCCCACGGGAGGCCCTGCCCACACCTCACACACCTGCAATCGTGCTCAGGAGTGAGCTGAGCAGGGGTTAACACCAGGACTCTGAATATTGGCTCTAAGATTATTGAGCTTTAAGGTGGTCCTGGGGTGGGACCATTATTGGGCTGCTGATTAAGTGTTCCTTGGTGACAACTCAGGGTGGTAGAGGAGTTAGCTGCCCCCAAACCGTGTAACCCCAGCGTGGCATGTCTCAATATAAGCAACACATTCCAGGCGTCTGCGTGTCCCTCCTCGCTGGGTGAGGGCATGATGGTTAATTTAATTTATGAGCAAGGATTTATCGGTCCCTGTGGCAGTACCACCGAAGGGCGCCGGAGTGAGGGAACCTGCAAGGGTGACTGATCTGTCCCACGTAGCCCAGGACTTTCCAGTTTTAGGATGAAAATCCCACATTCCAGGGCCACAGCCCCACCCCCACCACCAACCCCCAGGCAAACGAGGATGGATGATCACCCTACTAGGGAGGCAAGATTTTGAAAGAATAAAGAAGTCAGGAGCTTAAGGGAATTGGGGTTTGTGGGGAAAGTGCTGGAAACCTGTGTGTAGCCAAGGATATACCTTGACCATTCTGTGTCGCTGGGGGTTGGGGACACATAATTATAGAGCATAGGATATCACATAATACCACACGGTCCTGTGACTCCATCACGTAGTGGTGGCATCTCCAGTCAGAGAAGAGGGTGAAGTTGCCCGAAGGAGTGTGTTACGTGGGACGAGAGCTTGGGAACCTCAAGTCTGCCAAGACGAAAGGAGGATGAGAAGCCCCTGCAGGAGACGGGGCGGGACAGAGAGATGGCACGAAGCCGGGATCAAGGGGCAGCTGGGAAACTGAGGGAGGAGATACCAAGCAGGGGGAAGTCATCAAACAGCTGAGAAACTGAAACTCGGGGGTGGGGGCCTGGAGGGGGGGGACTGGAATCTAATATCTGGCAACCCGGGAAGTGCTAATTAGAGATGGCAGCGATGTGGAGGAGGTGGATGGGGAAAACTGTGTTTGGTGTTGGAACAGGAGCTGGGAGCTGGCAGGCCGGCATGCAAACTGGTTCCTCTCCCACCCCCCCTCGAGCCTCAGCTGTGCCTGGAGCGAGGGGGCCGGCGACGGGGCGGGCAGCAGCCTGGGAGCCCCGCAGGCCCTGTCCTCCTCAGCCGCGGCCCACGGGACACAGACCGGTGGGACCAGGCCGGGGCTGTGGGTTTGCAAGGTCGCGAGTCCTGAAGAGCTTCAGGTGGGAGCGTCATCAGAGGAAGCAGGTGGCGTGTTTGAAGAACCAGAAGGAAGCATTATGTTTGCCTAGTTCCTTCCGCCTGTTGGCCATCCTTCCCACTCCCAGGTGGGGTTCGCAAGCAGGGACACTAGAGGGGTCTGGAGGCTGCTGTTCTCTTGGAGCTGGAGGATCTCCCAGCACAGCCTGTCGTCTGCGTCTCTTCTGGCTGGACTTCCTGAGCTCTGAGTCCATGCGAGTGAGGGTCCTGGCACAGAGAGGGGCAATTAGATTTCACTTCTCCTTCCAACTGGCTGGCTGCTTGGGGCTGCCTGGAGGGGCAGGGCTGAGTGGGAGTCTAAGGCCCCTTCCAGGACCAGCGGCAGTGAGGGCTGAGACTGATTAGCTTTTTCTGCCAAAGGCATAGACTTGCAATTATGGGAACAGTCCATCAGACTTTGCTCTCCAATGCTTAGTCCCTGTAATGGCCTCCGTGAGGCCCCCTTGCGAATGGACAAGCCTGGTGCTCTTCAAAAATGTTGAAATCTCTGGACTCCTTTCTTCAAATGGAATTTCACACGGACACAGATCAAAGCAGGGCTATTCTGGCCAAAGAGAGGAGAGAGGGCTGGAGCCTCTTCTCCATCTCCCAGGGACAGCTCCTGAGACAACAGCTGGAAAACCACTGGGGGAGGCACTATTTTAGGAGGAGGCCAGAGAGGATCTCTCTGGGAGGATGACATTTGAGGAGTCAAGGTGAGAAATGAGGCCAGATAGGGAGGCAGGGTCCACTCGGGTAAGGAGTGTGGGTTTCGTTCTGAGTGTGATAGGAAGCTTATTGGAGGGTTGTAAGCAGGGGAGAGAATTCTGATCTGATTAAATTTTTAAAATATCACTGGCTACTCTACGGGGGCAAGAACAGAAGGTAAGCTAGCAGGGGCTTGTTACAGCAGCTCACGTAGTAAAGGACAGACGCTGGACTAGGCTAGAGCGGTGAGCCTTTTGGAACCAAGAGGCACAGGGACGGTGGTACATGGGCATGCCTTCTCATCTCTTCGTAGAGACCTAGGACAGGGGGGTGCTGAGGGTGAAGGAGGGACGCTCTCCAGACCAGGGAGGACCCCCTTCTGTGTACTACCTGGGGGGAATCCTGTTCATCCTTTCAGAACCCTGCATCACACCTGCCACTTCTCACAGCCAGGTCCAGAGCACACAGCAGAGCCTGGCTCTGGAAGGAAGAGCTTGGGGCGGAGTTCTTCTCACATAACTGCTATACTCTGACTATAGTTAGCCTTAGAGTCTGATTGGAATTAGGCCCAAACCCCAAGCCATGGGGGGAATTATTAAGAGGATGTGACTATGCATTATTCCTTGGATCCTCACTTAAAAGTCTCAGTAAGTGCTCATGGAGAATAATATGACAGACCCTGAAGACCTAGCCCCACAGGCTCCAGTCTGCTGCTGGGGAGGGGAGCGGAGGACCTCACACTGTTCTTGGGTGAATGAAGAGGAGGCCACCGTCCTTCAGCTGAGGCAGGGTTTCCACAGAGGCTTTTCAGCATCTGTGGTAGTTCTGCCGGAGAACCCCAGAGAGCTGTGGAGGCAGCAAGGGGTGGGGGCGTTCTGCACCCCACACCCCCCAGTTAGTCACCGGTTTACAGGTCTGAGAATTGAGTTCCTCACCTGAGAAAACTGGGTCAGTCAGGCTCCTCGCCCACCTTTGTCCCGCATCACATTCTTCACTCTCCGGGACTCTGGTCAAAGTCCTCCTTGAAGTGGGTTGTCAGAGGATGCTGCTGACGAACATGGCAACACGTTATCCATTCAGTCCATTTATCGAGGATCCACCATATACATGCATATATCCATGTCTTTTCTTTTTTAAGATTTATTTATTTGAGAGAGAGAGCGCACAAGCAGGGGGGAGGGGCAGAGAGAGGGAGAGGGAGAATCCTAAGCAGACTCTGTGCTGAGCGTGGAGCCCAACACAGGGCTCGATCCCAGAACCCTGAGATCATGACCTGAGCCGAAATCAAGAGCCGGCCGCTTAACCGACTGAGCCTCCCAGGCGCCCCTGTGTATTTTCATTTCTATTTCTTAATACACATTTTCAAGTTTGACTCTAGAAGCACAGAAGTACGTAAAATGATCAATCCTCGATCGTAACGGACAACAGCAGCGTCATGTGGAAGCTTAACAGCACGTGCTCCAGCCCTGGCCCCTTAGTCACACAGAACTTCCCAACAAGTAGCTTAGATGACTGGCTCAGAGGGCCGGCTTTGGTGAGAGCCCTAGAAGTGTTCGCCCATGGAGGGGAATATTGACAAGAGCTAACAAACAGAAATTTTAAAAAGGTTCCAAAGTCACAGAACAACTGTCAGGAAGGTAAGGCAGGAAGATCCCCCAATTAACTCCATTAACATAACACAAGATGTATTCTGTCAATAAGCTGGGCCATTTCCAATTGGTAATTAGGTCCGCATGGACCTCATCTCTTTACTCTCAATTTATCAAGCACATCTTTTCTGTCCTGTTCCCTCTACTCGCAGAACACACCGTTAAAGCAGTAGATAGAGAGCTTTTGCAGCTACGGGCAACTTGGGAAGATCAAAAGTTCTGGAGGTCAACCTTCTCCCCCAGAACAAATCACTTGATTTAATCAGGAGGATAGAGCACCTTTGGATGGGAAGAAATGTCTCCATTTTTTAAAGCATCCTATGTAGGTAACAATTTATATAAAGTCCTTGGGTGACCTCCTCACACACACAGCTTCAATGTATAAGATGATTCAGTCCACATCTCTAGCTCAGAACTTTTTTTTAAAGATTTTATTCATTTATTTTAGATAGAGAGCACAAGCAGGGGGACTGGTAGAGGGAGAGGGAAGGAGAATCTCAAGCAGACTCCGAGCTGCGTGCAGAGCCCGACGCAGGGCTGGATCCCATGACCCTGAGATCATGACCTGAGCCGAAACCAAGAGTCAGATGCTTAACGAAGAGTTGGATGCTTAGCCACCCAGGCGCCCCTCTAGCTCAGAACTTTCTATCAGGCTCCAGATCCATGGTTCCGAGTGCCTTCCAAGGGCAGCTCCGATTTGACCTCAGCACGCACGCACACATGCATGCACGCACACATGCACGCACACACTCACACACTTCCTGTCCTATGTCTAAATTTTAGAAATGATATCTGCACACTCAGGTTCCCGAACCAGGCAGTGGAAGAAGCGTACTTGAGGCACAGCGGGCCGGCTCTGGTTTGTTGGGATGTGGATTATTTGCACTCGCAGCCTGTCACTTTCTCTCTGGCCACGCCCCACAGGCTGCCCCTTCCTTCTGCACCACCTCTGCTCCTTCCTTCACCTGGCTCTCTTACACAAAGGCCCTCTGCCCTAACCCAAGGCTCTCACCAGCTTGATCGACAGAAATCAGCTGAGGGACTTGTAAAAACCAAAAGATTCCCCCAACCTCTGCCCTGGGAGATGCTGACTCCGCAGGACCAAGGTAGGACCTAATCCGCTGTGGACACCATAGAATTCCGTCTGAATCCCAGGGTACAGCAAGAGGGGCAGGGCTGCTTCGTAACTCCCCGAACTTTGGGACCCCTGTTCAGGCAGGCAATGATGGTGCCATATGTGTTTGTGCATGCTTAAGTGCATGGCTTTCGGTCGCCTCCATAAGGAATGTTCACTGAACAGTTATTCACTGCACCCTGCTCCCTCCACGCCAGCCCCCACCTCCCTTCCTCCTGGCCCTTGCAGCAGGCTCCTTAGTGGTCTTTGGGAGTGCAGATCAGAGCTACCAGAGGATCTCAACACCTTCAGTCACTCCGCGGAAAGCTTGGACCTCTCAGCTCAAAGAGCAGTGTTCACTGGGTACCTGGGGCTTGCTCTGGCTCCCCCTCCAACGGCCATGTGCTAGAAGCACCCTTCACCACGTGCACAGCTTTATAGTAACATCTTTGTTCGCAGGTGTAATTCCTTTCTTAATCCAAAATGAAATCACTAGGTCAAAGGTGTGAATATTTTGAGGATCACTTTCCTGTAAGGAAACACCAGCTTACACTTCCTTCCCCTGGAGGCCATGGGTTGGTCCATTTTACTGTTCCCTCACTAGTTTTGGAAATAATCATTAAAAAACAAAGCAAAACAAAAACCAAAACTCAGCTGATTTGATTATGTTCTGTTACTGCAGTTTTATTTTTCAAGTCTTTTGCTGTTGGCAAAATTGAGTGTTTTTCACTTGTATTGCTCATTTGTAATTTTTTCCCTCTGTCCTCTGAACTTCGGACTATTAATTTTCATCTTTCTCTACTAAAACCTTTTCCCGACTTAGTGGTCCCAAAGTGTAGTCACTGGACCAGCACCATCAGCATCACCCAAGACCTTGTTAAAAATCCAAAGTCTCAGGGCCTCTCCCTCACCACAGGCCTACCAACCAGAAACTGTGGGGGTAGGGCCCAGCCCTCTGCTTTAACAAGCCGTCCAAGCCTCCGGACTACCCTACCCCAGACAGAGTGATAGAGAATTCATCTTGAGCCCAGGTACATAACAGGAGGGACCCACCTTGCATGACTTAGCACAGAGGATAAGACTGCACGCTCTGGAACTAGCCTGCCCGAGTTCATAGCCTGGGTCTACCAGTTACTAGCTGTGTGATTTTAGACAGATGGCTTAACCTCTCTGGGCCTCAATTTCTTCAATCAAATAGGGATAGGGACAAAATAGGGCTAAGCATATAACCTACTGCATGGATTTATTTAGAGAATGACAGTTTCAATACATGTTAAGCACTTAACACAGTTCCTCGCACACAATGCTTAATAAACGTTAGGTACCGCTCCCTGCACTGTGGACATTGAAGTTATTGCACGCTCATGGGCCTGAGGCCCGGAAGAGACGAGGTTGGATCTTAAAGAAACTTGACCATCAGGGAGCAGGTGGTCTTATAATAAATATAATTATAATGCCCTGGATTCTTGTTCCCACCCCCTAAAATTCTTCCTTCCTCCAACCCAACCCAGCCTTCTCAGACTTCACAGGTCCTTCCTCCCCTATCAGGGCTGACAGAAGGACCGTGAGACACAGCCAATATTGAGAAAAGCTCTTGAACTCATTTTGGGGATACCACATACCTCTAATGGTTAAAAATGGGTTTATAATTCTCATTTTTATAACATTCTATGTCTTAAAGCAGCCTTCTCATTGAAGGTTCCTAGGAGTCTTTTTTTTTTTTTTTTTTTTAAAGAGGAGGTCCCCTCGTTCAGTAAGTTTGTGAAATACTCATACGGCTAGGTTAGATGCATGAGCTCATGCTACTGTGGGTGATAAATCTTCACGGGCGAGAAGTTGCGTACAGAGTTTCCCAGAGATGTGGACTCTGCTACCGCTTTGTAAAGGAGTATCTCCTAGGGTCAGTGTTCCATGGAGAATGCCTTGGGGAATGTTGTCTTGCAGGAGAAGGAAAATCCAGTGTTGTATAAGAACATTTTATGTAGGAAAGAATAGAGATCGTTTTCTCTTTAAAAAAAGTAGCAAACAGAGGCGCCTGGTGGCTCAGTCGGTTTAGCGGCTGCCTTCGGCTCAGGTCATGATCCCAGGGTCCTGGGATCGAGCCCCGCATCGGGCTCCCTGCTCAGCAGAGAGCCTGCTTCTCCCTTTCCCTCTGCCTGCCGCTCTGCCTACTTGTGCTATCTCTCTGTCAAATAAATAAATTTAAAAAAATCTTAAAAAAAAAAAAAAGTAGCAAACGGGAGGGGGGAGGTGTTTTTTGTGTCTCCCAAAAAAGACAGTGAATTTTCAGTGCTTTAGAAAAATGAATTGAATCCTTTTCTTCTGCCCCACTACACACCGTACATGAAACTCTACTGTGGTACTCATTTAGTATTTTCCCACAGGAGAGACTTGCCAAGTTTTTCCAAGACCAGGCAATTATTGGAAAGCAAGGAAGCCATGATCTCTTCACGCTAGTCTCCTCCCTGTGAATATTTCCAGATATTGATCTTGTTTGCAGGTGCCTCGTACCTGGGTCTTCTCATCTTTCCTACTCAAGAGAATTGAAAAGGCCATCAACCTCACTTCTCTCTCTCTCTCTCTCTCTCTCTCTCCCTCCCTCTCCTCCCCCCTCTCCCTCTCCCTCACCCCGTGTTCCCTCCCTCGCCCTCCAGGAACCTTCTGCATCATTTCACTGTGCACCTGTGTGGCTGGAATCAACTTCGAGCTGTCACGCTACCCACGCTACCTGTATGGACTTCCCGATGACATCAGCCACGGCTACGGATGGTCCATGTTCTGTGCGTGGGGGGGCCTGGGCCTCACACTGATCTCGGGATTCTTCTGTACCTTGGCCCCTTCTGTCCAACCTGTCCCGAGGACCAACTGCCCTAAATCCAGACCCGAGAATGGGACAGTGTGCTAAAAAACCCATACATATATATATATAAATATATATATAATATACATATATAAAACAAACTAACTCAAGATGATGCCACTGCCAAGGTAGAGGTGAGTTGGCTCAGGCACCCGCATCTCGTCGGACTTTGTGTTGCCTCATCACCAGGATGGGGAAAGCGTCCCCATCATGTGGCTCTTCCATCCCTTCTTAACTTTTGGCTCCATGGTTTCTTGAAGACAGAACGAACATCACCCCCCCGTGGTAGCGTCCTGATTCCCGTCCCTCACGAGGATGGGGTGGTGGGCCGGGAAGGGACATGTCGCCAGTGGTGTCTGAAGCGGCACGGATGTAGAGAAGGTGGTGCCGCCCTTGGGCCCGCAGTGAGGACACCACCCCAACACCGATCATATCGCAGAGAAACAAAGCCCGTACGTAGTTCATAGAATGTAACCAGATCTTTGAGATCATTTGCAGAACCACGTCTCCTGATCTTCCTGTTCTGGTTCCCTTCCTGGCCCACCAGCGACACATGAGAAGTGGGAGAGGAAACAGACCGAGAGGAAGTTTTCTCTTCGTTGCCGAACTTTTGGACCAAGCTTTAGAGGTGGGAAGGGGGAGAGAACAACGTGCTGAGAGGCAAGATCCACGTCAATAAAGGGACACTTCAGTGGATGCTCAGAAAACCCAGTCTTACCTTCCAGCTGCCTTATACCCAGTTAAACAAGAGGCCGCCCTGCCCCTGACCACACCTGCCGTCCTGCTCGGGCAGACTGGAGCCTTGGAGTAACGCTGTGATGTGTGCACGTGCGTGCGTGTGTGTGCGTGTGCGTGCAAGACGACGCCTGGTGGTTTCCTTTTTTTCCTTTTCACCTTTTAAAATGGAAAGACTGCATCCTGACTTGTCTCCATCATTTGTGGTGTTTTTGCGGCCCGGGGCGGAGGCCCGAGACCGAGGGAGAATAACGAACGGGCAAGCCAGTGTGGGCGCCTGTTCCGTAGCTTTGGATCCCTGGCGTGTGTGCGTGTGGTGGATGTTCTCTGAGCGTGGGCTTTTAGCGTTTGTGTTGCATTTTTCTATTATTTGTAATGTGCAGCTGAAATTCCCAGAGGGCAGAACCAAGAACAAACCCACTGGGCCTCAGAGGGCCCCGTGGTCCTTCACGTCACAGTTCTGGGATGCCACAGGATTTAGTCCTCTAAATCTGGGAGTTCAAGGCAAAGCTGGGTGCCAAAGCCATGAGAGAAGAAGGGGAGCACGGTTCAGGAGGGAGAAGGAACGTTTCCTCTGTTGCTGTTGTACAAGTACGTACCAAACCAAACCAGACCTTCACTCCCCATCGTGGAAGCTGTCCTTTGTCACTGGACATCTACCCCTCTCCTAGGGGCGACCTCTGTACAGATGAAAGAAAATGGGTCACATGCAGAGAGAGCACCTCCACGTCCCATGGGCTTGAGTTTGTACGATATTGTGTAAATTAATGGAGAACTCTGGACTCTTTCCATCTTTTTCCTTTTCCTCTTGATATTCAAGGCCATGCATCCCCTAATAGCCGTCATAGTGGCTGGCCCCCAGACAGAGGTGGCAGAAGTCCAGCCCAGTGTCTCAGGCTCATTTGAGCCGATTGGCCCTGCAGGTGTGGGCTAACCACGAAGTCAGCCAGAGTCGTGGGAGCTGTAGGGACGAGCATCTGCTGGGAAGAGTGGGCAGGAGCCGCTGACAGTCACCTTGGGGACCCTGCGGGGGCTGCGCAGCCCTGGGGAGGCAAAGAGTGAATCCCCGAGCTGCACAGTCCTGGGTCAAACCATGCAGCTGAGAATTCAGTTGCTTCATAACGAAGAGTGCTCGGGGCACTTTGCCAACGACAGCTCACCAGCCTTCCTTCCCATCCACGCACCTGTGTCATCTACCTGTCTTCTGATCTATCTTCCTACCTTTCCCACCTTTCCTCACCTACTAACCACCTCTCCCTCTTCTGTCCACCAGGCTACCAGTCCTGCCTGTCTCCTCATCTGCTCTCTCTGACTGTGTGTGTGTGTGTGTGTGTAATTCACATCCAGATGGAACATCCCATGGGCATGAATGGCCTGAATGTGGGGTGTCTGTATATGTGTAACCCTCCGGTGCATCTTCGGTGTGTTTGTATCAATATAACCCGGACGCGGGTGTGGATGTACTACTCAAGGCTTCCTCCCCACGACACTGGGCGGCTTCTGCAGAAGGTCTCACATGCGCTTGCCCCTTGTATGGGTGTGCCGAGAGATGTGGGATGAGGTATGGAGCAGGAAATGCTATTACCTTCCAACTGGGCTTCTAAGGATTTTTAAAATAAAGGATTTATTCTTTGAGAAGAGAAACCATTTTCAGAAAAACCCAATTTTTCTATTGTATATGGAATTTAAAAAAAAATTTTTTCTTGAAGAGTTAAGATTTCCCCCTTCGAGGCATACTGGGGCTTGAGGAAAAGTGAGAAGCATCCCAGATTGAGAGGCCTTGTGTCTTCCTTCCAAGTGTCTTGAGTGGGCTCCGCCAAGCAGGGAGGGGCAGGTGTCCATGAGCGTCTGTTTGGGGAACAGAGGGCTTGTCTGTGACCAGACCCAAACTCCAGCTGTTTCCCAGCAGGAAGATGGGGAAAGCATTTCGAAAGGGGGCAACTTGATACCATTTAAACTTCTCTTAAGCAGCCATGTTTGAACATACTGCTTCACCGACCTGTGACTATTTATACCTTCTTTTTTTTATCCCATGCTTGCCATAAATGGATCAGCCACTCTTTCCAGCTACTCATCTTTAGGATCGACCCTTAATTGTGTCCCTTCAAAACCTTCCTGAAATGTTAAGAGATTCCTGAGAAAGAAGTCAACCACCTGGGCTTACCTCAACCATCAGGAGAGCGGGAACGTTGAGCCAGATAGGAACAGATACACTCTGAGGTCTGAACCTGCTTGGGGCCAATAAAAAGCCTAAGCCACGGGTCAGGATGGAAGCCCTGTACAGATGGCAAGTCCTTGCCTGGGTGGCCTCGATCCCTCCGACCTAGGGGTCCAGGGTAAGACCTGCCGCCCTGTGGTATCATCGAGGCAGTGGCCTGGCTGAGGAAGGAGAAAGGGAGGGGGAGGGAGAAGGACGAAGGAGCCTCTGCCAACTTCACCTCATGGTAGAACCCAACCTTTGGATTGAATTTAGGGTTAGCAGCCTCATTAAAGCCCCAGCCCTGACCCCAGGTCAAGTTCAAATTTCTTAACAGGTGTGCGTGCAAGTTCTCTGACCATGGATGTGTTTTGAGCTCCATGTGAATCAGCCTTAAGCATGGGCCCATTTCAGCTTTCATTTCCTCCCTTACCCTATGAGATTGGGGATTCAGGGAAGTGGAACGTCTGCCTGGAAAGAGGTCCTATTTTTTTCTCTCCCCGTTTTGGGAGCTTTGGTTTCTCCATGTTTCCTTTTCCTCTCCCTCCACTCACTTCCACTTTCCTTCTGCATCAACTTGAAATAGTTGATTGAAAGAGTTCAGGCATTTGTCTCCAGAGGGGCTCATTCTCACACTCCAAGCAGCCACCTTCCTCGTCTGTTGTGGCTGCAGGCTTCAAAAGGAGGTCGGTAGCTTCCTGGCATGGAAATATTAAAAAAAAAAAATCTAAATGTGCCTATTACAGCTTCAGTCCTCCTGAAAGCCTCAGCCTTTCAATAACGACATCCTCTCAGCTTCAGGGATCACAAAGTCAGGAAGACTCAACATCTCCACCAAATCATGACAAAGCCTTCCTTGATCATGTGTCCATATGCAGCACCCTGAGCCCATTCTGGTATCTTCTCTCATTGGGGGTGAGTGGTTCCACCTAATAGTGCTTGCCTTTCCTTTGATAAGGGAAGATGATCTCCTGGAACTCTTTGAGTATGGGCCCTCCCTTGTAATAGTCCTCCACCGTCATGAGAAGAGGTCTGAAATGAACCACACGTAGTTGTTCTGATTTAATGGGGGATGTGCTGCTTAGGTCCCTAAAGCTGCCCACCGGAGTCAGACTCAGCGTAATGAAATCAAGCACCCAGAGGCATTGACTCTGTCTTCACCTGGCTTACTCTGGGAGCGTTAATTAACTGGTTTTCAAGCGTCTGAGGGAAAGAAGTGGAAAGAAATACACTCTGGTCATCTTTGGTGTGGTTTGTGAGGGTTGCTTGGGTGATTCTCGCAGCTAAAGGGAAGCTGCCTTTTCGGAAAATGTTCCTCCTTGCTCCAGGGGCCAACCATCCCAGTGGACAAATCCAGCCCTCTGAGTCTAGGGAGAGGTGATTTCACCATATTTAGAAATCACTGGTGCCTCCCGGCCAGGTGGGCTCCTGTGCTGTCTTCTAGCTGGTATCCGGCAGAGTAAGGGGACAGGCTTTTAAGCCCACCGGAGCTGATAGACACAGGAGATTCTGGTGTCTCTCAAAGCAGTCAGCTTGGTGGGCTGTGTTTGCACTCTTCCCACGGCTGCCTCCCTGGTGCAAAATGTTTCTTAAGCATTATTGTTAGTTCTTAGACTACACTATTATTGGCTATTGGGTTACCTTTTCTGAGTAATAGGAAACTGTAGAAAATTAGAAAAATAGAGAACAACAACAACAAAAAGACTAGAGGATTGTTTATAATTCCATCACTCAGGGGCATCCTGATGGTCACAGCTCCAGCAACTTCCAGCAACTTCTGGTTGTCTTGGGCTGGCAGTCGGGGCTAGGGGTGTAGTCCCAGACCGCAGAACCACACTGGTCTGCGTGGACTTGACCCTGTGTTCCTAGCAGAAGGAGACTGCAAAGAGACTTTGAAAAAGGTCAATGCCAGAGCTTAGGGATGGGCAGAACAGAATGAAGAGATTCCTACTTTGGGAATTTTTTTTCCTTTTCTCCTTTTTTTTTTTTGAGAGCTATCTCAATCTAATTGTAGGTGTAAGAGCATGGAAGCCAGAGTAACTCACTAATTAAGCTATGCTCTGTAACACAGTTACTGTAAAGTTCATTTCAGCTCTGCACTAAAATGATTTGTGACTCGGGGCACTAGGTCTTCTCCATACTTGAACTTCCTCATCCACAGAATGAGGACACTTTACCTCGTGGCATGTTAGGGTGACAAAGACATTGCAAAGTGATTTGCAAACAAGACGTGTCACATGAATTATGCACCGTTCAAATGATTCGGCAGCAGCAGAGCCCCCGCCTGCGTGGAATTCTTCCGTGTGGTGTCTGGACCTCACTGCTGAAAGGACAATTGAGAGTGAGCGGTCACCTTGGCCACCAAACAGGACCGACCCTATCCAGCTTCAGCACATGGGATTCTAGTCTCTCATTTGGGTCCCTCACAGAGGTTGACTCCTTAATTTACCCATTCTCAGGCTTCCTTCCTTTGGTCCAAAGCCAATTTTGCAAAGGGCACTCTTAATCCTTCTTGATTAATCCCAGAGGTCATGGAATGAGTAAACCATATGAAACAAATAGCATATACGAGCTGAAACAGTTAACTATTAAGCAGGGGCCAGTGCCTTTTTTTTTTTTTCTTTCCTGTAAACACTGATTTGTAGCTGTACATGCCCTACTGGTGGGAACAGATCAGGCTCTGAAACATTTTAATGGTCTTTTAAGTTTAAGATGGGAACAAGTTTCAAAGAACTGGAATCTTCTTTCTCTTGTCAGTTGGTGAAGCAGATGGCTTCATCAAAAGCATATGGGTTCTCATAGGAAGTCCTTTGGATGGTGCATTCACTAGGTGATGTTCTGGGTGTGATCCTATTGGGGAAAAACCGAATCCTAGGTTCTAGACAAGAATGTGCTTCCAAAAGGGTCTGCACACTTTGTGCTTTGCAGGGGATCCGGGTTCAGTGTGACGGTGAGACCTTCTCTAAGGGAAGTCCAAGTCCTTGCTCACTGGTAGGGAGAGAGCCCGGCCAGGAATGGGGGGACTACCCAACTATAGGGGGTGTTCGTTCACTACTGAGAAGCAGAAAACGGGGTGTAAGCATGGGGCGTGCACACAGCAGCAGCTCACACCTGGCCTCACTTTGACAGATGCCGACCTCGGCAACCGCCGCCCTGTTCTTCATTTCCAAGGACTGGGTGTTGCTTCTTGGGGGAACTCTCTGTGTCCCTCTCCCCCGTCTCCCCCGACTCCCTCTGGCCCAACCTTTCCCTTCCTTCCCTGGTCGCCTGGAGAGCCTTTCGAGGCTGAATGTATCGGTGTGTCTGTGTTGTTGTGGACGTGATGATGCTTTTCACATAAGCAGCTCTCACTAACTCATTCTCAGACTCCTTTCCCACTTCCACCCGTGGTGTGACTGTTTTAGATCCAAGACTCTCTGTAAAAATGTATAGATAAAAGCGGGAACTGAAAATAAGGGGGAGGGAATTGAGACTAAGCAAATGCATTGATGGAGCCCTCAGTTTTTGGAGGACTTATGTAGACTGCCCTAAAATCCTGAACCTGGGCAGGATTTGAAGGGAGGGAAGTCGTTGGCACAGGAGTTTGTTGTGGTTTTGTGTTTTTCTTTGTTTTTTGTTTGTTTGTTTGTTTTTCTGGTTGTTTCTCTGACAGTCACTAGTGTCTGCTTGGGACCCTGTGTTCTAAAGCTTTTTTGCCTTTGAAGTAAAAATATATGTTCCAGAAAGTAAAAGTGAGTCATCAAAGTCTGAAGGGTGAAGGTCATCGCGAAGGTCAACACAAAGACCTGATCCTGGGTTCGCACTCGTAGCTTCGTCTCTGGCTCACTTGGGGCCTCGGGCGAGTCTCGTTACCTCACTGTCTCTGCATCTTCTCGGCCACACGGGGAGCAGGGGGGCTCCCGGGGGCACCACGTCTCCTTGGCCATTCTGCTGCTATTCTTAGAGGCTTCGAGCCCCCGCGGGTGCTCGCTTGCCGCCTGAAGGCCCGTTTGGAGGGTTTTACTCCCTGCTCCTCTTGCCCCTCTCACTCCTCAGAAAGTAACCTTGCGCTAACAGCCAGTTTGTGCTCCAGTCCAAAGCCTTTGATCTACCTTTTTGTTCTCAGATGCCTTTTCCCACCCACTTTGCCATTCTCATTTTACTGTCCTTACCAACAGAGTTTTGCCAGCTGGGGTAGGAGAAGAGTATCAGAGGAGAGGGCGCCTGTGAATTGCTTGTCATCTGTGACTCACTGTACAAACCTGGTTTGCGAGGTCAGAAGCGGGTAGGCCGGCTGGGGGATGCCGCCACGTCAGAACGAAGAAAGCACTGGGGGCTGGGGGGTGGGGTAAGGGCAGTGGGCAGCAGCTGTGAGTTGCCAGTGGAGGAAAGATAAACCTTTCGGAAGGGGAAAAGGCAGAGTCACCAGAGCATCCTCCGCAAAGCAGCGAGACGGATCCCTGAAAGGCCAGGCACTCTGAAGTAAGGGAATGGGTAATCCGATAGCACAAGGAGCTGCCTCCCCTAGGACTGAGAAGATGAAGGGCCCTTGTGGGGGGCGAGGGGTTCACACCAAGCTTCACCTAACCCTCCCATCCATGGCGCCTTCTGTCCAAACCTTCCTCCCTTCCGACAGGCCACAGTGATCATCATCCTGGGACCGGCTTCAGGAAGGCGATTTAGACCAGTGCCGTCCAACGGAGATAGAATGTAAGCCACATATGCAATTTTGAATATCCTAGTACCCCCCCCTTAAAAGTCCAGATAAACAGGTGAAATTCATTTTAACACCTATTTCAACCCAACATATCAAAAGTCATTATTTTAACATGGAATCAATATAAAACATTACTGAAATATTTTACATCTGTTGTCTTTTCATGAAGCCTTTGAGATCCAGTGTGGATTTTATTCTTAGAAAACACTGCAGTTTGGACCAGCCACATCTCCAGTGCTCAACAACCACACGTGGCAATTGGCTGCCAGAGAGGGCAGCAAAGGTTTAGACTCTTTGTTAAGAGACCGAATAGGACCCCCTCCCCTGTAAGTCACTCGGATCTCCCAGCTGACAGAGGCCAGAGGTTGGCTTTGGCCAAGAGTAGGGAGCACAGCAGGGGTGGCCAGGCTGCCATCCTGGCCCCTGAAATTCCACCTCACCTGCCTAGTCGGAGGGGAGGACCATTGCTTGTCAAATACATGTCACATCTGCCCCACAGGGTGTCAGCACTACCCCTGGGCATGGTGCCAATGACTCATCAAAGTTCTAGAGGCCAGAGCAGGTCACTTTCTTCATCTACGGGAGCATCAACTTATCCCTTATGCCCACGTCCTTTATCTTACAATGGAGAGGGGGGCCAGACAGGCCTCCTCGTGGTCAAGAATAATGATCACATCATTTTGTCATCTAGTCCCAGTCACCTGCTAATAACATCTCACCAATATTGGGAGCTGTTTTTTTCAACCCCTTAATTTCCTTACATTTGTATCTTAAAGTCAAGTGCTGAAAGGGGATGTACTGGAGAGAGCAGTGACCACGGGCAAGGCTGGGTTTTCTAGGAGGTGGTGGTGACAGATTCTGTCCCTTGCACTGGGAACTCAGCCCACCATTGCCTATCTGTCCTCGCTAACTAGGGACCTTCCTTAGATGTGAAGAAACCTCTTCTCTTTGGGGCTGGGGTGGATGGGGAAGAAGACAAGTTGCAAGATCTTAGCACAGAGAACAGAATAAAATGCAAGCAGGCAACCCCTGGGCATTCTCAAAGCATTTCAAAGAGCCAGTATGACAAGATTTAACTCATTTAAAATAGAACATTCTGAGCCGTATGTATGTTACCAAGTGAAAGAAAATGAGCCGATTTGGTGAGTATGTTTTATATATGTGGTCATTAGACAGGGGCCGTAGCTGACGAAACTCTCAAACACCTGGGGAGTGTTTATGGTCCACCAGATTATTGCTTGGTCAATATAAATTTCTATGAATTTACCTTTCATTTGCATAGTGCTTTCTGATTGGTTAGACAAGGAGTGGTGTGTACTGCAGGATTCCAACACCACCTCCGCCCTGGGAGGTAGCAATTCCTGCGGTTATTGGTGCTAAAATAAGATTAAATATTATGTTAATTCGTTCTGATACGATGTGAATAAATGTGTTGTTTAATCTTAACAAGTATGCTACATCTTATCAGATCTATTGTACTGTCTGTTCCTTCTCATAATTAATTAATTACAGGAAAGGTGATCCAAACCAGATCTTGAAACTGTTGTGCTATTCGGAAAGGTGAATTTAACAGGGAAGTGGGAGGGGGGATGAAAAGGGAAATTGCCAGGTTCCTGTGATTTTTGCAAGGACTGAGGAAGCAGAGAGCATTTGGGGACTTCACTGACACTGACTGCATCTTGCAATTTTCTTTTTCAAATTGGCAGAAATATTGTCTTTCCATCGATTGAAGAAAAAAAAAGTGTCTGGTAATTAATTAAATGACTTGTTCATGGAAAAAATAAAAATAAATAATCTGTCAGTTGTGGAATGTAAACTGATTAAACAATTAAATAAAGAAGATCATGTTGTGTGTTTTAAGTAATTGTGTCTGCTTGTGGGGGAGGGGGAGATGCTGCAGTGTTTGGTAGAGAGCCACATTTTCCCCTCAGGTTTTGTATAGAAAAAAGAACAGCTCTTATATAGATAACAGATTGAAGACTAATCCTGGAGGAAATAGATCATAAACATTTCAAGTATGTGTAAGCAAGTACGTGCTTTCAGAGTTGGGTGAGAGCGGGAATCGGAGAGCAATTCAGAAGAGAACAAGAAAGAAACTCTTGTTCTTTTTCTCCTATTGTTGGCTTTAGTAACTTTTTGAAAAGTGCTTTATAAGATGCTGGAATTACTGGTTCCATTCTAGCCCCGAAGCCTCTTTTCCAGCTATCAGTGAGGAGAGAAATTTCTCTCTTCTGTCTTCATCATCTCTGTCCCTCACTTAGAATCACAGTTCCCATCCACCCATGTGCCTTTTAAAAGTTGCTGACTCCCCCCGGGGTAGGACAGCTCAGAAAGAAGACAGTGGGAGGCACGTGTGTGTTAAAGGGCATTATGTGTCAGTCGACACTAGTTTTAAGCAAAAGAAACTGGCTCCATCTGGTGCAAGTGGAAAAGTAGTTTACTGAAAAGCATGGGTAGCTGGAAGCCCATAGCACAGGCAGGAGGAAGCAGCCAGCCAGCCAGAATCACAGCCCAGGCTAACTTGGACCCCCGCCGATGCTGCTGTTGGACTCCCGGAGACCCTATGGGGCTGTCTCTGCCACCAGCTTCACCGCGATGAATTCCCGGCTCCCTCCTTCAGATCAGAATCCCAGGTGAGTGCACCATCCCAGGGGGTCCGGAAAACAGGCCTAGAGCCTTTTATTTCTCTCTCCGGTGGTAAGCTCCACCTTCCACCAAGATCAGACAATTCTCCAAACCCAGGAGGAGGCATATAAGGCTGGGCAGACAAGAGGGGGGAAATGTCCATTAGAGGTGGGATCCCCGGGGGAGAGGAGGGATCCCTGAATGAGAGGTATGTTGCTGCATCTTTGTGGTGCGTCTGGATAGTGGCCACGAGGGTATGTGTCTAATCGTCATGACCGTCATTAGCGCCGTGGCCGACAGCCTCCGTCAAAAAATGTGCATCGGGCTGGACATTGTACACGAAGACCTGCATAGATTTCATCTGAAAAGGAACACTAATATAGGCAGAGGGACTTGAAAAGGAGAGAACAAGGATTGTCATCATCATCTTGGAGGTAAGCAGTAAAGCGTTTCAAAAGTAAGTACAGGTCAAAGGTAAGTGCCTTACAGAATGGGTGGGGGAAGGGTTATAAATAAAGAAACACGTGAAGAAATGGGAGGCGGGAATCCTAAGGGCCCCCTCCACTCCTTGGTAGTCATGTCCCTTGGAAGAGAGAGAGAATGGAAACCCCACTAATGTTAAGAAATGAGCAAGGCTTTTCAACCCTTGTGAATCAGGGGGACTTCATGAGCTTCTGGTCCAGCCCGGGTGGGGATGAGGGGGCTTGGAATGATGCTCCCCTCAGGTGCTATGAATCTGTGCTGCAGAATTCCGACCTGAGGGGTGCGTGGAGGTGTCAGCAGCTACGTGAGGCGTAATGCGCGGATGCCCCACAGACAGCCTCAGGGGGAGCCACAGAGACACAAACAGTCTGGGTCTCCTTTTTCCAATGAAGCCCAACTTTGATTTCGGTGTCTGATGAATTATGCAGTCCCCTCGGTTTGTGGGAAACACACCTACTCCCTCGCACCCCAGCACCTGTGCTTCCAGGAACAAAAGTACCCCCAGGATGAGCAACTGTTACATAATTGGAGAAAGGCAGCTCCTTGAACTGTGACCAAGTCCCCCAAATCTCCAGGGTGGTCCACGAGGGATGCTGTCCTCCAGGAAGCCTTCCTTTCCTGAATGTCCATCCTGCTGGGTGCCCACCCCCGGAACCCCATGGCACCATGCTGTGTGTCTCTCTCTCACTTAGGGCTTCTGAATGAAATTGGTGTTTTCCTTGGGATCTCCTCAGGAACTGGGTTTTCTTGAAGAGCAGGGATTCTGACTTGACTCATCTTCCTATCCCAATGACTAGTATGGCCTGGTGGGTAGGAAGTGCTCAGTAAAAACTGATCTGAACCAAACTAAAGGCTTCCCCAATCCACCCACCCAAGTTGGCCCTCAGTACTGGTGTCGAGTTCTTCTCTAAGTGTTATCGGGGTCCTCAAGTCCACCCTCAGATTCAGTGATCTGCTAGAAGGTCTAACAGAACTCAGAAAACCTGCTACACTCAGGATGACGGTCTACAACACTGAAAGGACACAGATTAAAATCAGCAAAGGGAAAAGGTGCATAGGGCAGAGTTTGGGAGACACAGGACACTAGCTTCCAGTCCACGATCCACTCTCCCAGTGGATTTATACGGACGGCACTTAATTCTCCCAGCACTGCTGTGTGACAAAAAGAGTATCGCCTGGCCCAGGGAAGCTCACCCAAGCCTCGTGTCCGGGGATTTGGGGGAAGTCTGTTGTGTAGGCCTTGAGTGCTCATACAGCGGACCTTAGCTCTCAGCTTCCAGCCCATCCTAAGGTCAAACTGACACCCCATGGACAAGGCCTCCGCTGTAAATCACAGTGTAAACTATCTAGCATGGCCCAAGGTAAAACAAGGTGAGCCAAGGCACGCTCATCAAGCAGGATATTCCAAGGACTTAGAGGTGATCTCCCAGAAGCCAGGCAAAGGCCACACCTTCTTTGGAATTGTGGGGCTTGGGCAACCCAGAGCTGCAGAGTCAACCCTTTATTGTTCACACACTAAGTTCTGTGGTAAGTTAGATCACACAAAACATGGTTCCTCTCCGTGTTAACAGCTCCTCTCCGGGTATTCTAGATTTCTTCCTTATCCCCTTGACCCTCTACAGACAAGCCCCAACCCTACCCTTTGCAGGTCACTTGCTGAAGCTCTTTGTCCATGGTCTCCTTCCCATCCCAGCTCTTCAACCGGCTCCATGCCCCCTTCACAAGGTGCTGGGGGTGGGGGGGTCTAGGGGAGGGAGCACAGGTGCTCGAGTCTTTGAGCAGATCTGGATTCAACTCTGTCTACATACAAGTTGTGTCACGTGGCCTTTTCAGCTGGTGTGCTTGCATGTACGTGACTGGGCACTCTCAACACCACTTCAGAAAGTGAAAGAGGGGACGGTAGGAGATGCCTGGCCCCGAACCGTTAGCCCAGTGCCTATCAGCCACCCCACACCCCTGCCGTTTGACTTCTCATTCTTTTTTTTAAGATTCTATTTGTCAGAGAGAGAGACGGAGCGCAAGCAGGGAGAGAGGCAGGCAGAGGGAGAAGCAGGCTCCCCACTGAGCAAGGAGCCTGAGGCGGGACTCGATCCCAGGACCCCGGGATCATGACCCGAGCCGAAGGCAGACGCCCAACCAACTGAGCCACCCAGGGGTCCCTGACTTCTCATTCTTAAGCAGGCTCCACGTCCTACCCCCTTAGGAAGGCTTTCTGAACTGAGATTTGTGCAGCGTTCGATTCGCACACGTATCCCAATCGGTCACCACACCAAAAGCCAGTGGACAATGGACACACTGATTGCTTAGATACAAACTCGGCATGTATTGTATTCAGCCACCGCGTATTGTATTCAGCCACCGCATAGTCAATACAACTCTTCTACATAGGCATACAGCTCTGTGCGATAAAATCATCCCTTGAGATATTTTTAACTCAGGAGAGGAGAACAATCTGGGATTGAAAATACTCTCTCCCTTTGCGGAGGACTTCCTTTTCTAGGAGTGAGAGAAATGCTCTAGAACCTTGCCGCTCCCATCACCGTCCCCTGGGATCTTGCTAGAAATGCAGAATCTTCCATTTAACCCCAGATCCACTGAATCAGAATTTGCATTTTAACATGATCTCCAGGCAGTTTGGATGCCCGGGTCTGGAACATTTCACTTACCTAGCTACGTGATGTGGAAGTTGTTTTCAACACTTCTGTTAATCTCTTTTATCTAGGATAGAGATCACAGGAGGATTCCAAAGGACAATGAGAAAAATCAGTGGTCTGAGGTTTCAAGCCACACCGGAACAGGTATCGTTTTAAACTAACGTCCCAAGAAAGATCCTTTCTGCTGGGTTTAACCCTGGTTCTTAGGGGAAGCACCAGGGGAACAAGGCCACGTGATGAGGTTTTGTTTCTCCCCATGAGCAGCTGTCAGGCAGCATTAACACCAGAGCAGCTGTGTCCGGGCAGGTGTGCGTGAGTCCACGTGGTTTTCAGGCACCCTAGGAGAGCAGGCTCGCAGGGGCCCGAGGGGGAGGCTTTTGCTCCTCCCTCTTCCATAGGAAGCCTGGACTGTGAGACCAAGCAGATCCAAAGAATGGGGATGAGAAGCCCATCACCCCGATGTCCCTTCTTTTGTGTTCTTTGTGAGCTAGATGGCAAGGACTTAGTTCATGATAGTGTAACTTACTGGAGTCAGACCGCTTGCGTTCGAATTTGGTACCACCTGCCAATGGCATAACCTCTGGCAAGATACTCAGCCTCTGTGTGCCTCGATCTTTCCCTCGACAAATGAGGGTAATAGCAATACCTACCTTGTACAGTTGTTGTGAGGATAAAATGCGTTAACATTTGCCGCATGTTTAAAACAGTGCTTCACATAGAGTAGGTCCTATCTATGGATTTCTTATTACACCTTTGCAATTTTAAATGGCCTCTGTGAAGTCCCACTGGCTAATGAGACCTGAGCAGAAGGTTTGACTGTGGGGCGAACTGTGAGGACAGAGCTGTGGGAAAGAGTGGTGGTGGCAGATTTCTGCAGCACGTCCCCGTGCAGGTGAGGGGGTAGCAGGTGTGTGTGGGGGGGGATGGGAAGGCCTGTCTCCACGGGCAGTTGACAGTACCCCCAGCACGTCCATTCCCCTTCCCTGATTTTCCCCCAGAGAACTCACCATATTGACAATTATCATGATAATAGGATCTTCCTCAGGCTTTCATGCTTCATCTCCCCATTGCCCAACTTCTTAGGGGTTGGTTGAACCTACCAAGTAAAATGGAGGTTCCTTTAGCTCCCTTCAGTCCTGAGGATAAACTGCTGAGATGGACAGGCATTCAAAGATATTTTGAATGGGCTTAGCATATCTGGCACTGAGGATCCCGAGCCAGCAAAGGTCTTCACCATCTGTCCCAGACTACACGGTTCTCCCCCGAAGGTGGTGTAATTCCGGTGCTGTGAACTCAGAGATCACAAAGCATTTTAGTGGTTTAAAACACTTGGGGATATCACGACCAGCCTCAGATTTTATATGTAGTCATCACTGGCCTTCTCGGGATCTCAGTCACAAGAAGGATCCTCTCTGAGAAGAAAAAAGAAACAATTCCAAGAGATGTCAAAATATCAGGGTTCAGTGGGGACACAAAGCTTTTCCTCTTCTGTGTACCCCTTCCCTCCAAAGGAATCTCTGAAGTTGGTTTTCTTAATCTTTCCAAGAGTCTCCAAATTCCTTGGGTGTTTACCACCATAATTAGTGGTTTTAATAACCTGATAAATGTTCTAAAATTGTAGGCCTGAAAAGATAATTATCTCTGAGGTTCATAGACTAGAACACGCATGTGTTGGGAGCAAAAAAAAAATCAACTTTGATAATCTATATCTACAAGGTGAATGGAAGAATCCCCAAAAGGTACTGCTTTGGAATATGAAATGATGTCTATGCAAAGTAGTTCTCATTAATTCTGAGCCAAATGGTCATAAAAACAAAATGGCCTTCAGAAAGTACTCTAGCTATCCAAGCTTGAGAATCTGGTTTCTGGCCCCTAGAGGTCTGCCTTTTAATATAACTTTTAAATGTTGAAGGATTGAGCTTCATCTACACTAAAATTAGGACTAAGCAAAAATAAAATCTATCCTTAGCTATTTTGAAGGCCAAGTGTGGATTTATCTCGTTGAATATTCCATATTCTGGCATACGCATTTTCTTCTAGAATAACGCAGTTCCTCTGATACTGAAGAATATTCTGAAACTAAAATACACAATGGCTTTTTGCCATTTTAGAGGGAAAAATTTGATACGCCATCCTAGCCACACTAAAACTTCAATTAGAAGAACCAAAGGATTCTTACCTTAAAAAAAATTTTTTTTCATTGGAGAAAATAAGTTGCACACACACTCACACATTCACACACACACAAGAAGGAAGAGGGGATGTACTGCAATCTACCACCCAAAGAAGGTAATCACCAATAACGTTTTGACATAATTTCCTTCCAGCTCTTATTTTTTAAATCATAGTAAGCAAGCTGGTTATGCAGCATGAACAATATACCAGCTTGTAAAAATCAGAAGCATGCTCTTCCTTGCACGAAAGCTTTGACCTTCAGTCCTTCATCATATCATCTTCCTCCTGCAACATCAAAATGCTTTGGCTTGAAATGAGGCCAGACTCCAAGCACCAGTCCCAGACTCGATCTGGAAATCTATCTCAGTTTTCAGTCCTTCATATTGCCTTCAAGTGCACGACAGTGAAGCTCTGCTTTTAATTTTGCCCCCTTTTATCCCTTAATAATTAGCACAGTTGTTCTGCCAATAGCTACACTTCTAGTTGGCTTTTCCTCCATAATTAAATGGCTTTTCTTATTAGAACTTAAAGTGTTGCTTTTCCTGTTGGTAGCTTTTTGAAGGATTATATACAGAATATTCTATCTCTTCCCTTCCTCCCTCAATATCTTGCTCTCTCACTCTCTCCCTCTCCCTCTCCCTCTTTCTCTCTCTCTGCACACACACACACACACACACACCACTGAGTCCCACCAGAAGACCAGAAGTAAGCCTGAATACATAGCTAGGAGATGGGGAAAAGCTGTTCAGAAGGACAGTTAGGGTGTAGAGGGTTGGATGTGCATTCAGAGTTTCTGCATATTTTTGTACAAAATGACTATAATGCAAATAGCATCCCCCAGATTTGTGCAGTGTACAACCTGGACAACATTTACGGTGGCCCAGTGATGCAATACCAAGGCTTCAGATTTTGGCCTAAATAACAGAAAGGCCTTCTTCCCTGAGCACCTAATCAAAAGGGAGTCCTTCTCAGTACTGCCTCTGCTGCGACCACTAAGTTGTAGCATCTGCATCCCCCGATTCATTGCAACACTGTTCACAATAGCCAAGATGTGGAAACAACCCAAGTGTCCATCAGTGGATGAATGGTTTAAAAAATGTGGGCTACACATAAAAGGAATATTATTCCATCTTAAAAAGAAGGAAATCCTTTTGAAGGATTTGCAACAACGTGGATGAACCCGGAGGACGTTATGCTGAGTGAAATTAGCCAGTCACTGGACAGGTACTGCATGATGCCACTGATGGGGAATTTCTGAAGGATCAGACTCATAGAAGCAGAGAATACAATCGTGGCTGCAGGGGCTGGAGTGGGGAGGAAATGGGGGGCCATGCTATCCAGCGGGTGGGCAGTTGCACTTCTGCAAGATGAATAAATTCTCAAAACCCGCTGTCGATGAAGTACCTGGAGTTAACAGTATGGAATTGTACACTTCAGAATCCATTTGTTAAGAAGTTAGCTCTCGTGTTAAGTGTTCTTACCAAACACACACGCACACACACATACACACAAGACACGAGGAAACTCTGGAAGGAGCTGGATGCCTTACCCCTTGTAACGGTCTCACAGGTGTTTGCCTGTGTCCAAAGCCACCAAATCATGAGTTAAATGTGTGCAGCTGTCCTCAGTTATCCTTCGGTAACATCGGGAAGAACATTAGGGGACGCCTGGTGAAGTGGAGGGAAGAATTCAACTCTCCTGCCTCAAAACATTCCAAAATGGAAAATTGAAAAAAATAAAGGCAAGTAAACAAAAAGCAAGTCCTTTCCTGTTAGGCTTGAGCTCAGGCCCTCACTTTGTGCCCGGCCTTGGGCTGCACTCTTGTACTAATGTGGTTTTCCGCCTGGCCCGCTGCAGGTGCGGGGGTGGGAGGGCGTGGGGAGGGCAGAGGCCAGTCCGTCTGAACTGGGGGCCGCAGAGCCCAGCACGGAGCCAGCAGCAGGCACGCCGTGGCGTGTGAAGGGTGGGTGAGCAGAAGGCCAGCAAGCCGGCCAGCGGGAACCAGGTGGGCACAGGCCCCTGAGGCAGGTTTCCATAATAGGGCCTCCAGAAGGAGGGGAGGGAGGGACAGAAACGGACATGGGAGCAAATACCTTCCGCGTATCCCCTCTGCTTTTGTTCCATTTTCGTGGTTTCTGGAAACAATGAGCAAATGAACCGCCTGCCGTTCTGGCTTTGCTGCTCATCACCCCCTCTTCCCCTTCACTCTGTCCCCCAATTGTCTGTCTCCTGTCACCAGTGGGAGGAGGTCATCCAAACCACGACCTCCCACGTGGGCTTAGAAAAGGCTCTCTCTCCCCGTGTCTTGGATCCGTTTTCCCCCCTTTCCCCTCATTCCCCCAAACACAGTCTTGGGATCTTAGAGATGCGTTAAAGGGGGAGAGTGTTGTATGTGCCGCCATGGGAGATGGGGGGTGTGGGGGGCGGGGACGGGGAATCTACGGAAATCGCCAAGTAACAGTTTTGCCGGCTGTCTGGTTGCCAAGGTAATTGTGATCCTTCATGTCGAGGCTCTGACCAGTCGTGGCCGGTGAGGACCGGAGTTCTGCGTCCACCCACAGAAGCCAGCTGGGCTCTCTGGGTCGTATCTGTGAAGACCCCCACCCCAGCTCCCTTGTGCCATCTCCCTCCCTCTCTGACCTGTCATGAAGCAGCAGACTGTCACCTTTGCTCTTCGAACAGAGTCTTCTGTATGTTTGGGGGGCGGCGGGGAGGGAAGCTATCACATCTGCATGTGTGAGCACTTGTGTTCAGATAAAGGACAGGGATGGTGACCTGCAGACGTTCGAGCAGCAGATATCCAGTCTCTTCACACCCTGAGCACTGTTGTCTTCGAAAGACAGAGAAGCTGTCCACCCCTCAGCCTTCCCTAGCTGCTTTTCTGCTAAAGGATCCATTCATTGCGAAGATAGAGATGCACACCTTTCCTGGCAGCTGTAACCCCACCTTTTTGGGGGGGCTGTTCCCCATTCTGTGTCCACCAAACGACCACGAGAAATGAAGATTCTCCTTTTGTTCATTTCCCCCTCCCTCCCTTTACACGGCTAACTCATCACCTCCTGTGCTCCCACCTACACACAGAGCAAGGAGAAGGTATCTGCAATGGTCTTTAAAAAAGTTTTTCAAGAGTTTTTGGCAGGATTTTCAATTTCCTGCCAATATGTCTTTATTTGACTCTTTCCCCTTCCTTCCCCTGTCTTCTAGATTTTTATAGGCAATACGTTTTTTTTTTTTTTTTCTTGCGAAGGGAAATCGGATTGCTGCTAATAGAAATGCAATGGGGAAAACACTAGGCATGATTTAGGACCACCTGGGGATCCTCATTTTTCTAAGAACAATTTTATGGCACTTTATAATTTATATATGCATACATGATCTCATGTGATAAGAGAGGTTCCAATGGCATTGCCTGGCTTCCAGAATCATTGACAAATCTTTCTTTTTTCTTCCTTTCCCCCAGCCCTATTTCCAGTCTCCTCACTAACATGAGGATATGCTGAAGGAGTATCTGTGGGTTTTAAACAAATACTATATTAAGATTTTGTGCTTTAAAATGAAAGCGGCTTGTAGTATATCTACTATGAAGTATGGCTACTTCATTTTGAAAAGCATGTATCTGCCGAGAGGAGAAGATAAGGATCCCCTGACCCTAACATCTCTCTTTCATAGGGAGAAAAGGAGACAGATTTTGTAACTTTTATTGAATTTATTTATTTATTTATTTATTTATTTTAAAGATTTTATTTATTTATTTGACAGAGACACAGCGAGAGAGGGAACACAAGCAGGGGGAGTGGGGGAGGGAGAAACAGGCTTCCCAAGGAGCAGGGAGCCCGATGCGGGGCTCGATCCCAGGACCCTGAGATCATGACCTGAGCCGAAGGCAGATGCTTAACCGACTGAGCCACCCAGGTGCCCCACTTTTATTGAATTTAGTAGACATTTATTGATCCAGTCACCATCATATAGAAATTAGAACTTGACTCTAGGTTCAATTATTGCAGTGGGGTTATTTTTTTCTGCTCTTTTCCTTTCTTCATCAGCCTTGTCTGAGAGTATTTAGATTTGTGGGGTTTTTCCCAACCCCCAAATTCTAAGAAAGAGGCAAAGGTGACTCGGGAATTAATGAAAGTCACCCAGGGAGAGAGGGACAAACCTGAGACTTGAATTCAGTTCTGGCCCTGGATCTTGCTCTTCTAACATTTAAAAATCATATTTAAATCATTTTAGGAGACAATTTGAACAAATTTGAACATTGACTGGATTATTTGCATATATTCAAAAATCACTGTTACCTATTTTAGGTGTGTTAATGGTAATATGAGTACGTCTTCCTAAAAAGACCTTAAATTTGTAGGTAGACCCTGAAATAGTTGTGGCTGAAATGATAAGAAGTCTGGAATTGCTTCAAAATAATACAGGAGGTAGGGAATCGGCAGGTGTACAGATAAACAAGATGGGTCATGAGTTGATCATTGAAGCTAGGTGCTGGGTATATAGGGATTCATCACACTATTTTTGCTACTTTTATATATGTCTGCAATTTCCCATAATAAAAATTATAAATTAAGTTATAAAAATTAAAAGCGTGTTTTGCCCAGGTACTACCTTCCCAGACAAATAACATTGCGTAAGATCCTAATTTAGGGGTTTGGATCTAGTTTCTGCTGGGAACCAACCTATCAAATCTCAAAATAGTTTGCAGAACAGACATCAGGATTGAGAGAGCAGCTAAATATTCAGGCACAAATAGGTCACTGTTGAGGGAAGCCAAGAATCCCCTGGAAATGCAGGGAGCATGTCATTGAGTTACCAAAAATAAGCGCAGCTTCTGACAGATGTCCCCTCTGAGAAAAGCACAACTGTGCTCTCTTCTTCTGTGGAGTCAGCACCAAGGACCCCCAAAATAGCACCAACAATGCTTTGTTGAAGAGCCAAAGAATAACAAAAGACGTTTTGAGTTCTTTCCCCCACACGCCTGTTGGCCTTCCTTCATAGAGCCTTCTCCAAAAGAAACCTTCTTGGGTGCCATTGGTGGGTGGGTAAATCGGTGGAGGCTCTTTAGAGGACAGTTGAACAGAATCAAAATTTTGAAGGCATTTGCAGCAATTCTCTTTCTTGCAATTTTCCTACAGCTATATTCATGTGCAGACACTTATACAAGGATATTCACTGCAGCATTGTTTGCTGTCGCAAACACCATAAACAAGTTCACATTCATTCTTGGGGAATGGCAAAGGTGAATATGACCATATGGTGGAATACCCTGCAGCCATTAAAACAATCAAGGTCCATCTCAGTGTGTTGATATAGGGAGAGGTACAAGATAGTGCTCGAAGTGAAAGCACTAGGCATGTGGTTTGGTCCTATAGGAGACTAGCAGTTTCTGGAAGGTGTGGGGGATTATCCTTGGATGCAGTTGAGGCTCAACCTAGGCTGCGGGAGGAGAATGGACAGAGATGATGTTCAGTTCTGGGTTTGTCGAATCACAAAGCATGTGCCTCCAACATTTAATGGGCACTTTAGGTTGACGCAGTTGGCCTTCTGAAATTCTGGTGTCACGTGCTTGAGGATTCGGCCACTCTCTGCTATGTTCCCCATTTTGTTGGCCCTGTGTGCCCCAGAGTGCTTACTGAAGGAGCCCCTAAATTCTGGGACCAGAAAGAACAAGCAGAGCTCATGCTCCTATGGAGAAGCAAGGACCATCTGGCCACTGTCAGCCACTGGGGACTTGGCTTCCTGAGTTCTCCTACTGCAGGTGGGATGCAGTGTCCTCTTACTATATTTTTTTCCAGGGATTTCTTTTGAGGCAAGATGGGAAAAGCCTGCACTAGGACTTTTCCACTTCCAGTCCTTGCTCTGCAAGAATCTGGTATGTGATGCCTATGAGGCTCTTTCTCCTTTGTGTGTCTTTCTTCTTCTCTTTCCTTCTTTTTTTCAGGAGAGATTAAATGAAGCTTAAAAACCTCTGTAGAAGGTCAGAGAAGACATGACAGAGAACTGTTGTAAAGTCATTACTGCCTTTCTCCAAAATATGAAATTACTGCATCAGATTTGTCTAAAATCAGGAGAATCCTATGTTTTTAACTTCTGGAAGTCAGCATTGAGTCTCTGAGGTTGAACTCTCTCTACCACCATACCCAACATACCGTTATGTAAGCCATTCAAGTATGGAGGTAAGGGAGGAGTGGTGCGGACTCCCACAGGGATCTGCTGAAGACCAAGGGAGAAAATCTTTCACATACAGGCTGAAAACAAGTTCAGAAATCAGGTGGGGGCCACAAGGCTTCTGTGGCCAGTGTGGGGGGTCCAGCCATGAGCCCGAGTCTGCTCAGGGGCTTCCCTCTTGAATTCCCTGTAACCAGCATGTGGAGGTGGTAACTTAGTAAGAGCCCAGCACAGGTAGAGAAGTCTGTCCTTAATAAGAATTGATTATGCTGGGCTTTCAAGTCTTTGCAGAAAGAGACCTCAGGCAGGGGATCTTAACCTTGACTGGAAGGAGAGGAGAGAGATGGGGCTTCTAAAATTCTGTTCTGAGAGGACAACAAGGTGAAGGGAAATTTCTAGCTGGAATTCCCTCCCTGTTTGCCCCCTCTTTCTTCCTAGCCACTCAAGCAATCAGACAATGGGTGGAATCAGTGAAAAGCTTGCCTTCAGCTATCCAGATTCCTTAACTTATATTCTAAGTAATGATTTCCTGTCACTTTGTTCCCTGTTCTGGGCTCTTGCATTTCAAAGTGTGGCGAACTGGGCATCGTTTTCGACAGAGCTGACTAATGGAGATCGTAGCCTGATGATTGCTTCCTGGGCTTTGCATGTCATCCTTCTATAAATACAGCCTGGGATCATTTTGGCTTTTCAGCAATAGCCCTCCCTGGCTGTAGCCCTCCCTCTGTGGTCAACCAAGACCTCTCTAGTCTCTTCATGTTGCACCTGTGCCTAATCTGTCCTCCCCAACTCTGTCTGTCCATCACTGGCTTCTCTGTCTCTAAATTTACCACCTTCCAGATTCCCACTCTTAGACAATATGGCATGAGATTAGCAGGAGCCAGAACTATTCAAACTCTGTTCTCTTTCACTATTGTCTAGGAAGAGAAAACATCTTCACATTGGAAAGAGTATTAAGTAAACGCAGGGTGGTGGAGAAACCACTGTGTACAAAGTGGCAGTACATGTTCCAGTGAAAGGGGCTCACACTACAGAGCCCTGGGGTCAGAGGCCAGCTCCACTTTTCAGTAACCATGTGACCTTGGACAAGTCATTGAATCTCTTTGAAATTGTTTCCCTACCTCTAAAAGGATGCACTTTGAGGGGCGCCTGAGTGGCTCAGTTGGTTAAGTGGCTGCCTTCGGCTCAGGTCATGATCCCAGGGTCCTGGGATCAAGCCCCGCATCGGGCTCCTTGCTCAGCGGGGAGCCTGCTTCTCCCCTGCCTGCCACTCCCCTTGCTTGTGCTTGCTCTCTGTCTCTTGCTCGCTCGCTTGCTTGCTCTGTGTCAAATAAATAAATAAAATCTTTAAATAAATAAATAAAAGGACGCACTTGGAGTCCTTCATCTCTAGGCAACTTTTCAAAGACTCAAACTTCAATACCCTACCATAAAATACTCTATGAAGCTTATTACTTGGTCCCTTTTTGAAAACATATGGCTTTTTGGAGTTCCAGAGTTAGGTGGAAAAGACAAAGCCTGGCTTCATGCTCTAAACCTCAGGATGTTTTGTTGATCTCATGTATGACACATTATGGAAACAAGAGCATGGATGTATTCCACCTACTTCTAAAGCTTACATTCTGAAAAAAGGTAATAGGAGTAAGAGGAAAACTTCTCCTATTGGGACATCTTCATTATCTCTTGGTTCTGGCACTTTCTACTCATGAGAGCGACTTGCGGTATTATTAGGGAAAAGTGAGGTTGCCCTGTGGGCTTCATCTCGAATTCTAACATGGCTGACTGGAAGGTCTTCTTCTCAGTTCTTGGCATCTTGTGACAATTAGCTTGGCCCCTTGGTACTACAGGCCTTCATATGTTCAGCATCCAAAGATTAGAAGAATCCCAACATGTATAGATTCTTCATATCAACTCGGGAGAAGATTTAAAACATCCTGAGATGGATGAGAAGCTTCTCACCAGGTGGCCGTGTTTTTAGTGGAAGATGTTCAGGCTGACAAAGTCCTGTTCCATTGCCTCATCCTACAGAATTCCGCAAGAATCAGAAGAAACAATAATTGATCTCTTTGACTGCAGACCTTTGCCACTTACGAGTCCACAATGGCTCCCTGGTGCTTCTGAAGAGCACCCTCCACAAAGTTTGCTTAAAGTCTAAATAACTTTGTCCTGGGGTGTGTCAAGAAGTGGTCCTATGATCTCCTAGTCACAGTGGGTAATATTTGAGGAATCATGAGAGAGATAAATAAAATTGGATAAACCATCAGATGGAATCCCAACCATGGAAAATCAGCTCAATGTCAATGCCAGGCAATAAACTAAGATTTCTTTAAAGAAGGAGGGGACCATGAGATCTAGAAGGGCACAGGGGCCCCAGGGATGGCAGGTGCATGCTGAGAAGTTGTACCATACAAGCTGTGTTTTGAAATATTTTAATGGATTACTTGGCTGGAAAATTTCAGGGGCTGCTGTAGATGGAAATGTGTGTGTACTTTAGAAAATCTTTTTAAATTGTCATCCATAAGAGCTTTGTGGATAAGATAGAGAAATAAGGAATGTAGTATTTTGGAGTGCATTTTCAGCTTGTGGTTGATTACCCATACATTTTCTGAATATTTCTGGGTCAACATGGAAGTGGGTGGTTACTCTTAGAGCTTCTGTCTTAGTCTCGGTGCTTCCAGCATCGTTGTCAAAAACTGGGAGAAGAACAGAAAGAATAGGCATGTCAAGTTTGCCAGTGACCTGGAGCCAGGAAGGACTGTAATGTTTTCACTGACAGCATCAAATTCAAAGTGATTTTGGGCGCCTGGGTGGCTCAGTTGGTTGGGCAACTGCCTTCGGCTCGGGTCATGATCCTGGAGTCCCGGGATCGAGTCCCGCATCGGGCTCCCTGCTCAGCGGGGGGTCTGCTTCTCCCTCTGACCCTCCCCCCTCTCATGCTCTCTCTCTCTCATTCTCTCTCTCAAATAAATAAATAAAATCTTTAAAAAAAAATTCAAAGTGATTTTGATTGGATTTAACCTTGAGCTGCAACAAAAAATATAAAGCCCTATATTCTGGGTTCAAGATCAGTTGTACACATGCAGAATGGGGGAGATGTAGCTTGGCAGAGGTCCATCGGAAAACATCTTAGTATTTCAGGGTGCGTGGCTAGCTTATCCGGAGGAGCATGTGACTCTTGATCTCGGGGTCGTGAATTTAAGCCCCACATGGGGTGTAGAAATTACTTAAATAAATAAACTTTAAAAATGAGGAAAAGAAAACCTCTAGTATTTCAGCTGACCACAAGCTTAATGGGATATAGCTTTAAAACTAAGCTAACAGGGGCACCTGGGTGGCTCAGTCGTTAAGCGTCTGCCTTTGGCTCAGGTCATGATCCCAGGGTCCTGGGATAGAGCCCCGCATCGGGCTCCCTGCTCCGCGGGAGGCCTGCTTCTCCCTCTCCCACTCCCCCTGCTTGTATTTCCTCTCTCGCTGTCTCTGTCTCTGTCAAATAAATAAATAAAATCTTAAAAAAAAAAAAAAAAACTAAGCTAACAGTCTTCAGTTTCTCTTACCAGGAGTAAACTGTCCAGGCACAAAGTATTTTTTCGCCCTACATATTATGCTGGTCAAAGATCTGGTGAGCCATGTGTAATTGTTGACCTTTACAATTTTAAGAGAGCCACTGAATTGGGCTGTGCATAGAGGAGAGTGTCTAGGGTGAGAATAACCATAATACATGAAAATATTGGGATTTCTTTTTATCACTTTTTAACCAAAATGTATTGATCATTAAGTATGTGCCAGGCACGATAATAGTTCTTGGAAATGCTCATAAATAGACACACAGCATGGTCCTATTGTCAAGGTGCTGATAATCTAGATGGGCATCAGAGGTAAACAACATGAGGCAGATGAAGGAGATGCTACAGAGTGATGAGCATCGGAGGGGCAGGTGCGAGGAATTCTGATTAGAAGGATCAGGAAGAGGATCACGAAAGCTCAGAGGAAGTGAACTTTGAGAACCATAACCTTTTAAAGTTAGAAGAAACCTGTTTTGTTTTGTTTTTTTTCCTTTTTCTGATGCTTATAAAAGAGGGGAATGACTTCTCAATGGTTGCTTTGGTTCCAAAACTCTTTGGTATGGCGCAGGTCCCTCTCATATCTGAGGATTGGGCCCTGTGTGACAAGGTCACACAGCTAGTTGCAGTCTTAGAGTTAGAATTCCATGGCCACATGGTCCTACTGAATTTCATCCAGTTGTCTTTTCCTGTGGGCCAATTTTTTCCCAATTGCTAAACTGTATTTTGCATGATTTTCTGGTAGAATTCAGCTGGCCCGCCAAATTTAGAATTGCCTGACAATTTGACAGGCACATACTCAATTCCTTTGTCCAGATCACAAAGCCTATGACCAGAATAGATCCACCCTCAACCCAGAGCAGGTGGCTCACCACTAGGTATGTCCCAGGCCCCTCTCCAAGGATTCTTGCCAAGGACAGGATGGATGTGAAAAGACCTCAGGCTTGTGAGTGAAGGAAAAATAAGCTGTACTGGAAATTCTACGACATTGAGGAAAAGGCAGCCTTGAAAATAAAGTAAATAATCATACTGACCTCAGTGAAGTAAGTGCATATGCCTTTGACCCTATTGAAAATAAAGGAAGGAGGGGTGCCTGGGTGGCTCAGTCGTTAAGCATCTGCCTTCGGCTCAGGTCATGATCCCGGCGTCCTGGGATCGAGCCCCACGTCAGGCTCCCTGCTTGGCGGGGAGCCTGTTTCTCCCTCTCCCGCTTACTCTGCTTGTGTTCTCTCTCGCGCGCGCTGTGTCCTGTGTCTCTCTGTCAAATAAATAAATAAAATCTTAAAAAAAAAAAAAAAGGAAGGAAGGAGAAAGAATCAAAAGATAAATTCTATAGTTTAGTATCTTAAAAGCATGTGTGCCCTGCTGTTTGCACAGCAGGAGGATCCCCAGAAGTTATTTACTGGGGCTTCATGATCAGAATTTGCATCTAGAAGCTTCTTTTTCATTGGCTCTATCTTTCTATGCTGAGATAACTCTCCTCAAAGGTAGGGTGGGCTCCCATGGGTTGATTGTCCCTCCGCACCCTCCCCCCCACCCCGCTCTTCCCTGCTGTCCTCATTAGCTCTGGCTCCATTAGAATCCCTGGGGTCCAGGGGCACCTGGGTGGCTCAGTCGGTTAAGCGACTGCCTTCGGCTCAGGTCATGATCCTGGAGTCCCGGGATCGAGTCCCACATCGGGCTCCCTGCTCAGCAGGGAGTCTGCTTCTCCCTCTGACCCTCCCCCCTCTCATGCTCTTTGTCTCTCATTCTCTCTCTCTCAAATAAATAAATAAAAATCTTTAAAAAAAAAAAAAAAAGAATCCCTGGGGTCCAAAGAGCACCCAATTCCAGTTGGAACCTCCTAGAACCCAGAAGATTCTCTCCACATTCTATAGTCTTCTCTTTATCTACATCATCTCATGTTTTTGGTATTGATACAAACAAGATCTTTATACTCCTTACAATAGTTAATTTTATGTGTCAGCTTGGTGGGGCCACAGTACCCAGATATTTGGTCAAACATCCAGGTTGGATGTTGCTGTGAAGGTGTTTTTTAGATGAGAGGAACATTTAAAGCAGTAGACTTTGAGTAAAGCCAATTACTCTCCATAATTTGGGTGGGCCTCATCCAATCAGTTGAAGGCCTAAATAGAAAACAGAGTGAGGTCCCCAGAAGGAAGACGGAATTCTGCCTTACAATGCCTCGGAGTTGAGCTGCAATATCAGTGCTTCCCTGGATGTCCAGCCTGCAGGCCTACCGTGCGGGTTTTGGACTTGCTGGCCTCCACAGTCACGGGAGTGAATTCCTTAAAATCTCTCTCTCTCTCTCATTCACTTGCTCACTCTCCTGCTCTCTCTCTTTCTCTCTCAACAGGATACAGACACACACACATCTTATCAGTTCTGGCTCTCTAACCTCATATACTCTCCCAAATAGAGGACCCATAGTTCAAGCCCCCACTCAGTTTTTCCTTAGACCCCAGAAATAATCTCAGTCCCTCCTTGATAGGAAAATCAGGCTCCAGATATGAACTTCCTCACTTTCCAAGCAGTTACCTGGGCTTGTACATGCCCTCGCTTGTTACCCTCAAACTAAGAAAAGATGACCCTTCTCCTGTTTTGGGTTAGTCCCTCTCCCTGTGCTCTGGATTTGAATGAACCCTTCACTTCTTCCCCCAAACCAGGACCTGGCTCCATCTATCATCACCCCTCTCTCTGGTACGTAGAGACTCACATCCATCTCCTTCCCCAGTACCTAAAAGTGTGTTCAACTGTCTCCCACGTTTTATAAAAGGAAGCAAAACAAAATCTCCCCCAAACCTCAAATGGCACCTTATCTCTCTCCCTCCCTTCACAGCCAAGTGCTTCCTCCCACTCATTCTCCAGCCGCCACATTCTGCCTTCCGCCCCTCACTGTGCCATGAAATCCATGCCACCAAAGACAGTGGTCCCTGGCTGCCGAGTTCAAGGGCAGCTTTTTGGTCCTACTTTGCCTGGCCCTTCTGCAGCTTCCGACACTGACCACTGCCCTTCCTGGGCCTCCCAACCCCCAGATGCCACGACTTCATTCCTCCTGGCATTCACAAAGTGAAGGATTCCAACCACTGGTGACAGAAGGGGTCATTTTAGATGCTGTAAGACCACAGCCAGGGCTGGGTATACCGTGTAAAATCTCTGCATCTCAGCCCTGCCTCGACGTGGGATAAAACGGGAGTTGCAGAGTGAGAAGAGAAATTCTCTTAATTCTCTTCAAAGTCTTCTGATTGGAACAACGAAAAAGTCTCTCTGTTTGCAATTAGTGTGGCTTTAACATTTTTTCTAATGCTTGCTGATCTTCCTTTTCTAAAATGAAAAAGGAGAGCAGTCTTGTAGCCTTCTCTGGGCCAGTCGTCACCAGCTGGAATGTAGAAACAGGGTTTTCTTTTCCATTTGTGGTTATTTTTTAGGAGTACTATCTGTGGGCGGGAAGGGATGTTACTTTCTCATTTATTATATTGATAATACGTTTCCTTTCAAATAGTCTCATAAAAATTAATCAAAGTCGAGGTGAACTGAGAAAAAAACTAAGAAAACCATAGCCCAGGTGAGACAGGCCTGGGGTAGGCAAATGCCCACGTCTGGGAAACTCTGGCTTCCCTGCTGGTGTTTCTCAGGACTCTGACCTTGACCCTCATCTCTCGCCCAATACATTTGTGATTTCTCGTCTGGTCACATAGATTTGATATAATGTTGACTCCAGTATTTCTCTCTCTCTGTAGCTCTCTCCTGAGCTGTTAATGCAGATTTAACCACCTATGGGATAGCCTCACTAGATAGCCCACAGGCCGGCCACATTCAGCATTTTCTAAACTAAAGCCATCATCATCCTTTCCGTCCCCTATGCACTACCCCCCAAAGAATGGCACCAGCTTGTCATTATCTAAGTGGGAAAACTGGGAGTCACCCTTCGGACCTCCCTTTCCCTCATCACCGCCCTCTTTTACTCAACCTGAGTGGGCTCCCTCCTTTCCCTCCTCTCTGCCCTGCACTCAGACACCTCACCTCTTGGAAGGGTCTAACTGCCCCTCACATGCAGTGCCACGGGGCCTTGGAGTCTGGGGGTACCTACCATTCCCCGCCTTAGCCTCAGGCTGCTATTTTCAGCCACATAAGGAGACAAATGGGCCATTTGAGGACCATGTCTTAACCTGAGGTCCACAAATGAGCCATGGGGGTGACTTGAACCCACTGAGATTGATCGCAAACCTTTGTGCATATGGCTGTAAATGCATTTTTTCTAGGACACGAGCCCACGACTGTCGTCAGCTCCTCAGGGAGATCTTTAAGGCTAAGAGGGGAACCCCTTCTTGCCACACTGAACCATCATGAAGATTAACAAGTAGATCAAGTGAGACTGGATAGCATTTAAGGTTCTCTCCTCCAGCTTCAACCAGTCTTTCCCTGGGAGCCTCCCCATCATCAGTACCCTTTCCCCCACAAACACATACCTTTTAAAGCCCTCGGCTTCTACAAAGGCAAACTGCTTAGATAATAACATTCACTGTTGGAGGTACCTCCATCTTATATGGGCAAAGAAGATAATGTGGATAGATACATGCCTCCAGGAAGGAAAAATGCAGAGCTACAATACCACAGGTAACTTTCAAATAATATTCTTCGAAACTCCAGTAGGGTACATGGGGCTTTGGGGGAAGGAGCATATGTGTCTCAATGGCACAGAGAAGGAAATGCGGGGTTTTGGGGTGATCATTATTATAACAAAAATAACTGCCATTTATCAAGTTTACTATTGCCAGGTGCCCTGCAAATCACTCCGTGACATTAAGTCCTGTCGCTGTCATTTACCAGATGAAGACGCTAAGGCGTGGAGTAATGAACTTACCCACAGTCACAAGGCTAGACAGATGGGGCGGGGGGGGGGGGCTGGAATTCAAAGGTGGATCTGTTTGACCCTAACCACGATGCTATCCAACAAAAGCATGATAGATTTTTCAGTTTCTGCTGCTACGTAAACCACAAAACAAGAGTCACAGTCACGCATGTTCTGTACTGTGAGAATTACAAATATTTTATCAAGATAGAAAATAAAAATCTACACTTCTCTCTCTGAAGGCTCTGTGCTCCCCCCTCCCCCCCAAACATTTCATTCAGACTATGTCTATGGGTTTTTTGAGGGTAGCAGGTGGAGAGACGAAGTTGCTTGCTGATCAGTGATTGTATGACGGCACAGAGACACACTTTGAAACATGGGCTTTCGTGCGAGAGTTTTTGCAGTGGCCTCCTTAGCCTCCAGGAACAGCATCCTGGGGATGTAGGAGCACTCGGCCATGCAAGGCTGCAGGGGGGCTGCAGGAGGCCGTCCACACCCAGCTGGCCTCTCCCTCACATCCCGCTGGTGTTACAGGGACCCACGGGTTCAGCGAAGATGCTGGGGTTGGTGTCCACAGAACGGAGCCAGCCTTAATGCCCGAAGCTTGCCCAGATTTTCAGGGAGAAGAACCCCCGCAGGATCCCAAAGATCGGGCTAAATTTGAGGGAACTCTGAAGTGAAAGGTTAAGATGCTGGGACATAGGCGTCCGAAAGATACCGGAGGAACAGAGGGGGCGCTGGTGCAATAGAAGGGATAACCGTCACCCACCATTTATCGAGCACTTACTAGGTGCCAGGTACCGATCCAAGGAATTTACATCTAAGGCTCACAACCATGGAAGACGCCAAATCCATTTCTTTCTCCTCCTGGAAACACAGACCCCATTTCCCAGCCTGCCCTGCGGTTGGAGGAGCCCCATGACTAAGTTCTGGGTACTACGGGACGTGCGTCGCTTCTCCCGCCTAGCCCATCCCCAAATCATCTCTCTCCACCTAGCAGTTAGCAGAATCACAAAAGAGAAGGAACGTGGGCCCTTAAATGTCCATTTGGAAGGCCGTGCACCCAATACCCACTTGGACCATTACATGTGGGAAGCAAACCTTTAGATGTTAAGCCATTAAGATTTGAGGGCTTATCTGTTTTAGCAGCTGGAGTCCCCTACAAGATCCCGCAAGCCCACGAGCGGTGCTCTTCCTATCATCATTTCCAAATGAGGATCTTCAAACAGAAAGCTCTCCCAAGGCCACAACTCATAAGTGCTAGTGTCAGGACTCAAAGCCAAGCCATTGGGCCCCAGAGTCCCTGCTGGCAGCCTCTAGTTCTTTCCTATAAAGGGTTGTGGGGACTGAAGGAGACAACGCATGCACAGTGCCAGCACGGTGACTGACCCTTAAAGCTTGTTATTGTTCATGATTGTGATGAGTGTCCTCTGGGCCTTCATGGACTCCTTAAGATCCTACCCTACCACCTTGCTACCTCCCTACTCCCATGCTGACCCTAACTCACTCTGTCTGTGTCTCTGACAGTCTTTAGGGAATGCACTTACTATTTTCCTGCCTTCTTTTTTGGGAGCAATTATAGGTGTAGAGTGAGGTTCCACGTGCAAGCTGGGGCACACACGGGTTCCCTGCGGAATGAGGCTGACGGCCCTACAGCGAAGTTACTGGTTTTTCTCACCAGCTTGAAAGAACCTCTCATAGGTATGTGAATCAGATTGGAGGAGGAATCAAAGTTGGGGGGAATAGCTACTCGGATAGAAGACTAAACCGAGACTCTAGCAGTTCTCAACAGGCTGGAATGATGGGGCCAACGCCAAGAAGAAATCTAATAGAGAAAAGCAAATGGCAGATTCTTCGAGGAAAAGGACCCGAAAGGTCATTGAGCTTCTGATTAAATCCTTGACTTGATGGATTCCCTGCCTCCTGATTTTTACTATTCTAGTCACACCTGTTTCTATCTGATTATCTCCAGGCGTGTGAAGAAATTACTGTATCTGTTTTAAAATCTTGTTAAACTCCAATTAAGTGCACTGAGCCAGCTTAGATTTTTAAACCCCAAGCTTTTAAAGCAGATGTCTCTGAAGCAGACTGGTATGTAATCCCGAGTGTGTGATCTTTGCTTTGGGAAGTATTTAGTGAGTCAACTTCAGCATTGTTGGGTATTGATTAGAACAATGGTCCTGCGGGGGGGGGGGGGGGGGAGCTGAATCTACAGGTGAGATGGTCATTCTGTTTGTTCCAGTCACCTGAAGCAAAAGGGGCCACACAAAGGGCAAATACGTATTCTTCTAGTAAACTAGAAGGCAGGTAATTAGAACCAATTTACTAGTTTTCCACGAGAGAAACGTTAAGAGGTTTGATATCTGGCTAAGTTGCTAAAATCTCAGCCCCTCCAAAATGTTCTAGCTTTAAAAGACTCAGAGTAAACTATTTCAACTCCATCTAGCAGGAAACAAAGGGGTAGACTGAGTGAGTGGCAATGGGATCACTATGAATTAAAACACAAAACCAGTCTTTCCTAAATTGAGCTAGGCATCAGCGGCTCTGGTTTTGCCTCCTAAACCACAGTCTCCCAGGACATGGCCTGGGAACTTGCATTTTAGCAAGGTCCTAAGACAGTTGTTGTGCTTATGTAAGCCTCTGGAATAGAAAGAAAATACCTCTAAATATTCCCCGTTTCTTTATAGAAATAGAAGACCTACCATTTGAAACAATAATTTATGTTCTGCTAACACTAGTTTATGCAGCTCTGGTTTTATTCAAGATTCCTATTTTTATACAAAAAGTCTAATTGAGCAGAAAAAACCCATGCTATTCAATACTCTGTAGAAAGCCTAGCGGTTTGGATTCTAAACCCATGACCAAGTCACCTCCCCGCCCCCCTGCTTCATTGGACGGCAGAGTACCGAACAGAAAACATGTACCCAGAAGAAAATGGACTCACGGCTGCTGGGTGTGTGAGCCCAACCTTGAGTCCTAACAAACATTCACAGTAGGAATGACCCAGGCAAAATACAAAGGCACGTCCCTCCCAATTATTTTTACTGTGGGTCAATTCATGTTTGGATATATCCTTATCTGCTCAGCTGTCATCATTGTGTGCGGGCCAATATGTGTGCTCATTATACTGGATGAGAAGGCCTCCTTCCTCTTGCGTCCCTTTGCTCTGTGGCCTAGTTTTTGCCTTGGGGAAAATCCTGGGCAGGTCTTAAGATTTTCCTGGTGCTTGCAATCACAAGAACTGATTTCTTTTCGGAGTTACTATGTCCAGTCCCGTGTAATAAGGAAGTCCGCTTAGAACTCTGCTCCTCCTCCAGGTCTTCTGCCTCCCGTACAGGACTGGGACAGGGTGGCTGCTCCTCTCTTTTCTCCACTGGCTCTGCCCCCACTAGCTAGCTGCTCTTTCTGGCCCTGGTGAGGGTAGGGGAAGGGATTGAGGGAAAAGGTACCGTTTCTGGTTGCCGTAATGGTGGCAATCTCTGGCCTTGGTAGGACTGCAGAGCTGACTCCTCACTCAAGGCTTTCTACTGTGGTTTCTCTGAGATTCCCCACTAGAACCTCCCAGTGCCCTCCCAATGAGCCAGGCGATGGCTCCTCCCAATGGCAGCTTAAGCCTCCAACACTCAGGCTTTCAAAATCGGGGTCCGCCCTTCTGCTGGGTTGGTCTATCCTCCCAGGCTGCACTCCTCGGCCAGGTCCTTTTGAAGATGGCTCCAGGTCATCTTCTAGCATGTCCCACATTTATTCCACCAGGAAACATCATTGCCTATAGTTATGTGTGCAAGTGCATATTGTTTCCAGGTCAGTTTTCTCTCTCTCTCCCTCTCCCTCTTTTGCCATCTCAAGGCTTTGTCTTTACATTTTTCAGGCATGTATTATATACTAGTTCCCAGTATGCCCCAGAAAGAGGCCTGGCTGCCAGGTAATCCCTAGCAACCCCTGCTGACTTGAGGGGAGGACAAAGCATCAACATTCTCTGCAAAGGAATGGTGTCCTCCTTGGTTCTCCAAGGCCTTCTCTTTCATAGGACAGAGGATGGACTAACTCTGGTGACACTGGTTTAATCTCATAAGGTGTCCTGCCTGTGATCTAACATCCATTAGGGCATGGGGGGGGGCAGGACATGTATTACATCGCTCTCTACCTTTGGGGACTCCGTGCAAATAAGCAGATCTCGGGAAGGGCAGGATCAAACATTCTGTTTTGTTTGTATAAGTATAGCCATGTCCGTGGGTGCCAACTGGGCACAGGATAGCTGAAAAACCGATCAAGATGTTTTCTTGAGGAAACAGCATGAATGAGAATGGATGTGAAGGCATGTGGTAAATATAAAGTGATGGAAATGTCCATGCTATTCTCCGGTATTTGCGTGGGCCTCAAACTGGTGGGTGGAAAAGCAGAGAATCTGAGAAAATAGGGAGGAGAAACCCCCTGAAGGAGTGGTAGAGGGGATGGAAAATTTCACAAGAACAAGTGGACAAAGAATTTCAGGACATTAAATGAGCCCTGTAGAGAAACCCACTAGAGAAGGGAAGCTTGCGCCCAGCAGACACGTACGGGTCTAGCTCCCCTGTGATTGTGGGGATCAGCCTGGCTTAGAGCCATTCTCCTCGGTGACCTGCCCGGTATGTTACAGATGCTTGGGTCCGCTGTTTCCTATCACTGCATGATCCAGTTCTGTCAGTCCCCCCCATCTCTTTTGGAAACCATGGGACGAGGTGATCTCGAAAGTCCAATCCAGCTCTGAGAGTCTAGAAGGCGCTTTATGATTCAAAGACATCCCAATTATGGAAGCTAGCTCCAAAACCTTTCACAGCCGTTCTATCCTGAGTGCAGTCTGAGACTGAGCTCAGAAATGAGGCAGTATCTCCTGGGAAGCAAAAAGACTTAACTTCTTAAGAATGTTTATTTATAAGGCAGAACGCAGCTGGGACTTGCCATCATCTGGAGCCTACTGAGCGGTAATCTGTCAAGGTAACAAGGACGTCCATGTTTGGCCAGTATCACCAAGGCCAAGGGTTGGCGATGTGGCAAGCTAGGGGAACTTCCTAGTGTAGTTATTCCAGAAAGCGGGCTAGAGAACCACTAGAATAAGCTGAATCCCAGTGAAGGAGCACCAGGAAACCTTGGGAGCAAAAACAGGAGGACATACAGCAAGAACTAAAGGGAAGAACAGATCTCTAAGAACAGAGGCCTGGTAGGTGCTTGGTAGACCTGGACAGTTCGGAGAACTTCAGGGTGTGGGTTGGAAGCCTTGAAGAGGCAGGAATGCAAGCAGCGGGGACAGCAACCACTCATTGCCTTCCCCCAGATCCTGGGAACCTGGCCAAAGGGATCCCAAACCAGGTGATACCTGGAAAGGGCATTCAACTCCCGAGGAGATATTTGGGTGAAATGAGCACACCATTACCACCACTGTTCAGATGTAGCTAATGTGATGACGTGGTTTCCTTAGGTGGATGGTCCTGTCCAACTAATTACTTTAAAACTACACAGTATATGTCAGCTGCTCTCGTCCCTTACTATACACAGCTGAAAAGTCAATTGTGCATTTTAACAGACAGGCTTGGGTGGAATTGGGCCGTGAGGAGGCTTGATGGTAGTAGAAGAAAGTTCCCCAAGGTGCCTGAAGAAAAAAGCCTTCATCTGGGATAGCTTTGGGGATATCCTATTATGAAATGCCCTGCAGAGTCAGTAACTTCCACTCGTCTCCGGTGTGGCCCAGACGGAAGAAAAACAAGGGAGAAGAAACGCAAAAGAGCCAACAAAAGGAAGAGAGACAGAACAAAATCCAGGCAGACCTGATGGAGTGGAAGAGTGAACGGGCCCTTGAGGTCAGAGGCCTAGGATGGCCAGCGAGGGGTGGGGGGAGGAAGGGAGTTGCCTTCAGCACTGCCCAGCCCCACCTGTGCCTGGACTTGATTCCCCCCACCCCGTTCCCCCCCACCCCCACCCCAGCGCTTCCCCTAAGTGGCTCTATCTCTTCTGCACATGCTCTGTCTGCTAATCTCAAAAATGTTGCCTAGCATTCAGAGGAGAAAACCAGAAAGCGGGTTTGATCTTTTGTGGCTGATTCCTTGGCCGCGGATGCTTCCAGGCAGCCCTCTCCCGAGCGCCCGAATGACAGCCCCTGCACCCTCCACCCCACCCCGCACTCCTCGGCCTCCCGTTCCCAGCGCTGGGGTTTTCTGGCACAGCGGGCCGAAGTCCGGGGGCGGGGGGCAGCCTGCGCTGCCGGAGACCAGCGGCAGGTGCGACCAGGTAAGCCCAGGTGTGCTCAGGTCCGCCCAGTCACGGCGTGCGGCGCGTGGGGAGCAGAGCAGCTCGGGAGGGAGGACCAGCCTCGCTCCCGTCGTCTCTCGGTGGGCCGGTGGGTTTATTCCAAACGGAGACTGCAAAGTGGGAGCTTGGAGTGTCTTCAGGGGGTCAGAACCTCGCGTGCCAAGCACAAAGGGGCTTGCTTGTTCTTTCCCGCACTGGCAATTTGCCCTGCCTTCGTCTGAGTCTCTGCTGCCCCTCCTTCCCCGCCCCTGCACGCTCCCCCTCCTTCCCCGCCCCTGCACGCTCCCCCTCCTTCCCCGCCCCTGCACGCTCCCCCTCCTTCCCCGCCCCTGCACGCTCCCCCTCCTCCGCTCTCCCTGCTCTCCCGGGTGGGAGACGGGGCCGTCCTGCTCCCCCAATGGGGGCGCTCGGGCTCCGGGGCGCCCAATGAGCTGCGCGCGCCCGCGTAGTAACAGCTCCGCTCCCTTTCCCAGGCGGCCGCCCCCCGGGGCTCTTAAAGACACCCTGCCCCCTTTCTGCGCAGCCGGCTCTCCTCCCCACCCCCACCCCCACCTTTGTGTCACCTCTGGAAGGCTCTGGCCCTCTCGCTCTTTGGCTCCTACACCCCTTTCTCTCCTGTGTGACTTTCGCCTGGAGCTCCTCTTCTTTTCTCTCATTCACAGGCTTTTCTCTTCTCTGCTAGCCTTTCCCTCTCTTTCTTTTCCTTGTTCCTTCTTGAATCCCTTCCTCAGCTATCTTCCTAGCCAGGGGTAGCATGTGACAGCAGTGAAACCTAGCTGAACTGGGGAATTGGGATGAGATGCTAGAAATAAGTAAATTTAGGACACACTTCATTGACCAGAGCCCAGGTAATATACCTAGTCCTTTCCTGATGCCTCAGGTGGGCAGTGTTCCGGAGGAGATGTGGTTGGAGGAATCTTCCCGGGTTGACTGCCCTTTGGGGTCAGCATGGTTTGGTCCTCCACTGTGCATATTCAGAAACTTGTCTTTTTGGTTCACTGGGAGCAACCACTCATTGCAAAGTTGACTTACACTATGCCACCCACAAGAGAATAAGGACAATGCATTAATTTACTGGCAGGGATAAGCCTTTTGTGTAAGGAGTGGGCTAGATGCTGGCCAATCCTGCAACTTCTCCCTGGGCGGGTAGGGAGAATAGATAGACTCAGCTTCACTTGCCCATAGGTGGAACCGCCTGATTGAGTTTCAGCCAATGGAATGTGGGCAGAAGTGATAGACATGCTACTTGCAGACCTGGCCATAAATGTCCCAAGTGCTGGAAGTGAAGGGCTCTGCAACAGGAGACATACAATGGAAGGCTCTTGGATCTTTGAGTCACCATCTGGAAGAGAACCACCAGGAGAGATGCCTGACCCACATGGACTGTGATGTGGACAAGTAAACTTTTACTATATGATGACACTGAGCTTTAAAGATTGTTTATTCCATATGATAGCATCACTGTATCTTTCTAGAGAAAAATAAGTTGTTTCCACTGTTCTAAACACTCTCTTCCCATACAAGGTACTAATATGGAAACCTGTACAGAGAAAACTTGTTCTCAGAGGCTTGCTGGGTTAGCCAGAAGTGGACCAAAGCCCTGAGAGGTATTTATTTAAGCTGCGGTGCATTTCTGCCTTAGCTGGGGAGATACTGGAAAGGAGCTAATGGAAGTAAGGTAGATGAAGGCATTAAAATGGTCATTCCCCAAGCATAGGCTACTTCCTAGTCACCTGTTCATCTTTTGATTTAGGAGTAGGGAGAGGAGTATGAGGACCAAGAAAAAAAATGGTACCAACTCAAGTTCGGGGAGAGGATGGAAGTGCTCAGATTTAAAAACATCATGCAGGGGCACCTGGGTGGCTCAGTCGGTTAAGCGACTGCCTTCGGCTCAGGTCATGATCCCGGGGTCCTGGGATCGAGCCCCGCATCGGGCTCCTTGCTCTGCGGGAAGCCTGCTTCTCCCTCTCCCTCTGCTGTTCCCCCTGCTTGTGTTCCCTCTCTCTCTCTCTCTGTCAAATAAATAAATAAAATCTTTAAAAAAAAAAAAAAACATCATGCAGTTTCATGCCAAGATAGAGAAGACTCTGGGCTGGCCAGGAGGGAATTGGCCCCACCCTGGGGAGTCACGGAGTCATAAATTAAGTTCCAGGGGCACATGTCCCACTGCCTAATCCACATCTCCACTCAAATATCTTCCACTCGGAGGCATTCCAAATATAGCAGGTCCAAAGTTCTTCCCGAAGCCCACCTCCATCTCAGTCAGGGTCTGTTCTGTTTTCCCCATTTCTCAGGCCAGAAACCATAGTCTCAACTAGCTCTTCTCTTTCTCTCATGCTCCACACTTAATCCATTAGCAAATTCTCTATGCTCTACCTTCCAAATACATGAGGGGCACCTGGTTGGCTCAGTCGATTAAGGATCTGACTCTTGATTTTGGTTCAGGTCATTCTCAAGGTTGTGAGATCAAACCCCACATTGGGCTTTCTGCTGGGTGTGGAGCCTGCTTAAGATTCTCTCTCTCCCTCTCCCTCTGCCCCTCCCCACCCTTTCCCTCTCTAAAAAATAAATAAATAAAAATACATGGAGAAGTAAGCTACATTTTACCATCAGGCAGCTACCGCCCTATATCCGGCTGCCATCGTGTCTTACTTACATCCATTATTGCAGAGGCCTTCCAGCTGGTCTCCTTGCACCCATCCTTGCTCCCCTCCTATCTGTTCTTCCTACAATAGTCATACTGTTTTTGTTTAAAAATGGAAATCAGATCATATTGCTTGAACTCTCCAAATGCTTGCCATTTTGCTGAAAATAAAACTGAAATTTCTTATGGTGGGTCTACCAGGCCGGCATGGTTTGGGCCCCCACCTCCTCTCTGATCTCATCTCTGCCATTCCCTCCAGCAGAAGCTGCCAATGCCCCGTCCACATCCCCAGGGTTGCCCCAAGGTTACTGTAGACACAGACGGGGCCCTAGGCTCCAGTGGCCTACCTGTATCTGCCTGAAGGCATTCTGTGACCTCAGTGAGGAGCAGGTTCCAAAGGCCATTTTCATCAGTGAGCCGGGAATTGGATACATACCCAGCTTCCTGACTGCTCCCTGGGGCAGTTCTGAGGCATATTCCTTATGGTCTCAGAGATCTCTAGCGGGGGCAAACCTCAGGAGCCCACAGTGGTAACCCACTCATTAATGTCCCACTTAGTAGATTACCGTCCTTCCCTCTTTCACGTCCCCATCCTCTTTTAGTGCTTCGTAAGATCACCTCCAGAATAAACCACTTACATCCAGACTTTTGTCTCAAGGAGTTCACAAACTAAGAGACCTCCAAGTCTACCCCAGCAACACCAGCATCCTGTTTCTAGAACACATCAAACACCGTACCACCTCAGAGCCTTTGCACCTTCTGTTCCCTCTGCCTGAAATACTCTTCCTTTCCTGTCTTTCAGGTCTCTGCTCAAATATCATCTTTGTATTATGTAGGAACCCTGGCCCCCATGAATCGCTCTCTGTCCCCTTTCTCTGCTTTATTTCTCTTCTTTATTTATCACCTAAGGCTAGCAAACCCATTGTATGTTGGTTTACTGACTGTCACACCCAAGCAAAAGATAAGCTTCATAAAAGGGACTTAGTCTGTTTTGTTTTGTTCTGTTCTGTTCCTGGCAGGGTCAGGAGTGGTGTCTGGCATACAATAGGTCGTTCAGTAAATATTTGCTGGACAAATGGGCATTGAGATAGAGAATAGGAAGAAAGGAAAGAATGTTTGTGACCACAGTCACAGACATGCTGTGTGTCTTTAATGATCTTTGTTGGTAAAAGCTCAAAGTCTACAAGATGCGAAATGTACCACTGTATGAGAAAGATCTTAGGTCATCCTCCATTTCCTATTTTCCATAAAAGAATTTTAGTCTTTCCCCCAATTAAAATGAAGAAGAGAGTTAATTTCACAAGGATCTCTGCTTTATGACTTTTCTTATAAGAAGTATTTGAGATCCTAATTATAGCACCGTTCACAATTTTTTTTTTTCAAGAACTAGCAGACTTGAATAGATTGATGCTAATGAGTAAGCCTGACAGAAAATATGCGAGGTAGCTCCCAAACCTGTTCTGTTGGGTTTGAGGAGTCGACCTGAGCTCTCTTCCTCCTCATCTCTGGTTTTCCTTGGCACCCTGTTCCTGTGGGTGTGATCTGGGTCTCGCCTCCACATTAGGTCACCCCTCAGGCCCCCATTGAAACATCACCTCTCCCTGACTCCCCTCTAACGCTGGAAGCCCCTGCCGGGTGATTCTCCTTCATGGCGTGCTTCCGTTTCCCTTTGTGGCATCTTTCAGGACCCGTAGTCACATCATTATTTATTTCTTGCCATTTCCTTAGTTATTGCCTTCCTAGAGTGCAAGCTCTCTGAGGGCGGGCCCACGTCCACTTTGTCACAACCTCATGCAGAGTGTCTGGCGGACAGTAGACTCTATAAAGATTCGATGGACCCAGGAATGAAAGAGCACATAAAGGCAGGTTGGCAGCGGCGTGCTCAGGTGGGATCACCGGCCCAGTGCGGGGACCCAAGCCTCCTGACGCCCCCTCCGAGCCCTCCCCGCAGGCCCTCCCTCTCTCTGCTTCACCAAAGCTGTGAATCACCTCGCTGACAGGCAGGGTCATCTGAGAAAGTAGAAAGAGGAAAAGAAAAATGAGGCACGGGTGGGTAGAGTGGAGAATCTAGGCTCTTTTAACAGCCACTTTTCCTTATTTCTTGCTAAAGTATTGGCACCTTTAAAAGCCTTGGCTGTCCTCCCCAACCTCCCCACTCAATCACAAACCACAGTGCCTCGAGAAAATAAAGGGGGAAAAATCAATGTGCTAAATCTTCACTGGGCTCAGTAGCAACTCCCCATGTGGCTTCCCCCCTGCTGGCCGGCCAGCTAAACTCTCAGGGCCTCCCTCTGAAAGGGACTCCAAGTTCAGATGTGGTGGGGAGGACTTTCATGTTAAAAATGTTCAAAAATCATTATCTGAGTTGTAGGTGGTTGAGTTGAGAACAGAATCATATTTATTTTGAAAAAGTTAAATATGACTTATTTTCATTTCTCCTTTAAGTCTTCTTTCAGCCCCACCCCTTACCCCAAGTCTGAGGGAGTTTACTGCCCCAGGGAGGGAGAAGGTGGGTACAACTAAGGGGTAATGAACCTTTGGGTATCAAATCTCTTAATCAAGAGCCGGGACTGGAAAGCTGGGTGTTGTGGAAAGAGAACAGGGATTTCTAGATTCCCAGACTCCTCCTCTGACATGTGGAGAGCCATGCCCAGTTGGTAGATGAGTGGGTTTTAGAAAAAGGAGGTCCGCATCAGAGAGAAGACCTATCCCAGTGGGTGCTAGAAAGGACGGTATGAAGGGCAAGGGGAGACCAAGCTAGGACCTGAGATCATATAGGTTCTTGTCGCCCATTCCTAGGGTCAGGACCCTGATGTGTGTGTGTGTGTGTGTGGAGGTGGAGGTCAGGGGAGAGAAACGTAGAGAAACAGGTAGTTATGGGGGAAACTGAGAATATCGAAGTGAAGGGCTTCTGTCACCCTGGGCTTCTGGCCCATCTTAGAGGAGGCTGCCAGTTCCCAGCTGAAGACCCACCTGTGCAGGATGACAAAAGAGCAGTTGCTAGGCATCGACCAAGGAGGTGGCTGGATGAAGGGGCCAGCTCAGGGAGAGCAGAGCATCTGGAGTTCTCATCTGGCCAAGAAAGGATGTGGAGAGTGCTGGGTGGGGGGCAGAGAGAAGCTTGGGGTTGGGGCTGAAAGAAGTCAGTGGGCAAGGACTTCCTTTTGTTCATTGTTGTATATCCAGCACTGGGAGCACTGCCGGGTACATAGTAGGTACTTGATCAATATTTTTGACCGAAATGATTCAATGAAGGTTCTAGGTACCCCCCCACCTCTGCTACCATAAGGCCCTGAATACTGTCTACCTTCCCACACACCATCCTTTAAGGGAATAGGGTGTGGAGGACATCTGAACAACTGAGCTTTACACCACAAAGTAGGTGGGTGATATATTTAAAAAGACCATTTATAGCAAAGTAATTGGTGAAATACACACTGATTAAGTTTTAATTTTGTTTCTCTTCGTGGTTTCGCATTGGGATGAGGGGCTGATACCGTAGAGCATATCAGTTATGGGAAATAAAAAAGCATATCTGAGTGAACTATAGAAATAAGCATACATATGCTTCACTGTGGCTCCTCACCTGAGTTCAAGGGTGTGTGTGACCAACCTGCTGTTGTATGTGATGCTACAGAGGATGCATGAGGCAAAACAGCCGTCTAAAAGCTATCCAGCTAGTCGGGGTGCTATGCTACGTACTCTGTAGCTGGAGACATCCTTGGGACAGCATGTGGCTGGGTCCAATGACACAAAGCCACAAAATCTTTGAACAAGTTGGCCTGGAGGAGGTTGCACGCCCCTCCGTGGTGGTGGGTTGTAGGGGATGCGGCTGCAAAGACATGGCAGCCAGTGGCGGATCTCAGTTACTTGACTGAGTGGGCCAGGCTTGGAGCAGGTGAGGGGAGGTGTGACCTCCCAGAACTCACCATCTGTGTCCCTCGCTTGGGAGGCATTCCTCAAGACAACCGCTCCGAGGAAGGCTTCAGTAACCATGATAGGGGTTGAATAGGGAAACACTGGTTGCCATAATTGTAGGAAAAGAAGAGGTCATTTGAAGTCTCACAGGAAAGGAATCCATGCCCTGGCATGCATGTCTGGATGGTGTAGGAATCTTGGCCAACAGAAGCTTTATCTCTGCTATCAACATTCATGACAAGATGTCTAGATGTGGCTGTTAGGACACACCCTGACGGTTTGTCATCTTTTGTAACTCAGGGATTGTTGCTCTTTGACCAACAAATGTGGATTGCCCACTAAACGTGTCCCTAGCAGCCCATGATGGGGAAGAACTGCCTTCAAGGAGCTGACTTGCCAATCAGCGTGGCCCTTGCTTTCACAAGGGTACGTGAACTGGCCAGTCCAGCCCCTCCCACACATCTCTGCCAATGGGGAGCAGTTCTGCATGGTTCCTCTATTGATGATCTGTTGCTGAGTAAACAATTATCCTGAAAATTTAGGGATTGAAAAGAGCAAACATCTACTTTTTCACAATTCCTGCAGGTCAGGAATCCGGGAGTGGTTTAGCTGGTGCCTCTGGCCCAGTGTCTCCCGCAGGCTGTGGTCTTCCCTGGAAAGTCAGAGGGCCACTTGGAAACTCACTGGTGTGGCTGTTCCTGGGTGCTGTAGTAAACTCCACCATCTGGGCCTCTCCACTGGGCTGCCCCCATCACAGGTGACAGCAATAGGTAAAAAATATTTAACCATCTGAGCCACCCAGGCGCCTGGTAAAAAATATTTAATAAGGAAGGGGACCACAAGCATGTCATTTTTTTAAAATAGGATAATATCATTTTTTTTAAGATTTTATTTATTTATTTGAGAGAGAGAGAATGAGAGACAGATAGCAAGAGAGGGAAGAGGGTCAGAGGGAGAAGCAGACCCCCAGCTGAGCAGGGAGCCCAATGTGGGACTCGATCCCAGGACTCCAGGATCATGACCTGAGCCGAAGGCAGTCGCTTAACCAACTGAGCCACCCAGGCGCCCAGCATGTCATTTTCTTAAACCTTTCTATGGAAGCATACACAGAGAGGAAAAGCATACAAATCTTGCCTGTACAGCTCAATAAATTTTCATAAAGTGAACACACTCATGCAACCACCCAGGTCAAGAATTAGAACATGACTGAGAAGCATCCAGAAGTGTCCAGAAGCATCCAGAAGGCCCAGCCCTTCTCTTAGTCATTGCCTTTCCTCTTCTTACCTAAATCTAGCCACTTCCTTGACTTCTAGCGCCATGTTTGCCTATTGTAGTTGGGTTTTTTTTTTCAGCTTTATTGAGGTATCATTGGCATGTTTGCTTGTTTTTAAACTTTACATAAATGGAATCCTGCCATAGGTTTTATTTTGTGCTGGCTCCTTACTTACCATTATGTAAGGTCCATTTTCACTGTAGCATGAAGTTGGGACTTATTTATTTCATTGCTGTAAAGGATTCTCTTTTATAAACATACCACAGTATAAAATATATAACAATCTATTCTACCGTTGATGTATGTTTGGGTTATTTCCAGCTTTTGGCCAATAAAGACTTCTCTAGACATCCTTATACATGTCTTTGGATGCACATGTGCATGCATTGCTGTTGGCCATTGTGGTAGGCAGAATAATAGTCCCCCAAAGATGTCTACATCCTAATCCCCAGAAGCTATGAATACGTTACATTTCATGACAAAGGCGAATTAAGGTAGCAAATGAAAGTAAATTTGCTCATCAACTAAACTTAAGATAGGAAGATTAACCTAGAAGATCTGCCTGGGCCCACTGTAATCACAAGAGTTTAAATGTGGAAAAAGGGGCAGAAGAGAAGGTTGGAGTGATGCACTGTGAGAATTCACCCACTGTTGCTGGATTTGGGACCATCATCCAAGGACTCTGGGCAGCCTCCAGAAGCTGAAATGATTGAGGATTCTTCCCTAGAAGAAACACAGCCTTGCTAACACCTTGATTTTAACCCAAAGGAGCCATTTTGAACTACAGAACTATAAGATGACAAAAATTTTAAGAAGTATTTAAAGGTTTTACTCTTTAAAAATAATACAACATAAGAATTCACAGTAATAGTTAGGAATAGCAACAAAGACCACTCCTTCCCCCAGGGAATGGAAATAGACACTTAGCAAAGACACTACATATCTAGAAATTTGCACCTGATTCTTCAGAGAGATGTCAGATATGATCCACTGGAAAATGTCTTTCAGAGTATCATTTTCTGAAGTTCCCCTTTGAGACCTGTTTTTGGTGGCTTTCGTCATAGCCAGTGGCCGATACAGGTGTAAGAGGTAATTTTTGATGTACTTAATCACTCAAGAGATTTTCTATGATAGCAAAATTTTGTTTGAGGTTCATAAGATGATACATTTGTTGTTTTAAGCCACTGAGTTCATGGTAATTTGTCATGGCAGCAACAGAAAATTAATATAATGATCTTCCTATCAGTAGAAACGTTGGGTATGCCTATGTTCATCGTTTCTAGATATTTCATCAAACAGGTTATACCAGTTTTACCCCCACCAGGTATGTGGGAGTGTTCCCCTTGCTCCAAGTCTTCATCATGGCCTGATATCATCAGTTTTTTTTTAACTATAGCCATTCTGTCATGGTATCTCATTTTTATTTCAAGGTGCAATTTTATTTCAAGATGATTACTAAGGAGGTCAAGTAACTTTTAGTGTAATCATTGGCCATTTGATCTCTTTGGTAAAGTGCCTCATCAACTTTCTAGCCACGTGATTCCTTTTTGCTGTTGTGGTAAAGGAGAAATGGAATTTAGAACATAACCCTCCAGTTCTATTCATAAAACCATTCTGCATCCTCAAGTCACAAAATTGAGATTCTCTTTAATGTTCTATGAGACTTTTTTCTTTTCGTACTCTTCTATAAAAATAAGCATCATTAAGCATCGGACTCTTGGTTTTGGCTCAAGTCATGATCTCAGGATCCTCGAGCCCTGCATCAGGCTCCACGCTCTGCAGGGAGTCTGCTTGTCCTTCTGCCTCTGTCCCCCTACTCGGGCTCTGTCCCCCTACTGGTGCTCACACTCTCTCTTTCAAATAAATAAAATCTTTAAAAAAAAGAAAGAAAAAAGAAAGAGAAGCAGCTTCTGCCTGTTTATCACAGAATGGCAGTTTTAGTGAGCTTGCAATACACACACACACACACACACACGCATGCACGCACAGAGTTAAGAACACGTAGGGGTATCAGGCAGTGCAAAGAAATAGGCAACAAGTACAAAAGTCCCTAGCAAATATTTTTAAAAACAGTAGTCATAAATACCAACAGACTATTAGGATGTTATTTATAGGCTAATAATCTCTGCATGAGGCTATTTCACTCACAGGCTCTGTGATGAGTGTATTAGGCCTGGGTATTGAATGTTAAGATCAAAATATGCTTTTCTTTAGCTGATATAGCTTCCAAAATTAATCATTCATACAGTCAGTGACTCATACAATCCGTTCCAGTGTGCTCTGCTACTTGTTAGGAGATTTTTATTTAATTTAAGCATTTTCATTATTGTGGATTTTTATTGTGCACTGTTCAGTTCTGAGTCTTGGGCAATTGTTGTAATAAGGTTACTAGTCGGAGGCTGCAGATAAAGAACAGCAATTCAATAATTAAAAGGCAACCAAGAGTGCAATCTGTCAAATAGGAAAAAAAAAAAAACCCCACAGATCTGAAAGTGCATGAGGATGAGCTGAAAGCCAAAACTATTAATGTAAAATATGATTATTTCCAGAGGTGAACCAATATGGGTGGCAGCTCCCGTGTTACAGAGGGGATTTTTGTAAGATAATCAGACCAGCGGTGTGTTAGCAGGACAGTCCTGAGTTTCATCTTCCCCCAAGTCTTAGATGATCTCTCAGAATTCCCTTTTAAAACCCACTTTCAGGGTTTTATTAGACCAGGTTCTACTTCTTCCTCTTCCTATTTATTCCTGTCCTTACCTACTACCACTCCTACCTTCCCCATGGTTTTCTGTGCTCAGTAAGAGTAAGATTTTTGCGGATAAGGATCTGGTTTTTTCCTTTTTGTGCCTCTTTCTAAATATCTTTTGGAATTGCCGGTTCACCTCTGCTTTCATCACCCTAGTTCAAGCCACAGTGTCCTACTTTGCCTCCTGTGGACTCCTGATCTCTCCACATCCATCCTTGCCCCACCCCACCCCCCCTTACAGCCTCCGCACAGCAGCCAGGGGAATCTTGTTGCCACACAAAGATGTTCCTGTCATTCCTGCACTTAAAATGGATTGCCCTTACTTCAAACTCCTCGACATGGCCTGAATGGCCCTACCTGGTCAGGCTCTGGCCTGCCTCACCAGCCTCTTCTAGAACTACTCTACCCTCTTCTTCTCTGTGCACCGCCTTTCAAATCCAAAACCACACTGTGCTCCTTACCGCCTCAGGGCCTTTGCACATGCGGTTCCTTCTGAGTGTGGAAAGCTTTCTCCCGGCCTCTAACCCCTTCCGCCTGGCCCATGGCCACCAGTCCCTCCGGCCTCAACCTAAATATCACTTCTTCAGACCAGCCCTCCAAGTTGTCCCAGACTAGGTCAGGTCATGTTACTGTTTGTTCTCAGCAACCTTTATGTGCCCTTCCTAGTACTTACACGGTTGTGAATTTTTAATTGCATAATTCATTTCTGCCTTCACTTTGCTGAGTGCCCACGATATGCCTGTGCGAGATTGTTATGGCTGTCATAAGAAATATCACAGACTGGGGGCACCTGGGTGGCTCAGTCGTTAAGCGTCTGCCTTCGGCTCAGGTCATGATCCCGGGGTCCTGGGATCGAGCCCCACATCGGGCTCCCTGCTCAGTGGGAAGCCTGCTTCTCCCTCTCCCACTCCCCCTGCTTGTGTTCCCTCTCTCGCTGTCTCTAATAAAATATTGAAAAAAAAAAGTATCACAGACTGGGGGGCTTCCACAACAGAAATGATCTTCCCACAGTTCTGGAGGCTGGGAGTTAGAAATTAAGGTGCTGGCAGCTTTGGTGTCTTCTGAGGCCTCTCTCCTTTGTTTGTAGATGATGACCTTCTCTCTCTGTCCCCTCTTTTGTTTTTCTAATGTATTGCTCAAGTGTCTAAGTGATTACTTAGCTGAAAGCAGATGCCTCTCTTGGGAATTTTCACTCCCCTCCTCCACCACGTCAAGGAATTCTGGAGGTTTGCACGGTCTCCAGAGGAGTTAGTATGGTCTCCATACCCCAGAGAGCAAATGAGGGTGTCGTCTGACTTTTACTGCTATTAACTCTCAGTACCACAAGGTGTCGCTGTTGACAAACTTGCTCTGCGCGGTCCGCCCGTGGATGCTGATATGCTCTGGGACCATGATGCCTCCCAGAGGCTCACCTCCCATCCCAAGCTGCTGTGGTTCTTTAAGGAGAGCAATCCCATATCTTCAGTGTTATATTCTATAAAAATGCCCCCAGCTTCTTCTAGCGCATCTCTGCTTTCATTCTTGTTCTAATGGATTATCCTTAAAGTGGAGAGGAAGCCAAGATTTCAAAAGACACTGGAGAAAAGAATTGGTAGGAAAAAAGTTAAAGATGCTGGTTTACATATGAAATCCTTGTATTACATCGTGTCAAATAGCCGTAGACTGAAATCTTGTAATTTAGTGTATATCTCTATCGAATTGAACTCCAAAACATTGGGAGAAAGAAGAATAATCACTGGAGAGTGCCGAGGACTGATATCAATTCCTTGCCTGCAAGTACTTAGGACATAGAGAAAAGCAGTCTGGATCTGGAACAAGAAGATATGGGTTCAAGTCCTTGCCCTGCTGTTTAATTAGTTGCATGAACCTGAGAAGTCACTTGATTCCCTTGCCCTTCATGCCCATATCTATAAACTTGGGACAATACCAGTCCTTGACATCTTACAGTGCTCTTGTGAGAAACAAGTGGATTGATCTGAAAACTGCAAAGCACTATGTAAATATGAGGTCTTTCCAAACAGACTTAAAAAAATTAACAGACTGGTTTTTTGGGAGCAGTTTTAGGCTGACAGCAAATTTGCTCAGAAAGTACAAGGAGTTCCTGTATACCCTGACTCCCTCTGCAATTTCCCCCACTGCTAATGTTTTGAATCAATTAGTTACAATTGATATGTCAATACTGATGTATTACTAGTAACTAAAGTCTATCGTTTACATTAGGGTTTATTCTTGGGTTGTATGTTGTATGGGTTTTGCCAATTGTGCTATGACATGTATCCACTGTTAGATTATCAGACAGAATAGTTCTACTGCCCTAAAACTCCCCTCTGCATCTCTTCCTCCCTCTCCTCCAGCCCCTGATGACCACTGATCTTTTTGCCGGCTCCATAGCTTTGTCTTTTCCAGATGTCATAGGGTTGGAATCATAGAGTATGTAGCCTTTCCAGATTGGCCGGTTTCCCTTAGTAATATGCATATAAAGTTCTTCCATGTTTTTTCATCGATAGCTTGATAGCTCTTTTCCTTTTATTGCCGAATACTTACTCTTCCATTATGAATGAATTCCCCATAGACTTTTTTTTTTTAAAGACTTTTATTTTTTAGAGCAGTTTTATTAGGCTTGAAACAAAATTGAGAGGAAAGTACAGAGATTTCCAGTATACTCCCTGCCCCTACACATGCAGAGCCTCCCCCGTTATCAAGGCCACTCACCGGAACGGCTTGTTTGTTACAATTGATAACCTATATTGATACATTATAATCACCCTACTTCTCTAGTTTACACTAGGGTTCACTTTTGGTGTATATTCTATGGGTTTGGACAAATGTATATCTATCAAAGGTATTTCTATCATTCATCTCATACAGAGTATGTTCACTTCCCTAGGCTTTTTATTTAAAACAACCAAAGACTACATTGTAATAGAGTTAAACTAAAATAAATATCAGTAGCTCCATTAAAGAGAAAAAGAAGGTGCTAAGGTCACCTTGATATGGGGGTGGGCGGGCAGAGAAGTTACATGGCCTTCAGGCAGATAGTGTATGCTAAAGGGGGAGGTGTTATGGGCCAGTTGTAAGTACAAGAACCACAATATTTCCACCTCTGCTCCCTCCTGGAAACACAGCTCAGCTGCCAGCAACCTGGTCCCCTCAGTGCAGGACCTGAGCAGTCCCCTGATGCGTGGTACCTGGGTTTGGTGCTGATGGCAGACTAAGAAAAAAAAAATGCTCATGTCCAGGATCTCTCAAACTACCTCACTCCTGGCTGTATGCCTGATATGTAAGAGCATGCAATAAATGCTTGAATGAATGAGTGGCTGAAGAAACAGGAGAGGCCCCAGATCTGGGAACTGAGGGAAGGTTCTGGGAGGAGGCAGAATGATCTGGTCAGTAATGATTTTGCGATAAACCCCTGGAGATACTATTGCCAAGCCCAAGACCCCCTTTACCAACTGCTGAGCACTGCAGAGGGACTGTTTGCATTAGATTCAAGCCAAGATATCCCCAAGATCCCTGACAAAAAAGGAAATAGGAGCCTGGTACCAGCCAATAGACCCAGAGGAAATTAACACTTGTGCGGGTTTATCCCTAGTCTTCTTCTACAGCCGGATCTTCAGCGCCACCCAGTGGTGCTCCCTTGGGGCTCACTGCCCAACCAAAGCACCCAACAGGGCTTCATGCCCTCCTTTAAAGCTGGTAGGATTAAAGCCTTCCTCTTAAGGTTCAAGATAAGAGACTATGTGGAAATAAGGAATAAATCGAGAGCTTTAGATTTAATGTCAGAGAATTTTAAGTCACAGAACTTAATCTCAGCAATTACATACACAATTAGTAGCAGGATTTTGTATCCATGCTTATCATTCTGCAGTTTTGGAGACGGAGCAGTTTTTGGACAATGAGGCCAAGATCAAAGGTTAAAGCTGTGCAAAGGAAATGCAGAACTGAGAGGTGGAAAAGAGAATCGGATCCAGCCCCTGTCATTGCCATTTCACAATTAAAGCAGAAAGGCTTCGTTAAATGTCCAAGGTCAAATGTCCAGTAAATGAGGCAAGGACCATGATTGGGTGGAGTGTCCTTTTTCTTTTCCTATGCTGCTTCAAAGTGCCCTCTTGCTTTTGATATTTTCCTGTTTTGCTACAATTGCTCTGATATTCTCCTACAAACGGGTCAGTCTTTATTCTGTTTTATACTCACAACCTGTTCTCCTAAAGGCTTGGGTTACTCTGTCCCTCATGCAGGAGCTAGAATTCCTGACATTTCTTATAATGTAGATGGCATTTTTACATCTGTTATATACATTAAATATCTTATATATAATGTCAATCCATATCCCTTTTATCGGTTATAAAATTTTAGGTTCATTGCTACATGTAACATTTAAAATCTTATTAATGCAATTCACAATGGATTTTTAAATCTGCATTTTCTTTAAGAGCATATGGTTTGGAATTGAAAGAACACACATGTATTTGGCATTAGATACTGAGTCGGGGATAGCACCTTCAATAACCCATTTTATCTTCATGACTAGCCCTATAGGTAAGTTAGAACATTATATTGACAATGAGACAGAGATTCAGACATTTTAAATAAGCACCCACATTGGCATAACAACTAGACAGAGGAGCTGGACATTGAACCTGAGTTTCCTGTCTTGAAGGCTAGTAGTATTTCTACCAAACCACTTGACTCTACCAGAATTGAAACCAAGAAGTGAAGTTTTATTCCCAGCTTAAACAACACATAAAACACTATCTCTTATATCACCCTTGGGAAATTTGCATGCTCATTTGTATGTCAGAGGTTCTATTGAATTCTAATATAGACACATGGTTAGCCTCGTGATTCCCAAGCTCATGGCATCATTGTTTTGTTGTTGTTGTTTGGTACGTGTGTGTAACTATTTTTTTTTAAAGATTTTATTTATTTGAGAGAGAGAGAATGAGAGAGAGCGAGCACATGAGAGGGGGGAGGGTCAGAGGGAGAAGCAGACTCCCTGCCCAGCAGGGAGCCCAATGCAGGACTCGATCCAGGGACTCCAGGATCATGACCTGAGCCAAAGGCAGTCGCTTAACCAACTGAGCTACCCAGGCACCCATGTGTGTGTAACTATTGACTTCCTTCTGAAATAGTGCTCTATAAACACACCGTGAGCAGTGCAGGCCGGAGAGTCTGGGGAGATATGGACTTGAGAGGTAGTTGCCAACCGAAGGAGGATTCAGTCTTTCAAGGCAGGTTCTGGGTTTATTTGCCAAAAATAGCTTAAGGCATAATTTAATTTAATTTTATTTTATTTTATTTTTTAAGATTTTATTTTATTATTTGACAGAAAGAGACACAGCGAGAGAGGGAACACAAGCAGAGGGAGTGGGAGAGGGAGAAGGAGGCTTCCCGCAGAGCAGGGAGCCCAATGTGGGGCTCGATCCCAGGACTCTGGGATCATGACCTGAGCCGAAGGCAGACGCCTAACGGCTGAGCCACCCAGGTGCCCCAAGGCATAATTTTATTTTTAAATTCTTGTTTGTGACCTTCTTTGTTCAAGGAAGAATGTAGGAAAGCAGGAGTTCGTGGCATGGTGATGATCTCCATGGTTCTCCATGAAGATGTAAAATTATCTATGCTGTGGTATCATTTCTGCTCCTTTCTGTGGCATCTGTGACATCTCCCACCTTGTCTTGTACCTCTGTTGGTCTCTCTTAACCTGCCCACGTCCACACGCACTGGGCTTCAAAGTGACCTCTGACACCCACTCTCATTTCCTCAGCATTTTATCAGTTTAATGTTAGGGGGAGAAATCTGATCAAATTCACATTGATTATATTATCAGTCCTTAGTGCTTCAGGAGTATTTGCAATTGGAATAAATAAATCTCTAACTGGAAAATTTCAATTAGCTTTGGAGAGATCTGAGGAAAAAGGTATCAAAGATTGTCTGTCTCTCTAACCCCAAACCTGCCTATTCTATTTTCCCATGTCATTCAGTGTCTGCCAGTGGATTCAGTGCTGCCCAGACTGGGACTCTCATCCCAGTCCCAAATCTAGGACAGGAGGCACAGATAAATAGATGCAGAAAAAGCATTTGAAAGAAATGCAACAACTATTCATGATAAAAACTCTCATAAAACTAGGAAATGCAGGGAATGCTTTTAAACTGATGAAGGGCATCTATGATCAACTTTAGGTATGATCATTCTTTTTATTTTTCCTTTTTTTTTTTTTAAGTAAGGTTTATCCACAACATGGGGCTCAAACCTAATGGCCCCAAGATCAAGAGTCACATGCTCTACTAACTGAGCCAGCCAGGCGACCCTATGATCATTCTTTTTTTTTTTTTTTAAAGATTTTATTTATTTATTTGAGAGAGAGAGAATGAGAGAGAGCACATGAGAGTGGGAGGGCCAGAGGGAGAAGCAGACTCCCTGCCGAGCAGGGAGCCCGATGCGGGACTCGATCCCGGGACTCCAGGATCATGACCTGAGCCGAAGGCAGTCACTTAACCAACTGAGCCACCCAGGCGCCCCCTATGATCATTCTTAATGGTGAAATTCTGAATGCTTTTCTCCTTAGATCAAATATCAGACAAGAATGCCCATGCTTATCAATCCTATTTCATATTACCTTATTAATTAAGTAGTAAAATAAAAAAGAAAAAATAAAATGCATTCAGATAAAAAGGAAGTAACACTGCCATTATTCACAGCTGACATGATTGTATACATAGAAAATCCTTAGGCATCTACCAAGAAAAAACACCATAATTAATAAAGGAGTTTAGTAAAGTTACAGGATCTAAATTGCATTTCTACATTCTAGAAATGCACCATTAGATATTGAAATTTAAATAGTACCATTTACAGTAATACTAAAAACATGAAAAACATAGGATATATTGAACAAAATATGTGCATGACATGTATACTTAAAGCTTAAGAAACATTACTGAGATAAATTAAAGACACCTAAATAAATGGAGAGAAATACCATGTTCATGGATTGAAATATTCAATATTGTAAAAAGGTTGTTTCCTTGCCATCAAAATCACAGTAGCCTTTTTTTATATAGAAATTGACAAGATGACTTTAAACTCCATATAGAAATTCAAAGAACCTAGAATAGCCAAAGTATTTTGAAAAAGAAGTACAAAATTGTAAGATTTACACTACTTAATTTCAAGACTTCCTTCAAAGCCTTATTAATCAAGATAGTATTGCATAAGGATAGACACATAGACCAACAGAACAAAATAAAGAGTCCATAAATAGATCTATGTATCCGTGGTCAAATGATTTGCAAATGTATTTCAGTGGGAGGAAGGATAGGATCTTGGAAAATAATGCTGGAACAACTGGATAATCATATGGAAAAAAGAAACCTCACCCCTTACAACATACCACTCACAAAAATTAACCTAAAATAGATCAAAGACTTAAATATAAAAGTGGAAACTATAGAACTTCTAAAAGGAAACGTATAAAATCTTAATGATCTTGGGTTAAAGATCTTAATAAATTTCTTAAATAGGCCACATAAAAATGAACCATAAAAGAAAAAAAAATCAATAAATTGTACTTGACCAAAATCTAAATCTTTTGCTCTTCAAAAGACACTGTTATGAAAATGAAAAGGCAAAACATAGACTGGGAGAAAATATTTGCAAAACATACCTGAAAATGAAGTTGTCACTAAAATATGTAAAGAACTCTTAAAATTCACCTAATTTTTTCACCTATTTTTTCAAAATGAGCAAAATATTTAAATAGATGCTTCACCGGAAAAGATACATAATAGACAATTCGATCCAGTAGGATATCTAGAATTTAAAAACTGACATGCCAAATGTTGGTGAGGATATGGGGCCACTTGACCTCTCATACACTGCTGGTGGGAATGTGAGATGGTACAACCACTTTGGAAAATAGTTTGGTAATTTCTTAAAAAATTAAATATATTCTTATCATACAACTCAACTATTCCATTTCTATGCATTTACCCTTGAGAAACGAAAACATAAACAATAGTCTACACAAAGACTTGTATACAAATGTTAAATGCAGCTTTATTCATAATAGCCCAAACTTTAAAATGACCCAAACATCTGTCAATGGGTGAGTGGATAAACAAATTGCAATAGACCCCAAGAGTAGGCTACCACCAGCAGGAAGGGAATAAACTGTTCATACACACAACAACGTGGATGAATCTTAAAGACACTATGTTGAGAGAAAGAAACCAGGGACAGAAGGTGACTACTGGGTAATTCCACTTATATGAAACTCTAAAAGAGAGAGATGTCATTTACCCTGGCAGAAAGCAGAGTCATGGTTGCTTGCTGCTGGGGCAGATTAGGGGCATGAGAAAGTTGGCTAGGAAGGGTGAGAAGACACTGGGGCGGTGATGGAAACGTTCTATATCTCCATCATGGCCATTACAGGAATATGTACAGTCATCAAAAGTCACCAATCTGTACAGTTAAAATGGGTGCATTTTGTCATTGGTAAATTATATGTAGCAGGGAATTGGAAGATCAGAAGGGGTAGGTTTTGGTATATTTCTATGTTGAAGTGGATGGGTTTTGAGTAGGTGTATATGCTAAGAGGGAAGGACAGTGGAGATGGAGGGAGAAAATACTGCAGAGAGAAGATTACTGATGAGGCACGTTTCTCAAAGAGGAAGAAGGGGTGCTGTGCAAAGCGTAGGTGGGTGCAAGAACCTTGGATGGGAAGAGGGAACATCCTCTCCCAGAGCTTATGGTGGAGGAGGGTGGTGTGTGGTATTGTTTGAGTAAATATGCCTGTAATTTAGTATGCGGGAGGGCAGAGAATGGAGGAAGTTCATGGTTCGTTCAATCCTTAATATGTATTTTCTGCCAAAAGAAGAACGTTGTCACTGCCTTACAGAATTTAGAACACTGTGGTGGGAAGAAGGGTCAGGCATTAAATAACCACATAACTAAATATATAATTGCAGATTATTATGAATTCCATAAAGGACACAGGAGCTATGGGTGAGTGTAGCAGGAGGAACCTGATTTAGACAGATGATGCAGGGGAGGTCTGTTGGATGAAGTAACCATTAGGCTTGGGGGAGGAGAATGAGTGGGAACAAGGTGATGAGGGGCTGCAGTGGAGACCTTGAAGTTGGAAAGATTTTGGTACATTTTGATACAGAAACATAGTTATGGGTGAATTTTTTTATTTTATAAGAAAATGAAACCATAGAAAATGAATATGTATGTGAATTTCTAATCATTAGAGGGCTCTCTAGGACTAAGATTCATCCACATAAAGTTCAAAGTTTTTGTTTTGTTTTTCACGTCAAAGGTATCATAAACCAAGCACAAAGGCAAATAAACCAGGAAAATGTTTGCAACAAACAAATCAAAGGATTACCATCCAAAATCTATAAAGAGCATGTATCAAATTGATGAGAAAAGCATTAAAATTTCAGTAGAATCCAGTTACTATAGTATCTTTCTAAAATGTGATATTTTGATCATTAAATAAAGTCAGAGAATTTTAAAAATAAAAATAAGCATAGAAGACATGTTGGGAAAATATAAAAATATAAGTAAAACACATAGCAAATATTTTATGGAAGAGAAAATAAAAATGGCCTGATGGCTTAAAAAGCATTTTTTACTCATAATCAAAGAAATGTTTGAAAAAATATGAAATGCCATTTTCCCAACAATTAAATAAGTAGAAATTGGGGGAAAACATTAATCATGGTGAAGGTGCTATCCCAAACAGATAATGGGAATATAAATTGGTTATGTTTTTATTTTATTTTAAAGATTTTATTTATTTATTTATTTTAGAGAGAGAGAGAGAGAACGAGTGGGGACCAGGGAGAGGGAGAGGAAGAGAATTTCAAGCAGACTCCCAGCTGAGCATGGAGCTGATGCAGGGCTTGATCTCACAACCCTGAGAAGGGTTGATCTCACAACCCTAAGTCGCAATCAAGAGTCGGACACTTAAATGACTGAGCCATCCAGGCATCCCGGTTATAAGTTTTTAATAAAACAGTCTGGGAATATGCATCTGGAACCTCCAATATATTTCCTCTGATTCCAGTTGTAAAAATTAGCCCTAGGAATGCCATCATAAATGACTTCAAAGATCTTCATTTGTTTTTTAGTTAAAACCTTTTTTAAAGCCCTATCTTTTAACCATGAAGGGATGTTAAACAGTGATGTATCCAAATGTTGCAATATCACACATTAATTAAAAAGGATTTAAAAAATACTGTGATCTATGGTCACCTAGAACTATGCTATGCCACCACTGAGGATAAGAGACTTTCCCTGCTACTCTAATCCAAAGACATGGTATTGGCTGGTACACTCCATTAATGCTATCACAGTGAAGGAAGGGTGCTGGGGCCTCCACCACAAGAAGGCACATATTTTTGAGGCAACAAATACGAGATTTGTGTGTGCTGCAATGGCCCACTTCACAGGTGAATGAAAAGCTCTCAGGTTTGAGTGGGTTCAGAGCATGAGAAACCTCCTTTGCTGCGCTGGTACCATCAACTGGGTCCTTCAGCCATTAAGACCTAGCAGATCTAGTGCCCCCAGGGCCTAGGGGCCGATTAGGATGTTGAGTGGAGCTCAGAGCAAGACCCCGTGAAGGATCCACAGATTTGCTTTTATTTTCCCTTGCCTGTCATGCCTTGCCAGAACCACTGTCTGGGGACATATCAGAGGCCTTAAAAATGGTCTTGGTGTCTTGCACAACATTGCTTCTACCCGAAGAATCCAAGTTAGATAATGGGTTATAGCCCATAAGAATCACTGGTCTTATCATGTACCCAACACCCAGAAGCAGCTGGTCTTAGAGAATCGTGGAATGGTCTATTGAAATTCACTTGTGCCTCTAGCTGGTTAAGTAAGCACTTTCAATAAGGAGTGCTACCTGCAAGATTGAGAATATTCTTTGAACCAGCACAATATATGATGCTATTCTTCCTTTAGCCAGAACACATGAGTCAGGGAATCAAGTAGTAGAATTTGGAGTAGCACATCTCACAAATACCCGGTTACCTCCTTCTAAAATGTTTACTTCCGTGTTCCCATTGTATAAAAAACTTAATATCCAAAATAGAAATGGTGGTACCAAGAGGATAATATTTTTACTGGATTTGAAGCTTAGACTACCAACTGGGTATTATATCTCATGAGGTCACTGGGTAAACAGGCAACCATCAGGATTATGCTTTAAGCCAGTGTATCTGACACATCTTACCCATCAGTTCATGTTTAATGACCCCACCTCTCTCTTGTTCCACTGTGGCAACCAGCTTTGCATGTGCTCTGACTGACTTTGGAGAGGCACAGCCAGACTGCACCCATCTTGAGTGTGGGCCTCAGGCTCTTGAGGGATAGAGGTATCCCTGGTTTCCTTGTTGATATTATTGTGAGAGCCTGCTCAGCACCCATGCCTACACATTCCCATACCCTGCGGGAAGTTAACAGCCTGACCGTGGAAGGCAAGAGCCAGGGGATAGATCCTTCCCCTACTTCTCCTTCACAGGATGGTTCTGAGACTTAGTTGATGTGGATTTTTGGAAGACAGTCCCATTGGATGAAGCAATAGGTCCACTTAAAGTGGCCAGCTTTTGGAAGACAGTCCCATTGGATGAAGCAATAGGTCCACTTAAAGTGGCCAGAACACTTCCCTGTTCGTCCTCATCTTCCTCCTCCCTGGGAGTCATGTCTTAAAAAGTAACAACGCATTAGCTCTCAGCCTCAGCCTCTGCTTTTGTAGAACCCAGGTTAAGATAGCAATATGCAAGGGGCATGGATGAGCATGTGCACACATGGGCAAACACACACTGCCTCATGCAAATACTATTGAAGGTGTAAAGGAAGGTCTATGGAGAAAAACTTACAGCAGCAGCAAAAGAAGAATAAGGGAAGAGAAGGAGAAGGAAAAGAGTGTGTGTTATATGATCCCACAAACTCTCATTATTCCGTACTGATGTGCTTAGATTAGGCACAGCTGGGCATACCATGGGAAGTCCTCCAGTAGTGAAATCCTGTCCCTCCTACTTTCCATATTCCTAGGGAAATTGGGAGAGGGACAGGAACATCTGGTCTACTATGTGACAAAGGGAGCATCTTTACTAGGGAAATAACTAGGATTTGGAGCTCAGCTAGCAGAGTCTACACCCAATGCCAGATCTTGAATTCTTTGTTGAGCTGGCTGAGTCCCAGTGACTCAGCTTGTAGCCAAGCCTACATAAAGTGGAGATGGAAAAGTGTCATCAGGGGCCTTAAGCAAAAGATCTGTCTTTCCTGGTGAGAGACTTTTGCCCAATTTTCAAGGGCAAACAAAGTTGTCGCTATACAATGAGAGCAGGTAGTTATATGCATGAAATCCAGGGGATCCCTGAACACTTCTTTATATTGCCAGGTCTAAGGGCAAATGTTAATGAGGGAATACTGCATCTCTATCCAGGCAGGACCTTGAACTCAGTCCCCCAGGAATGAAGATTTGATTTCCCTCCTCAAATTTTAACCAGCAGAAGCCTGGCTTAAGGTGAGGAAGTGTGGAATGGGTAGCAGAGGGGCAGATTATAATCACTGCTACAGGTTAGAGACTAGTGGCAGAACAAGGATGCCACCTTCACCCATGTTTATACATTTTCATTTAATTTCCTTTGCCTTCCTCTTCCTTTGGGTTCTTTTAGGATTTTGCCTTTAGTGTTGTACAGTTTCTGTCTGCTATATCTGCCAGTATTTTTGAATACTGCTTCTTCCTATTCTCTATTCTCTCCTTCTGGAGATACCACTAGATGGTTATGGGATCTTCTCATGGTCTCTTGCATGCCTGTTAACTCTATTTTATATTTTGCCTCTCTGATGAATGAAATAAAAGAAGAATTAAATAAATGGAGAAATGTTCCATGTTCATGGATAGAAAACTCAATATTGTCAAGATGTTGGTTCCTCCCAATTTTATCCATAGATTCATTACGATCCCAATCAAAATCCCAGCAAGTTAGCTTATGGATATTGACAAACTGATTCCAAAGTTTAAACAGAGAGGCAGAGACCCCAAAATAGCTAACAAAATGTTGAGGGAAAAGAACAGAGTTGGAGGACAGATGCTATCCCACCTCAAGACTTACTATAAAGCTACAGTAATCAAGACACTGTGGTATTGGGGAAAAAATAGACAGATCAATGGAACAAAATAGCCCAGAAATAGAGCCACATAAATATAATGAACTGATCTTTGAAAAGGAGCAAAGACAGTACAGTGAAGAACAATTGTCTCTTCAACAAATGGGGCTGGAACAACTGGACATCCACGTGCAAAAAAAAAAAAAATCTTGACACAGACCTTATACTCTTCACAGAGGTTGCTTCAAAATGGATCATAGGGGACACCTGGGTGGCTCAGTCAGTTGGACGTCTGCCTTTGGCTCAGGTCATGATCTCAGGGTCCTGGGATCGAGCCCCGCGTTAGGCTCCTTGCTCAGTGGGGAGTCTGCTTCTCCCTCTCCCTCTGCTGTTTCCCCCACTTGTCTCTCTGGCTCTCTCTCTGTATCAAATAAATATATAAAATCCTAAACAAAACAAAACAAAACAAAAAAACCCAAAAAACAAAATGGATCGTAGACCTAAACATAAAATAAAAAACTATAAAACTCCTAACGGTAACACAGGAGAACACCTAGATGATCGTGGATATGGTGATGCCTCTTCAGATACAACACTAAACATGATCCCTGAAAGAAAAAAGTTGATAAGCTGGTCTTTATTAAAATGAAAAAATTATTTTGTGCAAGAGGCAGTACTAAGAATTAGAAGGCAAACCAAAACCTGGGAGAAGACATTTGCAAAAGTCACATCTGGTAATGGATGACTATTCAAAATAATCAACAAGCTCTTAAAACTCAACAAGAAGAAAACAATCTGATTTTAAAAATAGGCTAAACACCTTTACAGAAACCTCACCAAAAAATACACAGACAGCAAACAAGCATATGAAAGATGCTCCACATCACATGTCATCAGGGAAACGCAAATTAAAACAACGAGATACCACTACACATTTATTAAAATGGCCCAATTCTGGAACACTGGACACCACCAAATGTGGAGCAACGGGAACTCTCATATATTGCTGGTAGGAATGCAAACTGGTACGTCCACTCTGGAAGACAGTTTGGTGGTTTCTTACGAAACTAAACCTATTCTTACCATATGAGCCAGCAATCATGCTTCTTGGTATTGACTCAAAGAAGTTGAAGACTTATGTCCACACAAAAACCTGCACACATATGTTTATAGCAGATTTACTCATAATTGCACAAAACTTGGAAGCAAACAAGATGTCCTTTAGTAAGTGAACAGATAAATAAACTGTGGTACATCCAGACAATGGAGTATTATTTGGTGCTAAAAAGAAAGGAGCTATCAAGCCATGAAAAGACATGGAGGAACTTTAAATGCATATTACAAGGTGAAAGAAGCCTATTTGAAAAGCCTACATAATGTATGACTCCAATTAGATGACATTCTGGAAAACGTAAAACTATGAATACAAAACAATCAGTGGTTGCCAGGGTGGGAGTGGGGAGAGATAAAGGGGCAGAACACAGAGGATTTTTAGGGCAGTGGAATTACTCTGTACAATATTAAAACGATGGAAATATGTCATTATACTTTCTTTAAACTCATAAGATGTACAGCACCAAGAGTGAACTGTAGGGTAAACTGTGACTTCGGGTGATTATGATGTGTCAGTATAAGTTCAGCAATTGTAACAAATGTACTACTCTGGTGAGAACTGTTGATATTTTAGGAGGCTGGGCAAGTGTAGGGGCAGAAGCATAGGTGGAAAATCTCTCTGCTTTCCTCCCAATTTAAACTTAAAACTGCTCTAAAACGTAAAGTCTTAAAAAAATTGACTCAAGATTCATTATAGATAGAATTACCCCCTTCTTGTTCCAGAATACTTAGCATTGAGTTACTTTGGGAGACTGGGTTTTGCAGAACAAAATTGGAGACCTTGTTTGATGCAATTAGTGGGGACCACACCTTTGTTGCTTTTCACTGCTATATTAAATTAAACAGGCAGCTAGAAAGTGCCAGCCAAGGCCAGATGTCATGAGGAGGGGTAGGTGGCAAAGGATGACAAGGAGATACGTTAATAAGAGAAGTCACATTCAGAAAAAGGCAGGGCCCATATAGATCACGGGCGAGAATGGGCATTACAGAGGGTCTTATAAAATCTTGTGTTACATTGTGGAAGATATTCTCTCTCCTAGGAACCTGCTGGTTTCTTAAAAGGCCTCATTTACATGTCTCCAATCTGGTTGTAGTAAATGCAGTGGATAGTAAAGGTCACAACAAGGAAGAGATTTTAAGTATAAATACCACAAGAACACCATTTTGTACCTTTTCTTAGGGGAAACAAAGTAGTCTGAAGAGGAGTCTGTATGCATAAAATAAGTAAACAAACCAAAAATGAATGTTAAAAGAATTCATACATAATTTTCTCTGATAGAAGTTCTGACTGGGGAGCACCTATTCCCACAGGCAGATTTCATCTGAGATGCTACGTATAAGGCTATTCGTAGGGATGAGCATTATATCAGTTTTTCTGAACCTTTAACTCTTTTCTTGTTAGTAAATCTATCGACAACAAGCACGGCATAGATCCAGGGGAATGGCTGGAGAATGATTTTAGGATCAATAAAAGGTTAGACATACCATTGTTATCAGTAGTATCTGCCATTTACTTTCACCTGTATTCCTCATAAAAACTTAACATCTTTTAAAAATACTGTCTTTACTATGTCTTCTACCCACCAATAGCCTGTGGCTTGCAGTTTATCAGTTCAGTGCTCTTGGCTTCAAGAAACAGAAAACCCTGACTCTTAACTCGCTTACACAATAAGGGAATGTGTTATTTCCTGTAATAGGATGTCCAGAGTTCGAGCAAGCTCCAGGCATAGTACAACCATGTGGCTCAATGATGTCATCGAGGACCCAGGTTCTTTCTGTCTTTTCTCTCCCATCCTCTGTGAGTTGGCATCGGCCCAAACTGGTTCCCTTCATGGCTGAACTCGGGTTGTGGCAGTGATGCAGGCAGGCTGGCTCTGAGCACCCAGAGGAAGGTCCTGTAGGACCAGCCAAGATGGTCCTTGGCTTCATGCAGGATAGAAATCAAACGCAAGCTGGAAAAAGTGAAAACTGAGTTTATTGAATAGTGTGAGTGACTGGTAAAGAATAGCAGACGGAGTGACGGGGAGACTCAGAAAGCAAAGGAGAATGAGTCTCGTCATCGCTTGGGATTCGGGGTTTATATTGCAAAGGGGTCTAGGGTACATGTTCCTTTAAGAATCCAGGGTAGGGTCTGATCAAAGGCAGGTGACAGGTGAATAATAGGTGTTATAAATTACCAAAGGTAGGGGTATTGATGCCAGCATCAGCAGAGGTTTGTCTGAAGCTAATGTCCTGGAACGTGGTCAGGATCTCGCTCTTCTTTGGTGTTATCGGGTGTTTGGAGGCCTAGGGCAGAACTAGAAATGGTTAACTTTCTTGTTCCCTCCTTGAAGTGGAAACAGCTTCTTTGACTTATTCAGAAGCAAATATAGAACATGAGTAAATGGGGCTTAGCAGAAAAACAGCAGAGATGGAGTCTTTCTTTTCTTTTTTAGATTTTTATTTATTTATTTGATAGAGAGAGAGGGAACACAAGTAGGAGGAGTGGGAGAGGGAGAAGCAGGCTCCCCACTGAGCAGGGAGCCCGATGAGGGGCTAGATCCCAGGACTCTAGGATCATGACCTGAGCCGAAGGCAGATGCTTAACGACTGAGCCACCTAGACGCCCAAGACGGAGCCTTTCTAAGATGGAATCCCTTCAGCTTCTCCACCTCGGCAATTTGGGGTATTATGTACACGTACGGTCTTACCTGAGGGAGAAAGTGAGACCATCGCTTTCATTCTCATTGCAGCTGTATTGCGATATAGTTCCCATACCATGCAATTGTCCCCTTATTGTGTTCCTCGAGTCCTGCAGCTGTCACCCCAACCAACACATTTCATCCCAAAAGGCAATCTCATATCCATTAGCAATCATTTTCCATTTCTCCATAACCACCCCCGCCCCCAGCCCTGGGCAACCTCTACTCCACTCTCCATCTCTACGTATTTGCTAATTCCGAATGTTTCGTGGAAATGGAATCACATAGTATGTGGTCTTTTGTGACTGGCTTATTTCACCAAGCATAACGACCATAATGTTTGTAAGGCTCATCGCCTTTCTTGAAACCTTTCCTGAGATCTCTCAGCAGGCTTGTCCTTAAGACCCTTTATCTAAACAGAGCTACATGTTCCATTTTTAATCCAATCCCTGGCACTGGAGGAGGGATTACTATGCGTATCGTAAACTGATGTAACCCCCTCCTGGCAGTATACTCTTCACCCAGATTTCCCAAATATTACCCATAACCTATAAATTATTTACCATTTTCACATTTACTGCCCGCCTCTCTGATTTCTGGTCTCCTTCTTAAAAGGACCTTTGTGATTACACTGGACCCACCTGGATAATCCAGGATAATCTTCCCATCTCAAGAGCCTTAACTTAATCACCCCTGCAAAGTAATAGATTCCAGGGGTTAAGGACATCTTTAGGGGGTTATTATTCTCTCTACTACAGTGTTTGGTGTTCAGCACCAACACTTTTGGTGAAGGAGAGGATACAAGCCTGGGCAGAGGGAAAAGCAGAGCTAGGTTGTATCCGACAGGCTCCGCTGACCCCATGAGGATCTCTGGGGCTCTCAGAGATGTTTTACTTTGAGCCAAATGACCGAGCTTTTGAACTCCCTCCTAGATCAGTCCCTGGATGTGGGCCACCTCCAGAAGGGTGTGACATTGGTGAAGATGACTCACTGCATTGGAGGCTGTCCCTGGAGGGGACTGCTCCCAGCAGGTGGGACAACAGGTGGTACATCTCCATGGACAACACTCGATGCTGGTACTAATGTCTGAAAAGAGCGTTTGAGAAGTTTCCATGTTTGAGCATCATTTGTGTCCTGTCCTTACACATTTACAAGCTACATGCTTAAGATGCGGCTTTCACTATAATCCCTCATAGGATGGGAGTGAGGGGACAGGGTCCCTCTGGGAACGATTCGAGGGGACAATCGTTAGCTTAACCAAAGGGCCAACGGTAGCCTTACTACAGGGAAAATATTAATAGCATGAGTTATATAACTTCAAAACTAAATGGGATACTACGACAATGCATTAAAATGTCAGTAAATACGTGTCTTGTAATGGGTACAGTTAACTCCTGGAAGATGAATTTATGACTAATTTATGACTTAGTCCTATTTTGATGCAGATATTTCCCATTTGTAGGTGACATGTGTGAGTCATAGGCCCCCCTGTTTCTATCTGTACAAGCATGTAATTTAAGGAGAGAACACAAGGTCTCTTTCAGAGACCTGCCATGCCCCCTCCCCCCCCCACTGCTCCACTCCTCTTTTGCATATGTAATTCTGAGGTTTTTATTCCATGGAGATGTCTCATCTTTTCTAGTTTCATAATCCATGCAGAAACCTGGGAGTTGTTTCCAGATTTCTCTGCTGGGAACACAACAGGCTGACATCACCATCCCCTTTCACCACCGTACTGGCCACAGTGAATCGAAGACTTCATATTAAAGAAAGAATGTAAACTAACAAATATTCCCCAGTGCCCCCAGGAGCACTTTTCAGTTAGGGATGGTCCTAAATGAGGCCTGTGATGCTATGCATGTCTGTGTTTGCCCTCCATGGAGGGGCTGCCTCTCTCCAGGGGTGTGGTTTTCTCCCAGGCAGTAGAGACCTGCTGCCCTTCTTCACAGGCTTTCTGGGCATCTGCCTTGTGATGCCTGATCTTTCCAACAGTCCATGGCTCCAACTCAAAATCAAGTTTTCCTCTCCTAAGTTTTAAGAAAAAAACTTCTTTCTAGATTTTCTGATTGGAAAATCATGGTACGTTCATCCAAGCAGAACTTTTCTCATTTTTGGAAACCGCTGTTTTGCTGAAGCCCTAAAGCTTAGTCTGCCCATTGGACCATCCTGCCTGTAGTCCCAGATTTTTCTAGCCTTACAGGGAGGCAGTTCAGCAACTCATTTTCAAACGCGAATGTGCTAAATAGTTGGGAAAAGAGAAGTGGAAATAACTGTCTCCCATACCTTCAATGTTACAACATTTTACAGCTAGAAGATGTGTTTTATGATGATCTTCTCACTCCCCTAATTGTAATTACAGACAGCCTCGGGAGAGAGGGCCAGCAAGTTCACACGATCTAGTGCGGCCCAGTGAGGATTAGAAGCTGGCAGAGTATGCTTTACTGCGCCATAACCTTTCTGGATGTCCTCGTTTCCTAAAACGTACATGTAGCGCAAGACAGGAAGGACTCACGTCTGTATGTAGCAAACGGGGAATCTAGAATGCAAGGTGTACGGAGGCAGGAACCATGAGAGGTGCGGTACACGAGCAATCCCCAGCGCCGGGCACATACTCCACACTCAGCAAAGCTGGTTGCTGGAATGACGGAAGGAAGAAGGTAGGAAAGAAACCTGGATTGACTGGGGTAGTCCCCAAACTATGTGGGGTGGGGGAGGGGAGAGGCCCTGGGGGGAGGAGGACGGAATTAGAACTGCTGCCCGGTGGTCAGCATGGGCCCTGGCTTCCCTGTAGCTCTCTTGCTCTCTGGAATTTACTCACTACACCGCGGCCACGGAACCGGATCCCATCATCCCCCTGCCTGAATCCCCTCAGTGCCTTCCCATCACATCAGTTGCCCCTTGCTCGGAAAGGCCGCCTTCGACCGCCCGATGTAGACGAGTGCTCTCGCACTCGCTCCCTTCATATCCTGCGGTTCGTTCTTTCTTTCTTTCTTTCGTACTTAGGATCTGAATTTGCCCGTTCGTTTATTTTTCCGATTCAGTGCCAGGTCCCAAAACAGCGTCTGCCTTGGTAGGCTTCCCCTCAAATACCATGTAGCGACAAGCGGATGGTGAAGGGACGCACGGAGGAGCCAAGGAGCGAAGGAGCCACGCAGGCGGCCCCCAGGCGGCGGCCCCCGCGCGTCGGAAGGCGCAGCGGAACCCGAGGGCGGCGGCGCGGTTTCCCTTACAAGCGCGGGGGAAGCTTGAGGGAGCACACAGGAAGGCAGGGCGGTGAGCGGGAGCGGCCCGGGTGAGTGGCGCGGGGCCGCGGCGCGGAGCGGCGCGCGGGCCGTTGGGAGGGGGCTGGGCGGAGGGTTCCGGGGCGCGGGCTGGAGCGCGGGAGCCCGCCGGGGCCGGGGTGGGGGGCCCTCGGGGGCTGCGGGGGCCGGGCGTCGGGAGGGTGGGAGCCGGGGCCCCCGGGATGGCGGGGTCCGGGTGTCACTCTGCGAGTCAGCTGGCCTGGGTCCTGGGACCAGAGCTGTTGCTGCCTTGTGTGACCCTTACTCATTTTCCCCTTTGGGCTTCGGCTCATTTGCAAAACGGGGAGAATCGTTTTTGATCGATTGATGGATTGGTGGGTTCATTCATTCCAGGTGCTTTACTAGGTTGTGTTTGCTAGAGAGGCATAGACAGCGCCTACCCGTGAGGGGTCCAGTCTAGTGAGAAAATCCCCACCTTACAGGTGAGGAGGGCCCAGTACAATTAGAATTTGGGAGTTCTTTTAAAAAAACAAAACACGGGATGGGGCGCCTGGGTGGCTCAGTCGTTAAGCGTCTGCCTTCGGCTCAGGTCATGATCCCGGGGTCCTGGGATCGAGCCCCGCATCGGGCTCCCTGCTCGGCGGGAAGCCTGCTTCTCCCCCTCCCACTCCCCCTGCTTGTGCTCTCTCTCTCGCCTCTCTCTGTCAAATAAATAAATAAAATCTAAAAAAAATAAAAAAATAAAAAAACAAAACACGGGCTCCCTGCTCGGCGGGAAGCCTGCTTCTCCCTCTCCCACTCCCCCTGCTTGTGCTCTCTCTCTCGCCTCTCTCTGTCAAATAAATAAATAAAATCTAAAAAAAATAAAAAAATAAAAAAACAAAACACGGGCTCCCTGCTCGGCGGGAAGCCTGCTTCTCCCTCTCCCACTCCCCCTGCTTGTGTTCCCTCTCTCGCTGTCTCTCTCTCTCTCTCTGTCAATTAAATAAAATCTTAAAAAAATATATATAAAAAAACAAAAAAAACAACCAAAAAAACCACGGTAATAACCAACCAGCCGGCCAACCTGCTTTACAGAGGAGAGATGTTAATTTGAACATATAAAATTTAGACCTTAACTGAGATTGAGGAATATGAATTCTGTTGGGTACTTAGAAGGAATATGCATTGTTGGCTCATATATTGCCCATTGTCATGACAACTTAAATCCAGAAAAATCTACAAAGTGCATTCACAGTTCTTTCAGATGTGATCTTTTTAGCCAAATGACTTAATCAGAGCAGGTGTTGTATCCTCATCTTACTAATGAGTAATGCGCATTCACAACCTCATCAGATGTGATTTTTTACAGCCAGCTGAGTTAATCAGAGCAGGTGGTGTGTTCTCACTTGACAGGGAAAGAGAGTAGAGGCCAAGTGACTTACCCAGGCTCTCACTGTCAGGAAGTGATCAAGCGACTCTGGAATCTAGGCCTCAGGATCCTTGCACCGCTGCTCATTTCACTGCACTAGATTGCCTGCGTGTTTCCACGTTTTTATGCACGAACCGCTATTTTGTGACAAAAAGGGAGTTCCCCTGGATCATGGATGGCCTGTAAACAGACTTTTATTGACTCTCAGATTGTTCTCTGACAGTACTGGCGTTTTTCCCCCTCTCTACCCTTGCCTTGGGTGATTTTTATGTGCACTCAAACTTGACCTCCTTCACACTGACGAGTCCTAAATCTGTATCTTCTACCCAATTTCTCCTAGCTTCAAACTGCTAGATCCAGACATCCACTGATCATTTGAATGTCCCCTTGGATATCCCACAGGCATCTCAAACTCACTGTCTCAACTGCACATGCTACCTTTCTCCACAAACCTACGCTCCAAATCTAATGATCGAAAGCCTTATTCAGTCAGTTGCCTAAGTATAAACCTTTCTTGGTTTCTCCTCAAGTGAATAAAAAATTAGGTTTGATGAAGGGTGGACAGTCGTGACGGAATATGCTAGGTTGAGTATGAGGAAATCGAAGTAAACGGGAAACTTAGCAAGGCCTGTCTGTCAGGATTCTTCTTGGCATCGCTTTGTCTTCAGAGATGATGCTCCTCTCTTCTGGGTTTAGGGAGGGCACTTCATAGATGAGGGTTTTATGACCTATTTCAGGGAAGTAGGGTCAGGTGGGGAGGTCATTGTCTCAACCTCCTTTAGCTTAAAATATTCAATATGCTAGGTTGCCATATTTTGCGGTAGTATGTCCTGAACCCTATGACATTCAGCAGGTAGCTGTTGAATGGCTCTTATGTGCCAGATCTTATTTTAGGCACTGGGGATATAGCAGTGACCAGAACAAAGTCCTTACTCTTGTGGAGTTGACGTTCCAGTGGGATAAGCTCATAAACAAATTAGCAAATAAGGATCACTAAATGATAAGTGCTGTGAAGAAAACAAACAGAATAAGGATCTATATTGTCACTTGGTTTTTTAGTAAAGTTGTGTGAATTTACTTTGCTTACAGGAGTGCATGAGTGTGTCTGTCTCCTTTTATTTTGTCGTTAGTGAATGTGGCCATGTAAAAATTTATTAGTTTTAGAGGTGAATAGTGCTAATTCTTTGTAATTTGCATGTCTTCGATTACCTAGGAAGTTGAACTTTTTCACACAGCCATTTGCATTTGCCTTTTGAATTTTCTGTGCACGTTCTCTGCTTATTTTCCTATTGAGGGGCTAGTGTTTTCCTCTGTTTTGAGTAAGCGCTTTATAGTACTTACTTATTGTTGAGTCCTTTATATATAATAGACAAATACTCTTAAACAGTGGTATAGTGAATGTAGGGAGAAAGAAAAAGCAGGAAGCCTGGAATTCCCTTCTCTGCACTTCTCCACTTCTAATACAGTCAGGTTCAGGTGAGCAGAGAGGGAAGAAGTGAGTTTAGGTAGAAGGAAGTGAAGAAAGAAAGAAGAAAGGCAGGTGGGCAGTGAGAAGATGAAGTTAATGAGCCTGGAAGGGAGCAGATGGGAAGAGGCCAGAGAAGTGGCAAGAAGGAATAGGAATGAGGGAAGGAAAACAGGACATGTGGATGGAAGGCAGTCAGGGGGCCTCTAAACAGTGAGTTGGGGTACTTACCTTTTTCTTTTTCTGCCCCTGTTAACCTAGCAAATCCTTAGGAGAAGATGACCGTGTTCTTTAAAACACTTAGAAATCATTGGAAGAAAACGACGGCTGGGATCTGCCTGCTGACATGGGGAGGCCATTGGCTGTATGGAAAACACTGGTAAATATCTAACAGCCCCCACTCCACCTTCACCTCCAACAACAAAACCATCTGAAAAAAGGGCCTAAGGTCAAGATCTTGCTCAGCTATGCTCGTCTCTGTAAAACATTGTGGTGTAAAAATAAAATGTGAAAACTACAAAGGCTTCTTGTTGTAACCAGTTCTGGAAAACTGTAACTAGCAGTGCTATTAACACTGGATGACAGTAGACATAGACTGTAGTGGTGAGAAGCTGAGGAAATTGAGAGGGAAGTCCACTCCCACGTTCTTACTAGACTGGGATTGACCTCCTATGCCTCCTTGCAATTTTATTCCTTCAGTTTCTTACTACAGTCTCTTCTTCTGTTATCACAGCTGCTTTTGGACCCTGACTGAAATTGCTTGTTCCACCCCCTGTGACTTTTCCACATTTATCCCATTAGCCTAGGTTAATTTAAATGAGACAAAGACTTTCACACCTTTTGTTTGAATAAGGAATTCAACAGCCATGGTTTTATTAGCTGCCTCCAGGCATGAAGGGAGAAGAAAGTGCCAGAGCTCCCTTCTGGTTTAACATGGTAATAAGATTTAAATAAAGGTTTTGTCTAAAAATTATATAAATAATTAAGAGAGCCAATTAAATGGTCTTCTTTTGGGGATTAAGGGTTACATCTTACGTATTTAACAACACCCTGCCTCCATCCAAGTGTCTTAAATGACTGGTTTGTTAAACAGAAAACAGCTTTTGTAAAGGAAGTCTCCACAGTGGAAAGGAGATTCTCATACTGATACTTTTGTAAACTCAGTTCATCTTTGCCTCTGTCAGAGATAATCTTAGGATGCAACATGGTGTCGAGTTTTTTGGCAGCTGTAGATTAAAGGGAACATGTCCCCCTTTTCCCATCTAAGTATTCTCAAGGCTCAGTGCTTGAATTCTATTAGCTAGCATGTAAAGAACAGACCTGAGAAGCTTAAACTTTGTAGTATATATAAAAAAAATAGGTGGAGAGAATGTTTTGACAAATAGAATATGAAACATATAATGTGTGCCTTTTCTCCCTTTTCTAACCACCCTTGAGTCCTTACACCTCCTGCCACGTGGGAACTAGGATTCCCTTTGCAGGAGTCCCCAGTCCAGGCCACAGCTAATGCAAGCAGGAAGAACCTCCCACACCCTGGGGAATCACTGCCCATTTCTGCTACTAGGTGAAGATTTGAGGAAATAACCGTGTACCCTGTTTAGGATGTCTTGTAGATACCCTAATAATTAATTAGATCTGAAACAGCTTGAACAGAAATGCTGTCAGAGCCTGGAGGCCTCATTTTGCTCTGTCTCCACCCTTGACATTCAAGGGTACATTCAGAATGGAAACCCTTATTGTCCTGTTGCTCTTCCTTTTCTCAAATTTTTCTCCTGTGTTCTGTAGTACTATGTGGTCTTTTTGTTTTAAAATTGTAGGAGAAAACACATAATTTGTCACCTTAGCCATTTTTAAGTGTACAGTCAGGAGTGTTAAGTATATTCCCACATTGTTGTGCAACAGAGCTCTAGAATTTTTTCATCTTATAAAACTGAAACTCTATACCTTTTAAACACAACTCCCCATTTCCTCTCCCTGCCCCCAGCCCCTGGCAACCACCATTCCACTTTCTGTTTCTTTTAGTTTTACTACTTCAGGTACCTCAGATAAGTGGCATCATACAGTATTTGTCTTCTGTGACTGGCTTATTTTACTTAGCATGATGTTCTTAAGGTTCATTAACGTTGTAGCACACGGTAGGCTTTCCTTCTTTTTAAAGGCTGAATAATATTTTGTTATATGCATGTATATAATCACATTTTCTCCATCCATTCATTGTTTTTTTTTTTTAAGGTTTTATTTATTTGAGAGAGAGAATGAGAGAGAGAGAGAGAGCACATGAGATGGGGGAGGGTCAGAGGGAGAAGCAGACTCCCTGCTGAGCAGGGAGCCTGATGCGGGGCTCAATCCCGGGACTCCAGGATCATGACCTGAGCCGAAGGTAGTCGCTTAACCAACTGAGCCACCCAGGCGCCCCATCCATTCATTGTTGATGAACGTTTGGGTTGCTTCCATCTCTTGGCTGTTGTGAGTAATGCTACTACAGTGAATTTGGGTGTGCAGATATGTCTTCTAGATCTTGTTTTCAGTTCTTTTGGGTATATACCCAGAAGTGGGATTGCTGGGTCACAGGGTAGTTCTAATTTTTTGAGGAAGCACTACACTGTTTTCCGTAGTGGCTGCACCATTTTACAATCCCTCCAACTGCAGGAGGCTTCCAATTTCTCCACATCCTCACCACCACTTGTTATTTTGTTTTTGTTTTGTTTTGATGGTGGCCATCGTAATGGGTATGATATAGCATCTTCTGGTTTTGATTTGCATTTCCCTAATGATTAGAGACGTTGCACATCTTTTCAAATGTTTAGACACCCATTTGTTTATCTTTGGAGAAATGTCTGTTCAAATCCTATGCCCGTTTTTAAAAACCACGTTCCTTGTTTTGTTTTTTTTTGTTGTTGTTGTTAAATTGTAGGACTTCTTTAACCCATTATGAGATGGTTTGCATGATTTGCAGATATTTTCTCGTGTTCCATAGGTTGCCTTTTCACTCTATCGATGATGTCCTTTGATGCCCAGAAGCTTTTAAGTTTGATGTAATCCCATTTGTCTATTTCTATTTTTGTTCCTAAGAAATTACTGCCAAATCCAATGTTATGAAGCTTTCCGCCTGTGTTTTCTTTCTTTCTTTCTTTTTTTTTTTTTTTAAGATTTTATTTATTTGATAGAGACACAGCGAGAGAGGGAACACAAGCAGGGGGAGTGGGAGAGGGAGAAGCAGGCTTCCTGCCGAGCAGGGAGCCCGATGCGGGGCTCGATCCCAGGACTCCGGGACCATGACCTGAGCCGAAGGCAGACGCTTAACGACTGAGCCACTCAGGTGCCCCTCCCCCTGTGTTTTCTTCTAGGAGTTTTATAGTTTTAGGTCTTATATTTAGGTCTTTAATCCATTTTGGCCCTTTCCCCATTGTGTGGTCTTGGTGTCCTTGTCTAAAATCAGTTGATCATAAATGTCAGGTATTTATTAAATCACTCATTCTCTATTCTGTTCTGTTGGTCTGTATGTTCGTGCCAGTACCACCAGCTTTTAAGCTTTGTAATATGTTTTGAAATTAGGAAGTATGAGGCCTCCAACTTGGTTCTTTTTCAAGATTATTTTGGCTAATTGGGGTCCCTTGTGTTCCATATGAATTTAGGTTTTTTTTTTTTTTTTTTTCTGTTTGCAAAAAATGCCACTGAGATTTTTGATAGGGATTGCATTAAATCTGTGGCTCATTTGGGGTAGTATGGATATTTTTGTGATATTAAGTCTTCCAATCCATGAATGTGCATTTATTGGTGTCTCTAAATTCAGCAGTGTTTTGTAGTTTTTAGTATATAAGTCTTTCACCTTCTTGGGTTAAGTTTATTCCAAAATATTTTATTTTTTGGTGCTATTGTAAATGGGATTATTTTCTTAATTTCCTTTTTGGATTGTTCATTGTTAGTGTTTCAAACAATGGATTTTTATGTGCTGATTTTGTATTCTGCAACTTTGCTAAATTGGTTTGTTCTAACAGTTTGTTGTTGTGTGGAATCTTTAGGTGTCATCTGCAAACAGAGATAATTTCTATTCCTTTCCAATTTAGATGCCTTTGATTTCTTTTTCTTGCCTAATTGCTCTGGCTAGGACTTCCAAAACCATGTTGAATAGAAGTGGCAAGATTTTGCCTTGTTCTTGATCTTTGAGAAAAAGCTTTGTTTCTAACTGTTGAGTATGGTGTCAGCTCTGGGCTTTACATATGTGGCCTTTGGTTATGTTCAGATAGTTTCTTTTAATATCTTTTCTCTTTTATCTATATATCCCCAACCTTTCCACATGACAGTCTTCACGTTCTTCTTTTATATTAATCTAGTTTCTTCTCTGAGAAAATCTTAACCTGTGGCTATCTTGAATAGGAGCTGCCTTGGCCCTTCAAATGGGTTGTAAGGTGGGATTGGCATTCTCTTAACTCCTCAGTACCTATTCCAAACCATTAGTCTTCCATCTTCTTATAAACATCTCTTTTCCTTTGAGGCTCCTATCTGGCTATATCATATAACTGTAAACCTCCCAGCTTTCTGGGATCTCCTCTACTTTAGGCTTCAGTGCCTGGTTGACCAGTGTCCCTTTCACTCTGAGTCTAGTTGTCTTCCTGAGTGCCCTGACTCTAGATGTGAAAGCCCCATGTAACAGCTTGTCCTTTACTTTCCCTGATTTCATCTACTCCCGGGACTTTCACTACTACTCCACACTCCTGCAGCTCCATCTACCCTTGGTGGCTGAGAACCTTATCATCACTTGCCCCTGTTCCACTTCTGAAATCTGGAGCTCCAGTGTCCCAGTCTCTCATTTCAGTCTGCCATTATTCGTTTCCTGACCTTAGGCCTCTTTTTCAGTATTACCAAGAGTCTTATCCCTTGGGCCCTCCAGTTCCTTCCAAATCTATCACTCTTCCCTGCTTTCTTCACTTTTTTCCTATCCTAATTTCTCAATCCAACACATCAGATACTTCTCAGCTGCACTTTTCACATGTCCTCCCTGCCTTTTCAATCTCTCATTCCTCCTCCTCTTCACAGTTAAGCCGTTTGAATAGGTTTTGTCTGTTTCCCAACCTCCTACTCATTCTCTATCCTATCCCATCTTCGTTAGAATTATTCTCACCAGTTTTATTTCTCATTCTTTTTGACAGCTCAGCTTTAGACACCGTTGACTGTCCTTGAAGTACTTTTTTTTCACTGGCTCCTGTTCTTCCTCCTCAATGTCTGGGTGTTCATCGCTCTCATTGTGTGCTCTTCCCCTCCACTAAGCCCGAGGGAGGTGGTTGTCTAGGACTCTGCCACAGGCTGTCTTCTCACATTATGTCCTCTCCCTATGTCATCTCCTCTACTCACAGTGCCTGCAGTTTCCAGCTGTCGTAGGCAAATCCCAGATTCATTTCCATAAAGACCTCTTCGGAGCTCCAGACCTATATATGCGTTCACCTGCTTGTCTACTTGCATGCTTCACCAGTGCCTCAAGCTCAGCGACTGAGAATCACCTCTTTCTTGCCATACCTGCTCTTCTCCGTGATTGGTACCACTCACCATTTTCTAGCTTCCCAAACTAGAAATGTGAACATCATCCCCGTTTGTCCTTGATCCTCCTTTCCCACATTCAGGCTGTGCGTTTTAAGCGAAATTTGCCTCTCCTAAATCTCCAAATGTGTTTGATTTCTTCTGCCTGCTCCGCTTCAGCACCACCGTATCGTCATCCCTGGCCTCGATTCTTACTAAATGTATCCTAACTGTTCTCTCCTCACATCCGCTCTTGCCTTTTGCTTATCTACTTTCCCCAGCCCTGCCACAGTGCTCTTTTAAGAAGTGCAGACTGCTGTTCCTTTTAGACTCAACTCTGTGTGACTTGGCCCCATGTGTATACATCTGCAGCCTCCCCACCTCTACACTTTAGCCTGTGGAACGTTCATGTCACTTTGGAAGAAGTTCCCTTTCCATGAAGTTCTGTTTCAGGGGGCCTTGGAGGGCCTCTACACATGGAACACTCTTGGGACACTCTCCATCTCTTCTTACCCAACCAACTACCTTTCTTCCAGGTCTCAAACGTTCTTTCTTCCCCGCCCCACTGCACACCTTTATATTCTTCCTTCTGTCTCATTGGCTGAGGTCACCATCCTCCTGCCCAAGGCCAACCCTTCCAGTGCCGATCTAAATCCTGTTCGTCCTCATTGGTTATCCTCTCCATCACTTCATCTTTAATCTCCCCCTTCCTACTTTCCCCTCCTACTTGTCAGATTCCTTGTGGTTTGAACATGTCCTCTCTCAACTTTGTATTTCCATTTATTTACTGCCCTGTCTCTCTTCCATTTTTGCCATTCTTGAAAGCATACCTCACCTCTGTAATCTCTGCCTTCACTTAAGAATAAGCTTAGTAAAATTTGATTTCTAGTTCATCATTTGATTGAACCTGTTCTTGACAAGGTCATTAATAGCTTCTTGGTTGTCAAGTTCAGTGGATACTTTTCAATCCATTTCTGTCACATTTGATTCTCTTTTTTTTAAGATTTTATTTATTTGACAGAGAGACACAGTGAGAGAGGAACACAAGCAGGGGAGTGGGAGAGGGAGAAGCAGGCTTCTCGCCGAGCAGGGAGCCTGATGCGGGGCTCGATCCCAGGACTCTGGGATCATGACCTGAGCCGAAGGCAAACGCTTAACGACTGAGCCACCCAGGTGCCCTGCATTTGATTCTCTTTGACTACATCTTTTTTAGTTACCTGGAGGGTGTCGTCTTGCTCTGCTCAGCCCTTTGATGTTGGACTCTACTAGGTTCCAATATGCTCATTCCAACACTGCTGAGGTGATCATAACCACACTACTTTTTTCAAGTATGGGACATAGATTTTGGAGTCATAATATTGTTCTAGTCCTTATCTTGCTTCTCTTGACATTGTCTGCAAATACTGGTCCTGGAGTTATATCGCACAATCAGCCATTAGAAAATTCTTCCCAGAAGAGAACTCAGATCATGTCATCCTTCTGCAGATGACCTGTAAATGGCTCTGCACTGCCTAGAGGACAAAGACCCAATTCTTCAGTCTGGCACAGAAGGCCCTTTGTGATTCTGCCCTGGTCTTCCTCTCTAGTCTCTTCCTGGTCCCTTCCCGTCCCACCTCCATTGCCCATCAGCTTGACCTGTGTTCCAGAGGTCTCTAAAAGGGGGCCTGTTCTGTTATCCTTTTTTTTTTTAATTTTTAAAGATTTTATTTATTTATTTGACAGAGAGCGAGAGAGGGAACACAAGCAGGGGGAGTGGGAGAGGGAGAAGCAGGTCTCCCGCCGAGCAGGGAGCCCGATGCAGGGCTCCATGTGGGGCTCGATCCCAGGACCCTGGGATCATGTCCTGAGCCGAAGGTAGACACTTAACGACTGAGCCACCTAGGCACCTCCTGTTATCCTTCTCTTTACGTTTGCATGTGTTCTTCCCACCCCCCACACAAACACTTTTACTCTTCTTCACCTGGCCAGTAACTCAAAAAATGTGTCACAGGGGTGGCATTATTAGATGAAGAGGAAAGAAAAACAATAGTTATTCAACAGTGTGTTGAATAATTACTCTTTACCCCGGGGGCTGGATTAGTTATTTCCATGTGTGTGGTCTCTGTGAATCCTCAGAATCCCCCTGTGAGAGAGGTAGTAAGATTTCCATATCCTAGATTAGGAAATTGAGGCTCAGAGAAATTAGTAACTTGTGGGATTTGGACCCAGGTAAGTCATACTCAAAATCCCATGTCTCTTCTTTGCTGGTGACAAACTTTGGAGAGCAGTGCTCACTTTAGTGTGTAAGTTCCACTGTATTAATGACACATACTACATTTTTTTTTTTAAGATTTTATTTATTTATTAGAGTGCAAGAGAGCATGAGCAGGGGGGAAGGGGGAGGAGGGAGAAGCAGGCTCCCCGCTGAGCAGGGAGCCGATGCAGGGCTGGATCCCAGGACCCTGGGATCATGACCTTAGCCGAAGGCAGATGCTTAATGACTGAGCCACCCAGGTGTCCCACACACTACCTTTTCGCTGCCTTTCATGTAACTTCATCAGAACTCTGCGCTTATGTTCCTGTTGCAGTTTTAACTGCTCCAATAGAATAAAGCCCTTAGAACACATTTATTGGCATTTATTATACATTAGTGGTGAGAACTGAACATGCTGCCCAGGGACCAAGATGCTCATTTCAAAACTTCCTGAGTGTCGTTGATTGTTGCTCTGTGTTCTGTGGATGTCTTTGTTCATAGCTTTGTCAGACTCCCTTTTTGCTTACTGTTCTCTCCCTTTTACCCTGCCTTTCCCTTTTTAGCCTCCTCACCTGTTTGTAATAAATAGATGAGTATATTTTTCCTAAATTTTCTGAAAATATTGAAACTTACAGCAAAATTGAAAGAATTTTACAGTAAACACCTGCCTATCTAATTCTTGGATTCTAGATTTTACTGTATTTGCTTACATGTTCTGTCCATCTCTCCATCCTTCCCTGTCTTACTTTTTGATGCATTTCAAAGTAATTTGTACGTGTTTGTGTACTTCCACCTAAATACTTGAAGATGCATATCAGTAATTAGAGTTCAGTATTTTCTTCTAGTGTTTTTTCCCCTTTGTTATAAAGTTAACGTACAATGAAATATACAGATCTTAAGCATATGTTGGCTGAGTTTTGTCAGGTGCTTACACCTGTGTCACCAAGATTCCTAGCAAGATACAGAATGCTGCCAGCGCTCCAGGTGTTTTCTTCATGTCCCTTCATGGTCAGTCCCTGTCCCCTGCCTCCTGAGGTAGCCATTGTGCTGATTTTTTTTTTCCCCATCATAGATTCATTTTTCTTAGTTCTAGAACTTTATATATGTGGAATAATATGTATTCTTTTTTTTTAAATAAGATTTTATTTATTTGAGATAGAGCGTGTGCACGTGAGTGGGGGGAGAGGCAGAGGGAGAAGGAAAAGCAGGTTCTCCATTGGGCAGGGAGCCCGACATGGGGCTTGATCCCAGGACCCTGAGATCATGACCTGAGCCAAAGGCCGACCCATAACTGACTGAGCCACCCAGGCGCCCCATATGCATTCCTTTTCGTAAGACTTCTTCCTCTCAGCCCAATGACTTTGAGATTCATTCGTGCTGTTGGATTTATCTGTAGTTCATTCCTTTATATTGCTCAGTAGTGTCTAGATGATAAGCATATAATGTTAATATCTTATACTTAGAGAATTTTAAGTTACTTGATTTCTAAGACCGGTGAACATAGTTTCTTATGTTACTCATTTTAAAAAACAAATTATTTTATTATGTGAATTTGACTTTTTTCTTCCCTTTGAAAGGAAAACAGTATCTCCTGATAGAGGATTCACATGACAATAACAATTGCCTGTATTTTAACGTTGATTTCTTAAGATTTTAATAAGGGTCATGGTTTTCCTAAGAAAAAGTTTTTTCTGCAACAGAATTGGAAAAAGTTGCACATACTTATTTTTATTTGCCCCATTTTTGGTTGCTGCCTTGAATTTATCTTTTGACCCAGGTATTTTATTTGCAGGCTCTTTTCCATTGTTACTATGTTTGTAAGTTTTTTTCTCCCTTCCCATTCCTTTCCCTTTTTTCTCCCTTCCCTTCAGTTTCAAGGGAAAAAAACCTGTGATATTTTTCCCTCTGCCTAACTTCCCCACAGCTGTTTGCAGGTGTCGACAGGAGCAGAAGGGACTGCTCTCAGGACTCGTAAGAGCAACTGAAGAGGAGGAAATGACCCTGTTTGCTGAAAGTAAAGAGAATCTAAGTATTGCGCATTCCTCTTCAACTGCTCTCCTCAAGCTTTCTGGGCTCCCTCGGGGAGATTATGTTTCAGGTCCTTCAGTTCATCATGCCAACAGTTACCTGCAGTCATCCTCACCCTTTTAGTAGCAAAGAATCTAATAAAAAGCTCAGAAGAAAGGAGGCAGTGTAGTCTTAAAGTTGTCTCTGGGGTCAGGCAAGACTGTTAGTTCCTAGCAGTGTGATCTTGGGCTCCCTGAGCCTTACTTAGGCCCACCTGTACAGAGCGATGGTAACAGTACCTCACTGGGTCATGGAAGGCTCAAGTGGGGAACCGTAAAACTCTTAGCATAGTGCCTGATAGACCTAATGGTTCAATAAGTGCTAGTAATTGTGAGTAAATTTGATATACTGTATGTTCAGTACTTTGAGAGTTAAAATGAATTACTTCTGGTAACCGAGCAGTGAATGATTCGAGAGACAGCTAGTGGGGAAGGGAGGCGAAGATCTGCCAGATGGTCTAATAACATCTCAGTCTTATTTATTCCACCTTACATGTGTAACAAGACAGCTTGGAAGGTATAGTTTGAAGACAGAGCATAACCTCAAAAGAGGCGGGGCTGAGCAGTTACAGCTAGCTTGGTCTGCGCCATTATGCATCTGATTGAAGCTCAGATTGTTCCTTTCATTGGGGGAATCTTGTCCTTGCTTATCCTGGCTCTGGTTTCTCTTCCTGTGATTTTGGTGTGTGGGCCTTGGCCCAGCATCTCAACTAAAACTCTCGCCTCAGCAGTTAACAGTAGCCCCGCTCTTGCTCCGTTCTGGCTCCTGGCATTTGGCTGAGTCCTTTGGCTCCGTGCCCTGGTGCTGGTTCTGCCACCCACCTTGGCCTGTGACCCATAGCTCCCTACTGTTGATTTCTGGGGGGCGTCTAGCCTCCCAGCCAGAATTCCTGATATTTCCTTGGAGATTTTAAAATCCCGTGAACACTATGAATCCCTCAATATGAAACTTGCAAAGCAAATATGATACTATAGTGATGGTCCTGGGTCATGTATCCCTAGGTTTTTATTAATATTGGAGTTTTTTCCCCCTCTGAATATAGAAACAATCTTATTATACATCAACTTTCATAAGCTGGGTGGCAGCTCACCTTTCAAGGTCTGTGGCCAAAAACAATTGCTTAGAAGAAGTAAAACTAAGTGGTTAAAAGTTGGCCTGGGGGGTGGTGTGTTCAGTGTCATTCAGTTTTATTGAGAACTTAGTAATGATAGTAATCACTAACACTTAATCGGTGTTTGTCACGTACCAGACAAAATTCTAAGCACTTTACGTTTATTAACTCATTTTAACTTCCGAACAACTTTGAGATGGTTCTTAATCTCCTACTGGCATGAGATTAATAGCCCTATACAGATGAAGAAACTGAGGGACAGCAAGATTAAGTAATTTGCCCAGAGTCACACAGCTAATGAGTACTAGAGCCGTGATTCCAAACCAGGTGGTCCTCATGTTAACATCTCAAAATGGCTTCTGTGTCTAAGGGAGCATGAGAACAATGAAGAACCGTAAGCTGAGGTGGTCTTCTGCCACAGCCCCTTAGGGTGTAAGGCAGATACTGTGACGTAGTACTTCAAATCTGGGCTTCTGAGCCAGGCGGGTCTGGATCCGAGCCTTCTGTTTGTCGCTTGCTGGATGTGTGACTTTGGGCAGATTATTCTGTTAAACTCCACTTTATTCGTCCTATAGTATCTGACAACCTTATTGTGACACTTAGGAGATAGAATCACAGCTCCTGGCACAGATTAAAACAGTTACTTTTATTACAGATGTGTGAGGCACTCTGTGCTATGTCCTGTTTGAGGGTACAAAGTAAATGTTAGGGGTGCCTAAGGAAAAAAAGGATTATTTTTATTTTTTAAAAAAAATTTTATTTATTTGCCAGAGAGAGAGAGAGGGAGAGTACAAGCAGGGGGAGTGGCAGGCAGAGGGAGAAGCAGGCTCCTTGCTAAGCAAGGAGCCTGATGCGGGACTTGATCCCAGGACCCTGAGATTATGACCTGAGCTGAAGACAGACACTTAACCATCTGAGCCACCCAGGCACCACCCCCCCAAAAAAGGATTACTTTAAAGTTTTTTTTTATTATGGAAATTTTAATCATATAAAAATTAGAATAGGATAATTAATCCCCATGTGTCATCACCCAGCTTCAATAAATATCAACATTTTACTACTCTCATTTCTCTACTTTTTTTTTTCTGGAATATTTTAGAATAGATTCCAGAAATTCTAGCTTATAGCATTTATACTTCAGTACCTTATCTTTAATTAAGGACTTAAAAAAATCATGCCATAATGATGAACCTAACAAAATTAAAAATCTTTCATGTCCTCTAATATACAGCCTGTTTATATTTTACCTGTTATCCCCAAATTCTTTGTTTTATGGTTTTGTTCAAATCAGTATCAAAACAAGTTTTCACGCAAAGCATTTAGTGCCTGTCTCTTAAGTCTCACAAACTCTAACCTCCTCCTGCTTCCACAGTGTTTATTTTCAAAACCTGGCAGGTCTACATTTGCCCTGGAGAATTTTTCATACTCAGGTTTGGTGGATAGCTTAACGCTGATCAGTGCTGTGCAGAGTCCTATAGCCTGAGGCAAAAAGAAAAATCAGTGCTCCTGGTTCTCCAATTAAAATTGCGATACTGTGAGGAGCGCCTGGGTGGCTCAGTTGGTTAAGCGACTGCCTTCTGCTCAGGTCACGATCCTGGAGTCCCGGGATCGAGTCCCGCATCGGGCTCCCTGCTCGGCGGGGAGTCTGCTTCTCCCTTTGACCCTCCTCCCTCTCATGCTCTCTGTCTCTCATTCTCTCTGTCTCAAATAAATAAATCTTTAAAAAAAAAAAATTGCGATACTGTGTTCATCATGGGTCTTTTGCATTCATTTTGATTTTTCACATTATTGTATTAAAATATTTGTCTCCATTGTGTTTTTTGGCCTAAATTTTGCATCCGAGACAAATGCCTCCCTCTCCTCTTTGTAGCCTTGGCCCTGAGTTGTTTAATCTGATCCTGTGTCTTGTAAACTGGTGATCAGACGCAGATACTAGAGCTTTGCTGTGGCCCCGCAACACAGTTACTCCTGGGAACAGATTAGAGATGCAGCGTCTCGGCCCCACCCCAGACGTGCTGAGTCAGAATGTGCATTAACCAGATCCCCAGGGGATTTGTGTCTACTGAAGTTTGAGGAGCCCTGCTCTGGGGGCATAATTAGATTTAGGTTTAATTTTTTGGTGCAAGAATGTTTCATACATGTGTTACAGATTTTTTTAAAATATATTTTATTTTAGAGAGACGTGTGCAAGCAAGCTGGGGGAGGGGCAGAGAGAGGGGCAGAGCGAATCTCAAACACACTCTGTGCTCAGCGCAGAGGCCAATGCGGGGTGCGATCCCACGACTCTGAGACCATGACCTGAGCCGAAATCAACAGATGCTTAACCGACTGCACCCCCCAGGCGCCCCATGTGTTGTGGATTTCTTATTGTATCACGTCAGAAAGTACGTGGTGTTGAGTTGTCCTGTTTTGGGGGATATTAAGGTTGATCGGTGCATTCAGAGGCGATCGGCTTAGTCCACCCATTAGAAAGTCAAGATGGTCACTTCTGAGAGTTGCTAGAGCCACATGGTTAAGAGGAGGGGCGACCATACGGGTTAGAATGTTGACTTGACACCTGGCAGCTTTGCAACATGCGTATGCTTCAACTCTTCGTAAACTGGAGATGGTTGTAGAAGCATCTCCTCAGGTTGTCATGCCGATTTTTCTTAGAATAGGGCCAGGCACAAAGAAAGCGTTCCATCAGAAGTAGTGCTTCTTTTCCTCTTCTGGCTTTTGTATCCTTATCGGAGAAAGCATCATAACAACTACGTGTTTTGAGTTGGGCCTTCAGTGAGTGGGACAGCATGCTAGGCAATATTAATGACTTGAGCATAGGCAGAAAATGGAAACGCACCGTGTATTTTTGGAGATTGGCAAAGAGTTTGACTTCAGTATAGACTACAGTTAGATTTTTTTTTTTAGTAGAATGGGTGGAAAAGCCCGATTGTGGAAGTCTTTGTAGGCCGTTTGTAGTATTTGGTGAGCAGTGGAGACTCGGTGAAGATGTTTAAGGAGAGGAGCTTGTCATGAACAAAGCTGGGCTCAGGAAGCTTAGTCTGGATCCCTTGGGCAAGAGACCCCAGAGTGGAGGGCATGGGAAGGCTTGGGTGTGTGTGTGTGTGTACATAGAAGCTAAGAGAGGCCAGAAGGCTTGGGTGTGTGTGTGTGTGTGTGTGTGTGTGTACACGTACATAGAAGCTAAGAGAGGCCAGACCAGAGTGGTGGCATTGGGTGTGGAAAACTAAATGCGTGCAGTGAGGCTTGACAGTTTAATACCTGCGCATGAGTGCTGTAGGCAGATAGACTTGTGTGTGGTTTGCATTTTGCTGCTTACTAGCTATGCGACATTTATCAAGCCCCTTAATGCACCTCGGTCTCCTTCTGGGGTGATGGGGATAAGGAGATGTGTTTAGCAGGTTAGGTGTAAGGATGAAGTGAGCTGATGCATGTGCTGGTAACTGGTACGATGCCCAGCTCATGGCTTACCCTCAATAAATGTTAGCTCTTACTAACATTAGATAATGGACTGGCTGTTTGGTTGAAGGAGGGGAAGAGAAGTCATTTTTTGGTTTCAAGACTAGGATAATTGGTGATACAGAAAGAGGCAAGTCGCCAGGGAGAATTGGTTTAAGGAGGAGGTATTATTCTTTTCCCTTTTAGCTATGTTGGGTTTGAGACCCTGACAGCATATCCAGGGGGAGATGTGTTAGATTCCAGGGGTAAATTATGCATGAGCCACACTTGACTGGACCTGTATTATTTCTTTTGGTACAGATTATGGTTTCAGTAATGTCTTCGGCTTCCTCTTTCAGTATCTCGGGGGTTCTGACAAAGCAGATGTTTTACCTTGACATCAGTTTGGACTAGCTTCTGACTTTGCAATTGGTGGTCTAGGGCCTGGCTGGTTCAGCACGGGGGGAAGGTAGGGAGGGCTTTTCCCCTCAACGGCTTTTCCTCATTTCACATTCTGGTTGTGGTTTTAAGAAAGCAGTTCATATTGCTTTTCAGCCATTTCAGTGTTCTCTCTCTCTCTTTTCTCTCTGCACAAGCTGATGCTAAAGTTTGGGGTATTAATAGGTGCTATTTAAAGAAGCTCATTTGTGGGCAATTAAATAGCATGCCTGTCAGCTCAGATTTGATAGGGAATAGGAGAACTTTTCTTTCTTTTTTTTAAGTGCAATGAAGTTTAATTATATTCCCTTTCCTTTTGGCTCTTTTGTCATTTTATTTGGAAAACATTTCTTTAAAAAAAAAAAATCTGTATTCTTTCCCATATGTTTATGGTGGTGGATGGGCTAGGGAGGACTGAGCTGGAAGGGCAGGAGGTGTATTTAAATTTTGTTGATTTCACCTAATTTTTAGGGCTGTTTCTGTCAGTGGTATTAGCTGCTCCAGGCACTGCAGAGAGAACAGTCGTTGCTGATGCTGAAACTAACCCCTGTCTAGGTAGCCCCTGACATCTCAGTGCATGTCGTGGAACAGCAGAAACACTGACCATAGTCGCTGACTATGAGTTGCTAAGTCAGAAGGTCTGTCCTGCATCCTAGAGCCCAGAATAAATACCCCTTTATGCCTGTGGTTTTTTTTTTTTTTTTTTAAGATTTTATATATTTATTTGACAGAGAGAGTGAGAGAGTATAAGCAGGAGGAGGAGTAGAAGGAGAGGGAGAAGCAGGCTCCGCGCCGAGCAGGGAGCCTGATGCGGGGCTCGATCCCAGTACCCTGGGATCATGACCTGAGCCAAAGGGAGATGCTTAATGACTGAGCCACCCAGGCGTCCCTATGCCCCTGGTTTATAGAGAACAGCTGGTAGGCCTGGAGAGAGAGAAGAGACTCTCCCTGTGCTTCCTTCTCGAATAGCTGATGTAACCTCTGTGCAGTCTGTTTTCTGTCTTCCCTTTATCTGTGTAAGTAGGTGAGAGTACCTCGTGTATAACTTATAAGAGTAGCTATTTTCACTAGATTTTTAATTTCAGTGCTGAGTTATCCATTCTTGTTCACTGTGGACTCGAGTGACTGATGCCCTCCCTCCTTCCTTTTTTTCCTGTTTTAGTAAATACAGTCTGGGGAAAATGCCCTTGGTTTGCTTTATATTGTTACTGAAAATGTTAAAAAAAGAAAAATGTTGATCCTTGTATATTGTTGAATATACCACCAAGTAAAGAAATCCATCCAGAGGTACCATTTGACCTCAAGATTCCTGAATGCAAGTGTGTTGTACTTTTCACTAGCCCAGACAGAAGTGGTGCGATACACTTGTCCTTTACATTTGATGGTAGACTTAGCTTTGTTTTTCCTTTGCTAAACTTCACCAGTGGCAACAGGGATGACAGAATTTTAATGTCAGGAATTGCTTGTCTGAGTCCTTATTTTCTCCCTCCTTTTATGCACTCTAGGGGCATTGAACTGAAGACAGTCACCACTTAATATATGGTTATCAGTAGGATTTCTTCTTGACCCTTGATACTTTCCTGACATTAGGGAACTTCTTTATCTCATGTGGTTGGGAGAGGTAAGAAGAAACAAATTTCTGAAGTAGTAGGTACCACATCATGGGGAGGGGGGGGAGAACAAGAAAGAACATCATCCTCTGGTTAAGTGGAAGGACCAGACCAGAAGGCCCTAAAATCCTTTTCAAAGTCATTAATGCCTTTATTGTTTTCCTGGAGTTTGTGACCTAGCATTCTACCCATTTACTTCTCTTGACTGTGCATTCTTTAGGCCCAGAAGATCCAGCATGTTCTTCAGCAGGCTGCCTGTCTTCCTGCTTGGTGACAGGTCTTTTTCTCGGGCAGAGATGAGCAGTATGGTCCCATGTGTGATCCTCCTCACTGTGGCAGCCTGTTTGTGTTTGGGTGGGGAGTTGGGGTGTGGGGTGTGGGGTGGGTTGGGGTGATGTGTACTTGGCAAAGCTCCCCCACTCTGCACACAAGAGAATCGCTTCTCTAAGGTTCTGTTCTGTCTGTGCTTCTGTTGCCACTCCATCCAGGCTATTATACAGATAATCTGGGGACCCCGCCACTGGCAATCTCATGATTAGTTATTCTAGGAAGCTCGGGGAAGTTGGAGTAGTTGTTATAAACATCTGAACTTGAAATCCGTTTTGCGTAAAGCAGAAACTGGGTTTGCAGGCACCACGGGAAAAGCCGCTGGTAGAAATTGCTGTACAATTTGCTTCTAGACTGTAGTGGGAAATAATCTTTTTTGGGAAATAGGATGGATCAATATGATTTTTTTCTTTCCGTGTAAAGTTGTTATTGAAATAACAACTTATCTTATTTTGCAGTCCTAAAGTAATAAATAAGACCTTTATGGCTCAGAATAAATTGTGAGCGTCCCATTTCCTGTGGTAGCAGCCATATTCATATTCTTCTAAAGCCTCAGGCAGAGTGACATCAGCAAATTTTTTCATTTTCTAATCCAGAAGCTTCTGGTTTCTGTCAAAGAACCTGTATTTTAGTACTGAGCAGGTAGATCTTCAGGGACCTTTTTTGATGTGACTATGTTTTAAATTGTGTTAAACTTCAATTCTCTTGGGAGGCAGCATGATGTAGTAGAAAGAGCACCCTGGGGCGCCTGGGTGGCTCAGTCGTTAGGCGTCTGCCTTCGGCTCAGGTCATGATCCCAGGGTCCTGGGATCGAGTCCCACATCGGGCTCCCTGCTCAGCGGGAAGCCTGCTTCTCCCTCTCCCACTCCCCCTGCTTGTGTTCCTGCTCTCGCTGTCTCTCTCTCTGTCAAATAAATAAATAAAATCTTTAAAAAAAAAAAAAAAAAAGAAAGAGCACCGTCTTGGAATTTATAAACAGTACTTTTTTTTTTTTTTTTTTGGTCTTAGGTTCACTTTCAGATTCTTGCCCCATTAGCAATCTAGAATTTCTCTGATACCAGACTCAACCACTGGGACGGTCTTGTGGGGCTTCCTCGTGTACCAAAAGGAGTTCCTCATTTAGCTTTTTAGATGGTTCTAGTTCCATTACCGTGTCCCCTGAACACACACACGCACGCACACACCTGCACGCGCACGGCCGTGGGTCTTGATCTGGTCAGATTTCCATGACTGTTCTAACTCTTCATCCTCCGCTGTGCCACAGCGATTTCTCCTCTTGCCCTTTGGTGGTAATCACAGTGAAGAACTATCCCAGGCGATCTGTGGGCTCGAGAATGCCAAATACTCCTAAAAAGAATCACCTTCAGTTTTTCCCTGCAGGACAAAGCCTGCCTGTGAGCACGGTGAGTCAGTCTCTCCTGTTTAAACATTTGCCGCTTACTTATTAAACAGTTATTTATTGAATACCTTTTATCTACAAGAGTCTGCTGTGTGCTGTGGAAGAGAAAATGGTGAATTATCCATGAATTCAAGGCTATTATAATGAAGGAAGAAAGAGAAGACAAGCAGTTCTGGGTGTGGTGGGGTAAAGGGGTGGGTGGGGTTGTGCTTGGCCTTCTAGTTCTTAAAAGGGAGAGGGGGTAGAACAATCAAATCCCTGCAGGGGTAAAGCTCATTGTGTGCTCTAGAAAGAACAAAATGTGCAGCTTGCCGAGAGTGGGGCAGCATCGAGGGCATGATGGAGAATAAGGAAGTGGTTCTTAACCTCTTTCCTCAGTTATCCATCCCATTTTTCTTTTCCTTTATTTTTTTTTAAAGATTTTTTTTTAAGTAATCTTTGCACCCAACGTGAGGCTTGAATTCACAACCCCAAGATCAAGTGTCGCATGCTGCACTGACTGAGCCAGCCAGGCGCCCCTCTGCACATTTTTCCTTTGGTTTTCAAGTGAGGTGCAGTGTCAGTGTAGTTGAGATTCATCTGGCGTTCTCTGTCCTCTGTCGCAAGGCTCAGGGCATCTCTTCCTGCTGCTTCTCGCCGCCTCATGTAGATAATCTGCTCCACTCTCAGCCCACTATTACCACATGTGTCTTTAGTCAAGATCAATGTCTGCAATTTCAGACGTGTATTTCCAGTTGTCCCCTGGACCCCTCCACCTGCACTCACCGCTATCTCAGATCCACAGATCCAGAATGAAGCCCAGCTTCCGCCCTCCTGAACCAGTACCTCCTCCTGCCTTCCATCTCTGAGTGGTACCACCTTCTGCCAAGGGCTCAGTAAAAAAAAAATGTGGACACTGCCTTTGACCCCCTCAATCCCCACAGGCCAGCCATTAAGTTTGCCTCTTAAATATCAGCTGCCTCTGTCCTCTCCTCGATCCTGGTTCCAGGGGTCCTCATGTCATCATCGCTGACTTACGTTCCTGAAGAACCCGCTCTGGTCTCCTTAGATCCCGTCTTGCCTTGACCGTGGCCGACTTCACACTACAACTAGAATGATCCTTCTAATGTGTAAATCAGGTCACTTCACTTACCTTCCTGAAACTCTCTCATGGCTTTTTTTTTTTTTTTTAAGATTTTTATCTATTCTTTGACAGAGAAGGGGAGAGAGGGAACACAAGCGGGGGAGTGGAGAGAGAGAAGCAGGCCCCCCACCGAGCAGGGAGCCCAATGCGGGGCTCGATCCCAGGACTCTGGGATCATGACCTGAGCCGAAAGCAGACGCCCAACGACTGAGCCACCCAGGCACCCCTCTCATGGCTTCTTATGGCCCTAAGGGTCAAGTCCCAATTCCTTAAATAGCTTCAAAGTCCACTGGGGTCCGGCTGGTGCCTGTCCTCCTCTTTTGGGGCTCCTCCCATGGCAGGCCACCTCCAGCTGTCCTGAACTACTTTCCGTTTCCGAGGTTGGCCGGCCTCGTACTCTCAAGCTGTGTTCTTTGCCTGTATTCCCCTCCCTGTTTTTGCCCTGCTACTTTTTATTTCTCCCCTAGATTTACACTGCAGTGTCACTTCCTGTAAAAACCCTTCTCTAATTCCCCTAAGACTAGGTTAGATATTCCTAAATGGGCCCCTGTTATGGAGCATATAAGAGTCATGTCACGTTACCACTGTTGAATTGTCTTTCTCCCCTTCTAAACTGTAAACTTCGTGAGGGTGGGGAGTGCTGGGCTTATTCACCAGTATATCCACACCTAGCACAGTGCCTGGCACGTCCTTTATCAAGAAACAGGTCTCTTACTTTATCACCGATACTTGTCAAGAGCTGTTCTTTGCCACTCGATCTGAAGCTGCTTCAGGTCAGGACCAAATCTGGGTCATTGAACCATACCCAGCACTGTGTGTTAAGTGAGTTGATTTCACCTGCTACTTTTGGGAGCTTTATCACATTAGAAATTATAAAAAAAAAAAAACAACACTATGGATGTAAATTTTAAAAATTAGATGGAATTAGGAAGTAATGTGATTAATGAATGTGCTATAAAATCTATATACTAATGAGTATTGTGCATTCAATGTTGTCTGAAGTTAAGAAAAAGGATTAAAGCATTTATTTTAGAGTCAGGTTGGCATGGGTTGGAATTCCAGTCTACTGTTTAGTAACACGGTGATCTTGGGCAAGTCCGTTCCTTCTCTGAGTCTTAACTTCTTCATACATAAGCTGAGAATATAATGTCTGTCTTGCAAGGTTGTTACAAAGGTTAAAGGTTTGTGAAAACAGGTGCTGTAGTATCTGGCACGTGGGATTGCTCCATGAATTTCAAGTTATTTTCTCTTTTATTCCGATAAACATGGCTTTCCTGGAACATTTTTGGAATTTCTTTTTTGAAATAGTTTTCAGAGCTGGCTATCGATGATCAGAATATATCAATGGGAGAAATCTTTTTTCTTTGAGGACATGTTTGATTTCTAGAAACAGCTTGGTTGAGAGAGCAAAATCAAGATGGTTAATACCATTTTTGGATATTTAAAAAGATTAAGTATGGTTATAATGAGATTTTCTTTCATAGTATTTAAATTGGTACATATTCTAGCTTTCTCACAGGTGGCATTGACAGCATATTCCATCTGGCACAGTAAGATCCAGGGAAATAATTATAAAGAAATCTTGATTTTTGAATAGCACTCTGATAAATCAAGCAGTATTAGCAAGCTCAAGAGAACTGAGGTCTTTAATCATATACTTAATCACAAGTTAACATTGAAAATTTTACTACTAGCAAAAAAGAATTTAGGAAACTGTGATCCAAGGTGCTGTATTCTTGTATTTATTTGGGGCCATTCTCTTTTCATCTAGGCCCACAGGAATCCATGTGGCTGAAATGCGGTAAGGAGGATGGTATCTTACTGATGACCCCGAGGATCCTGGCACCTTCAGAGGCCTGCCCCTAGTGGGACGGGAGGAGCCAGCTGGGGGAAATGGACAGGGATATACAGGCCTTTATAGTATATACAGCCTTTATAGTAGTGTAGAGAGCTTGTACAGAACAGTCTGTAGGATGCGTTCATCAGAGAAGAGACCGGAGGCACAGGTTATTCTATCTGTAGGAAAAAAACAGTCGGTGTTTGGAGGAGCACAGTTCTGTGTGGTTCTGTGTGGTGGTAGTGGTACCCCCCTCAGGGCTAGTGTGGAAGCTGGACTGAGGATTAGCCTAATTCAGGGGGATCCAGTGACAATGCTCAGGTTACTACAAGGAACGCAGGTTTATTTGGTGATCTAGCGGTTGCTAAGGATTTAGTATCTTACCTCATCATTGTATAGAAGTCATGAATGGGAGGTGTCAGAATCAACTATTAAGGGTTGTTGACATATTATTTTTAAATATTTGACTATTCTGTACCTTGAATTGACCTCATCTTGTATGTACGTGTGTAAGATCTATATAATCGTTGCTATTAGGATGATTCACTGAGAGCATTTGGGTAGGAGAGCAAAACGTGAATATTCGTGAGTCTTGCATGGGGGAAGGGAGAGAAGCTCATGCACCTACCTTTTGCCGAGGGGGAATAGTGGGGCAATATCACTCAAGTAAGTGGGGACTGAGCCTGGCAATTAAGGTGCCTTGTGGACTAGACTTCCAAGGGATTGGTCCTCCTAAAATGTTTATTATAGAACAGCATGCACTTTTGAGGTATGGTGGTGTAATTTTAATTGAACATTGTTCTTAGGTTTCAGATGGGCAGTATTTTTTAAATTAAATTTTAATTCCAGTATAGTTAACATACAGTGTTCATTTAGTTTCAGGTGTACGGGAGTGATTCTACACTTTCATGCATCACCCAGTGCTCATCACAAGTGCCCTCTTTCAGCCCCATCACTGATTTTACCCACCTCCCCTCTGGTAACCATCAGTTTGTTCTCTCTAGTTAGGAGTCTGTTTCTTAATTTCTTTTTCTTTCCCTTTGCTTGTCTTGTTTCTTAAATTCCACATATGAATGAAATCATATGGTGTTTGTCTTTCCCTGACTGACTTATCTCACTTAGCATTATACTCTCTAGCTCTATCCATGTCCTTGCAAATGGCAAGATTTCACTCTTTTTTATGGCTGAATAATATTCCTGTGTGTGTGTGTGTGTGTGTGTGTGTATACACCCCACATCTTTGTCCATTCATCAGTCAGTGGACACTTGGGCTGCTTCCATAATTTGGCTCTTGTAGAAAATGCTGCTATAAACATAGGGGTGTACATATCCCTTCAAATTAAGTGGTTTTGTATTCTTTGAGTAAATACCCACAGACAGGCAGCATTGCTCTTTCCCCACGCAGGGTGCTTTCTTGCTAAAGCCGACTGCTTTTTGACATCTAGAGGTTGTTCTCCAGCCTGGCTGTGGAAGGAAAATCATTGTGTAGCCTTGGACAGCAGCTGTGTAAAAAGCGGAAGTTGTTTAATCTCTTTTAGTTCAGACTTAACTATCAAAATTAGGTTTTGAATAACTGTAAAAATGCAAAATTCAAGGTCTTCAATGTTAGAAGGAAGGTCTAGGAAGAGATTTTTTTTTTTTAAGAAAGAATTTAAGTGAAAGAACCTTTTCTCTCTTTAGTTCTTTGCTATAAATTGTTTATTGGCTGAGCGTTTTTAACTGTTGTTAACCAGGTTGAAGTTACTATCTTAGCAATGCCAGCAACTTGCATTAGAGTTGACTCAACAAGAAGATTCTGGCGCCTGGTGGGCAATCAGCCATTTAAGGTACTCTTACAGGTATAAATGGCATAAACACATTTTAGGAACCTTTATGTTACATAGATGAACATTTTTCTGATAGAACGTTTTCATTTTTGCAAGCCAAAGTTTCACCTCATGCCAAAATTTCCCACTTGTGCAGTAATTGAGTGTCTGACAGAGATATAAAAAATAAGAGCTAACACAGTAGCAAAAGCAACTAAACATCAAATTTATTTCTGGCAAACAAACTGAGTAATTTCCACTGGATAAGACACATGCAGGATATGTGCATTGATCTTCTGTTGCTGCGCTAACAAATTACCATAAACTTCGTGATTTCACACAACACACATCTATTATCTTACAGTTCTGTGGGTTACAAGTCCAACACAGGTCTTAGTGCACTAAAGTCAAGGTGTCAACAAGGACTGCATTCCTTCTGGAGGCTCTAGAGGAGAAGCCATTTCCTTGCTTTTCCAGCTTCTAGAGGGTACCCGCATTCCTTGACTTGTGGCCTCCTCCCGTGTTGAGTGCCAGCAAGCTTGCACCTTTCTGACCCTTTCTCCACAGTCACATTTGCTGCTGATCACAGCCAGGAAAATTTTCTGTGCTTTTAAGGACCCTTGTGATGAGATTAGGCTCCCCTGCATAATCCAGGATTATCTTCCCATCTCCAGATCCTAAACTTAATCACATCTGTTAAATCCCCTTTGCCACCTAAGGTATTGTATTTTCATGTTCTGGGAATGAGGATGTAGACATCTTGGAGGGAGGGGGTCTTTTGCCTACCATTCTATGGAAATACTTAACACAGGATTTCACTCAGAGAAAGTACTTTTCACATGTGCTCATAATGTGTCACAGGTCTTTAAGAAACTTTCACTTGGGTGTTTTATAGGAAAGAGTTGTGCATATTTAAAAAAGAAAAAAAAAGTTTTATTTGTTTGGATCGTAACCTGCTTATTAAAGCTGATGTTCATTCTCTTTGTTTACTTTGATAGTGACAACCTGCTAAGGAGAGCAGCCTGTCAAGAAGCTCAGGTAATATCATTTAATGTGCTAAAATTAAAACCTGCTTTATCTCCGTTGTGCAGAAAACTCGGGCTATTCCAGGGGACCAGCACGGTGCCTTGCATCGGAGCAGTGTGGATTTTTCCCCCTGCTGTCAGGGGATGATGAGTTAGGTCGAGAGCCAGCTCGGAACAGAGCGGGAGGAAGTTAACCATCTGGTGAAGAGCAGTTCTAACGCCCACCCCTTGAGACTTGTTTACTTCTGGATTAGTCCTAAGAACACATACATGGGCTGGTTGGAGCTCTCGGAATTTGTTTCTGTCTGTGGTTGTCCTTAAAGATCGTGCTAAGCCCTGAATCTTCCCTGATCCAAATAACCCCCAAGGATTTCTGTTCAGGACAGGTGTTACCCCTTAAAGTCAAATCTTCTTTAAAGCCCTTGATTCATATTTTTAAAGCCTGTCTGTTTAGCACAGCTGATTCATACCATGTGTGCATTGTTCTCCCAGGCCCATGATACTGCACTTAAATAATCCTATCTGGCGGTATTCTTGTTAAATTATAAATCCTTTGGAGTTCAAGACCACCTTTTTGTTCTTCCCTCCCTTCCAAGTTTGTACGTTATGCCTTGCAGGTGAATTTCCCTGACTGAGTTGCCTTTTTGTTGTATGTCGTTTAAGCTTATGATATCAGAAATACCAAAAAAAGAAACTGAAGTAAAAAATGACAAAGGTATGATGTATTTAGTGGAAGGAGGTGGGTGGCAGACCTCATGTTTGTTACCGAAATGTTTTCACGGATGACAATGACAATAGATCGTATTAATACATTCCTCTCTTTGGTGGTGATCTAAGTGTTCTAAAACTGTGTTTTAAGATTTTGATTACTCTTTTGTTTTATCTCCTATGGCTCTGCTGTTTTGAAAATGAATGATCCCCACCCCAAGGTGAGGTGATTCCCCACCCTGAGCTAATTTTCCATTAGCAAGTAGAAAAGCTTGGGAGGGGAGCCTTTTCTTGGTCTCCCAAAGGAAGGGTGGTCGCAGGGTCCTCTTTCTTGTGGACGCAAAATGCCTCTTCCCCCTCTGCGCTGAATGCCGTCTCATCCTTTCTCAGAGACTCTTCCTCTAGTCGCTGCTCATTCTCCTATTTACCTCTTCCCATGGCTGGAGTTCGTTCCTTCCCAGCACCCAGGGAGCTCCTTCCATCTGGCAAATGGAAGCGAATTCATCCTTAGAGCCTACTCCAGTTACTTTTCCTGTTTATGGCTTCCCTTTACAGTCTAAATTCTTGAAAGAGTGATTTTTTTAATCTCACATAATCTCAATTCACTATAGTCTTACATAAACTCCTTAACGCACCGTAAACCTGCGCCTGGAGTTGCAGGTAGGTAAGAAACTAAGACAAAGAATAATCTGGAACTGTAGATCTGGAGTCTGGTAGGCTGGAGAAACTGGCTGACTGAGTAATTTCTGGCCACATTCCAGAAAAACTATGGATAGAAAAAGAACACATTACAATGTTTGGAGATTTGGCAGCAGAATATTAAGGTCGAATTCAGGAAACAATATTTCTTTCTGAAGCATTCAGAAAAAGTGTATTTTTTGTTTTGTTTTAAAGCAAGAAATAGACCATGCAGAGAACGGCTCCCTGGTGGACTGTCAGGGAGGTGGTGGTCACTTAATAAAAATCTTGGTGTAACTCATTTTTCTCCTGTCTTTACTTTGTGCTTCCATACCTGAATTCTGCCTCCTTGGCCCAGACCTGATCCCCACCAACAAGACTCAACATTTTGACTCTGGTGTTTTCCTCATTTTTGTTGGTGGTCTTCTTCAGTCCAGGTGGAATAGCATTAGCTCACGTTCTTACTTTGAGGCTGCACACCTGGTTCTGTGTGCCTCCGAACTCTGCCTCCTCCTTTATCTGCTGTTCAGAGCTGACCGAGTAGAAGTTGGGGTTTTGGAGTTAGATGTGAATTCTAGGCTTGTAATTTATTAACTGTGGGACTTTGACTTAATCTTTCTGCATCTTGGTTTTCTGAACTATTAAAATGAGAACATTTAATACGTCCTAAGTTTCTGAGAGCTAAGGATAATGTGTAGGACAGCGGCAAATACTAGGTGGTTAGTAAATATTAATTATATTTCTTTTCCTTGTCAGTTGATGCTATTTATTATTATTGTTCTTATTTCAAGTTTGTATTTAAAGTCTAGTTAGCTAACATATATGGTAGATGGGTTTCAGGAGTAGAATGTAGTGATTCATCACTTACATACAACACCCATTGCTCATCACAAGTGCATTCCTTAATCCCCTAGTTGATGCTATTTAGTTATCAAGTTATAGAAGGTTGCAAAGAGGAGGAGGCAAATAGACGATTAAGTTTATTTTTTTACATGTATGAAAATATGAAGATTAATTGGTATCACAAAAGTTCTTTATGAATAAGCTTTAGTAACAAATTGAAGGAGAAAAAGATTATACTCTGAAGACTGTGGGCAGGTGGATTAAACTTTACTTCTGATAGACTGTGGCCTTGCTGGTTATGTGTTTATAATAAACCTAGCCACATCTTAGAATAGTTACTTACCTCTGTTGAAGCAGGGTTTTGTTTTGTTTGTTTTGTTTTGTTTTTTTGTTTTTTTACAAAATTTAGCTGATTGTCATTAAATAATGGTAGACTTGGTTGTTGTTCATGGTATTTTTGTCAATATGAAATCATGAAAGAACATTTTTCCCCCCAGAGTAGGTACCATGTCTCCTGGAAGAAATCCCTTTGGAACGAAAGAATATATATAATCGCTAACTGAATAAAGGATATTTGCTTAAAACTTTCCTTTTTTCCTTTTTAGGTGTTTGGCAATCAACTCATTCCTCCCAATGCACAAGTGAAGAAGGCGACGGTTTTTCTCAATCCTGCAGCTTGCAGAGGGTAGTTCAGTTTGTGATTTGTCACATACTCAGTTTTCCTGCGGCGGGGGGGGAATGTCACAGAATATCAGGAAGCTGGTTGGACTGTGTAGAATTGGAAGAAGTAGGTTCCCTGCTCGTCTAGCAACGAGATTAATTTGTAATGGAGAAATAGCGATTAATGAGCTATAACTGTAAAGCTAACTGATGCTTGGCAAACTTGTCTAATTGAAATTTAATAAAAATCCCAGAATTAGGGGTGCCTGGGTGGCTCAGTCAGTTGGGCGGCCAACTCTTGGTTTCGGCTCAGGTCGTGATCTCAGGGTGCTGGGATTGAGCCCTGTTGTTGGGTTCTGCACTTAGTGGGGAGTCGGCTTCAGGATTCTTGCTCTCTCCCTCTGCTCCCCCCTAAAATAAATAAATCTTAAAAAAAAAATCCCAGAATTAATACTCTCAAGTGAGTCTTACCTGCTTGAGGATAGTTCCTGCTGTTGTGATGTAAATGATTGGGACTTCTCTGTTCCAGGATGTTCCACAATGGCCAGGAACATTGTGGGCTTGTGAAATCAGAAACATTCTAAAAGGAGTGAACCTTGAGCTAAGTCTTGGAGGTCAGCAGAGGGAGAACACTCAATCTTCCTGACTGAGGAAATAGCTCGGGGCAGCGGGGGCCTAGCCACAGGGGTAACTTGTTATGTCCCTTGCTATATTGCAGGCCAGTCTGTGACCTGGTCTAGCTGACCTGGAAGAGTTGTGTGAGGAAATTGTGGGAATTCAGGTGTGAAGAATAGGTGGGACTTTGGTCGATAATCACGTATATCTGTTCATTTATTGTAACAAAGGTCCCACCCTGGTGCAAGATGTTGAAAGTGGGGGAGGCTGTGTGTGTAACAGGGCAGAGGGCCCATGGAAATTCTGTTTTCCACTCATTTTTACTTTGAACTTAAAAACTGCTCTAAAAAATAAAGTCTATAAATTTTTTAAAAAGTACCTTAAGCAAAAAAAATTTGTTTCAATGTTCGTTGCAGTTCTCATTCAGTTGGAGAGGTGAATAAAAAAGACCTTGTTGAAGGTTTTTAGAAGAAATCATTTAAAACTTAAAATTATTTTTTAAAAATAGTAAGAATGAAAAGGTTCTGTGGGGTGGGGAGGGGAGTGATATCTTTTATTATCCCTAGTGACCAGAACAATTCTTTGTCTTTTTTGAGGATTGGAAAATTAATAAATATGTATTAGGTTGGATTCTGGGGCGCCTGGGTGGCTCATTCGGTTAAGTGTCTGCCTTTGGCTCAGGGTTCTGAGGATCCTGAGAGGATCCTCAGGATCAAGCCCCGTGTTGGGCTCCTTGCTCAGCAGGGAGCCTGCTTCTCCCTCTCCCTCTGCCACTCCCCCTGCTAGGGTGCTCTCTCTCTCTCTCTCTCTCTCGGCCAAATAAATAAAATCTTTAAAAAAAAATATGTGTTAGATTGGATTCTATAAGATCTTAGATGACATCAAGATATTAAGAACAACAACAAAAAGACTAGTTGGGACCAGCTTGTAACTAGTCTTGTGTAAGACGCAGGAGTTCTGAAATAAGTTTCTCTAGTAATTTGAGATAGTGAATGTGGCTTTACAGATATAAGGACAAATCATGCTTTTTTTTTTGGATAGAGCGAGAGCTTGAGCAGGGAGGGGCAGAGGGGGAGAGGGAGGGAAAGAGTGAGAATCCTAAGCAGGCTCCACACGTAGCATGGAGCCTGGTACCGGGCTCAGTCTCACAACTCCAAGATCACGAACTGAGCTGAAATCAAGAGTCGGACGCTTAACCGACTGAGCCACCCAAGCACACCACGCCTTATTTTGAATTCTGCAGTTTAAGATATTTACCTACAGATTGTCTAAACTGGCTCTGTGACTCTGCCTAATTGAATCCTACTGGACGGGCTTTGTTAGGGCCGCTTCCCTCCCCCATAAACACCAGTCTTAATGCCTATTGATCATTCTTGTTTAATACCAATACTAAACAATACCAACAAATGAACAGGTTCTAACACAACACAGTCAAAATATCTAAGATAATTAAGCAGTGGTGGCCTGTGGCAGAAGCTAGTAGAGAACTGTGGGCTCTGGAGTTTGAAGGACGGGACTTATATATTCTTCTGCTCTGTGATAAGGGAGTTACTTAGCTTCAATCCTCAGTGCACTCATCTGTAAAGTGGGAAAAGTAATAGTTCATACCTTATAAAATTGCCATATAGAATAGGTGCCTTTGCAATTAAGTGAAATAATGGCTATGATGTGCTCAGCATTTCCATTTCATGGTAAGCACTGAGCGAAGGGAATATAAGCCACTGTGATTATTATTGACCTGTCGGCTAGGTTCAAAACATTCTCTACTTTGCTCCCCCACCCTTCCTGAAAGTGCTCGTAGCTCTCCCTCTGCCTACTTTAATATAACTGTTCTAGGTCCTGTTCCTTTAGAGACCTACTTAGTTAGGAACTTGCTAATTCTGATACAGAAAAATATATGGCAGTTTGTTTAAGCTATAATCTGTTACTTTTAAAAGTTCCTACTTATAAGGGATAATTACATTAAAAAAACAAACTTTTTTAGAGCAGTTTTAGGTTCTGTTTATATTTTTACATGTAAATGTATTGGCGTTTTTAAAGTTGGATTATTGTTTACAAGTAGAATAATTTTATCTTTAAAGGTGAGGCTAGGGAAAGTCTGCTAAAGTTATTGTCCCCTTTAGCAAGGTGAATCCCTGTGTGCTTCTGGGTATCGACCACTCTGAAGCTCTCCAGCATCTTTTTTTTTATTTTCCTAAAGCTTTCACTATTTAATTGCACTCTTTTTATCATCTTGGCTCTACTCTGACACGTAATATATAATTCATCATGTAGCTATTTCATTATGTAGTACTGGTTTAAAACTACATAGGCGCTTTAAGAAGTAAGATAACTGTGTGTTTAGCATTAATAAATAATACATTAAGAAGTAATTATTTTTGTGTGTGTACGTGAACCTGGAAATTGCGGTAGGTATCTAAAGTTTTTATTTAGTTCTGGTGCTGTCTCACCTTTAATTATATAATAAATAATGCATTTCTTACTGGTAGCACTTGTTTTTCAATCTTTTATATGGAACATTAGAATTTTAGAGATTTTCCGTAGCTGTGGCATCACATAAAGATGTGAATAAAAGCCCAAATGTTCAAATCATTATTTCTTCAACTTGGAGGAGCTTACAGATTTGTTAAAAATGATGAATATAGGGCGCCTGGTTGGCTCAGTTGGTTAAGCGACTGCCTTCGGCTCAGGTCATGATCCTGGAGTTCCGGGATCGAGTCCCGCATCGGGCTCCCTGCTCGGCAGGGAGTCTGCTTCTCCCTCTGACCCTCCCCCCTCTCATGTGCTCTCTCTCTCTCATTCTCTCTCTCAAATAAATAAATAAAAAATATTAAAAAAAAAAATGATTAATATAGCTGACTGAGACTTGTCCAGAGTTTTGCTTCTCAGATAGAGCTGATCTACCTCCAGCTGATACTGTCTTATCAATCCAGTAATGAAAACCACCCTGGAAGGGGAAACATTTGTAGTATCACCAGCTTAGCCTTTTGTTGTTGGGTTAAGCCCCAGAAGTGGTGAGCTGGAAAGGGGGAATTTTCATTTAGCCTTTCCTGTTTGTTCCAATAAGCATTCAGGTCAGGAGAAAGGGGAGGGGATATTTGTATAATTTGCTTACAGCATGCTCAGGTAGGCCCTTGGTCTGAGATACTTTTTTTTGAATGGTCCTTGTGAAAATGTGTTTCAATTTCTCCATTTCTTTTTATTTTTTTATTTATTTTATTTTTTATTTTTTTTAAAGATTTTATTTATTTATTTGAGACAGAGAGAATGAGAGAGACAGAGAGCACATGAGAGGGGGAAGGGTCAGAGGGAGAAGCAGACTCCCTGCTGAGCAGGGAGCCCGATGCAGGACTCGATCCAGGGACTCCAGGATCATGACCTGAGCCGAAGGCAGTCGCTTAACCAACTGAGCCACCCAGGCGCCCTCAATTTCTCCATTTCTATTTTAATTCATAAGATATGTTATGTACTTCTGTCTGCCATTTGGTGGTTATTTCTTTTTAAAGAATGTTGAATTTGTTTTGTGCATGACTATACATGCACCTCATTAGCTACCTTAGCATCTCTAGAATTCTAGTATAAAATACTCTTAAGAGAGTCAAAGCATGCATCACTGGTTTAAAAAAAAAAAATCTTTGAAAAAGGACTGAGTAAATGTGGATGTGAAAGTTACATGTTCGCTGTTGTTTTGAAAGTTCTAGTTTTTGTTTGCTTTTTTCCCCCTGATGCAATAGTTGAAAATATTTGGGTGAAAAACAGGTCCACTGATTGGCATGTTAAACTTTGAGACCATGCCATTGGGGACTTCTTGCAACTTTTGCATCCCTTGATTCCTGGGCTGTGTTTCTGACTCCTGACCGGAATTAGACAAGAGTCACTCTAAGAATGATGTGTACAATGCTTTTAAAACACACGCACACGCACACACACACACTCTCTCTCTCTCTCTCTCCAAAGGCTCTTTAACTGTTTCTGTTCTCACAAGACTTCGCAATCCTGCTGTTTCCTTTCCCGCAGAATTTACATGTCTGCATTTGGGGCAGGTTCATTTATTCACGCATCAGTGCATTAATTCATCAGATACTTAAGTATCTTCTGAGTGTGCCAGACATAATCCTAGAGGCTGGGGGGCTCTAGGATTATAATATTTGGTGTCTGTTTTTGCAAGGCTTCCAGTCTCATCCCAAAGACTGTCCTGCAAATCACTGATTGTCATGCCATATGGAAATTCCTCACAGGGGTGTATACAAAGTGATGGGGCCACAAAGAGAAGGATGTGACTGCCTGGGAGCTTCAGACAAGCTGCCCATTATCCTAAAGTTGCATTAGATAATTTCAGACTTTCCTTTTCTTAGCAGAATTTCTGCCTTCGTGGAAAAGAATTTTGCTCTTTCTCCAGGGATTTCACGACAGGTTTGAAATTCAAGAAATGGAGATACCTCTAGTATAAAAAGGATGTATTTCTCCCTCAAAGGTTGTATATCCACTGAGTTAGAATTAATAAATTTATTCCCTCAGGCCACATGAAAAATGTTAAATACACTGTCCTCCCTCTACCACTGGAATATAAATAAGTTATATGAGGACTTATTACATCCTACTTAAGTTGCAGGTGTTTTGTCTACTTTGTCTTGTTATATCCCTAGCTCCGACCCCCTGTGTCTAGCACGTAGTAGGTGCTCAATAAATACTCGCCGAATGAATCAAGCATTATGTCCTGAGAGGGGCCATATGTAGTGTTGCATTCTTCCTCTAGAGGAGCTAGATAATGAACTGCAAGCATCCCAAATGGTGAGAGCTGATTGTATTAGAAAGTAAACTCCTGGAGGCCCCAGAGTGTTAACGTCTCCATTTCTATTCGTAGAACCTGATGACTCATTGTTTGACTTTCTGCACTTGCACAAAAGAAGGAAACCTGTGTTTCTCAGGCTGTTTCTTGTTCTACTCTAGCGAAGATGGTTGGGCTATTTTTTCTTCCTCTTGAGAACTTGTGTCAAAATTTTTTTTTCCTTTACAGCAAAGCAAGGACTCTATTTGAAAAAAATGCTGCCCCGATTTTACACTTATCTGGCATGGATGTGACTGTCGTTAAGGTAAGAACACTCCAGAGTGTTGATTTTATCCGAGCTACCACTCCTTATGACTTATCCTCTTCTCTTGACTTTGTAGCAGAAATCACTTATCACGTAAGAAGCTGGGAGCAGAGAGATCAACGTTGTGTCTTTGTTCTGATCGTTAATAAAAGTGGTTTTGTTTTTTTTCAAAGCATTGTCAGCTTTTCATTTTCAGAATAAGATTAGATGGAGGCATGAATTTGGTTCCTGTCATCTGAAAGCTAGGATGTGGAATCATTGTCTCTTGGAAGATGAAAGTAGTTATAGCTGTAAGAATTCTTTTCCTAAAAATAAAAATATTTCCACTTTGAGTAGTTAATTTCTTGGTAGCTCCACAGACAGGTAAACATTTTCTCTCTGGTGAGGAATTTTCAGTGGTAAAGCTTTAGAATTGGCAATATTTAGCTAAGAAAAAGGGACAAAAATAAGTTAGAAGGAATTGTGCTAGATAGAAGATGCCCTAAGACTCCACCTTGTTGACTTTTAAGTGATATGTGTGTGGTGAGTACTCAGGTGTGTGCATTTGGTGAAAATCACTCTGTTGTCATGTTTGTAAGTCTGTGGTTTATTTTTAATATTACACACTTTCATGAAATCAGAGATGAAAAGGTAATTTAGTCCAGCTTACCATGAAACGTTGAACTCTTTTGTCCACCTGGTCTTTGATGTGGTCTTCCAGGTGTCTGTCTCCAGGGATGGGAGAAAGGGGAAGAGAACTGACATTGATGTGAGTGTTTGTAATGCACGTTAAACTCTATGTGTGAGAGAGCCCAGAATACTTACATAAGAGATCTTCCTTGAATGTTCGAGTGAACTCCAATCAGACCATCTGGACCTGGAGCTGTCTTTGAGGGCAAAATGTTTTGTATATTAAATGTCTTTAATGGTTCTAGAAGTAGTCAAGTTCTATTCTCGAATTAATTTTGGTAAGGCGATATCTTCAAGGAATTTGCTGCTTCCATCTAGGTTTCAATTTAATTGGTATCAAGTTAATAATTTCCAATTTTTAACTTGTAAGTTTCTGTAACAGTTGTAATATCTTGTTTTAATCCTTCATTTATTTATTTGTGCCCTCTTATTTTTCTCTCAATAGTCTTGTGAGAAGTATGTCAATTAATCCTTGTCAAGAATCATTTTTTGGCTTGTTGATCCTCGTTTATGTTTGTTTCATGAATTTCTAGTCTGTTTTTACTATTTCCTTCATTCTACTTACTTTGGATTTTTTTCTGCTGTTCTCACATTTTAACTTGGATGCTTATTTTTTACCCTTATCCTATGTATTGAAAGCTATAAATTTCCCTCTATTGCTCCAACTGCATCTTCTAAGTGTTGATATATAGTATTTTCATTATCATTCATTTAAAAATATTTTCTAATTCCCATCATGATTTTTGATTGACCTATGAGTTATTTAGACATGTTTTTAAATTTCCGAATATAAAGTTTTTCTACTTATCTTTTTGTTATTGATTTCTTGCTTAATTGCATTATGGTCCACTAATGGCCTGGGGTGTGTTTTGTTTTCATTATCAGGTACCAGTTCTGCACATGTCCAGTAAGTCAAGTCTGTTCATTGTGTGGTTCTGGTCTTCTGTGTCCTTACTGATTTTTTCTTCTGCTTTAACTATATTGAGAGGGGGCTTTTGGAAATCTCCCACTGTTATTGGGGGTTTTTCTGTTTCCCTCTATAGTTCATTTTTGCTTTTTATATCTTGAGATGATGTCAGTAGATGCTCTCAGGTTTCAAATGGCTTCATTTCCTCGCGTTTGGACCCTGTCCTAGAGCGATTCTCTTCAGCACCAGCACTGCCTCGGCCCCAGTCTGTCTGCCTTACCTAGTGTTCCTAGTGACTCTACTAGCTTACTTCTGGTTGGGTTTTGCTTGATGTAATATTTTTATCCCTTTACTCTCAGCCTTTGTATCTATATATTTTAGAGGCCTTATTGGTAAAGCATGAAAAGATCTAATCTTTTTTTGGCCTTTTTACTGGGTCACTGAATCCATTAACATTTTATTGTAATTATTGCTATATTTATTTCTATACGAGTTATCTACTGCTACATAACAAACTACCTTGACAACTGGTTCTCTGCTTCCGATTCTGTTGGTCAGCAGTCTGTTCAGAGCTGCCCTGTGCTGGCCACACCTGGGCCCCTCCATGGCATGGCTGAGCAGGGAAGGCCTGCCTCGCACATCGGTAGGTCGGGCCTGCTGTTGTCTGGTTCGTGTGGCCGCCAGCAGGCGTCTTCACATGGTAGCTGGGTTCTCTGAAGTAAATGATAGACATCATGTCATTTTACCCCTCGATACTTCAGTGTGCACTTAAAAAAAAAAATAAGGCTACTTTTCTACGTAACTTCAGTGTCATTATCATACCCAGCAAAAGTAACAATTCTCTAGTATCATGTTATGCTACCTATTGTCTTGATTCACTTTTCTTTATTTAATATCATTAGGCCACTTTTTTTTTTTTTAATCCTTGCTTTGTTGCTGCATTTGGAATTTTCTTCTTAACATCAGAGCCTCACGTAGGTTATCTCTATAAATGTTGTCTTTTAAATTATGGCCTATTAAATCTGTCAAAATATTTTTGAATTTTGGTTCTTTCATTTGTGTACTTATATGTATTAATATTTTTTGCTGGTATTTATTGACTCCCTCCTGTGAGCTAAACCCTGTTCTAGGTATTGGGGATACAGTCTGAACAAAATAAACTTTCCACGTCTGTCCCCAAAGAGCTTCTCTTCGAAGTGGGAAAGGGAGAGATGCAGATCAAGAAACAGATACATAAACATGGCTTGTCAGATGGTGATGAGTGCCATGAAGAAAGTCAAGCTGAGTAAGGGGACCAGGAGTAAAGGGGTGTTAGTTTAGTTCAGAAGGTGAAGGAAGACCGGTTTGAGGAGATGACTGTTCAGCAGAGACCTGAGGCAAATGAGTGAGTACTGCAGATGCGGAAGGGAAAGAATCGGGGCTAAGGATATTGCATTGCATGGTCAGGACTTTGAAGCAGGAGTATACTCGGCATGTTTGAGGAGTAGTACGAAGGCCAGTGTCTGTTTTGTAAAAGATTGTCATTTACATATTCAGTAAGTGGCCTTTCACCTCTGTCGATAGCACTGGATAGAAAAAGGCTCGGGGCACCTGGGTGGCTCAGTCCGTTAAGCATCTGGTGCTTGATTTCAGCTCAGGTCTTGATCTCAGAGTTGTGAGTTCCAGCCCCGAGTTCGGTTCCACTGTGGAGCCTACTTAAAAAAAAAAAAAGGCTCAAGGGAAAGCCCTAAAGTAATGTCACTAGGAATCTACCTGCAATTTGATGTCACTCCACTGAGCTGCTCCCTTGGACCACAGACCTTCCGCTGGTAACTAACCTACTTGTATTCTAGCATATTATTTCCACATTTCTCCATCTTGTCCCCGTGGATGTCATCAAATAGCTTACCAGGTGCCTTGCTGAAGAGCAGGTACAACGTCTGTCTGGCTTCCTTTATCTACTGATCCAGTTAATGTCAAAGAAGTTGAGGATAGTCTGAAATGCCTCGTTCTTAGCAAACCCATACTGATTCCCAGTGATTGCTTATTTGGGGGTACTCACAAGCCATTCTTTTAATAAGGATTGACATATATTCTTTTTTAAAAAAATTACTATTTGCATATGTGTAACCATAAAGCCAGCCATTTCATTTTTAGAATAAAAATGGAATAATTCCTCATAAAATTCATGGTGTTAGTTTAGGGACTTCCCTTTTCCTCTGTGTTATCTGTGCTCAGGTGCTTTAGCCCATCTGAAATTCACATCTTTAATTTTTGTCTATTAGTGTGTCTAGTACTGTGTCAATAGGAGAGAGGATGTTTCCTATGTTAGTATTAGCTGCATTATGCGTTCTAGAATTTAATGTTTGGTTTTAGAGGCAGTGGCTTAGATGATTCATTGAAGCCTGCATACATAGCGGAGAGGAAATACTCTCAGTAAAAATGGTGAGGTTTAGTACAGTTTGTCACTATTCTGAGTCACACCGGTACTTTATTGTATAATCATAGCAGAACCCAACCTTTCACTTAAGTACAGTACCGGTCACGAACAGTTACTTGCTAGTTGCTTTATGTACCGCTTTACAACAGCACCATGGGGAAGCTATTATTACCCCAACCCCAATACACATAATTTCATTGGTAAGGCAATTAAGGTCCTTAGAGTTTAAGGCCACTCAGCTGAAAAGTAGCAGAGCTGGGGTTTAATATGGGTCTCTTGGGCTCCCAAATCTGTGCTCTTTTCATTACATCCGTGGCTCTCTATTTGGGTATACACTTGACTTCCTGCTTTCAGGTGAAAGGTGCCGGGTAAATGGTGTAATAGATTCTGCACTGGCCTGGAAATGAGGCCTTTGACTAGCTAACTGTATAACTTTGAGACAGATCACTGGGCTTGGGTTTTATTTTTAAGGGAAGGTTAAAGATGGTTTCTGAGGTCCCTTCCAACTCTAAACAGTGCAAAACTGTATACAGGATTGCTTTGATAGCTGTTGAATTTTTTGTGTCTATCAATTATGTAGAATTTGAGGAAAGACTCTGTGTCAAACTTTAAAGAAAATGTCCCATATTTTTAAATCTTTGATTTTTATGGCCCTAGGATGGGAAATTTACCAAAGACTTCTTTTGTATTTCAGACCGATTATGAGGGCCAAGCCAAGAAACTCCTGGAACTGATGGAAAACACAGATGTGATCATCGTTGCGGGAGGAGATGGGACATTGCAGGAGGTATGGCTGTTTTTCTTTTCAAAACCATTTTGAAGGTGAATAAAATGGAAATTAGATCTTAGAGCAATGGCATAAAGTGGTTATAATTTAAGGAAATTCTTTGTAATTTATTTTTTTAGGATTCCTACTCCCTGAAACAGGTGTAGCATTATATTTCTGTCATGCACTTTTATTCTGTTGTTTTGTATAAACTTTATACCCAGCATATAGGATTTTTGTTTTGTCAAATTTAAGTAGGATAAAATTGAATAAATAAGGAGAAGAAATGGTGGTGGGTTTGATAAGCTTTTTACATTTTGGAAAATGATGGAGTAGCCTGTGTGTTAGGGAGTTAGGGAATCAGTTTTAATTATGAGGGATGGTTCTTATAAAATAAACTTAGATCCCCTTTTGAAAAAATGCTTCTGTTCTCACATCATTTCCATCGCATGGAATGTTCTCTCCTAGTAGTACAGTTTGAGGCAGGGATGTACAAGTTCAGGTGTATGTATCTGCCTTTGTTTTAAAATTTCATGTCCTTAATGCTTACTCTGGTTCAGTCAGGACAGTAAGTACATTGCCCTAGAAGTGCTCTTCCTTTCGAGGGCAACAGACTGGAACCTTCATTACGTATTGGAAGCCCCTGAAGAGCCCCGTGCAGGGGCCCCTCCTACTGCTCAGTCCTTCCATCCTGTGGGCCATAATTCACAGCTGGGCCTCATTTCTGATGGCCTTTTTGCCTCCATTTGGTGGTTTCCTCAGTGTGGAGGGATCCGGAGGTAACAGCAGACAGAGCAGTGTCCTATGTTTGACTTAGCAGTTATGTGAGCCTTAGTAAGCTGCTTTTAGAAAGACTGTGCTAATGATCCTGGAATTGTTTTAATGGCTTTTTAATGAAGTGTGAAGAATACTGATAGCATGCCAACAAAGAATGAAGTAGACCTCATGACGGCCCCATGTAACCCTGAAATTCACTGAGGCAGGAGGTGAAGGGAGAAGATTGGCATCCGTCCTTACTTTACAAAATGTTTTTAAGAAATAGACCAAATCGTGTATTTGGTATAATCTCAGTCATGTACAAATATGCGGTGAATAAAAAAAGGATTGGGGGGAAATATGCCAAAATGTAAGCAACTGATTCATGATGGTTATCCAGCATGATGGGATGATGAGAAAGCATTTCCTTCTTCAGGTATTTTTCACCACTAATACAAGGCATGGATATCATATTTTATTTTATTTAATTAATTAATTTATTTTTTAAAGATTTTATTTATTTGACAGAGAGAGACACAGCAAGAGAGGGAACACAAGCAGGGGGAGTGGGAGAGGGAGAAGCAGGCTTCCCGCGGAGCAGGGAGCCTGATACGGGGCTCGATCCCAGGACCCTGGGATCATTACCTGAGCCGAAGGCAGACGCTTAATGACTGAGCCACCCAGGAGCCCCCATGGATATCATATTTTAAAAATAAAAAACCATCATGTACAAATTGAAATTAAAAAATATCTTTTAAAAGAGGAGCTACAGTTCCCCTTGTCTTCATAAATCTTTGTTGAGCACAGACTTCTCTGCAAGTAGCAAAGTGTGACTTTTGTTCCTGTGTGGCTATGTGTAGTAGAACCCAGGCTCCTCTGTATGATTGCTGTGTGGCTCACATTTGTATCCAGTTTAGAGAATGCAGAACAATTTTGCTAATATAATGTGGAGGTTTTGTAATTATTTCACCTTAGCCTTTATTGGACTATTGATCTTAGGTCAAGAATCAAATCTAATTTTGCTCCGATCCCCCTGCAGAACACTGTATGTTCGAAGAGCCAGTACATCTTTTGACGTAGTCTCTAAGAAGAGAACAGACATAAGTTTGTGATCCGTGAAAACTGAATCCAATTCTTGTTTGATAAGGGAGCCTACACGTTGTTTATAATAATTTTTTTTAACGTTTGTAGGTTATTACTGGAGTTCTTCGAAGAGCAGATGAGGTGAGCTTTCAAGAGTGATTGCGTTTTAGCTTTTACATTTCCGTGCTTTTTATCTCCTTTTACCTTTTTTCGCCATTTTATAACTTAAGGTGGGCACAAATTGTGCTTCTTTGGGTTTTAGCAAATAGAGTACTGCTGCCTGTGTCCTGGAACACTTTGATTAATCTGCGGCGGACTCCTCTGTTTTAGTGTGCCAGAGCGCCCGAGAGCTTTTACCAGAAAAACTATTGTTTGAAATATAAATTTTTCCCATGGAAACTTCTCTTCACAGAATTCCTTCATAAATAAATGATGGTATAATCATATCCTGGAAGCCATGTAGCAGTAAGAATGAATGACTTAGATCTATAAATATCTATAGATATTTATAGGTTTAGAGACATATAGATATATAGATATCTATAAACATGATTAAGTCTAAAAAATACTGACTATAAAAGGCAGGTTGCCAAAGTATGTTATGCAATTCAGAAAGCAACACTGCATACTGTTAATGGATGTGTAAATATGTTGTAAAAGAATAATAACGTGGCGGGAAAGGTACCACAGCATCAGCAGGATAGTGGTTTCCTCTGGGGAAGGGTGCGGGGAGAGGGAGGCATGACTGCTACTTGAACTTGCTTGTCCTCTTTGCCTTCTTTACACTCGAGATAGTTTATAAAACGCTGTCAGTAGTTACTGTACAAATGTTAGATATTTCTGGTTTATCCACAACTTTTTTGAATAGTGTGACAACAAAATGCAGTCTCTGTCACAATAGCACATTTATCCAATATCTTTAAGACCCTCCTTTTTGTAACCAAATTTCTTTCAACAGTTGCTGTTAATGAGTACCCACATATTTCTTCCAAATTCGCAGAGTCCTCTTGTTTTCGAGGCCTGCCTCATTCTAGAAACCGCTCACTTAGTGTTATCCGATTGCTGGTCTAGCCTAGGGCAGGGAGAGATGGGGTGGTGCACTGAGGGTCAGTTACTTTGTCATAGTGAACATGTGTGTGTCTCTCTGTTCAGTCTGATTCTCTGACCATAACCGTAAAAACTTTCCTCTTCTTTTTTCCCCTTAGGCTTCCTTCAGTAAAATTCCCATTGGATTTATCCCACTGGGACAGACCAGTAGTTTGAGTCCTACCCTCTTTGCCGAAAGTGGAAACAAAGTCCAGTAGGTTGTCAATGTGGGGTAGTGGCATTTGTGGGTGAGTGAGCCTGGGAATGGACAGTTCACATGTGGGTGATAAGAATTTTTTGTTTGTTTTTAGTTTGGATAGCATGGAACTTCAAATCATTAAGAGGAGGACCTAGATCAAAGTACAACCTTTCAGTTCATTGGGAGTTTCCCTGTTGGGTTCTGGGGCCCTGCTGCTCTGGTATCCAGTGCCCAAGTCAGGTGTAGAGATGAATACTGATGTCCTTCTGTCAGTTTTGAAGATAGCATCCCCTATCTGAACTATCTTTGTGCCTTTATTTTGTAAGATGCTCTAGTGAAGTCAGATTTGCATTGATCATTTTTTTGCTTTAAAAATACATGATGACAAATAGCAAGTCCCTTGTGAAAACTGAACGGCTAGACTTGGCTTCATTATCTTGCTAATATAAGTAACTAGAACAGCAAAATAATAGTCTCATCCTTTGGGGAATGCCGAAAGTGGAAGGCAGGATGGATAAAGCAGTTGGGAAAGCATTGTAGCCCTAGCATCTAAATTAAATTGCTGTGAGTCTGTCTTCAGGAGTCAGGCAGGTTGTTGTTATCACTCTTTTCTCTTGAAAACGTTATGTAAACAAAGCTATAGTCTTTCAAGAAGATAGGAATCTTGAATTTGAGTCCTGGCTTTGACAGTGATAAATAGTATAATCGAGCAAATTGTTTGCAGGCTGTCATTGTCAATTGCCTGATCTTTCATGTAAGCTTTGTGACACAGTTGCGAGAGGTCCATAAAGAAATACTTGTTGAATGTATTAATTAAAATCTTCTTACAACATTTCTGGTTATATAACCTTCTAGAATCATAACAATAGTAATACTCAGGTGATTTTCTGTTTTTTTTCTGCTTTGGGATTTTGATTAGGTTGGTTTTTGTGAATTTATTTTTGCTGTTAGAATTTTAGGAGTCATTTTATATCTTTTAACAATTCTCTGTCTCTATATATCATAAAAGCCTTGGTCCATATGTCATACGCTAGGCCCAACCATAGACCCGTATATCAGGCCTTCGTCAAAACGTCTCCTGCTTCAAGCCTTAATTTAATGGGGACGTTCAGCTCTTCACCAGTCATCCTGAAGCCTCAGGTGGCATTTCAGTTTGCCAGACTTTTTATTCTTAGTTTAGAATTTCTGAGGGGCGATGGATATAACAAATAATGAATTATTCAAGCATTTTTGCTTATCTGAGATAAATTCTATCTGGTTTGAGTCTTGGTTACCTTAGAGAGTTAGTCTTTCCCTTTGTGTCAATATAGATTATTTGAACTGCTTTGCCAACATTCCCAAATATGTCAGCGATCCACAGGGAGACCATGTTCCTTGGAGAACGCCTTGCCTGTCCCAAAGCCAGGTTATGGGCAGCGTGGCCACCCTCAAGGTCTTAGTTTCTTGCAGATCTTCAGTTTTTTGGGAGCTGATTTTTCCTGGGTTCAACTAATGTTGTTGCTGCTTCTATTTATAATTTAAAGATTTATAAAACTTAATTTATAAGCATGCCCCAGTGCTCTGAGATAATTAAATAAATCTGCCCTGGGTTCAGAATTTTGTAGACCTCTCAACATGGCAGATGCCTAAGGCCATTTAAAAGAACAAGGCTTTGCTTTTGCACTGCTGTCAAGATTTGTTGTACCATAATTACTACAGGAGAATAAGGAATCTTGCATTTGGAATGTTGCAGGTAAATAATTCTAAAAAATAGCTGTTTGGTGCTACAGTGCTGCTTTAGCTAGAACTTTCAGTTATTGCTGGCGAATGATAAATTTGTGGTTGTATTTTAGCTGGGTGCTGCCAGATAATTTTGGAAAAAAATTAATATTAAAAGGCTTTTTCAGTTGCAGCGTTTGTTTTTTTTTTAAGGTCAGTCTCTTAAAAGCACTTCCTAAGCCTCTCAATGTGCTCGGTACTACTCAGAGTAAGTACAGAGCTTTTGGATCCTTTCTAATAGCTTCCTTCAGAATTAATGTATTCCTATGAGATTAATCTAAACTTGTGATCATGCTTCTTGCTTTCTCCTAAATTGAATCTCAATTTCTGCTACCTACTTCCCAGATAGCATCTGTATTGGAGGGAAAAAATGGGATAAAGACGTGTTGATAGGGAAATATGGGAAAGTAAAATAGGCTGTTTCTTTACTTTGATTTTGCTTACTAGGGAGCCCAGAATGTAATCTAAGTGTTTGAGTTAATGTGTATATTTTGGGTATCTTAAAGGGTCTTAAATTATACCTAACTTTGCTAGAAGTTAGCAGGACGATTCAAGTGGATGGTGATTCCTGACTTAGATGTTTACATTTTAAACCTGGTCCCACTGTTAGCTGTGGGCTTGCCCTGTGGGAACCCATGGCTATTCCTCTGGTATGTCCGCAGCAGCCTCACTGGGTGAGAGAGCACACCCTTGGAGTGAGACCTGCAGTTGAATTTCGTTTTGCCACAAGCTTGCTCTGTCATCTTGAGAATTTTATTGAATCTCTCTGAACGTCAGTTTCTTCACCTGCCTTTATCAAATGCCCAACAACAGTACTTACTTCAGAAGATTGTTAACAAGTTAAAATAAGGACCAGTTAGGTAAACAGATAAATACGAGTTGGTAACTTATTGGATATGTTGAAGACTTTATGCATATTTATTGATAATTTAGGATGGAAAACGGTTAATAAAAAAATAGGATAGCTGTACAGTTACTGAGACCAATTCTATAATTAAAACAGTATAAGCAAATTGAGGAGAACATTCTCTTCTCTTGCTGTTTCACCTAAGGCAAAACATTTTTAAAGGAAAAGGCATTTTATAGATACTCCAGTCAGTTACTATGGAAAGGTGATTTTTTTCTACCAAATTGACATTAACCAGAACTGTACAGTGAAGAATAGATTAGGAGAAGCCATATTAGAAGAGAAACTACACTTTTTTGAATGGAGATTATAGTAATTTCTAAGTGACTCCTTTCTTATAGTTGTACTTAAACGCTAGACACAATAAATCTTTAACTTTATTAGTAATTACTGTATTTTTCTAAAATACAACAACAAATAAGGCAATGTAGTACTAACATTGCTAAGCTTTTACAAAAAAATACTTTGGGATAAATCTAACAAAATACAAGATTTATATGCTAAAAACTATAGAACATAGAGAAATCAAGAAAACAAATAAATGGAGAGATATCTGTGTTCATGGACTTTAAGACTCAATATTTAGATGTCTGTTATCTCCAAATGATTTCTAAATTCAACACAATCTCAATCAGAATTGCAGAAGACCTTTTATAGATGTTGACATGTAGATTTTGAAATTTATATGGAAAAATAAAGGAACTAGAAAACCCAGAATAACTTTGAAAAAGAATAACAAAGTTTGAGGACTTACTGTATCTGATTCCAAGACTTATTTTCTAAAGCTACAGTAATCAAGATAGTGTAGTGTTAGCAAAAGAAGAAATGAGTAGATCAATAGAAGAAAATGTCCAGAATTAGGCCCACACATATGTAGACACTTGATTTTTTTTGACAAAGGTGCCAGGCAAGTCAGTGGAGTTTTTCCAGCAATTGGTGCTGCAACAGTTAGCTAAGCACATGCAAGAAAATGAACCATAACCCATCTCTCATACAATATGTAAAAATAAACATGAAATTGATCATGACTTAGATGTAAAACCTAAAACTGTAAAAATTTCTGGAGGAAAATCTTTGTGACTTGGAGACAGGCAATGATTTTTTTTTTTTTAAAGATTTTATTAATTTATTAGAGCATGCAAGAGAGAGCACAAGCAGGGGGAGAGGGAGAAGCAGGCTCTCCGATGAGCAGGGAGCCCCATGTGGGGCTCAATCCCAGGACCCTGGGATCATGACCTGAGCTGAAGGCAGACTCTTAATGACTGAGCCACCCAGGCGCCTCAGGGCAATGATTTCTTAGGACACAAAAAGCAGAAACCATAAAAACAACAAGAAATAATTTCAGCTTCAGCAAAATTTAAAACATTTGTTCTTTGAAGAGTATTGTTTTTTTTTTTTTTTCTTAAGATTCTATTTATTTGAGAGGGAGAGACAGAGACTGCTCAAGAGAGAACACAAGCAGAGTGGAGGGGCAAAGGGAGAGGGAGAAGCAGGCTTCCCGTTGATCAGGGAGCCCAAAGACAGTGGGCTCCATCCCAGGACCCTGGGATCATGACCTGAGCTGAAGGCAGATGCTTAACGGACTGAGCCACCCAGGCGCCCCTGAAAAGCATTGTTAAGGAAATGAAAAGACAAGCTGCAGACTGGGAAAAAATATTTGCAAGGTACCTATCTGGTAAAGGACCAGTGTCCATAGTATACAAATAACTCTCACAACTCAGTAATAAGAAAACAAACAGTCAAATAATAGAAGGGCAAAATATTTGAACAGACCCTTCACCAAAGACATGGATGGCAAATAAGCCCATGAAAAAATATTCATCATTAGTTAGGGAAGTGCAAATTAAATCCACTATGAGATGTGTCTATTAGAATGGCTTAAACAAACCAGACAGAAACCTTATGTCATCAAGTACTGGCAAATACACGAAGCAATTGAAACTCTCATATTGCTGGTGGAAATGCAAAATGGTATAGCCACTATGGAAAAGAGTTTGGCAGTTTCTTTTAAAATTAAATCTATGAGCAGCAATCATACTGCTAGGTATTTACCCAAAAGAAATTAGGACATATGTCCATACAAAAATGTATACATGAAAGTCACTTCATTTGTAACTGCCAAAAACTGGGAATGGTGCCAATGTCCATCAGCTGGTGAATGGATAAACTGTGGTATGTCCATACAATGGAATACAAGTCTGCAATAAAAAGAAACAATCTTTAAATCCATTCAGCAGCATGAATGAATCTCACACTCATGTTAGGAGTTTTAAAAAGCTAAACTGTTAAGGCTTCATACTTTTGGTTTCAATTTATATGATATTCTGAAAAATAGAAAACAGTAGTTGGCCAGGAGCTTATGGTGGGGTGAGTGGGTTGGCCACAAAGGGCCATGAAGGAACTTTCTGAGATGTCATAAATGTTCTATATCTTGGTCATGGTGATGGTTACATGACTGAAGGTATTTGTCAAAAATTGTAGAACAGTTTACCTAAAAGGATGAAATCTGCTATGTGTAAATTATATCTTAACCAATCTAATTTTAAAAAAGAAGTTAAAGTATTAAACTAATTCTTTCAAACATAGATAACTCTACTTGTGTGAATAAGTGCTAGGGAGGAGCTCTTAGTTCCTCAATTTGGTTGACATTGACAGGGTCGTTCCTTGGCCCCTCTTTCTCATTGTTCATTTCGATTATCTACTGACCCTTGACCCTTGTACTCCACCCTTGAAGTTCATTCATTTGGGACAGTTTGAGTATCAGTAAGGCTAATAACTATAATGCATTGAAACATAATCAAATATATTTAAAATTATTTATGAGTTCATAATGATACTCGGAAATAAAGGTGAAAAACTCATTGGGTCCTTTTTAGAGGATACTGGGATATCCGCTTATTACTTTGAAAATTGGTGAAGTTAAAAAATCAGATATTTCTTGTATGACCTCTATTTTATGGTACCTAAATCATTGATGAGGGAAAGTTTCTTTTTGTGGACCAGATAATAAATTAGAAGGAATAATAGGATTAAAAGATCACCATTTTGCAATTCTGTTAACTAATCTAGCTATTGATTACCAATGGGGGCTACTATTCCACACACAAAAAAGGCAAACAGATTTTATGTACTTACTGATAGAAGTACACACCACTACCTCTGGAGTATGTTTGCCAAACACACCAAGCTGAATCAGATAGAGATTTTTAGGAAATGCAGGGAATATGGACACATGTTAATACCATGGGAATGCAATCAGTAAAATCCAGCCCCTCAGCAACACAGTAAGACAACCCATTTTTTAACAAGTAGGGAAAGAAAAGGAGAGGGAATCTATAGATCAGAGAAGACTTGACATATAAGCCCATTGCAGTGTGTTAGATCCAGATTTGAACAAAGAAACTGAAAAAAATTGAGTTAATTGGGGAAATTTCAACATTGACTAAATGTTTGTTGATGGAAAGGAGTTATTTAAAAGTTTTAGATAGGATAATGACATTTTGTTTTTTTTTTTAAAAAGTCTTTTAGGAATAAAGGAATATGTCTTTTAGAGATACATAAAGGAGTATCTATGGATAAAGTGTTAACGCTGTCTGGGATTTCCTTTGCTACAGATTGGAGAAGTGAGTGAGAGTATTAAAAAAATAAGATCAGCTCTGCATTGATACTTGTGGAGGCTGGATGAGGAATACACAGGAATTCATGATACTATTCTCTCTGCGTTTTTATATGCTTGGAATTTTATAGAATAAAATCATTTATTCATCAAATACTGATTGCCTATTCTATACCATGCTCTATGCTGGGTGTTAGGTTTTATATTGGTCAGTAATGGATGTAAATTATTACTAACCTTGTGGAACTTTCAGTCTCCAGCAAGAGGCAGATAATAAAGATGTAAATAACAAGTGTGTATTATAAATTGTGATCTATGATCAAGGAAAATGAATACAGTTCAGTGCTAGAGAATTACAGAGAAGGCCTACAGGCTGGTTAGGGTAGATGGTGACATTTCAGCCAAGATCTGAAGGATGAGAATAGCCAGCCAAGCAAAGAGACAGTGGGTAAGTGACAGGAGGGGTGGACAGGCTGGGCAAGGAGAGTGTTTGAAGTGGGTTGACTCATTCTTTCTGCTGCAAGAGCAAATACTGTCTGGCCACTTGTTGATTTAATATTTCTTTGACTGTCTGTTGTAATTTAATGTGTGTCTGACCTGGGATCTCATTAGAGCTTGAACCCTAGAATTGCTTTTAAGCCTAGCATAGTTTCACATGCCCTGAACAGTTGTCGATGGTACTAGCCTTTCTTACTTACAGACTTTTCAACTGACGATCAGATTGTAGATAGGAATGGTGTTGTGTCTATGAACAAAAGAATCAGCCATTAATCCTGGTAATCCTGGTAAGTCAGAGAAATAGGTCTTGGGTTCCAGATCATATTTTGCTGAGATAGCTCAAATCCTATCTTTTAGTTGCCCTTTAGATTATTAGAGTCAAAAGAAATAATATTTTTTCAAGTGCTTGAATTTCTTTGAATGAATGAAAGATGCTGTTAATATTAAGTATCATATTTTCCAGTGATAAGACACATAGTAGAGATTCAATAAATGTGATGTAAACAAATGATTGGCGCCTTGTATAAACTTCTCTTTGCCAAAGGCTTCCACTGTATTTTTATCAGTAACTCTTTTATATTCATTTGTTGTGCTATCTTGGAGTATTTTGAAGGAATAGGTCTTTTTCCTGACCTGTTAGTACTCTGGGCAGGAGTGTGTGTATGTGGGTGTGAGTGTGGGTATGGGTGTGGTGGGGGAGGGGTTGCTTGTTTTCCACACGTGATCATTTCCTCCCTTTGTCTTTTTAGACATATTACAGATGCTACACTTGCCATTGTGAAAGGAGAGACTGTTCCACTTGATGTCTTGCAGATCAAGGTAGAGTCTTTTCTTCAGAATTTGACAAAATTACCAAAGTAATGCACGCATACGTGGTAAAGAAAGTATGATGTAGCGGTTCAAATGGAGTTACACTGAAAATAATATCCTTTCCTATCCCAAGGATAACTCTCAGAGAAAAAGAATTTTACCTGTTTATTCTAGTTGTTATCACTAGTTAATATGCTTATGATGCTACTTTTTAAAATTGTGTTAAAAAACCCCACAAAACCTAAAGGTTGCCATCATAACCATCTTCAGGTGTACAGTTGATCATTATTGTTTAGTCTATGAAATTGCTTTTTGATTTATCAGTTTTAGATTCTATCTCTTGACCTCTTTGTTATAAGTAAGAATTCCTCTAGATCTCCTCTCAGTATAGTGTCACTATTTTTAGTTCCTCCAATGATTACCTTTGGACCACATAATTTCTCTGTCTCCCACGGTGGTTTGGAATATTAAAAGAGCTAGTAATATAAAGCCCTTGGGACAGTGACTGGTTTCCCCTTAACCTGCGCGTGGTGGTCACCTCTTGCTCTCATGCTCTGCCAGAGGTGAAACCTTTCTCCTGTGGGCTTGTCTTTGGAATTCAGGTTACTTGGCTGTCTTGCAGTCTCAGCTCGTTCTCTGGTGGGCTTAAGAAAAATTATGATTTTGTAGGTTATCTGGGTTTTTCTCATTTTTGGGGTGGGGATAATGTTCTTTGTAGCATCCTACATCCTGGATGGGAGCAGAACTTCCCATTTTTCTATTGGGTTGTCTAACATTTTTTTGATTTGTAGATGAACTCATGAATTGTTTAAAAAAAAATATTTGCTGGTTACGCCCACTGAAAAGGCTTAGAAGCAATGACACCCCACAGTAATGGGCATACCTGGCACTCAGATTTTGGTCTCTAAATACCGTTCTCTAATAAAAGTTACCAGGACTCTGTGAAGAGATGGCTTTCAGAGGCAAGGCAAGAACAAAGCCAAGAGCTACTCAAAAACTAATGGAGATAACCTGAAAAGACATAGGAGCTAGCCTGATGGTATCCATCTGGCCAACTGTGGGACAGTTTGAACATCAGAAAGAATAATAATGCTAATGGATTATAATGCAGTAAATAAAAATAATCTATGAGCCTACAGTTTAAGAGAATTTCCAGCTTGTAAATGTAGAAGGAATGATGGTTATTATTTTGCAATCACTAATGAAATAATTGATTCAGATAGAGATCATCAGAGGATGCTAAAACCATTGGATAGAAGATTGTTAGGGAACATATATCGACACAGTCTTAAAGCATCACAGGTTACTAAATGATTACATAGGGGAAGATGTACCTGTATAGTAGAGAGACCCAGCATACACCACCTTAACCGAGTGATCAAACCTAGCATCACCAATAATGGGATAGATGGACAATATCTGCCTCCTCATGTGATCTATTGAGAACGATACAACATCACATATGGAGTTTCTTGCCCAAAAGATCCACTTCTCTGAATCTAACTGAAACTAATAATGAGAAAAAAGTCTATCAAATCCAATTGTGGGACATTCTATAAACAACCATTGGCCTGGCCTCTTCAAAAATATCAATGTCCTGGGTGCCTGGGTGGCTCAATCGTTAAGCGTCTGCCTTCGGCTCAGGTCATGATCCCAGGGTCCTGGGATCGAGTCCTGCATCGGGCTCCCTGCTCGGCAGGAAGCCTGCATCTCCCTCTCCCACTCCCCCTGCTTGTGTTCCTGCTCTCGCTGTCTCTCTCTCTGTCAAATAAATAAATAAAATCTTTAAAAAAGAAAAAAAAAATCAACATCCTGAAATCCAAGGGAAGTTAGTCTGTTCAAGATTAGGGAAATGAAAGCAATATAGTTAAATCCAGTACAAAATCCTGGATTAGAAAAATGAAAAACAAGAGCACAAAGATATTATGGGAACAATCAGATACTTAATTCGGACTGTATATTTGATATATGTCAATGTTAGATTTCTTGAGAGTGACAGTAGCATTATGCATATGTCTGTCCTCGTTCTTAGAAGACGTAGGCTGAAATATTTAGGGGTGAGGGCCATTGAAGTCTTCCATTTATTTGCAAATGATTTAACAAAACTACAAAACACGTGCACACACAGATAAAGCCAATAGGGAAAAATGTTGGTAGCTGGTGAATGTGGTTGAGAGATATAAACGGTGTTCGTTGTATGTTAAAGAATTTTTTGGTTTGACATTTTCCCAAAAGAAAAATATTGGAGGGAAGAAGACCCAGTAGTCATTCCAGATTCCTGATTGGAATCCTCTGTTTAAAAAGAATTGAATTAAAAAAAAAAAAAGATATTCTTACTGGGTGGTAGTTAAGTAGCTATTCCTCCTTCATCAAAACTACCCCCCCTTCCCCACCACAGAAGGGCAGATTCCTCAGAAGGCTAAGCCATAAAGCCAAACATTTTTATGAACAGTGAGCCTAGTCATTTACTCAGATTTGGTCTTAAAATGTACCAGCTACATTCAGGTTGTCCTTCAGAGGCTCTTAACGTTTTATATTCACTCAAGTTTCCCGATATCTATGAAAGAAGGTTCCACACACTGTCACGATTCCAAACTTCAGTCCTGTAATGTTGCTGTTAGTTATATAGCGTTAACCAGATGCAGATTTACGATTGGCGAACCCATGCATTTACAGCCGTTTTCCTTTTGTTTTCTTTTGTTCTTCATGCAGTGATGTCTGGACTCTCCAACATGACGTCACTGGTCATGATAAAAGTGATTTAAGTTGCCTTTGATTCTTTAGCGTATAATAAGTCTAAGTCATTCTCACAAAATGGAAGGGCTGTGTGAAAGAAATTCTAGTCTAGGAAGGTAGCACAGATTGGCGTCTATGAAGATACACTCTTAAAATGTTATTTACCAAAGGAGGGGAGTCAGGCTATATATCCTAATAACCAGATGATTGCTGCTTATAAATGTGTGAGAAGTAATACATTCCAGAGTAATTAGGATTTAATTGGAAATTGTTGACCGTGCTTGTATTTAAAAGTCTTACCTCCTCTTTTTCTTTTCTTCCAAATGTACTGATTTTGTGAATTGATGAAACCAGTATCAAATTTGCCACAGACTCTGTGTGTTGATGACACAGCCCAGGAAGCAGAAAACTTTAAAAATTAATTCCTAGAAAACATAGCATGGCAGCCTCCACTGTGGTTTCTGAGGCACCCAATTAAGCTGAATTTGTCTTCTCTATCTTCCTTAGTCCTGGAAATTGTTTTCAGAATATGGGGGAAAGCAATATAGGTAAAGCCTGGTACCAGATTCTTCTTTTAAAAAATAAACCCAAACCCAATTAAACATAAATAACTGAAGAGTCTCCAAAGATACAGTTCTTAGAAGTTATAATAATCCTTTATATTTAGGTTTTTACAGTGCAGTGTGTGCTCATATCTCATTTGGACCTCCAGCTTGAGAAGACAAGATGTGTATTAGTATCTTCACTTGACAGTTAAAAAAGAGAGTCAGCTGGTTATCAGACTAGTCATGCTGGAGACAGAAGTAGAATCTAGATTTTCTGTTTTATGGTCCATTGCTTTTTGACTTGACCGTTTTGTCCAGGTGGTATCATTCTTGGCACCAGGCCGTGATTTCTAAAGGGCATTTTCCTGGGCGCCTGGGTGGCTCAGTTGTTAAGCGTCTGCCTTCGGCTCAGGTCATGATCCCAGGGTCCTGGGATCAAGCCCCGTATAGGGCTCCCTGCTCAGCAGGAAGCCAGCTTCTCCCTCTCCCTCTCCCCCTGCTTGTGTTCCCTCTCTTGCTGTGTATCTCTGTCAAATAAATAAATATAATCTTAAAAAAAAAAAAAGGGGCATTTTCCCGTATAGACATCTACAAAGCCTAGTACTTGACTTTAAAGTAACTACTGGAAAGAATTACGGGAGTCTTTCTAGTTCTTTCTTTTTTAAAATTTTTTATTTTTTTTATTATTGTGTTAATCACCATACATTACATCATTAGTTTTTGATGTAGTGTTCCATGATTCATTGTTTGCATATAACACCCAGTGCTCCATGCAGTATGTGTCCTCTTTAATACCCATCACCAGGCTAACCCATCCTCCCACCCCCTCCCCTCTAGAACCCTCAGTTTGTTTCTCAGAGTCCATAGTCTCTCATGGTTTGTCTCCCCCTCCGATTTCCCCCCCTTCATTCTTCCCTTCCTGCTCTCCTTTTTTTTTTTTTTTTTTTTTTAACACATACTGTATTATTTGTTTCAGAGGTACAGGTCTGTGATGCAACAGTCTTACACAATTCACAGCACTCACCATAGCACATACACTTCCCAATGTCTATCACCCAGCCACCCCATCCCTCCCACCCCCCACCACTCCAGCAATCCTCAGTTTGTTTCCTGAGATTAGGAATTCCTCATATAGGTGAGATCATATGATACATGTCTTTCTCTGATTGACTTATTTCGCTCAGCATAATACCCTCTAGTTCCATCCACGTTGTTGCAAATGGCAAGATTTCATTCCTTTTGATGGCTGCATAATATTCCATTGTATATATATACACCACATCTTCTTTATCCATTCATCTGTCGATGGACATCTTGGTTCTACCATAGTTTGGCTATTGTGGACATTGCTGCTATACACATCGGGGTGCACGTACCCCTTTGGATCCCTGCATTTGTATCTTTGGGGTAAATACCCAGTAGTGCAATTGCTGGATCATATGGTAGCTCTATTTTCAACTTTTTGAGGAACCTCCATACTGTTTTCCAGAGTGGCTGCACCAGCTTGCATTCCCACCAACAATGTAGGAGGGTTCCCCTTTCTCCGCATCCCCGCCAACATCTGTCGTTTCCTGACTTGTTAATTTTCGCCATTCTGACTGGTCTGAGGTAGTATCTCATTGAGGTTTTGATTTGGATTTCCCTGATGCCGAGCAATGTTGAGCACTTTTTCATGTGTCTGTTGGCCATTTGGATGTCTTCTTTGGAAAAATGTCTTGTTCATGTCTTCTGCCCATTTCTTGATTGGATCATTTGTCCTTTGGGTGTGGAGTTTGATAAGTTCTTTATAGATTTTGGATACTAGCCCTTTATCTGATATGTCATTTGCAAATATCTTCTCCCATTCTGTCGGTTGTCTTTTGGTTTTGTTGACTGTTTCTTTTGCTGTGCAAAAGCTTTTTATCTTGATGAAGTCCCAATAGTTCATTTTTGCCCTTGCTTCCTTTGCCTTTGGTGATGTTTCTAGGAAGAAGTTGCTGCAGCTGAGGTCGAAGAGGTTGCTGCCTGGGTTCTCCTTTAGGATTTTGATGGATTCCTGTCTCACATTTAGGTCTTTCAACATTTTGAGTCTATTTTTGTGTGTGGTGTAAGGAAATGGTCCAGTTTCATTCTTCTGCCTGTGGCTGTCCAATTTTCCCAACACCATTTGTTGAAGTGACTGTCTTTTTTCCATTGGACATTCTTTCCTGCTTTGTCAAAGATTAGTTGGCTATAGAGTTGAAGGTCCATTTCTGGGCTCTCTATTCTGTTCCACTGATCTATGTGTCTGTTTTTGTGCCAGTACCATACTGTCTTGATGATGACAGCTTTGTAATAGAGCTTGAAGTCCGGAATTGTGATGCTGCCAGCTTTGCTTTTCTTTTTCAACATTCCTCTGGCTATTCGGGGTCTTTTCTGGTTCCATACAAATTTTAGGATTATTTGTTCCATTTCTTTGAAAAAAGTGGATGGTATTTTGATGGGGATTGCATTGAATGTGTAGATTGCTCTAGGTAGCATTGACATCTTCACAATATTTGTTCTTCCAATCCATGAGCATGGAACGTTTTTCCATTTCTTTGTGTCTTCCTCAATTTCTTTCATGAGTATTTTATAGTTTTCTGAGTACAGGTTCTTTGTCTCTTTGGTTAGATTTATTCCTAGGTATCTTATGGTTTTGGGTGCAATTGTAAATGGGATCGACTCCTTAATTTTTCTTTCTTCTGTCTTGTTGTTGGTGTACACGAATGCCACTGATTTTTGTGCATTGATTTTATATCCTGCCACTTTACTGAATTCCTGTATGAGTTCTAGCAGTTTTGGGGTGGAGTCTTCTGGGTTTTCCACATAAAGTGGTCATATCTGCAAAGACTGAGAGTTTGACTTCTTCTTTGCCGATTTGGATGCCTTTGATTTCTTTTTGTTGTCTGATTGCTGTGGCTAGGACTTCTAATACTATGTTGAATAGCAGTGGTGATAGTGGACATCCCTGCTGTGTTCCTGACCTTAGGGGGAAAGCTCTCAGTTTTTCCCCATTGAGAATGATATGAACTATGGGTTTTTCATAGATGGCTTTTATGATATTGAGGTATGTACCCTCTATGCCTATACTCTGAAGAATTTTGATCAAGAAAGAATGCTGTACTTTGTCAAGTGCTTTTTCTGCATCTATTGAGAGGATCATATGGTTCTTGTTCTTTCTTTTATTAATGTATTTTATCACATTGATTTGCGGATGTTGAACCAACCTTGCAGCCCAGGGATAAATCCCACATGGTCGTGGTGAATAATCCTTTTAATGTACTGTTGGATCCTATTGGCTAGTATTTTGGTGAGACTTTTTGCATCCAAGTTCATCAAGGATATTGATCTGTAATTCTCCTTTTTGATGGGGTCTTTGTCTGGTTTGGGGATCAAGGTAATGGTGGCCTCATAAAACGAGTTTGGAAGTTTTCCTTCCATTTCTATTTTTTGGAACAGTTTCAGAAGAATAGGTATTAATTCTTGAAATGTTTGGTAGAATTCCCCTGGGAAGCCATCTGGCCCTGGGCTCTTGTTTGTTGGGAGATTTTTGATGACTGCTTCAATTTCCTCAGTGGTTATAGATCTGTTCAGGTTTTCTATTTCTTCCTGGTTCAGTTTTGGTAGATTATACATGTCTAGGAATGCATCCATTTCTTCCAGATTATCTAATTTGCTGGCATATAGTTGCTCATAATATGTTCTTATAATTGTTTGTATTTCTTTGGTGTTGGTTGTGATCTCTCCTCTTTCATTCATGATTTTGTTGATTTGGGTCCTTTCTCTTTTCTTTTTGATAAGTCTGGCCAGGGGTTTATCAATCTTATTAATTCTTTCAAAGAACCAGCTCCTAGTTTCGTTGATCTGTTCTACTGTTCTTTTGGTTTCTATTTCATTGATTTCTGCTCTGATCTTTATTATTTCTCTTCTCCTGCTGGGTTTAGGCTTTATTTGCTGTTCTTTCTCCAGCTCCTTTAGGTGTAGGGTTAGGTTGTGTACTTGAGACCTTTCTTGTTTCTTGAGAAAGGTTTGTATTGCTATATACTTTCCTCTTAGGACCGCCTTTGCTGCATCCCAAAGATTTGGAACAGTTGTGTTTTCATTTTTATTTGTTTCCATGAATTTTTTAAATTCTTCTTTAATTTCCTGGTTGACCCATTCATTCTTTAGTAGGATGCTCTTTAGCTTCCATATATTTGTGTTCTTTCCAACTTTCCTCTTGTGATTGAGTTCTAGTTTCAAAGCATTATGGTCTGAAAATATGCAGGGCATGATCCCAATCTTTTGGTAGCAGTTGAGACCTGATTTGTGACCTAGGATGTGATCTATTCTGGAGAATGTTCCATGGGCACTAGAGAAGAATGTGTATTCTGTTGCTTTGGAATGGAATGTTCTGAATATCTCTGTGAAGTCCATTTGGTCCAGTGTGTCGTTTAAAGTCTTTATTTCCTTGTTGATTTTTTTGCTTAGATGATCTGTCCATTTCAGTGAGGGGGGTGTTAAAGTCCCCCACTATTACTGTATTGTTGTCAATGTGTTTCTTTGCTTTTGTTATTAATTGGCTTATATAATTGGCTGCTCCCATGTTAGGGGCATAGATATTTACAATTATTAGATCTTCTTGTTGGATAGACCCTTTAAGTAGGATATAGTGTCCTTCCTCATCTATTTTAACAGTCTTTGGTTTATTTATTTATTTTTTTAAAAAGATTTTATTTATTTATTTGAGAGAGAGAATGAGATAGAGCATGAGAGGGGGGAGGGTCAGAGGGAGAAGCAGACTCCCTGCCGAGCAGGGAGCCCGATGCGGGACTTGATCCCAGGACTCCAGGATCATGACCCGAGCCGAAGGCAGTCGCCTAACCAACTGAGCCACCCAGGCACCCCCAGTCTTTGGTTTAAAATCTAATTTGTCTGATATAAGGATTGCCACCCCAGCTTTGTTTTGGTGTCCATATGGTAAATGGTTTTCCACCCCCTCACTTTGAATCTGGGGGTGTCTTTGGGTCTAAAATGAGTCTCTTCAGACAGCATATCGATGAGTCTTGTTTTTTAATCCAATCTGATAACCTGTGTCTTTTGATTGGGGCATTTAGCCCATTTACATTCAGGGTAACTATTGAAAGATATGATTTTAGTGCCATTGTATTGCCTGTAAGGTGACTGTTACTGTATATTGTCTGTGTTCCTTTCTGGTCTATGTTACTTTTAGACTCTCTCTTTGCTTAGAGGACCCTTTTCAATATTTCCTGTAGGGCTGGTTTCATGTTTGCAAATTCCTTTAGTTTTTGTTTGTCCTGGAAGCTTTTTCTCTCTCCTTCTATTTTCAGTGACAGCCCAGCTGGATATAGTAATCTTGGCTGCATATTTCTCTCATTTAGTGCTCTGAATATATCCTGCCAGTCCTTTCTGGCCTGCCAGGTCTCTGTGGATAGGTCTGTTGCCAATCTAATGTTTCTACCATTGTAGGTTACATATCTCTTCTCCTGAGCTGCTTTCAGGATTTTCTCTTTGTCTCTGAGACTCGTAAGTTTTACTATTAGATGTCAGGGTGTTGCCCTATTTTTATTGATTTTGAGAGGGGTTCTCTGTACCTCCTGGATTTTGATGCCTGTTTCCTTCCCCAAATTAGGGAAGTTCTCTGCTATAATTTGCTCCAATATACCTTCTGCCCCTCTCTCTCTTTCTTCTTCTTCTGGGATCCCAATTATTCTAATGTTGTTTTATCTTATGGTATCACTTATCTCTCGAATTCTGCCCTTGTGATCCCGTAGTTGTTTATCTCTCTTTTTCTCAGCTTCTTTATTTTCCATCATTTGGTCTTCTATATCACTAATTCTGTCTTCTGCCTCATTTATCCTAGCAGTTAGAGCTTCCATTTTTGATTGCACCCCATTAATAGCCCTTTTGATTTTGACTTGGTTAGATTTTAGTTCTTTTATTTCTCCAGAAAGGGTTTCTCTAATACCTTCCATGCTTTTTTCAAGCCCAGCTAGTCTTTAAAATCATCATTCTGAACTCTAGTTGCAACATCTTACTAATGTCCGTATTGATTAGGTCCCTCGCAGTCAGTACTGCCTCTTGTTCTTTTTTTTGAGGTGATTTTTTCCATCTTGTCATTTTGTCCATAGGTAAGAGAATAGATGAATGAAAGAACAAAATGCTAACAGGGTAATAACGTGCCCAGAAAATATACACTAAACAAATCAGAAGAGACCTGAAACCGGGTGAAAAGAAAGGGAAAGAAAGAAAGAAAAAAAAAAAAGATAAAAACAAAGAAACAAAAACAACAAAAAAACCCAGAATATGATCAGATATGATCAGGCTGGTGCATAGATCAGTGCCACACACTAGATTTTGGGCATATTTTGGTCTGTTAGAAGAAAGTGCCTCCCAAAATTTTAAAGAAAGAAAAATTTGTATATGTACAAAAATAAGGGTTAATACGATGAAGGGATGGAATATGACTGTAAAGATGAAAATTATAAAAGATTTTATAAAAGGAATTGATAAGTTGGTTGAAAAAAGAAAGGATTAAAAAAAAAAAAAGAATGTGATCAGGCAGGAGACTAGAACAAAGCCATACACTAGAGATTTAGGGTATATTTTGGTCTGTAGAAGAAACTATATCCCAAAATTTTAAGGAGAGAACAACTTATATATATATATATACCAAAAATAAGGTTAACTACTATGAAGGGATAGAATATGACTCTAAAAATGAAAAATAAAAAAGATTTTTAAAAGGATTGATAGTTTAAAAAGGGAAAAAGAGAAATTCAAAAAAAAGAAAAAAAAGAATTAAAAAAATTAACTTTGAAAGACTAAAGAATCATGGTAAAAAAGCCATGGATTCTATGTGCAGTATTCCCCTAGCTCTGGAGTTCTGCCGTTCTCATTGATCGGTAAACTTGGTCTTGGCCGGCTGCTCCTGCTGATCTTCTGGGGGAGGGGCCTGTTGCCATGGTTCCCAAATGTCTTTGCCGGAGGTGGAATTGCCCCACCCTTGCCGGTCCAGGCTAAGTAATCTGCTCCGGTTTGCTCTCCGGGGCTTTTGTTCCCTGCGAGCTTTCCGTACAGCTTTAGAGGATGAGAGTGAAAATGGCGGCCTCCCAATCTCCACCCTGGAGGAGCCGAGAACTCGGGGCCCTGCTCCTCAGTGCACCCCCAGAGAAAAGCAGTCAGTCACTCCTGTCTCTCCTGTCTCCAGCCGCACTCCATGCTCACCCTGCCTGTGATCGTGCGTTTCTATCTCTGGCACCGGACCCCGTGTGGAGTCTCCAAACCCAGCAGATCCCTGCGGTGCGCTCCTGCGCTGCTCCTCCCAGGGGAGGAAGGGGAGTCTCCCCGGACCTGCCGCTTGTTGGGTCCCTGCTGGAGGAGCAGTGGCCCGACTGTGCCACGGATCATGGTTTATGGCCACCCCGGGCTGAGAGCCCGTGCCTCGGCTCCGCCTCTGCAGCCGACTTCCCTGCTCCGATACCTAGGAGCTCTGGGAGCTCTACCGCACTCAGGCACCCCCGGTCTTTCTGTGACCCCAAGGGTCCTGAGATCACAATGTCCCACGAGCGTTCCACACCCCCTTAGCCACTAGAGCGACGTCCCTCAGTGGAGCCGACTTCTAAAATTTCCGATTTTGTGCTCCACGGCTCTATCACTTGCCAGAAGCGGCCAATGGAGGCCCCTCCCCCGCCGTCTATCCTCCCGAATATCGCCTCAGATTCACTTCTCTGCACGTCCTACCTTCCAGAAAGTGGTCGCTTTTCTCTTCAGAGAGTTCCTGCTATTCTTTTCTTCGATCTCCTGTTGAGTTCATAGGTGGTCAGAATGGTTTGATCCCTATCCAGCTGAATTCCTGAGACCAGACGAAATCCAGGTCTCCTGCTCCTCCGCCATCTTGCTCCTCCCTCCTTTCTAGTTCTTTCTTTTTGCTCCTTCAGTTGGATTCTTAGAACCTGCCTACCAGAACCGAAAGAGGAGGTTAGGGTTGCTGGTTGAAGTTAGAATCTCTTTCTTCTGTTATTCCTGGCTTCCTTCGGTTAAAACCCTGACTGATCAAAACCTCAGAACTTCCGAATTCCTTCTATTTGTTTCTGTCTCTTCATCTAGAATTCCTTAAATTCCTAGATTAGGTACCTATCTAGTTGACTAGAATTGTTTTCTTTTCACTGTCCCTTATGCTTTTATTCTAACCAGATCTCAGAGTTGTTATGTATTTACTTATTTTTTAGGAAACCATTAGGCCATTTTCTCTTTCTAGGGTGTCTGTGACTTGGGACAGCATATCTCCTTTGCTGTTAAAATCTGGCTGTGTGCCTGTCTTTCTGTATCTGTTTTTGTTTACTGACCTGTCCAACTGGTACTCTTATCACCCAGGCCTTCATCGGGTGGTATTTTGTCTATTGGCTTCTACTCTGTCCACCTGCCCTTGTTCATTTTTCTTGTGTACCCCAACAGGGACCAGTCTCTCCATTACTGACCCCTAGGCCTCTCCTGAATCCTGAGGGCTCTGTGCCCATCTGGCTGATAGCTAGGCTTCTCTAGATCTTTCCACACTCATTTCCTATTGTCCGGAGTCCCACCCCTTGCTAGGATAGCACCCCAAAGCAGTGACACCTTGAGGTTACAGGGTTTTGCAGCCAATCTTAACAGAATATTCCTAAAATCACAATGAAGAAAGAGAAAATATTCTTAGTGTACCAGTTGGGAAGTCTTGAGTACTCAAAGCAGGACTTCGTGTGACCCTGCATGCTTTAGATCAGCCTTTCCCAAGGAATATTAGTTATGCAAACTGCCTGCCAGAGAGGGGTTGCACAGTTAACAGGTCAGGGAAACTGTGTGTATTTCTCCTTTTGGAAGTTTATAATGTATATTAACATATTAAAGATTCTAAGATGAACTGCGGTAAACATACCTTGTTTCGAACCAGGGAATTTTGATATTTCTCAACTCCTTGGACCATTGAATCCTCTACCATCATTACTGTTTTTATTTGTTGTGACGCTTACTAGCCCCTCTGGAACATTTGGGAGAAATACTGTAGATACTGCAGACTCACCCAGTGCTGCTTCTGCCCTGAGGCTAAAGCACCCCTTCTTCTCTCTTTTCTGTCTCTCCATGCTTCTCCCCAGCCTCCCTCAATGTAGGCACCTTATTCTTTAAAATTTAGTGTGGGTGTCATTTGATGTTGTATTTCCCCGGCCATCGGGGAAATTGCTCCCCGCACACCGCATACAGTCATACCTGCTCTGTGTTTTCATAATCCTCGATGCCTGTCTCTATCATGTGAACCTACTGCATTGTGTTGTCATTTTGCGTGTCTGCAAACCCCCCGTTGCACCCGGAGCTCTTTGAGGGCAGATACTTTTGGTATCACCAGGCCCTAATACAGGATATGTATTCGCTAGTGATAATTCCATGAAAAAAATGATTAGCTTTCTATCATCAGGATGACTCCAAGCCCTGCCTATATTCCACATCCACTTGGCACCCAGGAGACTAACCTATCCTTGCTGTGCTGGGCCGAGGTGCCTCACCATCACCTCTGTGCTCCACCGGCTCTCACCTGAGTTCCCTTTTCCTTGCTTAAGCTGCTGCAGAGGGCAGAAAACACGTCTACTGCTTGAACTGGGACAAGAGCCCAATGTCTTTACTTATAAGCTGCCCCTATGAGTGTGTGATTCTCCTAGAAATCCCTCACTTGGTTTCAGTGTACTGGGATCGAAGTGGGATGGAGGGAAAGCCTTCACATACTTTCTCTAGACCAGCAGTTGACAGTGTCGAGGGTTCTCCTCCAGGTCCCCATTTCTGCTGATACTGGTTGTACTAATGGCGTAGAAATTGAACCAGTTCTGCCCCCAGTTACCAAGTTCCGGGGAGTTGTGTGTCTAGCATGTGACAGCTTTGTTTAGGATGGGGGCAGAGTCTTGGGCTTTGGCTGTATTTACAATCTTGAGATATATATATATATATAACTTATACTTTACGGAAGGTCCATTATGAACTCTTAAAGACAGTGGCTCTGTTGTGTATGTTTTCTATATATTGCTAAACTCACTGATTGTAATATGCAATATTTTGCCATAAAGCACTGGACTAAATCCAAATCACTTTTTATTCTGACTTGTTATGAGAGATGCCTGGCTGTAGTTTTAGATATTCAGGTGAACATTCTAGAGTCCCAGGATTCTCCTCTTACTTGAGAGCGCTTGGACCTCTAAAGAGAATGCAGGCTTAAATTAGCTTTGCCTTGGACAGGTCTCTGAGAGAGGAGAAATTCTGGCCGACCCAACCACTGATTGGTCGAAGAGCCAGCCTAGTTATGTACTTGGGAATTTATAGTCTGAAGTATGGTAATATGTTCCCTGGCCAGCAGATTCATGAGGCCTACTATAGAAAAATTAATTTCATTTACAGTTTGGTTTACTCAAGTCTTTTTACTGAGTACTCAGTTAATTTCTGAGATTTTGAATATCCTTTATAGAATTTGGTTTGAGGACAAGTAGGCCATGAACATTTGCTGGGTACTTACCTGTAGAGTGTTCCAAGTTACTGTAATCTTTGATTTAAAATGAATGTATTTAACTTCCAGGGTGAAAAGGAACAGCCCGTGTTTGCAGTGACTGGCCTTCGATGGGGATCCTTCAGAGATGCTGGCGTCAAAGTTAGCAAGTAAAGGATCACTGTACTGATGTGGGATGATTTTTTAAAAAATCTTTTTCTGCTCCTGTCTTTGAGGTTTCAATATACAGTGATCATCTAAGAAGAAATTTGATGGGCCTGGAGGTTGAATTTCTTATGAATAATAGAGGCAGAGGTTTAGATCTGACACACAGAAAGGTTGGGGAAGGTTCCCGTTTCCTCCACACTAGCTTGGTAGTAAAGCGGCGGAGACCGCATCTCTGTCCCTGGACATCGTGTTTGAGCACAGGCCAGGCTCACTCCAGACTGGGGTTGCCTGGCATCCTGCAGCCTGTTGGGCTGGCCCTGCGGGGGCCCCAGCCTTGTGGAGCCTTTCCAGCCCTGGAAGACTGGCCCTGAGAGGTGTTCTTGTCGAAAGCCTGGTGGATCGAGAGACCACAGGCTGCCTCTCTCAGAAGGAAGAAAGGTGGACGCCTGGCTGTGTTGTGAGCTGAAGAAACAGGCCTGTCTCGGCAGTGAGGAGAGGGCCATGACTGGCTTCCATGGGAATGAACTCTCTTTCCTGAGAGTTCATGGTGCCGGATGAAACTGTTGGCTTGGAAAGCAGCTGAGTTGTGTTCTGTTCCCAGTGGAGGGTAGTGCAGGTGCAGGCTTCCTGAGGGGGGACTGACTCCATATCTGGTGGGTAGTGCTTTTTCTTTACCTTTTTTTTTTAACATCAGGCTTATAGTTTTAGTATAGTTTAAGTGAATCATGATTGATCTCACAGCAAAAGATGCCTCTTTCCCCTCATAGGCTTTCCTGCCACACTCTTTTTATGGAAATTTCTCTTAATTGTCTCACTTTGTTATTCCTGCTAATGAGGTTCTCGAGAGTGGAATGCCAAAGAGAGATGTGCTGTATTGTATTATACACTGCACTGTTGAGCATTTCAACATTGTTTTTATGTGTAAGTTGGCCATGATTACCTTGATTCCACAAATCCACCTTATGGTATTTATTTTTTTTTTAAAGATTTTATTTATTCGGGGCGCCTGGGTGGCTCAGTCATTAAGTGACTGCCTCTGGCTCAAGTCATGATCCCAGGGTTCTGGGATCGAGCCCCGCATTGGGCTCCCTGCTCAACAGGAAGCCTGCTTCTCCCTCTCCCACTCCCCCTGCTTGTGTTCCCTCTCTCGCTGTGTCTCTCTCTGTCAAATAAATAAATAAAATCTTAAAAAAAAAAAAGATTTATTTGAGAGAGAGAGCATACAAGTGGGGCGGGAGGTGGGGGCAGAGGGAGAAGCAGACTCCCTGCTCAGCAGGGAGCCCACAGCGGGACTTGATCCCAGGACGCTGGGATCATGACCTGAGCCGAAGGCAGATACTTAACTGACTGAGTCACTCGGGGGACCCAACAAATCCCCTTATGTTTTATCTGTGATCTTGAATATGAGCAACTCACCAAGAGTAATTGCTTTGTTTTCCCTGAAAAAGTCTGGTGAGATCAAATTGCTTCCTGAAGTGTGTTAATCAACAACTGAGCGCTAGCATAGGTCAGCCCCTTTAGGAGTATCTCACACACTTGCCCCTATTTTGACTGATTTTTGAACAATGAATTTTAAAATTTTGGTGGTGATTATCTAACAGCTCAACTGGGAGCTTCCACGGAGCCCCTCTGTGTGCCGTGGAAGAAACAGTAGGATGCAAGAAATGATTTGCTGTCTGGCCATCAGGCTACAAGCATAGTGTCGATGCTGTGCCATTGGTAGAGATGAGTGCAACTACGGACAGCGTCTCTCTGGCCAGCTGGGAAATGAAACAGATTATTATGTAAGCTTAGAAAAAACCAGATGATCAAGGTGCTCATTTGCAGCATCACAGTATGAACCTGAATAATAATTAGGATGACTCCACATTGCTCTTTGGATTCTATCTAATCCCCTTATTCTGGCATTCAAGGCCCAACTTGATCCGTCATCAACCCTAATTTCATAGTTATGTATCGTTACTTTTAAGTCTTTAATGTGGATACTGTTCTCAGTGTTTCCTGTGCCTTTGCTATTCCTCTTGCCTAGAATGACTTCTTTCCCTCTTTCATGGATCTAAATCCAAACCATGTTTTTAAATCCCACGCCCTTACTTTGCTCTTGTGCCATTCATCATGCAGGCCTGGTTGTCCTGATGATTTCCAGTCCTTAGTGATTTCTTTTCCCTTCTTGACTCTCCTCACCAATAAATAGTGATCAGTTGACACCGATATATATATATCACATATATATATATATATATATATATATATGGTCATTTATTGTTTTCTGTTACTTTTTTGGGCTTTATTTTCTCAAGTTATAAGCCTTCTAAGGCAGGAATTTTATACTCTTACTTCTGTTTCCTTCATATACATAGTAAATGCTAAATAAATGCATATTGAACAGAATCAAATAGGGAGCACTTAAGATGAGCTGGTAGGAGACAGATAAATTTTAAGAGAGGAATCCATTTTATGTCACTTTTCTAATTCCTGGTAGGCATCTTTCTCTCTACACTAGCTTTTATGTATTTAGCAGTATGCGGTAGGCCCTCTTCATTCCCAGATTTAGCATTTCCCATTTTGAAGCTGCGTAACACGAGTAATGTGAAGTTAGGCTGATTTACAGATTTTAATTGTGTGTGTGTGTGTGTGTGTGTGTGTGTGTGAGAGAGAGAGAGAGAGAGAGAGAGAGAGAGAACATGGTGTACAGGATCCAGTCATTTAGCGTGTGTGTGTATGTGTGTGTGTGTGAGAGAGAGAGAGAGAACATGGTGTACCAGGATCCAGTCATTTAGCATGTGAGGCACACACCAGACCACCCAGCATCTGCATCTCATTGTGGCTTCATCATCCTCCACTCATTGCTCTTTTGAATGTAGACTCTGCTACATTCTGTGGTTGAAAGTGTATATTACGGTGATACCTGTGAATTGAGAGAGTCAGGGAGACGCTGATTATGTATTTCTTGTAAATTGCAAAGATCTATGCACCATGTAACTAATTACGCCCTATTTGACACGACATTGAAATGCAGATTAAAAACTGTCCTGCTTTTTTGTGCGAAAGCACAATCCCCAGGCCTCCAGAGCTGTGAGTAGAGAGTAATTCATAGTACATCCCTCACACTAGAGGTGATTGTGAAGAGTATCCACAGTAGAGGTGCAGTTTTAACGTACTGTCCTTCGTGAATGGTGTCTATCACGTTGACAGTTCTCTTAATATTCTAATCAGATTTTTGTCTTGATCTTTCTCAGGTACTGGTATCTCGGGCCTCTAAAAACCAAAGCAGCTCACTTCTTCAGCACTCTTAAGGTAAATGCAATTTCCAGTGTAGAAATTTCCCGTGTTATTTTGTTGTTACTCTATGATGTGTGGATTTGGATTTTTAAAAATTCCCTGCTACAGATACATCTGACATGTTCCAAATGGGGGATATTTACTTAGATACGAATGCAGGAAGCATTCCTGTTGGATAAGCCATCACTCCTCATCTACCAGCTCATTCCCTCCCTTACCAAACTCATACTTAATTTCTCTTTAATATTCCACTTCCCTTTGCTTACTTATTCACTCACTCTTGCCAGACAAACCTGGAGCAGAATGACCTATATCTTATCCATTATTTGTAAGGGTATCTACATTAGTATCTGGAAATGAATTGAAGATTTGCGTCCGAAAGTATGTAATTGAACAGACTTGTGTATAATAGAGTAGGTTTCAAACTGCTAGCAAAATATGGGTAGTGGTTACGGTCTTAGACCGTACAAATAGAGACTATTTCCAACGTCAGAGAACATTCCATCGGGCACTGCTATGATAGCCTGTCCACTGAAAGATGTTGGCATAGAGAAAAGCTGGACAGTGTGTATTGATGAAAAGCTAATAGCAAAGTCATCCTTACCTGTGGATAACATCCCGTGTTCAGCTTTTATGCAAATCAAAGCAGTGTATTCAGAAGTTGGCAGGTCAATCTGAAAATTGGCTTATGAAGTTTGTAGTGAAAATATTGGTTCTAATGTTAATATTCAGAGCATCAAGTGTTTTTCTAATTATAAAAATGATGTATGTCCATTACATAACATTTGGAAAACAGGTCCCTTCACCTTCTAAATAAATTCTTGTTGTGTTAAAGAAATGTAAAAAAACCCTTAAGTACTGGAGGTAGCTGATTAACATGATTATGAACATGAACTTGGAGGGCAATGCCTTTCTACACTGAAGGCAGACCGTTTTAGTAAAATGCATTGTTACTCTTGCTTAAGGGAGTAAAAGTGGTGGAGTGGGGGTGCAGTTAGGGACAGTAGAGTAGCTGCGTATTTAAGTTGTCAAGTCAGGGAGAATGTAACCTCTTTCCAGCATTTCTTCAGCAGTTATTAAATATCTAGTGTGGCCAGTCCTGCTATCTGCTTGGAATACAAATTCAAGTAAGGCAGGTTTCCTGCCCTCAAGGAGGATGCACGTTTGGGGAGTGTGAGGGACCAGTAAATCAGGGGTCTGGCAAGTTCTGGGAGAGCGTATGGAAAGATAAGGTGGGAGCAGGTTGGGGGGCAGGGGCATTCATATCTGGCTCAGGGGCAGCAACCTTCCCAGGGCAGGGAACACTTGTACTCAAGTTTGAGTCTACACAGGACTAGATAAAGGGCATTCCAGGTGGAGGAGCCGGGACATGTGAAGTGGTCGTGATGTCACGTGGCCATGGCCGGCTGGCGGGGGGGGGGGGCAACAAAAGGGCAGGAAGGGAGGGTTGGAGGGGAGGGGAGGACGTGGCAGGTTGGGATGCTGCGGCTGACTTTCACCATGAAAGCGCTGGGGAGTTACTGAGTCTTAAGCATGGGAGAGACATGAGCGGATCTGCGTTTTAGAAAAGTTATTTGTCACCAGTGTAGACAAGTGACTGCATGTGGATGGTTAAGACAAGAGTACCAGATAGAAGATGGTTCAAGTAAGCCAGGTGAGAAGTGATGAGGTCCGGACTAGTTTGCTAACTAGAGTTTTCCCTGAACGCTGACAATATTAGAGTAGGATCACCTGTGTGAAGATGAAATTTTCCGTTTGGCATATGGCGCAGACAGGCCAGGGATAGCCCCGAAGAATGGAAGCATGGGAAGCGCCGCAGAGCCGCCCATGAAGCCCAGAGGGGAAGGGGAGGGCCCCGTGAGTCCCCCTGAGAGAGACACTCTAGCCAGTGGGCGCCAGAGCGTCAAGAAGGGGCAGCACAGAGTCGGAATCAGGACGGGAAAGTGCCCGCTGACCTCGGCAGCCTCTGAAGGTTTGCTCAGCTCTTAAGTGGAGGGGCTGAGCCCCATCAACGAGAGTTAGGGGATAAAGGGGGATAAAGATGCACAGACAGCAGGGCTGGGCCGCTCCTTCAAGAGGCCTCACTTTGAAGGGAAGGAGATAGAAAAGGCAAAAGCTAGTGAGAAATATGGGGCCAGCGGAGTGTTGTTTTTATTGATTGGAGAGAGAACCGTGTCTTTCTACCCTGAAACAAAAGACAAGAAGAAAGGGAAGAGGTGAGAGACAAGGAGACACAGAACCAGGCTAAGTCAGCAAAACCCACGTGCAGGTCGGAGGGCGCGGGGCCCACGGTGCCCGGTCAGCCTTGGACAGAGGAAGGGATGCCTTTTTCCTTGAGAAGGAGAGAACTAGAGCAGAGGTCCAGGTACAAACAAATTTATAGAGCATCAGGCAGTTCTCACTGATGTTCTCACTGAAGTGAGATGGTCTCACTGAAGTGTGAGAAGCAAGGTGATCTGTTGAAAATGAAGTGGGTGGTAGTGATGGGATTTTGAAGAGAGATGAAAATAGGGAGGTGTGGAAGGATTATTGAGTGGCATTGAGGACCCGAGACCAAGAATTTGAAGTTGGCACAGGTGTACTTACCCGGATTGCCCCTCTACTAACATGGAGCCACGATGTGCAAGTACAGAAACCTAGTGACAGGATTGATCCAGAATAGGGGCTTTTCGGGGCACATATGATGTAACACCAAAGACACAGCAGGACCAGCAGTGATGGGAAAAGAGTGACTTAAAGTTATCAGCTGTTAATTAGGCACTGAGGGAAAATGGTTTAGTCAGGGACTGGAATTCTCAATGGGATTGGAAATTTGGTGTGGGGTTGGATCTTCAGGGGCCAAAAAAAACAACACCTCTCTCTTCCTGAGTTTGAACCAAGTTATGAAAGCAAATGCAGGAACCAGGCAGATGGAGATCAAAATACCAGCTTTATAAATGTCAGCAGGAGTAAAGGACACAGCTTAGATAATGCGGTCACAATCAGATTTCCAAATATTCCAAATTGAATTCATCCCCTTAAAACATCTCCTTCAGGGCAGACACTGCCATAGGAAGCCGACTGCATGAGGAAGCAGTGAGTCCCCAGGACAGCCACTTTCATGGCGGTGGGGGGGGAGAGAGAGAGAGAGAGAGAGAGAGAGAGAGAGAAGAGCCAGAATTGTTATTCCTTTGTAATTTACCACATGGAAGCCTGAGAACAGGGGAGTGGGTCACCCTGAGAGACATACTGGGCACAAAAGAATCAGTCAAAAAAAAACAAAACAGAAGAATATGGGACGTGGTTAGAGAGTAGGATATCAAGGTTTTAGATTTCTAGGATGGAATACTTCTGGGTAACAGGAAGGACCAGGATGTGGCCATGGAAATGGGTGGCTGGGGGCTTAGGACATCAGGGGCTGAGTGACTAGGGGGGTGTTTTAACTATTCCTGTGGACACTGATGAGCCTGGACTGGGGTGTCAGGAAGTAAAAGACAACCTAGAGTCTGAGTTCATGGTTGTCAAGATCGGCCTTCAGTAGGAAAAGAAAGCTTGAGGATTCCAAGCTCCAGAGTAGAGCTCATGCCAGTCAGTGAGATTACTGACTCGCCTTCTGGCAGGCATGGGTCGCTCCCTGACCTCTGCAGAGCTCCTCCCGGGGTTTGGCCTTGGGTGTGCCTGACAAGTTTTCTCTCTTCACGTTGAAAGGAGTGGCCTCAGACACATCACGCGTCTATCTCGTACACGGGACCTACGGAGAGACCTCCCAGGGCAGCAGACGAGACCCCTCCGCGGCCGTCTTTGTACCGGAGAATATTACGCAGGCTCGCGTCATACTGGGCACAGCCGCAGGACGGTGAGCCGCATGCTGGCTGCAGAGGCCTGGCCGGTGCAGGGCTGCCTAAAGCGGCCCCCACGTCAGCGGGAGCCGCTTGCCCGGTGCAGGAGAAGCCTTTCAAGGGCCCCTGTGCCACAGCAGGACCCAAACCTGCGCTGTCCCATGCATGCGTCCTTGGTGACAGACCATGACTGACTTTTATGCTTCTGTGGCTGCTCTGGTAGGGATGTTTCGGGTATAGAGACTGCATTTTGAGCCTGGCTCTTCGTCCTGGGTGTAAGAAACTATGAAATAAATAAAACTGAGGTGGCGAGTCCGCGGGCAGGCCTGGGTCCGGGCCAAGCTGAGCGCCAGCAGCTCGCCGTTGGTGCGGGAGTGATGAAATGTTAGCGGGAGACACTGACCTGAATCTAATCCCCCCACAGCCCTCTCCCAAGAGGCGAGCCCCGAGGTCTGGAAGGAAGTGCAGCTGTCCACCATCGAACTGTCCATCACGACGCGGAACAGTCAGCCTGACCTGACGGTGAGCGTGCCCTTTTACTAGCCAAGCCTTTGCTGTGGGACTACATGCTCTTCCGCTAATTGGGTATTTTTCTTTTCACCCTTTTGGGGGAGAGAGGAAAGGATCAGGGAAAAGAGGGTGTGGTGTGGTGTTTAAGGAAGAACAGCGGAGCGAGGCAGTAGCTTCAGGCTGGGCGGGCACTGCGTGGTAGCAACCAGGCTTTCTGAGAACTGAGGGCGGAAGGCCTTTAGAAATGAAAAGTTTGCCTGCTCCCTTTTGTCTCAGGAATAAAAAATTGTGGAACTTTTACTTGAGTGAATACCCATTATTTTTGTGACTATATTAAGTATATGGATTTAGGCCCCCAGGAGAAAAAAAAATATATACACATATACATAGAGTCTGCCCTGCTGACAGGCACGGTCCAGTGTGGTGGCTGCTAGACCCGTGGCTGTTTGAATTAAATAAAATTGAGCATTCATTTCAAGTGCCCGTAGGCCGTATGTGGTGAGTAGCTGCCGTACTGGAAAGCGCAGATACAGAACGTTTCTGTCAGTGCAGAAAGTTCTGGATGGTGCTCCTATTGACAAGACACCAAAAAAATGTCGAAATAAAAGCAGAGATTGACAAACTGGTCTGCCACCTATTTTTGTTTAGGTGGCACACAAACTAAGAATTGATGTTACATTTTCAAATGGTTGTGAGAAGATCAAAAGAATTTTTTGTGATACGCAGAAAGAATACGAAATCCAGGTTTCAATATCCATAAGAAAAGTTTTATTTGGAACAGCCACATTCATCCATATACGTGCTGTCTGTGGCTGATTTCACGTCCTGATGGCAGAGTCGAGTCGTCGCCACAGGCTCTCTGGCCCCAAATCCCCAAATACCGACTCCCTGGCCGTCTAGAGTTTTCTGATCCCTGCTGTAGAAAAAACCTGAGTAGTCTGCATGAGCAAGAATGTGAATAGAAAAGTTACCCTGTCCTGTGGACCCATCCAGGTCATCTGTGCACAGTTGACCTGGTCCGTCTGGAAACTGCATGTAGACTTGAACGTGGTGATGAACGTACGCATGCAGCCCGGAGTTCGACTCTGACATTAGTAGAGTAGTGAGTTGTTTTCTAATTAGAAAAGTAACATATGTCCATTGTATAACACGTGGGTAACACAGCTCCCTTCACCTTCTAAGTTCTAGTTGGGTTGAAGAGTTAAATTAGGAAAATCATGAAGCACTAGAGTGAAATCGAGGTGATTATCAATATAAACTCAGGGGAGGACCAGGCCTTTCTAAGCATGATGTCTAAGGCAAAAATCATATTGATGCATTTGTCTACTTACGATTAAAGAAACTATAAACAAAATTTTTAAGGACAGATTGGGAAAAAGAATGTGATACAGCAGGAGTTAATAGCTTTCCTTACAACAGACTCTTAAGAAATAGACAGAGGACTCCTATAAGTAACAGGCACGACAAGAATAGAAATTCACAAAGGAAATAAACATGGAAAAATAGCTTCTATTTGCTGAATATGTACTACCTGCCAGCCACTGCCCTGAGAATTTTACATACTTTTATATGCATGTAATAGGTCAGGAAACAGAAAAAGTGCTCACATCAAAGAAATGCAAATTAAAATAACAACGAAATGTCCTAAATTAAGCATGCTAGGGTGTGCCATGTTAGTGTGGGTGGGAAATGGGTGCTAATGCATTTCTGCTGGAACTGTAAATCAGAACACCCTTTCTTGATGGTGTCTTGCTGGTCTCTCTGAAGCATCTCAAACAGACTCAATAGGGCCCAGGGTATGCTTCTATTTCTAGGAATTTCTCCTACAGGAATAATCAGATGCATACACATACATAGTGTAGCCATTCCCTTATTTCTTACATGATGGAATTCTGCAAACACTGGTGAAAATGTATTAAGGTTGAAAAAAATAGATTATATTCCAGAGGAATTTCAAAAAGAAAGAGGAAATTTCTAATTATACATTGCTTTTATACCCCATCTCTGATAATAGGTATTTCTAGTGTTTTGTTCTTGTTCTTTTTACATTTTTCTTTTCTCTGATGACGGAATACCAATGAATGGATGGAGTTCGGTTGAGGGTGTGATTGTGGCCCCAGATTAGCCACATGCAGAGTGCCGAGTGCTTTTGATCTCAGTGCCAATTATGAGAGTGTAAGATTCTGTGCCGCTCATCACAAGGGGCAGTACATTCATTTTCTGTTTCCACACCTCTTCGTAAAAATAAAAGCAAATGCAAGAAAATATTCAAAGACAATGAAGCTGCCATGTGATAGCTCCAAACTCATTTATCATTTAAAAAAGTACATTCAGAGTCAAAGAGGCTTTAAGGGGTGTGCAATGTGTGGAAATTAGGATCTCTTGTACAGCTCTGTTCGCTGTATTTATAATAGCAAAATATGTGAAACAAATGAACCAGGGGACTGATTAAATCCATTCTGGTACACTTATTTAAGATGTTCTCTGTTTACTGACATGGAAAGATATTCATCATATATTGTTAAATGAAAAACCAGGGGCGCCTGGGTGGCTCAGTTGGTTAAGCAACTGCCTTCGGCTCAGGTCATGATCCTGGAGTCCCGGGATCGAGTCCCGCATCGGACTCCCTGCTCAGTGGGGAGTCTGCTTCTCCCTCTGATCCTCCCCCTCTCATGCTCTCTGTCTCCCATTCTCTCTCAGATAAATAAATAAAAAAAAAAAAGAAAAAAGAAAAACCAGGCTGCTGTGATACACATCACATGATTCTATTTTTACTTTAAAGAGAAACACTTTCACCTATAATTGAGTTTTGCGAATGATGGAGGTAAGGTAAGGCTTATAATCTTTGCCCATAGAAAGCCAGTTGTCCAAGCACCGTTTACTGAACATACTCTTCCTCCCCCTCCCCCATCTGCAGTAAGTCCCTCTTATGCTGAGAGAGCAGGTGTACACGGGCGTGTTTGTAGGTTCTCTCTTCAGTTGCTTTGTTCGTCTAAACCTGTTGCTACTACGCTTTTGATTATCATTGTTTTATAGTAAGTCCCTCTATGTTTTTCTTCTTAGAGAGTTTCTTGACTACTTTTGGCTCTTTGGCCTCTATAAATCCCTTAAAAGGTTTCTTTTATTAAGTTCCATATAAAAATCTGTTATATTGATCACGGGATTACACTGAACTTGTAGATCAATTTGAGGACAAATGATACTTCTCTAATATTGACTCTTCTGTTACGTGAACATGGCCTGGCTCTTCATTAGGCTGGGAATGCCTTTTAGTGAGGTTTCATAGTTCTAATATTTTGCCTTTTGCTGGATATATTCCTGGTTATCTTAATTTTTGATGCTACTGTAGATATATCCTTAAAATTTTGTTTTTGAATATTTGATTTAGATGGACATGTAATTGACTTTTTTTATACTGAATCAGCAACCTTATAACTAAATTCTTACTAAGTTTATTTTATGGATTCCTTTGGATTTTGTATAGATTCAATCATATCAGCTGCAAATAGTGCAAGTTTTGTTTTTCCTTTCAAATACTTAGCCTTCTGATCTTTTCTCTCACCTTACTACCTTGGCCAGGACCTCACTACAGTGTTCAGTAGACGTAGTGATAGCAGGCGTCGTTGTCGGACTTCTGATGTAGACAGAGAGGTTTCATTGTGGGATGCCTCGGTGGCTCAGTCGGTTAAGCAGAGTCCTGGAATCAAGTCCCACACCGGGCTCCTTGCTCAGCGGGAACCTGCCACTCCCCCTGCTTGTGCTGTCTCTCTGACAAATAAATAAAATCTTAAAAAAAAAAAAAAAAGAAAAGTCACCCCTACCACCCACACCATCTGATGTTTCTGTATTCTTTTCTCTCATTTTTCTGATGAACTCTCATATACTTCTAATATACTTATTTTCTAATATATTTCGTAATTTACCATTTCTCTCTCTATATAATTTACTGTTTTTGTACTGATACATTCTAACATGCTTCGAATATATTCTATAACTCATGGTTAGATTTTATTTTATTTTATATATTTATTTTTGTTTATTCCCTCCACTCTTCCCAGTAGAAGATAAATTCTTTGTAAGCAGAAATACTCGGTTTTTTAGTTCACTGATGTAACCCAAGCACCTGGAAGAGTTTGTGGTAGTTGACACTCAGTAAGTTGCTGCATAAAAGGTGAACTTAGAGCCAAGTCATCCCCCATATGTTCTGTAATTCCAGGCTGAGAGAGCGAGCTGCGTTTTGGTAGTGCTCTTTACTCTTCGGCAAAGGCTGTCCGCTCTCAGCAGCTCATGGATTATCCTGGGGCTACAGACTTTTGAACCTGCCCAAAAAGAAACAGTACCTGTATGAAGCAGTCACAGAAGTATTGGTTCTGATTTACAGAGAGCCAGGTTTGTACTGTTAGCCACTAACTGGTAGTAAACGGGGGGCAGTGCTCCAGGGACCCAGTCTGGTTTTACAGCCACTTCCTTGTAGCTCAGGTCTTCTAGAGCTTTTGGTGGACGGTAATGAGAAGTTTTTAAAATCTACTATGGCAGAAATGGATTGCTGCTCTTCAACTCGGGTTGCATATCAAAACTGCACGTAGAACATTTGAAGACACATACTTGGGGGGCACCTGGGTGACTCCGTCTGTTAAGCGTCTGACTCGTGGTTTCAGCTCAGGTCTTGATCTCGTGGGTTGTGAGATCGAGCCCCCCGAGTCAGGCTCTGTGCTCAGCAGGGACTCTGCTTGAAGATTCTCTTCCCCTGCCCCTCTCCTCACTTGCGCTCACTCTCTCTCTCAAGTAAATAAATCTTTAACCAAACCAACCAACAAACCCGCACATACTTGGGCTCTGCATACCAAGAAGCTGATCCGGCAGGTGTGGTGTGATGCTGATGTACAGTGAGGATGGAGGCTGGCTGGGGTAGACGGGCTGGAACTTGACCCCCGGGGAGGGAGCCCCAGAGACCACAGCAGCTGTGACGAGTAGTGTCGGGGCTTCGCAAACCTCCTACTCCGAGTTCCGACAAACCTGAGTTTTTGTTTAGCTTATCTGGGTAGTAAAAACCAACCAAACAGGGGCACCTGGGTGGCTCAGTCATTAAGCGTCTGCCTTCGGCTCAGGTCATGATCCCAGGGTCCTGGGATCGAGCCCCGCATCGGGCTCCCTGCTCTGCGGGAAGCCTGCTTCTCCCTCTCCCACTCCCCGTGCTTGTGTTCCTGCTCTCGCTATGTCTGTCTCTGTCAAATAAGTAAAATCTTAAAAAAAAAACAAAAAAAACAACCAAACAAGCAAGCAGTGATGAGGTGATGAGTTTTATGGTATGTAAATTATACTTCAGTAGGGTCTTAATGTAAAAAAGAAAGAAATATATTCAAGATTAAGTTACTAAAAGTAAAGGTCTCTGTATAATAAACAGCTTTAAAATATGAACCTCTGAGGCTAAAGGAGGACAACAGGCTGCATTAGCCAAAATGTAGAGTATTAATGTTAGTCTTTTTGACCTTGCAGAGCAAAGAAGACTTTATGAACATCTGCATTGAACCGGACACTGTCAGCAAAGGAGACTTCATAACTATAGGGTAAGTGGGCTGGGGTTTGTAGGAAATGCGGGTTAAGTAGTTCATATTCTAGCACGTACTATTCCGGATCCCCATGAAGTCTAAGATAGAGAGCAATGGAGGACTTCTGTGGTTTGGGGACTGTGTAGCCTCTTTCTTTCAAGTGTTTGGGTTGACACGTAAAATGTACCTCTCCTCCTACTTTGGCTTTTCCTGTTCGTTTTGGAAAAAACCCGAGTGTGGGGGCAAGCTGCCTTTCCAGTGAGAATAAGGATTCATGGGTGCCTGGCCCAGTGTCCAGAACTCTGGCTTCAGGGTCACAGTTGCTGGCTACAGATCTCGGTTCCGCCACGTTCTGGCCTCACGACTTGGACAGATCCTTTAACGTCTCTGGATCCTTTTCTCTGTGTATGGAACGGAATACTGTAATCACATCTAACTACCTCAGGATTGTTTTTGAGTCTCAAATGAGAGGATGTGTGGCAAAGTGTTTTTTGCGGTGAAGCACTTCACTGTTTCGGTTACTGCTCACATCAGACCACCTTGCCCCACTTGCAGGGCAGTAATGGAAAACCTGAAAAGGTATGGAGTACTTCGCACAATCTCCAGGCTTTTCCCTCTTCCACTAGAAAATATCCTCCAGTCCTGTCTGATTTGTTAAGCCCGACCTCTGCTGGAGTTTTATTGGTTAAGAATGCTCTAAACCCCCCACCCAGCTTCAGCACATCCTAGGAGCCCACGTGTTGCCATGCCAACTGGTAATCTGCTCAGCCAAGGTGGTTTGGTGCTTTGTCTCAGAGCTCCCTCTTGTGCCCACGTAGGGAGCAGACATTTCTGCTGTAGCCCCGCGGTCTCCATGGCTACTCTGTCATCTGCACCGCACGGGCAGCAGAAGTCTTTCACTGGTTTGCGTTGATCTTGCCTTTGGTACAAATTCTTCAGATGCTGAATAGCTGATTCTGCAGCCTTTGATTTCCTTGCTATCTGTAGTAGAAGGAAGAAAGGGAAAGCCTTTCCTTTCTCGAGAGTGGCCAGAAGTCTCACACTGTCTTAATTGAGAGTCTGGCCCACGGGGCCAGCTGTACTCAAATTTCCTTCATAATACTGACATCCAAAAATAGAAAGAAAAACCAATTATGTTGCTTAATGTAGGTGAGTCATTATGTTCTGCATCACTGCTGTCATCTTCAGCAGCAGGAACACGGTTACCTTTGGTCTCTACAGGAAGTGAGATTAAGTAATGTCTGTTTCCTCTGGGTACTGGAATAGAACATTGTGAGGTTGCTCTAGAAAACTCTGAAGCTTCATATACTAAAGAATTAACGTTATCATTTAATGCTAAAGAATGGACTAATTTACTTGGATTAGCTTTTACTCTTTCCACTGACCACGACTGGCTCCCAAGGATACATGTGCATGAGGAGTGAGTGTGTGTAGGCTGATAGTTTTACTCCAAGGTAAAGACAGTAGTATGCTAAGCAGACTGTTAATATGAATATAGAAAATCAGAAAGAACTGGTTGTTCATATGCAATATGTAAAAGAAATGTCTGCTTTAGAATAAAAAATGTTTTCTCGTTCAAGTAATGATAGACTCACAAGTACCAAATAACACAAGTTTAGTACTTTCCCTAAAAAAATTTTCATTCTAATTTTTAAAAGGATTTTTAATAGCCCATGAATTAGGTACAAAATCACTCGGTCTTAACTTCACACACAGTTCTCTACAGCAAGTTAACCTTCTCAATCTAGAATATATCACACTGCTGAGCAAGAATCATTGTGGGAAAGTTATTCACAAAACCCAAGGTTCAGCATAGCATGAGTCCATCCGTTTAAGCTCAACAAAAGAACTGGCTGTGCTCTCGTGATTGGAATGCAGTTGCCCGCCCTGGTGTCCAAACGTGCTTTTTCCTACACCGACAGAAGCAGAAAGGTGAGGGACCCCAAGCTGCGTGTGGCCGGCACCGAGTGTCTCCAGGCCAGCCAGTGCACTCTGCTGCTTCCTGAGGTAAGTGGGGCGCCCGTCCCACAGCTTCGGGTTCATTCTTGGTCCGTCTTCCTTTCTGTGAACAGACCCTCATGTCTAGGCGCCTGGTATGGGCTGAGCACTTGGGTCAGGCTCTGGGTGATGTTCAGGGATACTTGAAGAGATGAGAGGATCCCCTTCTGAGTCCGGGGCTGAGCAGGGGACTCCTGAAGACTTCTAGCATTTGTAAGCCACAGTTCTATAATGTGATCTTTACATCTCCTGAGCCTTTATTTTTCTGAATGGACATTGTGCAGAGGTTACTGTGTTGTAAGACACAGAATTCTCTAGTTGGCAGATACTCATCATGGATCCTACTTTTTCTTTAAACACAGGATCTGGAAACCGTTTTTGGGATGGCACTGAGTTTTCCTGTAGTATAAAATGCCAAGCTTAGAATAACCTATATAAGAGAGGAAAACGTTAGGAATATAATCTAAATTCTATAGTTATTCTAGGAGTCATGCCTCAGGAGAAAGTTACCACAGATGGCCTCTGCAGACTCCGGACCGTTACCCTACGGTATTCAGAAAGGACTGTAGTAAAACAGACGCTATCCCCCAGAGTGGGTGGCCCTGTAGTTTCAGCATAGCAAATGTTGAACTAAATGCATGAATTATGGAAGGTTTTATAGAATCTGTAACATTAATGCTGCTGTATTTGAGGGATAAAGCTAGTAAGTCCTCAAGAAGAACCATGAAAATAATCCAGTGGGCATCACAGCTTTCCTAAGATGAGGGCCGACAAGGTCCTAGAACATTGTATGTTAATGAATTCCTGGAAGGTATGGCAGGACCCCTGTATCCTAGTAAGTATTTTTAAATTATGGCCTTGTTTCTCAAGTCCCAAAATACTCTGGGAGGCGATAGAAGCCCCCCTCCACCCCCCAAGACAAAAAGCAGATAGCAGAATTGGGAGATTTCCAGAAGCAGCCCCGTGCCCGTCTCCATCCTCGGAGAGGATGCTGTGCTCCGTGGTGAGCGGCTCCTGGTGCAGAGGTGCTAGACCCCCCTCTCCTCTTCTCCACAGGGAACGGGGGGCTCCTTCAGCATCGACAGTGAGGAGTACGAGGCCATGCCCGTGGAGGTGAAGCTGCTCCCCAGGAAGCTGCAGTTCTTCTGCGATCCCAGGAAGAGGGGACAGCTGCTGCCCAGCGCGGCCCCGTGAGCCGTCGGGGGAGCCGGCCGCCCCCACGCTGCACTTTAGGCCTCGGATGGGACCACAAGGGAACTGAAGCCTCCCCTGTCCCCGCAGTGTTGTCACAGGACCCCAGGGCACCTCCATGGCAAGTACCCTGCCCTCGCAGTGCTCCCCCTGCCGTCCTCCGAGCCTCCCGCTAGCGCATGCTCAGCCTTGGCTGTGCGCCTTGCTCCCTCCTCCGTGGTGGTTTGCCTCAGGTGCGACCCAGCCCGGAGAGAAGGCGCCCCCCCCCCCCCCCGCCCGTCCGCTGGGAAAGGGCCCGACCTCGGTCATCCCCACACGTGCAGCCACCGTCGGGGCCTTCCCCCCCGCCGCTGCTGTCCTTTTTCTTGGCTTCTCCATGGGTGCTGCTACTTTCTGAGCTCAGATTCAAATTAAGCTTGTTTCAGTTCTTCCCTCAATCCAAAAACAGGGGAGGTATTTCCCTCTTCAGCCAAGGCTGAAACACTGTAAATGGCTAGTTTGTATTATTTTTTTATAGTAGTGCTTAACTATGGGTTTGCATGAGAACCACCTGGGGGTGCATGTTGAAAACTGACGGGCTTGGGGCCCACCCCAATCCTGGTCACTCAGAGGCTGGGGCCCAGGAATCTGCATTTTTAAAAAGCAGGCACCCTCCCCCAGGTGCTTCTATTCTAAGAGGTCCCCCAACCTCACCTGTTCAGCATTGTAAAGCATACCCCCCACTATTATGCTCATGCACCCCCTAAAAGTATTTTGAAAGATCATGTATCCCCTCAGTTTCCAGATATCAACTTAAGAGTTGCCAAAGTATGTGTTTCCTGGTGTCATGTAAATACTATTTTAAAATAAAACTGTTATATCACTCTTTTAAACATATTTGGTGCAATTTAAATGTACAGCAATTTGACACTTATCCTCCATTTACAAACATAAACCAATAGGTTCTTTGGTATTTCCATTCCGCTTTCAGCAAAGAATGCTATTGTAATGTAATCTATTTCCAGGCCTGAAATTTTATCACTTGCCCTATTTTCTTGCCAACAAAAAATATACATGGAAATAATTTTTTAGTGTTAACTCAGTACAGGATTAACTGTTATAATTACTGCGATACAACTGACGAAAACAATACTGCAAATTTTTGATAATTAAAAACTAACACTTTGAGTTCAAGAACGTTATTTACAGCTAAGATTAAAACAGGACTCAACACCATTTATAGTCCTTGTTTCATTTTTTTTGTACATCTAAGTACCTAAATTAAGACAAAGAATTCTAACGTCCTACAGTTCTTTGAATTTAGTAGCTTGATTAGATCTTCCTTTAGTTTGTTGAAAGCAGAGAACTAGAAAGTACCTGATTTGCTAAGGATCTGTAAGCCAGGCTTTATAATCATTGATTTTTAATAGTACTATCAGGATTTTCCTGTGTTTGGTTGCCCCCGAGGTTTCCATACTCCAGAGGGCAATGCCCAGAATGGATGAGGAGGGAGGATGGGGGTGAAGGGGGGAAATGGGAAGCAGAACTCACAGGCTTTGGCCAAAGGCTCATTCCCCAGGCAGATCAGTTTTCGGACCGTACGCGTATACCTTGCCCATGAATCCCTTGGAGAGTGAAGACCAATGCTTAGAAGGATTATAAAGCGTATGAAGAAAGATCACAAACCACCAGGCTTACCTGTTCAGTTCTGATTCTTCAGAGGTTCTGATTCTTACAAGCTGTGCTTCACCGCCCAAAAACAGGTGGGTGCGAACCTGCAGGAGGAGCGCTGCTCCACAGTGCCCACAGCGGGGAGGGGGAACGTTTCTCCAGGAGCCAGGGGAGTCCTGAACCATCGTGGTTTTCTGATTGTGAAGGACCAGCACAGAAGCTGGCTGGCTTCATCCTTGATCGGCTGGCTACCGGGGCGTCTGTTTAGCGATTCTGATCCGCCCAGTGAAATAATGGGATGTAGGATCGGGGAAGGGTATTTAAGAGATCACTATTTTTATCCCTTTTGAAATCTGTGATCCCTGCTGGGGATTTCGCTTTCTTGATTCAGGCTAGCTCCTGCAAGAACAACGGTTTCCTTACCGGTCACGGCCTTGTTCTTGCCACGGTCCTGCTGCACAGCGTCCACGGGAAGGACACAGCCACAGTGCAGCGCAGAGGGTGCCTTGTCAGCCCGGCCCCGGATGCAGAGATGTGGAGAGCCAGGGCCCCCCACCTCCTGTACGCACAAACCTTCTGCAAGGCTCTACTCAAAAGCTAGGATGATTTCTAATGAAAGCCCAGCAGCTGTTTTCTATCCACAAGCCGTGTGCTGAGCGCCGTGGCTGGTCCGCGCCCACAGCTGTAGGTACGACGTGCTGGCACTTTCTTTACGCATGCAAGGGTTTCCCTCCGTTCTGCCCCAGCCCGAGGAAGTAGGGGACGTCAGACGGGCGGTCACGGACCTCGGAAAGGGGGAAGCCGGCTTTGAACACAAGAGCCAGCGACCTTAGGAATTTACCCTGCGCTGCCTTAAAACTTGAGCGTGTGGCCGCGTGCGTGCGTGCAGAGCTGGCTCTCCTGGACGGCGCGGTCAGGCCCGGCTCTGCTCCCCTGGGCCTGGAGGTGGTTTACGGAGAACAGGCACCAGACGCGCCGGGCGGGGGGCTCCGTCGTCACTGTGAGGTCCGCGCTCCGGTCCTGCTCCTACCCCAGGCCACCCCTCCTTCCTGCACAGACCCCACCTCTCGGGCCAGGGAAGGACAGCCACACACATGCTCGTGTTAAAATGTGAATTTTAATTGTAAAAACCATATTCTGTAAATATAGTTCTAGCAACCTCTCTGCCCACAACTTGGCTCAGAGATATACAGACAGGATATACATGGATGTTCCTGGTACCACAGATCAAAATCAGGTAAACATTTACTCCTAGCTTCAGGATTAACCCCAGCTTTCTTTAGGCCATTAAAATTCTTACCATTCGAAACAGAACAACATACCTCTCTGCACCAGTATTCAGGGTAAAATCATCAACTGTCTTACTAATTTCATACTATGAGGTAAAGAATTTAAACAAAAATAGATTCAGTGTCTCTTATTGCTCTAACTCTGATGCTGGGGTATTAATCAAAATAGGGGGTTGACACTTAAGGCGAAAGGGAGGCTATGCTGATCCTAACGGGGGAAAAAAATAGAAAAACCATTTTCCAAGGCTACAACTATTCCTTTTTCAGAAAAGGTTTATGTCCCGGACCTGTAACAAAAAATTTAGCCAACAAGCTTGGGTAAATAGGGGGTTAATTTTGCTTTCCTCTACACCCCTAGTCTGTTCAGAAGCACAGAATCTATACCCTTCCTAATGATGGTCTTTGTGGGCACCCTATATGAACTATTCCTGATGCCACCTTCAAAATTTTTGTCTCCTTTTATCTTCGCTTGATTTGGCCTAAGGAAGTTTTCACTCCAACATCAATGAAATACGTTTGCAACCAGCTAACTCAGTGACCACTGTGTGGATTTTTCACTTTCTGGATCATCCCTGGCTAATTTCTAAGGCCCTAACCTACCCGTGTTCCCCACCTGTCCTCAAAAAAGCAGAGTAAATGTATCGTTAGTCTAAACCCGAATTCTACAACCAACGTAAGTAATTCACACCTATCCTTCTACCGAGGTAAGTAAATAAATTTTCTGAATTTAGGTTATGTTACCGCTAATAGCCCATGTTATGCTGAGCTTCTAGGATAACTCTAAAGGGCTTTATTTCCCCATCATCATTTATAAGCACTAGAAAATTCTTACTTCCTTTCTAAATGTGCAGTTTCATCCAACTGCCCCTGTATTCTGGCTCCAGAAAAGAATTAAAGTGCCAGGTTCTAAAACCACACCGCTCCAGTAAGAGGCTCACTAGTCAGCATTATCACGTTTACATGCTTTGTAAAAGAATTTTCCTTAAGGTCAGGGATTGCGTCATCCTGCCCAGGACCATCACATTCATCTCCTAGAGAGTGTGGTTAATACTTCACAGCACCGTCTCCTTATTCACGCTCGCAAACAAGTAGTAAAACTTTTATGGGGTCTCAGTTGCTTCCAAATGACAAAACTTCCGCATTTCGAGGCTTATAGTTTTGAAATCTCCTTCCCTTTCAACATCTGCACACTCCATTCATCACATAGTAATATCGATAGAAAAATAGACTCCCATTTCTTATAAGAAAAATATTAACTTAATTCACAGCCTTTCTCCCAACACTCGGGGCTCTAGCAGCTCCTGGGAACAGAGGTATATGAGTCTTAGAATGGAATACCAAAAATCCACCACTCAGGAGTAAGAGGAGCCCTCGACTCCTGCTCTTCCCCTACCTGCATCAGAAAAGGGTTTCCCTGAAATGAGAAGGGACAGGTCGGGCCAGCGGAGGGCAGCGTCCGGCTCTAGGAGCCTTGCTGTGAGGTGCGCTGGGAAGATCCTTGGGCCGGACCTCACAGATTCCGAGCCTGCTAGCGAGGAACCGGACAGGGAGGTGAAAGCCCCTGCATGACACGTTGGTCCCCATGTTGACTTTCTTGCCTGTTTCAGAACTGACAGACTAACGAAACAAAGTTCACGGTCAAGCTGACCATCGCCTTATGATTTATTCAGCACCCTCCTGCCCCCTTACCTCTGCAAGTCTGATCTGTCCAGGGACTTGGAGAAAGCGTCTCAATCCATTCCCTGGCTATAGTTTCAGAAAAAAAGGAAAACAAAAGGTCCCTGAGGTCCCTGCCTCTATCCAGAGGGCTGCTGCCCCGCCGGTTTAATTCACGACTGCCCTTTCCTGAAGGCTCCCTGCAGGCCTCAGCTTCAAGCTGAATAATCTCATCTTTTTATTGTGTTAGAAAGGCTTTCAGCATATCAAGACAAATAGCAAGTTCATCCTCATAGCCACCAGAATGAAAAACAGCGACTCAGCTATGATTCATCTTTACCTTTATCTTCTGGCGAAAATACCAGGTAGTTATGCTGACAAATGAGTCGGCACAGGTGGTATTTAGAATGGTCTGCGCTACCCTGAAAATTCCCACCCTGATGTTCATGGGGAACAACACAAGGTAAGTTCTAGATGCAGATTCTGGGCTCAATGATTTCTATCATGATCAATGAATTCAGCACCCGTTTCCTGGCCAAACGGAAGAAGAGCTGCCATGCTGGGTGGCAGTCGTTGGGGGGGCAGGTGCCTTCTCGTTCAAGGCTGTCCTGACTGAGGACCGGACGAGGCCCCAGGTGGCGCCGTGGACAGATCTACACCAGGCCCGAGGAGAGCTTCGTGCCTGATGAAAGCCATCGTTAATGCTAAACCATCGTCCGGCCCACACTTCTGGTTCTCGTAGGAGATAAATCCTACCGTTTCTGACTCCTTCTGGAGAGAGAATCCTACGCCAGAGCACAACTGGACATTTTCTCCAAGGCTGAATATTACCATCTGCCAAGCCTGCAGAATTGGAAAAAAAAAAAATCCCACTTTAATAGGACTCTGTCACATTTTGCTGGACACCAATAAACCCTAAGCCTGGATTCCTGGCCCCATAAGGCACCTTGCCACCTGGCTTTTGTCAGACTCAATTCAGAAACGACAGCAGCCCAGATGTCTCGGGTCAGCAGTGTTTCCAGGTGAGCTCATGGCTCACAGCATGGCATTAGATCAGGCTTCAAGGTCTCGGGAGGACCAAGCCAGCTGGGGTGGGAGCGGGGGCGGGGGATGAGGTTCAACAGTCGAGAGGGCAGAAGGTGATCATCAGTCAAGCTCCTCCACCCTCGGCTTCCAGCCCTGCTTCAGGAGTCCGTGGTAAGAATCCCTGCCCCTCCAGAGCTTACGGACCTATGAGGCAGGAAAGAAGGCTGCCGATCATGTCTTCTGAACAAAAGCAGAAGGCTTTTAAGGAAACCGCTCAACAATGACAGAAAAGCAGGTCCGTGCGGCTTCTCGCTTCTGCTGTCACCGCGGGGAGTCCTGCCAGGTACCCCACACCCCCGTGCCCCTTTTAGCGGAGGGGCAGCAGATGATGCTGAGTGGGCTGCTAACCGGACACACGGGGGAGGACAGGGGGACGGGAGCAGAGTCGGGTACAGAGCAAGTCTTCAAAAGGTGACCTCAGAAGCAAGAGGCTCCGTATCACCATCGAGGCAAGAGACGCTCGGGGGACGGTGAACAGTGACCACGGGGAGTACAGAGCCAACGGGCATGCTGCTCAGCCGGCCAGGGGGTGTGGCGGCGGGCTTCTGGCCCAGAGGGAAGCTGCAAGGGAAGGACAGAGTCCTTGGGTTCTCCCTTAAAAGCGATACGGGGTGGGTGGGGGAGAAGTTCTGTTTTGGGGTCAGCTGAGCCCAGGCTCGCTTGTACACTCCCCCCGGCGCCCATCCCCCTGCCCCCTGCACGAGTGTGAGGGGACCGCACGGAGAGGCCACACAGCCACCTGGAAGAGGGCAGAGCTGCAAGGAGCCCGGAGCCCTACCCACCATGCAAAGGAAAATACCGGAACCTCATTTTCACCTTATGACCTTTACACGAGTACTTGTGACCTGGAGTTACAATTCCCCAGAAACACAAGTGTCTGCGCGCAGAAGTGCTTAAAGACGGTCATCTTCCAACAGACCCCTCGGGTCCTGAGGAAGGGGGCCTACGTCCACCGAGAGAATCCGACCTTTCCTGTCACCCCTACCCCTGCTTGAGACACACCCCACCCCCCCAACTTCGAAAACCTTGAGCCTTCAGACACCACGGAAAGTCACCATTACTTGACCCAGGCCAGAAAGGCTGCTCCTTCCCCAGAGACAAGAGAAGGCTGCTCTTCAAGGAAAGAGGTGGTGAAGCTTCTTTTGTAAAAATACATCTGACTGAAATGATGGCTAAACCCACAGGGAGGAGCGAAGAGTATTAGTTGTACACTTTACATTTCAATGCCCAAACTTACATATTTACATCAAAGATGCTACTTTGATTAACCAGGATGTATTTCCATCTGTCCATGTGAATTTCTTTAGTCTTGAATCCCGTATCAAGGAGCTACAGTGAAAATACTTCTGAATAAAGCAATGAGCCCTAAAAAGCTAGTCTTGAGATCAAACGTGTGATCCATCCATTCGAAGGTTATTTCTCTGCTGTATTAGCCCGGCTGGAACCCGGGCACAGACGTGGATCCGTGGATGGCTAGGCCAAAGACACAGCCAGGCAGAAGGTCCAAAGGGAAGAAACGGTCACCAACAACCCAGGAGCCCAAGTCCAAATCCTAAACTATGGCCCCAAAGACCTCAAATCTACTCACGAGAGCTAGCTTCAAGCTACTCCCGTCTCGTCCAAGTCGGTGTCCCTGCAATGGGCCGGCCGGAGAGAAGAGGCAGGGACCGACAGGAGTCATGTCAGACCAAAACATGTCAGGGGAGTGCAGGCGAACTCACCACGGACACCCAGGGGTTCCAACCCCTTCCCCGGGTGAAGGCACTGTCAAATTCTCGCTCTTGACGCACGTGTCAGTATCTGGCCCCAACTACTTCGCTCAAGGAACGTCCTCTCCGCGAGAGAGAAATCGGCGAGGGCTCCGAGCTGCTACCCAGTCTTGCTCCGGACTCGGAGCGACCAGCGCAGACCCTTGCTTGCTTGACTACGGAACCCAGCCAGTCTCGGTTTTGATCCAGAGGCTCTGCCAGCGATGTGTCCAGAGAACTCTCAGATGGAGAAACCTCTTCTCTCTCCTGTTTGAACCCCAATGGCTCTGCCTTTGGTAGCAACAAACATTACTCTGTAAAAATACCAAAATTACTCCAAGAGGATAGTGAGCCCTTCAAGGAAACTACACTGTAAAATGAGTTTGCTTGCGAGCTCCAGGGCCATCCCTAGAGGAGAGGGACTCAGGGAAAAGAAGGCAGTATCACATGGAGGGGCCACCACTAATTTACTCTGAGGGAAGTTTCCAGGCTTCATTCTACAACTTGAATTTCCAGCTGGCTGGCAAGAAACCTCTTCCTGTCATTCTGTCCTCAGAGAAGCTCATCCTTAGCGACAGAAACATCCTTTTGTTCCTCTCTGAGGTCTCTACCCACATGAACAGAGAAGATGCAGGTTTGCCCTAGTGAACAGGAAGAGGGATTTGATCCCAACCCTGAACTCCCGGAACGGAGAAGAACCTTGAAGGGTCATGAGGTCTAGCTAACTTCCATCTCCAGGAGATGCACATCCACGGCCATCCGGGACAGCTCTCTCATTCTCGAGTACCTCAAGGTACTCTCTGAGGAGTCTGCCCCAGTGTTTGCAGAGCTCGGCCCGCTCCTAGTGATAGATGGCCTTCACCACAGCCCCTCAAGTCACTCAACAAGGAGATGAGAGAATCTGCTCTGATCACCAAATCAGGCAGCAGTTCTGGGAGAAAGTGGTAGATTCCCACATCGTACCAAAGCAGGACATAAAACCAAGGTGGTCTCGTCTTACCACTAGGGAGGAGGGGAAGAAAGGAGACTGCAAAAATCACATTTGTTGGAAAGTAGAAACCATAGTCCTGTGCGTCAACTTAATAAAAAAATGAGGTCTTCTGGGGCCCGGCGTGAGAGCCCCACGCGAGAGAGGCTCACCAGCCTTGGCCCACTCTTCCTATGGGCAACAGGGGTTGTCGATGACCAACATGACGTCGATGCCGTAGGCCTCCAGCAGGTCCATCAGAAAGCTCCGGTCCCCTTGTGGGTCTAGACCCATGCCGCGGGCATGCTCAGCGGTCAGGGTTTTATCTTGACTGGCGGACACCTCCAGCAAAGTCTGAAATATCCGGTTGTTTTGCTCTAGGAAAAACCTGCGTTCACCAGATAAGACACAGGGAAGGGAGGGCAGAAAAGCCAAAACAAACAGGTCACCCAATAATCCACACACGAGGAACCAAAACTACATTGCTGTAAGATGATTTTAAATGGTTTCAAACTCAGAAATACCCCTGAGAATAAGGGAATAGGATCAAAGTTCCAGGGTTGTTAAAGGGACACCAAGTTTAGCAAAGAAACCATGGGCGTTAATCACCGTGTGATTGGCCAAGTCTCTGAACCAGTGATGGCCTGAGTGCCAAAGCCCAACTTTCCTGCAGAAGGTTACTAGAGATACCGTGTTCCTCTGCTTCCCGGTTGTAAGGGGAAGAGAAAGGAAAAACAAAACTCCCCAAAGCCCCCTGATGATGCGGTTCTGAGGTCAAGACTGAACGTGAGGAACTAAAATTCACCTTCAAAGCCCGGGGACAGGCCACTGGAGCCAGCAGCAGGGGCGAGGCTTAGCGGGGACGGAGCAGGGTCCTGAACTGGCCCCCAGCCTGAGCCACCAGCTCCCCCAGCCTGAGCCACCGGGCCCCCCAGCCTGAGCACCGGGCCCCCCAGCCTGAGCCACCAGCTCCCCCAGCCTGAGCACCGGGCCCCTCAGCCCGAGCCACCAGCTCCCCCAGCCTGAGCACCGGGCCCCCCAGCCCGAGCCACCAGCTCCCCCAGCCTGAGCACCGGGCCCCCCAGCCCGAGCCACCAGCTCCCCCAGCCTGAGCACCGGGCCCCCCAGCCCGAGCCACCAGCTCCCCCAGCCTGAGCACCGGGCCCCCCAGCCCGAGCCACCAGCTCCCCCAGCCTGAGCACCGGGCCCCCCAGCCCGAGCCACCAGCTCCCCCAGCCTGAGCACCGGGCCCCCCAGCCTGAGCCACCAGCTCCCCCAGCCTGAGCACCGGGCCCCCCAGCCTGAGCCGGCGCAGGGCATGCTGGGCTGCTGCTGGCCGTATACACAGCAGAGGTGGGGCTCAGAAGTTGGGGCAGGCCTGGGAAGGTTCCACGGCCAACAAGGCTGGGAGAGAGGGGTGACGGGGACGTGGAAGCTGTAGGCACCCATCCCGCCATAGCCCCCCATCATCCTTGGTGTTTTTTTTTTGGTTGGGGGGGTGGGATATACACGGAGCACGATTCAAATGTCACGGGTTTGTGGTACTACGTAAACATACAAGCCATATTCAGAAAAGGCATGCACTGTCTGGACTTTTTAGCTGTACCCACAGGGCTCTCAGGTTCGGCAAAGGCTCCTCGGGCCCAAAGAAGCTCTCAATGCTCAGAAATTTCAGATGCAGTGGAATGTCTCAGACCCTGACGACACTGCGGGCTCTTTGCTCAATTCCAAACACTGTCACACGTCAACACCATGGAAGGACTGGAAAGTACACCCCATCAGAACCAAAGCACCGCCCTTCCATGGAAATGTCAACGTGACGTTTTCGACCTCCGAGGCAGGCACGGTCCTAGCTGCGAGGGCCCTTCCTCGCCCGCGCGCCAGGACCCGGGGGAGGAAGACCGAACAGGGAGCTGGCAGGACGGTCTGTTCCAAGCACGCTTCCGTCTTCCTTGCGGAGGGCTGGTTCACACAGCCGCTCAGCAGCGAGACAAATGCCGTGAGGTATACAGACCATGGCTCCTGCCCCGACCACCAACACATCTGGGGCAAAGAGCTTTCACTGGGTTCAAAAGTTAAAATTTCTGGGGCGCCTGGGTGGCTCAGATGGTTAAGCGTCTGCCTTCGGCTCGGGTCACGATCCCAGGGTCCTGGGATCGAGTCCCGCATTGGGCTCCCTGCTTGGCGGGGAGCCTGCTTCTCCCTCTGCCACTGCCTCTCTCTCTCTGACTCTCATGAATAAATAAACAAACAAAAAATTAAAAAAAAAAAAAGTTAAAATTTCTGACTACCCCGTAATACTGAATGCGAGGAACGGCTTTATTTGAACGAGGCGATGGAGGAGAAGCCCCTGAGCCTGAAGGACAGAGGTGTCTATGCAGCGGACATCTGCGGGGAACGCTCAATGGAGAGACACATGAGGACTCCCGTTTTCTCTGAACTTCCCTGCTCCTCTCCTTAACGCCTCTGGGGGGTCCCCCGATGGCACCTCAGGGCTCACGGTGGACTCCATACGGAGCCCAGCTCTCAGTGGACCTGGCAGCAATAAAGGACATCCCTGGGCTGCCGAGGGTGACGGGGGAGGGGTCGGGGCCCAAAGCGGTTGGCGCTGCGGGATCCTCAGGGAAACCCCACAAGTGCCGCCCAGGCTGACTTACAGCACAAAGAGGTCCTCCTCACAAGGGTTGTACTCTTCTTCCACCTCCTGGGAGTACAGCAGCATCTGCCTGTGGGGAGGGAGGCCACCTTCACGCTCTGCTGCCACTACAGGACCCCCGACATCGGCCAGGTCAGCGGTCAGGCCCCTGCATGGGCCACCCCCCGACTCCCCGGAAGAGCAGCCCCAACCCCTGGCCCCAAAGCCTGGAGAGATGGATGACGGGAAAGGAACAAATGGGGCTTGGAGTCCAACCCCTGGGGTCCAGGGCCAGTGCCGGCCCCGTGTGGTCTCAGGCAAGTGGCGATCTTTCTTCAATGCCCATCGAACAGGGATGATGGTGATGCTTTTATTTATTTCGCCACCGATACCACATGAGACCGCTCGTGTCACGGATTACTGAGAATTACGTGAGATAAGGAATAAGCACGTGGGCAATACTGTGCTCACTGGGTGCTCCTTAAAGGCTGGTGCTCTCCCTTGGGCCGCCCAGGTTCCGAGCCCGTCAGAAAGAAGTCACCGGGGCGCCTGGGTGGCTCAGTTGGTTGAGCAACTGCCTTCGGCTCGGGTCATGATCCTGGAGTCCCAGGATCGAGTCCTGTATCGTGCTCCCTGCTCGGCGGGGAGCCTGCTTCTCCCTCTGACCCTCCTCCCTCTCCTGCTCTCTGTCTCTCATTGTCTCTCTCGCAAATAAATAAAAAAATCTTAAAAAAAAAGAAAGAAGTCACCGCCCACGTACGTGCCACTGCTACGAACCGCGGGGCGGGGGTGGACAGGACGGGCTTCACGGACGGACCCCCGCCGGGCCGTCTGTGGGGCTGCGCGCCGGCCTCGGCCGCGCCCCCCACCGCCCGCGGGCCCCGGGCAGGCTCCCGCTACCTCTGCTCATTGAGCCGCCGGTACTTCTCACGGTCAGCACTGTTGATCTTCAGCAGGGGCTGCAGGTGGTCGTGGTGTGTCTTCACGTTCTGGTTATCCACATAGACATCATACAGTTCCCGCTTCTCCTCGAAAATCTTCTCTGTGGTGCCTGGGACATCCAAGTTCAGGGTCTGGCAAGCTGGAGGCCGGCACCGAAAGGCACCCGCCCGACCCCACCAAGGAAACGAGGGGCAGGAGCGCTGCGTCTGCGAGGAGGAGGGCCCCTGGGGAGCCGCAAGGCCAGAGCCCGGCTTCCAGCGGGGCTGTCGTGGGGAATCGGGGCAAGGATGTGTGGGCAGGACGCGCGGAGGGCCCCGTACTCACAGGCCACATAGGACACCTCTACCTCCAGGCTCTCGATGTCAGCCACGTTCACATAGAAGAAGGGCTTGGACTCAGGAACGGTGCCCCCGATGCCCGGCAGCGAGACGTTGGCCAGACAGCAACAGCAATATACTGTGGGACGGGGGCGGGAGGGAGAAGAGGAGGGGCAGGAGGAGGAGTGTGCCCCTCGGCCCCGGCAGCCTGCTGGCCACCCCTCCCAGCAGTCAGCCTCCAAGGACGCTGGGGAGGCTTCGCCCGTGCCGTCCTAGAGCCTGAGTCACCACGGGGCTCTGGCCTTCTGAGGGGACGGGGCAGGGCCACGAGCCTTTCGGGGCCCACAGCAGAACCCGATCTCCAGGGACACCAGCGACGCCTTACCACAGCCAACAGACGGTTTCCAGTCTTCACCTCACGAGGTCTTGCTTAGGATCTGGCACTGGTGACCTTCCCCTTCCCCACAGCTCCTGCCTGGGGTAAGCCCCGCATCTCCCGGTTCCCGCCCTTCTTCCGACCGCCCCCGCTCAGTCACGTCTGCCGTCCCGCTGTATGACTTCACCTCGAGTGCCTGCATCACCTCGAGTGCCTGCATCACCTCCCCTCACTCGCGCTCTCCCCGAGGGACGCCATCCAGCCCGCGGTCACCGGCACTCTATATGCCACTCTCAAATCTTCATCTCCAGCCTGCCTTTCCCCCAAGGTCCTGACCCAGCCGCACCAGCGCCTGGTGTCCACTTCGCATACAAAGCCAATGCTATCCACTCCACCCCTTCTACTCCTCCGGGACCCCCAGCTGGTGGCCCCACCATCCTGGTCATCCTAGACCCTTCCTCCATTCCCTCACACACATCAGAATCACAACCCAAATCACACACCAACGTTTGCCAGGTTTACCTCCGCAGTGTATCAGAATCTATCTTCTCTCACATCTACTCTCTCTCACCAGACTACGGATGTGTCCCCCAACCCACCTTCTGCTCTGCTGCCAGAGCCCACATTCTAGAACACAAGTCCAACCCCGGCATTCCCAGGCTGAAAACCTGGGACCCTCTTGGGACAGCCCAAACTCTTCTGAACTTGGTCAACAATGCAAAGACTCAAGCAGTTGCTACCCCAGGACACCTAGGAAAGAAAACCCAACTCTGGCTTCTAGTTACCTCTATAGCATACGACACCCACGGGAGGGGGAGAAAATATCAAAATGCGCTTTCGAAGTAAGGCAAATTTCCAAAGGATGATGATCTGTTCTCCAAAGAACTTGATAAACTGAGACATGCAGCCAGCTGGGTGTGTGATCTGGAAAAAATAAAGGAGAGGAAGAGATGAGCCTGTTCAAAATGTGAAAAACGATTCAGTACAGCTGTGTGCTAAACAACCCCCCCACCCAGCCCACAAACTCCAGACCACAACCAACAGAGGCACTAAGGGACGGTTACTTCTACACAAAATGGTATTGTTCACTTTAAAGTCTCACTTTTAAATGAGATTTCAATACTCCAAAAACTCCCCTGATACAATAGATGAAGTCTGAGTTTCGGGATCATTAAGTACTTTGCTCAGTAGAGAGGGGCGCACAAGAAACAATGCTGAACGTGCTTTTGAAAAGTCAGAAAGAGAAGTTTCTGAAATAACAGTATGCCCTCAGTGAGAACATTCAGCTCAAAACCATTACCGGGCCCTAATGGTTCACAGGGAGGCCGGTGCTGGGCTTGGGGCTGGGAGAACATTCAGCTCAAAACCATTACCGGAAGGGGTGCAGTGATGAGCTCCCCAAGCGTACGGAGACTGCTACTGTGTCAGGTGAGTATCTGTGCAGGTTACGGGCAGGAGGACCTCACGGGCCCCCTTGCCCAATAACCGCTGTATGTGGGGTCCAGCCTCTTCCTTCCTGCCAAGTGCAAGGAGCCTGTTACCCCCTCAGGAGCCCTGAGCTGGGAAGACTCCAGGAGCTCTGACCCCGGAAAAGCTGAATTCCAATCCCAGCTCTGCCATTTACTAGTGGGCGGCCTTGAGGAAGTTAGCCAACGCTCCCTGTTCTCTCCTGATCTGTGAAATGGGGAGACCATCCTGCCCCTCACATGGCTCTCAGGACCACCTGAGGAAAAACACATGAAATGCTCAGCCTGCAGGTGCTGATGAAACAGGAAGTCTTCAAGCTCTGCTCCTCAGGAGCGCTTTGGAAGGTCACTTCCGAGCTCAAGTGTCCGAAGCAATAGCGCTCACCACCCACTGGGGGCGCTGGTGAGCGCACCTCCGAGGAGCTGTGCCCACAGGGAGGCCGGTGCTGGGCTTGGGGCTGGGAGCCCTGGCGACCCGCAGCATGAGCCTCCCTTTCCAGGGTGGGCGATGTCCCCGCACCTGTGCCTTTCACTTGCGCTTCCCCCCCCCTCCCGCCCACTGGCAGAGAGGCTGCCCTCCTCTGAGGGTCCCTGTCCCACCCCTGTGCCTACTCCTCTCCCAGATCTCCGGGAGGAGAGGCACTGAACCACCATGTCTGGTCAGATTCCTCCAACCCCAATCTTTCACAAAAAGTACTAAGGCAATGAGACAGGAACGGGAACCCAGGCCCTGCGGGCCCCTTCCAGCCTCCCCTCTGGTGATCCTCAGCCCTGAGGACATTCTTCTACTGCATGAAGGCCTGCCAGTGTTTTGCCCAAACGTGTCCTGGGCCCTAGGATCCCAGAATAAACGATCAATCCTTAATTCTGGTCTTATTTATTCATCCATTCAAGGAAGCACGGATACACTCGGACAAGAAAGGTTTCTCACATGCTAACTTTGCACCAAACACTGTGCTAAGCAGGCTCGGTCCAACAATGAACTCTGGAAAGGCCCAGCCCTTGCCCCTCATATAGTATAGAGACTACTGGGAGAAGCAGGTGTAAGCGATCAAATCCCAGCCTGAGAGCTGATGGGAGGCAGCAGACGCTGCAGGAACACACAGGAGGTGCCCGACCCAATTCTTGGAGAGACACGGAAGACTTCCTGGAGGCAGCGTGTCTCAGCTTGAACACGAAGGAGAAACTAGACCGACAGTGTTCTTGGTAGAGGGATCAGCATGTGCAAAGGCCCAGAAACAAGAGACAACACGTCACTTCCTGAGAACTGCCAGTAACTGAGGCGCTGGGCCGGGACTATGCCAGGGCAACGCGGGAAGGGGTTATATTGAGGGACATTTCTCCTGCTTTCACCTAAATCTATTTCCCGGGTCTGGGCCTCATTCTGCCGTAGCTTTTATAGGAAACTCTTTTCCTGACTTATGCAGCTCCCTCCTTCACGTTTTTCCCTCCGACCTTCCAGGGGACATACTCCAGGCTCTCTTCACTCCCTAACCGTGGCCAGCAACCCTTGGGCTCTCTCTCCATCCCTTGCCTCCCCTCTATCCCGAATCCCTGCCCAGGGACTCCATCCGCTCCCTGGGGCTCAGTCCCTATTATCTGTCCCACTTCCCCACTTCCCAAAGCGGGGCATCTACCAGGCACTGCCGGGGCCCTCAGAGAGGCCTCAAGCCTTCCTTCCTCCCTTGCCAGTGATTTTTGACTCTGCAACCATCTCAGATCTGACCCCGAATTTAAAAACTTAAACTTTTCTTCACGTGTGTGTGCGCTCTGTAAAAATTCACTGAACTATATATGTGGATTTTTTTAAACTTGTGGCTACAAAATATTATGTTTCAAGAGAAAGCTTCTATAGACATTTCTTTATATGTACATACATGTGATATTCCATAAACGACCACTGGAATCATATATATATATCATTGTTTCACGTGCTGTCATTTTCCTCCTGGTCCTTTCCTTTTTCACACATATATGCATCATCCCTCCATATCTTATCTCATCCCCAGGTAATATATGTATTAATAACCTTGTATACACCCAAGCATTGTCCCATGCAGATGTATGCGTGTGTGTATTTATACCTACCCCTGAGGCTGTGATTATTTTACAAAAGTACAAGATCATATCACATACAGTTTTCTGCACTTTGCTGTTCTCACACAAACACACTTCCTGGTAGACCTTCCACGTCAGTGACGTATGTTCTAATTCATTATTTATACTGGCTATATGATATATGGGGCATTCTCATTTTCTACCACTCTATACAATGCTGACTTAAAACATTCTTATATAGACATCATTATATTCTGGTGGTTTATAAATAGAGGGCAGATCCTAAGGAGTGGGATTGCTAAAGCAAAGGGTACATGCATTTTTAGTAAGTACTAACAAATTGTTTTGTAAAAAGGTCATTCACATTTCCATCTGCAACCTATCGCAAAGTACCCTTTCCCCTGCATCACCTAGAATTTGACATGTATGTTAATGAGCTGCCCTCAAGGGAGCAAAAGCAGAAGGCAATTTTACGTTCTCTCCCCTCTGTCCCTCCTTCGTGGCCTGTTGGGGAGTGGAATCCGGGGACACCCAGGTCAGATGCTGCTCATCTCCCTGTGGGTTTGAGATAGCCCAGAAGCAATTTGAGAAGGAAAAAACGGGTCAGAGTTAGGAGTGGCAAGGAAAGGATCCAGGGTTCAGTCAATACTGACCCAGAATCGCCTTAATGACCCTCTGACCATTTCTTAATTATTGCCTCTCAGGGCATGCCATGGTGCGGGGAAATCTTTAAGCGACGTTCCCTGGACTCCCATGGCAGCTGGCTTCCTGTTATATTCCTCCCCTGGGATGCAATGACTGGCAACTGGAAGGCAGAAGGAAGGGAGAAGGAGCTCTCTTCAGTTTCTCACTCCTGCTGGTATTTCGCCAGCAGCAGAGGACATCTCTGACTCTAGCCTCCAGCTTCTCCCAGCAGCTCCAGCTGAGCCACGCCCCTCAGCAGGTCCAGCATCAGCAGGTGCACAGTGCCTAAGACACCTGAGCACAGGCTGTGTAGGGCCCCTCCTCAAGCCCCTGGGAGGGTGCATTCAGTAGGCAGCCTCTAAGAGGGCCCTCAATGATCCCCACCTCTTGGTATTTACAGCCTTATGTAATCCCCTCTCCTGAGTAACTTGCTTTAACCAACAGAAGATGGCAACATTGCAGGGTTGTCATGTCCAGTTAGGTTACAGAGGATTTTGATTTCCATCTTGCTAGGAGATTTTTTCACTTGCTGACTTTGATGAAGCAAGCCACCATGTTGGAGAGACCCATCTGGCCACGGACTGAGGACAACAAAGAGGCAGCGGTACTGAAGGCCTTAGTCCACTAGCCCTCAAGGAAACCAATCCTCCAACAACTGCATGAGCTCAGAAGTGGATACTTCCCCAATCGGGCCTTCAGACGAGACCCCAGACCTGGCTGATACCTTGACTATGGTCTCATGGGAGACCATGAAGCAGAGGACCCAGCCAAAACATGCCTCAATTCCTGGCTCACAGAAACTGTGAGATAATAAATATGCACTATTTTAAGCCACTAATTTGGGGGTACTTTGTAATGCAGCAGTAGATAACTAACAGAAGGTGGGAGTTGTCTATAATTACAAATATCTAGATTCCCTTGTTCCCTTTTGGCTCCTTCAGTCTTCTAATGCCTAGATTATGGATTCCCTGTAAATTAAAGTATCTTAGAATATCTAACGTAGTTTGTGTTTTCCTGGCAAGACCCTAACTGGTACTTACTGGGTTCAAATTCCATAGTCAAGTATTTAAGGTTCTCTACAATTTGATTCCAACCTATTTTTCCAAACATTTCTCTCCTGGTCAGTTGACATAGAAATTCAATCCCAGTCAAACTACAGGCAGACCTCATTTTACTGCACTTCACTTTATGGGGCTTCGCAGATACTGCATTTTTTATAAATTGAAAGTCTGGCAACCTTGCATCAAGCAAGTCTACTGGCGCCATTTTCCCAACGACAGTTGCTCACATCGCATCTGTGTGTCACATTTTAGTAATTCTTACAATATTTCAAAATTTTCATTATTATTGGGGGCACCTGCGTGGCGCAGTTGGTTAAGCGCCCGACTCTTGGCTTCAGCTTGGGTCATGATCTCAGGGTCGTGAGATCAAGCCCCATGTCAGGCTCCGCACTCAGCGCAGAGTCTGCTTGAGGTTCCTTCTCCCTCGCCCCCTCCCACTCATGCTCTCTAAAATAAATAAATAAATCTTTAAAAAATTTTTTCATTATTTCAATAATTTCAATAAATATATTTATTACTTCATGCTCATACTCATCTCTGTACCCTCCCAACACCTCACGCTTGTGAACTGTAAATGAACACATTCTAGCACACAGGCAAAGGACTTCAGAACAAATACGTAATTAAGTAGCATCAGAAATATGGAAACTATGAAATACTACATCTATTCATTACATTCTTCATCTTTCATCTTTTCAGTTCAAGGGTCTGGTTTTAAAATATCTAAGCCAGTAACCGAATCAAGTCCACCTTCTCCCTGCTGGGAACCCACCATGACGGGCCTCTCATCCCACACGGCTTTGCACCATGCTCGCAGCAGTGCCTAGAAAGCACATTGTTGCCTTGTGTTTTACAAGAATCCAAATGCTTAGGTCAGAAACCTATCCAAACCAGACTTTGGGCATAAGCCCAAGACATAAATTCCTAATTAATTAAAAAAATAAATAAACCACCACCACTGTAGCAGACTCGAGCCCAGGGCCATGTGAGCGCACGGCTAGCCCTACCTTCATCTCGGGATACATGTATCGGTGGATGGAAGGCAGCCAGTAGACGGGGGGCAGGCTGCTGCCTCTCCCCAGACCGGCATGGAGCACCCCTTTCTTGTCCTCGTAGAATGCAGCCAGATGGGAGTAATGTCCCGGTGTCTCCAGCTGGTGTCTGCAAACACACACACGCACAGTGAGAAGAGCTCCCCGGCCCAGCTCGGCCTCTCACTGCCCTCACCCCAAGGCCTAGAACGCTTAGGAACCAACTGATAAACTGAAGAGACCCCCATTTTGAGGTTGCCTAGGATGCCTACTTTGGTGTTCCAGAAGATCCTCATGGAAAGCTCAAATGTGGGGTCTGATACTCCCTGGCGCAATCAAACACATTCTCCTCCTTGTGGGAAACTCACAGAAGGAACACACTCTGACTAACGTCTATCGTTCTAGAGTAAGGTGTGCTCAAGGGTGTGCCCCTTCCCGGAGAACGCTGGGACAGGGACAGCTCGCAAGACCCCAAATCCCCTGCTTAAAGCTGCTCGCTGTTGAGAAACCATGCTTGTTTGCTTTGTTAAAGGAGACTCAGAGGAAGTTTACCCCTCAGTGTCTCAAGGGAAAACAATTATTACTGGATGTCACCAGGCCTTATACTTTCTGTATCAAGTAATAAAGTAATAAAAAATTCAGAATCTCTTATTTTTCTTACTGGGCCTGCAGAGACTGGGCTGTGGGGAGCCCTGTCAACTGTCCCCAAAACCAAGAAAGCCACACGGAATCCCTGGACCATTTGGACAATGGAGAATCCTGCCTTCAAGTCAAGCACAGGAGCGTTGTGGGTACTCTGTGGCGCCATGCTGAATGGAGGTGCTATGGGTTGAATTGTCCCCCTCCACTCTCCTCCAGAAAAAAGATCTGCTGGAGTCCTAACTCTCAGTACCTAAGAATGTGACCCTCTCTGGACACAGTCTTTACAGAGATAATCAAGTTAAAGTGAAGTCACTGGGGTGGATCCTAATCCAATAGGACCAATGACCTTATCAAAAGGGGGAAATCTGGACACACTGAGATACACACAAGGAGAACGCCACGTGAAGATAAAGGCAGAGGTTGAGAGTGATGCATCTATGAGCCAAGGAAAACCAAAGGTCACCAGCAAACCACCAGAAGCCAGGAGAGAGGCAAGGAGCAGATTCTCCCTCGTGGCCGCAGAAGGAACCAACCTCCCGACGCCTTGACGTCAGACTTCCCGCCCCCAGAACGCTGACAGGATTTCTGTCGCTTGAAATCCCCCAGTTTGGGGTACTCTGTTATGACAGCCTTAGGAAACAAATATAGGGAGGAATACACAGCATTAGAATCTTTTTAGTCTTATTTTCTTGGTGCCCTACAAGTGCCATCATATTGCAACAATCAAGAATCCAAATTATGTCCAAATCATGGTTGACCATGGAGTGACCATGACCGCAATAGGCAAGCGCCCCAATCCATCGTTGTTGGTCTACCCCAAACTCGGACATAAACCGCTCAGAGTCAAGATTCTCATAGTCCAGCCGGGAGCCAGCTGCCTCCGAACTGTCTCTTCTCCAGAGTGACTCCCAGCTCCCGATGTCACGGTGATGCTGCCACTCCACACGGTGACATCTCCAGCAAGTTACCGAACTGTTCAAAATCTGCCCTTTCCCCCACCTTGCCTTCAAAGAGAGATACTAGTCCCACGACAGTATCCTTTTGAGGGGCAAATGAAATGAAGTAGAAAGAACGCTCACACAGTTCGTGCCCCACTTCGGTCACTCACAAACGTGAGGCTCCTTCCTCCCCAGCAATCCTGCAGTGTCTAGCCGGGTGCACGGTGAGGGCCCAAAACACCGGGTAAAGGGGGGAGATTCAGGCCAAGCCCCTGGAAGAGATCTTAGGGCAAATTCACATTTAAAAGAGAGAAAAAAAAAAAATCAACATCAAGTATATTTTAGAAACTTATTACTCCGGTAAGTTCCTCTGGGGTGGGGGAGAGGCTCTCTAATTCGGGGGTTCCTATACGTTCCGTTTTAAGCTTTGCACAAGAAGGCAGTCACATGATGTAATAATAAATGCCTATGAGAGGTGGGGGCTTATAATCCTTTCTTTGACTCTTACTCGCATGCTCCACGGGAAACCATGGTGGCTCAGCTGTGTTTAATTCTGAGACAATGGCAGATTTCAGATACTCTTCAAGGATGTGTGTCCAACTGATGAAAATTTGCTTAATACAAAATAACGCAAAGATGATTAAGTTCAAAGGTGTTTTCAACTAGGATGTAATTTCCCTAAAGGAACAGTGAGAATTAGTTTACCGTATTTTCAAAACTCTGTTTTCTGCACTAAACGGGGATGTATCAAGGGTAATTTCTACTCTTTCATTTTCTAGGTTGTTGACTGGGTGCTCAATTGTCTTTTCTTTTTGACTACCTTATAAAGCTATACTTGAACCGAGTTTCTTTTTTTTTTTTAAGATTTTATTCATTTATTTGACACAGAGAGAACACAAGCAGGGGGAGCAGGAAAGGGAGAAGCAGGCTTCCCGCTGAGCAGGGAGCCCGAAGTGGGGCTCGATCCCAGGACCCTGAGATCATGACCTGAGCTGAAGGCAGACGCTTAACTGAGCCACCCAGGCGCCCCTTGAACCGAGTTTCTAAAGAAAAGCTCACTAAGTCAGAGAACCTTAGACAAAAAGCTATGTCCTCTGACAGTCGGAGATATCACTGACAGATGGCACAGAACAAGGCAGTAATACGGAAGACAGAATACGAGCACGGACATAAATATAAACTGGCAGTTCCGGATCAGTTTTAAACAACTGTTGTGTGAGATTTTGCAATAAACAACACTGATGAGCAAGCCATAATACCAAGATAACCCAAAAGATACTGAAGCAAGGCTGAGAGCTGGAAGGTGTGTTGAGCTTCAAAGACGTGCAAAAGGGGACCTTCTGGGCGATCTTGTCTAGAAGGATGCCTAGACAAGGAAGTGCCACACTGAACACAGGCCAAGCCATTTATGGAAAGTGTCTAAGAGACATGATATCGTAAAAACTAGAGAATGACATGCACAATATATACTACTGATCTGAAGCCTCAGGCAGGCTTCTGGGCCAGATCGAGGGTTCCCCTGCAGGACCAGAGACACTGGGGCTCTCCTTAAGCCCAAGCCCCTTCATAGGTAGAACATAAGCTTACGTGACCACGCAGATGCCCACTGCAGCTAACCCTGCCTTCCCCTACACGCCCCGGCAATAAGGTATCCAACGTGAGAGTCAGAGATGCGTTTGTACGACAGTTACCCTTCATTACTCCGTGTATTCGCTCCTGCTCTGAACCTGTTTGTCCTCTGGCTTTGCAAGTACAGAAAAACAGGCATTCCCTTTTACTGCTGGTGGACGTACAAAATGGTACCACCTTTCCGAAGGGTCACCTGCAATTTGTATCAAACTGTACACCGCATGTACTTTCTGACCCGGTGACTCCAGTTCTAGGAGTGTGGCCCAAACGACTACATCTGGATATGAACAATCATTTACCTACAGTGATGCTCATGTTTACAGGGGCGAAATACAAGAAACAACCCAAAAGGGGCACCTGGGTGACTCAATCGGTTAAGGATCTGCCTTTGGTTCAGGTCATGATCCCAGGGTCCTGGGATCGAGCCCCGCATTGGGCTCCCTGCTCAGTGCGGAGTCTGCTTCTCCCTCTCCTCTCCGCTTGTGTCCTCTCTCACTATCTCTATTGCTATTTCTGTCTGTCTCTCTCAAATAAATAAAATCTTTAAAAGAGAAACAACCTAAAAGCCCAGTAGCAGTGATACAGTTAAGTCATGATACATCTATATGCTGAAATGCTCTGGAACCACCATGATGTTGAGAACTATTATGCATGATATTCATGGAAAGATTAACATACCAACTCAGACATTTTAGATGCTGAGTGACCTTGACATTCTTTTTTAAAAATTGTGTATGTATATATTTATACATGGGAAAAAGACTGGAAAATTATAAATGTTAATAGCAGATATGTCCGGCTGGTGGGATCATGTTCTCTTTACTTTCTTGAACTTTCTTTTTTTTTTCAGTCTTCTACAATAATTATATGATAATTTTATATTTAGTCTTCTAAACTTTTCACTACAGAAAATTTTAAACTTATACAAAAAGTAGAAAAAAGAATCTTAAGCCCCATTACCCATCAATTAGCTTCAACAATGATCAATATTTTATCAATATGGTTACATCTACACCCTATTCCCCCACTGACAGTCTTCTTCCTGGAATATTTTTTTTTTAAAGATTTATTTATTTGACACAGAGAGAGACAGCAAGAGAGGGAACACAAGCAGGGGGAGTGGGAGAGGGAGAAGCAGGCTTCCCGCGGAGCAGGGAGTCTGATGTGGGGCTCAATCCCAGGACCCTGGGATCATGACCTGAGCCGAAGGCAGACGCTTAACGACTGAGCCACCCAGGCTCCCCTTCCTGGAATATTTTAAAGCAAATCCCTTATCACAACATTTTACCCATAAACACCTTGGTATACCTCTCTAATGGATAAAGTCTATTTAAAAAAGAGCATAAACACCATGCCCTTATCTCTCCTAACAAAATTAATAATGAAGCCTGGATACAAATTAATACCCAGGCCACATTCGAATGATACCAACTGTCCCCAAAATGTTTTACAGTTGGCTGTTTGAATCATGATCTAAGCACGGTCCAGAGATCTCGTAACGTGTTCTAAGTCCCTTTTATTCCATAACACTCCCTCCTTCTTTTTCTACTTTTTTAAAATGATAAGGTAGTTCTCCAATGTCTTCTGATTAATAAGAACTAGTCACAGAAAGGACTAACTAGATATTGAAGCTAAGAGTTGTGGAGGAAATCTAGTAAATAAGTTTGGGGTAGGAGAAGTAAGAATGAATAGAAAACACAGATACAGTGTTTTCAGAAATCAAGTCTAGTCACGGCTGCAGTCAAACATGGCCCCGACCTGGGCTCACCTCACACATGCCTCTCCCCCCCAGAGCCTCACGCAAGTCCCTCCTCCCGTGTCACCTCGAGCCCTCTGTAATCACTAAGCTGGAAAACCTTCCTAGTGTGACTGCAGATCTAGGAGCCATGAAAAAATAAATGACTTCAATGAAGAAAAACATCTGCGTGACAAAAGGTAATGTGAAAAGATGAATGACAGGGGCGCCTGGGTGGCTCAGTCAGTTGAGCATCTGACTCTAGATTTCAGCTCAGGAAATGATCTCAGGGTGGTGGGACTGAGCCCCGCATCGGGCTCCGTGCTCAGCGCTGAGCCTGCTTGGGATTCTCTCTCCCTCTCCTTCTGCCCCTCCCCCCAATCACTCTCTCTCTCTCTCTCTCTCTAATCTTAAAAAAAAAAAAGATGGATGACAAAGTGGAAAAATATTTTCAATTTATTCCACAAAGAACAAATCTCCCTACTACACAAAGAACTCCTAGAAATTCATAAAACAACTAAAGGAAAAAAAAAAAAAGAAAGAAAACTGCAGCAAAGGTTAGAAACGGTTCACAGAAGAGGAAAAACAAGTGGCTCAAATATAAAAGTGCTCAATCTCACTCATTAGAAAAATGCAAATTAAACCTAGACTCATATACCATGTTTTATCCTTCAGAACGCCCAAACTCTCAAAGTTTTATTTTGTGTTGGCAATGTTGGGAGGAAACAGATTTGACAAGAGCTATCACAATTACAAATGCCTCTTCCTTTTGAACCACCAATTTCATTTCTAGAAATTTAATGTACACATACTCTGTTCATCTGCGAAAGGATACTTGCACACAGGTATTCAGTGCAGCATTATCTGTAACAGCAAAAGACTGGAGATGACCAAACGTCCATCAATAAAAAAGACTCGCTAAACAAAGTGTGGTTCTTCTGTATAAGGCACATACACAACATACACAGCTGTGAGAAACGATAAACTCTCTGTACAGATCCAAGAATAGATCTCCTAGATATCTTGTTCATTGAAAACGGCAAAATGCACATCAACGTGGATAACCTGATACTCTGTCCATGAAAGGGGGGCAGATAAAGAATATACATTTGTGTTTGCATATACACACATATTTTGGAAAGACAGAGGAGAAATTGACAGTAATTACTGAGATTATTGGATGGATATGGGAACTGGACCTTTCATTTTTTTTTTAAAGATTTATTTGAAAGAGAGAGCAGGAGCCGGGGGAGGAGCAGAGGGAGAGAGGGCGAAGTAGGCTCCCCGCTGAGCAGGAAGCCCGACTCAGGGCTCCATCCCAGGACTGAGAGATCATGACCCGAGCTGAAGGCAGATGCTTAACCCACTGAGCCACCCAGGTGTGCCTGGACTTTTCATGTTATGCCAGTGGTAGAGTCTGCCTCTCTCTTCTTCCCTGAGCAACAGATCTTTCTGATTGTAGCTCGTCACACAGTCACCTCGTTAAGGACCACAAATAGCAGACCTTCTTGCTGCCAGGCGTGGCTACGAATGAAGAACTGGCCAATCGCATGTAAGGAGAAGGGATGTGTTTAACTTGGGGCATGCCTGTGTTTTTCCTTTGCCTGCAGGCGGCAAGTACATGACCTGGTGACAGTGGGTTGGCTTCTACCACGCGGGCAAGGACAATACTCTAGGAGACAGGAGCATTCAAGACAGAAAGACTTGGGTCCCAGGATGACCCCGCAGAACAGAGACATCTACCCGCCCCCCCCCGGACAATTTGTTCCCCCCTCCCCCTGGGACTGTTGTGCTAGAAAAGCCGTACGTCTGTCTCCTTTGAGTTACCGTATCTTGGGTCTCTTTGTTGTCGCGGCTAAAGCAGAAGACGGTACCTAGAAATGAGTTACCCCATATCAGAAAACATTGTGGCCTTTGGCTCAGCAGCTGGCAAGGGAAGGGGGTGAGAAGAGGTGTTGCAGCCCAGAAAGCTGGGAGCCCTTTTTACACTGTTGCCCAAACTTGTTGGAACTGCAGTAACTTGGAAGACAGGCCCTGTGTCACCCGAACTTGTAACTTCAGGGGAAACAGAAATAAAATGTTGATTGCTCCTGATTTTCAGGGAGCCAGTACAAGAGGAAGATGCAAACAGGCAAGAACTGGCCGGTTTGCAAGCTGAAACGGAAGGGAATGCAGCCGAAGGGCGGTGTGTTCTGAGTCTGCAATACAAATTCAGACTCCAACTGTTTGGGGATCCCAAAGGACTGGGGAAGCCAACTGCTTTTGTACCCCAAAAGCAGGAGGTAAGAATTTCTCCCAAAGCTTCTATGAAAGTCTCCAGTTAAGAGTGGAGTCACGGGAGTCGCGCCCATTTGCAAAGATCAGATTTAGGGTGCAGCCTCGGGGGTGGTTGCCATTAAAATGAGGAAAAGATGGATAGGCCAAAACCAGAAACCAGTAACTAGTCTGTAGTCCAGTGATTTAAAAACTAAGACCCCAAAGAAATTTTGGCAGTGGATACTTTATCTGGAACTGACTGGAAGCAAACAGACCAGAAGCCTATTTAGTTTCTGAGGGACCTGTATTGCCACACAGAAATCCTGGATTTTAGACTAGAAGCATTAAATGGATGAGCCTCTATGAGGTCTCTCTTGGGATTGGAGGAATGTTCTCTAGTGTGAGAAGAAGAGTGCACATGGATATCTGAATAGTCAGAGGGGCTGCTGATTTTGCCCCCAAATCCATCTGTCCTGTCCCTTTCTCGTTTGCAACAGAACCACTCGATTTTTAACTGATCACAGGATCCAACCTAGAGACTACTTCTTCCAGTCTCCTTTGCTGTTAGGTGTGTCTTTGTGATGGAGAACTTAAAAATGGTATGTGAGAAGTGATGATACAATTTCAGGGGCTCTCCCCCTTCCCTCTGCGCTAGATGCAAACAATAGTGGTGAGCAGCTTTGAACACTGGAGAACATCTTAGAATACGAACTTCACTCTTAGGATATGGTAGAACAATCCAAGTGAAGAAGTGTGGGTCCCTAAACAATTGTAGGGAACAGCAGGCTTCCCACCTTGAGCATTGCCCACCAGCAGACTATTACATCAGAAAAAATCTTCTAGCTTATTTGAACCATTGTATTTTGGGGCCTCTGTTACTGCCATTTAGCTAGGACCCTAACTAATATAATGCCACCTTATAATTTTTAACATTTGAGCCATGAGAAAATAATGTCTACTTGGGAAAATTATTTTTTTTTCCCCAAAAGGAATAATTTTTTTAAAAGTGTCAGGATCCCAATAAAAATGTTTTTTTAACTCCATAATCTTACTTCTGAGACACAAAGCTGAGGAAATATTTCAAGAACAGAAAAAGAAATCTATATGAAAGTGTTCTCTGCAGTTCCAGAGTGCAGAGGAACAATTAAAAAAAAAAAATTAGAAACATGCTAAATGCTCAACCACAGGGAACAATCAAGAAAACTTATGGGACAACTCTAGCATTATAGAGGTATTAAAATAACCATCAACATGATAAATGCGGCGGGCGAGGCAGAGAAAACGTATGTATAACCAGTGCATAAAAGAAACAAACGGAACGGGAAAGTTGAATATTTTCTTACAGGTGGAACGGTTCCTGAAATTAAAAATAAAAGACATATCTCTAGATCAAAAGGGACAAACTATCCCTGGAAAGAAAGTTCAGACACTTCACAAGTAAAGAATCTACAGGGATCTAGAAATCAGAGACTTCTCCAGACAATCAGTATCAGAAGACAGCAAAGCAATACTTATAGCATCCTGAAAGAAGGAAAGATTCCAGAACCTTCTACCTGCCCAGAGGAAAGGTGACAGACACGTGATTAAGGTGCAAGACCTCAGGGAAGGCAGCACCCACGATCCTTTCATGGGGGACAGAATAAAGCACTTGATGGCAAAACCCAACCAGCCAAGAAACAAATGCAATCAAGAGCTGGGGAACACAGCAAGCCACAGCCAAGCCGTGGCCATGGTGGTACACACGGAACCGAGACCAAAGAACGCTGGGAAGTAGGATTATAGAACTAAATACAGAATAGGTCTCACCATATGTAAGAACGGAGATGTGAACTAGGGCAGAGGAGCTGAGAGGCGGTAGATAAGATGGCCGACTGTGTCCACAACTGAAACACTGAAAACCACCAGTGACACTTATGCTGAGAATATATATGTTATTTCTCAAGAAAAATAAGAATGACACCCTATCTTTGTGGTTTTCATAATCTTTTTCCTTAACTTTGAAGGAATATTTCAAGAAATAATGTATCTTATTGTAAAAAAATAAAATTCACTTGAAGTTTGACAATTCCTTCAGTTTCATTATTCTTTTCCTCTGATCTCTATAAGGAAGATTGAATTCAACGTATTTCAAACTAGGCTGCTATGTGATAAAGTTAAATCCTCATAAAGCATTAATCCTATTTTTGTAAAACTATTTCAATTTTAGAATGGCATTCACTGAATATTCACAATGGATAGCTTGGTGTTGAAATTTAGGAGGATTTTTAAAAAAAACTCATTTATACTTTTATATATACTTTACATAATAAACTTTTTTCCCCATAAACAAATTTCCTGTTCTTTCAAAGATGACCAAGACAGTTATATAAGAAAGTTAAAATGATAAATTTTAAAAGGGTATAAAAATGTATGCAAGAGTATGATGCCAAATATATGTATTTTTTAAAAGTATACACACATGTATACCAGAAAAGAGGCAAAATGTGCCATAATTTTAATAATGCTTCAGGGATTAGGGATAGATTTCTCTGTCAAAATCTGAAATGAAATTAGAATTAAAAAAATGTATAAAATCATGAATAGTTTTGCTGCTTCAGTCAAAAGTTCCTTTCCAATTACCACAAGTAGTAATAAAAGCCCCAAATAATAAAGGGTTAGGCTTAAGAAGAGTTTAGAGTCTGTCTGCCTACCTGGGGCAAGGAGGTATTTCCCGCAGCTTAGGGTAAACAAAGATCATGTAACTGTCAACAGATTACGTCATTAAAACTGATGACAGTGTTAACACAAGCGAAGACAAACCCACCCTGCTTTCCCTGCATGTGCAGAATCTTTAGGACAGAAAGGCCACCCCCTGAGGCGTGAAGTGTGGCCATGGAGGTTCGTGGAAGACCATCTGCCCTGCTAGCACACAGACTTCATCTCAGAGAGCTCCTCCCTGCACCCCCCCCCCCCCCCGGTTGGCACATCCCCGTGGCCTCCCCGCACACGAATGCAAGCCACGTACCGAACCTGGTTCTCCAGGAAGTGCATGTACCGGTAAAGCAGGGTGTAGGACGGAGACAGGATGCCCACAGACTTCATTCGGGCGCCGCGCTCCAGCTCACTCTCCACAGGCATGTTGGCGAAGCAGGCCAGGCCGAAGAAGGGCCCCTTTCGGAAATAGCTAGAACGGATCCAGTGCGTAGCGCGGCTCACAATCAGAGAGAAATTTTGTTCAGCTTTGTTTTTTTAATTTGAGACGCAGTCCCGAGGAAAACTAGTAACGGTGTCCAGGGCCTGAAGATGGATTTTTAGAACCACAGGGGAACACTGGTCCAGGCCACTCAAACCCACAGACGAGACAACCGAGGCGCAAGGAGATTATGGGATGTGCCAAGGGTCAGCCCACGGAATCCAGGACCTGACCTTGGCAAGCCTGCTGCTCAGCCGCCCAGACCATGAACATACCCTTCTCCTCTCCTGCAACACAAGCCATGATAGGGAACCAGAACAAAGATTTCTCTTCAGACCCGTCTGGAATGGTACTGTTTTATGAGCATAAACCACGTTGGTTTCTTCCCTCACTTCCTGAGTCCCTGATACTTTTAATAGGGCGAGGACCAGAGCTGTCACTTTATTCCTTCCCCTTTCTCACACTTGTCCTGGTGGCAGCCCAGCGAGAAGATTCAAGCTACCTCGTTCGGCCCTACCCTGATGTTCTAGCCGTCTGTCCTCCTCACGTGGATCTTAATTACACAGCACTATAAACCGGCCTTACTAAAAGCTGGAATTTCAAGTTTTGGCACAAAAATGTCTTAAGGTAACCCAAACTGAACTGAAAGTCCGTTCTTTCAATAAAGCCAAACCTTAAGCGAGGTCTAGTATTTTCCTAAAAGGAGAGAGAACCTCTGATGGTTCTTAACTTTTAGGGGTCATGAAACCCATTGAGAACCTAATGAAAGCTGGGGACCTCCTTGCTAGAAAAGGGATATAAACACAAAACTACATGTATATTTCCTGGGCATTTCCACACACCTTTGGAAGCCTCCCTGAGGAGAGCCCTCACGCTCTAGGTAAAGTATGAGAGAAGAGGAAATGATACAGAGAAGATTTACATTCTGAAATACTTACATGAAGTCAGACTGAATTTTATGGGACCCACTGGCCATAGACTTGAACTCAACACCTTCAAGGTCAATATCTTGAGGTAGGCACCATTCCACCATGTTCCCTGCAGGGGGGAAGGGAGGAATCTAAGTTAAAAGAAACAAAGTCATTCAAAGAAGAGGGCCTTGGGCAGGAGCTGAGGGCATATGGCTGCCCAATACATGCGTTTCTGATTCGGCCACCAAGACGCTCAAGTGGGTCATCTCATCCACCACCTGCACGCTGGCCGAGTTCCCCGGTTACTCCAAAGCGCCAGGAGACCGGCCTTAAAGGAGCCTTCCATCTCCACCTTGAGATGAGCACAGTCTCCTGTCTAGCAAGGATATATGGTCTTTGGTGATGTCATTCTGCTTAATTACTTCCAAACCTCCTTCCTTTCACAGGCTCACTTCCAAGGGCGTGTTTTTACCCTCTCTCCCCATTTCCTTTCCTTAACCCCTGCCCCCGGCCCCAAGATCTTGCTCCATCTTGTCCTTCTACAGCTACTGACTTTGACAAACCTCAAAGTCTGTATTTTGATTCACATTTTCATTGACCTCTTTGTGGCATTTGAGAATTCCTCAAAAATTTGTTTTCCTTGATTCCAATGATAAACTACTACAGTTCTTTTCCTACTTCTCTGATCTAGGTAGCTGTTTCCTTCCCCAACTCTTTCTCCTCTCTCCCCAGGTGAGGCCCATATCCTAGGTTCAGCCATCCGTTCTTTGCTTCCAGAACCTTGGGGCTCATTCACTCGTCATTAATTACTGAGTTTCTACTGAGCTAGATGTTGGAGCTACAAAGTCAACTAAGACATAGCCCCTGACCTCAAAGAGATTAGAGTCCAGGGATAAACAAGGAGACCAGATGATTACACTTCCAGGGGATAAACGCCATGATAGAGGAGAACGTGGGATTTTAGAATGAAGCAGGCATGAGCATCCATCAGATTGAGGGAATCAGAGATATGCGCAATTAACAGCGTTATCCAGAGACTTGACAGAGCACCGTGGAATATTTCCTACTATTTTCTTGCATATTCAAAAATTTTCAAAATAGAAATACTAAGCTATGTGTGAGATTTCACTTTTATTTTTTTCCTAACAGCTTTACTGAGATACAATTCACATACCGTACAGTTTACTCAAAGCAAACAATTCAAGGGAGAGTTGTGTAATCATCACATTTTCGACTTTCTCCCATTTTTAAGTATGATGAAACAACGAGACATTGGAACTTGCTTCGTCACCCCTAACCAGCTGAGCGGGTGCCCTGCAGGGGCTGTCAGGAGCTGAGGGGCCTGGCCTGGCCTCCCTGCATGAGGCTAGACCGGTCACCTGGCGGTGGATAGTGCAGCAGTTAAACACGCACCTGAGCTTGGTTAGACTTGTCTTCAAGGCTTGGTTTTGTTACAAGCTGTGTGACCTTTGGTAAAAACCTCTTGGAGTCTTGGTTTCCCCATTGCAACATGAGGGCAATTCAGTAAGCGAGGAGGCTGACTCACCTGTAAGATCGCTCCCAGCTACTTAATTCCCAACTTCAGTGAAGGGAGAAACATAATTAAAAATAAATTCCTGAGTATCCAGTACCAGAGGGATCCGAATTCCCTGAAGACAGAGGCTTGCACGCTTCCCTTGTGCTGAGCACCTGGCAGAGGCCTCGGCGTTCCTCAGCGACTGGCCTTGGCCAGGTGGGAGAGAAATGCGTGCAATGACCCTTCCAAAGGCGGAGAAGGGTGGGAAAAGTTTGGGGTGCGGGGGGCAGCGGAAGCAGCAGGCCTTGGGATGGTCTGCCTGGGAGTGGACGGCGGCCCTGTGAGTATAACCGGGGTGGCAGGGATTGCGGGGTTTTCTTTTAGAACAAACTTCGTAGGCATGGGAAATGCCATCAGGAATGCAGCCAACAGCACTTGCGGATCATTGCTTGGCCCATCAGCGAGGTCGCGAATCCAGTCTCCAAACATGGCAGACAGCACAGAGGGTTACCCAATCCCATATTCACAGCCTAAGAGCTTTCAAATAGTTTACTTTCAAGAGAGGAAGCATGAATCTAATTGTGAGCTAAAACAAAAAGCATGGAAAGGGAAATGAATATTTTATAAAACAGGCGAGAAGGATGTTGTGTCTGGGTTAACGATAAGAAAAAGCACAGCACACTCCGAAAGAGGGGTGAACTTGGGGATAAAGGTATTCCCATATTTTCCCCTTACCATCCAGGCCTACTGTCTCCAGAGTTCAGTGGCTTTCTGCCTGTGGAGTGCCTCAGGACCCCCAGGGAACTTAAGAAGGTACCAGGGCTGACCCCAGATATACGGGATCATGGTCCCTACCTCGTGCCATGTGGGCGAGTCTGCTGGTGAGCTCCTGCTTCGGCCTCTGTGTACACGGCCCTGACCCTTCACGATGGCAGCAGATGGCCAGCCTAGGAAGGGACAGCCTGGGACAGAGCTGCGATGCCCCTCAGGTAGACTCTGTCCTCCTCCCTCACGGAACCTGCTTCCTCTCCCCGAGCTAACTGCGTCTCTTTCCTCCAAGCCGGCTGGTCCGTGACTGGTTAAAACTTTAACTGACCTCAACTTTTTTACTGGAAGCTAAGTACAGAAGAGCACACAAGTCTTAACTATCCGGCTCAGTGACTCTTCCCAACAGGCACAGAGCTGTGTAACCAAGCACCCAGCTCAAGCAGAACAGCCTCTGCACATCAGAAGCCTCTCTCCACGGGAACTGTTATCTTGACCTCTAACACTGTAAATTAGCTTGGCTGCTTTGCAATGTATATGGACACAATCATAGTTTGTACTCTTTTGTGTCTTCTTTTGCACAATACTTTTTTTGCAAGATTCATTCATGTTGATACACAAAAGCAATCGTCTGTTCATTTACTCCTTCCATCCTGCGCATGGAACACAGTGGCTATTTAACTGCTGATGCACTTTTAGCTTATTTCCAATTTGAAGCTATTACAAACAGACCACTGTAAAATTTCCTATGCTTGTCATCGGGTCAACACACGTGTGGCGGCTTTGTTAGGCGTCAAGCTGGCTGGGCTGAGCCACGCTGCTCAGAATTCCCTTCCTTGTATGTTTCCCGGTGAGACAGGCAATGCGGAAAGGAAGCGGTACGCATATCGTATTCACTCAGACGGCTGGTACAGAAGCGTCGGGCACCTCACGTGCATCGTGGCTCATCTGCAGGCCACCTCGACTGGGCGCGGGCAGCGAGGTGGCAGCCAAGCCTGTAAATGCTGGACCCACCCCTGGATCCTCTCTCACCTTCTCGGACTCCTAAGCCAGGTGTGTGCTTAGCTCCGTAACGAAGGGCATCAGCTTCATCGGGACACTCACATCATTAAAGCTGGAGGCAGACTGACCTGGGTTCCTGTACGTCCTCATGAGCGTCAGCTTCTCTCCATCTTCCCAACCATACTCTCTTCTTCCATGACTGCCCACCTGGTAGAGTTCAAGCTCCATCATCAGGTGGAAAGAAAGCAGCTTCACACAGACTGTCTAGCCAGCTCCCACAACTGGGTAAGACCAAATTCTTGCAATAAATCCCTTCAGACATCTTCTAGTGGTTCTGTTTCTTTGATTAAACTTTGACTGACATAATATGCACACATTTCTGTTGACTACATTCCTAGGAGTAGAACTACTGTAAAAATGTCTGCATCACTGCAAACTAAGAAACCTTTAATAATTCCCAAAGCAGTGTTTCCCAAAGCTTATGCTAATAGGGTTTCTGTGAAAAAGAAAACAATTTTTTTTTTAAGATTTTATTTATTTATTTGAGAGAGAGAGAACGAGAGACAGAGAGCATGAGAAGGAGGAAGGTCAGAGGGAGAAGCAGACTCCCTGCTGAGCAGGGAGCCCGATGTGGGACTCGATCCCAGGACTCCAGGATCATGACCTGAGCCGAAGGCAGTCGCTTAACCAACTGAGCCACCCAGGCGCCCAGAAAACAAATTTTTAAAAAGAGATTTCGGCCAAATTATCTCAGGTTAAACAAGGACAGACACATTACTGCAGAACTTCTCAGAGGCTTTAATACGTTACTCTGCATTGTGAATTTCTATGAGACCTTAATGTTTCCAAAATTTTTTGCCCAATAAACCTATTTTTAAGGAGCATCCTAAGGGACTAATTTTATAGAAGGCATTTTTTTTTTTTAAAGAAAATATGCTAGTATACAAGGAGATGCAAGTTGACCTCAGTATCCATTCTTCCTTTCTTACAGAGAATAGAATATCCTGTATTTAGCCAGGCACATGGTCTTTCAAATGACAACTCTGTTTCTCAGTACCTTCTTGCATGTAGGTAAGGCTACATGAGTCAGTTCTGGCCAGTGGGATCTGGACAGAAGTGTCTAGTTGCCAAGAAGTACCCCACAGGGAGAGAGTATGCTGCCCCTTCCTCCATCCTGCTGCCTGGGATGTGGTGACAAGCCATCATGAATCTAGGTCCCCAGATGAGCCCATGGATCTGAGCCAGCCTTCCAGCCCTAGGCCAGCTATCTCCTGTTGCATGGAAGAGAAATCGACTCCTATCTTGATGAAGCCGCTGTTCATCTGGGTCCCTGGGATTCACGGCCAATTCCCCGTGTCACTCAATACAACTGACCTGTAGAATGAAGCCCCCATTCCTCAGCCTGGTTCTCAAAGCCACCATCCTTGCTCCTTTGTGCCTGCCCAATCCTTACTGTACAGAAACTCAAAGACTCAGACAGAGGGAAATGACATCCTGGTAGTGACATTCTTAACTTCTAGATGGATGCAAGTCCCTCAGGGGAAAGTTCCATCGGGGGCAGGCTGGCGGATCATGGAATGAACACCTGCTCCAGAACATAGCTCTGGGAATAGTTCTCTTTATCTCGCAGGAAGGATGCTTCTGCTGACACACTCCTTCAACGAAAGGAAAGTAGATGAAGCTACTCTGGTCCTCACCCCAGAAAACATAATTACTGTCTAAGATGTCTATCTCCACAGGAGAAGGGACTCCTTCAAGACAGGAACTGTGCTTGTTTATCTTCAGATCCTAACACAGCACACTGCTTAGCCCAGGACAGGATGAGTATTAAAAATAATAATAAAGAGGCGCCTGGGTGGCTCAGTCGTTGGGCGTCTGCCTTCGGCTCAGGTCATGATCCCAGGGTCCTGGGATCCGGCCCCGCATCGGGCTCCCTGCTCGGTGGGAAGCCTGCTTCTTCCTCTCCCACTCCCCCTGCTTGTGTTCCCTCTCTCGCTGTGTCTCTGTCAAATAAATAAATAAAATCTTTAAAAAATAATAATTAAAAAAAAGAAAAAACAGCTTTATTGTGGACAGGCATTTTTTAAAAAAGCTAATCGACGAATTAATGTTAATCACCTTAGGGGTAATGATATTGTGGTCATGTAAGAAAATGTCCTTCTTCCTAGGACGTTTATACTCAAGAATTTAGGTGTAAAGTATCATCGTGTCTGCATTTGCTTTCAAATGGCTCAGGGGGGGAAAAAAAGTATTTCTGTATATAGTCAGTTCTGATATGATGCTTGCTGAATTAGTGAGATATTAGAGAACAATCTGAGCATAGGGAATTTCACATTTCCTTATGCTATAGATCCAATGCAATTTCAGTCAAAATCCCAACAAGTTATTTGTGGAAATTGAAAAGTTAATTCTAAAGTTCATATGGAAAGGCAAAGGCCCCAAATAATCAACACAATACTGAAGAAAAAGTCAGGAGGACTGACACTACCCAATTCCAAGACTTAGTATAAAAACTACAGTAATCAAGACAGTGATTAGGGGTGCCTGGGTGGCTCAGTTGGTTGGGCAACTGCCTTCGGCTCGGGTCGTGATCCTGGAGTTCCAGGATCGAGTCCCGCGTCGGGCTCCCTGCTTAGCGGGGAGTCTGCTTCTCCCTCTGACCCTCACCCCTCTCATGCTCTCTGTCATTCTCTCTCTCTCTCTCTCAAAAATAAACAGATTCTTTAAAAAAAAAAAAAAAAAAAAAAGACAGTGATTAGACAAGATTAGACAAACAGATCAAGGGAACAGAATACAGAGCCCAGAAATAGACCCATGCAAATACAGTCAGCTGATCTTTGCCAAAGGAGCAAAAGCAATACAATGGAGAAAGGATAATCTTTTCAACAATGGACGTCCACAGGCAAAAAAACAATCTAGATACAGACCTTATACCTTTCACAAAAATTAATTCTATATGAATAGTATACCTAATTGCAAAATACAAAATTATAAAACTTCTGGAAAGTAACATAGGAGAAAATCTAAGTGACCCTGTGTTTAGCAATGAGTTTTTACATATAATACCAGGAGTACAATCCATGAAGAAAAAAATTGATAAGTTGTACTTCATTAAAATTTAGAACTTCTGATCTGTGGAAGACACCATTAAGAGAATAAAAACAAGCCACAGACTGAGTGAAAATATTTGTAAAAACATACTTGATAAAGGCTTAAATCCAAAATATCCAAAGAGCTCCTAAAACACAACATTAAGAAAATATAGGGCGCCTGGGTGGCTCAGTTGGTTAAGCGACTGCCTTCGGCTCAGGTCATGATCCTGGAGTCCCTGGATCGAGTCCCACATCGGGCTCCCTACTCGGCAGGGAGTCTGCTTCTCCCTCTGACCCTCCCCCCTCTCATGCTCTCTATCTCATTCTCTCTCTCAAATAAATAAATAAAATCTTTAAAAAAAAAATTAAAAAAGAAAAAGAAAATATAAACACCCAATTTACACATATATACGTATATATACGTGACTCCTGATCTCGAGGTCATGAGTTCAGCCCCACACTGGGGGTAGAGATTACATAAAAAAAATAAAAAAATAAAATCTTTAAAAATATAGATATATTAAAAAAATAAAAATAAAAAATGGATGAAAGATTGGAACAGTCATCACACCAAGATATACAGATGGCAAATTAGCATAAGAAAAACATGCTCAAGGGGCGCCTGGGTGGCTCAGTCGTTAAGCGTCTGCCTTCGGCTCAGGTCATGATCCCAGAGTCCTGGGATCGAGCCCCGCATCAGGCTCCCTGCTCAGCGGGAAGCCTGCTTCTCCCTCTTCCACTCCCCCTGCTTGTGTTCCCTCTCTCACTGTGTCTCTGTCAAATAAATAAAATCTTAAAAAAAAATGCTCAAAATTATATGTCATCAGAGAATTCCAAATCAAAACAACAAGATTCTACTGCACACCTATTAGAACGGTCAAAATCCCAAACACTGAAAGCACCAAATGCTAACAAGGATGGATAGCAATGGGAAATCTCATTCATTGCTGGTGGGAATGCAAAATGGTACAACCACTTTGGAGGACAGTTTGGCAGTTTCTTACAAAACTAAACATTCTTCCCACACAATCAGGCAATCACACTCCTTCACAGTTATCGAATGAGTGAAAGCTTATGTCCACAAAAAGCCTGCACATGAATGCTTATAGCAGCTTTATTTATAATTACCCCAAAATGGAAGCAACCAAGGTGTCCTTCAATAGGTGAATGGATAAACAAACTGTGGGACATCCAGACAATAAAATACTATTTAGAAATAATGAGCTATCAAGCCACAAAGACATGAAGGCACCTTAAGTGCATATTACTAAGTGAAAGAAGCCAGTCTGAAAAGGCTACATACTACGTAATTCCAACTTTGTGACATTCTGGAGAGAGACAGTAAAAAGATCAGTGAATAAGGAAGGATGAACAGGTGGAGCACCGAGGATTTTCAAGGCAGTAAAACTATTTCTGTATGATACTGTTACGGTGGATACATAACATTGTGCATTTTTCAAACCCACAGACTATACAACACAAAGAGTAAACCCTAATGTAGACTATGGGCTTTAGTTAACAATTTATCAATATTGGTTCATCAATTGTAACAAACATCTCACAGGAATGCTAGATGTTAATAATACAGGAAACTGTGTGGGAAGGTGGTATAGGAACTCTTACTTTCTGCTCAGTTTTCCTGTAAATCTGAAACTGGTCTAAAAAAAAAGTTAAATTTAAAAAATAAATAGATGAATTTACCAATCCTAGGGTAATTAACCTAGGTTATGATATTATGGTTATATAGGAAAATGGCGTTATTCTAAGGAGATTTTTCCTGAAGTATTCAGAAATGAAATGGCACGCCTGGAACTTATTGTCAAATAGTTCAGCAGAAAAAGATAAGCATACCTATCTACATAGTCAGTTCTGCTACAATGCTGGCTGAATTTGTTCCAAAGCATTTGATACATTAGGGGACAATTTGATCACAGGGGATTTCCTGTTTGCTGATTCGTGATTTTGATCACAAGGGTCACAACGTGAATGCTGAAAACAGCACCCAGCTGAAATGAGCCGCACAGAAATACACAAAATGCACCCCCCTCCACACCTCAAGCACTCACGCGTTACCCGAGTTCACCGTTAGGAGCTGCACCTGTCATTTCTAGGGTCACTACTGTCCATCAAATGTCACACAGCCCTGCTTCCACGTCACTATAAATCACAAGCTCAATCCTTCCGACAACCACCTTCATACGCAAAGTCAGGCCTTAAGGTAAAGTGCCATACTTTGAGTATATATTTCTTAACTAGTTACGGTATGTAAAATTGTCCTACCATTTGTATTTGGTTCCCATCTTTTTTTAAACTTGTCACTGACAGTTTCTGAGTGCTGTGCCCTGACCCCATCTTCTTCATAAACCATGTGACTTTTGCAGCAAGTCTTAACAGCACAGTGATTTTTTAGGAATGCATGTTTCACATCATAGCGGAGCTGTGTGAGGATGAAGCAAATACGGCAGAGTTGTCCACAAATGGGGGTGGACTCTAAGTTTTCATTGCACTATTCCTCCAACTTTTCTGAGGTTTAAAAAATTTCAACACACAAATTGGGGAACACAATGTAAATAATAGGGATGTGAAAAAACGGAAGGTAAGCAGAAAGGACTTTGCAAAAGCAAAATATAATGGAGGCAATGTGCAATAAGTAATATCGAAAATAACGAGGCACCATGGCTAAAGGTCATGCTTAACAGAAATATTATACTAATTGCAAAAAATTGGAAACCAGCTTACATATACAACTTGTAGAGGCTTAAAGGAAAGTGATTCTGCAAAACTAAAATCATGTGGCGAGCCCAGAAGGATTCGACAGAGAGGGCTCATCTGAGGGGTCATCAATCAAAGAGAAAGGAGTCAACGATGACAAGTGCCTTTCCCCCTCTTTCTCTCCTTCCTCCCTCCTCTTGGCCACCCGTGGACCCACCTCGAGGCCCTGCCTCGCAGCTAGCTGCAAAGACAACTTATAGGGAAGGGCCACATGGGGCCAAGTGCATTATGTACATCCAGCCAGCCATTCAATAAATATTGGCAGAGCAGAACTTGGCAGCAAGTGCCAGGGGCTGGGCTCACACAAAGGAAAATATGTCCCTGTTGAAAGGCACCTGGACTGCCCAGCTTATTGGGCGGGCAGCTCGGTCACCCACGGGGAGCCAGAGGGCAAGGCTGAGGCTGGCTGTGGTCACACAGATGGTGTGAACCTGCCACTCGCTGTTCTGCGGGTCAGCCCGGCAGCTGTGTGTGCGCCGGGCGCCTCCCAGGGCTGATGCCTGACAGCTCCTGAGCTCGCTGAGCCATACGCTGTCCCATCCCCGACAGCCAGGACTGCCTCAACCTTCTTTCTGCTTCTGTGCAGCCTCTGGGAGAGCGGACCTCAGTGCTGCTCCTGCTGCCTGCTAGGAAGTTCAGCTCAAAGTATTTCGTGATCCAATCAAGAAATGGGCAGAAGACATGAACAGACATTTTTCCAGAGAAGACATCCAAATGGCCAACAGACAAATGAAAAAGTGCTCAACATCACTCGGCATCAGGGAAATCCAAATCAAAGCCTCAATGAGAGACCACCTCACACCAGTCAGAATGGCTAAAAATTAACAAGTCAGGAAACGACAGATGTTGGTGGGGATGCAGAGAAAGGGGAACCCTCCTACGCTATTGGTGGGAATGCAAGCTGGTGCAGCCACTCTGGAAAACAGTATGGAGGTTCCTCAAAAAGTTGAAAATAGAGCTACCCTACGACCCAGCAATTGCACTACTGGGTATTTACCCCAAAGATACAAATGTAGGGATCTGAAGGGGTATGTGCACCCCGATGTTTATAGCAGCAATGTCCACAATAGCCAAACTATGGAAAGAGCCAAGATGTCCATCAACAGATTAATGGATAAAGAAGATGTGGTATATATATACAATGGAATATTATGCAGCCATCAAAAGGAATGAAATCTTGCCATTTGCAACGATGTGGATGGAACTAGAGGGTATTATGCTGAGCGAAATAAGTCAATCAGAGAAAGACATGTATCATATGATCTCACTAATATGAGGAATTCTTAATCTCAGGAAACAAATGGAGGGTTGCTGGAGTGGTGGGGGGTGGGAGGGATGGGGTGGCTGGGTGATGGACACTGGGGAGGGTATGTGCTATGGTGAGTGCTGTGAATTGTGTAAGACTGTTGAATCACAGACCTGTACCTCTGAAAAAAATAATACGTTATATGTTAAAAAAGAAGAAGAAAATAGTAGGAAGGGAAAAATGAAGGGGGGGGAATCGGAGGGGGAGACAAACCATGAGAGACTATGGACTCTGAGAAACAAACTGAGGGTTCTAGAGGGGAGGGGGTGGGATGATGGGTTAGCCTGGTGATGGGTATTGAAGAGGACACGTTCTGCATGGAACACTGGGTGTTATATGCAAACAATGAATCATGGAACACTACATCAAAAACTAATGATATAATGGTGTTTACCATAATAAAAAAATGGCTTTCAAAAAAAAAAAAAAAAAAAGGATTTCGAGTAGACAGAGCAAGGATCTTAACCAAAATGATCGCTAAGGGGAAACATGTGACTTCCCTTCCTCCTCCTCCCTCCTATTTGCGTGGTTCCCAATCACGAATTTCCTCTTGAACACAGGGGAAGGGAAGGAAAAATAAGATGAAAACAGAGAGGGAGGCAAACCCTAAGAGACTCTTAACTCTCGGAAACAACCAGAGTTGCTGGAGGGGAGGTGGCTGAGGGATGGGGTAACTGGGTGATGTGATGAGCCCTGGGTGTTCTAGGCAACTGATGAATCACTGACCTCTACCTCTGAAACTAATAATACACTCTATGTTAATTCAGTTGAATTTAAATTAAAAAAAAAATTTCCTCTTGAGGTCTTCACATCAGAAACAGTGGCTGTGTCAGCTCATGGTCCTGTTACAGCTCCTTCTGACCTCAAGACGGAGCTTTGCACCCCTCTTTCCTCCCCAAAATATTTTTTTTTTTTACTCGGTCCATCAGCTTCTTTTCATCAGCATACACACCTCCGCAAATTCCGGTCAGGAAGTAAAATGGAATCTTGTCTCTGGAAGAAAGGCAAGAATCCAGGGGTACTTGTAGTCCCAACAGCCCATTCCCCTCATTTCCTTAGGAGGCCACCAAATGCCAGAGAAGGAAGAAACCTCAAAAGACTCCAAACACCAGAAAAGGAAACAGCCTCTATTGACTTTCGGTCTTAAATGGTTTTAAAACCACCTGGGATGAGAGTATGCGCCAAGCAAAGGAAGAGTCAGTATAAAGAAACTTAAGGCAGGAAGAAATCAATCCTGGTGATTTCAAGTCAGCCCTAGGCCAATCCATGGCTGAATTCCAATGAATTAATTTTAGGTAGAAAAAACTGTACCATTTCATAGGCCCTGTATCATGTTACCGTGGGCAGCGGGGTGCGGTGGGAGGGCAGGCCCCTGAGACCCAGTTCGTCGCTGAGCTCTGCTCTCTCTGCTCCAGGACTTCAAATGGCTTAACGGCTCAGTGCATCTGCTTTTCTCACCATGACAGGGATGAGCAGTGCTGGAAGGATCAGAGGCCAGGTCCCTGAAAACCCCCAGCCCAGCTCCCGGCCACAGCGGGCCCCCCGTAACTGGTAGCCACGATGACTCCCACTCCTGCTTTACTCTCATCTCCTAAGAGAAGAAACAGAATTCACAGCCGATGGCCACAAACGGACTTCTCCCTGAAAACCACAAGCAGGTTGCATCACCAGTAGCCGGGGAAGATTCTGCCAATGTGGGATGAATGAAATGAACCACAACTGTATTCCACCGATATCTGAGGGAGCTACTGAGAAAGGATGTGGCCCGGATAATCATTCTAAGGCCCTCCTGGTTGACCGACCACACCGGCCCTCTCTTCGCCCTTCGAGCTGGCTATTCTCAGGACTGCTCTTTGCATCACAAAATTATGTTCCCAATCTTCCATTCTCATTCTGCTTTGTCGCTTCCCCAGCCATGGCTGGAGCCGTTTACTGTCCGCGCAAGTCAGGCGACCCCGACGGTGCTCCAGGCTTGTGCCTAGGCTACCACACCTAACCCGAATCTGCCGCGTCCCCCTCATCTCCACTGCGTAGAAGAAAATGCTTGGATTGTGTGGACTTCATGGGGAATATATGGAGGTTAAAATTAGCGTGAGTGATCTTAAATACACTCATGTGACATAAACAGGAGCACTGAGACAGAATTAAACAGGTGTTGAGCTGGAGCGGTTGAGGGAGGAACAGGTAGTAAGTAATTCATTTCTCATCAGGAAGAACAAAGGGAAAAGAGGGATCTTAAAAAACCTCAGCTCTCCTCCTCTCAGGCTTCCCCAGTGGCCCAAGGCAAACACACAATGCATAGGAATTCCCCCCAGGCTCCCCACGAAATAACTCGGTGTGTGTGTGGCCCAGGGGCGGGGAGTGGATGTAGCCTCTTAAAGTGGATTTCTTATCAAGAAACACTCCAGTGATTCACTGGCGTCAGACGTTGTGTACAAAGCCTTATCCCCTGCAGGCCCACACACCAGAGGGCAGAAAAAAAGTAAGAAAATTTTACTAGAAACTCAAAGAACAAAATACAAATGAAAAATCTGGGCTTGAATCATGGGTTGAACACAATGAAAAAACAAGATTCTGGCTGCCAAACCTCTCCCACCTGCCTCGCATAGTTAGCATCTGGGCCTGGTTTCAATAGCAGCTTTGTAGCCCAGATGGCCAGCACGGCCATCCTAAGGGCTCCCTGCTCCAGGGACAGACTGAATGAGGGGGAGAGGGGGGAGAGGGGGGAGAAGGGGGAGAGGGGGGAGAGGGGGGAGAGGGGGGAGAGGGGGGGAGAGGGGGGAGAGGGGGGAGAGGGGGGAGAGGGGGGAGAGGGGGGAGAGGGGGGAGAGGGGGGAGAGGGGGCCTTACTTACTCATCCTTGGTCTGCTTGCTCATGGATGAGCCTCTCCTTCACTTGAACCCGAAGTTCCTAGTCCTCATATCATTTATAGATTGGCCAGCATAATTTTCAAGCCATGAATCCAAAGAAAATCCTATTCTTTATGCCTTTACCCTCTTCTCTGATTCTTTCTACAGATGCCTAACCGAAAACCTAGTGTCTCATTGCCATATCCCAGACTAGGAATCACGAGGCATAGTCCTGCCGGCCGCGTGCACACCCGCCCACACTCCAACAGGGACCCACTCCTCCCTCCCACCCTCTCTTCAACCCCTTTCACCGCAAGGACCACGCCCACCCCACAGATGCAGCACAGCTGTGCCTTCTCTCCTACATCTCTCGCCCTCTTGGGTGCACAGCTGCCAAGAGTTACACATGCCAGGTGGGAAGCTCAATGAAATTGCCACGGGGCCGGGCAGTAAATGACTGGGTAGGTCTGGCAAGAAGGGAGGAGCTCCTAGGGAAGGAAACGGGACACAGGTGCAAGAAACATGGGGGAGTGGAGAGGTAAGCAGGCAAGAGAAAATCCAGACAATTTCTCCCACCTGAGAAGTTCTGTGATACGTCCTGATTTTTGTAAAGAAGCCAGTATTCGCTTTACTATTTTTGGTATGACAGGCTAAGGAAGGGCAAAAGTCTTGGTGGACCCAGGTTACTAGCACTGCGCTCTAAGTAACCGAGCCACCTGGCCACTCCTGGTGGACCAAGAGTAAACAGTAACCAGATCTGCCTCGGTAGCAGAGTCAGGAGGGCACTGAACTAAAACCAGGAGACGTGGCCTGGTCCCGTGGTGTCTCCAGCTCACTGGGCAACGGAGGGCTGGCCTCTCAGTTCTCCAGACCATGACTCCCTCACCCATCACACAAGGGACAGCGCAGGAGCTCTGAGTCCTGGTGCTACCCTTGGAGGATCCGGAAACCTCAGGAGCATTCATTCCAACCTCCACTTCGGGAGATGTACCAAGTAATTTTCACTTTATAGAGGTACTATCAGTATTTCTATAAGATGCCAAGTAGCATCTTGGACGGCGATAGATGACAAAAGACAGGTAAGTTAATGGCCAAGTAAATGGGCAGGGTTAACAACAGCTTTCCAAAAAAACAAAAACCCACCAAAGTGAAACACAATTCTCTTCCCTGTCCTCTCCCCCTGCTCCTTCCCTTCCTCTCTACTCCCCAGACACAGTAATGATAAAAAAAAATTGGGGGACAGAGGTTCAGGCAATGCAGTACACTAGAAAGACAACTGGACTTAAAGCCAAGGGTGGATTGGCTAGTTAATATTTTCAAATTACTTACTCATCCTTGGTCTGCTTGCTCATGGATGAACTGGGGATAAATGATGCTCACAATTACATGAAACACCACTGAGAGTAAATGCCTGCACAGAGCGTCTAGCAATCAGTTACAATCCATTCTTTCCACACTAACCTTAATTTGAAAACCGTTCCACAGACCCACCCTTGTGTGTATGTGCATCACGCCATCACATGTACACACAAATATTCCATATACACAAACCCAGCCAACCGATGGTCACAGCTGGGACTGACAAAGCAGTGGAAGGGTCCCAGCTCTGCTGTGCTCTTCCATTTTATCAACTCCATCTGTGGTTAGTGCAGGATTTTTCTTTTCTCCTTCCTCTCCCTACACTCTGCTGCCAGAGCTACCGCTGCCGAATCAGACCCTGTTAGTGTTCCCTTGCTGTTTCTTCTAGTTATCCTTCAGCGTTTCCCAGAATGAGTCTCACGCCTGCATCTATTTACTGATAGGTGATGGGGTGGGGCCTAAGGAATATTATTAGTTACAAAGTATCTGTTTTTGTCTAGCAATAAGGATTACTTTGGTCAAGGGCGCCTGGGTGGCTCAGATGGTTAAGCGTCTGCCTTCGGCTCAGGTCATGATCCCAAGGTCCTGGGATCGAGTCCCGCATTGGGCTCCCCGCTCCTTGGGAGAGTGCTTCTCCCTCTGCACCCCCCCCCCGGGTCTCTCATGAATAAATAAATAAAATCTTAAAAAAATAAAATAAATAAAGGATTACTTTGGTCAAAAGAGTAATCTTTCAAATTATTGGTATCTGGGAGTCCCAATCACACCAGACGACCAGTCTCACTGCTTTGAAGAATTCTTAATCTCAGGAAACAAACTGAGGGTTGCTGGAGTGGGGGGTGGGGTGGGAGGGACGGGGTGACTGGGTGATAGACACTGGGGAGGGTATGTGCTCTGGTAAGCGCTGTGAATTGTGCAAGACTGTTGAATCTCAGATCTGTACCTCTGAAACAAATAATGCAATATATGTTAAGAAAAAAAAGGAGGAGGGGAAGAATGAAGGGGGGAAATCGGAGTGGTAGACGAACCATGAGACGATGGACTCTGAAAAACAAACTGAGGGTTCTAGAGGGGAGGTGGGTGGGAGGATGGGTTGGCCTGGTGGTGGGTATTGAGGGCACGTTCTGCATGGAGCACTGGGTGTTATGCACAAACAATGAATCATGGAACACTACATCTAAAACTAATGATGTGGGGCGCCTGGGTGGCTCAGTCGTTAAGCGTCTGCCTTCGGCTCAGGTCATGATCTCAGGGTCCTGGGATCGAGCCCCACATCAGGCTCCTCGCTCCGCGGGAGGCCTGCTTCTCCCTCTCACACTCCCCTTGCTTGTGTTCCCTCTCTCGCTCGCTCTCTCTGTCAAATAAATAAATAAATAAAATCTTTAAAAAAAATAAAATAAAATAAAACTAATGATGTAATGTATGGGGATTAACATAACAATAAAAAAGAAAAAAAAAAACAGTAGAAAATACCAGTATGTACTATGTGTAGAAGGGGGTTAGTATTACCTCATAAAACTTCAGTTAAGTGTGAGTGCACTGACCGTGATATGAAATTAATCTCCAACAGTGGGTCACAGTCAAAAAAGTATGAAAGCCACAGGGACAAGGAACAGAAAGGAGTCAGAAAGGCCTAGTCCCTCCACCTGTTGGCACGATTTCTTTCTGAGTCGTGCTGGTTTATAATCCCTGGCCCTAGTTCAGTGACCCGGCCAGGAAACTGTGTCTTCTGCCATCTGAAGATCCCAACCCTTCCCCTCCCATCCCTTGGCAACCCAGCCGGTTCTTCAGAACCATCCTTGGAGGACCAGGAGGAAGCAGCTCTTTTCCTTCACTAAGAGGCACTCCACATTCCAGGACTCCGTTGGGGAGTTAGGGTGAGAAAGAAACACCTGGGTTTCCTAAAACCCCAGACCCTGGACTACCAGCCCTCCTTCCTTCAGTGCTGAGAGCAGATGCGCTGGGCCTTGAGCCCCCTCACCGACCACCTAAGGCTTTCCGAGAGAGCGTATTTACTCACTTTGAACCCCCATGAAGTCTCTTACCGTTCACTTGGACACTTCCTTCCTGGGTGGCTAAGCCCAAGATTATTTTAGATAACCCTCTGATTCTCCAAATCAACCAGAAAGAGTCTAGTTGAGGAGGCTTCTCCTTTAATCCGTCTCCAGCTTAATCCCCCAGTCCCATCCCTTAATGCTCCCTGCACTAATTCCTCCAAACGATGCTGTCAGAGCAAGTGAACTTGGCCGCTTGGAAAGTTACCGTGCGGGGGTGAGTGATGGGGAGCGAGGGCGGGGAAGCAGAGAACCTGGAAGCTCAATACAATCCGTTGCAGGAGTTCACCTGGGGGGCGTTTCTGCTCTTGAAGGAAAAAACCTTTCAGCCAAGCAAGAAAACAAAAGCCAGCGCGCCCGGGGCCGCAAACAGGATCCTCCCGCACTGGAGAAGTGCAAACAAGGCTATGGGGAGCGGGGCGCGGGGCGCGGAGCGCGGCTCGGCTGGGAGGCCGCGGGACGGGAAGAAGAGGGGTTCGGAGGGCGCAGGGAACAAAGCCCCGCGCCCAGACCTCGCGGGGGCACTCTGCTCGCTCCGAGGGAACCCGGCGGCGGGGTGGGGGGGGGTGCAGGTGTGCGGGTGCGCGCGCAGCGAGCCCCTCCCCCCGCCGCCCCCAAAGCCCGGGGGTGGGCGACCCTCTCCTCGCCCCCCTCCCCCCGGAGCGTCTCTCACCCGAGCGGGGATCGAAGGTGACCACGAACACGGCCACCACCTGGTCCTCCTCCACGTCGCCCAGCTCCAGGCGCCCGGGCTGCAGCAGCACCTCGGAGGCGCCCAGCTCCTCGGGCTCCCGCCTCCTGGGCGGCTCCGCGGCCGGCCGGCCGCCCCCGCCGCGACCCCAGCCCCGGCCTCCAGCCTGCAGCTCCGGGGCCTGCGGCGGGGAGACGGCGGGGCCCTGGGCCCAGCGCAGCAGCGGCGCCGAGTCTCCCCGCTCCACCATGGCGCGGCGAGGAGGAGCCGCGGGCGGCGAGGGGCGGGCGCAGGGGCGGGCTGCGGGCACTCCCCTCGCCGGGCCGGGCCGGGCCGCCGCACCGCCCGAGGCCGCACCTGCCCCGCGCCGCCCCGCCCGCGTCCGCGCTCCGAGGCAGCCGGAGAAGGCGCCCCCCCCCCGCCCCTTCCCGGCCTCGCCGAACTGAGTGCCGGGTTTGGACTCACGGATGCCTGCGGGTGCCCGCGTCCGGGAAACGTCCGGTGGCCTGGACGCGCCTCCTCCACCTGGCTCGGTCCACCTGCGCTGGGCTGAAGGGCGTTCTCACCTAGGATCCCGTCGGAGAACTGTGCATGTGCAGCGTGCATGTGTATACGCCATCACTATTTTTGTGATTCCCCTGGTTATGTGGACCGTGACAGAAATGTGTTACATAATCCTCAAAGCGTGGTTAAAGCTAGCGCGGGGCTGGAAGTGAAGCAAAAGAGGCAGCCAGGCTGTTCTGATGTTATTTGTACTTTGGCCTGGCCTCCTGGAGCTGGGGATTTTGGTGTTTGGCCTGAAGTAGTTGTGTCTCTAATCCAGTCTGCTGTGCCCTTGAACGAGCTGGATAGTGCCCTGCCCTGGCCTTCACTGGACCCTGTCCGGGGCTCCTCCATTTCGGCGACTAAGTCTCCACAGAGGGTGGTGGATGGTCCCTTACCTGCCGCGGTAGGGAGCGGGGAGGTTGAGCTAAATAGATAAACGATGAAAGCAGTCCCCCTTCTTTAGGCTAGCTACCTAAATAGATTGTTATGTCATAGATTTTGGCCTGGAGGTAGCAGGAGCCCTGGGCCGTCACTGACGATCTCCTGGGGAAGATGGGTTAAATTGTATCATCATTGTATCTCTGGCACATAGGGTATGAATCTTCATCAACACCCCCCCCCCCCAGGGGACACCCCGTGCATAAATCCACTGGGTCCTTCTGAGAGCAAGCAGACTGCTGGGCCTTCCTGAACCTTGGACAAATCTGGTGTCTGAACAAGTCTCTCTCCTGGCTTCATGCTTTCTTATATTAATGGCTATTCCTATTATTCCCACCTCCTCTGATTACTTAGCCACCAGATACACTCAAGGGTTGAGGCATTCAAAATAGTATTTCTAAATAATAACGATGGGGTTTCCTAGAAAAATCCTTAGCCAATTTCCAAAGCCATCAGTTTCAGTTCTGACTTGTCTTTCTCCCCCGAGGGACTTCTTTTTCCTGATCTTTTGTATGAACTCCATCCTGAACCCCCAAGTTGAATACCTTCAAGTTGTGTATGTACCAAGAAATAAACTCATAGTCTCTATTCTATATATAGTCATCCTACATATATGTCCTATATATATAATTTGCTATGTAAACAGAAGACTCAAATGTCCCAGGGCGCCTGGGTGGCTCAGTTAAGCGTCTGCCTTCGGCTCAGGTCATGATTCCAGGGTCCTGGGATTGAGCCCCACATCCTGCTCCCTGCTGGGGTGGGGGGGAGCCTGCTTCTCCCTCTCTCTCTGTCTACTCCTCTCCCTGCTTGTGCTCTTTCTCTCTGTGTCAAATAAATAAATCTTTTAAAAAAAAGTCTCAAATGTCCCAACCTTAAACCTAGAGCCTTTCGCAGACTCCGTTTATGGGTTTTAGCTCACCAGCCACCATGTCTATCATCAGATTCCTAGAGCCTTGCACAACAGACATTTGTCAACTAAATAGGTGAATAAAAGTAGAGACTCACACCTCTGTACCACTGGCTACAGTATCTTGCACATAACAGGTGCTCAAAAATTTTAATGATGGTGATGATAGGCCTCTTAACACACATTCACAGTCTGAAAGAGGCTTTATACCTGACCATCAGATTCTTATTCTCTGGATCTACTGAATTTCACAAAATGATAGGAAAGAAACTAAAATTAGCTATTAGAATAGCTCTGCTGGGAAAGGAGTGTGAAGGGCAAGAGGAAATGCAGGGCAGTCACATTCGGAGACCCTAGGATGGAGTTATATTTTAGAATGAGTTCCCCTAGAAGCCCATATATCTAAATTTTAAAATTATTTTATGTTCCCAAATAGTGAATATATCTGCATTATATAAAACATACCTAGGGGCGCCTGGATGGCTCAGTCGGTTAAACATCTGTCTTCGGCTCAGGTCATGATCCCAGGGCCCTGGGATGGAGCCCCGCATCTCACTCCCTGCTCAGCAGGGAGCCTGCTTCTCCCTCTCCCTCTGCCCTCCTCCCCCCTGCCTGTGCTTGCTTGCTCTCTCTCAAATAAATAAAATCTTTAAAAACATATCTACATTATATAAAAATATACTGTATATAAAATACATTATATAAAGTAATTTTGACCTCTAATCTCATCACTGAGTTGGCCACTTAGGATTTTGCTTATCCTGTTTCACCAATTCTAGGGTGCAGCTTTTCACTTGCTAACATCGCTATGGTGACTCCGAATTGCTGCCAGCCCCACTGAGGTCGAGTTCTCACAGAGGAGGTTTGTGTTTGCTTTTGTCAGCCATCTGGAGGCACCACCAACCCGAGACTACTTTGAGTTAAATTCTCTGCTTGAGGTTCTTTGGGCCACACTGGTAGTGGGAATTCAAAATGCAAGGTAGCGTAAACACTGGCTTATAGTTTAGATTCTTGGGTGAGATGTTTTCCTTCTCTCCGGCCAATGAAAATGTAGAGACGAGCATGTTTCCCTGGCCAGCTGCATGTGGGCTATCGTGCTAGACTCCTCATCTGGGGCATTCAAAAATTCTTAGTGGCATGTAAAAATAATGCTACATCTTAAAATAAGTGATATAATTAAAAGTTTTCTGTTTATGTTGACATCATACCATATGTCAGTTTTGTATTCTTTTTTTCCATAGCCTCTGACTGCAAACATTTTCCCATCCTATTAGGAACTTCATATATGCATCATTTTAATGGTTCCCATTGTATGTATGTTTGAAAATTTACTTAACCATTCTCTCCTTGTTGGACGATCAAGCCCTTCCTCTTTTTGTTATGCCTAAAGTGTTGGCCAAATTTCACTCTGAACTAACACTACCCATTATATGCCAAGCCCTGCACACAGTACTGGGGCAGCTACGAAGAAGGCCGACATCCATTCTCATCAGGCTTAGAGCCTAGCAGGGAAGGCAGCTATCAGGCAAGGAATGAAATCTGGAAGGAGGGGTGACAGGGCAGGTGTAATTGGCTATTCGGGTTGTTGATTTACGGCAGAGTGCCAGAGGGGGCAATGCTGGGTTAAAATATATTCGTGTTTTTAAGGTTTTTGATAATCTTGCCAAATTGTTGATTCACTGTAGTATAAGGACATCAATTTCGTTTCACTCTTGCCCCGGTTAGATATTGCCATTTAAAATATTTTTTTGCCAATTTGTCAGATGAACATGGCGCTTTGTTTTTAAATTAATGTTTTGTGACTGCATCTAATCATGGTTTCAAAGTCTATGTGGGTGATTTGTGGTTGTTCTTTCTGCTCCTGATGCCTTCTGCTTGCTTATCTGCTGGTGTCTTCATGCTCTTGTTTTCTATTTACATGAGTTCTTTATACAATAAGAATATTAATCTTTTGTCTGGCATAATTTTTGTTAATCTTAGTTCCAATTTATTGTACGGTTTCAATGCTGCTTAATTGCTTTATGAAATTTAAAAGTTTGAAATCTTAAGTCGTCAAACTTACCCATTCTTTTTGTGATTTTTTTTTTTAAAGATTTTATTTATTTATTTGAGAGAGAGAATGAGAGACAGAGAGCACGAGAGGGAAGAGGGCAGAGGGAGAAGCAGACCCCCTGCCGAGCAGGGAGCCCGATGTGGGACTCGATCCCGGGACTCCAGGATCATGACCCGAGCCGAAGGCAGTTGCTTAACCAACTGAGCCACCCAGGCGCCCCATTCTTTTTGTGATTTCTTATGTTGATTTGACATTTAGAAAGTTGGTCCCTACCCAGAAATTGGATCAACATTCACTTTTATTCTTTTAGTTATTTATACATTGGTTTTCCACATTTGATCTCCTAATCTAATCAATGTTTATATTGCTAATGTGATAATGAAGTAAGACTCTAAAATTTTTATTGAATTTAGTAACCAATAATTGCTATACCACTATTGAATAATTCTTTCAATTCCTATGATTTATAATTCCCCTTTAAATTACAATATTAAATTCCTGATATTTACTAATTTATGTATTCTTTATCATTGATGTGTCTATTCTTACAAGTTTGTAAGCTTTTATTTCTAGGAGAGGTAGTCTTCTCTTTTTACTCTTTTAATAAGTAGATCTCCATGGCAAAATAATCAAATTACACGCAGGACATACAGTGAGCAGCAATTTCCTTCTCCTCCAACCCCCCCCCCCCCATACCCTTCTCCCTCCTCAGGGATAGCCACTTTTGACAGTTTCTATCTTTAGGGTTTCTGGTGGTTACCCTCTGTGGAGGAGCTGTAATTCTTCTTTATCACACTTCCCCCAAATCATTAAGTGTTTGCTTTGTTTTAGGAAGGTAAAACTTCAGCGTGGGGATCTTGTAACTGGATCAGAAGCATGAAGAAATGGCTGGCAATGTTTGACCAAGTTACTAGTGACTTCTTGAGCCCCAGCCCTGGGAGCAGAGAGATAGTCAAGATCTAGGCACAACAGATCCAGCTCTTTGCCATTCCAACGAATCTCTTCCTATGAGAGCAATGAGTGTGTGTGTGTGTGTGTGTGTGTGTGTGTGTGTGTGTGTGTGTGTGTGAGAGAGAGACGGAGGGACACAGAGATCTCATCTCTGTGGCCGGGGATGGCCTTGGACCAGGTCATGTAGGCAACCCAATCTGCTCTAATTTTGGAGAATCTGGGAATGGCCAAGTGCCACATAAATTTTCCTAACTGTGGGTAATAGAGAACAGACCAGCAGACTAATGAGTCTAGACCGTAGTTTCAAACTACCTGCTCCTTAAAATATGGGTAGTACATCAATGGTCTCTAAATTATTGGGATGTCACGTTAGCAATCTGTTCTTGTTCTAAGAAGAGTACCATGTCTTTGTGAGTGGACAAGGAGGATGTCTCTATTATAAAAGCTATTTTGACAGACATCCTCTAGTCTTAGCAAATGGGACATCTTGGCAAGAGAAGCAGTTTGTTAGAATCTGATTTATTCATCAGGTAGATTTATAGTAGATTTGAAGAGAAGAGATGACTGAGGATTTTTACTAATGGCACTAAAGTCTTCATGAGTGAAACGACATGATATCAGTGATTTGCTTAAAAAAAAATCCAGTACCCACCACATCCAACAAAATTGCAGATACAAATGAGACAAGATTTTACAGCTGCCCATAATTTTTGAAGCTACGTTGCTGATACATGGAGACTCATTATGCTGTATTTTCTCCACTTTTGGTATGTTTGAACATTTCCACAAGAAAAAGCAAAACAAGAAGAATTAATGAGGCTTTAAAATGACCTCCAGGCTTCATCTTACTCAGCCCACCATCTCTCCTTGGAATTCCGTTCTGCTGTCAATGCTACTTAGTAGATACAGCTGTGTAAGCACTTGGAAACGAGAAACGTGGAAGGCCAAATATAAAGTATTGTTCATGATTTACAGAATTATCACTGGATTCCCTGCCAGTGACAGGTGTCTGCTGCTGTGCACTCTCTTGGGAGTGCGGAGAAGAGGTCAAGAGAAGGTCCCCTTCGAGGCTCTTGGGCTTGCTGAGCACCCTGGGCTGGGAGAGGAGTCAGGAGCACCTGAGATGCTGTGCTGCCGTGGGCCCACGCCGGTCACGGCTGCTGGTGGATCTGCCCCGGGAGCTGGCCAATGTCGGTTGCTGATGAACACAGTCTGCTCTTCTCTAAGTTACTGCAAACTTCCCTCTGCGGGGATGAAGCAACACTTCCGGTTGTGATGGGACACTGAGCGAGCTAAGGAGAAGGAAGAATATGGGACTGGGATGGGCAGGGACCTCAGAGGTGCTGTCTAGTCCTCTGGTTTCCTCAGTGAGCTAGAGAGGATTCCTCCCCGAGTCCGCGAGGCCCGCAGGCCCTAGTCTGAGAACGCTGACCACTGCACTGTGGTCTCCCAAGGGCACGTTCTGGTGACCAAGGCCAACGTTCCCCTACACCACCCTGGACTTCCCTCAGGTTTGTCTCTCGTCTTCAGAGTCCAGGCCCAACAGTCTGAGGCCCAGAACGCTGCTTGCAGCCCCAGCCCCCTTCAAGTCTTTGCTTCCTGTCCTGGAGCCTGCCAGCTTCCCAGAAGGCCTCAGAGGAAAAATGTCCCTTTCTTGCTTGGGAACCCAGACCTCCCAATGGGTCCCCGTTGGGCAGTCTCATCAAGTACACCATAATACAACACCGGTATTTTTCAGGGTCTGGAATGACTCAGTCTTAATTTAGTCTTCCATAAATATTGTGCTAGAGCTTCGCTTTGGCTTGTTCATGCATTTTTTTTTTTCCTTTCACAATTCTCCCTCCTGAGGGAATAATGAGGCCAGCATGTCCCTCCTTGGAGCCAGACTCTCAAACAAATAACTCATTTTCCATGGCCTTAATTTCACTTTTGCAAAGGAACAGTCTACCCCAAAGCTGAGTATGAGTTTCTACCTCTTCTAAACCAATTTGAATGGATAGACTTTCTTGCTTCTGTTCTTCCCATTGGTGTTTCAGAGGCCTCAGCACCCAGGTTGGGTCAGAGTGGGGCTCTGAGTCTAGCTTTCTCGTCACTCAGCAGTGGCAGAGAGCTTCCCCCAAGCACCGGGCTTAGGGATCTCAGACCTGAGATGCAAAGCTGCCTTCCTCCTTCCACATCTGACTCCTTGGGAACGTTGCTTTTCTCCACTGCAGCAACCCCTGAAACAATAAGAAAAATATTCAAACTTTTAAAAAGTCAAACACTGAGTATTTGAAACAAAACTGAGATATATTAATTTTACCTTCCCAAGTCCATTCAAAAATGACTTAGGGAACACCCACTACGTGTCAGGTATTAAGGGAAAAAATCCCCCTTTTCCCCTTATTGCCACAGATTTTCTGCGTTCCGCTTTGACCCCTCGTCTCATGATGTGAAGCTGTTTGCCTGGGATGGATGCCTAGGGTACTAACACGCACTGAAACAGAGGAAAATTTTTTTAAAATTTATTTTTTTATTAACATATAATGTATTATTTGTCTCAGCGGTACAGGTCTGTGATTCTTCAGTCTTACACAATTCACAGTGCTCACCATAGCACATACCCTCCCAATGTCCAGCACCCAGCCACCCCATCCCTCCCACCCCTCTCCACTCCAGTAACCCTCGGTTTGTTTCCTGAGATTAAGAGTCTCTTATGGTTTGTCTCCCTCTCTGGTTCCATCTTGTTTCATTTTTCCCTCCCTTCGCCTATGATCCTCTGTCTTGTTTCTCAAATTCAAAGAGGGAATTCTTCATAATGTGCAGAAAACTGAGAACAAAGAACAAGAGTGAGGCATGACACCCCAAATAGTGAGGCTGTGGGCCAGAGGCAAAACGCATGCTTCTGGGGATCCCCTTGGGCCATCAAGATTAGCAACCACCCAATTCCCCTCATTCTAAATTAGGAGTCTCCAAATTGGGAGTATCTTCTCCACCTCATGGCCTGAGACGGGGACACTGGTCAACATCCAGGCTGTAGTGAAGGAATAATATCACATGGCCTGCTGTGATAGTTGTGAACAAGGAACTCACTCCCAACTGCAGAATCTCAGTTCATAGCAATTTCTTTACTTGTAACCTCAGTCCTCCTTTCCCTGGTGATGACTTTCTTGTCTCTGGCCCCTGTGGGATGACAGAGGTGGGCAGTGAGCTTCTGCCTGCTATGGGCAACAGGATTTCCTGTGGAATGATTTGGGAAGGTCAGTGTGGGTGGGATGGGTTAGGGAAGGGAACGGAAGGATCTGATGGTGTGCACACCTATATAAAGCTGGAGCCTGAGGAGGATTTTAGCTGAAAAAATGCTTTCACATCCTCCCAGTTCGTTTTCATTTGGATTAACGTCCTCATGAGTTCAGGTCAGAGATGGGAAAGATTGGAGAGGAGAGGAGAAAGGCATGGAGGGATTAATGAAGAGAGAGGAAACAGAAGACAGGTGATGGGCAACGGGTAACCAAAGACTGTAAGAGAAATTAACTTTGTTTCAGCCAAGATCAAAATACTCTCAGTACCGGGGCGCCTGGGTGGCTCAGTCGTTAAGCGTCTGCCTTCGGCTCAGGTCATGATCCCAGGGTCCTGGGATTGAGCCCCGCATCAGGCTCCCTGCTCCGCGGGAAGCCCGTTTCTCCCTCTCCCACTCCCCCTGCTTGTGTTCCCTCTCTCACTGTGTCTCTCTCTGTCAAATAAATAATAAAATATTTTTAAAAATATCCTCAGTACGTCTCTCTTCCACCCATGTTTATCATGTAACTAAGTCCATGTGTCCAGTACCTCTAGAGTCCCCACTGAAGGTACAGGAGGGCTCCTGTGTATCATTTTCCTTTTCCGTGGATGGGCTTTCACACGGTTTCTCCTATAAAGTGATACTGGTAGCTTTTTTTTTCTTCAGAGTTTTACCCAAGCAGCCCCTCCAAGAAAGAAATTAAATGATTTAAATGCTGTAAATACTGTATTAATAATTTAAATACTGTAAATACTAAATACTGTATGTTAAAGAGTAATTTTTTTTTTTAACAAAATAAGGCATTTCGGGACAAAGTAATTGCTGTTTTCAAGTGATACATACCCGCTTCTAGGTGTCGCTGATCTTTCTAGGCTTTTATCAGTTTAGAAATTCGCCCTATTCCCTAAAAGTTTTAACTGCTGATACCTGGGGGTGGGTGGAGGGCGTGAAATACCTGAATTCGGGCAGGTGTGCCTGGCAGGAATCTAAGGCGTCTCTCTGCTAGGGAGATGAACTCCAGCCAAGATAAGTCAGTGGCTCTTTAAGGATGATTATGCTATCCCGGTGATGCTGAGTTTAATTAACTGCGGTTAGCCACCGGGTGGGTGGAGGAGACAGAAGAGCATGATGTTTCTAAACGGTAGGTAGAAACAGGTGAAAATGATTTCTTTCCAGTAATGAGCTTGTTCCCGAATTGGCTAGTGGGTATTTTTAAAGCTGTGCTAAATTAGAGGAATCCAACTATCTCACCAGTATCTTGTAGCACATGGGTTGAGGGAGACTATATGGGATATCCAGAAGAGTTCTATACATAAATTGGATTTAATTGCTCCAAGAGTCACTGGAGCTTTCTTTAATCAGACTGGAAATAAGGTTAAGCTGAAGTCTTACAGATATGTGGTACTTAAGGGAGCAAATTAATGGCATGCCTCTGTGTAGCTGTGAGTGGGTAGAGGGAAAGGCAGGCTATGACTGGGGGGGTTTGCCAACTCACAGTCTTTTCTCCTCCTTACTTCTGCAGCTCTGTAGTGTTCCCGTCTGATAGGCCTTGCCTGCGCCGTAAAGCTCTCTGGCTGCGATGGAGGACTGCAGTATTAACAAAGAACTAAAGCAGAAGTTGAACTTTTCCCACTGTGGAGAAGAGAGTGAGAGTGAAGGGCAGAGGGAGGCAGAGGAGAGCAGGGAGGCCCCGAGCCAAACCCCAGACAGGGCTGAAGGTCAGGACTCAGAGGCTAAGTTCACACTCCCCAGGCCTCCCCTTAGTAGCGTCCATGAAGTCGGCACCCTTCAGGCAAAAGGCAAGATGAGTCCAGAACAGGTTTTGAGGACTCCAGTGTCAGGCTCTGGCAAAGGTCCAGAGACCCCAGCCCAGCCAGAAGGCAGGAGCAAGCTGCTGCATTGTGAGAGCCCCTTCACTCCCAAAGTAAGTTGTGGGGCAAGGGGACCTGGGCCGCCAAGATCTGTGTTCCTTCAGTTCAGCGGACGGAGAAGCAGGACGTAGTTGTGTATGTGTATCTGACCGACTTGTCTCATGGGCTATGGATCTCCTCAATTATGTATTTATTGGTGAAAATGAAGAAGAGTTTAAATTGCCAGAAAACAGAACTAAATACCTTGCTAGCTGTCTTCTCAAAACCATTGATGTCAGCAACTATTTGGTGTGGGCCACAAATAAATCTTGGTGGGGAAAAAATATTCCTAGCTAAAGAATATTGGAAGTAGAAGGAATATTGAGATCTAGAGCCCTATGATGCATTCTGCATGTGAGAAAATCCGGGTTCCAAGAGATAAACTGGCTTTTGGCTCAGCCGATGGCAGAGGCAAGACTAGAAACCTGATCTTTTGGTCTTCGTCGACTGCTATTCTTTCCATTACTCCAACTGGCTCTAGGTTTATGTAATTATTTACTAATATTTCCTCCTATAAGAATGTTCACATCCCCCGTTTTTTTGTTGTTGTTGTTGTTTTTTGTTTTGTTTTTTAAAGATTTTATTTATGTGACAGACACAGCGAGAGAGGGAACACAAGCAGGGGGAGTGGGAGAGGGAGAAGCAGGCTTCCCGCGGAGCAGGGAGCCTGATGTGGGGCTCGATCCCAGGACCTTGGGATCATGACCTGAGCCGAAGGCAGATGCTTAACGACTGAGCCACCCAGGCGCCCCACAGCCCCCGTTTGAACATATTCACATATCTCTGCTATTGCTCCTCCCCGAAGGAAGTCCCCCCATTCTTCAGTCTAGTGAGGGGCAGGTTCTTATATGTGAGCAAAGTGTTGACTTGCTGAGACTTCTTTATAAGCTGGGGATGACGAATAGGCAAAGGTCCCAAGTAGTTCACTTAGTCCTTTATTCTTGCTGTGATTATTCTCCTGTTACATCTACACATTATGAAAGCCAGGGAAGGGCTCTGACAGCCCAGTGCCATGGTGTGTGAGCCTCAGGACTGGTATGAGCTCCGCTTTCTGCTGGCTCAGCTTGAGGTACATAAGGCCGTCCTAACAACATCTGTGCTTCTGGTGGCAGACACAGTCACTGTCGGCAGGCCCCTTTAGTTCCTGCTGAGTATGCACATCACATCCACCAGGAAGGACTAAGCTTCTTGTCTGTATCATAGACAAGTTTGTTGTTACTGTACTTATGTGTCCACCTGTGGGTTTTCCAATGGTCCCAACACCAACCAATCGATCGTCCATTTATTTTTTGAGAACCCAGTGTGGGCAAGGAGCACAAGGCTCGGTCTCTGCCCTCGAAGCGCTTACAATCAGCAGAGAGACAGAGAGGAGATGTACCTATAGACACTATGTGATAGGTGCTTTGAGAATGGTTTTGACGTATGTAAATTAGCGGGAGAGTGGGCTGAAGGTATGTGGCTCTGAGCAAGAGTAGGCAGGCAAGGAAGCATGACACGGTATATCTATTTCATTCATTCATTTAAGACGGAGCACATTGATATCAGACCTTCTGCTGGCAAATCCTTCACTGTGTCAAAAAGTGCCCATAAAATGAATTAAGATAAACAACTGAGACAGTGAAGTTCAGATTAGCTGTGCATGGGGAGTGCTGCAGCATGATGAGAAAGAATTGGGAATTAAGTCTCAAGGTCAGGGATGCCTTTCCAAAGAAAGTCAACTCTGAGAGTGGCCTTCAAGGATGATCTAGAGCGATCCAGGTAAAGAAGAGAATGAGAACTTGAGGCCAAGGGAAAAGCAGCTACCAGGCTAGGAGGGGAAAGATCATGTCACACCTAGAAATTGCATGGTTGCTAGGGACGGGGAGGGTGCAGGCAGCGAGGTCAGAGTAGGTAGGCAGGAGCGAGATCGAGATTTTATTCTGAAAGCTCTGAAACCTTCATTAAATGGTTTTGATCAGAGGGCTTTTGGAAAATTTGGCCTTCATGTGCAGGCTGCAAGGCGTGGGAGAGACCTGGGGGCAGAGCGGTATTTACAGCAGATCTGTTGACAAAGGAGAAAGGCTGGAACCATGTCAGCGGTGCACAGTGATAAACTGAGAGATGTTTAGGATTTGCTAAGTGACTTTGATGCAGGATCGTTGAGCCCAATGGTCGAGAAAGAATTCTAGAGACCTTTTACGGTGCAAAAAGGTGTTTTTATTCTAGCACAGGGACAGGACCCGTGGGCAGAAAGAGGTACATTGTGATTGTGAGTGACTGATTATATAGGGTTTTCTAGCCTATGGAGGTGATGGTGACTTTAGGGCTCCAGGAAACTGAGTCTATAGATTACTGGAGGTCTATTATTAAGATTGTGTTTTTCTTGTAAATCATTAAGACAGTTACAAAGTCTACTGGAGTTTCATGTCCTACATGACTGTGATCTTTATCAGTTGACCATTTGTTTTTCTCCTGCCTTTGTTCTTAGGCAGCTACTAGTGCCCGAGGAATGTTTTATATATATATAAATATATATAATATATATAAATAAATATATATATATATAAATATATATATATATCTCGCACCTTAGGGGGAGGGGGTTTAGTGGGATGTCAGTTCATGTTTTGCCCTCAGCTTGCCTTTTCTCTCATCATTTCCCCACCCCCTCCCCCGAACAACCCTCACCCTTAAATCTTTAAGATTGTCGAAGGCAGAAGATCTCATCTTCTGTAGCTTCTTCCTGTTGAATAGGGGCACAGAGACGTCCCTACCTATGGGTCAACGTTGTCCAGTTGGCGAACCTATAGGTGAGTTATGGAAGGCGGAAGCAGCTGAGTCCAATTTGGACAAAGAAGTAACTCTGTGGGTGGTAAGGACCGTCTTCAATCCTTGCTTGAGGACGAGTTTGAGATCTTCTACAGGTTCACAGGAGTAAGAAGGCACGTTAGTTTGTTCATGGGTTCCCTGGGAAGGAGGTACATGAGTCCAGGAAGAGGGTCCCTCTAATATTACTGCAGTGGGAGTACATAATACAACCCAATATGGACTTTTCCATTTTGGGTTGGAGTCCCCTGCTGTATTTGACTTCCAATCTTTTAAACAAACTACGTCTCTGGGGCTTACATGGGACTGACCTTCAGTTATAGTTAAGTCAGGTTTTGGGAGCACGTGATCAGTATACCCATTAAGTAACATGAATTAAGCCAGCCTTGAGTGAACAATTTAATAAGGTATTATAATCTTCATCTAATAACAGGTCCGCTGTAAGAAATGGTTTTCCATATAGTAACTCAAAAGGGCTTAGTCCTAGAGGTTGTTTTGGAGCAGTTCTCATTCTAAGAAGTCCTATTGGTAAGAGAGTAACCCAGTTTTTCTGGGTCTCTAGACTAAGTTGTCATTTTAAAGTATTAAAAGAGGGCGCCTGGGTGGCTCAGTTGGTTAAGCGACTGCCTTCGGCTCAGGTCATGATCCTGGAGTCCCGGGATCGAGTCCCGCATCGGGCTCCCTGCTCGGCAGGGAGTCTGCTTCTCCCTCTGACCCTCCCCCTCTCATGCTCTCTCTATCTCATTCTCTCTCTCAAATAAATAAATAAAATCTTTAAAAAAAAATTAATAAAGTATTAAAAGAAGGACCACTGTCACTTTAGAGATTGTGGAAGGCAAAATCTAGGTATAATGTCTCTCCACAAAACTTTGGTTACTTCTGTGGCTCTTTCAGTTTTACATGGAAGGGCTTCGATCTATCCAGTCAAAGTATCAACAAACACTAGTAGGAACTTACAGCCTCTGTGAGGAGGCATTTGTGTGAAATCAAGCTGCCTCCTGGCTATGTTCCATGGCCTTGGACTGGTTTCAAAAACGGTGGGGGGACGGGGGGCACAGACTGCACCTTCTGGATTTACTTGTGCCCAAACAATACAGGATTGGCAATCTGTTTTATTATAGCTATTAAATTCACTCCATCAAATATATTTTTAACTAAATGTTTTAAAGCATTTTTGCCCAAATGAGTAGCCTGGTGTAAACCCTGTATTACCTTCCATGAGTTATTTTTGGATATAAAGATTTTCCCCTCATTATTAACAAGCCAGTTCTGTGCCTTTTTTGAATTTCCTTGTTCCTGGGCCATGTGAATTTCTTGGTCTGGATAGACTGGAGTTATGGACTTGATTGGAATTAAGACTGGTATGAGACTTAATATTTGTTTATTTTGTGCTGCCTGCTTGGCTGCATGGTCCTTTAGATTATTTCCTTTAGATTCCAAGATCCTATCCTTTTGACATCCTCTGGGGTGAATTAAAGCTACCTCCTTAGATAGGTGTATAGCCTCAAGAAGAGTATTTATTTCAGGCTCATATTTGGGGAGTTATGGCTTGATAATAATCATAATCCATTTCCTTCCAAATTTCCCCATGGGCATGTAGCTCCAGGCAAGCATATTTGGAGTCAGTATAAATATTAATTTTTAGGCCTTTTGCCATTGAAGAGCATGGGTAAGTGCTATTCATTCAGTCTTTTGAGCAGAAGTATTTATTGGAAGGGCTTTTGCCTCAATGGTCTTAGCTAAGCTAACTATAGCATATCTGGCTTTTCTTTCTCCCTTATCCATGAAGCTGCTGCCATCAGCAAACTGTCATCTGCATTTTCAATAGGGGCATCTTTTAAATCTGGTCTGCTAGAAAAAACAAGATCGATCATCTCTGAGCAGTCATGCTCTAGCATAGACATAGGATGATCAGGTCCAGGCATAAAGTTTGATAGGCTTTCAGTATTATTTCAGGTATGTCTAAAAGCATAGCCTGGTATTTAGTAAGTCGGTATCCTGTCATCCATTGGTGGCCTTTGGTCTCTAGGACACTTTGGACCTGATGTGGAGTCTTCACCATCAAGAATTGTCCCAGAGTAAGTCTGCAAGCTGCTTCTCCCAGGACGGCTGTTGCAGCTACTGCTTGAAGACAAGCCAGCCACCCACATTGTCAAGCGACTTTGAAAAATAGCCCACCCATTTTGTTTCATTTCCTAATTTCTGGGTAAGAACTCCCAAAGCTTGTCCCTGTTTTTCTGTTACATATAAAGTGAAAGGTTTTTCTAAATTTGGTAAAGCCAAAGCTGGGGCTGACCGAAAGCTTAACTTTTAATGTTTGAAAGGCTGTCTGTTGGGCCTTCCATCCAGAGTAAAGGTTCTTTACCAGGGCCTTTAATTGAATCATACAATGGTTTGGCTAAGAACCTAAATCCAGGAATCCACAGTGGGCAAAAACCTGCCATACCTAGGAAAGTACAGAGTTGTTTTTTTTGTAGCTAGGGGTCCAAGATCTAATACTGCCTTTTTTTTTTTTTTTTCTGTCAGTAGACAGGGTAGGGTGACTTGTTGTTAGCTCGTATTCCCAAATATTATATTATACTTTTTGTTTCGATATTTGTGCCTTTTTCGGGAAGACACGATATCCTCTGTCTGCCAAGAAATTAAGTGAAGTTATAGAACGGCTATCAGACATTTCTTTTGTGGGACTACAGATGAAAATACCATCCACATATTGAACTATAGTCCCTTGAAGCAGGGAGATACCACGGAGGTCTTCGCTAAGTGCAGCCCTGGAAAAAGTGAGGACTGTCCCTAAATCCCTGTGGCAAGACTATCCAAGTTAAATGGAACAGCCGTGGGCTTGAATGTGAGGCCCATTCAAAAGCAAATTAGTGGCTGTGTTTCTTCACTTTGAGGGATGCAAAAGAAGGTGTCTTTTATTTTATTTTTTTATTTTTTTTAAAGATTTTATTTATTTGAGAGAGAGCACATGAGAGGGGGGAGGGTTGGGAGGGTCAGAGGGAGAAGCAGACTCCCTGCCGAGCAGGGAGCCCGATGTGGGACTTGATCCAGGGACTTGATCCAGGGACTCCAGGACCATGACCTGAGCCGAAGGCAGTCGCTTAGCCAACTGAGCCACTCAGGCGCCCAAGAAGGTGTCTTTTAAAGGACGCCTGGGTGGCTCATAAGCGTCTGCCTTTGGCTCAGGTCTTGATCCCAGAGTCCTGGGATGGAGTCCCCCATGGGGCTCCCTGCTCCGCAGGGAGCCTGCTTCTCCCTCTGCCTCTGCCTCTCTCTCTCTCTCATGAATAAATAAATAAAATCTTTAAGAAAAAAATAAATCAAGTACTGTAAACCAGTTGGCATCACCAGGGACCTGGGTGAGAAATAGTATATGGATTTGGCACTATGGGATGAATAGGCATCCCGCTTCATTTATAGCTCTTAAATCTTGTACCGTCTGATAGTCTCCATCTGGTTTCTTTGCTGGTAAAATTGGAGTGTTATAAGGAGATTGACAAGGTTTTAAAATACCATCTTTAAGAGATGTATCAATAAGTGGTTGTAACCCAGCCTCTGCCTCAGGTTTTAAGGGATACTGTTTTTTTGTTTTTGTTTTTGTTTTTTATGAGGTATAGTGGTTGGGTCCTTTAAGGTCACTTTAATAAACAATATTAATAAACAAATATTAAGTCTCATGCCAATCACAGACCTTTGGATTTACTTCCTTCCAGATATTAGGAATGATATCAGGGCAAGGTTTAAGTTTTCCGGGTGTTAAAGAGAACAAGCTATCCTCTTTAGTCGGAGCAAACCTGCTTCCTGGTTTATACATTAAGTCTCACCCAACTAATGGAGTGGGACAAGATGAAAGGACTAGGAAAACATGAGTAACCAACTGGTTTTTGTATGTACAGGCTAAAGGCATTGTCTGGAGGCATGTTTTAGTTTTCTCTTCTGTGCCAACCATTCTATGTTTAGAAAGACAAGTAGGGCTGAGTAAGAAGAGTAAAGCTCCTGTATCAGTAAGGAAATTGATAAACTTACCTTCCACATCCAGGGTAACCTGGGGCTCAGTCATCCTGATTTTCAATGTCCTTCTTTCTTACAGACAGGACATGGCCCTGGTGGAGAGCCTTTGTTTGGACATTCTTTGCTCCACTGTCCAACTTGGCCACACCTGTAGCATGGGATCTCACCTGCTCCTTCGTCTGATACCGGCTTTATCTTTGGCCCCTGGTTAGTCTGGTGTTGTGAGGAATCCGCAATAGTGCCAGCCGATATTTGAGCCTGTTTTTTACCCTGCATTTTAGCTCTCTAGTCATTTTCTTGCCTAAGGGCCATATTTTTATTATTAAAGACCCCAATAGGGCGCCTGGGTGGCTCAGTTGTTTAAGCGACTGCCTTCAGCTCAGGTCAGGATCCTTGAGTCCCAGGATGGAGTCCCGGGATGGAGTCCCGCATCGGGCTCCCCGCTCAGCAGGGCGTCTGCTTCTCCCTCTGACTCTCCCCCCTCTCATGCTCTCTATCATTATCTCTCTCAATAAATAAAAAAAAATAATAAAAATAAATAAAAATAAAGACCCCAATAGCTACCTCTAGTGGGCGCTGGGTGGGGGTTTGAGGGCCTAAAGCCATTTTAGCCAATTTTTAGTGGATGTCAGGTGCTGACTGACCTAAAAAATTAATGTTTAATATAGTTGTTCCTTCAGAGGAGGTTGGGTCCAGATTTGTGTATTTAGGGATGGTGTCTATCAAACAGCCCTGAAATAGAGCTGGATTTTCATCAGCAACTTGGGTAACTTCCTGAGTTTTATAAATCCCTTAGAGAATCCTTTTTTCATTTCTTCTATTAAACAAGTGGTCATATGGTCTTGTCTTTCCCTTCCCTGTCTATCATCTTGGTAATTCCAGTAAGGTCCGGTATTGGGAACAGCAGTGCCCCCTACTGGATAATGATGGGTAGGGGGTTATCTCTGACTGCTACTTCATCAGCAAATTCTTGAGCCCCTGCCCAGATAGGGTTTTTTCCCTCAGGGGTGCAACAACGAGTTAATATGATGTATATATCTCACCAGGTCAAATAAAAAATAATTGGTAATTGTTGAAAGTCCTCATAAATTGAGAACAGGGTTTTCGGAATATCGTCCTAATTGTTTATCTGAGCCAGGTCTGCCATGGAGAATGGAACATGACTAACTGTGCCCATTTCTCCATTAGCAACCTCCCTAAGAGGATGCAATCCATATTTAGGTAGAAATCCTAGAAGACAGGGAGTTCCACTCCTGGTATGTCCATCTGGCCTGGGAGCAGAGGGGTCTTTAGGTTTATAAGGAGGAGAGAGAGTAACAGAGCCAGTGGCTTCTTTGTTTGGATTGGCCAGTGATTTCTACAGTAACCCAGGTTTGTTAGGAGAAATGGGCCTATTTAGAGAATCATCATCCAGTATATCCAGAGGGGGTTTATTAACCTGGTTGGTGGTTAGACACATTTTGCAAGAGGCCCTTAGATCAGGATCCTGATTTAGGGCCATGAAGGCCTGGACATAGGGTACCTCAGTCCATTTGCCCTGTTTCCTGCAGAAGAGTTCGGATAGATCGTATTAAAGTTTAATGTCCATTAATGGGCCATTTTCCCTCATTTCCCGAGGAGTACTGAGGCCATGCAATGTTACAGAAGAAGATCAGTTTTTTTTCTTTCTTAGATCTTGCAATCTGAATTGATTCCAGTAGGTTAAAAGGCATCCCAAGGGAGGATACTTGGGAACTAAAGATCCCATGCTGCTAGAAAAGTAGAGGTTTATTACCAAAAATCCCCCCTGCCTCCTATGTGGCATCTATGCAGGATATGTCCGAGGTTTCTAGTGTCAAAGTGACCAGAGGCATCCTTCTAAGAAGGTGCTATGAACACTGCCTTGCCTTGGAGGAATGCTGGTGTCCCTCAAATTCCCCATTGCATTCTAGATGACTAATGGGTGCCCGCGAATGGACCAAAATGCCATGGAGAACCTGTCATTCTTAACCCATGGAAAACATCAGCAAAGTTTTACAAGGGGAAATTATATAATATTGTAATTTAAGTATTCAGTAGGGGACATTGATGAATAATAGTAAAGATAGAAATCCATCCTGGTCTAAGTGACATTCCAAAACATGTAGTCTTTTATAGCTGACTTCTCTAGGAGATGGTCCCCAGTTGGGTTTTAATTCAATTGGGTACTGGTTTCAGTCAGCTCTGAGAGGAGGTCTCGTGGCCAGAAGTGGGTAGGCCAGGGATTTGGATGGGATTGCATTAGACCAATGAGGAAGAAACCTTACATGAGATTCTTAAGATTGGCAGCTGTCCTAGTGACTTAGGTGGCTGTCCGTGCCCAAGAAAGACAACTGTGTATAAGAATAGGAATAACGAGAGGGCATTGAGTTTCTGGGCCTTAGAACCATTCTGGCCAACAGAATGAGCTTCCAGTCAAAAGGAATTGAGTTTCCGGTCAAAAGGCAGGCTTTCTCGTCCCCATAGAGTAGCCACGGGCTAGACTATTGCAGCCTGAGCTATTGACACGAAAGTATTCCAATAAGACCATATTCCTTGAAGAGCCTCTGAAATGAAAGTAAAAGGAGAAGAGAGAGTAACTCACCAAGTTGTGCTGAGGCTCGAAGTCCAGATGAAGGTAAGATGCAGAATGCCTGTATGGGCCACCAAAATATGATGCAGGATCATTGAGCCCAATGGTCAAGAAAGAATTCTTGAGATGTTTTGCGGTGCAAAAAGGTGTTTTTATTCTATTAAAAAAAATATTTATTTGACAGAGAGAGAGTGAGAGAGGGAACACAAGCAGGGGGAGTGGGAAAGGGAGAAGCAGGCTCCCCACTGAGCAGGGAGCCCTGATGTGGGGCTCGACCCTAGGACCCCGGGATCATGACCTGAGCTGAAGGCAGATGCTTAACAACTGAGCCACCCAGGTGCCCCCAAAGGTGTTTTTATTCTAGCATGGGGACGGGACCCGTGGGCAGAAAGAACTACATTGTGATTGTGAGGAGTGACTGATTATATAAGGTTGTCTATCCTATGGTGGTGAAAGTGATGTTAGGGCTCCAGGAAATTGAGTCTATAGGTTCCTGGAGGTCTATTATTAAGATTGTGTTTTTCTTGTAAATCATTAAGACAGTTACAAAGTCTAGTGGAATTTCATGTCCTACATGACTGCGATCTTTATCAATTGACCATTTGTTATTCCCCTGCTTTTGTTCTCAGGCAGTTATTAGTGCCTGAGGAATGTTTATATATATATATATATATATATATATATATATAATGTTTATATGTTTATATATATAATGTTTATATATATAATGTTTATATATAATGTTTATATGTTTATATAATGTTTATATATGTTTATATATATGTTTATATATGTTTATATATGTTTATATATAATGTTTATATATGTTTATATATATATATATATATCCCACCTTAAGGGGAGGGGGATTTGGTGGGGTGTCAGCTCATGTTTTGTGCTCAGCTTGCTTTTTGTTCTCTCATCAACTTGATGGAGGCATTGAGGGAAAAGGAGGATCTAGGGTCCTTTGATGCTTCTGCCTTGACTGAGTAAATTGTAACTTGAATCAAGATAGGTGATGCTAGAGGCATTTACAGATTTGGAGAAAGCAGAGGTGTACTGTAAATCATTGGATAAATGGGTCTGGAGTGCAGGAAAACAAACTAAATTGGAGATCTATATTTGGATATCATTAGCATTTTGGAAGTTGTTGAAGCCTTGGGTGTGGATGAGCTCAAGCAGCCTGAGTGCCAGAGTAAGAAGAGAAGTGGTCCAAATTAGTAATCCTGGAAGTGCCAAGATTGGAGGGGCAGGAAAAGAACAGAGCTTGGGAGGGAAACTGGAAATGCAACTGAAAAAGTGCACGCTTTATGAGGAATGCAGTTTGGGTTAGAAGAGAGAGAGTGGGCAATGATCAGTGGTGATGTTATGCTGAACACAAGGATGCAGAGGAATGGAGGACTGACTTAGCTCAGCCTTACCCAAGAGAGAGGACTAGAAATCCTGTGAAGTGACTTTAGGTCACCATAAAGACTTCCTAGCACAACTAGCTAGAATAGAAGAGCTTCCCGAGGAGGTAGTGGGTCCCTGAGCTAAATGCATTGAGCACTAGTTGATGATCACTTGGTAGGAACTTTGTAAAAGAATTCAAGCATCAGGGACTAATTGTACTAACTGGGCCTTTAAAGTCTGCAAGTCCTGAGATACAATGATGTTGTGTCTTGAAGGTGGGAGGTTGCCTTCTCCTCTTGCCATCTTCAGACACAAAAGAGCTATTCCTGAATTTTCCTTTCCCTCGATCATCTGTAACAGAGCTGTTGCTTATGGAATTAGCTACACTCCCTGGAACATATTTATACTCTCAACCTGGATATCTTTCCAGAAATTTTTAATCTGCTTTACTTTTAGACAGAACTTCCTTTTCATAAGCCTTGTTCCAAACTAAGTTCTTTTGGATTTGCAAAAGGATTACTCACAATTCTACCATTCTGGCAATACAATCCATATTAAATATAATTAATACCTCTGTACGCCTTAGCATCTAGCCCAGCATCGGCTACTTAGTAGGCACCAAACAAATATCTGGATGAATACTTGAGGGGAAGTTAAAGTATACACTGAGAACATAAGGACCAGGTCTTCTAGAGTCCTTTTCATTTCTCTAAGCTGGAGTATAGTCTTTAAAAAGCTAGAGGTAGTAGTAGAGTTGGTGCTTTTCATAGCTGGCCATCAGAATTGCCCAGGGGGAGGCGGTGGATCTTAACACAAGTACAGATTCCTGTGTTGATCCTCTAATCAGAATATCCAGAGGAAGACTAGGAATTTGTATTTTTCATAAGAGGAGCAGTTATAATGCAACTAGTTTGCACCAAACGAGATAACCTCTAATTCCTTTTCGGCAATAACATTCTTTGGTTCAAATATTAACTAGCTGATATGGAACTGCTTCTTTTTTTGTACTAACCCCATTCTGTTTTCCCTTTTTGTCATCCTCATTCAGGGTCTGCTAAGCCAGTCGGTGATTTCTTCAACAGAGAAGCTCCCCTCCAGAGGCTCTAAACATTTGAGGTTCACACCTGTTCCCTTTGTGGATGAGATGACCTCATCGGCTCTGGTCAACATTAACCCCTTTACCCCAGAGGCCTATAGAAAACAATTCCTTCAGTCCAATGGCAAGAGGAAAGCCCGAGGAGATCTGTAAGTGTACTGTTGCCTCTACCTTTTGAGAACTGATCTTACTATGGTCAAGCAGAAGGGAGAGTGTGAAAGTAAGATTGGGAATAGGAACTCTACTTGAATGCAACTGATATCCTGTTCACACATCCACTCCTTCCTAAATGTTAATGTTGGTCTGCTTTGTCATGGAGATTCTAGTGTCTCCCTATTCTGAAGTGTACTGGATGGTGTCTTCTCTCTGAAAGAATAGGGCAGAGTAAGCAATACTCATCTGACTTCCATTAGCAAGTTGAATGAGCTATGGAACTGCATTCACGTGGTCTCCATGTTACTGCATGTTACTTGTGCAGTTACTTAGGGACTGTTAGGTTGTGCATATTACTTAGGGACATTTCTTTACTATGTCTCTTTGATGCTTCCTTTTTTTTACACAAAGGAAGCGCCTTTAAAATGGGCCCGTCATTTGTGCTCATATGTACTCAGCAAAATAAATGCACGGCTAACAATCTGAAGTATGCAGAGCATTTAATGTGTTAGGTTGAGTTGTTTCGTTTGGAATCAATGACTCTGTATTAACCAGCTTTGTGGCCAGAGTAGGTTTTTTCAATACTATCTCCTGGATCTTAAGTAAACAGAACTTCAGTCCAAGTATATAGGTCCACTTTTATTACCAAGAATTCTATTGGTTTTAGCTCTTGAGGATTCTTTGCAAATCATCAGAATTGATTCACCTCTCATGGACGCTAGCCAGAGGAGACAGTTAATTTGAGTTTCCTGCAATGAAAGTGATGACACTTTAGTAAGAGCTCTTGGTGCTTCTGAGTGAGCATTTTTCTCCCTTATTGTGCTGTTATTTTTTTGTGGTGTTATTTTATAAGGTATTAGAATGTCGTATTAAATTTAAGTCACAAATGTCCAGCATCAGTTTGTCTCCATCAGTGTAAAGTCTTCCTCAATTTGCACTTTCTATCCTGTGCTTCTCCAGAAGAAAAATCTATAGCTGGCTGCTCTAGAGATTGAAATCTGGCTTAGAGATCCAGAATGCAACTGCTCATGCCAAAGAGGATGTTTGGCAGAGCTTATTGGAAAGTAACTGAAAATATCTTAGCCAGTGTTAGAGCTTATTCTGCTGTACTGATGGTCTGCCTGTGAACCTAGGGCAAAGCAGGGGAGGTAGGTGCTGGAGGGGAAGGTTGCAGTGAGGCAGGAAAGCGTGCTCAGTTTCCTGTGTCCTGTGTGCTCTCACCTCCACTGTTCAGTGTCGCTCTGTTTGCCTAGAACCCCACTCCTGCCCCTTAGCTGATTCTTACTCGCTCTTGAAACTTAGCCCGCCTATCCTCTCTCGGGAAAGACTTTTACTCTTGGAATCATGATTTGGGTGCTGCCTATGGTGTCGCTTGGTATCTTGTTCTTATTCTTGTTTCTTACATTGAAATTTTCTATTTATCCTTGTCCCCAGTTATAAACAGAAGTGGGGAAGGAATTGTCTTATTTACTCTCACAACCCCAGAACCTGGTATAGTATCAAGCCCATGCCAATCATACATTGATATCACTTCTTTTTTTTTTTTTTCTAAGTGAGGAAGCTGGTCCAGGGGAAGGCAATGTAGAACAAGGGCTGCCTGCCAAGGTGAGCACAGTTCTTTGTTTCAGCGGTCATAACTTAGGCACTTCATCCTGTTGTCAATCTCTCTCTCACTATCTCCTTCTCCCTCTCTCTCTCCATACCACCCACCCCACCTCACTTTGTAGATTTACCATGTGCCTTACAGCTGAATTGATCTGGACTCTCAGCAGGGTCTATATTCTTAGCTAGTTACTACTTTATCAGATACTGCCTGATCAGTATATCGCTAAATCATTAACTTGCAGTGTTTTTAAATTAATGGCTACTGTTTCTATCTTGGATTTATGGAAAAATTCTATATTCGTGGGGTAGAGAAATGAAGGGAAAATTCAAGATATTTAAGGTCCAAAAATGGAGAAGCAGAAGAGAGCAATATGGCATAAAGCCAAAAGTTTAAATGTAAAATTTTAGCTCTTAAATGTATCAGTTATCTATTGATTTTTATTTATTTATTTATTTTTAAGATTTATTTGAGAGAGAGAGAGAGAGAGACAGAGCACAAGCAGGGGGAGAGGCGGGGAGAAGGAGAAGCAGGCTCCCTTCTGAGCAGGGAGCCCGACATGGGGTTGGATCCCATGACTCTGGAATCAAGACCTGAGCCAAAGGCAGATGCTTAACCATCTGAGCCACCCAGGCTATCTATTTATTTTTAAATAATGTTCACAATCTTTGTTGTAGCATCCCTCATTTGATAACCTAGCCTAATAAAATAATATTGTAAATATTATCACCAGAGATGCTTATTGCAGCCTTAACTTGTAATGGCAAAAAAAAAAGTACTAAATGTCCAATAATAATGGCCAAATAAATTATAATTTACAGTGGAATATTAAATTGCCATTAAGTTTATAATACCATGAAAACATACTTATGCTCAATATTCAGTTTACAAAAGTGGAGGGGAAGGGCTTGAGACTGGGGAATAATGTAGATGGTAAGGTGGCTTATTTGGTGTCTGAGATGAGGATGGCAAGGTACTGGCCGAGCAATTGGTAGAAAGCCTTGAGGCCTCTGACCAGAACTTTGGATTCCTTGTGGGAGACAATTAAGTGTGTCTGATTCTACAGTATCATTTTGCAAAAATAATTTTCACTATTAGAAGAGATGGAGAGAGGGCTGGTAGCTATGGCAGCTCCAGACATGGGGGAAACAGAATTTGAGATTGGCTAAGGGCAATGAAAATTCTAGATCTTGCTAATGAAGACTGGTTGGTATTAGATGTTGAAATGAGGAGCTAGTAAGAGTCAAGACTGTTTAAAATCAAGTTAGATGAAAAAATTCTTGCTAACAGGGATATTGCAAAAGGATGACCTCATGGAGATAAACTGGTTTGGATTGAGATTCATATAAATTCATGGAGATTTTTATTGTCTTAGCTATGATTTACTGAGAATTTACTGTGTGCTTGGCATTGAGCTAAGTCTCACACACACACACACACACACACACACACACACACACACACGTTTTCTCATGTAATATTTAAAAGAACCCTGAGTTGTAGTTACTAGGATGCTCACTTTACTTTAGATGAGAAAACTAATAAAGGAGCTCAGTGATTTTTGCCTAGGGTTACCTACTAGTTGGAAAAAGAGAGATGTTGCAAGTCAGCCAGTAAGTGGAAGGACTGCTATACCTGAGCACGTAAGCTGAAATAATCAATTTGACAATTTTGTTCTCCACACTAAGATTTTTGAGGAAGCAAATTGAACACAAATAAATTTATTCAATTTGAGGTGGAAACATTAGCAGCCAGAGTGTGAGGCAGGTAGACAAGAGTCAAAAGGAGGTGTCTTTTTTTTTTTTTTTTTTTCTTAACATGTTCTACTTGGATCCCAGCCGTTCCTTCAGCTGAGGACAGTAGCTGTGAGCAGGGGCATCCCCTCTAAAAACATATTGAGAAGAAGAACATCCCAGACAGAAGAAATAACATAGAAAAAGACTTAATATATGAAAAAATGCCAGTACAGCGTTGTATAGATGGTTATGAAGAGTACAAAGAAGGTAGTCAGCAACTGGGGAGGTTCTTGCTACCATGAATGCTGACACAGACAGAATCAAAAAGATTTGCCTCAAAAGTCTTTTTGAAAACTTTGAGAAATTTTGGCAAATGCCTTAAATTTATTGCTTACAATATTTTAGAAAGAATTATTTTAATATTTTAATAAAATATTTCAGAGATGTGTTCTACGAGAAACCAACATGGCTTCCCGCTATGAAAAAGAATTCTTGGAGGTAGAAAAAATTGGAGTTGGGGAATTTGGTACAGTCTACAAGTGTATTAAGAGGCTGGATGGATGTGTTTATGCAATAAAACGTTCCACGAAACCTTTTGCAGGATTATCAAATGAGTAAGTGCCTTTGAAATGTACTAGAAGTACAAACTTTGATTTGGAAAGTTATTTCTTGTCAAAACATTTTAAATAATAGTACTGATGTCATTAAAAAACATACCCATTGCTATCCCCTCCATTTTTTTTTCTCATGGTTCTTGAGGCTTTTCCTACTGGTCTGACTGCTTTTGCTTTAATGAATAGATTTATGGAATGATCTTCTGCCTGTTAGTTCATTAGAAATATTGCCAAGTAGGAAGTTACTATTAACTCACTGGTTATCTCCATTTTGTATTAATAATGAATTCAATAATGAGTTCAATGTTTCCAAGACTACAAGTGAGGAAAAAGCAACAAAATTTAACTTTCACTCCCAGAACTAATTGTTCAGAAGTTCTTCCTTTTACAAAGAAAACAATTATTTTTAGATTCAGCCAATGCTTTTTGTGAACTGTGGGAATGTAATACTTAGTTTGCTAAATCTGAAATTATGGACCTTCTTCATTTTTATACCAAAATTCATCGAGTACTACATTTTACTGTTTTTTTTGTGTTGGATTTCCTGTTCCATAATGAATCTCTCTCCCCAAGGCTGTCCCTGTGACTGTATCCTATTGGCTGAGTGTAATATTGACTCTAGTGATGTCTAGCCTTCACAGAGAAGACAGAGGATCCATTACAATATCAACCATCAATTCCATAGTGGCTTTATTAAGCCCATCAAAGTTTTTTTTTTAATTGTAATACAGTAAAATTAAAACTCAAAGTATGTCTGACACTGAGATAGTAACAACCTAACACTCCTCTTTACATATGCCATGTTCTATTAAAAAAGCGCTGTGAATTGTGTAAGACTGTTGAATCACAGACCTGCACCTCTGAAACAAATAATACATTATATGTTAAAAAAAAAAAAAAAAAAGGAAGAAGAAGATAGCAGGAGGGGAAGAATGAAGGGGGGGAAATCGGAGAGGGAGATGAACCATGAGAGACTATGGACTCTGAGAAACAAACTGAGGGTTCTAGAGGGGAGGGGGTGGGGGGATGGGTTAGCCTGGTGATGGGTATTAAAGAGGGCATGTTCTGCATGGAGCACTGGGTGTTATATGCAAACAATGAATCATGGAACAGTACATCAAAAACTAATGATGATGGTATGGTGATTAACATAATAAAATAAGAAAAAAACAACCATGGATTTTGGTACCAGGATGATCAAGTTTCTGGTCTTAGGTCCACTATCACCAGCTTGATGTTGGGCCAGTCCCAGCTTTTCTAAAGCCTTCATCCTTGCCGCTATATCTTACTGAGTAGTTATGAAAATTAAATGAGATAAAATAGTAAGCAAGCAGTGAGTACTCAGTAAATGTTCTGCCACTGTTAATAATGCCTCATATGTTGTCTTATATTTTTTTATTATTATGTTCAATTAGCCAAATTATAGTACATCACAAATTTTTGATGTAGTGTTCAATGATTTATTAGTTGCATATAACACCCAGTGCTCATCACAACATGTGCCCTGCTTAATACCCATCACCTGGTTACCCCATCCCCCAACCCCCTCCCTTCTGTAACCCTCAGTTTGTTTCCTGGAGTCCAGAGTCTTGCCTTTTAAAAAAACATTTGTATGTATTTATCTTGGCTAATTTTTCTTGATGCTTTTCTGTCTTTTAGGAATTTGGCTTTGCATGAAGTTTATGCTCATGCAGTGCTTGGGCATCACCCGCATGTGGTACGTTACTACTCTGCATGGGCGGAAGATGACCACATGATCATTCAGAATGAATACTGCAATGGTAAGTATGTGGACTAGTACCTATGGAGAGGGAGATGAACGTTTAAGTCTCCAGGAAAAAAAATCTTTGCCGCCTCCTTGTAGTTTATGCCAGGCATAGCAGAGTTATACCTAAAAAGTCTGTACTGTAGTTTTGCTTGGAAGCAGGGAGCTGAGGACACGGAGTTGTGTTGAAAAGGAATTTCCATTTTATGCTATGTCCTATTTCTTTCAGAGCTGATGTGTGGCTGACACATAGAAGCTATCAATCCCTTCACACTTTACTCAGTACTTAGAAAAATTTTGCCCTAGTGGTTTGAATGGTAAATCCTCCTCTTATATTTGCTAGGTATTCTAAAAGATGCAAACCATATTCCCTACCATTTTCAGGGAGGGAGCGGTAAACTTACACAGCCAACTTTTGATTAATTTTCAAGTGGATTCCTGAATTGGGGGATAGTTCATGCATCTTGATGCTTTTTACCTTTGAGCTTTAGTGTTCTCACTAGAGTTTGAGTGTGGGGTGGGTGCTGGGAATGAAATGCAGTGACTTCAGGACTATACATACACAAGAAACTGGCAGACCTTTTTTCTGGGCTACATAAATAAAAGTTGTCTTTTAGTTTAACATATTTTAATCTGTGATTAAGAGGTTGACATAACAGTACAGTTACACATGATTATTCTCAAATATGTTTCATCAAAATGTTCACTGGTAAAATAGGAAAGTGCTACCAAATTAAATAGAAGCTTGCTGGCATTTTAGGAGCAGCAATCCATATTCTGGCCACGGTAATATTGGAAAATGGCATCCCTCCCAAACCTGCTCCCCCCCCCCCCAAACAACATGTACACCCACCCTCAAGTTTCTCTGATAGTACAGTCTTTGAGTAATTTTAGTAATCACTAGGTAGTTCTGAGTATGTATGTGCAGCCTGACTTCTGAGGAGAGCGGTCAGTGGTAAAGCTTCATCATTATATATACAAGTAGGTTAAGTAGGTAATATTATGAAATGCTAGAAACATAGAAAATATTACACACATGCTGTGAAACAATGATTTGGAGTTTCGTTAGGGCCTGATTTCCTTGTAGTATTAACTGTGAACTTCGTTGGTTTCTTTTCTCTAGCAAGTTCACCTAAATCCCTTTTTCTAATAGTCTCTTTAGGATAAAAAAAAATGGACCCTTTCCTTGTGATTGAGAAGTTGAGACTTTCTTAATCTCTTCCTAATTCCTTCTTATCATAACCTGAGATTCCCTATTCTTCTCCCTCCCCACCCCCAAAATTGGTTTTATTTTCATGACTTTTAACTACTAACAAAGATAATATCAACAAAATTAGCCAAGAAAGTCAAACAAAACAATTAATTTAATCTGATTTGGGTCATTGTAAAGATTTCAAATTTTAAAAAGAATAGAAGGAGTGATTGTTCCTATTACAAATCATCTTCTAATTCTGTTCAACATTTGAATACCTTCTACAGGTATGATATTAAGTTCTAAGGTGAGATACACCATAGAGTGAGCTAAGGTAAGTCCTTCAAGGAGCTTTACTCCACTTGCTCTGTTACAATGAATACTCGAGAGACAATTTGCTGCAAAGCCAGGTGGTACAACTACGGATAAAAAGCATTCAGAGAAGATGGATGTGAGAGAGGGGCAGCACAGTGTGGTAGAATGGGCCTGGGCTTTAAAGTCAGGCAGACCTGGGTGCGGCCCACTAGTTTATGATCTCTGGGATGTCAATCCCGCTGAGTAAAGAGATCGTAATATTTACTTAAGGGAGCAGTCTGAGAAATAGCAACAATCTATGTCAAAGGCCAGCACAGTGTCAATACCTGATAACATAGTAAGAACTCAATAATAGTTGTTATTAGAGCAAACCAAGAAAGTCTCATAAAGGAGGTAAGACTTGAAAGAGGGCTTGCAGAAAGATTACCAGAGTTTAAGGAAGTAGAGGGAAGACTTCCATTAGAGGAACAGTATGCAAACAAAGGGCATGGTATTGTGAATGGGTCTGACCAAGCAGACAGTAAGGAGACTGACAGGACTGAGGTGATCCCTAAGGAAGTAAGATCAGAAAGGTAAAGTGTGGGAAGACTATGGAGGGATTGTGGATGTTTCCAGGCAGTCGATTTCGGAGTATATTATGAGGAATCACCGTCTGTTTACCATGGTGGTCCACTAACTTCATTGCATAATTGCCCATTAAAATGTAATTCTGATTTATCAAAATGTAATTCACATACATCGCTTTCAAATGTGAACTGATCATTGAAAATAAAGCATGCCTTTATACTTGCCTTATTTGTAGTTATGGATAATCCATGTTGAGACTTTGCCCTGTGGCTCTAAATAAAGGAGAGTTAAGTCCAAGTATTTGTAAGGTGGAAGAGTAGCCAGTGCCTGATTCCTTCTAATCCTTCCCACCTCCATTCTCTACCTCTCCCTCTTTCTCATCTCTTCATCATCGTGCTTGCCACATTTACCCCTGTACCCCCAGCGTGTCCTAGCAGTAAGGCTAGACCATGTATAGTTATAGTTTTGCTCAGATTATAAATTAGATGACTTAGACAATGTACACCATAATTAGTAGAGACAAGCAGTTATCTGATTTTCCCGACTGTGCCTTGTGAGCCCTGAACCAATCAAATGTTCTTTCCTCCGCCCTCACCCTTGCCAAGATCTCTTACACATCACCTCGGGGTCAGCCTCTGAAATCTGAAGGTCTTCCAGCAAGTAGATCAATTGTGCAGCCACCAGGATTCCAAACGACTCAGGATGGGATGATTAATCTGTCCCTAACGGCAGTATTTTCTTGTGATGACTTCTGTCACTGAAATTTTATAGAGCCTGCTCCCCTAGGATGGTGGTTCTTGGATTTGTTCCAGTGATGTGACCTCCAGAAGCCTGCCTTCTCTGTGGAACACCAATACTGGTTTTGTTTTCCCACCAAACAAGGAATAACTTTACCAGCAGAAAAATATGCTTGTGTTGTAGAGAGCAACATAAAATCAAGATTTGAGACTACAAGTGTATGAACAAAATATCCTGTTGAATTGTTGTTCTGCTGTTTACATTTCATTGTTGGAAGGCATTTGCTATTTATTTTAGTATCTGTCAGGCCTCATAAGCAGATGGAAAAACATAGATAAGTCTTTCTTAAGTTTTTTTTTTTCCCCTGCCAAGTGGGGAAAGCACTTTTATCTAAAGAAAGAATCCAGCCGGCCATCTCATAAAGACGGTTTGAGAAGAGCTGTCCGGAAGCTGGTTGTTTCCTCCTAGGGCACAATGCTGGCAATTCTGGTACCATCTCCAGGTGGTACATTGGGGTATGGAGTTAAGGCTCCAGGGTAGCTGACATTAGTAGGGATGAAGTTTATAGTTCATTCAGTATTGCTCTATGAACACCTACTTCCTTAATACTATTTAGCAAAGAACAGTTAATAATGCTCTCCGATAAGAGGGAGACAAGCAGCTTTGGCAAAATAAAGACCTTCTAACACCTTTGCATAAATGCTTTTCAGTAACTTTTACTGTTAATTATTACTTAGCTAACTTTAATATTATCTACAGAGCTTCTAAGTAATTAAAAGTGCTGCTCTCACTGGTCTAGTTACCCTTAATAAATACCTGTAGTTCTTCAGGGAACTGACAGTATACCTCAGCTTATAATCTAAAAGACCATCTTAAAGGGCTCTCACGTACCCACAGGAGGCTTCTCTCTTTCCACACCTTTTATGGGGTCCCTGTCCCAGTCTTTCCTTTCCTTCTGTTACCAGGATAGACATTCAGTTCAGAATATATAGATGAGATGCAAGACCTTGAGAAAGTGGAACTGCATAAGACGGGGACCTGTCTTGAAGGAGCACCTAGCCTAGTGGGAGATGAGTTCCAGTGGACATAGGAGCCTTAGCTGCAGGCTACCTTCTCCTTGCCACACCTCACGGCTTCGTCTGCACACTTAGACTCGAGGTGACTTTGTTTCAACACCCTCTTCCTTTCTATCTAATGTCCTCTCTGGTACATAAATTCTGAGAAGAGTTCTGACTGGGGGAAAAAAAAAAGATACACCCTTCACTTTAGGCCTCTTTGTGTTTCTGAAAATGGCTGAAATTCTTCTTTCTGAATTTAATTATTTTAACACAACAGATCAATCTTTATATTGAATTTTACATAGGATATGTTAAAGTATGGATTTCCTAAAAAATACCCTTACCATCTCAGATCCTAGATTGTTCTGGACAGATACTTAAAGGCTAGAGCCCTAATGGCCAGGGAGACCCAGGACTATTTTTTAACTGAAGAGGCTGCCAGTGAATGCAAGTTAATGGAATAAAGGGTTGAGAAGCATTCTAATACCTTAGGACAGGGGCAAGCAAGATCAGGTAGTCAGATGAGTCCAGGCCTTATTTTTTACTGATAACAATGATAAATCAAGAGTCTGTCTATAGTTGATATGCAAATACTGTGGCTCAAATAGGATTTAGGTGTATATTGAAGTTTTATATTTTCCTTGGGTCAGCAATCATTAAATAATCTTATTTTGTGATATATTTTTAATGGAATTAAACTTAGAATCAATTACATTAAAGTTACTAGTAGCCTGTAATTACTAGCTTGACACTGACTTAATCATCGATGCTAATAGTAGCTATTTGTCTAGGCCTGATTGGGCTTCCGGTTAATAATTAGATATCTAACACTTTTAAAACATTAGTTGGGCATACTCAAGGCAATACAACCACACATTGGATACCTGGGGTGTGGCCTTTTATTTTCTTCTTTAAAAGTCCTATAACTCTTTTCTTTTTTTTTTTTTTTTTTTAAAGATTTTATTTATTTATTTGAGACCGAGAGAATGAGAGACAGAGAGTATGAGAGGGAGGAGGGTCAGAGGGAGAAGCAGACTCCCTGCCGAGCAGGGAACCTGATGCGGGACTCGATCCTGGGACTCCAGGATCATGACCTGAGCCGAAGGCAGTCGCTTAACCAACTGAGCCACCCAGGCGCCCCAAAAGTCCTATAACTCTTTTCCAACACATCTGTGGTATAGACAGGGGCAGATACTATGTTTTACACTGAAACTGAATAAACTTGTTGGACTGAACTCATTCACAAGAACTTTATCGAATGTTTACTATGCTTTCATGTTACGATTCATGTCTTTTCTCTATTCTGTGAGGTTGCTCTCTGTTGTTCCTTCCTAGGTGGGAGCTTGCAGACTGCTATATCTGAAAACACGAAGTCTGGCAATCATTTCCAAGAGCCAAAACTCAAGGACATCCTTCTGCAGATTTCCCTTGGGCTTAAGTACATCCACAACTCTGGCATGGTGCACCTGGACATCAAACCTAGTCAGTATGGCTCCCCTCTGCTCCTGGGCCAGATTCTCCACTGAGTCGGTGTCTGTGGGTCTACTAAGCATCGAAGATGCTGTTTGCTGGCAAAATCTCTTTCATTTATTTCCCTAAAAAACTTAAACAGCTTTATCCATTTTCCCCCCTGGGCCTAGAGGACAGAGAGAGAAAAGGCTCTTTCCCAGATGGTGAAGCCAAAGTATGAAAGTAGGTCTCTAACTTACTGCATAGCTAAGTGACAGCGTTTTGGCTACATCCTAAACGTATTGACAACTAGTGCTGTATATTACTTTTTCTAATTCAGCACTGGCTAAAGTGAATAGAACTGGTTTTGGCACTCAATAACATGAAACTCAAAGAAACACTGATACCATTTTTTCAGGCTATTTCTTTGTTTTGAGGCTACTAGCCTCTTCAGAGGATGAGGTGTATCTGAGATCAGTTTCACTTAAAATAGGTATTCTCAATCACTGAGCTGTTCGGAAGTAGTGTGAGAGATTCCACAGAAGGAAAGAAACCTCGGTAGTTTTGTTACACAGAAGAGGAGAGGAGGGTGGCTGAAATGTCAGACACAGAAAAGAATCTTCGGGGTGAAAAAGCTAAGGAATCATTACTTTGTCAATTTGGTATTTTTTTTTTTTTTTAGGTAACATCTTCATTTGTCATAAGATGCAAAGTGACTCTCCTATAGTCCCAGAAGAGATTGAAAATGAAGCTGATTGGTTTCTCTCTGCCAATGTGATGTATAAAATTGGTGAGTTTACCTTAAGCCCTGACCTGTATATTATAAAATTTATAGTGATGACTCCATTTGTTCCAGTTTTAAAGACATGCTTTTAAAGGGCTCCTATTTTTTCTTTATTTTTTTAGGTGACTTGGGTCATGTGACCTCAATAAGCAAACCAAAAGTGGAGGAGGGAGATAGTCGCTTTCTGGCTAATGAGATTTTACAAGAGGTAAAGATTAGGGAAACAAAGGGTTATTTTATAATTCATTGAACCTTTTGACTCTCAAATGAAGGTTCACAGTGCAAGAGCTGAAAGGTATATATTTATAATTTTTAAAAAAGACTTATTTTTTTTTTTTTAAGATTTTATTTGACAGAGAGAGACACAGCGAGAGAGGGAACACAAGCAGGGGGAGAGGGAGAAGCAGGCTTCCCGCGGAGCAGGGAGCCCGATATGGGGCTCGATATGGGGCTTGATCCCAGGACTCTGGGATCATGACCTGAACTGAAGGCAGACGCTCAATGACTGAGCCACCCAGGTGCCCCCAAAAAAGACTTTAGAGAGAGAGTGCTAGTGCATGAGCAAGGGGAAAGGCAGAGGGTGATAGAGAGAGAATCTTAAGCAGACACTGTGCTGAGTGCAGAGCCCAGTGCAGTGCAGGGCTTGATCTCATGACCCTGAGATTATGACCTGAGCTGAAATCAAAAGTTAGATGCTTAACTAGCTACCCAGGTGCCCTGAAAAGTCTGTATTTACAATTTAAATTGATATTATCCCTTTTCCTATTCAGAATTGAGACCAAAGGTAAGAGAGAAACTCCCCCCAACCCCACCCCCCAAAAAAGGCATAAGGAAAGCTGGCTTGATCATGGATTAATATTTTTACTGTTCTTTATAAAGGTCCTTTACTATTGCTGGTACTTCTTAGAATCCTAAACTCATGGATTCTCTAGCAGAAAGGAAGCCTTTATTGGCTCAGCCCATCTTTATCATGCTATCATCCTTTTGATAGCACCACCATGGGGCTCTGATCAAATGACCTTTAGTTATTGCCCACCTAATAGGATGTCGGTGGAGTCAGGGCTAGGAAGGACTTAACTCCCTCCAGGATGATAATATCTGGGACGTGCCAGTCTATGCTTGAAGCCTCTTTGAGCACGACAGAACAAAATGGCCCTAAGATTCTGCCTAAAATGCTTCAGGGCACAGCAATGTGAATCCGGTGGATTTATGATGTATCGTCCATCTTCTCTAGAAGTAAACTAGTAGCCACGGCAGATGTGACCTTGCCCATCGTGTCTGTTTAAGCTCATGTGCGCTCAAATGAACCTCTTTTACCAGTTGTCTTTGCTCTACACTCACTTCACTAGGCAACCTAACTGGCCTTCCTGTCGTCTGTTTTGAAGGATTATCAGCACCTTCCCAAAGCAGACATATTTGCCTTGGGATTAACAATCGCACTGGCTGCAGGAGCACAGTCATTACCCACCAATGGCACCGCATGGCACCATATTCGTGAGGGGAACCTTCCAGACATTCCGCAGAAGCTCTCAGAAGAATTTTCCAATCTACTCAAGGTGGTATCTCTTAGGAAATGAAGAGAAGATAGAAATGTCTATTTTTTTAAAAAAAAATATAATGGCAAGGAGGTAGGGAAAGGGAAAAGGAGATGTTGGTAGTGCCACTGAGAGAGGAAAAAGGAATCATGACCCCGAAGCCCAGAAAAGCCTCAGGACTGATTGAAAGCTTCTCAAGGAAACTTAGAGGATATTATAGAACCTTTCAATGTTCTAGTTTAAAATCCTGTTACATTTTTTTCTCTGCCCTTCCCAACAACCCTGTTAAGGTGGGCAGTTCAGGAAACAGAGGCTCAGAGCAGTTCCTGGACTTGTATTCTCACCTTTGATAACTGATTAACTCTAAAAGCAAACCTGATCTTTTGCTCGTTTCAGGGTTTTTTAACTATGGTCATTGGTAATGGTGGTATTACAAAAAAAATTTGAATTCTGAGTGTATAGAAGAAAGTATAAGCTACTTTACTGAGGAATAACTGGTGCAATCATCTGCACTATTGGAAAAAGGCATGTTAGTTCAGGAACCTATGTGTTACTTGTACTCTGTGATATCTGACTGTGTGTAGGGACAAGGAAAGGAAGCTTTCTGTTGAAATCGAGGTACAAGAAAATGACACTGTTGAGAAGCTTAGAATTATACTAAGAATAAAAAAAGTCTATGTAAGATTTCATGGTTTTAGGAACAGGATTGGTTAGGATCCCTACAATAGCCTTAGAAACATTTACTCTTGGGGATTAAATTTGAGTTTCATAGTTTACCTGAAAACTTCAAATTTCGTTACAAACTTGTCTTTCCGTGCTTCCGCTTTCCTGAAAGAACAAGGTAAACCCTTGCTCACAGTGAACTTTCGTGCATATCCTAATCACTTATTTCTATGTGTAAATTACTCTTAGATTTAGTTGATACATACTGAGTACTTCAGTGCTGGCCCAGTGCACTAGTTATACATATATGTTAATTTATTTAATTCTTGCAATGCTCCAGAAGGTGAATTTTGTTATCCCAAGTATCAGGAAAGGAAAAGTGAGTTTCGGCACGGTTAAGTCACTTTCTCAAGCTACTTAGTGAATGGTGGAACTGGCTCTGAACATGCATCTCCAAATGGAAGGTCCAGTGTTTTCTCCATTATACAACATTGCTAATTGCTGTAAATAATTAGCTATTTTCTACTGTATTTAAGTTTTTTTAGGTTAAGGTACTTTCTACCTGAAGATTAGTGCTGTAGGAATACTGTCATGGTGGGGTGTCCTTAGTTTTAAGTGAGAAGGAGAATGTGGTAGTAGAAAGCAAATGGAACTGGGACTTGGGTGACTTGGGTTTTAGTCTTGGTCCTGTCGATAAGTTGGACAAGTCACTTTCGACTTCAGGACCTCAGTTTCTTCCCATTTAAAATTAAGGCATTAAAAAAATAAAAATAAGTAAAATTAAGGCATTAGATTAGTTAATCACGCAACTAGCTCTAACATATGATAAAGACAAGTCAAAGGTATGGATGATGGATGCCACTGTGTAGGGATGATGCTCCGTCCCTGGTGGAGCTAAGTTTTCATTTATTTCTTCCCCTACAAAGTTAAAAGAAGAGTTTCACAAAACTCACCAGCAGTAGCTGGGTTTGAGTTGGCTTGGGTGGGGAGATCTTCCCAGGAGTGAAGCTTCTGTATCTTTTGTTTTGGTCCAACATCAACAGAACATGATCCACCCTGACCCAAGGGAGAGATCTTCTGCAGCAGCTCTGGCCAGAAGTCGAGTTCTCCGGCCCTCCCTTGGGAAAGCAGAAGAGCTCCAGCAGCAGCTTAACTTGGAAAAGTTCAAGACAGCCACCCTGGAAAGGTAGTTTTTTGTTTTGTTTCCTGCTTTTTAAAGTAGAGCTTAAACTCACAACCCCAAGATCAAGCCACTTATTTAACCCATCCCTCTACCCACCTCCCTTCTGGTAACCATGAAGTTGTTCTTTATAGTTAAGAGTTTGTTTCTTGATTTGTCTTTGTATTTTTTCCCTTTGCTTGTTTGTTTCTTAAATTCCACATATGAGTGAAATCATATGGTATTTGTCTTTCTCTGACTATACTCTCTAGTTCCATCCATATCCTTGCAAATGGCAAGACTTCATTCTTTTTTATGGCTGAATAATATTCCATTAAATATATATACCACATCTTCTTTACCAATTCATGTATTGATGGACACTTGGGCTGCTTCCATAATTTGGCTACTGCAGATAGTGCTGCTATAAACATTGGGGGTGCATGTATCCCTTTGAATTAGTGTTCTTGTATTCTTTGTGTAAATAGTAGTACAATTGCTGGATTATAATGTAGTTCTATTTTTAACTTTTTGAGGAACCTCCATACTGTTTCCCACAGTGGCTGTATCAGTTTGCATTCCCACCAACAGTGCAAGAGGGTTCCTTTTTCTCCACATCTTCGCCACAACACCTGTTGTTTCTTGTGTTGTTGATTTTTGCCATTCTGTCAGGTGTGAGATGGTGTCTCATTGTAGTTTTCATTTTCCTTATAAGTGATGATGACCAAGTTTTCATGTGTCTTGTTGGCCATCTGGATGTCATCTTTAGAGAAATGTTTATTCATATCTTCTGCCCGTTTTTAATTGGATTATTTATTTTTTGGGTGTTGAGATGCATTAGTTCTTTATATATTTTGGAAACTAACCCTTTATCAGATATGTCATTTGTCCAATATGTTCTCCCATTCCATAGGTTGCCTTTTAATTTCATTGATGGTTTCCTTCACTGTGCATAGGCTTTTTATCTTGAGGAAGTCCCAACAGTTCATTTTTGCTTTTGTTTCCCTTGCCCCAGGAGACAGATCTAGTAAGAAATTGCTATGGCCAATGTCGAAGAAGTTACTACCTGTGTTCTCTTTTAGGATTTTTATGGTTTCAAGTCTCACACTTAGGTCTTTATTCTATTTTGAGTTTATTTTAGTGTATGGTGTAAGAAAGTGGTCCAGTTTTATTCTTTTGTATGTTTTTTTTTTTTTTAAGATTTTATTTATTTATTTGACAGAGAGAGAGATAGCGAGAGAGGGAACACAAGCAGGGGGAGTGGAAGAGGGAGAAGCAGGCTTCCTGCCAAACAGGGAGCCCGATGTGGAGCTCGATCCCAGGACCCTGGGATCATGACCTGAGCTGAAGGCAGACGCTTAATGACTGAGCCACCCAGGCGCCCCTATTCTTTTGTATGTTTTGTCCAGTTTTCCCAACACTGTTTGTTGAAGAGACTGTCTTTTCCCCATTGGATATTCTTTCCTGATTTGTTGAAGATTAACTCACCATATAATTGTGGGTTTATATCTGGATTTTCTATCCTGTTCCATTGATCTATGTGTCTATTTTTGTGCTAGTACCAAACTGTTTTAATTACTAAAGCTTTGTAATAAAACTTGAAGTCTTGAATTGTGATGCCTCCAGCTTTGCTTTTCTTTTTCAAGATTGCTTTGGCTATTTAGGTCTTTTGTGGTTCCATACAAATCTTAGGATTCTTCTAGTTCTGTGAAATATGCTGTTGGTATTTTGATAGGGATTCCATTAAATATAGATTGCTTTGTGTAGTACAGATATTTTAACAATATTTGTTCTTCCAATCCAGGAGTGTGGAATGTCTTTCCATTTCTTTGTGTCGTTTTCAATTTCTTTCATCAGTGTTTTACAGTTTTCAGAGTACAGGTCTTTCACCTCTTTGGTTAGGTTTATTCCCAGGTATCTTATAGTTTTTGGTGCAATTATAAATGGGATCGATTCCTTGATTTCTCTTTCTGCTGCTTCGTTATTGGTATATAGAAATGCAACAGATTTCTGCAGATTGATTTCGTATCCTGCAACTTTAATGAATTCGTTTATCAGTTCTAGCAGTTTTTTGGTGGAGTGTTTAGGGTTTTCTAAATATAGTTTCATATCATTTGCAAATAGTGAAAGTTTTACTTCTTTCTTACTGATTTGGATTCCTTTTATTTCTTTTTGTTGTCTGCTTGCTGCGGCTAGGACTGCCACTACTATGTTAAGTAAAAGTGGTGAGAGTGGACATCCTTATTTTGTTCCTGATCTTAGGGGAAAAGCTCTATTTTTCCCCATTAAGGATAAATGTTAGCTGTGGGTTTTCATAGATGGCCTTTATTATGATGAGGTATGTTTCCTCTAAACTTACTTTGTTGAGGGTTTTTTTTTTATCATGAATGGATGATGTACTTTGTCAAAAGCTTTTTCTATATCTACTGAAATGATCATATGGTTTTTATCCTTTCTCTTATTGATGTGATATATCGCATTGATTGATTTATGAATACTGAACCACCCTTGCAACCCAGGAATAAATCCCACTTTTGGGAATGATTGTGGTGAATGATTTTGAAATGTATTGTTGAATTCAGTTTGCTAATATTTTATTAAGAATTTCTGCATCTATATTCATCAGAGGTATTGGCCTGTAGTCCTTTTTTAGTGGTGTCTTTATCTGGTTTTTATTTTAAAAAATTTTAAACATCATTTGTGCCCCAATCAGTAGGATTTAGGAAACCTAATCTGCCATGTGTTATGGCATGTGTGTGCCAGCCATTTTTAAAGAAAATCACAGGAGTTAATTTTCTATTCTATATATAGCTCAGCCTTGTTTCTATAAATACTGAAATAAAAAGAAAAATCTGTGTTAGTTTAGATCATAAATATCATCTTTAATTTAGGATCAAGTAATATATTTTTTCCCCTTTAATTGCCAGGGAACTGAGAGAAGCTCAGCAGGCCTGGTCCTCCCAGGAAGAGCATAGTGATGCTGGGGTCTCAGGGACCCCCACAGGATCAAGAAGCACCAAACGCCTGGTGGGAGGAAAAAGTGCAAAGTCTTCAAGCTTCACCTGGGGGAAGTCTTCCCCATAAGAACTCACTTCACACCAACCCCCCTTTTGCCTTATAGCTTCCAGAAATAGATAGCTTCCAAGTCTCCCTCTTGTAAAGGGGAAGATTAACCAACTGGAATGCCCAAAGAATTCAAAAACCACTCCTAATTTAGCATTGACAGTCAAGATCGTCAAGCTATTACGGCCTTGTATTAGCAATGGTCCCAGGTACAATCATTGGCAGCCATTTCTCTTCTCTGTTGTTATATTCCTAAGGCTACCTATCACCGGTTTACTTCTCACACTTACTGATGCACAATGGGAAAGCACACAGACCTGAACTGAAAGAAGAGAAATCAGCAGCTCTAGGCACATTGCCTACCAAGGAACAGGGACTCCCCCTGCACAAAGAAAGGAATATAATTTTGTTTTGAGTTGAGGTAACTGTGCATGTACTTCAATAATGTTTCTCAGGGTGAATGATGGTATTCCTAAAAGAATTCTCAGTCACTCTGAGCAAGTGGTTTTCCTACTGTATTCTTTGAGTGAAGACAATCCCTTTCTCCGATATTATATTTATTAAATAAGTTCACCATTATGTGAGGTGGGTAGAAATAGCCTATACATAACTTGTAATTTCTGAACTGGCTACTAACTTATGGAACAAAACACTGGACATGGGATTCAAGGAACATTTAATGTGGTGGTTCTTCAGAATATTTGCCCTGACCCTCTTGTAATTGTTATGACTGGTTTTGATTTTGTGGTTGTCACCAATTTCTCCTTGATTTTTATCAGAATTTGGCTTTGTTTCCTGTGATTTTATCATATTTTAATCCAAATTATTTTCTCTGTATATATTTTAAGGGAATAGAACATTTGTAAATAAAGGTTTTATCTTGTCCAAAGCCAAATATGGGTAAAGTACTCTTCTTTGTAATATGTAACTAACAAAGAGTGAGAAATTTCTGTTGGAAACCATTTCATGAGTAGATAGGTGAGAAAATTCAGTAGGTTGGTAGTAACAGGTCTTGGCTGTAAGGCCCAGCTTTGCGGGCCTAAAAGCTAATAATGGTCAGGCTCTTATACATAAAATAATATTGGTCATAAAGGCATTTCATACTTTCTAGTGTGTCATGTTAATGAAGGTAGCCTGTTAATGGTTTGCAGGCTTATTTGCTGCCTTATATTCTTCTTTATCCTCCATTTAAAAAAACAAATTAAGAAGTGTTTTTAAATCGAATAAGCCATCATATCATTCTTTGTTCTGTCTTGGAGTAGCAATTCTTCCCATGCAGTTAAGCAGGGTAAAGTGCTCTGGATTGTCCATTGCCATTTTAAAAAATCTAGTCTTTATTCAAGGTCTTAAAATGGAGTTGGTTTATCTCTTGCCTCCCCAACCCCAGTCATATCCCTTGCAGTAAAGTGCAAGGTCAACCACAGTTTGTGATTTAGAAACAGGTTATATTATTAAGCATATGCAATGTATAGACCAGAATTCTTTGATTATACTTGTCTTCTCAGGCATTTACAACTAGTACTATTAAGGTCTACGACCTCTTCTCTACCCTGCTCCTCAGAGACCATGTCGGCACCTGAGTGCCAGACTACTGCTTTCTCTCCCTCTCTCTCTGGAGGTGGGGGCTCCACAGTAACACGAAGTTACTAAATCAGCATGTAGCTGCACAGACACTGTTGAGTGTAAGAGGGACTGGGTCTTCACTGGGCTGGGGATTTAATCCCTTCCAGTTCAGCTGGAAGTTGAAGTTGACCCCTTGCCTCAGTAAGAAGCTCCATCCTCAGTCTGAAGTTCCGTTTCTGCACATAGATCACAAGATAACCCAGGAACTAGTTATCAAATGTCAAACTATCAAATATTAACATCACTGGACTGACGATATTAAACAAGTTGCACTTAAATATTTTAGGATAAAAATATGCTGCTTTCTATAGCTATATCTTAAACACACACAGACGTTATGTTGCCCACAGATAATCTTGAGACTTAAAGGAATACCGTTGTGCTTAACTAAGCTCTAACCTATGTGTCAGTTTATAGATGCTATTATCCAAAACTGTATAAAGATGAACATTAAAAGATAAAAGTCACCATTTCAGCCTGAATGGTTAAGCTTGTTTTTTTAATCTCTGTATGAACCATAATTTCAATCCTGAATTACATAAAAATTGTCAGATTTTTTTATTTTGAACAATAAAAACTGTGGATTTTTTAAATAACAAAAAGTAGTCATAATAACTAATAACTATGAAGTGCTGCTAAAATTGCTTTTGAGCCACTTTAAAATAGATGCTGTAATCCATTTAGATAGTAAGTCTATAATCTTCCAACTGTTATTATGAGTTTTGAGGAAAATGGATTTATTTTTGTAAAAGATTTTATTTATTAGCACACATGCACAAGCAGGGAGGAGGGGCAGAGGGAGAGGGAGAAGCAGACTCCCCGCTGAACAGGGAGCCCGACGTGGGACTTGATCCCAGGACCTTGGGATCATGACCTGAGCCAAAGGCAGACGCTTAACCAACTGAGCCACCCGGCGCCCAAGAAAAACTGATTTAGAAGCAAAGTGAAAATTTCCAAAAAATGTTTTTCTACTGCAACAAAATTGTCCAGAGCTTCCTATCTGTGATAAAGCATTGCCAGCCCTGGTCTCTACCACTTGATGCCTCTAGCTGAGACTTTTTCTAATTTAGAGGGGAAAAAAGGCAAGGCCAGAGATAACTTTGTGGCCCTGGTCATCTATGATAGACACTTCTCTTTCTCAGCTAGCTTTGCAAAGGATGAAAGCCCTGAATTATTCCACTACTGCCAGGGGTAAATGGTAACTGATTAAAGTCACATTGCTATCTGTCACTACTTCTCAGCATCGAGAAGGACCTTTCTGGGTTCAGGGATGAACTATAGACAGTCTATAACTATGCAAATTGGAGATTCTTGAAAGAGTGGCATCTCTATTACAAAAATACATTTCAGTCACTATTCCAGGTCCCTGATTCTTCTGTTGTTTGTTTTTAGTCTCCTAATTTCAGGCTTAATTTGAGTATCCCTCTGGGTTCTTCCTATTTTTTCTTTCTATTTCTTCATTCTAGCCTGTGACCTGAACCCTTCTAAAGCGTCTCCTTGCTTTAAACCATAATTTTTGATTGGATATTCACAAGGTCCCTGTCCTCTAAGAGCTCACAGTCAATGGGGAAGATGTAGCACCTTCATGGTCATCCAAATTATAGTACAAGATAAACAGAATGTGTAAAGAAAGTGAGATGGGAGAACAAAGTAAGGACTTTGAGTAGAGAATTTTGAACGTATGGAGAAGGGCATTTCAGATGCTGAGAACAGTGAGAGCAAAGCAATGCTGGAGCATTTGTTGTGGGGAAGGAGGATCTAGTTGATAATAAGAAAATGCTTTAACTCATGACATCATGAGTTAAATGTCTTCCATGACATCATACATTTATATATTTTGTACATTTTAATGGTTTTTTTTTTTTTTTTGGTCAAGAAGAAAAAGGAAAGTAGCACTTGCAATTTATTTCAACAACCTAAGGAGCAAGTGTATTGGTAATTCCTGTCTGAAAGCTGAGATTAGCGTAAGATGCTATTTATTTAGATTAAGATATTATTTATAAAGTTATGAGTTTGCCCAAGGCTGTCTGTTTTCAATTGGCGTGCTTTCTGCTTTTTTAATTTAAACAACCCTTTCCACACTCCTCACTCAGAAGTATGTGCAAATAGAAAGAGGGATAGGTCAGTGGCATCATGAAATAACTTTTAGGGCCGAGTGGATACGGACAAATGGATGTAGGTGATGGGGGGAGAAGTTTTAAAGATGATTCCAAAGTTCAAGTCTGGGATAATGTTGGTACCATTAAAATAAACAAGTAGCTTAGAAGGGGGAAATTGGTTTTGGAGGAACAGATGAATTTTGCTTTTCATTTGACTCAACAGCTCAAGTAGAAGGAAGATTTTTATTTAAAGGAATTTTTTAAAAGACTTTATTTATTTTAGATGGGGGGAGCAGAAGGGGGAGGGAGACATTTAGGAACAGGTTAAAGTGTGCATTGGAACTGGGTGTTAAGCACACACAATGAATCATGGAACAATACATCAAAAACGAATGATGTAATGTATGGTGATCAACATAACAATAAAAAAAAGTGTGCATTGGAAACCATGTTAAGTAGTTCGTATTTTCTCCTTTAAGGGCAAAAATGGGCCAATGAAGGCCTTTAAGTAGGGTCCCGAGAAGGAGATTTACTTGTTAGAATGATCTGGAAGGTACCCTCCTTTTCTAGAACTGGGACAGGACAAGGACCAGCAGAGCAGAGACCCGGGGAGGCCTGCATCCTGCAATCCGTGGGACCCCAACACCCTCTTGCTAAGCAGGGCCAAGATTAGGATGAATGAGGCAAAATTTAAGGGGTGCCAAGAAACACGGAAATCAAGATCAAGGTCACTTTAATGCAATATTTTAAAAATATTAAAATTAATGAAAAGATCCACAATGAAGAACATATCAGAATTTTAAATAAAACAAGATCAGTCAGCTGATGTTATTTAAAACTGTTTAAGATTGCAACTTGGGCAAGAAAAATGGTCAGACATGGCAATTCCCGTAATTGGAAATAAGATAAGCAAAGAAGTAGATTTTTGTAAATATTATCGATCAACTTACTTCTATTAAAGCCAGGAAAGTAAAACTACAATGACTTCTGGTTTTGGTATAAATAAAATACTTAAACTTAATGTGAGTTTTTAAATACCTTCTCTTCAAATTTTCGATATTCAAGTACTTTAATGTTCTGGAATTTTTTTTTGGTATATGTAAAAACGTTCGTTTTTTTCTTGTGCCTCAGGATTCAATATGGCTCAGAACTTATACGTAGTCAAAATTTTGATTTTTTTTGTTCATCACAGATTTAATTATATGTATTTAATTAATACATTCTTAAAATATTATCCCGATTCTTCTTAAAATATTATTTTGATTGCCAAATTTTTTGGCACCCCTTGAATTTTTCTCTCCCAGCCCTACTACTTTTTCTGGTTTCCTTCCTACTTTAGCAGGCCTGGCCAGTCTTTCCCTGAGGCCCACCTATCCTTTGTTTCGTCTACCTCGGCCCCTCCTGGTCCAGGCTGGGAAGCTTGTCAAATAATCTCATTTCGTTAGAAACTTGAAATCGGCTCCACTCACCACTCGGCGGCGTTACCTCATCCGCTCCCGCCCGGAAAAAAGCTCGCGGAACTACCTCATCAAGGATGCTTGCTTCCCGCGGCGCTGGCCGGATCATTTCTACGACGCACGCTGCAGACTTTCCGTTTTCTTATTCCTCTCGCGAGGCTTGCGTCATCTCTGTATCCGGAAGTGCTCGCCTAGCGAGAAGCTGAGCCGGCTAGAGCGTCCGGGGCGGGAGGGAGGGAGCCAGGAGTTCTTCGCTAGGTGTGCGTGCGGCTCTCTGTGGCTCGGGAGGTTGTTCTGTGTCTGTCTTGGCCGTTCTCTTCTCACCGGGGCGGAGGACTTCAGGGTTTTCGGCCACTTCCCCAGTCCCTTTACATTGCTGGTTAGGAGCGCCACCTTTCAGAAAGGGCGCCCATTCATCCCGGCGGTGAGGCCGGGGAGTCCGGGGATCTCCGTGGTCTTTGCTAACGGGATTGGAGGCAGTAATTTTTGCAGCAGCAAGTTTCAGATTTAAGCCCCTTGGTGATATTGTGATACTTTGAATCCTCACTATGTGCTAGGAACTAACTCAGGAGTATTGGATGTGGCAGTGAATAAATCAGACGAAAATCCCAGCTCTAAGGGGGCTTGCATTTTAATGAAATTTGAGAAGACTGGAATGCAAATGGGTATAAATCAGAAAGTATTTTTTGTATGTGTTAGAAGAAGCCAAGGGGAATAAAAAAGACAAACTATTTTTTTGGAGGGGGGAGTCCTCGTAAAATGTGCAGGGATGTTGATGTTTATGGTCGCAAGGTGGACCGCATAAAAATTATGACTGCAGTTAGGAATTTAGGGTTAGTGAATTTGTGCTCTTGCTCTGAGATGTAGTATTTCTCTCTCTCTCTCTTTTTTCAGGGGAAGACCAGAGACTAGTTTGTAGGAAAACCAAATAGAAGCCATGTTTCGAAGACCTGTATTACAGGTAATCACTTTTCCGTATTAGTGTTGAGATGCGTTATTATCAACCGTAGTGATCAGATTTCTTCAGGCTTTGACTGCAGAGGCAAAAGACCTTTGAGCCCACCTACTTTTATGTGTACTCATTTGGTAGGGAGGATTTACGACAGATTTTACTTGTGTAAATGATGTTCACTAAGACAAAACAAATTTTCTAGCTTGCGTGTATAATGGGAGTCATAGTTTTTTAAAACATGTTACTTGCATTTAGATCAGTTAGCATTTAATGTCGTTAGTGATCTAAAGACTGAGAATCATTTCCAGCAGTTTTCTATGAGACACGTGGTTCCATTTTGACCAGCCCCCTCCTCTGTGGTCAACCTTCCATCCCCCATCTCCCTGTGCTGAAGAGTGCAGCTGAAGTCCTCGCGTCACCACAAATGTACTATGTCCTGAATTCCTTCTCGCTCCCACCAGTCTAACTCCTTATTTCTCCAGACACTAGCCAGCCTTCAGCCAGCCTAGACTACCCATTTTCCTCACTTACATTTGGGCACGAAGTTTGTAGGTTCTTCTTCATAACACCTCTCTCACTCTTTATCCTTTTAAGACTGATGAAGAATAGGTTCCTCTCTGAAACCTGTTCTCATCTCCCCCAGTCTGCTGTAGAATTGACCCTGTATTCTTGGATCCCCACTTTAACCTATACATAGTTTTAGCCTGTCCTAGTGTATGTGTGTTGAAATGTGGAACGTAGAAGAGTTACTGCTCTCTTAATACTACAGTGTTAAGATATATAAAAGAGAAGTTTAATTTTAAAAGTTACCCCAGTTAAAATCTTTCCCTATTTCTGCTTTTCTAGTGGGTCTTAATTTTTGTGTTTCCCAAATGAGACCTATTATTCTGAGACTTGTGAGCTCTGGCTCTTCTGAGTACTTCAGTTAGTACCTTTCTAGAAGCGTGATACCAGTACTAGTTTGTCTGAGTCTTTACTGTGTGGTTACTCCATCTTTGTTTCTTAACCACTCTGTGTCCCAAAACGTAGTGATAGGATCCCATAGTCAGCACTAGCCCAGGAACGGGTATTCATTTGGTTGGTGTACATCTGCTTTTCAGAGAAACAGTGCTACCACTCGACACATGCTTCTCTGATGTAGTGAGTAGCTCTCTGAACGCTGAAACCAGCGACATGCCCGGGGCTGTGCGCTCCTCATGGCAGGAGCCCTTGAACAGAATGTCTTCAAGGAGACAGCAGAGGGCAGTGGGAAGAGTGGCAGCCTTGGTGTCAGATGGCCCTGGGTTCTAGGCACGACTTGCCAGGTATTTCTTGTAGGATTTTGGGCAGGGTACTTAATCTCTCTAAACTGTTTTTTTTTGGTCTCTAGGGATAATTTTACATAGTTGATCGATTTATTGCAAGGACTAATTTGTAAGAGGTAAAGCACTTAGCTGGTATTCAGTAGTGATGGCTGTTACATCATTGCTGCTATTTTGTGTCAGTTACTACCTTCCTCTGACAGACTGACTTGAATAGTCCTCTTTTTGTATTTTATCAGAGACTCCCATTTGTCTGTCTAGACTTTTTCCTTTGGTCTATCTAAAGCATGAATTTTTCCAACATACATTTGACTTTACCCTTTGTGTGCAGCCACGGAAGCACCATAATCAGGAAGGTTGCCACGGAAAAGAAACAGGAGGGGATTCTTTTTTTTTAAAGATTTTATTTATTTATTTGAGACAGAGAGAATGAGAGACAGAGAGCATGAGAGGGAGGAGGGTCAGAGGGAGAAGCAGACTCCCCGCTGAGCAGGGAGCCCGATGCGGGACTCGATCCCGGGACTCCAGGATCGTGACCTGAGCCCAAGGCAGTCGCTTAACCAACTGAGCCACCCAGGCGCCCCAGGAGGGGATTCTAAATCCACTTTCCTGGGCTTGCCGTCTAGGACTTGGTACCCTTGGGCTTCTGGAAGAGTCGGCCCTCAAGGCCCTCAAGCGTTTGCGTGGTCCTCCTGGTGCTGTGAGGGGGGAGCACGTGACGTGCATTGCTTATCCTCTGGGGATGTGCTACGGGAGCTGCTGACCCGATGGTGACCGAGTGTGAGCAGGTCTTCTGTTTGCGTTTACCTTTCCTCCCAAATTAAAGCCATTTTACTCATTTGTTCCACTTTAGGTATTTCACCAGTTTGTAAGACGTGAGTCTGAAATAGCTAGCAGCTTGGTTCTTGAAAGATGTAAGTAGTAGTTAATTCCCTATTTTAAAGTATGTTATTTATAGCAACGTACAGAAATTTTTAAACGTGTTGTAGAAGAGGTGCACTAGTTGGGGTATAATCTGTTAATCCTCAGGCCCTTGGCTCATGTTTGCGTCTCTGCTCTTGGCCTCGCCCCCTCAGGCTGCAGGGGCCTTGTAGGATTTCCTTGAGTCCTGTTTGGTTATCTCAGTCTTCCAAGGTCACGTGCCATTTGGCTGAGGGAGTGAAAGTTTGTGCAAGCTGTTCTTTCACAGAAATATTCACTCATAAAGATTTTCAGATCTCAGATTTGTTCTTTTAATCATACAGTTTTTTCCAAAAAAGGTATTTTAATAAAGAATTTAAGATGAAATAAAGAGCTTAATGTTTGTTTTGTGGGATACTTTCTCTAAGAATATTTTCTCCCTTCTTGCCAACCCTTCTTTTCCCTCCCAGCCTCCCTTTATTTGCCCCAACTTAGCTTGGATCTTTTAGAACTTGGGTTTTGTTTAATGCTGAGATCGAGGTTGAAGTAGTATTTGTAGCTGTTCCCCTTCTGGACCTTTATCTGAATCTCATTTTATTTCCACACTGTGTTTCAGCTCTGAACCGTGTGCAGCTGCTTGGGCGAGTGGGCCAGGACCCCGTCATGAGACAGGTGGAAGGGAAAAACCCAGTCACGATATTTTCTCTAGCGACGAATGAGATGTGGCGGTCCGGGGAGAGTGAAGCCTACCAGATGGGTGAGTATAAAAGACTAGGGTTTTCATTGTATCAGCAATAAAGAGACAATATTTATTCTCAGTTAGTTGATTAGAGATGAGCTACTTTTAGAAAGAATCTTTCTTCTCTAATTCTGTTCCTTTCTTTTAGAAATTGTGACATTGGTTTTGCTGGGCATGTTGTCTTTTGGCATTTGTTTTGTGTGCTGGCATTTATAACCATGTTTCCTATTCTTGTGATTTAGGTGATGTCAGTCAAAAGACAACATGGCACAGAATATCAGTATTCCGCCCAGGCCTCAGAGATGTGGCATATCAGTATGTGAAAAAGGGGTAAGTTGAGGAAGGAAGGATCTTATAGATTGGTTTAAAGAACTGGTCAAAGGTGTTTTCAGGGAATGCCTAACTCCTTTACCCTAATTACTCTGTTAACTGGAGCTATTTATTCAGAGCTTAGTACTTATGCATGGCGTGTTGCCACGTGTGAATAATTCAGAGGTATGTAAAACATGGTTTAGCTTTCTAAGAACTTACAGTTTAGGGCAAGTAAGGGGTGTACATAAATAGAAGCAGATGAGGCAAGAGAGAAGGCAGAGTGTACTGAGTTCCGTGTGAGCATGTGCAACACGTGCTTTTAGGAGTTCCCATGTGGCCTCTTGGCATCTACTTAGAGTCCTTAGTACAGGACCTAGAGTGTCTGAAGCCTGACACAGGGAGGTATGGCAGTGTTCACAGCAGTTATGTTACGTTTGATAATTTTATGTCGGCTTAGTAGTTCCCTTTTGGGATGCTTGGATTGATTTTAAATAAAAATTGTCTTTTCCAAACCCATAGAAGGACAAAAGGGTGTGTTGAACAGCATTTGTATCCATAGTTAATATATTTAGAAATGCACTTGTTTTATAGAAATGAAGTATATTTCCTGAAAAGTAATTTCAGGAATAACTAAAATTTGTTTCTTTTTAATAACTTCATGCCTTTTTTTATATATACTTTCATAGTCCTGTATGTATGTATGAATTTGTGCATTTATACACACCTATAAATACAGGAAATTTCAAGAAAAATATCTGTATGCAATGTCACCCACTGATTGATGAATTTGTGTGTATTCCCTTTGGCCTACAATCATTTTACCAGTTTTGTCTACTTTCTATATTATGCTATTTTGGTGATGGTAGACTCTAAAAATTGATGCCAGCATGTATTTTCTACCCTTTAAAATCAGCTATGGTTGTCTTGTGGTTCAGCCTTCTAAATAGTGCAGAAGTGGTCGTAGTAATTAACTCTAAGTGAAATACTAAGCTGAAAATCTCCATTTTGAATTTTAATAATTTAAGTCCCTTGAGAATAAGTTCATGAACCTGACTATGGGAAGGAATTTGAACAATAAGTGAAAATCAGCAAATCTGTTAGGGAGTCCAGAATCAAAGGTGGGGGAAAATGACACTTTGGAAATCAGTCCTAGAGATTGGAAGGATGCCACTGTGTTGCTCTTCCATTTCATGGTCTTAAAGTCGCTTTTTTTTTTTTTTTAAACTTTCATGAGGACTGCTGTCAGCTCAAGGCTGAGAATATTGTCCTTTTTCCCTGGGTGTGTCAAGTGTGTGTGGACATTCTGTTTCAGTACCCTTAATACTCCTGATGTTGAACTTTGAGATGCGGTAGCAAAAACGAGGTTATGCGATGATTCTGTGTTTCATCCTTAGTATGTACTTGTTACTGCCTCTCACCTGACTCTCTCTTGTAAAACAGATGAGACTCTCCAGACTGAAAACTGTAAATTTTACATTTATCAGGTCCCGAATTTATGTAGAAGGGAAAGTAGACTATGGTGAATACACAGATAAAAATAACGTGAGGCGGCAAGCAACAACAATCATAGCTGGTAAGAAGCTTGTGATAATATCTATTCCCCCCACCCCCTTCCCCTTTTTAAAGGCTTGGCTTGTTGTTAGTAACTTGAACAGGGGCTTTGAGTACTGATGGCTGAGATTGTCAGGCAGCTCACCATGAGAATTGTGAGTCTGTTTGTGGGTTTGCTATGAGTGTGTACTTCTGATCCTTCAGAAGTTGCCTCTGTTTCATTTCAGTAACTTTTGAGTAGAGCATCTGTGTCAGTACTTAACTGCTTGAAGCGAGAAAACCTTTAATGTCTTTGAGGACACGGTCTAAACAGGGAGAAGGCCGTGCCAAGATAGAGTTGCCCTACTGTGAGTGGCATTAGACATTTGTGCAGGTTTATTCACAGCCTGCCTGGTCCTTAACATGATGATTTTAAGTTCCTGTTGTTTTCCTTAGACAAAATGTGAAACAACGTAGGAAACATGGACACGAAAGCTTAAAGGTCAGGAAGATACCTCCCAGAGCAGAGTTTTCAAACTTTTTTGAAAATTCTACAAGAATTTTGAAACAAATGTAGCCCTTTGGACATGTTTAAGTTGACATGAAAATATTTTTCAATATGAAATTGTTACTCTGAATTGTATTAATGGATGTAAATGCCATAGCAATTTGATACCCATCGTCCTTGAAAAAAACACATGAACAAGCTCTTCAACATTTGGAAATTTTATGTTATTTCTTTTTTTCTGAGCTTGTTTTTCCATTTTCTCCTAAGAAATGTATCTTAATAAATATTGTATAGTTAAGAATGTTTTATTATTCATACTATTATGTTCATAAGAAAAACCTATACATAAATAGAAATTTGAAAATATTTTTAAAAATTCTGTGATATTACGACTATTAATATTACATTTCTTCTTGATTGGGTTATCATTGTGTTGTTTTTAGAACATAAAGTACCAGGGGCACCTGGGTGGCTCAGTTGGTTAAGCGACTGCCTTCGGCTCAGGTCATGATCCTGGAGTCCCGGGATCGACTCCCGCATCGGGCTCCCTGCTCGGCAGGGAGTCTGCTTCTCCCTCTGATCCTCCCCCCCTCTCATGCTCTCTCTATCTCATTCTCTCTCTCAAATAAATAAATAAAATGTTTTTTTTAAAAAAAAAACAAGAACATAAAGTACCAAAGCAATTTTAATATATAAATTTGAAAACTGAAATTTTATTGGAAATGCATCTTTTAATGAGAGAGATGGCCATTTTTTATCTCTTCAATAAATTGTTAAGATAAGACCCATTGTTAAACATTAATTCTATTCTTTTATTAGTTTTTATGGATATAAACACTGAGAAACCTTTTGTATAAGTAAGTACATAGAAATGAAAGAAAGTAATGTCTCAGTGTTTATGCACTTCTGAGATATGCCAAAATTGGATATCCTTTAAAAATTAATTTTTTTAATTATCGAAAATGTCAAACATATACAAACATAGAAAAGTGGAAAAAAAAAATTTTGTCATTTAGCTTCGACAATTATCAACTGATGGCCAATATTATTTCTCCTATTTCTCCAGCCCACTTTTCCTCCACTTGGATTATTTTCTAGTGAATTCCAGACATTATATTATTTCATCCATAAATATTTTCAGTAGGTATTTCTGAAAGATAAGGATTCCTATTTAAAGCATAACTATAGTGCTATTATCGTACATAGTATTAAGAAATTATTAATTTTTTTTACCATACATCACAATGTTTAAATTTCTTTGACTGCTTCATAAATACAAGTCCATAGGTTATCTTACATGGTTTATATGTATCTTAAGTCTCTTTCTTAATTTCTTTTAAATAACAGAAATTTATTTTCTCACAATTTTGGAGGCTAGACCTCTGAGAACTTAAGTCTCTTAATTGACAGATTTTCTTTTTACCTTTCTTTTTTACCTTGCTCCAGAGTCCATGTCTTAACCACTGTACCATATTGATAAATTATAATTTGTTATAAATAATAAATAATATATTTTCTTACCGGTTTCTTTGAGGTATATTGACCTTGAAAACCAACATAGTTATCTTTCTACCCTCATTATCAGGCCTTAGAGGAGGTCCTGTCTGACCATTTTGATTTCATAATTCTTGGGTGTCTTGATAGTATTTCATTTCTGCGAGCTCTTCTTCCTTAGGCCATCTCTCCAGAGATATCTACCTGTTTAAAAATTTTTTTGTAGACCTCTACAGGGCGTAGAACTACACCTATGATTTCATCAGTGGAAAGTCAAATTTTCTAATAAAAATTTAGCATTTCTAAATCTCTGTCAATTATCTATTTATAAAGCATTTAACACTTTACTATTCCACTATAAACCAAAAGTGTGGGCAAACTTTGGATTGTATGAATTGTTCTGAGCCAAGCCAACCACTAAATAGAAATAGTTCAGATCATCTGTCACTTTCTTTTCTTCTTGTCACTAGTATTCACAGCATGGGTGAGTTAATTGAACAATTAATAGATTTATGGCCAGTAGTAAAAATGAATAGATCTTTAGTGACATTTGAATTGAAAGAAATAGTTTCTTTTTTTTTCTTCAATTAACCAACATATAGTACATCATTAGTTTTTGATGTAGTGTTCAATGATTCATTAGTTGCGTATAACACCCAATGCTCAGAAATAGAATTTAAATTTGGTTGCTTGGTGGGTTTTTTTCTCCTAGGGATCCATGTCTTTAACATAAAAGTAACCACCAGTGGATGGCACTCTTGCCTTTTTACACTGTGGTGTCAAGTTGTAATAATCTCTTCTGCAATAACCATTCTGTATCAGAATATTCTGTTTTTAGAAGACTATAGTCATAAATATTGTAATAACCACTTCTTGAATAATTCTAAAGTTACAAGAATCTGGATTTTTTTCAAGCTATACAGGAAATACTACTTCTTTTCCTTTGCTCGTCCTAAGCTAACTCCACCTGGGACAACATTTTAAGTGCAGTATCTGATGTTCTTGTGTGAAAATGCTCTCTCTGTAATACTGATTAGTAAAAATTTTCCCAAGAATGAGTATATAAAAGTCAATCTGTTTTAAAATGTAAAAATAGAATGTCCTCTGTGTGAGTGTGACAGCCTACTTAAAGACATCAGTCTGTCTGTGCTCACAGGGCCATATGTTGTACCCCATCCTTTCTCCACACCTCCAGTGTGTGAAATGTTATGCCTGGACCCTCTTCTGTGTGAGGACATGCTGCCTGGTTTCATGGCATCTGAGCATTGCCGGCATTGCAATTTGTGACTAGTTCTTTTGTAGGAAGTTACTGCTGAGCAGTTATAATTGTCTTCAGGAAAGACAAGAAATACCACACTTCTTCTCACAAGGTCTGAATTGTCACGTAGCTGAAGCCCAACTTCTAGCTCCTTTGGTGCCTGTCTGTGCCTCTCATGAACATAGCAGGAGTTATTTCACATTTTGGGAATTTTTCTAAAATCCTGTTAGGTAACAGCGCTAAAGTATGTATTATAGGGGAACAATTAAATGAGAAAGAGTTCTGAAAATAATATTTATGATTTGGTTTCTTTACAGATAACATTATATTTCTGAGTGACCAGACCAAAGAGAAGGCGTAGAATGGACGATTCTCCTTTGGCCATTGTTTGGTACAGTCTCATTTCCAAATCATGTATAGTCTTTATAGTTCCTAAGGACAAGAATTAAAATATTTATATAAAATGAGTGATAAGACTTCTCCTGACTCTTACTCCCCCTCCCCTTTTTGTCTCATAGACCTTTGTAGCTAATTGTTTATTCTTTTAAGGATGGTTTCTGTGTACAAGTGTGCAAAGTAGTGAACTGTCAGGTTTGTCTGTGTTAGGGCAAAGGGACAAGTGTCCTTTGGGATGCCCCCTTGTTTTCTGTGCACACTTTTATAGTATTGATTCAGCCACTGAGTTTGTTGAGCCTCACTATGTGCCAGGCATATTTTTTTTTTTTTAAGATTTTATTTATTTATTTGAGAGAGAGAATGAGATAGAGAGAGAGAGCACCAGAGGGAGGAGGGTCAGAGGGAGAAGCAGACCCCCCGCTGAGCAGGGAGCCCGATGCGGGACTCTATCCCGGGACTCCAGGATCATGACCTGAGCCGAAGGCAGTGGCTTAACCAACAGCCACCCAGGCGCCCTGTGCCAGGCATATTTATCCCGTGGTTGTGAAAAATGATTTTCTTACCGTTTGCTCTATAAACTAGATGGCAAGGACTGTATCTTCTCTGTTTACCTGCACCTTAACCAGTGCTTGGCACAGAATAGATCCTCGATAAATGGTGACAGATGAATGATCCCAATGGGATATTAAGCTTTAGCCCAAACTGGAAGGGGTTGCTGAACAGTGGTTGGTATCTAACCTAAACAGCTTCAAGACTAACCTACCTTCTTCACCTCTTCTGTTTTTGGACAAATTTCACTAGCAGCATTTATGAAATAGATTTTTTCAGCAGTAAAAACCTAAAATAATAAGGAGGGATGAAATAGTTCATCTCCAGGTGATGCCACAGGAACTCTGGTTCCACTATTTTCTATCTTTCTGAGCCCAATTCGCTATCCTTTTTGTCTCATCCAGAACTTGGGGGAGTCCCCTAAACAACCTTTGATATTGCCTCCCTAGGTTAGAGCCTCAGGTGTGACATTTTCCTTTAATTTTCCACATGGTCCCTTGATGCACATAGATCATTGTGTATACAGTTACTTTCATGATAAGATTCTGGAAATTACAGAGTTCTAGTAATTTCCTAATAAATATTACATAAAATAAACTCAGGTTTTCAGTGCGTCTTGTACTGTTTTTTTTTTTTAAAGATTTTATTTATTTATTTGAGACAGAGAGAATGAGAGACAGAGAGCATGAGAGGGAGGGGGGTCAGAGGGAGAAGCAGACTCCCCGCCGAGCAGGGAGCCCGATGCGGGACTCGATCCCGGGACTCCAGGATCATGACCTGAGCCGAAGGCAGTCGCTCCACCAACTGAGCCACCCAGGCGCCCCGCGTCTTGTACTGTTTAAGTCTGCATCAGACTTGCATGGGTCTGCCTGCTAGTTGGCTGCTGCTGAGTGCGGTGTCTGGATCCGATGATAGAAGTCCCTCATTCTGTCTAGGCCACCTGGGCTCCAGCTTTGCCTCCGGCCCAGCCTGTCGATGCGTGCCCCAGACCGCATGTCTTGTCCTCTCCGCCTGACAGCTGGATGGCCGGTCTTGGGTTCGCAGTTCACGTGCTGCACTACGGACCCCACACTGAGCAGCATTTTGTACTTACATACAGTTTGCTCAAGGAAAGATGGAGCTCCTTAGCTTTACTCTCTTCCTGCCCAGAATTGTGGAAGAGTGATTGCCAGTCCCTTCTGTCGGCCATCTTTTTTTCCTGCTGCTGGGACCATTAATCAGTACGTTAACTATGCTTCTAACCGTCTGTGGCATAGTCTTCACTCCTTCGTGCCACATTCCTTAGGCAAAATATAATGTAGATGAAATTGGTCTTTGGGCCACTCTTTCTTGGCACAGCTACTTATGTACTCCTTAAAGGTTGTGAGAAGGATGCAGATTAGTATTCCTGTTTAAATAGTGTGCTTTGGGAAGGTAATATGGTGAACAGAACAGTTTAATGACCAGCCCAAAGCAGCTGTGAGTCTAGGGCACAGGGGCAGGAAGGTGGGCCCTGCAGGATCCGTGCGAGCCGAAGGCTTCTGCACACTCCTGCGGGAGCTTACTTGAAGGGCTCTGAGGTTGGGCAGCAGAGCTTTCAGAGTCACCTCTTCAGTGCAGAGGCCTCAGCATGTGCGTGATGCTGCAGACCCGAGGTCCACAACCGGGCAGGCTGCCTGAGCCCAAACTCTCCCACCTGGGGAGCCCCCTGTGCTGAGAAACTATGTACCTCACCCAAGCTGGTCTTGGAGTACATGTGTGGAATTTGGTAGTGGGAATAGTCAGTAGGGGTCTCCTAGGCCACTTTTTGTGTCTTGCATTCCCTTTTTCATGTTGTTACAGTGTCAGGGAATATACCTATGGAAAACTGTCCTTTGACTTTGATTTTGGGATTCTGTGTTAGGTGGAAAGATGAGTATGATAGAAGCATGGGAGAAAAAGTTTCAAACAGCATGTGTGGTATTACCCCATTTTTGAAAAAGAAGTAATTGATAAAAAGTATAGGTTTAGAAAAGTCTGGGAGGAGAAACATCAAAAGGTTGTGATGATCTCTGGCTGGGGAGATTATGTGTGATTTTCCTTATTTTTTGCACTTTTATATATTCTATTTTTTTTTTTTAGCATTGAACATATTATTATTATTATTATTTTTATTTTTATTTTTTTATTTTTATTTTATTTTATTTTATTTTTTAAAGATTTTATTTATTTATTTGACAGAGAGAGACATAGCGAGAGCAGGAACACAAGCAGGGGGAGTGGGAGAGGGAGAAGCAGGCTTCCCGCAGAGCAGGGAGCCCGATGTGGGACTCGATCCCAGGACCCTGGGATCATGACCTGAGCCGAAGGCAGACGCTTAACGACTGAGCCACCCAGGCGCCCCGAACATATATTATTTTTATAATAAGAAAAAAGAAATGAAACTTTTAACTTTGGGGAAAAGGTCTTTCCATTATTTCCAAGCCCGGCTTGCACTTCTGATTGACCATCCGCTGGTACTGCTTCTTGTACTAGAGGTGAACAAGATAATCTCTCATGTATTTACCCCCATCTTCTGCATCTTAGTATTATATGCTTAGATACTTCATTCACCTTTTTTTCTTCTTTTTCTTTTGTTTTTCTCTTAATACATGTATGTAACCCAGAATGACTGACCTTAAAGACCAACACATATGAGATCCACTGTTTGCTGCCAGTACAATTCTCAAGGAGTCATTCATTTCTTAAAAATTACTGGGCAGTGAATCCAAAGACATCCCAAAACACCAAAGACGTGTTTTTGTGGCTGTTTTGGGGATTGTTTGTCATTGCCAACTGGGTTACAGCCCAACCTCTACAACTCAGAAAAAATTACTGGTAGTTTCTCTGTTCCCAAAAGAGACTCATGCAGTTTTTGAAGGCAGGGTTGTCTTTTACTCAGACTACCCGTTTGTCCCCATCCAGCTTAGCCTAGCACAGTGGTGTTATAGGTCTTTCTAAATGTTGTTTAGTTGGATTGCACTGAAACACTGACATGAAAGTGAGGGCAGAATCACTTTCCTTATTTTTTTGTCAGGGTTTGCATTATATGCTGTGAAGCGTGGTGGGAGTAACAGCAAGCAAATCATTGTAGAAAAGTTAATGAGTTATAGAGAAATCTCTTAGAGGGTAATAATTACCATATTAATGCCTGACATTTATTGTGTACTTACCAGGTGCCAGGCCCTGAGCTCAGTGCTTTTTATCGTTGTCTCATTTAACTGTTACCCTAAGAAAGTGGTATCATCCTGATTTTACAGGTGAGGAAATGTGAAACTGAGAGGTTAAGTAACATGTCAGAGTCATGCAGCCTATGAGGCACACCTAGAGTGGGAGTTTAGGTATGTGAAGTTCGCATTTTGCTTTCTGCCCATTCTCTGCTTCCTGCTGCCTTGCACTTCCATTGGTCGTGCTATCCCGAACCCTCCATGGCTAACTTCTGACCATCTGGGGTGCATTGAAGTTACACTGGGAGTTGCACTACATAGTAGGTTTTGGTTGGGACAGAATTAGGAGTGAGGGGGAAATACCTCTACCTCTTTATTATTTCTCATTCTCAGTCTGATGACCCTCTAGGAAAATAAGTCACAGTTAATCTCTGTACCAAGTTATCTTTACATATTCCTCTTGCTTCCTTGTTACCAAGCAGTGTTTCTTTACTAGTTAGAATAGGTTCACAGTGTCTGCTCCTCTCGTTTCCTCCAATTGTTTCCTTCCTACTGAGGGTTGAAATTGTCAGCAAGATTGCTCAGAAGTTTGACAGGCTCACTTCTCAGAGGATGAGGCTTCTGGCAGGTGTCAGCGGGGCTGCAGTCTTCTCACTACTGTATTTGCTTCTGTGCTGTTCCCACAGTCTGTGCTAGGATGGTGTGTAGCTTTTTAGGCTGTCCAAATCATGCAGGCAAAGTAATGACATTTCGCCTTTTGTCTCTTTATTCTTCATCCGTTTGCCTCTGCCATGCTTTGGGACCTTGGGGTGTTGTTTACCATACACATGTACACTGCAACATTTTTTAGCTTTCCTGCTGCACCTGCTGTTTGGAAGAAGGGTGGCCTATCGTGATAGTTCAGTTAAGGCTGTGTAGTCAGACAGCTTGGATCTGCTGCACTTACCAGCTGAGGGCCCTCTGCTCCGTTTCTTAACTTTCCCTGCTGTGGGTTTTTTTTGTCGTTTTGTTTTTCTGTGAATAAAATAGGGAAAATAGTAGTCCTACATTATAGGCCTGCTGTGGGGAATAAATAATGCATATAGTTTACTTAGCACATATTAACTGAATCAAGTGCTCATACACACTGGCCGTTATTACTCCTGTAGTTATTTTAAACAAGGCATATCTCTTTTGGTCCCCATGCCCATCTCCCCAAGTCTCATAGGATACTTACTAACTTTAGATTAGGTTGTTGTACTTGGCCTTTGTTGTTGTTGTTGTTAGTGTCCATGGGTTACTGAGAACATAGTCCGCATTGTGTTTTTTTGTTTGTTTTTAATCTTCCATGGCTATTTAAGGTTAATCTGGGCATCTTTTTAAACTCAAAAGTCAGTTGGGCACCTACTTTGTACCATGCGTGCATGCAGGCCTAAAATAGGGATAAACAGAACAGCGCTCCTGCATTGAAGGAGCTCACAATCTAGGATGATGGGGGCTGGGTGGGGAGGACAGAAGCAGGAGCCCATGTACAAAGTGTGCTACCGTGTGAGGAGCACTCTAGTAATGGTAGAAATAAAGTCCTGTGGGCACAGATGAAAATAGTTAGGTTAGTTTTCAGCAGGGGCAACAGCATGAACGAAGGCCCAGAAACATGAAAGTATATGGATCAGTGAAAGATAAAACATGAAAAAAGGGGTTGGGGCTGGATCATAAAAGGCCTTGAAAGCTTACAGAGGACTTCGACAGTGGGGAGCCACATGTTTTAAAATGGATGTATCAGAACTGTGCTTTAGAAAGAATGGAAAGACCTGTGAAGGGCTAGAAGGGGGGAAGCCTGCAGGCAGTTAGGAAGCAGCTGAAGGAGCCTAGAAAGGTTAGCAGAGTGGGGATTGTAGGTAACACGAGAGAATGTGGTCTTCCTGTTTTGTTCACTGTGCAACAGTTATGTGCCAGATCCCGTTATGGGCTCTGGGTAAGGGATACAGAGTAGAAGAAGAATACGTAACTCCTGCCCAGGGTGCGCTGGGGACCAAGTAGGTGCTGGTGGTAAGAGAAAAGGCCATTACGAGAGAATTCTGAAGCTGCTTAGGCAGCTGTGTGGATATTTTGTTTCTGAGACTAAGGAACGTGAATGTGGGAGCCGATTTGAGAAGAGGATAGATCAGGAGTAATTTTGAACATAGTTTAATCATAGATTTTCTAGCTTATATTTGATATTAATGAGTGGAGCTCAGAAGAGAAGTCAAGATAAGAGTGACTTTTTTTTTTTCTTCTGCCAAACACTTTGGAAGCACATTTTGTGAGAGAACATAACAAATGTTGTCAGGATTCCGGCTTTCTGTTGTGGAAAACCATATTACGGGAAAGATTTCCAGTTGCTTACCTGTTTTACAAGGTAGCAGGGATTTGTATTAATCAGGTGTGGCAAGATGATAGACATGAAGACAACTGTCTTGAAAGAAGAATTTATTATTATAGTTCTCAAGAGGAGTTCTCATGCCACCACATGGAGGAGCACCAGGGTAGGCCAGAAGGCAGAAGGAATGAGGGGAAAATGTTCAACAGAGCTTTTATTGTGGTTTTTGTGGGACAGAATAATTTTTACCAGGCTTTGGGCAATAGGGGTGGTCCCTAGTTGTCAGGTACCTGGGGATTTTGGGCAGAGGAATAGTGTTCTGGACTGCAGGAGCCTGATAAAAGGAGGCTAATGGTGGGTGTGGAATCAGGATTGGTTGGTTTGTGTATTAAAGACATGTTCATGGGCAAGTATTTACTATTTCTAGGAATTAGGTAATGTTGGGAAGGGGTTTAGTTCTTCCCAGGGTCTGCCAGGCCCCAAGATGTCAAGCATCAAAAAATACGGAAACATGATTAATTCACTACCCAATATCCATTTTCCTTTCCACTGAACCCATTAATTTACAGAGTCCATATTTAATTAGGGGTGACAGTGTGCACAGCTGAAATACTGCATTTCTATTCTCCTTTGCAGTTAACATTGGCTAAGGGGGTGTAAGCAGAAGTCATTTGGTGGTGCTTCCAGGAAAGCTCCTTAAATGATTAACTCTGTTGGGAGGCTCATCCTTTGTGCTTCTCCAGACCCTCACCTGGCTTTTTCTTGTCTGAAATGTGGACATGATGGCTGAATCTCCAGCAGCCATCTTGGACCATGACACGATCTTCAGGATGGAAGACAGAAGAGGCTGGGATCTGTGATGACCATGTGGAACCACCATACCAGTCCTGGACGGTGTATCTCTGGATTTCTTTGAGAGACACAAATAAATCTCTACCTTGTTTAAACCACTTATTTGTGCTTTGCAGTTAAACCTCATTCTTACTAATTCATACATTCTTTATCTCCATATACACAGTGAATTCATTACTCTAATTCTTTCTCTTCTAAGACCTTCCACTGCTAGCAGAAGTAAAATCTTACCTCTATTGTCACAGTCCTTCAGAATTGTAACCTATGTCTCATTCTAAATTTGGGGAGGGACTGGGACATACAATGTGCATAAAACCTTAGCAGTTAGCCTTAAAAAGAGTAAATATAAGTATATAAATAATAATTTTTCATTAAATAAATATTACTTAATTTTCCTTGATGCCTCTACTGAGGACCCTTAATTAGCAGTCCCTTGTTAAATAAAGTAGTGCTTAAGAACAGAAGTAGCACCCTTATGCTTCTCCTGGTAGTATAGCGGACTACATAATCTGGAGTGAGGAGGTGTCCCACTGCAAAATAACCAGATGCTAAGTATGACATAGTTTTTATCGTATCCTTGGGTATCTTAGTTTGGGCTTAACAAAATACCAGAGACTGGGTGATTTAAACAGCAGACATTTTGTTGCAATTCTGGAGGCTAGAAGTCCAAGATCAGGGTGCCAGCGTGGTTGGTCTCTTGTGAGGTCTGTGTTCCTGGCTTGTAAGCGGCCACCATCTCGCTGTGTGTTCACATGACCTATTTTTGCTGGCAGAGAGCGAGTGAGCTCTTGGTGTCTCTTATAAGGACTCTAATCCTGTTGTGTCAGGGCCCCACCCTTATGACCTCATTTCATTTAATTGTCCTAAGGTCCTATCTCAAAATACAGTCACATTGGGGATTTAGGGTTTCTATATGTGAATTTTGAGTGGACACAGTTCAATCTGTAGCATTGAGCTTGTAGGAAGAAAGGGACTTCCCCAAGTGATAAGTTCTAAACTAAGCTGAAACCAGAGCAGTAAGTAGGAAACACACCAAAGAAAGGGAGTTCCCTGATGACATGCTAATCTTGACATTGTGGTTTGCACATAAAAACAAAGGGTATGTGTCAAAGATGTGGCTCAAACAGTCTTGGAATTAGAAGAGCATTTCTCTTCAACAGAAAAGGATGTCTTATCACTACTCTTTGACAACTTACTTGCACTGAGGCTTTAGCAAGCATAGTTGGGAAGGAAAGAAAAAGAATTATTAAGATGGAAAGGAAGAAAGTTACACATGCTGTGATTACATAGAAACCAGAAAAGAATCTGTAGATGAATAATTAAAAGTTGCTGGAAATAAGGTCAGTATACAAAAGTCAATTGCAAACAACAGCAAAGATGCCATATACAAGAGTGTCAGAAAATGAAAGGAGTCTTCCAAGTGCGTGGTGTCTATGGAGAACATAAAACCTTATTGAAATACATTAAAAGACTGAATGTATTGGTAAACCATCTCCCCAAATTGGTATTACAGATCAGATAAAAATTCCCAGTTTTTTTTGGCAACTGGACAAGTTGATTCTAAAAATGCGTTGGTAAGCAAAGGTCTAAGATCAGACGACAACTCCTAAAGAGGAGATGGGGGACTGACTTTGCCAGTTGGCAAGACTTTTTATTAAAGCTATAGTAATAACAGAACTGTACTATGGATGCAGGAATAAACAGAACAATGGTATAGAATAGAGAACCCAGAAGCAAACCATGTATAGGTGGATATGATAAACGATGAAAGTGGCATAGATCAGTGGGTATAGATTTTTTCAATGAAATATGCTAGGGAGATTTGTTATTCATACAGAAAAAAAAATGAAATCAGATCTCTACCTTATAACTTATGCCAAGATCAGTTCTTGGTTATTTAAAGACTTGTGAAAGGCAAAACGTTAAAAATTTTGGAAGAAAATATGAGTGTCTGTATGATCTGGTGGCATGGAAGTTTCTTTTTAAAACAAATGTAAAGATAGAAAGGAGGGATACATTTAACTGTTAAAAATAGCCTTTGTTTATCGAAAGTCACCATAAAGAAAGCAAAATGACAAGTCACAAACTGGGAGAGAAGATATTTGCAATAGTATAACTGAAATACAGTCTAGAATATATAAAGGATTACAAAGCAATAAAAATACAATCTAGAATATCTGAAGGCCTACAAAGCAAAAAGGAAACAACAGCTTAGTAGAAAAATGGGCAAAGACAGAGACTGTGAAATACAAATAATCCATTGATCTATGAAAAAGTGGTTGACTTCATTAATAATAAGGAAATGCAAACCAGAAACTGCAATGAGATTTCATTTTAAGCCCTCCACACTAGCAAATTTCAACACATTTGATAGAACAAAGTGTGAAGGAGGATGTTGTATACCAGTGGAAACTTACGCACTGATGGGGAGACTGTAAATTGGCACCTCCTTTTGAGAAAATGTTTTGGCATTAACCAGTGATGTTGAAATTTCATCTAGTTATTCCATCTTTAAGGTACAGCCAATAGGAAACTCTTGCCCATATGGCCTAAGAAACAGGTCGAAGAGTGTTCTTAGCAATGATGTAATAATAGTACAACCAAGAACCCAAAGGAAACTACCCAAAGGTTCATCAACAGAGAATGGGTAAATAAATGTTCACACAGTGGCATACAGATGTGTAAATGGATTACAACTATTCCAGAAACAATAATTCTTAGAAACATAATATTGAGTCAGTATCAGTTAAAAAATGAATCTGAAACTTGAGCTAAAAACAAAAATCAAGCTTCCTTTAGAAAATTTGTTTATTCGGGGCATCAGGGTAGCTCAGTCCACTAAGTGTCTCTTGATTTTGGCTCAGGTCTTGATCTCTGGGTTGTGAGATGGAGCCCCACCTTGTCTTGGGCTCCACGCTCAGCTGGGAGTCTGCTTGAGATGCTCTCTCCCTCTGCCCTTCCCCCCCCCATGTGCGTATTCTCTCAAATAAATGTTTTTTAAAAAAGGAAATTTGTTTATTCAGTATGTATTTATTGAGGTTCTGTTACGTGCTAAGGTCTGAGCCTAGGGCCTGAATGTTTAGTGAGTAAAACGCCGAAAAGGGGCACTATTAATAATTACTTGGTATGACAGGCTGAGCAGGGAGCCTGATGTGGGGCTTGATCCCAGGACCCTGGGATCATGACCTGAGCCGAAGGCAGACACTTAACTGACTGAGCCACCCAGGTGCCCCTGATCATTCTTTTAGTAGGAAATTTATATTGCAATGAGAAAAGTTGTCTGAAAATAACCCCAGTTCAAACTAGGTTGTCCGGAGAATAAACTAGCTGGGAAAAGAGGGTTTCTTTCACTTCTCCCACCAGTAAGTGCTTACATAAGCTCAGTTACCACAGAACTGTTGACTCTAATACCAGTGTGAACTATATAACATCCTGTGGGTTCCAAGGTCCCCAGGTATTGGTCATCTGGTCTTCTCAGATAACTCCTATAATAATTCAGATTTTCTGGCACCTAAGACTGTTTCAGTACTGACGAAGTTGCTTTCACAAGTGAGAGCACTAGGGAGGGTGAGGCACTTCCATTGGCATACTCATTGCTCACCGAACAGTGCTCTGGTTAACCTGTGTGTGGATGAAGGAGGATGAAGGGGAGCCATGCTTTTATTTCTGTTGTTGATATGAGTTTTCTCTTACTCCAATAAAGCCTGTTCTTAGATCATGTGATATAAAATTTATCTTGAATCCTGGTGCATGCAAGAGGACATGCAGAAGAGATTCTTAGCATATAGTATAAGGAGTTTACATTTTGTAGTTGCACTTCAAGGCCATTGAAGTGTTTTAAGTACTGGAGTGATATGATCTAATATACATTTTAAGGTCATTCTTGTGGCTATATGGAGAATCTGTTACAGAAAAAAAAATATTAGAAGTAGAGAATGAGTTAGGGGGCCACTGAGTAGTTCAGATGAGAGATCATGGTAACTTGGACCAGGATGAAGGCAGTGAAAATGGAAAGTTCAGGATATGTTTTGTGATTAAAATGGAGAAGTCATTGATAAGTTGATGTGGGGTTATAGGAAAGAATCAAGTTAATTCTTAGGTGGTGCTTGATTTGAGCAACTGGATGGATGATGTTGCCATTTGCTGAAATAGGGAAGATTGGGGGTAAGAGAGAGTTCTTTTAAAATGAGAATAAATTGAGAGTTTTATTTTGGACATGTTAAATTTGGGATGTCCGTGATAGAGCCAAGTAAAGAAGTTAGGTAGGTAGGTGGATATGGGAGTATAGAGCTCAGAAGAGTGGTATGGCATGAAGGTGTGCATTTTGGACTTACCAACATAGGATGATTTAAAATAATGAAAATAATATGTATTAAAAACTTACTGGGGGCACCTAGGTGGCTCAGTCATTAAGCGTCTGCCTTCGGCTCGGGTCATGATCCCAGGGTTCTGGGATCGAGCCCCACATCGGGCTCCCTGCTCAGCTGGGAGTCTGCTTCTCCCTCTCCCTCTCCCCCTGCTTGTGTTCCCTCTTTCGCTGTGTCTCTCTCTGTCAAATAAATAAATAAAAATTAAAAAAAAAAAACTTACTGGCAGGAGTTGCAATATGAAAATGGCATTATAAGTTAAATGAGTTTCTTTTTCCTCTTGAAAATAACCCCAGAACCCCAAGGAGAATGTGAAACAGAGATGTGTCTTATATCTTTTTTGAAATTAGGAAATAACTAAAACTTCAAACCAAAAGTAGGTGGAAGGACTGTGTGTCGTTCAGAGTCCAGTCAGGAAAGCGGGATCCAGAATAGCTATTTCAGACAGAGGGAATTTAATGGAAGGGATTGTTTACAAAAGTGTGGGAAGAGAGAGAAGGGTACTGCCAGAGCAAAAAAGGAATGGGTTATACCCAGAGAACAGAAGCTGATAACATCCCTGGGCTGGAGCCTCTGAGTGTGCACCTGTTGCTGGATTACTAGGGAAGTGATTTCAGGTGTTTCTGGTGTGCTAAAGAGGCTTTACCTGGCCAGGGTGGGAACACAGTATAGATGGTTTTATCCAGGTTCCCGGAGTCTGCAATCATCAATCTTTCCCTAGAAAGGAACTGCCACCAAGTGACACCCTGTTGGAGTGAGAAGCAGGATTTTTCTTTCTCCTTCCTGCTCATCTGCCAGTTTTCATATTGGCAGCTACCAACAGCAAAGCATCTGGAGAGGGTGTCTGGGAAATGGTTTATAGAATTCCAGACCCCACAGTATAGAGCAGAGTATAGGCGGGGGTTATGGGTTTGAGGGAGAAAATAATAACTAGAATAGGCTATTGAGAGCCGTGGTGATCAAATTGAGGTTGGCGGTGGATTTGGGATTTGATTTTACCCTGTTGACAAGCTAGTGAGTTAGCCTGTTACTGTTTCGTGGAAGCTGGCAGAAGACATGAAACCTCTGGATCAGAGAAAAGTGATCATATTCTTGGCCGCACAGCAAGCAGCATGAACACCAGCATGTTTGCATCAGTTCCCTTTGTCCCGAGAGTCCCTAGGGGCAATGCACAGGGCCCAGATGGATTTCATCATGGAGAGATACACTGAGCCTGGAGAACATGCAGCTTTTATAGCTAGCAGTAAACAAGCCTGCTTCTTGTCCTGGAGGGGCACATTACCTCCTCCTTTCTGGTTGCTCGCGTCACGAAATGGCCCTGGTCAAGGGTGGTCAGGACCTTGGATACTTAGCACACTCAGCAAGGTGTGTCCAGGATAGAGAAATCCTGGAGGAATGTCTCTGTCCCCAGTGTTTGGTAGGAAAAGACTGGATGAACATTTTTGGGTAACATTATGACAGGATAGGGCCTGAAGCTGGTGTGTTAGCATGGTAGCTTGGTATTGAAAGCATCTGGATAATAGACTCTTGTTCTCTTTTTGTAAAACAGTTTTATCAGTTTGGGGGATGGAACTGAAGGTGATAAATGAGGCCTATATTCATTTGGAGTGGGCCATATGCTATGGTGTTCTGTAGTGGGGTTGTATGTGGTGTAAGACTAAGGTTGGTAAGATGCACACATCCAAATTAGCCATAGAGAATGTATACATGCATATATGGCTTGAGGGTGGGCCTTCAGGACTCTGATGAAATGCCTACTTACTCAGACTTACAACTTGCCATTGTGCACTCTCCAGGTGAGGATTTTAAGGGACCCAGAAGCCTGCACTCCACTTATCATTGTAGGTCAATCTCTCTGCTGTATATATCCGGCCATGCTGATTTCCTTCTGTATTCTGCAGATCAGTGAACCTCAGCTGATAGAAAGGGATATTATTTGTGACTTGTCTTGCTGTCAGTCTGAGTGTCCGGCTGATACTTTTCAACACAGTTATCATGCTAGTATTAGAGCAGGAATGATGCCAAGACCTGGAATGTGATGCCTGTGGAGAAAGTGCCAGAATAATGAAGGGGAGGAAGATGATAGTGCAGTGTCTTGTTGGTCTGTTGGCCTGTGTTTTGAGGTTTATTCTCTCAGCGCACTCTCTTTGGGGTCTCCCAACTGAAAAATCTCAGCGACTGTCAGGAGGTCCCCTCCACATAGCCCTCTGTTTCTCAGAGTGGTATAGTGATGTGGTGCCCCACTGTTCTGAGCCCTGGGGCACTGCGCTAGCTGTTTATGGTTTCCCCATCCTCTGTCCACACTTTTGTAAATAATTCCGCTTTAACACCCTTCTGGAATTACCCAGTTTGTGCCAGTTGCTTCCTGTGGACGCCCTGACTGATACACTTCCTTTGTTCTTTTACTCAGAAGAATGGTTGAGAGCAGTAGTCTTTCTAGATGTCTGCAGCCTGGGATGAAAGATCCAAGGATCAGGTACCATGGCTCTGGCATTGATCCCTAACAAACCATGTTTAAAGATGCACATTTTGTAGAGTTGGACTTGAATATATGTGGCTGTTTCAGTGGAGGATGGTGAATGTACATTTTGGAAGCAGCCATTACTAATGCTATGAGATTAGTCATACTATGATAGTTGTAGTGTTTATTAAGAAGGGGGAATGGTATAACTATGGGCTCATAATTCATATCAGTGTAATAGCAGTGATAATGCTGATATCCAACAATGTCTTGTCTTTTCTTTTTGTTCCAACGATGTCTTTTAAACTCTGAAATTGAACTCTGGTCACCAGCTAATGTGGTATGCATGGAAACACTGTCCTGGGAAAGAATAAAAACTGAGAAAGAAAAATTATTGTTAGCCCTAAATTGCTCAGTAATGACTTATAAAAAGGTAAACATTCTAATTTTGGAAGGGGTAAAAATAATAGGACTTGTAAAACTGTATGATCAGAAATAAGTGGTACATGAAATGAATTCTCATATGTTATGTATTCTAAAGTTTCTTCTCACTGGATAATTCTATACTTGGGTAGAGGAATCTTTTTAGTGTATTTCTTCTTATGAGGGGGTGTAAAAGGTATCATAAGAACAAAAATGTACATCTATAGAACCAAGGCCGTGAGAAAAAAACTGAACAGCGGCGGTGGTAGGTTGTGGGATCAGCCCTACACCTGGGCTAAGGTCCTGTTAAAAGAATGCCAGAGACAGTTGGGAACTGCCTTATTCTAATTCTGTAGCACAGAGTTCAGGAGCATTTGGCCAGGTTGTAAAGTTAGCCCGAGAAAGCTGAGGGTGATTATTAAGGAGGACTGTGTTTATGTCCAAGTATTCTTGGTAGTGCTCTGTAATCATATTGTATACCACATAATGCCAAGACTGATGAGGTTCACCTGGCTTCTTGGCGTGTATCCAGCAGAGACTATGTATTGTTTGTGGAGATTTGTCATCCGCTACTGTGTGAGGTCCTTTTGAGGGGACCTGAAAATATATCCCTCCATTATTTGGATAGTGTTGCTAAACTCTCTGCTTTGTATCTTGATGGCATTGATTTCTCTCTCCATCCTTCAGATCAGTGTTTTCAAACAGTATTTATCACAACTCATTCGTAAGTTGTAAAATGAAGTTTGTAATATACAAGCAGCATTGGAAGAAATAGAACAGGATAGAAAATATCAGACTGCCACACATCTAGAAAAGGGAAATAATTGTTTTGTGAATGCTTTGTGTTCCCAGCATCATATGTATATGTAGGTGATATATATAAAACCATATAAAAAGTATTACTGTTGGCCATGGTCAAAATTTGTAAGGCACTGTTTTACATAAATAAGGCTTCTTTGGTTGAAGAGATTGTCTGTGTATGATTTCTATCAGCCTGAACTACTGTTGACGTATTGATACACTGGTCATGCACTCTGAAAATCTACAAGAGCTTATAGGCTATAATTCATTATTGTTATCATTTAAATACTCAAATAGTTAAGAATTTCTCATGATATGGCTCACTAGGGTAGAACATGGAGCCCCCTCATGTAAGGCATACTCTAAGAGGCACACCTTTTAATTCTAACCCAGCACCAGTGGCATTGAACTTTCTCTGTTTCATGCACTTAAACCTCCCTCCAGAGTGACTTTGATAGTGCCTTCTGGTGGAATTCTGATCTCCCCCTTTCTGTGTGTGTCCCTGATTCTCCTCCCAGGAAGAAGACTTCTTACTCTTCAGAGTGATTCTGTATGACTCTTCTGGTCATGCACCTTTCTGTCCTGGGTGGCTCGGAACCCCCCTCCCTTTGGAATTGGGTGCAAATCCTCACCTTCTTTGTGAGTCAGATCTCTTCCTTCTTTGTGTGACATTGAATACTACTCCATTTGCATTTTGGCAAAGAGCTACTGAGTTTAGATCATAAACGGAATGTGACAGTCCATGCCATCTGTGAAGAGGACAGACTAATCGGAAAGATCCAGAGAGGGTTCACTAAACTGTGCTCTACAACAGACTAAATTGGGCAGAGATAAGAGACAGGTACAGCGAAGCAACAGGTAGAAGTGACAGATTCACAGAGAGAAATTTCAAGTCAGCAAGGAGATTGTCCATCAACAGAAAGAACAAGGTCAGGTCTACCTGGTAGCTGATATGTCAGGGCTGGAGAAATGGATGTTCCTGGTTCTGTTTGCCACTGAGTTCATTCTGGGGATGCTGGGGAATTGTTTCATAGTACTGGGCAGTGGCAGCAGCTGGTTCAAGAACAAGACGGTCTCTTTGTCTGACTTCATCGTCACTAACCTGGCTCTCTCTAGGATCGTTCTGCTGTGGATTCTCTTGGTTGATGGTGTTTTAATGGTGTTCTCGTCCAAAATACATGATGACGGGATAGTGATGCAGATTATTGTTATTTTCTGGACATCTACAAAGCACCTGAGCATTTGGCTTGCCACCTGTCTCAGTGTCCTCTACTGCCTGAAAATTGCCAGTGTCTCCCATCCTACATGCCTCTGGCTCAAGTGGAGAGTTTCCAGGGTGGTCGTACACATGATTTTGGGTGCCCTGTTCTTATCGTGTGTCCGTGCCATATCTCTGATCCAGGAACTTAAGATCTATTCTGTTCTCAGTGGGATCGAAGGCACAGGGAATGTGACCGAGCACTTTAGAAAGAAGAGAAATGAATACAAAGTGATCCATGTTCTGTGACTCTGTGGAACCTCCCTCCTCTAATTGTGTCTCTGGCCACCTACTTTCTGCTCATCCTTTCTCTGGGGAGACACATGCAGCAGCTGCAGCAAGGTGGCGTCAGCTCCAGAGATCCAAGCACTGAGGCCCACCAGAGAGCCATCAAAATCATCATCTCTTTCTTCTTTCTCTTCCTGCTTTACTTTCTGGCCTTTTTGATTACATCATTCACTTATTTCATACCAGGATCTGAGATGGTTAATATAATCGGAAAAGTAGTTACAGTGTTTTATCCTGCTAGCCACTCATTCATTCTCATTCTGGGAAACAACAAGCTGAAGCAGACATTTGTGGAGATGCTGTGGTGTGAGCCTGGCCATCGGAAGCCTGGATTCAAGGGACCTTTTGCCCCATAGAGTGACCGAGGGCACAGGTGGGAGCCTGGGAGTCCTTTGGTCTGGCTCAAGGCTAAGGGCTTTTCCTGACCCTTCCGTGGCACCCATTCTGTGACATCAGGAGGAGGGAGACACGACTGCATTGCCTTGGCCCACTGGGGACACGTCTCATGGCTTCTCTTTGTATGGTGGTTTTGGAGAGAGTGAAACAGTCTCTGGAAAATGTCAATATAGTAAGAACACTCTCACTGTATAGACGTGAAGTTGTATTTTAATAGCTATCAATGTAATGAGCTGATTCCTAGCTTTAACTTCAAGTTTGTAGGGACAGTGATGAGCTGATGTAAATAAAACAGTGTAATGGGCCCGAGGGAAAGAGCAAAAGCTTTGCAGTTCCACAGACTTGGGTTTGAATTCTGGTTCTGTCCATTTCCAAGACTTTTGGCCTTTGGTGAGTTACTTTCATTTTCTCTCTGATCCTCTCTTCCCTCATTTTATTTTATTTTATTTTATTTTATTTTATTTTATTTTTTTAAAGGTTGCATTTTTTTTTTTTAAGATTTTATTTATTTATTTGACAGAGAAAGACACAGCGAGAGAGGGAACACAAGCAGGGGGAGTGGGAGAGGGAGAAGCAGGCTTCCCGCGGAGCAGGGAGCCCGATGCGGGGCTCTATCCCAGGACCCTGGGACCATGACCTGAGCCGAAGGCAGACGCTTAACATCTGAGCCACCTAGGTGCCCCTCTCCCCTCATTTTAAAATGCGGATGGTGACACTGACTTCACAGGGTACTAGGGATTCAGGAGGCAACGTGCCTCAGCATACTCTATAGAGCCCTCGCTCCATGAAGCTGGTATCTGACTATCAGTGAATTGTGTAGCCAGAGCAATTCACACAGGAGATGAGTTTCCACACATCCACCGTATGAGGACAAAAGCAGGGGAATGAGAATCAAGACCCTTGGCTATTAGGCTCCAGTCCAGTCTGGTGGTGGTCATTTTACTTCAGTAGTCCTGGCATTCCTTTATCGTTTGGCTGAAGTAAATTGCCAAGTAATTTTTTATTTTTTAGATCGGGCAAAAGTCCAAGCAGTTTTTTGTTTTTTAAACTAACCAAGATGCATATGAGCTTTGAAAACTTGAGAGTTTTATGAAAGAATAATATAAGCAGTTTTTATAAGTTCAATATATTTTCTTTTAATACAGTTACACAGGCATTGATTTATATCCTATCACACTGAACAGTGTCACAAGTCAGTGAGAATGTTATTACTTACGATCATGAAGAATTCTCAGACTCATGAATGTATACAGTTAGGTCCTTTGGCAAATCTGAATCCAGCTTTCTGTCCTTAATGGGCTGTCAGGTGTAGAGCGTTGTGGCTATGAATCTGGGCCTTGAAGGCAGATACCTGGGTTCTAGCCCCGGCCCCTGTGAACTGGGTGACTTTGGGGAAGTTTTTTCTCTTCTCTCTATTTCACCTTCTTCATTTGTAAAGTGGGAATAGTAATAATATGTTGTTGATAGGGTTGCTGGAAGGAGCGAGTGAGTTACCAGATGAAAAGTGCTTAGAGTCCCAGGTGGAGTAAACAATAACTATTATTGCTATTATTATTATTTTGTGGAATGAGTGATATTTTGACATAGCATTAAGGATCCCCATACTACTTGGCATTTGGTCATATGTAACCAGAAATTAATTTGGGGATTGTTCTGGGATTTATGTATTCATTTCTAAAGTTACAGGAATAAATGTCTTTTGGTCTGCACTGTTTGTTTTCAAATTAATACTTGCTTCCTGAAGCTGTGGCATCAAAGACTAATGTGCTATATGTTGGCTAATTGAACATAATAAAAAAAGGAAAATTCCTAATTCTGACATAAAATTCCCTTTCAGAAAGGTATCTGTTGAAACTTAGAATAATTGTTTAATATTCATTCATAATTCACTACAATATAGGGATTCTGAAAAGGGTCCTTTTGTAATTAGTAAAAATCTGTGCTGCTTTCCAGCACAGGGAAGTGTAACTATGGAAATCCATGCTGTCTTGATTGGCACCTGCTTTGTTAACCCAGATCCCCACTCTTGAATTCATTGTCACCCACTCTTGAGCACTTGCTCCTACTTTCTGTCACTTGGACGACTTCTCTGCTTGGCTCTGACCTTCTGGTTCTTTAGTTCTTAATCTGACTTCCTGATTCTGCCTTCTAGTTTAGGTGTGGGGGGTTTTCTCTCTTTTAACTGAATGTAACATTCAATTCTCTCTTTTAATTGAATGTAACATCTTACTGGAGATTTTGGCTTAGCTGCCTTTTGGTTCTTGGTGTCTTTGGCTAACTTCTGAAGAATCCCTCCCTTCTGTTCCCACTGTGGCTCCATTAAATCCTACCCTAACCTAACAGATTCAGATACGGTGCAATGAACAGGCTGAAGTTAGGACTGTTAGTCACTTCACTGGAGTGTGGATGGAAACAGAGAGTGGGAGCGTGTTGTGGTAGTCCAATTGGCTGAGTGCACAGTTCCCTTCGCTGAGAGTAAAGGAAATCAGATTCGTATGTGTGGTATCCCCAGCTGCTCCTGTTTCTTCTTTCAGAGAAGTTTGGAGGTGGCTCCTGGAAAATATCGGACTCTGTTATATGACATCAGTCACATGTGGACTGCCATTAATCAAAGTTAGGGGTGAGAGTGGGGACATGAGTCTGGGTAGTGGGTGATTTGCTGAGGAAAGGAGTCTCTCATCTGTTGCTAGAGGCACAATGCTGGGAAGTTTTGGCTATTTTGGAGAGGATCTGGTCTTCTAAATAGAGGGGGAATACCTAATCTGCCAACTCTTTTTTTTTTTTTTTTAAAGATTTTATTTATTTATTTGAGAAAGAGAAAAAGAAAGTACGAGCAGGGCGAGGGGCAGAGGGAGAGGGAGAAGCAGGCTCCCTGCTGAACAGGGAGCCCTACGACAACATGAGGCTCAATCCTAGGACCCCAGAATCATGACCTGGGCTGAAGATAGAGGCTTAACTGACTGAGCCACGCAGGTACCCCCTGGCAGCTCTTCAATGAGTCCCCAGTACCTGGGGAAGAATTACCTAATACCTCAGGCCCTGTTTTGAGAAACCCTGAGAGGCCATCTTGTTTGTTTTGTTTTAGTTCGGTAAATTAGTTTTAGTTACTAAAATCCCTTAAGACTCTCAAATCTAGTTGTTTCATGAGCAAGGGGCCAGAGCATGGCTTTCCCACACTGTGAGCAGGTTCCTTAGGTCAAAGTATGGGCATGAGAATTGTCCATGCATTTGGAGTGCAATTGCATGCCAGAGCTTATGTTCCCAAGGCCACCTCTCTCAAACATATGTTTTCTTCAGTGCATCGCGGTATATTGCTTTTGGTGTATTAACACGTGAATCAACAGCAACTTATGACAATAGCTCACGAGACCTTCCAATTTTCCATCAGAGGCCCCTACTTCTCATTTTTAGTGTTCTCTGAACTCTTGGGCCGAGTTCACAGATCCTGATCCTTAATGAGATTGAGCTGCAGTTTGGGTGTAGAAAGATCATAAATGAAAATAAATAAGCAACAAAACTAAAAAAAAACCAAAACGCAAAATACATTCCAACATTTCTAAACAGTTTCAGTGTCTACCAATGCCTTTTGCCTTAAATAACATCCCTGAAATTTACCAAGTTGATGAACAGAGCTGTCTAGATCTTAGAGTTGTGTTTGTGATTTTCTTGCCTTGGGATGGGTGGAAGACAAAGTCTGATATTCTGTTGATATTCTGCAAAAAGTTTTAAGAAAGCAAAAATGACCTCAAAAACTCCCAACAACTGCTGATGACATTGTATGTTATTTTCTGGTGTTTCTACATTTTGCTGGGCTAGAAAAATGTATAGTATAGGGACAAAGAGCATTATTTCTGGAGCCTAACACATTGGATTCAAATCCTGACCTCATCACTTAATAGAGGCATGATCTTTGGCAAGTTACTAAACCTCCTTGGACTTCAGTTCCCTTCACTATAAAATAGGTGATTTTATAAAATACCTCATAGGATTGGTGTGTGGATTAAGTAAGACAATGTATGTAAAGTATTTTAGCAACTAAAGCTTAGTAACTACACAATAAATATCAGCTACTGGCATTTTAGCTTATTGGGGTTGAGCCCGGAGAATGTGCCTCATGGAGTTCTAGTCTTATGACTGTTGCTGGTGGTGTAAGAGGACATGATCTAAGCGAAAGCCTGCTCCTTCTGGTCCCCAGGGGATGGTGGGAGGGGGAAGAGGGAGACCGAAAAGGGATTACAGGGAGGGCAGGTGAGAGTCTAGATTTCCCCTCTCTTTGAGGACTGCTTAAAAGCTCCCAGGTTGTGGTCAGTGGGAGCAAAACACAGGCACCGACTCAGCCCTGAATATAGGCGGGGCAAGCAGCAACCAAGGAACAAGGACCTCTCCCTGGAAGCCTGAAGAGACAAGGACACTGAGGCTGATATTTTTTCCAAGCAAAGCATATCACAGCAAATGATTATAGCACAAATGTATGTGTCTGGTGAGGGAATGCAAAGTAAAGGAATCATCCTGATAGATGGAATTAATTGAGAAAAGGCTTTCTTGAGGAAGTGTGAAGTCCTTGAACTTGGTCTGTTTGCAACTGTGAATCACTGTGCTCAGGGATGAAAGAGTAACATTGGCAAGGCCAGATGAGAGATGGAGAAAATAGGGCTGCAACATATCAACAGGTTACAGGGGAGAGAGAAGCTGGATTTCAGTAATCTAGGGATGTGTGGATGAGGGTGGGTGGGTAGGAGTGAAGCCTGGGAATTCCCACCATCTTCTGGTGTGAAAAGAAAAGCTTCATTCCCTGTGAAACAGGGACAGAGACATTGCTGGACTGGAGTTCTGTCACTAGGATTTGAAGTCCTATGGAGCATTCTATAACTCTTCCCTCCAGCTGTCCTTCTCTTGGCAGAGGGGACTCCCAGGTTCACTGGGGCCATTTTAATAAGGCATTTCTAAGGAAAACAGGATATGAATGAAGAAATAGTAATGCAATCCTGGGAAGATTTGCATCTCAGGAAAAGCAGCTGGCTTTTAGACCATTAATGGCTCATTTGCCACACTGGAGACAATTAGAAAAGGAATGTCCTTCCTGGCTGGGTCCTGGCACCTACTTGCGCATCTCAGTATTTCTCCTGTTACCAGTGTCCGAACCATGGCTGCAAAGTTCTTAGTGAGGGGGCGCCTGGGTGGCTCAGTTGGTTAAGCGACTGCCTTCGGCTCAGGTCATGATCCTGGAGTCCCTGGATCGAGTCCCGCATCGGGCTCCCTGCTCGACAGGGAGTCTGCTTCTCCCTTTCCCACTCCCCGTTTGTGTTCCCTCTCTCGCTGTGTCTTTCTCTGTCAAATGAATAAATAAAATCTTAAAAAAAAAAAAAAAAAGAAGTTCTTAGTGAGGAAAGATGCTTCAGATATTCTTTTTCTCTGCCATTATTGTCTCAGCAGTTTTGAATTTTGCAGGACTCATTGTGAATCTGTTTATCGCAGTGGCCAATTATCAGACTTGGCTCAAAAGCCCCAGAATCTCCTCTTCTAATAGGATCCTCTTCAGCTTGGGCATCACCAGGTTTCTTATGCTGGGACTGTTTCTACTCAACATCATCTACTTCTTTATCTCTCCAAATGTGGAAAGGTCAGTGCACTTATCTACTTTTTTCCTGTTGTGTTGGATGTTTTTGGACCTAAATTAGTCTCTGGCTTGTCACCTTGCTCAATGCCTTGTACTGCATCAAGATTATGGACTTCCAACACGCAGTATTTCTCCTGCTGAAATGAAATCTTTCCCCAAAGATCCCCAGGCTGCTGCTAGCCTGTGGGCTGATTTCTGCCTTCACCACTCTCCCGTATGTTGTGCTCAGACAGACATCATGCTTTCCTGAATTTGTGCCTGGGAGAAATGGTACAGGATGTGACATCAATAAGAGCGTCTTGTCTTTGGTGATCTCTTTGGTCTTGTGCTCATTTCTCCAGTTCTTCATTAATGTGACTTCTGCTTCCTTGTTAATACATTCCTTGAGGACACATATACAGAAGATGCAGAAAAATGCCACTATTTTTTGGAATCCCCAGACTGAAGCTCATGTGGGTGCTATGAAGCTCCTGATCTATTTCCTCATCCTGTATATTCCTATTCAGTTGCTACTCTGCTACATTATTTCCCTTTTGTTGGGATGGATTTGGGAGCCAGATCCATCTGCATGGTTATTTCCACCATTTACCCTCCAGGACATTCTGTTCTCATTATTCTCATACATCCTAAACTGAAAACAAAAGCAAAGGAGATTCTTTGTTTCAACAAGTAGTAGAATTTCAATAGTAAATAGTGGCTGGAGTCACCTCATGGTTTGGGAGCAGGGTTTTCTCTGTTAGCAGTTTTCCTAGCGGTCTATGGAATTCATTTTTGTAATTGCTGATCTGACCTCCTCGGCCTTTGAGTGTCTATATTTCAGTTTATTCTGCAATTAAAAAAATTTAAAATATTAGGCATTTTTTTCCCTAAAGAACTTGTTTAAGACATTACTTATCATGTAGTTTGCATGGGTGTTGCATCCCTGGCTAGTGGAAGTCACCACGTTGTTCCGTGGGCTACTGAAGTATAAGGGGGAGTTCCCCCAAATTAAGCAATACATTATAGTTCACATCATTAGTTAAATTTTTGAGGTTTAGCTGAGGAGCCCTGGGTAAGGGCTTAGCAATGGGTGAATCGTCATCAGCAGGCAGTTGACTGGCTTAAAACATAGTAAGAGGATGCAAAGAGCAATGGAAGAAAAGAAAAAGTTTTAGAAAAGGGAAGAAAGAGAAAGAATGAAAGGGAACAGGTATATATTGTGGCAGATGTACAGAAAAAGAACCCTCACCTTGCTGGGTCACAGTCACTGAGCTATTATTATCAAGAAACTCTAGGACTAAATTTCTAGGTTTGTTCTGGAAAGAAGGGAAGGGCCAGGTTAATGGGTAGAAGGAAGTGATTAGTTTAACAGAAGCCCAATCCAGGAGAGTTCCAAGGATCTCAAAATCCAGGGAGCTAGCCTGAGGTCAAAAGCAAGTGTGTGGGGCACCTGGGTAGCTCAGTTGGTTAAGCATCTGCCTTTAGCTCAGGACATGATCTCAGGGTCCTGGGATTGAGCCCCACATCAGGCTCTGTGTTCAGAAGAGTGCTACTCCCTCTTGCTTTCCCTCTGTGCATGCTCTCTGTCTTGCTCTCTCTCAAATAAATAAAGTCTTAAAAAAAAAAAAAAGGCAAGTGCCAAATAGTGAAATTAACACAATCTGAACACAACCTTACAAAAGATTGTACCCTGTCATGTGATATGGAATTCAGGGGAAAGCCAAGAGTTTACCAGTCCAGTAGCTTGGAAGTGGGAGCATCAGACTTTTGGTGAATATATGTCATCTGCTTATGAATTTATGTACTAAGTTGTATGGGCACTGCACAGTTCTTCAGGTGAACACTTTTTTTTGAGGGAAGGGGAGGTGAGACAGCAGGAACAGAAATCTGAAGATGGAATATTGATTAGTTTTTGAATGGGAATTGGAGATAATAATTTATATTTATACAGTTTTTGTATTTATAAAATACTTATGTAACATTTACACATCTCAAAGTAAATAATCTTATTAAAATAACAATCTCTTTATTAAAATAGAAAAAAATGAGAAATCTCCAAGTTTTACAAATTACCTGATTTTTCCCATTCTGGACACCAGAATCTTGACTGCATTCATTATTCAGTAAGGATTACCCAAGTCAATATTTTATGCTAAAAAAAAAAGGTTTTTATCATGTTAGGATCTTAAGATTATGAGAAAGAAGGATTAGTGAGGACGGTTAAATGTGCACCATGACATAAGAACTCTAAACAAGTAGCAGAAAGCCTCATGGTCCCTCTGGATCTGTTCTCTTTCCTTTCTCTTCCATAGTAATAGAATTTTTAGCTACCTAGAATTTTGGCAGTGAATTACATTTTACAGCTTTCTCTTATAAGTAGGTGTCCCACGTGATCAAGTTCTGCCAATGGAGTATGAGAAGTGATGTGTACAATTTCTAGGTAGTGCCCCTAGAACAGGTGTGCCCTCCCTTCCCCTTTTCCCTCTTCTTCCTGTGCTCTGGAATGCCGGGTGTGATGAATGATTGGCCATCTTGGACTAGCAGATGAAGTGCCTGCCTGGGGATAGTGGAGAAATCATCCATCCTAGTTGGCTTCACAGTTCCTGACACCGTGGTGCTGCCACACCAGCTCTGAACTGTTTACACCTTAACTGCAGGACTGTTCATGGGAAATAAACATCTCCATTCTTTCAGACACTGTAGTTTTGTGTCTCTATTGCCTTACTCAACAAACTTACGCTATACCATATTCCTTTGTTTGGGCACTTGCCCATAGTCCTCTTTGGGCAGAGTTTTTAGCAATGTTGTGGGTTTGGAGTTTTGCTGCTTCCAATATGCTCTGCCACTAAATACTTATTAACCAAGAATTTAAACTTTTAGAGTTTATTTCTTCAAGATATGATTACTTATAGGCTCTCTAATAAGCACTATCCTGCACCTCCCTGTATTCTCTGCCTATCCAGGAAAGGGAGGGATGTTTAAAACTCTTTGTTAAGAAGAGGAACTCTCTGAAATGAAGGGTGGGTGCCAGGGCAATGTCTGTGTATGAAACAGTGTGGTAGCTATAGCTCGAGCACATTGCCATTTAACTTTATTTTTTAATTTTTAAAAATTTTTAAATATTTTATTTTATTTTATTATGTTATGTTACCATCCATTACATCGTTAGTTTTTGATGTAGTGATCCATGATTCATTGTTTGCGTATAGCACCCAGTGCTCCATGCAATATGTGCCCTCCTTAATACCCATCACTGGGCTAACCCATCCCCCCTCCCCCTCCCCTCTAAAACTGTCAGTTTGTTTCTCGGAGTCCATAGTCTCTCCTGGTTCCTCTCCCCCTCCGATTCCCCCCCTTCATTTTTCCCTTCCTGCTAAAGCCCAATATTGTCTGAGCTACATTTTCACATGCAGTTTTATTGGTTCCTCACAACTTCATAGAAAATGTTGGTATTACCCATCATACAGATGAAAAAATTGAGGTACAAACAGATATAAAAGACTCATAAACTAGGAAAAGGTGGATCCAAGGCTCTAATTTGTCTTCTGATTCTAAAATCCAGTTTTTTTTTTTAACTGTATCACAAGGTGGGTGGAAAGACTGGGACAGTGTAGGATCATGCCCAATTATAAAGCTTTATCTTCTAAGACAAGAAGAAAATATTCAAGGGGCACCTGGGTGGCTCAGTCAGTTAAGCGTCTGCCTTTGGCTCAGGTCATGACCTCTGGGTCCTGGGATCAAGCCCTGCATTGGCTCCGTGCTCAGCAGGAAGTCTGCTTCTCCTTCTCCCTCACACACTCCCGTGCTCATGCTCTCTCTCTCTCAAATAAATAAATAAAATCTTTTAAAAAAAAAGAAGAAAATATTCAAAAGGGTGTCCGAAGCACTGTATGTCCGGCCTGAAAAACCCACCCCAGGCTGCTAATATATACATATATAGACACACACACGCGTGTGTGTGTGTGTACATGTGCCTATGTATATGTATATATAATTAATATTTTATAATATAATAATATTAATGTTGTATAATATAATAGTATTTTATGGGTGGAGGTATAAAAATCTTATAGGTGCTTAGTTTCCTTAGGTGAAATAAATGTCATTATATCATGTAGATAGATAGTGGGCTTTTAACCCTGAAATTTAGGTGAGATGTGTGTGTATATATATGTGTGTGTGTGTGTGTGTGTATCAATTTTAAATTTTTATTATTTTATGTTTTCATCATGGTAAGTGTTCTCTTTAATCGCCATCACCTATTTCACCCATCCCCCCCCCCCCCACTTCCCCTCTGGTAACCATCAGTTTGTTCTCTATAGATAAGAGTCTATTGGTTTGTCTTGGTTTGTCTCTCTCTCTCTTTTTCCCTTTGCTCATCTGTTTTGTTTCTTAAATTCCACATATGAATGAAATCGTATGGTATTTGTCTTTCTCTGATTTATTTCACTTAGCATTATACTCTGTAGATCCAGCTATGTTGTTGCAAATGGCAAGATTTCATTTTTTATGGCTGAATAATATTCCGTTGTATATATATACTACATCTTCTTTATCCATTCATATATTGATGGACACTCAGGCTGCTTCCATAGTTTGGCTCTTGTAAATAATGCTGCAATAAACATGGGGGTGCATGTGTACCCTTGAATTAGTGTTTTTGTATTTTTGGGGGGTTAATACCTAGTAGTGGAATTACTGGGTCATATGGTAATTCAATCTTTAGTTTTTTGAGGAACCTCCATACTGTTTTCCATAGTGGCTGCACCAGTTTGCATTCCCACCAACAGTGCATGAGGGTTCCTTTTTCTCTACATCCTCGCCAACACTTTTTGTTTCTTGTGTTTTTGATTTTAGCCATTCTGTCAGGTGTGAGGTGATATCTCATGGTAATTTTGATTTGCATATCCCTGATGATGAGTGATGTTGAGCATCTTTTCATGTATCTGTTGGCCATCTGGATGTCTTCGGAGAAATGTCTGTTCATGTCTTCTGCCCATTTTTTAATTGGATTATTTGTTTTTTGGGTGTTGAGTTTTTTTTTAAGTTTTTTTTTATTTTATTATGTTATGTTAGTCACCATACATTACATCATTAGTTTTTGATGTAGTGTTCCATGACTCATTGTTCGCGTATAACACCCAGTGCTCCATGCAATACGTGCCCTCCTTAATACCCATCAATGGGCTAACCCATCCCCCCACCTCCCTCCCCTCTAAAACCCCAGTTTGTTTCTCAGAGTCCATAGTCTCTCATGGTTTGTCTCCCCCTCCAATTTCCCCCCCTTCATTTTACCCTTCCTACTATCTTCTTTTTTTAAAAACATATAATGTATTATTTGTTTCAGAGGTACAGGTCTGTGATTCATCAGTCTTACACAATTCACAGCGCTCACCATAGCACCTACCCTCCCCAATGTCCATCACCCAGCCACCCCATCCCTTTCAGGGATGGGAGGTGCATCACTTTCAGGGTGAGAGGTCTCTAGGAGGTTTGGATGCCATTTTGATGAGTTTAGAGTTTATTTTCAGGTCAATTGACAAACATTATGGAAAGCAGTTCTTTTAGGGAATGTGTTTTGAAAGTTGTGTTAGTTTTCTATGGCTGCTGTAATAAATTACCACAAATGCCTTAAACTGATGCAAATTTATTATGTTAACAGTACCATAGGTCAGAAGTTTGACAAATTTCAATGGGCTAAAATCAAGGTGTTGTCCAGGTTGTGTTTCTTATTGGGGAAAATCCGTTTCCTTGCCCATTTTGGTTGTTGTCGGAATTCAGTTCCTTGCAATTATAGCACTAAAGTTCCCAGTTCTTTGCTAGTCGGAAGCTGAGTTTCATTCTCAGTTTCTAGAGACTACTCATATTTCTTGCCCTGTAATCCCCTTCTTCCATCTTCAAAACCTGCAGTAGCTGGTCAGGTCCTTCTCATTCTTTGAATCTCTACTACCTCTTCTGTTGTCACGTCTCTCTGGCCAAATATTGTCTTCCTCTTCTACTTTTAAGGGCCCAGGTGATTACATTGGTCCCACCCACATAATCCAGGATAATTTTCCCATCCCAAGATGCATAAACATAGTCACAACTGCAAAGCTGCCTTTTTCATGTAAAATAACATATTAATGGGTTCTGGGGACTAGGGTGTGGACATTTTTAGGGAGCCATTATTCTCCCTAACACAAAAGTCTCTAAAGTATAGATTGTATTTTAAACTTAGGAAATAGAAAATATTGTCCAACGATAGTGTGTGGTTCTTTCCTCAGTCTATGTCTGCTAGGAGATTACTTTACCCATCCTTGTCCTGTATTCCCCAATGTCTTGGATATACAGAATTTCTCTATCATTTCCAGATTTGAGACACCTGGAGTTCTCAGTTCTCAAGTTCTATACCAAGTTCTCAACCGGAGGACTGGTGCCCACTTTCTTGACTTTGTTAATCCCATGGTCTGTGGCTAAGCCCAATTTTTGCCCTTCCTTCACCTCCTCTCAGCCATATCTGCCTCTGGAATCTTCTACTGCCCTGAGGTTATACTCTCTTTGGATCTAGATGAGTTTTTCACCTTGTTCTGGAGCTGCCAGGCTTCCTTTGATTTATGTCAGTTGACCCTGTCCTAAAGTTCTCTTACTTCTTACCCATTTACTAGCTGTCTTGATGCCATGGACCCCCCTATAATTTTGAGGCTAAGAGCATGGGATTGAGAATCTGAATTTGGGGGTTCCATTCCAGGCTGTGATGTCTATCAGCTTTAGATAATGTTAAGTACTCTTTTTATTGTCAACTTTCTCATTTGTAAGGTGGGAATGAAAGATAACCTCAAGGATTTGTTATGAGCATTAAATGAGATAATGGATGTAATCCTAGTACAGTGTGATAAGTGCTCATTTCATGTTTTGTTCTTGGTTCTTCACATCATGGTGGGATATGGGCAGAGACACAACCAAGAAAACATAGGCTACTGGTGTAATGCATTTCCATTTGGAAATTTTATTTTGAGTTTGGAGAAAGTAGTGGCTTGTAGAGTCAATGACAAAGCCAGTGGGATGCAGAGGGAGTAGTAAGGTGTCATTTTTCTTTAGTGATGCTTTCAATCCAGGGTATATATTTGTGAACATTGGTGTAGATTCCGACATCTCCTCCCATGAAGTGTCCAACCTCGATCCCCTGGAGCTTGTTTTTGCAGATCACGGTAGCGACGGCCACCTCCTACCAGAGATCATGCAGAGAGAGGGAGACAGAGAGAGAGATGATCAGATCTTGTCACAGGAGCCCTCTTGTCCCCAACATGGATGAGCTCTGCCCAGGGGTAGCATGCTGGGTCATGAAAAGAGCACTGGATCAGGAGACAGGAAGCTGGCTAGCTTTGGATCTAGATGAGTTCTAGCCTTGTTTCATCTTGAGAAAGTCAGAGAAAAACCTCTCTAGAACTCACATGTAAAATGAGTCAAACCCCATTTTTATCTGGACTGGTGAAGCCAGTTTCCATTGTGAAGTTTGAATTTTTTTAAGCCCATTTTGACCTGCAGCTATAAGAATAAATAATAAATCTAGCAAAGTGGAGGTGCTGCATGACACGCTTTAATGAATAAGGACATCTGTAAGGAGGGCCCATTACTGAAGGACAATGGGGGCTTTGCTGCAGACTTATCAAATACTCAAAAAAATTGTGAGAGGATGAGGGTGTTCTAATTTTTTTTTTTTTTACTGTCATGATTGGTTAACTAGACACATACAAGCAAATGAAAACTGAATATAGAGAAAAAGATTACCCCAAAAATTCGGCTGAAGACTTTCACAAATTTAACACATAAGGAGTTCCGGTGGCTTTTTCCTTGTTGGGTTTTCTGACACTCTTTATCAGACATCACAGGGGCCTCCAGGTTCTGCCTTAAATCAGGGTGTCTGCCTGAGGGAAGACAGGATAGAAGAAGCCTTCCTGTTCGCCATTGTTAAGTAGCCCCTCCAACCACTACCCTCTATTTCCACTGGTGTATGTCTGAAGAGAAAAGGAATGAGAAAAGGGAATGATCTTGTGCATCGCTATGAGAGTTAATCTAGAGGATTTAAAAATAGCCTTTATGTCTCTTTAAGAAACAGAGTTTCCTTTCTACTCTGTGTCCAGTCTTGGAGGAATAAGAGGTGACCTGACTCAGGTTCTCTGAGGTTCTTCTACATGCAAAATGAGCCATATGCAAGGGAGGAGCACAGCCTCTTCAATGGGAATCCTGCCTCTGACAGGAACAGTGTGGCCTCTGTTCAGAGTCAGATGGCCTGGTGACTCCTGCAGCTGAAGCCTCAAGGAGGTAGTGGTGTGTCAACTTCCTGGGAAGGGAGGAGCTTTGGACTTGTGGGTGGGTCTCTTCTTGCTAGACCACTCGTGGTCTCTGCCCATTCTCCTCTCCTCTCTTCTCAGCTATGTGGACATGGTGCTCCTCCACTGATTTGCTGTGGGGGGTACACTCACCGTTGTTGTCTTGGCTCCAGTCCAAACCTGAGAGTAGACAGACGGTGCCTGGCCGGACGTTGCTGGTGGCGAGGGGAAGGGGCTGGACTTTGTTATTGAGTCTGGCAGGTTTCTCCAGCTTAATGAGCATGAGGTCATCCTGGGGGTTGCTATGGCTAAAGTTCCAGTAGCGGATAATCTTGATGGGGTTAATTGCCTGCTCTGTGCCATCTCTGACTCTGATCCTGAAATTTCCCAGCATCACTTTCAGGTTTCTGGAGGGAGAAGGGGTTGGAAGTAATCACTGTCACCATCACCATCATCATCATGATCATTGTCATCATTATCATTGTGTCGTCAAAGATGATATTGAATGTTACAATGTGTCAGGTACTGTGCCAGTTGCTTTATCTGGAGTCTGGATTACCTCATTCACTACTCACCACAAAACTATGAAGTAGATTCTATTTTTAATCCATTTTACAGGTGAAGTAATGGAGGCACATAGTAGTAATTCACCCACAGTCACACGGTAAAGGGGGAGCTTTTAACCACTGTGTTTTCATGTAGTATCCTTAATGTAGTAGAGAGGACAATTGTGCGTGGCATAGAAATATTACTTTCCCTCCGCTCCAGCTCCAGCCTATCCAACTGGGCATTTGCATTCTGGTGGATGTAAAAGAATGGGATGACCGGAGTGTTGGAGCTCTGTTTACTTCATCAGATCCACTCACAACCCTACTTCATCCTGCTCTCTACCTTTGGGAGGTGATATATGTAGATTAAATCAATGGATTCTCCTGTCCTCTGTTCTCTGATTAGGTTTTGTTGATAGCAAGCACCAGGCAGTAATAGGAGGGAGAATGAGGTTGGAGTATTTATCCTCCCAGTTACCTTCCCACAGGGTTGCCACACCAGGCTTCCTATCAGGCCATCCCTCCACACAGTGCTTCCTCCCTTCCTCTCTCTCTCTCCTCCCCACCCTTCCACACTCCCCTTCTTGTAACCATTCTCTCCTCTTGCCCCCTTAGGCCTAGGGGTAGTAACTGTACCTTTCCAATACTAATCCTGGGGGCACTGAACTATTCTCGGTTTGTCCAATTCGAATGCACCCTCAGTTACCTGCTGGTCCCTTAAGTGATAAGACACATTCATACTGTCAGTAAAAAACTTGAAAGAACTGAGGAGGCATGCTCTGTGGAGCGGGTTTCCTCCCTACTGACATTTGGAGCTGGGTGATTGTTGTGGGGGCTGGCCTGCGCACTGTAGGATGTTCAGTGGCCTTCTCGCTGTGGCCTCTATTTGTTAGATAGATGCCAAGAGCACAGCACCCCCTCAGTGCATTGTGACAAACTGAAACTATCTTCAGACTTAGCCACATGTACCCTGAAAGGGAAAGTTGCCTCCATTTGAGAACCACTGATGTAGAATGAATCACAGCTGCTTCCGGGGGTGGGGGGGAGGGTTCCCAGCACTCACGGTAAGTAGCAGTGAGCTGGGGCTAGCACCCAGTTGTTTTTGATGAGGACACCCACGCAGGGGTTGAAGTGAGACTTGAGGTATACCAGATAGGGAGCATGGTCTTCTTTCTGCACAGACGAGTGAGCAGAGAAAAGTGTCCCTGGGAAAATAATCAGTATTCTTAATATATAGAACATTCTTAATAGTAGGTAAGACATGTCTTAAGACAAATAAGACAATCAGCAGTTTCCTAGTTGAAAAGGAATATGAGCAATTTTAAAGAAGTAATCGACTGGCCAGGAAATGTGAAAATGTTTGACCCTCTTTTTCTAATAAGAATGACATAGCATTTTATCTAATATTTATAATAATACTTTTTGGTTTAATGTTGATACTATTAAAATCTAAGAAAGTACAATGGAAGAGACTCTCTTTCACTGCATGTAGGGACATGAATTAATTCTGTCTGTTTGAAAAACATTTAGAAATAGGCATCAAGAGTGTAAATAGTGCATCACCTATGACCTAATAATTCCAACCCCAAGAATCCATTCTAAAGAAATATTTAAATGTAGACAAAAATTATGAATGTGTGCTCATTTTAGCACTATTTATAATAGCTAAACATTAAAAATATAAATGTCCAGTATAGTAATGTAGGGCACTGAAATGAAAAAGTACATCAACATAGGGAACATCACATATATTAAAATTATATTTATAAAGAATATTAAACAACAAAGGAAATACTGATAAACATTCATTAAGTTAATAATAATAATAAATATATACATTAATCCAGTAATCCAATTGTCTAAAAACAAGCAAAGGAAAAAATAAACCATTTAAATGCAAAAGTGAATAAAATAAAGCCTGGGAGTAAATTTAAAGTGTTAGCATGTGTTGACTGAGAGGTGGGATTATGAACAATGTTTCTTTTTTCCTACTTTTTAATATTTCCGAATTTTTAATATGAACATGTAGTGAATTATTAAAAAAAAACACGTGAGAAGATAGGGAGGAAGGCTGCTTGTAGTGTCAGAAATAAAGTACTGTTCTTGCCTCGGCTGTCTTTGGTTCTTCCATTAGTCCTTCCCGAGCCCTGGCCTATACCTCCCCACACCCTTTTATGATCACACAGCAATCCCAAGGGGAAAAAAGTGGCCTATTAGTAAGGACAAGAGGCACTGAGCTCTTGTTCTAAGTGCTTTCCATGGGTTTATTTAACATTTTCACAACATCTCTATAATATAGGGAGTAATATCCCCATTTTGACAAAAGAAACTGAGGCACAGATGGCTTAATTAATTTGTCCAAGCCCACACAGCTAATAGTGATGCAACACAGGCAGTCAGGAAGTGGTGGGAAATGCCTCACCAGCACATTCTGCCATCAGAAGGACTTCCTGGAAGTCAGGGAGTGAGGGAGGGAGGTCCTTGTGTTTGATCTTATTTCTACCTTCCTCATTCCCTGCATTCAGAGTCTCTTAACTTTTGAAACAGGGGGGATATCAGACTTCAAAATGAGTTCTCTGTCCCTGTGACTCCACTGGGACCTGCTCTGTGGGTGAGGCCCACATTTTGGAATCACCACAGGGAACACTCATTGTCGAGCATTCTCCAAGGCAAGTGAGCACCATCACCTGCTCAGTAGCTTAGCACTGGAAGAGTGGGCTCAGCCTCCTGAGAGCCTTTGTGTGGGGTCTAGGAGGGGAGATACCTAGTTCTGTCCATGACTGGTTTTCTTAGGCTCTTCTTTTGTACCCTCTGCACACCCCAGTCTGCCTTACTCCAGCCTACATTAACCTGTGCCTTATAGGACAGAGTAGAAGGTCATGGATACATACCAGCAAGGATACCCAAATAGAAGATAAATTTCATAGCAGTCCAGATTTTTCCCTGCGAGATGCAGAAGATCAGCAGAGTATGAAACTCTCAGGACAGTGTTCTCCTCGGGAACGCCTGGTAGAATCAGTGGATATGGTTAGGTATGGGGACATGAAATGGGATTGGAAAACAGCTCTGGGCAAAAACAGGGGGGAGGAAGAGGGCTCCAGGAAGACAGATGAAGGCCCTTCTGCTCCAGGGAAGATAGATTGTGCCTCTCTTGGGTCTTTCAGGGAAGGAAAAAAAGCCTAGTTTCTTAGACTTCCAGGTCCAGGTCCCTCTACCTGCTGTCCCTAAAAGCCCATCTGCCTCAATCAGCTATCTGTGGGAAAGGGAGCTCTAGGCTCAGGACTTATCTTCCATATAGGGTTTCTGAGGCCAGGGCTGTGGGGAATAAGACTCGCCACCTTAGCTCAAGTGGGGTCCCCGGGTTTGCTCTGAACCCCCTCATACTTATCCTTTTCCTTAGCCCCTCCCATCTTTATTACACTTCCTTCATCTTTCCCTGTGATCACTGTTTGTTTCATCATTGAGCCATCATCACCAACTTGTTCTGTTGTCCTGATCACCAGCTTTGAGCTAAGGACACATGGAAATGAAAAGCACTCATAGAACAGTTATTTTGACAGTTGGAGAATGGTCTATATTCTAGGTTATATTAAATTTAGGACCTACTGTGTATTGGTGACAATTTAGAAGGCAGGACCTGTCAGGGCTTTTTACCTAATGAAAAGATTTCTCAGCCAATAATAAACTGCTAGGGTCATCCTTGGATAATTCAGAGCATACTCTAACAAGAACACTTTCACTAATAGCACTTAACCAAATCCCAGGCACTGAGCTAAATTCTTTATAGATGCTGCCAGTGGTGATTTTATATCGGATCAGTTGAAATGTAAAATTAATTATACTTTGTATCACTCTTGCCCTTCAAAGTCTCTTAAGCCCATAATCTCATTCCAATGGAACAACAAGCCTACAAAGAGGAGACAAGGCTGGTATCATTTTTTCATTGATCTGTAGATAATAGAACTGAAACAGAATTTACATCAGTGTTTCAAAAACACACATGATTGGGGAGACTAGAAATAGAATCTAGGTCTTATTATTGGAGACACATAGCTTTTCAACCATGTGCTCCAGGCTTCAGCTGATCAACTGGCATTCCTAGATCTTGCAAAAATACATTTCCTCACACAAATTCCCTGAAGTGTGAAAAGAAAAAGAGACATGGTGCATACTTTCCTGTCCCTCGCAGTCAACACAGAGGTCCACTGGGGAGTAGGGCTGGCTTACAAAGTGTGTTTGAGGTTCAAAGACAGGATGGAGCTGTGGAAGGTTTTCTGTGGTGAGGGTAGGATTAGTTAACAGAGGTGAAACTTGAGAGAGAGATATTCTTTACTCTGAGGTTGTTGGGCCTAGATTTCTTTGAAAAGCTTATGGACCAGGAGGGGAGTTTGAGGCCTTTCCAAAGACAACAGATTTTCTGGAGGAGGCTGGTACTGGGGACTACTACCTGTCTATGGGTTTCAAATTAGTATCTCCAGCCCAGACCTCCTGTCCCACATATACAACTGCCTCCTAGACACCATTTTTTAAATAAAGATTTTATTTATTTATTTGACAGAGAGCGAGAACACAGGCAGGGGGAGTGGGACAGGGAGAAGCTTCCCACTGAGAAGGGAACCCGATGCGGGGCTCGATCCCAGGCCTGAGTGGAAGGCAGATGCTTGATCCTGAGCCACCCGGGCACCCCCTCCTAGAAACCATTTTTTTGCATCTGCTTTAGGTTCCTGAAATTTAGCATGTCAGAATTTTACTCTTTCTTCCTCCAGCTTTTCAAATGCATTCTTTTGCCTGTTTTTCTTATTTTAGGAGATAACTCTACCTACCACTTGTTTGATTTCTCTCTTTTTCTCACCACTCAACCTCAAACCATCCTACTTCCAGAACTGTCTTAAATCCATCCTTATCTTTCCATTCTCACTGCTGTCATCCTAATCCAGGCCATAATCTTGTCATGCTTGAACTCATATATGTGCCCATCTGGTGTTGCTCAACTTGACATTCTCCTTTTTATTTAGAATTGTTATTTTTCCTTCTAAAATGCTTATGAAATCATTTCAGTGTCCTTTTAAAAACTCTTCAGTAGTTCCCAATTGCCTGTAGAGTAAACCCCTAGCATGCTTTAGGGGCCTCCGTTGATCCTCATCCCATCTTGTCCTCATAACCCTCTCTCCTCAACTTCTTCCCCCCCCCCCCACCCTGCCCCACACACTTTTTTTCAGGCCTAGCAAACTACTTTCAAGTGTGGGGTTTCTTGTTTTAATACTAATACCTTTTTATATTACCTTAGCTTTTGAGTGATTCCTGTAGTTTGCCAATCCCATTTATTTTTTCCTTTTTTTCTTAAAGATTTATTTATTTGAAGGGTGCCTGGGTGGCTCAGTCAGTTAAGCAGCTGCCTTCAGCTCAGGTCATGATCTCAGGCTCCTGGGATTGAGCCCCATGTCGGGCTCCCTGCTCAGCAGGCAGTCTGCTTCTCCCTCTCCCTCTGTGCTCTCTCTCCCTCTCCTTCTGTGCTCTCTCTCTTTCAAATAAATAAATAAAATCTTTTTTTTTAAAAAAGAGATTTATTTGAGAGAAAGAGAGAGAGAGCAGGGGGAGGGGCAGAGGGAGAGAGAGAATCCTTAAGCAGACTCTCCTGCTGAGCACGGAGCCCATCTCAGGGCTCCATCCTACGACCCTGAGATCATGACCTGAGCCGAAATCAAGAGTTGGCCACTCAACAACTGAGCCATCCAGGTGCTCCAGTTGTTCCCTTTTAGGATACTGATATCTGATATGGACATCATTCTTAAAGCTGTTCTTTTCTGTTTGAAAAAACAGCTTTAGAATTCTATGGATGGATGTGTGTGAGTGTGTGTGTGTGTGTTTTTGATCCTCAACATTTCCTCATGTTTGTAATTTTTTCGTTATTAAGTTCTTTATTAGTATTATTTCAGATTCCTTGTACACACGGAGACACATCTGCTTCTAGCTTCATTCCACAAACCATCAGGTTTATAGAGACTCTAATTCTATTATTGGTTCATTCTGTCATCTAACTGCTTTTCTATTTAGGTAATATTCTTGTTATATTCTTCCACCAAAAATCAATTTGAAAAAAGCAGCTACAGAGAAAGGATAGAATGAGAGAGAGAGAGAGAGAACTGCATACAGGAGGGCAGTGTAGTAAGAACTGATTTGGAGCTCTGACAAGAGCCACTCATGTTGGTATTGGTTGGGAACTTTTGTTCAAATGGTATTTGTAGTTGTGAGACAGGCCCTGTACATGAAGCAGTTCTGAGGATGGGTGGGCTAGGCACTCCCTGCATAAAAGGGAGGGGGCAGTGTCACACAGGAGGGTGGGACACAGCTCTGCTTCATCAGAGTAGCCCAGAAAGGAAGGGGGTCAATAGGACATGTAGAGGGAGGGGTGCTAGTCACACATTGTGGGGAAGGAACTGGTGAAAAGAACTGAGAGGCTAGGGGAGGAACTTGGGATGACTTTTAACTCCACAGAAGGTTTACTTGACTCCTGCTTTGGAATTCTTTTCCCTAAGAGGAGGTAGATAAAGTTCAGACCCATGGACCTCATCTTCCCATAGGGCAGGCTTCAGTTAGACTGAGAAGATCTCCGTGCCTACTGACAGGTGGGCGGCTGTGACTGGTGAACCGCTTTCACACCGAGGATAGAGAGTGGAAGGAGATACCGCTAGATGACAGACTTTTGTAGAATCCTTATCCTCAGTTCTTCCACCTGTACCTTCTGCTGTCCAGAAACCCCAAGCAGGATACAAATTCTGTGCTTTCTCTGTGCCTGTTAATTTCCACTACATCCTTATCCTCAGCACAGGATTCAGGCATCAACATGAATTGTATTCTATTAACCTTGCTGATGGTGACTGGTGAGTGACTGAAGGTAACTCTTTGTCAAGTTTATTAGGACTCTGTTGGGGGGGTGAGGCTGTGGCTCTGTGTTGGGGAGAGAGAGCCTGTGGATGAAGGATGTCAAAGTTAGGGAAATGGGTGATACATTACTCATTTTCTGTACAGGCTCAGTCATTGGTAGGCCCTAACTAAAACTTTCTGTTGTGGGCTCAAACCTCCTCCCAATGTCTTATAAAGTTCTTGGACTTAAACGTGGAGGTGTGCCAGAAGGGAGGATGGAGATAGGAGCCTGGAAGGGGGCATAGGAATGTATTAAAGACATAGAAAACAAAAAAGCAGGTGTTCTGCTGTAAGGGTCAAAAGGAAAGGGTTTATTTTGCTCTTGGGCTTTAAAATGTAATGTGCAATAATAAGAATAATCACCATCACCACTGCCACCATGAAAGCACGTAACTATATAGTGCTTTTATAACACACACTGCTCTCTTCATATTAACTCATTTGATTCTTCTAACAACTTTGTGAGATAAGTATTATTATTGTCCTCATTTTTTCTGGTGAGGAAACTAAGACAGAGTAATTAAGTAACTTGCCCTAATGAAGTTGGTATGGCTCTGTAATTAGGCAATTATGCTCTTCTACCCAGTTATATGGCCTGGGACAAATACCCTAACCTCTCTGAGCCTCAGTTTCCATATGTGCAACATGAGAAAAATGTCTGTCTTTTAAGGACATCAGTGCTTCCTAAACCTATATTAGACTGAGTGGAGTTAACCAAGTTAAGTGGGGTGGGGGGTGGGGGTGGGTAGGTCGTTTCAGACAGAGGTGCAGGTCGTTTCAGTAAGTGTGAAGGTCATGAGGTGTGACATGTTAACTAAAAGACCATCTGTGTGGCTGGAGCACAGAGGAAGGAAGTCGATTAAGAGTCACATAGTAGAGGGTCTAATAGCCTTAATTTTAGAAATGATCCTGGATGTAATAGGAATCCTTTAAAGAGTTTTAAATATCCGAGTTATATTACCACACTTAGGATTTAGAAAGCTTCACATGACTTTAGTAGGGAGACTGATTTTGGGTAGAGATATGGGTTATGGGTGGGAAAGATCTGGAGAGAAATTTAAGAGACTGTTGCAACTCTCCAGGCAACAGAGTGGACTAGGATGAATCTGAAATAAAGGAAAAGGATACCAGAGGTAATAGTGAGATCAGTTGAATGTGAGGAATGAGGGGTAGGAAAAAGTAAAGGCTGTTATCCAGATTTCTGGTTGGGTGAATGGTAGTACAATTTATGGAAATCAGGGACACTGGACAAGGAGGTATTTGGGGAAGGAGACAGGTTACTTTTTTGACTTACTGAGTTGGAAGTACTTTTGAGACATCAAATGTAGATGTCCATGTGAATGTAAAGGTCAGGAACTCATGACCCGAGTCTGAGCTGGGATGCAGATTTTGGACTTTGGGAATTTTGACAGGATTTGAATTCATGGTAGAAAAGATTATTTGAAAAGAGTTTATGGAAATGTGTAAAAGACAGAACTATGAAGAATTCTAACTGCCTTTTTTTGTTTAAAATTCTTATTTTGAAATAATTATACATATATAGGAAGTTGCAAGAAATGTGTAGAGTACCATGTACGCTTCATCTGGTTTCCACTGTGGTAACATCTTGCATAACTATGGCACGAAAAGATAGCAAACCATGAAACTGACATTGTTACGATCCGGTTTATTTGGCTTTCCTCATTTTTACATGTGTGTGTATTTAAATCTATGCAGTTTCACACGTGTAGGTCTATGCATCCATCACTACTTTGAAGACACAGAACAGTCCATCACTGCAAAGTCCCTCCTGTTGCCCTTCTATGGACACACCATTACATTCTCCCTCCTCCACACCTTGCCCCTTCCCTAAGCCATGGCAACTACTAATGTGTTCTCCATTCCTGTAATGTTGTTGTTGCAAGAATGTTACAGAAATGGAATATACAGTATGTTATATTTTAGGATTGGCTCTTTTCACTCAGCATAATTCCCTTGGGATTTGTCCAAGTTGTGTGTATATCAACAGTTTATTCTTTTTATGCTGTTACTCTGGGATGTGGATGCACGCTGGTTTGTTTAACCATTCACCCCCTGAAGCACATTTGGGTGGTTTTCAGGTTTTGGCTTTTACAAATAAAGCTGCTACGTTTTTGTGTGATAGTAAGTTTTTGTTTGTCTGGGATACATGTCCAAGAATGCAATTTCTGGTGGTATGATAATTGTATGTTTAGTTTTATACCATACTGCCAAATTGTTTTCCAGATTGGCTGTACCATTTTAGATTCCCACCAACAATGTGTGAGTGAACTATTTTCTCTATTTCTGTCAGCCTTTAGTGTTGTCACCAAAGTTCACTATTTTTCATATTAGCCGTTCTGTTAGGTATATAGTAATACCTTATTTATACTTTAATGTTCATTTTCCTAGTGACTAATGATGTCAAATATCTTTTCATGTGCCTGTTTACCATATGGATATTCTTTTTAGTGAAGTGTTTGTTCTTGCCTTTTGCCTATTTTCTAATTAGATTATTTGTTTTATTAACTGTTGAGTCTGAGAGTATGTATCCAGTCTAGATATAAGTCCTTTGTCAGCTAGGAGGTTTGCACATACTTTTCCCAGTCTATAACTTGTCTTTAAACTCTATTCAGAGGGTCTTTTATAAAGCAATTGTTTTTAATTTTGATGAGGTCCACTTTATCATTTGAGCCATAGGTTATTCAGAAGTATGTTTAAACTCCATGTACTTTGGAATTTTCCAGTGATCTTTCTGTTATTCATTTCTAGTTTAATTCCATTGTGGCTTAAGATCAGAAATTGTGTGATTCCCTATTCTTTTAAGTTTGTTAAGGTGTGTTGTGTGGTCCAGAATGTGGTCTATCTTGGTGAATGTTCCATGTGAGCCTGAGAAGAATGTGTATTCTGTTGTTTTTACAAAGGCAGTCTATAATTGTCAATTACATCCAGTTGGTTGAAGGTGCTGTGGACTTAAATGATATCCTGACTTCTGCCTTCTGCCTTCTGGAACTGTCCATTCCTGATAGAGGGGTATTGAAGTCTCCAAGCAGGAGGATAGATTTATCTATTCTTCTCTGTAGTTCTATCAGCTTTTACCTCACATAATTTGATTCTCTGTGATTATGCACCTGCATACTAAGGATTGTTATGTCTTCTTGGATCATTGATCCCTTTATTATAATGTAGTAATGCCTGTCTATCTCTGATAACTTTCCTTGAAGTCTGTTCTGTTTGAAATTAATATAGCTACTCCTGCTTTCTTTTGATTAGTGTTAGTAGGGTATATCTTTCTCCATCCATTTACTTTTGGTCTATATGTCTTTATATTTAAAGTGGGTTTAGGGGTGCCTGGCTGGCTCAGTCAGAGGAGCATGCGACTTGATCTTAGGGAAGCCCCATGTTGGGTGTAGAGATTACTTAAATAAATAAAACTTAAAAAAAATTTAAAGTGGGTTTATTGTAGACAACGTACAGTTAGATCTTATATTTTGATTCATTCTGACAATCTCTGTGTTTTAATTGATGTATTTAAACTACTGACATTCATAGTGATTATTGATATAGTTGGATTAATATCCACCATATTTGCTATTGTTTTATGTTCCTATTTTTGTCTTTCACTTTTTTTTGGTCTGCCACTTGTGATTTTAATGGAGTATTTTATATTATTTTATTCTCTCTCCTTTCTTAGCATATCCATTATACTTCTTTTTTATGGGTATTAAAGAGGGCACGTTCTGCATGGAGCACTGGGTGTTATACGCAAACAATGAATCATGGAACGCTACATCAAAAACTAATGATGTAATGTATGGTGATTAACATAATAAAAAAAAAGAAAAAACAGAAAAAAATTTTTTATATGGTTGCCCTAGAGTTTGTAATATAAATTTACAGTTAATCCTCGTCCACTTTCAAAAACACTATGCCAGTGCATGGATAGTATGAGTAACGTATGATAACAAAATAATTCTGATTTCTCTCTCCTTTCCCTTACATCATTGCTGTCATTCATTTCACTTGTATATGAGCATGTGTACATGTAAGCATACATCATTGAATACATTGCTGCTATTACTATTTTGAGCAAACTGTTGTTTATTATATCAATTAAGAATAAAAAATAAGTTTTTTACTTTCACTTATTCTCTTTGAAGCTCTTCCCTTCCTTATGAAAAACCGAATTTGTGACTTATATTATTTTCCTTCTCTTAAAGGTCTTATTTAATATTTCTTAAAAAGCAGGTGTACCGGCAACAGATTCCCTCAATTTTTGTTTATCTGAGAAAGTTTTTATTTTTCCTTCACTTTTGAAGGATAATTTCACAGGGTACAGAATTCTAGGTTGGTGCTTTTTGTCTCTCAATACTTCAAGTATTTTTCTGCACTTTCTTCTTGTTTGCATGGTTTCTGAGGAGAAGTTGGATGTAATTCTTATCTTTGTTCCTCCACAGGTAAGGTGTTTTTTTCTTGGGTTTCTTTTAGGACTTTTTTCTTTATCTTTGATTTTCTATCTTAAGTGATATGCCTTGGTCCAATTTTTTGCTTGTTGTTGTTGGTGGTGTTTTTTTGTTTGTTTGTTTGTTTTGTTTTGTTTTGTTTTTTGCATTTATCCTACTTAGTGCTCTCTGAGCTTCCTGGATCTGTGTTTTGATATATGTCATTTATTTGGAGGAAATTTTCAGTCCTACTGTTTCAAATATTTTTCCATTTCTTTCTCTCTTTCTTCTCCTTCTGGCATTTCCTTTATGCATATGTTACACATTTTTTTTTTTAAGTTGTTCACAGTCCTTGGATATCCTATTCTGTCTTTTTAAGTCTTTGTTCTCACTCCCTCTCTCTTTCTCTCTTTCCTTTCTTTTTAGTTTTGGAGGTTTCTATTGATATATTTGTAAGCTCAAAGATTCTTTTGTCAGCCATGTCCAATCTACTAGTAAGCCCATCAAAGGCATTCTTCATTCTATGGACAGCCATATGCAGAAGAATGAAACTGGACTACTTTCTTACACCATAAACAAAAATAAACTCAAAATGGATGAAAGACCTAAATGTGAGACAGGGATCCATCACAATCCTAGAGGAGAACACAGGCAGCAACCTCTTTGACCTTGGCTGCAGAAACTTCTTGCTAGACACATCTCCCAAGGCAAGGGAGACAAAAGCAAAAAGGAACTATTGGGACTTCATCAGGATAAAAAGATTTTGCACAGCAAAGGAAATAGTCAACAATACTAAAAGCAATCTATGGAATGGGAGAAGATATTTGTAAATGACTTGTCTGATAAAGGGTTAGTATCCAAAATCTATAAAGAACTTACCAAACTCAACACCCAAAAAACCAAAAAATCCAGTCAAGAAATGGGCAGAAGACATGAACAGACATTTCTCCAAAGAACACATACAAATGGCTAACAGATGCATTAGGTTTTTTTGTTTTGTTTTGTTTTTGAACTATACTTATGATTGGTGCTTTGAAATCATTGTCAGCAATTCTGTCATCTTAGTCATACAAGTCATACAACTTAGTCATGAGATTTTTCTCATTCAAGTTGTGATTTTCTTGGTTCTTGGTATGATGGATGATCCTCAATTTTCCTAGTTTGGATATTACACTATGAAACTCCGGGTCCTATTTAATCTTTTTTTTTAGCAGGCAGTTACCTCCATTCAGTTGTAGTGTGCAGGTCTTGGTGAAGGTCAGTGTTTAGCCTCTTTCTGAAGCTGCTTACACCATGCCAGCAGAAGTGGAGTGCTGCCTCATTACCTCATTGAATATGAGTGGGCTGGAAGTTAGCCTTCCCCCTCAACTACTTGACATCTTTTGGGTGGAAGTGGAGCTCTATCACATATCACTTGTTGCCACTAAATAGGGGTGGAAGCTTAGCTCCCTGTTGGGCTCTGCTCACACCAAGAAGGGGTGAAGTGAATTGAAGTTTTGTATTTACCAGCACATTTCCATGTTGAAGGGTGGGAATTGAAACTCACCTCCCTACTGTGCTCCATTTACCAGGGGATGGAGGAAACAAGGTTCTGAGTAGCTCTGCCTTACATAGTCTTGTTCAATCTAGTTGTCAAATGATGGTGAAAGCTTGGCAACCTGCTGAGTCCTGGGGACATAGGGCCATGTGTGGTGGAGGGAAGGAAGCAGAGTACTGTTATGTTTGCCTCAGACTGCCTCCATTAGCCTCCTGGTCACTGTGCAGAGGCTCAGCTTTCCCCAGGGCCCCCTTCATATTACCCTGGTTGAGGAACTGGAGTATTGCCTGCTTCCACTGAGAGTGAGGGTGGAATATTAGCCCCCTACTCAGCCTTGGTGAAACCATGGCAGGTGGGCATTTTTCCACTGTTGTTTGGTTAGAGTAGGGTGGGTGTTGTCCAAAAGAGTTCCTTTGTGTTAGACTACTCGTTCCCCTTTCTTTTGGCTAAGGGGAGCAGGTTTTTCTTGGAGTTTAAAATTTTTTGTTTGTTTGTTTTTTGTTTTTTGTCTTTGCTTTTTGGTGGTTCTGGATTATAGGCTACTCTGCTCCAGTGCCCTATCTTGGATCTATGAGATGTAAGGAGAATACCCAGGGAAGTTAGTATTATGTTGTTCTTTAAGTCCCCAGGTTCCTTAGGCAGTCCACTTTCTTCTTTCCATTATTCAGAGTCTTCCTGTGCTTGTTGTGTTTGTTGTGTGGGGTTTTTAGTTATAAAAGTGAAGAGCTGGGGGTGGGGAATGTGGCTACTCCTTCCTGGATCAAATGTAAAATTGAGCTCTAATGCTTTAGGGACTGCTAGAAGATGAGAGCCTGGTAATGTACCTTATGAGGCAGGAGAAATTAAAAATGTAATTTATACCAGTCAGAGGAGTCTGTTTCTAGGAGGAGGAAGTTGTTAATGTGTTCTTTGCCTGTGACAAATTAAGGAAGTTAAAACTGCAGACACAGTGAAGGCAGGTAGTTGCATTAATATGGAGTTAAAATTTGCCCAGTTAAAATATAACTCAAGGACATTAGGACAAGGGATCTCTGAGGAGTAATAAGAACATAATTAAAATGATGAATAAAGGAATCTAACTCAGGTAGAGAGAGAAGGTAAAACAGGCAGGTACTGACTGGAACGCAGGGGTAAGGACGCAATGTGTAAGTTTCTAATGAGTTCTTAGAATCAGTGACTGTAAAGCTTGGTCAAAAGTGAGTTAGGGCATCAGGGCTTTGATGGAAAGAAATCTGAGCATTTTTAGAGTAAATGACCAATATTTAGTTGGGGCCTCAGCCTGGCATATAACTCAGCTTTGATTAGGAGAAACCTGTTCCTCAGCTTTCCTTGGAAGTCCCAGTGGCTTGAAGGAACTCTGTCTTGTTGCTGCAGGTAAGATGGAGCTAGTAGTAGTGCAGACTTCTTAAAGCTAATGAGAGATGGTCTGGGGTCAGGAATAGATCGTGGGTTAAATAAGACTTAATTTATGCACTGGATTATTTTAGAGTAAGAAGGAATGTGAAGATTATCTGCATTCTCCAAACTTTTTGAGCATGAGAACCTCTTTTAGTCTTAAAATATTTTGACTCTTTGAATGATAATTATTGATCGAATACTTATGTAATGACAAAAAGGTGAATTCACTATCTTTGTTAAAGCAATATGTATCTTATTAAAATACTGTTTAACTGGATTTCCTGTCAGCTTTACCTTTGAAGTAGATCTTGTGTCCATCCACCCACTTACGTGCTCTTCATCTCCACCGCTGCCACTCTAGTGCAAGTCACATCACTACTATAGTAAGCCTGTCTCTTCTCTTGCCCTTTTCCAATCCATTTCTTTTTTTTCTTAAGATTATTTATTTATGAGAGAGAGAGAGCGCACGTGAGAGCAAGCATGAGCAGGGGGAGGGGCAGAGGGAAATGGAGAAGCAGACTCCCTGCCGAGCAGGGAGCCCAACGCAGGGCTGGATCCCAGGACCCTGAGATCATGATCTGAACCGAAGGCAGACTGAGCCACCCAGATGCCCCTCCAGTCCATTTCTAATCAAAATCCAGTGATTTTTTAAAAAAATAATTGGATCACATAACATTTGTATATTCAAATTCTTTAATAGATTTTTATTACACTCAGAATAAAATCTAAACTCCTGAGCATGGCTTTCAAGCCCTGCTTGATAAGCTCCCTGCCTCCTGTCAAGGCTCATTGTGGGCCAGTCTTTTCCTCAGCCTCTATGCTTCAGTCTCCTTGGCTCTCTTCAGATTCCTGAGCATTCCTAGTCCTAACTCCTCTTTGAGCCTTTGTATGTGCAGTTCCTCTCCTGAAGATCTCTTTCTTCTGCTCTTCCCATGGCTGGTTTTTCTCATCTTTCTGTCTCAGATTACCTGTCATTTACGTAGCAAGTACTTCTTTGCACACCCAAACTAAATTAGATTCTTCATTTACTCTTTCTTATTGTGCTTTCTCATGGAACACTGTTACTTTCTCATCACAATTTATAACTATCCATTTATGTACTTATTTGCTTGTTGTCTATCTCCCTCATTTCATGGAGGCAAAATCTACTTCTATCTTGGATACCTTTTTATATTTAACATCCAGTATGTTGCCTGGCACATAGCAAGTATTCAGGAAATACTTTTTAAAATAAATGTATGCATATATGAATTTGGAAAAAAAGTACACACACATATACATAACATTAACTCTTAGTCTTCTGATGATACTTGCTTCACATATGGATTCAGAAAACCATTTTATTAATTTCAGAGCCTCCCAGTGGACCCCTGCACACAAAGTAAATTTTATTCCAACCCACTAATTCATTTGTATAATACATACATATTGAGTTCCTGCCAGACACTGTCATAGTTAGTGGGGGATATTGTGTAAGTTATTGTTCCTTCATTACTTATCGTCTACAGGTAAAACCCCATGGACCCAGAAACATAAATTGACAAAGCAAGAGAAGCCCAAATTGGAAAAAAAGTGACAACAAAAAGAAAGGATCAAAAATCTCCAGAAACAACAACAAAACAAATAATAAAATGGCAATAAATACATATCAATAACTACTTTGAAAGTGAATGGACTAAATGCTCCAGTCAAAAGACACAGGGTGGCAGAATGGATTAAAAAAACAGGACACATCTATATGCCTACAAGAGACTCATTTTAGATCTAAAGACACCTACAGATTGAAAGTGAGGAGGTGGAGAAACATTTATCACACAAATGGATGTCAAAAGAAAGCCAGAGTAGCAATACTTAAACAAACTAGATTTTATCCCAGATTATAGCAAGAGATGAAGAAGGGCATTATATAATAATAAAGGGGACACTCCAACAAGAAGATATAACAATTGTAAATATTTATATACCCAACATGGGAGCACCCAGATATATAAAACAATTATTAAACATAAAGGAACTAATTGATAATAACACAATAATAGTAGGGGACTTTAATATCCCACTTACATTAATGAACAGATCATCTAAACAGAAAATAAACATGGAAACAATGGCTTTGAATGACACACTGGACCAGATGGACTTAACAGATAAATGCAGAACATTCCATCCTAGAACAGCAGAATACACATCCTTTTCAAGTGCACATGGAACATTCTCCAGAATAGGTTGCATTTTAGGTCACAAAACAGGCTTCAACAAATACAAAAAGATTGAAATCATACCATGCACCTTTTCTGATCACAATGCTATGAGACTAGAAGTTATCCACAAGAAAAAATTTAGAAAGACCACAAATACATAGAGGTTAAACAACATGCTATTAAAAATAAATGGGTCAACCAGGAAATCAAAGAAGAAATAAAAAAATACATGGAAACAAATGAAAATGAAAACAAAACAGTTCAAAACCTATGGGATGCAGCAAAAGCAGTCCAAAGAGGGAAGTATATAGCAATACAGGCCTACCTCAAGCAGTAAGAAAAAATCTCAAACACTCTAACCTTACACCTAAAGGAACTACAAAAGAAGAACAAATGAAGCCTAAAGCCAACAGAAGGAAGAAAATAATAAAGATTAGAACAGAAATAAATTATATAGAAACTAAAAAAAAAATACAGTAGAACAGATCAATGAAACCAGGAGCTGGTTCTTTGAAAAAATTAGTAAAATTGATTAACCTCTAGCCAGACTTATCAAAAAGAAAAGAGAAAGGACCCAAATTAATAAAACCACTAATGAGAGAGGAGAAATAACAGCTAATACCACAGAAATACAAATAATTATAAGAGAATATTATGAAAAACTGTATGTGAACAAATTGGATAACCTAGAAGAAATGGATAAATTCCTAGAAACATATAAACTATCAAAACTGAAACAGAAAAAGATAGAAAACTTGAACATACTGATAACCACCAAAGAAATTGAATCAGTAATCAAAAAACTCCCAACAAACAGAAGTCCAGGGACAATTCTACCAAACATTTAAAGAAGAGTCAATACCTGTTCTTCTCAAACTATTCCAAAAACGAAAAATAGAAGGAAAACTTCCAAACTCATTATATGAAGCCAGCATTACCCTGATATCAAAACTAGATAAAGACACCACTAAAAAAGAGAACTATAGGCCAATATCCCTGATGAACATGGATGCAAAAGTTCTCAATAAAATACTTGCAAATTGAATCTATTAAAAGAATCATTCACAACAATCAAGTGAGATTTATTTCTGAGCTGCAAGGGTGGCTCGATATCTGCAAATCATATGATACTTTCAATAGATGCAGAAAAAGCATTTGACAAAGTACAACATCCATTTGTGATAAAAACTCTCAACAAAGTACGGTTGGAGGGAACATTCCTCAACATCATAAAGGCCATATATGAAAAACCCACAGCTAATATCATCCTCAATGAGTAAAAACTGAGAGCTTTGCCTCTATAGTCAGGAGCAAGACAGCGATGTCCACTCTCATCACTGTTATTTAACATAGTACTGGAAGTCCCAACCACAGCAATCAGACAATAAAAAGAAATAAAAGGCATCCAAACTGGCAAGGAAGAAGTCAAACTTTCACTATTTGCAGATGACATGATGCTCTATATAGAAAACCTGAAAGACTCCACCAGAAAATTACTAGAACTGATACACGAATTCAGCAAAGTCACAGGCTATAAAATCACCATACAGAAATCTGTTGCATTTCTATACACCAATAATGAAGCAGCAGAAAGAGAAATCAAGGAATCAATCCCATTTACAATTGCACCAAAAACCATAAGATACCTAGGATAAAACTAACCAAAGAGATGAAAGACCTGTACTCTGAAAACTATAGGACACTTATGAAAGAAATTGAAGAGGACACAAAGAAATGGAAAGATATTCCATGCTCAAGGTTTGGAAGAACAAATATTGTTAAAATGTCTGTACTACCCAAGGCAATCTACACTTTTAATGCAATCCCTATCAAAATACCAACAGCATTTTTCACAAAAGTAGATCAAAGAATCCAAATAGCCAAAGCAGCCTTGGGGGGAAAAAAAGAAAAGAAAAGGAAAAGAAAAACAAACAAACACAAAAAAACAAAGCTGAAGGCATCACAATTCCAGACTTTGAGTAGTATTACAAAGCTATAGTATTCAAAACAGTATGGTACTGGTGCAAGAATAGACATAGATCAATGGAACAGAATAGCAACCCAGAAATGAACTCACACCTATATGGTGAATTAATTTTTGACAAAGCAGGAAAGAATGTCTAATGGGAAAAAGACAAGTCTCTTTAACAAATGGTTTGGGAAAATTGGACAGCCACATGCAGAAGAATGAAACTGGACCACTTTCTTACACCATGCACAAGAATAAATTCAAAATGGATTAAAGACCTATATGTGAGACCTGAAACCATAAAAATCCTAGAGGAGAACACAGGCAGTAACCTCTTTGACATCGGCCGTAGCAACTTCTTTCTAGATATGTCTCCTGAGGCAAGGGAAACAAAAAGGAAACAAAAACTATTGGGAGTACATCAAAATAAAAGGCTTCTGCACAGCAAAGGAAACAATCAACAAAACTAAAAGGCAACCTATGGAATGGGAGAAGATATTTGCAGATGATATATCTGATAATGGGTTAGTATCCAAAATATATAAAGAACTTATAAAACTCAACACCCCAAAAATGAATAATCCAATTAAAAGTGGGTAGAAGACATGAACATTTTTCCAAAGAAGACATACAGATGGCCAATAGACACATGAGAACATGCTCAACATCACTTATCAGGGAAATGCATATCAAAATTACAATATAACATCACCTCATACCTGTCAGAATAGCCAAAATCAAAAACATAAGAAACAACAAGTGTTGGTGAGGATGTGGGTGTTGGTGAGGATGTGGAGAAAAAGCAGCCCTCTTGCACTTTTTGTGGAAATGCAAACTGGTGCAGCCACTGTGGAAAACATCACGGAAGTTCCTCAAGAAGTTAAAAACAGAACTACCCTATGATCCAGCAATTGTACTACTAGGTATTTACCCAAAGAATACAAATATACTAATTCAAAGGGATACATGCACCCTAATATTTATAGCAGCATTATCTGTAATAGCCAAACTATGGAAGCAGCCCAAGTGTCCATTGACTGATGAATGGATAAAGAAGAGGTGGTGTATTTATACACAATGGAATATGACTCAGCCATCAAAAAGAATGAAATCTTGCCATTTGCAATGACTTGGATGGAGCTAGACAGTATTATGCCAAATGAAATAGGTCAGTCAGAGAAAGACAAAGACCATATTTCACTCATATGTGGAATTTAAGAAACAAAACAAATAAGCAAAGGGAAAAAAAGAGAGAGAGAGTGGAAAACCAAGAAACAGACTCCTAACTAAAGAGAACAAACTGATGGTTACCAGAGGGAAGATGGGTGGGGGAATGGGTGAAGTAGGTGATGGGGATTAAGGAGAGCTCTTGTGATGAGCACTAGGTGATGTATGGAAGTGTTGAATCACTATATTGTACACCTGAAACTAATAGAACAGTGTATGTTAACTAACTGGAATTAAAATAAAAACTTAAAAAAAATATTTTCCTGCCTCCTTTCCTAAATTGGAGAAAGTAGGATATATATATATATCATTTATATATAAATACATAATATATACACATACATAAATATATACATTTATATATATGTAGGTTGCAGTTTTATTTTTTATTTTATTTTATTTTTTGTGAATCCTAATTTTTATTTATTTTTGTCTTTTTATTTTTTTTTTAAGATTTTCTTTTCTTTTTTATTATGTTTAGTTAGCCACCACATAGTACATCATTAGTTTTTGATGTAGTGTTCAGTGATTCATTAGTTGTGTAAAACACCCAGTGCTCATCACAACATGTGCCCTCCTTAATACCCATCCCCCAGTCACCACATCCCCCACCCTCTTCCCTTCTGCAACCCTCAGTTTGTTTCTCGGAGTCCAGAGTCTCTCATGGTTTGTCTCCTCTGATTTCTTCCCCTTCAGTTTTCCCTCCCTTCCCCTTTGGTGTCCTCCGTGCTATTCCTTATATTCCACATATGATGAAACCATATGATAATTGTCTTTCTCTGCTTGACTTATTTCACTTAGCATAATTCCCTCCAGTTCTATCCATGTCGATGCAAATGGTGGGTATTCATCCTTTCTGATGGCTGAGTAATATTCCATTGTATATATGTACCACATCTTCTTTATCCATTCATCTGTTGAAGGGCATCTCAGTTCCTTCCACAGTTTGGCTATTGTGGACATTGCTGCTGTGAACATTTTGGGGTGCATGTGCCCCTTCTTTTCACTACATCTCTATCTTTGGGGTAAATACCTAGTAGTGCAATTGCTGGGTCATAGGGTAGCTTTATTTTTAACTTTTTGAGGAAACTCCATACTGTTTTCCAGAGTGGCTGTACCAGCTTGCATTCCCACCAACAGTGTAAGAGGGTTCCCCTTTCTCCATATCCTTGCCAACATTTGTTGTTTCCTACCTTTTTAATTTTTGCCATTCTAACTGGTATCTCATTGTGGTTTTGATTTGAATTTCCCTGATGGCTAATGATGATGAACATTTTCTCATGTGTCTGTTAGCCATTTGTATGTCTTCTTTGGAGAAGTGTCTGTTCATGTCTTCTGCCCATTTCTTGACTGGATTATTTGTGTTTTGGGTGTTGAGTTTGAGAAGTTCTTTATAGATCTCGGATGCCAGCCCTTTATCTGTAATGTCATTTGAAAATATCTTCTCCCATTCCATGGGTTGCCTCTTAGTTTTGTTGACTATCTCCTTTGCTGTGCAGAAACTTTTTATCTTGATGAAGTCCCAAAAGTTCATTTTTGCTATTTGTATTTTTTAAAAGATCTTATTTATTTATTTGAGAGAGACAGAGAAAGGGAGAGTGAGAGCGGGGGGGGGGAGGGGCAGTGGAGAGGGAGAAGCAGACTCCCTGCTGAGCAGTGAGCCTGATGTGGAGTTGGATCCTAGGACCCTGGAATCATGACCTGAGCCAAAGGCAGATGCTTAACTGACTGAGCCACACAGGCACCCCAGAAAGCAGGATTTAATCTGCTTTTTTGAACCCACCATCCAAATGCCACCAAGAACATAGCAATAATGAAAACAGTGAGGGTTTTTTGCTTTATGCAGTGGGGAGAACATACTCCAGAGAACCTTGGAAGTGCCCCAGTAAGGGGGAGTTGGGAAGGGTGTCTTACAGGGTTTGAGCTTGTGCTGGATAATTCTGAAGATGGAGTTAGAGAAATGGGATCAGTTCAGAACAGGGTATCTCAAAAGTTTTATTTAGGAGGTGGAGGATTAAAATAGAGATGTCACAGGTAAAGAAATAGCAATAATGTAAAGAAAGGAGATATTAGTTAATAACTGATGTTGATCCTTTTGGGGGTCATGAAAAGGCTTTTCTGTGTCTCTTTCTGAGCATTGTTTTGCACTTTCTCAAAATAAAAATGTACTTCAAACTGCATTAGTAAGAAATAGCATTTACTGAACACCCATTACAGACCAAACATTCTTCCAAGCAATTTACATATATTAACACATGTAATTCTCACAACAACCCTAGGAAAGAAGTTGTTATGATCTCAGTGTACAAGTAAGGAAATTAAGATATAGAGATTTATATAATTTGTTCAAGTTCATACTGCTAATAAGGATACAGCCAGAATTCAAATTGAGACACCTTTTTCCAGAGGATAAGTAGTGTACTATATTTAAGTATCTGTACAAAGTATCTTTCCCTATATTCTTAGGCCAGAATTAAAGTTTCAATTTTAAGTAATTAACTTTTTTTCTGCTGGAGTCGTGATGACTAGTTTCAGAACATACCTGCATTTGACTAGTAGGAAAAGTCAGGGAGTGGTAGGAAAGACTGCATTGCTTGACTGTGGATAGAGCCAAGAATCCTTAGGTCTTTGGAAGATTAGAAATGAGCTAAGCCACTCTGGAAAGCAGCAAAAAGGGTGAGGAGAAGCAGGGAGTCCTGTAGAAGAGAAGTGCAAAAATGGGATTTGGAATCAGATGGACTGAAGTCTGAATCCTTTTTTTAAAAAAATATTTTATTTATTTATTTGACAGAGAGAGAGAGAGATAGTGAGAGCAGGAACACAAGCAGGGGGAGTGGGAGAGGGAGAAGCAGGCTTCCCGCTGAGCAGGGAGCCCAATGTGGGGCTCAATCCCAGGACCCTGAATCCTTGAACCAATCATCATTCACTAGTTGTATGGCCTCAAGTGTCCTAATGTTAAATTATTTAAAATTTAAAAAAAAATTTGAGTACAGTTGACACACAGTGTTACATTAATATCAGGTGTACAATGTAGAGATTCGCTAAGTTTATGTATTATACTATGTTTGCTATAAGTGTAGCTACCATCTGTCACCATACAGTGCTATTAGAATATTACTGACTTCCATGACTGGAAGCCTATATCTCCCACTCCCCTTCATCCATTTTTTCCATTCCCTAATCCCCTTGCCTTCTGGTAACCATCAGGTTGTTCTATTTTTGGTCTGTTTTTGCTTTTTGTTTGTTTATTCATTTTTTTTTTTTAGATTTTACATATGATTGAAATCATATGGTATTTGTCTTTCTCAGTCTGACTTATTTCACTTAGTATAATATCCTCTAGGTCCATCCATATTGTTGCAAATGGCACTATCAAATCCTTTATTATGGCTGCATAATATTCCATTGTATTGTCTATCTCGAGAAAGAAAAACAAAGCTGGAGGCATCACAATTCTGGGTTTCAAGATACACTACAAAGCTGTAGTCATCAAAACAGTACGGTACTGGCACAAAAACAAACACACAGATCGATGGAACAGAATAGAGAACCCACAAATAAACCCACAATTATATGGTCAATTCATCTATGACAAGGGAGACTAGAATATACAATGTGGAAAAGACAGTCTCTCCAATAAATTCTTTTTTTTAAAAAAAGATTTTTTTTTTTTTTTTTACTTATTTGACAGAGAGAGATATAGGGAGAGAGGGAACACAAGCAGAGGGAGTGGGAGAGGGAGAAGCAGCCTTCCCACGGAGCAGGGAGCCCAATGCGGGGCTTGATCCCAGGGCCCTGGGACCATGACCTGAGCCGAAGGCAGACGTTTAATAACTGAGCCACCTAGGCGCCCCTCTCCAATAAATTCTTAATCTGTAAAATATAAAATTTTTCCACACCATAGTTTTTTTTTCTTTTAAGAATAAAAAATTTTAAAAAGCACATCAAGTGTTTAGTACAGTGTTTGTACAGTATGGTTCTCTAGTACCATGGAGTTAGGGGCTAAGTGATTAATGAGTGGTAAATATTGATGTTATCTGATATTGGCATCCTGAAATCTCCATAAGCAACCTGAGTTCTCTTTAGTCAGCTAGGTTATATCCCTTGATTCTCTTCTCTCTTTGTTCCAGGTGTTGTTTCATATGTTAGTGAAGACATGGAAGGGTTAAATAATCTTTTCTACTTATTTTACCTGAATTCCAGTTATCAGTCCTGTGTGGGGACTTTGATTGCCCCTCAGTGGGTCTTGACTGCAGCACACTGCTTCTTACCGTAAGTGATGGGGATCTGTCCACTCTGTTCCAAGGCTCCAAGACTCCCTAAATACATGTGTTGGTTTATATACATATTGATGTGTACCTGCAACCATATCTCTTGGTATATAACTCTAGAGTATATAATTAGGAGTGGAATTGCTGGATAATAGAGGATGCAAATGTTCACTTTTGCACATCTTCCAGCAATTTATAAGCATTTTCCCACATTGGGTATTGTCAAACATTTTTACTATTTTGCTGATGTGTCAAATTTCTTGCTATGCTCTTAATTTTGTTATCTTTATTAGTAGTGATGATTGGAATAATTTTTTCTCCTTCTCCACCCTCCTCCTTCTGCTAATAATGTTTCTTCTGGGAAATTCTCTTTCATGTTTTTGAACATTTTGTGAATTTTTAAAAAATTGCTTTGTAGGATTTCTATAAATGTTCTAGTTATTACTCTTTTGTCAATTACATATGTTGAAAATATCTTTTTCCAGTTTGTGGCTTGATCTTCTCTTTACAGTGTATTTTGATAAAAGCTCTTAACTTGAGTATAATTCAACTTAACACTTAAATTATCAATCTTTATTTCTGGTAAATAGACTCAAAATGGTTGAAAGACCTCAATGTGAGACAGGAGTCCCTCAAAATCCTAAAGGTGAACGCAGGCAGCAACCTCTTTGACCTTGGCTGCAGCAACTTCTTCCTAGAAACATCGTCAAAGGCAAGGGAAACAAAGGCAAAAATGAACTATTGAGACTTCATCAAGATAAAAAGCTTTTGCAAAGCAAAGGAAACAGTCAACAAAACCAAAAGACAACCGACAGAATGGGAGAAGATATTTGCAAATGACATATCAGATAAAGGGCCAGTACCCCAAATCTATAAAGAACTCATCAAACTCAACACCCAAAGAACAAAGAATCCAATCAAGAAATGGGCAGAAGACATGAACAGACATTTCTGTAAAGAAGACATCCAAATTGTCAACGGGCACATGAAAAAGTGCTCAACATCACTTGGCATCAGGGAAATCCAAGTCAAAACCTCAGATATCACCTCAGACCAGTCAGACTGCCTAAAATTAACAAGTCAGGAAACGACAGATGTTGGCGGGGATGCGGAGAAAGGGGAACCCTCCTACACTGTTGGTGGGAATGCAAGCTGGTGCAGCCACTCTGGAAAACAGTATGGAGGTTCCTCAAAAAGTTGAAAATAGAGCTACCATATGGCCCAAAATTGTACTACTGGGTATTTGCCCCAAAGATACAAGTTAGTGATCTGAAGTGGTATGCGCACCCCAATGTTTATAGCAGCAATGTCCACAATAGCCAAACTATGGAAAAAGCCAAGATGTCCATTAACAGATGAATGGATAAAGAAGATGTGGTATGTGTGTATACACACACACACACACAGGAATATTATGCAGCCATCAAAAACCCCAAAATCTTGCCATTTGCAACGACGTGGATGGAACTAGAGGGTATTATGCTAAGTGAAATAAGTCAACCAGAGAAAGACATGTATCATATGATCTCACTGATACGAGGAATTCTTAATCTCAGGAAACAAACAGGGTTGCTGGAGTGGTGGAGGGTGGGAGGGATGGGGTGGCTGGGTGATAGACATCGGGGAAGGGATGTGCTACGGTGAGCGCTGTGAATTTTGTAAGACTGATGAATCACAGACTTGTACCTCTGAAACAATACATTATATGTTTTTAAAAAAAGAAGATAGTAGGAAGGGAAAAGTGAAGGGGGAGAAATCGGAGGGGGAGATGAACCATGGGAGACTATGGACTCTGAGAAACAAACTGAGGGTTCTAGAGGGGAGGGGGGAGGGGGGAGGGGGATGGTGATGGGTATTAAAGAGGGCATGTACTGAATGGAACACTGGGTGTTATATGCAAACAATGAATCATGGAACACTATATCAAAAACTAATGATGTAATGTATGGTGATTAGCATAGCATAATAAAATAAAATTTAAAAAAATAATTATGACTTTATTATAATTTGTGATGTCTGATAGGGTAGGCCAGCCATGTTTTTCTCTATCAGGAACACTTAGGTATTTTTTAAAATAAATTTTAAAATCAACTTGTCAAGTTCTATAAAAAACTCTGTTGGGATTTATTTGGAATTGCTTTGACTCTTGTATCCATTGGGAAGAATTAATATTTTTCTGATAATGATTATTCCTAGCCATGGATCTGGCATATCTCTCTACTTATTTCGTTCTCCCTTTGATGGATTTCAAGTTTTATATTATATGCATACATGTCTTGTACATATCTTATTAAATTTATTCTTAAAGCGCTTTATATTTTTCTATTATATTTTTAATTGATGTACTTTCAGAAAATTATATTTTCAGTCTATTAGCAATGATGGAAATGCAGTTGTATTCATAAATATATCTAATGGCATGTTGTTTTGTTATATTCTCTTACTATTTCTAGTAATTTATGTATATGTTCCTGTGGATTTTCTATTAACCATCTTTGAAAAGGGCCACTTTTTTTTTGTTTTGTTTTTAAAAGTTTTTTTATTTATTTGACACACAGAGAGAGAGAGCGAGAGCAGGAACACAAGTAGGGGGAGTGGGAGCTTCCAGCTGAGCGGGGAGCCCAGTGTGGGGCTCGATCCCAGGACCCTTGGATCACAACCTGAGCTGAAGGCAGACGCTTAATGACTGAGCCACCCAGATGCCCCTGAAAAGGGCCATTTTCATTATTATTTTAATTCTAAATAATTTTTAAGAATTTCCATATGATTAAATCTTTCATTCCTAAGTTTAGAATTTGGAGCGGTAAGTTTTGGGGGCTAACTTTCCAAATTAAAAGAAAATCTTTGAGTTCTAGTTTAATTGTTTTGTGGGCAGAGAGTGTTATTGATTCTTCTAAAAGAATTGAGACTTGCTTTTTGGACCAGTATAAAGTCAATTTTTATAACTCCTTGTGTGTTTGAAAGAATGTACACTCTCTAATTTTAGGATAGAAGTTTCTCTATATATCAAACTTGAATTGTGTAGTTCAAGTCTTTGGTATCCTTACTATTCTTTTTTTTTGCTTAATATCAATAATTTAGAAATTTGCATTGAAATATTCTTCTGTATTTGGATTGATCAAAATAGTCCTATATATTTTATTACTTTTTGTTTTTTAAAAATATTTTTAGGCCATTTTATTAAGTATATATAAGTTCATGTACATTTATAAATGTAGGTGCTTTGTGCATTCCCGATAAATCAAAATTGTGATTGTCATTACTTTCTCTCATATAGGTACTATTTTTTGTCTTAAAGCCTATTTTTCAGATATTAATATGCCAATCCTGTGTTTTTTTTTTTTTTTTGGTTGGTTGGCATTGTCCTGGTATATCATTTTACATCTTTTCTACCTTTCTGTATCTTTTTCATTTAAATATGTCTATTAATTTACATATAGTAGGATTTAAAAAATGCAATTTACAATTTCTGTCTTTTAACTGGAGAGTTTAGGCCATTGTGTTTATATTGATTATTGCTATACTCAGACTTGTTTCTACCTATTTTGAATTTCTACTCTTTTATATTTGTCTAAAAATGCTTTTGCTCTATTATTTGATTAATATTTTAGATACCTTTTAATTCTTTCATTTTTGTGGAATATACACAATTTCTTTTTTTTTTAAAGATTTTATTTATTTATTTGAGAGAGTGAATGAGAGAGAGAGAGCACATGAGAGGGGGGAGGGTCAGAGGGAGAAGCAGACTCCCTGCCGAGCAGGGAGCCCGATGCGGGACTCGATCCCGGGACTCCAGGATCATGACCTAAGCCAAAGGCAGTCGCTTAACCAACTGAGCCACCCAGGTGCCCAAATATACACAATTTCTATTCTTTTAGCCATTGCTTTATAAATTTTAATATGGAGATTTAATGTAACAGAGTCTAAAGTTAAACAATATTTGAATGCCCTTTTTTATTTCAAGTTTTTATTTAATTTTTAGTTAGTTAACATATATGGTAAAATTGGTTTCAGGTGTAGAATTTAGTGATTCATCACTTAAATATAGCAGTCAGTGCTCATCACAAGTGCCCTCCTTTATACGCATCACCCATTTATTTAGCCCATCCCCTGCCCACCTCCCTCCATCAGCCCTCACTTTGTTCTCTATAGTTAAGAGTCTCTTCTGGTTTGCTTCCCTCTCTCTTTTTTCCCCCTTCCCTATATTCATCTGTTTTGTTTCTTAAATTCCACATGAGTGAAATCATATGGTATTTGTCTTTCTCTGACTGACTTGTTTCACTTAGCATAATGCTGTCTAGCTCCATGTATGTTATTGCAAATGGCAAGATTTCATTGTTTTTGTTGGCTGAGTAATATTCCATTGCATATATATACACCACCTCTGCTTTATCCATTCATCAGTCAATGGATACTTGGGCTGCTTCCATAGTTTGGCTATTACAGATAATGCTGCTATAAACATTGGGGTATATGTAGCCCTTTGAATTGGTATATTTGTTTCTTTTGGGCAAATCCCTAGTAGTACAATTGCTGGATCATAGGTTAGTTCTATTTTTAATTTTTTGAGGAACATCCATACTGTTTTCAGAGTGGCTGCACCAGTTTGCATTCCCAACAGTGTATGAGGGTTCCCCTTTCTCTGCCTCCTTACCAACATCTGTTGTTTCCTGTGTTGTTAATTTTAGCCATTCTGACAGGTGTGAGATGATATCTCATCACGGTCTTGACTTGCATTTCTCTGATGCTGACTGATGTTGAGCATCTTTTCATGCATCTGTTGGCCATCTGGATGTCTTCTTTGGAAAAATGTCTGTTCATGTCTTCTGCCCAATTCTTAACTTTATTTTTTGGGTGTTGAGTTTGATAAGTTCTTCATAGATTTTGGATACTAGCCCTTTATCAGATATGTCATTTGCAAATATCTTCTCCCATTCTGTAGGTTGCCTTTTAGTTTTATTGATTGTTTCCTTTGCTGTGCTGATGCTTTTTATCTTGATGAAGTCGCAATAGTTCATTTTTGCTTTTGTTTTCTTTGCCTCTGGTGGTGTGTCTAGCAAGAAGTTGCTGTGGCCGAGCTCAAAGATATTGTTGCCTGTGTTCTCCTCTAGGATTTTGGTGGTTTCCTGACTCACATTTAGGTCTTTCATCTGTTTTGAATTTATTCTTGTGCATGGTGTAAGAAAGGGGTCCAGTTTCATTCTTCTGCATGTGGCTGTCCAGTTTTCCTAATACCATTTATTGAAGAGACTGTCTTTTTTCCATTGGATATTTCCTGTTTTGTCAAAGGTTAGTTGACCTTATAGTTGTGGGTCCATTTCTGGGCTCTCTATTCTGTTCCATTGATTTATGTGTCTGTTTTTGTGCCATTACTATACTGTCTTGATGACTACAGCTTTGTAATACAGCCTGAAGTCCAGAATTGTGATACCTCCAGCTTTTCTTTCCTTTTTCAGGACTGCTTTGGCTATTCAGGGTCTTTTGTGGTTCTATATAAATTTTAGGATTGTTTGTTTTAGCTCTGTGAAAAATGCTGGTGATATTTTGATAGGGATTACATTAGATGTGTAGATTGCTTTGGGTAATATAGATATTTTACCAATATTTGTTCTTCCAATCCTTGAGCATGGAATGTCTTTCCATTTTTTTGTTTCCTCTTCAATTTCTTTCATAAGCATTCTCAAGTTTTCAGATACAGATCTTTTACCTCTTTGGTTAAATTTATTCTTAGGTATCCTATGGTTTTTGGTGCAATTGTAAATGGGATTGATTCCTTGATTTCTCTTTCTGCTGCTTCATTATTGGTGTATAGAAATGCAACAGATTTCTGTATGGTGATTTTATAGCCTGTGACTTTGCTGAATTCGTGTATCAGTTCTAGTAATTTTCTGGTGGAGTCTTTCAGGTTTTCTATATAGAGCATCATGTCATCTGCAAATAGTGAAAGTTTGACTTCTTCCTTGCCAATTTGGATGCCTTTTATTTCTTTTTATTGTCTGATTGCTGTGGTTGGGACTTCCAGTACTATGTTAAATAACAGTGATGAGAGTGGACATTCCTGTCTTGTTTCTGACTGTAGAGGAAAAGCTCTCAGTTTTTTCCCCATTGAGCATGGTATTAGCTGTGGTTCTTTCACATATGGCCTTTATGATGTTGAAGAATGTTCCTTCTATACCTACTTTCTTGAGGGTTTTTATCAAGAATGGATCTGTATTTTGTCAAATGCTTTTTCTGCATCTCTTGAGAGGATCAAAATGTTCTTATCCATTCTTTTATTAATATTGTGTATCACATTGATTGATTTGGGAATCTTAAACCACCCTTGCAGCCCAGGAATAAATCCTACTTGATTGTGGTGAGTAATTCTTTTAATGTACTGTTGGATTGGATTTGCTAGTATCTTGTTGAGAATTTTTGCATCCATGTTCATCAGGGATATTGGCCTGTAATTCTCCTTTTTAGTGGGGTCTTTGTCTTGTTTTGGAATCAAGGTAATGCTGGCTTTGTAGAATGAGTTTGGAAGTTTTCCTTCCATTTCTATTTTTTAGAACAGTTTAGAAAATAGATATTCTTCTTTATTATCTTTATTTTTATTTATTTTATTTTATTTTAAAGATTTTTATTTATTTATTTGAGAGAGAGAATGAGAGACAGAGAGCACGAGAGGGAAGAGGGTCAGAGGGAGAAGCAGACTCCCTGCCGAGTAGGGAGCCCGATGCGGGACTCGATCCAGGGACTCCAGGATCATGACCTGAGCTGAAGGCAGTCGCTTAACCAACTGAGCCACCCAGGTGCCCTATTTTTATTTATTTTAGAAAGAAAGAGCATGTGAGTGGAGGGGGGGGGCAGAAGGAGAGAGAGACTCTCAAGCAGACTCTGCATTGAACACAGAGCCTGATGTAGGGCTCAGTCTCAAGACCCTGTGATCATAACCTGAGCCAAAATCAAGAGTCAGTTGCTTAACTGACAGAGCCACCCAGGCGCCCTGGTATTAACTCTTCTTTAAATGTCTGGTAGAATTCCCCTGGGAAGCCATCTGTTTTGGTTACTGATTCAATTTCTTTGCTGGTTATAAGTCTGTTCAAATTTTCTATTTCTTCCTGTTTCAGTTTTGGTAGTTTGTATGTTTCTAGGAACTTACCCATTTCTTCCAGATTGCCCAGTTTGTTGGCATATACTTTTTCATAGTATTCTCTTAGAATTGCTTGTATTTCTGTGGTGTTGGTTGTGATCTCTCCTCTCATTCATGATTTTATTTATGTGGGTCCTTTCTCTTTTCTTTTTGATAAGTTTGGTAGGGGTTTATCAATTTTATTAATTCTTTGAAACCAGCTCCTAGTTTTGTTGATCTGTTCTACTGTCTTGTTTCTATGTTGTTTATTTCCTGCTCTAGTCTTTATTATTTCCCTTCTTCTGCTGGCTTTAGGCTTTATTTGCTGTTCCTTTTCTAGCTCTTTTAGGTGTAAGGTTAGGTTCTCGTAGGCCTTCTTAGTTATAGTCCATCCATATCCCTCAGAGGGAACCACTATTCTCTTGTTTTTCCACCACAGTTTAGTTTTGCATGCTGTAGAGTTGCCTTAAGCTGAAGTTCACTCACTCTAATTTGCCTGAATCATCTATTTATCATGAACTCTTTTTTCAATATAAACCTCTGTATTTACTTATAAACATATTTTATGATAAGTTGAATCACAAAATTTCTTAAGGGAAGGAAAAAAGAGAAATAGAGGAAGGATAAAAGAAAATATTAGAGGGCACAGTTTTAGATATTAAATTAACACTGTAAGCACCAATGACTTCCCTTTAGCAAGAAAGGAGAATAATCTTAGCAACAGAAAAAGCCAATTTGACAAACACAGATGCACAAGAGAGTTACTACAACTGATTTAAACAATAAGTTGGGGCCTAACAATTCCATCAAGTTGTATAATTAAAACACCAGTTCTCATTAATTCCCAAGGTATGGAAATGGAGTGATAGGGGTCATTAAGTGATCTCTAATTTAGAAAGACAAGAGAGAAAGAATCTTAACATGAAGGTTTCTTCCCTTTCTGTTCTAATGTATCTGTCAAATGAACAATTTTGCTCTTGTCAAAAGTTCCTCCCTGTGGCCACTGAAATTTCATATTGTTCTGGAGGAATTATGCCAATTGGAGAGATATCATATGAATTTAAACACAAAGGGAGCATGTGTTTGGTATAGAGAACCAAATAGACTGAGATGATCTAATGAGAAGTGCAACAGTCAGTAAAAACAACTTGGCCAAAGACCAGTCATTCCCACCTGGGGGCCCAGCAAAATCCTTCACTGCAAGCAGATGTAACAAAGTATGACAGTTCTCAGGAACACAGCAAAACTAAGGAAAGTCCTTATAAAGTCTAATGTCTTGTAAAAGTGACCCAAAGCAAAATTTGTCTAAAGGATGTTGCTCTAATGAGAACTTTTAAACTTGTCAGTCCTTGGGCTTGGCTCAAGGATGAATTTATCAGGAATTATCAGACAGGGTGGCCGCCTTGGGTGGGTCAGTCAGTTAAGCAAATGACTCTTGATTTTGGCTGAGGTCATGATCTTAGGGTTGTGGGATCAAGCCCCGTGTGGGACTCAGTGCAGAGTCTGCTTGTCCCTTCCCCTTCACCACCCCAGATAATTCCTGAAGGCACCATTCACATTATAGTCTATGTGAATGGCAGCCCATTGGCTTGTACAATGCACAATCTGCATTCCTGTCCTATCTCTTTATTTTTATTTTAATTTTTAAAAAATGTTTTATTTATTTATTCATGAGAGTCAGAGAGAGAGAGAGAGAGGCAGAGGGAGAAGCAGGCTTCCCGCCGAGCAGGGAGCCCGATGCGGGGCTCGATCCCAGGACCCCGGGATCATGACCTGAGCCGAAGGCAGACGCTTAACCATCTGAGCCACCCAGGCGCCCCTTTATTTTAATTTTTTAAGTATTTATTTATTTTGGAGAAGGAGAGCATGAGTGCGAGTGGGGGTGGGGAAGGGGAAAGGACAAGCAGACTGCACTGAGTCCCACACGGGGCTTGATCCCACAACCCTGAGATCATGACCTCAGCCAAAATCAAGAGTCAGATGCTTAACTGACTGACCCACCCAAGGCGGCCACCCTGTTTTATCTCTTTAGACTTTATAACTCTCTACAAGGTGACAAAGACAGACTGAGAGGCATATGGTACCGTTGTTAGGAGACAATATAATCTTAGCATTTGGGAGCTCAACAAAACAATCGGTGCTCAGTACCAATGTGGTACTTATCTCACTCTTGTGGTTGGAGAAATACCTGAGTGGGAGACTCAGGGGCCTCACTGGAGTGCCCTGTTCTGAATTTAGAGTCTTGAGCCATGTTAGTGAGTGGATCTCAACTGGATCTCAATGGAACATCTAGGATTTTTGACTATTGTTTTCCCAAAGGACCACCAGAAAGCCCTGTTAATCCAGCAGTTTTGATAGACATGAGTAGAGCATAGTATATTCAGATGATTCTCCTTAGCTTTAGAATATTTAAACTCTCAAAGCTGTTACTCACTTCCTCTGTACAATTTCACATTTCCTATTCCCCTCAACTCCCAAAGGAGCCTCCCTAACAAAACCTACTAGTCTCATAAAAGCCTTGACTATCCATTTACACCCTTCTTTCTACTGTTTCTAGGTCTTGAATTGGAGCTTCTCTCTAGAATTATTCTAAGAGTAGAGTCTAAGCCATTGCATTGCTTAATTCCTGAAGGCACCATTCACATGACCACATGTGGCAGCTACACATAAAGGATTAAGTGCATAAAAATGAGAGGAAAAGGCTAAATGGGTTACCATAGAAGGAAATTGTGTGTGTGTGTGTGTGTTTAGCCTTGGGATCTGGGAGTATTAATCTTTTTTCTCTTTTTCATTTTTCAGAGATCTTCAGATCATCTTTTATGGCAGTTCCACAAATCTTCGAGGCTTTACTGGGGAGATTGTACCTTATGAGAGGATCATTATTCACCCAAACTTCACTGTTACCTCTCCTAAAGATGACCTCATGCTGATAAAGCTGCCTCTACCTTTTACCTTCTCCACCAAAATTTTTCAGTTGCCTACTCTCAAGAATGCAGTTAAAGATTGCTTGATTCACACTTGGTTAGACAACAAAGACTTTATTGGTGAGTGACTATCAAAAAGAAGAGTTAGTTCTTGGATATATTCACATCTTTAGGATCTCTAAGGAATTAGGGGAAGGAATTGGAACTTATAGGGCTAGTGCCAGATTTCTAAGCACATGTGTAAAGCTAGAAATGGAACAACAGTATTGGCTTTCTAGAGTAGAAGTGATCTTAATTAGGGCTTTGGGAATCAAATCCTAAATCAAGGTGTTGCGTGAATGTATCACATTGGCACACACCACAGGGGGTAGAATCTGAGGTCTATGTTTGAGTATTGATTCTAACATTCATTATAGGTTTATGAACAAATTCTTTCACTTCTTGAATCTTAATTTGCAAATTGATAAGAATCATATTTTCCCTTTACTTAATAGGAGTGATATTGTTATCAATTACAAGAACGATAGTAACTACCATTTGTCGATCACTACTTATGTACCAGGCATGAAGCATCCTATACATATTATATAGTCATCATCACATATCATGTAGATAAGTTTCCTTGGAATTTATATCTTATAAGACAGGAAACTAAGACTCAGGGAAATTAGTTATTCAAGATCATGAACTTGGCAATGGCAGAGCTTGGATTCAGATCTTGTTTGATATGTGGAGTGTCTTTTCAGCAACCACCCCTTGATCCTGATCATCTGTCAGAGATGATAAATTGAGCAGGAGGATGTGTTTGATCCATGGTCGTTCATTCTTACTGAGAGGAAGCCCTGAAGGAGGAGGAGGCAGGGTGCCTTATGGAAAGGCAAACAGGAATCAAAGTCTCCTTATTTCTTGTGCTTAGGAAATTCAAACCATAAGCTGCAAAGAGTCAAGATTCAATTGAGCTCTAATATAAACTGCAAAAAATTACTGGGTGAAAAACTCCTTGAAGACATGTTCTGTATAGGACCCATGCTAGGAAGCCAAGAGCCCTGCAAGGTAAGTCTTCTTACCTCATTTGCCTCTAAGCTCAGTCTCTACTCTTTGGGTCTCTCATCGTTCTTCGAGGGACTGGATTTTTCAGTCAGGCTATGAGTTCAGAGAGTAAGGTGGCTGAAGAGTGATGACTCTTTCTTCTCCACCCTGTGATAGAGATGAAAGAAATAGATTTTGGGATGGAAAGCTATCTTCCAGCTACTGCTTGGAAATATCTGTGTAGGGATGACTGGGAGGTGTAGGGGTCATTAGTGCAATGGAAAGAAGCTTTCATACTGTATTCTTATATCTTGGACCCCTTTGCATGGCAAATGTAGTAGCTTTCATTTTTGTTCAGGTGTTGAGGAAATCTCAGGTGGGAAGGAATTTCTGATCCCTCTACTCTATCTGGCAGGTGGTCACAGCTGCACCAGCCATATGTGGCGGTGAATTACGAGGAATTTTGTCTTGGGAAACTGGATGTATTCTAACAGGATACACTGTTGTCTTCACTGACCTACACAGCTACATTCCATGGATCAAGAACATTATGTCTACAAAATAAGCTGATATAGAGCTCCATTGACACCTTTACCTCCGAGCTGATCCACAGCAACCACATTATGTATCTCAGTTCCAGTCTTTCCTAGGATCTAGGCTTGATTGGAGTTCCAAAAGAGATCGTTGACTCCTGGGTGTTGGCATGACTCTAGTCTCTTTAACTGCTTCTTTGCTTATTCCTAACTCATGACTTTTTATAACATTGAAAACATGAGTGCTGGTCAGGAAGTGGAATTCACCCAGGAATCTTTTTGGATTCTACCAACTCAGGTATTTCTGTTAAAATACTCTCTGCTTTATCTTAATGCAGAAAACAAGTGGAAATGAGGGATAATAACTACCAGGAGTCTATTTGGGCAAAGTGTAACCATATAGCTGAGCAGTAATTTGCCAAAAGTTGGTCAGATGATTAGTAATTTTTCTAATGACCAAGTATCTTCTGTGTAAATTGTGTGTGTGTGTGTGTGTGCATGGGTGGTTGTAGTTAGTTCCCGTTAGTTACTTAAAAGATCTATAGAATTCAGATTTGCTTAGGTTTACTGAGACCGCCCAAAGGTCATTGTAATATTTGGAATAAATAATGATTTCTGTATTTTGAACAAAAGCTGTAATGCATATTCATAAATGATAGGATGGGATTTTTCCCAATACATTTTCCTTCTGGTTTACTGCTTTTTATTTAAAATCACACATACTTGCTTAAAGGGGCACAAACTGGTGGAGTTCATGAGGATTTTGCCTTGGAGCTTTTATACATGCCTCTGAATACACCTTCTATATGGTGCATGCACTCATGAGCACACACTTTCATCCACAAACACACTCAGAAGACGCTTGTTATTCCAAAAATGTGTTTTCCACATACTATTTTTCATTAATCCATGAGAGATTAAACCGATTTTAAACTAAAGCCTATCCATTTTCATATAAAATATTGAACATTCAAGAAATTTGTCTCTGAAATGTGAAATACATTTTTGTTTTGTCCCTTCCTGTGAATTATTGGGATTTCTTAAAATTCAAATTGCTATCCAGTTGATTAAATCACCTATTTTTACAGATTCACAAAACCAAAACATTTTACTTTTTAAGACTCTCATGGGGATCAGAGATAATGTGGGAAGTGCATTGTATGCAGAGAAACAATGTAGGAATTAGCAGTGGTTACTAATTTTGACAGTTTCCACCTCTTTCACCCTTTTGTTGCCTAGTTAATTCCTGCTACTCCTGGTTGCTAACAATCCTTTTCATCCTTGCCATATGCCAAGTTGTGTATTGTCATCAGCCAACTGAACTAGTTGCAAGCAAACTTTTTACTGGGGTGATCTTCCTAACAACCTACCCTGAGTCCTGTTCTCTCTTTTCTGGCCTCATGCTTACAGATCTTACTTTCTCCATTCCACTGTCATTGTTCCAGCCTGAGTCAGGTGTTTTAATTACAAGCCTTTTCTTATTGATTGGGTCATAAATTCTTCAATTTTGGGGTCTTTTTACTTCTTAATATCTTCTGGACTTGGGTTTTTTATGTATGAGTTACCTTCTATCTTTCTCATCTCATTCCTCAATTTGAAATGGAAAAGGTAAGTCTATCTATCCAGCTGTCTGTCTTATCTACTATCATCTATCTATCTGTTTATCTATCTATCATCTATCATCATCTATCTATCATCTATCTTTCTATCATCTATCATCATCATCATCTGTCTATCATCTATCATCTATCTATCTATCTATCTATCTATCTATCTATCTATATATCTACCATCTATTATCTATCTTCATCTATTATCTATCTATCTATCTATCATCTATCATCTATCTATCTATCTATCTATCTATCTATCTATCTATCTATCTATCTATCTATCTATCTATCATCTAATCATCATCTCATCACCATCTGTGTATCTAACTGAGCCAGGACTGTTTATCACACTAATTTTTGGAGTGTGTGAATACTTTTCTAATTATCCTATCAATTTCACCTAAACTCCAATCCTGTATATGACTGATTCCAAAGACTTTTGACTTTTTTCTTTTGTTTCTTTCTTTTTCTTTTTTCCTTCCTCCTTTCTTTCTTCCTTCCTTCCTTCTTCCTTCCTTCCTCTCTCTCTTTCTTTCTTTCTTTTTCTTTTCCTTTCACTATTCTCCATTTTAAGTTAGTCTACTAAGAATTTCAGGTATCACATCCACCTTCCTCTCCTGACATGCTGACCAACAACTGCTCATTTTCTTTCTGGTTCCTTTTTCTCTTTACATGGGCTAGGGCTAATGTTGCATGACCTTCTCTGTACTTTAAATACTTTTCATTTAAATGGATCCCTGATACCAAGCTACAGATTTCAGTACCATAATTGGAGAACACAGGAATGCTTGCCCTGTTTGGTCCAAGGATGGCTTTTCTCTGCACTCTGGTTCCCTATCCTGTCTCCAACCTTATGATTCAGTCATGTCTGACCTTCAGATCAGGAGGATGGGGATCACCTCTTGGGTACATAATTTTATTTATATAGTACTTCAAAGATCCCTTCTAAACTCATGTGTATATGTTACATATTTGGCTTTTATTTACCCCTCAGTGTGATTATAGGTCTTCATTTCTATTGGTTCCCTGCATTAACTCTTGTAAGCTCACCATATTTATTACACATACTTGCCTACCATTTACATGCTTCTGACATCACAACTTTTCTTCCTCAGTCCATGTCCTTCTTTGGAAATATGTAGGGGATTAATACTCAGTTTCAGTAGACTGTGATTCAGTTCTTAGCCTAGAATTAACAAACTGTAAATTTGGAAAATCAATGAGCTTTGGTTTTTAGATTTGCTTTATCTATAAACAAGAGTTAGACCTGGTGATCTTGGTGGTGGACACTGACTGCCCTCCCAGCGTCCACTCCACCCCTCCTCTGTTAGGTTACAGTCATGCTCTAGGGTGTGGCCTGCATTGACAAACTTATCAGTGAACTCCCTGAGTTTGTTTGGGGATGGATGCATGATGCACTTTGGCTTATTAAACATCATTCCCTCTACATTCAGTGCTGAGATAACATTGTAATGAGCTATTGTTGAGACCTTGTTTTGGGCATTGTGGCAGGTGAATGAGACAGAGCAGAGTTGCTGCTGTCACTCGGCAACCAGCAGGGAAGCTGCCTGAGGATGAAGTGCATCCACAGAGGAGGTCAAAACAAGAGAATTGCCCAGAAATGTAGCTGAAGTCCTGATAAAACCATTCCAGAATTTAAGTCTTCTCTCTGGATATTTTTTAGTTATATAATCCACTATGAAATTCCTCTCAGTGTTTAAGACAACTTGAATTGGGCTTTCCATTGCTATAATGAAAAATATCTCAAGATACAGTTTCCAAAGTTCCTTCTGTCTCTGTCATCAATCTAGACCAATGTGTGCTAAGTGTTTTATATATTCATTCTTATTAATTTTCATGGAATACATGTGGAGTAATTTTTATTAGACACAAACATTCTGCATCTCCTCAGATCTTCTCAACTGCCTCTTTGTTTTCAAAGGCTTTGCCTGTCTCCTTGATCATACTGCTACCACCTTTTTGGGGCTCTGTAAACTGGCTGGAGGCTGAGTTGAAGCTCTCAGCATGGATAGCTCTCATGCCCATAAGCTGAACCTATCCATGCCAAGTTACCACACTACTTTAAAGCTTGTATACAAAGGCACACTTTCAGGCCTTAGTTTGGGTTTTCTGAGTGACTGTTAAGGGGAAGATGGTATCATCATGAAATCTGAGTAGTTATAACCTGGGGTATGAACCTTGACGAATAAGAAATAAGAAGGGGGAGCCAGACAAAACTGTTCTCGCCCTTCCATGGGTTGCTCTGAGGTATGGGTTTGTCTCTCCTCTCTCCCTGCAGCTTTGCTTCATGTCTCTCCTTGCCTCACTTCCACTTACTCCTCACCCTTTCTGCCCTGATTTCGTAACTTTCAAATCATGGCAGGTCTTTAATCCTTGCCTCTGCCTCAAAAGGACCATCTTTATTCTAATAAGGCAACCGAAGTTCAGGGATGAGTTTGTTACTGGTCCATGGACTATCACTGTCCTGGTAATACTAGCACTACAAAAGCCTTGGAGTCTTGAGTTCTTTTTGCCATCTCTACCCCATATCTTCTTCCTACAACACGCACTCAGTGCTTGTGGACGTGAGTGGTTGGGAAGATGTCAAAGGGACTTATAATTTATCTATTTATGTATTAAGTAATTTATACTTCATGGCTTTCTTTCTTTAGAGATCGAATTATTTTAAGTTTTTTTTTATTATGTTCAGTTAGCGAGCATATAGTACATCATAAGTTTTTGTTGTAGTGTTCAACGATTCATTAGTTGCATATAACACCCAGTGCTCATCCCAACATGTGCCCTCCTTAATTCCCATCACCCAGTTACCCCCCCTCCCTTCTGTAACCCTCAGTTTGTTTCTCAGAGCCCAGAGTCTCTCATGGTTTGTCTCCCTCTCTGATTTCTTCCCATTCAGTTTTCCCTCCCTTCCCCTGTGGTCCTCCACTCCATCCCTTATGTTCCACATATGAGTGAAACCATATGATAATTGTCTTTCTCTGCTAGACTTATTTCACTTAGCATAATCCCCTCCAGTTCTATCCATGTCAATGCAAATGGTGGGTATTCATCCTCTCTGATGGCTGAGTAATATTCCATTGTATATATGTACCACCTCTTCTTTATTCATTCATCTGTTGAAGGGCACCTCGGCTCCTTCCACAGTTTGGCTATTGTGGACATTGCTGCTATAAACATTGGGGTGCATATGCCCCTTATTTTTACTACATCTATATCTTTAGGGTAAATACCTAGTAGTACAATTGCTGGGTCATAGTGTAGCTCTATTTTTAATGTCTTGAGGAACCTCCATACTGTTTTTCAGAGTGGTTGCACCAGTTTGCATTCCCATCAACAGTGTAAGAGGGTTTCCGTTTTCTCCACATCCTCACCAACACTTGTTTCCTGCCTTGTTAATTTTTGCCATTCTAACTGGTGTGAGGTGGTACCTCATTGTGGTTTGATCACTGAACAGTACATCAAAAGCTTATGATGTACTATATGTTGACTTAGTGAACATAAAAAACAAAACAAAAAAAAAGAAAAAAATAATTAACTGTGTGCTGGGGTAAATTATTTAAACCCTCTAAACCTCAGTTTTGTCATTCCAGGAAGGGGGATAATAATAATTAGTGACTAAGGGCTCAGACTATGGAGTTAGGCTGCTGACATTTGCATCCTGGCTTTATTACTTACAACTTATGAGAATCTTGGTTATGTTATATAAACTCTATCTCACTTTCCTTATATATTAAAATATTAAAATAGAGATAATGCTACTACTACCACATAGATGAGTTGTGGATTATATATTACATGTTATGTATCTAGTTCTTAAAAGATGGCATAGTACATAGTAAGATCTCCATAAATGTTAGATACTACTTTAGGAATAGGATGGTTGTAGTGGTTGAATGAGATAACCAATGTAAAGCATCTGACACATGATAGGTATGCAATAAATTGAAACCATTACTCGATATTAGATCCCTGAGAAACACATCACCTCTTTTTTTGCTACCCCAAATTATAATAATTTTGCCTTGGAAATCAGTTTCTATCTTAACTGTATTTTATTTACAAAACTTTTGATGTAACTTAATTTTATTGAGGTATAATTAACATACAGTGTTACATTAGTTTCAGGTATACAACATATTGATTCAACAATTCTATATATTACTGAGTGCTCATCATGATAAGTGTAGTCACCAACTATTACTGTACGATATTATTACAGTATTATTCACTGCATTTCCTATGCTGTACTTTTTATCTCCATGACTTTTTATTTTATAATTGTAAGTTTGTACCTCTAAATCCCCTTTACCTTTATCTGTTTCACCCCTCCCCTGCCCACCTCCCCTCCGGCAACCACCAGTTTGATTTCGCACATCACCTCTTTTTGAAGGTCACAACACATGTATACATGTATCAAAGAACATTTGGATTCTCAATTGGCAAAACTTTAAAAAAAATTTTTATTATGTTATTTTATTATGTTTTATTAGTCACCATACGATACATTATTAGTTTTTGATGTAGTGATCCACAATTCATTGTTTTCATATAACACCCAGTGCTCCATGCAGTATGTGCCCTCTTTAATACCCATCACCAGGCTAACCCATCCTCCCACCTCCTCCCCTCTAAAACCCTCAGTTTGTTTCTCAGAATCCATAGTTGCTCATGGTTCATCGCTCCCTCCGATTCCCCCCCTTAATTTTTCCCTTCCTTCTCCTAGTGTCCTCCATGCTATTCCTTATGTTCCACAAATAAGTAAAACCATATGATAATTGACTTTCTCTGCTTGACTTATTTCACTTAGCATAATCTCCTCCAGTCCATCCATGTTGATGTAAAAGTTGGGTATTCATCCTTTCTGATGGCTGAGTAATATTCCATTGTATATATGGACCACATCTTCTTTATCCATTCATCTGTTGAAGGGCATCTCGGCTCTTTCCACAGTTTGGCTACTGCAAACATTGCTGCAATGAACACTGGGGTGCATATGGCCCTTCTTTTCACTACGTCTGTGTCTTTGGGGTAAATACCCAGGAGTGCAATTGTTGGGTCATAGGGTAGCTCTATTTTTAATTTTTTGAGGCATCTCCACACTGTTTTCCAAAGTGGCTGTACCAACTTTCATTCCCACCAACAGTGTAAGAGGGTTCCCCTTTCTCCACAACCTCTCCAACATTTGTTGTTTCTTGCCCTGTCAATTTTTGCCATTCTAACTGGTGTAAGGTGGTATCTCAGTGTGGTTTTGATTTGAATTTCCTTGATGGCTAATGATGATGAACATTTTTTCATGTGTCTGTTAGCCATTTGTATGTCTTCTTTGGAGAAGTGTCTGTTCATGTTCTCTGCCTATTTTTTGACTTGATTATTTGTTTTTTGGGTGTTCTGTTTGAGAAGTTCTTTATAGATCTCAGAAATCAGCGCTTTGTCTGTAGTGTCATTTGCAAATATCTTCTCCCATTCTGTGGGTTGCCTGTTTGTTTTGTTGACTGTTTCCTTTGCTGTGCAGAAGCTGTTTATCTTGATGAAGTCCCAAAAGTTCATTTTTGCTTTTGTTTCACTAGCCTTTGGAGATGTATCTTGAAAGAAGTTGCTGTGGGTGATGTCAAAGAGGTTACTGCCTATGTTCTCCTCTAGGATTTTGATGGATTCCTGTCTCACATTGAGGTCTTTCGTCCATTTTGAGTTTATCTTTGTGTATGGTGTTAGAGAATGGTCGAGTTTCATTCTTCTGCATGTGGCTGTCCAATTTTCCCAGCACCATTTATTGAAGAGACTGTCTTTTTTCCATTGCATATTTTTTCCAGCTTTGTCGAAGATTATTTGACCATAGAGTTGAGGGTCCATATCTGGGCTCTCTGTTCTGTTCCATTGGTCTATATGTCTGTTTTTGTGCCAGTACCATGCTGTCTTGGTGATCACTGCTTTGTAATATAGCTTGAAATCGGGCAACGTGATGCCCCCAGCTTTGTCTTTCTTTTCAACATTTCCTTGGTGATTCGGGGTCTTTTCTGATTCCATACAAATTTTAGGATTGTTTGCTCTAGCACTTTGAAAAATGTTTTGATTGGGATGGCGTTGAAGGTATAGATTGCTCTGGATAACATAGACATTTTAACAATGTTTATTCTTCTGATCCATGAGCATGGAATATTTTTCCATCTTTTTGTGTCTTCTTCAATTTCTTTCATGAGTGTTCTGTAGTTCCTAGAGTATAGATCCTTTGCCTCTTTGGTTAGGTTTATTCCGAGGTATCTTATGGTTTTTGGTGCTATTGTAAATTGAATCGTTTCTCTAATTTCTCTTTCTACAGTTGCATTATTAGTGTATAAGAAAGCAACTGATTTCTATGCATTGATTTTGTATCCTGCCACATTACTGAATTGCTGTATGAGTCTAGTAATTTGGGGGTGGAGTCTTTTGGATTTTCCACATAAAGTATCATGTCATCTACGGAGAGAGTTTGACTTCTTTGCCAGTTTGAATACCTTTTATTTCTTTTTGTTGTCTGATTACTGTTGCTAGGACTTATAGTATTATGTTGAACAATAGTGGCGAGAGTGGGCATCCTTGATGTGTTCCTGATCTTAAGGGAAAGGCTTTCAGCTATTCCCCACTGAGGATGATGTTCACTGTGGGTTTTTCATAGATGGATTTTATGAACTTGAGGAATGTTCCCTCCGTCCCTAACTCTGAAGAGTTTTAATCAGGAAAGGGTGTTGTATTTTGTCAAATGCTTTTTCTGCATCAATTCAGAGGACCATATGGTTCTTCTCTCTCCTCTTATTAATGTGTTCTCTCGCATTGATTGATTTGCAAATGTTGAACCACCTTTGCATCCTGGGGATAAATCCCACTTGGTCATGGTGGATGATCCTTTTCATGTATTGTTGGATCCAATTAGCTAGGATTTTGTTGAGAATTTTGGAGTCCATATTCATCAGGGATATTGGTCTGAAATTCTCCTTTTTGATAGTCTTTGCCTGGTTTCGGGATTAAGGTAATGCTGGCCTCATAGAATGAGTCTGGAAGCTTTCCTTCTGTTTCTATTTTTTGAAACAGCTTCAGTAGAATAGGTATTATTTCTTCTTTGAATGTTTGGTAGAATTCCCCAGGGAGTCCATCAGGCCCTGGACTCTTGTTTTTTGGGTGATCACTGCTTCAATCTCGTTACTGGTTATTGGTCTATTCAGGTTGTCAATTTCTTCCTGTTTCAGTCTTGGCAGTTTATAGGTTTCCAGGAAGGCATCCATTTCTTCCAGGTTGCTTAATTTATTGGCATAAAGTTGTTGATAATAATTTCTAATAATTGTTTCTATTTCCTTGGTGTTAGTCATGATCTCTCCCCTTTCATTCATAATTTTATTAATTTGGGTCCTTTCTCTTTTCTTTTGGATAAGTCTGGCCAGTGGTTTATCGGTCCTATTAATTCTTTCAAAGAACCAGCTTCTAGTTTTGTTGATCTGATCTACTGTGTTTCTGGTTTCTAATTCATTGATCTCTGCTCTAATCTTAATTATTTCCTCATCTAATGTGTGGCTTAGGCATCGTTTGTTGTTTTTCTCTAGTTCTTTAAGGTGTAAAGTTAGTTGGTGAATTCGGGATTTTTCTATTTTTTTTTTTGAGTGAGGCATGGATGGCTATGTATTTCCCCCTTAGGACTGCCTTTGCAGTATCCCATAGGTTTTGGACTGATGTGTTTTCATTCTCATTGGTTTCCATGAAATGTTTAAGTTCTTCTTTGATTTCCTGGTTGACCCAAACATGAGCAGAATGGTCTTTAACTTCCAAGTGTTTGAATTTCTTCCAAATTTTTTCTTGTGATTGAGTTCCAGTTTTAAAGCATTATGGTCTGAGAATATGCAGGGAATAATCTCAGTCTTTTGGTATCAGTTGAGACCTGAGTTGTGAACCAGTATGTGGTCAGTTCTTGAGAAAGTTCCATGTGTGCTTGAGAAGAATGAGTATTCTGTTGTTTTAGTGTGGAATGTTCTATATATATCTATGAGGTCCATCTGGTCCAGTGTGTCATTCAAAGCTCTTGTTTCTTTGTTGATGTTTTGCTTAGATGATCTGTCTATTGCTGAGAATGGAGTATTGAGGTCTCCCACAATTAATGTATTGTTATCAATATGACTCTTTATTTTGGTTAACAGTGGCTTATGTAGATGACTGCTCCCATGTTGGGGACATAGATATTTACAATTGTTAGATCTTCTTGTTGAATAGACCCTTTAAGAATGATATAGTGTCCTTTTGTGTCTCTAACTACAGTCTTTAGCTTAAAATCTAATTTGTCTGATATAAGAATTGCTACCCCAGCTTTCTTTTAAGGTCCGTTGGCATGGAAGATGGATCTCCATCCCTTCACTTTCAGTCTGGATGTATCTTTAGGTTCAAGATGAATCTCTTGTAGACAGCATATGGATGGGTCCTGTCTTTTTATCCAATCTGCAACCCTGTGCTGTTTTATTGGAGCATTTAGGCCATTAATGTTGAGAGTGATTATTGAAAGATAGGAATTTTTTGTCATCATGTTCCCTGTGAAGTCCTTGTTTCTATAGATTGTCTCTGTAAATTTCTGTTGTATATCACTCTTGGGATTTTTCTCCTTTTATAGAACCCCCTTAATATTTCCTGCAGGGTGGCTTAGTGGTCACATATTCTTTCAGTTTCTGCCAGTCTTGGAAGCTCTGCATCTCTCCATCCATTCTAAATGACAGCCTTGCTGGATAAAGTATTCTTGGCTGCTTCTTCTTCTCATTCTTCTCGTTTAGTACCCTGAATATGTCTTGCCAGGCCTTTCTGGTTTGCCAGGTCTCTATGGATAGGTCTGATGTTGTTCTGATATTCCTCCCTCTGTATGTAAGGAATCTCTTCCCCTTAACTGCCCTTAAGATGGTTTCCTTGGTTCTAAGATTTGCGAGTTTTACTATTACATGCTGGGGCATTGGCCTGTTTTCCTTGATCTTGGGAGGGGTCCTCTCTGCCTCTAGGACATGAATGTTTGTTTCTTTCCCCAGATTAGGGAAGTTCTCAGCTACAATTTGCTCAAATATATCTTCTAGTCTTCTCTCTCTCTCCACACCCTCAGGGATCCCAATAATTCTGACATTGGATTGTTTCCTGGTGTCACTTATTTCTCTGTTTCTGTTTTCATGGATTTTGAGTTTTTTCTCCTTGGCCGCCTCTTTTTCCTTCTTTTCTATCAGTTGGTCTTCTAGATCACTAATTCATTCTTCTGCCTCGCTTACCCTAGCTGTTAGATTATCTAGATGATTGGATCTCATTGATAATATTTTTAAGTTCTGCCAGTTCAGCTTTCATTTCTGCCCTTAGAGACTCTATGTTGCCATTAATCGATTTCTCCATTCTAGCTATTGTCTTCACAACTGCTACGCTGAATTCCAGTTCTTACATCTTGGTTATATCTATATCCATTTGTAAATCTGTGGCAGAAGTCAGTCTCCGAGTCTTTCCTATTTTGGGGGTTCCTCCTCCTAGTCATTCTGTTGAGGGGTGGTTGAGGGAATGTACAGAGTCCAAATTATTGATCAGAACCCAAGCAAGATGCACCTATTTTATAGGGACCTTAGGTTTGTCGGCCTCTTGTTCTCCCAGCCTGTCTTCTGGGGGAGGGGCCTGCCATGCTGTACTCAGGCAACCCTGTTTGGGTGACATTTATTTTTCTTTCAGCACTTTAAAGAGTGCTACCCCACTGCCCTCTGTCCTATATAATTTTTGACGAAAAACTGGTTGTTAATCTTCTGAGGATTCCTTGTATATGACAAGGTGCTTCTCTTGCTGCTTTCAGGATGGTCCCTTTGTTTTTGTCTTTTTACTGGTTATAATGTGCCTTGGCGTGGATCTCCCTGAGTTTATCTGACATAAAGAAAAAGGTTAAGGTTTTCTCAGGTCTTTTCTGAGCACCTGTCTTGCCCTGTACATGTGTGTGGTTTTCTAAATCCCTCAGTATATGCAGGTGCTTTTAAATCCCTTAATTTCCCAAAGACACTTTCCCCAACTTTCCCTCAGACTTTAGATGGTCTATTGTATGTCTCAATAATAATCTTTTGCTCCAGATCTGCTCTGCTTCCCCAGGGACTGAGGTTCCACAATGAGAATGCAGATTGCCATTTTCAAGATTTCTGCCAAGTGGAAAAGAGTGTGTGCAAGAGTAAGTAAAAGTACCACAAAGCTTTCCTAACATTTTTAAATTGTCTTTTTCTTGAAACAGTGTTTCCATAGTTGCTATAAATCTTTGAATGTTTTCCAGAATTCTGAAAAAGTTAGTTTTGACAGTTTCTGCATATTTTCTGTTGTTTCTCTGGAGGGACAAGAGCTTGGAGCTGCCTGTCCACCATTGTGCTCACATCATTGTTCATCTCTGGTGTGTTGGTTTTTGATGTATATCTTGGAATTGTTTGTCATGTCTTCCACTTGGGGGTATCTAGGCTCTGTAGGGCCAAATCAGGGAGATGCACAGGGAGAGAGCAGGGGCTGGTTTGAACTGTTTTGTGGTAACCAGGACTTGGAGAGGAAGGCTGCCGAGGTGCTGAGAAACTCCTGACAAGGGAGATTTCAAGTTTGGCTATTAAGAAAACTTTCAAGGGTTCTAAAATTTGATTAGCCTCAGGGGAGAAGGGCTGAAAGTTTTTCTGGCTTTCCCTTGACTGCATCCCTAGGGTTTCTCTGAACTTGGACAGATTTAGTTCCTCAGTGTAAAACTCTCCTTGGGGGACAATGAAGAGAAGGAAAGAAGGAGAGAGAAAGTCAGAGAGAGAGACAGTTGGACTTCCACAACACTATTATTACTGGACTTTTCCCTAAGTACTCATATGAAGACAGTTTTCTCTTGCACTGAGAGTGAGGATAGCAGTAGCCTGCTCTGGGCCACAGAGCGTGCTTGGCACTAGTCAGGCAGGAATTAGCCTGGGCTGATTTCTGGAGAGCCATAGGACATTCCAGTTTAGTCTCTTTCTCTGGAGGTGAGTGTCTGCCAGGGTTCCCCTCTATGAAGGAGAGAATCAAGAGGGGATCAGCATGGGAAGTTCTGGGACTGGCTGCTCTCTAGAACAAGGACACCTACAGTCTGAAGAGTGATGAGGGGGGCAGCAGAGTGGATGGGCTCATCTTCAAATCCACTCTGCACAGCAGAGATCAGATTCAGCTCTTCCCTGACTCAATGCTGGGTATAGGCACAGACCCTTGCTCTTGTCAGGACCCTCCTCTATCCTTTCTTTGCATCTGGTTCTGTCTAAAAAATTATGGAAGGAGACTACTGAGAGAGAGAATGAGAATATGAGAGGGAGAGAATGAGAATATGAGAGTGAGAGCAAGAGAATGAGGATAGGATAGGAGAGCGAGAGCATCAGGATGCAAGAGTGAGAGAATGAGGATAGGAGAGCAAGAGAATATATCTCTCCTAGTAAGTTTGTCCTTGATCCTTGTTACCCAATTGTCATTTCCTAAGGCATCTCTGGAGAGAGGGTTGCATATTGACAGGGCAGCATTTCAGTGAAGACCAAAGGGAGAAGAAACAGAATTTGCTTCAAAAATCGGCCATGGCCAGAACTAGATAAGCTTTGTTCATAGAGTTATCCTTTAATTGATTGACTAATTGATTTATTCATTTAAAAATATTAACTGAGTGTCAGAAACAGTAGACATGACAAAGTTTCTGCTTTCATGGTTACTTATGCTGTAAAATAAGAGACAGAAAATAAACAAAAAGCAAAAACACAATTTTATTTTATTTTATTTTATTTTATTTTATTTTATTTTATTTTATTTTTTAAAGATTTATTTATTTGAGAGAGCGAGAATGAGAGAGAGTACATGAGAGGGGGGAGGATCAGAGGGAGAAGCAGGCTCCTCGCTGAGCAGGGAGCCTGATGTGGGACTCGATCCCGGGACTCCAGGATCATGACCTGAGCCGAAGGCAGTTGCTTAACCAACTGAGCCACCCAGGCACCCTATTTTATTATTTTTTTTAAAGATTTTATTTATTTATTTGACAGAGAGAGAGAGACAGCTAGAAAGGGAACACAAGCAGGGGGAGTGGGAGAGGGAGAAGCAGGCTCTCTGCCGAGCAGGGAGCCCGATGCGCGGCTCAGTCCCAGGACCCTGGGATCATGACCTGAGCCAAAGGCAGACGCTTAATGACTGAGCCACCCAGGCGCCCTTTAAAAACACAATTTTAGATGAGGAGTGCAAAGAAGATAAATAGATCCTGGTGAGCTGATAGAGAGTAAAGAATGGAATGTGTTCTTTTAGAAAGGATCATGAGGAAAGTGTCCCTGAGCTTGAACATTTGAGCAAAGACCTGAAGGAAGACAGGGATGGATCCCAGAAATCCTAAGGGGCTCAGATCCTTTGGTCTATTTTATCTTAGTGACAGCTGAATCTTTTTCATATGATTTTGGAGGGAAAACCTATTTGTTGGCTCTGGGGAGACTCTCCTTACTTTCCGTTAGATTGAGACCACAGCCACTTATATGTAGGGCTTGGGCTGAGTCCAGAGTTCACATTTGGTGGCTTTGACTCTCTGCTTGATCGAGGGTTTTGAGCTCTCACAAAAGGGGGATGTTGAAATTGGACCTTTAGCCTCTTGTCTGCCAGTCCCAACATGAGATGATGTGGGACAAGTGGAGGTTGAGGATGGCAGTTCCACCTGTGCCCTCTTCTAGTCCCTCCTGTGTCAGTCTGGTGGATTTTTGGTATTAGGGTTGGGAGAACGAGGCCCCTGATTGATTAAGCCCAGGTTCTGGTAAGTCTGCTACTTATGAGAAGACACATTTACTAGGGAGAAAAGCAGGGCAGGCTTCCCTTCCCAAGAATAGGGAAGAAGAAAGTGGTAATTCACTCAGGCAGTTAGCTGACCTGAAATACTTAGTCCTTGCTCTCAAGATCTTACAGAAAATCCTCAAAGAGTTGTCCATACCCATACCTAGCAGTGACACCAATGATGACAGAGGGAAAAGAAAAGCTTTCAAATGGATGTAATGCAAATGGACCCTATGTCATGAAGAAGCAAAGTAAACACATACCAGCTCTGGGTAGGATTAGGCAGGAAGACTTTTCTACAGGATGTGATACTGGAGCAGGACTCACAGGACAGAATATATTTGGTGGACCATGTAGTTTAGGACATTCAAGATGGAAGGGAGTTAGTGGTAAAAAGGAACACACTGGTCAGGGAGGCAACAGGGTGGCTATTCACAGCACAGTGGAAGGCAGGAAGACCTGTGGATTGAGAGATGCAGGTGGTACACACTGGGCAGGGGGCTGGTTGTCTTGCCTATGGTATTCCATTAGTAGCTGGGCTCATCTTGGCTATATTTAATTTTCTTCATATAGCATGATTATTCTTTTTTAAAAATTTTATTATGTTATGTTAATCACCATACATTATATCATGATTATTCTTTAAAAAGATTAGCACTGATCATGTAGAGGGGACAGTAGAACCTGAACCCTTCCTAGTCATGTTGTGGAGTCTGTGAACAGGAGAGGAATATTTTCTCTACCTGAAACTGTTTTTATCTGGGATCAGAAGCAGTTTGATCTTTTTTTTACTCTCTAGATTTCACAAGGAAAAACTGCTCAGAACTAAATGTTGGGGAATCACTCTAGTGCCACTGAATTCTATCTCTTAGGCTTCCCTGGCTCCCCAGAATTATGCTATATCTTATTTGCTACCTTCTTCCTCTTCTACTCAGTGACAGCCCTGGGGAACATGCTCATCATCGTGATTGTCTGTGTTGATAAACGTCTGCAGTCCCCCATGTATTTCTTCCTTGGCCACCTCTCTGTCCAGAGATCCTGATCACAGCAGTTGCTGTCCCCTTGATGCTCTGGGCGTTGCTGCTTCCTGGAATGAAGGCAGTATCTCTGACAGCATGTAGTGCACAATTATATTTGTACCTTTCTTTGGGCACATCAGAATTTATATTAATGGGAGCATTGGCTGTGGACCGTTACATGGCTGTCTGTTACCCCTTGAGGTACAACATCATTATGAACAGCCACACCTGCATCTGGGTGGTCATTGTGTCATGGGTGTTTGGTTTTCTATTTCAAATCTGGCCAGTTTATGCCACATTTCAGCTTACCTTCTGCAAATCAAATGTGTTAGACCATTTTTTATGTGACCAAGGGCAATTGTTTAAATTATCCTCTGATGACAGCCGTTTCACACAGTTTATTCTTTTTTTAATGGCTGTTTTCATTATCATTGGTGCTTTGATCCCTACAATCATCTCCTACATCTACATCATCTCCACCATCCTCAAGATCCCCTCAGACTCTGGGGAGAGAAAAGCCTTCTCTATCTGTGTGTCCCACTTCACCTTTGTTGTGTTCGGCTATGGCACCTGCCTGTTCCTCTATGTGAAACCCAAGTAAACACAGGCAGCTGAATACAACAGGGTAGCATCACTGATGGTTTTAGTGGTGACCCCTTTTCTGAACCCCTTCATCTTCACCCTCTGGAATGACAAATTTATAGAGGCCTTTCAAGACATCATGAAACACTGCTGTCAACTCCTCAAGGATTAGCTGTGTCCTAAGGACAATCATGGACTCATCATCATGGACCTGAGTGATCTGAAAGCAATAATTCAATCTGAAATGATCATTTTCAACACCAAGTCGTTTGTGATCTACAAGGGAATTTTAAGACACAGTGCTCCAATTTATAATCAGATGATTCCTACATGGGAGATCTCATTATTATTTTTCAACTGGATATATATGTTTATACACTCCTCTGTAGTTATAATACATCTTACAATATAAATTTAACAAATATAAATGTATAAAATATGTGTGATTTTTTTCTTTTTTTAGAACACTCATCTCTTTGTTTTTTGGCATTCTATGCAATCTTTATTTTTATATTCTGTATTTTAAAATCTATGGTTTCTAATTGTTTTATTTTTATTTATTTGTTTCAAATTTTTATTTAAATTCTAGTTAGTTAACATTGGTTTCAGGAGTAGAATTTAGTGATTCATCACTTACATACAACACCCAGTGCTCATCAGAACAAGTGCCCTCCTTAATGCCCATCACCCATTTAGCCCATACCCCATCCACCTCCCTCCACCAACCCTCAGTTTGTTCTCTATAGTTAAGAATCTCTTATGGTTTGCTTCCCTCTCTCTTTTTTCCCCCCTTACCCTATGTTCATCTGTTTTGTTTCTTAAATTCCACATATGAGTGAAATCATATGATAATTGTCTTTCTCTAGCTGACTTACTTTGTTTAGCATAATACACTCCAAGTCTATCCACATCATTGCAAATGGCAAGATTTCATTCTTTTGATAGCTCAGTAATATTCTTCATCAGTCAATGGACATTTGAGCTCTTTCCATAGTTTGGCTATTGTTGATAATGCTTCTATAAACATTGTGGTGCATGTGCCTCTTCAAATCAGTATTTTTGTATCATTTGTGTAATTACCTAGTAATGTAATTGCTGGATCATAGGGTAGTTCTATTTTTAACTTTCTGAGAAACCTCCATACTGTTTTCCAGAGTGGCTGTACCAGTTTGCATTCCCACCAACAGTGTAAGAGAGTTCCTTTTTCTCCACATCCTCGCCAACATCTGTTGTTTCCTGTGTTGTTAATTTTAGCCATTCTGACAGGTGTGAGGTGGTATCTTATCATGGTTTTGATTTGTAATTCCCTAATGATGAGTGATGTTGAGCATCTTTTGTCTTCTTTGGAAAAATGTCTGTTCATGTCTTCTACCCATTTCTTAACTGGATTATTTATTTTTTGGGTGTTGAGTTTAAGTTCTTCATAGATTTTGGATAGTACCCTTTATCAGATATGTCACTTGCAAATATCTTCTCCCATTCCATAGGCTGCCTTTTAGTTTTGTTGATTGTTTCCTTTGCTGTGTGGAATGTTTTTATCTTGATGAGGTCCCAATAGTTCATTTTTGCTTTTGTTTCCCTTGTCTCTGGCAATGTGTCTAGTAAGAAGTTGCTATGGCTGAGGTCAAAAAGGTTGCTGCCTGTGTTCTCCTCTAGGATTTTGATGGTTTTCTGTCTCACATTTAGGTTTTTCATCCATTTTGAATTTATTCTGTGTGTATGGTGTAAGAAAGTGGTCCTGTTTTATTCTTCTGCATGTTGCTGTCCAGTTTTCCCAATAACATTTTGTTGAAGAGACTGTCTTTTTTCCATTGGATGTTCTTTCCTGCTTTGTCAAAGATTAGTTGACTGTAGAGCTGAGGGTTTTTTCTGGGCTCTCTTTTCTGTTCCATTGATCTATGTGTCTGTTTTGTGCCAGTACCATACTGTCTTGATGATTACAGCTTTATAATAGAGCTTGAAGTCCGGAATTGTGATACCTCCATCTTTGCTTTTCTTTTTCAGGATTGTTGGCTATTCAGGGTCTTTTGTGGTTCTATACAAATTTTAGGATTGTTTGTTCTAGCTCTGTGAAAAATGCTTGTGGTATTTTGATAGGGATTGCATTAAATGTATGGATTGCTCTGGGTAGTATAGACATTTTAACAGTATTTGTTCTTCTAATTCATGAGCACGGAATGTTTTTCTGTTTCTTTGTGTCTGCTTCAATTTCTTTCATAAGTGTAGAGCACTCAGCACTTTGAATGGGAAAAGCAAGGAAGAGTATAATTCATTCTCTGGTGGTTGATCTCTGTGACTGATTCTAGGTGCTGGGTCATTTTCCCATATGTTGTTCTGTGCTTTCATGATTTTCTCACCACTAAGGCACCCTCTATTTCTTCTGTGAGTGACCCCAAGTCCAGCCTCAGGCTCCAACCTTTACTTGAGGTTCATGCCCCCAGGTCCAACAGGGACTCTACCACCCTGTAGATCTTCTCAGCTGGCAGTTGTGAGAGTGAACTCACTCCACAACCCTGCCTCCTTCCCAACCTCAGGGCCAGATGTGTGTTAATTCAGGCACATCTCTAATTAGTGGACTTTCTCAAGGTGAGGAGGGTCGGTCTTGGAAAGAGGCATTTTCTTATCTGGCATGGTTCTTATTATCACACCAGCCGCAAATGTGGGAGGGCAATGGGCTGAGTTCAAGGACCTGAACTGATGAGGGTGAGCTGACCTTGTTGTGCTCCTGAGCTGAAGCAGGAGTGCAGGGAGGGCAGAAAAGGGGCAGTTCCTGGTTACTTCTCCCCGCATTCCTCACGTTTTTTAAATCCTGACATAGGGCATTCCATTTCTCTTCTCTCTCAACTACATTTCTGGTGAGAAATGGCAGCGAGAGGGGACTAAGCAATAGTGCTGGGAGTGAGGTTCTGATAGCTAGGTCTTTACATGGTTATGAACTCCACTTCATACTCTGCCTTACTGAGTCAAAAATAAAAGAAATCATCCTGCTTCTAATTGCCAAAAACAGTTGCTTGTTTCTGTGAATATCTCACTGTAGCAGAGAAGATATTTTGGCAGAATAATCTTCGATAAGTCTGGACACTCTGTAAGGCTTCCATAGAGCTGAATAGAGCAAGTGGGAGAATAATTGGGGCGCAGCAAAAAAGCTTCACAACTTTTTTTTATCCAGGGACCTTGGCTACTTTTGTAGGGATGTAGAGATCATCTTTAAATATTGTGGATATCCATCTTTTATTATCTGATGGGTATGTTGGAAATACCTTTTGTCAGTCTGGGTTTTATCTTTTCACTTTTTTATTGAAATCTTCTGTCATGCAAAAGTGTTAATTTTGCTGTTGTCAAATTTAATTTTTTTCTGTGATTTATATTTGTGTATATTACTTTAAAAGTCCCTTTCCATTCAAAGGACTTAACAATAGTCTCCTATAATAGCTATAGACTCTGACAATATAGATATAGTACAACTATTTTTTTTTGACCTCATCTCACTGCCTTTTATTGCCAATTTTTATTTTATTTTTTTATTCTTATGTTAATCCCCATACATTACATCATTAGTTTTAGATGTAGTGTTCCATGATTCATTGTTTGTGCATAACACCCAGTGCTCCATGCAGAATATGCCCTCCCCAATACCCACCACCAGGCTAACCCATCCTCCCACCCCCCTCCCCTCTAGAACTCTCAGTTTGTTTTTCAGAGTCCATCGTCTCTCATGGTTCGTCTGCCCCTCCGATTTCCCCCGCTTCATTCTTCCCCTCCTGCTACCTTCTTCTTCTTTTTTTTTTTCTTAACATATATTGCATTATTTGTTTCAGAGGTACAGATCTGAGATTCAACAGTCTTGCACAATTCACAGCGCTTACCAGAGCACATACCCTCCCCAGTGTCTATCACCCAGTCACCCCGTCCCTCCCACCCCACCCCCCACTCCAGCAAACCTCAGTTTGTTTCCTGCAATTAAGAATTCCTCATATCAGTGAGATCATATGATACATGTCTTTCTCTGTTTGACTTATTTCGCTCAACATAATACCCTCCAGTTCCATCCACGTCATAGCAAATGGCAAGATCTCATTCCTTTTGATGGCTGCATAATATTCCATTGTGTGTGTGTGTGTGTGTGTGTGTGTGTGTGTGTGTATTATACCACATCTTCTTTATCCATTCATCTGTTGATGGACATCTTGACTCTTTCCACAGTTTGGCTATTGTGGACATTGCTGCTATAAACATCGGGGTGCACGTACCCTTTTGGATTCCTACTTTTGTATCTTTGGGCTAAATACCCAGTAGTGCAATTGCTGGGTCATATGGTAGCTCTATTTTCAACTTTTTGTGGAACCTCCATACTGTTTTCCAGAGTGGCTGCACCAGCTTGCATTCCCACCAACAGCATAGGAGGGTTCCCCTTTCTCCGCATCCCCGCCAACATCTGTCGTTTCCTGACTTGTTAATTTTATCCATTCTGACTGGTGTGAGGTGGTATCTCATTGAGGTTTTGATTTGGATTTCCCTGATGCCGAGCGATATTGAGCACTTTTCCATGTGTCTGTTGGCCATTTGGATGTCTTCTTTGGAAAAATGTCTGTTCATGTCTTCTGTCCATTTCTTGATTGGATTCTTTTTTCTTTGGGTGTTGAGTTTGATGAGTTCTTTATAGATTTTGGATACTAGCCCTTTATCTGATATGTCATTTGCAAATATCTTCTCCCATTCTGTCGGTTGTCTTTTGGTTTTGTGGACTGTTTCCTTTGCGTTGCAAAAGCTTTTTATCTTGATGAAGTCCCAATAGTTCATTTTTGCCCTTGCTTCCCTTGCTTTTGGCGATGTTTCTAGGAAGAAGTTGCTGCGGCTGAGGTCAAAGAGGTTGCTGCCTGTGTTCTCCTTTAGGATTTTGATGGACTCCTGTCTCACATTGAGGTCTTTCAACCATTTGGAGTCTATTTTTGGTGTGGTGTAAGGAAATGGTCCAGTTTCATTCTTCTGCATGTGGCTACCCAATTTTCCCAACACCATTTGTTGAAGAGACTGTCTTTTTTCCATTGGACATTCTTTCCTGCTTTGTCAAAGATTAGTTGACCATAGAGTTGAGGGTCCATTTCTGGGCTCTCTATTCTGTTCCATTGATCTATGTGTCTGTTTTTGTGCCAGTACCCTACTGTCTTGATGATGACAGCTTTGTAATAGAGCTGGAAGTCCGGAATTGTGATGCCGCCAGCTTTTCTTTTCTTTTTCAACATTCCTCTGGCTATGCGGGGTCTTTTCTGGTTCCATACAAATTTTAGGATTATTTGTTCCATTTCTTTGAAAAAAGTGGATAGTATTTTGATGGGGATTGCATTGAATGTGTAGATTGCTCTAGGTAGCATTGACATCTTCACAATATTTGTTCTTCCAATCCATGAGCATGGAACGTTTTTCCATTTCTTTGTGTCTTCCTCAATTTCTTTCATGAGTATTTTATAGTTTTCTGAGTGCAGATCCTTTGTCTCTTTGGTTAGATTTATTCCTAGGTATCTTATGGTTTTGGGTGCAATTGTAAATGGGATCGACTCCTTAATTTCTCTTTCTTCTGTCTTGTTGTTGGTATATAGGAATGCCACTGACTTCTGTGCATTGATTTTATATCCTGCCACTTTACTGAATTCCTGTATGAGTTCTAGCAGTTTTGGGGTGGAGTCTTTGGGGTTTTCCACATAAAGTATCATATCATCTGCAAAGAGTGAGAGTTTGACTTCTTCTTTGCCGATTTGGATGCCTTTGATTTCTTTTTGTTGTCTGATTGCTGTGGCTAGGACTTCTAATACTATGTTGAATAGCAGTGGTGATAGTGGACATCCCTGCCGCATTCCTGACCTTAGGGGGAAAGCTCTCAGTTTTTCCCCATTGAGAATGATATTCGCTGTAGGTTTTTCGTAGATGGCTTTTATGATATTGAGGTATGTACCCTCTATGCCTATACTCTGAAGAGTTTTGATCAAAAAAGGATGCTGTACTTTGTCAAAAGCTTTTTCTGCATCTATTGAGAGGATCATATGATTCTTGTTCTTTCTTTTGTTAATGTATTGTATCACATTGATTGATTTGCGGATGTTGAACCAACCCTGCAGCCCAGGGATAAATCCCACTTGGTCATGGTGAATAATCCTTTTAATGTACTGTTGGATCCTTTTGGCTAGTATTTTGGTGAGAATTTTTGCATCCATGTTCATCAGGGATATTGGCCTGTAATTCTCCTTTTTGATGGGGTCTTTGTCTGGTTTTGGGATCAAGGTAATGGTGGCCTCATAAAACGAGTTTGGAAGTTTTCCTTCCATTTCTATTTTTTGGAACAGTTTCAGAAGAATAGGTATTAATTCTTCTTGAAATGTTTGGTAGAATTCCCCTGGGAAGCCATCTGGCCCTAGGCTTTTGTTTGTTGGGAGATTTTTGATGACTGCTTCAATTTCCTTAGTGGTTATAGGTCTGTTCAGGTTTTCTATTTCTTCCTGGTTCAGTTTTGGTAGTTGATACATCTCTAGGAATGCATCCATTTCTTCCAGGTTATCTAATTTGCTGGCATAGAGTTGCTCATAATATGTTCTTATAATTGTTTGTATTTCTTTGGTGTTGGTTGTGATCTCTCCTCTTTCATTCATGATTTTGTTGATTTGGGTCATTTCTCTTCTCTTTTTGATAAGTCTGGCCAGGGGTTTATCAATCTTGTTAATTCTTTCAAAGAACCAGCTCCTAGTTTCGTTGATCTGTTCTACTGTTCTTTTAGTTTCTATTTCATTGATTTCTGCTCTGATCTTTATGATTTCTCTTCTCCTGCTGGGTTTAGGCTTTATTTGCTGTTCTTTCTCCAGCTCCTTTAGGTGTAGGGTTAGGTTGTGTACTTGAGACCTTTCTTGTTTCTTGAGAAAGGCTTGTATTGCTATATACTTTCCTCTTAGGACTGCCTTTGCTGCATCCCAAAGATTTTGAATAGTTGTGTTTTCATTTTCATTGGTTTCCATGTATTTTTTTAATTCTTCTTTAATTTCCTGGTTGACCCATTCATTCTTCAGTAGGATGCTCTTTAGCCTCCATGTATGTGAGTTCTTTCCAACTTTCCTCTTGTGATTGAGTTCTAGTTTCAAAGCACTGTGGTCTGAAAATAGGCAGGGAATGATCCCAATCTTTTGGTACTGGTTGAGACCTGATTTATGACCTAGGATGTGATCTATTCTGGAGAATGTTCCATGGGGACTGGAGAAGAATGTGTATTCCGTTGCTTTGGGATGGAATGTTCTGAATATGTCTGTGAAGTCCATTTGGTCCAGTGTGTCATTTAAAGTTTTTATTTCCTTGTTGATCTTTTGCTTAGACGATCTGTCCATTTCAGTGAGGGGGGTATTAAAGTCCCCCACTATTATTGTATTGTTGTCGATGTGTTTCTTTGCTTTTGTTATTAATTGCCTTATATAATTGGCTGCTCCCATGTTAGGGGCATAGATATTTACAATTGTTAGATCTTCTGGTTGGATAGACCCTTTAAGTAGGATATAATGTCCTTCCTCATCTCTTATTACAGTCTTTGGTTTAAAATCTAATTTGTCTGATATAAGGATTGCCACCCCAGCTTTCTTTTGGTGTCCATTAGCATGGTAAATGGTTTTCCACCCCCTCACTTTCAATCTGGGGGTGTCTTTGGTTCTAAAATGAGTCTCTTGCAGACAGCATATCGATGGGTCTTGTTTTTTAATCCAGTCTGATAGCCTGTGTCTTTTGATTGGGGCATTTAGCCCATTTACATTCAGGGTAACTATTGAAAGATAGGAATTTAGTGCCATTGTATTGCCTGTAAGGTGACTGTTACTGTATATTGTCTGTGTTCCTTTCTGGTCTATGTTGCTTTTAGGGTCTCTCTTTGCTTAGAGGACCCCTTTCAAGATTTCTTGTAGGGCTGGTTTTGTGTTTGCAAATTCCTTTAGTTTTTGTTTGTCCTGGAAGCTTTTTATCTCTCCTTCAAATTTCAATGACAGCCTAGCTGGATATAGTATTCTTGGCTGCATATTTTTCTCATTTAGTGCTCTGAATATATCCTGCCAGTCCTTTCTGGCCTGCCAGGTCTCTGTGGATAGGTCTGTTGCCAATCTAATGTTTCTACCATTGTAGGTTACATATCTCTTCTCCTGAGCTGCTTTCAGGATTTTCTCTTTGTCTATGAGACTCATAAGTTTTACTATTAGATGTCGGGGTGTTGACCTATTTTTATTGATTTTGAGAGGGGTCTTCTGTGCTTCCTGGATTTTGATGCCTGTTTCCGTCCCCAGATTAGGGAATTCTCTGCTATAATTTGCTCCATTATACCTTCTGCCCCTCTCTCTCTTTCTTCTTCTTCTGGGATCCCAATTATTCTAATGTTGTTTCGTCTTATGGTATCGCTTATCTCTCGAATTCTGCCCTCGTGATCCAGTAGTTGTTTATCTCTCTTTTTCTCAGCTTCTTTATTTTCCATCATTTGGTCTTCTATATGACTGATTCTCTCTTCTGCCTCATTTATCCTAGCAGTTAGTGCCCCCATTTTTTATTGCACCTCATTAATAGCCTTTTTGATTTCTACTTGGTTAGATTTTAGTTCTTTTACTTCTCCAGAAAGGGTTTCTCTAATAACTTCCATATTTTTTTCAAGCCCAGCTAGTATCTTTAAAGTGATGATTCTGAACTCTAGATCTGACATTGTACTAATGTCCATATTGAGTAGGTCCCTGGCAGTCAGTACTACCTCTTGTTCTTTTTGTTGAGGTGATTTTTTCCGTCTTGTCATTTTGTACAGAGGAGAATAGATTAATGAGAGAACAAAATGCTAGCAGGGTAACAACATCCCCAGAAAATATACTCTAAACAAACAGAAAAGACCTGAGGCAGTGGAAAAAGAAACGGAAAGAGAAAAAAAGAAAAAGAAAAAAAAAGAAAAAGAAAAAGATAAAAACAAACAAAAACAAACAAACAAAAACAACAACAACAACAAAAAACCAGAATGTGATCAAATATGATCAGGCTGGTATATAGATCAGTGCCACACACTAGATTTGGGGTATATTTTGGTCTTTTAGAAGAAAGTGCCTCCCAAAATTTTAAAGAAAGAAAAACTTATATATGTACAAAAATAAGGGTTGATATGATGAAGGGATGGAATATGACTGTAAAGATGGAAATTATAAAAAAATTTTATAAAAGGAATTGATAAGAAGTTGTTTGAAAAAAGAAAGAAGAGGATTTAAAAAAGAAAAAAGAAAAAAAAAGGGAGAGAATGTGATCAGGCAGGGGAGTAGAAAAAACCATATACTAGAGATTTAGGGTATATTTTAATGTGTTAGAAGAAACTATCTCAAAATTTTAAAGAGAGAACAACTTATATATATATGCCAAAAATACGGGTAACTACTATGAAGGGATAGAATATGACTCTAAAAATGAGAAATAAAAATGTTTTTTAAAAAAAAGGGATTGATAAGATGTTGGTTGAAAAAGGGAAAAAGAAAAATTCAAAAAGAAAAAAAAAACAGTTAAAAAAAAATTAACTTTGAAAGACTAAAGAATCATGGTAAAAAAGCCATGGATTCTATGTGCAGTATTCCCCTAGCGCTGGAGTTCTGCCGTTCTCATTGATCGGTAAACTTGGTCTTGGCCGGCTGTTCTCGCTGATCTTCTGGGGAGGGGCCTGTTGCCGTGGTTTCCAAAGGTCTCTGCCGGAGGCGGAAGTGCCCCGCCCTTGCCCCCTCCCGGCTAAGTAATCTGCTCGGGTTTGCTCTCCGGGGCTTTTGTTCCCTGCGAGCTGTCTATACAGCTTTGGAGGCGGAGAGTGAAAATGGCGGCCTCCCAATCTCCGCCCAGGTGGAGCCGAGAACTCGGGGCCCCGCTCCTAAGTGAGCCCCCAGAGAAAAGCCGCCAGTCACTCCCGTCTCCCCAGTCTCCGGCCGCACCCCGTGCTCGCCCGGCCTGTGACCGCGCGCCTCTATCTCTGGCACCCGAGCCCGGGTGCAGTCTCCCAACCCAGCAGATCCCCGCAGTGCGCTCCCGCGGGGCTCCTCCCGGGGGAGGAAGGTGAGTCTCCCCGGATCTGCCGCTTGTTGGGTCCCTGCTGGAGGAGCAGGGGCCCGACTGGGCCGCGGATCACGGTCAATGGCCACCCCGAGCTGAGAGCCCGCGCCTGGGCTCCGCCTCTGCAGCCGGCTTCCCTGCTCCGATACCTGGGAGCTCTGCCACACTCAGGCACCCCCGGGCTTTCTGTGACCCCGAGGGTCCTGAGACCACACTGTCCTGGAGGGTTCCACCCCCCGCTTAGCCACCAGAGTGACGTCCCTCGGCGGAGCCAACTTCTAAAAGTTCCGATTTTGTGCTCCGTGGTTCTATCACTTGCCAGAAGCGGCCGACGGAGGCCCCTCCCCCGCCGTCTATCCTCCCGATTATCACCTCAGATTCACTTCTCCGCACGTCCTACCTTCCAGAAAGTGGTCGCTTTTCTGATGAGAGAGTTGTTGCTCTTCTTTTCTTCGATCTCCTGTTGAGTTTGTAGGTGTTCAGAATGATTTGATCCCTATCCAGCTGAATTCCTGAGAGGAGACAAAATCCAGGTCTCCTACTCCTCCGCCATCTTGCTCCGCCCCCCTAGTACAACTTTTTTTAAAATAGGAAATAGGAAGTGCATATGCAAAGTTTTTCTTTAAGATTATTTATTTATTTATTTATTTGTCAGACAGAGAAAACATAAGAGGGGGATCAGCAGGCAGAGGGAGAAGCAGGCTCCCTGCTGAGCAAGGAGCCTGATGCGGGACTTGATCTCAGGACCCTGAGATCATGACCTGAGCTGAAGGCAGATGCTTAACCAACTGGGCCACCCAGGTGTCCCTCAAAGTTTTTTTTTTAACAGTTTTCAGTAATCATACTGGTGGAGATAGTATTAGCAGAATCATTCTAGGACTGCTGTATGTGTAATGTAAGATAAAGGTGATGAATAATTATGGAATATTCTAGTTCTAAAAATAATATAGAAAGGTTAGGTAAAGCCTGCAGGGTCTTGTATTTAAATTGTATATGTCAGGGTAGGCTCATTTTATATAAATAGGCCCATTTTTATATGTCCGTAGGCTGAGATGATGGTCTTGCAATACTGTTTCCCAATATGAGTAACTAGGACTTCTTGGAGAAATGGCTCTTTCCTGGTCTGGGTCAAGAAATCTATAAGATGAGCTTGGAATATCTTATCATACTGGATATCAAAGATTACTAGGTTATGTTGAATCATAACCTAGGAGCTGCCTGGAAGAGGAGAGAAAGTATACTTCAAAAAATATAATAATTGCAACCATTGGAAATCCATCAAATATATTTAAATCCATGAGTTCATAATGGTATTTAAAAAGCAGCCACCTTCAAAAGTTTACATTCATTATTTATCAGACCCAAGTCTCATGAAGGCTCTGAAACCAGCTACTAAGTTACAGAAAGATATGCAGAGAACAGAAAGACATGTTTAAGTGTGCTATGTGGATGGAATCATAATGTAGACTGTGGGAAACTCTACAGTAAGAAAACCTGATTCTTCAACAAATAGACTGGAAGAAAATTAAAGAGCTGTAGGGAGAATCTGTAGACTAAAGTAGACTTAAAAATATATCAAATTAAAAAATGTAGAATACTAACATTTGTTATTAGCTAAATGCAAATTAAAACAACAATCAGGGGGCGCCTGAGTGGCTCGGTTGGTTAAGCATCTGCGTTTGGCTCAGGTCATGATCTCAGGGTCTTGGGATAGAGCTCCACAAGGGGTTCCCTGCTCAGCGGGGAGTCTACTTCTCCCTCTCCCCTGCCCCCAATCATGCTCTTTCTCGCTATCTCTCAAATAAATAAATAAAATCTTAAAACAACAACAACAACAACAGGATACCACTACTAGAATAGCTAAAATTTTAAAAACTGATATTTCCACATGCTGGAGAGGTTATAGATCATCAGAAATGTTCTTCATTGCTGCTTGGAATGCAGAATATTACAATCACTTTGGAAGGTAGTTTGACAGTTCCTTATAAAGTTTAATATAGACTTAGCATACTGCCCAGAAACTGTGTTTCCAAAAGAAAGGGAAAATTTACTACCACATGAAAGCATGCACACAAATATTCATAGAAACTTTATTCATAATTGGAAAAAACCAAAATGTTTTTCAGTAGGTGAATGGGTGAACAAACTATGATCCATACATAGAATGTGAATTCTATTCAGCAATAAAAAGAGATGAGCTAATAACTCACATAATAACATGAAAAAAAATCTCAAATGCATTTTGCCAAGTGAAAGAAGCCAGAACAAAAGGCTACATACTGTATGATTCAATTCTAATGATATTTTGCGAAAAGAAAAAACTAATAGGGATTGAAAACACGTAAGTGGATCCCTATCTCTTTAGGGTAAGTAGGGGGACAACGTTTGACTAGGGAAGTACAGGGTGTTTTGGGGCAATGGAACTAATCTGTTTGGCACTATAGTGTTGGATACATTATACATTTGCCAAACTCATAGGACTTTACAGCATAAAAATTAAACCTTAATGTATACGAATTGAAAAAAAAATTAACCAGGAGTTTGGGGTAATCCCAGGACAGGATATAGACAAAAGAATTTACCGTGTTTTGAATATATGACACGGGCTCACTGAAGAGGTTGGTTGCTCACTGAAAATGACCTAAGAAACTGTGCATATCAGCATAGTTCTCAGCAAGTCCTGTGCAACTTTGGAAAATAGTATTTTGACTAAAAACTGTTAGGCTAAAGACCAAAAGAACTATATATAATCACTGTACTCTAATTGGCAAAGTTGCTTCTCTAAAATAAATCTCCACGTGAATTAGCCGTAATTAAGACACTTTTACAAATAGGAAACAACATGAAATCCGAAAACTTTAAAAAACCTCAAAATAGAAGTATGCAAGAAAACAGGTGTGAAAAAATGTTAAGTAAATTCAAGAAATTGAAAAAACAGTCAAAATCATCTCAAGCAAGGACTAAATTACAGGTCCTTTTATTTTATTTTTTTTTAAAGATTATTTATTTATTTATTTGACAGAGTGCACAAGCAGGCAGAACAGCAAGCAGAGGGAGAGGGAGAACAGGCTTCCCACCGAGCAAGGAGCCCGATGGCGGGCTCGATCCCAGGACCCTGGAATCATGACCTGAGCCGAAGGCAGTTGCTTAACCAACTGAGCCACCCAGGTGCCCCTAAATTACAGGGTCCTTAAGGAGGACTATATTTTGTGAAAATATAATAAGTGACATTGAGAAGAGGAATGAAAATGGCCAAAATACCCTAAAATAAAATAAAAAGCTAGAAATGATCAGAGGAAATGTGATCAATTAAAAGAAATTAAAAGACAAAATAACCAAAGACAATGCATGAACCTTGATAGATCTTTGATTTTTAAAAAAGCTATAAATGTATTTGGGAAAAATTTTGGAAAATTTTAATATGAACTGTACATTTTATATTACTGGAGTAATGTTAGTTTTCTCATGTGTGATAGTGGTATTGTTGTTATGTAGGAGAATGTCCTTACTGAACATAAAGTGTCTACTCAGTATCAGGAATATAGTAGATGCCTTTATGAATCAGGATGCAGATGAATGAATATGGGAAGCATAGTGATCCACAAGACTAAACCCCTGAAAGCCATTTTAGGTGACTTTTGCAGAAGAGTAGTGAATAGATCACATAATTAGTCTCTGCACTGTGCTCACCATCATTCAGTCAGATAAGGAATTGAAAAATCAACTCTGATCTTTGGATTTTAAAAGAGACACCATAAAACTAACCTAAGGACTCCATCTAGCAATCTGCTAGATACCTCATCACAAACCCCATTCCAGAGTTTCTCACAGTACATTACATACACCCATGGTCCCTGAGAAATCAAGAGAATGTGTAAGAGAACCAAAGAATCTAAGGCTCAATCTCACCAGGACAGATATTCTCCCAACTTTCAAGACACCCTTTCTTCTAATTATAATGAGATTATGGAAGCTGAATGATTTGGTATAGCTTACCTAATAAGTTAATACAAAACTCAAGTTAAGATTCCTGAGGTTCTAATTCTCAGACTCTGTCTCCAGAAATGGGATCTGGAAGAATAGTCACCAAAGAAAAAGTTCTTCTGAAATTAATGGCATATACTTTACTAAATATCCTTTAGTAGGGTCCTTCAGGCCCAAGATTAGGAAAATATCTTTCTAATAATGCCCTGATAAATTTTATTTTATAAATAACCTGATTTTTTTATATAAATTCAATTAGCCAACATATAGTACATCATTAGTTTTTTCTATTTATTTATTTATTTATTTATTTATTTATTTATTTATTTAATGTGTTCCATGTGTTCCATGATTCATTGTTTGCGTATAACACCCAGTGCTCCACTCAGTATGTGCCCTCTTTAATACCCATCACCAGACTAACCCATCCCCCCAACCCCCTCCCCTCTAGAACCCTCAGTTTCTCAGAGTCCATAGTCTCATGGTTCGTCTCCCCCTCTGATTTCCCCCCTTCATTTTCCCCTTCTTACTACCTTCTTTTTTTTGTTTTGTTTTTGATATAATGAAACCTGAGACAGAGTTGCTCCTGTGTGATGTTAGTAATGATGGGGTAATTAGTATCCTAAACCAAGTTCCCAAAACCCAGAAGTCAACAACTTCATCACTTCAGAAGGGGAGAGTAAGAAAAAAAAGATGTTTTTGTTCTTGATTTGTGATGGGAGGAGGGGCATGATTAAGAGGTTGGAGAGTTGCAGCAGGGAGTCTCTGAAGAGAAAATTCTGAGTGATTGTGTGCCCTGATATATTACTAGGAGCTGAGTGAAGGTGAATGCCATCTAGGAAGGACATAATTGCTTCCTTACAAAATTTACAAGTGAGGAAATAATTAGTCTCTTGTGAGTCAGTGCAAAGAAACTTTTCAGGTGGAGAAAAATGTTTTTCCTGTTTAGAGATGCCTTATAACACTCAGAGATGCTCAAAGCTGGAGAACTTTCCACCTACTGACCAGTGGCATTTGGAGAAGACCCTTAATTAAGGATTAAACAGCAATATGTCAACTAGACATCGACATCTGTAACCTGTGTTATGATGTCATACATGCAAGTGTACACCTGAGTGTAACCCATCTCTCTACCTCCAGCGCAACACCAGCAGCCTTGATCAGAATGTAGCTCTGCACTGTGAGGTCTGTGTTACAGATTGTGAGGGATGCTTCTTCTCCAATTATAGTGTTAGTGGCATCGACTTTGAAAGTGACCTAGCTTGCTTCCTTGTGCTATTTAGGGCCCATTCATAACTATTCCTTTTTCTACTTTTCTAATCCCAATCCTTTTGCCATGCTCAGTCTAGACCAAGAAAACAAGGTATTTTTAAATTTGATCCAAGCTATTCATACAGTAATCCTCCCCATGATTCCTTAAGCATAAGAGAGAGCTCAGAGAAGGCACCTCTCTCTTTTTTAAAGGATTTATTCATTTATTTTAGAGAAAAAGAGAGAGAGCGCGAGTAAGGGAAGGGACAGAGGAAGATAATCTCAAGCATCTCTACTGAGTGTGGAGCCCGACGCTGGGTACAACACTGAGATCATGACCTGAGCTAAAATCAAGAGTTGGATGCTCAAGCAACTGAGCCACCCAGGTGCCCCAGAGAAGACACCTCTCTTATATCTGCCCTTTCTTCAACCCTTACCCTTCTCTCCTCACCAAAACACAGGTCTAATTTATTCTCTCCTTCTGGTCCACATTGGACCACATGCACTCTATATGAGTGCCCTAGTAACTCTTATGTAGTCCAGGGTAAGTCCAGGGCTAGAAGATAGGGGATAAAGCATCAGGGAGGATCAAGTTTCCTGACAAGCAGACAGCTGACTCTTCCCCTAAGATGCTACAGTTAAGTTCCAGGGAAAAGAAGAAATAAGTAGCCTGACTTTCTGTTTATGATCGACTGATCATTCATTTCCACTTGCCCCCCAACCCCTACCATAGTAAGAGGCACTATAAGAATAAAAAAGGAGGGCGCCTGGGTGGCTCAGTCATTAAGCGTCTGCCTTTGGCTCAGGTCATGATCCCAGGGTCTTGGCATCGAGCCCGCATCGGGCTCCCCGCTCCGCGGGAAACCTGCTTCTCCCTCTCCCACTCCCCCTGCTTGTGTTCCATCTCTCGCTGCGTCCCTCTCTGTCAAATAAATAAATAAAATCTTAAAAAAAAATAAAAAAGGAGTTAATTAACAAGGACAAAGAGAATGGGGAAAATAGTGTGATAGATGATATTTTGCAATTTATTTTTGATATGGGAAAGAAGAATCTCCAAGATAATAAGACAATGCAATGCAAATGAAATTTCTGCTAAGGGAAAAATTTAAAAAAACCCCCAAACCCAGCAATTGCACTTACTCAACAGAACTGATAAAAGCCTCAGCACATAGAGGCACCAGCTACCATGGAAGGTGAGGGGGAGGCTTGGGAGTTAAAAATGGGGGTATTGGTTAAAAGTTGGCATACACAGCAGTTAGGCACCGAGAGTGCCTTGCATTTTCTGAGTAGCGAAGGAAATACCTGTTTCACAGGTAGGGTGCTGCTTATCTCACTTTACCAAGGGTTGTCTCAGTTTTAAAACGGAAAGTCCCACATCTTGGGAACTCCCTCTGTCCACTGTCCAGCCAGGGCACTTGATCGCTCTATCAACATTCCACCCACCCACCACAATAGCTGGAAGAGACAAGACTTTATTCTCCTTAAAAAGAATTAAACTTGAAAAGTTCTAGATTTCAGAGCTATAGACAAAACATTTATAGCTTGACCTTTCAAGTGCTGCAGATACTGATTTTGAAGTTACAAATAAAGTTTCACAAGCAGATAAATTTACAAATACAGAATCTGAATAAGGAGGAATGACTGTATTATTCTCTTATTTTTTTTTTAATTTTCATTTTGAGTTTTGAGTTTATTTAGAGTCCAGGTACCCATGTATTCTTACTTTTCATCACTGTAATCATATATACAAATTTTCACTTTGTCTTAACATTATCACAACAAACCATAAGTTTTTCCATACTCCTCATTTTAATAACATATTCTTTTAATAAATTCCTACTATGTGATAGGCACTAATATGAAAGCTTTACAAATTGAATAATATTTCATCAAGTAGTTGTAATGTAGTTTATTCAACCATTCCACTAAGAATGGACATTTAGCTCTTTTCCGATTTTTCCTTTTATAGATTAAAAAAAAGACCAAGAAAGAACTGTATTATTCTTTTATTGATGGATATTTGTTTTGTATCAGTTTCTATTAATGAACTAAACTGCTGTGAACATTCTAATGGAAGTCTTTGTGAGGACACATGTTTTCATTTTTCTTGGGTACATACCTGGGAGTATAATTGCTGCATCATAGGGCAAGAGTATACTTAGCTTTGAAGCTTCGCTTGTGGTGAGCACAGCATAATGAATAGAGAAGTTAAATCAGTACACCTGAAGTTAATGTAACATGGTGTGTCAACTATACTCTACAAAATTTTAAAAACTGACAACGTTTTTTCCAGTGGGTTTGACTATTTTTCATTTTTTCCTACTCCTGAACTGTCTACTGAGGATATCTAGAGTAACCCAAGTAGAGAAGGGCGTTGGGCTGTAAGGGCTTTGAGGGAAAGAGTCCACCCTTCTCAGATTTCCTCATTTGCCAGTGACCTTCCTTCACTGTTCCCCAACAGTCAGCCTATGACCCCACATGGCCACTCAGAGGCTGACAGGCACATAGTGGGACAGAGGTGTCATGGGCAGCCATCAGCGCACTTCCCATGGGAGTGACAACCTCTGTGATGGGCCTTTATTTCATACTGTAATTATGACTCCTGATATGTCAGTGCATTTCTGGGATCTGCACAGGGTTAACACTGAAGTGAAAATTTCAGTGGGCCTCATTTTTCTTAAGATTTATTTATTTGAGAGAGAGAGAGTGAGCGAGTACACATGCCTGGGTGGGGGGCAGAGGGAGAGAATCTCAAGCAGACTCCCCACTGAGTGTAGAGCCTGACATGGGGCTCGATCTCATGACCCTGAGATCATGACCTGAGCCAAAACCAAGAGTCAGTCGTTCAACCGACTGAGTCACCCAGGTGCCCCTGGGCCTCATTTCAAGAGATTTTAACTGATACAGTTTTTTGGAGGATGATTTGATAACAGCTATTAAATTTAATACAGTAATTTAGGAAGTTATAGCTGTACAAATGTACAGGCTTACATGTGAAGATTTTTATTGCAGCAGCTTTTTTACTGGTGAGGAACTGGAAAAGGCAGTCACTTAGAATGTGAGGGGTATATTATTGCTAATATGCAAAGGCTTAATGCATGCACAAATATGCATATAACAAAAAGAAAGTAGCAGGACAATAGGCTTACTAAAATAGCAAATAAAGACCATATGTAGATAAACTTGTGTAGGCATAGAAAATTTCTGTATGGACACAACAGAAACTAATAGTAGTGTTTAGCTCTAGGAGATAGATCAGGAAAATCAGGCATTGGTGAGAGAGACATTTGCATCTGTTTATATCCCTGTATAAAATTGTATTTTTTACCTTGAGTTGTGCTAACTTTATGATAAATGGAAAATGTTTTATTAATGTAAACACAAATATTTTAAATGTGATTTTGCTATTTTATTCAGCACCTCAGCCATCCTCACTTTTATATACTACTTATTTGTCAGTTCTCTATGTTGGCTCCTAAGCCCTTACCTCTAACTTCAAGTAGCTCAGGAAGGTGCCCTGGTAGCATTTGAAGACCTAGGAGGGAAAATGTGGCCAAAGAGCCACAGCTGAGAATGCATGCATGTTGCAGAGATGGGGACAGGTTGTGGCATTAGCAGGTCCTGAGGTTGGTTTGCAGGGCAGATCCTGTCTCTCTTACCAGAGTTCCCATAACTATGAGAGTATCTTGTAGAGAGGGAGTGCAGAAATCATCTGGATAATATGGGATTCTTAGGGCTTTGTGATGAAAAACTTTTTGACAGAGGCTATTTGTTGGCCCCTGGGTTTTTTGTTTTGTTTTGTTTTTGTTTTTTTAAGATTTTATTGATTTATTTGAGAGAGTGAGAGAGAACGTGCAAGAGAGCACCAGCAGGGGGCAGAGGGGCAGAATGGGGGTGGGGGGGTGGGGCGAGAACCAGCAGGGGGAGGAGCAGAGGTAGAGGCAGGCTCCTGGCTGAGCAGGGAGCCCAACTCAGGGCTTGATCCCAGGACCCTGAGATCATGACCTGAGCCGCAGGCAGATGCTTAACCAACTGATCCACCCAGGCACCCCTGTTGGCCACTGGGTTTTTTATTTTTTTCTTAAGTGTCTTGGAGCCATTTGTGGTGTCTTCCGCTTATGGGTTGCCAAGGCTCTTGCAGGGTTAATTGGAAACAGAGGCACAGAAGAGAGCAGGGGCTGGCTGCTTACAGCTCATATTGTTTGGTGATTACCAGGACTTGGGGACTGGGTAGAAGGCAGTCTGGGCATTGAGAAACCCCTGACTAGGAGATTTCAAGTTTGCCCATGACACAAAACTTCCCCATGTTCTAAAACTTGATTAGCCTCAGGAGGGAAAGGTGAAAGTTTCTCTGGATTTTCCTTGACTGACTCCCTAGGGTTTCTCTGGACTTGATAAATTTAGTTTCTCAGTGAATAACTCCCCATGGGGACAGACAGGAGGAGGAAAGGAGGGGGAGAGACAGAGGGAGACAGTTGGACTTCCACAGCACTATTATTACTGGACTTCTCTCTCAGTACTCGTATGAAGACAGTTTTCTCTTGCACTGAGAGCAAGGACAGCAGCAGCATGCTCTGGGCCGCAGAGCGTGCTCTGTGCTAGTCAGGCAGCAGGTAGCCCGGGCTGACCCCTGGAGAGCCATAGAACATTCCAGTTCAATCATTTTCTCTGGAGGTGAGTGTCTGCCAGGGCTCCCCAGTGTGAAGGAGAGAGTAAGAGAAGATCAGGATGGGAAGTTCTGGGCTTCACTGCTGTCTAAAATGAGGACACCTTCACTAGAGCATGAAGAGTGGGCTATGGGAGCTGCATAATGGAGGAACTGAAATGAAATCCTCCCTCCATAGCAGAGAGCAGATTCAACTCTTCTCAGAGCTGGTGATAGACACAGCTCTCTTCCATGACCTAAGACCCTGCTCTCTCATTTGCATGTGGTGAGGGAAGGAGCCCAGATATACTAAGCAGATCAGTGTGATCCATTTTGGTGTCTTTGACACTTTTCCTTATTTTTAGGACTCTGGAGAAAATGGGAAGACATAGATAGCAGATATCTGGGGACTTTTCCAAGCTTCTCTATGGGATGCAGACCATGGCTGGTTGGAAATAGAGAGAGGCTGCCCATTTGGAGGTCTTTTTTTTTTTTTTTTTTTTAAGATTTTATTTATTTGACAGAGAGAGACACAACGAGAAAGGGAACACAATCAGGGGGAGTGGGAGAGGGAGAAGTAGGCCTCCCGCAGAGCAGGGAGCCCGATGTGGGCTCAATCCCAGGACCCTGGGATCGTGACCTGAGCCGAAGGCAGACACTTAACGACTGAGCCACCCAGGCACCCCTGGAGGTCTTATTTCCATGCTGAAACTAGAGATTTGAGACATGAGGAGGGCAGAGGATGTTGCTTGTTTTCTTTTCTCCTGGTGCCAGGATGGAGATTGTATAGGATGGATGGGAGTTGGGTATGAAAGTTCCAGCCTCCTCTAACCTCCTCTGGACCCCTACTCCCTGCTGTCATTTGGTGACAGAAGGAATAATCTCAGAGCTAGGGGTTACCAACTGGAAACTAATGAGGTTCTTCCTACCAGGAGGAGACACAGTCATTGAAATGAGAGATGGAGATGGCTTTCATGATAAGAATAAGGAAGAAGAAAGTGGATACCCCACTCCAGGGAGCCAGGAAGACAAGGAAAGACTCAATACTTTGTCTCAGTATAGCTCTTATGACAGTTGCCAAGGTAGACCCCACCTCCCTGCCAGCTGGCTCTAATACAAACTGAAATGATGCTTAAGATAACTGAAGTGAGAACTTTAAGTGAACATAAGGCAAATGGAGCCCACATTCAGAGGAGATGAAGGGAGGAAGCAACCATATCTGGGTGGGACTGGCAGGATTTTGTAGGACGTAAGGGACAGAGGATACAGTTTAGGGCATTTAAGAGGGAAGGGTTGGTGGTATAAATGAGAACATTGTGGTCAGGGAAGTGGACAGGGTGGCAGGTCAGAGCAGAGTTGCAGGCAGAAGTGCTAGTAAGTTGAAAGACGAGGGTGCATACAGCGATGGGTGGGTGTTGGTGACTAATGCTCACCTTCTTGCATATGTATATTTATTTTCATATGTATTTTCTCCATAAAACATTTAACATCAGCCTTGTACAGAGAATAGTAGAAGATGAACCCACTTGGTCATGATGTGGAGCCTAAGAGCAGAGATAATACTTCCTCAACTTGGGAATAGCTTTAATCCTTTGAAATGGGAAGTATGTGAACTCTCCCTTGTTCTCTAGATTTAATAAAGGGCAAGACACAGGACTAAATGTTGAAGAATTATTCTAGCACCATTGAATTTTATCTGCTTGGCTTCCATGGCTCCAGAGAACTACACAATATTCTTTTTGCCACGTTCTTCTTTCTCTACTCAGTGACAGTCATGGGAAATATGCTCATCATTGTGATTGTCTGTTGATAAATGTCTGCAGTCCCCCATGTATTTCTTCCTTGGCCACCTCTCTGTCCAGAGATCCTGATCACAGCAGTTGCTGTCCCCTTGATGCTCTGGGGGTTGCTGCTTCCTGGAATGAAGGCAATATCTCTGACAGCATGTAGTGCACAATTATATTTGTACCTTTCTTTGGGCACATCAGAATTTATATTAATGGGAGCAATGGCTGTGGACCGTTATGTGGCTGTCTGTAACCCCTTGAGGTACAACATCATTATGAACAGCCACACCTGCATCTGGGTGGTCATTGTGTCATGGGTGTTTGGTTTTCTATTTCAAATCTGGCCAGTCTATGCCACATTTCAGCTTACCTTCTGCAAATCAAATGTGTTAGACCATTTTTTATGTGACTGAGGGCAACTGCTCAAACTATCCTGTGATGACAGCTGTTTCACACAGTTTATTCTTTTTTTAATGGCTATATTCATTATTGTTGGTTCTTTGATCCCTACTATCATCTCCTACACCTATATCATCTCCACCATCCTCAAGATCCCCTCAACCTCTGGGTGGAGGAAAGCCTTCTCTACGTGTGCATCCCACTTCACCTTTGTTGTGATCGGCTATGGCACCTGCCTGTTCCTCCATGTGAAACCCAAGCAAACACAGGCAGCTGAGTACAACAGGGTAGCATCACTGATGGTTTTAGTGGTGACCCCTTTTCTGAACCCCTTCATCTTCACCCTCCCGGAATGACAAATTTATAGAGGCCTTTCGAGATGTCATGAAACGCTGCCATCAACTCCTCAAGGATTAGCTGTGTCCTAAGGACAATCATGGACTCATCATTATGGACCTGAGTAGTCTGAAACCACTAATTCAATCTGAAATGATCATTTTCAACACCAAGTGGTTTGTGATGGACAAGGAAATTCTACAAAATCCTTCAAGGGAATTTAAGACACTGATTATGTTCCAATTTATAATCAGATGTTTCCTACATGGTAGATCTCATTATTTTTTAACTAGATATATGTTTATACACTCTTCTGTAGTTATAATACATCTTACAGTATAAATTTAACAGGTGTAAATGTGCAAAATATATGTGATATTTTTTAGAACACTCAGCTCTTTGGGAAAAGCAAGGAAGAATATAATTCATTCTGTGGCAGTTGACCTCCATGATTGATTCTAGGTACTGAGTCATCTTTCCATATGTTGTCCTGTGCATTCATGATTTTCTCACTGCCTAAAGCACCCTCTATTTCTTTTGTGAGTGACCCCAAGTTCAGCTTCAGGCTCCAACCTTTACTTGAGGTTCATGCCTCCAGGTCCAGCAGGGGCACTGCCACCCTGTAGATCTTCTCAACTGGCAGTTGTGAGTGAACTCACTCCACAACCCTGCCTCCTTCCCAACCTCAGGGCCAGATGTATGTTAATTCAGGTACATCTCTAATTGGTGGACTTTCTCAGGGTGAGGAGGGAGGGTCTTGGAAAGAGGCATTTTCTTATATGGCATGATTCTCATTATCATGCCAGCCCCAAATGTGGGAGGGCATGAGTTCTGGGACCTGAACTGACAAGGGCAAGCTGACCTTGCTGTGTCCCTGGGCTGAGGCAGGAGTGCAGGGAGGGCAGAAAAAGGGGCCACCCCTGGTCACTTCTCCCCGCATTCCTCACATTATCCAATCCTGACACAGGGCATTCCATCTCCCTTCTCTGTCTCCTAATCCACATCTCAGTTCCTATATTGTCCTGTTCCATCCCCTTTCCTGTCACACTACAATTGTCAATATTTCTGCCATTCTCATGTGGCTAAGCAGGGGTCAAAAGACTGTGCACATGAGACTGCCTTCCCAACATAATACATGTATCTATTCTGCAGACTGTGCATTCGATAAGAATATGTATTCTGCTGTTTTAAGATGGAATGTTCTGAATGTATCTGTTAAGATTTACCTGGTCCAATGTGTCATTCAAAGCCACTGTTTACTTGTTGATTTTCTGTTTGGATGATCGATCCTTTGATGTAAGTGGGGTGTTAAAGTCCCTACTATTATTGTATTACTATTGATTATGTCCTGTATGTTTGTTAATAGCTGCTTTATGAATTTGGGTGCTCCTATGTTGGATGCATAAATATTTACAATTGTTATATCTTTTTGTTGGATTGTTCCCTTTATGGTTATATAATGTCCTTCTTTGTTTCTTGTTACATCTTTGTTTTAAAGTCTGTCTTGTCTGATATAATTATCATTACCCTGGCTTTCTTTTTACTTCCTTTTGCATGAGCAATGCTTTTCCAGCCCTTCACTTTCAATCTGCATGTGTTTAGGTCTTAAATGAGTCTCCTGTAGGCAGCACATGGATGGGTCTTGCTTTTTTATTCATTCTGTCACCCCAGGTCTTTTGATTGGAGCTGTTAGTCCATTTACATTCAAAGTAATTATTTATAGGTGTACTTATTGCCCTTTTGTTATTTGTTTTATGGATATTTTTATAGTTCTCTGTTTCTTCTCTTGCTTTCTTCTTTCATGGTTTGCTGGCTTTCTTTAATCATATAGTTGGATTCCTCTCTCTTTATTTCTTGCATATCTATTACTGGTTTTTGATTTGTGGTTACTATTTGGTTTATATATAATACCTATGCATATAACAGTCTATAGTAAGTTGTGGTTGCTTAAATTTGAACCCATTCTTTACTCCTCTCCCCACCCCCCTAATCTTTATGTATATGGTTATGTATATGGTATTGTACTTTACATCCTTTTATTTTGTGAGTCCCTTGACTGATTTTTATAGATATACTTAATTTTTTTGCTTTTGTGCTTCCTACTTTTCTTACTCCTGCTTGTGGTCTTTCCTTTCCATTCAGAGTTCCCTTTTCATTTCTTGTAGGGCTGATTTAGTATTCATGAATTCCTTTAACTTTTGTTTATCTGAGAAACACTTTATCTTTCCTCTTATTCTGAATGATAGCCTTGCTGGATGCAGTATTCTTGGTTGTAGGTTTTTTTCTTTCAACACTTTGAACATATCATGCCACTCCTTTCCAGCCTACAACGTTTCTGCTGAAAAATCAGTGGATAGCCTTATGGGGCTTCCCTTGTATGTAACTGTTTTATTTTCTCTTGCTGCTTTTAAAATTCTCTCTTTATCACTACTTTTTGCCATTTTATTTTATTTCATTTTATAGATTTATTTATTTATTTGAGAAAGAGAGAGAGAGTGAGCAGGGGGAGGAGTAGAGGGAGAGGGGGAGAGAACATCCTTAGGCTGATTCCCTCCTGAGGGTGGAGCCTTACACGGGGCTCGATCCCATGGCCCTGAGATCATGACCCGAGCTGAAGTCAGACACTTAACCAACTGAGCCACCCAGGCACCCCTACTTTGTGCCATTTTAAATACCATGTATCTGGGTGTGGACCTTCTTGGGTTGATTATATTGGGGGCTCTCTGTGCCTCCTGGATCTGGGTTTCTGTTTCCTTTCCCAGATTCAGGAAGTTTTCAGCTATTATTTCTTCAAATAAATTATGTGCCCCCTTTTCTCTCTTCTCCTTCTGGGATCCATATAATGCAAATATTATTATGCTTGATGGTATTGCTGAGTTCCCTCAGTCTATTTGTATTTTTTATTATTATTTTTCTGTCTCCTGTTCAGCTTGATTTTTTTCCCATTATTCTGTCCTCCAGGCCACTGATCTGTTCTTCTGCCTCCTCTAGTCTGCTATATATTCCTTCTAGTGTATTTTTAATTTCAGTTATTGAGTTCTTCATGTCTCATTGATTCTTGTTTATGTTTTCTATTTCTTTGTTAAGGTCTCAGTGAGGTCCTCCACTCTTTACTCAAGTCCAGTCAGTATCTTTATGACCATTGCTTTAAATTCTTTATCAGGTATATTGTTTATCTCTGTTTCAATCAGCTCTCTTGCTTTGATTTTGTTGTGTTCTTTCATTTGGGACATATTCCTCTGACTCCTTTTGTCTACTGCCTGTTTCTGCATGTTAGGAAAGTCAGCTCCATCTCCTGCTCTTGAAAGTAGTGGCCTTATGAAGAAGATGTCCTGTAGTGCCCTGCAGTGCAATGTGTCTTGTTCAACAGATCCTGGCACTTCAGGGGTATCTTCTTTGTGTGTGGCATGTGCCCTGCTATTCTGGCTGAGCTACTTTTGCCTTCAGTCCATTTGTCTGTAGTGACTCTGCCTGTTGTGGGAACGGCTTGGTCCCTGTGTTGTTATTAGGCCAGTCTGCGGCTGCCATGGGCTTGAGTTGAGTCAGATCGGGTGTTTGCCTGAGGTGATAGCACTGAACTACAGGGCACTTTCCCTGTGTTGTTCCCTGAGAAGCTTTTATTGGTGGGTGGAGCCTGCAGTCAGAGTAGATGGTTGCCCCTCCCATTGCTGGGGCTATAGTCAGATTGGTGTGTGCAGTTATCATAGTCTGTTTATTCCTGAATTGGATTAGATATATCAGTATGAATCTCTCCTCTCTCTCTCTCTCTGTATGTATGCATATATATGCATATGCATTTGTGTGTGTGTGTGTGTGTGTGTGTGTTCTTAATGTGTCTTTTAAGAGTGCTAGTTCAGTGACCAACCCAGTAACAATAAGCATGCCCTTTAGGCTCAGAGCATGGTCCTGAATGACCATTTAAACCATAAGAAACAAATGCTCCTGGATATATGGCTGATTCCAGGTCTGGGGCCAGAAATCAACAGGATGAGCTTGGAACATTTTGTCATACCAGATATCAAAGATGACTAGGGACATGTTAAAAGGATTCAGGGGCCAAACTGAAGAGATTTTCACTAGCCAATATGGAATCAGTTGTATTTTGAAAATAAAATATAATACAATAATAATACAATACAATACAAAAAAAATTGAAAATACAAGTTGTAATGTTGAAAATACGATAATTATACAAAATGCAATCATTTGAAACCCATCAAATATATTTAGAACCATGAGTGCATAATGATACTTACATTATTCACCTTCAAAAGAGATTAAGGAAAGTTATTTATTATTTTGAGATCTGATAAATGGAAAGATTCAAGTATTTATTTTCGGTAAATATATAGTAAATGAAAATATCAAAGTATTGTAGATAATTAATGAAACATGATAGAATTAGAATATCACCATTTAGTAACCCCCAATGATGTTTATACGTTATGCATCAACTGTTTCTAACATCATGGAAAAGAGAAAACTAGATCTTATGTGTCTTTTGATGAAATACTATAACAGTCCTTCATTTTATCAAAACTAGAGGAGCTTAGTCTTATCAATCCTCTGAATTCAGCTGCCAAATTACAGGAAAATATGTGGAGAACAGAAAGATACATTTTACTGTACCATAAGAATGCCATTACCACAATCCAGACTATAGGAAACTATAGTCAAAACACCTAGTGAATTCAACAGATAGATTATAAGGAAAAGAAGTGGATGCTGAAAGGATCTACAGATTAAAAGGACTAAAAGGATACATGAAACTTTAAAAAAATGGGCAAGATTAGGGCGCCTGGGTGGCTCAGTTGGTTAAGCGACTGCCTTCGGCTCAGGTCATGATCCTGGAGTCCCTGGATCGAGTCCTGCATCAGGCTCCCTGCTTGGCAGGGAGTCTGCTTCATCCTCTGACCCTATCCCCTCTCATGTGTTCTCTCTCTCTCATTCTCTCTCTCTCAAATAAATAAATAAAATCTTTAAAAAAAATGGGCAATGAAGTGATTATTGCAAAGGTAGTTACTTTTGGGTAAATGAGGATTGTAATTCTAATGGGATAATGCAGAAGTTTCTGGGGTTTCTATGAATGTTCTTTCTTTTCCTTTGATCTGGGTGGTAGTTACAAGGGTACTTACCTCATGATAAATTAGATATACATTTGTTTTGTGTAGTGTTTCTGTATCTGTACTTTATATTAAAATAAAACAATTAGAGGGATTTCTGGTCTCCATTTAAGGAGCTTGGAAGTTGTCACTCTTGTCCTCACAACAAGAATACAGCACAAAGAAACTGAAAATCAGCATACTTTCTTAAATCCGTCAGAGAATTAAGGTCACAGGACAAACCATTGCTCTTCAAATTGGTAAGGCAGGCAAATACAATGAATCACAGTGTACTGGAGCAGAAACTCTGGAGCAGAAGCCCATTGCTGGAGCCAGTATGAGGTTAGAAAGTACCTGACAAATTGTTGGAAGCTCTCTGTGGACAAACTTGGGGGCTAAAACCTCCAGAGTCCCAGTCTCAGGAGGGCACATTTATGAATCGTGTCCAGGATCCTTGTCAGGATCTCAGAGTGAAGATCAGAGAACTCAGAGTCCTATCAAAGTAGGGGAAGGGTAAAAATAACCATTCTGAAATACACCCAAGAGCATCCTGTTCCTTAAAAGCCTGCCTTTAAGGGAAACTATTTTATCAAAGCCTAAATACCTTGGATTTTTACCAGAGTCTAACAAATTGGGGGAAGGGAAATAGCCAACTCCAGTCTCTCTGTACTTCCTGTTTCACCAAAGTTACAGGGAAGCTGGAAGTCACAACCCAGGGACACAGGTTCACTAAAAGACTGATACTTAATCATAGGACTGTAGAATGCTGAATGTTTCACTCCCTCCACTCCTTACCACCACATCAGTAGGGCTGCTGTGATAATAGGGGCTTACAACAGAAATAACTGTGAGTCTAAGACCTTATTTAAAAAGGAGATTCTAGGGAAACAAAGACAACAGGTGAGACAAAAATAAAAACAAGAGATTTATTTTAGCCTCTCACACCTACAGCTGCATTAAACAGTAAACACAGCCCAATTCCTAGCCAGATAAACATAAACCTCACATAGAAGACCTGTTTACCTCAGGTGTTTTTACCCATTATGTAATGTCTAGTTTCCAGTGAAATATTACAAGGCATACTAAAAAACTAAACAAAGTATAAAGAGACAGGGCAAACATGAGAATCAGACTCAGATATGGCAGAAATGTTGAAATGATCAGACTAGGATTTTAACATAACTGTATGTTTAACATGCTAAGGGCTCTAGTAGAAGAGTGGACAAAATGCAAGAGCCAATGGGTAATATCAGCAGAGCAATAGAAACTATAAGAAAGAGTAAAAATGAAATGGTAGAAAAAAGAAAGACCATAAACAAGGGAGAAAACGTTGCCATGGTGAAAAGAATCTATTTCACCTACAAGTTACAAAAAATAGCTTGTGCATTGCAGATAAGCAAAGATTTGGATTGACATTGCATTCATCATCTAAAATTCATTAGTTAAAATTAAACCTCAGAAAAAATGAAAAAAATTCTAAACAAAGAATGGCTTTAATGAGCTCAGCAAAAGAGTGCACATAGTTGAGAAAATAATCAGTGAGCTTAAAGATATGTCATTAGAAACTTCCAGAACTGAAATGCAAAGTGAAAAATGACTGAAAAAGATAAAACAGAGTATCTAAGAATTTAGGACAGTTGGAATTTGGAACAGTTACAAAAAGTATATCTTATGTGTCGTGGGGATATGAGAAGTAACAGATAAAGTATTAGAAGTAATAATAACTGAGAACTTTCTAAAATTAATGACAGACATCAAACCACAGATCCAGGAAGCTCAGAGAATATGAGCAGGATAAATAGCAAACAATTTACATGTAGGCATATCATAGTCAAAGTGCAGAAAATCAAAGACAAAGACAAAATATTAAAAGAAGCCAGAAGGGGAGAAAACACTTAACCTACAGAGGAATAAGAATGAGAATTACATTAGATTCCTCTTCAGAAAACATGCAAGCCAAAAGGAAAGCAGAGTAAAATACTTAATGTGTTGATGAAAAAAATCCACCAGCCTGGAATTCTGTATCTTGGGAAATAATTCTTAAAAAGTGAGGAAATACTTTCTCAGACAAACAACATTTTGTTTGTCACCAGTAGACCACCCTTGTAAGAAATGTTAAAAGAAGTTTAAAGAGAAGGAAAATAATATGGTTCAGAAATTGAATCTACAGAAAGAAAGGAAGAATCTTCAAGAAATAATAAATTAAGGTAAAATAAAATATTTAATTTTTCTTATTCTTACCTGATCTCACAGATAACTGTCAGAATGACAGAGCAGCAACATATTGGATGATTCTAGCTTATGAATAAGTGAAATGTATGACAGCAATGCTTAAGGGATGTGAGAGGAGCAGGGGATATTCTGTTATAAGATACTTGCACTACCCATGAAGTGGTATAATGTTATTGAAAAGTGATTACAGCAAGGTCACAGGATATAAAGTTAGTATACAAAAGTCAATCACTTTCCTATGTACTTGCTTTACTATATACCAGCAATGAAAAATTGGGATTTGGAATTAAAAACACAACACCATTTACATTAACACCAAAAAATATTTAGGTGTAAACCTAACAAAATTTGTGCGTGATCTATCAGAGAAAAACTATGAAAACTTCAAAACTCTGATGAAAGAAATAAAAGAAGATATAAATAAATGGAAAAATACCCCATATTCATATACAGGAAAACAGTATTATTAAGATGCCAATTCTTCTCAACTTGATCTATAGATTCAATGAAATCTCAACCAAAATCTGAGTAAGTTATTTTGTAGATAATGACAAAGTGATATTAGTGTTTATATGGAAAGGTGAAAGGCCCAGAATAGCCAACACAATCTTGAAGAACAGAGTAGAAGGTACTAACTCTACTCAACTTCAAAACTTATTATAAAGCTGTAGTTATTAAGATAGTGTTTTATTGGTGAAATAATAGAAAAATATATTAGTGGAATAGAATGGAAAGCCCAGAAATAGACCCACAGACATCATCAACTGATGTCTAACCAAAAACAAAGGCAATTCAGCAGAGAAAGGATAGTTTTTTCAACAAAAGGTGCTGGAACAATTGGACATCCTCATGAAAAAAAAAATATGGACACAGATCTTACACCTTTCACAAAAATAAACTTGAATAGGATCAGAGACCTAAATGTAAAATGCAAAACTACAAAACATCAGAATCTAACAGGAGAAAAGTAGGTGACCTTGGGTTGGATGAATAGTTTTTAGATTCAACACCAAAAGCATGATCCATGAAAGAAAAAACTGAAAAGTCGAACTTCTGCTCTGGGAAAGACTATTATGAGAATGAAAAGACAAGCCACAGTTTGGGAGAAAATACTTGGCAAAACCCATATGAAATATTGGACATGTATGCAAAACATACTAAGCTTTTAAAACTCAACAATAAGAAACAACTCAATTAAATGGGCAAAAGATCTGAACAGACTCCTCACTAAAGGACATATGCAGATGATAAATAAGCATATAAAAAGATGGTCCACATCCTATGTCATTAGGAAATTGCAAATTAATACAACAATGAAGTACCCCCCATACCTAGTGGAATGGCTAAAATCAGAAACACCAAATATTGGTGAGAATATGGAGCAACGGGAGCTCTCATTCATTGCTGGTGGGAATGCAAAATGGTACAGCCACTTTGAAAGACAATTTGGCAATTTCTTATGAGGCTAAATATACTCTTACAGTACAACCCAGCAATTATCTTCCTTAGTATATACACAAATGAGTTGAAAACATGTCCACACAATCTTGCACCTGAATACTTTTGTAGCTCTGTTCATAATTGCCAAAAATTGGAAGCAACCAAGACATCTATTATGGGTTGCATTATGTCTGTCAAAATTCATATGTTGAAGTTCTAACCTCTCAGTATATCAGAATTGAACTTGGGTGGAAATGGGGTTGTTGTGGTTGTAATTAGTGAAGATGAGGTCATACTGGAGTAAGGTGGGTCCCTAATCCTATTGACTGGTGTCCTTATAAATAGAACACTGTGTGAAGAGACACCTAGGGAGAATGACTTGAGAACATGAAATATAAACCAGATAGCAATAGAGAAGAATCAATAAAGCCAAATGTAATGTCTTGGAAAAGAATAATATGATTGATAAATCCCTCACAAGAATGAGCAAGGAAAAAATAGAAACACAAATCACTAATATCAGAAATGGAAACAAAAGATGTCACAATAGTGCAATAAACTGTAAAACTACAAAAATGGATATCATGAAAAACTTTATGTTAATAAACTTGACAACTAGATGAATTAAGCAAATCACCTGGAAAACACAAGCTGAAGCAGAAGTTTTGAATAGTCCTATAGCTACTAAAGGTATTTTACCTATAATAAGTACTTCCTCACAAAGAAAACTCCTGGCCTAGATTTCCTCACTGATGGATTTTTCCAAACAATTTAGGAGGAAAAAATACAAACTTTTCCCCATAAAAAAGGAAAGGAGGGCATATTTTCCAACTCATTTTATGATAACCAAAATTACCTTGACGCCAAAACCTGACATGGACCTTACCTAAAAGAAAATTATAGGTCAATATCTCTCATTAACAGAGAGTCCAAAATCCTGAATAAAATGCTTATCAATATAACCCAATAACTTAAAAAGGGTAGCCCACATACCTCCTAATCTTTCTCTTCAGCACTGAGGCAATCACTGTTGGGGTTCCTTTAACTACAGACAGACTACTTTTATCTATTCTAGAATGTATGGTACCACACTGTATGCATTTTTTTGGCATCTGACCTTTTCACTCATTGTAATGTACATGAATTCATCCATTTTGTGTCTTATCAGTATTTTGTTACTTTTCATTGCTGAGCAGTATTTCCTCATATGAATATAACATTCTCTTGTTGGTGGATATTTGTTTTCTGTCACAATTCTGTTTAAATTTTTAAAGGCACTATGAACACTGTAACAGAAGTATTGGTAAAGACATATGTTTTGATTTATTTTAGGCAACTACTACAAGTATAATTGCTGGATCATAGGGAGATATATATTTAAGTTTATAAGAAATGAATCTTTTTCCAAAGAAATTTTATTACTTTATGTTCCTCTCTCTCCATTTCCGCTCTGCCAGTGTCTAGTTGATCATACTGGAAAGACCTCTAGAGAAATGGAACCATGCCTGGAATTATGAAAGTTGATTGTTCAATGAAGGCTCTGACACAGAGTGCACCCCTCACCCTCCTCAGATTTCCTCATTTGCCAGTGACCTTCCTTCCCTGTTCCCCAGCAGTCATCACACATGACCAGCCCACGGCCCCTCAGAGGCTGACAGGCACATGGTGGGACAGAGGTGTCGTGGGCAGCTGTCAGCACACTTCCCATGGGGGTGAGGCCCTCAGGGATGCGTCTCTACTTCACAGTATGATTAGTGACTCCTGTTTTGTGAGTGGCATTCTAGGATCTGCATGGGGTTAACAGTAAAATAGAAATACTCTGACCAGAGGCTCTGGGCATAGGCCCAAAGCAATCTCATTTAAGAAACAAAACAAATGAGCAAAGGGGAAAAAAAAGGAGAGAGAGAGGCAAACCAAGAAACACACTCTTAACTACAGAAAAAAACTGATGGTTACCAGACAGGGGGAGGTGCTGGGGGGATGGGTGAAGTAGGTGATGGGGATTAAGGAGTGCCCTTGTCATGTTGAGCACTGGGTGATGTATGGAAGTGTGGAATCACTATATTGTACACCTGAAACTAACATTACACTGCATACTAACTAATTGGAATTTAAATAAAAATTAAAAAGAAATTATAAGTTAATGTAACTTTTTGATGGTGACTTGATAATAGCTAATAATTTAATACAATTAAAAAGTTATAGGGGGTGCCTGGGTGGTGCAGGTGGTTAAGCATCCAACTCTTAGTTTTGGCTCAGATCATGATCTCAGGGTGGAGAGATTCAGCCCCGCATCAGGCTCTGCTCTTTGTGGGGAGTTTACTTCAGATTCTCTCTCCCTCTCCCTCTGCCCATCCTGCTCATGCTGTCTCTCTCTCTCTAACACAAAGAAATGAACCTTTAAAAAAAAGTTATACTTGCACAACTTTTCAGACATGAGAATATTTATTGCAGTAGCAATATAGACATGAAAAATTGGAGAAAATGAAATGTTCATCAGCATATTTAGTAATGATCTGTGTTTTCATAAGTGAATATTTAATAAGCAATCACTTAAAATTTGATTCACAGATCATTGTTAATAGGGAAAAGTTTAAAACAAACACAAGCATACATATGCACATATATATATTAAGAAGTAGCAGACAATGTATTAAAATATCATTTACTTAAAAATAGTACATACGGATATTCTTATAAACATACAGAATACTTCTCTATGAATACACTAGAAATGTAAAATAATAATTTATAATATTTATCTCTAGCAGATAGATCAGGAGAATCAAGCAGATGGGGAGAGGAATATTTATACTTTATCTTATATCCTTCCATTTAAAAATCCTTCCAAGATTTAAAAATCTTTAAATTATGGCCTGATTAATTTTATGAAAAATGACCATTGTTTTATAAAGTGTAAGAGTAAATATTTTAAATGTGATTTTGCTATTTTATTCTGAATCCCAACCATCCTCACATTTATGTAATATTTTGTTGTCATTGATTCAGAATATTGTTTCTTCACTTTCACCCTTCATTTCAAGCAGCACAGGGAGGTGACCTGAGAGCCTCTGAAGATTGAGAAGGGAAATGTATGGCTGAACAACCACAGTTGGATAAAGGTTGGAGGGCCTGGAATGGGCTGTGGATTTAACAGGATGTAAATTTGGAGTAGGTGGGCAGGTCTTCTTTCTCTCTCTTACCAGGATCTCATAATTGTGGACAGAGGGTATGTGGTAGAGAGTGTGCAGAGATTCTCTGGGAAAGATGTGTTTCGTGAAACCTTGGAGATGATGAGGGAGAAGATTTAGTGGCCTCTAGGTTTTTGATGTGTGTCTTTTGTAAGCATTAGTGGACTCATTAGCTTGGGGGTAACTTAGGCTCTGTAGGGATAAATGGAGTAAGGGAGAAGCACAGAGCAGATCAGAGGACTGACTGCTCACAGCTTGGTTGTTGTGATGAGTAAGGGTCTGGGAGGAAGGCAGCTGGACATTGAGAAATTCTGACTGGGAGTTTTTAAGTTTGCCTAATGCACAGAACTTTTCCAGGATCTAAAACTTGATTATCCTCAGGAGGGAAGACCGAAAGTTTCTTCAGCTTATCCTTGACTACATCCCTAGTGTGTCTCTAAAACTGCAAATTATTCCTCAGTGTATAACTATCCTTGGGGACAGATAAGGTAGAGAAAGAAGGAGGCAGAGGGAATGAGGGAGGAGGTAGGTGGATTCCTCTCAGCACTACTTCTGAACTTTTTCCTAAGCCCCTGTGTGTGGATGGTATTCTTAGCCATGAGTGGAATAGCAGGAGCTGCCCCTGCCTCCTAAGCATGGTTCTTTACTAGCTGTAGGTAGCCTGGATTGATGCCTGAAGGGCAATAGAACTTTCCAGTCCAGTCCCCATCTCTGGAGGTGAGTGCCTTCCAGGTATCCCCTTCAGTGAAGGAAAGAGTAGAAGAGCAGTATCGTGAGAGGGTCTAGGCTTTGTTGCCATATAGAACAAGGGACACCTAGAGTCTGAAGAGTGGAGTAAGAGAGCTACAGAGTAGATGGCTCTCCATCAGATCATCCCTCCATAGCAAAGGGCAGGTTGATGGTACCTGTGCTGGCAATGGGCATACTCTCTGGCATCACCTAAGTGTCTGCTCTCTCATTTCTCATCCTGTCTTCCTTATATCTGCTTACCCTCTTGTCGGGGATCTCCTGGAAGAGAGACTGCAGGTTGATTGGGCAGTGCTTTGGAGAAGAGTGAATGGAGGGAAAGTAATCAGGTTGGATACTCTTTGTTTCTTCATTGATTTCTTCTTTGATCTATTAATTGATATATTCATTTAACAATATTTATAGAATATATACTTTGTCAGACTGTTCTTGTCACAGGTGGTAATACAAGAAATGTAAAGAACTTGCTTCAAGGTGCTTAATTCTAATGTGGGATTTGATGATAAAATAACAAACAAGTAAACATATAATATGATTTGAGGTATTGATGAGAGCCAGTAGAAAGGAAAATACAGCCTAAAGAGGCTAGAGAGTGAAATTGTGCATGTATTATTTTGGGGGGGATGAGGGGAAAGGATCTGTGGAGAGGATATCTTTGAGCAAAGACCTGCATGTGGTGAGGGAAGGAGCCCAGTCCTCCTGAGGAACTCAGTATGATCTCTATTGGTGTCTTCTAACTTTTTCATTACCCTTTGGCTCTGGAGAAAATAGTAGGTCATAGATAAGCAGATGTGCTCTTTGGAATTTTCCGTGTTGCTCAATGGGACTGACCCCATGCAGTTTGGTTAGAGGGATAGGCTGCCCATTTGGAGGTCTTGTCTCCCTGCTAGAAGTAGAGATTTGAAACCGGGGGAATATGGAGAATTTTGCCTCTCTATCACAGGTGTTTTCTTGTCTTCTGGTCCCAGGGTGGATACTGCAGTTCAGTTAGGAGTTCCTTCTGTATCCCTTTCCCCACTCCACCCTGTTGACAATTACTGACCAGAGATACCAAAATCTCCGGTTTGGAGATCACCTTCTGGGCTCTGGAAGGGCTTTTCCTGCTTGGAGGATATACATTCACTGAAATGAACAATGGAGGAAGGCTTTCATCATGAGAATGAGGAGGAAGAATGAATAATCCCCTCCAGGGAGCCAGCTCTCCTGAAGTCAGGGAAAGACTCAGTATTTTGTCTCAAAGTAACTCATCTTATTATAATGTCCTAGATAGGTCCCACTTGCTAACAACACTGCAAAGTTTGTAATATAATTGAGGCAGAACTTAACATGAATATAAAGCAGCATCCTCTATGTTTAGAGTATACAAAGAAATAACCATGTCTGCATGTGATTGGCTAAGATTGGGATTAGCTACTCTTATAACAGTTGAAATGCGGCAGGATTTTGCAGGAATGGATAAAGGAGGCAGAGAAGACACTTTAGGGCATTTGAGATGGAAGTGTTGGTGGTATAAATATGGTCAGGAAAGTAGATGGGGTGGCAGGTCAGAGCAAAGTTGGAGGGAGGGTGGCCGGTGAATTGAGAGATAAGGGTAGAGACAGGGGTGGGTGTGTTTTCATGCCTAGGGTGTGGTGTTGGTGGCTATTGCTCATCTTCTTGGGCATTTACATTTACCTTCAAATTTATTCATGTCCTACATAAAACTAACACCAACTTTGTATAGAAAATAGTAGCATTATGTTGTAGAGTCTAGATATGGGATATATTTCCTCAAATTGGAGTTGTCCTTAATCTTTTTGAAATCAGAAGCCTGTTTTCTCTCCTTTGCTCTTTAGATTTCACAAGGTTCAAGAGCTCAGAACTAAATGTTGGCGAATCACTCTAGTGCCACTGAATTTTATCTCCTTGGTTTCCCTGGCTCCAAAGAACTACATCATCTTCTCTTTGCTACCTTCTTCTTCTTCTACTTAGTGACATTGATGGGGAAATGGTCATCATTGTGATTGTGCATGTTGATAAATGTCTGCAGTTCCCCATGTATTTCTTCCTTGGTCATCTCACTGCCTTAGAGATCTTGGTTACAACTATTATTGTGCCCATGATGCTTTGGGGGTTGCTGCTCTCTGGGATGCAGACAATATCTCTGGCTGCATGTGTCACCCAGCTCTTCCTGTACCTTGCTGTGGGGACCACAGAGTTTGCATTGCTGGGGGGGATGGCTGTGGACCATTACATGGCTGTATGTAACCCTTTGAGGTACAACATCATTATGAACAACCGAACCTGCATCTGGGTGGTCACTGTTTCATGAGTGTTTGGGTTCCTTTTTGAAATCTGGCCAGTCAAATGTGGTGAACAATTTCTTCTGTGACTGAGGGCAATTGCTCAAACTATCCTGCAATAATACCCTTTTCACAGAGTTTATCCTATTTTTAATGGCTGTTTTTGTTCTTTTTGGTTCTTTGATCCCTACAATCATCTCCTACACCTACATCATCTCCACCATCCTCAAGATCCCCTCAGCCTCTGGCCGGAGGAAAGCCTTCTCTATGTGTGCTTCCCACTTTACTTGTGTTGTGATTGGCTATGGTGGTTGCTTGTTCCTCTATGTGAAACCCAAGCAAACGCAGGCTGCAGATTACAATAGGGTGGTTTCCTTCATGGTTTCAGTGGTTACTCCTTTCCTCAACCCTTTCATCTTCACCCTCCGAAATGACAAAGTCACACAAGCCCTTCGGGATGGAGTGAAAAGATGCTGTCACCTATTTAGTAACTAATCTTGTCTTAATTATTATGAATCTAGAATGGTCTGAAAAGTACTTGCTCACCTTTTATTTATTTATTTATTTTAAAGATTTTATTTATTTATTTGACAGAGAGAGACACAGCGAGAGAGGGAACACAAGCAGGGGGAGTGGGAGAGGGAGAAGCAGGCTCCCCGCAGAGCAGGGAGCCTGATGCGGGACTCGATCCCAGGACCCTGGGATCATGACCTGAGCTGAAGGCAGTCGCTTAACCAACTGAGCCACCCAGGCGCCCACTTGCTCACCTTTTAGATGCATCATAATCATCATCAAACAATGTGTGTGCAACAAAAGCCTTTAAGTATGGCCTGGTTTTTAACATGTTTGGTTGTTACTCAAATATTCACCTTATTATAAAGTTACATATATGGATACAGATACAGATATACATACTATTCTTATTTTTAAATTTTATTTTATTTTATTATGTTATGTTAGTCACCACACAGTACATCATTTGTTTTTGATGTAGTGATCCACGATTCGTTGTTTTCATATAACACCCAGTGCTCCATGCAATACGTGCCCTCCTTAATACCCACCACTGGGCTAACCCATCCTCCCACCCCCTTCCCCTCTAAAACCCTCAGTTTGTTTCTCGGAGTCCATAGTCTCTCATGGTTCATCTCCCCCTCTGATTTCCCTCTTCATTATACATACTGTTCTGAAGTTATGATACATTTCACAATAAAACTTTTAAAAATTAAATGGAAAAATAATATGTGTGATATTTAAGTTTCTGAATAGGAAAAGGTAGAAAAATATTCTCTGACTACAGAATGGAATGACTACTAGATTCTAGGTCATTTAAATAATGTCCTGTGCTTTAGGTCCTCTGATTGTGTAAGCTTCCTATTACTTCCCTGGCTCAAACATAGTCTCTCTCTCTCTCAATCTCTTTCTTTCTCTTCTTATAGCAGACACAACAATACTTTATTCTTTCAAGTCAATGAATATGACATTTCTAATTTCAGTGATGGAAATGCAGACTTAAGGCAGTGCCTCTTAAAATTTAATGTGCATTTCTATCACTTGGGGATCTTGTTGAAATGTACATTCTAATTCAGTAGTTTGGACTAAGGCTTGATAGTCTACATTTCTAACCAGCTGCAGCTGATGTTGATGCTGTTGTGGGGGAAGGATTTCCTTTACCCTTGATTTCCTTTCCCAAAGTTCTGTTACCTTAGTACTTCTCTGCATATTTCCTTGGCTGGCAGAATTTAGAGAATGAAGTCATTCCACAATTTGGGACACCTTTACAATCCTAGGAGTGGTTTTTTTTAAATACAGACACATCTCTAATTGGTGGACTTCCTCAGGGTGTGGGAGAAAGAGCTAGGTAAGTTGGTATTCTCTTACCTGACAGCACCCAGACCATGTTGCCTGCTGCCACAAAGGATGTGGGACAATGGAGCTGCTGTGCTAGGAGCTGATGTGACAAGGGAGAGCTGGCACTGCTGGGTCCCTGGGCTCAGGGGGGGTGCAGAGAGGGCAGAAGAAGAGGCAGCCTCTCATCTCTGTCATATTCTTCAATCCTTCCAAGGTCCATGTTACCTGGCCCCTGCTTCCTGTCCCCTTTAGTCGTTCATCCTCTCCTGCCTACTTTGTTTCCTGATTCCTCTTTGTAGCTCTCTTCCTGTGGCTCCAGTTCCCCCATTCACTTCTGGGTTCCCCATTACCTTTCCCCCTCACAGACCCAAGCATAGTGTGCTGTCATCCAGCTTCCCACCAGGAAGCCCTTGTGCCTCTTTTCTAGCACCACCAACTGCACTCACTCTTTTCCTAGTCAGCCTGACTTTGGTCCCAATCAGTGATTCCATTTCTTATGTCATAAGTACAGTTTTATCCACTGTGGCATTTTTGTAATAATGAGATATTGATAACCAAACGGGATATCAGTAGGTGACTGGTTAAATAGTTTCACTCATACAATGAAATATTATCCAGCTATAAAAATAATAAAGCTCTTTCTGTGATAAGAAATGATCCCCAAGCTGTATTGTTAAGTGAGAAAAGCAAAGTACATTGAACTTAGTATTTGTATAAGAAAGGAGTAGAAATAGTGTATATTTATATTTGCTTGTGGACCGCATTGTAAGAAATTAAGCAGTGGTTACCTGTGTGATTGTGGTGGTGGGAATGGGAAGATAGAATGGAGAAAGAACAAGATTTTTCACTCTTTGCCTTCTAACATTCTCTTTATTATTTTTGTAACCATGTATAGGTATTGCCTATAAAAATAATCACATTTAGTTTATGTGTTTTAAGGGATGTAGTAATTCAACCACTCATCTTTTTATTTATTCATGTATTTATTTTTTCTCTTATTCAGGAATACCTGCTTATTTATATGAATACATTTCTCTAACTGGAAGATATTTGGTAAGTGGAGCCTTTTGTTAAATTAAAATATTTTGGGAAATATTTCTGGAGCATAACATAGAAGCTAGGAACTCAAGAAGAATATCAGGAGAAGGAGGCCTGTATAGAAGTGACCGTACACTTTCTTGAACTTAAGGCCTCGGTTAGTATGTCTTATAGGGAAGAAATATCACTCTCAGAAAAGAGAAGAGGCTGTCCCATTCTAAAGAATCTTGCTCTGACATACAATACTTACTTACTTGTGTACTAGGTAGTAAGTGCCAGAGAGAACTATCCATCTAGAGCTCCATACTCCAAAGCAGTGTAGCACTGAGGTTAAACACTGGAGAAGCCCAGTGCCTAAACTCCCTTTTTCCAACATTGCAGGCAATAGCTTTCTGCTATGCTATTACCTCTTTCTACCTCCAAAAATTGATTATAGAAATGCTTTGTTTATATGTATAATGCAAACAATAATAATGATATTAACAACTAATATTTCATATTATGCATGTCAGGAACACCTTTCACATCGAGCCATAGGGATTCCCTGTTGATTTCACCAGAGGGACCTACTTGGCATCCAAGTCTGTACATGGACAACCCAGAAGTTCTGGGGAGTTACTCCTGATTGGATGTAATTTGACCAATGGAATTAGAAACTGGTAGATAATTTTTCCTCTTTTCCCCTCTGAGGGACAATCAGGAGACACAGTTTATACATCTTCTAAGGTGAGAATTTCTAAAGATCAAGCAATTTGTTGTACTTAATGGTAGCAAGCTTGATAAAACATCCTTTTTTTGGTTTTACAGCCTTCCGTTTTTCATATCTTTTGTCACTCATGCCTACTCTCATGGACTGCATTCCCCAGTGAATAGCTCATAAGTCCTTGGCCTCCTGAGGAACACAAGCTAAGAAATACTGCTTAAGTCTGGCACTTAATTCTTAAAACTAAACAAAGAAGAACTCATTTAAATCATAAAAGAACTCCTTTTGGTAACTACTATTATTACCCAAAGACCTCTGGCATAGAGACAGTAAGTGACTCATCCAAGGTCACATTGTTAGTATGCAAAGGCCCAGGATCTAAACCAAGGTGGTCCAGCTTCTGTTTCTTCTCTTAACCACTATGCCAGATAGCCTACACTGCTAAATCATGAAATGCTATGTATATCTTTATCTGAGCTACCTGTTATTTATTCTTGTTTCAATCAGGATAGTCTAGGTTATGTTGTGGTAACAGGTAATCTCAAAACTGTTTTATCCCACAACAGTAAATGTTTATTATTGTTCTCATTATTTGTCTGCTATGGGTCAGTTGCTCCTCTGCTCCTTATCATCTTTATTATAGTTTAGGCTAATGGGGCAGTCTCTAACTGGGATTTGGCTGGTCCTGAGATAGTGGGGAAAGAGGATGGTAAATCATGGTCAGATTTCATTCACCTAAGTAAGTGAGGAGGCCAAGCCTGCTGTCAGTAGGAATGCCTAATTTCAATCCAGAACTATAAAATTTTATGTATCTGAAAAAATTAACATTAAATGTTGTAATTTTCTTTATTATAGTCTGTTTCTTCCATAACTTAGATATATACTTATAAGTAGTTTAAAGAAGGGAAAAAATTGCACAGAACATTATTTTCAATCCTAAATGTTTAAAAACCCATCATCTGGGGAAAGTGGACATCTACATGCGAAATAATGAATTTGAACCCTTACCTCACACCATGTACAAAAATTAACTCAAAATAGAACAAAGACCTAGATGTAACAGCTAAAACTATAAAATTCTTAGAGGGGAAAACATAGGGAAGATTTTCCTGACATTGGATTTGGCATCAACTTAATAGATATGACACCAAAAGCACAGACAACAATAGGAAAATTAGAGAAATTGGACCTCAAGAAAATTAAAATCTTTTATGCATCAAAGGACACTATTAAGAGAGTGAAAAGGCAACCTACAGAATGGGAGAAAATGTTTGCAGATCATATATCTGATAGGGGACTTGAATCCAGAGTATATAAAGAACACTTACAACTCAACAATAAAAGGCAAACAATCCAGTTTAAAAGTGGGTAGATAATCTGAATAGACATTTCTCCAGGGAAGACATACAAGTGATGATTAAGCACATGAAAAGATGCTTCACATCATTAATGATCAGGGAAATACAAATCAAAACGACCATGAGATACCACTTCACACACAGTAGGATGGCTGGCAACAAAAGGTTGGAAAATATGTTAGTGAGGATGTGGGAGGATCCATATCCACCACTGATGGGAAGGTGTCATGGTACAGCCACTTTGGAAAAACTTCCAGTTCCTCAAACAATTAAACATAGAGTCATATTATGACCCAACAGTTTCACTCCTAGGTATATACCCAAGAGAAGTAAAAACATGCATCCACACAAAAACTTGTTCATGAATGTTTATAGTAGCATTATTCATAATAGCCAAAAGGTAGCAATAACTTACATGCCATTAGCTGGTGAATGAATAAACAAACAATGGAATATTTTCAGCCAAATGAAGGAATAACTGATATGTGCTACAACAGGGATGAACCTTACAAACATTATGCTAAGTAAAAGAAACCAGTCACAAAGGGCCACATATTATATGATTCTATTCATATGAAAGTCTAGAATAGAGAAATATATAGAGACAGACAATAGACTAGTGGTTGCTTAGGGCTGGGGAAATGCAGGGATAGGTGAGTGATAGTTAATGGGTGCAGGCTTTCTTTTTGAGGTGATGGTTGCAAATATCTATGAATACACCAAAACCCATTGAATTGTGCACTTTAAATGGGTGAATTTTGTGGTATATTAATTATGTCTCAGTAAAGTTGTTAAAAATAGTATGTTAGATGGTGAAAAAGTTCTGTGAAGAAAAGTGGACTAGGAGTGTACAGGACCGTCTGTTGAGGGAGTCCTGAAATTTTAAGTAGGGTTGTCAGGGAAAGCTTGAGAGACTGAAGTAGTGAGCCATTTGGATATCTTTTACAGAACATTCCAGGCATAGTGAAAAACAAATGGAGAGGTCCTGGGAAGACATAGGTAAAGATGCTGGGATGGAGTGAGCAAAGGGGAGTGTAAGAGAAAATGAAATCAGAGAGGTAATCAGGATTTAGATCCTGTAGAGCCTTGTATGCTTTTTAAAGACTTTTGCCTTTTCCAGGAGTGAGTTGGAAACTATTGCAGGATGTTGAAAAAGAGTGACAAAATCTGTCTAATGTTTTAAAAAGATTATTCTGACTACTACATAGACAGTTGATTAAGGGACAGTAAGAGAGAAGGAGGGAGACCACTTAGGAGGTTATATCAGTTAGCTTCTGCCATCTAAGAGCCATGCATAAAACTCTAGTGACATAGAACAATAAACTTTTATTTTATGCATTTTAACCTATCTAGGCTAGGGTCAGCTGGAGGCTCTGGTAATCTAAGTTGGGCTTGTGTACGAGTCTAAGGATTGGATGGCAGTTGGCTGACCTAGGTTGGGATCACACTGATGTCTCAACTGGGGTATCTCTTCTTCTCTTCCTGACACCAGCAGGCTTGCCTGAGCCCTTCTTGCTATGACAGTGGCAGAACACAAGAAAACACAGATGGAAACACCAAAGGCCTCTTAAGGCCTGGGCTCAGAACTAGCACACTGAAGTTTTGGTCTCATTCTATTGGTCAAAGCCAGTTACCTGGAAGAATCCAGAATCAATGTATGGAGAAGTACGGCACTTGAGGAAACGGGGGCAGGAAAGGATTGACCAAGACAGTCTTAATGTTTCCCTTGGCTGTCTGAACTTTAGGCAGGCTCCTTCCTGATTCCAGATCCTTGACATCCTTTTTCTTAGATTATTTACTTTAGAACACTTATAATTGCAAATTCTTTTCCTGCACCTCTTTCATACTCAGGAGTAGCTCAATATGCTCACCCTGTTGATCGGCCTCTCCCCACTAAGGTACTTCAGTACTTTTCTAGCAGCTCATCTCAGCACTTAAAAACTCTCCCATTCTCTGTTTCAGTGGGGTTGGGTTCAGGCTGAGTTCTGGCTCCCCTCTCCTACAGCAATAACTTTGAATAAAGTCTCTGTTACCTGTTTAACTTTGTCTGGGGAAACTTTTGCTTTGACAGGTTGAGAGTGAATATTTTGAAGTCTAATTTACCACAAAGACCATTACAATAATATAGTCTAGAGATGATCATCACTTGGATCAGAATGATAGCAGTGAAGGAGTGGTGTGTTCTGTTTCTAAATACAGTTGACCCTTGGATGACATGGGTTTGAACTCATGGGTCTACTTACACATGGATTTTTTTCAATAAATATACATATAGTACTGTAAATGTATTTTCTCTTCCTTATGATTTTCTTTTTTTTCTGTTTTGTCTATTTTAATGTGAAATTATGATTTTCCTAATAATATTTTCTTCTCTCTAGCTTACTTTGTTGTGAGAATACAGTATATAATACATATAACTTACAAAATATGTGTTAATTAGATGTTCATGTTATTGGTAAGGCTTGTGGTCAATAGTAGGCTATTAATAGTTAAGTTTTGGGGGAGTCAAAAGTCATATGTGGATTTTTGACTATGTGAGGGGTCAGTGCCCCAACCCCTGAATTGTTCAAGGGCCAAATGTATATATATTTTTCTCTGTCTCTCTCTATCATCTATCTATTTAATCCTTATCTATCTAGAGACAATAGGATTTGTTTGGATATAATATGGAAAAAAAGGATAGAATAATGATTATATATTTTTTAGAAATATTTAACTGGAAGGATAAAATTCTATTAACTGAGACAGCACTATGAAATGAGTCAGTTTGGGGAGAATATCAGGACCCCAGTTAAGAACAAACTAAGTTTGAGATATCTACTATTAAATATCTAAGAGAATATGTTGAGGAGGTAGTTAAATATAAAACCCTGGAGTTCAGGGCAGCTTAAGCTGGATATAGAAATGTGAGTCAAGTGAGTGTAGGTGGTATTTAAATCTATGAGAATAGTTGAGTGACCAAGGAAGGAGTATAGATACAAAAGAAAAAAAAATGTAAATGATTAGGCCCTGAGTTTTCATGATTAGAGACACCGAATAGATAGGAATCAACAAAGGAGACTGGGAAGTAGCAGCCACACAACTAGAGGCAAACCAAGAGAGGGTGTCTTGAAAGCCCAGTGGACAATGTTTTTTAAGGAGTTGATAAAGTATGTCACAGGATCCTGAGAGGTCAAGTAAGGTGACACCTAAGAATTGACCAGTGGATTTAGCTCTTTAGAGGTTATTGATGACTTTTATTGACAATGCAATGACCTCACAAGAGAAGTTCTTATGAAACACTTTCTCTATCACTCTGGAACTCAGGGAACATTATCCAAATCTTTTATACCCTCAACTTCTGAGTGTTTTACTGATCCTCATACTTTATTTGAAACATACATCCCCTAAGGACTCCCACAGCTCCTCTGATGTCATGACTTTTTTTTCACTCCTCTGAGCCTGAATGTGGGTTAGGTGTCTTTCTTGTTTGTTATTACCTGCTCATAACCATTATGCATCCACCCCCACCCCCTGCTTTAAGTTTTGTCAAGCTTTAAAGCTGTTGCTCTACCTGCCTTTTTTTTTTTTTTTTTTTCTTCTGGCTAGTTGCTGTTATCTGCAAACCTTTGGACCATTTTAACATTTAATTTTTTTTTTGAAGATTTTATATCTAGATCACCATCATTTTCTATACTTCTACTGTTAGCTAATTCTGGTTGCCATCATGTACCACTCTCTTTCTCATTCTGTTACAAACATACTAGCCTCTTGGTATTTCTTGAACACTAAGTGCAGTCTTGTCCCAGGACCTTGCATGCTCTTTCCACTGGTTGAAATTACCCAAGATATTTGCACGAAGCAGTCAGTCTCTCACTTCCCAGAAATTACTTCTTCAAAGTAAACTCAAGGAAGCGTCCTCTAAACACTAAATGAAAAATAACAAACTTCCACCTTCACTCTGACAGCCCTTGTCCTCCTATCATTCTTCATTTTTTTTCATAGTACTTATTACCACCTAATATATATCAATTAATTAATTTATTATTACTTATCCCACTAAGATGTATGCTTCATAAGGGCAGATATTTTGTTTCTTTTTTCTGCTGTATCCTCAGTACCTAAAAACAGTGCTTGGCACTAAGTTGTTTTTTTTTTTTTAAAGATTTTATTTATTTATTTGAGACAGAGCGAATGAGAGAGACAGAGAGCACATGAGAGGGGGGAGGGTCAGAGGGAGAAGCAGGCTCCCTGCTGAGCAGGGAGCCCGATGCGGGATTCGATCCCGGGACTCCAGGATCATGACCTGAGCCGAAGGCAGTCGCTTAACCAACTGAGCCACCCAGGCGCCCGGCACTAAGTTTTTGAGAGATTAGGTAATTTCTCCAAGGCTTCTCAAACAAAGATTCTACCTTCCTACTATCTTCTTTTTTTTAAAAACATATAATGTATTATTTGTTTCAGAGGTACAGTTCTGTGATTCATCAGTCTTACACAATTCACAGCACTCACCATAGCACATACCCTCTCCAATGTCTATCACCCAGCCACCCCATCCCTCCCACCCCACCCCCCACTCCAGCAACCCTCAGTTTGTTTCCTGAGATTAAGAATTCCTCATATCAGTGAGATCATATAATACATGTCTTTCTCTGATTGACTTATTTCGCTTAGCATAATACCCTCTCGTTCCATCCACGTCATTGCAAATGGCAAGATTTTGTTTTTTTGAAGGCTGCATAATATTCCATTGTATATATATACCACATCTTCTTTATCCATGCATCTGTTGATGGACATCTTGGCTCTTTCCACAGTTTGGCTATTGTGGACATTGTTGCTATAAACGTTGGGGTGCATGTACGCCTTCGGATCACTACATTTGTATCTTTGGCGTAAATACCCAGTAGTGCAACTGCTGGGTCATATGGTAGCTCTATTTTCAACTTTTTGAAGAACCTCCATACTGTTTTCCAGAGTGGCTGCACCAGCTTGCATTCCCACCAACAGCGTAGGAGGGTTCCCCTTTCTCTGCATCCCCGCCAACATCTGTCATTTCCAGACTTGTTGATTTTATCCATTCTGACTGGTGTGAGGTGGTATCTCATTGAGGTTTTGATTTGGATTTCCCTGATGCCGAGCGATGTTGAGCACTTTTTCATGTGTCTGTTAGCCATTTGGATGTCTTCTTTGGAAAAATGTCTATTCATGTCTTCTGCCCATTTCTTGATTGGATTATTTGTTCTTTGGGTAGAAAGGGAAAAGCGAAGGGGGGAAATCGGAGGGGGAGACGAACCATGAGAGACTATGGACTATGAGAAACAAACTGAGGGTTCTAGAGGGGAGAGGGGTGGGGGGATGGGTTAGCCTGGTGATGGGTATTAAAGAGGGCACGTATTGAGTGGAACACTGGGTGTTATATGCAAACAATGAATCATGGAACACTACATCAAAAAGAAAAAATAAATAAATAGAAAAAAAACCACAAAGATTCGACCAACAGGTGTCTAAATAAAAATATATGTTTTTAACTAGTACACTCTACATCCTTTTGGCAGTATCATGGTAATGCAAGACTAATTAGTAGGTAAATGATGTAGTATTAATCAGAGACCAGCATACAAGAGTGAGAGGAATGATGTTGAACATCGTCTGTCTGTAGCTTCAGGGCTTTGGAACAAAGAAGCAGAGCTCCAGGCAAGACAGTAGCTAAAAGGATAAGGGTCAGAATGACTTATTCTACAGTAAGTGAGAAACATTAGGAGAAACAACTGGTGACATGCTTGGTTTACTCAAAACCACAAGATAAATCATGTCACATTATCCTGAAGTATCAATTTTATTGATTATAAGTAGCTAAACATTGTGCATATGAAAACAAATATAGACATACTTACTAAACTTTGTAATAGACATTAAAGAAGATCTAAGTAAATTAAGATATATGTCAAGTTCAAGGATAGAAAGATTTAACATCATAAGGATATAGACTCCATCCCCAAATGGCTAGAACTCATACAGGAATTCAGCAACGTGGCAGGATACAAAATCAATGCACAGAAATCAGTTGCATTTCTATACGCTAACAATGAGACAGAAGAAAGAGAAATTAAGGAATTGATCCCATTTACAATTGCACCAAAAACCATGAGATACCGAGGAATAAACCTAACCAAAGAGGTAGAGGTTCTGTACTCTAAAAACTACAGAACACTTATGAAAGAAATTGAGGAGGACACAAAGAAATGGAAAAACATTCCATGCTCATGGATTGGAAGAATAAACATTGTTAAAATGTCTACGCTCCCCAGAGCAATCTACACATTCAGTGCAATCCCTATCAAGATACCACTGACATTTTTCACAGAGCTGGAACAAACAATCCTAAAATTTGTATGGAACCAGAAAAGATCCCAAATAGCCAGAGGAATGTTGAAAAAGAAAACCAAAGCTGAGGGCATCACAATCCCTGATTTCAAGCTATATTACAAAGCTGTGATCATCAAGACAGCATGGTACTGGCACAAAAACAGACATATAGATCAATAGACCAGAATAGAGACCCAGAAATGGACCCTCAACTCTATGGTCAACTAATCTTTGACAAAGCAGGAAGGAATATCCAGTGGAAAAAGGACAGTCTCTTCAATAAATGGTGCTGGGAAAATTGGACAGCCACATGCAGAAGAATGAGCCTGGACCATTTTCTTACACCATACATAAAGATAAACTTAAAATGAACGAAAGACCTAAATGTGTAACAGTAATCCATCAAAATCCTAGAAGATAACACAAGGAGTATCCTCTTTGACCTCAGCCACAGCAACTTCTTTCAAGACACATCTCTAAAGGCAAGGGAAACAAAAGCAAAAATGAACTATTGGGACTTCATCAGGGTAAAAATCTTCTGCCCGGCAAAGAAAACAATCAACAAAACTAAAAGGGAACCTACAGAATGGGAAAAGATATTTACAAATGACATAACAGATAAAGGGCTGGTATCCAAGATCTATAAAGAACTTCTCAAACTCAACACCCAAAAAACAAATAATCCAATCAAGAAATGGGCAGAAGACATTTACAGACATTTCTCCAAAGAAGACATACAAATGGTCAACAGACACATGAAAAAATGCTCCACATCACTTGGCATCAGGGAAATACAAGTCAAAACCACAATGAGATACCACCTTACACCAGTCAGAATGACCAAAATTAACAAAATAGGAAACAACAAATGTTGGCGAGGATGCGGAGAAAGGGGAACCCTCTTACACTGTTGTTGGGAATGCAAGCTGGTACAGCCACTCTGGAAAACGATATGGAGTTTCCTCAGGAAATTAAAAATAGAGCTACCCTATGACCCAGCAAATTGCACTACTGGGTATTTACGCCAAAGATACAAATGTAGTGAAAAGAAGGGGCACCTGTACTCCAATGTTCATAGCAGCAATGTCCACAATAGCCAAGTTGTGGAAAGAGATCAGACATCCATTGATAATTCAATGGATAAAGAAGATGTGGTATAGATATATAATGGAATATTACTCAGCCATCAGAAAGGATGAATACTTACCATTTACATCGACTTGGGTGGAACTGGAGGGTAATATGTTGAGCCAAATAAGTGAATCAGAGAAAGACAATTATATGATTTCACTCATATCTGGAGTATAAGAAACAGTGTAGAGGATCATAGTGTAAGGTAGGGAAAATTGGGAAGTCATCAGAGAGGGAGTAAAACCATGAGAGACTCTTAACTCTAGGAAACAAACTGAGGTTTGCTGGAGGGGAGGTGGGTGGTGGGATGGAGTATATGGGTGATGGGCATTAAGGAGGGCACGTGATATGATGAGCTCTGGGTGTTAAACACAACTGATAAATTATTAAACACTACATCTGAAATTAAGTATGTACTATATGTTGGCATTGAATTTAAATAGAAAAACCCTAGGAACCTGTATTCATCAAAAGACAGCTCAGAGGTGGTGAAATGGGAAGTTATAACTGGGAGAAGAGATTTTCAAATAACATAACAAATGACGTATAATATAAAGAACTTCTAAAATCATTTTTAAAAGTACAAACAAGTCAGTAGAAAAATAGGCAAATATTACAAATGCACATTTTGTAGAAGAGGAAATATTTTATAGCCAACAAACCTGTAAAGAAACATTCAACCACAGTAGTTAGGATAGAGAGTGCTAGGTGATCACCAAACATTTCTTCTTTTTGTACGCATAGGTAAAATAAAATTTCCACTCTTCCCTGCAGATAGGAGTGGCCATGTGAGTAGGTTATAGCCAATGGTATGTTAGTAGAAATGATGCACACAACTTCTACATCTGGTCCCAAAGACTTCATGCATAATCCTCCTCTCTCTCTTTTTCACTTACATCCTTGAGGCCATATGTTGAAGATAGAAAACATTCAATCAACATAGGTCCCTGAATGATCCTGTGGAACAGAGTCTGTGCTAAGAGTAGGCACAATACATGACTGTACATTAATGAGAAATAAACTTTTATTGTGATCAGCCACTAAACATTTGTAGTTTTCTATAGCATCTAACACTACTCCAAAGAATACATTAATAATTAGGGAAAACAGATTAAGACCATATGTCAATAAATAATAATCTCATATATTTTTATTATCTGTTTATTATGGGACTGAAAACTGACATAATCTCTTTGGAAACTATTCTGCATTATCTTAGAAAATTCAAAATTTATCTACCTTATAACCCAACATTTCTCTCTTCAGGATATACTCAAGAGAAACTCTTGTATATGAACACCAGAAGAATGTTCATGGTAGCACTGTTCATGTTAGCAAAAACCTGTCAGCAACCAATTGCACACCAACTAGAACTGTCATGGTTTATGTAGTCACACAATGGATTATTATATAGTAGTCAACATTAACGAACCTCAACAATATGAATGAATCATTTAACATGAAATGAAAAAACAAGTTCTAAATGATTCCTTACAGCATAATGCCTTTTTATAAAATGAAAAAGAAAACATAAAAATGAGATGAAAATGAATTTTTAAAAAACTGAATGATGAACACGGGAGTAAGAATGGTGGTTGCCTGTGTTGTGGGGAGACAGGTGGACTAGGAAAAGACCACAGAGTTAGATATAAACTGCTATAAAGATTCTAGTTTTCAGGGGTGCCTGGGTGGCTCAGTCGGTTAAGTGACTCTTGGTTTTGGCTCAGGTCATGATCTCAGGGTCGTGAGATTAAGCTCCGTGTACGGCTCGCCCCTGGGTGTGGAGCCTGCTTAAGATTCTCTCTCTCCCTCTGCCCCTCTCCCAACCCTGCTCCCATGTGCGCTCTCTCTCAAAAAAAAAAAAAAAAGAAAAAAAAGATTCTAGTTTTCATATTGGGTAGTTTCATGGGTGTTATTACATATATATAGTTATATATGTGTGTTATATATATATACACATATATATGCATGCATATGTATATATAACTATATATATACATATATATGCATGCATATGTATATATAACTATATCAAAACAAATGCATAAAAGAAGACCCATTGGCATGTGCCAATTATGGGAATATCTTATGAATGAAGGATTTTGATTGATGCAGTCTTTGCACCTGAAGTTGAGCAAGATTGTGGCTTGAGAGATAACACCTCTGCTACCTCAGACTCACTGGCCTGTAGTGAAGATATCTAAAGGAATCATGAGGGCCCCCTGCAGGAGTTTTGGTCTCAATGAGAGGCTACAGTAGATAAAAGTAGACGGTGAGACTTTTACTGCATTATTGCTCAGCCTGTGCTAAGGGAGACTCAGGAAGTGAAGCAGGACTATTCAGAAGACAAAGGCCACCCAAGGATATGGCTTCTGAGGGTGGGGGGTTGGCATCAGCAGGGAAAATAGGCAAAGATTACCTATGCCTGATGTTTTCAGTCGTGAATTGGTACCGATCTATCAACATCTGAGGACAGGCGTCAATGACTTTGCTTATGGGACCAACAGCTCACACAGGCAGGGCGGGTAATGCGAATGTAAGCCAGAGGCATGGAGATGATGGTTTTGACAGTCACAGAATTTTTGAAGCACCTTTTCCTGACTTGGGCACATTTTTATTCCCATATTATAAATGAATGAACAGAAATTCTGAGCAATTAAGTGGCTTTCCTACATTCAGCTTTTAGCAAATTGAAGACTACTTCTTGGATAAAGATCTCAACTTCAAATCCTCCACAAAGTGCTTCCTCTATTGTTTATTGCCATTGAGGTACATAGTGGGCATTTTATTTAATATATATAAGAATTTTGTGAGGGGTGTATTACTGCCTTGTTTTATAAGTAAAGAAATTAAGGGGCAGAAAGAGTAAGAAATCTATACAGATTCACATATTGGAAGCAAAGTCAAAAACTCTAATCCAGTGGTTTACTAAATTTCCATTGCTTAAAAAAAAAACAACAACTCATACCACTGCTGCCCAATAAGGTCACATTTATCTACCTTCTTAAGGAATCAGCAACCCCTGCACCCCCCAGTAAAGAACTTAAAACCAAAGGGACCATATTCCCTGTATGCTTCCTACTCCCACCCCAGCCCACTGGGCCTCTTTTAGAAATTTCACAGAAGTATGTCCTCATCTTGGGGGAAATTTGGGCTGTCTACTAGGGAAATTACTAGATGTCTACATTTCCTGACTATGGAGGTCTGAAATTTATTGTCATAAAACAGGAAGTGTGGCAACCATAATTCTCCCTTCTCAAAACAGAAGGGTTGTGGTTTTCTTTCTGTTGTCTGGGTTCTGGGACTTACCTTTGGTGTAGAATTCTGTTTCTTTCTTTATCTACCATAGACTCAGCCTCTCCACCCCCCACACCCACCTCAACTGCAGCATTTATTCCTTGCTAATACCACATCCAATGCACCCCAAACACAAATTATTTCTGGTAGCTTCCTTCAAGCAACTTCTAACACTTAATGTATTATCTCATTTTTTAAAATTATAAGTGGCCATGCTAATTGTATAAAAATTATGAGGCCTAGGAATATAGGAAGAGAGCTTAATACTGTAATAGACAATAAAACAATAATTTTCTTTGGCATACAACTGATGATATACACAGCCATTGTGGTATGCTGTTTTTAGACACATATTGAGAAGTTTACTTAGGGTACTATAATTTCCATTAGTTTAATACAGTCTTTCATTATGGCTTAATTCTTGTTACTACAAACACAGAGGTGTCTCTTTTTTCCTTTCCATTTACTGAGGAGGGTATGCAGTTGATATTTTGTTGCAAGTGCAGAGAATAGCCAGGATGCCCCAAGACTTTTCTGCCTTTCTCTTGCCTTTCTTCCAGTATGGCCAAATGAACTCTGTTTCCTTCTGCATATGATTTCCATTTGTCTCTGGTGTTCCCTCCCTACTATATGCCTACTTCTTGCCTATATCCTATGTTTCCTTGAGTAGTCCTCCTCTTTTTTACTCCTTGGTCAGCTGGACCAGTTCTAGGTTGGTGTGATGCCAATCAGTATAAGGCTGTGACATCTTTTGGTCACAAGGCTGTACCTGGTAGCAGGGTCTCTCTAAACTGCAGGCAGGAATATCTTGTGACCACTGGAGCCCAGGAGACTATTACAAATTCTTAAAATACACTCAAAAAGCCTGGTCAGGTAATAAAATCTACTAAAATGGAGATTCGGGTCAAAACCAGGAAAATTTAAGCCTGAATGTCTTTTCAGGGCTTTGTTGAAAAACATTGATCAGTTTGCTTGGTCATCTTGGCTGTCTGGTTTTCAAAGGGATTCCCTGGCAGATTCCTGACCTGGCCAGACCTCTGTCCATTCCTGTGAACAATGCTTTCTCTGCTCCAAGCTTGGCTCCAGGAACGCTTCCCTAGGCCTGTCTTCAATTCAGACTGAGGAGGGCCTCTGCTACCCCACCTGAGGTAGGGGTGGGGGAGCATGTGAACAAGGGTCCCTTGGGAATAGAGGTGCAGTCAGGAAGCTGAGTTTATCTCTCTTCTACCCCTGCTACTCTAAATATTGTTTTTACCTGCTCAGTCTGCAGTTTCTCCTCAGTAGTAAGGGCATGTGCTTTGAGGATAAAACAGAGCCTGGCAACAGCCTAAACCCTGTTGATCAGTCAAAAATGCTCAGTTCTGTGGAAACAGACTTTGTCACTATATCAACTGAGTTGTCTCCATAAAATGACCCTGTCTCCTGGAGATGGCTAGCACCCAGTCCCCTAAAGCAGAATATCATTTCCCTACATAGGCAAGGACCTCTCATCGTAGATAGATGGAGAAAGGGATCATTGACTAGATGCCTGGTGCAGATCTAAAACGAGTCATGGGTGTGACACTCACAGGAAGTGGAGTCTTGGGGGAGCTGCTGGCCCAGAATGGGGAGTTTGCCTCTGTTGTGTGATGCGAGTATATTTGTGGAGGGGCTGTGGAGCAATTTGTTAGGGAGCTCTGTCAGTGACCTGTGGAAGACTGATACACTAATTTGATATTCTATATTTCCTGGACCAATCCCAATTATATATTTTTTTGCTTTCTCCAAAAGCATATTTGTCATTCTTGTCAGAGGCCACAGAGAACTGCAATCATTTGGCTGCCTTCTCACAGATCCAGCGGAAGTTGATGTCACATGGTGCAGCATCGTATGTCTTTGTTAGGCCTATAGTCACACAGTTGAAATTCTGATGTTGATTGGTAACACTAAATGGGAGAGAAAGTGTGGTGAAGGCCAATCGTTTCAGCTCTGCCTTTACTGATTCCATTCCCCCCTCCCCCATCCCAAATCCAGCTCCACACCCGCCCTTTCTAGACTCACGGTCTTGGATTAACTCACTCTTGTGCTTGGTTAGAAACATCTCATCTGTCTTTTCCTCTCAGAAATATTGTTTTAATACTGCATAGGCTATGTTCACAGTAGGAGGAATGAGAGCAGGAGGAAAGAGGTTGCTTTTCCTTTTGTAGGCACCGGCTGGCTTTAGGAGAAAGTGTGTTGGCCTTCTCCCACCTCTTTTTCTGTCATTCAATCTGACTGGAAAGAGTCTGGTTTCACGGAAACATCATGAGTTTTGGAGTCAAGGGGATGTGGGATTAAATTGTGGCTCTACAGTTTCCCAGCTTGATGATATTCAGTACATTTTTAAGCCTCCCAGCTTCAATTCAACTGTTAAATGAGGATGAATAAAAGCTTTTTCTACAACATCTTTGTGAATACCGTAGGAAATGACATGAGTAAGTGCTTAGCAAGTGCCTGGCATTTAGTAGACATTGAACGAATCGTAATTTCCTTCTTTCTGTGAGAAGCCCAGTTATAGGCTAGGGAACTGACTTGCTCTCTGTCTGACTCAACATCTTCATATGTACACCAGGAATGTCATGTTCTCCATCAGTACTTTACATAAAGAAGCCCCATCTGGGGAATTTATAAGAACTTAGTAATAAAGTATGGTCTATGTGTTAAAGGAGACTTATGAGATATATCAAACAAATGGTATGTATATGGATTTGTTTGGCTCTTGATTTGATGAAAATAACTCACTGTATGACTACTCTTCTCTCTACTTACAAATGTTTGATATCTTTCTTAATAAAAGTTTACCAAAAAATGTGTCTCTGGAAATAGGTGAGTTGGAAGAAAGGAGAGGAATAAAACAAAAAACCAAGTCTCAGCCTTTGTGATATTCCAGGACAAACCCACTGAATCTCAGGACAGGTTTCTTTAGGTGAACTAAGATCCTTAGAAAAATGTGAGATATTCACATACTTGCCATTGAATATGGAGTTGTCAATCCAACGCCAACTGTTCTTTGCTTGCTGGTATAAGCCAATAAAATACTTCTCAGCACCAGTTTTGTCCTGGAGAAATTTCTAGAAATTAAAAAAAATAGTTCAACAAAAAGTTTTTTTGCTGCTGTCTCCCTTTGCCAACAGGCCCTGATTCTGGGAACATGGAAGACTGATAAAGGACTCTGAGGCTGGCTACAGCTGGCACTCACCATAACCCCTAGAGTAGTTTTCACTAGGTACAGAGCAACAGGATCACCTGGAAATCTTGCTAAAACACAGCTTACTGGGCTTCTGGTTCAGTAGGTCTGGTGTAGGGGACCAAGAATTTACATTCCCAACAAATTCCCAGTGTGATGCTGATGCTGCGCTTCAGGGATCACATTTTGAAAATGAAGAGGAAGGGTACTATATGATCTAAAAGAGGGCACTTTTGAATACTTCTTTTTTATTTGGAACGCCTCTCTGCATAGGATTATTTCATTGCCAGAAATTTTACATTCCAAATGAGGTTGATCAAGTGAATCTCTTGAATACTTTTCAAAGCAATACAGTTAGGGAGATTTAAAAGTGTGTTGAGAAATAGTCAGTGGTTTTTGAGTATTTGCTAAATTGACACCAATCCATGATATAATAGTTTCTTTATTAAACTAATGAATCACAAATCACTCCAGCTTGAAGTCTGGGAGTCCCTGGGCTCTTTCCTGTACTCTTCACATACCTCCTGTAATGAGTGGATATCCAAGTTCACTTGGATATTCCCTCCATCCCCAGGGCTATTGCCTTTATTCCTCTTTTTCCTATATTCTCCTTCCCTGAAATATCTCATTTCATTATTCTTTAAAATTAGTTACTGTACTTACTCATTTAACAAAGATTTCTTGAGTGTCCAGTGAGCCATTGAACAAGGCTGGACATATGGAAACAAATTGGTTTCTCCTTAAAGAAATTATGATCTAAAACAAGGGTTGGCAAAGTACAGCCAGTAGTTTAGCCTGTTTTTGTAAATAAGGTTTTAAGGGAACACATCCAGGCCCATTTTTACATGTCATCTATGTCTGCTTTTGAGCCACAGGGGCAGCATTAAGTAGTTATGGTGGAGATCTTATGACCTGACATACATAAAATATCTACTCTATGACCATTTAAGAAAAACTTGCTGACCCATGGTTTAAAATAAGGGTTCTTAACCCTTACCTCTCTTACACTAAGTCATGGATGGTTACCAAGGGGATCTCTGAAGCTGTTAGAACTTTATTCAAACTATCATGCTAATGCAGTGTTTCTGGGATTCTATAGATTTCTGGACATCTCTATAGATTTGGCCACCATTTAAAAAGGTCAGCGATCCCAACATGGTGAAGATTCACTGGTCTAATAAGAGAAGACAGAGGATTTAACCAGCATGGTGGCAGGTGTCCTAGGTGTAGTGCTGGCGAACATGTGCTAGATATAGCACAGGCAGAAGGGAGGAAATGATTGATTCTACATGGATTTGGGGTTTTCTAGAAAGACTGCAGATGAAGTGATCCTGGGGATGGATTCTGAGAGATAGGGGAGGTTGTGGGTCAGGATGGACTTCCTGGAGGAGGGAGCATTGGATCACAGGCAGACTGCAGAGCAGCCTGGAGCATTTGAGGAACTCTAAGATGCTTAATGTGGTTGTGCAGAGGTAGAAGGGAGGTGGGTGGAGGGATAAGACTGGCAAGAAGGCAGATGCTAGACTGTACAAGGCCTTATGTGTCATGCCAGAGAAACCAGACTTTAACCCAGTTTAATTTGTAAAATAGCACAGACAGTTCAAAGGCTTAGAGATGTTATCGTGTGGGTTCTATGGAGGATAGGTAAGAAGGGACAAAATCAGGAGCAAGGAGAGGAGTTAGAAGAATTCTGAAGAAATCCAAGTGAGATATGAACAATTTACTGTGGAGAGAGAGGGGAAAAGACTTGGTTAGCAGCTAATTTAGGGGAGAAGAGAAGAGGTAAAGTCTCAGAAAATCATCAGCATTCAATCTTGGGTAACATGACTGCTTGCCAATACTTGGAACGCAAAAGGAGGAAGCAGGTGAGGTAAAATATAATTTGGCTCAGTTTTGAAAATGGTGAGTTTGTGATGCTTTTGAAACATCAGAGTGGATTTTGATATACTGTTTGTTCCAGAGATGACTAGCTGGGGATACAGACTTGAGATCACTAGCAAATCCTTGGTGTGATGAGATTTTTCTGGAGAATACCACGTATGACACTTGAGATGCGCCTGAACTTGAAAGTTGAGTAGAGGAAGAGGATGTCAACTTCCTCTACTCAACCCTTTATCCCTCTCTTCTCTTCTTTTCCCCTCCCCTGACCCCCACCCCATACTACTCCTGGCTTTCTACCATAAGACATTTTCCCTTCCCATTTGTATACTTAGCCGCAGAGGTAGCATCCTGACCCCTACTCTTTGTTGGACACCTGTTACCAAGACTCAGAGAGGGCCCTCTTATGAATTCTCCTCAACCACAGGAGGACTTTATAGAGGAAGGGTGAAAGATGGAGCACAGAGAAGTAGGTGTGCAGTATCTCCCACATGCCTAGCACTCAGTAGATGCTTAGGATTTGAGGGAGAGGCAACTATAAACTAAAATAACTTACGATCTAAAATTGATTAGAGTGTGGGTTTTAGAGTTGGTGAGATCTCAATTCAATTATGTCCTGTCACTTAGGAGGTGTATGACCTAGGTTAAATTATTTTTCTGTGCCCTAGCTTCCTCATATGTAAAGTATGGATAATAATAATACCTCCTTGGAATCCTTAGGAGGATAAAAAGAGATAGTAAAATAAAGGCTTTTGCATTGTGTTAGTCATCTTTATTATCATAATTATATACTGCAATCCCAATTCTATGACCTGATTCTTTGTTTTTCATATGGCTAATTTTGTTAATTTGCATCTTCCTTATTTATGAGGCCAACTTGGATGATGCATTAGCTCTAATGTAGAGCTAATGTAGCTCTAATGATACATTAGCTCTAATTTACAAATATGAAGTATTCCATAGTTTTTAAACAACTTTTAAACACATTTGGTCATTCCCTGCACTTTAAATATCCTGGCCCATCCCCAGGATACCAGTGCACTGCTAAGCCTTATGGAAAAGACTATAGAGTTTGGATTTCCCTAGCTCAAGTGATCTGAGGCATACACCCCACTGCTACTGAGAAGAGTCTCCCACCACCAGATTGAGAGCAAGGACCTTGGGCTCTCAGCCAGCCACCTCTCTATTCCTCACCTCCACCTGGCCCTTGCTCCATCAATCAAATTGACCCATTGCCCCACCATCTCCTCCTGCTGAGGCTGCTGTAGGGTGGGCCACTTTACTGTACCCCCCTAATGCTCTCACCAGTTTCTGTGGCGTGTCCACAATGGCCAAATTGGATCCTTCTGTTTTGCAAAAGTCCCTGCTTTTGTTCCAGGACAGTTCAAAAGGGGACAACAAAAAGCATCTTCTTTGATAAAAATACCACCCTCTGGAGCAGACTAAAGAAATCCAAGATAAGACAGTATAGGATTAGTGGTTTGGAGTGTGAACCCTGGAACTGAGTCAAAACATAGCGGGGCATGAGTTTCTTTATAGAAGTTATATCAATGCAAATCATCCTCCATCCTGGAAGAAATCCCATGCAGTCTAATCTGAATTTCCCTGTGGACAAAGTGAAGGGGATGAATTAGAAGATCTTTATGGCCCCATTGAGCAAGAACGTTCCATAAGCAAGGAGGTAATGGGAAAAGTGTCTAAGAACTCACCACATAAGAACCTGGGATAGAGGAGAGATTATCGTCATACACTGTACCTGTTCCGGAGCTCTCTCTGGGAACTGAGCTGACATTACTGCTCCCGATAGTGTGAGGAACTGAAACAAAAAGAAAACCTGAAGGTAACTGCATTATGAGTACAACACAAACATCAGAGCAGCTGTTTGGTCCCTGCAACTATTTGTCTCTGGGCAGTGGTGATGGGAAGGCCACCATTGGCTAGAAGTTTTCATTTTCTTTCTTTGAACTTTCCACCTAATTACTACCATTTTTAGTCATGCCCCACACCCCACGTCCTATTTCATATCTTTTTTGGAGGGGGGAGTAGGTGTGAAATGTTGAGAAATAGAACAGGAGAAAGGAACAGGAACGGGTGAATTTAGTACCAGAAAGGACACCTCTCATTCCTTTCCATTTATGCCTTCGACAGTGTTGCCCCCGCCCCTCCTGCCCAGCTGCTGTTTGGAGGACTTGCTGCTCGCGGCTGCGCACAGCATCTGTGCTGTTCTCCCCATCTCTGGTGCCTCTAGACCCATGTGAACACTCTTCTCCCATGGGTGGCTCTTGGCCCCACTCTCATCAGCACCTGCCAGCTCTAAGAAGTGAGGCTAATGGGAACTAGTTTCAGGACCAGGGATATTGACAGACATGGAGGCAGGTGAATGTTCCAGAGATTTCCTGTGGGCAGAGAAAAGTCCATTTATGTCTTTAAATATAAGTAGGGGAATTGATAGGCCTCTAAGAAGCCTCATTTTTCCTGAGAACACATTGCCTGGCCAAGCAAACAGTGCAGTGGCTCGGAGGCTGGTCAAACCTCTCCTCAGCTGCCCAGTTCTTTGTCCTGTGTGGATGAAGACCACTTTAGTTTACCCAGACACCACATCAGCTACTTCCAATGATATGAATGAAACATACCAGTTAGCATTCACTTTTTATTTCAGTTCCCAGTTCAAAGGCTCTTTGTATTGAAAAATAACCTGGTTTTCAGCAGAAACCATTTGGGGATTATAACTGCACAGAACTCCAAAAATATTTCATGAATACTGCTTCCATACAGCTCACTGTACTAGGAGCCTCAGTTGTTACAAAGATGAACAAGCAATTAACTTTCTCCTCAAGATGTATGTAGTAATAAATGTTTTAAGAGGAAGTGAGAGGGAGGTTCTTAGGAAAGTTTTAAGAGGAGGAGGTTTTAATTGGGAGAGCCATGTCTCATTCATCTCCTTATGCCCCTTAGCTTCTAGCATGGGGCCTGTGCTTTACTGAGGACAGCTGGCTGATAGCTCCTGGTTCTTACTCTTCTTCTGTTGTTGGTGTAGCAGAGTGATTGGTATACAAAAAGTGCTGGTTGTAATCTTTCAGTTTTCCTGTAGGAAGTAGGTTTCTGGTTTTTTTTTGTTTTTGTTTTTTTTTTTGTATAACAATTCCTTTAGGTATACAACATGTCAGAGTTTATAAAGTCCTTTCTCATGACATTACAGTGATTATATACAAATCATCCTCACACTCAGGAGGAAAACTGAGGATCACAAACTTCGATCAGCTTAGTCTGCGTTTCCCATCTATAAAAACAGGGGAATTCATTAGAAGATCTTTTGGGGGGGGCTCATGGGTGGCTCAGTTGGTTAAGCGTCTGTCTTTAGCTCAGATTATGATCCCAGGGTCCTGGGATGGAGCCCCGCGGTGGGCTCCCTACTCAGTGGGGAGTCTGCTTCTCCCTATTTATTTGAGAGAGAGAGAGATAGCGAGAGAGCATGAGCAGGGGGGGAGAGGGAGAAGTAGACTCCCCTCTGAGCAGGGAGCCCAATGTGGGGCTGGATCCCAGGACCCTGGGATCATGACCCAAGCCAAAGGCAGACGCTTAACGACTGAGCCACCCAGGGGCCCCTAATACAGTATTGTTAACTATAGTCACCGTGCTGTACATTAAATCCCTATAACTTATTCCTCTTATAGCAATTAGCATATCTTTATGGACCCTCCCTGCAAAATAATTTCTTAAGAGAGGAGGCTTTGAGGAAGGACTATAAAAAGTCAGCACACAAGAACCTGGAGGCTGGGAAGAGATCATTGTCATGTACATTACCTGTTCCATAGCTCTCTGTGGGAAGGAAGTTGACTTGACTTTCTCCAAAAATCTGTGGGACTGCAAAGAAAATCAGCTATTGGCCCAGCCCCAAAAGTGGCTGCAGGATGACTATAACAAACCAACATCACCCAGGGGCTGCTGAGGCACCGTGACTATTACTGTGAGATCTGGAGCTCTCTGACTCAGGTCAACGAGGATGTGTATGTGTTTTTTTTGTGAATGTGTTTACTTATTCGTATTCATATTTTCTTCCTGCTCTCTTACATGATAGGAATTGTGCCTTCAGCTGGGTGAAAGGAAAGACACCTCTTACCCAGTTGCTGTCTTTTACTCACATTTCCTTCCTCATTTATGTTCCCTACTGGTTTCTGGGACTGGAGAAGATTCTCACAGCTACAGTGAAACCCTTTGATTACAAGGCTTCTCCTAAGCGTCTGGATAAAAGTTTCTATGGACATGGAGGGAAATTTGTCCCCCAGTAAAAATCCCATTACCTCATCATGCAGCTCGTACCTCAGCCTCATCATTGGGTTGAACTGACGCTGATTTTCAAGTTTGAGGAACAATAACAAGCACTGATAAGTATTTCACCTCAGATTGCCCAACTAACACCGTAGCAGCAAAAGCTTTGTTTGGTATTCTAACCGTCAGACACTAGTCAGTTCTATATCTCCAAGGCAGACTGAGGGACCCAGCCCATTGCGTGTGCTGGGGAGTGAGAAGAGCATTGTCAGTTCCCCCACACTGGGTCATTGCCCTCAGTTGGGAAGACTTAGGCATGTAGCCTTTATATTCAACTTTGCATTCTGAGAGGAAAGTCAAAGAACAAGACAGTATGGGGTTGGGGTAAGAGGTTGCTCAAATACTCACAGTAAAGCAGAAATAAGGTCATTCCAACAATTTTAAGCATGACTATAATAAGCACAGAGATTATCATGTGCCAGTTCATGATGAAGGCGATGAGGAGGCCTGTGGGAATTAGATACTGTGCTCTAAGAGAGAGAGAGAGAGTATCACTTTAAAGATCTGGGAGCAAGTCTTCTTTCTAGCAGGACACATGCTTCTTTCTCAGAGCACCCTTGGGGGGCTTGAAAGGCAGGTGTGCCATTAACAGCTAGCTATAAGAATAAGGTCCAACCCATGCCCAGAAGACACATAGAATTTTGTACTGATTGGGAGCCTTTGAACTTGGCATGGTGCCTTTCCTTCACCCATACCTTAGCTCTAGACTTTAGCCCTATTAGTCACCTCCTAAACTCTGTCTAATGAAATAAATCCTCTCCTGGACTTTAAGAACCCTTAGCTTTGAAATGACCCTGCTCTCTAGGACCTTCTCTGTGGTCTTGGCCATACTGATTTCAGCTGTCAAAAGTCTCACTCTCCAAAAGACTATGCCAGGACTCTGTGCTCGCTTCGGCAGCACATATACTAAAATTGGAAGACTATGCCAGGACTCTTACAGACAAGACAGGTGTCCCCAAAACTCTTGGAATTGGGGAAGGGCCAATAATCTGTGCAGGGAGGACAGACAGACAGACTCACCTGCTCTCTCTTGGGAAGGCTGGCCTAGTTTGCAGGTGGGGATCTGCCTGGTGGCCTTACGCCTGGTGTGGTGGGCAGAGGAAACTTCAGAGAATATGCTCCTTCTGCTCAAGCACTGTCATTCCTTCTTTACATGGTCTTTCTATCTTGGCAGCATCCCTGAGCAAACACTTCTTCCTGTTCAATGTTCTTGACAATGGGAGCGGGTGGGGCAGGGAGGGGAAGGGAGTTTATAGCCTCTGCAAGAGGAAGCTTCCTGCCAGAGGGTTTCTAATACAAGGGGACATTTTTCTTTTTTAAAGAATTATTTATTTATTTTAGAGAGAGAGAGTGTGTGTGTGTGTAAGCAGAGAGAGAGAGAGAGAGAATCTTCAAGCAGACTCCCCGCTGAGCATGGAGTCTGCCTCAGAGCTCCATCCCAGGACCCTGAGATCATGACCTGAGCCAAAATCAAGAATCCAATGCTTAACCAACTGAGCCAACCAGGTACCCCTAACAGGGGAAGCTCTTTAGGAGAATTTGGAAAACCACCTTGACACAGACTCACCCTTTCTATGTGTCTGTGTCTCCTTGAAATACAGTGGGAAGGAAAGGTAGTAAAATGTTAACAAATAGAGAATTTGGGTGAAGGGTACCTGGAAATTATTTGTACTTTTCTTGCAACATTTCTGCATATCTGATATTTTTTCAAAATAGAAATTTTAAGAAAAGAAATCTGCCTGAAGTCACTAATGTTAGTGAGCAGGTCTTCCTGTGCCCCATCTGCTCCATTCATTGTCATACAGCTCTGCACAGTACCCTTTGTCATGGACTCCTCTTCTCTGGCCCCAACTGCTCACTCTCCAGACCATGTGCCATGTGAGGATAGGGACCATTCAGTATTTCTTGAGTATGGCATTCTGCTAAATATAGGAAGTGCAGTGAGGGTGAATAATACTAAAGTCTTATTATCAAGAATTTGTACTACATATTAAATTTGAAGTTTTCCTTTTTTTATATTTCCCGTAATATAAAAGCTACATGTGCTCATTATAAAAAATGGCTAGAAAATATTTGTAGGGAAAATTGAAAAAACAAAGAAAGTCCATATAAATTCACATATTTAGCTCTAGTCACTTAACATCCCTGGGTGTATGTTCTTTCTAGATGACTAGGTAGTGAAAAGATAGTTGATAGATGTATGATAGCTAGCTAGCTAGCTAGATAGATAGATGATAGATACTGGTTCATTTAGAAAAATGGGATCATATTGTATGCATTGTTTTGTAATCTATATACTATAGATTAAGCTAGCACTATATAAATATCCTTCCATGTTCAAATATAGATTTTGCACTTACAAATGGTCAAAATGGAAAATTTTATGTATATTTTACCACAATAATGAAATGAAAAAAAAGAGAAAAACTGAGATTTGACTTTGGTAATCTTCACATGATATTAAGATGAAAATGCAATCTTTAGTATGTGTATTATGCAATATAACAATTGTCTTACTAAGACAATGGAATCTATAAACTGTAATTACCAAAGAGTTCGGGGAGATAGAAAACCATGCCCACACCTGTTCTTGGAAGAAATTTGGACACAGTATACAGCTAAACAGCCTTCTGGGTGTACTGTGAGTTTGTTGTGGGGAAAACAACATGTGTGTGTGTGTGTGTGAGAGAGAGAGAGAGAGAGTGAATTGAAATGGATAGTCATTAAAAACTCTTCCAAGGAAGAGCAAAAATAGGGGCCATGGAGTTTACTTTCCCTCAGCATCCAGGATCAACTATTAAAGCTGGCAAAGTATGGCACCAAAGAGATGGGCTGCCTGTTTTCAGAATCTACACCCTGTGGTGACAATGGCAGCAAAAATACCAGTGACGTAGGAATTATGACTGCCCTCTTTGGATTGATAAGCAACCATCGGTATCATAGGGTCGAATCTGGGAAGGAAATCTAGAAGAAGGGGCTCCTATGATTCATTGCTTGGTGTTTTGGAGTGGTATCAACATGACTGTTTGCCAAAATGACTATATTTTATACTTCACACAGAGAAAGACAAATACTGTCTCTTGAGCTTTATTTTTAGGCACATATACATTTAAATGTATGTATTTCCTTCACTATATATTGCAGGAATTCTTTCAAGTAGTTTAATGAGAAAACTTGGAAATTGAAAGAAACCTGATGTTCCTCTTATCTTTACAGTCACAATTCTTGAAAAGATTGAGTTTTTACTGCCTCCTCTCCCTCCCCTCCCACTTTCTCCTCAGCTCACTCCAATCTGAATCCCACCATGACTACATCACGAGATAATGACTCCTACTCAGTAGTTAAATGCATACAGTTTGGTCTTCATATTTACTGCTCTTGAACAAGGGCCCACATCATCTTATGTTGTATACTTTTTCTTGGCCTCCATGAGTCTACATTCTTCTGGTTTCCCATCTTTCTCTCGAGCCTCTCCTTTTACTTTCTTCTCTGCCTAGTCCTCAAATTGTATTCTTATCCCTCTTCTCTTCTGAGTCTCATGGTTTCAATAACCATGCTCACGAAGTTGATTCTTAAATCTTTACTCTGAGTTTCAGATCTGTATATTTTCTGACTGTTTCATTTTTCACTGAGATACTCCACAGACAGCCTGGAGTCAACATGTCCCTAAGTGAATTAATTACTACCCTCTGCTAAAAACACGTTCATATGACTCTTATGTTCTCTCTCTCGGAACGTGAAGACCATCTCTTCAGTTGCCCAAATCATAAAATGTGGGTCTTTTCCTTCTCTTCCCTTCCCTCCCCTCCCCTTCCTTCCCTTCCTTCCCCTCTCTTCCCCTCCCTTCCCCCTCCTGTCCTCCTCCCCTTCCTTTCCCCTACCCATTCCCTTCCCCTTTCCTTTCCCTTCCCTTCTCTTCCACTCAGACTCCATGCCATGATGATTCTGTCTCCTCAAGTCTGTCAAACCTGTGTTTTTTTTTCTCCTTTCTACCAGCTACCTCTTGCTCTCTCACTGGCTCTATCCTCCATCTTCTCAACAATTTCCGAAGAAACCTCTTGCCATAATCTTGCTTCAACAGTTCACTCTGCATCAGAATGATCTTTCTAAAATGCAGACTTGATTGTATCATTCCCCTAATGAAATATTTGAGTAACTTTCCATTGCTACTAGAATAAGTTTTGGGTTCCTCAATGTGGTCTATGAGTCTTTACATGTTCATTCTTTCAGCAAATGTTGCTGAGTGCTTGCCGTATGCCAGATATTCTTCTAGGCACTTAGGATATATGTTCTGGTTTTTCTGTACATCTCAGGGTACCACATCTACCCATGCACTGTCTGCTAGCAACATTAAACTTCTAGTTCTTTATACACTCTCTTGGATCCAAGTCTTCATATATTCACCTGACGTGTACTTATTGAGCACATAATATGTGCAAAGCAGTAATCGAACCACCTCCCCTCTCCCAAGCACATATATATATTCTTATATACTCTCTTTAACTAGATAATTTTGACTCATTCTTTGAGTCTCAGATTAAATGTCGCTTCTTTCAGGAAAATTTTCCTGATTCTCCTTCTTTACTCCAGTTGGGTTTAGGTGCCCTTTATCTGCGGACTCGTGATATCATGTACTTTTTCTCTGAGGGCTAAAGGAAATGTGTGATAATGCGCTTGTTCACTTCCCCTGCTAGACTCTATGAAGTCATGAAGGCAAATCCACAGTGTTTGCAACACTGCACTATGGCATTAGGCTTCTAGGCTTGTTGGATTTTTATTATTTACTCATGACAGTGTGGTAGGGCCTACAAAATACTTCCAATCAATTAAAAATCTGTGTAATATTCTTTGTGTGAATTAAGTAGTTTTCAATAATGATAACTTAAGAGCTAGACCATCTCTGAAGGTGTTGATTTCTGATTAGAAAACTTCACATCTTACTTAAACAACCACCCTGAAGTATGGATTGGGACTATAGTACTTCAAATGATAACTAACCACCTCCTAGTTTATATAGAGTTAATTTATGTTCGTACATATGATACTAATACTGTGTTATTTTAAAGTAAGTTGCCACTCAGACAATGCAACAACCCAGAATTCATAGAATGCATGGGATAAACCTACTTTGGGAGCAACTAGAAGAACCCTTTATTAGAACTGTGTTATGTATACCCTAACCTGAAGAGTCAGAAGCTGGAGGTGAGGGGTGACTGTGGAGCCTGGAGAGGGGAAGATTTAGAGCCTGTGGGAAGGGTGTCAGGTTCTGGAGCCTACCAGAAGCAGCATGGAAACACTCACAGTTGGCTTCCACATCATGCAGTGACTCACTGAATAAATGAGAAGTCATGCTGCAGGGGACAGTCATCCACTTGGATAATGAGGACATTACTGCATTCGTAGCCAGCTGCCACAGTATCAGGGCAAAGAAACACTATGCTCAGTAGTCAGACTTCCTGTGCAGGTTGTCTCTGGTTGGGCAAAACAGAACCAGAGTGGGGGAAAAACTCTCCCCATGTTCCTTCATCAGATCCTATAAGATTTGACCCTTTTAATATCTAAATGGTCCCATTGTGACCTTGAATGTGGGGGAGACTCCCTAACCTCCCACTTCCAAGTTTAACACAGAGGAAAAAAGATCAGTGGATATGTGATAACGCAATCACTCAAAATAAGATGAACACTATGAAGAAAGACAGGCTGTGTTTGTGACAGAGGTCACTAGCAAGACACAGGAGATGCTAGAAAACATCTCTTAGGTTTTCACTGAGATTTTAGAGAACACTGACTGATTCTATAAAAAGAATGTGCCCTCATATCATGAAATGGGCCAATGCTTTACGATGTAGTGGCTGATGTTTGAGACAGTTGGTGGAGTGAAGGGTTCTGAAGAGCAGATTAGATACTGCAGAAAAAGAATGAGAATATTCAAAGATATCACTGAAATGTCAATTCAGAATCCACAGAAAAAGAACCAAAGAAAGAAAGGTTACTGGAAGGTGGAAGAGAATATAATGCTGGATCCAGTAGAAGTTCTACATACACTGCACTTTGCAGAGGAGAGAACTCAAAACCGAATAAATATAAGAGCTGCAATAGTTGAAGAAATTGTAAGAGAAAGTGTAAGTAAAAAAAGCTGAAGGTTAGGCAAAATCAATGAAAAAGGTCCAAACCTACATAAACTGGTGATTTGTTTAAAAAAGAATAAAAAGAAAATATATTCTAGAAGCCTCTGGGTAGAAAAATCTATGATGGAAGTAAAATACTAGGTTTGTTTCAGATTTTTGTTTGGAAATTCTAAGTCCCAGAAGATAAGTCAACATCTAGAGTTTTGATGGAGATGCTCAGGAACTAATAAGTAAAATACATGACAGAATTTGACTTAAGCTTGCTCATGGGATGTGGCTGGTAGATCTCTGAACTCGGAGCCCAACCCCTGCTCTCTCCACATGGGGAGCACACAGAGCCTGTCTGTGGTCGCTGGGGTCCAGGCCTAACTAATGGGAAGCCTAATGGGAGGCAAGAGTCTACCCTTCTCTTTAGTCTGGAAACTCAGCAACCTTCAGGAGAATTCCTCAGAGCGATGTTCTTGCTCTGTGCCTGTCAAGAGAAAAATGACACCAGTCTAGAATAATCCACGATTACATTCTGGGCAATTTGACCTGAATAGCACCTTCTTAAGAGCTTCTCTTGTGATTCTCCAGTTCCTCATCTTTTGTGACCAGGTGAATAGAATGTTTGCTAAACAATTTTGAAATCAGAGAACATATGTTGGAAAGTAGTTTTTATAACTTTAGAAATTTACTCCATGTCATCTATTTCACTTCTGAAAAATTTGGCATAGAAAATAGGCTAGAATATTTAGTGTTAAATAAGTTTTCCAAAATCAGACTTTTTGTAGAAAGACTGAATCTAATTTATACAATTGTGTATCTACACATGAATGTCCTAGCAAAGAAGTATCCAAAGTGCTTCAATGGTGTGTAATGTCAAAACAGGGCTGAGTCTTTGATGCAATCTTTTAAAAATGTATCATGTAATATTTCAGGTGTACAAAAAAGAATAAAGAATAATATAATAAATGCCCATCTCCTAATCCCAGAAATGAAACATCAAAACATAACTGAAACTCCTTTTGTACTACTCACCAAGAGCATTCCACTTCTCTCCTACCACCAGTAACCACTCTTCTGAATTTGATGTTTATAATTCTTGTGTATTTTTTCATACTTTATTACACACTTATTTAACTCTATATAATATGTTGAGTATGCTGTGGTATTTTCTAGGTATTTAAGGCCTACATAGATGGGATCATACTGTATGAATTGTCCTAAAACATACTTTTCTCATTTGACAGTATGTTTGTGAATTCATCCAAGTCCAATTTTACTGCTGTGTAGTATACAATTGCATGCATATGTCATGATTTATTCATCAGTTCATCTATTAATAGATATTTTGGTGTTTCAAATTTAGTCAGTGTTGTAGCTGAGATTTGAAACAATCAGGCATTATGACTCTAGAACCCCCTGCTTAATTAACCACTGACTACACTATTCCCTGACTACACTATGAATTGTCTCTCTGAAAGTTTGTATCCTAGAAACAAAGAGTGGTGAGAAAAAGCATCTCTGCCTGATATTCAAAGTCATTGCTCAAAGATCAAAATAGAAAATGAAAGATATAAGATAGTGCAGTGGAAAAACCCAGGTTTACACCAAACTAAACTCTGTATAAACAACTGCTCAGTTCCATCGAGTGTTTAAGCAAGTTTCATAGGCTTTCAAATGTCACCTCCCCCAGGGATCCTGCTGATCATTTCAATAATCAATTTGAGGTTGGAATGTTTGGGATGAATGCTGGGAATCCTTAGTTCACAGATGGGTGGTTAGGTTTCTTATGCTTCCTTTGGGATATGTGCATGTGTGTGCATGCTTTCACTTAGGAAGTTTTCCACTGCCTTTCTGGTCAAACTGGAAGGCGCCAGAGAAACTGAATTGTGTCTGCACTTGGCAGATGCTAGTCCTCAGCAAAATAGGGATGTACATACATTTTATTATCACTAGTTCTTTTTCAGTTTCCCCATCTCTACTTTTGGCATGGATACCCCTCAGCTATACACAGAAAATTTGCTGAATGATTAGGAGAAGAAATTATTTGGGATGGGAGAGATTTGGGGCATTTCCACCAGGTACTTGTCGTTGTGCATATTTAGGGCCTCCTTCGTACAGAGAGCTTAGTTGACTCCTATACCATCATCTCCTCTTCCCCTCACCCCTTTAAAAGCGTAACACGTTCTCAGGCAACATTTCAGTGAGTAGCACCATTAAATAAAGTTTTTTTAACTTTAAACTTTTAAAATTTTAAATAAAGCACCATTTTTTAAAGTTTATTTAAACTTAATCACAAGCATGTTAAGTTAAATATGCTTTGTAAACAAAATAGATGAAGTAGAATAAAATGTATTATGAAAGAGGTGCTATCAATAACCCACTCTCCGGATCTCCTGTGACTGTTTATCTGTTTTTAGATTACTGAAGTTAATCCTCTGTTATTTAGATTTCCCATTGAGCCTGAGCTGGGACATTCTAAAAATAAAACCTTTTTCTTCCTGGTCCACAGCTAACTGAAATGGTTATATCTTCTCTCTGTGTCTGCTCATGGACTTACTTGTTCCATTTACAGATTTTGTACCACTCATTGTATCATAGATCTTTTGGTTGTAAGTGTAAGAACTTCAATCCAAACAAATTTAGGCAAAAGTAGTGTGGATTGGCTCATAGGATGTGAAAAGGAATTTTACAATGAAACCAAAGCAGGACAAGGATGTAGCTGGACTAGAAGTCCATTAGGAATCAAATAAAACCAGGTTTTGCCATATCCACCTCTTGTATCTGCTCATTTCTGCTTGTGAGAGGAAATGGAAGAAACTAGCCATGAGAACCTGCTGGATTTCATGTCTTACAAATTTTTCTTGGATCAAGTTAGGAAAGTCCAAATGGTAGATTTTGATGGACTTGGAATGAATTAATCAAATGTGGTCAGGGGCAAGATCCTGGTACACATCTTGGAGCATGAAGAGCAGTTACTTCTAGGAAAGAAGGTGCTAGGAAGACAATAAACAAAAATATGGTCCATTCCAACCATCCTCACTACCTCTTATCAGCTTGATCCTCCCATAACTTTATCGCCTCCAAACTTGCCAGTATTTTTTTCTCTACCTTTATGACCCAATTGAAGATTTAAAATTTTCAGGTTAGCTTCTCTTTTGATGACCACAAGTCTATTGGTTCTGTCTTCTAATCTGAATTTCAGTTCCTCATTTCCAAAAATATGCTGGTGTTTTCCAAATAGGTAACCTTATACCAACCCAGTTGCAGGAAGTTCCAAACCACATGTACCATTTTCCTCAAACTCAACCCCACTTCTCTTCTCAGGTTCTTTATTTTTGTTAGCTATTACATCATATTACAACACAGTTGCACACTGGAAACCTCCTTGATTCTTCCTTTTCTGTCAACCTCCTATCAAGATGCTAGTTGATGATTTTCAAATCTCTCTCATGTTTATTTCATCTTCTCCATTCCTACTACCCCATCCTAGTCCAAATCTTTCATTGCAGTTGAAGTTCAAATGGTTTAAACCCTGTTCCTCCTCCTCTTCAAACCAATATTAGACAAATCTTTATAAAATTGCTGCTGTAATCATATCACTTCCCTATTTAAATTTCTTTTATAACCATTAACACGAACAAGTCTCAACTCTTGAGTCTGGGAGAAGATATTTGTAAACTATATGTATGATAAGGGATCAATATCCAAAATATAAAAAAGGAGCTCATACAACTCAAAAGCAAAAGAATAAACAACCTGACTAAAAATGGGCAGGAGGATTTGCATAGACATTATTCATACATACAAATAGCTAACAAGTACATGAAAATTTTCTCAGTATCACTAATTATCAGGAAATGCAAATCAAAACTACAGTGAAATACCATTTCACACCTGTTAGGATAGCTACTATAAAAAAGACAAGTGGTGGAGCGGGGAGGGATGGGGTGACTGGGTGATAGACATTGGGGAGGGTATGTGCTATGGTGAGTGCTGCGAATTGTGTAAGACTGATGAATCACAGATCTGTACCTCTGAAACAAATAATACATTATATATTTAAAAAAAAGAAAAAGATAGTAGGAAGGGAAAAATAAAGGCGGGGGAGATTGGAGGGGGAGAGGAACCATGAGAGACTATGGACTCTGAGAGACAAACTGAGGGTTCTAGAGGGGAGGGGGGTGGGGGGATGGGTTAGCCTGGTAATGGGTATTAAAGAGGGCACGTATTGAATGGAGCACTGGGTGTTATACGCAGACAATGAATCATGGAACACTACATCAAAAACTAATGATGTAATGTATGGTGTTTAACATAACATAATAAAATAAAATAAAATAAAAAAAGACAAGAGCTAACAAATACTGGTGAAGATGTGGAACTTTGTGCTCTGTTGGTGGCAGTGTAAATTGGTACAGCCACTGTGGAAAACAGTATGGGGGCTCCTCACAAAATTAAAAGTAGAACTATCATATGATCCAGCAATCCCATTTCTGGGTATATGTCTAAAGAAAATGAAAACAGGATACTGAAGAGATATCCACACTCCCATGTTTATTGTAGCATTATTCATACTGACTAAGGCATGGAAACATCTTAAGTGTCTATCAATGGATGAATGGACAAAGAAAATGTGATATGTATTATTCAGCCATAAAAAAATGAAACCTTGCAATTTGTGACAATATGGATGGATCTTGAGGGCATTATACAAGTAAAATGAGTCTGACGAAGACAAATACTATATGATCTCACTTCTTTTTAAGATCTAAAATAATTGGACTCAGAGAAACAGAGGGCAATGGTGGTTGCCAGGGCCTGGGTTGGGGGGAAGGGAATTGGGAAGGTGTTGGTCAAAGGCTACAGACTCTCAGTTATAAGATAAATAAGTTCTGGGGATCTAATGTACAACATGGTGACTATAGTTAACAATGCTATATAGTATACTTGAAAGTTTCTATGACAGTAAAGATTGAATATTTTCACCATAACCAGGAACAGCAACAAAATGGTAATTATGTGAAGCAAAAGATGTGTTAACAAACTTTATTGCAGTAAACATTTTGCAATATGTATGTGTATCAAATCATCACATTGTACACCTTAATATTACAAATGTTGTATGTCAATTATATCAATAAAGCTGGGAGGGAATGCAATATATTGAAATTTGTGAGATATGGCAAAAACATGTTTAGCAGAAGGCTTAAAACTTTAAATATTTGTGTTAGAGCAGAAAAAAAAGATTTAAAATCAGTGATCTAATTCTCTGCCTTAAGAAGCTAAATCGGGTTTCTTCATGAGATTAAACCTACAAAAGTAGAAGGAAGGAAATAATAAATAATAGGAAATAATGAATAAAAAATACAAGTGGAGAAAATCTAATGAAACAAGAAGCTTATTTCTTGGAAATATCAATAAATTGATAAATCTCTAACTAGATGAATTAAAAAGAGAATAAAAGTTATCAAACTTGGGATGGACTTGGAATGAAGTCAATGCTATAGACATTAAAATAATAATAAAGGACTATTATAATCAAATTTATAGCAATACATTAAAAAACTTAGACAAAGCAGGCAAATTCTTTGAAAAATACAACTTACCAAAATAGACACGAAGAAATTATACTGAACTAATGAATCATGAACACTATATCAAAAACTAATGATGTACTATACCTTGGCTAATTGAATTTAAATAAAGGATTAGGATGGATAGCCATTAAAAAAACTTAATAATACTATGTCTATTAAATAAATTCTAATTATAATAATTTGGAAAACCTCCCTGAATAGGAAATTTCAGTCCCATAAGACTTTTGATTAATGCTTTCAAATATTTAGGGAAAGATAATACCAATTTTATACAAAGTCTTGAATAAAATTAAGATGGAGGAAACATTTCCCATTCTCAACTTGTGTTATGTCAGAATAACCCTGATACCAAATTTGAAAAAGGTATTAAAAATATATAGAGAGGTTAGTGTTCTTCATGAACATAGACGCAAAATTTCTTAGCAATATATTAGGATGTCAACTAGAGCAACATATAAAATAATAATACATCATGAGTAAGTGGGGGCTTATGCCAGGAATATAAGATTGATTTAACATTTAAAAATTTTCAATATACATCCTTATGTTAACAAAATGGAGGAAAGAAATTACACAATCATCTCAATAAATATAGAGAAAGCTTCTGATAAAATTCAACCCTCATTGATAATAAAAATTCTTATTACACTAGGAATAAAAACAGCCTTTCTTAATCTAATACAGCAGATCTATAGCTAACATTGTACTTAATGACAAAAATACTGAATGTTTCCTCCCTAAGATCAGTAATAAGGCAAGTCTGTATATTCACATTACTACTAATCAATATTGTCCTAAAGATCTCAGCCAATGAAATAAGGTAATAAATAATATAATAAAGGTAATAAATAATATAAAGGGCATAAAGATTGGGAAGGAAGAAGTAAAAATGGTCTCTATTTGCTCATGACATGATTGTTTAAGTATAAAATTTCAAAGAATCTACAACTACTAGAACTAATAAATTAATTAAGGAAAGTCTCAAGATACATAGTTAGTATACAAGAATCAATTATATTTTTATATACTAGCAGCAAATAATTGAAAAATGAAACTTTAAAAAATTCTGTATACAATAAGATTATAAAATATTAAGTACTTAGGGATAATTGTGTCAACAGATATGCAAGACCTCTTTACTAAAAGCTATAAAACATTGCTGAGATAAAGACTTAAATAAATGAAGAGATATATCATATTCATAGATTATCAGACAGTATTTTTGAGAGTCAGTTCTTCCCAAATTGATGTCTAGATTTAACACAGTTGGAATTCCAACAGGCTTTTCTTTTTCATTTTTAGAAATAAATAAATAATCCCAAAATGTGTTGTATTAGATCAGCTAAAACAATTTTGCAAAAGAAAAGTAAACTCAAAAGAATCACAATATCTGGTTTCAGAATTTACTATTAATCTATAGTAATAAAGAAGTGAGGTTTTGGTGAAAGGATAGACAGATCAATGGAATACGATGTAGGGACCAGAAAACCAGAAAGAGATCCATGAATATATAGTCCTATGTTTTTTGACAAAGATGTTAATTCAAAGAAAGGAGGGAGGCTTCAACAAATAGTAGTGGAGTACCTGAATAACATATGGAGAAAAAATAAAGTTCAACTCTTATTAACAGATACACAAATTAATTCAAGATGAATTATAGTTCTAAATATAAAAGTGAAATTCTAGAAGAAATCATAGTAGACCAGTTTTGCATTTTATTTTATTTATTTATTTATTTTTTAAAGATTTTATTTATTTATTTGAGAGAGGGAATGAGAGACAGACAGCAGGAGAGGGAGGAGGGTCAGAGGGAGAAGCAGACTTCCTGCTGAGCAGGGAGCCCGATGCGGGACTCGATCCCGGGACTCCAGGATCATGACCTGAGCCGAAGGCAGTCGCTTAACCAACTGAGCCACCCAGGCGCCCCAGTTTTGCATTTTAGAGGCAGGCACATATTTCATATAGAGGACACAAAAAGCACTAAGTATTAAAGGAAAAATATGATAAATTTGATCTTTTCAAAATTTAAAATTTCTTATCAAAAACTAATGATGTAATGTATGGTGATTAACATAACATAATAAAATTAAAAAAAATTCAAAATTTCTGATCATCAAAAGATACCATTAAGAAAGTGAAAGGCAAATCATAGTCTGGGTTAAAATAGTCACAATACATGTATCAGACAAAGGACTTGTATACAAAAAACCAAAAACTATGTATATAGTTACACACACACACGCTACCAAACTCCTACAAATTAATTAAAAAAACTGTATAAAAGGGGCATCAACTATACTTAAATCATAAAATATTTTTTAAAAGATCAAACAAATCAAAGTCACTTTACCATGGAAGATATACAAATGGCCAAGAAGCACATGAAAAGTTGCTCCATATCATTAGTTATCAGGGAAATTCCTGATTCACCCCACTAGAGTGGCCAAAATTTCCAAAGACTGGTAATACTGAATACTGGTAAGACTATGGAACAACTCTTACATTGTTGATGGGAGCATAAGATGCTGGAATAGTTTTGGAAAACCTTTGCTGTTTTCTTATGAAGTTAAATGTACATCAACTTAATGACCCAGCAATTCCACTCCTAGGTATTTTTCTAAGAGAAATGAAAAGACGGATTTAAGAACATTAATAAAAACTTTATTCATGGGGCACCTTGGTGGCTTAGTTGGTTAGGCATCTGACTCTTGGTTTCAGCCTGGGTCAAGATCTCAGGGTCATGGGATCGAGTCCTGTGACGGGCTCCGCCCTCGGCTAGGAATCTGCTGAAGATTCTCATTCGCTTTCTGTCTCCCTCTGCCCCTTCCCCCACTCATGCTCTCTTTCTCTCTCTAAAATAAATAAATAAATATTAAAAAAAAAATCTTTATTCGTAATAGCCCCAAACTGTGACCAATGTGAATGTTCATTAATAGTGAGAGGAAAAACAAGCTGTGACTCATACACTATTAAGGATGAATCTTGAGGGAGGAGCAAGATGGCAGAGGAGTAGGAGACCTAAATTTCGTCTGGTCCCAGGAATTCAGCTGAATAGGGATCAAACCATTCTGAACACCTACAAACTCAACAGGAGATTGAAGAAAAGAATAGCAGCAACTCTCTGAACAGAAAAGCGACCACTTTCTGGAAGGTAGGACATGGGGAGAAGTGAATCCGAGGCGATATTCTGGAGGATAGACGGCGGGAGAGGGGGCCTCCGTCGGCCGCTTCTGGTAAGTGATAGAGCCGCGGAGCACAAAATCGGAACTTTTAGAAGTCGGCTCCGCTGAGGGACGTCGCTCCAGTGGCTAAGCGGGGGGTTGAACCCTCGTGGGACAGTGTGGTCTCAGGACCCTCGGGGTCACAGGAAGACCGGGGGTGCCTGAGTGTGGCAGAGCTCCCAGGTATCGGAGCAGGGAAGCCAGCTGCAGAGACGGAGCCAAGGAGTGGGCTCTCAGCTCGGGGTGGCCATAAACCATGATCCGTGGCACAGTCGGGCCCCTGCTCCTCCAGCGGGGACCCAACAAGTGGCAGATCCGGGGAGACTCCCCTTCCTCCCCCGGGGAGGAGAGACGCAGGAGTGCACCGCAGGGATCTGCTGGGTTTGGAGACTCCACCCGGGCTCAGGTGCCAGAGATAGAAACGCGCGGTCACAGGCCAGGCGAGCACGGAGTGCAGCCGGAGACCGGGGAGATGGGAGTGACTGACGGCTTTTCTCTGGGGGCTCACTGAGGAGCGGGGCCCTGAGTTCTCGGCCCCTCCGGGGCGGAGATTGGGAGGCCGCCATTTTCACTCTCATCCTCCAAAGCTGGACAGAAAGCCTTGCAGGGAACAAAACCTCCCGAGAGCAAACCTGAGCAGATTACTTAGCCTGGACCGGCAAGGGCGGGGCAATTCCGCCTCCGGCAGAGACATTTGGAAACCAGGGCAACAGGCCCCTCCCCCAGAAGATCAGCAGGAACAGCCGGCCAAGACCAAGTTTACCGATCAATGAGAACGGCAGAACTCCAGCGCTAGGGGAATACTGCACATAGAATCCATGGCTTTTTTACCATGATTCTTTAGTCTTTCAAAGTTAATTTTTTTAATTCTCTTTTTCTTTTTTTTTCAATTTTTCTTTTTCCCTTTTTCAACCAACATCTTATCAATCCCTTTTTTAAAAATCTTTTTTATTTTTCATTTTTAGAATCATATTCTATCCCTTCATAGTAGTTAACCTTATTTTTGGTATATATATAAGTTGTTCTCTCTTTAAAATTTTGAGATACAGTTTCTTCTAACAGATCAAAATATACCTTAAATCTCTAGTGTATGGCTTTGTTCTAGTCTCCGGCTTGATCACATTCTCTCCCCCCCCCCCTTTTTTTAAATTTCTCTTCTTTCTTTTTCAACCAACTTCTTATCTTACCAATTCCTTTTATAAAATCTTTTATAATTTTAATCTTTACAGTCATATTCCATCCCTTCATTGTATTTACCCTTATTTTTGTACATATACAAGCTTTTCTTTCTTTAAAATTTTGGGAGGCAGTTTGTTCTAACAGACCAAAATACGCCCCAAATCTAGTGTGTGGCACTGACCTATGCACCAGCCTGATCATATTTGATCATATCCTTTTTTTTATTTTAATCTTTTTCTTTTTCTTTCTTTCCCTTTCTTTCCTCCCGGTTTCAGGTCTCTTCTGATTTGTTTAGTGTATATTTTTCTGGGGTCGTTGTTACCCTGTTAGCATTTTGTTCTCTCATTCATCTATTCTCCTCTGGACAAAATGACAAGACGGAAAAAATCACCTCAGAAAAAAAGGAACAAGAGGCAGTACTGAGCCAGGGACCTAATCAATATGGACATTAGTAAGATGTCGGAACTAGAGTTCAGAATGATGATTATAAAGATACAAGCTGGGCTTGAAAAAAGCATGGAAGATATTAGAGAAACCCTCTCTGGAGAAATAAAAGAACTAAAATCTAACCAAGTAAATCAAAAAGGCTATTAATGAGGTGCAATAAAAAATGGAGGCTCTAACTGCTAGGATAAATGAGGCAGAAGAGAGAATCAGTGATATAGAAGACCAAATGATGGAAAATAAAGAAGCTGAGAAAAAGAGAGATAAACAACTACTGGATCATGAGGGGAGAACTCAAGAGGTAAGTGATACCATAAGATGAAACAATATTAGAATAATTGGAATCCCAGAAGAAGAAAGAGAGAGAGGGGCAGAAGGTATATTGGAGCAAATTATAGCAGAGAACTTCCCTAATTTGGGGAAGGAAACAGGCATCAAAATCCAGGAGGCACAGAGAACTCCCCTCAAAATCAATAAAAATAGGTCAACACCCTGACATTTAATAGTAAAACTTACGAGTTTCAGAGACAAAGAGAAAATCTTGAAAGCAGCTCGGGACAAGAGGTCTGTAACCTACAATGGTAGAAACATTAGTTTGGCGACAGACCTATCCACAGAGACCTGGCAGGCCAGAAAGGACTGGCATGATATATTCAGAGCACTAAATGAGAAAAATATGCAGCCAAGAATACTATATCCAGCTAGGCTGTCATTGAAAATAGAAGGAGAGATAAAAAGCTTCCAGGACAAACAAAAATGAAAGGAATTTGCAAATGCAAAACCAGCCCTACAAGAAATCTTGAAAGGGGTCCTCTAAGCAAAGAGAGAGCCTAAAAGTAACATAGCCCAGAAAGGAACACAGACAATATACAGTAACAGTCACCTTACAGGCAATATAATGGCACTAAATTCCTATCTTTCAATAGTTACCCTGAATGTAAATGGGCTAAATGCCCCAATCAAAAGACACAGGGTATCAGATTGGATAAAAAAGAACAAGACCCATCAAGATGCTGTCTGCAAGAGACTCATTTAGACCCAAAGACACCCCCAGATTGAAAGTGAGGGGATGGAAAACAATTTACCATGCTAATGGACACCAAAATCCTAAAGGAGAACACAGGCAGCAACCTCTTCGACCTCAGCCACAGCAACTTCCTCCTAGAAACATCACCAAAGGCAAGGGAAGCAAGGGCAAAAATGAACTATTGGGACTTCATCAAGATAAAAAGCTTTTGCACAGCAAAGGAAACAATCAATAAAACCAAAAGACAATGGACAGAATGGGAGAAGATATTTGCAAATGACATATCAGATAAAGGGCTAGTATCCAAAATCTATAAAGAACTTATCAAACTCAACACCCAAGGAACAAATGATCCAATCAAGAAATGGGCAGAAGACATGAACAGACATTTTTCCAAAGAAGACATCCAAATGGCCAACAGACACATGAAAAAATGCTCAACATCACTTGGCATCAGGGAAATCCAAATCAAAACCTCAATGAGATACCACCTCACACCAGTCGGAATGGCTAAAATTAACAAGTCAGGAAATGACAGATGTTGGCAGGGATGCAGAGAAAGGGGAACCCTCCTACACTGTTGGTGGGAATGCAAGCTGGTGCAGCCACTCTGGAAAACAGTATGGAGGTTCCTCAAAAAGTTGAAACTACTTTTCAACTGGGTATTTACCGCAAAGATACAAATGTAGGGATCCGAAGGGGTATGTGCACCCCAATGTTTATAGCAGCAATGTCCACAATAGCCAAACTATGGAAAGAGCCAAGATGTCCATCAACAGATGAATGGATAAAGAAGATGTGGTATGTGTGTATACACACACACACACACACACACACAAACACACACAATGGAATATTATGCAGCCATCAAAAGGAATGAACTCTTGCCATTTGCAATGACGTGGATGGAACTGGATGGTATGCTCAGCGAAATAAGTCAATCAGAGAAAGACATGTATCATATGATCTCACTGATATGAGGAATTCTTAATCTCAGGAAACAAACAGGGTTGCTGGAGTGGTGGGGGATGGCAGGGATGGGGTGGCTGGGTGATGGACACTGGGGAGTGTATGTGCTATGGTGAGCACTGTGAATTGTGTAAGACTGTTGAATCACGGACCTGTACCTCTGAAACAAATAATACATTATATTTAAAAAAAAAAGAACATAGTAGGAAGGGTAAAATGAAGGGGGGGAAATTGGAGGGGGAGACGAACCATGAGAGCCTATGGACTCTGAGGAACAAACAGGGTTCTAGAGGGGAGGGAAGTGGGGGCATGGGTTAGCCTGATGATGGGTATTAAAGAGGGCACATATTGAATGGAGCACTGGGTGTTATATGCAAACAATGAATCATGGAACACTACATCAAAAACTAATGATGTAATGTATGGTGTTTAACATAGCATAATAAAAAAAAAGGATGAATCGCAAAGACATTATGTTGAGCAAAAGTAGCAGAAACAAAGGAATAATTACAGGATTTATACAAGAACAGGGAAAACTAATCTATGGGAAGAAATTTAGTATAGTGGTTGCCCATAGTGGATGGGGATTGACTGGAAGAGAATACTGGATCTTTCTGTGCTGATGAAATATTGCACAACTTATTTGGGGTGTTGGGTACATGCATGTATCATTTATCAAACTTCACATTGTACACGGTTGTACATTTAGCATCTTTGCTTTTTGCTGTATGTAAATTTTACCTAAACATGAAAAACTATAAACAAATATTGAATTCTAGTTAGTCCTTTTGCCTTTTGCAGTGCTATAGGATAGAAATTTCAAAACCGTATTCTCTGTATTCTAGGCATAAGCAAATGAGCAAATTATTAAGCATATGTGGAATATATTTCTCATGGTTAGAGAAGGGATTTACAAGTGTGTAAAAATGAAAAGTAAAGTGAACCATGTATTATTGGATTGGAACTGGAGGTATCTGTGTGGGGGAGTGGAAAGAGAAATGGGGCAAAACATAAATAATGAGTGAATGTGGGTAAAGGGTATATGGAATTCTTGCAACTCTTCTATAAATTTGAAATTATACAAAATATAATGTTAAAAACAAAGCCATGGAGAGGAGTAAGAGGTAATGGAGCCTGGTTCAGAGAGAATTTATACAAAAAGAAAGAAAGAAAAACAAGAAGGGATGTTCTCTATTATTTTCTTTATGCTTATATTCCTCCCAAGTACTCTAGGGGAAAGTGGAGTTAAAAGGGCACAATACAGGGTGCCTGGGTGGCTCAATAGGTTAAGCTTCTTGGTTTTGGCTCAGGTCAGGATCTCAGGGTCATGAGATCGACCACCATGCTGGTCTCCTTGTTCAGTGTGGAGTTGACTTGTCCCACTCCCTCCCCCTTTTCCCCTCCTTCCGCTCATGCAAGTTCTCTCTCTCTTAAATAAAAAAATGAATGAATGAATGAATGAATGAATAAATAAGATCTTTTTTTTTTTTAAAGGCCACAATACAGTTCCACCGGAGGGTCTGACATCATCCAGCTCAAGAGAAATGGCATCTGGAACAGCGTTTCTCAACACTGACTGCACCCTGGAATCACCTGGAGAGCTTTAAAATGATTCCTGGGTTCTACCTCTAAAGATCTGATGGAATTGGCCTGGTATGTGGCCTGGGCATTGAGATTTTTAAAAGCTACCCAGGTGATTTTAATGTGCAGCCAAGTGTGGGGACCCCTGCCTTGGAGGGAAACCTAGGACAACTCCGGTGTCCACCAAGGAAAGAAAACCAGATGAAGTTACAAATTGTGTACCCAGCAGAGGGGACAAGAGGTTAGTTGGTTTGGACAACTGGGAGGAGGAATTGGGTGCCAGAGAGGAGGAAGCCATTGCTCAGCAGTTCCCACAACTGCCAGAACTACAAGCCTCTGTGCGTGACCTGCCATGCTTTTGAAGGCTGTCAAGATTTATATGTCTCGTATATCTTTTTCTCTCCGGAGTGTTGTAGGATTTGATTTGAGGAGAGCCTTCCTGGTAGGCAGAAAATGCCAAATCTCTACAAACATGGTTTCCAGTGAGGCTATTTTGGTAGGTTCCAATGCTTGGTACCAGGCAAAGCACTGTGTTCAGGGGCAAATAGAGCAGAGCCAGAAGGCACACACCAGTGTTGGTATCCTGGGCACCCAGTGAGCAAATATCTGCCTCTCTTTACCCCTACTATAAAGCGGGTTGAGTGCACATTTCTGAATCTGCGTATTTTCAGACTAAATGACCCCTATTCTCTGGTTTGTGTAGGAGTTTTAATTTAGTACCTCTTGAAGCTGAAGTGATGACACTTGATCTTCCAAGTCTGTCTTTTCATATCCATGAAATTTGTGGAGTTTGAAGAGGGTTATGTAATTGCCATAGTAGTGAATATTTTCTAATATTAAGCTAGCGCCTTTTTTAAGAAACAGGTTTAGCAGTCATGTGAAAAGCCAATCATGTTATCTTGAGGTTTAGATAGTATTTCATAAGAGGTGATTTCTCATGGTTTGTTTCATACCAAGCATGAATAAACTGTAGTATACAAAGCATTTACACTGAGTACCTCACCTATTTCATTCTTTTTCAAAACAAACTTGAAGAACCCATGCATGTCATTCTTGCATAGGCCACAGATAGAGCTTTAATGATTTTATTCTACTATGGGTGAGTTCATTGACATAAAGTGGAGAGACTCTCGCTTATGTCTACAGAAGAAACTGGAATAGGTTTCTGAAGGCTTTATGAACTATCAGAGGCATATTCGTGAAGAGCTCATTTCGTGTCTGCTCTCAACATAGATCTGGAATTCTGGGATCCTCCCTGTGATCTGCCCTTACCTTTAGGCTGCTCTGAACCCAGAGTAGAATGGTCTCCACAGCTCTCTTTAGCTTGGCATTGCTTGAGATCAGGATTCCTGCATGTATTGAGGGACAAGCTGCTAGGATCCCTACACAGATCATTACCCTGATCTTGTGCCACAGCATCAGGAAAGGCACTGAAATGAGGGCAGCACAGAATGACACCACATAGAAGCAGAGAGAGGAGACAAGAGATCTGAGTACTTTGATATGGGCCTCCAGGCTGGGCTCACGGGAGTCCTTGGTTTTGGCTTCCATTATCCTCGTGTGCCTCCTCAGACAGACAGTCAGCACCCCAGAAGAAACCAGAAAAAGTAAGAAAGGAGGAATGGATTCCAGGGTGCAGAAGATGAAGGAATGATAGAAATTGAGTTTTGCAATTTGCAGATTGAGTTCTGTATTATTCATGAATAGCATAGTTGTGAATGCAAAGCCAGATTTACTAAAAAAGTTCCCCAAACAGAGGAGAGTGCAGATGGGAGAGAAAAGCATGGCACCCAGGAGCATCTGGGGGACCTTCCTGGAGACCCAGCTTGCCAAGCAGAGCAGGATGGTGTGAGAGAAACATAATCTTGGAGCAGTAGAGAAGACTGAGACAGGTGGTGAGCCAGAGCCCAGCTTGGTTTGTGATCATCCAGAGCATGATGATGGTCTGGTAGCTGAGGCTCAGTGGGTCCTTCATCCGCTGGAAGTATATAAGCTGGATGGCATCCAGAAACAGCAGCCCATGCAGGAAAAGCTGGGTGAGGCTGAGACTCAGAGGGATAAGATCACAGTTGCTCAGTGGCTGCCTCCTCACCACATCCCAAAAATTCATAAAGAAAATAAAGGCATTTGTCAGGATCCCCACTGCAAACTCCAGGACTGAAAAGAATAGAAATGCACTCTTGACTTCATAGGACACAGTTATGACAGGAGTCAGGGTCAATATGATGTCTCTTCTCACTTGGTTAATCTAAGGCTCAACATACCACCAGCAGAGAAGGGTCAGTGTACATTATAAGCCAGGACCTCTCCTTCACAAGGCATCAGGCTCTTGCTCTAGATCTATCCCACAGTGAATGCGTAAAAATTTCTGACAGCAAACATACAATAGGGATATTGTTGCTTTGGAATATCTCTTGGATACACACTAGGGCTCATTGTAAGAGCAGAGGAATGATGGTTCTTTCTCTTGGGTGATGCAGAAGCTTTGAATAAACCTAAGTGTGTCTGTACAGCAGCCTCCTCAGAGGGCCGCTGGAAGTATATAAGCTGGATGGCATCCAGAAACAGCAGTCCATGCAGGAAAAGCTGGGTGAGGCTGAGACTCAGAAAGATAAGATCACAGTTGGACAGCATCATGGATGCAAACAAGACAGGGTCTCAGTTTTCTAAGTCCGGTTTTGCATGCCATCTGGACCTGCATGGTAGGAGAAGGGAGCGGGATTTGCTTATGGGTTTGAAGGGAACTGGCAGCAGGCAAAGCATATCTTCTTGATGAACTAAGGTTTGAAATGGTGCCTCTTTCCATTTGCATGCCTTCTTCTATCACCTCTGAGGCATGACTTTTATCATAGACTTTGTTTTTAATGTGGATGAATGCATGGTTCCTCCCCTGGCATCAGCACATGAGTTAAGACTGCCATTGCTAAAGATTTCATTCAAGCATCATCATCATGCCAAGCACTGTGCTGGCAAGAGGAGCATTACCGTGAACAAGGCCAGCACCTGCCATGAAGGGAGGGGGTAGGGGGTGATCTGGCCCGGATTATTGCAGAAGCTTTTTAACTGCTCACTCTGCTTTCCACTCCCCACTGCCTTACCCCATTTTCGGCAAAGCAACAGTAGTGATCCTGCTAAAGTATAACTAAGATCATGTCATTGCTCTGTTCAAGCCTTTCGGGGCCTCTCATTTCTCTCACCATAAAAGCAAAGTCCTTACATACCTAATCAGGTCCTCTGTCCCTTCTTAGATGTTGTCCATGATACTTGCTTCCTCCTTCACTCCATACCAGCCATATGGGCCTCTTTCATGTTCTGTGAACTCACCACACATACTCCCACCTCAGGACTGGTGTGCTTGCCCTTCCCATTGCCCAAATTACTTTTCCCATACACACTCAGGTGTCCCACTTTCTTCTCAAAAGTTACCTTATCGGAGGGACCTTTCTGATCATCCTATGACTGGCATCCCTTACCCACATCGCGGATGCTTGTAATCATAGTTACCCTAGTCTATATTCCTGTGTATGTTCAGTTATTCATTGCCTATACCTATCCCCCACTAAAAATACAGGCTTCATGAAGACACACAGCAGGGACCCAAGAAATAATTTTTGAATGAACGAAATGTCCACAAATGAAACATTTATTAGTCTATAGCATCCCTGTGGATTATATCTAGGAGTTTTTAACATTCCAAGGCATTATATCCTAACATATAACATACTCTAACATACTTGGCTGTAATTTCTGAAGTCTAGCTCTCTCCCCTTTTAAACATTTCCAAATATTTGATGTGCTTGGGCTTTCTGGCATCTCTAATTCTCCTTGATCTCTAAAGGAATCTGAGCTGATTTTATAATCCCTTCTGCAAGCTCTGGAAAAATTCAGGCTAGTTACTCAATGGAGATTTGGAGAGCTGATCATTTAGAGACCGGTTGTTGTTTTATAACATTTCTGCCTGACCTGGTGCTTTTTTTTTTCACTCTTACAAATGCTTTAACTTTTCTAGTTCTTTTATTGTTGTCTTTCATGCTTCATCCAGTCATTCACTCATTTTGTGGAGTGAATGATGGGGAAAGGAAAGGAGAATTTGAGTGGTTGGTTTGCAATCTGTCCTATGGTAACATTTCCTCTAAGAGGTGGAGCTTTTCTACCTCTGCTCCTCTGCTTGCTCAGCCTCGTGCTTCATTGGCCGTTTTTGCTAACTTTTCAGTCTCGCTCTGGGCAGTATGCTCCTGTGAGTGAGCTCACAGTTCCATAAAGCACCTAGAGGAAGGGTGGCTCTGTGTTCAGAGCCTCTGGAACCAGGAGCCTCTGGAACCAGGGTCTCTAAGGTTGAGGCCTGGCTCTGCCACTTCTCTGTGTGACTTGGCAAATGTTTGAATCTTCTATATTTATCTCATAGGAAATGGAGATGACCATCAAAATAACACCTACCTCAGAGGATTGGGAGGATTACCTGAATTGGCACATACAGCATGCTTGGTGTTGTGCTTGGCACATGATGTCTGATCAGTAAATGTTAATTATAGGACCACTGTATCATCTAGCAATCACTCTTTTGGATATATAGCCAATAGAAATGAAGCCAGTACCTCGAAGAGGTATCTGCACTCCCATGTTCATTGCAGCATTATTCCCAATAGCTGAGATATGGAAACAACCTAAGCGTCTGTCAATGGATGAATGGATGAAGAAATTGTGGCATATACATATAATGGAATATCATTCAGCCTTAAAAAAGGAGATCCTGCCATTTGCAACAATATGGATGAACCTGGAGGACATTATGTGAAGTGAAAGAATCCAGTCACAGCAAGAAAAATACTGCATGATCCTACTCTTATACGGACTCTAGAAAGTTGAATTCATGAAGCAGAGAGTAGAATGGTGGTTATTAGGGGTATGGTGGGGGGTGATGGGGAGATGTTGGTCAAGGGGTAACCTACTTTCAGGAAGTGTGGAGGCTGAGGATGAGTCCCCATATCTCCAATGTTCCCAGATAATTGGACAAAGAAATGGGCCCCAACAAACTGAAAGAGTCCTGTAATCACTGCCATTTCCCCAGAAGTTCAAACCAGCTTGGGACCCAGAATCCTCCTATCATTATTTAACAGTTCCCACCAGAGGGCGCCAGACCACTGTGAGACCTGGAATTCCTGACCTGCTTACTGGGCAGGCTCAGCCCAGACAATTTACTTAATCTTGGGAAAATGTGGCTCCATATTTTACAGAATTGAAATTGTAGACTCCACTTACTACTTTATAGTAGGATAAGTATCCCTTAAGCTCACAGTTCCTGTAAAGACCATAACGCTACTTCCATTTTATTGACAAAGTGGAGTTTCAGGAAGGTGAAATAGTTTAATATCTCTGCCAGGATAACTAAAGTACTAAGTGAGAAGTTGGGTTTCTAATTCCAGATATTCTGATTTCATGTTTGATGATCTTTCCTCTAAGTCTAGCTACCAATCTGTAGAGTGGGGTGTAATGGATATCCTTATTTGGGTAAAATGCCTGGTAACGTTCTTTCCAACCTGAGTCCTGTTTGAATGGGTTTATTTGGGGTGGTGGCAGTTGAGTCCTTTAGAACTACCTCAGGGTAGAGGTAGAGGTCGAGGGAGGGATGAACTATCATCCCATTCTCAGGAAAGATAGGAAAGTTGAGTCTGGTGGGTTCATATCTCAGGAAACTACTATTCTGGCAGGGAAAGGGGTGGGAGGAATCTCTGTAGGCTCGGTTAAGATGACTGAAAGAAAATGTCCATCTACCCAGGAGGTTAACATAGCAATTAGCAATGTATAAATATAAGTATAAATGAAATTCCGGAGAATTTCTTCGAGTAGATCTGGGCTGAGGCCTTCTTTGATTCCCTCCCGTAGACTTCCTATCTTCTTTGCTTCCACACCACAATTTTGTCCATACACTATCATAGCACTTACCATATTGATCAAAATATGTATTGGTTTGCAAGTGTGTATCCCCAATTACACTGAGTTATCCAAAAGCAGGGATTATATATTACTCATTCTTTGCTCCTTGTGGTATATGACATACAACTAGATTTTTGTTCATTTATTTGGTCATTCGCTTTAAATCCAAGGCAGTGATATGATCACATGTGCTTTCTTATGAATGTGTGTGTAGGCCCTGCTTGAATGTAGATGAATTCACTCCTGGAATTCAAATGTGTTTTCTGCACTGAAGATTAAAGGCTGTAAGTCTCTCATAACCTACTGCGTAGTCATTCAGGAAAGTACTCATCCTAAGGGAAGAAAGAACTAGTGAAATTTGACCCAGTAACTGGAGCCGCCAGAGTGTAGGCAGGGTTCTGAGGGATATGGTGTTTGTCATTAGATCTTGTCCTTGATCCTATGGGCTTCTGTCTGAACTCAAAGGGTATATTAAGCAGCTTCTTTTGGCTGCAGGGAGTAAAGATTCATTTGGGAGATCTCCAGTAATGCAAGTTTACTATAAGTTACACCAGACCAGGGAGGTCAGCATCAGCAGAGAATTGTGGGAGATGCAAACTTTTGGGCCTTACTTAGAACTTTTGAACCAAAATCTCTGAAGGTGGACCCCAGCGATCTGTGTTTTGACAAGCCATTCAAGTGATTCTAATGCACACTAACATTTGAGAACCCCTGGGATAAAAGGGCATTAGGGATTTCCCAGGATCCCAGCAGGAGCCACACCTGAGTCTGGAGCATGGCTCGGGCACTGGCACCTTACCCAGTATCCATGTCATCTTAGCATGGAGAATTAATTGCCATTCACTTGACTGCTCCACCATAGTGAGATTCCGACTGTCATTAGAAATTAAAGACTGTTGTTAATGCTTTTAGATGGCACATAGCCAAGAGCTCCAGGAATTCCCAAACCCAGCTCTGCCAGTCACTCCTATTACATGAGAACAGCAGTGGAATGAGGGTGTAGGGGTGTATTGCTTTATTAAAAGCTAGACCAGCACCTGAAGAGTCCCGAGGCAGAGCTGTGTGTAGTGCAAGTTGGATTGGGGCACACAGTTGACTTAGGCAGAGTCCACACATCCAGCTTGCCACTCTGTTCATGGTGGATATTGCTAATCACCTACACTCTTGATTACCAATAGAAGCCCTGTGTTATTGGGAATGTCAATATTCCCATCTAAAAATAAACTGCATTTCTCATCTTTCATATAGATAGGAGTGGCATTTGGAACACAAGAAGTTATTGGGCAGACTATTTTAGAAAACCCTTGCTGCCTTTTCTTCTTTCTGTGCCAGCCGGCACTTGAATGTTACAGTTAGAGCTCCGCCTGAGAGGGAAAAGCCAAGAGAATTGCAAAGCTCTCACCCTGAATTTTTTGAGTACTTGAAGGCACGCCAGCAACTACTCTGTTCCAGGCTTCTCCTTCTGTGAGAAAGGTCATCTCTTTATGGTTTTAAGTCGCAAGGCTTGGGCCACCATTACTGAAAGGTGAATGCCGTTACTAGCTGATAACCCGCCTGCAAGAAGGGCCCTGGGAATCTATTTGCCCGCCTAAGCATGGAAGTGGAACGGAGGCAAGGACAGCCTGGGCTCTGTCTGGGTGTGCTTGTCATGGAGAGGCAGAAAACAGGAAGTGCGAGAGAGGAAATAAAAGGAAGGATGTCTCTGCTTCCTGCATTTCAAGTCTATTTTGTCAGAAGGTTGTCAGAAGGATGTGGGCAGAGTGGTACTGGTATGGGGAGATGAGGTTCAAGATTGTCTCGCTACAGCTCTTATTTCTGATTCTCTCTCTTTACAATTTGCTCTTACTACTAATTGATCCTGCTGCAAATTCTCTCTGTGTCTCACACTCAGAGAATCTAAGTTGTCTTGTGATCACACAGCGAGCTACTCCATAAGAGGCTGGTGGAAATAAGGACTTGCTGTCTTTGGGTTAGGTGCTCATCCCAGGTCCAGACATAGAATCTGGTATCAGCGTGGAATCTGGTGATTCAAGGACATACATAAGATCACTTCCCTCATCAGGGAGCTGTGGAAAGGGATTCCTTAGAGGGATCTCTGGGCCCCTTCTTAGGCTTCATTTTGTCCACTAAAATGAATTAAGGAAGAGGAGGTTTTTGTAAAAGCTGATAGAGCTGTAAGACATTAGATGAGGACCAGTCCTGTTCTGTTTCTCTGTGACACAATAAAGTAGGAGAACACTGGGCAGCCTTGGCACCTTGAGGGTTCTCTATCCAGCAGAGACAGGGAGATCCTGTGGATATGCTGATTCCCAGAGAGCAGAATAGAGAGGGAAGCACATAGGGAGAGAGGCTGAGCCAGAGAGAGGGCAGCAGTGAGAGAGAGAGTCTGTTCATGGCTCTAAGATATTGTCAGTGCCTTTAAGATGTTTTCTGTGGCATTCTTTTCACATGTTTTCCCCTTGGGTGGGGGCCAAGGGGAAAGCATACTCACTAGCGTCTTATCACAGGGGAAAATTTCTGTAAAATTTAGTATTTCATGTTGAAAAGTATGTAAATTTGCATGCTATTACTTTATACTGTCACATTTTTCATCATTCAAAATATTGATCCAAATTACTTATTCTTCTCTAATGATCTTGGACTAAAATGGAATTTCCAAGAAAATGTGTGATCGGGGTGCCTGGGTGGCTCAGTTGGTTAAGCGTCTGCCTTCGGTTCAGGTCATGATCCCAGGGTCCTGGGATAGAGCCCCGCATCGGGCTCCCTGCTTGGCGGGAAGCCTGCTTCTCCCTCTCCCACTCCCCCTGCTTGTGTTCCTGCTCTCGCTAACTCTCTCTCTGTCAAATAAATAAATAAAATCTTTAAAAAAAAAAAAAAAGAAAATGTGTGATGTACCTCTCAGCGGGTCACCACATAACCCTAGGTTACGTATATCCTGATCTAAAAAGTACACTTCTATGCGGATGACAAACAATTCAGAGAGACTCTGTGGGGATTTGAAGGTCCCATGATTATTACAAGGGGTTGTAAAAACCAGCAAAACAAAGTAGAAAGATATGTTCGACGGGAGTGGTTAGAGATTTTTGGTGAAGATATTTACTCTGAACAAAGGGAGAAAACCAAGAGCCTGTGGTAGCAGGGCTAGCAGAGATTGGTTGCCAGGCATGGAAATGCACAGAAACTGTCTGGAAGAAAGAATAATGATGGTGGTGGTCGTGGTGGTGGTTAGTCGCAGAAGAGGTGGTGGTAGTAATAGTAGTAATAGTATTTTGGTGAAGGTGCATGAGTATCAGATGAAATTCAGTTGCACCTTGGCCTTCACAGAAATAGGAAAAATACTGGCAGCGAGTCTCTGCTTTGGATTGAGTGGTCTCTCATTTCTGCTACATTCTATATGCCTATTCCATCCTTTTTTGGGTAAACAAGTTTTTTCAGCAAAGCTTTAATTTCTCTCTCAATAACATGACATGACCCACAGATTTAGCACCCGGTGCAATATGATTCAATGGAACAGAATAGAGAGCCCAGAAATGGATCCTCAACTCGATGGTCAACTAATCTTCGACAAAGCAGGAAAGACTGTCCAATGGAAAAAGACAGTCTCTTCAATAAATGGTGTTGAGAAAATTGGACAGCCACATGCAGAAGAATGAAACTGGACCATTTCCTTACACCACACACAAAAATAGACTCCAAATGGTTGAAAGACCTCAATGTGAGACAGGAGTCCATCAAAATCCTAAAGGAGAACACAGGCAGCAACCTCTTCAACCTCAGCTGCAGGAACTTCTCCTAGAAACATTGCCAAAGGCAAGGGAAGCAAGGGCAAAAATGAACTTTTGGGATTTCATCAAGATAAAAAGCTTTTGCACAGCAAAGGAAACAGTCAACAAAACCAAAAGACAATGGACAGAATGGGAGAAGATATTTGCAAATGACATATCAGATAAAGGGCTAGTATCCAAAATCTATAAAGAACTTCTTAAGCTCAACACCCAAAGAACAAATGATCCAATCAAGAAATGGGCAGAAGACATGAACAGACATTTTTCCAAAGAAGACATCCAAATGGCCAACAGACACATGAAAAAGTGCTCAACATCACTTGGCATCAGGGAAATCCAAATCAAAACCTCAATGAGATACCACCTCACACCAGTCAGAATGGCTAAAATTAACAAGTCAGGAAACGACAGATATTGGCAGGGATGCGGAGAAAGGGGAACCCTCCTACACTGTTGGTGGGAATGCAAGCTGGTGCTGCCACTCTGGAAAACAGTGTGGAGGTTCCTCAAAAAGTTGAAAATAGAGCTACCATATAACCCAGCAGTTGCACTACTGGGTATTTACCGCAAAGATACAAATGTAGGGATCTGAAGGGGTACTTGCACCCCAATGTTTATAGCAGCAATGTCCACAATAGCCAAACTATGGAAAGAGCCAAGATGTCCATCAACAGATGAATGGATAAAGAAGATGTGGTATATATATATACAATGGAATATTATGCAGCCATCAAAAGGATGAAATCCTGCCATTTGCAATGACGTGGATGGAACTGGAGGGTATTATGCTGAGCGAAATAAGTCAACCAGAGAAAGACATGTATCATATGACCTCACTGATATGAGGAATTCTTAATCTCAGGAAACAAACTGAGGGTTGCTGGAGTGGTAGGGGGTGGGAGGGATGGGGTGGCTGGGTGATGGACACTGGGGAGGGTATGTGCTATGGTGAGCACTGTGAATTGCATAAGACTGTTGAATCACAGACCTGAACCTCTGAAACAAATAATACATTATATGTTAAAGAAAAAAAAGAAAAAGATAGCAGGAAGGGAAAAATGAAGGGGGGGAATCAGTGGGGGAGACGAACCATGAGAGACTATGGACTCTGAGAAACAATCTGAGAGTTCTAGAGGGGAGGGGGTGGGAGGATGGGTTAGCCTGGTGATGGGCATTAAAGAGGGCACGTACTGCATGGAGCACTGGTTGTTACACGCCAACAATGAATCATGGGACACTACATCAAAAACTAATGATGTAATGTATGGTGATTAACATAACATAATAAAATAAATAAATAAATATTAAAAAAAGAAATTAAAAGACTCAGGTGACTTTTAGCAAGTCATCTTTCTTAGTTTCTGTTTCCTCAGTTTACCTGGGGATAAAATACCTGCCCTATGATAAGTGATTAAAGAAATAGTACAGGTTAAAGTGCTCTGAGAGCTACAAGGTGTGATGCAATTGATGCTTTATGACTGACACGTGAATACTAGGTAATGCATTATCCCCAAGAACTCTCTCCCTGGACCCACCCCTGTGTGTGCATGAGTTGCTGTCTGTGGGGGTAAGAAGTAGGAAGGGACGCAGGGCAGCGTCAGATTGCTGAATAATAGATATTTCCCCAGGGAAGGAAATGCTGTAATGCTTAGTACGGGTAGATCGTATTCCCCCTCCCACCCCCAACCTTTCCTCTGAACGCTTCTGGGCAGAGAAATTACTCCTGCCCCAAGCAACTCCTCTTTCCCCTTTCCAGGTAGCCTCTGTTGTGAAGAGCTTACACTTGGAACAAAAGAAGGAAAACAACTCAGCTGCAATAAGAAGAAAGAGGTACAACTTAAAAGTTTGTGGGTGGTGGCGACTGTGAGAGGTGATTTGTGACAGGAGGGGTGTAGATGGCATGTAGCTTATGAGTGTGAGTGCCTTAGTGTGCTTGTGCGCATGTGTGCGTGCAGGGGAGGGTGTCATCCTGCAGAGCAAGGTTCTGGGCTAGAGCTGGCTTTCCCCCACTGGCCTGGGGAATCAGTTCGGTGTGGCAGGCAAACTGCTCTCTGCTGCCTGTCAGTGGTCCATGTAGAAAAGAGTTCACTGCCTTCAGCCCCACCCTCTAGTGAGGCTCTTCCAGGTGGTTGATGAATAAGAGGAAGAGTTCTAAACAGAATTTAAGTCAGTGCCACTGCTTGCTGGGTTTTATTTGACTTTATTTTCAGAAAAGACCAGTTAGGGAGAGCCTGGAAAACTGACCCTGGATGTCAGGCACTTACTATCTCAGCTTGGGCTCCAAATAATATTATATCGTGCATATTATCATCTCTAATTTACAGAGAAGACAACTAAGCTTCAGAAAATTTAAATGACTGCCCAAGTCTGTAGCAAGTAAGTAGAGACTCTGATATTCAAGCCCAGGCTAGTTTGATTCCAAACACCATGCTCTTTCTATGACACCAAATGGGGGATCATAAACCACCACCTGAAGGTTTCGCATGGAAACACATCTCCAAGAGATGCCTTATCTTGATTCCAACATTGTATTCAACTGTTTCAGATTAATAGGCTATACAGGATACCGTCAGGGTTATCTTATCCACCCGTAGTCTACCACCAGTAGAATACAAGCAGATGTGTATCTTGTTTTCTGTAGAATTTTATTCCAGGAAGGGAAAATCCAATAATGTGTTCAGTGCTAAGAGGATGGAGACACACACTGGTGCTCAGCCATCCCCTCTCAGCTCAGCAGTCAGAAAGGGCTCCTCACCTGGGTCTGGCCCTGCTGGAGCGTTTGAGGGAACTCAGCCAGCAGGGACTTGATGAGTGGCTAGCAGTCCTCAGAGAACTTTTATGCACATCTATAAAGTAGAACCATATCTTCTTGAAAGTACTGTTACTTTAGTAGTTCAGAAAAGGGGCAGCATCAACATTAATTGAGTGTTTAGAGAAATTTCATGGCAAAGTGAGTTTAAACTTGGCTTTGCAATAAGAGAGGGGTTTACATAGGAAGACAGAGGACATAGACATTTCAGGTGGAGGCTGTGCCGAATATGCAGAAACGGCAGTGAGCCAAGCTTTTTGGTGAATAATGAAAAAAATATTGGAATGGTAGAATCAAGAATGATAAAGCAGCCTTCATGAGAAAGAAGAATTTGAGATTTTTTCCCGAAAAACAGACTGTGGCTGTTTCTGGGTTTAGAACAGAAGCCAGAATCAAGCGTTGTTTAGGGAAGGTCAGCAGATGTTCTCATCAGTACTGGCGAGGTGATGCACCGCTCTCTTGATCTTTAGGGGCTGCCTATGGAGATCTCAGGGTGGCAGAGTGCCCCACTTTTGTATCACTCCAATGGACAGACAGCTTGTACAGCTTCCAGAGTTCCTTACTGATTGGCACTTGTTCTGTGTGGAGGTGTGGGGAGACTAAATATTCTGATTAAAGAATTAAAGAGACAGATACTCCAGCATTCTGAGTCCTGGGCAGAGAGCTCAGAAATTGATTTCACACTTATGACCGCTCGGGGCAGTTTCTTATCTGTGATGGTTCCCTGTTGGTAACAGGCTAGAGTCTCCACGATGGGCCTCCAGTGTGCTTTGCCAAAAGTGTCCCTGACTTTCCCACAACCATCTCCATTGTCTCTATCTTTTCACTGCAGTTTCTAAAACAGATCGCATTCTCTCTAACCTCTGAGCCTTGTGTATGCTGATCCCCTGGCTCACAATGTCTTTCCTTCTTCTCTGCCCACTCCCATCTATCCATGCCTTTGGTTTCTTTCTTGTCCCTCCCAGTTGTGGTCTTTGCATTAGTCAGTGCCATCTTGTCTTCTGCATGGCAGTCACTGCACTTCTACCTTCTCTTGCACATGAGGTTATAGAAGCACCGCTCACATTCATGTTCAAGTGCAGGTTTGACCACACTGCCTGAGTTTGCATTCTGGTTTCACCTCTTCCTAGTTACAGAACCTCGCTCGGGCAAGTTGCTTTTTGTGTCCAGGGTTTCTAGTCTGCGAAATGGGGGTGACGGTTGCTACCTCACAGTGTGGTGATGAGGAGGAAATGGAATCATGCATGTGAGTCATTTAGCCTAATGCACAGGCCGTAGGAAGCACGCCGTAGATGTTGCTGTTATTGCTCTTCTGACAATGCTTGCTTATAGTACACATACACCTATGTATTGAATTGACTTGTGTTAAAGAAGTGGTCAGAGTTGTGTTTTCAGGGGTTGGAAGCAAGGACAGGGTGTCATGAAAGTCTAAGTAAGGGTGATATCTAGGGAGCGGGGAGGAGGACGTATTGTCATCATGTTGCTGGTTCTGATATCTGCACGGCCTCCATGGCTCCCAAGTAGACACAGAAGACAGAAAGCAAGTGAACTTGCAAGGGACAAGATATATGTATTTTTTCTTTGCTAAAATCCAGCTGAAATGTGGCCTGTCTTTTAAGTATAAAGCGAGATCACAAACCTCAGGAGTGTTAGAAGTACCTAAGAATTTGGTTCCAAGAGAAGCCACGGTTACTTTTGTATCATATTTTGAAGATAATCTCAAGATACAATTTCCACTTATTACTATTTCGAGATTGCAGGAGCCGTTAGACCTGTTGCTAGATTTGTTGGCTAACACATCACTAAAGAAACACATGCATTACTATGTTGCAATTAAAAATATTCTGGTAACTAATTCATTGGAATTAGTTTCCTCTGTATCCTTTTTAAATCTTTAAAAATTTTTTTAATTTAAATTCAGTTAATTAACATAATGTATTATTAGTTTCAGGGTCTTTTGTATCCTTAAGTATTTTGTCTCATGCATTTAATAATGTAATTTTTTTTTTTTTAGATTTTATTTATTTATTTGACAGAGAGAGACAGACAGACACACAAGCAGGGGGTCCAGCAGAGGGAGAGGGAGAAGCAGGCTCCTCGCTGAGCAGGGAGCCTGACGCGGGGCTGGATCCCAGGACCCTGAGATCGAGACCTGAGCCGAAGGCAGACGCTTAACGACTGAGCCACCCAGGCGCCCCTAAAAATGTAATTCTAAGAGAGGTCCATAAGAGGCACCAGACTGCCAAAGGGTCTCCACCACACAAAAATGCTTGGGGACCGCTCTCCTAGAGACAAGGAAAGAAGAAAACTACTCTGAAAATATTTTCAAAATTATTTCCTTCAAACACAAACCAGCAGATTGTGCTAGTAAATGTCAATGGGACCCTGGGATGGTTTATTTTTTGCTCTTTATCATCTACACCTTGAGTCAGTCTGTATCCCTTTGCCAGGCACCTGAGTGTGATCACTGCTGAAGGTACATTCAGCACCGAGGGGTCAGAGGGGGTCAGGATGGTCACTTCTTTCTCCAGGTTCTTAGGGATGTTCTCAGAAGAAGACCATGATTACTAATTAACTAGCAGATCTCATCTGGAGAATGAAATCCGGGCAGTCATTTGCATTTGAAACCCATTAACGATAACATGGTACCAGCTTGCCAAGGCTGTGGCTGCCCTCTGTGGACTGTGCTCCTTGCTTTGCTTCCTAGTCCATCCTTCAGTGAGAGCGGGGACAGCGGCAGGAGGTGGTGAGGTATGTTTGTGAACCGGGTGTTCATTTATGGCTGTAGATTTGTGTGCGTAAGAGTGTGTGGACTGGCGCCGATCTCCATTAGTAGAATGTCCTTGGAATTGGTTAAACACAAAACTAAATAAATAACAGCACACATAATTACACAAATATGCACGTAAAACAAGATTCAATTCATATATTGTTTGGTGAGTGTGTGCTCACACCTCTATACCAAGGCTGGGTCTATAAGCCCAGCTGTAGCTAAACCTTTGTGTGTGTGCGATGGGGAGGATAATGAAAGAGTTAATATTCAGGGTAGCAATTCTTTCTGATTCAGAGGTGAGGTGGGAGAAGGGAGGCAGAGGGGTTAGAATAGAACCTGTGGGCACATTCCTTCTGAAAGTATGTGGGGTTGTGATTGCGGGGTAGTAATTAGAGAATCCACTGTGGTCAGGAAATTGAGAAATCTATTACTAGCCCTATGAGTTGGGTGATCAGATAAAGAATTATTTTCTAGGGAAGAGTCTCAGGTGTGTGGACGCATTGGGTGCCGGGGGCTGTGGGGCATGGGAGAGAGTTCAGGTGGAGTCTGAGGAGGATGGTGTGCAGGGAAAGGTGTAGGACCTGGACTGGCCCTCATGTGTGAAATAGACCTGAAGTGCCCAGGGGAAGGGGGAAGGCAGTGGCTTGTTGCTGGCCCCTCTCTGGTAAAACTTAAAGAAAGTTGGGTCCTCACTAGTTGCTAAAGTCTATCTAGATACAAGTGGGCATTTTCTGGCACTGAGGTGGGAAGGAAGAGTTTCTGTTGGGGAAAGAGAAGGAGACCAAGATCAATGCCATGGTCTCATTCAACTACCAAGGGTCTGAATAGTAGCTTTCATGTGGTAAAGGGACCTACTACTCTCCAAACTGGCTATTGCTCGGATGTCATGTTGCAGAACAGTGAGTACCCATGTGCTGGGCAGGGAGGGAGTGAGAGGGAAGGGGGTCTTTGGGGTTTTTGTTTGTTTGTTTTGTTAAAAAAAATTCAGACAATTCAGGAAATAGGGGTTTAGGAGTGGTGGTGATGCAAAAGGGGGAGCCATGGGGTGGGAGTGGGGGTGGGTCTTTGGTTTGTTGTGCTGGGAAGGGCCAAAGTGTATCAGAGACCAATTGAAGTGGAAGGACACTCTATCCTGTACTCCAGTTTTATGATAGCTCATCACTGTTTCACTCACATTTACACATGAAGTCAGGGATTTTTTTGTTGTTAACCATTCCCTTGCAAATGAGTTTCGATGAGCTAATAAATTTATTTTACAAACTGCTCCATAAGCATGGAATACTCATGAGTAGATGGACTTAGAAGAAGAAATTTTCCATTTAAAGTTACTTCGGGAGTTAGCTGCAGAGGTGATGAGGAAGCCTTTGCTCACCCTGGTGTTGGGCTCACAGTCGTCCATAGCTGTCTTCTAGAGATGATCCCTTTGTGGTTCAGGGGAGGAAACTGAGGCCTGGAGGGGTTAGACAGTAGGTGGGAGACAATGAACCAACCCAGTAAGTTTTGCCCAGGATTTCTGAGGAGTAGCATGACTTGCTGGACTCCTTCTTGCGAGTTATTCCCAGTCTCTGTAAAACTAACCCTCTCTTTTCCACTAGATCTCTTGCCTTATGTTATCAAAGGATTTTTAGAAGAAAGGCTTAGATCATCATATGCAAGTCAGACACTGATCATATGATCCTATGCAAATACAGACATTATATTTAGAAAATATGACGATTGATTATCCAGTTTTTCTAAATTAATTCAGATAGCTATTTCAATAATTTGGGCTGCTACCTGATTTATCTATCCTTTTTGCCTAAACAGTTCTAACAGTACCAGGAAAATGCCCTTTGGCAACTATTCATATAACAGTTTTATTTACTTATCTTTAAAGATTTTTTGTTTATTTATTTGACAGAGAGAGACACAGCGAGAGAGGTAACACAAGCAGGGGGAGTGGGAGAGGGTCCTGGGATCGAGCCCCATGTCGGGCTCCCTGCACCGCGGGGAGCCTGCTTCTCTCCCTCTGCCCCTCCCCTCACTTGCTCGTGCACGTGAGCTCTCACTCTCTCAAGTAAATAAATAAATCTTAAAAAAATATTCTTATTTGATTTTCACAATAAGAAGGTGATGATAGGTAATACAATAGGTATTGTTAGTTTCATTTTTACAGATAAGAAAACCAAGACTTATGAGTATTAGGAAAATTCTTTTGGGTACCACAGCAAGAAATGGTAGGGCAGGGAGTCAAGTGCAAGTCTTTCTGTGCCCTATTTAGCAAGCTCTCTGTTCTGAGAAGGAGAGCTTGGGGATAAGATGCAGCAGGAAATTACTAATGAAATGTTTAGCACAGTAATTGACCAGGGAGTAAAATATTATTGATCAATAATTATTGATTATACAGATTCTACTAGTAGATACTTAGGAAGGAAATAAAAAGAAGCAGGCATAATTTTTATACCTCGGGAGCTCACAATTGGAGAGAGAAAAGGGGTATTGCAAACCTATGGAAGTAGATACGCCTTTTGGGAAAAAGCCTTAAAAAACTTATCCACTTGACCACAAATGAGCTGGGAGTACAGAGGGTATGTTGACATACTGGAGGTGCTGAGAGGGGTTCTTTGATGGGCTTGATAATTTCACAAGGGGCCGCCCATCCACTACTACTCCTTCCAAATATGTTATTTGGTTTTAGTTGTTACTGTCTCCTACTTAGTATTTGTCCTATTTTTCACTGTCCTCAATTTACACCTGCCATTTCCATTCCCACCCTACAGGATAGTGTCATGCAATATTATTAAATCCACTGATGAACTCAAAATTCCCCAAACGATTTTCAAATAGGAATGAGGGAACTGAATATCAAAGTCATCTGGGGAACTTTTAAAACCTATCCAGAAAGGTTCAAGATGGGAGACAGATCATAGGACTTCACCTGTTTTCTTTTTTAAACTTCCATTGACAGTCTTATAAAGATGTACCAAATGAAATGAGTCTGTAACAAAATGGAAAAAGAAAAACAGACATGACTATTGTGCTGGGTATAGCAGAGCAGAGACTATCTCACAGGGGTCTGTAGTGGAGTTGGGGGCAGTTCTGCTCAGAGAGACCACTGGGCCTTGAGCTAGGAGTAGGGGAAGGCAGAACAGCTGAGGGATGTGAACCAGTGTTTAGCTATGGTTGGGCTTAATAAAGAGGCTGTGAAGAACACTGTTTTCCAGAAAGTGGATTCTGAAAAAAACCAAACCAAACCCTAGAGATATTGATTACCTCTCCTTCATACTTCAAAAATGGTTGATTAAAAGAAATCTTGACTTGGATCCTTTTGTAAAATAAATAACTGTGTTCTAATTTATATTATTTTTTATATCAAATTTTTTTCTTTTTCTTTTTCTCACTTGGACTCCTGTGATTACTGGTGAGATTGCTGGGATGAAGGCATACTATTTCCTGTTTCATCTCTCTCATACTCCTCGGGAAAGAGGACCAGGTTCCCTGAAGTGCATCTGTGACACAGAGCATATCATGATGGTGTTTCCAGTCAGTCTTGCTTCCAAATCAGCAAATACTCATTTAGAGCACTTGCCAGGGGACATCCACTGAAGCATTGTAGAGTTCTTCCCAACATTTTCCCCATCATAGAGCACAAAGAAAATGATGGTGGCATCATTAAGCTAAATGAAGGGGTTGAAATTGGAGGGGGGAGACGAACCATGAGAGACTATGTACTCTGAGAAACAAACTGAGGGTTCTAGAGGGGGTGGGGTGGGGGGATGGGTTAGCCTGGTGATGGGTATTAAAGAGGGCACGTATTGAATGAAGCACTGGGTGTTATACGCAAACAATGAATCATGGAACACTACATCAAAAACTAATGATGTAATGTATGGTGATTAACATAACATAATAAAATAAAATTAAAAAAAAATTCAGATATCCAAGCCTTAACCCCAGAGATTTGGATTCACTTAGGTTGAGACAGCAGATGACTGCTGAACATCTGATTTAAACTTCTTGGCAAAATATTTTAATCCCCAGCTAGGATTTATAACAATTCTAACTTAGGCAAATGTGTTATTTCTGTATTTTTTTTAAAAGATTTTATTTATTTATTTGAGAGAGAAAGTGAGAGAGAGAAAGAGCACAAAGTGGGGAGCGGGAGAGGGAGAAGCAGGCTCCCCGCCGAGCAGGGAGCCGGATGCAGGACTCGATCCCGGGACTCCAGGATCATGACCTGAGCCGAAGGCAGTCGCTTAACCAACTGAGCCACCCAGGCGCCCTGTATTTTTTTTTTAAATTGACAATTCTCCCTGGGACTCCAAAGGTAACCGGTTGGTATTCATCAGGTACCTTTAGTTGTAGAATTCACCAGATCTCATTGAAACTGTGGTTTCTAAATATTTTTCCCACTGAAAAAAACAAAGCCTCCTTAGAGATGTTTGATTTGAGACTGGAGGCAGGAAATGTGCAAAATGAGCCTAGGTTATCATGTTATAACAGAGAGCGAGGAAACTATCAAAGACTACCAGGAACCAACTTGAAGAGACTCCCGCAAGTACAGATAAGGCAAAATGAGCATTAATAATAATAATAATATCAATGGATTAGAACAGATAAGATGTGTTTAAATCATAACTTCACAAAGATATTGTACAGATATTCTCACTGGACCTCTTTGGAGGATGCTAGGGCAACAACTCCTTATTTTGAAACCCAGAAAATAGAGTCAAACATTTATCCTACCTCTCCTATATGAACTGTACCTTTATGATCCAAATAATAGATGAGGGGAAATTTCTCTCTATAGTAATATTTCATCCAGCATATAAAGAATGGTAGAATTACAGTATCACTGTCACAACTAATGGAATAATGGACCTAAGAAATGCTCACCAATGGCTATTAATATGAAAAAAGGAGAATGCCTGCCATATTTTAAGTGTCTTCTGCTGGAAGACTGTATACCAACTATACACATCAAACCTGCATCTGTCAAAACTCTAGATCTGATCATTAAATTTACAGGAAACATAAGGGTAGAGAAACATGTAAGTATATCCACAGATGCAATTGACAAAATCCAGATTATGGGGAGATCTACAGAACAAATCTATTGATTAAAAAAAGCTTAACAGGGGTGCCTGAGCCAGGGGTAAGTGGCTCAGTCAGTTAAATATCCAACTCTTGATTTTGGCTCAGGTCATGATCTCAGAGTTGTGAGACTGAGCCCCCTCTTGGGCTCCGTGCTGGGCATGGAGCCTGCTTAAGATTCTCTCTCTATTCTCTCTCTGCCCCTCCTCCCACTCTGGGCTCTCTCTCTCTAAACAACAACAACAACAAAAACTTAACAGACACAAACCAATTATAATATATAAATCTTGCTTGCATCCTGATAAAAGTAGAACAAATTATAAAATATTTATCAGACAATAAGAGAAATTTCAACATTGACTAGATATTTGATGATTAAGGAATTATTTTAAAATATTTTTGCTATTCTAACAATATTTTGTTTGGCTTTCATGAAGTTTACTTTTTTAATACTGAAATATTAAAAAAATTTTTTAAGTATAACATGTGGTATATATATACTATGAAATATTACTCAGCCATCGGAAAGGATGAATACCTACCATTTACGTTGACATGATGGAACTGGAGGGTATTATGTTGAGTAAAATAAATCAATCAGAGAAAGACAATTATCATGTGGTTTCATTCATATGGGGAATATAGGAAACAGCACAAAGGATCATAGGGAAAAGGAGGGAAAACTGAATGGGGAGTCATCAGAGGGGAGAAAAACCATGAAAGACTCTTAACTCTAGGAAACAAACTGAGGGTTGCTGGAGGGGAGATGGGTGGGAGGATGGGGTAACTGGGTGATGGGCATTAATGAGGGCACATGATATGATGAACACTGGGTGTTATATGCAACTGGTAAATTATTGAACACTGCATCTGAAACTAATGAAGTACTATATGTTGAATAATTGAATTTAAATAAAAAGAATAAAGTAATCTCTCTACATCTACATCGTGGGACTCAAACTCACAATCCTGAGATCAAGAGTCACCTGCTGTACCGACTGAGCCAGTCAGGTGCACCGATACTTCGATATTTTCAGATGAAAAGGTATCTGAGATTTGCTTCAAAATAATCCAAGGTTAGGGAGAGAAGTAAGTAGAATAAAGAAAAAATGAGATTGGTCATGAGTTGATAATTTTTTAATCCAGCTGATGGGTATGTACATGAAGGATTGTTAGTTATTCATTTTACTTATGTGACATTTGAGCTTGTCCATTCAAAAATTACTAGCTATAAATTAAATAAAACTCAAATCTAAAATTGTTTTCCTTTATTTGCAGATGGCAAGAAAGAAGTTGAAAGATTTCACGACTTTGGAGCTTATGCTCAGTGTTCTTCTGTTTATGGTGTTTATCATCACCATTCCTCTGTTTGTGCTTTCAGCTAAAGATTCTTTGGAATCACAAGGTAACAAGGAACTCTGATGTTCACCCTCCATGTGTTGCTCTTCCCAGAGCAGAAACCGCATAAGTGGCAGGGACGTGATGTTCTCTTGTCCATTGTTGTGAGTGCGTGTGTGTATGGGGGAGGGGAGAATTACATGTGTGTCTGTGAACCCCTGACTGGAACTTGACAGCTCACTAGGTAGTCACTGTAGGCCTAAGCTGATACTTTTATTTCCCAGTTAGCACAGTGCAGGATTCCACAACTGACCCTTGAAATAAATTTGCTGAATTGCATTCAATAATTCTCATTTCATTAACAATATTATTAACCTTTATTAACCAATTACCCCTTATATGCAAGGCAATCGAATAAGTATATAATCAAAGTATTTTAGGCCAAAGTTCTGATTCTTTAAAAAGTAACAACTAGGGGCACCTGGGTAGCTCAGACGGTTGGACGTTTGCCTTCGGCTCACGTCATGGTCCCAGGGTCCTGAGATCGAGCCCCACATCAGGCTTCCTGCTGAGCATGGAGCCCGTTTCTCCCTCTCCCTCTGCCTGCTGCTCCCCCTGCTTGTGCTCTCTCTCTCTCTGTCAAATAAAAAATAAAAAATCTTAAAAAAAAAGTAACAACTACCAGAGTTATTTAATTAAACGTTTATTGAACTGTCTTATTCTGAAAGAGGGGCTGGATTGTGTTGAGTTATCTCTGATTTCTTACCTGGTTCATCTAGGAACAGTTTCTATGAACCAAGCGATGAAGGGTCAGTCTGTGGCTAGAAGACTTCTCTGCTCCCATTCCCTCTGTCCAGCCCTGACAATTTTTACTTTTGCGGGGAGTTAGATCAAATAATCTCAAAGATGGTTTAACTCTTAAAATTCCATGACTTTGAAGATGGAACTAAAACCCTTATGCAGAAAGTGGCACAAATATGGAGCTCTCTCAATCCACCACTTTTGAATTGGAACAGAAATGAAACGAATTAAAAGCCTCATTGTTCTGTCTTAATGTCCTTATTAACTTACTGCAGAGTGACTTAAAGAAATTTCACTTCCTTATTTTAGAATGCAATAAATGTGTCTTTCATGTGACTGATTTTAAAATCTGAATCAAGGCCTTTGGGCAGATCCTAACTGCCAATTTTTAGATTGGTGGCCTTCCTTTACATTTTTGTCATATGAGACTTTATATTTACATAAGAATGTCATCACTCAGAAGTGTTCCTTGTTGAGGGAAAGCCTGTTGATGGAACAACTGCAACTGAGAAAACATACACCACCCATGTTCTGTGCACAAACATATTGTGAACCAGCTGCTGGGGGTGGAAGTAAAGGATCAGAGTAGTCTGCAAACTTTTCTGTAAAGGACCAGGTACTTGATACTTCAGATTTGGCAGGTCATATGGTCTCTGTCATAACTAATTAATTTTGCCATTGTAGCACAAAAACAGCTATGGATAATACATTAAAAAGTGGGTGTGGCTGTGTTCCAGCAATACTTGATTTAAAAATCAGGCTGTGACCTGAGTTGGTCCACGAGCTATAGTTTGCTGACCTCTGGACTAGAGAAAGTAGATTTGGTTCTTACCTTGGTGGTGACCTTTTGATCTAATGGTGGAGCCAAACTCCTTGCTGGTGGTGGAAGGAGATGATTCAGTATATACAGAGGTAAGTACAGTCAGCAAGAACTAATGAGGCTTTCTAAAGTGAATCCCAATCAGTAGTTGACTTCATATACTTGGAGGTGTTGAGAACTATGACAATCATGTTAAATGCTTGTGATATTAGATCTGTCTGATGGTCATTTTATGTTTGTTTTGGGATTGTCCCAGATCCTGGGGCAACAGTTACCCCTGATCCTGGGACAGCAAGTACCACCCCTGATCCTGCTACGTGCCCAGTAGTAAGTGAAGTGGAACGGATAAACTGCATCCCTGACCAGCCACCAACAAAGGTTTGAATTACGGATCCTGTTTCCATTTAAAAGTTTATGCTGTTGGATAGTTTTTGTTGTTGTTGTCAATTTCTGTTGTTTTGTTTGTTTTCTGTTTATAACTCCTGGAGAACTGTTTGCATTGCAGCTCTTTGTGGCTCAGGCAAATGAATCCTGGATCCATGTTTGTGTGTCATTGCAGCTTTGGGAGAGGAAGAGTGAGAAAATTCCTTTGGGTTGACAGATTAAATTAAATATGAATTTCAGATAAATCATGAATACATTTTTAGCATAAGAATGTCCCATGCAAGATTTGGGACTTACTTCTACTAAAAATGGATTTGTCTTTTATCTGGCAACACTACTTGGTTACTAGTTCTCTCTGACTCTGTTACTGCCTCTGTTTCTTGCCTTTTCTCTGTCTCCCTTTCTCCTTTCGTGATTTCCAAAGGCTATCTAGGATCTACAATGAAAAGTAATACACATGCATAAAACATTATTTAAAATAAGGACAAAGTTTTAAGAGCCATGTTTTGGAAGGAAGAAGATAAAAATACCAGATTAAAGATAGTGCAGACATCTGGGTATTTACAGCGGTATTTCTTGACCATCAACTGAAGTCCAGCTGAGTAGTGAATTCAAAATAGAAGAGGTCTATAAATGAAGTGATGGGTGAGGAAATTGTGGGGCACACACATGACGTATCAAATGGTCCCATATGGCCAAGATACAGGGTGGGTGTCAGAGAGAAGATAATGCCTGAGGAGGTAAGGTAAATTAGAGCTTGATGAGAGAGGACCATTAATGTGCTGCTTTGTTGATAGGAAAGGGAAGTTGTGGTCTAGATATCCTGCACCCAAGCAGGATGTTTGGCAGGATGTAGATTTGCAGAAAGTTGATCCACACCCATTCCCTTGCCCCTGTCAAAGTGTGCTAGGAACCCCATTGCTCAGAAGCCCAGCTAGAAGACTAATGCATCCTCAGTCTGTTCGTTCTCCTACAACGCCCCATCTTGATACTGACTATTGAAGTTCAGATGTCATTATTGCATCAGTAATGTTTCTTTGGGGTTTTATTGTGGTATCAAGATTATAGTTCAGTAAATGAACTTTGCTTTTTTTTATATGTTGTACCAACCGAATTAATTTATGACCCTTGGCATTCATCCCTTAGCCTGCTCCTCTTTAGCTCAGCCAGAGAGATATGCGCTGGGAGTACTTTCAATGGCCTGTTTTTTCATAGAAGGTATATCTTAGGCATTTTGGTGCATGTTTTAAATATCCTGTGTGCTATATGCTGTTCCAGACTGTTGCTGAGAGGCTGCGTCTATGGATAATGATGTATTTATATAATGTACATGTTAAAGAGACATAGATGGCTGTGTGGAGTAGAGAAGTGGGAAGAAATTATGAATATGATACCAGGCTAGTGGAATGTTCCAGTGTTGAGGCCACTGCCGTACCATTTTATCACTCCTATCTCTTCCTCTCCTCCAAGGTTACTTATAAAGAACTAACAGTATAAATTTCCCTTCAGATAATTCTTTGAGTAGATCCCATTGTTTTTAACTCCTAATAATGGGAGGGAATCCTATGAATCTGTAAAGCCACATGGAATACTCTTGAGAGACATCTTGGGAGAGAATGAGCTCCAAGAGTCTCTTCCATGAGTCTCAGGGAAAAAAAAAAAGGATGACTCAGTTATCAAAATCTCTAGCCTGATCTTTAGTTTTAGGCTTGCAGCTGGTTGCAGGGCATCTCACTTGGGTGTCCCATGATCACCTCGCCTCAACTTGTCACTCCTCATCAAATGTGCTTTTCCTCCTCAACCAACAGATTCTGTTTGTACTTCTGTTATGCTTCTCATCTCAGTGGCAGAAACAGCAGAACTCTTGCCTGCCTCTTCCCTTCAAGCCCTTTGGCCAATATTTCATGTATTTTAAACATTTTCCTTAACAATGTTTCCCAGAATAAGCACTTCATTTCCCTTCTCACCATGGTCATGCTGGCCCTTCACCACCTCACAGGTGGCTTATTCCCACAGATTCCCAGTGCCTCTTCTGAATTCCATCTCTCCCTGCCTGTTCCATTACACACAGGATTGAAACTGCCTTCTTGAACATCTTACTTTCATTGTATCGCTACCCAGCTTGAGTACTTATAGCCTTCATCACTGTTTATTGGGTCAAGTTCAAATACTCAGTCTGTCATCTTAGACCCTATTTAACCTTTGTGCCTCTCAAGCTGCACATAGGCCATTCTCCCATACAGATTTTAGAGACAACTCTCTATACTTATCCAAAACCTATCCATTCTGAAAGAGCGTTATCAGTTTCTACTTCCTTGTGAGGCCTTCTACCCACAATCCCAGAACCTTTTACCCACAACCCCAGAGTTGAAAGATCCCACTGATGGCTGGGAGCAGAAAGATTTAGTCAATTCCAGATACCCAGCTCAGGAAAGAGCTGGTAGACAGTAATTTTAAACTCATTGATTGTCAGGATTGGAATGTATTGTATGTTGGCTGACTGAACATAATAGTAATAAAAGAATGTATTATATAAACAAGGGAGAGCAGGTTTACATGCTTAAAATAAACCTGCATGTCCTAAATAACTTGTAGAATAGGTAAGCTGAGAACAGTTTACAGTAAGTCCTTTCTGTGGTTAACAATAGTACTAATGATGATCTTTATGATGATATTTGAGAAGTTACCATATTTCTTATTCAGAAAATTTTGTCATATTTTATAGCAGACATACTTGGTAATTATTATTTACTTATTGGCTTGTGATATATTTTTGCAAATTCCGTTTTCTTATCAATAAGTGTTTAATGGGTCAAGTTTTATGAATATCAGCAAGCAGATTGCATTTTGCAAAGATCATTATGAGTCCCCACCTTCAAAATTACTCTGTGTTTACACAGCATTAGTTAAGAGCCGTGATACAGTGCTGGGAGGAGCGGTGAGCTATCAGGTCCTGCGTACCCACTTAAGTTTATGCTCTGTGCCTTGAACTGGTAGTGTAGCCCTTGGGCAGCAGAGTGTTAGGGGAGCCCCAGTACCAGGTTCTAGTTCTGGCTCTGCTCCTGAAAAACTCTGTGATTTGATCGCTAAGTCTTGTTTCCTTGCGGACTATCAAATCTTTGTCAGTGAAATGAGGCAGGGTGCTCAGGTCAATCTGTCCATTAAATCAATGCCTTCTGAGCATGAGCCAGGAGCTCTACTAAACTCTGTGCTTCCCACGATTTTAGAATAGTGACCTCTAAAGTATTGGCAGATGACATGTGATAATTGACATGATAAATTTTTTTCTAAGGTCTGATTTTGTGTTTCCCATATGTTCTGTTTCGTTATATGCTGCTCCCTACCTGCCCCCCACCCCATCCCCATATCCGTGTCTTCTTTCCTTAGTTTTTTTGTATTGAGGATTTTTTTCCCCTGAGTTTTTAATACTGTATTGGAACTCATGCTATGTTATTTCAGCAGTTCCTCTTAAATTTAAATTGTTACCTGAACTTAAAGGGACATTTGTGTCTTGGGTCCAATTCTTCTCTTTATGTACCTTCAATCCTGTTCACATCATCATTTTGTACAGCTTTTCTCTACAGCGATTTTCCTAGGTTTCACATCTTTTTATTCTCCTGTTTATGTGCACCACGCTTCTCTTTCCACTCCTCGTGACTGCTTAGGGCCACTGCAGGAACTGGTATTTTCAAGTTGGCCAACAGAGACTATTCACTTTTCTGGCTGCTTTGGCCACTCTTTGATCTTTGCCCCTTCCAGTTCAATGAAGAAATTATTAAGCTCTGAGCAGTATGCAGAAACCATCTGTTTAACACCTTTTTTAGCACCTTTCTCTTTGCCTGATGTACTGAGGTTTCATCTGAGTGGGTTTTGAAGGGAAAAAACCCCCAAAACCTGTTGATTGAAGTGGATTTCCCAATGCAGCCCGATCCCACAGCCATGTCGTCCACAGATGGACACAGTTTTCCATCCTTAGATTAGTATTCACATAAAAATAAGCATGTGTTTAGATCCAATTGTTCATATACCTAAGACTTTTTTTTTTTTTTTTGTCTTATCATTTGCAAAGCAAGGCCATGTCCTCCTGAAAATGTGCTTAACTGAAACTCAACCCAGAGTATAGAAAAAAGACAGTGGATAGCAAGAGAACTAAGTTTTGGTGCTTGCCTTCCCAATAGCTAACTGAGTAACATTTGGCCCATCATGTCACCTCTGTGAACTTCTGCCTGTCTCAGGTTCTTCATCTCTAAAATATGTAGTAGGATGTAGTAGTTATTTATTGCTTTGTGACAGATTATCCCAAAACTTCATGGCTTAACACAACAAACATAATTTTCTCACATATTTTTATGGTCACAAATCTGGCTTTGATATAGCTGTATATTTTGGCTCAAAGTATTTTAGAAAACTGCAATCAAGGCATCTGCTGGGACTGTGCATGATCCCTTTTAGGCTCATTCGTATGATTGTCAGCAGGATCGAGATCCTCCAGGATTGTTGGATGAGAGTCTCAGTTCCTGGAAGGCCACTGGCCAGAGACCTCCCTTAGTCCCTTGCCATGGGCTCTAGTAGAGCAAGGGAAAGGGAGCAAGCCAGACAGGAGACATAATCTTTCTGTACTCTAATCTTAGAAGCAAAATCCCATTATTTTTGCTTTATTCTGTTCGCTACAAGTCACTAGGTCTAGTCCACACTCAAGAGGAAGAGGTTTCTTTGTACTTTTTTGTAGTTACCCTGGTGCCCCCCTCAAATAAATTAGTTGATGTGAGAAAGGGATTGTGTTCATTTTAATCTCCACTCGATACTGTCGTTAATTGTGGTATAAAGCGGGCAACTTTCTTAACTAAAAATTAGAATTTCTTTGGGTTTCAAGGAACAATTACTTTCTGCGCTGGGAGAAGTTGAGAGACTGCGTATATATGTATGTATCTATCACATATACATCACACATACACACATAATAGACATATTTGAAAGTCAAAACTGACCTGATTTCAAAGCTTCTGAATAAAGCAAAGTCCTTTTTTTTTTTTTTTTTTTTTTAAAATACCCAGACCAATATAAGTGAAGCTGCATTTGTAATTTTAAGTTACTGGTGATGTAACTATATTGTAGTTTAGGATATTTAAATAAAGTTACCAGTTTTATTGTGATGGCAGATATGGGACTGCATTGCAGTCCCTATATTATTATAAAATAACAATAACAGGGTAGGACATAGGGCAGAAAAATTAGTTTTGAGTACAAGCTGTGCATTGACTGGGATAAAGCACAGTTTCTCTAAATATCATAAAATGGGGTTAATGATACCACAAGCTCAAAATATATTTTTAAATAATAATGTTCTACAAATAAATGGAATTATTTGACTAATCTCTTATTTCAGGCCACATGTGATCAGCGTGGGTGCTGCTGGAGACCTCAGGGGACCATAAGTGTGCCCTGGTGCTACTATTCTAAAAGTCATGGTTATCAAATGGAGGGTGACCTTGTCAAAACAAATGCAGGTAAGCCAGACAATGAGGTGGGGGCTCCAGACCCTCTGTTGGCTGCAGAGGAAGGCCTTAGTGGCCTGCACAGTATCACACGCCACCACCTAGTACAGAAGGTGGGCACTGTTCTTCAGCCAGGGCTAGGATCTATTTTGGCATCAAGGAAAAAAATCCAGTCTTGGGAGTTAGGACACATGGTCTATTCCTGGCTCTACTTTATGTCCCTTGGTAACCTTGTACAAACATCGTGATGTCTTTGGTCCCCAAGTTTCTAACTTTCAAAGAGAAGGATTTGAACTTAGTAACCTCTGAGACTACTTACAACTCTAATACAATGTGATTTTGATGATATGGAAACAATTCCAATTTCATAAACATTTTTATGAAAGTTAGCTAGTCAATGTCAGTGTTCATGGACTAAATGTCTCCTCTTCTTTCTCCCACCCCAAGATGCAGAGGTTAATAATGAACATTCTGGGAGATAATAGAGGGTGACTACTTTGGGGAAGCTCTTAGCATAAAGGAAGAGGCATGCTGCCCTCCAAGGGTCTTGGCCTGATGGTCTTTTCTAATACGGTCTCAATTCTCACCTGGCTTATCACAGAAAATGGGAGATGGCATCAGCATATATGATCACCTGTAATGTAAAATGAAAATAACTGAGGAGGAACAATGTATATATGTGTGTGTGTGTGTATGTGTGTGTGTATGTGTGTATATATATATATCAATGTCTAAGAGTGTAAAGGGTATGTGGTTAATGCAGAATGGCTGATGGACTGATGGAATGAGAATTAAGCCTTTTGGGGGAGGTTTCAAGCTGATTTTGTAAGCGAGAAGCATGGGTAAGGTAGTGACAGTGCCTAGCTTTACAATCTGGCCCAAAGTAACAAATGATGGGTAGACATCTATCTCTTCCCTTCTTTTGAGAAATAAAGGCTTTTCACAGCCCCTTTGACATAAATATGGCTACTTCTTGCGAGTTTACACAGCCAGCTATATAAACCTTTTTCCCTCTACATACTAGGATTCACAGCCCAGTTGAAAAGGTTGCCTTCTCCATCCTTATTTGGAAATGATGTCAACAATGTTCTTCTCACAGCAGAATACCAGACGTCCAATCGTTTCCACTTTAAGGTTGTGGTTTGTTTATTCTTTAAAAATATTTTTGAAAAGTGCTCGTTCTCTACCTGATGGCTGCAGTTACTTCAAGATTGACAATGTTGCTAACAGGTGTTTTTCTCTACGGACATTATTCTTACTTAGTACCTATCTGTTGAAGGCGTCTGTAGCCTTCCTTCAGTGTGATAATTTCCTGAATATAGATTATAGAGTCAACTGGTGAAATTTGGCTTTTATTTATTTGTCCCTGATACCATGTGAAATGTAGTCAGGAGGGGAAAGAAAAAGAATGATCACAGCTTTGAAAATTCTAGAGCTAGTTCATCTCTGTAGACTTACAATGTCTATTTATACCAAAAAACTAACTTCTGTCCAAGTGTTAAACATTTGAATTTGGTAATATAATGGATATGTCTACCTTGGACATCATGCCATCTGGATCAGTGCCTGAGTTCAGTACCAAGAGCCTAGTCATTGGGAAGCACTGCTGTTGGTAGGGAGGTTTCCATTTTGGAAATACTGAGGAGTTTTCATTTTGGCTTTCTTTCCCTTCATGTCCTGGGCAGCTAACTGACCAGAGCAAGGACAGGTACGAAGTACCTCATGAACATGTGCGACCCTTCAAAGGAGTTGCTGCTTCTCCCTTGACCTATGAAGTTATGGTCTCCAAACAGCCATTTAGCATCAAAGTGATCAGAAGAAGTAATAATCGTGTTCTGTAAGTTTTGAAAACCTGTCTGGGGATCTGAGTAGGAAGGGCATGGGGGAGGGAGGTCTGCAAGCCTAAGGAAGGGTGCATGCATTGCAACAATGCTCCTGAAGGTTTTGAGCCCACTGTTGGTGACCAGACTCTCCAAATGTATACTTTCTTCTGCCTTCCTCTTTCCTCCTCCTCCTCCTGCTTCTTCTTTTGTTGTTGTTGTGGTTATTACTAAGCATTATTATGGGCCAGGCACTGGGCTGGGTCCTTTTTTCTTTCATTTTTATTACTGTGTGATCATTTCTTCCGCCTTATTTTTCCCTTTCCTCCATTCATCTAACCACATATCCACCAGTAACTATTTACGGAACATCTATTATAACGTAAGAATAGTATTTTGGCCATGTAGTAGAGTATCTAAGGGAAAAAGCCCTGATCTCTTGGTGTCCATGGGAAAACATCACCAGACGGCAAATGGGGCCAGTTAAAGCAAGGGATAGGAGTCATTAAAATGTAAGGGACATTTTTCTAAAAGATTGTGTCCTCTCCACTCTACTTGCCCACTTGTCCTTGCGTTTTGCATTGGAGTCTAGGCTGGACTCAGGCATTGGACCCCTCCTGTTTGCCGATCAGTTCCTGCAGCTCTCCACCCGACTGCCCAGTGCTAACGTGTACGGTCTGGGAGAACAGGTGCACCAACAGTACCGGCATGATATGAAGTGGAAGACCTGGTCCCTGTTTGCCAGGGACACAACCCCCAGTGGGGTAAGTTTTGAGGATGGGCCCCTCTGCACTGAAGGTAATCCTCATTCTTGAAGATAACTCCTAGCAGTACAGAATAATAGTTAAGAGTGAGATTCTAGGGTGAGGCTGTTTAGGTTTGAATTCCACACACCAGTTATGTGGTTCTGGGTGAGTTACCTCTATGAGTCTGCAGTTTCTCATCTATAAAACAAGGGGAATATACTTCCCTCATAGGGTTGTGATGGGAATTAAAGGGATTTATCCATATAGAGTCTCTAGAAGAGCCACATAGAAAGTGCTCAATAAATGCCAACTACTCTTCATTTCATTTTCCTTTTGAACTAACTAGTTGTGGAGAAAACATTACTAATATTGACTCTGCACAATAGGTGGGTTGTTATCTCCATATATTTTAGGTTGATCTTTATAAATCACCAACTTATACCAGGTTTGTCAGCAAAATAGGCTAAAATAGCAACTAAAATACTGTCTTGCTCATTCCTGTACAAATAATGTTTGGGGCAGTGAAAGAATAAAAGAAATAGAGTGTTGTTACTATTTTGTTTGATTTTGTTTTTGTTTTAGTTTTTATATTGCTTTGACTGTGAAAATCTAAATCAGTGTTACTTCCTAGGCTCAGCAATATTACCTACAGATCTTGTTCCTGATTAAGCAGAACTAGTTTCTGGATAAGGGAGATCACTGGAATAATTTATTAAGTGATTCTTTTAATACATGATCTCTATTTACCAAAAGAACCCTAAAAAATTAAGCATAATTGACTCCATTTAACAGGTAAGAAATTGAGGCTCAGAAATAGCCCAATGTTTAAAAAAAAGCTTGAAGTAACAGAGATAGGATCTAACCCCTGGCCTGTGTAATGGAAAGCCCATGCTCTTTACTCTACCATATGCCTATCAGAAAGACAGAAAAGGTGTTGAGTCAGAGCAGTTCATCTGGGAATTATTTAATAAGGAGCCTGAGACCTTTGCTACTCAAATGTGTATCACCATGTGAGAAATGTGGGCTCCTTCTTCCTTTGAATTAGAATCCGCATTTAACTAAGATTCATATCTCATTTCTGTGCACACCAAATTTTAGGAAATGCTGTTCTAGAGCAGTGATTTCAAACATTACTACTCATTGGAATCACCTGGAGAAATTTAACAAAATATCAATGCCTGCTTCCACCCCCAGGGATTCTGTTTTAATTGGACTGGATGCAGCCCCAGGTTGAGAACTACTGTTCCAAAATCTTAGATGATCAGCTCAAGTTGTATAAAGTCTAGACTTCAGAAAGCCTGGAAGACCAAGATATCTTGAGTAGAGCCCCCTCTAGTTGCACATTAGAAAGATGTCTGATTCATATTAAGGCTTGATGGAGCTTTTGCAGATGGGGTTTAAGTTAAGCCTCTTTGAGAGAAGAGATTTTTTGAACTACAGTTTCAAAATTCTTGTTCTCCCACATTTTGACAGATATCACAAGCTCTCACATTTCTACTAGATAAATGGTCATAACTGGCTCAATTCAATAAGAGAATACTAATTCACTTGGTTGACATCAACCAAACCTAGACTTGATATGTAAAGATTTATCTGTGTCATCTTTGACCAGGAGTTCCCTATCAGTTACTCCACATGATTAACACTGATTTCTTAAGTCATTTCTAGACATTTGGGGTTTAGATTATTAGATGGTTATTTTAAATTTTATTTAAAATTAAATTATAGTTTATTTTTATTAATAAGTTATAGTTTATTTAAGTTAATAAGTTATTAAGTTTATTTAAGTTAATATATAAGTTAAGTTATAGTTTATTTTTAATTTTCTTTCTGCAGGATGGAACTAACTTGTATGGTACACAGACATTCTTCCTGTGTCTTGAAGATGCTAGTGGATTGTCCTTTGGAGTGTTTCTGATGAACAGCAATGCCATGGGTAAAAGACTAAAGGAATAGTCACGAAAAAATGCATAAGAGCAGTTTTCAGCACTATGATAAAAGGAATGGAGTCCTTTAAGAATGGCAGAGCCATAGCTCAGGGACTTGCATGTTCTCTGATTGTCCCATCCCTAGTTCATTACCTGTTGTTATATGGTAGCCATGAGTAGGGCTTTCTCTCCTAGCTTATGATTTTCCTGAATCTGTTTACCTCTTTTGGAATATTTTCTATTGTAGAGTTAAAACAACTAAGCCTTTCCTATAATCTACTCAGAGGCAGTTTCTACCAATTTGTTCTTTTCCTTCTTTAGACTTTCATCCAGTAGAGGGTTTGATATAAAATCTACTAGGAAACAGCCAAATGCCCTTGGCCTCATGATGACAGTAGCTGGGCCTAACCAGGGAGCTACAACTGAGCAGTGAATATTACATTCAGACAATCCAAAGGTAGCAAGGCAACGTGGAGTGGCAAGGGTCATGCCCTGCAAAATCAATTTGTTTAAGACCAAACAGTGTAACATCATAGGATTCCAAAAAGTAGCTAGCTTCCCCATCTTTGAAGGTTTAGATTGGATCAATGATTCTCTACTTTTTTTCTGCTTGCACCAGTAACAATGGATCTCAGTGGCAATGAATCAATCACCACAGGGGAAGAGGAGATATATTAGAATCTCCCAGGGTTGATGGGATATTGATCCCTACCTCTTCTCAACTGAGAATCAATGGACTGGATCAGAGCTGCTCAAAGCATGGCCCACGGATGGTTGACAGACTGTTTCAGGTCTACAGTAAGATGAGTATAGAAATGGAAAGTAAACATTGCGGTAGCTTCCAAGTGCATGTATGAACCCTTTTCTAGCAATTTGTTTTCATGTTATTTTGCAGAAAGTATCAGATTGCAAAGAACTGGACATTTAAAAAATAAATCTCTGATCCTCCACTGTAGATTGAGATTCACTCTAGGTGACCTGAGATACTTCTAAGATACCTAATAGTCTAAGAATTGACTGACATAGTACAAGGATTGCATAGTTTCAGGGTGTTGGAAGGAACCAGAAAAGAAGTTGAATCAGGCTTAAAGAGAAAGGTCCCAAGATCCTAGATACTCTGTGTGAGTTGTTCTTATAACCGAAGAGTACATTTCAGTAGATCTTGAAACCTTTTATTCCTAAATGCAAACCAAGGCTATGGGGAGACTTCACCTCTGAGAACTGTGATTGGGGCTTAGAGGGATATGGAGTTTATAATATAATCTCATACTTTTTTTAGCTTGGCTTTTGCTTGATGTGAGATTCACTGAGGCTGGTACCTCAGTGCGTCTAATTGGGTTACATTCCTGCAATGATGATGGGGTGTGAGGTGGGAGCAACGAGTTCTGTAGTTGTGATGGTCAGAGAAGAAACACTTTTCCTCTGCCCTCACCAGTCCAGTATTTGGGGCCCTGTGAGTCAAACTGACAAGAGATAGGTTAGCAAGAGAAAAGACAGGTTATTTACATGTGCAGCATTGATACACAGAGGAGTGCTCAGCGAAGAGTAACTTCTCAGAGGGGTGGTTAGAATTTGGGGCTTGTATTCCACCCTAATATGCAAATGGGAGGGAGAGAAAGGGATCCCATGGGAAACATTGGGAAAGATAAATGAGCCCTTAGGAGAACAGTTGGGAGATAGGATATTCTTGTGACAATGTTTGGGGGTGGTGCCGATGTATTGTCTCGGAGAAGATTCGATTTGCTCCGGGGGTGGGACTTCATGACAACTGAGTTCTTTTGGGAAGCCCTGCTTTTTGTTGAGAAGGGATTTCAGAAACTCAAATGTCTTCAGCTTAAAATAACTTCTGTGCTACAGTGGCTTCGTCTGGACCCCTTCGTGAAACTGATTGCCTTTTCATGAAAGCCTGAGTCCTGACATGGGAGCGAAGATGCTCTGGTCACCAGTGATCAAAATTGGCCACAGAACAAATGCTTTGCCTCTCACATGTCAGATCATCAGAATGTGACCCTTTGTATACAGAATTTGAGGTGTTAGATCCACTTTCTTAATATTCAGATGATTGGCGATCCTTTGGTCTAGAACCTTGTAGTCATTACTCTAGAGTAAATTCTAATTTTTATTTTATTTTATTTTTCCACTTTTAAATCTTGCAAGAGGTTGCCTTCCAGCCCGCGCCAGCTGTCACTTACCGCACCATCGGGGGCATTCTCGACTTCTATGTGTTTTTGGGAAACACTCCAGAGCAAGTTGTTCGAGAGTATCTAGAGGTAAACTTATGATATCATGATTATGACTGAGGAAATAAATCCTAAAAAGCACAAAGAAAAGTAAATTTAAGATGCAGATGCAAGGCACAAAAATGTGATGGAACTGGAGGGTATTATGCTGAGTGAAATAAGTCAATCAGAGAAAGACATGTATCATATGACCTCACTGATATGAGGAACTCTTAATCTCAGGAAACAAACTGAGGGTTGGTGGAGTCGTGGGGGGTCGGAGGGATGAGGTGCCTGGGTGATAGTCATTGGGGAGGGTATGTGCTATGGTGAGTGCTGTGAATTGTGTAAGACTGTTGAATCACAGACCTGTACCTCTGAAACAAATAATACATTATATGTTAAAAAAAAAAAAAGAAAAAGATAGCAGGAAGGGAAGAATGAAGGGGGGGAAATCGGAGGGGGAGACGAACCATGAGAGACTGTGGACTCTGAGAAACAAACTGAGGGTTCTAGAAGGGAGGGAGGTTGGGGGATGGGTCAGCCTGGTGGTGGGTATTAAAGGGCACGTACTGCATGGAGCACTGGTGTTATACGCAAACAATGAATCATGGAACACTACATCAAAAACTAATGATGTATGGTAATTAACATAACATAATAATAAAAAACTGTGCTATTGTAAGCAGCTATTATAAATCTGCTACAACAAATTGATCCCACCCTCAATGATTTATAAAGGGGCTAGGAAAATAGACTAACATTCCAGCATTCATGACATGGTGTGTTGGAAATTGGAGTTGTCTTGTGTCCGCAAACCAATGCTTACAAAGCTTTGTTAAAAATCGAGTATTTGCTAACTTCCATTTTGCATACTTTTTTCAGCTCATTGGACGGCCAACCCTTCCCTCATACTGGGCACTTGGATTTCATCTCAGTCGTTATGATTATGGAACACTAGATAGCATGAAGGAAGTCGTGGAGAGAAACCGTGCGGCAGGGCTCCCTTATGTAAGTAAGGCTTTAAACCTCCTTCTGAAATAAAGGAACTTCCTTGGGGAATAGGAACAACTGCTTATAATTTCTCCCCCTGAGTTATTTTTTTAATATATACAATAAAAAGATTTTTATATATTCAGAATGCTAGACTTTTTTGCTGTGCTGGCCATTCCTTTAAGGAACTAGTTCTTTTTAATAAGAAATGATACTTAGAGACCACCATTTTGGGGTTCAGAGATGATCTGTTTGTCTTTGTTTTTCTTATAACATTTTCTTAGTAAAATTTTCTTATGCTTACTGTATTGACTACATTTATATAATGTGTTTTTACTTGAGTTCTCAAAACACTTCTTTCCCTAGTTTAAGTGAGCAAAAATATAATAACAGAATATTTTAATATTTTGAATGGCTAAATTTGAATGTGTCTGTTCAATCATGGAGAGTGAGGTTTTTCAAGAGGTGCAAAGGAAAAAGCCCAGTAGTCTCTGGAATAATCCTCTTCTCTTCCCTACCCCTTTCCCTTAGAGGCAGACACATAGGTCCTAGGGCAAGAGTCAATTTCATTTTGGGCACCACTATTTTCATATAGGTAGAATTAGGAAAAAATAAGTGCCAAAGAAAACTTGAGTTAGAAGAGAAGCAACAACTCTGAGGAACAAACTGAGGGTTCTAGGGCGCCTGGGTGGCTCAGTTGGTTAAGCGACTGCCTTCTGCCTTCGGCTCAGGTCATGATCCTGGAGTCCCGGGATCGAGTCCCACATCAGGCTCCCTGCTCAGCAGGGGGTCTGCTTCTCCCTCTGCCCTCTTCCCTCTTGTGCTCTCTGTCTCTCATTCTCTCTCTCTCAAATAAATAAATAAAATCTTTAAAAAAAACAAAAACAAAGAAAAAAAAACTGAGGGTTCTAGGGAGGAGGTGTGTGGGGGGATGGGTTAGCCTGGTGATGGGTATTAAAGAGGGCACGTACTGAATGGAGCACTGGGTGTTATATGCAAACAATGAATCATGGAACACTACATCAAAAACTAATGATGTACTGTATGGTGATTAACATAACATAATTAAAAAAACCCCCAAATTAACAACATAATGTATGGTGATTAACATAACATAATAAAATAAAAAAGTGAAAAATTAAAAAAAAAAAGAAGAGAAGCAACAAAACAAAATGTGGGGCAGTAAAATGAGGGAGACATGGGACAGTCTCTTCTCCCTTTCAGTTTGTGGATGGGGTAGGATTTAGGTACAGATATGTTTTTGATAGCCTTAGTGATTTTTTTTGATTGTCGTGGTTTGTTTGTTAGATTGGTTTTGAGTGCCAGAGGCGGCCAGGTGACAAGGCCGGGTGATGTAGTTAACCTGATTCCAGGGGTGGGGGTCAGGCCTTAGGGACACAATTGGTCCTCTGTTTTTGAAATTACTATTGGCAAAGGAGCACTTAGATGCCAGAGACTGATCAAGAACTCCATTTCAAGCCCGGCACGGAGCCAGTGTGTATGGTGGATAATAATAGTGATGATTTGACTGAGTCTTTTGAACAGGGAAATTCTGGAGCCCTAAATTGTGAGTTTGTGTATGTTTTCAGGATGTTCAGCATGCCGATATTGATTATATGGATGAGAGGAAGGACTTCACTTATGATCCAGTCAATTTTAAAGGTTTCCCTGAGTTTGTTAAGGAGTTACACAATAACAGTCAGAAATTGGTCATCATTGTGGTACGTGCCATCCTCCTCCCCCACCCCCCCAACCATCGGGTGCTTGCTCTTCCTTGTCTTTATAGCCACCTCCCTCTCCTTCACCCCCCAATTCCCAGTCTCCTTTCTGTGCCTTGAGCTTGAAGCTGGGTGCTTCACTGTATTTTTCCTCTTCTTAGGATCCAGCCATCTCCAACAACTCTTCGCCCAGCAATCCCTACGGCCCGTATGACAGGGGTTCGGGCATGAAGATATGGGTGAATGCTTCAGATGGGGTGACTCCACTCATTGGGGAGGTAACCGAATGGGGAACCTGGGGGCTGGTGGCGGGGCTGTGGCAGAGTGTGTGTGTGTGTGTGTGTTTGCGTGTGTGTAGTTGTCTTGACACTTTGAGATGCCTTATACATGCTGGGGATACACTTGCCCCTGTCCCCTCATCCCCAGACCACCAGCCATCTAGCTCTATATTCATTTAATTGACTCTGATCAATGTTTTTCTTTTTCTCCTGCAGGTCTGGCCTGGAAAAACTGTGTTTCCTGATTATACCAACCCTGATTGTGCTGTTTGGTGGGCAAAGGAATTTGAGCTTTTCCACAACCAAGTAGAGTTTGATGGAATCTGGATTGTGAGTTCTTAATACTCTGAATATTTGGTGACTAATATTCAGACTGTGTATATATCATTGAGTCAAGGAACATGGTGGAAAGAGGAGGAGAAGAAAGCACATAGGGCAGTAATTCTGATATTCCCTATCTTACTAGTTAAAATAATCTTATTGAAACACGTAGCTTAGAATCTAAATCAGATCATTAGGTCTGGAAATAAAATAAGAAAAAAATTTTTTTTTTCTGAATCCAGCTCTTCTTTTAAAAATGAATAAGCTGAACGAAGTAAAAATCGGTCATATATGCTTTACATTGCCACAAAGTACACGGTTTTTCAATCACCAGTTCAGGGTTCTTTCCTTTGGACATGGTGGACAAATTGATCAGAACCAAAGTCCCCAGGTGCATGACAAAACTGTGGGGGTGGTAAGGACAAATGTCACATATGATATCAAATGAAAACAAATGCAAAGCAGCAGATGTTCAGCAAAATTTAGGGAGCTCTAGAGTTGAACTTTTTTCTATTTTTAAGAGAAATGTAGAAAATCCGAACAATACAGAGAGCTAAAAAGATGAAAGCAAAATCCTCTAAAATGTTATCAGCCAAAGACATCTACCCCATCAACATTTTGGTACATATCTTCCTAGAACCCTCACCTGCCCAGCTGTTGGCATGGGCTCACGCCCTCACTCTCTCTATGTGTTTATTTGTATGTATGTATGTATGTATGTGTGTATGTATGTATCTAGATAGATATATATGTGCATTCATAGCTATATTTGGATATATAGAGGATGTATAAGTTGATATATATGGAATCATATAAATTGAGATCTTTTTTCACCTAATGTTTTTGAAAATTTTTTATTTCCCATGGTTATAGACATACAGCATTTTGAAGGGATTTTAAGAACCTTCTCTGTGGAACCTTCAATGGGTAGAGAAGACAGGAACATCTATTTCCCTCCATGTGCATAAGAACCTCTTTAAAGAAGAAATATCTGGAATCATTTCTCTGATTCCTTAAAAAAACGAAAAAGGAGACAAACATCAGTACAACATAAGGGGGCATATTTCTTTTCCTTCATAGTAGTTTTGCCCTTTGTCTTATAGGATATGAATGAAATCTCCAACTTCGTTGATGGTTCCATTTCAGGATGTTCCACGAGCAATCTAAATTATCCCCCATTCACTCCTAGTAAGTCTTGGTGCTGGATAATTAAAGTAGCAATGCATATTTGGTATTTTACATTCATAAGGATAGATATGAACTACCGGGCAAGGGAGTTTGTGTATAAATGTACATAGGGAGAGGAAAATGTGGGTAATATATACAGAAGATTAGGAAAGAAAATCAAAGCACTCCAAGCTTTCCTAAATGAGGCATAAATTCAAACGGGGTCACTCGTCTTCCTACAGACATTTAGCTATTTCCAGGAGAAGGTCCAGAGAACATTCAGTGCAGAGGCCAGAGGCTAGTGGTTAGTTTGTATTACTCCCTAGCGTGTATCCCCCGAGGTCAGGGCTTACCAGAGAGAGACCATATAACTGGGCTTGGTCTTCAGATGACGGTGAAGTCTAGTGATATCAAGAATGTGAAGAACAGACAGGAAACGTAGGATGAAAAGAAGCCAGAACCCAGAACCCATGGCCTTGAAGGTTAAAGTCAGAGTCTGTGAATATGATGCTAGTGAGCTCCAATTGAACTTTGAACAACACCATCTCTCAGGGTATGGCCCTGGACTCACAGCATTTATTGTAGTTTGAAGAAAGCTAGAGGCTCACAGATACATTTTATCTTGATTAAGGAAAGAACAAGGTGCTAACATTATAGCATCTAATGAAGACTTCCATTCTGGTGAGAAAATAGTAAATTGGGCCAGTGATTTGCATGGGGGGGGGCGAAAGTTAATACTTTATTCTTTTGGTGATGGAAGCTATTTATGTTTTATTTATTTTAATAAAACATTTATTATGTTTTAATGTAAGGGAACCAGGATAGTCGAATGGTTTTGGAAATATTAATCTGGTGTTAGTGTGCAGTATGAATTCGGAGATCAATAGATCATCAGTAAATAAGCCATTAAGAAACTATCGCAGTAGCTAAGATGCAAAGGTAATTTGGATTGGAGTCAGAATGGTACGATGGGAGCAGAAAAGAATAGTAGCATGAGAGAGATTGGGGAAGCAGGCTTTTTACTCTCTGGTCAGTGGAAAAAAGGGGCAAACAATTAATTTACACTTTCATCCACTATTTCTATTCTCGGACCACATAATTTGGCTAAGTTTGCAGAATTCAGATTAAACGTCAAGTCTAATTGGATCATCTGGTTTCCAAGTGCCTACCTTGAGCCACATGAGCACCTGGGGTGAAAGAGTGTGTATGGAGCAACACAGTTTATTTATATATCAGAGAAACTACTCCCAACATAAAACCCTCTGATAGTGAGGAAGCTGTGTGATCATTTCCAGGATGGCCACAAGAAACCCTGCCTAGAGTGCTACCATTTCCGGTTCCGCCATAGGCTAGGACAGGAGCAGGGAATGTGCATCTGAGGCTCTCATTGACTGATTCCCTCCTTTGCCCCAGGAATCCTGGATGGGTACCTGTTCTCCAAGAGTCTCTGCATGGACGCAGTCCAGCACTGGGGCAGGCAGTATGACGTCCACAATCTGTATGGCTACTCCATGACATTGGCCACGGCAGAGTAAGACCACTGTTGCTGTGGACTTCGTACATGACCAGATTATTGATCTTTGTTAGATGCCAGGTGCCAGTGTGTTATTTTTAAGAACTCTGCAAGATAAATAGGTTTATTATTACTGAATGAATGAAGAAACTACCCGGCACATAGGGAAGAAGGAATCCGGTAAATATTTGTGGAATGTATAAAATGAAAGAATGGATGAATACATGAATGAATGGAAGGCTGGAAGAAATAAAGAGAAGGAACTTGACCAAGGGCAAACAGCTAATACATTGTAAAAGCAAATTTTAAACCATTTTTGCATGAGTCCGAAACCCATGTATTTTCCTCTCTGCCACACTGTATGGAGTATGGAGGGTAAAGTAACTTACAGACTTCATGTGCCTCAGGGTTTTGGATACTGGCTCAGCATCCTTCTACTGTGCTGTGTCTACCCTTGTATATAGACTCAAATTCTACAGTGAGGAAAATGTACTGAGAATTTACTGTACTTACGGTAGCAGTGATGGCAGGAAGCCAGACCAAAACCACATTCATTCATTAGCAAAGTCATGGTGTGAGTTTAGCCTTCTTAAAAGTTGTTTTAAAAATTACAGAGCAAAAGTTTTAAAATAGACGTATAGAGTTATAATTTTAAAAATATAGATGGGGCGCCTGGGTGGCACAGTCGGTTAAGCATCCGACTCTTGGTTTCAACTCAGGTCATGACCTCAGGGTCGTGAGATTGAGCCCTGCATTGGGCTCTGCACTCAGTGCAGAGTCTGCTTGGGATTCTCTCTCCCTCTACCCCTCCCACTAGTTCTCTCTCTCTCTCTCAAAATAAATAAATAAGCCTTTTAAAAAATATAGATGATATATATTTATAGTTACTTTTAAAAGTACACACATGTATCTATAAATTTAAAATGCCTACTCAAAAGATTTTAAGCTCCAAAAGGCTGTTCATAAATTCACTTTTTGTGTATGTTTAAAATCATACAATGTGAAAGATCAATGTATATACATCTATGTAAAATTAAATTTCACCTTCGTTCCATAAAAAATGTATACCTCTAGTTACTAGCCTTTTCAAGGCTGCTGTTAAAAATTTTGGAAATTATGGATTTCATGATGTACATAAAACACCTTAAAACAAAACAAAATAAAATGGAAACATATTTAATGGTGCAATCTGCTTCCACAGCAGCTCTAACCCTCCTAGGAGGGAGTTAAAAGACAATGATCCTTGGCATTGTCACTGTATCTGGGGCGCTGAGACATGCTGAGATCACACATTGACTCCTTAAGTTTCTCTCCCTTTCTAGAGCTGTCAAGACTGTGTCCCCTAATAAGAGAAGCTTCATTATAACCCGTTCTACCTTTGCGGGATCTGGCAAGTTTGCAGCCCACTGGTTAGGAGACAACGCAGCCACCTGGAATGATCTTCGGTGGTCTATCCCTGGTGTGCTAGAATTCAACCTTTTTGGTATCCCAATGGTGAGTCCACATCCCTACCTCAATCCCCAGAAAGCCTCATTCTAGAAAATTCTCAGAGCATGAAGCTCACCTCTCCTACCCTTTCTGGCCCAGGGATTTAATGTCTTGAGAACAGTGCCTTCATCTACATCAGTATAGCTCTGATACAACATTCTTTTCTGTGCTGACTTATCAAGATAGAAAGTGGAAACTGGAAGTGCTACATTGGACTATTTTTTTTCTATTAAAGTATAACATACACACAAAAAAGTACACATATACTTAAGTATATAGTTGATGAATTTTATGAGCTGAACACATCTATGTATCCAGCACCCACATGAGAAAACATAACATTGCCAGGTTCCTAGAGGTGGGTTTGACATCTTTTAGTTAAATTCAGTGTATATATTTATGGAGCTGTTACTATGTGCGAGGTACTAAGCTAGATATGCATGATGAGGGTAGAGAAAAGCATAAATATAGTACAAAAACACATTCTCTGTCCCCTTATATATGAAATATATAAACAAATAATTATGACAAGTGGGGATATACAAATTAAATGTTGAGGGAAATCCTGAGAAAGAGACTTTTTAATTCTGACAAGATTACAAGGAACACAGGGAGTCAGGGCAAGGAGTCAGGAGAAACTTCACGGAATAGGTTGCACTTGAGTTTACCCTTGGAAAGTGGACTTATTTTATCAGACCAATGGAGAAGTCATTTTAAGATTGAGAAATAAACAGGAAAAGCAGTAAGGGGGAGAATTTGATATGTTTATAAGGATTGGTTTGTAGGACTTGAGTGGAAAGTGATGCTGGACAGGTGGGTTGGAACCAGGTTTTGAGGAGCTGCTAGCTAAGCTGTGAGGAGACCCTGGAGGTGTTTGAATACATGACTGATGGAATCAGATTTAGGCTTTGGAAAGTTAATTCTGATTGGTCAGTGGTGGTCAAAATAATATTGGAAGTAATTTTAGTTCTACCCATCAAAAAGCTGTTGTATGTCGGGGCACCTGGGTGGCACAGTTGGTTGGGTGTTTGACTCCTAGTTTCAGCTCAGGTCATGGTCTTTGGGTAGTGGGATGGAACCCCACATCAGGCTCCATGCTCAGCAGGGAGTCTGCTTGGGATTCTCTCTCCCTCTCCCTCTGGCCCCCCCCCCACCTCTCTCTCTGTCTCACTCAAATAAATCAATAAATCTTTAAAAAACAAAAGCTATTGTATGTCAAGTGTTTTACTTCCATTATGTCATTTACTAAAACCCTGTGTAGCTAATTAATGCCCACTTTAACAAAATGAGGAAACTGAGGCACAGAAGGATAAAGTAACTTACTCATAGTCATCTGACAGTAAAGAGTGGACACGAGAGGTGCCTAGATGGCTCAGTTGGTTAAGCATCTGACTCTTGATTTCGGCTCAGGTCATCATCTCGGGCTTGTGAGATGGAGCCCCATGTCAGGTTGTGTGCTGGGCATGGAGCCTGCTTAAGATTCTCTCTCCCTCTCCCTCTGCCCCTCCCCCCAAAAAAAGAGTGAACATGTGATGTGACCCAATTCTGATCACACTCTATAAGCCTTCTCAGTAAAACTTGGTAAAGTGCAATTGGGAAGTCCCTGATGGAAAGCAAAGGGGGCGGGATGGAATTGAGGTATACGTTCTGTCTGTGTGTCCTTCCAGGTGGGTGCTGACATATGTGGCTTTGCACTGGATGCCCCTGAGGAGCTCTGTAGGCGGTGGATGCAGCTGGGGGCATTTTATCCATTCTCCAGGAATCACAATGGCCAAGGCTACAAGGTAAGTCTCCCAGGAGACATGATCAAAACAAATGTGGCGTACATTAGAGTGGGATCCGTCTGCATCCTCGCCAAGACATCTAGCGAGCCAGCCTCCTACCTGGTGCTTCACTTAGGCTAATTTGCAATTAACCAGGTCCTCTGACGTGCCATTAAAATGCTCTGCTGTCACAGAGTCTGCTCTTGGTACTGCTGCGGTCAAGGAGATGGAGAGTCTGTGAAGGTTTTCATCAAACGTCTGTACACTCTGTCTACATTGCTCATTTTGTAATGAGAATCAGATGAGGAAGTACTTCAAAATGATTGAAACGGCAGTCTCCTGAGAGAGCAGTCCTTAGCGTGAATGAGGCTGTATGAGTTGCCAGGTGGTGAATGACATTTACTTGGTGAAGCGATCTCCCTCTGCCCACCTGTATTGCTCAGAGGCTGAGTTTATACCCTAGGCCTCAGGTCTTTGAGGAAGGAAACTCTCAGTTCTGATGAATGGGGTCTGGAGTTCTCCAGATGCTTCTGTCATTCATAGCCGGATCACACTGGCAACCTCTTATTCCTCCCAGGCCCAGGATCCTGCCTCCTTTGGAGCTGACTCTCTGCTGTTGAACTCCTCCAGGCACTACCTTACCATCCGCTACACCCTATTACCCTACCTCTACACCCTCTTCTACCGCGCCCACAGCCGGGGGGACACAGTGGCCAGGCCCCTTCTGCATGAGTAAGTTCACCACATCCAGAGGGTTTTGTTAACGTGACTGGCGACATGGACTGTTTCATCAAATATCAGAGTGAACATTGAGACACTTCAAGTGGTTATTCAGATATCTATATGTTTTTTTAACTGGGATACTCAGTTGGTATTTGCAAGGCCACTGCTGCCTCCATACTGTTCTAGAGGTATATTTAAGTGGTATAGCCTGTTCTCTTTTGGGGATAGAAGAAGACTAAAATCATGGGACTTTGGGGTCTTTGTTCTGCCACCAGCTAACTTTCTGTCTTAGACAAATCATTTAAGTTCTTTCATCCATTGTTTCTTGACTCTTAGTTTAAAGGATTTGATAGCTTGATCAGGATGGTGTCTTCTGTAATGCACTATGTTCAAGCCCTAGGATGAACCTGTTATTTACAGACGAATAAGAATATTACAGAGGATTTCTAGAGTCCCAGAATTTTTACTGCCAGCCAATGAGCATCTCCAACTTAACCCTGAAAAAGGCCACTTTTGAGGTTTTCCATGTCAAAATGCAGTGAACCCCCTTAGGTGTCTGACATTCTAGGCTCTCAGACACATATCTGCTATTATTGTTATTATTATTATTATTATTATACATTCATTATTTTGAGTCCATTTTTACCATCTCCTGGAATTCCCTGTTAAAACTCAGATACCCTAAAAGAGAAAAGAGTAGAATTTTAAATTATCTGCTATTTGTCATGATCGCATCCAGCTCCTTCTTGATAGTCAGCTGAAGTTTTAAGATGTATTCCTTGTTTTATTTATTTTATTTAAAGGGGCATATGGTGAACAGACTTACAATCTGGACCCTGCCTAGCATATATCCTGGAATAGGCACTTGTGTCCAACCAGGGAAAGAAAAGGAGAGTGCATGGGTTGGGGAAAGTGGACCCATCTGCTGGGCTTGAGTAGGTGTCCCAGAATAATTTGGGGGGTTACCACAGGCAGGTGGTCTACATGTTTTGGGCAGTTGAGGGGAGAGTTGTCAGGAAGCATTGGCCCGGATCGCAGTGAACGTCTCTGATCTCCAGGTTCTATGGGGACAGCAGTACGTGGGATGTGCACCAACAGTTTTTATGGGGCCCTGGCCTCCTCATCACTCCGGTTCTGGATGAGGTAAGTGTCCCACCGAGGCACGCAGATGGTCTCTGCTTCTGTTCCTGCTACCCTCCAAACTCTTCTCTTCCTGGAACCATTTATCTTCTCTTTATTCCAAGCCCAAGTCCAGCCTCCATGGCTGAGATGGCCTTGAAGACAGTGTGCTGAAGTTTGGGGAAGTTGGAGATGGGTGACTTAGGAGTCTTTTTTTCTTGACCAAGTTCCCAATCAGTGTAGAAGCAACTATTGGTGGTTCTGGGTTTGGGAATGGTCCTGTTCATCATCAGAGTCTCCTAGCAGATCCTTCTTGCTCCTTGAGATAGAGGCAGAATGGAGCAAGGGGCCGGCAGTGTGTCTAAGGTTGGATGGAATCAGGGTCTGATTGCTGTCTCTGCCTCTTAGTACTGTGTGGCCTGGGGTGAGTTCCTCAGCTGGAAAGGTGAGATCATGAGAGTACCTGCCACCGGGGACAGTTGGGAGGATTACAGGAGTACATGTACCACAACATGTATTTCAAGATTATTATTAATCCTAATGTGCTTCCACTGGCATTTCCCTTTGGGTTGCCAGGTTATTGCTTCTATTATTCCTATTAGAAGAAAGTCACAATTTGATGACAGAGAAAAGAAAGGCCACTTATGCTCTCTCAGTATATGGTTAAGAAGCTCCTTTGGGAATGCTAAGAAATCCATTTTATCCCCTTCAGAGGCTGGGCCATGAAGAACAATTTTTTGTTTTAATTTCAGGGTGCAGAGAAAGTGATGGCGTATATGCCCGATGCCATCTGGTACGATTACGAGACTGTAAGTAGCTTTGACTTTTCTTAAACTCCTCAAGACCACAGCTGCATAGACAAGATGCCTCCCTGGAGAGAGGAACATCTATCCACATCCCAAGGAGTGTTTCTGTGCTGTTTTCTGTCATTTCATAGCACAGTTGATAAAGTATGCCTAAGTCACTTCATGTCAGTCATGAAGAGATCTGAAAAAAACACTTTTATATACTTTATTCAACGTAGGATAAGGACAAATATTGGAGGGTCCAATGGAGGGACCAAATATTGGTCAGGAGTCAGCTAACTTGTTTAAAACTATCAGTTCATCTAATATATGTCAGATAGCCTTGGCATGGTGTAAACGCTCCCCCAAACTCCCAAGTAATGGCAGAACCTGTTGTTCTTAATTTGTTTCCTTCCTCTCATTTGATTGCCTGGCTAGACACTAAGTCATCTGGGTGCAAAAAGGATAGCTGTAGATAACTCAGCCCATGGGTAAGAGGGGGGCGCGGATGTGTCATCCTGCCAAGGTGCTTGACGTGTGTGCCTGCATCAGGGGGCCCGAGTGAGATGGAGGAAGCAAAGGGTGGAGATGGAACTTCCTGGAGACAAAATTGGACTTCACCTTCGCGGAGGCCACATCTTCCCCACACAACAGCCAGCCACCACCACAGTGGCCAGGTAGAGTATGGCGGGAGTTTCCTTCAAGGGGGAGGCTACTGACAAAGCTGGTCATTTCCGTTCCCATCTGTTGCCCATGCAGAAGATGCTGAAGCTTTCCATGGTGTGTGGGGAGGAAGGGGACTGGGGTGTGCGTGTCCATCAAACTCTGTCCCTTGTATTTCTCTCAGCCTCTTCTGAGGAAGTTGTGATTTACAAGATGGATTTTTAAATAACTTAATCCCTGTCCTTCCTTAAATCTCCTGCATTTCTCCTCAAAACACACTGGCTGCTGGGGTCCTCATCCTTCCTCGTTTTCCCAGGACTGTTTCAATTTTAGCACCGACAGTTTCGTGTCTTGGGAAACGTCTCAGTTCCAGGTAAACGGGGTCTGTTGATCACCCTACCTGCTTGGCCAGATCATCCACCCATTGTGCTATGCTCTTGACTCATTCATTCTCATTTCTAGGGAGAGGGAGTCCACTTTCCATTACCCTATAATCTCAATTTCCCATTCCTTTCCTCCCAGTGAGCCATTTATTTCTTGTGATGCAGAACAGCGTACAAAAATTACTTGTTCACTTCAAATCTCCCTCATGTCACTGATTTCTCCTTTATGACTCTTTGATTCTGAAATTCTAGACTCCATCTGTACTAAAGACATATATATTTATATATGTTGCTAAAAGTCTTATTTGTTTTTAATAGACTGGGAGTTCTTTGGAGGTTAGAAATCTTTCTTTTCTTTTGAACTTTCCTTACTACCTTAATTTTTCATATTACAGACTTTTTATGATAACAAGGCAGAATACTTCTTCATCTAACACCAAATGGTTTCTTTGTATCTAATTGTTCAACTTCAGGCTGTTCTGCATACTGATACCAAAATTATCTTTCCAAAATGAAGATTTTTTTTTTCTTGTTGCTCCCCTGCGCCAAGTCCAAATTCTTTCATGAGTATGGTTTCCAGGCCAATCACAGTCTGGTTGCAAGTTAAAAACTGTGCCTCCTGAGACACCTGAATGCACACCTAAAGACCAGCCATGCCCCAAAGCTTGCTGTTCCCAGACATACCCATCTATTCGACTGCATTTGGGCTTCTGTACTTATTAGCCTCTCCAACATGCTTTGCCTGGTACATTCTTAATGCCTTTCCAAATTAAAAATTTCATCTGCAAGAAAGCTTCCTCAGTTCTTCCAGAAGAGGGAGTAATGCCACTCCAAACTTTCTTTTAATACTTTTTAGTATACTGTTAAATATTATTTTGTGCCTTAGCTGATTTTTTTTTCTTTCCTTCTTAATATTTTTAAGTATTTCAATCATAGTTACTTTATACCTTGTATCTGAAAATTCTATTATCTAAAATCCTTTGGAGAATCCAAATTATCGTTCATTGTTTTTGCCAACTTTCTCTCATGCTGGCTTATTACCTTGCGTATTTAAATAGTAATGTTTTTGTTTTTCAAATGTAGTGATCTTAAGGATCCAAACACGGGTCTTATTCCTCCAGAGAGGATTTGCCTTTTTCTTCAGTTGCAAATCAGGACTGCTGTCAACTTGAGGTCATCTTAAGCAACATTTAAGGATCATGTGTTGGGTGGGTCTTTCAGGGTGCCTGGTGTCCCCCAGAATATTTAGTCAGCCACACTGCTGGAAGTGCCATTCTGGACTCCTATAAGTCTTTCAACTTTTGTGTCACCCTACTTTCTGCCTTGATTATGCAGTGAATATGTTTAATCCTTCTTACAATATTTAAGGTCATCGATAGAGTTGTGATCTATTCGTCTTTGTATCTCTTAGACTTGTTAACAAACAAGAGCTACTTAATACATGTGTATTAAGTGAAAGCAGGTGATTTGATTGATAATGGAACCTGCCTTGCATAAGGCACAGTGGAAGGCTGAGCAGAAAGTGTGAGGTCAGTGACAGACCAATGGGAGCAGGAAACCAGGAGGGAGTCCGGGGAGCAGTGACACCAGGCGGGATTCCATGTGAAATGGCTCTTTCTCTCTTTCTCTATGCCCATCTACTTTACCACCTTTTTGAGTTGTGTTTTGTGTTTCATATTTTAAGTTATAAAGCAGAAAACTATAGTGTTTTATTTTCTTCTCCAAATGAACTAATAATAAATAATCAAATTAGAAAAGTTGCCATTAAATAGATGGACTTTATTGTATTTTATTGCTTTCTGAGTCAAAATGGAGTCACTTTCTTTGGCAGGAAAAAAAATATATCCCCCCAACCATGGTTAAGGCTTCCCCTGCACAAACTCTAAAATTAGGCTGAACCAATTATTGTCTAGGATGTCTTTCTCTTCTAATTGTCTGTATTCTGAATAATAGTTGCTTCAGCAACTTTTATAGTAGCAATTACAATGATTCTGGTACTTAAATTCTTGTTTCCTATGTAGATGTTTATTGCTAATGTTTGCAGTATATCTGTTTCCTGTGACGTTACTGATTCTAGAGAAAGATGAGCCTGTTGATTTTGCTTTTGTGCCTGGAGAAAAGTCGAGTCATCTGCTGCTAGTAACCTTTCCCATTTGAAATCTGATGGCAGGGGCGCCTGGGTGGTGTAGTTGGTTAAGCGTCCAACTCTTGGTTTAGGCTCAGGTCATGACCTCAGGTTTGTGGGGTTGAGCCCCGTGTTGGGGGCCAGTGTTCAGCAAGGAGTCTGCTTGGCATTCTCCCAATCTCTCTCCCTCTGCCCCTCCCGCTTGTGTCCTCTTTCTCTCTTAAACTGGTTTTGGTTGGTGCAAAAAAAAAAAAAAAAAGGAGAGAAATCTGATGGCAACATTCCTAGCTCATTTGGCAAAGTTCTTTGAGTCTTAAGTGTTTGTTTCCTTCCTAAACCTTGTTTCCCACAGCCGCCGGAACCCTCTTGGTCTTATCATTGCCCTAGATGATAACAAAGAAGCAAAAGGCGAACTTTTCTGGGATGATGGGGAAACTAAAGGTGAGCACTGTTATGACAGCCTGCGTCTGTGAGTTACTTCCACTGGTCATTCAGCCAGGGGAGAAATCTCACCAGGCACAGCAGGGCTAATCGCTCAAGAGAATTTTTGTTTGGGTTGCACTGTTCACAGCTTGTGGTAGATGGACCACAGATGGAAGGAAAACATGTTTCTACCTCTTAGAATGCTCCCATCAGACAAGCAATATAGACAGGCTCTCATTTTGTTGTCAACAGGCATCTGAAAGAGATGTTTTCAAGACTGTTCCTGCCATTCACCGTAGATCTCTTCGCCTAAAATACAAAAGTCGATGATAGGAAACACATAGCATGGCAGCAAGGCAGAGTGAGAGTGTGTTCTCGTGTGCCTACATCCAGCCATGCTTCTTCGCACATTTTCCTGGCTCCAATATACTAACAACTCTTGTGGTTCAAGCTTAGGAGATAGATTCACTTGAGGCATGTGCCTTGGAAGCACTTGGAAGGGAATCTTTTCAAGGGTAAGGTAGGAAGGAAAAGGGAAAAGAGTGGACTGGCCTTGGAGACTCTGTCTACAATCTTGTCATTCTCAAGATGGAACTTTCATTATAGCCAAGGGGTGATCTGTTCTGTGGTGGGCAGGCCAGAGGCTGACTCACCTTTCTCACACTTTCAGATACTGTGGCCAATCAAGTTTATCTCTTTTGTGAGTTTTCTGCCACCCAAGTAAGTAGCACATTTTTATGAATCTTAGGTGTGGGCTTTTCTCTGACAATTAGCTCATGTGTGTTTGTATATGTGTGTAATTACATTTATAGCTTCATATGCCTTTATGACTGTAGATGAGCACATTTCCTTTTTTTGAAGATAAAAGAACTTTCTTATTATTATTTGTTTTTATTTTAATTCCAGTTAATTAACATGCAGTGTTATATTAGTTTCAGGTGTACAGTATAGTTATTCAGCACTTCCATAGATCACCAGTGCTTACTTGGGCACATTTCAGTTTATAACTTAACTCCCAATAATTGAATCATCCATGTTAGTAAAAAGAGGCAATGATATAGTTAAATCAAAGTAGCCAGTCTTTTAAAATGCAGTTTAAAAAAATTGCTCTGTGTGTGTTTCTCTCTTTTTCACTCAGGAGAGTATTAAAAAAGTTGGTACTTCTTGAGCACATGTTAGTAGAGACAGCTAAGAGGCATTCAAAGCAGTTTTGGGTATCTGGTCTAGGATAGAATATTTGAGTGACTTGACAACCAATCAGCAGACCTTTGTGTTTAATTGTTTTGCAGAACTACTTGGATGTGAAGATTTTGCAGTCAACTTACAAAGACCCCAATAATTTAGTATTTAAAGAGATTAAAATTCTTGGGACCCAGGAACCTACCAATGTTATTGTGAAACACAATGGTCTCCCAAGTCAAATTTCTCCTAATGTCACTTATGATTCTAACTTACAGGTAAAAATTAATTTTGTTGAGATAGTTTACCAAGAATTCATAGCTTACGGTGTTCCTTCTTGCCAAAGTCGCATGGGTTCCTGAAGGACCAGGGCACACTCTGAGGTCTGGGGTGGGGAATTAAGAGGGTTAGGAGAGAAAAAAAAGCAAGGGGTAAGCCAGAGCTAGAATGGATCAGGGAGCTACTGAGAAACTGGAATAAGATAAAATGGTCTTTTCATCTATTTCTATTTCTCTCATCTATTCATTCCCTCATTTGCCCATCAATCAAAAGAGCAAAAGAGCATTTGTCTAGATAAAGCATGCAAGATTGAGATATCAGAATAAGTGGACCTGAGGATTGAGACTGGGACAGAAGAGCAAAGTGTGGAGTGTGGGGAACAGGATTAGAGGGAAAGTGAGTCTGAAATCTGCTGACTGAAGCTAGAAAGGCAAAGTGGGAGATGGGATACTTATTAATCAAAATTTTGAAGTGCATTTTTTTTTTTACTCTGTTCAGATACATAGACTTTCTCTCCAACACATACATTTTAGAGAAATATTTCAAGTCAAAAAATCTGTTCAGCTTAGCTAATGGCCACTTATTTGGTTAGATAATGATAAAAAATCATTTTTCATCAGTTGTAATGAGACCTGATGCTCCTGAGCAGGTTGTAATCTATTCCCCTGGTATCTTAGCATTTGAGGAATCCTTTCCCCCATCCTCCTCACTCCAGGCCCCCCAGATGATCTGGGACTGGGGGCTGCTGGGTCAGCATGTTTGTGGGAGATCTTCCAAATTTGGAGAAAATAAGTAAATCTGGCATTCTCCTATAATGCTGTATTGATTGCATTGGCCATTTTGCCTTATAACATCTGTTGAGGATACCTACATTATAAAGTTAGAAATAAAATACAGTTGACCCTTGAGCAGCATGGGGGACACTGACCCCCCTATGCCATCAAAAATCCATAAATAACTTTTGACTCCCCAAATCTTAACTATTAATAGCCTACCACTGACCAGAAGCCTTATGGGTAAACTGTCGATTAACACGTATTTTATATATCATAAGAATTTTGTACTGTATTCTTACAATAAAACAAGCTAGAGAAAAGAAAATGTTATTAAGAGAATCTTAGGAAGAGAAAACATTTGCAGTTCTGTACTGTATTTATTGAAAAAAAGATGCATGTAAGTGGACCCATGCAGTTCAAACCCATGTTGTTCAAAGGACAACTGCATTATATGGTTAGTTATGTGTACAGCAAAGGGAAAGCCATTTGAAAGGTGCATATATGAAAACAAACTCAATTAATATTTGTTAAATTAATATAAGAGCAAAGGAAATGTCAATGCTTGAATTTGGGTGGTGGGGAGACACAATTTATACACAGGAAACTACCAGGAAGGGGACAGGCAGTCCAAAGCAACACAGAGGAAGTGTTAACTGACATTATATCTAATTTAATGTCCAAAGCCTAATGGCCTAGCTGAGCAAAGCCATTGGAGAAGTCAGGGTTCAAGCTGGACTTTCAATGAGGGTATATCAGATAGAGATTCATTCAGCTACAAGTGATAGGAAACTGAGCAAAATGGGACTTTGAACAAATTGGGATTTTTTTCTTCATACAATAACAAGTTTAGAAAGTGTCAGTTGCTAGCATTGGTTCAGTGGCTCAAGGTTGTCAGGGTTGACTGGAAGTGACAGCTTAATACTAGTTGCTATGGCCCTATTACTGAAGAATAAAAGAGGAGGCAGGAAGGAAAAAGTGCAGAGAAGGGGCAGCCCCTTAAATCAAGAAGGAGACTCTGGGCCAGCAACTCCCAGTGGACTTGCACTTGCCTATTAATGGCCACAGCTATGTTACATGGATTAAAAATTTAGTTCTTAATCATGAACTTTAATATTCTAAGCTGAAATAGTGAGTCAGAAGGGAACTTTTATATAAGGCAGGCAACTAACAGAGCATTCCACAAAAAGGCACCATTTTCCTAGAAAGAGCATTTATCTAGCTAAAGCATGCAAGATTGAGATATCAGAATAAGCCAATCTAAGGATTGAGACTAGCCTGACATTCGTCTGTGATTATTCTATAACTAGAATAGGGAGGGGATCAGTTTGGACAAATAATTTGTGGTCAGGTTTTGGAGGGTCTTAAATGCCAAAGTGAGAAGATTGGATTCTCAAAGTGTGTCCTATGAATCCTTGAATCAAGGCTGTGCCATTATGAAAGCATTGCTCTGAGGCATGAGATTTGTAGAATAGGGAAGTTTAAGGTGAATTTAGACTGAGAAGAGCCTGGAAAAGGGGTGATTATCCCTAGAGTGTGATTTTGTAAATCTGGGCAAATGAGGACCTGCACTATGGAAATTGCTAATTAAAGAAGAGATAAAAATACATAGAAAATATTAAATATTTGAATTAGTGGGACTCAAAGAAGCAAGGTTTTGGGTTTTGAGGCTTTGGTCTTGGAGAAATAAAGAGGTTGGGATGTTAGAAATGGAAGGAAATGTAATGATTTTGCCAACTCCCCATTTTTGCTATTGATGAAACTGAGACCCAAAGAATTGAAATGATTTGGCTAAGTTTCCCCAGCAGAATGAAGATGAGAACCCAAGCCACATGATTCTTACTCCTCTGTTCTTGCCACCACTCCAGACCAAGGCAGGACAATGGGCTAGGGAATGGAAGGCAAGAACATAAGCTTGATTTCAGATGGCCCCGTGAGCTCATGTGTGTTATGCTACAAGGGGAAACACAGAAGACCTTCTTGTCCAAATAAGGAAGAGGAAGGGGAGTCAGGGAAAGAAAGAAAGTGGGTGATCACAGAAGATTTTATTTGGCCTAATTCTCTTCCAAACGTGGCGTACAAGATTCTGATAGAGTTGGCACATTTGCGCTCTTCCCCTCTCTCCACGTAGCTCTCTTCCTAGAAGCTCCAGTGGGGTGTCACTTTGAATTGTTGAGAGTCTACTCTGGTTTCTATTTCCTTTCCTAAAAGAGGTTTCAGATCTTGCAAGGCCTTTGTCCTGGGGATAAATTTCCTTGTCACTTGCCCATCCCTACAGGTTGCTCTTATCACGGGAATTGATCTTATCCTGGGAGAAGCATACATGGTGGAGTGGGACCTGAAGATAAGGGATGCAGAAAAAATAGACTGTTTCCCCGATGAGAGCGGTGCTTCTGCAGAAAACTGTACTGCCCGTGGCTGTGCCTGGGAGGTAACCATGCTGACGACGCTAGCGTGCCTCGAAACCCTCTCCACTCAACCACCAGTTTCATGAGCATAGCTCCAGTACCTGTGTCACTACCTAAAACCCATAGAAAGGCAGGACTTCCAAAGGAACCTGAGTTTGTATCTGGATATAAACAATAGATAGGGACAGGAGTGGGACTTTTTTTTTTTTTTTTTTACAAATACTTTGCAAGGAGACCAGAAATTTAAACTTATGTCACTACCAATGAATGTATAAGGAAGCGAGTGATGGCCTGGATTTATCTCCCTGTAAATGGCCTTTTCTAGCCCCTTTATATATGATCATTCTAGGACCGCATGCTGAGCTGACCTTAGCTTTCTTTTCTAGGTACCCACTTCTCCTGGAGTCCCGTTTTGTTATTTCGTCAATGATCTGTACTCTGTTGACAATGTTCAGTGCGACTCACAGGGAGCCACTGCGACCATCTCCTTAAAGTCTTCTGTCTATGCCTCTGCTCTGCCCTCAGTACCTGTGACCTCCCTCCGTCTGCGTGTGACCTACCATAAAGATGACATGCTGCAGTTTAAGGTATGTGTTTGCAGTACACATATGTATCAAGTGCCCACTGGGCACTTGGCAGTTCCATTACTTTTTGCTAGTCAAGGTCACAGAACCTTAAAATAAGTGAGCTCCTCTGAGCTAACCATGCCGCAGTATACTAGATCATTATCCTGGGGGCATTGAGAGACCATTGATCGACTGGTGCTGCCCCTTCTGATGTGCATTTTGAAAAGATCACTGTGTCTACCCTAAAGAAAATGGTTGGGAAGACAAGAGTGAAAAAGGAGAGGCCAGCTAGGAGGCTACCAGTTAGGTTGTCCATGTGGGCAACCAAGTGTAGACCAGGTATAAGAAAGGAGGAGGATGGTGGGAGAATTGAGAAGGTAGGATCATAGGATCTGGTGATGACTGCAAGTAGGCAATGAGAGAGAGGGAGGCATCCAGGATGATTGCCATGTTTCTGTTGTGTGTCTCTATATGGATGGTGGGATGTTACCTGGAATGGAAACATTGGAAGGTTTGGGCTTGGGCAAAATAAGATGATGGGTTCAGTTTAGGATGCTGAACTTAGGATAGCTGAGAAATAGCCACGAGAGTGTAGTGATCTCTTTCTTTCCTATGTTTTAATTACATCTAAGGATTAGTGACAGGCTGGTCTTATGTCTATTTCTCTACTAACTTGTAAGTTTCTCAAAGACAGGAATTTCTCCATTCATATTTGTGTTTCTGAAATCTGACACAGAGCCTGGTAGACAGCACTCAGATGTTTCTTGAGAGAGTAAATGAAAGACATTGGGCATTGCCCAAAAGGTTCATCACGAACTGCTATCAACCTAGACTGAGCCCTTTTACATCTTCTAATGCAGGGAAGATGCTCTTTGATATTCCTATCCTCACCATGGCACTGGCCTGTGGTAGGCACCTAGTGAGTTTGAACTAAATGAACTTGCTTGCATTTCCGGCTTCAAGATATACCCTTGGATTTGCCTCTTTCTGACCTGGCTTTAATACTCTGGGCCTTTGCATTTATTTCTCTACCAGGACTCACTTCATCTCCTTGCTGTGCTTGCTTAACAGCTGCAAAGGTTTTAACACACAGCCTGTATTTTGCCCATGACATCTCGGTCTTCCAGAAACTGTGTTGGGCATTTTCTTTTCTATAATCTCACAACACTCCCACGTAGTTGTACATGAGCTTATCATCACCCAGGTATTGTGGGTACCCCTTTTACCTCCCATTAGCCTGTGAATTTCTTAAAAACAGAGATCGTGTCTTATCTGATTTAGTGTCTCTAGTGTCTATAGTACAGTATCAGGCAGGAGTAGAGAACGAACTCAGTGAACCAATTTAGATGCCATTTGTAGCAAGGACATCTATGATTATTTTAATCAAATAGAGTTCATGTTTTTTGACTTTTTTTCAATTCAGAGAAGCTTTCACATATTCACATACACCCACAGATAAAGTAATAAATAATATATTCATATGTACCAAACTGATACCATACTGATTTTCCAAGATATCACCAATGTCAAAGTGGATGTGTTAACTGTAATAGGGGCCTTAAAAATGAGATATGACAGACTCAGATCAAAATGTCAAGTCTAACATTGTTCTTTGATATGGTAACTAAATCCTTGGTATCATGAGCTTAATGAAGACAAAGAAAGACAGCATTCAACCTCCATGTCAAAGATACCAAGTTGCTGCTAAGGATATAGGTTTCTCGAATACTATATTTTCCTAATTTTCTTCCCACTCACCCTAGATTTATGATCCTAACAATAATCGGTATGAAGTCCCGATCCCTCTCAACAAACCCACAGTTCCATCCAGCACCTCTGAGAGTCAACTCTACGATGTCCTCATTAAGAAGAATCCATTTGGGATTGAAATTCGCCGGAAGAGTACAGGCACTGTGATGTAGGTGGCTAGTCTGATTGGAATTGATGGTTCCCTGCACTGCCAGGTCCGTTGTCCTTGGAGATATCTGGGCTCAAAGCATCACACTATACATTTCCAGATTTATGAAAACGTTATTCCCTTGGGGCCTGTTCTTACGAGAAATCTTTAGTCCCTTGGCAATAACTACTGAGGCACTTATGTGTACTGATGTTTATGGGGTGGTTAATATTTATTATCTCTATATTAGGGGGTTCTAGAAGATGAGGTCTCTCTTCTCATGGCAAAAATTAATGATCAATAACAAAGATAACTTAAGTTAAAATATAAATAAGGAAGTTTAAGTAGTGACAACTGATCTGTAGGAAAAAGAACAGGGTAATCAAGAGTTATGGGGAGTTTACTGCTTTTGATACTGTGGTCAGAATAGGTGTCTCAGAGAAGGTGACATTTGAAATAGGACTTGGATGAGAAGGATCCACCCATGTGGAGATCTGGGGGAAGGGGAAGAACATTCCAGACAGATGGAATAAGAAGTGCACAGGCCATGAAACAGGAGCAACACCTGCCATATGGCGGTTGGGGGGGGGGATGCCCATTGTGGTTGGAGTACATTGTAGTTGGATTGCTCTGGATGTTAAGTAGCAAAGGGACTGTATAGAGGAGCAAGAGTGGAACCCTGGGCTGGTGTGGAGTGGTAGCACCCGAGATGTGAAAAATGATTAGATCTGGTGACCAGGAAAAAGAACTGAAGGGAAGCAGTGAGAGAGGAAACCAAAAGAATGAAGGCTCACTCCTGGGCTGGTAGCAGGTGCACTAAGATTATTTTAATCAAATAGACTTTGTGTTTGTCTGGAGGATTAACAGGGCTCTGGGTGGGAGAGGGAATCAAGAGTCCTGCTGTCCTTGAAAAGTCAGCTGCTTGAAGCCAACAGGATAGCCCATTTCTTTTCCAAATACACCCTTTTGTGTTGCAGTTGGGACTCTCAGCTCCTTGGCTTTACCTTCAACGACATGTTCATCCGCATCTCCACTCGCCTTCCCTCCCAGTACATCTATGGCTTTGGGGAAACAGAGCACACAGCCTTTCGGAGAGACTTGAACTGGCACACATGGGGGATGTTTTCCAGAGACCAGCCCCCGGGGGTAAGGACAGAACATCTGGGATCTGTGTCTACTTCTCTTTATGCACTATGTACACTCCATTCTTCGTCTTCCCAGACTCACCTTAGATGGTCACATTTCTGCATTTAGATGAGTGCGCCAATGCTCAGTCTCCTTTGTTTTTTGTATATTTAGTTTATTGCAGAGAGAAGACGGGACATACCTTGTCAATCATTTTTTGTGGAGTTTCTTTAAAGATGTCTTTTAACCTCTTACCACTTTTCTCCTACAATTCTCCCAGTATAAGAAGAATTCCTACGGAGTCCACCCCTACTACATGGCACTGGAGGAGGATGGAAGTGCTCATGGGGTGCTCCTGCTAAACAGCAATGCCATGGGTAAGATGATGCCAGCAACTCCCCTTATTTGTGTGAACCATATTTGGCAACATGTAAGAAGGGATGTAAGAAGGGATAGAAAGACCAGGTGAGTCCCAAATATCCTGGAGGTCAGCCAATGGGAGCCATCTTTTTAATTTGAATTAGTGGTGAAGCTATGGGTAAGAGTGCTCATTCTGGGGGTATGAAGGTGTGAAGAAAATTTATACGGTGTATTGGAAAGGGGATGGAAAATCAGGAGGTGGTGGTGGGGAGCATGCATATAAAAACTGGTCGAATCGGAGTCAGATCTATCCCTGACTTAAGAGTTTTATATGAATGTCAGTTTCCTGGTTTTGACAACGTACAATGGTTATATAAGATGTTGTCATTGAGGGAAGCAGGTTGAAATGTACAGCGGAACTCTAGTTCCATTTTTGCCACTTCTTCTAAGTCTTAAACTATTCTAAAATGAAAGTTATAGTAATAATTTTAAAAGAACAGAATGACAGAACATATTATAAAAAACAATAAACCCAATGGCAAAAAAATCCAGGGGTAGCACCCTGTAGACTTTCACTTAACTTCTTCAATTCTATGTAGGTATAGTAAAAATACTTTCTCTTAATACTCCCTAATAAAGAGGTATAGGAAGAAGGAAAAGGTAAGAATTTCAGGGGTAATTCCTCACCTTGAAGGTTCCCACTTGATTGGTATTTTCCTATATTTTCAGATGTGACATTCCAGCCCCTGCCTGCCTTGACATATCGCACCATAGGAGGAATTCTGGACTTTTATGTGTTCTTGGGGCCAACTCCAGAGCTTGTCACTCAGCAGTATACTGAGGTAGGGGGGAATTAGACTGATTATCAAGTATTCATACAGTAGGTTCTGAGTACCCAAGTCCACATTTATTAGCATACCTCTCAGATGAGACCTGGAATTGTTGGTCCTTCTGGAAGATAGGCTCTAAAATGAGGAGCAAGAAATATATCCCAATAACCATTAAATTTGCAGCCTCTCAAAGCATTGCAGAATAGCAGAAGTAGTAGCGGTGCCAGTGGTGGTGGTGGCAGTGGCAATGATAGTGATGGAGGGTGGTGCTGGTGATGTATTGCAGGTGGTGGAGGTGGTAGGTGATGGAGCTGCTGGTGGTGGATGTGGTGGTGGAGGTGATCATGGTGCTGGAGATGGTCGTAGTGGAAGTGGTGGAGGTTATGGAGGTGGTAGTGGAGGTGGTGCAGCTGGTGGTGCGGGGGGAGGAGATGGTTGTGGTGGAGGTGGTGGTGTAGGTCGTGGTGGAGGTAGTTGTGGAGGTGGTGGTGGAGGTGATGGTGGTGGTGCAGGTGGTGGTGGAGGTGATGGTGGTGGTGCAGGTGGTGGTGGAGGTGATGGTAGAGGTGATAGTGGAGGTGGTGCAGCTGGTGGTGCGGGGGGAGGAGATGGTTGTGGTGGAGGTGGTTGTGGAGGTGGTGGTGGAGGTGATGGTGGTGGTGCAGGTGGTGGTGGAGGTGATGGTAGAGGTGGTGGTGGTGGTGCAGGTGGTGGTGGAGGTGATGGTAGAGGTGATAGTGGAGGTGGTGCAGCTGGTGGTGCGGGGGGAGGAGATGGTTGTGGTGGAGGTGGTTGTGGAGGTGGTGGTGGAGGTGATGGTGGTGGTGCAGGTGGTGGTGGAGGTGATGGTAGAGGTGGTGGTGGTGGTGCAGGTGGTGGTGGAGGTGATGGTAGAGGTGATAGTGGAGGTGGTGCAGCTGGTGGTGCGGGGGGAGGAGATGGTTGTGGTGGAGGTGGTTGTGGAGGTGGTGGTGGAGGTGATGGTGGTGGTGCAGGTGGTGGTGGAGGTGATGGTGGTGGTGCAGGTGGTGGTGGAGGTGATGGTAGAGGTGATAGTGGAGGTGGTGCAGCTGGTGGTGCGGGGGGAGGAGATGGTTGTGGTGGAGGTGGTTGTGGAGGTGGTGGTGGAGGTGATGGTGGTGGTGCAGGTGGTGGTGGAGGTGATGGTAGAGGTGGTGGTGGTGGTGCAGGTGGTGGTGGAGGTGATGGTAGAGGTGATAGTGGAGGTGGTGCAGCTGGTGGTGCGGGGGGAGGAGATGGTTGTGGTGGAGGTGGTTGTGGAGGTGGTGGTGGAGGTGATGGTGGTGGTGCAGGTGGTGGTGGAGGTGATGGTAGAGGTGGTGGTGGTGGTGCAGGTGGTGGTGGAGGTGATGGTAGAGGTGATAGTGGAGGTGGTGCAGCTGGTGGTGCGGGGGGAGGAGATGGTTGTGGTGGAGGTGGTTGTGGAGGTGGTGGTGGAGGTGATGGTGGTGGTGCAGGTGGTGGTGGAGGTGATGGTAGAGGTGGTGGTGGTGGTGCAGGTGGTGGTGGACATGACGGTAGAGGTGATGGTGGAGGTGATGGTGGTGGTGGAGGTGGTTGTGGTGGAGATGGTTGTGGTGGAGATGGTGGTACAGGTGGTGGTGGATGTGATGGAGGTGGTAGTGGAGGTAGGGCAGGTGGGGGAGGTGGTGGTGATGTTGTAATAGTGATGGTGCTCGTGGTGATGGTGGTCATAGTGGTCACGACACTTACTTTGGCAGCAGCAACACACACGTATATAACTTACTACGTGTTACTGATCATTTTACATATATTAACTCATTCAGTCCTCACAAAAAACACTAATGAAGCAAGTACTGTTAGTATCCCCGATTTACAAGTGAAGGAAGTGATGAACAAGGGTTTTTTAACTTCTGCACAAGGCTGCATAGCCAGCAAGATTGGAGCCTGTATGGTAAGCCAGGCCTTTTGCCTCCAGATTCTGAATACTGAACCAGCAAGCTAGACTGCCTCTAGGAATCAGAGTAAAATCAGATTTTCCAAAATTCTTAGGCAAAGAGGTAAGATCTAGCAGAAAGCTTTCTCTGAGGTATCCCAGTGGTTCTGCATCCTCTCAGTTTCTCTCCATTTTTGAAGTTGTTAATTATCCAACTTGGGACACTGGAAAGATGTTCTTATTAATTTGTTGACAATTTCAACCCAGAATCTCCTTTTTAAGGACTTAAATTTTCTGTCTATTTTCTAGCTGATTGGTCGGCCAGTGATGGTTCCTTACTGGTCCTTGGGGTTTCAGCTGTGTCGCTACGGATACCAGAACGACTCTGAGATTGCCAGCTTGTATGATGAGATGGTGGCTGCCCAGATCCCTTATGTATGTTCGCCATATGTGGTGGATTGGCCCTGGGACCTCATGGCCTACACTAGTTGTCTCTGTATTTGGATTAGCTTGACTTGGACGGGGGCGGTTCCTATAACCACACGACTTTAAAACATATGGTCAAAAACATCTTTGTTATCTTAAGAATAAAAGGTTGCCCAAACAGTAGTTTTGCTTAATTGAAAAGAAAATGCCCTAATTTAGTCAGATCACCATAGGTGCAGATATAACCTCAGTTCCAACACTTTGCTGGTACAGTGTTCCCTCAGCTTTGAGCTAAGGTTGAAGATAGGGATCTTGGGTACCAGTTTCCTGGTGAAATAAATATGGAAACAAAATTCTGTCCTTCACTGGATGGCAAGAGGGGCCCAAGAATCAGAGAATTGATCCCATGAACTTCTTACATATTTTATTTTTATTCTATTTATTTTTCTATTGTTTACAATTGTTCCTATTAATGGTAAGCATGGCATGTAATATTTCATTTTTAATAAGAAAGCTATATCTGATAACCTCCAGGACTGGATATTCTAAAGCAATCCCAGGTGCTTTTTTAAAAAAGATAGATTTACCATCCATCCAGTTGTATTAGTGCTGGGGAGTTTACATTATAATCTTTTCTCTGAAAGTGAACCACTGATCCCAGGGGCAGCCTCTTGGGCAAGGTAACCATAGTCACTCCTACTGGCCTTTCACAAAGCACTTTCTCATCTGCTCTTTTCATTTATCCTCCCAACAGCCTTTCCAGATAGGCATTATCATCCTATTTTTGCTGATTTAGTTTTTATTTTCTGTTTTATGACTGAAAATTTGAAAATTTCCCCAAATCTAATACCTGATACCTAAGATTAGAAAAAGTCAAAAGAAAGCCCTCTGAAATTCACCACTGGTTCGTGGAGGCTTGTTCTCACCTGGAACCTGGTCTTCCACAAGCAGGAACCACTCACTTTCCTTCTGTGGTCCTCCAGGACGTGCAGTACTCGGATATCGACTACATGGAGCGGCAGCTGGACTTCACCCTCAGCCCTAAGTTCATGGGATTTCCAGCTCTGATTAATCGCATGAAGGCTGATGGGATGCGGGTCATCCTCATTCTGGTTAGTCCCTCTGTGAATTGGTGGAGTTTGTTGAGGACAGTGAATTGGCTTTGGTGGAGAAAGCTTTCTATTGTGTTTCCTTCCATGTTACAAGCAGAGAATGTGAGGTTTGGTAAGAAAGGTATATTTCCCAGGATTCACAGAAGCACTGTGGTTCATTCAGGTGGTGCTGTTTAAAGAGTTCTTTTTTTCCTGTGTCCAGTTGTTCTCTGGATTTGTACTTCTCACCTGATCTGTGCTTTGATTTTAGGACCCAGCTATTTCTGGTAACGAGACACAGCCCTATCCTGCATTCACTAGGGGTGTGGAGGATGATGTCTTCATCAAGACGCCAAATGGTGGAGACATTGTCTGGGGAAAGGTATGACCAGAATGGTGATCCACTAATCCCCAGCCTGGGGTGGGTGACTATTAGTGTGTTTGTGCATGTTGTTTTGGGGCCTTTTCCATTTGGGTTCGGAGATCAGAGGTTCTCATCTTGTCCATCAATATTTGTCAACACAGTTAAGGAATTTTTAGGGTATGTATGTATGTGTGAGCATTGTGGGATCCACTTTTCTAGATCAAAATCGAAGTATTACCACCTACGACTACGGTTTATAGTTTCTTAGGAAGTACTATATAAGATAAATTACCTAGTGCATTGCTTTTGAATAGTTTTCTCTCCACAGGTGTGGCCTGATTTCCCTGATGTCATTATAGACCAGTCTCTAGACTGGGAGACTCAAGTGGAGGTAAAGAGCTGTGGACGTGGGTGAAGTCAGGGCTGCTGGGGAGGGGCAGCCATACTCAGGATAGTGGACATTCCCATGCCGTGGGTGTGGGTGTCGTGAGGAATACACTGTGGGATTATGTCCTGTGTGTCCATCTGTGTGCCAATCACTTTACATGTAATATTTACTCCCAATTGGGAGGCAGGGATTATTATCCTCAGCATAACTAGGATTTAGAGAGCTTAAATTACTGCTCTGGGATTTTAGGTGACCAAGTGTTGATTTCAAATCCAAGGCTGTCAGATTCCAAAGGCCCATGAAATTTTTACCTCCCAAGAAATACCATTTTCCCTGAATGAGTGTATTTGTTGTTGTTTTTATCGTGGTTCTTGAGTATCCCTTTTAAACATAGTCTCTAAACACTGTCTTTAGTGATGGGATGTTTGTCTCTGTACATCTGTTTTCCATGGACAGGCTTCTCCATCTTCACTCTTATAAATCCCCCATCCTGGGGAACCTGGGTGGTGCAGTTGGCTAAGTGTCTAACTCTTGGTTTGGCTCAGGTCGCGATCTCAGTGTCATGAGATCAAGCCCTGCATCTGGCTCTGTGCTCACCATGCAGTTGGCTTGAGATTCTCTCTTCCTCTGCCCTTCCTGCTTGTGCTCTCTCTCTCTCAAATAAATAAATCTTTAAAAAAAAATAAAAATAAATCCCCCATCCTTCCTTGGGTGGCTCTAATTTGCTCTTACCTCCCAGTTTCCAGCCTTATGTTAAAACTTGCTTTCTCCATGGAACAACTTCTTACTTGTAATGGATCTTAGATAAGGATTCAAGGGAGAGGATCTAGCTTCCTCTTCTCTCTGTTGCTTCTCACAGGAAACTATTTGAAGTTTGCTGGTCCAGGCAGACCACATGGACACAGGAGTCTGCCAGGCCAGAGAAGTTCAGGGTCTCCTTGATGTTCATTCGTTCGTTCATTCATTGATTCATTCATTTTCTTTTTTAGTATTTTTCCCCTAACACAATTGAAATATAACTGACAAATAAAATTGTACATATTTAAATTGTACAGTGTGGTGATTTTATATATATATACATTTATATATATATATAATGAAACGATCACCACAATCAGGTTAATTAACACATTCATCACCTCACATATTTACCATTTGTTGGTGTATGGTAAGAATGCTTAAGATCTACAATCATAGCAACTTTTACGTATACACTACAGTATTTTTAACTACAATCACCAGGCTGTACATTAGATCTCCAGAACTTATTCATCTTAAAAATAAAAGCTTATACCCTTAGACCAGCATCTCCTCATTTTCCCCACTCCCTTACCCCCCAGTAACCACCACGCTGCTGTCTGTTTCTATGAGTTAAACCTTTTTTTTTTTTTTTTTTTAGATTCCACATGTAAGTGAGATCATATAGTATTTATTTTTCTCTGTATAGTTTTTTCATTTAGCATAATGTCCTCTGAGTTCAGGTATGCTGTTGCAAATGGCAGGATTTCCTTCTTTCTCATGGCTGAATAATATTTCATAGTATGTATTTTGCCATATCTTCTTTACCCATTCACCCACTGACAGATGCTTAGGTTATTTCCACATCTTGGCTGTTGGGAATAATGCAATGAACATGAGAGTGTCCATGTCTCTTTAGATATGTATTTCATTTTATTCAGTATATATTTCCAGAAGTGGGATTGCTAGATCACATGGTAATTCTATTTTTAATTTTTTGAGGACCCTCCATATTTTTTACCATGTGACTATACAAATTTAAATTACTACCAACAGTGCACAAGGGTTCCCTTTTGTCCCTGTCCTCACCAACAGTTGTTATCTCTTGTCTTTTTGGTAAAAGCTATCCTAATAGGTGTAAGATGATATCTCATTGTGGTTTTGATTTGTATTTCCTTGATGATTAGTGATGTTGAGTGCCTTTTCTTGTAGCTGTTGGCCATCTGTATGTTTTCTTTAGGAATTTATCTATTCAGATCCTTTGTCAACTTTTTAATCTGTTTATTTGTGTTTTTTTGCTATTGTATAAGTTCCTTATGTATTTTGGAAGTTAATCTCTTATCAGATATATGGTTTGCAAGTATTTTCTCCCATTCCCTAGGTGGCCTTTTCATTTCATTGATTATTTCCTCTGCTGTGCAGAAGCTAATTTTTAGTTCTATATAGTCCCACTTGTTTATTTTTGCTTTTGTTGCTTATGCTTGTGGTGTCAGATTCTCCCCCAAAATCATTGCCAAGACCAATGTCAAGGAGCTTTTCGCCTGTTTTCTTCTAGAAGTCTTATGGTTTCTGGTCTTATAATTAAGTCCTGGGGCGCCTGAGTGGCTCAGTCATTTAAGCATCTGACTTTTGATCTCAGCTCAGGTCTTGATCTCAGGGTTGTGAGTTCAAGCCCCACGTTGTGCTCCATGCTGGGTGTGGGGCCTATGTAAATAAATAAATAAATAAAAAGAAGTTTAAAAAAATTAAGTCTTTAATTCAGATTGAAAATTTTTTGTGAGTGGTGTAAGATAGGGTTCAGTTTCATTCCTTTGCATGTGGATATCCAGTTTTCCTCGCACCATTTATTGAGGAGACTATTGTTTTCCCACTGTGTGCTCTTGACATGCTTGCCAAAGATTAATTGATAGTATATGTGTAGATTTCTTTCTGGACTTTCTATTCTGTGTCATTGGTTTATGTATCTTTTTTTAATGCCAATATCATGACTTTTAAATCCTACTGGGAAAGGGACCACTTTAGTAATGAAGAGGTTGGCTACCCTACAGTTCATCAGCCATTGAAGGCATTTGGAAATCTGTGGGGCAGTTTTGATTATTACAAGGGGAGCACCAAATGGCATTTAGTGGAGAGTGACTAGGGACACTTATAGTTCTGATTGTAGGGGATGTTCCATGAAGAATTCTCCTGCCCCAAATGCCAATTGTGTTTCTTATTAGAGACTCTAATGAAGGCACCCTAATGAAGTCATGATATGTATTTGATAGTATATAAGAGATTTCTCAGTAGATGGAATAATTATGACTACTTTTATTAGTAAGACCCACTTCACAAGGCCGGTGGGGATGAAGCTACAGATATCCAGGTCTGGCTTGGCTGAGGGTAGTATAAAACAAACAACAAACAAACAAACAAACAAACAAACAAACAAATAGCAGGCAGCCTGTGGAAAGCAGATTGCTGAGTCTGAAGCTCAGATTGAATTCAGTAAGTCTAGGGTTGGGGCTAAGAATTGCATTTTGGTAGCACGCACACAATGGGTTGTGATAAGTGATCCTATGGCCAGACATGCAGGTGGGTACACCATGAGGTGAGACCCAAGGAAAGTGAGGGCAGAAGTAACGAGGCAAGAGCTGAATACAGACAGCAGTGAGGCAGAGCCAATACCTTGGAGAATGGCAAAGCATGTATTTCATGGGTAAAAGCCATCAGAGTACCTTTCAGTGAGGCTAATGAAATAGAGTTGGTCAAATTTCTCACTTGTATCCCATATGGGATTTAGTTGTGATTCAGGCATGGCTGGTATTGACTCTGTTTACCCTAATCCTGTCTCCCTCCTCTACACTATGTTTCTAACCTGCCTGAGCTAGAGCTCTGTTTCTGGTGAAAGGTTCTCTTCTTCTGGTTCCATGTTTCTACATCTATTTTCTAGCAAAAAGGCATCTCGGGGTGCCTCCCTTTTAAGAGATTCTTAGTGATGTGGTTCACTACCCCTCACTTCTCTGTGAGCTGGATCCCTGCATTCTGTTCTGTTTCTTTTTTCTTCTTTGTGTTCCTTTTTTGCCTTTTATCTGGACATATGGGTTCCTACTTGCCTTTTGTCTACTGAGTATAAGAACTGGAGATTTCCAGGGCACCTGGGTGGCTCAGTCGGTTAAGCATCTGCCTTCAGCTCAGGTCATGATCTCAGGGTCCTGGGATCGAGGCCCACATTGGGCTCCCTGCTCAGCGGGGAGTCTGCTTCTCCCTCTGCCCCTCACCCTGCTTGTGCTCTCTCTCTCACTCTCTCTCGCTCTCAAATAAAATCTTAAAAAAAAAAAAAAAAAAGAACTGGAGGTTTCCTAAACAAAGTCCTCTTTCTGTTGTCCCCCCTCCTCCTTACCTCCCTCCCCCAGGCTCCCCTCCCCCACCACTAGCATTACTTAGCTCTTTAACTCTTAAAATGCACTGAGGAGGGGTGCCTGGGTAGCTCAGTTGGTTAAACGTCTGCCTTCAGCTCAGGTCACGATCCTAGGGTCCTGAGCAGGGAGCCTGTTTCTCCCTCTCCCTCTGCCTCTTCCCCTGATTGTGCTCTCTCTCTCTGTGTCAAATAAATAAATAAAATCTTTAAAAAAAAATGCACTGAGGAACACAGAGGCACCTATTTACTGGGACATACAAAGGACCATGAATTTCTATCACAGGCAACATGGGCTGTATAGAAATTTAAAAATATTTGCTGTTGCTGCCCCGAGGTGTGAATTCACAATTATGCACTGAGCATTTATTTCACATCAGGTGTGAAGCTAAGCACTGTGGGTGAGTACAAAGATCAACCAAAAGAGTATAAAACAAGGTCCTTGCTCTCAAAATCCTTATAATATAGTTAAGCTTTGGATCCAAGTTAAAATAAAGACACAGCTTTTATTATTTGGGGGAAGACAAAGAGAAAGGGGCAGTGTTAAAACTTCCTCTTTAGCTCCTCCCAAGCGACTTGACACACAAGTGCAGTTTTCCAGTGATTTCTGAAACTACAGAAAACACATGCACACTAGTGAGATGTCTCAGCCCTCACCTCCTTTCCCCAGTGGGAATGAGACAGGAGACGATCGCCTGGGTGTTGCCTTCCATCCTGCTGACAGTCCATCTGATGTCTTTCAAGCTGCAGTCTCTCCCTGGCTCCTGCTTTGTTTCTGAGTCAAGCTTCGGAAATGGCAGGACAGAGGTCGAAAGTTAAGCATCTAGTGCGTGAGACAATGAGTGTAGGGCGTTGGTTGCTACTGTTCATGTTGATACAAAGAGGAAGACAGTCCATGGATACTTTCCAGATGCTAAGCAGATGTCTAACTTGTGCTAATGTCTCTTCTGTGCACTCATTATATTTCAAGTAAGCCGCAAACGTTATTTAGGCTCTATTTGGATTATCTATCATCATGCATTACAGGGGTGTGCATGAGTTTTGCTCTCAGGAAATGTCTGTTTGCTGTCTAATAAAATTTGGGGGGACCAATAAACTCTATTTAATTTTTACAGCTATACCGAGCTTATGTGGCCTTTCCCGACTTTTTCCGTAACTCAACTACCACGTGGTGGAAGAGGGAGTTGCAAGAACTCTACACCAATCCACAGAATCCAGAGAGAAGCTTGAAATTTGATGGCATGTGGATTGTAAGTGTGTGGGTTTGTGTCTGTGGGTGGGTGTGTTTCTATCTTTTAAGCTTGTATATGATGACCTTTAATCAAGAGGGATAATAATCATCCAAGAAAGACTTTGGACACATCTGATTGCAATTCCTCCAGTCAGAAGTGGAACATCCCTGATACTCCTCGTATCTTATACCTTGCCTGAAGTTCCTGCTGTAAAACACCAACGTGATTACTAAGAATTTCTCGGACTTGAGCCTTGCCTCATACCTTGAGGGAGAATTTTTTTTTTTTTTTAATCCTCTAGCCAGTCATTCTCGTGGGCTTAATTGATCTCTCTAGTCAATTCTCAGCTGGATCTGATGAGTCTCCCTGGGCTGGTATCTACGGGATTGCTGGAAGGTGAATGATTTATTCATTACTTCCTTGTCTCTGAGTTGGCAGGATGTAATGATTTGAAAAAGTAAGATATATCTGTGTTTGACATTTCTAGGATATGAATGAGCCAGCGAGTTTTGTGAATGGAGCAGTTCCTCCAGGCTGCAAGGATGCCACTCTGAACCACCCTCCCTATATGCCATGTAAGAGCCCTCGATCTCCTCTGTTGGCAGAACCATGGCTACGAGGAGTGATCCCTACAAGAGCCCAGCAGCCAGGGTTTATCCTGAACATCTTAACTGGTGCTATGGTTTTAGGGAGGCCAAAGACAAATACACATCAAGCACTTTATCCAGCTGAGCGTGTATAAGTTACTGGCCCTGTTGGGTGAATTTCTCAAATTTGTTCTGAAAACACTTAACAGTGGTTATGTCTCCAAAGGATTCTAGAACTAAGTTTCTTAATTCTTCAGGCCTCTGTGAATTCCTCCACAGGAATTTGTTGTGCCATCAGTGGGTGGAGAGTAGCAGCTTCTTATCATGGAGTCAATGGACTTTGGTGTTATACTTGTGTTCATATCTTGGCTCCAGAAATTATACTCACTATGAATTGTGTGACCTTCAATAGATTACTTGATATTTCCAAATCTGTTTTTTTTAATTGTGAAGGGAGATAATGCTATCTCTTTTATAGAGTTATGATAAGAATTACATGAAATGATTTATAAGAAAAACGCTTAGACTGCATCCTGTCAAATAGTTAGGTGTTTGACAACTGTGTTTTCCTCCCCTTGCCCCCACTTTCTTCTGGAGAACCCTGCAGGGGACTTGATGTTGAAAACACCTTTGGACTCTATTGCAGCTCAGAGCCGAGCACACTCCCATGCCCCTGGAGAAGAGAGGGACCCATGCACGGGTCAAATTAGTCTTAAGATCCAGTGTCGAATCCCTTAAAGAGAGGTCAAGGATAACAGGATCAGGCATGGCATTTACATCACTAGATCTTTCTCCTCAGATTTGGAGTCCAGGGACAGGGGCCTGAGCAGCAAGACCCTGTGCATGGAGAGTGAGCAGGTCCTGCCAGATGGCTCGCGGGTGCGGCACTACGACGTCCACAGCCTGTACGGATGGGCCCAGGCCAGACCCACCTACGAGTGAGTCACCTTCTCCCTTCTCTGGTCCACCTGACCTGCAGGGACAGCCAGTGACTGATGAAGGAACCCTGCTTTTCCTTTCATGCCCCCTCTCAAGGGTTAAGAAGATTTTAATCACAACTATGTCACAATTCTTATTTATTAAACAAACATGAACATGGAGCCAGGCTCCATGATCAGTGTTAGGACAGATTTAGGGGCACCTGGGTGGCTCAGTAGGTTAAGCTTCTGCCTTCAGCTCAGGTCATGATCCCAGGGTCCTGGGATCAAACCCTGTGTCAGGCTCCTTGCTTGGCAGGAAGCCTGCTTCTCCCTCTCCCTCTGCCTGCCACTCCCCCTGCTTGTGCTCTCTCTCTCTCTGACAAATAAATAAATAAAATCTTAAAAAAAAAAAAAAAAAAGGACAAGTTTAAGTAAGACATGGTCCTGCTAGGGAGAGACACACACAGAGACAAAAGCAATGATCACACGGTGCAGCTGATGCTATAATTAATTACAAGAGGGGAAGGGAATGCGGAGGACTGGCTATCTTTTTCTTTTATTTCAGAAGTGACTCATCTCTGTTGGGCTTTCTTTTTCTTTTTCTCTTCCTTTTCTTTTCTTTTCTTTTCCCTCCCTCCCTCCCTTTCTTTCCTTCCTTCCTTCCTTCCTTCCTTCCTTCCTTCCTTCCTTCCTTCCTTCCTTCCTTCCTTCCTTCCTTTCTTGTTGGAGAGCCAACTGATGTTCTGCTGAATTAGTGCTGTCCCCTTTTGTGAGCTTAATGAATAATAAGAGTTATCTTAAGGAAGGCCTTATAAAGAAATTCACCTTCTTTCTCCCCAAATATAAAAACTTAGTACTTAGTAAAGAAGTGGTAAGACTTAGTGATTAGTCATTATTTTTAGGTGATCCAGTAGGTTTATTACAAAGTTCGTTGTAAAGCACTGTGAAACACTAGGTTAAGGCATAACTGTTACTATCATCTCTGTCGCGTATGGTCAGTCAGTGGGGACTTCATTATGGCTCAGATTTCCATATTTCCCCAAATAATGCAGGAGACATTTTGTTGCCATACCTTAGGCTCCGAAACTCTGGGAGGAGAAGCTCTGTGGCCTTTCCACCCCTGATCTGTTCCCAATCACCTGCTTGTTGCCTTCCAACCAGAGCTGTGCAGGAGGTGACGGGACAGAGAGGCATTGTCATCACCCGCTCCACGTTCCCCTCTTCTGGCCGCTGGGGAGGCCACTGGCTGGGCGACAACACAGCTGCCTGGGACCAGCTGAAGAAGTCTATCATTGGTGTGTGGGCTTCTCCTTAGGGGCCTCTTCTGGGGGGGAGGGGATCAGGACCCTCGATAAAGGATTCTTGAGGGAGGAGGAGGCAGATCACAAGGCCGCCTCTGACACAGCTATGTTCTCGTTGCAGGCATGATGGAGTTCAGCCTCTTTGGCATATCTTATGTAAGTGTCTTTTGGGTCACTTCTAATCCCCAAGCATGTAGTGACATCTTTCAGAAATCACTAACAGGTTTGTTTTATTCTACCTCGTTTCAGACAGGAGCAGATATTTGTGGGTTCTTTCAAGATGCTGAATATGAGATGTGTGTTCGCTGGATGCAACTGGGGGCCTTTTACCCCTTTTCGAGGAACCACAACACCATTGGGACCAGGGTAGGATGTTAGCTTATAGCTCAAAAGTGTTGTGTCACTAGGAATACAACCTCCAAATATGAGCTATATTCTCTATGACATCTTCAAAACCATCAAACCACATGTTTCTTGTTCTTTTATTTGATACATTTATGAATTGTGAAATGATTACCACAGCAGGATTAGTTAACACCTCTGTCACCTCACATAATTGCCATTCCTTTTTTGTGGTGAGAACATTTAGTATTTACTCTTTTAGCAACTTTCAAGTATATAATATAGTATTGTTAACTATAGTCACCACGCTGTGCATTCGATTATCAGAACATATTCATCTTGTAACTGGAAGTTTGTACCCTTTTCTTCCCCATTTCTCCCATCTCCCAGCCCCTGATAACCACCGTTCTGCTCTCTAATAGATGTGAGGTGATATCTCATTGTGGTTTTGATGTGCATTTCCCTGATGATGAGTGATGTTGAGCATCTTTTCATGTAGCTTTTGGCAATTTGTATGTCTTCTTTGGAAACTGGAAACCAGTAATAGGAGGAAAACTGGAAAACTCACAAATATGTGGAAGTTAAATAACCAATGGGTCAAAGATGAAATTGAGAGAAAAATAAAAAAAAAAATCTTGAAACAGATAAAAATGGAAACACAACATACCAAAACTTATGGGATGCAGTGAAAGCATTTCTAAGGGGAAGTTTATAGTGATAAACACCTACATTATAAAAAAGAGAAAGAACAAAAGATCTCAAATAAACAACCCAACCTTACACCTCAAGGAACTAGCAAAAGAAGAACAAAGTAAGCCCAGAGTAAGCAAAAGAAAGGAAATAACAAAGATCAGAGGAGAAATAAATGACGTAGAGACCAGAAAAACAACAGAAAAGATCAATAAACTAAGAGCTGGTTCTTTGAATAAACAAAATTAACAAACCTTTAGTTAGATTTGCTAAGGAAAAAAGAGAGAAGGCTCATATAAAGAAAAGTATAAATGAAAAAGGGAGACATTAGAACCAATACCACAGAAATGCAAAGGATCACAAGAGACTACAATTATAAACTAACAAATTGGACAACCTAGAAGAAATGAAGAAATTCCTAGGAACATAAAACCTACCAAGACTGAAACATGAAGAAATAGAAAAGTCTAACAGATAAATACTGAATAAGGAGATTGAACTAGTAATCAAAAATTCCCCAACAAAGAAAAGCCCAGGACCAGATGTTTTCCCTGGTCAATTGTACCAAAAATTTGAAAAGAATCAACACCAAGACCTCCTTAAACGCTTCCAAAAAGTTGAAGGGGAGGGAGCACTCCCAAGCTTATTTCACAAGATCAGTATTACCCTGATACGAAAGCCAAATAAGGACCCTACAAGGAAACTAGAGATCAGTATCCCTTGTGAATATTGTGAATATAGATCAAAAAATTTGCAATAAAATATTAGCACTAAATTCAACACATTGAAAAAAATCATACACCATGATCAAGTGAGATTTGACTTCAGATGTGAGGATGATTCAACATACACAAATAAATAAGTGTGGTACACTACATTAATGGAATGAAAGATAAAAATCATATGATAATCTTGTATGTGCAGAAAAAAAATTGACAAAACATAGCCTCCTTCCATGATGAAAACTCTCAACAAATTGAGGATAGAAGGAATGTACCTCAATATTATAAAGGCCACATGCGACAAGTCCACAGCTAATATCATGCTCAAAGGTGGAAGCTTGAAAGTATTTCCTCTAAGATGAGACGTAAGACAAGTGCCCACTCTCACTACTCCTGTTTAACATAGTACTGGAAGTCCTAGCCAGAACAGTCGGGCAAGAAAAAGAAATGAAAGGCATTTAAATCAGAAAGGAAGTAGAATTGTCTCTGTTTACAGTTCATATGACCTTATATATAGAAAATCCTAAAGATATCATAAAAATTACTAGACTGAATCAATTCAGTAAAGTTACAGAATACAAAATCAACATACAGGCATAAGTTGTGTTTCTGTACACTGACAGCAAGATATCTGAAAAAGAAATAAAGCAATGCCACTCATAGTAGCATCAAAAATCAATAAGATATTTAGTAATAAATTTAACCAAGGAGGTGAAAGATCTATATGATGAAAACTATAGGACATAACATGAAAGAAATTGAAGAATATACAAACAAATGGAAAGATATTCCATGTTCATGGATTAGAATTAACATTGTTACAATGTCCATACTATCCCCAAACCATTTAAAGGTTCAATGCAATCAATATCAAAATTCCAATAGCATTTTTCACAGAAATAGAAAAAACAATCCTAAAATTCATATGAAACTACAAAAGACCCCAAAGAGCTAAGGCAATCCTGAGAAAGAAGAACAAAGCTGGAGGTATCATGCTTCCTGATTTCAAACTATATTACAAAGTTATAGTAATCAAAATAGTATGTTAGTGGCCTAAAAATAGATCAATGGAACAGAATCAAAAGCACAGAAATAAACCTTTGCATATACTATGAACTAACATTTGATAAGGGAGCCAAGAATACTCAACGGAGAGAAGAGTCTCTTCAATAAATACTGTTGGGAAACTGGATAATCACATGCCAAAGAATGAAATGGGAGCCCCGTCTTATACCACTCACAAAAATTAACTCAAAATGATTAGTCATTTAAATGTAGGACTTGAAACTGTAAAAATTCTAGAGGAAAACAGGGGAAAAGCCCCTTGACATTGTTCTTGTCAATGATTTTTTTGGATATGACACCAGAAGCACAAATAACGAAAGTAAAAATAAATAAGTAGGACTACATCAAACTCAAAAGCTTCTGCACAGCAAAAGAAACAATTAACTATAATTGGCTAATTGAACATAATGAAAAAAAGAAACTATTAACAAAATGAAAAGGCAACCTATGGAATGGGAGAAAATATTTGCAAACCAAATTATCTATCTATCTATCTATCTATCAATTATCTATCTATCTATCTATCTATCTATCTATCTAATAAGGAGTTAATATCCAAAATATATAAGGCACTCATTCAAAGCAATAGCAAAAACCTACAATCTGATTTAAAAATGGGTAGATGAACCACATAGACATTTTTCCAAGAAGACATACCCATGGCTAACAGGTACATGGAAAGTTTCTCATGTTTCAGTGAACCAGATTCCTCAGTGTTCTTTAGATTCTTTTGTTTGTTTAGGCTGTGTTGTACCAAATATATCCCCAAAAGAATGTCTTATGGAGAAATTTCATCAGCTGTCTTGGGAAAGCTTGAGTGACTTTCAGTATATTGAGAATATTCTCAGGCTCATTTATAATCAACTCTGGTTTAGCTATGCATGATCTTCGTTTGTAATAAGAATTCAGTGACTTCCTTAAGTTTCCAGGTCCCTGAGGTAAGCTCTGAATACTTTTCTTTTCTCCTTTAGAGACAAGACCCTGTGTCCTGGGATGCTGCGTTTGTGAATATCTCCAAAAGTGTGCTACTGACCAGATACACCCTGTTGCCGTATCTCTACACCCTGATGCACATGGCCCACACAGAGGGCAGCACCGTCGTGAGGCCTCTTTTCCATGAGTGAGTGTCTAGCTGTGATCCCAATGACTAAGGGATAATATCGTTCTGTGTGATGGCTTTTGAAAAAAAAAAGTACTTCCAAATTAAATTAAAGACATGATTGCCCTTTGCCAGAAGCTTTCTGGGCACAGACCATATGTTATAACTCCTTTTAGCACAGCGTCAGTCATGTCCTAGGTCCTCGATAAAAGGCTACTGAATGAAAAAAATTCAAAGTGATTACAATATAGCATGGAATACTTTCTTCCTAAATTGGGCATATGAAGAGCTGCTGATCTTTTGTAGCAGCTCAGGTCACAAAACGAGGCCAGATGTGAGGGATGGAGATGAGGGCTGAAGGCCATTCTCGCATTTAAAACATGCCATGGTTAAGAAACATGAAGATATGTATAGGTGAGAACATCTCTAAATCCAACCATTTCTGGGGTTTGAAGAACATGACAGACAGAAAGGAAGTATGTATCTGATTAAAGGAGACCTAGGGAAAGAGTTAAAGGAAGGCCTAGAATGCAGCTGGATTTCTGACTTCGGTCTGAACTCGAGGAGTTTTTTCAGGGTCTGGGCCTCAGGCCCTGTTGGGGTCCTGATTGTGGTACCTTGGTTTCTCTTTACAGATTTTTGTCAGACCGGGTGACCTGGGATGTAGACGGCCAGTTTCTGCTGGGCCCAGCCTTCCTGGTCAGCCCTGTCCTGGAGCCTGTGAGTATGGAGGCCTCTGATGAAGAGAGAATTAGAGCTATGAGGCCCGGGGCCTAGAGGTAGCAGAAGAGGCCTGGTCTGCTGGGGATCCTGGGATGTGATCTCTTACTCTACTTCTGTCTCTTCCTCTCCCTCTGAGCTGAAGTCTGTCACTTAGGTGCTCTGGTCCTCTGCTCCCTCATCTTTAAAATCAGCATAACAAATTCTGATTCGTAGGATAATCAAGACGGAAAGAACCTTATATTTCAAGATAGAATAATTTCTTTATTAACTAAAATAAGGAGTATGGGTCAGAAACAAATTTTACAGGATTGTTTATACCAATGTGTATAATCTTGTTTCTGGCTAGCACTTCCCCTCCTTCTATAATATGTTCTCATGCAGGAAAATCCATTTCTTCACTCTTTCTGTTGATGTATAGGCTTTTGATTAAAATACCAGCTAATTGCATCCTCTCCAGAACTTACTGCACTAATCATAATCCCTGAGGTACTGGCGCCATAAAATCTGCAAAATTTTCCTCTGCTCCAGACCCAAACTGAGTCTGTCTCTTTAGAGAGGGGGTGAGTCTATAAGCAAATGATGATTTTTTTTCCCCCAAAGTCCTGATCCTAAAGGGCTTTAGGGAAACCGTTACTTTTGGGTAGGCAAATCTTCCATTTGCCAAAAGGGTAGGGAAGAAAGGCTTCCCTAACATTGCTGGCCTCTAAAAAGATGAGCATGTGGGTCCAAGGCCGATACTACTGTTTTGGCTCTTTTACTGTACAAATTGGTTACACTGCCCTGGATAGAAGAGCCTACCTCCCAAGCCTTGTTTGTGTTTAATTTTAGAATGCCAGAAATGTCACTGCGTATTTCCCTAGAGCCCGCTGGTATGATTACTACACGGTAAGTTTTTCTGATGATTTATACAACTTGGGAAAATGGTGGTGTGCACGGGCTTCCAAATCTGACACCCCACTGGTCAGGTTCTGGCACTGTGACTCATTTGATGTGTGATCTTAGACAAGTCATTTTAACCTTATAGCCTTAAGTTTATTCACCTCTAAGTAGGATAAGAGCACTTCCCTCACAGAATTGTTATAAAATAACGTATTTTGTGAGTGTTATGTATGTGTTAGTTTTTATCTTTCACAATGGCGTATAATGGCAACACCAGTAAACACTTGAAATTGTATAGTAAACTGGAGTTTTTGTTCATATCATCCCTCACGAGACTGTAAGTTCATATGTAGAGGAGCCTTTCCTCTCTGTCTTTTTATTAAATATCTCCTTTTATAGCACAGATGCTCCAGGAGGAGATATTAAATGTAATCTCCTGAGGTAAGCCTGGTCTTAGGCGGTGTGTAAAATGCACTTGGAGGTATGAGACCCAACCCTTGTGTGCTGGAGCAACACAAGTGCATTTCAAAATGCAAGACGAATCATCATTCTCTGTCCTAGAACATTCTAGTCTAGTCTGAGCCCCAGAGATTCAGCTGGAAAAACAGGGCCTTTCAAAGCAACCTCAAGGCCATGTACTCTTATAGGGACACAAGTCAGGCTTTGATTCTTGAGGAAGAATCAAAGGAGGTGTTTCCTCTCCCTATAACCAAACCTACTCTTCCGACTTTTCTGAGGAGAGCAAAGCAGAGGACTCGAAATACAGGAAAAGGAGAAATACAGGAAAAGGAGGACAAGAAGCAGAGCATACTCTGGTCCTTTCAGTCAGGGGTTTGCGATGGGATTAGGTGAAAACCAGACAGGGACAATGGAAATCTTGTTCCTCCTCTGTCTCAGGGAGCCCTGAGTCCTTCCCTGGCACCTTCTTCTTTCCATCCCCCCACCCCTTTTATTTTTGCTGGGCTGGATCTGTCCTCTGGAGGCTCTCGTTAAAACTCTGCTATGTGCTTCCCAACCAGAGCTTTCCAGGAGGGGGCAGCCAACTGTTTTTAAGTTACCTAGCCTTGTTCCTGAATTTGCATGTTGACTGCTCCATTCACTCCCAGTCAATGATTCTGAGTACACTGAGATTCCCTGGAGCAGGACCAGCACTAGGGTGCAGTAAGTGAGGTGCCTGGGCATGCAGTTTAAAGAGGTACTCCTTCCTGGGCCTGAGCTGGCATTTGCATGACCCTGAGAGCGAGCACTGCTTTAAACTATGCCCCCTGGGCACCTCACTTGTCTCACTCTTGTCCCATCCTGGCCCAGGTGCAGGCTACCTTTCTGAACTCCGGGTGTTGGAATGCTGCAACAGTTTCCCCATAGAGTTCGCCATCGAACCTGGAGCTGATATCTGCATGTCGTGAACACTAATGCTTATGTACATAATTGTGTGCACTACATGAAAGAAAGGGAAGCGAGAGGGCTTGTAAAGAAAAGTGTCCTGAAGATTGCTGATTTTATACATGGTTTTTAAACAGAAGAGCTTTGGTTGAGGAAGGAAAGAAAAAAAAATCACGTAGGAAGCCTCAAGTTGATGGAGCAAGCTATTTAGAAAACAATTAAGTCTTGCTGTTAAATTGAAATGAAGATTCCGTGGTTGGGATTACTGGAGTAGTGACTCCTTGATTAATTTTCACATGTTTGGGTACCTATTTTTGTACAAGAACGGAGGTTGTCAAACTATCACCCTCAGCCACATCGGATTCATATGTTTTTTATAAATAAAGTTTTATTGGAACACAGTCATGAGCATTTGTTTACTTATTGTTAACAACAACTGTGCTCACAATACAACAGCAGAGTGGAGTAGTTTCACCAGAGGCCATCTGGCCTGCAAAGCCTAAAATATTTACTATCTGGTCCTTTTTAGATAAAGTTTGCCGATTCTAGTTCTAGAGGATATACATACAGCATGAGACCTAGTCTACCATCTGATCATGTGAAAAGGAACAATTTCATTATTCAGTATAAGGAATACTGTGGAATATTAAAACATGGTGTCAAAATTTAGAAGAAGAAGAGATACAGATGTACTGGTTAAAGGATGGAAGACACCAGGGGGACTATAAGATTGGAAAGGTACCGTGAAAGATATATAATGTGTCAAAAATACATTAGAAAAGTAGCGCTATCTCCTCTGGTAAAAATCCAGAAGGACAAGCATTGGAAAATGGAAAGGAAAGTAAAATTCACCATGTTCCCTATCTCTCAGTCCCTGTTAGCAGTCTGTTATATACTTTTGCTGATAAAAATTTGTGCATAGATTAGCATATGTGTATTCTTTTTTATTTACACAAATAGTATCTTACTGTACATACTATTAGGCTCCTTGGTTAATTCACTTAATAATATATCTTGAAGATCTTTGTATATCAAAGAACTTTGAACTTGAACTCTTTGAACTTGAAGCTCTTCCCATTTTTTTTTTTTTTTTTTTTTTTTTTAGCAACTGTATTATATTCCATTGTATAGAGTTATTTAGCAAACCACTTCTGTGATGGACATTTAAGATTTAGGTTTGCCTGTTTTCTTTTTATATGTCATGGTACAAGGCTGCAGGAAACACCATTTTATGTTTATCTCTGTATAAGCTTTTGTTGGTAGAATTTCTTGGATTTAAACATTTGACAGATATTAGCCAGATTGCTTTCCAAAAAGGTTTGATCAGCACCCAGTCCCACTGACAGTCCATCAACAGTAAAGTAGATAAATAGATTGTATTCTATTTTTTAAAACTAATATTATAGTTTAATGTAAGTACTGAACTATTGCTACACAAGTAAAAATGATGAACATCACAAACATAATATTGAGTGCAAGTAGCCTGAAACAACAGAGTTAAAACATGTATGACGTATAAGTTCAAAAACAGGCAAAAGTGATAGACGGCAGAATAGTAGCTGCCTTCAGTGTGGTGATTATTATGAGAGAGAATGAGAGAGTCTTCTGGGGGGCGGTAATATTCACTTCTTGATCTCGTTGGCGTTCGTTCACCGGTTTTTGGAGTTCACTCGACTTTGGAGTCCTGAGGCAGGCCCATGAAGCAGAGTCCACCCCAGGGAGTGTGGCAACAGTCACTGGGCTTCCTTCTGACCACCCACCCCTACGGTTCATACAGGCAGACTGTGGCCAAGATGAACATAAGGGACCAAAGTAGAGGAATGTTATGGTAGCTTTCCTCCTTCCCTTTAAAGTAGCGATTATCAAATGGGTGAATTTAGCCTACCAGGAGACATTTGGCAATGTCTGGAGACTTTCTGGTTGTCACATGTGGTGGGCAAGGCCGGGGGAGGTGCTACCGGCATCTAGGGGATAGGCATGGGTGAGCATCCCAAAAACATAGGACAGCCCCCATGACAAAGAATTATCTGGTCCCAAATGTCCCCACTGCTGGAGCTGGGAAGCCCTGCCTTGGGTTGAAGAAATGTGGAAGGCTGGTTTCTTAGAAACTGTCACACAGGAGGCAAGAGAAAGATGTTAAACATAAAGGAAGTTGTAGTGAGTTAAAGATAAGGATTTGTAAAATAAGTCCGCTCATTTTAATTCTTTCTGTCAAGTAGGAGTCAAGGCTTTAGTGAAGTTGGTGGGAGTGGGGAATGGGGGCAGTGAAAGGAGACGGAGCAGAGACAAAGTGAGAGAAGGTCTAGAAATGCCATTGTAGGGTGTGTATCACGAGGCAACAAGGAATAAAGAAAAGGCTTGCTCAACCTCCTGCAGCACTGCTCTCTGACACAGAAACAGGATGTAGAATGAGGGTGGGCTGAGAGCCACACTACGATCTCATGGAGTATGTACAGTAGAAATCCCAGAAGACAAGGGGTGCTGACATGATGTTGTAGCAGCATCGTGAGAGTCCACACAGTAGCTGAGTGAGCGTGGAGACGTGTAATAACAGCTGTGTGCTGAGGGGTCATGGACGGGCACCAAGTCCAGAAGAGCAGACAAGGTGTCTAGTAAATGCGTTGTTCAGTGAGGTGTGTTCTCATCCTGTCTTACCTTCTTCTGGCCCACAGGGTGTGGACATTGGCACAAGGGGAGAGTGGAGGTCCTTGGCGGCCCCTCTTGACCACATCAATCTTCATGTCCGTGGGGGCTACATCCTGCCCTGGCAAGAGCCCGCACAGAACACCCACTTAAGGTGAATGACAAGGGACAAGGCTTCTCCTTTACCTGCCAGTTAGCTCAGATCCTGATGAAGCCTGCCAATTTGTAAGCAGAGCCCTCAGACCCCGAAGGAATTTTACTACAGATTTTTGTTTGTTGGCTTGTTTGTGTTTTAAACTTTTTCAGACTTTGCGCTCTTTGAACAGTTATTAACAGATTTTAGATTTAAGTGGGTGAGATGATAGGTCTAATTGATCACACTTGAAATGGAAGTCAAACAAGGAGCAACTCAATTCATACTAGTTTTAGAAGACTCTCTGGATCTTAATTGACTCTGCTAAGAAAACCATTGCTGAAAATGTGTAAGCTGCATTGCAATTGATGCTTGAGGCTGAGATTCCTCACATACAGGACTTTAGAATTCTAGACCTAAGTCTATATAATAATTAATAATAGCTAACATCAAGTGAATGCTTGCTGTGTGCCTAGAACTATACTAATATGGAGGTTTCTATTTGGAAATTATTTATTTTTCTTAACAAAAGGGAAAAATAAACTCTGTGATGTAAATATGATTATCCCCATTTCACAGACAAGCAAGGAGTCTTCAAGTGGTCATAAGTAGTTGAGCAGGGACTAAAATCCATGTCTGTCTGACGTCCAACTAAAATTCTTAGAGCCATACTCATTTGATTCAAAAAATTCAGTTAAAAACTGAAGAACTTTGAACATTTGTAAACAAAGCTCACTCTACACGTGCTTAGGAAATTAGGTCATGAAAAAAGAAAGAGCACATCAGGATTTTTCTCACAGAACCAGTGAGTTTGCTTGTAGTTTCTTATAATACTTTTAGAGCACTTATAGACCTGCAGAGCCTTAAAGGAAAATTCTCTTAATTCATTCATTCATCCATTCATTCATTCATTCCTGACCTGAAATCAGAACTAGAACTAGATCACAAGTCTCTTGAATCCTAGTACCCAGTCTTTATACCATGGAGCACTTCCGTTACGTTTCTATGAAAACCCTTGGTTTGTGGTAGTGGTTTTGTTTTTAGCTAATTGATCTTTCCTACCTCATTGCAGCCGTCAGAAATTCATAGGCTTCAAGGTTGCCTTGGATGATGAGGGGACTGCTAATGGCTGGCTCTTCTGGGATGATGGGCAAAGCATTGGTGAGTAGGGTTGCCCTGGATTCGTGTCAATACCACTGACTAAGGGACAGGCCTGCTTTTTATCTTTTCCACATTAAAACAGTTCTGCATTCTTAAACATAGCCATTTGTTATTTCAAGTGCACAATACCTATTGTATATGATCCTTATGCCTCATGCAAATGAAACGTAGCTCTGAATCTCTCACCATTACCCAACTATACTAATTCACTGTGTGGGAAAGTTTCTTAGTAGCCACCTGAGATATACTTCCATATGCTTTATGTTCAAGGGCACATTCTCTAATCACATGGTTTACTGTCCCAATAAGAAAGGCAATGCCTCTGTCATCTGTGCTATTTACTTGAGGGGATTTTCCACTAGGAGTTTACAGGAACTGGTAAACTCTTGGGAGGAAGGCTTACATTCCATTAGCTATGTCTAAGCCGATGCTGTCCAGTGCAGTGTTGGAAATAGACTATATCTGTGTTGCCCAATACGGTAGCCATTGGCCTATGTGACTGTTGCATATTTGAAATGTGACAAGTACATCTGAGAAACTGAATTTTTAATTGTAATTAATTGTAATTTAAACAGATACATATTGCTAGTGGCTGCTATCTTGGCCAGCACAGCTCTAGAGGATAGCCAACGCCCTCTGATTGAGTGGTAAGCAAATTAGAAAGAGATAGAATATGGGGAAGAGTGAGCAAGCCCCAAAGGTAGGAGGTAGGGTGGGGATGCCTATGCTAGACATTAAGGATAAAGGACAAAGAAGTCTTTTCTATGGTTTTCCTTGGTCTCTGGAGATTGCCTTTAAACAAGGTGCCTCATACCTCTCAAAATAAGCTGACCAAGACACCAGTGTTGATGTTTGTGATTTGGGTGTACATGCACGTTTGCACACATATGTGTGCCTCTAGCAGTAGAAATCTAGAAGTTCTGAGGTGACTAGGAAGATGCTGGGAATGGTAGACCATGAGAAAGAGAAGCAGATTAAGAGTGGTATCAGGAAAATGCATTCTATGAGGTGACTCTGTTAGATGCATCTGTACACACCCATTTCAAACATTTGTGTAAATGGAGTTTGGGGGCAAAGTCTGACTGATCTCACAAAACTCTGTAAAGAAGAAAAGTGAAATGAAAAATAAAAATCACCCCTACTTTCTCAACAAGTGAGCAACTGGAATTTCAGAACACAGCTCCAGATCACGCTTACCTTGTTGCTTGTTTGCAGATACTTATGGAAAAGGACTCTATTACCTGGCCAACTTTTCTGCCAACCAGGTGAGTGTGACTGATACTATGAAGGGAGAACAGAGTTCTGTTGGCTTAGTTAGATGCTGGATATCGTAAGGGCATAAAGTACCGCCGAGAATCCCTTCCCTGTCCTTCTTGTTAATTTGCATCCTTCCCTTCCTGTAGACTTCAGAAGGAAATTTAGTATGCTCTCTGGAAGTTTTCTGTGATTAAACCAATTTATATTTCATCAGTAATTTCTTCCAGTTCACCAAGGTGCAGACAGATTGTTTTTATGTTATCTAGCCCTTGTTCCTGTGTTGCCTTAGAATGGTCTGCACAGTGACATCTCTACATGTAGAACAGAAGGTTCCTGATACCTGAGACTCTTTGTCTCCTTAGAGTTCAGGGTGAGTCTAGAGACACTGCTGGTGCTTAGCCAATGCAAAATTGGATGATAGTTGGAAGCAGGAGATAGAGGGATGAAATCATGGTCTGCATTATTCAAGGGCACAAGATGGTGACTCTCATATTGTCTTACTTCATGATCTGCATTTGTGTCTAAAAAGTTTGGGAAAATTTAAATGGATTTTGTTTATGTTTCCCCCCCCCCTCCGGTTTCTTTTTATCTCCAATTGATAGAACATGATGCAGAGTCATATAATTTTCAACAAATACATCACTGATTCAAACCCACTGAAACTGGGCTACGTTGAGATCTGGGGAGTGGGCAGTGTTCCCATTTCCAGTGTCAGCATCTCAGTGAGCAGCATGGTGATAACGCCAAACTTCACTAACGACCCTGTGATACAGGTTTGTGACCAGTGAAAAGTCCCGGTGGTATTTACCGGTCCAGTGCTAGGGCAGTTTCTGGCCACCTCCCTTCCAAATGATAGCTTTTCCTGCAGAGCACTTCAGGAAGCTCTCTGTGTTCAGTGTGTCAACAGTGGACAGCATGGAGAAGAAGGGAAAATTCCCGACTTATCATCATTTGGAATTGAGGGTCTGGATCCTTGCTTTTTCTTGTCTGCAAATTTATATAAAACTTTGTCTTTACTCCTTCACCTCGCCTCAGAGATCTACTTCCCAAACAGCTCAAACTACCATATTCCATCAAATATGACACCATCAGTTAAAGTTGCCCCATTATTCCATGTGCCACAAAGAAGGAAAAAAGGATTACAAAGTATGATACAATGCTTCATAGCATTTAAAATTTCTACTTTCAACACAGAGAGCTTTGCAAGCTTTCTTTAAATGAAGATTTATATCATTTCAATGTTAGTGATAATACAGAGGAAAATATTGGGTAGAGACATATGAACATTGATAAATCTGCATCAAAGTAATTTAGATGAGGTAGACTCTGAATGTGAAAAAATATTAGAAGTGCCTCCATAATTTCAAAAACCACTTGGGTGGTTCAGTGGGTTAAGCATCTGCTCAGGTTATGATCCCAGGGTCCTAGGCCACACGTCAGGCTCCCTGCACAGCAAGGAGTCTGCTTCTCCCTTTGTCTCTCCCCCTCCCCCTGCTCGTGCTCTCTCTCATTCTCTCTCTCTCTCTAATAAATAAATAAAATCTTTTTTTTTAAGAAAGAAAGAAATGCCTTAACCAATTTGTATCACAGATTTTTCTTTTATTATTCAAAATTTTATGTAAATATTATAAATTATCTTATTTATTATTATTTAAAAGAGAAATATGTGGCATGAATGGGCTAAGGTATTTCCTCTGTGCTATCAGAGGCATTGGGGATATATCATTTCATAAAAATTCTTTCACTAGCATCATGGGATTTTCTGAAATGTAGCAAATGCTTTATACAAGTTTTCATCCTAGCACTTTTTTGATCTTACTATCAGCCAGGATTCCTATTCTTTCCTAAAATAATCCTTAAGTGGTTTGTAGTCTATCCATTCATAATACCAATAACAGCAATGAAGTTCATGCATGCACAGACAATAGCAATTGTCATGAATGCTGCTTGGCTCACAGTAATTCTAAGGCTGTTGACTGCAAGACACATTCTGATTTCGTGGATGTTAAGTGTGGAAAATCCTGCCCCTTGGGATCAATGCAGTGTGGCATTTCCAACACCTATCCTCATGGTAAACAGATCTTTTTGGGTGTGCTTCCTTCTTCCTTTTTCCCGGACTGTTTTTCTTTCATAATTCTTTCTGATTATAAGGCCTGAAACAAAAGTTCTCCTTCAGTTATGTATTTTTTTTAACTCGTTTCCTCATATTTGTAGCTTTCTTGTCAACCAACTTCCCCAACTTTACCAAGAGCTCCTAACGGGCTTTGCCCAATTTTGTTGCTGACCCACTCCTGCACTGTCACGCTAGCTGACGTGATGGCCACCCGCAGTGACATTTTATGGAAAGCATTTGCCTAGAAAAAAAGCTGAACTGTTGAACTTTCACTGGGCAATCACCAAGTCACTATGGGGGAACAGGAAAAGGAGGAAGTCAAAGGAGAGTTCTGAGGATTGGAAATGAAGACGTCTTCTCCAATTTTCTGTGCAGTTCTTTCTCTGCAGTGGTTGCGATTGCATTATTTAGGGCCTGTTGTCTTTTCCCTGTCACTGAACAAGCTTTGTACTCTAAGGAATCCAAAAACAGCCTCCTCACCTGAAAACTTGAGGGCTGCCTTACAGCTAGGCAATGAATTGTGAAAGTAGCAGAGTGCATGTGGACCTTTGGCTTGTATCTGATTTGTATGAGTGCAGGAAATTTCAATCACCAGATGCCCACTCCTTTTCCTTTGGTTCCCAACAGGTGTTAAGCATTGACGTGACCAGCAGAGACATCAGCCTCCATAATTTCATTTCACTAACGTGGAGAAGCACTCTGTGAATTTTTAGAGAAAGATCTTAATTACAAACAGCTTTGGAACTACTTGTATCTTATGCTTATAAAATTATTGTGTGTTGTTAATTCATTCATGCTCAGTATGGGTAAAGTATTTTGTTAATTTTGTCATATATTTTGTCTGTGTCTTGGCCCTGTGGTATGGGCCATAAGGAAATGTGAGAAATCAATGGGTTGTTTTCCTATCTCTGTGTGATGAACATGGTACTGATGGCTCCTCATATAATATCTACTGAAGATGAACTGGGTCCACGATGAAGGGGTGTGAGTGTGTGTGTGTGCGTGTGTGTGTGTGGGTGGGTGGGTGGGTGTGTAATCAGGGAATGGGCCCCACTCTTGCTAAATACACAAGAAAAAGCTTGCCAGGACAGTTCCAGGTCCGGGGGTTGACTAATGCCTCAAGAAAGTATTCAGAAAGAACATCTGCTAGTTGGTTTTAGGGAGAGGGGAGCAATAGGCTGAGAGCATGATATAAGGGGAAAGCGGGGAAACACAGGAAAGGTTAGCAGGAAAGATGAGAGGAAACAGAAGATGGTGATAAAAATGATCATGACAAGTAAGAAGAAAACACAAAAATCTAAGGAATAGTAGCCTCATGGGAAGGAGACAAGAAGGGCCAACTCACGTGAATGCAAGAAGACAGGTGGGGGAATACAGAATATGGGAATAGAGGTGAGGATGAGATTGAAGCAGGCAAAACTAAAGGAAGGAGTTTGAATGTAAAAAAATGGAACTTATTTTTGCAGTGCTTTGCTTCAAAATGTGTAAATCTTATTTCTTTGCTCTGTGCCTAACATGTATAACCATAGTTCACACAAACGCATGCAACTTAAATGCCAGAGAAAAATAAAACAAGCAAATTTACAAGAGATTTGGAATTTTATGATATTTTTACCCTGGGTAACCTACCTTTGGGGTTAAGGCTTCTTGTTGGGAAAACCCTTGTAAGTGTGTCTTGTTGTCTTTGGCATCAGAGTTCTTGCGGTCTAACCCACGGATGGAACAATCAGATTTATGATTATCCACCCTTTCTCTCACACCTCTGGCATGGGTTTTTCTTAAGATTCAGGTTTGTGGAAGCCTGTACTTGGGTGGTGGTGGTTGTTTTACTCATTGTAGCAACTGGCAAAATGTCTGATAAAATGTCACCTGGCAAAAACAGAATTTTCATCACGATTGGTTAAAACCTGAAATGGTTAAGATTTGGGATAAAGAAATGACTTATTAGTGTTCAACATGCATATTTACTTTTAGTATTCCTTGAATAATGAGTGTATTGGAAACAAGTGTATATACTTCCCTAAGTCTTTTTCTTTCTTTTTTAAACACCAGGAATGCATACTATTTTAAATAAATCTGATTATATTAAAATACATTTACATGAATGTTTTAAAAATTTAATATAGTAACACATGAGGCATTTTTTTTCTGTACCATTCCTATGTTCTTTTCTTTTTTCTAATTTTTTTGTTATTACTATATCTTTTTTTTTAAGTCTCATGCTTTTTTTTTTATTATGTTATGTAGTCACCATCTAGTACATCATTAGTTTTTGATGTAGTGTTCCATGATTCATTGTTTGCGTGTAACATCCAGCACATGAGGCATTTTTAATGATCACATTAAATAATTAAGATCTAGCAGTGGGCTTCATAGTGTCATAATTTCCACTGATGATCAGCATAAACAATATTTTGAGATATCTACTATAGTTTTCATAATGTGATATGAAAATATCTGTGATTCTATTTTTGAGAGACTCGTGTACTGCTAACATGACTATGCTCTGCTATCTACATTTATAATCTAAGAAAATGCTAAATTTCACTTAGAAATTAGTGAACAAAGAAGTATTTTTCCCATCAGTATTTGCAGATTCCTTAAGTTATACTCCTTGGAGCTCTGGGGATCCTAATTCAAGAATTCCTAGATTAAGACATGTCTGCTTCCCAGCCTTCAGTTTAGTGACTGGGTCCCTATGTAGCTGTAATAGTTTTAAGAGTTCCCAAGCCTCAGTCAGTCACCTGCCTTGAATTCATTCATCCTTTTGACTTTTAAACAGCCAGTTTCTTATGGACATGAAGACTTTCCATGTAAGACTGAAAAGATTCTTAGCAGCTCTGGGAAGAGTGTCAGTGAAGGAATTGGGTATGTGGCTCCCTTAGTTTCTTTTTCTGAGCAGAGCTGTCCTCTAAGTATATGGTTGCATCCCGCCTTGCCCCATCACATATGTTTGGTCTACTGGTTGAGCATTTTCTGCTGCTTTCATTTGAATGAAAAGAACTCAGAAGCAATCTTTAGGGTCAGGGACTTGGTTAAGTCACTTTGTCACTCTGGGATCATGCCTCCTCATCTGCAAACTTCTAGTGTCAGAGTAAAGCTGTGATATCCAAACTCTGGAAAGGGGCTCTGCAGTGCTCTCTGGGAGAGGGAAGAAGGCGGATTGGCAGGGATCTGAGCTCCCCACCCTGGCTTCAGTCATTTACTCAGTTACATACTGGAATTCTATTTGAATAAAGAATTTTAGATACAGAGACTGTATCTAATCTAATCTAATCTAATCTAAAAAACTCATTTTTTCCATTGGATATTCTTTCCTGCTTTGTCGAAGGTTAGTTGACCATAGAGTTGAGGGTCCATTTCTGGGTTCTCTGTTCTGTTCCATTGGTCTATGTGTCTGTTTTTGTGCCAGTACCATGCTGTCTTGATGATCACAGCTTATTATAATATAGCTTAAAGTCAGGCATTGTGATGCCACCAACTTTGGTTTCTTTTTCAACATTTCCCTGGCTATCCGGGGTCTTTTCTGATTCCATACAAATTTTAGGATTGTTTATTCCAGCTCTGCAAAAAATGTCAGTGGTATTTTGATAGGGATTGCTTTGAATGTGTAGATTGCTCTGGGCAACATAGGCATTTTAACAATGTTTATTCTTCCAATCCATGAGCATAGAGAGTTTTTCCATCTTTCTAGGTATTCCTCAATTTCTTTCGTAAGTGTTTTGTAGTTTCTAGAATACAGGTCCTTTATCTCTTTGATTAGGTTTATTCCTAGGTATCTTACGGTTTTTGGTGCAATTGTGAATGGGATCAATTCCTTAATTTCTCTTTCTTCAGTCACATTGTTTGTGTATAGGAATGCCACTGATTTCTGTGCATTGATTTTGTATCCTGCCACATTGTGAATTGCTGTATGAGTTCTGGCGATTTTGGGGTGGAGTCTTTTGGGTTTTCCACATAAAATATCATGTTATTTGCGAAGAGTGAGAGTTTGATTTCTTTGCCAATGAGACTGGACCATTCTCTTACACCATACACAAAGATAAACTCAAAATGGATGAAAGACCCAAATGTAAGACAGGAATCCATCAAAATCCTAGAGAAGAACACAGGCAGTAACCTCTTTGACCTCGGCTGCAGCAACTTCTTGTAAGACATGTCTCTAAAGGCAAGGGAACCAGAAGCAAAAATGAACTATTGTGACTTCATCAAGATAAAAATCTTCTGCACCACAAGGGAAACAGTCAACAAAACTAAAGACAACCTACAGAATGGGAGAAGATATTTGCAAATGACATAACAGGTAAAGGGCTGGTATCCAAGATCTATAAAGAACTTATCAAACTCAACAGCCAAAAAACATATAATCCAGTCAAGAAATGGGCAGAAGACATGAACAGACACTTCTCCAAAGAAAACATACAAATGGCCAACAGACACATGAAAAAATGCTCCACATCGCTTGTCATCAGGGAAATACAAATCAAAACCACAATGAGATACCACCTTATACCAGTTAGAATGGCTAAAATTAACAAGGCAAGGAACAACAAATATTGGTGAGGATATGAAGAAAGGGGAACCCTCTTCCACTGTTGATGGGAATGCAAGCTGGTATAGCCACTCTGGAAAACAGTATGGAGGTTCCTCAGGAAGCTAAAAATAGAGCTACCCTATAACCCAGCAATTGCACTACTAGATATTTACCCCAAAGATACAGATGCAGTGAAAAGAAGGGGCACCTGTACCCCAATGTTCATAGCAGCTATGTCCACAATAGCCAAACTGTGGAAGGAGCCAAGATGTCCTTCAACAGATGAATGGATAAAGATGTGGTTCATGGAGTGCCTGGGTGGCTCAGTCGGTTAAGCGTCTGCCTTCGGCTTAGGTCATGATCCCAGCATCCTGGGGTTGAGCCCTGCATCAGGCTCCTTGCTCTGTAGGGAGCCCTCTTCTTCCTCTCCTCCCCACTTATACTCTCTCACTGTCTCTCCTTCTCTCTCTCTCTCAAATAAATAAATAAAATCTTTAAAAAAAAAAAGATGTGGTTCATATATACAATGGAATATTACTCAGCCATCAGAAAGGATGAATACCTACCATTTACATCTACATGGATGGAATTGGAGGGTATTATGCTAAGTGAAATAAGTCAATCAGAGAAACACAATTACATCATGATTTCACTCACATGTGGAATATAAGGAATAGCGCAGAGGATCATAGGGGAAGGGACGGAAGATTGAATGCGAAGAAATCAGAGAGGGAGACAAACCATGAGAAACTCTTGACTCTGGGAAACAAACTGAGGGTTGTGGAAAGGGAGGTGGGTGGGGTGATGGGGTAACTGGGTGGTGGGCATTAAGGAGGGCACGTGATGTGATGAGCACTGGGTATTATATGCAACTAACAAATTGTTGAACACTATATCAAAATATAATGATGTACTATATGTTGGCTAATTGAATTTAAATTTAAAAAAGAATTTTAAGTATATATGTAATATACATATACATATATGCTTAATATATAAAAGTCTATATAATATATACACTTAAATTTTTTATTCATGTGGAATGTATATATATCATATACATTTCATATATCATATTTAATTAAGACATCTGAAAATCAGTACACCAAATGAGCAGTTCTACAAATATTTTGGATCCAGAACGCCTTTATACTCTTAAAAATTTTTGAGGATTCCAAAGCTTTTGTACATGGGGTTATATCGATATTTATCATATTAAAAATTAAAATAGTTAACTGTACACCCAAAACGAATATTATACATATGTTAACAACTGGAATTTAAATAAAAACTTGGGAAAAAGAATAAGAACAATTACACATGGAGCCATGTACACTGTGGCTACCTTGAAGCAGACCTTGTAACATGGACCTACACTTGTAACTCCTGGCCAGCTATTACGGGAAAGGTTGGAGTCTTTTTGAGATATTCTCTCTCCCCAAGACCACATAATTTCACTTTATCTCTTTGTAGGTATGCCAAAAAAATTAAAAAAAAAATAACAATCTGAAACCCTTTAACTTAAGAGGAAGAAAATTTATTCCTTTTCTTATTAAAAGCATCCTTGATATAATATTAATTATCATAGATACCTACAAAGACAAGGTTGTGTTGGCCTTGGCAGATATGGTCCAAGTGTCAGTACCTTTCGCTTCTTGTCATTACTGCAATATCATTGAGATCTTTGCATCTTGCCTTGGAGGATGGTGCTTTGAAAGTTAAGGGTCATGCATATTTTTGGTTTCTGACTTGATGATTCAACCATCTGCTTGCTTTGATTACTTTATAAATTCTGCCAAGAACAAACTTCACCATGCCTTCTTACTAGTAAACAACTGGAAGATACTGGGTTGCATGCTTGTTTCTTTTCTTCAGAATGTCTCTTTTTCATTGGTCAACACAAGCATATGACGCAAAATCTTCCAGGTGCTAGTTAGCAAGAAGGGATTGCAAAGTTAGCTAATTTCTGCACTTTAGGAAACAGATTATAGCTGGGATTGTCAGTTAGCACTGAAATGTGAATGATGTCATAAGTGAGCATAGGATGTGGGGAGCTAAGGGTAAATTATCTCACAAAGAATAGAATGATCTTATGTAGTAATAAATCTCCTTTCTTTATCTTTTCCCAAGATATTGTCCCAATTTGAAATGAGATCCGCGTACATTTTCCCTCTAACAAAGGCTTTCTTTTACTGGAGCAAAAGATAAGGTGCTTATGTCATTCCTGAAGTTCCTGAAGTAGAAACCAAGTTTCTGTGTGTGTGTGTGTGTGTGTATGCTTGCCATTCACTGAGCATTTAAAGTAAACATGGACTATTATGGCTACTGTATTACTTATGGATCTTGGATGCCATTGAAAGATTGCATGCCCTCATATATTGTTATATATAGGATATATAACTGTATGCCCTCATATATTATTATATATAGGATATATAACTGTGTACCCTCATATATTGTTATATATAGGATATATAACTGTGTACCCTCATAGATTGTTATATATAGGATACATAACTGTATACCCTCATATACTGCTGGTGGGAACGTAATATGTTGCCTGCCACCATTTTGGAAAATGCAATTCTTCATAAAGTTAAAGATAGAGTTACCATATGATCCAGAAATTTCACTCTGAGGTGTATCCCCAAAGAATTGAAAATATATGTCCACACAAAAACTTGTACATGCATGTTCATAGCAGCATTGCTCCTAATAGCAAAAAAAGTAGAAACAACCCAAATGTACATCAATTGATGAGTATATAAACAAAATGTAATGTATTGATGTAATGAATATCATCCGGCCATAAAAAAGAATAAAACACTGATACCTGAGGGTGCTTAATACCTACAACAATATGGTTGAATTTTGAAAACATTATGCCAAGTGGAAGAAGTCAGACACAAAAGGCTGCATATTGTATGATTCTATTTATATGAAACGTTCAGAATAGGCAAATCCATACAGATAGGAAGTGGATTAGTGGTTGCAGGGATTGGGGAGAGGAGAATGGGGAGTGACCTTGAATGAGTGATGGCTTTCTTTTGGAATGATGAAAATGTTCTGGAATTAGTGGTGATGATTGCAAAACTCTGTGAATATACTAAAAACCATTGAACTGTATACTTTGCAAGGGTGAATGTCATGGCATGTGAGTTATATTTCATTACAAAAGTAACACACTTTAGCTAGCTTAAGAATAAAAATGAGTCTTGAAAGATATTGGTGACTCACTGAAACTCCAGGAGGGCTAGAGTGTCAGGTTTGTAGGCTATGTGGCTAGGTACACCAGCCTGATTACCTTGTGGGAGGTTCCACTGCCATGGCCCTTAGCACATGTCTGGCAGCTTGTACTCCCAGTACTGAGCATAGGATGCTGCTAGGTCCCCAGTCCCTGCTGCCTCCGAAACAGTGCCTCTTTACCATCCTGGATTCCACAGGCACATCTCATTGGCCGAGCACAGACCACCGGCCTCTACCTTGGCTGAAAGGGAGATTGTGAAAGAGAATTTCTAACCTCTTACTTAGGGGAGGGGGGAGGGGAGGCAGAATTCCCAGGGTGGAAAGTTCCTTAAATATTAGACGTTTTTTAAAGGTGCCGAAAAGTCAAAGAGCATGACAAATTTCCAGTAGAGGTGTCTTCCCACTTCAAGATTATATAATGTCTAGTTTGATGGTACTTATTTTATTGAGAATAATTGGTGGGGATGCTTATTTAAATTAATGGAAAGCTGAGTTACTCAAGAGAACTTTGGGAGACAAAATGGAAAAAGGAACAATGTGGGTGAACCAAGCAAGAGCTATTCCTTTTTTCATTTACTTATTCAACAAATAGCTGTATGTTTATGTTGGGCAGAGTGCTAAGCACAGGAGCTGTAGGTATGACTGGAGATGGCCAGCTCCCTGAACACTTTAGGCTGCGTGGACAGACAAGCAAGTATAATGTAGTGTGACAAGCAAAGTAATTGGATATGAACAGGAACACAGAAGAAGCATAACTATTAGAATAAAACCCCACCTTCCTCTTTTATTAACAAATGGAGCTTTCTCTAAGTCACAGGGAAAGCAAGGGCCCTTTATGGTTAGCTGGAAAATGCACTCCTATCCTCCAATTGCCATAAATTTACAGGGCAATAAATCGATCCTGGCAGAAGCTGGCTACATCAGCCTTGTCACCTTTGCTCAGTGTTCCTCAAGAACTACTGAGGGATAGACACAGCAAATAAAGGGATACGGCTATGAGGTGAGTACTTCTCTCCATGCACATGGTGGCTTTAAATAAGTAGTGCTCTTTTTTTCTTTTAAATGTCCCTGTCTGCTTTGCTAAATGATCTGGACAACTCACACTTTTCTTCTGGACCTGATATTTTCTTCCTTTTCCACAGACTATGAGGAGTGGGGATGAGATAGTGCATGGAGTCACAGGCTGACTGGACAGGAGAGGTGTGTGTGTATGCGTGTGTAACAGATGGGGAGGGTCGAATGCAAGACGTTCCTTTCTCACGGGGAGAAAACAAGGAAAGAATTAACAGATAGGGTACTTCCGGAAGCTAGCTGAAAGTGATGGATTGGGAAGACAGTAGAGGCATCTCTTTGTGGAGAGGGAAATGGTATATGATCATTAAGGTCTTTAATAATAACCTGGATTTTAATTATCCTAAAATTGTGTTTGATATAAAAAAGTGGCTGAGTCAGGAGGGTTTCTAAGTAGGAGAGACTTTCTACCTTTATGAATCCCCATCTACCTGCTCTCTACCAGAATGCCAATAGTTCCTGTGGCAGGAAAATACCTGGGGCTGCCCCCAGAGTCTTCCGAACTTCCTGAGCCACCGGTGTTGAGCCTGCTTCCCCCTCCTTGCTCCCCCCAGGAGGATTCAGGAGCTTTGGAAGAAGTAGCTGCTTTGGGTTTGTAGAGGCTGGGAAGGAAATTCTCATGGAGAGACACAATGCTTGGAGAAGGGAAGCTGTCACTCAGCTTTGCTGTGGTAGTGAGTCCTGGGCTGCATGTATAAGTAATGAAGTCAGGTATGGCAAGCATACCTGAGGGGTTGGTCCCTCAGACTTCTTTCACTGCCTGAAATTCTACCATTAGAGATCCAGCCTCTAGATATGTAAGCTCTGAGGTCTAGGAGACATTGTGGAGAGAGCGTGAATTCTCAAAGACTAGTTTAAGAAGCAGAGTCTCAGTGCTTGCCTCAGTCATACCACTAACCATGGTTAGGCAAAACCCCTTAACATTGACATAAAATGTGAATCATAATGCCTGCCTGGTCAACTTTGATGTAGGGGTGTCATAGGAATATAATATTATGTATTATATATATGTCTTACGGGGATTAGAGTAAACCTTTGAATAATTTAGAGGAGAGACACCTGATAGATTTAGGCTAATAGGAAAGAATAGTGAATATATTCCAACTTCAATTCCAAACCCCAATCCTAACTCTGCCCTACCTTGGCAAATTATCTGTAGATCCTTGCTCCTTACCCCTATTTCAAAATTAAGGTGCTTTTTTACTCGGCTTATTACACATTAATCAAAAGCCTGCCTCAATTAAAAAGTGAAACTATACGCATATGGCAATGCTTATAGAAATGGTCTTGGCATTGGGCCAGGGCTGAGAAGAGCAGGAGTGCAGGGAAATGCGAAGTTAAAGGAGAGGCAAAGTAAGAAAAAAAGAAAATTCTTTATTTACATGGATTTACCGATTATTACTGCACAGTTGTTTGTTTGGTACGGCTGGAACATAAGGGAGAGAAGAGGCAGGCCACACAGGCATAGGAGATGTCATGAAGACCTTTGATTACAAAGCTGAAGAGTTTGCATTTTATTTGGAGAACCACTGAGGACCTGAGTATAGGAAAACCAAATAACCTTGTTTGTGCAGTAGAAAGATTAATCCATCTGCCAATTGGAAGCAGGGAGCCAGTGGGGAAGTTGTGGTCACAGTTCAGGCCAAAAATAATGGCTTGACTAAAGCATTTCCAGTAGGGATGGAGAAGAAGATACAGATCTGAAAGATATTGGGGAAGGAGTCTGACTGAACTGGTGACTGGCTGTGAGAAATGCAAAAAAGAGAGAAGTAAAAAAAGTTATGTAGATTTTTTAATGAAATTGTGATTCTGTTCCTCAAGATATTAATTATTGAGGAGAGGCCAACTGGGCAGAATTGGTGGAAGTTAGGACTGGGGTGTGGGGAGCGGTGAACACATGTTCAAATGTGTTGAATTTGGTTAAGTGTGTGGGACATCCAGGTGAGATATCTAATAGGCAGTTGCGCATATAAATCTGAATCTCTGGGCTAGAAATACAGATTGCATTGCCCTCGGGTGTTATATGAAGTCATATGAGTGGTGGAGCTTGCTAAAAGAGAGAGGATGGTGGACCTATGTTGAAAATATAGGGAATATCAATATCTTAATGAAACAGGGGACTAAAAGAAAATTGGAGGAGCCAGAAAAGTAGGTGAAAACCAAGATTAAATGATAATCAAGGAATCCAAACATGGAGAAATTTAAAGAGGAAGGAATGGTTGATAGTGCTGGGTGATTAAGAGAGTGCCCATTGTATTCAGCAGCTAAATCACTGGTGACCTTGGCAGGGGGAGTTTCAGTGGAATGCAAGAAAACAGAAGCCATGCCAGTAATATACAAGGAAGGTAATGCAGACAGTGTGCCATTATCTTTTTGGAAAGTTAGCTATAAGAGGAAAACGAAAGTTATAATGGTACCTAGAGAAAGACACAGAATAATCACCAGAGTTTAGGGTGACTTTGAGGGGAAAGAGCACATTCAGAGGGAGAGGTTGATAATGCAAGGAAGAGGAAGGATAATTGGTGGAACAAGATTTTTGAGAAATTCAAAGTGTGTGAGATCTACAGAATACATACAAGGGTTATCCTTAGACAAGAGGAGGGAAATCTCTTCAGTTGAGAAGAGGGGGAAAAAATAAGAGTTTACCTAGATACAGATAAATTTCATAGAAATGCTTGGGTTGAGAAGCAGGTATATGGAATAGTTTCTGCAAAATTGTTGTTTCGTTTGTGACGTTGGAGATGATATTGGCTGAGAGTAACAGCATACGTGACAAAGGTTGGGGCTTGAAAACAAGGATCAATGTTTGAAATTTCTCCTGTGAAAAATGGGAGAAGGTGCCAAGATTGTCAGTCAGCTTTAAGGCCCAGTATATTTGTCAGATTATGAACCCAGTGGCATCTACGTTGGGCTGAGTGCATAAACTCGGAAGGCAGAAGTTTGGATCAATGGTTTCATTGTATAGATTCAGTTAGCAGACGAGGGAGCAAGGAAGATGAGAGAAATAATAGCTGCTGAAGACTACATCAGGGAATGATAACAGCCAGGAGGCCAGGAGGGACTAAGAGATTAAGAGGGAGTGGAACAGAACAGAAGCCTCAGTGGATCCAAGAATAAACAATGCAATAAGAGGGTAAAAGGGGATGGGCTTCTGCCCAGTAAGTAGGAAGTAGAGGCTTAGAGTTCAGAAATGGAACAATTCTGGAGGGTGGTAAGTTCCAGGGAGTAGCCAGTGTGCAGCCATGGTGGGAAGAGTGCTGAAGATGGTGGAAAGTTGGTCAAGGAATGACATGGTGAGGGCCATCATGAGGTTGTGAGGCATATGTATAATGTGAGATTTGCTATAATTGCAGCATAAGCTTGGGAGTACCTCCAGAATCTGACTTCTGGAGATGAAGAAATACACATCCAAATAGCTAAAATGCCCACCTATTGGTAGGCAAGCCAGGACAAGAATGAATGTTCTTTGGTTCCCAGTTCACTACACACTCCAATACACCAAATATTTTAAAACTTGGGTCTATGTATGCATGATTGGCAAGGTTACAGTGAGCCACCAAATCTACATGGGTTTGTGTGCTGTGACCACGCAAGCAAGCATTGTGCTGGAGATCAGGATTAGGTTCATTTTTGTTACCAGAGACTTAACAGGATTAGTCACTTCTAAATAATTAAACATCTTGCCATCATGGCGTGAGAATTGGAATAAGAAGATTGGATTCAGGTTTTGTTACTTTTTCTCTCCCTGAGTGTACCCTCCACTCTGCTGCCCAGGGTGGGTGTGAGGATCAAAGTGGCATCTAAAAAGGCTTTGTGAGGCACCTCATTGCCTCATCTCTCTCCTGTACTCTGTTCCACTCCTCCCTCTCTACTTTCAGTTCTTTATGTTTGAAATATTCTTTCCTTGGACAATACTCAACCCTCTGCAGACAAAAAAGGCAAAGGCTCTAGAGGTGTTGGATGCACAGACTAGAGTAATTGTAAACACCGTGAGGAGTGGAAACCAGTATTCTTTGGATTATGTAAGGAGGAAAGCTTGTAATCAAGTCATCTTGCAAATGAATTCACATTATAATCATGATGCCTTTTGGATTGATGGAGCTTTGTGGTTTGTTTAAATCCCATTATCTGTGTCCATCTAGATGGCAAGGAAACTCAATATATTGGAAGTCCTTCTGATCATCTTCTCCCTAACTGTACTGGCCGTAGACATCTTCTTGATGTTTTTGGTGTTAAGGAAAGGTAAGGAGGATGCTTGTGGTTTTGGGTTTGGAAGGATTACATTCCTTTGCTCTTCAGCATGGCACCACAATGCATCACTCAAAATCCACATCCACCAATTTCAGTCAAGCTTCAAAAGACATGTTTTCTTTTTCTACAACAAAACCTTGAATGCCAGTGACATTCAGGGTCTCCCAAGTCCCATTTGATGAAGTATTAACAAGAAGCAAAATTAGGCTTATCAGATGTCTGTCCGTCAATCCAGTCATGAAGTAGTAGAGCCTTCAAGGAGAAAGAACAGTTGAGGTAACAGTGCCCAATCCCACTACATTATGAAAAAGGAAATTAGGTTGCAACAAGTTGATTAACTTGGCTTAAATATATCAATTACAATTAGCCTCCAGCCCATATTCTGATTGAAATAGCTATGATTTCTTCATCAATACCTTCGAAACTGTTCTCTTTCACACAGAAGCATCCAATAGAATGCTTTGTCCTCCATGCTCACAATACTCAAATAATAAAATAATAGTGTGTAATATAAAAATCTATCCCCAATTAAAACAGAATCTGAGGTTTATTTTGGTTGCTAAAGCTCATGTTATACATGCAGATTAAGTGTGCATTGAAAAGAAATTGTGCTGATAGCAGAACCCTACCTACTCAATCTCTCTTCACCACTCTCCACAGTAAACATTAGGGTGCTTTCTAGGAGCAACTATGTCTTTGAAAGAGGATCTGAAAACCATTGATATAAGCTATTTTTAGCCTATTACTATTTTTTCCCTATTAAACTTTGGGTAACAAGTCCCATGAGATTATTGTCCAACGTACGTGAATAAGTAGTTTCTTTTAGTCAACATAAAACTAGATCTTCACGGGGCGCCTGGGTGGCTCAGTCGGTTAAGCATCTGCCTTGGGCTCAGGTCATGATCTCAGGGTCCTTGGATTGAGCCCCGCATCAGGCTCTCTGCTCAGCCGGGAGCCTACTTCTCCCTCTCCCTCTGCCCCGCCCCCTGCTTGTGATCTCTCCCTCTCTCTCTGTGTCAAATAAATAAATAAAATCTTTAAGAAAAAAACCCCTATATCTTCACACCTACATTTAGCTGAAACCACACTCTAATTCATGCAGAGTAGTCAATTCCACTTACACCTGTTCTATATATTAGGCTTCTTTCAAGATGCTTTTTGAAGATACGCTTCCATGAATTGAAAAGGAGGGTTTATTTATTTATTTATTTATTTATTTATTTATTTATTTATTTTTATTGTGGTAAGAACAGTTAACATGAGGTCTACCCTCTTAATAGATTCTTAAGAGTACATCAGGCACGATTATTCATAGGCACGATGTTGTACATCAGATCTGTAGAACTTACTCGTCTTGCATAACTGAAACTTTACATGTTGATTAGCAACACCCCATTTCCCCCTCCCCCCCTGGCCTTGGCAACTATAATTCTAGTCTTTTCATCTGTGAATTTGACTATATTAAATACTTCATATAAATGGAATCATGCAGCATCCGCCCTTCTGTAACCAACTTATTTCACTTAGCAGGTTCATCCATGTTGTTGTAAATGACCAGATTTCCTTCCTTATCTTACAGCTGAATAATATTCTGTTATATGTATATATACCACATTTTCTTTATCCATTCATTGGTTGATGGACGCCTGGGTCGTTTTCACATCTTGGTTATTTGTGGATAGCACTGAAATCAACATGAGAATGCTAGTATCTCTTTGAGGTTTTGATTTCAATTCTTTGAATTCTTTGAATACATATCCAGCAGTGGGATTGTTGGATCATATGGTGGTTCTATTTTTTTTTTTTAAGATTTTATTTATTTATTTGAGAGAGAGAGAGAGAGACAGCGAGAGAGGGAACACAAGCAGGGGGGAGAGTGAGAAGCAGGCCTCCCGCGGAGCAGGGACCCCGATCCGGGGCTCGATCCCAGGACCCTGAGATCATGACCTGAGCCGAAGGCAGAAGCCCAACGACTGAGCCACCCAGGCGCCCCTGGTGATTCTATTTTGAATTTTTTGAGGAAATTAATATTTCCTCTGTACTGTTTTACATAGTGGCTGCACCAATTTGCATCATTCCCACCATTAGTATACAAAGGTTCCAATTGTTCCACATTCTCACTCACACTTATCTTTTTTTTTTTTTTTTTAATAATAGCCATCCTAAGATGTGAGGTGATATCTCGTTTGGCTTTTGATTTAAATTTCCCTGATGATTAGTGATATTGAGCTTCTTTTCTGTCGGCCATTTGTGTGTCTCTAGAGAAAAGCTTATGGAAGTCTTTTGCCCATTTTTTAATCAGATTCTTTTTGTTTGTTTTTACTATTGTGTTGTAGGCATTCCTTATATATTTTAGAATTTTGCCCATTTTCAGATAGATGGTTTGCAAATATTTTCTCCCCCATCCTTTATGTTACCTTTTCATTCTGTTGATGGTTTCCTTTGCTGTGCAGAAGCTTTTTAGTCTGATGTAGTCCCATTTGTCCATTTTTGCTTTTGTTGTATGTGGTTTTGGTATCATATCCATGAAATTCTTGCCAAGACCAATTTCATGAAGTGTTTCTCACATGTCTTTTTCTAGGAGTTTCATGGTTTCTTTTTTTTTTTTTAAGATTTTATTTATTTATTTGACAGATAGAAAGAGCACAAGCAGGGGGAGCAGCAGGCAGAGGGGGAAGCAGGCTCCCCACAGAGCTAGGAGCCCAATGTGGGACTTGATCCCAGGAGCCCAGGATCATGACCTGAGCCGAAGGCAGATGCTTAACCGACTGAGCCACCCGGACGTCCCAAGGAGTTTCACAGTTTCAAGGGTCTTACATTTAAGTCTTTAGTCCAATTTTAAAATAAATTTTTAGGGGCGCCTGGGTGGCTCAGTCGGTTAAGTGGCTGCCTTCGGCTCAGGTCATGATCCCAGGGCCCTGGGATCGAGCCCCACATCGGGCTCCCTGCTCAGCAGGGAGCCTGCTTCTCCCTCTCCCTCTGCTGCTCCCCCTACTTGTGCTCTCTCTCTCTCTTTCAAATAAATAAATAAAATCTTAAAAAAATAAAAAATAAAAATAAAATAAATTTTTATTTAAGTATATATACATAAACAAGTATAGAGCCATAAATGTAGGAGAGTTGTTTTGAGGTCTTTTTTGAACAGAAACAAAAGTACTAAAGGGCACCTATTAGGCCCACAGTAACTGTTGACTCAAGCTTCAAATGGAATTCTGGGTGTTGACTGGCTCATGGAACCTGCTAAACTGGATCCTATTTCTGATGTTACATTGGAGGGTGGCAGGGGTGGGGTTGGGGTTCACAAAGGTGACAAAAGCTGAAGTAAAAATAGCCAATGTTGAGCGAAGGTCTTTATTCAAATGGGGACAATAATACTGTCCCAGTTTACCTCACAGATGGCTGAAAATGAGTGGGGAAAGAAGCAAAAAATAAACAAAAAACAAATGTGTGGGGTACAGGAAAACCACATGTAAAAAAATAATTCTGGATACCTACCTGACATTACATATGACAATTAGCTCAAAATGGATCAAAACTTGAAATGTAAGAGTCAAACCTGTAAAATTCTAAGAAGAAAACATAAATATTTTGACCTTGGGTTAGGCAACAGTGTCTTAGATATAACACTGAAAGCATAACAACCAAGGAAAAGATAGGCAAATTTTACTTAAAAAAATTATGCTTTAAAGGTCACCGTCAAGGAAGTGAAAAGACAGTCCACTGGATGGGAAAACATATTTGCGAGTGATATATCTGATTCTTGTATCCAGCATATATAAAGAAATCTTACAATTCAAAACAAAAAAGAAAAATAATCCAGTTTTTAAAGTGAGCAAAGGATTTGAACAGACATTTCTTCATAGAAGACCTACAAATGGCCAATATGTCATGAAAAGATGTTCAGTATCAGTTTTGGGGAAATGCAAATCAAAATCAAATGTCTTCACACCCACTAAAATGTCTATCTTGAAAAAGACAGACAAAAACAGTTGTTGAGGATGTGGAGAAATTGGAACCCTCACACACAGCTGGTGGGGTTGTAAAATTGTGCAGTCCCTTTGGGAAAGAGTTTGTCAGTTCCTCAAAAATTTAAAGATAGAGTTAATCGTATTACTTAGCAATTCTATTGCCAGATATATAACCAAGAGAATTCAAAACATACGTTCACACAAAAACCTGTATGTGAATGTTCATTGTAAAATTCTATGCAATAGTCAAAAAGTGGAAACAACCCAAATGTACGTCAACTTTGGAATGGATTTTTTAAAGGGTTATATATACATACTGTGGTTATGAATCACCCATAAAAAGGAATGAAGTACTTGTTACATGCTGCAACATGGATGAGCCTTGAGAACATTATGCCAAGTGAAAGAAGCCAGACACCAAAGACCACATAGTTTATGATTCCATTTGTATGAAATATTTGGAATAGGCAAATCCACAGAGACAGAAAGCAGATTAGCATTTGCCAGAGACTGGGAGAAGAGGGGGATGGGGAGTGACCATTAATGGGTACATGCTTTCTTTTTGGGGGGATGAAAATGTTCTGGAATTAGATAGTGGTGATTGGTTGCACAACTTTGTAAAATCCTGAAAGCCATTGAATTGTACACTTTAAAAAGGTGAATTTTATGGCATGGTATGTGAATTATATCTCAATAAAAACCAACCAAACAAAAGGCAAATGTATTTAGCACTTGTATGCACATGTAGATATTGGCTGCTAGTAATCATTGACTGGAGAATTGGCTGAAAGTCTATAACTTTCCCTGCATCCTTCCTGGAATTGTGATTGCACTACAGATGTCCAACTTTTCCCTTTAATTCCTATGCAGAGACTGCATTTGTTCCAGAGTGCCCAGAGATCCCCGAATCAGAGAGGATAGACTGTGCTCCAGGCCAGGTGGTGACAGAGGTCAGAGAAGTGGGCTCCCTGCTATCGGTCTGCTGGGTTTTATTTAAAAGAAAGGAGTATATGAAGTGGGAAGAGGGTGGTGGTGGAGGGGATTGTGGGCCTCTGATTCATTTGAAGTCATTTCTTTCTTGCCTTATTAAAATAACCAGCAACACTGTGGAAGTGGGGGAAGCAGGATAGGGTAAAGGGAAGAGGAGGAGGGACTCAGTGAGTGTTGGCTCATGGGGTCTCAAGTCCAAAGTCGAGGGGGAAATCCCAGCATTGCTAAATGTGTCATATGTGTGATTCCAAGGCTAGCCATGGGAAGGTGAAATGTTTGTGGGCTAGACCATTTATTCCTTAAGAATAGAGGCCATCAAGCACATATGGATGACTGAGTCAGTCACTTGTAGAACTCCAGTGACTTGTTATAACAAGAGCCTTCTAAAATCAGTGTCAAACAGATCACTAAATTCCATTCCTGAAATGGAATTACCTTACCCTACCTGTTAACTAACTAGAATTTAAATAAAAACTTGAAACAAACAAAAACCAAGAAACCAAAAATAAAATCATGTATTGGCAACAGATTCTCCGAAATGAATGTGTGCTAAAGAACGTAGATTTTCTCCCTGAGTAGCTATCACAAGGATATCAACTATTTGAACACTGCTTAATTGTAACTTATGACTTTATCAGAAAGGAGGTATATATTTAGATTTTATTCCTTTCTCCCATATTCTACATTCTATATCCCATAATATCTTATTGGGATATTAATTAGGACTGCATTGAATTTTAGATTAAATTTAAGAAATATTGATATCTCAGTAATTTTGAATCTTCCCATTCTAAAAACATAGGAAGTCTCTCCATTTCAACTCTTTTTCGTGTATGTATATTTCTCAACTGGGTTTTATGTTTCTCTTTCTCTTTACACATATATAATATGCATTTTATTACATACGCATTATGAGGGTTTTTTCTCTAGATCTTTCATATACTTAGTTTCTATTGTATATACAATCCATTATATTTTCTAACTGGTGCTTCTTTTATTACTGATTATTCTATATTTATTTATTTTATATTATATTTATATATTTATGTTATATTACATCATAACACATTAATTATATAATTGGCCAACTGAAATTTCCTATTGTTTCTAAATGGTTTCTGTACTTGAGTTATTAAGTACACAGTTCTATTCTAGGCAAATAACGATACGTAAGAATGGAATTTCCACTTCATAGGATATATACATGTTTATCTTTCAGTGATATTGCAAAATAGTTTTTCAAAGTGTTTATACCAATTTACACTCCCTGTAGCAATATATAAGAGCAATTACTCAGCATCCTAACCTACTCGTGGTGTTTTCTCCTTTTTCTTTTTTTCTTCATGTAATTTTAACTTAAAAATTTTTAATATTGAAGCATAGTTGACAGTATGTTATATTAGTTTCAGTTGTACAACTTAGTGATTCAACATATCTGTACATTACACAATGCTCACCATGATAAGTATAGCTACCATCTGTTACCATACATTATTACAATATTATTGACTGTATTCCCTATGCTGTGTACATCTCATATGACTAATGAAGTTAAACACCTTTTCATATTACTTCTTGGCAACATGGTTAATCATATTTGTGAAGTGCCTTTTCAATTTTTTAACTGTTTTTTTTCTGTTGGGCTGTTCATATTTTTCTTATTGCTTTGTAGTAATCATTTATATATTCTGGATACGAATCTTTTATCAGATATATAAATTTTAAGTATCTTCTCTTACTCTGTGATTTCACTTTTAACCCAATAGTGACTTTTGATGAAAAGTAGTTCTTAATTTTAATAAAATCCACTTTAAGAGTTTTAATATGTGTTTTTGTATTCTACTTAAAAATCCTTGCTTACTCCAAAGTTAGAAAAATATATTCCTATATATTCCTCTAAAAGCATTGTTTTATTTTTCAGATTTAGATTTTTAATCAAGTTAGTTTGATTTTTATGTATGGTATCAGGTAGAAGTCCAGAACATTTTTATTTTTCTTGAATCTTTAGTAGATCCATCACCACTTATTGAAATTACCATCTTTTCCCCTCTTCATTGTAGTGGCACCTTTACTGTAAATTATGTCTTTGTATGTGAGGACCTATTTTCAGAATATCTATTTTGTTCCACTGTTAGTCTGTTCGTTTGCCAAGACCACACTGCCTTAATTAGTATAGCTTTATAAAAGGTCATGATATGTGGTTGTGTACGTCCTCCATATCATTCTTCTTTTTCTTCAAGATTGCCTAGCTTATTCTTGACACTTTAGGTTTCTAAATACATATTAGAATCAGTCTCTCAGTTTCCCCCAAAAAAATCTACCAGAAATTTTACTCTGTTCACCTAAAATGTACAGATTAATTTTGGAAGAATTTCCATATTTACAAGAGTGAATATTCTAATCTATGATCATGATATATTGCTTTATTTATTGAGACTTAATTTTGAAGTTTTTGGGGTAGAGGTCTGAAATTTTTTTCCAAATTTTTTTCTATTTGGTATTTGATTTTATTTAAATATTTTTAAATTTTAATTTTCTGTTTAAGCTGTTGTTGGCATATTGATTTAAAATTGATTTTTTGAATATTGATCTTGGAACCAGAAATGTTCTTAAATTTATTTATTAATTATTCTAGTTTGTTTATAGACACTTTTGGATTTTCCTTAGACAATAATGATACCTGCAACTAATGACCATTTAAATTTTTTTTCCAATGTGCCTTTCTTCTTCTTTGTCTTGTAACACTAAGGATCATTTTTGCTTCTAATTTTTCAATATTGTTTGAGATATCTCATCTAAAAGGCAATATGCAACTATAGTAAGTTTCAGAGAATGGAACCTTCTGGAGACTGATTTTTAACTAAACGTAAGAAATAACCTTGCAGTAAAATATTAACTATGAAGGTGGAATTTCAGATTTTGGAAGAAACTGGCTATACATCATTCACAGAACTCTCAGAGGCACTACTGAAAAAATCTTTATATCAAATGGAAGTTTGGTTAGATAATTACCAAGCAATTCTCAAATTCTACAAGTTAGTAATATGAGTGGAAAATAGCATAAAATTCTATTTAAAAGATAACTGGAGAATACTCTTTGGGAAAGTTTGGGGTTAGGGGAAAAATAGAGATAGGGAGACTTGTCATGAGTCAACCACTGTAGTCCAGGCAACAGTTTATGAGGGTCTGTGTTCTTGTCTGTGGTGGCAGTGGAAATGGAAAAGAAGAAGGAGATGTATCTACATCAAAGATTTGACCTTCGGTGTCTGTAACACTGGGAATGGCTTAAAATTGAAGTAGGCATGTTATGGTAGACTGCCTTCAAAAATACTGTATTTACCTGAATGTATTAGATTTCTTGTCTTATTGCTTTTTATAGAGGTCTACAGACCTTGGAACAATTTATAGCAGTGAAACTAACCTTTTGGACTTTACCAACCTCAGTTTCAAAGGTAGCAGAGCCACTGAATATCGGCTTCGGACTTAGGAATATCAGTTATTGAGAGGTTATCCAGAACCTGCAAACTCTTTCTCCACTGATCCCCTCCAGCTTTTTTTGATGTTATCTGGAGAGGATGAGGCAGGAATATCAGCTGTATATATGGAGAATTAATAAGTACATTTAAGAATATTTTATGGTTATGATGTGATTGCTTTGTTTATAGTAGACATGAAACATTGATTTAAGTTATATTCATATTGTCATTTTTCAAAGCAATTACATCAGATGCTAGCATATGAAATACTTGTCAGTACTATGCCTTTTCCAAATGAGTAGTGTTGCGACATATTCTTTTGTTTTTTTAATCACAAAATTTATGCTGGATACATTCCTTTAATAAAAAAGATTGAGACATTATAGTTATGTACAGAATAAAATGGGGAAGTCTTTCCTTATTCATAATGCTTTCTCTCTATCTCTAGATCCCCTCCCCAGAATTAATTCAGTAGCTTGGTGTGTTTCCTTCTCTTGATTTTTCTATGCTTTTGCATATATGTATATATTATGCACACATGTTAATATATTTTTTGTTTTGTTTTAACACAAATTATACTATATATATTATTTTATAATTTGCTTTTTAAATTTAGGGCATTTAAATTTACCACATTATTATATTTTAAAAATAGTTTGCTTCTGGGGACACCTGGGTGGCTCAGTCAGTTAAGTGTTCAACTCTTGACTTTGGCTCAGGTATGATCTCAGGGTCATGAGAGGGAGCCCCATGTCAGGCTCCATGCTGAGTGCAGAGTCTACTTGAGATTCTTTCTCCCTTTGCCCCTCCCACCCTGCTCATGCATGCTCTCTCTCCTTCTCAAAATAAATAAATTTAAAAATTAAAAAAAAAAATGTCTGCAATAGCCAAACTGTGGAAAGAGCCGAGATGCCCTTCAACAGATGAATGGATAAAGAAGATGTGGTCCAGGGCGCCTGGGTGGCTCAGTTGGTTGAGCAACTGCCTTCGGCTCAGGTCGTGATCCTGGAATCCTGGGATCGAGTCCCGCATTGGGCTCCCTGCTCAGCGGGGAGTCTGCTTCTCCCTCTGACCCTCCCCCCTCTCATGTGCTCTCTCTCTCTCAAATAAATAAATAAAATCTTTAAAAAAAAAAGAAGAAGATGTGGTCCATATATATAATGGAATATTACTCAGCCATCAGAAAGGATGAATACCCAACTTTTACATCAACATGGATGGGAATGGAGGAGATTATGCTAAGTGAAATAAGTCAAGCAGAGAAAGTCAATTATCATATAGTTTCACTTATTTGTGGAACATAAGGAATAGCATGGAGGGCATTAGGAGAAGGAAGGGAAAAATGAAGGGGGGGAAATCGGAGGGAGAGATGAGCGATGAGAGACTATGACTCTGAGAAACAAACTGAGGGTTTTAGAGGGGAGGGGGATGGAGGGATGGGTTAGCCCGGTGATGGGTATTAAGGAGGGCACATACTGCACGGAGCACTGGGTGTCACACAAAAACAATGAATCGTGGATCATCACATCAAAAACTAATGATGTATTGTATGGTGATTAACATAACATAATAAAATAAAATTTAAAAGAAGTTTGCTTCTGTTGAGATGATCATATGATTTTCTTTTTTCAATGTTGTTCTTTTTTCAATGAATTATGTTAAAACATTTCTTAATTTTGAAACATTTTAGTTTTACGCTTGATAACCCTTAACTTGGCTATTATGCATTAATTCTTTTAATACTCTAATGAATTCAAATTGTTAACCTTTTATTTAACATTATAAAAACATCTATTTTTTTTAGTGAAATGGGCTTATATATTTTTGTTGGTTTATTTTGACTTTTCCTTGTCTAGTTTGTTGCCAGAATTATTATAGTTTAATAAAATGAATGAGGAAACTTTCTATCTTTTTCTATGTTCTGAAAAGTATATATTATATGAGAATATTCTATTCCCCAAATGATCTGGGCAAAGTATCATTTTTTTATTTTTTTTAGGGAAGGGTCTTTGACTACTTACAACTCATGGCAACTGGTCATTTCCACCTCTTCTTATTTTGATTATTTAATATTTTACTATTTAAAGATTCAAATTATAGTTTCACATTCGTTGGCAAATATTTGTACAAATAGTTTTCTCACAATCCTTAGTTATGTTAAAAATCCTATATATCTGGGGCACCTGGCTAGCTAGGTTGATTGAGCCTCAGAATCTTAATTTTGGCTCAGGTCATGATCTCGGAGTCATGAGATTGAGCTCCGCGTCTGGCTCCATGCTGTGTGTGGAGCCTGCTTGAAATCCCTCCCTCTCTCTCTGCCCTGCTCATGTGCTTGTGTTCTCTCTCTTCTCAAAAAAAAAAAAAAAAAAAAAATCCTATATCTCTATTGTCATTCACCATTTTTTTTTGTTTTTGTTTTTTTTATTCTTATGTTAATCCCCATACATTACATCATTAGTTCTAGATGAAGTGTTCCATGATTCACTGTCCGTGCACAACACCCAGTGCTCCATGCAGAATGTGCCCTCCTCAATACCCACCACCAAGCCAACCCACCCTCCCACCCCCCTCCCCTCTAGAACCCTGTTTGTTTTTCAGAGTCCATCATCTCTCATGGTTCGTCTACCCCTCCGATATCCCCCGCTTCATTCTTCCCCTCCCGCTACCTTCTTCTTCTTCTTCTTTTTTTTTTTCTTAACATATATTGCATTATTTGTTTCAGAGGTACAGATCTGAGATTCAACAGTCCTGCACAATTCACAGCGCTTACCAGAGCACATACCCTCCCCAGTGTCCATCACCCAGTCACCCCATCCCTCCCACCCCACCCCCCACTCCAACAACCCTCAGTTTGATTCCTGCGTTTAAGAATTCCTCATATCAGTGAGATCATATGATACATGTCTTTCTCTTTTTGACTTATTTCACTCAACATAATACCCTCCAGTTCCATTCATTCACCATTTTTGTTTCTAATCTTGTTTGTCCCTCTTTTTGTCAGAAGAGGATTTCATAAGGTATTCATATTTCTTTGATCTTTTCAAAGAGTCTTTGTTAGATTTATTGATCTGCAAATCTAATATCAAAACATATCCTTGCACTGTAGTAATTATCCATGTGGAATTATAGCAGGAATTGACACATATGCCAAACCTATAAAACAGGAAGTTCTAAAATGCATATTTTCATGTCATATATGCGCACTGAAATTTAGCATGTTGGGAACATGGCATTTCAAGTCAATAGTGGAAACAATGTCTAATTAATGGTGGTGTCTGTCTCACCTACTAAGCTGGGTGGCAGCACTCTATCATGGGAACTTAGATGAATACTTGAAACAGAGGAGATGCTTATTTCATGTTTTAAACTGAACTGTAGATACTTGATTCTTTTCTCTTTCATTAATTACTGCTAAATACTGCTTTTACTCATAAATCATTCATGTAGTTTTTCTGGGTTTATTTCGGTCTTTTCGAATTGCGTGGGTTGTATATTGAGTTGTTCATCATGTATAACATTACTTTCTTTATTTGATTCCCCCTTCCCTCACTTGTGTCCTCTTTTCACCCCTTTTGGAATGTTCTAGTTGAGTATTACTGTCTGGCTCCACTGGTCACTTTGCCTACCCTTTCTCTCATACTTTCCGTGTCTTTGTCCTTGTGTTCTGAGATAATCCTAAATTTGATTTTTAAAAAAATTCTTCTTGTCTTGACATTGTTCTCTTTCCTTTTTGTTACTCAGTCCAAATATTAAGGAGTTTTAAATCTTGTTGTTCAATATCTTAACTTTCAATATTCTTTGTTGCTTTTTTTCTAATGGAAGCAACAGTTATATGCCTCTCTAAAGATAATAATTATATTTATTTAAAACGTTTGTAATTTTTTTTTCTATTAATTGTTTCCTGCAATTTGTTTCTTCTGTTTATTGAGTCTGGTGCCTATCATAGTGTTGGTTTCTCTCATGTTTGGTGGTTCTTGACTATCATCTTTGTGTTTAATTATCTATGACTGCCTGTCCTATTTACCTTGGTTTGCACTGAGTATTTAGGAGGGAAGAAAACAACTGCTGAAGGGAACGTGGGTACTTGTCTGGGGGCGAGGGGCCTGGCTTATTAGCTGGTGCATTGCCATGTCTTCTGGTTCCCAGCATCTTTCTCCTAACTTCCTTAGCCTATGAACAAATACTTCAGGATGCCCACCAATTAGTCAGAGCTTAGCAATAGCTATAAGGAATGTCAGATTGGGCAGCTAAATGTTCATACTGGAGCTTCCCAATTAATCATCCAAAACTATGCCCCAGGTTCTCTTCCACTTCTCCACATTGACTTGGCTTGGAGCAGTTCTTTTTTTCCTCTTGTGTTTTATTTAGGTCATGAATATTTTTTTCCCTGGAGTTCATAAAGTCTATTTCCTGTGTTTCAGTCATTTCATACCATTTCTGCCATATTGCATTATAGCTGGCTGCTTTGTAATGGTTTTGTATTTTTTTCTTAATGATACTTTTGTCACTTCATGTAAATTTAGTTGGGTGGAGAGGTGGATGCCTATGTTTGTTTCAACAGTTTGATTCAATTTGCCATCTATTTTAGTTCTTTATTATAACAAAACAATTTTTATGTAAGTGGATATTAAAGTTGTAGGAAAATACATCTCACCAAAAAATAATCATTTTTTAAAGCTTTTATTTATCTATTTGTCAGAGAGAGAGAGCACAAGCAGGGGAAGTGGCAAAGGGAGAGGGAGAAGCCAGCTCCCCACTGAGCAGGGAGTCTGGATGGGGCTTGATCCCAGGACCTTGGGATCACAACCTGAGCTGAAGGCAGACACTTAACTGACTGAGCCACCCAGGCACCCCAAATATTAATCATTGTAAAAATCCATAATCAAACCACTCTGAGAAGCCACATGTGGTTTATTTTTACCTTATGGACATTGTGAATTTGTTTATGTCACCCTCTGTCCCATTTCTATCTTAATTTTTTCCTATTTCCTTTGTTTTACTTCTCTTACATTTTAGAAATGCATTTCTTTATGCCATATTGTTAGTCATTTCCATGACTGTTCCTCATGAGAAAGTCTAAATTGGTTGGCCCGACATCTAGCTTATTCGTATGAATATTGTTTCCCTCTGGCATGTTTCTCTCAGTGTTCTTGGCACAATGAACTTGTGGTTTTTATGAATCTATCATGTATTGCTGCTTTCTCTGCTCTCCTGTTCCCCTACCTAACCCCTCACGGTGCACTAGGAGTGGGCTTACCTTTCACCTACCTGGAAGTCCTCCCACCCTGCTTGCAGCCTTCTAGACTGTGTGCCATGGCTGGCGTGTGCGTTCCTTTAGCCCCTGGGCACTCTCTGTCCGAGCACTCCTCTCATACTGAAATTGCATGTCCTACTAGACTGTAATGGAAGTTTGCTAAAGGCAAGAACTGTGTCTTATTTATCTGTATCATTAGTTTTTTGTCGGGGAGGTAATAAATGCATTTTGGATGGCTGTTTAAATGTGAATAAAAGAAGAACAAGTGACTGCATGTAAATAGGACCTATCTTAAAATCTTCTTGGAATAAAATTGGTTATAAATACATAGAACTTTCTTTCCTTCATTTCATATTATGTCACTCTGTGCCATTGTTACAGCATGTCTGCAGCTGGCAACGTAAGTGCTGCTGGAAACCGGCACCCGATAGTAATGTCCCTAGGTGCTTCTTCCCCAGGAACTGGGGCTATGAAGCCAACAGTAAGCAGAATGGTACAAGGACAGGTGAGCATTACCCTGATGAGCTCCCAGGGAATCACTCTTTAGGACTCAGATAAGCTAACTGCAAAATAAAATCTAAAAGCTTCCTTCCCCACCCCCCATTTTCCTCCCCCCAGCCCTAGGGTTTACAACCCCGTTGAAAAAGTTGCCGTTCCCATCTCTGTTTGAATATGATGTCAAGGACGCCCTCTTCACAGCTGAATATCAGACATCCAATCGTTTTCATTTTAAGGTTGGTTTGGTAGTTACCACTGAATACATCTCTGGGGAAAGCAGCGCCCCCACACTGGATTCAGATCATTCGCCTTTAGGCACTGCATAGAGGTGTGGAGGCAGGAGGTGCCTCTCTGTTCCTCTCTGCAGGAATCTCCCAAGGGGATGTGTGGGCTGTTGCGTGTTTTGTGGCAGACACGTGATTGGGTGATTTTTTTCTCACAACTCAGGAAACCCAGGATTAAGAATTAGAAGCTATTTTCTTTGGGGGCTGAGAGTGAAGCTCCTTTGTAGCTCTACAAGGAAGTGGTTTCATCTGGAGTTGGTCTTTCTCTTTTTCTTCTGACAGATCAATGATATCAACCATAAACGCTATGAAGTCCCCCCTGAAATTATTAACCTGTCTGATAGAACTACTAGAACCTCCAATTTGAACTATGACATAGAGGTCATTAATAAGCCCTTCAGCATCAAGATAATGAGGACAAGCAACAGAAGAGTCTTGTGAGCTTTTCAACACCCTTTGTGTATCTTTGAATATACAGTCTCAATATCATTCAGTCTGACTTACTGGGGGTGGATGATGAGATAAGTATGACCTGGGAAAATGTTTGGACCTTAGAAAATGTCAAAGTTTTTACTGTAAATCATTAACACTTGCTAACCTGTCATGATTGCAGAGCACAGCATGCTAAAATATAATGTGCTGGTGTGCTAAGTTAGATAAATGCACTTGTAGTTAATGTCTTTCATGAGAGAGGAAATTTTATTATTTTGGATGATCATTCACTTTGGAACTCAGCTTCACTGTTTATCATTCCAAGCTTTAATTTCCTGAGAAATTTGCCATGAACAATCTAACAACGGCCTGAGCTTAAACCATAAATTGTATGGGAGAAAGTACAGGGATTAATGTCGGTAAAACCTATTTTCAAGTCCTGGCACCAGCAAGTCACCGGTCGGCTTTGGGAGGTTAGGCAAAGCATCTCACATCAGCCTCAGTTCCCATATCTATAGAAAGGGAATCAGAATATCCACTGTTGCTCTGTGAACGGAGCTATATTCATGAAGCATCCAGAGCAGGTCCTGGCATGAAGCAGATGCCCAGCAAGTGTAAGGTCCCATCTGCTCTCTCCCCGCAATCATCCAACTTGAGTTTCTGGTGTCATGTCTCCTCCAGAATGAAAGCATCAGAGACACCCTAGAAAGTCCTTCCAAGGTAGTACGAACGTGGATGAGAACACCTGAAACAACTGTTCTCAAAGTGAACAGGGAGAGTAGCAGACAGGGTCCTGGCAGAGAGAGCTGTTTGGTGACTCTCACTCTTACCCCACGGCCCAGACTGGACACGAGCATCGGGCCCCTGCAGTTCGCCCAGCAGTACCTGCAGCTGTCCTTCCGACTTCCCAGCACTGCTGTGTATGGCCTGGGGGAGCACGTGCATCAGCAGTACCGCCACAACATGAGCTGGAAGACCTGGCCCATCTTCACTCGTGATGCCGCCCCCACCGAGGTGAGCTTCCCTTCCCCCTACCTAGGGCTCACAGGAAGGAAACCCTTCTCTCCTTTCCAGAAAGTGACCTAGAGTCAAGCAACCTACAGAGTTATATCCATATCTTATTTTGCCCAAGTTAGATCGGTTTGTGCTGGAGGATACTTGTTCTTGAGGTTTATAAGCTCACAGTTAGTAATATATCAGTGTTTTTGGTTTTGTTTTCTTTATTATTTTTTTTATTGAGGTATTGCTGACATGCAACATTATATTAGTTTCAGGTGTACATCATCATGGTTCTATATTTGTCTATATTGTGAAACAATCACCACAATAAATCTAATTAACATTTGTCACCACACTAGATACAGGATTATTTTTCTTTCCTTGTGATGAGAACTTTTTTTTTTGAATTCAGTTAATTAACATATTATTAGTTTCAGAGGTAACGGTCAGTGATTCATCAGTAACATGTCAATTTTTTAAAACATCCCACTTTTAAAGGAAAATATAATTTAATGACTATATGATGGCCTAATATATATATTAGAAAATCCTTCTGCAAAATAACTATGTTTGTCTTTAATAATTAATTGGGTAGTATCTAGGGGAGAGCTTCAGCAGGGGCTCCCCCCAGTAGAACTTTGAAGACTAAAAAGAATTCCTCTTTTGGCAGTTTTAGTATTATTCTAGGTCTCTGCTACTTGAAGTATGTTCTGGAGACAGCAGTGTTGGCATCACTTGGGAGGTTGTTAGACATGCAGAATCTCAGGTAGAGCCCAGACCTATGGAACCATAATCTGCATTTTAATAAGATCTACAAGTGAACCATACACATATTCAAGTGGGCCAAGAGCTGGTCTAGAGCAGTGCCTCTCAACTTACCTGTAGTGAAGGATCAGTTCCTTTCTTTCTCTCTGTTATTATTATTATTTTTTAATCCTGGGGAAATGAAATAAAATTACTCAAAGACATAAAATATAAGCTCAAATTTTAAATTGAACAGCTTTTAAATTACTCTTTTAAATTGCTATAAAGTTTCTAAACTCTTTCTCTTGTTTTTTGTACTTTCCTTGCTGATTTACAGCAAAGGATGTGGGGAGGTACAAGTCCACGGACAATACTTTGAGTAGCACTGCTTTGTAGAGCAGGTCTTGAAGCTTCCATTGTGCTGATGACGTTTCCCAAATCTGTGATGTATGTTGCAAGGGAGGGATGGGACTGAAGTTTTGCAATTCGTATTCCACAGGAGATGAACAAATCAAGTAGCACATTAGCTGGCCCATCCACCATTGTCTGATGCAATGAAGGGGACACACTTATTGAACCAGAGTAAAGCAATAGCCAGCACATTCACTAAAGTGCTTGCTCAAGGCCCTTGACAAACATGCAACATAAGCTTCATACTAAGCTTGGCTCTCTAGCTGAAAAATCCTTGAGTTATGTAGTCACAGATTAGATAAATGTCTTATCTGTCTTCCTTCCCTCCTTCCTCCCACATCCCCCCCCCTTCTTTCTGTCTTCTGTCCCTCTCTTTCTCTCTCTCACTTTTTCACTTACAGTAATACACATTATCTCTTTTTATATCAGTGCTCATCACAGCCCTGTGACAGGTTCAGTATCTTTTTTTAAATTTTAAACTTAGGGCGCCTGGGTGGCTCAGTCAGTTGAGCGACTGCCTTCAGCTCAGGTCATGATTCCAGGGTCCTGGGATCGAGTCCCACATCGGGCTCCCTGCTCTGCGGGGAGCCTGCTTCTCCCTCTCCCACTCCCCCTGCTTGTGTTCCCTCTCTCACTGTGTCTCTCTCTGTCAAATAAATAAATAAAATCTTTAAAAAAAAATAAATTTTAAACTTATTTACTACCTAAGTATTATATATTAATTATAGAAAAATTAGAAAATACAGCTAGGCATAAAGAAGAAATACAAAATTTCTCATAAAACATTATCTTCTGCTAACATTTTGTCCTATGTCTTTGCAGATATTTTCCAAATTTTAAAAAATAACTTGACTGGAATATAATTTATATACTATACAATTCATTTGTTTTAAGCGTACAATTCAGTGATTGCTTAGCACATTACTTAGCACATACGTACATACATACGTAGACAAACAGGCACACCTAGTGTCAGAAATTTGCATGCTAAATTACCTGTGTCATCATGGAAACAGCAGTTTATGGAGTTGGATGGATATGGTTTTGAATTTTAGCTTTACTTCTTCCTAACTCTCTCAGTGTTGGGCTGGTTAATTAGCACCTCTGAGTCTTAGTTTCTCCCTTTATAAAACGAGAACGCAAGGCTTCCTTTGGTGGACTGGTAGTGAGGAATGCCTTACACTATGCACGGAAGGCAGGCAGCACATTGGAGGAGCTCCATCAAAGTTAGCTGTTATTTTATGAAAGAAAGCAGCACCTGGGGTGATATGGTTAACAAGAGCTGATGATTGTAATCCAGTTTTAGAAGATTTTCATCATCCCACTAGGATCCCTCATACTTTTATAGACATAATCCCCATTCCCACCCCAGTGCCCACTTTAGCCCTGGGCAATCACCATTCTACTTTCTGTCTGTATAGATTTGACTTTTCTGGATACTTCATATAAATAGAATCATGCAATATTTGGTTTCTTTTGTATCCATTTCTTTCACTTAGTATCACATTTATGAGGTTTGTTCCTGTTGTAGCATGGATCAGTTTTTCATTTCTTATTATTACTAATAGTATTCCATTGTATGTATTTTGTTTATCCATTTATCAGTTGATATTACCATTTCAATACCTTTTTGATATAATACTAACCCACGTCAGGTGTTGACCAAGTACATGTTGTATGTGGCGTTTGACTTTATTCTAGGGTAAATAACATTTTCAACATGTACTACTATTATTTGTTATCATTTTTCTTGACAGGACATGATTAATCTGTATGGAGCTCATACATTCTTCCTGTGCCTTGAAGACACCAGCGGCTCCTCTTTTGGTGTTTTTCTGTTGAACAGTAATGCCATGGGTAGGAAGCATCTTTTTATCTCAACAGGAATATGTTTGGGGATGTGGCTTTTATAAAACTAACTTTCATGGCGAGATCATTATTTAACAGAATGTGTATTTAACCTACAATGCTTCTATATGGGAACCCAAAAAGTAGGGTAACCTGTTATAAATCTAGTTCATGCTGAAAGCTATTTCCATTGAAAACTTCTTTCGGGTTCTCTTTTGATGCAGTGTTTTCCATAATATTCTGTAGATAACAAGATGCATTGACAGATAGGTCCCAAAGATACCTGTAGATTTCAACATGTAAACCAGACTGTCTGTCTGTAGGCAACAAGGCTGTGTTCCGTAAGCTGTTTCTCATAGCTCATTCCTTCCCTACTCCAGAATCTTCTCCCTCAAGCTTCTGGACTAACAGTGCCTTAATAAAGGCTTGTTTTTATTTTTATTTGTAAATTATAATTAAACTCATCTAATAAGGTTTTTAAAACTTTTCCATTACTTTAAATCATTCACAAATTCCAGACATTTGTATTGTTATATAGCCAGATTAAAATAGAATTGGTTCTTAATTGAATTAAAATAAAAAAATAAGATTATAATAAGAAAAAAATAGAATTGGTTCAGCTTTCTCTTAAAAAAATCAATTCTTCATTAGTGTTTTACTCACTTAATATTATAAACATCAGCAATCTAAAGAAAAGAATTTTTTGTGTGGCTTTCATCTCTTGCAAAATGAGACTGAGATTGTTTTGGATAGCTCAGGTATTCATATTCTAGAGAAAAGTATATCTGCAACCACAAAATTCTAATAACCCTCATTTTAATCCTTTCAGAGGTCACCCTGCAGCCTGCTCCTGCGATCACTTACCGCACGATTGGGGGCATCCTTGACTTTTATGTATTCCTGGGAAATACTCCAGAACAAGTGATTCAGGAATACCTGGAGGTATGGGCTTTGCTTGAACAGAGTTACAAATGGAAATGGAAAGTGTTTTCTGTACAGACATGGTGCTCAAAGCAGTAGTTTTTAAATGCTTAAACATGTCTATATTTATTTTTTCAGCTCATTGGACGACCAGTGCTGCCTCCCTACTGGAGTCTTGGGTTCCAGCTTAGTCGCAGGAACTATGGTGGCATCAATGGATTGAAGGAGGTTGTGAACCGAAATCTTGTAGCTGGGATCCCTTATGTAAGTCGGAACTTCTCTTAACCTGTGTAAGGCACCATTTCCTATCTTTCAGTTTTTGCATCTAATTCAATGTATTAGGAAGAAATACAGAGAGAGATAGGTGGATAGACACATACATACGTAGACAAACAGGCACACCTAGTGTCAGAAATTTGCATGCTAAATTACCTGTGTCATCATGGAAACAGCAGTTTATGGAGTTGGATGGATATGGTTTTGAATTTTAGCTTTACTTCTTCCTAACTCTCTCAGTGTTGGGCTGGTTAATTAGCACCTCTGAGTCTTAGTTTCTCCCTTTATAAAACGAGAATGCAAGGCTTCCTTTGGTGGACTGGTAGTGAGGAATGCCTTACACTATGCACGGAAGGCAGGCAGCACATTGGATGAGCTCCATCAAAGTTAGCTGTTATTTTATGAAAGAAAGCAGCACCTGGGGTGATATGGTTAACAAGAGCTGATGATTGTAAAAATGACTCACAGTAAGTGAGTTTCTCATAGCGACCTTGAACACTCCTTCCAGATCTAGCAGACTCTTAATTTTGAAAGTTCAGTGGTTGCCAAGTATTTATGATGTTCAATGTCCACTGGTAAATAGATAATTATTAAGTGTAGACTACTTGATAAGTTCCTCCAGGAGATGTAGAATGCCTTTAATGAAGTTATCAAAACAGTTTATTTGGGGCCAGATCTTTGGAACTGTGTCGCAAGCATATATTTGGTTAGCATGCGAAGGAAGAATGTGCAGGTGGAAATGACTTTGGCCTGATCTCAGGACTTAACAATGCCCTCTCAGGGCAGCAAGGAGAGCAGGCAGGGAGATGAATTTTTCCTGTGAGAAAACATGCCTGCTGTGGTGTTTTGGTGTCTAGAGGAAATTGATCATGTGTTTCATTAAAATGCTCCCAAATCTGATACCTGCAAGCACTCAATTCCAGGAGGAATCAGGCCAAATCTTGCCGCGTGGTTATTATTTTATAAGGTGCTTTCACAACCATGGTTAAACGTCATTTATTGGTATTTTGTAAATGAGATAATGGAAACACACTGCATAGTTAGTAACTTTTCTAAGGTCACTAAAGCTAGCTAAATGGCAGGACCAGGATTCAAAAATGGTTCTTTTACTCCATGTGGTATTGGTTTCAATTTATGCTCGTACCTCTGATGTGAAGGGCTTTTCTGAGGTGCTGCTGATTCAGGAACAAATGAGCTTTCCTTCCACGGATTGGATCTTTCCCACCATGTGTGGGTGGAGGCACTGGGTATTGACTGACTGCCCAGTGTTAGAACAGATGTGCTGTGTTGGCACCAGGCCACCAGCCACATTTTCCTGCAGGCCTGGAAGCTAGAACTTTCTAAGACACATGAGGAACACTTAACTACATGAGGAACACATTCTTGGAAGACCTTCAGATGTCCTTGAAGTTGTGGCAGTTTGGAAAAAAAGAGCAGCTGGATTCAAAGGGCCTATCACAAAAGCTGCAGTCGGCCCCACCCACCCCTGCGTATGACCTTGGGACATGTCACTCAAACCCTTCACATTTCAGTCTTCTCACTAAGAATAACACCTGCTCCTCACAGATTGGTATGCAAACACTAAAATAAACTATGTATGAGACTTTGGTGAATTAAAGCTCTGTCCCTTTGTCGTTTATCTTTGTGAGTTATTGTTCTAGAAGTTTTATAGAGCAAGAAGACTGTTTTCTCCTCTAATGATATAGTCTAGCTTAATGTTTAGGGTCCAAGTTAGCACATGGTTACAACATTACTAATATACTCACCCAAACAGACATTTGAAGAGCACCTGTTTTATGTCAAGCATCCAGGCTCTCAAGCTGCAGGGATGGGGGCACCTGGGTGGCTCAGTTGGTTAAGCATCTGCCTTCGGCTCAGGTCATGATCCCAGAGTTCTGGGACCGAGTCCCGCATCAGGCTCCTTGCTCAGTGGGGAGCCTGTTCTCCTGCTGCCTGCTGCTCTCCCTGCTTGTGCTCTCTCTCTCTCTGACAAATAAATAAATAAAATATTTTTTAAAAAAGTTTCAGGGATGAACAAGGCACAGTCCCTACCCTCAAGTTCCTCCCAAAGCCTCATGACATGCATTGGTCAGGACAAAGACATAAAACTACAACCTGAGAGAGCCTGCATCTTTCAGAAGGGCCTTATTTATTTCTAGGAGGTAGCCAAGCCCTGGAAGTTCAAGGGTCATTAAGAAATATGGCTTCAGGGGCACCTGGGTGGCTCAGTCAGTTAAGCATCTGCCTTTGGCTCAGGTCCTGATCTCAGGGTCCTGGGGTCAAGTCCCACATCCGGCTCCCTGCTTAGCGGGGAGCCTGCTTTTCCTTCTCCATCTGCCTCTCCCCCCTGCTCGCGCTCTCTCTCTCTCAAATGAATAGAATCTTAAGAAAGAAAGAAAGAAAGAAAGAAAGAAAGAAAGAAAGAAAGAAAGAAAGAAAGGAAGGAAGGAAGGAAGGAAGGAAGGAAGGAAGGAAGGAAGGAAGGAAGGAAGGAAGGAAGGAAGGAAGGAAGGAAGGAAGGAAGAAAAATATAGCTTCAGTTTTAGTGAGGAAGAACCAGGGCTATGATACTTTCTGTCAGCACAGTGATATTTCCTAGGTTCTAACTGGCTGGCACTATCTTTCAGGATGTCCAGTATTCTGACATAGACTACATGGATGGAAATAAGGATTTCACTATTGATCAACGAGCCTACCCTGATCTCTCAAATTTTACCAACGACTTACATAAGCAAGGACTGAAATATGTAATCATTATGGTATGTTCAAACAAGTCTGTTGCCTCGTTTTCCCTTTCAAGGTGCAAAAGAAATTGGCAAAAATAATATTTGTTATATTTATTTATTAGAATCCTGGCATCTTAAATAACTCTGACTATCAGCCCTATATGAATGGAAGGAAAAAGAGAGTATGGATCTTGGGGGACAATGGCTTTGTCGTTGGACAGGTAATTTTGCAAGGAAATCAATAAATTAGTCATTTGGGGAACTTTGTACTTTTATTAATGAAAGTGAGTAGAAGGCACGTTGTAGTATCATCACTGTTTTCATGCTTTAGAGGCTTCCTTTATTATTATTTTTAAAACAGTAGATGTAATAGTAAAATGATTAAAATTCTGAAGGATTTTTAAAATTGAAATATATTTGACATATGACATTGTGTAAATTTCAGGTTTACAGCATGTTGATTTGATACACTTGTATATTGCAAATTGTGGCGAGAGCACTTCGACCATATCACATAATTATCATTTCTTTTTTTGTGGTGGGAAAAATTAATACCTAGTCTCTAAAAAGCTAGCCCCTGACTTTCTGTACTACAGATATTTGAGAAGCAATGTATTATAAGAAGAAAATTCATTTATTCTTAAAGTCCTCCTGCCTCTCAATTTCTTTCTCTTTCCCAAGACAATACATTCGGCTACAATAATGTGGTAGGATGCTCACAGTCTAATGTGAAACCTGTCTCAGCTAATGTACTTTTATTTTACATGAGACTTAACAGAGCCCAGCCTTTATTCAGGCATTGGAGTAGGCTGATTAGAAGCCTATTTCCAGAGTACTTTACATCAAATCGTGGAGGCAACTTTCTATTCCAGTTACATATAGGGTCAGACCTAGCTGACTGGATTATGGGAGATTTACTAAAACTGATACTTAATCTGAGAGTTTATGTGTCTGCAAATTGTATTGCTCCTAGGCGGTTTACTTTTCAAAACTGTCTTTTCAGGGTTATCAATGTCCCCTTAATCCCCCCTTAACTGCTCACTTAATTCCTATCATTGACTTTGTTTACAATACTTAATTCTATTTACTTTCTTTTTCATTGAGTCTAACCTTCTATGAAATAGTAGTTTCCTTCCTTCCCCAAACCAATGCTTTGATTTTATTGTTTTGTTTGAAATGAATTTCTATAATATCAGACCGATATTCATATGTAAGTACAAAATCAGAGCCCGTGGTCACATAAACATGATTTTGATTATCTAAAAAGTAGATTATCCAGACCTGTGAGTCATTTCAGTAGTACTCATATTTGAGTGGTATACAATTGGTAATTTGCATATATTACAAGAATTTAATTTGTTGCCTCCACTGACCAAGAAATAACACAAACATTTGATCTGAGATGTTGGCAGAGGTAGTAGTCTTGGAGGTGGCTGGAGGTTTATTATAAAGGTATTTGGGTGGTGCCTGGAGGCTCAGGTGTTTAAGCGTTCGATTTAGGTCATGATCTCAGGGTTGTGAGATTGAGCCCTATGTCGGACTCTGCACGGGGCCTGAAGCCTGCTTAAGATTCTCTCTCCCTCTCCCTCTGCCTCTCCTCCCACCCCCACTCATACTCTCTCTCTCTCTAAAATAAACAAACAAATTAATTAATAAAAATAAAGATATTTGGTTGGAATGAAGTTTGCTGGGCCTACTCTAGATAGAGTGTTGCTATAGGTGACTTCTTTACCACATTGCCTATTTCCTGAGTCCAAAATTACCTCTAGTTATTATTTAGTGCCCTATCACCTAACACAAGAGACCAGGAGTTCAACCCATTTAAACTGAGAATTTTCAGCTCCCATCTTGAGTTTTAAGAAGTCTCTGCATATTCACATTATATGTATTTTATAATATATAAATAAATATTAACATAAAATATATGTAATACATATAACACATAATATATATTAACATATGTAAGATATATATTAATTATATTGCCTGAGCATAAGGTCCTAAATGACAACCTATGAGTTTGTTGGGAAAATAAACAAGAATGTAAGCACAAAAGCTTGTATCCTCTATCAATTCAGAGTTTTCAATAATTTGGCTGTAATTTCTATCTTTGCACTATTTCTGGAAAATGTTAAAAGCTACATCGGTAGGAATAGATTAGGAAGAGAAGAGAGGATAAGAAATACTGGACCTGAGTAAGAAGCACAAAATTCATCTCACCATTTAAAACAGATTGTTTCTCTACCAAACCAAATGTATCATTTATAAACATCATTCTTCAAAGCAGGTTTAAATGACCTTTGATTAACACATTGAGTGAATCTAGTCATTCTCTCCTAAAATCTTACCCACTTAGATGAATGAGTGTTTTTAGACTGTTCTCCCAGCTGGTCTGACATCATGAAATTTTGTTATTGTGTTTTCATTGAAAGAAGACATCTGATGGCTTCTCATGTATTTATGGCTGTTTTTCCTTTCCTTTTTTCTTCTTTTGGTTCCTTGTGTCTAGTTTACTATTTAGTTTGGGGTAAGTTTTGATTCTGAAATGTTAAGATGTCTGGGGCTCCTGGTGGCAGAAGCGATAGCAGCAATGAGCGCATCCGTGGTCCTCAGGCACACCCACTGCCCCCGCCTTCTTCTTTGTTCCCTAGGGATACCCCGGATGGACGGTCTTTCCTGATTATAGTAATCCGACTTGCACTCAGTGGTGGACAGAGCAGTTCAGTGAATTTCATAAAACTCTCGAGTTTGATGGAGTGTGGATTGTAAGTTGTTATGCCAGAATCAAACTTCTTTTGGAAATGGATAATCCAAGATTTGAGAATGAGCTTTGACCCTGATCTGTAATAAAATAGTTTTCTTGACATAGTGGTATTTAAAATCCTTTTACTTAATGCGGAGCTTATATGCAGGAAAATAGACCACCTCAAAACCCCAGATTTTAATTCTGGATCTGCCACCAACTGATTATTTCTTTTTTGAGAAAGTCCTTTAGTTTCCCATGGCCTCAGCTTCTACCTCCCTTAACTGTCTTTCAACTTAAAGATACTGTTTTATGAGAGGTTGTCGCACCGATCCATTAAAATTTAAAGTTAATCAGAGTGATTTAATAAACCCCTTTCATTTTTTAGGTGGGGATATCAGGTGGAGATATTTCTTTGAAATTTGGAAAATTATCTCTGTTAGCAAGATTAGGCATCACCTATTTTTAATCCATTTTAAAGAGACAGATTTGATCTCTGTTATATCTTCTTGTCCCTCACTGAGTGGAATAAAAGACAGGGGAAAGTATAAAACAGAAATATTCCTCTGTCTTAGGTTCTTTCGAACAGCACTGAAACATTAACAGCAACAATAAAACTCACATTATTCATAAGGTAAGAATTAGCCTTTGGAATGGTATCGTTTAATTAGCTAATTGAAATCAATGTATAAAAGGTAAAATGTGCCTGATACCATTTCTGGCTGGAGGGCACCTTAGACACAGCGCAATCCGAAAGATGAAACAGAGGTCAAGAAAATTTAGGAAGATTCCTCAAGATCCCAAAGTCAATTAGTAAGAGGGGCTTCCAGCTGAGTAAACCTTGCCAGATGACTAACTCTACATCGGTAACACTTCCCTTTGTCCATCTTGTGTCTTTGAAGGAAATGGATGAAGTATCCAGCTTTCTCCAAGGTTCTGATCGCGGGTGTGAAGGGAACACCTTCAACTTTCCTCCTTTCACTCCCCGTAAGTTGTCTGGAGATACGCGTAGAGCAAGCTCAGCAGCACTCCGCGTGGCTGAGAACAGTCCCAGTTCCCAGTGCAAGGGGCCTGCAGGCACCCTGGCCACTCCCCTACCCGAGGCCTTGCTGCGCCCATGGCCTCTGGCCACCTTCTGGCCACCGGAACCCGAGGGCGAGTGTATGGTGGACACACGCCTCCCTCAAGGGGCTCTGCATCCTCCCATCCTCTTCGTGGTCTCCAAACCCCTCAGACAAATGGTTCAGTTTTCAAATTTGTGAGAATACCAGAATACTTTAAGGTAGAAACTACCTTCCACTGAAGGAACTCTGTAATTTTGTGAACTTTTTTTTTTTTTTTTAGCTCATCAGCCACAATTTAAAGCGTCCGTGGTTCCTTTTAGATCCTTCTTATTTTTAAGTCTCATTCTTAGTCAGATTTTCCAGTCCTGATTTTGAAAGTATGCATGTGTGTGAAACCGTATCAAATAGATTATGCTGTGGATTAACACAATAAAAGTTTATTTTTTGCTCCTATACTGCAGCTTGAGATGTGTGGCTCTCATCCAAGCAGTGGCTCAGGGATCTAGTTACTTCCACTGCTTGGTTCTCCCATCTCAGAATCCTTTGTTTCCCGATTAAAAAATCTCAAGCTGATAAGGCTGCAGTTAGCTCTAATATATACTGTGGCTGGAAAAGTAAGTCGATGCAACTAATTTACCACTACTGGAAGGTGATGTGTTAGTTATGAATCTAGATCTCTTAAAGATTTATTGACATTGTAAGTTCACTTTTAAGAATGTATCTAAAATATTGAAATGTATATATTTTTGGAAATATATATATTCTGGAAATATAACACTTTGAGAAACACTCGAAGTGTTACAAAATATTTTTAAAATTGAACTTTATAAAACATAGATCTATTGATTACCGTACAAACATCCAATACAACTTTCTAAAGTTGGTTAATGGTATTAGAAAATCTCATGATACAATGTTGGATGAAAAATCTATCCACCCACCTGTCCAGTCAGCCAGCCAGCTAGCTAATGTAATTAATGACTATTACGTATGTAGTTCCAGATATACACAAAAATGCAACTAAGGTAATAACGGCAAAATATTATGCTATTATTTCCCGAGCTGTGAGGCTATGTATATTTTCCAAATTTTAGACAATGGGAATGTATTTCTTTGATAAATAGAAAAAGGAATCTTTATTTTAAAAAGTTTTAAGAAGCAAGTTGTGTGAAGGGCGTATTGACAATAGGTTCAGTTAAGATTCTTCTTCAGATGTATTTGATTGTCTTCTGTTAATATACGTTGCTGAGAATTTGATTTCAAATAAAAATATTAGTTGGAACACACACACACACACACAAAGAATCCTTTGTTTCCAGCTTCCTGGGTGAAGGAGAGGGATGGTAGAGAAGTTTTATTGGCAGGCCTAGAAGTGGGGAGTATACAATTTGCTCACATTTCTTTGCTCAGAATCCAATCACGTATTCTCAGTTCAACCTCCAGCGAAAGTGTGAAATATAATCTTAACTCTCCCAGGAAGAGAACACAGCCTTGGTGAGGATCTGGCTAGTCTCTGCCAGTTGATTCTGGTTTGTCCACTTCACTTGCACCCTGGACTATGGTTGACCTATTTCTTTAGCTCCTTTTGGTCACTGAAGGAGTGGAGAACTTTTTTAGGAGGGATCTTGGCTTCAAACCATTTAACCTCTTGCAAAATCTGCTGTTTGCTTGTCTGTTTATTCCTCATTCTTCTCTGCTCAGTCTATGACCCCCCCCATTTTTTTTCCACTGCAGATCAGTTTATTGTGTTTCTCTTTTAATCTCTTAATCTTCTTAGCGAGAACCAAGTTTTTGGTTTTTGTTTTTTCTATAGAAAACTGCAATCTCATCCCCTTCTGCCTGCTTCTGGCAAGCACCTCACTCCCCAGCTCCCAGCATTTTTGTCTGCCTACCTATGACTAGCCACTACCTTGTAGCTGCTCTGCTTCTCACCTTTTCAGGATTGGACAGTTCACATTAGCGTGATGAAGAATTACATTCATTACCTTTGACCCTGGGACAATTTTAGCGTTTTTTCTTATCATTAAAGTGGTTGTGAGTCTCATTCCACAAACTGAGCTGTGCCAAATATAAATTTCATGTTTTATCATTCAACTTAATTTCCGATTAAGTTGGGCTGGTGAGATTCTGTTGGGCTAGTGGGAAAAAGTCAATGTCAGGGTTTCCTGGTTCCATTACTTTCTGGAACTGTGCTTCATACTGAGGCCCTATGTCCATGGCAAGGCCTCATGAAGGAGAGCTGATATTGCGCCCCACCCCGTTATTGGTTCACAAGAAGAAAAGGGAAGAAGGAGATTCTAGGCTACAAAGCAGAAAATGTTGAGCATTTTCGGCATGAAAAGGGAAAATAACAGTCAGACAATGGTGATTCTAGAAGCAGGATCTGAGTTCTTATTCATGAAACCACCCAAATGTCATATCTCATTTCTTAAAAAAAAAAAAAAAAAGCCTAACGGGTTGAATGCTTATAATGGAAGAATGAAAGTACATCTTTCCCACTGCCCCTCATCTCTGTTCCTTACACACTCAATTCTTCTTAATCAAATATGTGTAGAGAAATGTGGTGCTTTATTTACATTTCATCTCAGGCCGACTTCCCGTTGCTCTCCGCTCATTTTCCAGTTGTCTCCACTCAGCACCATGTTTTATGAGCTCCGAGGGAATGCACCTTAATTTTAATGATCTATCTCAGAGAGGGGCTTGGTGTGGGTCCCAGGTAGGATATAGCATTTAGGATAGAGTTTAAAACTGGAAAGGATTTTGTCAGGTGGAGATTGGGTGGGAAGGTGCAGTAACTGGGAAGGGAACAACTGGGTGGTTATTTTGTTAGAGCTGATTGATTGGGAAGTGCATCACTAATGGCTGTTCCCCCACAGGGATTCTGGACCGCTTGCTTTTTGCAAGAACCCTCTGCATGGATGTAGAATTTCAGTGGGGCCTTCACTATGATGTCCACAGCTTGTATGGCTACTCCATGGCAAAAGCAACACACTCGTAAGCACTTGGCTTTCGCCCTAATTCCCTTCTGGGGGAGGTGGGAGGTGGAGGGTTTTCGTATCTTCCATAAGTATGTTTTTCAAATATATTTTGTGGTTCTAAGGATGTACAACTCAGATCTTAGAGGATACTTAAGAGCTCTTCTCATAGAGCCCTTTGGTGCCTGTATGAGATTAGTTTTGATTGGCTTGTGACTAAGGGACTTCATTAAATACTGGTAGGCAGTAATGTGCGAGGTATTTAGAGCCCTGAGTTGGAAGCCAGCCCTTGCTTAGGTCCTGTTACCGAACCACACTAGGGTTGCCTGATTTGGCAAATAAAAATATAGGACCCAGTTAAACTTGTAGTGGACACACTTATACTAAAAATGATCCATTGTTTAAATGAAATTCAAGTTTGCCCGAGTGTCCCTTGTCTACCTGGCAGACTACCCACACCACACCCTCCTGGCTTTTCTCCCCGCTGCCCTCCCCAGGCTCCCTCTCAGTTCTCCTGTCTGCAAACATACGCTTATCTTTAAAGCCTCTTTTCAGATGTTTCTAGAAACCTTCCTGTCAGTTCTAGGAAAAGATTATTTCCCTTTTTTGTGTTACCTTTGTTTGTATTACAATATGCTCAAAATGCAAAAATCTTGTATTACAACGTTTAGATAATCCCCCCCCTTTTTTTTCTTGCTGGACTGCAAGTTTTTTGAGGGAAAAGTCACCCCTGTAACTTTAGCCTGAGGAATAGTGTATGTACCTGTGTTGCACAGCTGCCTGGCCTGAGGAAGAGACATCAGGAAGGGTCTGCAGGGGGCCTGGTGAATCAGAGGCAGCAACTGCCCCTGTTTTGTTCTCCAGCACCGTTTTGCCCTCCTGACTTAGTATTATGTGGGATTGCCCAGGTGAGAGAGAGAGTCCTTGTCCAATAAATGCAAAAGTTTTGATCTCCATAAAAGAAGCTTCGAGAAGAAGGACACACATTTCTGATTTTGTTATCCTCTCTTTTATGACCTCTGTCTCTCTCACTCTTCCTTTCCTGGGAAATAAGCTAGAAGAATAAAGCTCAGTTATCTCACCTTTGAAATGAGAGGCTTGGATTAATGTTTCCCAAAGTTCCTTCTTGTTCTGATCTATTTCGACTCTAAGATGCTTCTATCTAAGAACAGAAGGTGGGAGGGAAAGTGGCTACATGCCGGGGGTGAGAAAGGATGGGCAGGAAGAGGGAAAGAGAGTTGCAAATTGCTTCATTGCTAGTGTCACTGTGTAATAAAAGTGCTGTAAGACCGTGAGGGGGTGGTTAATATATTCTAATAGCTATGATTAATAGTTAAAAGATAACTATAATGGAGAAGGTAAGTGCCCTTCTAAGTTCTCTGGATCAGGCAGAATGACCTAAGTCCCCCGAGAACAGTGGGGATAAGTGGAACTTGGCCTTTGGATAGGAGGCAGAGTGGTGAAAAAACAAATATGTTTTTTGTTCAGTGGGATCTGAGCATCAGCAGCATTTAAACCATAGATCTGATGAGTATTTGGCTCAGCCTTCCTGGAAGTATCGTTTGGGGGCAGTGGTTACTGGTCTACCCCAAGAAGGAACTGCTCCCTCTAAGCTGAAAGTAGAAAGACAAGATCCCTTCAGAGATCGGGACAGATGATAAGCCTGCCAGACCTGAGGGACAGAAAAGAGAGACCTGAGGACCTCTGGATAAGATTGTTCCTCTGCTCTGGAAAACACAGACTTATCTAATCTGTGGTACCATAAAGGTCTGCCTCTAGATAAACCTTTAACCTCAGATAACTTCATCCCTGTTTGGGTTTCACTCTGTACAACCTGAATGTGTTTCTTTCATGGTGGATGATTACAGAGTGCCATAAACCCTCTAGCCAGTGCTAACAAAGGCAAAGCACCTGCTTGTCAAGATCAAAGTAGACATGAGGGTAGGAGGTGAAGAGTGAGTGTTCTTCTCTATGCTACCTTTCTTTTTTGGTCATTAAATCGTCAAAATGGAGGACTTCACTCTTTTAAACCCATCTTCTATTTCAGAATTTTCTCCCTTTTGCCATTATAAATCATTTTGCATTTATAGACTCACCATAAGGTAGTACTCAGGAATATGAAGTTGGGGAGCATTGGTGGCTGGGACAGTGTCTGTGAGGAACTGCCCAGGGCCTGGTGATACACTTGTCTCAGACCATGTACCGAAAGGGAAGATAGAAGGACTCGCAGCGATTGTGGGTCAGGTATCACCATACCATAGTTGTGATTTTGTTTAATTTCAGATCACTAAAGGAAGGTATGAACTGCTTAGCATGGAAGGAGAAGAGAGGGAGAGGCATTTCAGGAAAGTGCCTATGCAAAAGAGTATTCAGAATAAAAGCTAGAAAAATAACTTGCATCTCACATCTCTTACATCTCATGTTGTTACCCCACTTCTTGTTCCCCTCCATCCTGAAGTAATTATCTTTCTGAATTCCATGTTTTCAATCCCTTTGCTTTCTCTTTTACAGAGTCTTATTTGATATATGATATTTTGTATGTAGTACAATGAAAATAATATTTTATATTTTAATTGCATTTAACTTCATAAAGAGTATCATATGTCATCTTTTGAGGCTTATTCATTAAAATTAATGTTATTTTGCATAGATTAAGATTTCCTAACATTGAGAATTGCTAATAATAAGTTCTGAAGCTTTAGAGGAACCCAGCTGCCTAGAACCCAGCTGGTGTACAAACTGTTCTTACAGGGCCAGCAGAGGCTAAGAGTTCCAACCTGAGCTGGTGTTGTGCTAAACAGGATTGATTATAAAGGGGCAGCAAGACATGGAAACAAGGGACATTGGAAAAGCTTTGTCTAGAGGGAGAAGATGGGGTCAAGAACTCAAGACATGGCTCCAATGTATTGTTGACCAAAAGGGCCGGAACACAACCAATCCAACAAGAGAAAGAGCATAATCAAGAGGACAGGGGCGTAGAGACATTTCTTGGGGGACTGGGCTGTAGATGTTTGGACTGTCTTATATGAAGTCTGAAACCTTATTCAGAAGTGGGAAAGAAGCTCTTAAAATGCTAAACTGGGTGATGGGCATTAAGAACATGATGTAATGAGCACTGGGTGTTTTATGCAACTGATGAATAACTAAACTCTACATCTGAACCTAATGATACACTATATGTTAATTAATTGAATTTAAATAAAATAATAAAAAAATGCTAAACTAGTTTGCTCACCTAGTTTATGAAGCCCTGATGTTTTTTTCTGTTTGGTTGGAATGCCCATTGCTCCCCTTGGGTACAGGTGAGTCCTAGACGTTCACAGCTCACTTCACATTCAATTGATTGTATTCCTTTTCAGGGCCATGGAGAATATCTTCCCCAATAAAAGTAGCTTCATCTTATCCCGCTCTACTTTTGCTGGATCTGGCAAATATGCTGCACATTGGTTGGGGGAAAATTCGGCCACATGGGATGACCTCCGATGGTCCATCCCTAGTATCCTTGAGTTCAACCTATTTGGTATCCCCATGGTGAGTTTTACTGTCAACCAAGGAACCTTAACCTTTTGTCCTTTGGCATTATTTCCTTTGCTAGTCTTTGAGGTGTTAAAAACCAAGGGGCATTTATGTCTCCCTATGGTATGTATTAGAAAATCCATTTTTATATGTGGCATGAACTGTCTTTTGAAGATAGAATGGTAAAATTTTATCATTGGGTAGTCATCCATGGAATCTTTGAAGTTAGCACAGAGACACCATAAGTAAAATATGTTAGCATCACAGGAAATTCCATTAACAAAGCATCAGTGAATAGCAAAGTATGAAATTGGGAATTGAACATTGAAATGAGTTCTTGTCAGCTGATTCATCGTGTACATTTGCTAATTTCTTACATTTGGCTGGGGGCTGGCTCTGAAAGCCTGGGACCTCTGTAAGCATGGAATGGTGGAAGTAAGATTTTTTCCCCCTTACTACATAGGTATACAGTCAATGCTTTCCCAACTATCACTGACCACTGTGTTTGTATATGTGCTAATTCTCCAGGTAGGTGCCAACATCTGTGGTTACACAAAAAATGTCACAGAGGAGCTCTGCACAAGATGGATGCAGCTTGGAGCATTTTATCCACTATCAAGGAATCACAATGGGCCTGGGTTCAGGGTAAGGTCCCCAAGAAAAGCAATGGAAACTTCTTGGATTCTCTAATTTACTTGTTCTCAAAAAGGATTGAAAAAAAAAAAATCCTACAAGTTGGCCATTAGTGCAGAAGGAGAATAGATAAATTTTGGGCCATAGACCCAAAGAGCAGAGTATTGGGATAAGGGTTCATGGCAAGTATGTACCTATTGAATGATTTTATTGTATTTTATATTGATTTATATTGATTTTCTTAATTCACCAATGAAGGGGAGAAGGGTTGTTAGACTTTCTGTGGTGCTGCTATCCCTTACTTCTGTTACCACCTGTATAAGATGGGACAGTTGGAGTCCACTGGTATTTTACGTCAGACAGTAAAGGGAAACCACTTCTAGATATGGAGGAGCAAGGAGGGATGGTTTAGGGAGTGGCAGGCCAGTGATCTGAAGATTTTTTTTCACCTACTGATAATCGGTAAGGCTCACAGGGAGAGGATCAAAAGCATTTAGCATTGGCCTGCTTCCTATCCTCCTCTCTTCCTGTTCCTCTCCCCACTCCTGCATTGAAAAGTGATTTAATCCAAACCCCCAGTTGCTAAGAATAGAATGCTTTTAAGGAGCTCACTCAGCCAGTTTGCCCTGCCCTCTGTCACCTACGGCCTATGCCGTCTGGCCCCAGCAGCTGGACCTCTCATGACCCCACCTCTGACTTCAGCAGCCAAGTATGAATGCAAAAAAAGAGCAAAGCCCGGAGAAGGGAGTCTCTGGTCTGACGCGGCTGCCGGGCTCCTTGCTGGGTTAGGATGGAGCTCCTGAGTTTTCCCAGCTGAAGGGATGATTTTTCGTTATCTTTTCCCAATCCTGCTCATCCTGTAGCATAAGTGAAGTGCACTATTAAACAGAATAGTTTTTTCAGAAGGAGAGATTGAGTGTGTTTTTGTGCAGGAGCCAAATTTATTTCAATTAAAATAGGAAACCGTGTTTGTTACAACATTCTATCTTTCTATGAATGATTTGCGAGACCCTGCCCTCCTCACTACTTTTCACTCTTTTGTCCTTTCCTATTCAAAATCATGTTTTTGATGGGTAAGTACATAGAAGTGGGCTCAGAGCCCCTCTTAAGGAGATGTCTGGGCCAATGGCAGGAGCAAGTAATAAGGAATGCCCTTTATTTTAATGAAGTAATCTGCACTAAAAGTGTTTCAAAATTGAGTAGGTTAGCTCTTAATAGGCTCAACAAGGTAACTTACTGATGATCATTTTAGCTGCCGTCTTGACTTTGTCTCTAACTTGGGAAAGGTTCATAGCCAAATCATCAAAATATTTTATCCCCAGACTGTCCTAGCCATTTGCGATCTGGAGAGAGTTATTTCTGAACTTCTAAGCAGGTGGCTGGGGGCAGGTTTGGCAGGTTGCCTTCCTCTTGAGATGGCCTGGAAGGAGTTAGGTAGATAAGAGCACTCAGATCACTTTGGCTGCACAGTTACAGTGCTTGTTTTCCTGTCCCTCCATGAATGCTATACAGTAGCATGATAATGAGAGCCACACATTAAATTTAAATGTAGATTTAAAAAGTAAAAAGAAACAGAAACAATCATTTTAAATATATTTTGTGTAACTCAGTATGTCCATAACATCATCATTTCAACCTGTTTAATACAAAATACGATCAATGAGATATTTTATATTCTTTTTTTTTTTAAGTCTTCAAAATTCAAGTGCATTTTACACTCTTACAGCAGATCTCAGTTTGGATGCTAAATTTTCAGCAGTTGGAGTGCAATAAACCGAAACAATAAAGTTATATTTAATGGAAAAATCTTCTATTTAAAAATACTTTATTTTTAGTTTTCATTTTATTTAAAAAATAATTCTTTAAAAATATTCAGCTTTTAGGATTATATTTTTTTATTTATTTTTATTTTTTTAAATTTATTTTATTTTTTTAAAGATTTTATTTATTTATATGACAGAGACAGCGAGAACAGGAACACAAGCAGGGGGAGTGGGAGAGGGAGAAGCAGGCTTCCTGCTGAGCAGGGAGAGCCCGATGTGGGACTCGATCCCAGGACCCCGGGATCATGACCTGAGCCGAAGGCAGACGCTCAACGACTGAGCCACCCAGGCGCCCTTAGGATTATATTTAATATTAACTAAAGTCAAGTAAAATTAGAAGTTCAGTTCCTCAGTCTTACTAACTACATCTCAAGCGTTCAAAAGCGTCCCGTGGTATGTGGCCACCAGAATGGACAGTGCAGCTCTACACATTCTTAGTTGGAGACCCGAGTGATGAAGGATGTGGAGTGTTATTTTCATTGGTGTTTGGCCTCAGGGTTTTCATGAGCCCTATACTGGGGGCATAGAGTGGTCTCCTGGAGTAGACCACTCTACTTTCTATTCCTTTTGAAGGGAGGAAATGAGCATCTTTAGGAACAAAAGAAAGGAATAAATTTAAGTAATTTTCTCTAAAATTCAGTCCCAGTAATAGAGTACGGGATGACAGATCTCAGTATGACATACATTATCTTTCACATCTTACAAATTACAAGGAAAATGAACAAAATGAGCCCCATCATTAATGGAAAAGTTCTGTTTCTGGGTCCTAAGAAAATTAGATTTCCCTTCTTTCTTTGCTCTTGGATAAAGTCAGGATTTTTTTGCACATTGTATATTGAAGAAAAAATAGAGGTCACTGTCTTTAGGGTAGAGAAAAGAGAACAAATATCAATGGTGAAAACATTACAGACAAAACAAGATGTATATTTTAAAATTGCAAATTCATAAAATTGCATGGAAAGGAGAAGATGGGATATAGATTATGGTGGTAGGCAATGCAGCCTAAGGCAGTGGGTTTCAAATTCAAATTCTTTTTACTGGTTGTACAACTTACTGCTATTATTATTATGAGCCAAATGAAGTATGATGAGAAGCCTCAATATATAACAAATTAGATCAGCTAAGAAGGGAGTAGGGGTCACTGTAGCCCCTTTATCTCCATGGCAACCTCCTGGGCTTTTTTTTTTTTTAATTGATTTATTTATTTCGAGAGAGGGTGGGTGGGGGGAAGCGTGTGTGAGAGGGGCAGAGGAAGAGGGAGAGAGAATCCCAAGCAGACGCTGCACTGAGTGCAGAGCCCAACTCGGGACTTGATCTCATGACCCTGAGAGCATGACCAGAGCCCAAACCAGAAGTCTGATGTTTAACTGACTGCACCGCCCAGGCGCCCCCCTCTGTGGACTTCTTTATCACCGTTGAGGCTACCATAGACTGGGATCAGAAGACACATGTCAAATTTAAACTCTGTCACCTGCTTGCAGTTTACATTGGGAGAGTCATGTAATTTTTGATACTGTTTTTTCATCTCTAAAATCAAGAAACCGTACCAAGATCCTCTTAGTTTTGGAAATGCTTTGATATCTTCCAAGTTGGAGAACAAGCTACTTTCATCTGGGAAAGCTTCTTATCATAAGGGAACACACTTTTAAAACACAATGGAAATATCTCATATTTGCTTCATTTTCTTCTAGGACCAGGATCCTGCTGCCTTTGGTGAACACTCTCTGTTGGTGAATTCTTCCAGATATTATCTGAACATCCGATACACCCTGCTGCCCTACCTCTACACCCTTTTCTACCGAGCTCACACGCGAGGGGACACCGTAGCGAGACCCCTGGTCCATGAGTGAGTTTCCTGACCCACAAAGAATCCCTTTCAGATCGTTCATTTCAGTTGCCTTGTTAGTGGTAACAAGGTTAGTTTGGATCTTGTTGCCAACTAATGTGTGGTTGCCCAGAGCATGGAGGCTTCACCTGCCTTCTTTGTTTTCCAGGTTCTACCAGGACCCAGCCACTTGGGATGTGCACGAGCAGTTCTTGTGGGGGCCTGGACTGCTCATCACACCTGTTTTATATGAGGTGTGTTTCTAATCTGGACAATGGCATAGAATATCTCACTTGTCCTCGTGGCTCTATAGCTGAATAAGCTGAGTCTGGAGTATCTATGGCTGCATTTAAATATGAATATGAATATGAATATGAATATGAATATGGGGTGCCTGGGTGGCTCAGTCGTTAAGTGTCTGCCTTCAGCTCAGGTCATGATCCCATGGGATCGAGCCCCACATCGGGCTCCCTACTCAGTGGGGAGCCTGCTTCTCCCTCTGCCCCTCACCCTGCTCATGCTTTCTATCTCTTTCTCATTCTCTCTCTCTCAAATAAATAAATAAAATCTTTTAAAAATATATAAATATGAATGAGAGAGAGAGAGATCATGAAAGTTTGGAAATTAGAAAAGTAGTAATTCTTGGTCCCACTGCCCCACCAAGCAAAACAATTTCTGTTTTGCAAAATTACCTTAAAACTTGTTTTCTTAAGCATATGATCATGGATCAAGAGGCTTTAAATGCCTTGTGAGTTTGGGCTGGCTATCTCCCTGTGGTTCCTTTTGACCAGAGGACATGTGCTCTTGGGGTTGGGCTGGGAAAAGAGAAGAGGTAAGAGAGGAGCAGGGAGGGAGGTCTGGGCAAGGGGGAGGGCGTTACTCTGGAGACCAGATATGAAGGACCACATGTACCCTCCCAAAGTGCGAGTGGGGAAGTGTGGGAGAGGGATCGGGATGCGGCTGATCACTTTATAAACATGGGAGATCGCCAGTGTACTCATGTCGAAGTCCCATCTCTTGGCAGGTGCTGCGAGCAGCGGTGGGACTGCTGGAAGGCTCTCCTTAGAGGCCTGGCTGTTTCAGTCTCCTCCCACATGTCAGATTACACAAGTAGCTTGGTGAACGAACTTTCTCTGCTTCTCTTAGAAAGTTCAGGAGCCTCGAAACTTAATTCCTAGGCACAGCTGTGCTTTGGGTAAACTGCCCAACTTGTCTGAGTATCTGTATTTATACCTGTAGAATGGGATGGTCCTAACCACTTCTCAGGATTGTTCAGACGAGCATGTGCAACCACACATGAGGTGTTGTGGAAACTGTAAGCAGCATGCTGATGTTGTTCAATATTTGTGTTTCCCTAGGGTGTGGACCGAGTGAAAGCATACATACCGGACGCCATCTGGTACGACTATGAGACAGTAAGTAAGGCAGCCCTGCTTGGGTCAGAGACCAGCCTCGAGCAGAGGGCAATTCTAAGGCAGGAGTCCTGGGAGCTTGGGGTAGGATAATAGCGCAACGTTTTACATTTGGTTGATAGAGGGTACTTTTCTGTAAGGAAGGCCTTTCTAGGTGTACTATGAAATAATTTGCATAACTGGGGTAGGTTTAGGGGAATTTTCATTGTATCGGCCTGGCTACTGTGCAGCTATGAGGGCTAGTTATTGGCCTTAGTCTGGGATACCCTAGTGAATGAAAGCCCAGTTGTGGAAGAATCACCACACGGTGTAATTCAAAGAAATAGGCAGGTTGGAGTCTCAGATCTGCTATTTCGATTATGCCTTGGGCAACCCTTTGCTTTTGGGGGTCCCTGCTTTTCTTTCTTTCTTTTTTTTTTTTTTCAAGTTTTTATTTAAATTCCAGTTAGTTACAATATAGTATATTAGTTTCAGGAGTAGAATTTAGTGATTCATCACTTAGGTACAACACCCGGTGCTCATCACAAGTGCCCTTCTTAATACCCATCGTCCATTTAACCCATCCCCCCACCACCTCCCCTCCAGCAACCCTCAGTGTGTTCTCTGTGGTTAAGAGTCTGTTTTATGGTTTGCCTCTCTCTTTTTTACCCCTATGTTCATCTGTTTTTTTTCTTAAATTCCACATATGGGTGAAATCATACAGCATTTGTCTTGCTCTGACTGACATATTTTAAATGAGGCAACGGAACCAGAATGATCTGCACAGTCGCTCCTAGTTCAGTGGTCCCTTATCTGCTCTGTCATCCTTTTGTTGGTTAGGGGGTATCCATCCAGTGGAGGAAGCAATCGGTGGAGATGCTGCTGCCACTCGATAGGATAGGACTTCACCTCCGAGGGGGCTTCATATTTCCCATCCAACAACCCAACACAACCACAGAGGCCAGGTAAACTCCTCATTCTTCTAAGGTGTGACTGCCCTGGCATTCCAAGGGAGGGTGTTATGGGACAGGCAAATGGACACTAAAAGTGGTTAAGTCAAGGGAAAACATCTCCAGTCAGGAATCTCTCTCCCCTACTTTCAAGGTCAGCCCCAAAGTGGAACCTTCATGTTCATTTAGCATAAGGTGGCCTCAGCTCCTTCACATTTCTAGAGTCTTTCACTTGGGAATTGAATCAGATTTTAAGAACAGTCAAAATAATCATTTGTGAGGATTTCCCTATGACCAGATTTCCCTATGTCTTCAAGTAGATTTTCTTGGGCATGAGAAAATTCAAGTTAAATAAGAGGTAAGAGTTATCACATGGAAGTGAACATAGCTTCCAAGGTCAAGAGCCAGAATGTTCAGGTAGAGACCCCAGCTCTATCACTACCATGTGTTGCCATGGGCAACGTCCTCTCTGTGTTGCTGCTTAGCATGAGCAAACTGGGGATGACAATAGTTGGACTTTTTAGTGTCATAAGGCAGGTTAAATGGAATAATAGACATGACTTACTGTATATAGGACACTTAGAAGAATGGCTGGCACATGGTAAGCGCCCAGTAAGTGCTGATTGTTACTAGTATCACAAACCCAGTCTTTGGCAGGAACTGCCTCCTTCTATCATTCTTCTTATGGTCATTCATTACCAACCTCTGCTGTCTCTCCACACCCAATATCCATGTTTCCATAGGATGTCAATATCTACTCTATTTCTGGGGTCAACTCTGAGTTCATCTGAGTTCATCCTGAGGCATGAAAGGGGCTAGTTGAACAAAGTTCTAAGCTTTCTTCATTCTCTGAAACTGAGAGTTGCTTTTTTACAGTCGAAAGAATTCCCTGGGACTCATTGTTGCCTTGGACTACAAGAGAGAGGCAAAGGGCGAGCTGTACTGGGATGATGGTGTATCTAAAGGTAGGCTTCCCTGTGACCCCCTCCCTAGGGTTCTCAGTGGAAACTAGTCATTGCAGGCTGTCCAGTATGGCACTAACCCTATTATCGTCGGTGCTGATTTCAGTAAGCTTAGAATCAATTTATTCTGGAAGTTTGGTTAGCCAAGCACAACGCATTAAAATAGACTTCAGATGAGCAACTCGTATGTTATTGACTACCAGAGCAACAGACACTATTGGGTTTAGTTTAATTACTCTCTTCTTTGGGTATCATTACCGATACCAAATAATACATTTTTGTTAATAGATTTGTAAAATACTGCTTTGGTTACTATTGAGGGGGAAGTATCTAATTTGTATAGTATGCTTTTCCACTGTAAGATTCCCGTAGAAGTAACTGACATAAGCTTATGGTCTGTGATTATAAAAGAAAAAACCCTGCCCTCCGTAGAATTAGCATTTATTGGATATTTATTATTGCACCGTAGGCAGAGGATATGAAGATGAATAAGACGTAGGCATTAGGCATTGCCCCTGAGGAACTCCTGGTCCAGCAGGATAGGTCCAATATACATGTGGATGACTATAAGTGCAAGTCACAATGTTTTAAATGCCAGCAAAATGGTACCACAAAGTGCCATGGGAGTTTGGAGGGCGAAGCAGTTAGTGTTGGTTGAAGTGGCCCAAGAAACTTGGTGGAGGTTTGGCAAAAAGGGGCAGAACCTGGGTAAGCAGAGAAAAAGAAGAGAAAAGCATGACCGCACAGCTCCTCTGCTTCCTATAATAATGGGTACTCCTCTATCTTTCTCTTCTAGATGCTGAAAAGAAGTATATTCTGTATGGTTTTTCTGTCACCTCTGTAAGTACTGTTTTTGAGGAACACATAATGTATGCTCTTTTCTGTGATGGTGTTTTGAGTTTTTGGTTTGATATAATGCTTGGTCATGTGGAACAGGGGCCATGCCTAATGGCCCCAGAAAGGACTAGAGTTAAAATGAGAGTTTTTAATCTATGTTAGATATATAAACCTCTCAAGTTAGTAAGGCTTCAGTGAAGAACTTGTTTTTTTTTTCTGAAAAAAAAAAAAAAAATCATTGTCTCTGAGCTTGATATGAGTCCTGGCTTCTGAGATGTGTCCTTGGCGGGGCAGGGATGGGGGGGGAATGGGGTACAAGTATGTGTGGGATGGGGGTAGGGGTGATGAGTGGTATGGGGCCTTTATGAGGTTCTTCCATAATGGCCTTCTTTTCCAGCCCACAAAACTTTGCCTTGGACACAGGTATTAAGTGGTGGTTTTGAGAGGTTGGAAGATACAGAAAGATACAGACCAACACTTGCCTCATCTCTCTCTCTAGAGCACCGAGGGGAAGAAAGGCAGTAATGCTAGCAGATGATGTGAGAATTCTAATTTGATTTTCTTAGAAGGCTGATTGTGCATGGGTGGAGATTTGTGGGGTATCTCTTTCCTTTATTTCTCCTTTCTTTCTTTCTTTTTTTTTTTTTTAAGATTTTATTTATTTATTTGAGAGAGAGAGAATGAGAGACAGAGAGCATGAGAAGGAGGAAGGTCAGAGGGAGAAGCAGACTCCCCGCCGAGCAGGGAGCCCGATGCGGGACTCGATCCCGGGCCTCCAGGATCATGACCTGAGCCGAAGGCAGTCGCTTAACCAACTGAGCCACCCAGGCGCCCCTCTCCTTTCTTTCAAGAAAGGAAGAATGAAGAATAAGAAAACATGTTGTTTTTTAATCTATTCTTTTTATTTTGACATAATTATAGAGCCCCCTTCAGTTGTAAGAAATAATACAGAGAGTTTCCCTTGTCCCCTTTACCCAGTTTCCCCTCATGGGAACGTCTTGTCCTTTCAAGAATGTGATGTAGATGGAATCATACAGCATGTAAGCTTGGAATTGGCTTTTTTCCCTCAGCAAAATTCTCTCAAAATTCATCAAGTTGTTGTATATTAAAAGTCTATTCATTTCTGTTGCTGAATAGCATTCCAAGATATAGATGTCTACCTTTTGTTTAACCATTCGCTTAATAAAGAGTATCTGGATTATTCCAGTCATAGCTATTACAAATAGAGCTGCTATGAACATTCATGGACAGGTTTCCATTTGTCTGGGATAGACGCCCAAGAGTGCAGTTGCTGGGTCTTACAGTATTTGCATGTTTAGTTTTGTGAGGAACTGCCAAGCTGGTTTTTAGAGTGGCCATACCATTCTGCATTCCCACCAACAATGTTTGAGTACCCCAGTTTCTCTGCATCATACCAACATTTATGTTGTCACAACTTTTTTTTTTTTAATTTAGCTCTTCTGATAAGGGTGTAATGACCTGTTATTATGGTTTCAGTTTGTATTTCTTTGATGTTTAATGATGTTGACTATCTTTTCATTTGCCATCTGTGTATATTTATATTCTCTTAGGTGAAATGTCTGTCCACTTCTGCCCATTTTCTCATTGACTGGCTGATTTTTCTGTTCAGTTTTGAGAGTTCTTTATACATTCTAGGGAGGACTTCTTTGTTGGATACATGGTGGGTAAATATTTTCTATCAGTCTGTAGGCATGTCTTTTCATTCTTGCAACAGAGTCTTTCACAGAGCAAAACTTTTAAATTTTGATGGGTCTAATTTATCATTTCTTTTCTTTTACGGATTATGCTTTTTGGTGTCCACTGTAGGGACTCTTTCTATTTCTAGGTCTTGAATATTTTTCTCCTATTTTTTCCCTAAAAATTTTAGTTTTTCCTTTTACATTTAAGTCTGTGATCTGCTTTGAGTTAATTTTTATACACGATGTGAGATTGAGGTGCAGGTTTTACTTTCGGCCTCCAGATGGCCAACTGTCCCAGCACTGCTTGTTGAAGACTCTTTGTTCTCCACTACATAAATTTTGCACCTTTGCAAAAAATCACTTGGGCACGCTTGTGGGTCCCCTAATCTTTTTATTTTTTTATTATTTTATTTTATTTTATTTTATTATGTTATGTTAGTCACCATACAATACATCATTAGTTTTTGATGTGGTGATCCACGATCCCTTGTTTTCGTATAACACCCAGTGCTCCATGCAGTACGTGCCCTCCTTAATACCCATCACTGGGCTAACCCATCCCCCCTCTCCCCTCCCCTCTAAAACCCTGTTTGTTTCTCAGAGTCCATAGTCTCTGATGGTTCATCTCCCTCCGATTCCCCCCCTTAATTTTTCCCTTCCTTCTCCTAGTGTCCTCCATGCTATTCCTTATGTTCCACAAATAAGTGAAACCATATGATAATTGACTTTCTCTGCTTGACTTATTTCACTTAGCATAATCTCCTCCATTCCCATCCATGTTGATGTAAAAGTTGGGTATTCATCCTTTCTGATGGCTGAGTAATATTCCATTGTATAAATGGACCACATCTTCTTTATCCATTCATCTGTTGAAGGGCATCTCGGCTCTTTCCACAGTTTGGCTATTGTGGACATTGCTGCTATGAACATTGGGGTGCTTATGGCCCTTCTTTTCACTACATCTGTGTCTTTGGGGTAAATACCCAGGAGTGCAATTGCTGGGCCATAGGGTAGCTCTATTTTTAATTTTTTGAGGCACCTCCACACTGTTTTCCAAAGTGGCTGTACCAACTTGCATTCCCACCAACAGTGTAAGAAGGTTCCCCTTTCTCCACAACCTCTCCAACATTTCTTGTTTCTTGCCTTGTCCATTTTTGCCATTCTGACTGGTGTAAGGTGGTATCTCAATGTGGTTTTGATTTGAATTTCCCTGATGGCTAATGATGATGAACACTTTCTCATGTGTCTGTTAGCCATTTGTATGTCTTCTTCAGAGAAGTGTCTGTTCATGTCTTCTGCCCATTTATGGACTTGATTATTTGTTTTTTGGGTGTTGAGTTTGAGAAGTTCTTTATAGATCTTGGATACCAGCCCTTTATCTGTAGTGTCATTTGCAAACATCTTCTCCCATTCTGTGGGCTGCCTCTTTGTTTTGTTGACCGTTTCCTTTGCTATGCAGAAGCTTTTTTATCTTGATGAAGTCCCAAAAGTTCATTTTTGCTTTCATTTCACTAGCCTTTGGAGATGTATCTTGAAAGAAGTTGCTGTGGCCGATGTCAAAGAGGTTACTGCCTATGTTCTCCTCTAGGATTTTGATGGATTCCTGTCTCACATTGAGGTCTTTCATCCACTTTGAGTTTATCTTTGTGAATGGTGTTAGAGAATGGTCGAGTTTCATTCTTCTGCATGTGGCTGTCCAATTTTCCCAGCACCGGAAAAAAAAAAAAAGAAGAGAGAGATACTGTCTTTTTAAACATCAAACTGTCCTCTGCTTTTTTTTTCTTCAGTCTTCAGTTCCACCTTGGTCAGAGCTACACTTTTGAACTCTGGTTCCATGGGAAGGTTGTCTGCTTCCCTCGGGCTTTAGTCTTCTTGTCTCAAGAATGGGCTCATTTTAGCTTCAGCCTCACAACTTCCTGTCGGAATGGAACAAGATGCTTAGCACCATGCCTGGCACAGAGTAAACACTCATAAATTTTAGCTCCTAACCTCATTATCATTAAAAGAAAAAAAAATATTTAGGCACTCTGTGTGTGTGTCTTCATCTTTGTATGCCAGTAGGTCTGTGTGTGCTGGTGTCTTTTTGTTTGTTTTAAGAGTACCCATTTTGTCCACTTGGAAATTCTGTGATGTCAGGAACATATTTCCTGAGCAATGGAATCAGTAAATAACCAGTGAACCAAAGCAAACATGAAATGTTACTGAAAGATAGAAGACCGTGTAGAGTCTGGGTTAGCAAATTCCCTGGGGACCATCATCAGGCACCAGTTAGAACTTCAGAGATAAAAGACATACCTCAGATGTCAGAAAGCAAGATGTTGAGGGGTATTTGGTGTTGTATCTGGTTTCTAAACAGATGTTTTTGTGGTTTTGTTTTTCCAGAACCGTCTACGGGCAAATATTACAAATAATAACTATACAGACCCTAACAACCTCATGTTTACAGATATCATTATCTTGGGAATGGACAAGCAACCTACCAATTTTACCGTCGTACTTAGTAATTCTGCCACCTCCATTTCAAATGTTGCCTACAATGTTTCATCAAAGGTGGGAGACTGTTCCATCCTTGCAGTGCCCTTGTCAAAAGCCCTGGGCTAAGATTCTGACAGCCAGCTCTCCCTTGCTCTTTTGACTTTGGGCAGTTACAGAGACAGCTGGCTTGCTGCATGCAAATCTACCATACCACAGGGCAGTTGCAGAAGGAGAAACATATGCATGCTAAATATGGACTCCTGAGCTTGGTTTGTATCAGAACACTGAAGAAGACAGTGGGAGCTGGGACTCTGAGGCAAGGCAGCTCTTCTCTGGGCAGATTTAAGACTAGACCTGCAGATTCCAGATGTGATACAATGAAAATATAATTCAATACATTGGCCTAGTTCTGGAGAGTATTTAAGTTACTCATTTAAGTTAAAGACTCTCTTTGTTTGAGACACAGTTGACACACTACTTTTATACCATTACAGAAAAGGAGAGTTGAATAGAACATTAGGGGTAATTCAGTTCTGCCCTTACTGAATGAGTACCTTCCATGCTAATCTTTAACAGAAGGTTCCAATTGTTAGCTGACTATTTCAAGTGCTGGGAAATTCACTATCTCTTAGGGCAGCCCCCTTCCATTCTGACAATGCAGATAGAAAAAAATAAGAGCCTGGTTTCTGTACTAAGCAGAATGGGATTCCAGTCCTAGCTCTGTTGTTTCCTAGCTGCGAGATCTTGGGCAAAACATCAAACCTCTCTAACCCTCAGTTTTCTATTTTGTGAAATGAAGATAGCCATATTATTTGCAGCATAGGATTACCTTCGAGGATTGATGGACATAATGCATATAAAGTAGTTATCACAGTGCTTGGCCCCTATAAATGCTCCATAAAGTTTAACTGTTGTTATTACTGCCATCATTATTACAATGTGGTGAGCACCATACCCAGAGGGCTGTGAGTCTGACAAAGACAGCCCTGCTTGTGATCTGTACTCCTTCATATGATGAAAGCCCTTCCCATTCAACATTCCACAATGACTCCATGAGGTGAGAAAGGTCAGGAATAAGCCAAGTTCATTTTCCCGACAGGGAGGTCAAAAGCTCCAGAGGATAAAAAATAATATTCCAAATAGCCCATGACAAAGTGGATGAAGGGCTAGCTCCCCTTCCAGATCATCAGGGAAGGACATTAGCCGGGTGGCTCAGCCTCACCTTATTTGTCGTGTGGCCTCTCCTTCCTCAGGTGGTGAAGATCAGTGATCTCAAGGGACTGGTACTCGGTCAAGAATTCTCCATTGAATGGAAACTTCCAGTCAGTGACCTGGAGAAATTCAACTGCTACCCTGAGGGTGCTGCTGTCTCTGAGGAGAGGTGTCGGCTGCGGGGGTGCCTTTGGGAGGTAATAATCAGTGAACAGATTACCACAGTGAGCAGAAGTTGGAAAAACTGTCCCATGAATAATTAGGCACCTAGAAAACACTTCCCAAATGTTGCTGGGTTGAAGAGTAATCATCCTTCAGGAAGAAAATGACACTATGTCAACTGATAAATTATTTTGCCAACTCCGTGTGAGAAGTGGTCAGTGTTTTCCTCAGATATCCCAAATCAGAAGACACTCTCTCTTTCCTCCAACCACAGCATTTAAAACCCCACTTTTATTTTTAACACAACAGTAATACGTTGGGTATGCATTGTGCATTGAGTATTTTAAGTGAGGTGGTTTTTTTTTTTTTTTTTTTCCATCTATTAGAGAGTCCTTGTGGAAGTTAAGGTAAGACTGTTTGTCTTCATTTGAAAAATAGAATGAAAGCCAGAGAGATTTCCTCAAGGTCACAATGGCAACAATGAGAACGCTGGAGCAGAAGCCTGACTGAGGATTCCAGGCTCCAGATCAGGCTTACTGCTGACCCTTCCTTGTCCACCCAGTAGAGGAGGCCAACGGGCATGTGTTTTTTAAATGGATTTAAATCATTTGCTGGTGCTGTCATAACAAAGTACCACAAACTAGGTGACTTAGAACAACAGAAATTTGTTATCTCAGAGTTCTGGGAGCTAGAAGTATGAGATCAAGGTGTCAGCAGAGTTGGTTCCTTCTAAGAAAAGGGAGGGAGAATCTGTCTCATGTATTTCTCCCAGATTCTGGAGGTTCTCTGGCACTCATTGGTCTTGCTTGGTTTATAAAAACATCACCCCGGTCTCTGCCTTCCTCCTCACATGGGGATCTCACTGGGTGCAGGTCTGTCTCTGTGTCTAAATTTCCCCTTTTAATGACACCAGTCATATTGGATTAGGCTGATCTTAATGATCTCATTGAACCTGATCATCTGTAAAGACCCTATTTCCAAATAAGGTCACTTTCACAGATACCAGAGTAGGACTTCACATCTTATGGGGGTGGGGGGATCATAATTCAAGCCATAATAACGGGCATGGTGTAAGAGACTTAGTTTGTGTGAACCAACTTCTCCAGGAATCAGACCCTCAAAGTATGGTGTTAGAGGCTGATGGAGAATTTCTCCTCTTGTTCTAGTACACAACTGTTCCTGACGTGCCCACCTGTTACTACGACACCATCCCTAGGTATGCCGCCAGTAACATTCAGTACCTGCCTACGGGCATCACCACAGACCTTGCCCACCTGGGGGCCCCGGAATCAGCCCGAGCAGCCCCTGCCTCTAGCTCTCTCTCGGCAGCAATCAGCTTCCTCCAGCTGAGCGTGATCTACCACACAGAAAACATGCTGCAGTTCAAGGTAATTTCCAAGGTGGTTCAGGTTCTGATCCTCAACACAGAGTTCTTACAGCTCCATGTGGACGAAAGTCATTGAAACACCGTTGGTCCAAATCCATCATTTTATGGACAAAGGCACCATGGCCCAGAGAGGTAAAGGTCAGAGACTTAGGAGCATGGTAGAACCAGGATGTGACCTTGGACCCACCAGGGTTGTGAATGTCCTGCACTGCCAAGTGCTCAGTCATAAGTGTCCTCAAAGAACCCCTTCTTAGCCCTGTGAAAAAATGTGTCTGCTCCATGGGAAACTCATACAAGTGGCATTGACCCACTTCCAATGTTAGAGTTATTTCTCTAGCAGTGGTTCTTAAACTTCAGAGAGTACCAGAATCACCCACAGGTCTCCTTAAAGTTCAGATTGCTGGGCCTCTGCCCTGGAGTTTCCAGTCTGAGGGTCTGCTTCCCTAACACGTTTCCAGGTGATGCCAATGCTGCTGTGGGTGAAGGGGCCACACTTTGAGATCCACAGCTCTGCTCTGAGGGGAGTACAACGTGAACCACATGTATTTCCTAATAGCCACACTCTTAAAAATGTATTTGAAAAAAGTCAAATGCAATGCATTTTAATCACAGTTTATTTAACTAACATGCTGAAATATTATCTCACCACGTAATCCAAAAACAGTTACTGAGATATTTTAGAATCTTTTATTCATACTAACTCTTCAAATTTTGGTGTGCAGTTTGCACTTATAACAAGTCTCAATTCAGATTAGCACCTGTAGAGCATTCAATGGCCACAAGTGCCTGGTGGATCCACTGCCGGGTGAGTTAGAGACAGAGACTACAGTAGGCGGAGCTGCCTCACAAGGTCATCTTTATGTGTACCAAAAAGGAGATTTCAGGGAATGATTTCCAAAGCCAGTGACTCCCCAACAGGGGTAAACAGGCTCCTTTTGTTAGGGCGGGCGATGAATATCAGAAGGGGGTTTTAACATTATAATGAAGCGGAGTTAATTGTGCCATCTACACAGACCTCTCCTCAAATGTTTCTTTTCCTGTTCCAGCAATTCCATAGTTAGTTTCTAAAAGAAAAAGTTAGAGTTAGGCAGAAGCTTCTAGGAGTTTCCTGAGTTCAGGGGGTCAGCCTTGAATTCAGGGGGGCACGGGGGTCTCACCAGTGACAGTACCACCTTGGACAACCAGCTCTAAACATTGTTTTTCACACTGTGTTGGAGGAATCACTCCAGGGATCTTGTGAAAATGAAAATTCAGATTCAGAAGTTGGAGGGGAGGGAGGCCTGAGATTTTGCATTCCTAACAAGCCTCCAGGTTACACTGCTGCTTTGGGTCTGAGAAACACAATTTTAAGAAGCAGGGCTACAGGCAAAACTTGTCTTAAGCATCTGAAAGCTCAACCAGTAAGATCTGAGTCCATATAAAAACTTGGTTCTCTAATTTCTGACATACACATACATGCCCAAACATAATCTTAACACAATTACGTGCATGTACATATTCACGTACTCATAAACACACGCGCGCGCGCACACACACATTCTATCCATGAAATTCTATACACTGAATTCATAAATTATTTAGAGGAAGTGTCCTCCCTGCTTCTGAATAGGTATTTCTGAGGCATTTTCGAGTTCAGGATCCATATTGGGCACTGTAGGTGGGGAGGCTTCACTTCTATTTGCTTTGGGATATTTGATGCCTCCCAATATGATTCAAACTGGCCAGAAAACATGGGAACTGAATTATATGAGCTGGCAGGAGGGATTTTAGGTCTAAGATTATTCCATCAGAAAGTTTCCTTCTCTCTTCTTGTTAGATCTTTGATTCCACGAACAAAAGGTACGAGGTCCCAGTGACTCTGAACACCCCTCCCTCTCCAGTTGGCTCCCCTGAGGACCGTCTGTATGACGTCAGGATTCAGAACAATCCTTTTGGGATCCAGATTCGACGAAAAAGCTCCAGCACTGTGATGTAAGCACTATTTATTTAGTTCTCATTAAAGTGGTTCTAAGTCTAATTATGGTGGTTCTGATTAATGCACATAAAATATTAATCTTAGAGACAATGTAAGTATGTGTGTGTGTATGTGTGTTAAACAGGGAGTAGATCTATTGCTCTATTTTCTACTAGTCACTAACTCAACAAGAAAAATTAATAAGAGGCTTAAAATAAGTGTTGCTTGATTTCAGAAAAAAGAAAAATGCATGTTCTACTCATTGTTCTTGTTAAGTAGAACAGAAAACTCTTTTTAATAAGCATGACAGATAACCTAGGATAGAAATCAGCTCTATATAGCCTCATTACAAAATAACAGAAGACTCAGGAGAGAGGGAATGTTTACTAAGGAAAGAGAAACAGTTTCTTACAATCAGCCCTGTAGACTTAGAGCCTTTTCCCAATATTAAATGTGAAAAAAGAGTTGTCATTTCTCATCCCTTGTCCTGCTGCTGAATGGAATAAAGTGAAGGTCTGGATTTTGCCTGGGGCTGAAGTTCCCCTTCCAAGTAAAAACCATCACGTGTAGGCACACATGTAGACAGCCTTTGGCTCTCTTTGACTGCATGTCTAACTTTGGTCAGTGGCATTCTTTGCTAAGAAGTCCTTTGGCCAATCAAGAGAAGTCATTCTAAGAGCTTCACCCTTTTCTGTTGGGAAATTTGCTTAGACCTTGCTTATTTATTCATACGTGTAGTCAAACTGATACTCCAGACAATGATAACTAGAGATAAAGAGATGAGTGAGACATAGTTCTTGCCTTCAAGGAGCCCATGACTCAGAAAAAGAGTTCTCAGCCTTGCAGACCACAGAATAAAAATGCAAACGCAGAACGTTGGCAGTGAGTCATGGCCATTGTTACGAGCTGTGTCTTCAGCCAGTATTTGAACCTGGATCCAGCTGTGCATTCCTTTAGGAGGCTTCATAATCAACTAGAATTCCCCAATGGGCCCCGTGCTTGCTCTGGCCTGTGATCAGTACAATGTGGAGGTATGCCTTTGTGTTGCAGTTGGGATTCTCAGCTGCCTGGCTTCACCTTCAACGACATGTTCCTCTCCATTTCTACTCGCCTCCCCTCTCAGTACATCTATGGCTTTGGGGAGACGGAGCACACAGCTTTCAGAAGAAATATAAACTGGACCACGTGGGGAATGTTTGCTCGTGATGAGCCCCCAGCGGTAAGCACAGAAGAATAAGACTATCAATCAGTTTCTCTCCGTGTAAACTTATCTTAATCCATATGTATGTGTATAGTGCCCTATTAATCAGCTTCACCTTATATTGATAAATTCTGTTCTCAGATGAAATAGGCCACAGGTTATGCTCCTTCTGTCCCTAACATGTTTTTTCCTGTGGACTATGGATTTTACTTCATAAACTTTTCTTTAGTATATTCTGTGTGTCAGGTGCATGTCTTATGTAATAAAACACTGTCTCTTCTCCAGGGGCTTATAGGCTAGTAAGAGAGAGAGATGCAGAATTAATGGTAATCCAGTATAATCAGTGCTATAATAGAATTACATAATAATAAACGAGGAAGACATGGAAGGGGAGGGCACCTGGTTTTTTATTTGGGGTGGAAAGGAAGATTAAGGAAGGTTTTATAAAGGACGTGACATTATGCTGAATCTTCAATATTGAATAGGAGCTTGCGGTTTGCATTATGATGTAGAAACAACTTTTCGAGTATTTCTTTTTTTGATTACTGCCTACTCTCCCCCATGGCTCCCCCAGTACAAGAAGAATTCCTATGGCGTCCACCCCTACTACATGGCACTGGAGGAGGATGGCAGTGCCCATGGGGTGCTCCTGCTAAACAGCAATGCCATGGGTAAGACAGAGGCATGTTCCCTGTGTACCACCATAACTAGCTGTGACCCCTTTCCTGGGATCTGGAATATCAATAGAAATAGAGAAATTCAAGGGCAAGGGAAATGGGATAGATAAACTGACTTTTCCTTCCTTCCTTCCTTCCTTCCTTCCTTCCTTCCTTCCTTCCTTCCTTCCTTCCTTCCTTCCCTTCCTTCCTTCCAGATTTATGAAGAACCTTAGGCCAGGTATTAGCGGTAAAATTTTGACCAAATTGCGTGACCTTCTTTTACTGTGACAGTTTAACTTCCTTTCTCAGAGTGATACAAGATGTTGAGATTAAGATTATGTTTGGGGTACCTGTAAACCCATCTATTCCACTACATGAAAGAAAACTTTCCAGAGAAGGAGAGCTTTAAAGAAAGAGAGTGAAGAGTACATTTGAGGGCAGATTTCCTATCTGGGTGATGTATAGTTCCAAGGACTCCTTGTCTTCTTCTTTTTTTTTTTTAACAGATGTGTCATTCCAGCCCACTCCTGCCCTAACATACCGCACCACAGGAGGGATTTTGGACTTTTATATGGTTTTGGGGCCAACCCCTGAGCTTGTAACTCAACAATACACTGAGGTTAGAATTCACTCTATGCATTGATAAACAATCAAATGTTTATTGGGTATTACCGTGTTCTTAGCACTGAGATAGGTCGATTTTTATTTCTATGTCTCCTGTGTATTCCTACTACGTTATTGCTGTCTTTCCTGAAGTTAGGTGCTAATGTTACAGGTATAAAGGCATAGAGATGCCACATGTGTCTCTTAATTATTTGCTGAGCATCCTAAGAATCTCTAATCAGTAATAGAGAGTGGAAGCTCCAGAACACAGGAGATTTTCTGTCATTCTGCATGCTGATGGTCATTCCATATTTATTTGACTTTCTGATTTTTCTTGAGCGAGGCCTCTGAGATTGGACAGTGCTCAGTAGAAGTGCTCAAGTTGCTTCAAGTATAAGACTTTTCTTCCCTTTCCCCAAAACTCTTCCTGGATCCATTTTTCTTTTTTATTCTAGTTGATTGGTCGGCCAGCAATGACTCCATACTGGGCCTTGGGATTCCAGCTAAGTCGCTACGGATACCAGAATGATACTGAGATCTCCCAATTGTATGAGGCAATGATGGCGGCCCAGATTCCCTATGTATGAATTCCCCCACTCAGTCCGTGGTTTGATTAGTTATGGGAATTTGTGCCTCATTATAGATTGAAACTGTCTTCAGGGAAACTATTGATGACTATTTCAATATAGGAAAATGTAGCTGTGGAGCTAGTCTTGTATGGAATACCATGCTTTTTAAATTTATTTCATGCCACCCTTTTAAATCAAGGGTTCAAAATTGAAATTTGCATTAATTCTTCAGTAATTGGCAGTGTGATTGAGGGATATTGTTACTCACTGCCTTTTGCCAGGAATATCCTGCAGTAGGCATGGCTGGTCTTAAGCCATGACTTTGGGAACTTCTAAGTGAGAATCATGTCACGAGGATGACAACCCCAGATTATATTGTGATTGTTCTTAGAGAGGATGGATATAAAGTGACAGTATGAAAGAAAGCAGTTAAAATCAAGTCTTCACCTTCTCTAAAGCACACATATCCACATATGCATATCACACAATGACAATGTAGACCCCTTCATAAGCCAGAAGAAGTGTAGGTTATTGCTGTCAGCAAGCAGAAGTCCATAGATAGCATGTCCTTCCTCCTCTGTAATCATCAGTTTCTCATCACTTATGCTCTTTCTCTGCTTTCAGTCCACTTCCTGAGAGTTTAGAGGACAATTAATGACTGGAAGATGAGAATAAAGTGTTATGATGTTCTCATCAAAGATAATTTGAAATATTCATCCAGGCTTTAAGTATTTTATTTTTATATACTACTCTACCATATACTTATTAAATGTAAATTAGAAAAAATTGGAAAATTAAAAGATGAAAATTCCAGAGATCTACCTCACCAAGGTGATCAGTGTTAATAGTATGTTGGTTTATTCTTTTCCAAGCTTTGGCTTTTGCACAAATCTCTGCTCCCCAAACAAGTTTTACCTAGAATCTTAAGACAATATGGGTGATTATCCTCTTCAGGCTAAAAAGAAGCACCTCTTTTTTTCAACTTCAATATTAACCATGTTAGCCATCACTCACCAATCCTGGATTGAGTGACTTTCACATGCAGAAGTCTGGGCTGGTACTGTTTAGAGAAAAAGGAAGACAAGGTTCTCATCTCATGGACCATCAAGTCAAATGGAATGGCATAAATATACACATTCTAGACAGCTATATAATAATATAGTTCTAAATGTGAATAAATCCAATCAGATTTACTGGAGGGGGGAAAATAAAACTACACTTTTCTGTTTCTCAGGGAAGTCCTGCTTTCTACTCTTGAACATTCAACTAGCACTTGGTTTGATGGGCTCACCAGTTTGAAATTTGAGGAGTGGAAAAGAAATGAATCGAGGGAGGGAAAGGAGAGAGAATTCCAATTGGGGGAACAGAAGGAAAAGGATGGGGACAGGTGATCCATATGTAGGAATCAGAAAGCAATTTCAATCAGCAGAATTGAAAAGTCAGTGTAGCAAGGTATGGGACAAATTAGGAGGGGCCTGGGCTGGGGTCAGCAGAGCCATTTGTGGGCCCTGAGGGATACTGCCATGGGATCCCCAGCATCTTGCTTGCTCCTTCCTGTAGGATGTCCAGCATGTAGACATCGATTACATGGACCGGAAGCTGGGCTTCACTCTCAGCCCCAGCTTCCAAAACCTCAGTCTCTTGATTGAGCAAATGAAGATTGGTGGCATGAGATTCATTCTCATTCTGGTAAGTATTTAGAAGATTAGCGCCCATTTTCTGTTTCTGTGTTCATGGCTGTAAAATAGTACCATTGGGAGAAACTAGATGGAGAGTACACGAGACTTCCCAAACATTTTTTGCAACTTCCTGTGAAGCTATAATTATTTTTTAAAGTTTTAAAAAGCAAATAAAGGAGGACAGAACAAATGAAAAATGGCTTTCCAATGGTGATACTTTGCAATATTTATTTTTCATAATTGTCACTGGGATGTAATTTATTATTACGATTCCCTTGGTTAGAGTTAGAACTGTGGACTGAAACACTGAATATAGCAAAAACATCCAAAAATCCTCACTGTTTCAAGCTGTGCCTCCGAGGGAATAGCTATATTCTAGTCTCATCTTTACCTTAGGGGGTTCAAAAGCCACTCCAGTTGTATCATTACCCGGCAATGGTGAGGCTCAGGGGACTTACTTCTTCTTAATTAAACTCACAAGCACCTGAGCTAAGATTTAGAACACCAATTCATTATTTTGCATTGGAGGCTATATTTTGATAAACACAGAAGTAGTTACCTACAAACGGTCCTCCCTTCTAGCTTCCAAGAAATAGAGCATTATTTGCTGACTTTCATTCATTCATTCATTCATTCATTCAGTTATTAATCAAATACTGGGTCTTTGAAAATCACTGTTCTAAAAAGTGTGTGTGTGTGTGCGTGTATGTAATCTAAATCAATGAATAAGACATTGTCCTTTTCCTTATAGGGATTTTATTCTACCAAACAGAGATAGCCAATAAGTAAACATTAAAGAAAGATAATTTCAGATAGTGATAATTTATATGACAATTGTGAAATAAGATACTATTATAGAATAACTGAGGCAGGTATGGGATGGGGTGAACAGGGAAGCCACTTTGGACCCAGAACAGAAGAAAGAAGCTTCATGTTCTCAAGGAGTACTGATATCTGTGGGAGCACAATAAATTGGCTTTATTCATGGGAGGGTAATGTCTTATTAACCTGGTTTATCTCTAGGAACGTTTTCAAACAGCATACTTTATTCCTCAAGAATTTTATAGATATAAGGCAAATTATCTATGGGTATTCTGTTTTTGTTTTTTGTCTTGGAGATGTTTTTCTCATGTTCACTGTTTTAAACCCTTTCATTGCAGGACCCAGCCATTTCTGGCAATGAGACCCAGTATCGCCCATTCACCAGAGGGCAGGACAACAATGTGTTCATCAAATGGCCCAACAGCAATGACATTGTCTGGGGAAAGGTGAGCCTTGGGAGAAGATGCCCATAATTAATCAGCACCAGAATGTCTTGATTAAAAGAGGCTGTCAAAAAAAAAAAAAAAAAAAGAGGCTGTCAATAAATCTTGGCAAAATATATGGGTAATTAATAAATTATGAATGAGTAGAAATCTGCCTGATGCTGATTAATAAGACCAAGGTTACAGGTCTAATTCTCTAAAATATCAGTGAGCTTTGTTCTATTATCTGGATCTATTCTGGTGCTCCACCCCTTATGCATTCCAGCGGGTCATGTATCAAACCTAAAGAAGTCCTTTAAGAATGGCTCTGAAGTCTCTGCCTGCCAGGCACCCATACTCAAAACTTGTGTTCATCTTTGACCTATGATGCTTAGCATCCTCCATATCGAAATAAATCATTAAGCCCTGTAAATTCTCCCTCTCCTCATGTCTCCTTTAGTTCCTTTTTGTGACCTCAGTCTTCATCTGTTTGATTTATAGCAACAGGATTGTAGGTGAACTTCCTAACCCCAGATGACAGAAGCTCCTAGGCACGATTCAGAGCAGAGTCTGAATCTGTGCTATTTCCTATTGTTCTAGGTGCATGCCATGCTCACCGTGCCTTTGAATGTTGCCTTCTCAGCTTATCCAAATAATACCTGCACTTCAAGACCAGCTCAAATGTACCCCCCTAGGAAGCATCCAATGACCAGTTTAACTCTCCCTATTTCTTCTTTTTCCTATATTAGTATCCTCAGAGAGGATAGCATGTCACTTAGCACGCACATTTTATCTGTAAACTCTTAGAAAACAAGGGCTAGAGGGACTCCTGGGTGACTCAGTGGGTTGAGAGTCCAACTCTTGGTTTCAGCTCAGGGTCCTGGGATTGAGTTCCACATTGGGCTCCCTGCTCAATGAGGAGTCTGTTTGAGGATTCTCTCTCCCTCTGCCCCTCCTCTCGCTCATGCTCTCTCTTCCCTATCTCTCTCTCTCAAATAAATACATCTTTAGGGAAAAAAAAAAGAAAACAATGGCTATTTCTTACTTAAATCTCAGTAGATACAGTGCCTATCATGTAGTGTCAGTAAGCGTTTGCTGAATGGATTAATTAATTAATGTATATAGTTAATGTCCTTCTAGATACAGATGAGATTGGTTGAAACTCTGGATTTTTTTAATGCTATGTGTATTTGGGGTCCCCAATAAGTGATAATGCTGCTTAAGAATATTGAGGCTAAGTTTATAGGTTGTGAATGAAATCAATCTTAGTTCTTTAGAGTCATGTTTTAAATTTGTTATTTTTGAAGAGAATTTTGTTATATGTCTATGACAGATCTCAGAGCAGACATTTGAAAGGTGATTGTTCAGAGGATGTATTTAAAACAGATTTAGCTCATTTTATTTTTGAACTTAATGATTTTGAAAGCTTATGAAATGAGTCAAGGGACCCTAGCCTATTTTCCCCTAACAGAATTCCATATATTCAGATTTTACAATTTAATTAATGGCAAAGATCTCCAAGAATTTTATGGAGATGCATGTCATTAGAGTCTGACACGTGAATCATCTCATGGTCCATGTGCAATGCCTTTTAGAGGTTTTAATTTTTCTTCTTTTTTCTCTAGGTTTGGCCAGAACTGCCCAATGTGAATGTGGATACATCCCTTGACCATGAAACTCAGGTTAAGGTATAGTTACGTGCAGATTTCTGTCCACGTTGCCCTAAACATCTGGATACTTACGAGTCTTATCCCAGCACTTGGTTAAGCAGCTCTCTGAGCATGCTTGTCAACTGGTAATTTCTTGGTAGAATGAGATCCTCAAACAGAAAACATAATAAGCAACTAAACTGGAAATGTGTAGAGGGAAATCAAGTGAAATGTCTTCACATGTATGCCTTTAATAGGTCGTATTTTGTTTAAATCCAATGGTGCTTGAAAAATAATGAATTGAAGTCCAGAATATTTTCCCTGGAGAGGTTATGGACAGACTGGGGTTTTGATGAATCGTGCCCATATAAGACAATATGCCAGCCAGTTCAAAAGGGGTAATGTTTTTGAACTCAGCACTTGATGCCATATCAGCCTGGGCATCTAGCAGCCCCTTTAAACTCGGCAGCTCCCTTTTCCCTGGGTGACTGGTCTCCTTTGTTTGACCAGTGTAGAAAAAAACATTTGTATGTCTAAAGTTTGATCATTTAGACACAGATAGTTAATTTTGCAGTTCATAGGATTAAAGGCCCAGTCATTAAACAAATCTCATGTTTAAAGGGGATTTAACACTCTCTAACCTCCTTCTAGGAGAATAATGAATGCAGTCAGCCTTCTCTGATCTTTGTGTTCATAGTAAACTCTGTAGAAGCAACAGCAGAGCCTGAGGCTAGTTTCAGACCCTGAGAGGGGCAGTGCCTTGCACAAGTACCTGCTCCTCACCCCTTCCTGGTCCCCAGACTCCCCTTCCCGGACAGCCGGACAGGCAAAGACCCAATGTGAGAGTATGTGTTTACTCCTACAGCTGTACAGAGCCTACGTGGCTTTTCCTGACTTCTTACGTAATAGCACGGCTGCATGGTGGAAGACGGAAATAAAAGAGCTGTATGCGAATTCTGAAGAGTCAGAGAAGAGCTTAAAGTTTGACGGATTGTGGATTGTAAGTGCACGCTTAGTTGGTTTTTCTTTGGAAATGTTAGGAGTCAAACCATGGAGAGGCAATTCAGAGACAAGCAAAGGAGGGAGCTAAGGCTGGAGGAGTGAGAGAGAGGAATACTCTTATACAGTTGAGGTGCTGGACCCCCAGAGACACAGAGATGATTGTGGGTCTGCCCAGGAACATGCCTGCAGAAGCCGAAGCCCATGGAGGATATGTGCCGCTACGGAAGATGCTGCCAGAGAAAGGGGGAGAGGGACATAGACCCCAGCTTCTCTTATCTCCCACCCTCCGGTCGCTGGCCAGTGCCTCCCACTGGCCAAACTACCCAGAAGCAGATGCTAGGGGAGCCTAAGGGCCCATCCTGTGATATAGGACGGAGCTGGGGCGGGCAAGGCATGAATGCAAGAGACAATAGGCGTTCACCATAGTGCTGGTACAGACTCATCTTCAAAGGCCGGTTCAGATGTTGCTTACACATGTCAGTTGGGCTTAAGAGCAGGGCTTCCTGAAATGTCTGCAGGACATGGTCCAAAGGCTCTTCTATTTGTGCTTTTCTAGGGATGGGCGGCATATCAGCATTCCAGTTTTCTTCCTCACTGTCCAGTGGCCTGAAATCCTGAGCGTATTCTAGGCCAGCTCTCAAGGGCTTCACAGGTCCGGGCTAGGCTGAAAGAAGCTCATAATTCACCCAGAGACAGACCTACAAGCCCCCTGGCCGCCCTGGGGCTTCTCTGGCCACTATTCTCAGGGTGGATCGGCCCAGAGCGGATGTATGAAAGATTAGCCCAAATATAGGCAAAGCAAAGAGGGAAGAGCTGTGGGTAGCTTTGAGGACTAGGGAGATGATTGCTCTGGGATTTTTGTTCTGCTGGCGGGCAGATACGGCTGAAAAACTCAAAATAGTAAATAGTTCCCCAAATACTTGCCTTTGCCCTAGTATGTCCTGTTTAAGGTAGTCCAATTTACAAAACCTTAACTTTTCTGCTAACAAAGTAGGCAGTGAATTTTCACCTCAGGAACCGCTACTTCTTGTACTTAAGTAATAAATCCCCCAAGTATGATTTGATTTCCAGATTTGGTTCTGAGTTACCCACAACTCTTCAGGACAGCATCTACTGCAGAAAGCGAGACACTCCTCCTTGTGTTTGGTCTCTGCTGATGTCAGAATTAGTCCAAGCTACTGGACTAAGAAAGAGTAGGGGAATATAATAGCAACCATTGGCCACAGATAAAAAGTGAGTAATTCACACATAGGAAAACAAAGATGGGTTTCTTGTGTGGGGAGATGTATCAAGGAATCTCCTTAGGTCATGGATTCAGCATAATCTCCATATTTTTGCTACTGTGAAGTAATCCTCACAAATTTAAAAATGCCAGGTAAACTAGGAGTTTCACACTCTACTTAGATGAACATGGGTTCTTAGAGTCCATTTGGGTCAATGCCTTAGAGTAAACAGAGTCAATGAAATTATTAGCTGAGGGCTTAAATAAGATGTGTTCACCTCTGTGAAGCGGTGTCCTTCAGAGCCAAGGCCACACTGCCTCTGACATCACAGAATCTTTCTTGTTAACTCATTGCAGGATATGAATGAGCCATCAAACTTTGTGGATGGATCTGTCAGGGGCTGCAGCGATGGAATTCTTAATGATCCACCCTATATGCCATGTATGTAAATGATTCCTTCATCAAAACTCTGAAAGTTTTCCTCTTATTGTCAAAGCAAAGCCTAATTTTGGAGAAAGAAAATACTTGTACACATGACATAAAATCCCAAATAGAATAACCTTGAACAAGTGTGAATTACTAATCAGACATAGAAATAATGACATGATGTATTATGAAAGAAACCAAGCAATGCACGATTACATTTGTAACTATGAACTGATTGCTCACACTTTAAACAACCCCCCACCCCGACACACAGAATATTTTGATTAAAGAATGAAAATCTAGGCTCTGTACTCTCTGCCCATGTCCACAGACTCTTCATGAAGGACATGCCCTAGTAGTCCTGTGGTACAAACGGAAATAGAGCATTATAGGACCTTACCATCAAAGGCATCTCAGAAAGTTGAATCCTCTCACCTTACAGAAACCCAGGGAAGGAAGCAACTCACCTTCTTAGAAGCACCAAACAAGTAGTTTGTGGGACAGAATCTGCTAAGTTTCCTGACGTTTAGTCACGGTTATGCTGTCCAAGTCTCACTAACACCTGTGTTCCTTTCCCTCCTCCTTCCCTCCCTCCCCTCCTTCCCTCTTTCCTTCCTTCCTTCCTACTCCTTCCCCCCTCAATATTTATGTATCAGACAAGTGCTAACAAATCAGAAAATTTAGAGACCTTCATACAGTTGATTGAAACAAGATCTATTCCCTTGAGAATGTTACCATCTAGTGGGAAAAAACAGTCATAACAACAAAGGAGTTTCTTGTGCTGATAAGTGGGCTCTGATGGCACTCTATAAATAGCAGAGGACAATGAAGCGTGCCTTTCCCAGCTCCACACCCTGTCCTTACCCTTCATTAGTTATAAAGTCACAGCATGTTGATTTTTTTTTAAAGATTTTATTTATTTATTTGAGAGAGAGAATGAGAGAGAGAGCACATGAGAGGGGGGAGGGTCAGAGGGAGAAGCAGACCCCCTGCTGAGCAAGGAGCCCGATATGGGACTCGATCCCGGGACTCCAGGATCATGACCTGAGCCGAAGGCAGTCGCTTAACCAACTGAGCCACCCAGGCGCCCCACAGCATGTTGATTTTGTAGACAAAATAATTCTTGAAATTGGAACTGTTATGGGTGACAAAGTCGTTGAGTGAAATGGAGAAATAGCAAGCTAATGAGCATTTCTTGTGAGTGCACAAAGCAAGTTGTTCGGGAAGTAACTCGCATTTCCGCTCAGATTTGGAGTCCAGGGACAGGGGCCTGAGCAGCAAGACCCTGTGCATGGAGAGTGAGCAGGTCCTGCCAGATGGCTCGCGGGTGCGGCACTACGACGTCCACAGCCTGTACGGATGGGCCCAGGCCAGACCCACCTACGAGTGAGTGTGTTCCTAGAGTGGCTGGCTCAATCCCCAGAGCATGCAACTCTTGATCTCGGGGTCATGAGTTTGAGTCCCATGTTGGGTGTAGAGATTAAACAAATAAATAAATAAACTTAAAAAAAAAAAAAAAGGAAGAAACCTGCCTAAAATTTAGTCAAACTGAAGGGAATGTTAAGGCCTTCCTGGTCCCCTGGATTCCTTGCCTCTGTGTCTTCCACCCTTTGCCAAGGGGACAAGTAGGAGAAGCCACACCCTCACCTTGAGGCAGTTTGTAAGACCTTTCGCTTCCTGCTGACTCAGGACCTCAGGTGCAGCCAGAAGTGAGTCACCAGAACTTTGTCCTTTCATGGCTCTTTGCTGGGCTTGCCCAGAGCCTTGTGCATGTGCTGTCTTTTCGGTCCCCAGGAATATGTAGGAGCTTTACAAAGTTCTCCCTGGTGCTACTTCTCCAGGATTTACTCTAAGACCAGCCGAGCTTTGTTTGTCCCAACTGAACCCCAGTCTGAATACCTATGATGGTGCCAGAAAATGGTTATTGTTTTGGTAATTCCCCGGCTTGAGAATTTGTTTTCCCCTGCTGAGTTGAGCTCTGAGTCCAATCAAATGGCCGCAACACCTTGGGAATAGAGATTTTCCAGGGGGCTGGACGCTAGAACAGAAGTGTTAATTATGCTCGGGGGCTGGTGCTTTCCACAGAGCCCCCAGAGAGGTCAGACCTCTGAGGCTGCTGCAGGGCTGCACTGAACTAGGGATGGGGTCGGCTGAGAACAGCCCCAAGTTCAAATCCCGCACACCACGCTGTCCTGCCAAGATTTAGCGGTTTTTCTTGGACAGACATTAGTCATTTCTTTCTAGAGCTGGTTAATTTTTAGAGTTCTGCAATGGTCAGTGACAAAGCCCTTTGCATCACTCACATCTACCCTTCCTCTCTATCCCTGCCTTATTTCAGGCCTTCATTATCTCTCAGACATGTGTGTGTGGAGGGCAGGGGTATGTGGGGGGGGGTGTCCATCCACGTGGGGGTTTATGTTGGTGTGAAATATTGGAAGTGACCTAATGGATTAATCTTTACCCCAGTAGCTTTTCCTGACATCATTTACTGAATAATTCATCTGTGTCTATTGATTTGTAATGCTTTCTTCAGCAAATATGTGGATTGCATTACCTACTCGGATCTGTTAATAGCCTTTCTCTTTTTGTTCCATTGATTTTCCTCTCACACAATTGTTTTTATTTTCTTACTGAGACTGCAGGCAGAAGACCTGCCTTCCGTAGCCAGATATTTGAACACCTTTTGTGTATATTTGTCCTTGTGTGCCAGATGTATCCCACTTTGTGAGGAGTAGCACAGAGAGAGAGTATTACCAAAGAGCTCTAGTCATATATACTTTTATTTGGATCCTGGCTCTGCCTCCTTGGTCTTTAAATGTCCTCTGACAAATTGTCTAAGTTCTCTGAGCCTCAGTTTTATAACTGTAAAAGGAGGCCAAGGAAACCTTCTCAGGAGGTTGTGAGGCAGTAGACATGGGAGCGACCAAGCTGATACCTGGTTCGAGTAATTGTTCCGTAAACACCTGTCTCACACCTCACCCCACTCCTTCCTGCCACCTCTATGTAGGCAACTAGTTAATTCAATTTTTTTTTTTTTAAGAAGGAAATCCACATTTAGGGGATGATGGATCTCCAGTTGTCCTGCTGTGACTCTTAGCGTCACCTTTGAATAGTAGATGCTTCCAGGGAAGACGCTTTCTGGCTCCAAGTGGAAAACCATTGCCAGCTCATACTCCAGACTGGCGCGGCTCTCTGTAATGAAGCCCCATGGCTGTCCATCTTCGAATTCACCCCCAAGTCACCTCCTTGTTCCCTTCCAACCAGAGCTGTGCAGGAGGTGACGGGACAGCGAGGGGTCATCATCACCCGCTCCACATTCCCGTCTTCTGGCCGCTGGGGAGGCCACTGGCTGGGCGACAACATGGCCGCGTGGGACCAGCTGAGGAAATCGATCACTGGTGTGTGGGCTTCCTCCCAGGGGCCTCTGCTGGCAGGGAGGGGACTGGGTTGGATGCCCGCGGCCACACTGGTTATTTCTACGTATCATCCACATGGGCAGAGAAAGCAGCAGGCGTTGACTTCTCTGTGGGTATGAGTTGTAGTCTCTACCCATCTTTGGATATTTTCATCATGGGTGGCCCAGGGCTTCGAAATCGGGTATGGAAGAGACAGGGCAAACCTACCCTCTGAAAGGGCTACTTTGTCCAACACAGCTGTGTCTTCTCATTGCAGGCATGATGGAGTTCAGTCTCTTTGGAATACCGTATGTAAGTTACATTGGGACCATTATTAATTACTCAGTCGGATTCCAGCGTGTCTGCAACCTACAAAAGTCCCACCTCATGTTCTGATTTTGCATCTTCTCAGACAGGAGCGGATATTTGTGGCTTCTTTGGAAATGCCGAATATGAGATGTGTGTTCGCTGGATGCAACTGGGGGCCTTTTACCCTTTTTCCAGAAACCACAACACCATCGGGACAAGGGTGAGGTGGCAGCTGGTGCTCAAATCACAACTTCTTTATTACCCTCAAAAGTAGCAGACTTCTTTGTTGAGGAAAAATCATAAAAATCAGAACCTCCAGTTCATAGAAAACCCACAGAGTTCAAAACCCCAGAGTTATAAGCAATCCTCAGGAATATCCTTTTGCTCATGTCTTGGGGAATACATGCCTATGAGGACAGTAGGGTTTGTAGCTCCCTATGGGGCTAAACTAGAAGAAGCTCCTTTTCCTTAGAGAATTTTTATTTTACTCAAATCCATCCAAGCTCCATCAGTGCTGCAGAGAGACCCATCTCTCCAGCCCTGTGCAGGGGACTTAGGAGTCTGTGATAAAGAATGGGAAGCAAGTAGCCCCAGTTTAGTTGGACAGCAGGGGCAAGAGAAAGGATGGGATAGAAATGAAGGGTGGGATCTGTGTAACTGGTACATGGGACATGTGTCTGCTGACCTTTTTCTGATAGCGTTAGGATGGCATAAAGAGATATCTGACACGTGTTCCTTTATCTCTTTAGAGACAAGACCCTGTGGCCTGGAATTCCACCTTCGAGATGTTCTCCAGAAAAGTCCTTCAGACCAGATACACCCTGCTGCCCTATCTCTACACTTTGATGCATAAAGCTCACGTTGAGGGCAGCACTGTCGTCCGACCCCTTCTCCATGAGTGAGTACAGCCTGTTCCCCCAAGCAGAGGTTCTGGCCATGTCTGGGGGAGAGCCCTCTGCAACAGTCCTAACACTTTGGTAGGGTTTTCATACTTTTTTTTTTCTTTTTTTTTTTAAGGTTTACGAATGACAGCAAAACATGGGATATAGACTGTCAGTTCATGTTGGGTCCTGCCCTCTTAATCAGCCCCGTGCTGGAAAGTGTGAGTTTTCCATCACAGATCAGAAGCCCTCAGTCACATAATCTCAAGTACAAGAAGGGCATTTTAAAGATCATCTTGTCCTGCTCGCTGTTTTCCAGCAAACACCTTTCTAGAACACACAAGGGAGATCTTTTCCTTTTTTCAAAATCCCCATTAGTGAAAACCTCACAACCCCAACTGATTTCTCATTTTAGTGTCTTGTTACCCTGCATCGTTGTAAAGTTTACCTTTTTAAAAAATTAAGTTTTCTTTATGTTTGAAGAATTTTATCAGATCTTTTTCAATCAAACTTCCCAAACTCAGGGTGCCTGAGTGACTCAGTGGGTTAAGCATCTGCCTTTGGCTTGGGTCATGATCTTAGGGTCCTGGGATTGAGCCCCATGTCTGGCTCCTGGCTCAGCGGGGAGCCTGCTTCTCCCTCTGCCTCCCCCTCTGTGCTCTCTCTCTTTCTCTCAAATAAATAAATAAAATCTTCTAAAAAATCTTAAAAAAAATTTTAGAACTTCCCAAACTCTTAAAATCATTAATAAAATTCCCATTGTTATCTTAATCCTACAGAAAGAATTTTAATAATTAAGTTATTGGAATATACATAATAATGTGTCAATTTTATGTTTCAGAACACTTTTGAGACCCGTGCTTATTTTCCCAGGGGCCGTTGGTATGACTACAGCACGGTAAGAACTCAAATATTTTGTGAAGAACCAAACTGGTCCTTGCTGGCTGGAGGGGTGGCCAGCACTTTCTCCTGACCTTGAGGCACATAATTTCTAAGGCAGTAATTTTCAGCCTTTCAGCCACGCAAGGTTTGCTTAAATAAAAGTATCCACAAAAGCATAATTAGGTAAAATGTAACACCCATAACACATTGACTTTTCTCCCACCCCCACCTGCACCTTTTCTGGAGAATACAGAGAAAAGACTAGATTTCCAGAGTTTTTAACAAAACTGAAATCAGAGATTTTTTTCTTCTTTTACTTGCTCTTCCTTGCTGACTTTCGACCATGCTTCCTTAGAAAGACTTGTATTAAAGCGTGCAGCTATTCATTTCATCTCTTTATCTTCATCCTTCCTTGCTTATATTCCGTCTCCTAGGAATCTGGCAGTGTGTCGACAGGTGAGTGGAAAATCCTGGGCGCTCCCCTTGACCACATCAACCTTCATATCAGAGGAGGCTCCGTCCTGCCTTGGCAGGAGCCTGCGATGAACACTCGCGCCAGGTAAGGAGGAGTGATGGTACTGATGGCCTCCCTTTGTCATAATGAGGCATCCTCACAGACGCGGTCTGCCCTAACCAGGGCTCTGTGCATACAGAAGCCCAATCACAGACCCTCTCATTGATTCAATTCCATAAGTGCCTTCTGACTGGGGTCTGGGGGAGAATGCATTCATGAAGTCAGTCTTGGGGAGATCTTTTATCTGTAGCTCTGCGTCCCAGGCCTGGGGCAAAAATTTTCTTTAATTTTTATTTTATTTTTTTAGAGATGGAGAGCATGTGTGGGGGTGGGGTGTGGGGGGAAGGGGCAGAGGGGGAGGACACTCCATGCTGAGCACCGAGTAGGAGGGCTTGATCTCACCACCCTGAGATCACGACCTGAGCCAAAATCAAGAGTCCAAGGCTTAATCGACTGAGCCACTCAATCACCCCTGGTGTAAAAATTTTCTTGAGGGCAGTAGCATTTACCTCTTTCCACATTATTAAAAAAAAGCTGGGAATATTAATGAGCTCCTTGATTGATGATGGCTATCCAAGGGTGATTTATTACTTATTTCCAGGTCTACATTGGTCAACTCAGGATAGATTTTATATAAATATAAATACTCATATATTTATTTTATATTTGCATGTTTATATTTGTATATATATACTAAATTAAAAGGAACATGTTATGTCAAGAGAGACACACATAAAAAGAACTATAACCATTCAAAAGGAGAGAAGTTAACTCAGCCTTATGGTGTAAAGCATGGTTTCACATGAAAGAGAGCTTTGAACCGAGTCTTGAATAATAAACAGGATTTGAATATATGAAGACAGGGAAAGAAATATTCTGGGAGCATTAAAGAGCTAGAGGTGAAAAATGAGTTTGGTTTGGGGAATAGTAAACCAATCAGTTTAATTGGAGAGTAGATAGGAAGAGGGATGAAATAAAATTCAAGCAGGCTAGGATCAGGTCATGGTGGGGGTAAATGGCAGACCAAGTACTTTGCATTTTATTCTATAACAATCTGGAAGCTACTAGAGGGTTGTTTGGTGGTTTTCTTCCTAAGGAATTCATATCTTATCATATTACTTATAATACGTATGTAAGTAAAGTATGTTTATTTGATTTTTTAAGTGTCTATATTTTTAATCCACAAGAAGATCATGCCTAACAAATTCGTATTAATTATTAAAAGTTAAATCTTTAAAAAATTAAATATTTTGAAGTATATTCAAATCAAAGGACATTGATTATACATATTTGGTATTTATTTACCATAATTATTTATAAGTCCCTACTATAAAGAAACCACCTCAAAATTCCAAACAATATAATATTTTCTTTCATTACATAAAATAATTTAAATATGACTATACTTAATGAAAATTGGTTTGCACATACATCCTTTGAGATGGAATCCATTTCTCTTTGCAAAATATATTTTCATAGACAAATATCTAAGTATATCTCAGTTTAATGGTATTTACATGTTTTAATGTATTATATAGTAGACATTTTCGTGTATAATTTTAAAAAATGAAATTCTGTTTTAAACCATCTAGGAAACGTTAATACTTGAGGGGTGTGCAATAAGCTCTTTTATAAAGAAGATACATTTTAATTTATCTATTTTTAGAAACTTTATGTGTATTTTTATGTACATTTTTAATGCATTAATTTTTTTTGTTATGGATGAGTAATATTTTCAACAGAAACTGTCCTTCATTCTTACAACCTATTATCTAGAGAAAAAAATAACTCCTTTTTTTCCCCTAGTCGACAAAAATTTATGGGATTGATTGTTGCATTGGACAACAATGGGAAAGCTGAAGGCCAGGTATTCTGGGATGATGGACAGAGCATTGGTGAGTATGAGCATTCCAGGGTTTCCATACAGCATGCAGAAAAACCATAGCTCAGGATATAGTTGGCATAACCTGAAAATCTATTTCTAAACCTGTTTCTGCTACTGTTATAAAGCGAGGGTGTTGGGAGAATTTTTGCTATTTTTGTTTGCTCTTTATATTGTAATTACTATAGAATAGTATATGGTCCCCAGCTTTGTAGGTTCAGCAACATGACATTATGGGTTCAGCCAGGGGTGATCTATCTCTGTATAACTAACTGCCTTGCTCTGATAAAAGTGTGGATGCAAGTATCAGGCTGACCATTCATTCATTCTCAGTGGTTCACAGACCTGGCTCTGTTATTTGGGCCGGCCATCTATTACCAGGCAGCCTGTTCCTCCTAAGAAGGCTCACTCAGGAGACAAATTAGAGCTCAGAAAATTTCTTAGTGTCTCAGAAGTAGGGAATTGAGCATTTTCAAAAAGATGCTTACATCAGTGAAATATTACTTTGTATACTTTCCCCAATCTAGGGATATGACAGTGCTACCTGAGATAACTGGGATTTGTCACTATAGTCAGAACATCCTCTTCCTTAGACATCTTTATAGAAATACTGACATGTTGTTACCAACCGACACTCATTTTCCAATACTAATTGCTGACTAGAACATTCTAATCTTATAACGTGTCACAGTTTCTGAAATTATGGCTTGTTTTTCACTAGTAATATCTTCCTTTTCATTTTCTTCATTATGAGGGTAATATATTGTCATTAAAGAAAATATTTTAAAGACAGAAAACTAGAAAAAAGTAATAACTTAATATTATTGTTGTATTCTTTTGCTTTCATGTTACTTAAGAAAATGCTTAATTTTTTATATCACTTAAAACATACCACATATTTAATTTCTGAGTGCTGTTTCTTTGCACTTAGCATAACGATAGAAATATGTCTAGATGTTATCGTATACTCCTTATAAACACCAGTATGATTACTATATCCCACTGAGAGGATATGCCACAATTTATCTGACTTTCTGTAATTACTCTCTAATCTAGGGTACAGGATGTTTTCAGTTTTCATTGTTATAAACACCATCAAGTTTTAAGCTTTGTTTGTGTTTCAGATTATTTCCATAGGGTAGATTCCTAGAAGTGAAATTATTGCTTTTTTAATCAACTTGATTGAGTTGTATTTATACAAATAAAATATATCCATCCTAAGTATACAGTTCAATAAATTTTGACAAATAGATACATTTATATTGCCACCACCACAATCAAGATCTAGAATATTTTTATGACTCCAAATTTCCCCTTCTATATCTTTTCAGTGAACTACCCCCCACTCCCAACCCCGACTTCAGGCTCTTACAACCACTGATCTGCTTTCTGTCACTCTAGATGAGATTTGTCTTTTCTAGGCTTGACGTAAATAGAATCATACAGTGCGTATCCTTTTGTGCTTAGCTTCTGTCACTTAGCAAAGTTATTTTTGTAGCAAAATGTGTTGCCATCTGGTGGCATATAAAAGTAGCTTATTACCTTTTTTAAAATTTTATTTTATTTTATTTTGTGATGTTAGTCACCATACAATACATCATTAGTTTTTGATGTGGTGATCCATGATTCCTTGTTATCTTTTGACTCCTGAATAACATTCCATTGTATGGGTATACCCTAATTTGTTTATCCATTTACTTATTGATGAACATTTGAGTTGTTTTATGTTTTTCACCATTATGCATAAACCTGCCATGATTATTTGAGTATAAGTCATTTTGTGATCATACGTTTTCATTTCCCTTGGGTAAAAACCTGGAAGTGAAATTGCTGGGCTGGGTCAGATGATAATTGTATGTTTAACTTTTGAAGAAACTGCCCAAGTATTTTCTAAAATGGCTATACGGTTTCTCCTTACTAACGTCAATAATTCAGAGTTCCAATTTCCCACATCTTCACTAACACTTGGTGTTAGTGTCAGTTTTTAAAATTTTAACTATTCTAGTAGTACATAGTGCATCTCATTATGGATTTAATTTGCATTTCCTTGATGCTGAACATCTTACGTTTATTGGCTATTTGTATGTCTTCTTATTGAGGTATTGATCCAAGTCCTTTGCCTATTTTTTATTATGTTGTCTTTTCCTTATTGACCTGTAGGAGTTATGTATACCAGTCTTTTATCAGATATAATTTGTATCTCCCTGTCTGTAACTTGCCTATATAATTCCTTTATAGTATCTTACAAAAAACAAACTTTAATTTTGATAAAAGTCCATTTTTTTCCAAGCTTTTCTTTTATATTTGTGCTTTTTGTGCCTTGGTCTAAAAAGCATTCTGGTACCAATTCTAACATGTGTGGGGGTTTCCCCATACCAACAAGTGAATCTGGGACACTAGGTGTCCTACAATTCAACTCAATTCTGACACTGTCTACAAGGAGATAGCATTGGATCCCACAGGTTAAGAGCTCAGTCCCACAGGATTGCCTCCTCCTCCCTTTCCCACTTCATACTAAGCTGGGTTGTCACCCATGCTTCTGAATAACCCACTGTAGATTGGAGGTTCCCGCCTTGCGATTCAGACACCAGTTCGAAGTCCAGGTTGTTACCTGTACCTCACACTAACTGGCTATAAATCAGAAGTTCCTACACCCACCTGCTCAGGTTTGATGAATTTGCTAGAGCAGCTCCCAGAACTCAGAGAAACATTTTACTTATTAGATTACCAGACTATTATAGAAGAATATAACCCAGGAACAGCCAGGTGGAAGAAATGCGTAGGGCAAGGTATGTGGGAAGGGGCTCAGAGCTTCCATGCCCTCTCCAGGGATACTACTTTCCCTGAACCTCCACGTGCTCACCAATCTGGAAGCTCTATGAGCCCCATCCTTTTGGGTTTTTATGGCAGCTTCATTACACTGGCATCATTGGCTACATTATTGGCCATTGGCCATTGAGTCAACCTCCAGCCCCAATCCCCTTCCAGAGGTCTCTGGGTGGGGCTGGAAGTTCCATCCTTTAGATCACAGGGTTGGTCCTGGCAACCAGCCAGGAACCTGAGGTGCTTTCCATAAGTCACGTCATTAATATAACAAAAGATACTTAGTTCTTATCGCTTAGGAAATTCCAAGGGTTTTAAGAGCTCTGTGGCAGAAATGGGATGAAGACCAAATACCTATTATAAGTCACAGCATCACATGGCCTAACCCAAGGTTACAGAGATTTTTCTCCTGTATTTTTGGAAATTTTAGAGTTTTAGCTTTTACATTTAGGACTGTCACCTATTTTGTATTAAATTCTGTATGTATGTAATGGTCAAGGTTCATTTGTTCCCCAGCATGTTTGTCCAGTTGATCCAGCACCTTTCCTGAAAGCAGAATCTTTTCCCCTGTGATATTACCTTGACACCTTTATTAGCTATGAATAGGTCCTGTATGGCTGAGACTCTATTTTTGGATTATTTGTTCTGTTTCATGGATCTCTATGTTTATACTTATACCAATACCACAATGTATTAACTGAGGTAGATTCAAAATTATTTTAACAAATAATAATTAACAAAATTTGCTAGAATTTTGACTGCTATTGCATTGAGTCTATAAATCAGTTTGGGGACATCTGTCTATCATTTTTAATTACTTAGGTCTTCTTTATCTCAGAGCATTTTATAATTTTCAGTGCATGTGTCTTACACATATTTTGTCAAATACATCCTAAGTATTTCTAAGTTTTTGATAATATTGCGGATGGTACTTTAATTTTCTCTTCTCAGTGTATAGATAATGCATTATAACCCTGTACTCATTGAATATGGTATTTAAAAGAGCTGTTTTTCAAATGATTTGGTCACTCATTTAGAGGTGGAACCAGGTTAAGAGTGGGATAGGAAAGAATTTGATTACTTTTTTCAAAGTTCAACTTAGTCTCCGATTATTTCTGTAAAGTTCAACCTAATAAGTAAATTTCATGGAGAGGTGTGTGGCAAGTGGCATCCCGTAGCTCTGGATTCAGATATCATTTCAGTCATTTCCTGGTTGTATGTCTTTTGGAAGGATGCTTAACATCTCTTTGTCAGCACTTTGTCATCTTTAACATCTACAAAACTCTACTTATCACGTAGATCTCTTTATGCAGACAAAATGATTTCATATATAGAGAGAATTCCTGGCACATGGATGCTGAGTAGCATATATCATTAATACGCAAGGTAAATAAAATTCCAGTATAACCCTTTAACATAAGATTTATTAGGTAAGATATACTACATTTACATCAGTGTGGTTAATATGACAACAGAAAGTCCAAAAGTCAGAGAAAGGAGGTTAACCAGCCACTCAAACTAGGTTTTAAGAGATTTGCAGCCTTACACCTTGTAAGAAAATAATAAGCTACCGTGCCAATTTTTAAATTTAAGAACTATATTTATTAATGAGCTAGAATGTTCCCATCTACTAGGAAGTACGTATTTTCCTTAAATTAAATCTAGGTGAAGGATGAGATTTTAATCAGGGATTTGTTTGGTGAGCAAGAAATTGTAGCCAAAGGGGTTAGTGGCTGTGCCCAGGTATTCAACACTGTATTGCATCAGTGAGCTCTTGCCAAGTTGACTGGAGACTACATTGTCAGATCATGCCAACTACATGCCTGGGTGATTGGTCAGGAAGCAATTCCATTATCATGGTATGGAACATGGACAATAGTAAAGTCAGGTTAGAGAACAATGAGAGATAAGGAGATGAATTTTGCACCCTTGGAATTTGAGATGCCTATGGAGTCTCCCGGTGGGGCTCACAATTTGCAAATATGGATATGATGACAGAAAGTCTGGTGAAGAGAGGAGTGAGAAGCCTGGAAGTGTTACGACAAGTAGAAATCACACTGGATTAATCTTTTAGATTAATCAGGTGGAAGTTTTTTTAATATATATTTTTGTTAAAAAATAAATGCCTTTTTGTTGTTGTTAGTTGTTGGGCCTGACTTTAACTTTTTTGATAATGAGTTTATTGAGATACAGTTCACACACCATGTAATGTACCCATTTTAAGTGTACAATTCACTGGTTTTAGTATGTTTGCCAAGTTGTGCAACCATTACACAGACAATTTTAGAACAATTTCTTTACCCCCAAAATAAGCCCTCCACCTTTTAGATATCACCCCTCAGTCCTCCCGTGCCCTGCCCCCATTCTCTCCAGCCCCAGGAGATGCAGCCCTAGGCGTTTACTACTCTGTCACTATGCAACTGTGTATGCTAAACATTTCATAGGAATGGAATCATATGGAGTCACATAATGGAATACATGTGGCCTTTTATTACTGCCTTCTTTCACTTAGCATAACATTTTTAAGGTTCTACTGAGTTTTAGCATGTATTTGTACTTCCTTTCTTTCATATGGCTGAATAGTATGATATTGTATGAATATACCACATTTTATATATCCAATTCTCAGCTAGGAGATGTTTGGGTTGTTTCTACTTTTTCACTATTAGGAAAAATGCTATGAACATTTGTGTACAAGTTTTTTGTATAAACATATTTTTTTAGTTCTCTAAGGTACATACCTGGGAGTGGAATTTCCCCTTTATATAGTAACTCTATGTTTACTTTTATGGGAACTCCCAGATTATTTTATAAGGAGGCTGCACCGCTTTACATTCCTTCAGCGGTGCATGTGGGGCCCAGTGTCTCCACATCCTTGTCAACACTTACTATCATCTCTTTGAGTGGTCATCCTAGTGGGTGTGAATTAATATACCATTGCAGCTTCGATTGATTTGCGTTTCCCTGATAACTAATTGCATTGAACATCTTTTCATGTACTTACTGGCAATTCATACATCTTCTTTGGAGAAATGTCTATTCACAAACTGTGTCAATTTTTACATTAGATTATCTTTTTATTATTGAATTGTAAGTGTTTTTATATCTTCTAGATACAAGTCCCTTATCAGACATATGATTGATAGTACTGACAATTTGGGCTAGGTAATTCTTTGTTGCTGGTGGTGGTTGGACTGTTATTTACAAGATGTTTAGCAACACCCCCCAAATGCCAGAAGCACTCTCCCCAACCCCAAGATGTAACAATCAAATGTTTTTCTAGATATTGCCAAAAGTCCCACCAGCAAAATCACTGCTGTTTGAGAACCAATGTTTTAAGGGAATCTAGAGTCCTTTTATACAGCTTGAGCTAATTAGAACTAGATGATTGGTGTCATGGTGGGTTAATAACACCACAGTTAGTGTGGTGTTAAAAATCAGCTCCCTATGAGCAATATATTTCAAAAATTTAAGGGGAAAACACTTTTCTATAAAATTTTAGTTTCCTTCAATAAATGTCTTAGTCTCAAGGTTAAAAAATCAATAGTCCCTGAAAGTTTTAAAATTTTGATACTTTTTAAACTTTTACACAGAGGGGCTCTTTGCTCCTTTTCACCAAACAGACTTAGAAATTCAAAATTTAAAGCACCAAGACACAGTGTAAGTATAACTTTAACTTAAATTTTCTGTTAGTAGGTTTTTAACTATTTGTTAAATTTTTCCTTATATAAGGAGATTTAATAGCTAGCTCAAGGATAATCTTAGATCACCTTATTAACAAAATTCCATTCTTTAGAAATTCTTCATTCAAACTGCTAGAAGAGTCTATAAGTATATGCTTAGGTTACATTTTCTAGCCAAGGCTAAATTTAAAAAATATACGTTTTATAATTATTTCTTCAAGGGTAGAGGTAATTTATAGAAAAGAAATAGGATTAATAGGCTCAAGGAGAGAATATGTTGGAATATTGGTAAGAGATGGAATGTTGATAAGGGCAAGAACAGAACATGAAATGGAACTGACTTTTAAGAAATAAGAATTATAGAAGCTACATGAGAAGAATGAGTAAAATAGACACCTACTAAGGATTATTTCAAGGAAGAGATGTGTGGGGAAAGAGGTCTAAAACACCTGCATATAATGAAGAGATATTTAGATTTAACATATTGTGTCACTGGTGACTTTGAAAAGATCAGATTCAGTGAAAAAAGGAAACATAGGAACTGAAATATAGGAGATGTAGGATTGAATTATGAGTTGGGTCCACAGACATAAGAAGCAGAGGCTACCTTTTTTTGAGACAATATGGCACTAAAAAGATGTAGTGATTGCTTGCTATAGAGAGAGCCAAGTAAAGGGTTTGTCAGAATGGAGTGTTCTGGAGCATAATTGGAGCCTAGAGGAGCCAAGAGGGTCTGGGGAAGAATTGATGGAGTACGTTATGTAGAGGCAGGAGAGCTTGGGAACTAGATCACTATGATAGGATGATCTAAGAGAAGAATCATGAAGGTGAAGATGATGATGACTTTGCTTATGATAGTGAAGTATACATTCTGAGTACTTACTCTGCTCATGCAGCATACCATGAGCTAGGTGCTACTATCTCCATTTTACAGATGATAAAATGTTATTTGCCGGAGTTTGCACAACTATTAATTGTAGGATCAGGGATTTGAATCCATATCAGTCTGACTTGAGCCTGAATTCCTAACCACTCTCCTCTGCTGTGAGCCTTTGTCTTCAAGTCATGTCAACGCTCATAGTTATGTGCTTGTTAGGTTGGCACAGAAGAAACCAGTCAGTAGCCTCCACATTTCCTCATCTGGGGTATCTATCTTTAGTTCAACCAAGATTTTCTGGTTTTACAACCACTTGATCCTCACTTGAAATACCCTCTTCCATATGTACATCCCCATACTACCCTGGAGTGAAAGAATCCCTTGGCTACTATCCTTAATGTTCCTCAGAGAGGTCATGATTATCCTGATCAGTAATTGTGACCCCTTTGACTATATACAAGATTATCTGCTATAGTTGAAGCAATGAGTAATTGCTTATTCTTTTTTCTTGCTTATAGATACCTATGAAAATGGAAACTATTTCTTGGCAAACTTTATAGCAACTCAGGTAAGAGTATTTTATTGAATTTTTATAAATCCATTCCCAGTTAGCTACAGATTAAACATTATCAGTTAACTGTATCAAAATAATATCCTACATCTTAATAGGAGGAACTTCCTCCCTTTACACTTATAAATTGGGTCTGTTGACATTAATATCAGGAAGAAACAGTCCTTATTTTGACAATTATCCAGTACACCATCAGTTTTATAAGAAGAAACTTGTAATTCATATAATGCTGGTGAAAAAATGAGTCTTTAAATGTATGACATGTTTTCTGGGGATGAGACATCATTTTCTGGCTGATAAATATTTTGCAGGATAATGCTAGATCAGTTATCTATTGCACAACAATGGTGTATAAGAAACAACCTCAAAATTTCAGCAGCTGTAACAATAAACAAATAATTTAAACACTAAATAAATTATTTAGCCTATGAGTTTGTAGTGTTCAGATGATCTGAGCTGGACATGGCTGATCTTGGCTGGCTTGCAATCAGCTATGGGACTGTTTGGCTGCTTGGATGATCCTGACTGTACTCACTCACACACCTGTCAGCTGGCTCTTCAACTATCTGAGAAAAAGAAATATGTTCAATTGGCATTATGGAAAATTAACAAGATTTTGAGACTGATTGCAAGCAGAATCAAGGGAAAATGAAGAAAAGAGGATATAACTTGTAGTAAATGGCTGTGCTGGAGCTAGCTCTTATTGATTTAGGAAAGCCTACTATTTTGGTTTTATTTTCATTTTTGTTTTTTTAAAGATTTATTTATTAGAGAGAGAGAGTGAGAAAGCACACACACATAGGAGAGGGAGAGGGAGAGGGAGAAACAGGCTCCCTGCTGAGCAAGGGGCCCAATGCAGGGCTCGATCCCAGGACCCTGGGATCCTGACCTGAGCTGAAAGCAGATGCTTAATGATTGAGCCACCCAGGTCCCCTGGGAAAGCCTACTCTTAAATTGCCTGGAATTTCGCAAGCCAGTCCTTATGTTAATATGATCTAAGATTGCTTTATGGACAGCTCTGGGCAGAACCTTTTTTATGACTGTTAGAGGGCAAAAACAGAAATGGAAATGCTTGAGCACTTTTTCAAATCTCCAGTTTGCAGCAAGTTGACTAACATCCTATTAGCAAGGAAAAGTCAGATGGCCAAGCCCAAAGACAAAGGTGGGATAGAATGCCCCATCCAGAGAGGGAGGGCATTGCCGAAATCACATGGAAAAGGGTATGAATAGGGAGGAGTGAATAACTGGAGAAAATAAGACAACCAATCTACCAGGCATGTTGAATGACTCCAGAGATAGCCTATATCATTCTCATTAGAGTAGGAGGATCATTCTATGTCAAACCTGGAATTTGCTTCTCTATAATTTTGCATTTAAGAAAGAGCATAACAGAAATCTATTGTCTTTTCTACATAACAGGGCTTCAGTAATTTGAAGATGTCTGTTATATATACTTTCTGTCTTCTTTTGGAATTACACATCAGCTGGCTAACTTCACACTTCCTCTGTTTTGTGTTTAAACAGATCTGATTATTCTGCTTGGACCACAATTAGTCTAGATTCCTCTTAAAACATGGTACCCAGGATTGAAAGAATATCTTAGAGCTGCATTATGCAGTATGATAGCTACTAGCCACATGTGACTTTTTTTTTTTTTTTTTTTTGAGAGAGAGAGAGAGGGAGTGTGCATGCACGTTCAAGTGCAAGTGGAGTTGGGGGGAGGGCAGAGGGAGAGAATCTTAAGCAGGTTCCATACCCAGTGCAGTGTGGAGGCCTATGTGGGGCTCTCTCTCATGACTCTGAGATCATGACCTAAGCTGAAATTATGAGTTGGATGCTTAACTGACTGAGCCACCCAGGGACCCCATGTGAATTTTGAGCACTGGAAATGTGACTAGCCTAATTTGAAATATTTGAAAGATTGTAAAATACCTCATTAATATTTATATATTGAATACATGTTAAAATAATACTATTTTGAATATGTTGGGTTAAATAGAATGTGTTTTCAAATCAATTTCTCCTGTTTCCTTTTACTTTTAAAAAATGTGGCTATAAGAAGATTTAAAATTACATATGTGGCTTGCCATATACTTCTGTAGGACGGCATGAACTTTATACTGCAGAACAGGCAACCTCAAAACATCAGTGACAGGGGCGCCTGGGTGGCTCAGTCATTAGGCGTCTGCCTTCGGCTCAGCTCATGATCCCAGGGTCCTGGGATAGAGCCCCACATCGGGCTCCCTGCTCAGCGGGAAGCCTGTTTCTCCCTCTCCCACTCCCCCTGCTTGTGTTCCCTCTCTCGCTGTGTCTCTCTCTGTCAAATAAATAAATAAAAATCTTAAAAAAACAAAATCAGTGACATAAAACAATAAACAGTTCATTACCCAACTATGACCTCTTTTTAGCTATTCTCTATTTTCTTACTGTTACTGCCTCACATTGTGTTAATTTTTTAAACACATGTATCACATATAAATCTCATGGTCAACTAAAACTTTCAAATTATCCTCATAGACATGATTGTCAGATCATGCTCTCTCCATCCTGCAGTTGCCTTTTTGAAACTAAATGCAAGACTTTGTATACTAATTAAATGTGTAAATTCTCTCCTTAATTTAAGAAAAGTTGAATTGAAGACTACATATTTTTCCTCTCAAAATGTTTTTTAAATGAAACTGTTGATTTAGAAGCCCTGGATTTTAGTTCTGTTTGTACTAACTAGTTATTTAAGCTAGGGAACACACTTCCCCTGTTTAATCTGTGTTTCTTTATTATAAAACATTACATTTCCCTTAAATACTTCCTAACTCTAAAATTGCATTCTTCTCTTATTCCAAAGAAGTGATAAGTGAATTCTTATTTCTATGTGATATTTGATGGCATTTCTTTCTAAGGATTAGAGGCTTGACATGAAAGAAAGCTTCTAACTTTCCACGGGGTAATTATCAATGGCATGCTGGCTGGTATGGGGTAATAGGAGTGTGGAGTTGATTTGTAGCATTTGCTAATTCCTGTGGTGTAAGTATTTCCACCATTTTAGCCAATTTCAAGCTATCGACTGGCTTGCAGAATTTCAGGCAATTTAACAGTAGGCTCTCCCAAATCAATAAGCGCTAACTTCAGCACACCTATTTACTTGTTATATCCCTTTTTCCTCACTTTCCCTTGATTCTGCTTGTGCAGTCAGTCTCAAACCTTATTATATTCTCCATAAAGCCAATTGAACGGATTTCTTTTTTCTTTCTACTGTTGCCATGAGAGTCAAGGAGTTTATAGTGTTACTCTACTGCAACTATCTCCTTGATTCATTGCATAAAATCTTCCTCATCCATCTTAACCAGTCTTATTTCATTTAATCAGTGTGAGCTACCATAGCTTTTGCACTCAAATAGCATGATTTTCTTCCATATGACCCTGCCTCCAGCCCCTTCCTCATTCATTTCACCTTTCTAAATCCATCCACCCTTCCAGGCTTCCTAAAGTTCCATGTCCTTCCTAAGTCCTTTTTTGACCCCCCTTATTCCATAGTGATTTCTCCTTTCTCTTACCATCCATAACAAATATTCACTATGATTTTCATTTAGGCCTTAATCACATACTACTTCATGACTTACCTCACATTAGTTTAACCCTTGTGATGATACTTAAACAGTTCATGATTTAATCCAGTCCTATATTTATTGCAAACTATCCTTAGTCTAGGGGCTGTTTGCCGGGATTCTGTGTTCATGCTGTGTTAACTCATACAGAGCTAGGCACATAGGCACATCACGATTCCGACCATATCTGTGTCATTTAGCTACTCCCTTTACTCCCAGAGCCTCAATTTCCTCATCTGTAAAACTAAGATAATGATACTTACTTTCCAAAATCCTTGTAAGAATTAGTAACAATATAGATAAAATAACTTTCATTATGTTGGCATTATCAAGTTCATCATAGCAGGTACTCAGGAAGTGTATCTTCATGAAGTGTTTAAGAATAAAACAGCAAACCGGCACAACAATAGTAATTTGAGGTTTCTTAATACTTTAATGTGAAATACAGTCTTTCAACAGATGTATTATGTATTTTTTCTCTTTAAACGTTCTTTATAGAATCTATTGCAAATCCAGACCATACACAATAAGTATTTGAATGACTCGAATCTACTGAAAGTTGGATATATTAAAATCTGGGGGATAAGCTTTATTTCTGTGACACAAGTCACTTTCACCTACAACAACCAGCAAATCGTGGAGCAGAATTTCACGTGTGACCCTTATAATCAGGTATGTCTCAAAGGAATGTTATATCATAAATTAATTTTATTATTCGGCAAAGTTATCACCACTTTTATTTTCATTCTTTTACTTGCTTACATTTGAAAGGTTATAAAGATACATGCAATAGTATGTTCCTGAAAAGTTGGGAGTGTTGAATCCTATTGTAAAATGTGTAGCTTCAGTGCTCTTCCCAATGTAGTCCAGGGATCAATGATCAATGGTCTGGTGGAATCTTTTCCCTGTGTTTCCCAGAAGTGGTTCAGTGTGTTAAGTGATGTTAGTCTCTCAGGCTAACATAACAAAACTTACTTGCTTCTGCGGCAGAGGCTAAAATGAAAGTGTGATCCCCTAAAATTGTTGTAGATTTTCTCCCTCCTTCCTGAAATTACTCATGTCCCTGGTCAAATTGATAGATCTTATAGGTTGGTGAAAATTGGCAGTCAACTGTAGTAATCATCAAAATGAATATGTCCCACCTGTGATGTGAGATAAAATTATTTGGTTAACAAAACAGAGTGGAGCCACCTATGTGGAAGACAAATTACCAGTAGAGTTACCAAGAGTAACCACAGAGGGAAAAATATCCCACTTTCGAACACTAGACCTGCCCTAAGTATGATCCAGTGACCTGTAGGGGGTCAATTAGGGAAGTGAAAATGGGTAAGTATAGTTCCTGTCTTCCAAGCAGTGAAAGAGTGCCCGCCCTGCTGATATTTGGATTTTGGAAGATGACCCCCTGAACAATCAGATAGCTTTTCTCTCTCTAGTCCTTTCTAGTTCTCTACTTGAACACATTTTTCCTGGACTATTGAGCTCAAGACCACCCTCTGCAAGTAATTACTTCCAGTTAAGACTGATGCAGAACTTCTTTGTAGGAAACTTTGTAGCGTATCAGATGCCTATTATATGCCAGGCACAATACTACATGTTGGGGATGGTAAAGACATGAAACCCGATTGCCCTGAGGAAGGTTAAAATCTAGTGGCAAAGCAAAGAGATTTTTATAAGTGTTGGTTATCAATGCTTAATCAAAGCTGCAAATACTTGCAAGCAATGTGGTATGGCCTAATGAAGTGGAAAGACACAGATTTCCAGCACAGGGGTCATGCACACAACATATCCCCCTATTTATCTGTCTGGAGTCAGTGACTGAAAAGGAATGTTTATATCCTTTTATTACTCGCTGGAAAAGAATGAATACATTGGTTTTTGTTAAATTGTAATTTGAAAATGACTTAAATGTGATGTTTAAGAAGTTCTCAAATACGAACTCTCTCTTCTTTTCTGGCAGACGCTGACTATTCAACTGACTAACAAGACTATTAGCCTAGAAAAGCTAACTGAGGTTACTTGGATATATGGTGGCCCTATAGTTTCTACTACACCTATGACAAGTACCTTCCCAACAGGTTCTCTACATCCTTCTACAATTACTACTAAGGCTACCACTTTTGAGACTAATATCACTAGTTCTGCTTATACTCGTACCACTCTTCCTACGCCAACCACTGCTTTCTCAACCAGTGCTACTGAAGTTACAACTAATACCACTGGCCATAATACCACTACACCTTTCCCAACAAGTACTATTGACGTTACACCTAATACTACTGTTCCTAATACCACCACACCTACCCCCACAAGTACAACTGCTAGTAGTAGTACTCCTCCTATCACAGGCACTCCTTTCCCAACAAGTACTATTGACGTTACACCTAATACTACTGCTCCTAATACCACCACACCTACCCCCACAAGTACAACTGCTAGTAGTAGTACTCCTCCTATCACAGGCACTCCTTTCCCAACAAGTACTATTGACGTTACACCTAATACTACTGCTCCTAATACCACCACACCTACCCCCACAAGTACAACTGCTAGTAGTAGTACTCCTCCTATCACAGGCACTCCTTTCCCAACAAGTACTATTGATGTTACACCTAATACTACTGCTCCTAATACCACCACACCTACCCCCACAAGTACAACTGCTAGTAGTAGTACTCCTCCTATCACAGGCACTCCTTTCCCAACAAGTACTATTGACGTTACACCTAATACTACTGCTCCTAATACCACCACACCTACCCCCACAAGTACAACTGTTAGTAGTAGTACTCCTCCTATCACAGGCACTCCTTTCCCAACAAGTGCTACTGGAGTTACAAGTCATACTACTGTTCCTAGTACCACTACACCTTCCCCGATAATTCCCACTACTGCTAGCACTGGTATTACCCTTCCTGTCACAAGCACTCCTTTCCCAACAAGTACTATTGACGTTACACCTAATACTACTGTTCCTAATACCACTACACCTACCCCCACAAGTACAATTGTTAGTAGTAGTACTCTTCCAATCACAAGCACTCCTTTCCCAGCAAGTACTCCTGGAGTTACAACTAGTACTACTGTTCCTGATACCACTACTCCTTCCCCCACAGGTACTACTACTAGCACTACCCTTCCTATCACAAGCACTCCTTTCCCAACAAGTACTATTGACGTTACACCTAATACTACTGTTCCTAATACCACTACACCTACCCTCACAAGTACAATTGTTAGTAGTAGTACTCTTCCAATCACAAGCACTCCTTTCCCAGCAAGTACTCCTGGAGTTACAACTAGTACTACTGTTCCTGATACCACTACTCCTTCCCCCACAGGTACTACTACTAGCACTACCCTTCCTGTCACAAGCACTCCTTTCCCAACAAGTACTATTGACGTTACACCTAATACTACTGTTCCTAATACCACTACACCTACCCCCACAAGTACAATTGTTAGTAGTAGTACTCTTCCAATCACAAGCACTCCTTTCCCAGCAAGTACTCCTGGAGTTACAACTAGTACTACTGTTCCTGATACCACTACTCCTTCCCCCACAGGTACTACTACTAGCACTACCCTTCCTGTCACAAGCACTCCTTTCCCAACAAGTACTATTGACGTTACACCTAATACTACTGTTCCTAATACCACTACACCTACCCCCACAAGTACAATTGTTAGTAGTAGTACTCTTCCAATCACAAGCACTCCTTTCCCAGCAAGTACTCCTGGAGTTACAACTAGTACTACTGTTCCTGATACCACTACTCCTTCCCCCACAGGTACTACTACTAGCACTACCCTTCCTATCACAAGCACTCCTTTCCCAACAAGTACTATTGACGTTACACCTAATACTACTGTTCCTAATACCACTACACCTACCCCCACAAGTACAATTGTTAGTAGTAGTACTCTTCCAATCACAAGCACTCCTTTCCCAGCAAGTACTCCTGGAGTTACAACTAGTACTACTGTTCCTGATACCACTACTCCTTCCCCCACAGGTACTACTGCTAGCACTAGTACTACCCTTCCTATCATAGGCACTCCTTTCCCAACAAGTGCTACTGGAGTTACAAGTCGTCCTACTGTTCCTAGTACCGCTACGCCTTCCCCAATAAGTCCCACTACTGCTAGCACTAGTACTACCCTTCCTATCACAGGCACTCCTGGAGTTACAACTAGTACTGCTCTTACTAATACCACTATGCTGTCCCCTCTAAGTACTGCTAGCACTGGTACTACCCTTCCTGTCAAAACCACTCCCTTCCCAGCAAGCACTACTGATGCGAGCACTAATACTACTGTTCCAATTGCCACTACTCTTTCTCCAGCAAGCACTGATAGTACTAGCACCAATGATGCTGTTCCAGTTACAACTACTCCTTCTACAAATAGTAGTGCTGATAGTACTAGCAATAGTTTTCCTATTATGACAACTTTCTCTGGAAGTACTCATGCTAGGAACACTACTGTTGCTGTGGTAACCACTTCTCCTATAAGTACTGATGTTGTTAGCACTGGCAACCATACTACTAATACCAGTTCTCCTTTCCCTACAATATCTGGTGGTAACAGTACTAGTAATACTATTCCTACAATGTCTACTCCCACCGATATTTACACTACCAGCACTAAGACCACCGCTATCCCCATCACCGATACCCTAAATAGTACAGGGAATGCAGTAAATATTACTGATGCAGATAACTCTAGCAGTGTTCCAGGTAACACCACACATGTTTCTATTCCAAATACCACAATAGCATTAGTTACCACTTTAATGACTGCTCTTCTAGACACAGCAACTCACCATCAGGTAACAACAAACTCTACAGTCAGTTATTTACCTATTATTGCAACTAATGCTACCACCAATATTATAAATACTACCACATATGCTCTAAATACTACCATTCTTGATAGAACAACAATGAATGCTTCTGCTACCATATCAACTTATATTGCAAATGTCAAAAATGCTACTCTCGTTCCATGATTACTACTCAAAGCAGGATAATTACTACAGACATCTCTTTAAAACAACTATTACAGATCTAAAAAATCAATTAAAGATACATGATCTTATGCTACATAAGTTTTCATAGATATTAACACTAGCTTTTATAGATATGGCTACTCTAAACACTGTAGACATGGCAGATACGTTTAAAGATGCATCCATGACTACTTTCATAAGTGTAATTAAAGAAGCTGTGTATACTTCTTCTGCAGCCAGAATATATACTACTATTTTAAAAATTATAACCCCTACAGCCCTATCAATTAAACTGTAGATATTTTATATATCCTCGCTAGAGACTTCACAGATGATTTTGGTATCTCAGATAATATCATATTAGGCTCTGTAAATACTATTGCTTTAGATGTAGTTATTGAAGTAACCTAACTGGTTCTTGGGTTATAGGACATGATACCATAACTGAGAACACTGGGGCTACGCAGCACTCACATGGCCACTATAGCAACAGTTGTTAATATTATAGTGATTATTTAATTAGTAATGTTAACAATCATGCCTTATTTTCCTATGGACTTTTCCACATACCATGGCTACCATTATAGCAATTCACTATTACACATCCTGAAAGTATTATCACTTCTAAAGCAATCCTAGCTGTAACCATAGATATGGAAAGTGCTACCGTTGTAGATCTTGTACATACTTGGACTCCAGGAACTAAAATAATTAAATTAAAAATATTAGATGTTACTTTTACTATCATAGGAAATAAAAAATGTGATTATAGATGTTAAAAACATAACTTCCTAAACTTTGCAACCACTACCACTGATACTCTTACTGTAAATTTGATAAGTACTTTTATTTACAGACATTAAATGCACTTCCAGGAAATTACAGTTAATTTTACTTAGGAGATCATCTTAGGCCCTTGCTGTTACCCTGAATGACTGAATTCACTTACAAAGCTCTAACTCTTCTGTAGACCAGAAATCACCCAGATGGAGGGGAATATTTAAAGATATGGCTTAGGGGAGATAGTCTCTGCCCCAGGATCAGAGTTCTTGTTTACTTTTAATTGATTGTAATCTTGTTTCCTTTTTCTCTTATCTACCAGCTTTTCCATTATTACTTCACTGTGAACTTCCCTTCTGTGTTAGAACTTTCAGCATGTTCTTGGTCTTTCATATCCACATCTACTATTTATCCTTGGTCTGTTACTTTCTTAGATCAGCCAGACCCCATAAATAGACTCATGGTCATAATGAAATATAGCCACTTGAATGCTATTGAACGCTTAATCCTAGAACAGGATTCTCAAAATGTAGTTTGGAAACCCATGGGAGGCCACAGAACTCTTTCTGGGGTTCACAAGGTCAAATCTGTTTTCATAATACTATGCTTTTCTTTTCCTTTTTTACTCTCATTCTCTATTAGTAGACAGTGGCATTTTCCAGAGACTTTATGCTGTGTAGTGTCACAACAGATGAATATAGAAACAGATACAAGGATCTAGCTGTTCCTATTAAGATAGGCATTAAACAGATTTGCAAAATATAAAATACCATTCTTTTCACTATTTTATGCTTTGAGAATATATTTGTTTTTCATAAAAATGTATTATTTATGTGAACATGCAGTTGATATATTGTTATTTTTAATGAATGAAAAAAATAAATATTTTACAAGGTATTTTACAAATGACTCAAGTTTAATTTTGAAAGCACATATTAGCAGATATAAGCTACCTAAACAAAGCACAGGATCTTCACTAAATTTGAATGTAAAGGGCTTTTTAAAAAAATATTTTATTTATTTATTTGAGAGAGAGAGAGAGAGAAAACATGAACAGGGGGAGGAAGAGTGGGAGAGGGACAAGCAGACTCCAAACCGAGCATGGAGCCCCACTCATGGCTCGATCCCATGATGCTGAGATCATGACCTGAGCCGAAATCAAGAGTCGGACACTCAACTGAGACACTGAGGCACCCCTGTAAAGAAAGTGTTTTTGAGACCACAAAGAGTTTGAGGATCACTTCCACAGTCAAATACATTATGAACTTGCCCAGCACTTTGGAACTCCAGCATCTGTGCCCTATGGTTCTAACTACACACACCCTCTACTATGAACACATCTGCACAGCCTTCTGACCTACCACCACACCTGCTCTATTGTGTGGCTGGCCTGGCGGGGCTTCCACGTGAGGGGCAAAGATTCTTTAGTGAGTGGCATTTTCCTTTTGGAATCTTCCCACAAGCTGCACTCTTCTGAATAAAGTTGATAGACCTTGTACCAGGGAATATATGCCTCTCAACTTGACCTTCCAACTCAAAACAAAACAAAACTCCTAATACCAAACTGTACCACTGGCCTTGGTCATAGACTCCCTCACTTGTGTCTTTACCGAGGGGGCTCCAGTGCCCTTCTCTTGTTGACACTATAAACCCTGATACGGGACAAAGTGTTCTGTGTCCTAAGGCCCATGGCGTTCTCCTGCCAGCCCACCATACCAAGGCAGATTAGTTGGCCAAAGGCTTTGCTTAAAGCACTTGGGATTTGGAAAACTGAGGATGAATTTGTTCAAACAAATTCAGTAGTTACTGAAATTCATTCCCTTTGTGTATATAAATCAACCATAATTGAAAATTTGGGATCTTGAAAAGGTAAGTACTCCTGGGAAAAAAAAAAAAAAAGAACAACAGCAACAACAACAACAAACACCAACCAAACAAAACAGAAAAAAGGAAACCTGGACTTCAGATGTTTGAAGAAACTTGAGGTTTGAAACTTGAGAGTCTAGACCCAAGAGATATGATCCTGGACCATTTAGAAAACCTGGAAAGGGAAGAGGTAAAAGCAAATATCAGCTTGCTCCTTCTGAGCCTTGAGCCCTGTGCTTCCGTTAGACCCTGACACGGTTGATAGACTCCATTGGACCAGCTCTACGAATACCACCTGCTGCGAGGTTGGTACAGGGACTATGGCTTTAGGTGGACATGCGACTCCTTGCCTCAGTTTCTCATCTGTATGAGGGAGTAAACATCAGAACTGCAATGTACATGGAAATGCATTTTCAGTCTGTAAAATGCTATACAAAATTTTGTTATTTTTATTATTATTACATAATCCATTGAGTGTCCTTAATGTCTATTTAAACTTTTCCCTTCTTCTTCCCTTTGGATTTCCTGATAGCAGAGCAGTTTATCCTTAGTGCTGTTACTTTGTAATAAGGCTCCCCTGTGTCTCTTTTTTCAAATGTTTTCAAATGTTTCACTGCTAAGTTAAATAATGCCCATCTTTCCTCACTTTATAAAGGGAATGGATATAACTATCCCAATTTTAGGTTTAGGTTATTTTTCTATAATTTTTCTTAAGCTTTTTATACTTGCTGCTATTCATATGTTGCCTTCTAGAGAATAAAATGTATAAACAAAACAGACAAGAAAAATTTTGAAGTAGCCAGTAGAGCTCAGTGGACAGTGTATTTGTGTGTGTGTCTGTGTGTGTTTTCATGCACATTATTTTACATAGCGAACATCATATTTTCTGCCGGTAACATTTTCCTTGGTTTGTATAATGAAATTAAAGGTGTGTTTCTTTATGTTCTTCAAAGAGCCCTGTGACTTGACGGTGGCTCACTGAATAGATGGGAGCACTATTGCTCAGAGAGGCCTTGTCTATCTCCTGTTCTGACAGTGAGATATTGAGTTGCACGAGGCTTTCCCAAAAGTGACTTATGTTCAGTCTCTGCACTGAGGGGTGGACAGGATAATAGTTGTCCCTCAACTTATCTGCATGTGGTTATACCTCTGTTCACTTAGGTTTGGTCTAAATAGGATATAAATGTAGGGCTATTTGTTGAAATATAGTATACACATTTTATAATCACACCACAGTGAAGGGGATGTGAGGTGAAATAGTGTTCATACTGTACTGGAAGAAGCAAGAAGCAGTCTTCCATGTTGGAGGTGTTTTGAAGGCACCAGATGATGGGAAATCCTCAGAGGAGGTGATCTCAAACGAGGCAGAGGCTGATTCACTTGGGCATAAGATGTTGTTGTTGTTTTTAAGATTTTATTTATTTATTTGAGAGAGAGCATGAGTGGGGGGCAGAGGGTGGGGGAGAGAGAGAGAGAAGCAGACTCCCTGCTGAGCAGGGAGCCCAACGTGGGGCTTGATCCCTGGACTCCGAGATCATGACCTTAACCACGAGGCAGACGCTTAACCAACTGAGCCACCCAAGCACCCCTAGGCACAAGACATTTAGAGATATTTGGGAAACTGCTTTCACCCAAGGCTAGAAGTTTTATTGCATGTTAATTTTAAGAATAATATGAGATACTCTAATTTCAAATTAGACAAGATTTTATTTTTCTTCCTGGAAAGCTATAATTTATGATTATAACATATCCTATGAACTTTGTGAAGATATATATTTATAATTCCAGCTTGAGAAAAATTTAGTCTTCTATTGAATTATTTAAAAAGATGATTAGTCAGACACAAAATTGGTAATATAGATGACAGGTTGTGTTATGGATATAACACAAGCTTATTTCCCAATATGTGCCCAAATAAAGGCACACCTGAGTGCAAACAGACTTTAGGGATTATGTAGTTTAAAATTGCTACCTCATAAAAGTTTCCTCTAAACCATATCTTTCCAGTCCTCATCAGCATCTGATTAAATACTTTCTTGAAAGGTTGCCCATTCAATTGTTGGGCAGTATTAAATTTTAAAACATTTTTTTGTGGTACAGAGATGAATTTTGGCTCCTCAGAGGTGATTTCCTGAGCTCTAATTTCACAGCTCAAGTCATCTCTGTAATAGCTTTCCACCTTTTCAATGGTGGCTACTATTTTCCTACTAATCACCTAGATCAAAGCTGCTTATTTCTCAAACGACACTCCCATGAGTGTTTTAAGAAAAGGCCTGTTTACTTCTATTTAAATGTTGCCATTTTCTGGCTATTTAAGTAATTGTCTATAAAATTATAGTGATTTGCAGCTCTAAGAAATACATGTTAGGGGCACCTGGGTGGCTCAGTCGGTTAAGGGACTGACTCTTGAGTTTGGCTCATGATTTCAGGGTTGTGAGATCAAGCCCCATGTGGGGCTCTGCACTGAGCATGGAGCCTGCTTAAGATTCTATCTTTCCCTCTCCCTTTGCATCCCCCCTGCCCACTTGCACTCTCTCTCTCTCTAAAAGAAAGAAAGTAAAGAGAGAAAGAAAAGAAAGAAAGAAAAAGAAAAGAAAGAAAGGAAGAAAGACAAAAGAAAAAAGAAAGAAGAAAGGAAAGAAAGAAAGAAAGACAGACAGACATGCTATTACTCACTTGTTTTTACTTGTATTATGCACAACAGCTGAAATTAACCCAAGAGAATACCACAGCTTTCAGGCTGGAAGTTCTCTGCTCAGAGTGGTCAAAAACTGTTGCTTGGAAAAACTTGACACTTTTCTAAATGGATCTTTCTTTTCCAGGTTACTCTTTATGTGCCTTGTTTTTTGTTTTTGTTTTTGTTTTTTTTGTTTTTAACGTTCCCTCCATTTTTCATGCTGTCTTTGTACAGTGTTTGGACTGGTTTCTTGTTTTAAATTGACTCCTTAATTTTGAAATGAGCTTGCATAAAAGTTGCTAGAATAGTATGAAGAACTCCAGTATATTCTTTACCCAGATTTCCCAAACATTATCCATAGATTATAAATTATTTACCATATCTGCTTTCTCTTTCTCTCTTCCTTCCCTCTTCCTCACACACAGGTATATAACTTGAGAGTTTGTAAACAAAATGTCTCATCATCACAAAATGCTTTAGTATGCATTTCTTAAAACACAGTAACATACTTTTACAAGACCACAATATAACCAGCCAAATCAGTAAATTGGAATTCATACAATACTGGCACCCAATTCACAGACACCAGTCAGATTTCACCAATCAAGCCAGTAATGTTCTTTATGGAAAACCCAAAACAATGACAACAGCAACAACAAAGAATTTGACCCAGGTTGCATGTTGCACTGAACTGTTTAATTGGATTATTTGCTACTTAGTTGCCTCTATGCTGAAACTATTCCTTAGTCCCTCTTTTTCATTCACGAATTTGCCAGCTATTTGTAGAATGTTCCTCATTTTTGGTTTGTCTAATATTTCTTCATGACTGCATTGATGTTGTGCATTTGGGGCAGAAATACCACGGAAGTGATGCTGTGTCCCTCTTGGTGCATCACAGCTGGACGTACATGGTGTCTATTTGTCCACTTTCGGTGATGTTACTTTAGTTGAGGTGGTGTGTGCCAAGTCTCTCCACAGGAAAGTTACTATTTTTTCTCATAGTAAGTAATAAATACACCATGAGGAGATACTTTTGAGGCTAGGCAGCTATCTGATGCCCCTCCTATTTGTTTTGTCATCCATTGATGAGTCTTGCCTCAATCAATTATTATTATGAAAATGGTGATTTTCCAACGTTCCTCCTGCATTCGTTACTCAGCATTATAAAGGTTCTTTGTTCTTTACTATTTATTTTTTGAGTAATTCTTGGTAAATAGTCACTTCCCTAAGCCCCCTACATGTGCCTCTTTTCTGAGGTCCCCACATAGCCTCACAATCCAGCAACTAAAATTCTAACTCCCAGCAATTAGGGAGCTTTCAGGCTCTTCTTTACTGGGGCCAGTCTGACTGATGAGTGCCTGTGTAAAGCCTTCAATGTGTGAAGCTGGAAAGTGATTCCTGTCTGTGTAGGAAATGGACTAGTCAAGAGCAATTGAACTTCTAGCTCAGGGGTCCTCAGTCTTGGGTACATATTGGAAGTTGGAGACTTCCATATTTCACTAATGCCTGGAATCTATGCCTATCACCCAGGTAATTCCAAAATGGAGTCAAGGTTGGGAGCCACCGTGTTGGTGGAATAGTGAGGCAGGGAGATTTTCTGCTCAGTCTCTGCTGACTCAGTGGTAGCAGGAATTTAGGCATCGATGGAAATTCTAGCCAACAGGGAAAAGAAACTAAGTTATCAGCTTCCTGAAAGAGTGAGAGAGACAGAGAGGGAGAAAGAGAAGGAGGAAGGAGGAAAGGGAAGGAGGAGAGAAGAGAAAGCTAGATAAAGGATATATGAGAGTTCTTGCAATTTTTTCATAAATTAGAAAGTGTATCAAAATATTCAACAACAGGGGTGCCTGGGTGGCTCAGTCATTTAAGCATCCAACTCTTGATTTCAGCTCAGGTCATGATCTCGGGCTAGTGAGATCGAACCCCATGTCAGGCTCCCCACTCAGCCGGGAGTCTGCTGGAGACGCTCTCCCTCTGCCCCTCTCCCTACCCGCGTGCTCTCCCTCTAAAATAAATAAAGAAAATAAAATCGTAAAAAAAATATTCAATAAGAAAGGCCAGGGTCATTGTAAACATGAGCCCATGGTTCCTCTTGTCCTCACAAAACCACAGAAAAAAATAATGAGGGAATAAATCCTTTATTTATCCTCTACCTTTAATATGGGGTTTTGAGTAGAGGAGGTGAGGTGGAGAAGGAACTGTAGTCTCAGTCACTCAGAGCCAACCTGACTTTAGAGACCGCGTCAGGGATGAGAGGGATGCCAGGCCCAAGGGACAGAATGTTGAGGAAGTTGGGGTTCATGCCTCCACCTCAGCGCTGAGCCCCTTCCTCCTGCAGTGTCATTAGGCCATCAGGAAACTGTAGTCACAAAGCTCATGAGCTGGAAAAAGACTCGAGGTATTAAGTCTCCCACCCTAAGCATGAATGGTTGAAAACATTTCCCCAGAAGTATTGGTCTGAGCTCTCAAGCCTCGAGGCATCAAGTCTCCCACCCTAAGCATGAATGTTTTAAAACATTTCCCCTGAAGTATGGGTCTGAGCTCTCTGTCTAGTATATGTACAATGTAAATGCATCCCTTTTAACTATAGAAACATCATTCTCTATAGGTTGATAGAGTTCCTCTCTCTCGGCAGTTGGGGAGCAAACACTCAGGCACTGGGAAAAGCTCAGAGGTGGGTAGTGTGAGCCCAAGGAGAAAATGGCCATTGAAGGGTTCGTAGAAACTTGACCACAGCCTCACAAGGGCAGAGCAGGTGTTTGTCCCAGTTTTTGTTCATTTCAGTGGCTCCTGTTCTAACCTAATGTCAAACACACAGATGGTGCTCAGTGAGTATGTGCATGATCACTAAATGCTGAAGTCAGGAGATGGAAAGAAAAATAAGACAAAAGAAGGAAGGCTAAATAAGAACAGGAAATTCAAGGGAGCACAAAGGAAAGCAGAGGTGCCTGGGACCCACACTGGGTCATGATCTGGGCAAAGGGAGCCACAGGGAGATTCTGGGGCAGAGCCTGGGAGTAGTAGCCCAGCTGGCTTGAACCTGTCAGGGTAGACCTGAGACTAAGGCTGCAGTGAAAACTGAGGATTGGCTTCTGAAACCCAGCCAGAAATGGTGTTTGGTTTTTGTTTTAACCTGGGACGTTGGGGTTGAAAGAATGTGCTTGGGGGCCTTGGAGTAATACAGAATATTGGAATAGAAATGTCAGACTTGACAAAGCAAGGAGAAAAGTGGTCTGTGCTTTGTGTCACGTTTCTATCTACATCTCATCTTGATCTGAGTGTTTTCTCATGCTGTAGAAAGTAATTTGTGCACTTCACTCAGGTGCCAAACGGCATCAACCATGTTTTAGGATCAAAAGGAAATCCTCCATTTCCCTTGAATGGTGGGACCACAGAGATACTCAACAGTGACAGGCACACAGTCCTCTGGCTTCAGGTGAGCCTAGTTTTTTCCACAATCATGAACTGAAAAACCTCTTTGATTAAGGACAGCAAGTCCCTCCGCTCACACATTACAAGGCCCAGAAGTGACCCCAAGCACTGAAAATATCCAGGACTGAGACTGCAGGAGCTGAATGTGAACACTGAAGATGTTGCATAATCTTAGAATGGAGCCTCCAGAATTCTCCAGAGGAAGTGACAGTAAAGATAAAGTGCTCATCATCTGGCATACACCTCTTCAGTCCCAGAGCTTCCTCTGCCAGGAAGCAGGGTTATGATGTTCAGTCAACGCTTGGCCCCTCATGCAGTGGTAAACAATTTACCGAGGCCAGCTCCCTGGTTTCTAAGAGACTAAGATTCCTCTAAACACCTCGGTATAGCCAGAGAAGGGGTCCCAACCCAGAGCATGTGAACAATGAGCAAGGCAATTCGTAAAGTAGCATGGTGACTTTAAATCTCAAAGGACACGGTGCTACACAGATTCTCAAGCTTAGAAAACAGAAATGCCCCCCAGAAACCCAGAACAGCCACTGCCAATGCACAGTTCCTTTCAACTGTGGTTGCAGATTGCAGCCTGACTGCACAAACGATTTGTGTCTATTCCCTGCTCTGTCCATGTGAACCTTCTTGACATGCCCTGGGCTCCAGAGCTAAGGACTGCCCCACTCCACCTTGGCCTTGACCCATTTTCAGAGCCCAGTTCACCCTGCCTGGCCAGTTAGGCTCTTGACCCCTAGTGACCTGAGTGTTGAGAATGTGACCCTTGGTGGGATAAATAAAGATCATCTCATAGAGGCACAGGTGAGAAGAGCAAGGACTGCAATTGATGTTGCCTTTTGGGCAACTGGATCCTCAAATACCCTCTGGATGCCTTATCCTGAGCCATTCAAGACACTTCCCAGCTTCCTCTCCTGGACCAAAGGCTCAAAGGAAGGAGATGGCAACAGGAAGTGAGTTAAGTTCTATTTATTCTGATGTCTTGAGCTTTGTCCCTTAAAACCACAGCCTTTCCCTTTACTACAAATCACACATGTGGCTTGCTGCCTCTGCCTCACAGGGAGGGTTGGGCCAAAAATGCCTTAAGAAAAGAACCAGGAGCCCCCTTTAGGGTCAGCATGGGCAAGGGAGGGTTTGGAGGGCTCTCCCTCTGCATGCAAGCCCCCCCTTCCCCAGCTGGCACCCCCTTAGGTAAGCTGGAACATCAGACTTCTCAGAGAGTGGTCCAGCCTTGAATCCAGGTTTTGTCAGAAAATATGTGGTCCCATCAGTGTTTCTAAAGCTTTAAGGACTGAATTGCATCCCTCAGCATGGAAGAGCCTCATGGAAGAGTTGCAATCCCCAGGCCTGCAACGTCATGGCCTGGGTCATGGGAAGGGGCACAAATGGGGGACTTTGGGGAGCCGAAGCAGAGGGGAGTTTCTATATTTGATAATAAGGGGAAGGCTGAGCAGAGAGGAACCTGAGTATTTGAAATGAGGAGACAGCATCAGACTCCAACCTGCAGGTTGGCAAGAAGCCAAGAAAGAGCCCCCTGCCCAAACAAGAGGGCAGCCAGAGGGAGGTGCCTCAGGCTAGCAGTGCTGGAGCCTGAGAGGGCCACTGGTTCAGCCTTGAAGCCTGCAGGGGTTTTGTCCTGGGGCTCCACTTTGCCTCCAGAGGACTCCAAGCAGGGTCCCCGAGCAGTTGGGATGATTTCCGGAATCCAGCCTGTCGTGTTTTCCACCAATTCCTGCAGCACAAGGAAAATGGGAGAAAATGGTTAAAGGCAGAAGCCGCCCCCACTCATGTCCTTTTTTCAGCCCTTACTTGCTGATCCCCAGTTCTTGCAGCCTCACAAACTAGCTGGGAGACCCCCACCACTCCATAGTCCAGAACAGCACCAGCCCATCTTTCTGCTCCCCAGCCCCTCTTTCCCTGACCCAATGTTCCCGCCTTTGTCATTCACCAGCTTCCTCCTTTCTTTTCCAAGCTTGGCCCAACACCATCCCATACCCTGCCATCCCCAACCCTGAGAAGGTGCTGTCTCCTGGGACACTCACATCAATGGTCTTTATTACCACCATCTGCTGGGCCTCCTTGCAGGCTTTCTCAGCCTTCTTAATGTTCTCTGGGGTCCACTCAACATTGTCCATGGCCATAATGCCCTCCATGGGGCTGCCGTAGGCAGGGGCAACAAACGATAGGTTAGGGTCAACTCAAAGCTTTGACAAAATGCCTTCACGTTTGTTAGCATCATTTCCATGTCAGCATAAGCCAAAAGGAGTGCCTCACAACTCAATAAGACAACCATGAATTTGGTAGAAGGAGAAATTGCAAAACTCACAGACGAGAATTTTTTAAAGTGAAAAAGAGAAATTCCTGGCTCTTTAAAGAAGTAGTTCTTAATCTGGGAGCCATGAAGTCCAAGAAGGTGGATGGAGTGACTTCAGGGAACCAGTAAAGGCCCTGAAATTGTATGTGGAATTGGTGTGTCTGCACAGATGTGCATTTTTCTTGGAAACCCTCACCCCTAAATAATTAAGGGTCATTACTTAAAAGTAAACAGTCTTTGATTGAATCAGGTAGCGCATGAGAAAGAGGCAGACAGAGAATTTGTACATAAGTGATCTAACTTTTATAGGTCAGTTCTTATCTGCTTTTCTGAATGGCCTCATTGATATGGGGGGAAAAAAAAACCCTATTTGGTCTTATGTCAGAGCTTTGAGAGTCAGACACTGACAGAAGCAGGTGTTAGGAGGGCAGGAGCCAACCAGGCAGCCCACTGAGGAATCCTGACTCACTAATGTAGGAGGTAGTAGGTGGTCTTCCTTTTTCTCCTTCTCCAGTCTTCCCCAAGACCCCTCCCACACATACTTGAAGGTCTTATCTTCCAGGATGACTCACTCTGATACCTCCTCCCCAAGCTCATGGGCCACATAGATGATGTCAGGGTACCCCATGCAGCTGGAGATGTTGTTTCGGGGATAGTAGAAGAGGAAGATGAGGCACATCTCATTAATGGTGCTGGGACCTCCCTGGAGAAGAAGAGAGAGACAGAGATGGAACACAAAGTCACAAAGGCAAGCAGAGTGAGGGGAACAAGACAGACAGAAAATAGTGTAAGCGGTCATTCTACCAATGATGCTGTTTTCCTTTTCACTTAACCTACAACCAGCTGACTGAATGTTCATCTACTTCTTACCCTCCCTTTCCTTTTACCTCCTCTCTTTCCAATTTGTGGACATTGATATTATTTCCAAAGAAATAATATCTGCCCTGTCCTCTACATTTCAATGGCCTCTGCTCTGGTTTGAGGAGACAAGATGGTTGAGAAGATGAGAGAAGATATTGAGTTTCCTGAAAAACTCACTCCCTTTTGAGCTTCTCCAGGATTCCTCATCTCTACATGTCTAAAGCTGGACCTACTCAAATATGTCACATGTTCAGTTCACCATAGTAGGGCCTTATGGTTTTTCCCTGTGAATCCCCTTATGCACTATTCCCATTTGTCTCTTATGGTATGTATCACTTTCTACATCACATAATAATAATATATATGGCTGTAGTTTCCTCCTCAATAGCATGCAATCCCTTTGGAATCCTATAAGCACTGAACCACTCTTGACACACAAAAGGGGTGGGGTTCCTTGTGACCATAACGACAACGGCTAACTCTAATTGAGCATCCACTATAAGCCAGGCAATGATCTAGATGTTTTACATAGGCTAATAAATTCTTACAACAATTTTATGAGGTACTATTATTAGTTCCTGTATGAATTAGGAAACTGAGGCGCAAAGAAATTGAATAACTTGTCTAAGGTTAGAAAGTTAATGATTGTGTTGACATTAGAAACCAGCCACGGAGAACAAGAGTCCATGCTCTGGGTTACTATAATGTGCTTTCTGCCCATGGTCTTAGTGGGTCAACGACAGAGAAAGTAGGGAATCCTTGTATCCATCTTAAAGTCACGGGGATGTGAGAGCATGAAAAGCCCCATGTGAGTGGATAATACCATTGGATGGAGAAAAGGGCTTCAGCTGGAATAATCAGAGTCACTCTATAGCCAAGGCCAAGGATGGGCTCTATTCTGAGGTCATTGTGCTTGACCACGGTGGGAAGGGAGGTACTTACAAAAGTCAAGGAGTCCCGGTCCAGCGTCTGGTAGTGACATTCCACCAGCAACTCATCTCCCTATTCAGAGTGAAACATGAAGGCTGAAAGTAAGACACAGAAGGACTGGTACAGCCTTAGAACTCTCTTGGCTAACAGTGATGACCTCTGATCCTGCCTCCCCGCCCCAACTCCAGTCATGCCTCCCCTCAGGCTCCCACCAGTTTGATCTCTGCTCGATAAGGTAAATCTCGAGTCTCTTGCAGACTGAAGTCATAGGAATCATCTTTGCAGATTGTTCGGAGTTGTGCTCCATTTCTAGAGGGAATGAAGTAGTGTATGGGCTCATGCTGGGGGGACAGGTTGCCCAAAAACAGAAAAGCTCCTCCTTCCATAGTCTTATTCCAACCACCTCTACTCTAGGGGTAGTTCCAGCTCCTCCCACTCCCAACCAAGCATAACCTTATGTTGCAGAATAAATAACTATCCTCAAATTTGCTCCCACATGCAGATGGGAAAGCTTCAAGTCCATGCCTTCCCTTACCTGTATTGCACGGCCTGCAGAGCACGGCCAGCCAGGTGGGTGTGGAGCAGGTAGCCATAGACCTGTATGTCAGGCACTGGGGCCCCATTCATCTGTGATGGGGAGGAGACACATCTGGTTTGGTAAGAACTCTCATCTTGCCCTGTTCCTTGATTTGCCTCCCTTAATATTTGATACCCTCTTCATATGACTGACAGGAGCCCCTTTCGTTCTACTGGGCCCTCATGGACCCTCTTCCTGCCCCACCCCCCCGTCCCCAAAGCCCCAACTCCTTCCTTCCCTTGCATGATCCAGGTTAGCGGTTTTCCTGAGCACCGGGTGTAGTTTTTCTCAAAGTCCCGGGCTCAGTGTGTGTGTGCTTACGGACCAGCCCAGATCTGGGATGGGAAACAAGGAACCTCAGGGAGGATGTGCCTCCCAGCTTCACCTCTTCAAACTTCTCTGTCTTACACAGCCCATAGGACAGGAAGGACTCTGCGCCTGGGGGTATGAAGTGGATGGGGAAAGTGAAGAAGCCCAGCTGGAGGACCCCCGTGTCGTATTTGCGCAGCTGTGCAGTGTAGTATAATCGGATGCCTGAGGAGTCATACACACCTGGTGCAGAATGGAACAATGACAGAAGACAAGAGAGCTGGTCACAATGTGAGATCAAGAGCCCAGGAAAGCTGGGACAGGGCTGTGACCAAAACAAGCCAGCGTGCCTCCCACAGCAGCTTCCCAACTCCTAAAAGAATCAGCAAGCTGCACCAGCTCTTCCTCCATAAATACTCTAGATGCTCACCAGGAAGGTTGTGAAAATTGCTGTAATGAATCTCCAGTCGTATCCACTGGGGGTCTAAGGGGGTCCCAATAGAGACACCCACATCATCTGGAAACTGGTAACTCTGTTGGATGGAGGAAGATTTGGCAGCAAGAAGGGCCTGGTGCCAAGTGCAGGGACTGGAACCTGCCTGTGTTTTCTGGCCCTCATCCCGGACCTCCCCTATCTCCTGCTCTGCCATCAGTCAGTCCAGCAATCCCAGTTGCCTGACAACATGCACTCTCCCCCCCCTTAGCCACCTAGTTCCCTCATCACAGGACTCACTGTGCCCCCGACAGCCCAGCCCACGATGACCTGTGAGCAGAGGGAGAAGGCAGGGTCAGCCCCATAGCAGTCACTGATGCCCGTGGGGAGAACACTGGCATTGCCACATGCATACACCAGGATGTGATGCACCATTGTCTCGTTGTGCTCCGGCAGCTTGGGCTCAAACTGGGTGAGAGATGGAGGCAGAGCATGTCAAGATCTTCTATGTCAAGTCCTATTCTCCCCATCCCTTTTCCCCAAATAAATCTATACTCATTCCCCACTTCTGTGTCTCTTTCTTTTCTACTTGTTCTGTTTTTCTTCCCCAACCCATCACTTAGCCCACTTTGTCTGACTTCTTTCTCACCCCCACCCTTTTAAACTCCTCCCCCGAGTGCACAACATATTAAATCTAGCCAAGAATATCCCCAAGACTCCTGACTTTCCCTTAATAACATCACCAGTCCACTATATCTGAGCACATGCCTCATTGGATTCTCCCCTAAAGAAAAAAAATGGCTCCCACACATTTGTTAGTTTTTGTAAGATCAAAATTTGAAATAACTCAACTGTGAAATCAGGTGACCACGTTGGAGTTCCCTTTAGCCAGACTTCACTGACCTGAGAGCCCTTGGCCCTGTCCCCGCAGCCTGAATTTCCTCCTAGGCCATGAGCACAACCAAGGTGGGGCTTATACTTTGCTCTTTGGAAACACTTACTAATTGATGACCTTCATCAAAATCTTTGCTGCATTGTGGGGCTCGGATAGAACAGTGCTGGGAGTTATAGTCCTGGGCTCAGGAAAGCATGAAACTACTACCCCCACCAAATCTGACCAGGCGCCCATGTTCTCCCAGCTACTTCTCTCTGGGTTCCTCTCAGCAGTTATCCAAACACCATCCCTTCAGAGTTGACTGTGCCCACTGCATTGCTCAACTGCCTTAGCAGTGTCTGGTTCACTGTACCTTGAAGATGTGATGCTTCTTGCTAACGATGGGGAGAGGGAGGAAGGTGCAGGCATATGTGGTATCATCCTCTGGAATGAGGAACTGGAGAAGGACACACAGAGGATGAGCTGGGTTGGAAATGAGGCTCTTAGAGAAGACAGGGAAGGGACAGACCAGCTTGGTGGTCCTTGGAGAATTACAAGAAGTCACAGTAACATCATTTCAAGGAACGTACTGAGTATTAGGTGCAAGAGGAGGGTCTAGATTGAGTGGGAAGATGGGAAGGAGGCTTGGAGGTTGCTGGGTGGGGTGGAGGACTCTTACATCAGTGATCTCCAAGTCATGGATGATGGTATCCTCAGGGACATCAAGGTCATCAGGATGGACTGTTTGTAGCAGGAAGATGGACTTGATAAAAGTACGGTCCCGATCCAGCTTCAGAGTGTCATCCAGGCCGTAGGTGGCCAGAACCTTTATGGTGTCACTCTGGGGGTGTCATGGGCATTGAGGTGCTACTGCCCGTGAGCAGCACTTTGCACACACCCACACCCAAGGACTGACACAAGCCACTTGCTCATGGCTACACAGTGGAATAGAAAGAGCTTCCGACTCAGGGGTCAGAACTAGTCGGGTTCTAGTTCTACTTCAGGGGCCAACTTGCTGAAAATATTGAGCAAGTCACATTCCCTCTCAATGCCTGTGTCCACCCTAAAGTTCAGTGAAATCAGGCAAAGTTCCTGGAGAGGGGAATGAGAGGAGGCTGGGGTGGGTGCTTAATCTGTAGGGAATCACTCTGTGGAGAGCTTGTGGATTTGGAGAGGGGCATGACTGGGGCAGTGCCTGGAAAGGTAGAGAGGGAGAGAACCCCTGGGAACTGTGACTGCTGCCTGAGACACATGCACGTTCTAGATTGGGGGTGACTCCACATCCCCAAAAGGAAAAGCTGCTTACGATTGAATGCTTTTCTCCCCTTACTATTTTACCGTAATGTCTTTGTCATGAGGGTCACAGGAGCGGAAGGGCCTGGAGAAGCGCATGGTGGTGTAGATAGCATCTTCGGTCAGCCCTTGCAGCTCAGCATCCTGGCTCCCGTCCTCCTCCAGGGTGTCTTCATCCACCAGGTGCTGATCCTGGGGTCCAGTGAAGTCCAAAGAGTAAGAACAGGAAACCCCAGTGGTCATGACTTTGGAGAAGCTGGTGTCCCTTTAGCAACCCCAAGGTACTAAATTGGCAGAATCCAGGTCCTTTATTTTGCAGTTTACTCTTGGGACAGAGCATGACATCAGGGTGGATCCCTGGGACAGAGGGATGGACAGTGTCTGTACCACTTGACCTTGATTTACTGCTCCCGTTCCAAATCCCAAGTCCATAAATCCTAGTGTTCCTGTATCTCCAGCCCTTGAAAGCTCACTTACTCTCTGAACTCTCTATGCTATTTGTCCTCTCTTGTGGCTCATAACATTGACACTTCCCCATATAAATGCAGTTCCTATGGATGAGATTCGGAGAGATGGGTGAGCTGCTTTTTCATCTGTAAAATGGGGTAGTAATCATCCACCTTATAGTGAGGCTGTGAGGTTTAACATGGAAGGATTTTGGAACAATGCCTGGTTGATCAAAAGTACATAACAATTTTAAGCTGTTATTATTGTAGCTGCTGCTGTGGTTATTAGACCACTTTATGTTGTGGTCAACCTGACTGAGCTTAACAGAAATTAGGGCTAAAGACTGGGTCTCAAATAGCATTGACTCTCTCCCATTGTCCTGCATTTAGTGACAGGACATTCAGGACTCTTTCAGTCCAGTGGTACCATTCTTTAGCACCTTAGGGCCACGCAGTCCAGAAGACCTATTTTGAAACTCTCTGGTGGACCATTTCTGTAGGGAGAGGTCAGTAGTCAACTGGTGTTCTGGGCATGTTCCTGGATAAGTTTGGAAAATGTGGATCCTTCCTGGACTCAGAGCCATCCTCAACCAGCAAGAGACCTTCATCCTTGGAAGGGAGACACCCTCAGACTTACCGAGAAATAGATGTTGCCATCAGGCAGGACTCCTCCAACAACCAGATCACTCCCCACTCTGGTGTAGCGATTTGTGACACCCAAGCCCACCCAGCCAGTTGTCCGGACCTGCAGCTCAAAAGTGATGATCTCAGCCTCAAGGTCAAAGTCCCAGCACAGGAAAATGACATTGGAAGGATCTAGGAACCTGGAATAACGCAGGCGAGATGTGGGGCCAAGGTGTTTGCCTTGGGAGGGGGCTGCCAGGGCCGTAAGTAGGAGAAGTCTGAAGAGAAGGGCACAGGTCATGGCTCCTGGGGTCTGGAGTATCTCTCCTACAGATGGACACTCAAGAAGTATGGATTTATATGTGTCCCTACCTGTGCCGGGCACCGTGCCATGGGGGAGGGACAGACTGGGGCTCTTCTGATCTGATTATCCTCTGGATTCAGAGTGGTGCCACTTACATAACTCTGGAGGTGTGAGGTGCCCAGAGAGGGTGCAGAGCAGGGACCTGACATGAAATTCTCAGGAGCAGGGCACTTAGATTCTTCTACTCCAACCCCATGCCAGGGTCCTCCCTGGGGTTTGGGTTTTTCCCTGCTTTTCCTTCCTTGTCTCTATTTCTCTTTCCCTTTCTGCCCCCACCCCCACCCCTGTATCTTTGATGTCCTTACTGAGCACTCTGCTCTCTGGCACCTGCCCCCTGCCCCAGCTTTTATGGGCATTTTCTATATCTGGAACTGGGGCATAGCAGGGGGAAGGGGCAAGACTGAAGACATGCAGCAGAGGAAGGAGAGAAGTTTCTGAGGGGGCATTCAGGGAAGGCTATGATTTCCATCTCCGGGGAGGAGTCTTTGCTACTAATCCCTGGAAGGACACATAGAGGTGAAGGAGCCATAATCAGCTTTCCAGATGGGTGAGTCTGGGTTGGCCTTGAGTTTCTGCACATTCCTGGGGAGCAGCAAGGAGGAGGAGGAGGGGAGGGGAAGAAGAGGGAGACAATGGAGGTAAATGTAAACTGGCCCTTGGGATGCTTGGTGCTCTACCCTTCCTTCTGTGAATTGCCTGCCAGAGAAGTCACATTTAGTGACTCTCACTCTACTGGGGGCTTGGCCCAGGGTCCCTACTGACAAGTGCTTCAGTATTCAAACCATAAAAGCACAGAAGGAATGTTAGAATATTAGAACGCCAGAGTGGAAAGGAATTTTAGATCCACTTAATTTTTAGATGAGTAAAGGGAAATACCAAGAGGTAACAGGAGGAGTGCCTGATCCCCCATGCAGTCAGAGGCAGAGTCAACACTGGCACACAGGGGCCCTGCCCCCAGGCCAGTGCTCTTTCCACTATTTGCCTAGGTTACAGACACCCACTGGGCGCCTAGCCACCCGCAGTGCCTTCCCACCATGGCTTGCCCTGGTGAAGGGAGTTGTCATCTGCGGACTGCTTCTTAGGGAGGAAACACACATCTCACTCTATGCCTGGCGATTTTTTTCTATCCAGGCTCTGACATAGCTGAGCGGAAGCTGGAAATCACCTCACTGACCCCCAGTGTCCTTTCACCATCAGACAATGGAGAGGCTCTGAAAAACTAAGGACGTGTGCCCAGTAGGCATCCCCTAGCACAGAAACTGGACCACACATCACATGGGAATTCAGCTCAAACCTCAGTGGACAGGAGCATCTGTTTATGCCTCCGTTCAGGGCATGCATACTCTTTTCATTATCTATTGAGTTCATCAAAGCTGGTAAGGACCCACCTGAGGTTGTTGGCAGCTGCTGTGAGCACCTGAGTAGGAATTGAGGTATGTGGGAGAAAGAAACCCATCTCCCAAGACAGCGACCATAATGCCTCTGGGCATGGGAGCAGGGAGGTTGCTCTGCAGCCATCTGGAAGGAAGAGGCTTACCTTGGCCCAGGATGGGAGTAGGGCCAAAACCAGAGGAGGAGCCTGGGGAGGCACTGACCTTGAGGAGCAGGAATCCAGGGAGGAGATAACAGGAGTGTCAGAGACACTCCGATCCCAATCGCATTTGGGGATTAAGGCTCAGGGAGGGGGAGGCAGGGAGACAGGTCAGCCAGCCCTGTAAACCAAGATGGGGCCAGGATCCCTTATCCTGAAATCTGTCTACCTGCCAGAGTGCCCACCTGAGGGAGGGAGGTGGGAGCCAGTGCCTGCAGCCTCAGGGTTTCTGCTCCCGGGCTCCCTCTGGCCACCCACTCGGCTTTTCTCTCCCTGTTCACCTTTTCCCCCAGTTCTGGTTTGCTCCCTGCTCCCAGCCCCCTTCCCTTTCATCATCTGATCCCCAGAGCCACTCTCTCCACAGTAACCTCAGAATGCAATGCACATGGCTTGCTAGGTGAGGATGCCTCTGTGTTGGCACGTACATAATTCTGGTGTTCAAGGTGTGTGATTTGGGCAATGGTTCCCAGAGCATCATCCCCGCCCTCTCTGGAGAGAAGAGGTTGGGAATAGGTAAGAGCAAGAGCCAAAAGAGAAGCGACACAGGCGATGGACATTTTGTGCACAATCATGTACATTTGAAACGGTCTGATATAGAAAATATTAACAAACCCACTTTATACACAAAATTGTACATAATGAAAATGAGCGTTTTTTAAAAATCCAGAACCACAAAGATTTCAAAGTTATCAAGCCAACTGAATTAGAAACTATATTATGTTGTCAGCACATGGCATCAATAACCATTACCCTTTGCCAGAATCACGTGAACCATATTGTTGTATTTATATGTCAGCTGATTAACAAAAATATCGAATCTGGGAGGTGCAAAGCCCCAGGATGCCAGGCCACAGCTGTTCCCTGATGTGTGGGCTCCCCGGGGTGATGGGTCTGTGGTCTCACCTTGCTATAGTTCCCTTCTTCCTTCATCAAGGGTCCATGAAGGCTCAGACACCTCACCGGGAGCACCGACTTGAATACAGTGCAATCCCAGGTCTTGAAATAGTAAAGTTTGGTTGCTAGACACCTATATGGCCCCATGTTTTTGTCTGTAAAATGCTGAGGGTGAAGAGACGGTCTTTAAAGATTTCTTATTTTCAAGAGAGAGAACACGAATGGGAGGGACAGAGGGAGAGGGAGCGAGAATCTCAAGCAGACTACATGCTGAGCGAGGAGCCTGATGCTGGGTTCCATCCTAGGACCCTGAGATCATGACCTGAGCCAAGACCAAGAGTCAGACACTTAACTGACTGCACCACCCAGGGGCCCCAAGGGGGTCTTTTAAATCTAATTTCCCGGATCACTGGTTTCCAAACTTTATGAGAAATGAGACCTCTTGCCAATGTTAAAAAGTTATGAGAACTTGTGATTTTCATCTCAGCTGATGACTAAGAGAGAGAAAAGGGAGGTAAATCCTACCATAAATTCTGTCATATGTAAATTGAATTGGCAATTTACCATTGACGTGACAGAAGTCAACTCACTAAGTGCTCCGTCTGTGCCAAACTCTATTCCAAGAATTTTTCGTGTGTGAGTCTATTTACTCTTATGAAATCACTCTCATTATTATCTTTATCTTTGAGATGGATAAACTGAGTCCGAAGGCCACAGTGCTAGGTGATGCCAGCACTGGGCGTTGTCAGGAAAATGTAACCAAAAATCAAAGCTCCTCCCAACTCGGGAAATCTCTCCCCAGAAGTAGAAGAGAAAGAAAGCAGTCTTATTATTGAAGAAGCATTAAATCAGAATGTGATATACATCCCAGGCATTTTGTTAGGAAGACAGGCAGAAATCCCGGCCTTTTTATACAGGCCATCAGACACAATCCATTACATACGCGTTCTCGAGGTAAGTGATAACCAGTCCTCAAACAAGAGGCTGGAGAGGCCGTCCCGGAGTCACTTGTTAACTGCGGGGCCCATCCGGGTTTACCCAGAGGACGAGTAATCTTACCATCTATCTTTATGACAGGGCATCATTTTGCAACTTGGTGTGAGGCATGCGCTCTAAATAAAGTCAGGCTCATTTTGATGTTTGTATTTCAAAGAGATTGATTGCAGGTCCTAGAGAAAAATGTTTCTGGGTGATTTACATGTATTTCAAAGAAAGAGAGAGAACTTAAAATTACAAGATTTCTAAAGCAAATGCTCTAAGGAAATGGACAGGAGGTAAGTCTCTTCCCTTATTTTCAACGGGGAAAATTAAGTCTCTTATGTTTAATTTGTTAGTTGACCTTACAGAGGAGAACACAGGAATTGGAAATGAGAGCCCAACTGTCTACTGCCCAGCTTGGCCTCGGGGCCGCCTCTGTGCATGTGTGAAGCATACGGGGGAGGGAGGTCTTCGCTCAATCTACTAGCCTACTTGCTTTCACTGAGATGTTTGAATCCCTTGGGAAGATTTGAGGTGCACATTCAGAACCACTACTGTCTGTGTTCAGAATCTCTGGGGCACAGGCCACGTACCTTCACTAAGGCACTCAGTGAAGGTGGGGGTTTTGTGCCTGCCTGCCTGAGGGCTGTTGGCATGCAGGAAACAGGAAACCCCATAGGGTTTGAACCTCAGTGAGACAATGAGACAAAATACTGAGCTTCCTGGAAAAGCCACTCCCTTTTAAGTTTCAGGCCTAGAGTGTCAGTTACTAATTGCCACCTTATAGACCTGGATCCTGTTCTCCTGACCTTGACCCACTGCCTCACAGGAGAAAGCCTGTGAGGCCAGGGAATGGGACCATTTTCCATCCTGTGGGGCTGGGCACTCATGGCTACTGTGAGTACAGGTAAGAGGCCAGGCAGAAAAAGCTCTCCATGGGTTGGGGGAGGGAAAGAGGGACCAGTAGGCACAGAAAGTTTTGCTCCCAGATCCCAGCCTTGTTAAGATCCTCACTGGTATAACACCCCCACGAGAAAGCATTCCTTCTGCTCCCAGGAGTCTCCTATTGGCATTGCTCATGGGTCCCCCTCTTCAGGATTTGGCTGCAGCTGATTATTTGGGGGAGTTACTGCTACCCTCGGGACCTTTAGCTTGACCTGTGTATTTCAGATGCCACTGTGAGCTTGGTGGAGCAAAGGCCCAGGTGGGTCCTGGTAGCTCGCGGACAGAACAAAACCCTGCACTGCATCCTGAGGAATTCCCAGTACCCCTGGATGAGCTGGTACCAACAGGACCTCCAGGGGCAACTACACCTGCTGGCCACTCTGCGGAGTCCTGGGGATAAGGAGGTCGTATCCCATCCTGGAGCACATTACCAGGCCAGGAGGGTCAGTAGCACGGAGCTGAGCCTGCAAGTGACCAATGTGACCCAGGGCAGAACTCTCTACTGCACCTGCAGTAAAGACACAGTGAGAAACCCCCCTTAGACAAGTGAATACAAACCATCCCAGGTTGCCAACCACAGACCCAACCTCCTCCTCTGCCCCGACTCCTCCCACGTTCCCCTATATCCTCCCTTGTTGCCTCTTCTCTACAAGCAGACTCTTCCTGCTGCTTTCCCATCAACCTTTTGGTGAATGCTAAGCCTGCCCAGCACAGCGATTTAACCACCAATTTAGCCTCTGAAGGGCTCTGTTGCAGAACTTCCTCTGCCACTTGGGAGCTTTGGGAAAGACTTCATCTCCCTGAATCCTGGTTTCTGTGCCTGTAAAGTAGACAGTAACTTTACCCAGCTCAGAGGCTTGCCGTGAGGATCAAATGGCATGATTCTCCACAGTACGCCTATGCGTTTTAATACCAGTATCAATGCCCAGAGGGGTGCTGGAAAGAAACCTGGAGGAATTCTGAGAGCTCAGAAAGGAGGAAGAATGAGTATCTGAGTGTGTAGCCCCTACTCACACCCCTAGAATAAACACTCACTTTTTCAATTAGATCCCCACACTCGGTGCTCGCCACCACCTAGATGTCTCACCCCGCCCCCCCAACCTCAAGTTGATCTTTTTTAAAAGTAAGATCCTCAGAGAGAGAGCCTGACCTAGAAAGGACCAGGGTCTGGATCCACAGTGAGGGCTCACCAAACATTGACTAAGCAGCCATGGCTCAGAACTGGGTTGGCCACCTGAGCAAGGCCATACATGGAGTGAGGGTGGAACAGGGAGGCTCAGATCCCAGGTGAATGTCCCAGAAGCTGCAGGCAGGTGCACTGAGGGAGAGAGGCCCAGATCCTGGGAGCCCTGCAGAGATGGGAGGCCTGAAACTGGCTGTAGTGGGGCCACTCTGCTTCTAGTTAGGAGCAGCTCTATCCCAGAGGGTGTGGACCAGATAAGCAGGTAACTGGGGTGCAAGGTGGTGGTGAGCGAGAAGACATTTCAAAGCTCAGTCTCTGATGGAGGTCTGGGTGGGCTGTGGTCCAAAGCTGCAGGCAAGCACGCTTTCCTCAGGCTTGTGGAGAGGGAGGAATTTTGTCCATCAGGGGGCACTATCTGCCCATAGTTCTCCATGGTCTGCTCAGACAGGGTCGGGCATGGATCACAGGTGTGAGTCATCTCTCACTGCCCCTCTAACCTCACTCAGGTGTTATGGCAAACACCTGCCCAGCTCTAGCGGACTACAGCAGTGATGGGGAGCAGGTGTAGGGCCTGGCCAGAGTCCTGGAGACATATGGATTCGTGTGTTCTCTCCTCCCTCCAGGAAAGGTACCTCTGAGAACACCCTCACAGGGAAATCCTTGGTCAGAGGCCACCAAGAGGCTGTTAAATACAGAAATGGCAGGGCGGAGAGGCCTGGACCACCTGTTCTTAAGGAATGCTGAGGTCCTGGAGGAGGAGCAAGATGGCGGAGGAGCAGAAGACCAGGATCTCGTCTGGTCTCAGGAATTCAGCTGGATAGGGATCCAACCATTCTGAACACCTACGAACTCAACAGGAGATCGAAGAAAGGAATAGCAGCAACTCTCTGAACAGAAAAGCGACCACTTTCTGGAAGGTAGGACATGGGGAGAAGTGAATCAGAGGCAATATTCGGGAGGATAGACGGCGGGGGGGGGGGGGGGTGTCTGTCGGCCGCTTCTGGCAAGTGATAGAACCACGGAGCACAAAATCGGAACTTTTAGAAGTCGGCTCCGCTGAGGGACGTCACTCCGGTGGCTAAGCGGGGGTGGAACCCTCCGGGACAGTGTGGTCTCAGGACCCTCGGGGTCACAGAAAGACCGGGGGTGCCTGAGTGTGGCAGAGCTCCCAGGGATCTGAGCGGGGAAGCCGGCTGCAGAGGCGGAGCCCAGGCGTGGGCTCTCAGCTCGGGGTGGCCATAAACCGTGATCCGCGGCCCAGTCGGGCCCCTGCTCCTCCAGCGGGGACCCAACAAGCGGCAGATCCGGGGAGACTCCCCATGTTCCCCCGGGAGGAGCTGCGCGGGAGGGCACCGCAGGGATCTGCTGGGTTTGGAGACTCCACCCGGGCTCGGGTGCCAGAGATAGAAATGCGCGGTCACAGGCCGGGCGAGCACGGAGTGCGGCCGGAGACCAGGGAGACGGGAATGACTGACGGCTTTTCTCTGGGGGCTCACTGAGGAGCGGGGCCCCGAGTTCTCGGCTCCTCCGGGGCGGAGATTGGGAGGCCGCCATGTTCACTCTCCGCCTCCAAAGCTGGACGGAAAGCTCGCAGGGAACAAAAGCTCCCGAGAGCAAACCCGAGCAGATGACTCAGCCGGGAGGGGGCAAGGGCGGGGCAATTCCGCCTCCGGCAGAGACAGTTGGAAACCACGGCAACAGGCCCCTCCCCAGAAGATCAGGGAGAACAGCCGGCCAAGACCAAGTTTACCGATCAATGAGAACGGCAGAACTCCAGCGCTAGGGGACTACTGCACATAGAATTCATGGCTTTTTTACCATGATTCTTTAGTCTTTCAAAGTTAATTTTTTTTAACTGTCTTTTTTTTTTCTTTTTTTGAATTTTTCTTTTTCCCTTTTTCAACCAACATCTTATCAATCCCTTTTTTAAAAAAAAGTTTTTATTTTTCATTTTTAGAGTCATATTCTCTCCCTTCATAGTAGTTACCCGTATTTTTGGCATATATATGTAAGTTGTTCTCTTTTTAAAATTTTGAGATACAGTTTCTTCTAACAGATCAAAATATACCCTAAATCTCTAGTGTATGCCTTTGTTCTAGTCTCCTGCCTGATCACATTCTCTCCCTTGTTTTTCTTTCTTTCAAACAACTTCTTATCAATTCCTTTTATAAAATTTTTTCTAATTTTCATTTTTACAGTCATATTCCATCCCTTCATTTTTTTACCCTTACTTTTGTACATATATAGGTTTTTCTTTCTTTAAAATTTTGGGAGGCACTTTCTTCTAACAGACCAAAATACACCCAAAATCTAGTGTGTGGCACTGATCTATGCACCAGCCTGATCATATTTGATCATATTCTGTTTTTTTTGTTTTCTTCTGTTTTTGTTTGTTTTTACCGGTTTCTTTCTTTTTTTTTTTTTCTCTCTTTCCCTTTCTTTTCCCCCGGTTTCAGGTCTTTTCTGATTGTTTAGAGTATATTTTCTGGGGATGTTGCTACCCTGTTAGCATTTTGTTCTCTCATTCATATATTCTCCTCTGGACAAAATGACAAGACAGAAAAAATCACCTCAACAAAAAGAACAAGAGGCAGTACCAACTGCCAGGGCCCTACTCAATACAGACATTAGTACAATGTTGGAACTAGAGTTCAGAATGATGATTTTAAAGATACTAGCTGGGCTTGAAAAAAGCATGGAAGTTATTAGAGAAACCCTTTTTTGAGAAATAAATGAACTAAAATCTAACCAAGTCAAAATCAAAAAGGCTATTAATGAGGTGCAATAAAAAATGGAGGTGCTAACTGCTAGGATAAATGAGGCAGAAGAGAGAATTAGTCATATAGAAGACCAAATGATGGAAAATAAAGAAGCTGAGAAAAAGAGAGATAAACAACTACTGGATCACGAGGGCAGAATTCGAGAGATCAGCGACACCATAAGACAAAACAACATTAGAATAATTGGGATCCCAGCAGAAGAAGAAAAAGAGAGAGAGGGGCAGAAGGTATATTGGAGCAAATTATAGCAGAGAACTTCCCTAATTTGGGGAAGGAAACAGGCATCAAAATCCAGGAAGCACAGAGAACCCCTCTCAAAATCAATAAAAATAGGTCAACACCCCGACATCTAATAGTAAAACTTAGGAGTCTCAGAGACAAAGAGAAAATCCTGAAAACAGCTCGGGAGAAGAGATATGTAACCTACAATGGTAGAAACATTAGATTGGCAACAGACCTATCCACAGAGACCTGGCAGGCCAGAAAGGACTGGCAGGATATATTCAGAGCACTAAATGAGAAAAATATGCAGCCAAGAATACTCTATCCAGCTAGGCTGTCATTGAAAATAGAAGGAGAGTTAAAAAGCTTCCAGGACAACAAAAACTAAAGGAATTTGCAAACACAAAACCAGCCCTACAAGGAATATTAAAAGGGGTCCTCTAAGCAAAGAGAGAGCCTAAAAGTAACATAGCCCAGAAAGGAACACAGACAATGTACAGTAACAGTCACCTTACAGGCAATACAATGGCACTAAATTCATATCTTTCAATAGTTACCCTGAGTAAATGGGCTAAATGCCCCAATCAAAAGACACAAGCTATCAGATTGGATTAAAAAACAAGACCCATCGATATGCTGTCTGCAAGAGACTCATTTTAGACCCAAAGGCACCTCCACATTGAAAGTGAGGGGGTGGAAAACCATTTACCATGCTAATGGACACCAAAAGAAAGCTGGGCTGGCAATCCTTATATCAGACAAATTAGATTTTAAACCAAAGACTAATAAGAGATGAAGAAGGACACTATATCCTACTTAAAGGGTCTATCCAACAAGAAGATCTAATAATGGTAAATATCTATGCCCCTAACATGGGAGCAGCCAATTATATAAGTCAATTAATAACAAAAGCAAAGAAACACATCGACAACAATACAATAATAGTAGGGGACTTTAACACCCCCCTCACTGAAATGGACAGATCATCTAAGCAAAAAATCAACAAGGAAATAAAGACTTTAAATGACACACTGGACCAAATGGACTTCACAGATATATTCAGAATATTCCATTCCAAAGCAACAGAATACACGTTCTTTTCTAGTGCCCATGGAACATTCTCCAGAATAGATCACATCCTAGGTCACAAATTAGGTCTCAATCAGTACCAAAAGATTGAGATCATTCCCTGCCTATTTTCAGACCACAGTGCTTTGAAACTAGAACTCAATCACAAGAGGAAAGTCGGAAAGAACTCAAGTACATGGAGGCTAAAGAGCATCCTACTAAGGAATGAATGGGTCAACCAGGAAATTAAAGAAGAATTAAAAAATTTCATGGAAAGAGATGAAAATGAAAACACAACTGTTCAGAATCTTTGGGATGCAGCAAAGGCAGTCCTAAGAGGAAAGTATATAGTAATACAAGCCTTTCTCAAGAAACGAGAAAGGTCTCAAATACACAACCTAACCCTACACCTAAAGGAGCTGGAGAAAGAACAGCAGATAAAGCCTAAGCCCAGCAGGAAAAGAGAAATAATAAAGATCAGAGCAGAAATCAATGAAATAGAAACCAAAAGAACAGTAGAACAGATCAACGAAACTAGGAGCTGGTTCTTTGAAAGAATTAGCAAGATTGATAAACCCCTGGCCAGACTTATCAAAAAGAAAAGAGAGGGCGCCTGGGTGGCTCAGTTGGTTAAGCGACTGCCTTCGGCTCAGGTCATGATCCTGGAGTCCCTGGATCGAGTCCCGCATCGGGCTCCCTGCTCGGCGAGGAGCCTGCTTCTCCCTCTAACCCTCCCCCCTCTCATGTACTCTCTCTCTCTCTCTCATTCTCGCTCTCTCAAATAAATAAATAAATCTTTAAAAAAAAAAGAGAGAAATGACCCAAATCAACAAAATCATGAATGAAAGAGAGTTCACAACCAACACCAAAGAAATGCAAACAATTATAAGACCATATTATGAGCAAGCATATGCCAGCAAATTAGATAACCTGGAAGAAATGGATGCATTCCTAGAGATGTATCAACTACCAAAACTGAACCAGGAAGAAATAGAAAACCTGAACAGAGCTATAATCACTAAAGAAACTGAAGCAGTCATCAAAAATCTCCCAACAAACAAGAGCCCAGGGCCGGATGGCCTCCCAGGGGAATTCTACCAAACATTTCAAGAAGAATTAATACCTATTCTTCTGAAACTGTTCCAAAAAATAGAAATGGAAGGAAAACTTCCAAACTCGTTTTATGAGGCCACCATTACCTTGATCCCCAAACCAGACAAAGACCCCATCAAAAAGGAGATACAGATCAATATCTTTGATGAACATGGATGCAAAAATTCTCACCAGAATACTAGCCAATAGGATGCAACAGTACATTAAAAGGATTATTCACCACGACCAAGTGGGATTTATCCCTGTGCTGCAAGGTTGGTTCAACATCCGCAAATCAATCAACGTGATACAATACATTAACAAAAGAAAGAACAAGAACCATATGATCCTCTCAATAGATGCAGAAAAAGCATTTGACAAAGTACAGCATCCTTTCTTGATCAAAACTCTTCAGAGTATAGGGATAGAGGGTACATACCTCAATATCATAAAAACCATCTATGAAAAACCCACAGCGAATATCATTCTCAATGGGGAAAAACTGAGAGCTGTCTCCCTAAGGTCAGGAACACAGCAAGGATGTCCACTATCACCACTGCTATTCAACCTAGTATTTTTTTTTAAAGACTTTATTTATTTATTTGAGACAGAGAGAATGAGAGAGAGAGAGCACATGAGAGGGGGGAGGGTCAGAGGGAGAAGCAGGCTCCCTGCCGAGCAGAGAGCCCGATGTGGGACTCGATCCAGGGACTCCAGGATCATGACCTGAGCCGAAAGCGGTCGCTTAACCAACTGAGCCACCCAGGCACCCAGCTATTCAACCTAGTATTAAAAGTCCTAGCCACAGCAATCAGACAACAAAAAGAAACCAAAGGCATCCAAATTGGCAAAGAAGAAGTCAAACTCTCACTCTTTGCAGATGATATGATACTTTATGTGGAAAACCCAAAAGACTCCACCCCAAAACTGCGAGAACTCATACAGGAATTCAGTAAAGTGGCAGGATATAAAATCAATGCACAGAAATTAGTGGCATTCCTATACACCAACAACAAGACAGAAGAAAGAGAAATTAAGGAGTTGATCCCATTTACAATTGCACCCAAAACCATAAGATACCTAGGAATAAATCTAACTAAAGAGGCAAAGGATCTGTACTCAGAAAACTATAAAATACTCATGAAAGAAATTGAGGAAGACACAAAGAAATGGAAAAACATTCCATGCTCATGGACTGGAAGAACAAATATTGTGAAGATGTCAACGCTACCTAGAGTGATCTACACATTCAATGCAATCCCCATCAAAATACCATCCACTTTTTTCAAAGAAATGGAACGAATAATCCTAAAATTTGTATGGAACCAGAAAAGATCCCAAATAGCCAGAGGAATGTTGAAAAAGAAAAGCAAAGCTGGCGGCATCACAATTCCGGACTTCCAGCTCTATTACAAAGCTGTCATCATCAAGACAGTATGGTACTGGCACAAAAACAGACACATAGATCAATGGAACAGAATAGAGAGCCCAGAAATGGACCCTCAACTCTATGGTCAACTAATCTTTGACAAAGCAGGAAATTATGTCCAATGGAAAAAAGACAATCTCTTCAACAAATGGTGTTGGGAAAATTGGACAGCCACATGCAGAAGAATGAAACTGGACCATTTCCTTACACCACACACAAAAGTAGACTCAAAATGTTGAAAGACCTAAATGTGAGACAGGAATCCATCAAAATCCTAAAGGAGAACCCAGGCAGCAACCTCTTCGACCTCAGCCGCAGCAACTTCTTCCTAGAAACATCGCCAAAGGCAAGGGAAGCAAGGGCAAAAATGAACTATTGGGACTTCATCAAGATAAAAAGCTTTTGCACAGCAGAAGAAATAGTCAACAAAACCAAAAGACAACTGACAGAATGGGAGAAGATATTTGCAAATGACATATCAGATAAAGGGCTAGTATCCAAAATCTATAAAGAACTTCTTAAACTCAACACCCAAAGAATAAAGAATCCAATCAAGAAATGGGCAGAAGACATGAACAGACATTTTTCCAAAGAAGACATCCAAATGGCCAACAGACACATGAAAAAGTGCTCAACATCGCTCGGCATCAGGGAAATCCAAATCAAAACCTCAATGAAATACGACTTCACACCAGTCAGAATGGCTAAAATTAACAAGTCAGGAAACGACAGATGTTGGCGGGGATGCGGAGAAAGGGGAACCCTCCTACACTGTTGGTGGGAATGCAAGCTGGTGCAGCCACTCTGAAAAACAGTATGGATGTTCCTCAGAAAGTTGAAAATAGAGCTACCATACGATTCAGCAATTGCACTACTGGGTATTTACCCCAAAGATACAAATGTAGGGATCCGAAGGGGTACGTGCTCCCCAATGTTTATAGCAGCAATGTCCACAATAGCCAATATGTGGAAAGAGCCAAGATGTTCATCGACAGATGAATGGATAAAGAAGAAGTGGTATATATATACAATGGAATATTATGCAGCCATCAAAAGGAATGAGATCTTGCCATTTGCAACGACGTGGATGGAACTGGAGGGTGTTATGCTGAGCGAAATAAGTCAATCAGAAAAAAACATGTATCATATGACCTCACTGATATGAGGAATTCTTAATCTCAGGAAACAAACTGAGGGTTGCTGGAGTGGTGGGGGATGGGAGGGATGGGGTGGCTGGGTGATAGACATTGGGGAGGGTGTGTGCTGTGGTGAGCGCTGTGAATTGTGCAGGACTGTTGAATTGTGGATCTGTACCTCTGAAACAAATAATACAATATATATTAAAAAAGAAGAAGAAGAAGAAGATAGCAGGAGGGGAAGAATGAAGGGGGGAAAATCAGAGGGGGAGATGAACCATGGGAGAAGATGGACTCTGAAAAACAAACTGAGGGTTCTAGAGGGGAGGGGGGTGGGAGGATGGGTTAGCCTGGTGATGGGTATTAAAGAGGGCACATTCTGCATGGAGCACTGGGTGTTATACACAAACAATTAATCGTGGAGCACTACATCAAAAACTAAAGATGTAATGTACGGTGATTAACATAATAAAATTAAAAAAAAAAAAAAGGAATGATCAGGTCCTCTCCTAGCTGCTCTTGAAACAACTACAGCCAAGCACCATCACTGGAGCAATGGAAAGCAACATTGCTCTGATGGGACCTCTTGAACCTCCATCCCTGGGAGCTCTGTGGAGACTTCCCAGATGCAATTCTGCTCACTTGGACCATGAACTATGCCTTAATACCACTGCCTAGACCCTTTATTCCTTGGGGATTAAACTAGCCCTCCTAGATTGGCCGATGTTAGGGGCCCAAACAATGCTTTTTGGTTGGATTATGTTATTTACCTGTCATTATTCAGATAGGAAATACTGGTCTCTGTGATGTAGTCTCCTGTCTGCAGGCTGGTGTGAGGGATTTGTCCATGTCCTTGGGAAGTATGTTTATCTTCATTTTCTCATCCAATACTTTCAAATGCCCAATTAGGCAAGAACCACCATTTTTTGCGTTTTTTTTTCTGTTTTTGTTTTAATAGGGAAATGGATGCTCGACACCTGGGACGACTTGCCTGATGTCACATAACCAGCACTCAAGTACAGGAATTCCGAGTTGATGACTCTCAATACCTCATGATGCTGTCTTGTTGCATGATGAATGCATCGCCACTGCAATGAGGGAGGTGTGACGTGGTGGGCATCTCTGCCCCTTCCAGAAAGCCAGCACCCATCATGTTGCAGATGTGGTCAGAGAGCACTGGGACGTCCACACGTGATGTGACAGCAGGTCAGGTGAGTGTCCTGCAAAGACGCTCAGTACCCCACAGACTTGTCCTAGGTTTTGAGGGGTCCAGATGGGAATAGACAAAATTATACTAACAACATCCAATCATTTGGAGGGGAAAGTACTATATGTTATGATTGTGTAAATTGGATTCTGCCCTGTTGTATCTCCATAGTTTGGATTCGTTTTAAGATGGTGGACTTCCAGGGCTTGCCGGTGAGTATCCTCACCTAAGGCAGCCATCTCTCTGTTCTCCTTTGTCTTAGTCATCCTCTCAACTAATCGATACATGCATAGAATACTCCATTTTCAGTATTTTACCAGATATGGTGTGAACTTTCAAGAAATACGAGGCATGTATCCTCTTTACCTCCTCCAAATTTTACCCCTCTTCTTACCTTCCTTATTCCTTCATTTAGAAGGTCCTTGGAAAGCAGAAAGCATGAGCTCAAAGTTTCACTTGCAGGATGAGTGTCTTTGTTATAATTTAGATTCCTGAGCCCAGAACAGCAACATAGCCCATATTTATGGCCCCTACACCATCATTTCCAGGCCCCTGAGCAGAAGAGCAAGCATGGGTCTAATGTGAAGGTAGGGGCTTAGATACAGGTGGGCTTGGGAAGAGAGAGTTGATAATGGGTTAATAATTATTAGAGCTTCAGAATCCATGCAAGTCCTTTGGGTTTGGGTCTTGTTAATGATAAACAGGGATAAACTGCATTAACTGGTTCGGTAGGCAATGAATCCCGACGTGGATTAACAGTTAGCTAAACTGAGGAGAAGGTATAGAATACCAGAAAACTTTACAAAATAATATAATAGTTAGGACTGTGAATTTAAACTTATTTTTCTACTTTTGTGGGTTCTCCTCATTACATAGAATGAGTGTTTAGGATTTCTGAAATCAGGGAAACACTTCAAAAACAAAGCAACCCTATCTAGCAATTGCCTAAGTGATACTACAAGGTACTTATGTTGCAGTTACAGATTTAGACCGCTACCCAAATAAATACAATAACGTTGTAAAACTTCCTTTCTGTATTTCATACCTAAGGGCCTCTCCCATACAGGCAGGGAAAGGCACAAGTGCCTGACGCCTGAGGAAAGGGAACTTATATTGGTAAATTCTATCAGGATGTTCTTTGGCTCTCTGACATAACTTGATTGATTGTGTGTGTGTGTACATGAAAATAGCTTCCGTCCTAATTGAAGAAAGATAAACTCAGGTGTAAAGAAATGGTGACCGATTACCAGTAATACCTTGGCAAAGATTTAAGTGGGATTATCATTTATTGAGTGCCTACTGTGTGCGAAATATTGTTTCGTGCCTTACATAAATTATCCTATTTATTCCCAATAATCCAGAAGAGTATTATTGGTCCTATTTTAGAGATAAACTAAACAAGACAGGTTGAATTCCTTAATGACTGAGGACACACAGCTAGTAGCTGTGGAAGTTGGGATTAAATACCAAATTGAATGTGCTCTTTCAGCTTGTGCTCTTTCAGCTGCGCTAAGCCCGAGATCATCCTTTTGGGGATCTAGAAATGAGATGAACTCACACTGGAGGGGCAGACGGTAGAAATCAGAGTGGGGAGATAACAATCACTGGGGAGAGTCAGCTAAGCTGACAGGATCCAGATAGCAAAGCATATTGAAGTGAAGGTGGAAGGGAAGTCAGGCAGGTGGCCAGTAGAGGGGCAGCAGGCCAGGAAAACCAGCAGGCCTCCTATGGGTTTCCAGCAACATCTGGGAAGAGTCAGGCAGAGCCCTAGGCTTACAGGAGCTGGGGAAACAGACAAGGTTGTCAAGACAAAGACAGCATTAATGGAGCTGGGATTTAAAAAAGGGGGGTGAGGAGGGGAGGAGCCTTCACTGCAGGAATAGAACAGAAGCCCAGTTACTAAAATTGGGCTATTTGGGTAGAAGAGTATAACAGCAAGTTTGGCCTGGTGATGAGCTAAACTTCTTTTAACCAAGGATAGCATTGGTAGGGGTTTGGGGCTACAGAGAGCCAGGCAAAAGCAAGTTTGGATGCACGTTTTATAGTCGAAGCAAATCCTACATATGATTTACTAACACTTAATAATCTCTTAAAAACAAACCAACAACAACAACAAACAGCAAATCATAGACTGGGAAAGAGAGATGACAAGGAACACTGGTTTGATTTTAGTCAGAGTACCTGCAAGAAACCCCAAAGTGAGATAATGAAGGTGCCTAGTACTGCTGAGTTTTCAAAGGGCCTGGGAGCAATGACCTTGGGGTTCCTTGCCTGTGTCAGCCCCGAGGCCAGTTTCTCTAATCTCTATCTTTAGCTTCTAGTGGGCAACTTGATTCTACTCCAGTTGTTAGAGCCAATGACCTCATATCAAGGCTTTTTTTCCACCCTGATTCCCTATTGAACAGAGCTCATCTTATGGTTTCTGAAATCTTCCTGTCCTTGAAATGAATGCACAGGAGAAGAATTACAAATTGTAAGAAGTCTTGAAAGTCTCATCAGTACAGTAGCTGACATGAATTTCCTGCACAAACATAGGCTTGAGCCTAATCTTCACCTTGTTTTTGTAAGACCCTGGCCTATCCATCCTCATTTAGCTTTTGGGATCATAGCTTTTCAGTCTTGGGAACAGTGGTTATAGGGGGTATCCCCTTACTCAATGGAACAACACATGCTGTCCAAATCCTAACATGGTATTATGATTTGAAAAAACTGATGAATGACACGCTCCCCCCCCCCCCCATTTTCTCTACATAAGTTCTGAACAAGTTGAGAGAGACAAAGGAATAAGATGGGAAGGGAAATTTCTGGCAAAGTTACTTCTAGAGCTGATAGAGAATATGGCTTAGATACATGGCAACATGAGAGTCCCAAGTCTGAAACTTAAAATTAGAAAGATGTATCCCATCATTCAGGATCCTGAGTGGTGGATTCTACCATATTTCCTGCTAAAAACATAAAGTGCAAATAAACAAAGAGGCTGATCACACATTGCCCTCTTACAGTGGCCTTTGTCCCCTGCTAAAAGGCCTCTCAGATTTTAGTTTAATTTGTTTAAGGAAAAAGGACAAATGTCAAGTTATTAAGTTCATCTGCCTCTCTTACTCTTAAAATGGAAACAAACAAACAATCTTATCTGGTGATGTTTGGGGGCCCTAAAGAGGATTCTTTCAAGCATTCTCCACAAAACTAGGATCCCCAGGAATGAAACTGGAACAGGAAGTTCAAGCTCTTATTTGATTTATATAACCAAAAAACAAAAATAGTGGATAATTGATAATTTGATAATAGTGGACTGGTGTGAGTCAACATGCTAAAGTGATATGGGCTCCTCCCTACATCACAAACCTCAATTAGTTACATTTTTTTTTTTTAAAGATTTTACTTATTTATTTGACAGAGAGAGACACAGGGAGAGAGGGAACACAAGCAGGGGGAGTGGGAGAGGGAGAAGCAGGCTTCCCGCCGAGCGGGGAGCCCGATGCGGGACTCGATCCTAGGACCCTGGGATCATGACCTGAGCTGAAGGCAGACACATAATGGCTGAGCCACCCAGGCGCCCCCTCAGTTACATTAACTCATTCAATGCCCCTTGAATGAAGGGGAACCCAGTACTCTAAAGAATGAAACTTGTTCTAACATTGTCCCTTCCAGCCCATACAAAGATGGCCTGAGACTATTTACTTGGTGACTCGTGCTCTAGGGACAAGAACATAGCTGAATTTTTTGAGATTCTGATTCTGAATTGGTACTAATTTGTGGTGTTTGTGGTGGTGGGGAAGACTTATAATCAGTGCTATCCTCTGATCAGAGTGGGGCTTATGAAAATTGAGGGATAACTGGATTTTTTACCTAAGTCTTCCCTAGAGTAATTCACTGTGGCTCTGAAACCATCTAGAATTTATTTCTACAGTACCTGTGTGCACTGGCAGGGGTGGAAGGGGTACATACATTTTTTTCTACAACTGGTAGAATCTCTACAATATCCTTCAGGCCTGCAAAGTGAGCTTTTGTTGTAGAAAGGGCTAAGAGAAAGTTGATCGAACATCCCCTTAGTAAATCTAAGGCATCAGCACACTGTAGAGGCCAGTACTACCAACATAGACTTGAAATATGCCGGGTGATATTTTGTATTATAATTTCATTTGGTTCTTCAGCTGTTCATGTCATAAGGGTGGTGGGGAATGATAGTGTTTGAGTATCGCGTGGTAACTCCAATTATAGTTGCTGTTCCGTATGTGGTTCCTTACTAGAGCAAAAAAAAATGCAGTCTTTCACACTCAGTATGCAACTATCCATCTGGAAAATGTATTTTTGTACATGGCTTTGAGAAGCTCAGAATTAATTAGCTTTCATTTGTCAGGGACAACAGTATATTTTTACCTCCACACTCAGGCAGTCATCATTGCTCTGCCCCTGAACCTGAATATAGTCTTTAAAGAACTTGACAGTCTCAAAGATATTAATGATATCATATTGGTAGGATGAGATAACAGGAAGTAGCAAGTTTCCTGGCTTGCAAAGACAGATATATGGTAGTGGGTAGGTGATATAACTGGTGAACCTTGTGGGTGTATGTTGGATTCCTCTATTGAAATGAATGTATTGTTATACTTGTGCTCCCTACTATGAAAAATGATATCTGAAGACCTCTAAATTTTATAAGCAACATATATCTCATTAGGATATCGTGTGCTGAACCATTTAATGAGTGATCTAGAAAGATGCTAGTTTAGGAAGAGACTAAGGCAGAAAAGACTTTTCAACCAGCACAGGTTGAAATACAATTGGCTCTATTTCTTAGGCTTAAATTCTGTAGATTCAATGATTCTAGAAGTATCTTTCGTGTACTAAATGAAGTTTATGGCAAAACCTAGTAAGAAAATCAAAATAGAGGTTCCCAAAACATGATAGCAAAGTCATGCTCCTTTTTCCTTTTTGGGGAATAGCTTCTGGTTTGCCACTGGGGTCTAGTGGAGACTAAATGCCTGACTCCAGATCACCTGTTGGCTGTGAAACTTGCTCTATCTAGGTGTGGCTACCTGACTTTCTTTGTCATTGACTTGAATATGCTTAGCAATATTCCATCCCCAACTTGGAGTGTAAATAGACCAGAGGTAAATTAGGCCCTGAAAGTCCAAATAAGTTGCACAAGCAATTCCTCTGGGAAATCTTTCCTTAAGCCACACTGTGACCTCAAAGAGATTTCTTCATAAACAGTTCGGTGAGGGTGGAAAGATTTCACTGGTTGATATATTAGGACTGATTGCATGTCTACTGCTGTGATTATAAAACCCCTCAGAGGGATGCCCCGAAGGAAAGAGAAGAATGAGGTTCTTCTCAGGAGACAGAACTTCAATGAACACACATCTAGTTGTTTTCTTCCCTGAGGTTGAGATTTATGTGAATTTCTTGGGCGTGGCTTATGGCCTACCTTGACAGGCACTCAGAAGGAGGAAGATGGAGGGAATGGGGATTAGCTGTTTGGGGAAAAATTATTTAGTAGGATTTTTCAGGGTGAGCTTGCAGCAGGAGAATTTGTATCCCATGAGAATTCTCACCAGAAAGTTTTCAATTCAGTAGACTTTAATAATGGGATAGATAAGCAGATCTGTTCTAAAGTCCTTCATTTTCTTGAGGGCTTTTTCGTGACTCCATAAACAAATAATGGGACTAAATGGAGCATATGCAGGGACTTCCTAAAAGTCTCACTGCTGCAGATCCAGTGTGCAGTGTCGGTGGCCCATCTCAGCCCTGATATAGTCCTGATGTAGTACTGTACCCCAGGGACCCCAACAGCCCCTTTCAACATAGAGGAGATAGCTCTTGTCCTCACTGAAAATGATATAGTCTAGATTTGGATTTTCTATCCCTTGCCACCTTCCCAGCACTACCATCCTTGAATTAACTGAATGCCTTATGCACCTCACAACAGAGGAATGTATTTTCCAACCAAGGAAGTCACTATACAGTGATGGTGGTGAGACAGTACGCTGATCCCCATGGAATTCAGTGAACTTGACATACGCTTCATCACCTGAAATCAAGTAGTTTTATAAGGTACCAGGATGAACTACTGAAATCATAGTGCCATTTTAAGGTGGGAAACATCTCCAGAGGGTGAGGTGCTCTCTTGCAAAAACCATCTGTTTCCCCATAGCTAAAATGTCAGTTAATAACACACATGAAAGTGAAGCTCTCACAATTGCCTGAATAATCCATACACAAAGGGTTGCTTTTGAACACTGTAAGCTAGGCTTTACCGAGAGGTTTTCGAATCCTGGAGAAGACAAGATTTATTGCTGGAACTCTGCTTCCTGAGAGGAGTTCCCTTGTCCCCTAGCTGGACTGTAAATTTTCAACAGTCCCACCTGTAGTGGCCACAGGCAAAACCCTCTAAAACTCAGTTTGGTTTCTGTGCTTTTGATTCTCAGTAACTATCAGTTAAAACTCTCAGGTGGTAACTGGAGCTAGCTGCAGGGGTGAGGTGAAAAGAGAGGAAGAAAAATGCAAGAGTAACAGTTGGAGAGAATGGAGTCCCTGTGGCAGCTGGCATAACAGAAAGGGCAAGCATGTGTTGACAAAATCTGGCCCAGACTCCCTGTTTCACCTGCTATGTCTCATCCCCCAGTTCGCTTTTGTATTAACCTCTCATGGCTCAAGTCTCTATCCAGAACTTTGCAAAATGAATGACCAGGATCTGTGGCCAGTGTTGAGAGTCCTATGGGCAAGGAGAAACTAAGCGCAACACCTCTTACAGGTTCCTTCCCAGAAACCTTTTCCCTCACTTATACTTCTAGTTAGCTCACTCTTTGTCAGGCTTCCTTTTTCCTTCTGGCATGTGTGACTTGCCAAAAGCACATGTTAACTCAATGCAAGTAATAGGGGTTTTGTCACCCTAAATGTCTGAGTGGCCTTTTTTCAATAGGTCAATGATCCCTTTGTTAGAACACAGTCCCCACCTCATAAACTTCAACTGCCTAAGGGATATGGTGTTTGTCATCTTTGTCAAAAGAGGAAGAAGAAGGGTTGTCATGTATGGTCACAGTACGGGGATGTACACATCACCCACTCTGTTGGGCAGAAGAGAGACAGGCATGCCTGGTGCAACCGAGGGCATCTATTTAGGCTCCGTTGTGAGGCTGGACATAGGGACAGGCTGTGTCACATGATCTAGACTTCCTGTTATGGCAGCTCAGTAGTTGTCCATTGTATTTCTAATCCAGGGCATGTACTTAAAGATTCTGGTATAGATGCCAACATCAGCTCTCAAAACACATCCATCTAAAAAAGTCAATATCCCATGAAGTACCCCATTGCAGACTGCTGGGGCAGCTGTGACTTCCTGCTGGAACAAAAGGGATGTAGGGTTATCTTATCTTTCTGGCAAAAGACACAAGAAATAAAATGGGAAAACTAAGGCATCGAGTACATTACCTTGCAGGGCAGCCTCCTTCCTGGAACAATGCCCAGGCACAGCATACTTTCTTGGATCCTGTAAGTTTTATAGGCCTCGAGGCACTCACTCCTGTAGATTATGGAGATGTTCACATTCTGCAGTGAGTCGGGCCCCTTGGCTAGAGGAAAGAAAGGTGTACAACTTCCTTAAGAGTTAGTAGATAACAAACCTCCTTTTTTACTTGCCCTCTTTTTCAGCACATTTCTTCTTCTGGAAGAAAGGAAAAGAGATCAAACACTGAGAGAAATCACAGCTGTAGCTTCTCAGACAGCAGGAAATGATCAGATTAACCATTTCTCATGATACAAGTGTTTATCTCTTTATAAAAGAGGTTAAATTCCTGGAAGTTATATGTAAATATGAGACATCTCTGCAATGAAATAAAGATTTTCTAGAACTCTAAATGCTTAACTGACTGTGCTTGGATGGTGTAGTTAGTTAAGCGTCCAACTCTTGGTTTTGGCTCAGGTAGTGATCTCAGGGTTGTGAGATAGAGCCCCATGTCGGGCTCTGTGCTCTGTGTGGAGTCTGTTTTAGATTCTCTCTCCCTCTGCCCCTCCCCAAACCCTCGCAAGTGCATACTCTTTCTCTCTCTCTCTCTATCTCAAATAAGTAAATAAATCTACTTAAAAAAAAAAAAAACATTTAAAGAATAGCCTTTAATATGGAATTCTTTATTATTTTATTTTATTTTTTGAGTTTTCATGTTTATTATTTGTCCCATAGTTTAAATTCATCACTGTCTCCTTTTAAATTTTTTTATTGAAATATATTTGACATGTAACAATATATAAATTTAAGGTGTTCAATGTGTTTATTTGATATATTTATGAATCGTAATGTGATTGCTATTGTAACTATTGTTAGCTCCTCTAACATGTCACATAATTATCATTTCTTTTCTGTGGTGGTAATAATTAAGATCTAGTCTCTTAGCAAGTTTGATTATAGTATGATATTGTTGTCTGTATTAAGTATGTTATACATTAGGTCTCCAGGACTTATCTACTAGTTTTAAGTTTGTACCCTTAAATGATATCTCTTCTACTTTTAGAATTTGAAGGAATCTAGAGAGTCTAGTTTTCATTTGTCAGATCAGAAAAATCCAGTATCTGTTAAAAAAAAAAAATGATTTCATAAGCCAGATCAAAATAAACTGAATTTTGGAGGTGGGGCGGGGGTAAGTTGTATCTCTTTTAGATACAAGTGTCATAATCCAGATGAATCAAGTATACTGCTCATCAGGGAGACATTTATTTTCAAAACTCAAATTGACTCTCACAGGACAAAAAGTTTCTACTTGTGTAGAGGACATAATGCTAAGTGAAATAAGCCAGACAAAGAAAGACAAATACCATATAATCTCACACCTATGTGGAATCTAAAAAAGCCAAACTCACAGAAATGGAGAATACAATGGTGGTTGTCAGAGGCTGGTGGGTGGAAGATATGGGGGGAGGGTTGTTGATCAAAGGGTACAAACTTTTAGTTATTAGATGTCTAAGTACTGGAGATTGAATGTACAGCATGGTGGCTATAGTTAATAATATTGTACCGTGTACTTAAAACTTTCTAAGAGAGTAGGTCTTAAATACTCTCACCACACACACATATATATAAGGTAAATATGTGAAGTGATGGATAATTAGCTCAATAGGGGGCATCAAAACATGACACTATATAGCTTAAGTCTATATAATCTTTATTTTTTAATTATACCTCAATAAAGCTGGGAAAAAAAGAATTTCTACTTTTTTGATATATTCAAGGAAATGTACCTCTCAAGGTCTGAAAAGAGCAGTTTAAAAAGTTTGGAGGAATGGCAGCACTGTTAAGTGAATAGCCATCTCCCGACTTCTATAAATGGAGAGTCAGGGTAGATGGGTGGGTGTAATCTGACAGGCTTGGTCAAATGAATCTCCTTTTCATACTATGGTATACAGCATACGATGTATATTAAATACAAAAACAAACTTACTCATGAGTTAAATTGTACTAATAATTCTTCCTAAAGGTCTATCATAGAACTATATAGTATATACAGACCATAGTTCCATTTTCCTTATAGTTAATCAACCCTCCTTCTCCCATACTCATTACTCTCTTGATTAATAGCTACAGATAGTGGTTTTGAATTTGGAAAATATTGGAATGGGATGGTGGGCAGACAGGCTCAAAACTTAGAAGAGAGAAAGTTGTCTTAATTTGCTCATTTTTTTCATGGAATCTGAAGCATGTGATGTAGAAGAAAGCTGAGGTCGACCATGCAATTCAGGAGATTCAGATTATATGGAGAGATTCCACTGTTTTAAATGGTAGTCATTTTTTAAATTTTGTAAAGAAAAGAGTGAATGTTCAGAATGTTACCAGTCAAAAATGTTTCAGAAATTTTTTTCTCTTTTTTTATTATGTTAAGTTAGCCACCATACAGTACATCATTAGTTGTTTTTTTTTTTTTTTAAGATTTTATTTATTTATTTAAGAGAGAGAGAGAGCAAGCACAAGTTGGTGGAGGGACAGAGGGAGAAGCAGACTCCCTGCCGAGCAGAGAGCCCAACTCAGGACTCGATTCCAGGACCCTGGGATCATGACCTGAGCCGAAGGCAGACGCTCAACCGACTGAGCCACACAGGTGCCCCTCAGAAATATTTTTCTTAAACTTTTCATTTTTTTTTTTTTGTATCACAGTCTTGCATACAGAAGTTCTGCCTGATTTAGCACAGTATTATGTATTTATCTTATGTTTAATACATTATTATTTTACAATATTTCAAGGCTTTATGTTTCTTTATTGCCTAGAACAGTTTGAAAACATCTGATATAGTTTGTGCCACATTTTGGAGTTCAGAAAATGGATGCTCCAAAGGCAAAGTGGCCAACTGTCACACAGCAAATTAGGACTAGAATACAAATATCTTCTTCCCACTAATACCTTTTCTATCATGTCTGGAAGCAAAGATGATAGGAGGATACAGTGAGGGGGGGAAAGCTTGAAGGACTCCTTCAGTGAGGTACAGGGAAAGGGAAGAGAGATGACAAGGATGAATTAAGAAGTTAGAAAGAAGCCTCATTGGGGGGGTGCCTGGGTGGCTCAGTCATTAAGCATCTGCCTTCAGCTCAGGTCATGGTCCCAGGGTCCTGAGATCGAGCCCTGCATTGGGCTCCCTGCTCGGTGGGAAGCCTGCTTCTCCTTCTCCCACTCCCCCTGCTTGTGTTCCCTCTCTCGCTGTGTCTCTCTCTGTCAAATAAATAAATAAAATCTTAAAAAAAAAAAAAAGCCTCATTGGGAAGAATTGCAGAAGCCAAGAGAAGAGAAGGGACAGAGTATGTCCTATTCTGAGAGAAGAGGATTATCTTGAGGTCACTCACAGTCATCACATAGGTTGTAGGCCCACGTGGAGACCATGCACATGGTTTCTTCATGGACAGGTTCTTCAGGCAGGTTGACCAGTTGCACATAGTCATTGAGTTCAACACTTTCTCTCAGCTTGATTAACATGAGGTCATGCTCAATAGAAGTGATTGAGAAGTACGGATGATGGATCATCTTCACATGGCCAACTACTTGTATATTCTTTTCATTGTCATTTGATGGATTTGTAATCCCCAACATCACCTGAAGCTTTCTGGAACAATGTAGTTGTTTGAGAGAAGACTTGGCAGAGATTATTTAGCCATCATTATGGGCCTTTATTAGCCCCTTCCCAAAGACCTTTTTCTCTACCACTGAACACATCCCCAGAAGGCCTCCCTAACCCCACTTCATTGGGCAATGGCACCAGGCAGGGATCTGAGTCAATGCCCAACCTGAGAACCGAAAGCACAAAGTGGCATTGGGGACTTATTACTCACGGTAAGTTGCAGTGTGCAGCTGTGATCACCCAAAGGGGGTGTATCAGAACTCCAACACAGGGCAAGTAATCAGATTTCAAGAAGACCAGGTATGGGGGAGTGATGCCATTTAGGTAATCTGGATCAAAAGCCAGAGCAACTGGAAAGAGAAACATAGACAGGAAATTCTGAGATTTTTGCAGGGATCACTAGGAAAAACAAAGGAAAATTACTTAATAGGCTTAAGTTCCCCCTGCCCTTCTCTCTAATACATTTTTCTATAAACTAAATTTGCAAACTGGCTTACTTTCTTCTAAAAACATGAAGGAAATGATAGGAACATATCAATTTCAAAAGATAAAGGTGTTTTCCCTTTTGTTGTCAATAAATATTTTTCAGATTAAAATACAAGTTTTCTTAAATACCTTCTACAATTCAGTGAACATATGTTAAATCTACTCATGGAGAACTTACTGTTTTTACCTTTTTAAGAATGCTTTTACCAGTCTCACCCCTTTCTCCCTACAACAATGCATGGCAAAACAATATAAGTGCCATTTAAAGAACAGACCGACTGCAAACACAATCTGAGGAGGGGGAGATAATGTATTCACTCAACAAGTAAGTATGAGCAACTCATATGTGCCAGGCTCTGTTATAGGGGCTTGGGCTATATAGGGAATGAAGCAGAGAAGTACCCCTGCTCTCATACATTCTGATGAGAGAAGACATCCCATAATAGTAGACACAAAACATAAGTAAATGGTTTAGTGTATTAGATGGTGATTGGTGCTGTGGGACAAATAGTAGAATAGGGAAAGAGGAAGAGGCAGTACCAGGGATGTGCGTGTGTGTGTGTGTGTATGTGTGTGTTGGGGCATTCTGCAATATTACACAGAAGTCAGGATAGGTAGGCCTGCGGACAGCATGAGAGATGACCAATGAAATGAAGATGAGTGAGTTAGATCATCAGATATCTGGGGAACAGGGATCCAGGTGGAGGAAACCATCGGGACAAGAGTCCTAAGACTTGTTTAAGGAGTATCATAAAGGCCAGTGTGGCTGGCATGGCAGGTGAGGGGGAGAAGAGCAAGAAAGGATCGAGGTAAAAGCAGTGATGCAGGGTTTTGTAGAGCGTCGTAAAGATGTGGGACTTTCTTCTGAAGGAATGTGGAGCCGCATCAGGGTTTTAGGTATAAGGCAGTGATGGTCATTTCCTTATGAAGTATTGAGTGTAGGATTAGAAAGCAGAGAGGCCTCTTAGGGGATTCATGTGATAATCCAGGCAGAAGATGATGTCTTGGCCATTGTGATCAGTGGAGGTGGTGAGATGTGATTGGATTTGGGATATATTTAGAAGATAGAACCAACAAAATTTTCCAAACAGATCGAATGTGGGGTGTGAGAGAAAGAGATTTTATGAATGCCTCCAAGGTTTTTGCTTGAGTAACTGGAACCTGTCAGGACAAGACCTAAAACCCTTGAATGCTCTGCTGTGTCCATTAGTTGAACCTCTGCTCTCAACCCCTGCCTCCACTTCTCATTCCCTCCTGACGGCAACAGTCCTGCTCTAGACTGGCCCTGAGCTGGGTCACAGTCTTCCTTGGGAACAGATTTAGTGTTAGGGTTTCAATGTCCATGCCTCCCCAAAGAGCATACAAACAGTCAAGCTGAGGTGAGGCAGGCAGGCAGTGTCACAGGTGGAAAGCTGGTGGGGACAGTGGCAGTGGTGAGGGAGAGTCAGTTCTACACTTGTAGTCTGGAATGTGCCTCCTGTCTGTATCTGTCTATCTTTCATGATTCTCCCAGGATTTCTCTTTGGCAAGTAAAGAGAAAAATGTGAAGATACTCACCAGGCAGGTTCAAGAGAGCCCAGAAGAGGATAAGCTTCATATTGGTGTCAAAAGCCTTTTCAAAGGATGACGTTCAGCTCAGGGTCTCTGGAAAGGATGGAGAGGAGGGATGGAAAAAGACTAAGTAAGATACAGGAAGAAAGGGTTCTAGGGTTGAAAACAAAAATATGTGAATTCTTTCAGTGGCAGGATTCAGTTCCCAAAGAGGTGTCCATTGGTCAGAATAAGGGATGGTGTCAGGTATCAGAAGGACAAGAATGGAGACCAGGTGGTTTGGTCCCTGACATAGAAGAGAATGGATCTGGAATTCAGCATTTTACTTTCCCTTTCCAGGGTAAAACATACCTAATCTGAGCAATGTTGGAGCTCAGAGTGTTTCCCAGCCCCCTCCTCTCTGGTCCACCCTTTGTCAAACTCTGAAATCAGGCCCTTCTCTAAACTACTACCTTCAGGACAGTGACCCCTCCCATCTGTGTGATGCTAACCCCTGGTTGTGACACAGACATTTGTCTCCAGCAGCCATAACCCAGCCCTCCGGTGCTGGCCTGACCCCTCTGCCTGACACTGAACCCCTCCTTAAGATATATCAGCTTTTCCTTTCATGTCACTATATATCCACTCATTTATTCAACCGGCCAGCCAGTAATTTATATTATGTGACTGACTCGTGCTAGGCTCTGTGCTCACTTAGAGATTTTATGAATGCCTCCAAGGTTTTTGCTTGAGTAACTGGAACCTGTCAGGACAAGACCTAAAACCCTTGAATGCCTAAATGTGAAGACACTGCTCCACCTTCAGAGAGATTATAGACTAGTGGGAATGATAGGTTCATAAAAAGGCAATTGCAAAACAAAGTATTCAGAGCTAAAACCCTACCTATATCATTGTCTAGGTGGAAATATTAGCAAAACACATTGTCCATTAAATGATTTGGATCCAAAATATATAAGGAGATCTTTAAACTCAACAACAAGAACAAGAACAACTCAATTAAAAGTGCGCCAAATATCTGAACAGATACCTTCCCAGATGCATTAGTCTGTTCAGGCTGCCATAACAAAATAGCATAGACTGGGGGGCTTAAACAACTGACATTTATTTTCCTACAGTTCTGGAGGCTAGAAGTCCATGATCAAGGTGCCAGCAAATTCAGTTTCTGGTGAGAGCTCTCTTCCTGGCTTTGTAGGCCACTGTGTCCTCATTTGGCACGTCCTCTGTATTTATGTGTACAGCTCTCAGGTGTCTCTTTTTATAAGGACACTAATCCTGTCATAACAGTGCCCCACCCTTATGACCTCATTTCCCCCAAATTATTTCCTTATAGGACCTATCTTCAAATACAGTCACTTTGGGGTTCAGGGCTTCAAAGTAGGAATTTTGGAAGGACACAGTTCATTCCATAACAACAAAGAGGAAGTATAGATGGCAAATAGCATATGAAAAGATTCTCAGCATCCATTAGGGAATTACAGATTAAGGCAACAATGAGATACACTACACACCTAGTAGAATGGCTAAAGTTTAAGGCCCAGAACCCCAAATGTTGGTGAGGATGTAAAACAAGAATGTTCATTTGCTGGTAGGAATACAAAATGTACAGCCGCTTTGGGAGACAGCTTGGTGGTTTCTTAAAAGCTAAACATAATCTTACTGTATGAGCCAGCAATTGCTCCCCTGGATATTAACTGAATGAGTCCAAAACTTATGTCCACAAAATCTTACACATGAATAATTACAACAGCTTTAGTCATAATTGCCAAACCTTGGAAGCAACCAAGATGGGTAAATGGGTAAACAAAGTGTGGTGGTGCATCCACATTGGAATATGTATTATTCAGTGATTTTAAAAAATGAGCTATTAAGAAAGAAAAAAAAGATGAAAGACATAGAGAATCCTTAAATGCGTATTACTAAGTGATAGAAGGCAGTCTAAAAATATTATATATTGAATGGTTCCAATTTATGACATTTTGAAAAAAGCAGCCTATAGAGACAGTAAAAAGATGAGTGGTTGTCAGAATTTGGGGAGAAGGGGAGAGTGGTGAACAGGTAGAGTACAGGACATTTTTAGGGAAGTGAAATGATTCTGTATGGTACTCTAATTGTGGATACATGACATTATGTCTTTGTCTAAACCCATAATACTATATAATATAAAGAGCAAACCCTAACATAAGCAATGGACTTTAGTTACTAATAATGTGTCAATATTGGTTCATCAGCTACAACAAATATATCACATCAATGCAAGATATTAATTTAAAAAACAGGCTACTCAGTGGTAGAATCCAGATAATGGGGATATAGGTATACAGTGTAAAATTCTTTCAGCCTCATTGCATGTTTAAAATTTTTCATGGTAATATGTGGGAGAAATTTTTAAGTTTTTAGTTAGTTAACATACAGTGTAATATTAGTTTCAGGTGTAAAATACAGTGACTCAACACTTCCACACATCACCTGATGCTCATCACACCAAGTACCCTCCTTGGTTTGACTCTCCCTCTCTCTCTCCTGTTTTCCCTATGCTCATCTGCTTTGTTTCCTAATGTGGGAAAAAATCTTTTTAAAAATTGAGTTATGTGCCTTGAGCACAAGGTTAAAGATACTTCTTCAGTCTATATCGTGTGTAAGGAAGGAGTATCTAAAAAGTTATATTTTACCTGGGTCTTAGAGAAAGGGAAGGGCTTGTCTGGCATAAAAAGAAGAGAAAAAAAATAATTCGAAAAGAGGGCAAGGCTTCTGTAAATGCATGAATATATGAAACAACATGGTGTGTTTGTGGAATAGCAATGATGTGTTACAGCGGAAGCGTTAAGAACCAGGTGGAGAGAGAAACAGTAATTATATAATGAAAAGCTTTATTACATAAGCCTTGCATATATAAGACTTGCATAAGTCTTTATTGTGTGGGAGATAAGGATCCAATACATTTATTATTTTGTGAAATTCTATTGAATATTTTGGACAGACCCTAAGCCCGATGTTCATGCCCTGCATAATCCCCAATTTCCTTTCCTTGGGTGTGGGACCTGTGACTTCCTTGAGCTAATAGAATATGGTAAAATTATGGGATTTCATTCTGATAATTACATTGATACATAATATTAACATTGTGTATACACACACATCCACACATCCACCTTGCTAGCATGCACAAGAGTGACTCTTCCCACTGGCGTGAGGATATAAGCAGCCACACTGAGGAGGCCTAAGTGGCAAAGAACCATGTATGGATGACCTCTCTGCACTAAGGAGAGCCTCAAGGACCCGAGGGCAGCTTTCAGGGGACAGGCCGCAAAAAGCGAGCATCTGTTGTCATACAACCAGAAGGAAAAGAATTCTGCCAGCAACCTGAACAAGCTTAGAAGCAAATTCTTACCTCAAAGCCTTGCTAGACCCTGAACAGAGGACCTAGCTAAGCCATGCTTGGACTCCTGGTTTGCAGAAACTGTGAGGTAATTAATACATGTTATTTTAAGCTGTTCAATTTTTGGCAATGTTTTTATGCAGCAATAGAAAACCAATACAAATGTATACTGTGTGCTGGCACTTTATTAGATATTGATGATTTAGTGGTAAGGGAGATGAGATGATAAAGACTAACAGGGGAGATGGGTGTAAGACTTGCCATCATGAATGTCACAGTGGGGGAGGGAAAGGGAGGTAGAAACACATATAGCAGGGACCCTAACATAAGGGTCAGAAGAAGACCTCCATGAGGAAGTGATGTTTGAGGCTTAAAGGATGAGTAGAAGTTAACCAAAATAAGAGATGGGGGAAAAGTCTCTGGAAAGATGAATGAGGACTCAAAAGAGAAGAGCATGTATGAAAGAGAGTGAAGACAGACCAAGAAGAATCCTACAGAGTGGACTGTTTAGGAATTGTCAAATAGGCACTGCCTACAAAGAAGACCCAGGAGGCAACCAGAGAGCAGATCAAGGGAGCACACTTGATGGAACAGGATTTATCTTGTTTAAATGGTGATAGGAAGAAGTCAATAGATAGGGGAAGTGGAAAAATATAAAGAAGTAGAGATGCTGAATAGAACAGTCCATGAGGAAGTCAGAAGAGAAGTGATCCACATCACAGGTGGAGGTAGAAGCTGCAGACTATAGGGTCTCACTTCCAGGAAGGATCGAAAAGAATGAGGAAGAAAAGCACTAAGTATGTTTGCAGAGTGGGAGGTGGGAGGTTGAAATGATCGCTGATGGTTTCAACCTCCCAGTTGGACATCATTCACTGCAGATGAAGCACTGAAGGCCGGAGGAGAGAGGAGAATGCTTCAGGTGTCCATTATGGAAAATTGTACAGAGAGTGACTTGGGAAATGCAGGATTACCAATGTGTGTTGAAGAAATAATTTAGAAATGATCAGATGAGCATTTTATTAAAAACTCTGGGATAATATGTGATTCAGAATAGGTGGCAAGGGGCATTGGACAGTGAATTAGAGACGGGAAGCAGGGAGAAACTAGGAGCAAGGCTGCTGGAGAAGACAGGCAAACAGAGGGGCTTGTGCTTTGGATGGCCAAGAATTACAAGAAAAGGAAGCATCTTGAATTAAATGGCCTTAGTATCCAAAGTTGAAAATTTGATTATTATTGTGTAAGGATAAACTATGGGCTTAGTCATAACCCAGCTTTTTTTTTTTTTTTTTTTTTTTGCTTTGGTGGAGGAGGAAAAGCAGAGTATATCAGTGCCCTAGAACCAACCCTCCTTTCCTCCCCTACAATCTCTACAGATGCATGGATTCACCACCTCTCTCGTGGGATGGAAGGCCAAATCTCTTCATTCTTTGTAGAGTCTTTTCCTTCTGTGTCATTATTCTCTCTCATCTCACTGACCCTCTCTGATCCCCTTTCCCTTTTTAATAGATGACCTCATATCAAGCTGCCTCTCCCTTTTTTGTGACTCCATGACCTCTCACTCTGGACCCATAGTTTTGGGTGACTTGGAATCCTCTCAATTCCATATTTTAGGGGTCTTGGTCAATGGGTCTAGGATGCTCTACATATCTCCACTCTGTGCCAGTGCTAGAGGACTGAGCATCACTCAGAGCTCTTCCCACCAGCACAGAGCTCTGCTGAAGTCTGCGGCTACCACGCATACATATACAACTCCCCTGTTGTCATTGCCCAGACATTATCTAAGATCCAGATCTTTGTCTCCAGCTGTCTGCTAGACATGACCACCTCCATGTCCTTCAAGGATCTCAAATATAACATGCCCGTCTCTCCTACTCATGACTGTGCTCTGACCCTTTACACATGAAAACATTGGTTCTCTGCATATTATGTTTGTGAACCACCATCTACACAGATGCCCAAGTCAGAAACTTGGGCAATATTCCAGACACTTCTCTTTCTACTGTGAGTAGTAGAAAGTACATGTCAGTACATGTAAACTCTACAGGTTCTACTTCTTTAGTATCTCCCAATTCAGAAATTTGATGAGGTTCTACCATGGAGGTTTTAATGACACCCCCTCTGATTCCAACAGGATAAAAATCTAAATTCCTGCACCGAACAGGTCAGGCCCTTCACAATCTAACACTTGCTCACTGATAAATAATAATCTTTTATCACATCTGGTCTCCTCCTCTACAGACAATTTACTTTCTACCCACCAGTATTATTTATTTAGATATATTTTCCAGAACATGCCACATTTTTATCTTTTCTGACTTTTACTTAACTGTTCCCTCAGATTTACAATATTCTCCTCTAATTTGTCTGCCTATTTGGTGAAATGTCCCCTGGCTCTGACACCTGGAATGTTTTTTTCTCTGCTCTCCTGAAACTTATTTCTCATCTCCATCTTAACAATAGTTCTAAGGTGTTATAATTGGCTGCTTGATAGCCAAGCATAGGTCATATTCTCTCATGTATCCCTAGCATATACAGTGTCTGCTAAGCAGCTGATAGTTCAATACTTTTTGAAAGGAATGAACACATGGCGGGTATGTTGCTATGTTTCTCATCATGCTTGCAGTTAATGTATAGAGAGATCAGGGGTCACAGCATGAGTTCTTCATGTCATTTTTTTACTGAATATTTTCTATTTGGATTCTGTCCAAGAAAAGAAAGATCAAGAGAGTTGTGAATTCAGTATAGAAATCACGAAGATGTTGCCCTGGGGGACAGAGGAATGGAGCGTCTCAGTGGGTATTAATAGTTTTCATGATCCATCTTGCATAGTGATGAACTTCTGTGAAGAACCCTTCACTTCCCAGGGTGACACTTCCTTTGTCCCAGGACAAGATTCCATGCAGCCTCCCATTGCAGATGGCTGGAGCAGCTGAGACTTCCTGCCAGAGAGAGGGAACAGGAGGTCAACGTTGCTTTGTCCTCATGGAAAAAGAATAAATCCCAAGACGTGGCATACTATAGTCTCAGAGGCATCTAAAGGACTAGACTCATTTTTCTTGAAAGGTAACAACCCTGTCTTCACATCCACCTAGATCTCACCTCTCTTGGTTCAAGCTTGAGCCCAACCTGAATGCAAACAGGAAGAGAAAGGACAAATAGTTCTACCCAGAACTGTAAAATGAAGGAACGGGAATTAATGACCAACCCAAAGACCTGGAGGGAGAAGAGAGGGACTCCAGGCCTTTTGGATGAGCACCATTTGATTTTTCCACAATCACCTCTCCTCTTCATGGACCCCTTCTATCTATCTGAAGAAAGGAAAGATACCTTGGTTTTAGATATGATGTTTAGAGGTTGTCCCACACACATGATGTGCACTGCCATTCTCTGTCCTGCCATATTCCTGCAGTCATCGAAGGGATGAGAAGGTTGGTTTATCCAAGTCAGGATGTCAGGGTCACTAACTGTGGGGGAAAAAAGACAAACGAAGTCCACAGTTAATCTGCTTGTCACACATACTCCTGTGATGGCTCCCTACTTTGTAAACACATTCCATCCTATTTGGGATTCTCATTCAGTATCTACATTGGAGCAGCAGATTCAGAACATGACGTTCTTACATCAGACATCAGATCTGTCATTCTCCCTCTCCTCTGACTAATTTGGAAACCTTTGAAAACCTGCCAGAAGATTATAAATGGCCATGAAAACAGACAGACACAAAGCCATTGTCCCTAAGAAGCCTTTATATTTGGCACCTACTTCAACTTCTTTACATTTAAACATTTTTTTTAAAGATTTTATTTATTTATTTGAAAGAGAGAGAAAGAGAGCACAAATGGGGTGAGGGTCAGATGGAGAAGCAGGCTCCTTGCTGAGCAGGGAGCCCAATGTGGGAGTTGAACCTGGGACTCCAGGATCATGACCTGAGCCAAAGGCAGATGCTTAAGGACTGAGCCACCCAGGCGCCCAACTTCTTTACACTTAATCATAAAGGGAGAAAACTATTTTTAGTGTGTCCAAAGCTGCTTTTTTAACGAAATAGACTGTTTATAAATGGATTATTTATAAGTGTGTGTATGTGTATGCATAACTATACATATATATCTCCCCCAAAGAAGTCAGAGTGCTCGTCTCCCTTGTTGCAATTGTTACTCTACTGTTGTTTTTTTTTTTTTTTTTAAGATTTTATTTATTTGACAGAGAGAGACACAGCGAGAGAGGGAACACAAGCAGGGGAAGTGGGAGAGGAAGAAGCAGGCTCTCCGCCGAGCAGGGAGCCCGATGCGGGGCTCGATCCCAGGACCCTGGATCATGACCTGAGCCGAAGGCAGACGCTTAACGACTGAGCCACCCAGGCGCCCCTGTTACTCTACTGTTAACCTCAGAATGCAAGGATTCTAACCAAGGTATGTATGATATAATTCTAATCTCTGGTGGGGAGTGACAAGGAGGAAGGAAACAAAAAACTGATTAGAGATTGTTCAAACTAACCCTAAGTGTTACTTACAGAGCAGGATTTTTCTGATAGTGTATCCAACCTAATGTCCTAAAACAGAAAGTGTCAAGTCAGAAAAGATAGAGGGGAATTATGTTCAGTTTTAAGTTTTTATGGGAGTTGAAATGTGTAGAATAAGGAGGTGAAAGTAACTAAGCACTTGAAATAATGAATTCCTAATATCCAAACCCTTGCACCAAAGAGTTTACAGAATTAGTTTGTCACTATGATTCTGACATGCAGAACCCATGTGACAAAACCTTTGTATGATTTTATTTTGTTTTCAAACAGTATGTAATAAATTACTTTTGCAATTACTTTGAATAAGACTTGAAAGTCAAGGGTAAAAATCATAAACTTTGATTTGTTCAGAAAATATATTCACTTAGATTCCCAGAAATGTTGCTTCTGAATTAAAAATGAAGTTGCCAAGTCCTGAGAATATAAAAGTTTCCACTTTGTATTGTTTTTATGGGACAGATGGATTGTTCTGTGGCCATCAGTACAGGGTTTAAACCTGATTGATGTCATGACAATTGCCTCAGTGAACACAGCTTCATCAAGACAATCAATGTCACTTTTTAAAGTCAGCCAATCAGACCCCCTGCAATAAACATGCCTCAACGTGCCAAGCAATAAACAACAACCATGTCCCTATAGATATCAACTCCCTTAAGCCTCTGAAAGTCTTCCAATCTCTGTACCAAAAGCTTCCCCCAACCCCCATCTAGGCCCAGTACTCTGCTCTGCTCAGTAAGACTGGTATCTGCTCAGGTTTTTTCTTCCTTATTATAATCATTAATAAATTTAGCTTTATCATTTCATTTCAGATATTGAGTGGTTGCCCCATCATCCTTTGACAATCCCTAAAGAGAGTATGATGGTTTATTAGCAGCCACATGAAGTAAAGACCCACCAACAACCAACAAATGAGTAAGAAAGCAACTTTCTTCATGAAGTGCCCTTGGTAAAACATGCTCAGAGTAAGTAGACCAGACATTCTCTGCCCATGCAAATAGAGCTCAGAGGCTGGAGGCATGCGTGCCTGCAACAGGGTCTGTGGCAATTTTTCTCAGAGGTCATTCAGGCCAGAGAGACACCAACAGTATGTCATAATCAACCCCCCTGTGCATGCCCTGGTGTCCACCTCTGAGGGGAAACTCAGGTGAAGCAGTAGGTGTAAGAGTTGCACTCTCGGGTGGAAAGAGCTCCCTCAGCTACACTCATCTCTCAGGGTCCACTTGAGTGAATCACCATCAACATAGGTTGGGTTGTCTGTGGCAGGGGATGGGAAGTATCCTCTGTCACCTCACCATATGTTCTGTTTTTGTTTTTCCCGTTGCTGTTGGGTGAATTACTTGGTGGACTTTTAGCAGCTGTCAATGAGATAGTAGCCAGCCTCCCACAGGATGCCTTGATACTGTTTTTAGAGTGAGGACTCTTAGTTCCTCCACCATTATCTGAATTCAGTTCCCTGGACTCTGGTCTTGAATATTCTAGAGATAGGAGAGGTGCTGCCTGGTCCATTCATTGGTGTCAGATTGGCTGCTCTGTATCAGTCTCTGAATGGTATCCCTTGGCTTCCAATCTTGGTAGGATAAGGTCCTGGCAATAATCACTGTAGGTTCAAGAACATTACCTCATGGCAGCCATTCCCTTCAAGTATATCCCTCCATATTTTTTCCCCAGCTCCAAAACCTCCTCAGGATGAAGAACACAGAGTCAAACACTTACGGTTTTTGTATTCATTCCAAGTCCAGGTTGGGATAAAGCAGGAATCATTAAGTGCTAAGGGCTCCATAGATATGGCTATGGTCCCCACATGGGAGTTGAGTACAGCAGCCTTGGAGAGTTTTATCAGCATCAGGTCATTCTCCAGTGACTGTGCCTTGAACTCAGGGGCGGGGATAATCTGTGAGTAATTCCGTATCTGCTCTTTCTTATTTCTGACGCTGGGTTGATAGACTCCCAGTCGGATTTTGACACTTTGGAAGAAAGAGAGCAGGGAGGTGGGAAAGAGCAGGTCACAGGATGTCAGAATGGCAACAAAGGTCAGAAGTGACCTCCCCAATCATCTTCATTTTCTCTCTCATACCTGAGAACTGAAGTGACCTGCTTTGGTTGGACAGATTGTACCAGTAGTTTATGGGCTTGTTGTATTAGGGTCTAGGGTTGGTATATATATAAAATCTGACATGTATCTGCCACCTAGAGTACACTGGTACAGTCTAGTTTTATTATTGTTACTAAGAATTGGAAAATCTAAACAGGCAGATAATAGAGATGTGCCTACACCACGTTGTCTCAAGCAGCGCTTGAGCAAGTGTATCATACCCTTCATTTCTGGATATTCTTAGGTCTCTCCTAGCTCCTTTTGAGCCCATGTCACTATATTTACAGTGTGGTGCCTTCTTTGTCATTGATCCCCAAGGCTCTTAGCCTATCAGGACTCCCATTATGATTTTCTATTATATTTCCTGGACACATTCAAACACACCCACTCCATCACCAGGAGTCCAGTCATGCCACAGATACAAGCACCATTTCCTACCAAAAACAGTTCATGCACTAGATCTGGCTGAGAAAAGAACATCAAGTTTTCCAACTCCCATTCTTGGAGGGGACGAACTATCTTTCCTTTGTATGTCTTATCATGTGCAGAGCAGGGGGTCCATCTGTGCTTGAATAAATTGTCTTTAATGACCAAGTGGCTGAGAGCTCTGAGTTTGAAATGAGCCTTGTAGACTCCTAAAACTGTGACTAGGTCCCAGTCACACAGCACATTCTCATGCAATCACAGCAGGGATGCAGATTTCTGAGGGAGAACAGGATTTTGTGCAGTGTTCCCTTGTCCTTCTCCTGATCCCTGCATCCTATGGCTTCTGCCTGACTCTTCCCCTCACCCTGTGGGCATTCCCCTATTCGCTACAGTCCACACTGGTCTTCGACTTGGCCTAATACCTTCACTACTTCAGGGACTCTATGTACCCTGTCCCCTCTGCCTGGAATGTTCCCCAGGCTTTATGCTTTCAGCTGCCTCCTCCTCTTCCTGTTGGTCTCATCTCTTGAGAGCGGCCTGACATGACCACCCTAACTAAAGCAGATCTCTGGTTTCATTCCCGTATATTACAGTTTGCCACTCTTTTGGTGTTTTATTTTTGGGTGTTTATTTGTTTTGGCTTATGTCCTCTACCAGAATGTAAGGTTCAGGAGAGAAAATTTATTTCCATCTTGTTCCCTTGCTCTTTTCTCAGTGCATTAAACAGTTCCTAGCACATAGTAAATGCTCAATAATATGTTGAATGAATGAATATTATTTCTTCTCCATGAAAGTCTCCTGACACCTTCCTATCGATTTCCTCTTAAACCGCCCAAATTGGTATTATTTTCCCTATTGGGAAGGAGATCCTCTCTCTTCCCTGGTCTTCTAGTTCCCTTAGGATGTAATTAAGACTTGCTGGGATGCCCCACCAGACCTGCTTTTGTTTAAACAGATCCCTCCCAGCTCCCAGGAACAAAGGGATACTTACGGTAAGGGGCAGTGGGCAGCCGTCAGTACCCATTGAGGGTGAATGAGAGATCCCACACAGGGTTCTGAACTGGACTGCAGATAGACCATGTAAGGAATAGTAAAATCTTCTGGTAAGTTCAGGTCATCATCTTTAGAATCTCTGGCCAGAACAACTCCTAAAGAATTGATGGGGTCACAGGTGGAAAGAGAGTCAAACAGGATGAGAGGCAATAGTTGGCTAGGGTAGTTTTTTCTGACCTAAGTTTTTTAAAGATAATACCAGGGACTTCAAATTATTTTAAACGTCTTTTTAAAAATCCGAGGGAACATGTCACCGATGGTATATATGTTAGGGACATTGACACATGTCTTTGCCTGAGATGGAAATATATTAAAATTCTGTGTAACTAAGTCATGAGCTGATCAGAAACCCTGATTGGCAGTGTGGTATATTACAAAAATGGGGCAGGGGGTGGATAGGGAATTATTCCTTTCAAACCATTATTTTTTTTCCAAAACATTATTTTTAATTAATTTTGCCAACTAAGCATGGAAGTCATAATTACATACCACCTGACTTTGGCAGTGAGAGGGATGGAAAGTCTTGGGGCAGGGCCGGAGGCTTCTAGTGCAAACAGCCTACCTGCCTTCCCTACCTACTCCTCTGGGTCCACCTGCCCAGACAGAGGGCAACATTGCTGGGCAGGAAAAGTGGCAGTCTAAAGAATCACACACTCAAGTCTCTGTAGAGCACTACAGTGACTTATCCCACCATGCCCTCAGGCCTCAGAGGGACTGTGAGTGTACCCTGATGGGATAAGTCAGCAGAGGGAGTGGTTCCCTTTGTTTCCTTCAACAGTGAATTGAAGGAAATGCCCACCCCTTCCTGTCTCTTCAGTTGTGGCTGCCTGCTTCCCCTTCTGACCACCCCACCCTCCCCTGCACCACCCTATCCCTCTCCAGGAGGCCAAGGCCAGCTGCTCACCAGCTATGCTTAGGAGAGTTAAGATGAGACAGGGCTTCATGGCAGCCAGCAATCTTGCCAGGAGCACACTAGTTGGATCAAGCTGTAAACAGTCCCAGTCTTTAGTCCAAGTGCCCTTGGCCAGGACAGCTGGACAGAAGCTTTAACTGGGGCTTACAGGGAGAAGCAAGGATCTTATAGCAGTCTTGAGACTAGGGCTGCTCAAAACCCAATTATAGAAGGCCCAGCTGAGTGCTGTCTCTGACGTGGGGTGGAAAAGGAAGGAGCAGACCAGTTCAAGCACCTGATGTCTCTTCTCTGATCCCAAATGTCTCAGGAGTCCTGATGTATCTGCTGACATTTTTCCTCCCTCTCTGTGACATGGCCTTTCTTTGTTGTCCCCTCCTCCCTTTGTGACTGTGTTTCCCCCCACACCCTCATTTGCCATCTCCCTTCTTCTAAAGGGTCCCTCTGCATTCTCAGAGACTCACCAAACATTGAGATATGAAATACATTTAATAAATCATCCCCTGCCCCCCCATTTTCATGATGAGGAAGCTGTGGTCCTCATGGAAGTTATTGGAAAAGGCAGGACTCAGACTGAATCTCTGGATTTCCTCTGCCTTGTTGAACTTTATCTGAGCCTTGTGCTTCCAGAAAACAGTGACTGTTAAAAATCCTTGGAATTTTGTGTTCAAGGAAATGGCTTACCACAAAGAACTACACTTTCATACAGGAGTTGCTAGAGACTTTGTCCACTCTTTCTCGTGGCTCCCATATAACTGGGGATGACTTTCTTGTTTACCTGTGACAAGAACAAACACAGACCTTTCCCCTTTTACTTGCACCTTGCTGAGGTAGCCAGAACACAGCCTCCCAACTCCCCATTCTTTGTCTCATGAATGATTAGCTAAGCTTAGAATTCTTTTTTTCCCCTGAAACTGGCTAGACACAGAGAAAACCCTTTTTGTTCAGCTGATTGAGAAGTCCCCTGACTTCAAAACAATTGGTTTTCTCAACGACACATCTCCCCACCTGTAACCTGTTTCTTTCTCCCTATAGAAGTCTTAAGGCAAAACCATCCTGCTGAGACACTCTGATCTTTGGATCTGGGGTGCTCTTCCTGCAATAGTCTGAATAAAATCAGTCTTCTTACTTGTTCAGTTTTTTCTTTGACTTTTATTACTCTTCAGTGTGCTACACTCCTGTTTATAAGTTAGCCTTACATGACAACTTCTTGACTGCCCACCCACTGCAGAGATATGAAACAAATAGTGGGTTCCATCAGGGATATTGGTCTAAATTTTCATGTAGTGTCCTTCCTTCTCTGGCTTTGGTATCAGGCTCACGTTGGCTTCATACAAGGAGTTCGGAAGTATTCCCTCCTCTTCAGTTTTTTGGAAGAGTCTGAGAGGGATGGGTGTTAATTCTTCTTTAGATGTTTGGTAGAAATTTCCAGTGAGGTTGTCTGGCCCTGGGGTCTTCTGTGTTGGGGGGTTTTGATTACTGAGTCAATCTGTACTCCTCACTGATCTGTTCAGATTTTCTAATTATAAAGTTCTTATGACAGTGAGTTCTAATGCCAAATAGGAAATGCTATGTAAAATGCTTATTAAATGAAATACCTGTGACTTTAGTATCTTCATAATTTCCAGGGTCCTGGGGATGCCTTTCTTCCCCTATGTCTGAAAATTGTTGCAAAGTCCTACATAGTGGTGAAGAGCTTGGACTCTGGAGTCCAGCTTCTAGGATTTGATTTCTGACTGCAAGACTTAACTAGCTATCTATCCTGAAAAAAACAGTTGACGTCTTAAGCTTCATGTAGGGAGGAATATTAGTACCTATTTCATAGGATAGTTGTGAGGATTGAATATTACTTAAAAGCATATAAGAATGGTGTGACACATTGAAAAAGCTTAATAAGTACTGGTTGTGATGATGATGGTAATGATGATGATGATGATGATATTTTTCACCTCTGCAGCAATGAGGAATGAATCCTGAATACTAAGAAGGAATAAACCTTCAATATGTCTCTGGTTCACAGAATTGTGTATTGTGGCTCAGCACTGTCCTGAGGCACACCGCTCCTAAAGTCAGGGATTGGAGATGACTGAACACCATGGGCATCTGGAGCATCAGGTGTCCCCAGTCTAATACAGCTCTCTCCACTAAAATGAATTAGTATCCCCTTTCTTTGTAAATACGTTTCGCTTGTGATACCCAGTGACAAATGTGAGACTCTGAACAGATGTGGGAGGATGAGGGTGGAGCTGGTCAGTAATCCCAGCCTGCCCTATCTGCACTCATTCTCAGCTGGCTTCCTTCTCGGGCATGAATGTGGGTGAAGAGTCTTTTTAAGGTGGTAAGGCTGCTCCTAAGTTTTGTGAAGTAAACAGCCTGGGGATTTCACTAAAAACAAACAATATTTCTGCTCTGTAAAATCTATTACATGTTTATTGAGAACAATATGGGGAAAGAAACAATAGAAATATGAAACAACAATAAAAACTCACTAATTATAACTCCATTTAGCATTGTCCACTATTAGCACATCCAGCATTGCAATGCTTTTTGCTCTGTCCATTCTCTATAATTTTCCCTCAAGTTAATAATTTTTTGACTTTTTCTTAAGTGCAAGCAGTTTTAGGTTCACAACAAAATTGAGAGGAAAGTACAGAGATTTCCCATATACCCTGTGCCCTCACCAGTGCATAGCCTCCCCCATCAGCAACTTCCCCACCAGAATGGTCCATTTGTTACAATGGATGAGCCTACACTGACACACTATTACCCCTCAAAGTCCATAGTTTACCACAGCGTTCACTCTTCTTGCCGTTGTATAGTCCATAGGTTTGGACAAATGTATAATGAATGACATGTATCATTAGAGTATCATATAGAGTATTTTCACTGCCCTAAAAGTCCTCTGGGCTCTGCCTATTCACCCCTTCCCCAACTTCCGGCCCTTGGAAACTACTGGTCTTTTTATTGATGCCATGGTTTTGCCTTTTCTAAAATGTCCTATCTTTCGAATCATATAATATGTAACCTTTTCTGTTTGCTTCTGTCCCTTAGTGATATGCACTTAAGTTTCCTCCATGTTTTTTTGTTGCCTGATAGATCATTTCTTCTTAGCACTGCATCACATTCCATTGGCTGGATGTCCCACAGTTTATTTATCAATACACCTGTGGACAAACATCTCGGTTGCTTCCAAGTTTTGACATTTACAAATAAAGTTGGTATAAACATCCGTATGCAGCTTTGTGTGTAGAGATAAATTTTCATCTCAGTTGTTGGATCATATGGTAAGGCTATAGTTAGGCAAAGCCCATGGCCGAGATGGGGTACAAATAGACGATGATAAGACTGAGCTACTCAGAATACATGAGTATCTCTAAGACTGAATAAAGACTTTTGTATTTGTATCCATTCAATGAGACAGAACTTCTTAATTGACTTTTAAAAATACAACTAAAATAATACTAAGATTGTAAGTAAATATTTTTTTAAAGGTCTTTGAAAATTTGGGGCTCTTGGTCCTCAGTTGGTTAAGCGTCTGCCTTCAGCTCAGGTCATGATCCCAGGGACCTGATATCGAGCCCCACATCAGGCTCTCTGCTCAGTTGGGAGTTGCTTCTCCCTCTCCCTCTCCCGGCCACTCTGCCTGCTTGTGCTCTCTCTCTCTCTCTGTCAAATAAATAAATAAATACATGCATCCATACATAAATGAAATCTTTAAAAAGTAAATAAATAAAGGACTTCAAAAATTTTCCTTCAATACCAAAATCAGTTGCTATAAAAGATGAATGATGAGAATAGTTCCCATTTAAATAATGAATCAAATAAAATTTTTAGGGTTTGAGAGGCTTCTATCTGTCTTATTAAAGCAAATTTCCTCAGATGAACTCATCTCAAGCGTATGCTGAAATTCTTTGCTTGTTAATGGAAAAACTAACAAGTGGATTATGGTGTGTACCAGTATTAAGTTAACTTCCACCAAGCCTACCTATCCTATTTGAGAAAAAATATTTATACAAAGAGCTATCTATCCTATATGAAAATATTTTTTACACAAAGAGCTAAACTTCTATGTGCAGATATCGCTTTACTTTACATAGCTATGAAAGGTCATAACCATGAGGTTGACATTTGAGAGTCATCTTAGAGTTTTCAAGAGCAAGTGATAAGTAAACTCAACTGTTACTATGATTAGACATAGCAAGAAAAAACCATGTTTGTCTCTAGGCAGTTGTTCCTAATTTCAGATTGTTACCTCTCTATATATTTCCTTATTTTTGTCCCAAAGATACCATGTCTTCCTGGATCTTACTGAATTATGAATTAGGTATTTATGTATAGTAAATATATGTTGTTGAGAGATATCTCTTCTGACTCTACAAAGTGGCTTTTTATTTTAAATTGTAGTATGTTTTCATAGGTCTTTTTAAAAAAAAGATCTATTTATTTTAGAGTGAGAGAGAGCACGAGATGGGGGAGGGGCAGAGGGAGAAGGGGAGAGAGAATCCTCAAGTAGACTCCCCACTAAGCCCAACACAGGGCTCGATCCCAGGACCCTGAGATCATGACCTGAGCCAAAATCAAGTTGGCCACTTAACCAACTGAGCCACCTGGGAGCCCCTGTTTTCATAGGTCTTTTTATGTGTTTCTCTGATTATACAGTTGACCTTTGAACAACATGAGTTTGAACTGCATGGGTTCACTTATATGTGGATTTCTTACAGTACAGAACTGCAAATGTATTTTCTCTTCCTTTTGATTTTCTTCTTTTTTTTAAGATTTTATTTATTCATTTGACAGAGAGAGAGTACACGCAGGGGGAGCAGCAGTGGGAGAGGGAGAAGCAGGCTCCCTGCTGAGCAGGGAGCCCAATGTGGAACTCTATCGCAGTACCCTCGGATTATGACCTGAGCTGAAGGCAGACGCTCAACCAACTGAGCCACGCAGGCACCCCTCCTTATGATTTTCTTAATAACATTTTATCTCTACTTTACTTTATGGTAAGAATATAGTATGTAGTACATATAACATACCAAATACGTGTTAATAAACTGTTTACGTTATCAGTAAGGCTCCTGGCCAACAGTAGGCTATTAGTAGTTAAGTTTTGGGGGAGTCATAAGTTATACAAGAATTTTTGACTATGCAGGCTGTTAGTGCCCCAACCATCACATTGTTCAAAGGTCCACTGTACTTTAGAAGCAGGTCTATGCTTTCCACTCACCTACCCCCTTTTTTTAAATTATGTTATGTTAGTCACTGTACAGTACATCATTATTTTTGATGTAGTGTCCCATGGGTTAGCCTGGTGATGCGTATTAAGGAGGGCACATATTGCATGGAGCACTGGGTGTTATACGCAATGAAACAGTCACCCACACCTTTATCCAGTTTGCATGGATCAGCACTACATTCCACAGTCTCTATTTATTTGTTTTCTATTTACCAAGTGAAAATATATATACCGTGAGGGTAGGGTTTTGACTGTTTTGTTCTGCTGTATCTTTAGTGCATAAAACAGGGTTGGCACATTGTAGGTCTTCAGTAAGTATTCATTGAGTAAGTGGTTGAATATATGAATAGAAGAGTTCCATTGTTTCCACTGAGGGACACGCCAGGTTTGTTTAATCAATCATCTATTAAATAGATATTTGAGTTGTTTCTGGATTTTCAGGATTTCATAGATAATATACCGATAAGCTCCCTAGATGACTCTAGTAGAGACTGTGGCTGCCTCCTTAACATCCACTCCTCCTTCTCTTGGTGACCACCCTTATAACTACTCAGTTAACCAAACATATACCAAGTAGGCCAGATTTCTTGCAGAATGAAAAGTCCACCCCTTGCTGTGACACTACACCATGTCGCTTCATTGTAAATTAATCAGCATAATCCCATTTGATTGTTGTCTCAGGGTTGTGCAAGTGACCAAATTCAGCTAAAGACACACAGTGTGATGTCTGCCAGGGGCATCTGGGAAAGAAGCTTTCTAGATCTACTGGGAGCAACTTTGTTTATCTCCCTGGATACAGAAGAGGGAGAATCGGGCCCCGAGGGCCATTTTGATCACAAGGCTTTATCCCTAGGATAAACTGACAGTAACGACAGGAAATGACAGAAATGCACAGGGCAGAGCCCAGAATAAGTTGGGTCCTTGACATTTTTGCATTGCTGAATCAAAACATCCTCGAAGCCTTCCCCATTTCTAAGCTTCCACTGGTGCATTTTTAAAGACCAAATGAGTTGGATATTCTATTCCTTGCAACCGAATGACTTCTAAATGGTACATTCCCATTTATACTTGGTTTTTGTTTTTATATCCATGTTTTAATAGGATAGAGTTCTAGAAGTGAAGTTGCTGGGTCAAAGAGTATACAGATTTTACATTTTAATATAAATTTACAAATTACAAAGAGTCAGATTTTAAAAAGACAAGAGAGAAAGTGACAAAAGAGGTTGAAAAGAGTCTATTGAATGGTATCAAGAAATAGGATTTGTTTGTTTTTTTCATACTTCTCTTTGGGCCTGCCCTGATCTCTCATCTTTTATCTGTCTCACTTAGCCTGTCCAATCTCTGAATCTGCACTCTACTTGGACTGAGGTGGGTAGGTGTATACTGGTGGTGGTGATGGAGTGGAACAGAAGGCATTTCAGAGGAAACAGGAGCATCTTTAAGCTCATTTGCTTCTGGAGAGAAGCCTGAGATGTTTAGTTAGGGTAGATCTAAAGCTACGGATTTTAACAAAGAGGAGTTATATATGAAATTAATTTAGGCTCTATGCAAACATAAAAGCAACTCAATGAGAACTATGGAAATAAGACAGGACAGCTTAGTTATGACCAAATAGTTAAGAGCCTTGAATGCAAGGCTAAGGAATTTGGGCTCCATCCTGGAGGCATTGACAAGGCGATATTAAGGGCTCAGGACTGCTCCCTATGCATGTGCCATCCAGAGTTACAGAGGAATAGAAATTTGGTAATGGGGTGTGTACCTTGCCATACTTTCCTCTTCCAAGATACCCGGTAGGGACTGCATGTTCGTGTCCCCCCCCCCCCCACCAAATGTATGTGCTCAAACCCTAATCCACAGTGGGATGGTATTAGGAGGTAGGGCCTTCACAAGGTTTAGATAAGGTCATAAAGGTGGAGCCCCGTGATGGGATTAGTGTCCTTATAAGAAGAGACTAGAGCCCTCTCTCTGCCATGTGAGGACACAGTGAGAAGGCCACTGTCTACAAGCCGGGAAGTGGGCTCCCACTATTTCCATGGCACATTGGACTTCCCAGCCTCCTGAACCATGAGAAATTAGTTTGTGGTTTAAGCCACCTGGGCTATGGCATTTTTGTTATAGCCATCTAAACTAAGACAATATCCCTTCTTCACCTTATTCCTGAGGTTGTGAACCTTTCCCCCTTTCAGACCTCCTCCACCTGCTCCAGTGTTTCCATGCTCAGATCCCATGATATCTTCTTCCTGGATCTACACCGGATATGCATAAGAATCATGTGTTGGGACCTGTACTCCAAACGAACTCTGTAGACAAAGCTTCTATGAACTGGATGTAATAGATCTATTTTTACAAATGTCCAAAAGTGCATTTGCGCTTTCTTTTTCTTAGAGTTCAAAATACTACATTATTTGGACTGGGATTTGGGGGACTGCTGGTGGAAGAGGGGCACAGATTGCTTGCAGACATCATGGCTGCTATAGCAATAAAACCCCAGTGGGAAAACAAGAAAGATCTCAGAGAAGGGGAACATATAAGTCGGTAAAACCTTGGAGAATGCAGGACATCGGTGATTTGTAAAAATTTCTCCACCTGGTGGTTTCCCTCATCTAGCCTCACAGAGTTTCAGATAGATTAGAGCACAGAAGGAGCCCGTGGTGTCCCAGCAGCGGCAATGCATTGGGAATCAAGACGGCTGGAGCTTGGTCTCCACCTGACTATGAGCTTGTCGAGAGACTTTGGGCAGTTGATTTTCACATTCTGCACCTTGGTGTCATCATCTGTTCAAAAATGTGATGGTAACATTGACCTCTAAGCTTATCCATACTTATATCCTCAGTGGACCACACAGAGCCTAGCAGATAGTAGTTGATCAGTAAATTCATTTTGAGCAGGCTGAATGAATCATGACATCACCTCTCCATTTCTATCTTTGTGTAATTGTTCAATTCCGAGTCTACCCTCTTACTCAGAAGCCGGTTTGAAGAGAAAGTTCATAAATATTAAGTAAGGACAGTTTTTGGACACATGCAATGTGGAACAAAGTGTTTTTATTTGATATTGTTTTCAGGCATGGTTGGAAGGTGAAGGTGACTAACGGGATGGTGCATAGAGCGGTACACATGCTTACATGCTTAGTTGGCAGTGATGGTCCGCCGAATCCAGCTCACGTAGTTGCAGACCTTGGTGTAGACACCAGGTTTGCCTTTTTGAGCACAGCCGATACCCCAGGAGACAATGCCCTGGAGCTCTCTGTTGCAGACCACAGGGCCACCAGAATCACCCTGCACAAGAGGGAAGAGGCAGTAAGAACTCCCAACTATGCCAAGATGGGAGAAAGGCAAAAATCCTGTTTCTCCATTACCCTGGGTCCATTTTCTCAGGTAGCTGATTCTCTAGGAAGCACCCTTCCTTCCCCTGGAAATCCAGTTCTCAATCTCTGACAGCATGCCTCTCCTTTCTCCTCCCTCCTCCTAGCTCCTGCTCTTTTCTTAGTTGTAGGCATGCAGGGCCAAGAAGAGGTGAGGACTGGTGAGTGCAGTGCTGCCCAGCTAGCCCTGCTTTTATCAGAAAGCTTCCTTCTACAACATACCTCCTCAGCAGGGTGCCTGGATGTCCTGTTTGTACATCATCTTCTGTGTATCTTTTTACTCTTGGCCTTAGACATTAATGTCTCAAAAAGAAAATTTATCACTGATCCCAAATCTCTCCGTGGTCCCTTATAATCCATCCCAGAGACAGCTTTTCAATCTGTGTTTTGGGAAAGGGAACTAAAGTGGAAGGGCATGAAGTTCTGCTGAAATGAGTACAAAGAAACTGACCTGGCAGGCATCCTTTCCACCCTGCAGGTAGCCCAGACAGATCATGTTGCTGCTGATCTTGCCAGGGTAGGCATTGCGGCAAGTGCTGTCAGAGAGGATGGGTGCTCGAAGACACTGCAGGGCATCAGGAAACTTTTCTGATGGGTGCAACAGTAAAAATGGAAGAATATTTTCCACAGGATTCCTAGAAAATTTTCCCAATCTCCCCCCCGCCCCCCAACACCTTCCCTACTCTCTCAGATTGCCAGTAACTTCTATTTTGGAAGAACAACTGTTATCTGGAAAGTCTTTCCAACAGTTTTAGTCAATAAGTGTTCTCTCTGACATTAGCATCATTGACAATAGATCTCAAATCTAGACTATGTCTCAAGCAATTCTCTACTTTAGGCAGTACCCAAGCCTTCTGTTCTGTTTACCTCCTCAGTTTCTACTTCTTTGCAAATCACTAATCACACTTCAGTTGAATATCTGCCATCTTTATCATAGCTCATTTTTGTTGTGTTTTCCAGCAAAGGGATCTTCCTAAGACTCCATATGTCTACAAACTATCCTCTAGGAATCTTGCCTTGAGTGACAATTTGGACTAACTGACCCTCGACATGTCTTTCCCTAGAAGGGAAATCCCTTCTAGGATTTCCAGAGTTGGCGCTTTTGTTCCCTGTGACATTTACCCCCAGTGCTCTGGAGATTCCCCCAGCCAGAGATGAGGCACTGGGTACCAGCAGCCGCACAGGATTTTGGCAGAGAGACAGCAGACACTCGAGAGTTGAGGGTGGCAGGCGAACTCAGTTTAATCAGCATGATGTCATTATCAAAAGTTTTTTCATTGTATTTGGGGTGGCGGATGACCTTGGCTGAATTGATGAATTGCTCAGCACCCTCAGAGACTGCGATGTTGTGTTCTCCCAGATGCACCTGGATTCGGCTGGATTAAAGGATGCAAAGTTCCTTGAGGGCCAACTTGAGCTTTTCCCCTTTCCCTGTTCACCCCATTCATGAGCATCAGCATGAACACCATCCCCGGTAAGCATTTCCACACATAGGTAATTGTGCACTAAAGGGAGCCCTACCAGTCATGGTGCAGGTGAGAGTAACTCTTAGGTGGGTGTCCCTACCAGTATAGACTTATAGCCCACCATCGTGTTAGAAAGTTATTTCCCATGACTAAGTGATGCCAATAAAAAGATGGGAGGTGAAACAGGAATTGGTGGTGACTATTCAGCACCTGTTACGCCTCCTCTGGTTGAGATTACCGATTACTGTAGGGAGATGTGGCAGGAATCAGAGACATGAAAGAATTTTAAGGGGGCAGAATGAATTGTGCTTATTTTTAGTGTTTACTGGAAGCTTCATGTGGGTTATTACCTCCATACGCCATTTTTTTCCTGATTGAGCTATCATGATTAGGACTATTTATTGATAATGCTCTTAAGCTAGTTCTAAGTATATTTCATCACTCACTAGCTCCCCTCTATGTCTTTGGTACCATCATTTGGAAGGACATCAAGGAACTCTAAGTTTACTTTTCCATGTAAACGTGCCTCAGTGCATCATTCAGTGCCTGGGAGCAATGATGAGGCTCTTAGAATCTGAATGCTCTGCCCTCAAGTATAACTGTGCAGTTTACCCTGATTGTGTTTGGTAGAGTTGGAGCATGAGTTGATTTGAGAAAACAGGGATGTGAGGACTGGTTACTTACGACTTGTAGCAGTGAGCTGCGGACACCACCCACTGGGAATTGATGAGGGAGCCGCCACAGAAGACGTAGCCCAAGTTCAGGAATACCTGGTAGGGGACAGAATTCTTCTGACAGGTGTAGCCCCCAATGATCTTGTCATCATCATCAATGGGGAAAGCAACTGACAAAGAAAAATTGGAAACAATCAGGTAAACAGATCCACCTTGGAGTTTCTACTTACCTCAAAGTTTTTGCAGATTAACTAGTAAAGAGAAGATAATGTTTTCCCTTGACACATAATCAGGAAATGGTGAATACATAATTTTTACATATTTTTCCCCAAATCTCATTATTCTATTCCTTTAACACATACCCTACTTATACTATTATGTGTCTAATTTTTTAATTTATGCTTTAAATTTGATATACTGTTTTTTAACATAAGCAACACACACACACACACACACACACAAACACACACACACCTCGATCAGAGACTCTATGTAATAAATGCCCTGAGCATTACTATCTAAGGGTATAAAGAATACTTTTTATACAAAACTTTGCTCAACAGTCACGTAAATAAGCTTAATAAGGTTTTACAGTAACCATGCTTATGTTTATTTTTGGTAGTTGGTATAGGATAGATATCCCCATGAAGTAACAGAAAGGACGATTTTAGAAGCCCCCTAAGAATACTCAGGCCTGGAAGGAATTGGGAGTTTTGTATTCTTGTTCCCCCAATTTCTCTTTTTGGTTCTTGCCTAAAATTTTCATGAAATAATTTCATAGAACATTATATAGTTTTCCTTTCCAATCTTTCCCCTTATCTCAATTTTCTTCCCAACATTTTAAAATTTACTCAGCATTCTGAAGTCTGCCCACTGATTTATTAAGATTTGGATGGCTCCCAAAGTCTATGATTATATTGTATGTACCCTATTTCCCAAGTATTTTAAAGTAATTTTGGGAAAGCCATTTCCATATGTATAGACTAATGTATTGAATTTATACCTGTCTAATTGGGGAAAGTTTAATAGTAAGATTTGTATAAATTTGGTAGTATAAAAAACAGAAATAGACATTTTTCTTTCTTTTGGTGATTAAATGATACATTATTTTACACCAGAGAGATTTCATTAGCAAAAATGTTGTAAAACCCAGCCCATAGCTTTTATTCATGAGAAATGAAGTACCTTCACCTGTTAAGGTCCTTGTGAAGATGCCCATCAGTGTAGAAGAGATGCAGGCTCTGACCCTCATAGAGTCTTCAGTGAGCCCAAGACTAGTCACTAGTCCCAATTTTCACTTCCAGTTATTAATTCCAAATGCTTAGAAAGGTCAAAACAACATTTCCTTAATGTTAACTCTCCTTTCCTTTTTCTTTTCTCCATAGATTTTTCCTTGAAGTTCAGGGCAATTTCTGCCTCCTTATACTTTCTAGGCTAATTACTCTTACTCACTATCATCTTTCCCCCACAAGGGAGATTTAATTATGTATAGACATTTGTACGACTGTAATCCCCCTCTTACTGTTACTGTGGTTTTTGTTATGCTTGGTTAACCAGAGTCACGAAGCAGATGATCCATTTTCTGATGTGTCCTCCAAAGATCATTATAGCCTCACACTACGTTACAATACCTATATCATTTACCCCACTTCATCTCATCACGTAGGCATTTTATCACCTCACATCATCACAAGAAAGGTGAGTACAGTACAATAAGTTATTTTGAGAGAGAGACAGAAGAGCACAGTCACATAACTTTTATTACAGTACATTGTTATAATTGTCCTGTTATTATTAGTTTTATTGGTAATCCCTTACTGTGCCTAATTTGTAAATTAAACTTTATCATGGGTATGTATATGCGGGGGGAAAAACACAGTATATATAGGGTTCAGTACTATCTGTGGCTTCAGACATCTACTGGGGGTGGATGTAGCTGCTGCAGAAAAGAGAGGACTACTATATATGCTGTCATTTCAATATTTTAAGCTTCTTGAATACAGAGATTCTATTCAACATTCATTGTTGTCTTTCAGAGTACAAAGTGCAAACAAATACATCATGGACACCCACTGATTCATTTATTATTATTATAGGCTCACCAGTGGCTCCCAGCAGGGCAAGGAAGATGAAGGTCTTCATCGTTGCTCCCTGGATCTGGACTGGGGAGAGTGATGAACATTTCTCATCCACAACTATTTATACCTCCAGGTTTGATATCGACACCCATGGCCATGGGTGCCAGAAAAGCGGTTTTACTGGAAACTCACAAATCCAAATTTAGAATTCAATTCTGTGCCAAATTGAAGATAATTCAGCATCAGATTTAAACATTAGCTTTTGTCTACTTTTCCAGAAGTTTATGGGAATTGAAGTAATAATCCCACCTGGTGCGATGTGTTCCCCATAATAGAAAAGTATATTGGAGTAAGGTCACGGAATGGGGCTATAGGTGTCCTATTTCCCAAACAAAAATCTTAGGTACTTGGTTGTCTCAGCTGTGAATTTTCATCTTGACGACCATCTTGAACACTACCCCCTTGATGTTTAATTAACATTGGCTCTTTCATTATTATATTCTTCTCTGGTATCTCTGGCCTTGGATATCCATGTTAACTTTCCATTATTAACAGGGACAACTTGTTTCCTTGAGAAAAGAAAAATTGTTCTGAATTGAAGCTATGATCGATCTAGACAGAAGAGTGAAAAAATCACTTATATTTACTAGAACTTACTATATACTTTACATATATAAGAACTTTGCATATATTAATTTAGTAATTCTCATTACAAGCCTTGAAGTTACCTATTACCCTCCCCACTTTATATATAGGAAAACTGAGGCACACAAAATTGCAGGAGACTTGACCAAAATCACATAGCAAGTACATGGTGGTGTAAGGCTTCCAACCCAGGAAATCTGGCTTCAGAGTCTGTGTGCTTAACTGCTGTACAACACTTCCCGCATAAGTTCGCCACATTCTGGACACGATGATAATGCAGAAATCTTGGCCAATGATAATAGAATTGAAATTTATGGAGTGCTTCCTATGTGTCAGGCACTGTGGATGGGATTTATATACATCAATTCATTCAATCCTTACCAACTGCTTCATAAGTGGTGTTCTAATTTTTACCATTTTATAGATGGGGAAGGTGAAGCTTAGAGAAATTACATGTTTTGCTCAAAGTTTTATACTCTTCAGTGCTCAACACAGGGTTCAAACTCAAGCAGCCTCATTTCAGGGGTCGTGTCCTCCACTGTGATGCCATAAACAGAATTAAGGAGAACAATCTGAACTCTACCAAATTAAGGGATGACTCTAGGGAGCAGATAGAATTCTTAGAATAATCTAAGAAATGTGTTCCTGGAGCAGTTGTCATAATTAATGAGGTATGGCAGAAGTATCCAGAATAAGTGAATCTCAGGAAGAACTAACCTCTAACTACATATAACCAGAGTCTACTCCCACACATCTGAATGGCCTACCAGGATGTTTCTTCTGCTTTAGCAAATCATCCCTCCTGAAGTAGTTTGTTTCTTTTACATTTGAAATTTTTCTGATAAAAAGATGATTAACTAGAAGACAGAATTGACATTTGGGGCCAGGTAATTCTGTGTTGTGGGGACTGCCCTGCACTCTGTAGGATATTTATTAGTGTCCCTGGTCTTAGTTACAAGTACCACTAGCCCCTCCTCAGAGTTGTGATAACCATAATATCTCCAGACATTGCTAAATGTTCCCTTGGGGTCAAAATCATTCCCAGTTGGGAACAACCGATCTAAGGAAAAAAGATGGGCAAAGTAGCTTCTGAGGCCATAGCCATGGGAAAGTGCCTTGAACGTTAGGACAATGTAGGCACTCATTAACTACTGAATGAATGGCACATAAGGCAGGGGAGTTGCTCTTTTCTGATCCCAAATATCTCAGGAGTCCTGATGTATCTGCTGACATTTTTCCTCCCCTCTCTGTGACGTAGCCTTTCTTTGTTGTTTCCTCCTCCCTTTGTGACTCTGTCCCCCCTCTCTCTGCCCCACTTGGCATCTCCCTTCTTCTAAAGGGTCCCTCTGCCATTCTCAGAGACTCACCAAACACTGAGATATGAAATACATTTAATAAATCATCCCCTACCCCCATTTTTATGATGAGGAAGCTGTGGTCCTCATGGAAGTTATTGGAAAAGTCAGAACTCAGAACTGAATCTCTGGATTTCCTCTGACATGTTGAACTTTATCTGAGCCCTGTGCTCCCAGAAAACAGTGACTGTTGGGGCACCTGGGTGGCTCAGTCATTGAGTATCTGCCTTCAGCTCAGGTCATGATCCCAGAGTCCTGGGATCGAGCCCCACTTTGGGCTCCTTGCTCAGCGGGAAGCCTGCTTCTCCCTCTCCCACTCCCCCTGCTTGTGTTCTCTCTCTCACTATGTCTTTCTGTTAAAAAACCTCAGAATTTTGAAAATGAAATCTTGCCATTTGCAATGACGTGGTTGGAACTAGAGGGTATTATGCTAAGCAAAATAAGTCAATCAGAGAAAGACAAGTATCATATGATCTCACTGATATGAGGAATTTGAGAAACAAGACAGAGGATCGTAGGGGAAGGGAGGGAAAAATGAAACAAGATGAAACCAGAGAGGGAGACAAATCTTAAGAGTCTCTTAAATCAGGAAACAAACTGAGGGTTGCTGGAGAGCAGGGGGGTGGGGGGGATGTGGTGGCTGGGTGATGGATGTTGGGTAGGGTATGTGCTATGGTGAGAACTGTGAATTGTGTAAGACTGATGAATCACAGACCTGTACCCCTGAACAAATACATTATGTGTTAATAAAAAAAAATCCTCAGAATTTTGTGTTCAGGGAAATGGCTTACCACAAAGAACTACCCTTCCACACAGGAGTTACTAGAGACTTTGTCCACTCTCTCTCGTGGCTCCCATAAAACTCAGGATGACTCCCTTATTTACCTGTGACAAGACCAAACACAGACCTTTCCCCTTTTATTTCCACCTGCTGAGGTGGCCAAATAGACTCTCCAACTTCCTATTCTTTGTCTCATGAATGATTAGCTAAGCTTAGAATTCTTTTTTCCCTGAAACTGGCTAGACACAGAGAAAACTTTTTGTTCAGCTGACTGAGAAATCCCCTGACTTCAAAACAATTGGTTTTCTCAATGACAAATTTCCCCACCTGTAACTTGTTTCTTTCTCCCTATAGAAGTCTTAAGGCAAAACCATCCTGCTGAGACACTCTGATCTTTGGATCTGGGGTGCTCTTACTGCAATAGTCAGAATAAAATCAATCTTCTCATTTGTTCAGTTTTTGCCTTTGACTTTTATTGCTCTTCAATGCACTACACTCCTGTTTATAAGAGCCTTACATGACAACCTCTTGACTGCCTACCCACTGAAGATTTATGAGACAAATAGTGGGTTCCATCGGGGATATTGGTCTACAATTTTCTTTTAGTGTCCTTCCTTCTCTGGCTTTGGTGTCAGGCTCACATTGGCTTCATACAATGAATTCATAAGTGTTCCCTCCTTTTCAGCTTTTTGGAAGTGTCTGAGAGGGATGGGTGTTAATTCCTCTTTAGATGTTTGGTAGAAATGGCCAGTGAGGTCATCTGGCCCTGGGGTGTTCTGTGTTGGGAAGTTTTTGATTACTGAGTCAATCGGTACTCCTCACTGATCTGTTCAGATTTTCTAATTATAAAGTTCTTATGACCGTGAGTTCTAATGTCAAATAAGAAATGCTATGTAAAATGCTTATTAAATAAAATAACTGTGATTTTAGTATCTCTGTATTTTCCAGGGTTCTGGGGATGCCTTTCTTCCCCTTTGTCTGAAAATTGTTGCAAAGTCCTACATAGTGGTGAAAAGCTTGGACTCTGGAGTCCAGCTTCTAGGATATGATTCCTGACTGCAAGACTTACCAGCTGTCTTATCCCGAAAAATACAGTTGACATCTTAAGCTTCATGTAGGGAGGAATATTAATACCTATTTCATAGGATAGTTGTGAGGATTGAGTATTACTTAAAAGCATGTAAGAATGGTATGACACATTTTAGGATTGTTTGTTCCAGTACTTTGAAAAATGTCATTGGAATTTTGATCAGGATGGCATTGAAGGTATAGATTGCTCTGGGCAGCATAGACATTATAACAATGTTTATTCTTCCGATCCATGAGCATGGAATGTTTTTTCATCTTTTTGTGTCTTCTTTAATTTCTTTCATGGGTGTTCTGTAGTTCCTAGAGTATAGATCTTTTACCTCTTTTGCTAGGTTTATTCCGAGGTATCTTATGGTTTTTGGTGCTATTGTAAATGGAATCATTTCTCTAATTTCTCTTTCTACAGTTGCATTGTTAGTGTATAAGAAAGCAACTGATTTCTGTGCATTGATTTTGTATCCTGCCACATTACTGAATTGCTGTATGAATTCTAGTAATTTGGGGGTGGAGTCTTTTAGGTTTTCCACATAAAGTATCATGTCGTCTGCAAAAAGAGAGAGTTTGACTTCTTTGCCAATTTGAATACCTTTTATTTCTTTTTGTTGTCTGATTGCTGTTGCTAGGACTTCTAGTGCTATGTTGAACAATAGTGGCAAGAGTGGGCCTCCTTGACGTGTTCCTGATCTTAAGGGAAAAGCTCTCAGCTTTTCCCCATTGAGGATGATATTCGCTGTGGGTTTTTCATAGATGGATTTGCATGGAATCAGAAAAGACCCTGAATCACCAAGGAAATGTTGAAAAAGAAAAACAAAGCTGGGGGCATCACGTTGCCCAATTTCAAGCTATATTACTAAGCAGTGATCACCAAGACAGCATGGTACTGGCACAAAAACAGACATATAGACCAATGAAACAGAATAGAGAGCCCAGATATGGACCCTCAACTCTATGGTCAAATAATCTTCAACAAAGCAGGAAAAAATATGCAATGGAAAAAAGACAGTCTCTTCAATAAATGGTGCTGGGAAAATTGGACAGCCACGTGCAGAAGAATGAAACTCAACCATTCTCTAACACCATACACAAAGATAAACTCAAAATGGATAAAAGACCTCAATGTGAGATAGGAATCCATCAAAATCCTAGAGGAGAACATAGGCAGTAACCTCTTTGACATCGGCCACAGCAACTTCTTTCAAGATACATCTCCAAAGGCTAGTGAAATGAAAGCAAAAATGAACTTTTGGGACTTCATCAAGATAAAAAGCTTCTGCACAGCAAAGGAAACAGTCAACAAAACAAACAGGCAGCCCACAGAATGGGAGAAGATATTTGCAAATGACACTACAGATAAAGGACTGGTATCCAAGATCTATAAAGAACTTCTCAATCTCAACACCCAAAAAACAAATAATCAAGTCCATAAATGGGCAGAAGACATGAACAGACACTTCTCCGAAGAAGACATACAAATGGCTAACAGACACATGAGAAAATGTTCATCATCATTAGCCATCAGGGAAATTCAAATCAAAACCACATTGAGATACCACCTTACACCAGTTAGAATGGCAAAAATGGACAAGGCAAGAAACAAGAAATGTTGGAGAGGTTGTGGAGAAAGCGGAACCCTCTTACACTGTTGGTGGGAATGCAAGCTGGTACAGCCACTTTGGAAAACAGTGTGGATGTGCCTCAAAAAATTAAAAATAGAGCTACCCTATGACCCAGTAATTGCACTCCTGGGTATTTACCCCAAAGACACAGATGTAGTGAAAAGAAGGGCCATATGCACCCCAATGTTCATAGCAGCAATGTCTGCAAGCCAAACTGTAGAGAGAGCCTAGATGCCCTTCAACAGATGAATGGATAAAGAAGATGTGGTCCATATATACAATGAAATATTACGCAGCCATCAGAAAGGATGAATACCCAACTTTTACATCAACATGGATGGGACTGGAGGAGATTATGCTAAGTGAAATAAGTCAAGCAGAGAAAGTCAATCATCATATGGTTTCACTTATTTGTGGAACATAAGGAATAGCATGGAGGACATTAAGAGAAGGAAAGGAAAAATGAGGGGCAGGAAATCGGAGGGAGAGATGAACCATGAGAGACTATGGACTCTGAGAAACAAACTGAGGGTTTTAGAGGGGAGAGGGGGTGGTGGGATGGGTTAGCCTGGTGATGGGTATTAAGGAGGGCACGTACTGCATGGAGCACTGGGTGTTATATAAAAACAATGAATCGTGGATCACTACATCAAAAGCTAATGATGTATGGTGGCTAACATAACATAATAAAATAAAATTTAAAAAAAGAATGGTGTGACACATTGAAAAAGCTTAATAAGTACTGGTTGTGATGATGATGGTGATGATGATGATGATGATATTTTTCACCTCCGCAGCAATGAGGAATGAATCCTGAATACTAAGAAGGAATAAACCTTCAATATGTCTCTGGTTCACAGAATTGTGTATTGTGGCTCAGCACTGTCCTGGGGCACACTGCTCCTAAAGTCAGGGATTGGCGATTATTGAACACCATGGGCATCTGGAGCACCGGGTGTCCCCAGTCTAATACAGCTCTCTCCACTAAAATGAATTAGTATCCCCTTTCTTTGTAAATACGTTTCGCTTGTGATACCCAGTGACAAATGTGAGACTCTGAACAGATGTGGGAAGATGAGGGTGGAGCTGGTCAGTAATCCCAGCCTGCCCTATCTGCACTCATTCTCAGCCGGCTTCCTTCTTGGGCATGAATGTGGGTGAAGAGTCTTTTTAGGGTGGTAAGGGCTGCTCCTAAGTTCTGTGAAGTAAACAGCCTGGGGATTTCACCAAAAACAAACAATATTTCTGCTCTGTAAAATCTATTACATGTTTATTGAGAACAATATGGGGAAAGAAACAATAGAAATATGAAACAATAAAAACTCACTAATTATAACTCCATTTAGCGTTGTCCACTATTAGCACATCCAGCATTGCAATACTTTTTGCTCTGCCCATTCTCTATAATTTTCCCTCAACAAAGAAAGTCAATAATTTTTTGACTTTTTTTTAAGTGCAAGCAGTTTTAGGTTCACAACAAAATTGAGAGGAAAGTACAGAGATTTCCCATATACCCTGTGCCCTCACCAGTGCATAGCCTCCCCCATCAGCAACTTCTCCACCAGAATGGTCCATTTGTTACAATGGATGAGCCTACACTGACACACTATTACCCCTCAAAGTCCATAGTTTACCACAGCGTTCACTCTTCTTGCCGTTGTATAGTCCATAGGTTTGGACAAATGTATAATGAATGACATGTATCATTAGAGTATCATATAGAGTATTTTCACTGCCCTAAAAGTCCTCCGGGTTCTGCCTATTCATCCCTTCCCTGACTTCCGACCCTTGGAAACCACTGTTATTTTTACTGATGCCATGGTTTTGCCTTTTCTAAAATGTCCTATCTTTAGAATCATATGATATGTAGCCTTTTCAGTTTGCTTCTGTCCCTTTGTGTTATGCATTTAAGTTTCCTCCATGTCTTTTGTTACTTGATAACCAGTGTTTTTTGGCACTGAATCATATTCCATTGTCTGGATGTCCCACAGTTTATTTATCAATACACTTATGAAAGAACATCTTTGTTGCTTCCAAGTTTTTTTTAATTTTAATTTTTTTATATTTTATTTAAATTCAGTTAGCCAACATATAGTACATCATTAGTTTTTTATGTAGTGTTCAATGATTCATTAGTTGCGTATAACACCCAGTGCTCATCATATCATGTGCCCTCCTTAATGCCCATCCCCCAGTTACCCCATCCGCCCACCCCACCTCCCTTTCTTTAACCCTCAGTTTGTTTCCCAGAGTCAAGAGTCTCTCATCATTTGTCTCCCTGTCTGATTTCTTCCCATACAGTTTTCTCTTCCTTCCCCTATGATCCGCTGTGTTATTCTTTATATTCTACATATGAGTGAAATCATATGATAATTATCTTTCTCTGATTGATTTATTTCACTTAGCATTATACCCTCCAGTTCCATCCATGTTGATGTAAATGGTAGGTATTCATCCTTTCTGATGGCTGAGTAATATTCCACTGTATATATGAACCATATCTTCTTTATCCATTCATCTGTTGAAGTACATCTCAGCTCCTTCCACAGTTTGGCTATTGTGGACATTGCTGCTATGAACAATGGGTGCAGTTTTCCCTTCTCTTCATTACATCTGTATCTATAGGATAAATACACAGTAGTGTAATTATTGGGTAGTAAGGTAGCTCTATTTTTAACTTCTTGAGGAAACTCCATACTGTTTTCCAGAGTGGCTGTACCAGCTTCCAAGTTTCGTTTTGTTTGTATTTTTTTTGAAAAATGTTTAATAACAGGTATCAATCATTATGGTATCATATAGAGTACTTTCACTGACTGAAAAATCCTTTGTGTTCTGCCTCCCTCCTCCTTAACCCCTGTCAATCACTAATTTATTACTCTGTCCATAGTTTGGCCTTTTCCAGAATGTCACATAGTTGGAATTATATAGTATGTAGCCATTTCAAATTGGGCTCCTTCACTTAGTAATATGCATTTAGGTTTCTTCCTTGTCTTTTCATGACTTGATAGCTCATTTCTTTTTATTGCCGGATAATATTATGTTGTCTGGATGTATCACCTATTGAAGGACACCTAAACAGCTTCCAAGTTTGGGCAATTAAGAATAAAGCTGCTATAAGCATCCATGTACAGGCTTTTAGTTTTGACAATTACAAATAAAGTTGCTATAAACATCCATATGCAACTTTGTGTGTGGAGATAAGTATCCATCTCGATTGTTGGATCCTATGGTAAGATGATGCTTAGGCAGATACCATAGCTGAGATGGGGTACAAATAGATGATGATTAGACTGAGTTATTCAGAATAAATGAGTACTCTAAGGCTAAATAAAAACTTTTGTATTTGCATCCACTCAATGAGACAGAACTTCTTAATTGACTTTTAAAAGTAAAACTAAAATAATACTAAGACAGTAAGTAAATACCTTAATTTTTTAAACAACTTTGAAAATTGTATTTCAATTCCAAAATCACTTGCCATAAAAGATGAATGATGAGTATATTTTGAATTAAATAAGATTTCTAGGGTAAAAGAGGCTTCTATTTATCTTATTAAAGCAAATTTTCTCAGATAAATTCATCTTGAGCATATGCTGAAATTCTTTGCTTGTTAATGGAAAAACTAACAAGTGGATCATGGTGTATAACAATATGAAATAAACTTCTAACAAGGCTATCTATCCTATATGAGAAAAAATATTTACACAAGGAGCTAAGCTTCTGTTGGCAGGTATTGCTTTACTTTACATAGCTATGAAAGGTCATAACCATGAGGTTGACAGTTGAGAGTCATCTTAAAATTTTCAGGAGCAAGTGGTAAGTAAAGTAAATTCATCTGTTACTGTGATTAGACATAGTAAGAAAAAATGACTTTTGGCTCAAAGCAGTTTTTCCTAATCTCAGATTGCTACCTCTTTACATATTTCCTTATTTTTGTGCCAAGATACCATGTCTTCCTGGAACTTACTGAATTATGAATTAGGTATTTATTTGTACTAAATATATTTTGGTGAGAGATAGCTCTTTGGACTCTACGAGGTGGCTTTTTATTTTAACGTGTAGTATGTTTTCATAGGTCTTTTTTAAAAGAAAAAAGATTATTTATTTTAGAGTGAGAGAGAGAGCATGAGAGTGGGGAGGGGCATAGGGAGTGGGGGAGAGAGAATCCTCAATTAGACTCCCCGCTAAGCCCAAGGCAGGGCTCTGTCACAGGACCCTGAGATCGTGACCTGAGCCAAAATCAAGTTGGCCACTTAACCACTGAGCCACCTGGGATCCCCTGTTTTCATAGGTCTTTTATGTGTTTCTATGATTACACAGTTGACCCTTGAACAACATGAGTTTGAACTGCATGGGTTCACTTATTTGTGGACTTCTTACAGTACAGAACTGAAAATGCATTTTCTCTTCCTTATGATTTTCTTAATAACACTTTTTCTCTACTTTACTTTATTGTAAGAATATAGTATGTAGTACATAGAACATATGAAATATATGTTAATCAACTGTATGTTATCAGTATGGCTTCTGGCCAACAGTAGGCTACTAGTAGTTAAGTTTTGGGGGAGTCATAAGTTATACAAGAATTTTTTACTATGAGGGGTGTTGGTGCCCCAACCCTCACATTATTCAAAGGTCCACTGTACTTAGAAGTAGGTCTATGCTTCCTCACTGATATGAGGAATTCTTAATCTCAGGAAACAAACTGAGGGTTGCTGGAGTGGGGGGTGGGGTGGGAGGGATGGGGTGACTGGGTGATAGACACTGGGGAGGGTATGTGCTCTGGTAAGCGCTGTGAATTGGGCAAGACTGTTGAAGCTCAGATCTGTACCTCTGAAACAAATAATGCAATATATGTTAAGAAAAAAAAAAAGAAGAAGAAGATAGCAGGAGGGGAAGAATGAAGGGGGGAAATCAGAGGGGGAGACGAACCATGAGAGACGATGGACTCTGAAAAACAAACTGAGGGTTCTAGAGGGGAGGGGGGTGGGAGAATGGGTTAGCCTGGTGATGGGTATTAAAGAGGGCACATTCTGCATGGAGCACTGGGTGTTATGGACAAACAATGAATCATGGAACACTACATCTAAAACTAATGATGTAATGTATGGTGATTAACATAACAGTTAAAAAATTAAAAAAAAAAAAAGTAGGTCTATGCTTTCCAGTCACTCACACCTTTATCCAGTTTGCTTTTTTGCAGCATTTGCATGGATCAGCATTACCTTCCACAGTCTCTATTTATTTGTTTTCTATTTACCAAGTGAAAATATATATACCGTGAGGGTAGGGTTTTGACTGTTTTGTTCTGCTGCATCTTTAGTGCATAAAACAGGGTTGGCACATTGTAGGTCTTCAGTAAGTATTCATTGAGTAAGTGGTTGAATATATGAATAGAAGAGTTCCATGGTTTCCACTGAGGGACACGCCAGGTTTATTTAATCAATCATCTATTAAATAGATATTTGAGTTGTTTCTGGATTTTCAGGATTTCATAGATAATATACCGATAAGCACCCTAGATGACTCTAGTAGAGACTGTGGCTGCCTCCTTAACATCCACTCCTCCTTCTCTTGGTGACCACCCTTATAACTACTCAGTTAACCAAACATATACCAAGTAGGCCAGATTTCTTGCAGAATGAAAAGTCCACCCCTTGCTCTGACGCTACACCGTGTCGCTTCATTGTAAATTAATCAGCATAATCCCATTTGATTGTTGTCTCAGGGTTGTGCAAGTGACCAAATTCAGCTAAAGACACACAGTGTGATGTCTGCCAGGGGCATCTGGGAAAGAAGCTTTCTAGATCTACTGGGAGCAACTTTGTTTATTTCTCTCCCTGGATACAGAAGAGGGAGAATCGGGCCCCGAGGGCCATTTTGATCACAAGGCTTTATCCCTAGGATAAACTGACAGTAACGACAGGAAATGACAGAAATGCACAGGGCAGAGCCCAGAATAAGTTGGGTCCTTGACATTTTTGCATTGCTCAATCAAAACATCCTCGAAGCCTTCCCCATTACTAAGCTTCCACTGGTGCATTTTTAAAGACCAAATGAGTTGGATATTCTATTCCTTGCAACCGAATGACTTCTAAATGGTACATTCCCATTTATACTTGGTTTTTGTTTTTATATCCATGTTTTAATAGGATAGAGTTCTAGAAGTGAAGTTGCTGGGTCAAAGAGTATACAGATTTTATATTTTAATATAAATTTACAAATTACAAAGAGTCAGATTTTAAAAAGACAAGAGAGAAAGTGACAAAAGAGGTTGAAAAGAGTCTATTGAATGGTATCAAGAAATAGGATTTGGGGCGCCTGGGTGGCTCAGTTGGTTGGGCGACTGCCTTCGGCTCAGGTCATGATCCTGGAGTCCCGGGATCGAGTCCCGCATCGGGCTCCCTGCTCGGCAGGGAGTCTGCTTCTCCCTCTGACCCTCCCCTCTCTCATGTGCTTGCTCTCTCTCATACTCCCTCTCAAATAAATAAATAAAATCTTTAAAAAAAAAAAAAAAGAAAGAAATAGGATTTGTTTGTTTTTTTCATACTTCTCTTTGGGCCTGCCCTGATCTCTCATCTTTTATCTGTCTCACTTAGCCTGTCCAATCTCTGAATCTGCACTCTACTTGGACTGAGGTGGGTAGGTGTATACTGGTGGTGGTGATGGAGTGGAACAGAAGGCATTTCAGAGGAAACAGGAGCATCTTTAAGCTCATTTGCTTCTGGAGAGAAGCCTGAGATGTTTAGTTAGGGTAGATCTAAAGCTACGGATTTTAACAAAGAGGAGTTATATATGAAATTAATTTAGGCTCTATGCAAACATAAAAGCAACTCAATGAGAACTATGGAAATAAGACAGGACAGCTTAGTTATGACCAAATAGTTAAGAGCCTTGAATGCAAGGCTAAGGAATTTGGGCTCCATCCTGGAGGCATTGACAAGGCGATATTAAGGGCTCAGGACTGCTCCCTATGCATGTGCCATCCAGAGTTACAGAGGAATAGAAATTTGGTAATGGGGTGTGTACCTTGCCATACTTTCCTCTTCCAAGATACCCGGTAGGGACTGCATGTTCGTGTCCCCCCCCCACCAAATGTATGTGCTCAAACCCTAATCCACAGTGGGATGGTATTAGGAGGTAGGGCCTTCACAAGGTTTAGATAAGGTCATAAAGGTGGAGCCCCCGTGATGGGATTAGTGTCCTTATAAGAAAAGACTAGAGCCCTCTCTCTGCCATGTGAGGACACAGTGAGAAGGCCACTGTCTACAAGCCGGGAAGTGGGCTCCCACTATTTCCATGGCACATTGGACTTCCCAGCCTCCTGAACCATGAGAAATTAGTTTGTGGTTTAAGCCACCTGGGCTATGGCATTTTTGTTATAGCCATCTAAACTAAGACAATATCCCTTCTTCACCTTATTCCTGAGGTTGTGAACCTTTCCCCCTTTCAGACCTCCTCCACCTGCTCCAGTGTTTCCATGCTCAGATCCCATGATATCTTCTTCCTGGATCTACACCGGATATGCATAGGAATCATGTGTTGGGACCTGTACTCCAAACGAACTCTGTAGACAAAGCTTCTATGAACTGGATGTAATAGATCTATTTTTACAAATGTCCAAAAGTGCATTTGCGCTTTCTTTTTCTTAGAGTTCAAAATACTACATTATTTGGACTGGGATTTGGGGGACTGCTGGTGGAAGAGGGGCACAGATTGCTTGCAGACATCATGGCTGCTATAGCAATAAAACCCCAGTGGGAAAACAAGAAAGATCTCAGAGAAGGGGAACATATAAGTCGGTAAAACCTTGGAGAATGCAGGACATCGGTGATTTGTAAAAATTTCTCCACCTGGTGGTTTCCCTCATCTAGCCTCACAGAGTTTCAGATAGATTAGAGCACAGAAGGAGCCCGTGGTGTCCCAGCAGCGGCAATGCATTGGGAATCAAGACAGCTGGAGCTTGGTCTCCACCTGGCTATGAGCTTGTCGAGAGACTTTGGGCAGTTGATTTTCACATTCTGCACCTTGGTGTCATCATCTGTTCAAAAATGTGATGGTTCTCTTCAACAAATGGTTTTGGGAAAATTGGACAGCCACATGCAGAAGAATGAAACTGGACCATTTCCTTACACCACACACAAAAATAGACTCAAAATGGTTGAAAGACCTAATTGTGAGACAGGAATCCATCAAAATCCTAAAGGAGAACCCAGGCAGCAACCTCTTCGACCTCAGCTGCAGCAACTTCTTCCTAGAAACATCGCCAAAGGCAAGGGAAGCAAGGGCAAAAATGAACTATTGGGACTTCATCAAGATAAAAAGCTTTTGCACAGCAGAAGAAATAGTCAACAAAACCAAAAGACAACCGACAGAATGGGAGAAGATATTTGCAAATGACATATCAGATAAAGGGCTAGTATCCAAAATCTATAAAGAACTTCTTAAACTCAACACCCAAAGAATAAAGAATCCAATCAAGAAATGGGCAGAAGACATGAACAGACATTTTTCCAAAGAAGACATCCAAATGGCCAACAGACACATGAAAAAGTGCTCAATATCGCTCGGCATCAGGGAAATCCAAATCAAAACCTCAATGAGATACGACTTCACACCAGTCAGAATGGCTAAAATTAACAAGTCAGGAAACGACAGATGTTGGCGGGGATGCGGAGAAAGGGGAACCCTCCTACACTGTTGGTGGGAATGCAAGCTGGTGCAGCCACTCTGGAAAACAGTATGGATGTTCCTCAAAAAGTTGAAAATAGAGCTACCATACGATTCAGCAATTGCACTACTGGGTATTTACCCCAAAGATACAAATGTAGGGATCCGAAGGGGTACGTGCACCCCGATGTTTATAGCAGCAATATCTACAATAGCCAATATGTGGAAAGAGCCAAGATGTCCATTGACAGATGAATGGATAAATAAGTGGTATATATATACAACGGAATATTATGCAGCCATGAAAAGGAATGAGATCTTGCCATTTGCAATGATGTGGATGGAACTGGAGAGTATTATGCTGAGCGAAATAAGTCAACCAGAGAAAGACATGTATCATATGACCTCACTGATATGAGGAATTCTTAATTGCAGGAAACAAACTGAGGGTTGCTGGAGTGGGGGGTTGGGGTGGGAGGGATGGGGTGACTGGGTGATAGACACTGGGGAGGGTATGTGCTCTGGTAAGCACTGTGAATTGTGCAAGACTGTTGAAGCTCAGATATGTACCTCTGAAACAAATAATGCAATATATGTTAAGAAAAAAAAAAAAGATAGCAGGAGGGGAAGAATGAAGGTGGGGAAATCGGAGGGGGAGACGAACCATGAGAGACGATGGACTCTGAAAAACAAACTGAGGGTTCTAGAGGGTTCACAGGTTAGCCTGGTGATGGGTATTAAAGAGGGCATGTTCTGCATGGAGCACTGGGTGTTATGCACAAACAATGAATCATGGAACACTACATCTAAAACTAATGATGTAATGTATGGTGATTAACATAATAAAAAAATTTTTTAAAATGTGATGGTATCAGTGACCTCTAAGCTTATCCATGCTTATATCCTCAGTAGACCACACAGAGCCTAGCAGATAGTTGATCAGCAAATTCATTTCGAGCAGGCTGAATGAATCATGACATAACCTCTCCATTTCTATCTTTGTGTAATTGTTCAATTCTATGTACATCCTCTTACTGAGAAGCCGGGTTGAAGAGAAAGTTCATAATACTAAGTAAGGACAGTTCTTGGATACATGCAATGTGAAACAAAATGTTTTTATTTTAGCTACTGTTTTTAGGTATGGTTGGAAGGTGAAGTTGACCAACAGATTGGTGCTTAGATCGGTACAAATGCTTACATGCTTAGTTGTTAGCGATGGTCTGCCGAATCCAGCTCACATAGTTGCAGACTTTGGTGTAGACACCAGGTTTGTCCTTTTGAGCGCAGCCAAGACCCCAGGAGACAATGCCCTGGAGCTCTCTGTTGCAGACCACAGGGCCACCAGAGTCACCCTGCACAAGAGGGAAGAGACAGTAAGAACTCTCAACTATGCCAAGATGGAAGAAAGGCAAAACGCTATTTCTCCATTACTCTGGGTCCGTTTTCCCAGGTAGCTGATTCTCTAGGAAGCACTTTCCCTTCCCCTGAAAATCTAATTCTCAATCTCTGACAGCATGCCTCTCCTTTCTCCTCCCTCCTTCTAGCTCCTGCTCTTTTCTTAGTTGTAGGCATGCAGGGCCAAGAAGAGGTGAGGACTGGTGAGTGCAGTGCTGCCCAGCTAGCCCTGCTTTTTTTCAGAAAGCTCCCTTCTACAATATACCTCTTCAGCAGGGTGCCTTATGCACACCATCTTCTATGTATCTCTTTACCCTTAGCCCTAGCCATTAATATCTCAAAAAGAAAATTTATCACTGATCCCAAATCTCTCCGTGGTCCCTTATAATCCATCCCAGAGACAGCTTTTCAATCTGTGTTTTGGGAAAGGGAACTATAGTGGAAGGGCATGAAGTTCCGCTGAAACGAGTACAAAGAAACTGACCTGGCAGGAGTCCTTTCCACCCTGCAGGTAGCCCAGACAGATCATGTTGCTGCTGATCTTGCCAGGGTAGGCATTGCGGCAAGTGCTGTCAGAGAGGATGGGTGCTCGAAGACACTGCAGAAGATCAGGATAGTTTTCTGTTGGATGCAGGAGTAAAAATAGAAGAATATTACCTACAGGATTCCTGGAGATTTCTTTCCCAATCTTCCCCCCTCTTTCCTTACTCTCTCAGGTTGCAGGTAACTTTTATTTTGGAAGAACAACTTTTATCTGGAAAGTCTTGCCAACAGTTTTAATCAACAAGTTGTTCTCTCTGACTTTATCAGTGACTACAGATCTCAAATCTAGAATATTTCTCAAGCAGGTCTCTACTTTAGGCAGTATCAAATCCCTCTGTTCTGTTTACCTCCTCAGTTTCTACTTCTTTGCAAATCACTAATCACACTTCAGTTGAATATCTGCCATCTTTATCATAGCTCATTTTTGTTGTATTTTCCAGCAAAGGGATCTTCCTAAGACTCCATATGTCTACAAACTATCCTCTAGGAATCTTGCCTTGAGTGACAATTTGGACTAACTGACCCTCGACATGTCTTTCCCTTCTAGGATTTCCAGAGTTGGCGCTTTTGTTCCCTGTGACACTTACCCCCAGTGCTCTGGAGATTCCCCCAGCCAGAGATGAGGCACTGGGTACCAGCAGCCGCACAGGATTTTGGCAGAGAGACAGCAGACACTCGAGAGTTGAGGGTGGCAGGCGAACTCAGTTTAATCAGCATGATGTCATTATCAAAAGTTTTTTCATTGTATCTGGGGTGGCGGATGACCTTGGCTGAATTGATGAATTGCTCAGCACCCTCAGAGACTGCGATGTTGTGTTCTCCCAGACGCACCTGGATTCGGCTGGATTAAAGGATATGAAGTTCCTTAAGGACCAACTTCAGCTTTTCCCCTTTCCCAGTTTACCCCAGTCATGACCACCAGCATGAACACCATCCCCTGCTAGCATTTCCACACATAGGAAATTGTGCACTTAAGTGAGCCCTACTAAATATGGTGCAGGTAAGAGTAACTCCTAGGTGGGTGTCCCTACCAGTATAGACTTATAGCCCACCATCGTGTTAGAAAGTTATTTCCCATGACTAAGTGATGCCAGTAAAAAGATGGGAGGTGAAACAGGAATTGGTGGTGACTATTCAGCACCTGTTACTCCTCCTCTGGTTGGGATTATCGATTACTGTAGGGAGATGTGGCAGGAATCAGAGACATGAAAGAATTTTAAGGGGGCAGAATGAATTGTGCTTATTTTTAATGTTTTACTGAAAGCTTCATGTGGGTTATTACCACCATATGCCATTTTTTCCTGGTTGAGCTATCATGATTAGGACTATTTATTGATAATGCTCTTAAGCTGGTTCTAAGTATACTTCATCACTCACTAGCTCCCTTCCCATGTCTTTGGTACCATCATTTGGAAGGACATCAAGGAACTCTAAGTTTACTTTTCCATGTAAACTTCCCTCAATGCATCATTCAGTGCCTGGGGGGAATGATGAGGCTCCTAGAATCTGAATGCTTGCCCCTCAAGCATAACTATGTAGTTTGCCCTGATTTTTCTTTTGCAGGGCTGGGGCATGAGTTGATCTGAGAGAACAGGGATGTGAGGTTTGGTTACTCACGACTTGTAGCAGTGAGCTGCGGACACCACCCACTGGGAATTGATGAGGGAGCCGCCACAAAAATGGTAGCCTGAGTTCAGGGACACCTGATAGGGCAAGGAATTCTTCTGACAGGTGTAGCCCCCAACGATCTTGTCATCATCATCAATGGGGAAAGCAACTGACAAGGAAAAGTTGGAAACAATCAGTTAAACAGATCCATCTTGGAATTTCTACTTACCACAAGGTTTTTCCAGATTAACCAGAAAAAAGTAGATAATGTTTTCCTCTCACACATAATCAGGAAATGGTGATAACATAATTTTTACATGATTTTTTCCAAAATCTTATTATTCAATACTTTTAACACATACTCTTATACTATTATAAGTATCTAATTTTTTAATTTATGCTTTAAATTTGATAAATATACCATTTGAAACATATGCAACACACACACACACACCCCTCAGTCAGAGACTCTTTATGTAATAAATGCCATGAACATTACTCTCTAAGGGTATAAAGAATACTTTTGTACAAAACCTTGCTCAGCAGACATGCAAATAGGTGTTCAGTAAAGCTCTGCAGTAACCATGCTTATGTTTTTTATGGTAGTTGGTATAGGTTAGATATCCCAATGAAGGAACGGAAAGGAAACTTTTACTAGCCACCTAAGAATGGTCCAACCTAGAAGGAATCGGGAGTGTTGTACTCTTGTTCTCCCAATTTCTCTTTTAGTTCCTGCCTAAAATTTTCATGACATAACTTAATAGAATAGTATGTGGTTTCCTTTCTAACATTACCCCTTATCTCAGTTATCTTTCCAACATTTTAAAATTTATTCAGCATTCTGAAGTTTGCCCACTGATTTATTAAGATTTCTATGGCTCTCAAAGTCAGTGATTGTTTATATGTACCCTATTGTTCAAATATTTTAAAGTAATTTTGGGAAAGACATTTCCAGATGTATAGACTAAGTTATTGAATTTATACCCGTCTAATTGGGGAAAGTTTAATCATAAGATTTGTATAAAATTTGGTAGTATAAAAGACAGAAATAGACATTTTTCTTTCCTTTGATGATTAAATGATATGTTATTTCACACCAGAGAGATTTCACTAGCAAAGACGTTGTAAAACCCAGCCCATGGCTTTTTTTCATGAGAAATGAAGTACCTTCAGCTGTTAAGATCCTGTGAAGATGCCTGTCGGTGCAGAGGAGACGCGGGCTGTGACCCTCATAGCCTCTTTAATGAGCCCAGACTAGTCACTAGTCCCAATTTTAACTCTCAATTATTAATTCCAAGTGCTTAGAAAGATCGAAACAGCATTTCCCTAATGTTAACTATCCTTTCCTTTTCTCTCTTTTTCCATAGATTTTACCTTGAAGTTCAGGGCAATTTCTGTCTCTTTATACTTTCTGCGCTAATTACTCTTGCTCACTATCATCTTTCCCCCACAAGGGAGATTTAATTATGTATAGACATTTGTATGACTGTAATCCGCCTCTTATTGTGGTTTTGGTTACCCTTGGTTAACCAGAGTCAGGAAGCAGAAGATCCATTTTCTGATGTATCCTCCAAAGGTCATTATAGCGTCACACTATGTCAAAATGCCTATGTCATTCACTCCACTTCTCATCACGTAGGCATTTTATCACCTCACATCATCACAAGAAAGGTGAGTACAGTACAATAAGATATTTTGAGAGAGAGAGAGACAGAAGAGCACAGTCACATAACTTTTATTACAGTACATTGTTATAAATGTTCTATGCTATTACTACGTTTGTTATTAATCCCTTACTGTGCCTAATTTGTAAATGAAACTTTATCATGGGTATGCATATGCGGGGGGAAAAACACAGTATATATAGGGTTCAGTACTATCTGTGGCTTCAGACATCTACGGGGGGTGGATGTAGCTGCTGCAGAAAAGAGAGGACTACTATATATGCTGTCATTTCAATATTTTAAGCTTCTTGAATACAGAGATTCTATTCAACATTCATTGTTGTCTTTCAGAGTACAAAGTGCAAACAAATACATCATGGACACCCACTGATTCGTTTACTATTTTAGACTCACCAGTGGCTCCCAGCAGGGCAAGGAAGATGATGGTCTTCATGATTGCTCTCTGGATCTGGACTGGGGAGAGTGATGAACATTTCTCATCCACAACTATTTATACCTCCAGGTTTGATATCGACACCCATGGCCATGGGTGCCAGGAAAGTGATTTTACTGGAAACTCACAAGTCCAAAATTAGAATTCAATTCTGTGCCAAATTGAAGATAATTCAGCATCAGATTTAAACATTAGCTTTTGTCTACTTTTCCAGAAGTTTATGGGAATTGAGGTAATAATCCCACCTGGTGCAATGTGTTCCCCATAATAGAAAAGTAAGTTGGAGTAAGGGTCATCGATGGGGGCTATGGGTGTCCTGTTTCCAGACAAAAGTCTTAGGTACTTGGTTGTCTCAACTGTGAACTTTTATCTTGAGGACCATCTTGAACACTCCCCCCTTGGTGTTTAATTAACATTGGCTCTTTCACTATTATATAATTTTTTGTGGTATCTCTGGCCTTGGATATCCATGTTAACTTTCCATTATTAATAGGGACAACTTGTTTCCTTGAGAAAAGAAAAATTGTTCTGAATTGAAGCTATGATCGATCTAGACAGAAGAGTGAAAAAATCACTTACATTTACTAGAACTTACTATATACTTTACATATATAAGAACTTTGCATATATTAATTTAGTAATTCTCATTACAACCCTAGAAGGTACCTCTTACTATCCCCACTTTATGTATGGGAAAACTGAGGCACACAAAATTGCAGGAGACTTGACCAAAATCACATAGCAAGTACATGGTGGGGAAAGGCTTCCAACCCAGGAAATCTGGCTTCAGAGTCTGTGTGCTTAACTGCTGTACAACACTTCCCGCATAAGTTCGCCACATTCTGGACACGATGATAATGCAGAAATCTTGGCCAATGATAATAGAATTGAAATTTATGGAGTGCTTCCTATGTGTCAGGCACTGTGGATGGGATTTATATACATCAATTCATTCAATCCTTACCAACTGCTTCATAAGTGGTGTTCTAATTTTTACCATTTTATAGATGGGGAAGGTGAAGCTTAGAGAAATTACATGTTTTGCTCAAAGTTTTATACTCTTCAGTGCTCAACACAGGGTTCAAACTCAAGCAGCCTCATTTCAGGGGTCGTGTCCTCCACTGTGATGCCATAAACAGAATTAAGGAGAACAATCTGAACTCTACCAAATTAAGGGATGACTCTAGGGAGCAGATAGAATTCTTAGAATAATCTAAGAAATGTGTTCCTGGAGCAGTTGTCATAATTAATGAGGTATGGCAGAAGTATCCAGAATAAGTGAATCTCAGAAGAACTAACCTCTAACTACATATAACCAGAGTCTACTCCCACACATCTGAATGGCCTACCAGGATGTTTCTTCTGCTTTAGCAAATCATCCCTCCTGAAGTAGTTTGTTTCTTTTACATTTGAAATTTTTCTGATAAAAAGATGATTAACTAGAAGACAGAATTGACATTTGGGACCAGGTAATTCTGTGTTGTGGGGACTGCCCTGCACTCTGTAGGATATTTATTAGTGTCCCTGGTCTTAGTTACAAGTACCACTAGCCCCTCCTCAGAGTTGTGATAACCAAAATATCTCCAGACATTGCTAAATGTTCCCTTGGGGTCAAAATCATTCCCAGTTGGGAACAACCGATCTAAGGAAAAAAGATGGGCAAAGTAGCTTCTAAGGCCATAGCCATGGGAAAGTGCCTTGAATGTTAGGACAGTGTAGGCACTCATTAACTACTGAATGAATGACACATAAGGCAGGGGGTTGCCCTTCACTCTTCCCTAAAAATCAGGGAAACTATGGAAAGGGCCAGGCCCAGAATGAAGAAGGGAGAGCCTTCTCATCTTGCCCAATTATCTTCCATTCTGACACCTCATGTTGAAGTGTTAGATGTATAATTCTGTATCAACCCTAGAACTTCCTCTGAACCTCATCAGAGATCTTAGTCCATATGAAAAACACAACATTTTAGAGCAGAGTTTCCACAATAATTGGCTCACGTGCTGCTATATTTCAGTGAGTTCTCTCTTGTGCATTCTGGGCTTCATCATTTGGACCCCTTCTTCCTGGAAGGGGAAGCATGAGGGTCGCTAAATAAGGGGAATTATCTAGGATCAACTACAAATTCCCAAATAAACACTTGACACAAAGGAACATGTACCCCTCTGGGAGCAGTGTGGTGATTTTCAGTCAACTAAAGCAGTAGCAGGGATGTGGGGAAAACACCAGGTAGTTTCTGGACTTCAGTTATTCCCAAATAACGCCCCTACATGTTGCATGGAAATCACTGAACACAATGCCTGTAATGTAACTGACATTTTGATTTTTTTTTAAAGATTTTATTTATTTATTCATGAGAGAGAGAGAGAGAGAGGCAGAGGGAGAAGCAGGCTCCCCGCGGAGTAGGAAGCCCGATGCAGGACTCAATCCCAGGACCCTGGGATCATGACCTGAGCCGAAGGCAGACGCTTAACCGACTGAGCCACCCAGGCGTCCCGACATTTTGATTTTTAAATAAACTTTTTTCCTGAGCCTCTTAAGCAAAGATGTTGATATTTCACGGGTTGGGGAATTTTTATCTAATGTAAATTAAAATGAACCTATGCTATTTAATAATATAGCTCTTTAAATAACAATGGCCGTTTGGGTGCTGGTTGAAGACTGGTCATTTTAGTATATGTGCTGCCAAAGCAAGCACATGATGAAGACAGCTAGAGATGCACATTGCCTAGTATTAGGCCGAGGGCTGGACAAAATGAGAGTGGGAAACCCCAAGGGTCGCTGATGGTGGTGACTGCGCTGGCTGCTGGGTATGGAAGTGCTATGGAGCTGGGTAGATCTGGAGACTAAGGAAAAAAGAAAAGTACAGCAAGTGGAAAAGACTAGGAGAACGCTCCATGCCAAAGGCCAGGAGATTACCGATCAGTGTGAGGTGTTTCTGTACATAAACATCATGTCCGTCATTTACGTGGGTGAACAAACCTGAGGAAAATAATCCTTGCACCATTGTGTGTGAGCTCAGACCTACAAGATACCTTTTGCTTCTGAGATACTGTGAATCATTCTGCGAAGTTGGGCCCTGGAGAATTGGGTTGAAATTTCCCAAATTCAAGAGACACACTTTATGCATGCAAAACTTCTATCCTCAATAACATCGAGGAATTCTTATTTACAATTAACACTGGACATGCCACAGTGTGTGTGTGTGTGGGGGGGTGTCTGCTTCCTCAGTCACATCCATATGCTATGTGTGGGAATGCCCACATTCCTTTTGCCCTGCAGAAGGGGTTGGTACCTATACTTCTTTTCCTAACTTCAAACACGTGGTGGCCCAGAGGCACGTGTCTGTATTTAATGAATCTGTATTTGTTACCTCTTTTTCCCATGCACATGGCGTAGTGGCCTTGGTGGACTATTTAAACTTGTGCCTGAACTGGGGGCTGGCTGGGCTCCAGCAAATATGTTGACATTTATATTGGCAGAAGCAAGTGTCACTGGCCTCTGAAGGCAATTTTATGATCTTTTCTTTAAGGGAGTCTGTGTTTCCTTTTCCTTAGCTCCTTCAGCCACTTTCCTGGTTAATACAACGTGAATGACTGGGGCCCTTACTGGCTCTTTACCACTCCAACAGGAAGGGAAATTTTTAAAGAAGAATTCCTCTCCCTAGAAAGAGATTACTAAAAAACTGAAATAAGCCATCAGGGCAGCAAGACTATAAAAAGGAACAAGTTGCAAAGCATGTGCTTGTGTAATAACCTTGAGGCTAACCTGGCAGGCTATACTAAGCTGGATTTCTAATCATTGCCATTAGGCAGAAAATCAGTGTTGGCAAATAGAATGTGATTTCTTGGTAAAGTGAACCCTGGAACCAGACAGGTTTCCTTGAGAACACTGCTCAAGGATGGCATTGGCTTGAGGACATTTCTATTCTAGCTCCATGAAATTCTCTCCAGAAAATTGTATGCAGGGCTCAGCAAGTTTTTTCTGTAAAGAGCCCAAGAGTAAATGTTTTAGGCTCTGCAGGCAATGCAGTCTCTGTCACAACTGCCCTGCTTTTGCAGCATGAAAACAGGGCATGCTAGGTGGGGGCAGCTAAGTTCCAGGAAACCTTCATTTGCTAAAACAAGCTGCAGGTCCGATTTGTCCCCAGGTCGCAGTTTGTTGACCCTGCTCTAGAACATAAGGAAGGAACCATTTAAATGCCACATATCCAGACTTAAAATTGAATGGTGGTTCAGTTTCAATGATCAGGTGGGGCTTGAAATAAAACTAGTAATCTTAAGAGAACTAGCTCACTGTGACCTTTCCTTCAAGTAAAGATTTAGGGAGAAAGTAAGAAGTGGGAGATTGGGGATTTAGGGCTGGGATATCAGTGACAGAGAACAAGGCAGAACAAAGAAGAGAATCATAGAGACAGAAACTTGTACCAAAGTATGAGACACAATAAAATTCTGGGAAAGAATGTTTCGTCTGGCAACCAGAGTTCTGGCTTTCATTCTGTCACTAGCTTCTATTTGGGGGGTCTTTGCACATTAATATCCTCATGTATGAAATGAACACCCACAGAAAACCATGGGGAAATAGGAGAAGTTAACACGATCTTTAATTCACATAGAAGAGTTTTGTTAAAGTGTTAACACAACTAAATTATGTCGCTGTCAGAATTTGCTTCACAATGCTCCATCTTCCCCTTTGCAGCCAGATCCTATTTCTACCCCACCAGAGTAGGTGGAGAAGCAAACCTTATAAAAGAAAAATTAAGTTGTCACAGAAGCAGACAGGTGTGTATACCGGCCAAGTTATGGGTCTTCCTTCAGTCCCTTCATTGCGTGGTATGGTCCCCTGTGGCCCTTCCCGTTCATTCCCACCTCCTCGCCAACCACACAGTACATTCCAGCCCCAAGCCCTTCAGAAGGCTCACATCCCCATTTGTGTCCTAATATCTCCCCCTTACCAGTTGGTTTACAATGATTTGGGACTGTCTTTCTCTTTTGTTAGTACACTGTCCATGCCAAAGTGTCAGTCCAGCCCTTACTAACGCCCACCACATTCTGAGCCGTCACCCCATCACTGTGTCGCGTAGTTTGCCTCCATCCTCCTTCCCCCACTGGTGCCCCCACTTCCCTGACTTTGTGCTAGGCTGGTCTGGGCTTGCAGCAGCTCCGCTGTCTTCTCAATCTATTTCAATCTATTTCACATTATTTACTCTTTTCATTTTCTATTAAGTCACTGGAATAAAGAAAACACACACACACAAAAGGATCACAAAACTGTCATTGGACAAGAGATAGACCAAGAAAATTTTCTCTTAACTCCCATATATTCCTATTATATTAAGAAGGATTCATGGAGTGGAATAATTTTAAGAACTGTTTGCATGAAAGAAGGAAGGGAGGGAGGGAAGTTTCTAGATCTGAGGTCTGGCAGTGGTCTTATAAAAAATAAGATTTTTGATATAAAGCAAATATTCCTAGGTGATTTGTGCTAGGTGAACAGAGAGGAGCACTTTGGTTCCCTCAAGAAGCTAAAAGCACAGGGAAGGGTGTGACTTGGGTAGAATACTTGGCTAGCCCTCATTGGAGTCTGCCTATTTCCAGCCCATGGACAAACCTTTCTAAGCCCCAGGAAGGCCTCAAATGCATGTAGTCTCTTCAATGCTAACTTTCCTACTACAACCAAGAGAGTTCAAAGCTGACATGTCTTGGGGCTCCTACCCAGGTCTGAAGTCAAGAGTCCAGAGGAGAGGAGGCTGAGTGGGGCGGGGCCAGCAACAATAACCAGAGCATTTCTGTTAAACACTGGCTGCCCTCAGATCTCGATTCGCTAGGGACGGTTCTGGTTTATGTACACTGCCCTGATATAGTTACTAACTGCCACTTTTCACTCTTAAAAATGTCCCAATTAAAAAAAAAGTCCCAATTTGGTCAATAAATTAGATAGTTACCCTGGTTACACAGCAGGGTCTCATGTGATCACCAGAGCGAGGATTTGAGTCTGCGCCTGACTATGCGTGTCCCTTCCACTGCTCTCAGCTGTTCTTTTCCATTCCCCACGTTGTTCCGGGTGAGGTAGAGAGCCCCACATACTTGCTGCAGGATTTCTGACCTACACAGGAGACACAGAGCCTGGAAATTTAGTCTCTAGAACTGACTTGCTTCAATATTGAAGAGAAAAAAAAACACACACAACTTACCAGCCACCTCTAGGAACATGGAAAAGATGATGGTTTTCATGGTGTTTCTCCAGATGCACTTGTGATGGGAAGAATGAGGGGATCATCCTGTCTACACCGCCCTAACCAACCAATCTTATTTCTAGTCCAAGGTCTCTGGGCAATGGGTGGAGTGTGATAGGAGACACCCAGATACTCATCTGGAAGGGCCTCCATTTTTCAAGCATAGTAAATACTGTTCCTGAGTACAAAAAGGAGTATGGAATTTCCAGAAGTAGATTCCATATGGCTAAGAGCCACTCATGGGCTTCTTGATTTAAAAAGGTTTTACCCCAATAATGACACAAAGAGCACTGTACAATGGAACTCTGCACCAGTTGAAGAATAAAATACAAGCGATTTATATGGTTTATTCTCTCTGTATACATTCCACTTCTTTGATATTTTATAAACTAATTTCTTATGATTCACAATCTATCTTTCTAATACCAACTTCTCTCCTGAGTGTCTCTGAGTTCCAACCACTAATCCTGCTGCAGTGCAGGCCAACTTATCTAGAGCTGAGTCCATCATAGCTACTTCTTTTTTTTTATTTTTTTCTTGGAAATCATTGCTTTATTATTTATTCTATTTTATTTTATTTTTTTTGGTTTTATCTATTCAATTTATTTATTTAGTTAGTTGATACATACTGTAACTCTTACAAATTAAAAGTTAGGTACTAAGTGATGTGAGAGATAGAATATGTTTAAATGAGAATTATACTATCAGCTGCTTTATTTTATTTTTTATTTAAAATCAATTAATTAACATATAGTGTATTATTAGTTTCAGAGGTAGAGTTTAGTGATTCATCAGTTGCATATAACACCCAGTGCTCATTCATCACGTGCCCTCCTTAATGCCCATCAACCAGTTACCCCATCCCCCACCCACTTCCCCTCCAGCAACCTTCAGTTTGTTTCTAGAGTTAAGAGTCTGTTATGGTTTGTCTCCCTCTCTGATTTTGTCTTATTTTATTTTTCCTTCCCTTCCCCTACGTTCATCTGTTCTGTTTCTTAAATTCCACATATGTGTGAAATCATATGGTATTTGTCTTTGTCTGACTGACTTATTTCACTTAGCATAATACCCTCTAGTTCCATCCTCGTCATTGCAAATGGTAAGATTTCATTCTTTTTGATGGAAGTAATATTCCATTTTGTGTGTGTGTGTGTATACCACATCTTCTTTATGCATTCATCTGTTGATGGACATCTGGGCTCTTTCCATATTTTGGCTATTGTGGACATTGGCTATAAACATTGGGGTGCACATCATAGTTTCTTCTTCCTATTTTTCCCAAATCAGTGCAATGGAACTTCATCTACATGGTTAATCAAACTTGAAACATGGAAGTCACCCTTAACTTCTCCATCCACCTTACTCACCACCTATATTCAAATATCCAGTCTTAAAATTTGTACCCATCTGAAAGATCCTTGACTTGTCTTTGAAGATTCTTGACTTATCTTTCAAGTGAATCACTTGTGCCTTCGTCGGGACCACAGTCTACTGAAATAGCACTGTATGTACTTTCTTGTTTTTAGATTTACTCTCCTTCAGCCAATCCTCCATACCGCTTACCAGAGTGGTCTTGCTAAAATGTGAATGGACCCTGTCATTTTCCTGCTCAAAACCCTTTCGATAGTTCCATATTGATGTCAGGATACACTAGATTCCTGGGCACGGCATTGAAGCCTGTGTGCCTGGACATTCCATGCTGAAAATGCCTCTGTGCCTTCCCCACACCCTCACCTGCTGAAGTCCCACTCATTCTCCCAGTCTCTGATCAGGGAGAATCCTGAACCTCGCCTGCACTCTCCAGCTCCAATCAGGCCTTCTTGAGTTTTCTTGTTGGCCTTTATGTTTCTTTTATTACACTTACTTCCAATTATATATTAATTGTGTGAGTATTGTGATAAAGTGGGGGTGGGGGTTGGCACTGGAATGTTCTAGCCCAGCAATCCAGTAAACCTCTGGGTGGAAGCTTATCCGGAAAGGCTCATGCTGTTTTAGAGTTAAACAGAGGGCTAGAGATTAGTATTTCAGACTCCCACTTGATCCAGGTTTGGGGGATGAGGAAGTGAGAAGGTGAGTAGATGAAATGATTTAACCAAATAAAAACCAATTATATTTTAACCTTCCTAAAACATACACTAAAACTCTCCAAACTGGATGTTATCTGAAAACATATCCTATCATCCTATGAGTCTAGAAGCATTTCGAGAATGAGAACATCGCCTTACTCACAAATGCTCGCTGAACAAACTAGCATAGCCCTTGCTCTCCCTGCTCCACTCCACTCCCTCCAGAGGACGGGAGGCAGATGACCCAGAGGAGGTTAATGTGCTCCTCTGACCTCTAGGAGGAGCTGTGACTTCACTGAAATTCCCTAGGCTGGTCTGGGAGGAGAAGGGAGGGGAATGGGGAGCGGGGGGCCTAAGAAGGACGAGAATGCTCAGGCATCAGGGTTTGTTCCAGGGTCAGCTTGGAAGATGGTATATGGACAACCTAGACACTAAAATCCAGTCCACAGCCTCTATAGCACTGTGTCTACTACAGTCTCCGTGGTTCACGTCCATTAGGACTTTTTGTTACTCTCCTGTGCTTCTTCTGTATGTGTGGGCTCCATGTTCAGGCTCAGCACCCCAGATAGGGGAGATGCTCTCTGGGGGTACCGGTTGCAGTAGATTTCTCTCATAACCTCATCAGCGCCCAATGAGGGTGCTTTCTACCCAGTTAGCATTAAATTCCTATGTCTTAAAATGATGCACAACTGGGGAAAGGCTCTGTAAGCCAAGCAAGGTGGCCTCTCTGCGTTACATCAGGATGAAGCTTGAGTGGGATTGTCCTGGCTCCATGAGAGGCAGCGTGGGGAGACATCTGCCCAAAGGGAAGGAATGTGTGTTTGATCAGAGGCGGTGCTCTCAAGTGGAAAGAGGAAGGAAAGACTCAGTTATTCATTCAGGTGGGGGAAGAAGCTACTAGCAAAAAAACAAGTCTCTGAGGAACCTCCTTGAGGCAGCTGGGGGATAGACCTATTACTCTGCACCTGCCCCTGTACATTCGGTCCTGCCACACCAGTCCAAACCCAGCTCGGGGCGTGGGGGAGGAAAGAGGGAATGTGAGCTGCGGAACTGACAGGGGCAGTGACCTCACCAGCAAACCCTCTGTCAGGGCGGGGGGCCAGGAATCTAAGCAGAGAGACACCGAGTCCCTTCCGGTCAGACGCTACCATGGGCTGCAGGCTCCTCTGCTGGGTGGTCCTCTGTCTTCTGGGGGCAGGTAAGTCCTGGGAACAGGTGGGACATGTCTGTCTTCAGGCTTCTAGCTTTTTTCAGGGAACTGCATCCTAAAACTCTCTAAGTTTGGTTTCTTGCTCCCGCAGTCTCCATGGACACTGGAGTTACCCAGATACCAAAACATCTGGTAACAGGGACGGGGAGGACAGTGACCCTGGAGTGCAAACAAAATCTGGGACATAATGCTATGTACTTGTATAAGCAGAGCGCTCAGAAGCCGCCGAAGCTCATGTTTGCTTATAACGTTAACGACCTTCAAAATGAGACTGCCTCCAGTCGGTTCTCACTTCAACACCCAAATACCTCCAAGCTGGACCTTCACGTGAGCCCCGTGGAGCCCGAGGACTCCGCCGTGTATCTCTGTGCTAGCAGCAAAGACACAGCCCTGCACCCTCAACTTCTCCCTGTGCACAAACCTCCTGGGTCGAGCCAGGAAGCTGTGGGGGGCAACCAAGGCTCAGCTCAGCATTTCCTGGAGGACCCCGGACAGAGATCCCAGACCCTCCTGCTGCCTGTCAGGTCGCTGGATGCGGCAATGCTGAGTGCCCGGCACAGACACCCATGGCCTGGGGCCTGGCTCTGCCTCGGTACAGCCTGTGCCTGAGCTGAATGCGGGCCAGAGACGGTCCAGCTTCATTCTTCAGAGCAGCGTCCAGTCTGCAGGTGGCCCTTTCATGAGCCACTTTATACTCTGACCATAGCAGGGCTGACACGTCCCCCGCCAACAGATACATTCCTCTGACTTTTCCGTCCACCCATGGGAGACCCTGGACCTCAGCCCCAGGCCCAGCTCCGAACAGGCCCAGCTCTTTTCCAGAACACCTCCCTCCCTCTCCACCTGGCTCTGTCAGTTCCTACCACTGAAGACGATATTCCCTTATCAGGCCTGGATCACTGTTCTCCAGGTGACGGTTGGCTGCATGTACTGGGACTCAGCTCCACACAGCCTTCTCTTCCTCTTAGCCTTTGACACATTCAGGCCTGATTCTTTTTCCTTCTGTTGCTATAATCCTCATTCTTCAGGTCTTCACATCCTGTATTGTCAGCCACAGGATCCTCTGCCCTTGGATTGTTGCTGACCACAGACAGAGGGGAAGGCCCCCAGCCATTTCAGAGCAGGACTGTATCCTCGGGGCTGTCTGTACTGAACCCCGTATTTCCTGGCATTGCCCCTTGCAAAGGCCCTCCATCCTGCGCAGGCCATCAGACCCCAAGGGCTGAGCAGGGCCCTGTGTCCTGGGGAGTCACATGCCTGCACTGACAGGAATGCTCCCTCCTCTCTCCTCTAGGGGGCGCTTCAGGTACTGTGGGCACGCCTGAGCAAAGTTTCAGACCATAATACCACCAGCCAATGCAATTCATGTGGCAACTCTCCAATCTAGGGCCATCTTTTGAGTGTGGGGTTTCTCTTACCTGAGTGTGTCTCTTCCCTGTCAACTGGTTGAAAGATAAACACATCTGGATTCAGTACTGTTAATGCCTCTTCTATCATGAAATAAAACTAGCCTGCTGTAAAGTGGGTCTTTTGGCTTAAGGTTTCACAGGGATCCTCTAAACAAACACAAGTGTCCCCACAAGTCACACCCTACAGAGGACCAGAGGATAAGCGGGGGGGCCCTCCGAGGAGGTGTGTCACTCCAGACTCCGCAGATCCATGGTTTCTGAGCCTCTCTCCTCGGGAACCAAGGAGCCCCTGCTGTAGGGCTGTTCTGAGATTTGGGGAATCAGAGAAGGGACTTCTAGGCAAGGCCCAGGTCAGCTCTGAGATTTGGGGAATCAGAGAAGGGACTTCTAGGCAAGGCCCAGGTCAGCTCTGAGATTTGGGGAATCAGAGAAGGGACTTCTAGGCAAGGCCCAAGGGCCCAAGCCAGCTAAAGGACAGTAGGAGATCCAGCCTTTGGGAAATGGGTTTGAGACAGAAGTGTGTGTGCGTCTTCACCTGTTCTTCTCTTCCATAATCCAGCTGTCTTTCTCCAATTTCTCTTTTTCCGATTCAAGGCTAGCCCTCGAGCCCTAGCCCTGATCCAAGCCCCAAATCAGCAGACACCTTCTCTAAGCCACACAGGCAGCAAACAGGCCTTCGCTTCTACCCGTTCGGAGCCAGGGGACACTGGGTTGGGTACTTACATTCTCGTCCACTCTCCTTCCCTTCACTGGAATGTCCTGTCAGATTTCAGGTCTCCAGTCCTCACGTGGTCTCCTCTCCACACTGACGTTTGTAGGCTTATTTCTTCCTTTGGTCTCTTTATTCCCAGCGTTAAATCATCAGGCTCAGAACTGTGAGTCACAGAGTCAATGTCTCTGGACTGTAGGTCTCATGTGGCTGTTGAGGGGAGCACGGGTCCTGCCGGTCTGCTCAGGTCTTCATCCCTGGCCTTGGGGCCCAAAGCCCTTCTTCTCCAAGGGTCCTTCCATAGCCTCGATGTTTCGCTCGGGGCCTGTGGGCCTGCCGGCTGTAGTGCATGCAAGGGGCTGAACCTGGGGGCATCACGCGTCTACCGCAGTACCCAGGCTTCCGGCTCCCTCCCGTGGACGTGCTCCTGAACCTGTGGGTGCCGCCCAAGACAGTGACATCAAAGGTCTCCTCCCTGGACTACTAATGCCCAGCTGCCCCACTGGGAGAGGCCTCCCCTCCCCCTGCCCCTGCCACAGACAGTGGGCTCTTCTGCTGGGTGACCTTTGGTCTCCTGGGAGCAGATGAGCCCTGAGAGTGTGGGCACAGTCTTAGCCCACCCCCTTTATCTAAGGCCAGTTCTGAACTTCTGCCTTATTCTCTTTCTGGCCTCTGTCTCCTCCCACAGGACACATGGAACCTGGAGTCAGCCAAAGCCTTAGCCACCCTATCACAGTGGTGGGACAGAGCGTGGCTGAGGTGTGACCGCGTCTCTGGTCACGTGTACTTCTTCCAGTATCGATAGTCCCCAGAAAGGGGAATGGAGTTACTGATTTCCATCCATGACAAGGTTCCTTCAGAGAAGGCAGAGTTTTTGGGGAATCCATTCTCAGCTGAGATGCCTGCCTCACAGACCATACTCTCTCTGAAGCCCCAGGTTGCGCAGCTGGGGGACTCAGCCACAGCCTTGGAGGGATGCTTCCTGCCCTTGCACAAATTCGAGGCTTCTCTGCTCCAATCAGTAGTCCTTCCTGCCCAAGGGGTTGGGGCTGCAGCAGCTTCCCATGAGCAGAGGTCAGAAGTTAACTGTTTTGTTTTTTTTGTTTGTTTGTTTGTTTTTTAGGTAGGCTCCTCTCCCAGTGTGGAGCCCAATACGGGGCTTGAACTCACAACCCTGAGACCAAGACCTGAGCTGAGGGAGCCTAGATGGCCCAGTTCAACTCTTGATTCAGCTCAGGTCATGATCTCGGGGCTGTGAGATCAAATCCCACGTCAGGCTCCCTGCCTGCTGGGGAGTCTGCCTGCTTGAGATTCTCTCTCTCCCCCTCTCAAATAAATAAATAAAATATTAAAAAAAAAAAAAAAAAAACACAAAGACCTGAGCTGAGATCAAGAGCCCAATGCTCAACTGACTGAACCACCCAGGCACCCCAGAAGTTAACTTTAATTTGCAGAATAGGAAGTGTTGCATAGGGGTATCTGGACTGTGGTATTGAGGAAACATTGTCGAACACCACGGAATGTGGCTATGGCCCCCAAGGATGGGACAAGTACGGCCAAGTGAGTGACCAGACAAGCCTACAGAGGAACCTGTGAAGGACTGACTTTTCAGGAGATAAGACCCAAGGGTCCTTGAACAATCAGCTGAAGGGATGATGTGGGAGGGACTGAGGGACTTTATGAGGGAGATACTATATTTCTTATTAATAAGGCAGGTAGACTTCAAGTGTTCAATTAGAAAGACAAATTAGAATCATTGTTCGAGGCTAGTTGAGTATATCATATTGGTTATACACCTACTTATTCATCCATTTACTAATTCATTCATTTTCTCTTTGAACAGATGATATCCTACCCCAAGATATGGAAAGTATGGTTAGTGCACCGCATGGACCCCGTTGGTATCAGAGGAAGAATCAGTCCCAGGGTCAGCCTGCCCTAGTCAGGAGTCAGCCTGCCATGATCAGAGAACTCTCCTTCATGCCAGAAAGTGGCTGAGCCCTCTCAAAAGTCTGTGCTGGGGCTGCTAAGACAGAAACACCACGGAGAGAACATGCAAAATGCAGAGAAGATGTACATTCTCCTATTTTTAGGGTGCCCATGATTTATCACCCAAAGGGGAGCCCTTGGGGAGAGAAGGGGTGCTGTTATTACACTTGAGCAACAGACGTAAAGTGGGACATATGTTTACCCAGCCTGTGTCTCGTCCCTGGGACTCATCTCAGGGGCCTGAGCAGGAAAAGGATTTAATCTTGGGGAAAGAGCTGTAGGAGGGGAACAAGAGGAATGGTGCTGGGAGCAGTGGCTGTGTGGCCCAGGGGGGTCTTGCTGGGGGGGGTCTCCCTGCAAGGACGGCCCTGAGAACACCGTCCCTTAGTCCCCTGAGAACACCATCCCTTAGTCCCGAGGAACCTCTAAGGGCTGAGCACACTGGCGCCAGTGAGCATGCCCTGCACTGGTGGACACCAGGATGGTATATTGTGGCAAGCGGCCCTTCACTCCTCCAGTCCTGACCCCTGGTAACAGCAGACCAAACCCATTTTCCTGGTGGCTGGGAGGAAATACAGGTCCCTGGTGCAAGCCAGCAGATGGGAATCTCCGGGAGTACACCCTGATTGGGTTCAGCCTAAGGTGGAGGATGATTCTGGAACAATAGACGACCCTGGGGCTCCCTAGGGACATGCAGGGACTCGAGCCATGGTGCAAGGCTGCAATTTACTGTTCATATGTTAGGGCCCAGAATTAGTACCTTTCGGATATCCACAAATATTTGATCTTCTTTTGTAAGGTCAATTTAGGGAGCTCTGTGAATATCTGATAACATGTATATTTCATAAGTAATTTTAGAAAGAATTCTGTCTGGGTGGATACAAAAATATTAATGGTTGTTGACTCTGGATAGCGGGATACATTTTTTTATTACATGAAGTGAAATGGATAATAATAAATGTAAATTACATACATTCTGTCAAATGGAAAAACTAGCAACACCACCCCAGTCAAGATACAGATACGTCATCACCTCCTGGTGTTAAGTCCCCTTCTGATCAATACCCACGCCCCTGGGTAATCAATGCTCTGATGTCTATCATCAGAGATTAGATTTGCTTGTTCTTGAATTCCATGTAAATGGAATCATACACTTTTTTGTGACCAGCATCTTTCACCTAACAAACATATGCTTTTGTTAATCATCCTTATTATTATGTGTATAAGTAATTTGTTTTTTTTTTATTTGTTGTATTTTTTTATTGGGTGACTCTACTACACTTTGCATATCTATTTACATGTTGATGGACACTTAGGTTGTTTCTAGATTTGGGTTATTATGAATAGAGCTTCAAGAAGCAGCATTCTGGTACAAGACTTTGGTGTGGACATATACTTTTTTTTTAAATTTTATTTTATTATGTTATGTTAGTCACCATACAAATTAGTTTTTGATATAGTGTTCCATGCTTCATTGTTTTCGTATAACACCCAGTGCTCCATGCAGTATGTGCCCTCCTTAATACCCATCACCAGGCTAATCCCTCCCCACCCAACACCCTCCAGTTTGTTTCTCAGAGTCCATAGTCTCTCATGGTTCATCTCTCTCTCTGATTTCTCCCCCTTCATTTTTCCCTTCTGTCTCCTAATGTCCTCCAAGCTATTCCTTATGTTCCACAAATAAGTGAAACCACATAATAACTGACTTTCTCTGCTTGACTTATTTCACATAGCATAATCTCCTCCAGTCCCATCCATGTTGATATAAAAGTTGGGTATTCATCCTTTCTGCTGGCTGAGTAATATTCCATTGTATATATGGACCACATCTTCTTTATCCATTCATCTGTTGAAGGGCATCTCGGCTCTATCCACAGTTTGGCTATTGCAGACATTGCTGCAATGAACATTGGGGTGCATATGGCCCTTCTTCTCACTACATCAGTATACTTTTATTTCTCTTAGGTAAATAGTCATGGGATTGCTGGGTTGGATGGTAAACACTCATTTCACTTTATAAAGAGTGCCACACTCTTCCCACATGGTGACACCCTTTAGCCTTCTCATAGGAAATGTGAGTTCCAGTTGTTTCACTCGTTTGTGCTGGGAAAAAAAGTAGAATGTGGGGCAGGGAAATCAATATGGTGGTTCAAAGGAGTTGGGGCCAGTATTGCCCTCAGCTGGGAAGTACCACACAGGAACCGTGGAGGGCTCCAGGGACAATGAGGAAAAGATATTCAGGGAATTCCTGGAAACTTTCTTGTAATAGCTGACAATGTAAACACTTCCAGTTTATTAAGAGGAGACATTGTGCTTCCAGTGAGACACAGAAGCTGCAGGAAGGGGCAGAAAGGGCTGGGGGTTACATGGAGAGGGGGTTAGAAAGGCTTTATAATTGCATCAGGCAGATGGATTACTGATCTTTAGGCCACTACAAGAATACTGGTGTTAAAAAAACAAAATCAGCCAAGTGAATTTGAAGATCTAATTGGCTTTATTAAGCAATTTATGAATGGTGTAGTATCCCACCTAGCAAGTAGAGAGATGTTCCAAGGAGTTGTACAAAATGTAAGGTTGTTATAGAAGGAAGCATGGGGTGAGGAAGTTATCAGCAAGAGAAAGGAAAGCAGTATCTGTCCAGGATACCTTTTTTTTTTTTAATTTTAATTCCAGGGTAGTTAGTATAGTGTTATATTCGTTTCAGGTGCACAATATAGTGATTCAAAAGTTCTATCCATTTCTCAGTGCTCATCAAAATAAGTGGACTCCTAATCCCCTTCACCCATTTCACCCATCCCCTCACCCAGCTCCCCTCTGGCAACCATCTATTTGTTCTCTATAGTTAAGAGTCTGTTTCTTGCTTTGTTTTTCTCTCTCTCTCTCTTTTTCCCCCTTTGCTCATTTGTTTTGTTTCTTAAATTCCACATATGAGTGAGATCATATGGCATTTGCCTTTCTCTGACTGGCTTATTTTGCTTAGCATCATACTCTCTAGATCCATACATGTTGTTGCAAATGGCAAGATTTCATTCTGTTTTATGGCTGAGTGATATTCCATTGTATACATATCATATCTTCTTTACCCACTCATCTATCGATGGATAGACACTTGGGCTGCTTCCATAGTTTTGCTATTGTAAATAATGCTGCAATAATCATAGGGGTGCATGTATCCCTTTGAATTAGTGTTAGTGTTCTGCACAGCAAAGGAAACAACCAACAAAACTAAAAGGCAACTTACTGAGTGAAAGAAGATATTTGCAAATGACATACCTGATAAAAGACTAGTATCCAAAATATATAAAGAACTTATACAACTCAACACCAAAACAAAACACAACAAAACAAATAATCCAATTAAAACATGGGCAGAAGACAGGACACCTTCTTTGGGGGGCAAGGGAAAGCAGGGTTTTTATCATGCAGATGACCTCCCTCATGGGGATCAGGACATTTCAGAGACTGTTAAAGGGCACATTCCTGGGAGATGTTGAAACTTTAGTTAAGTCTTGGTTTGCTGTTCAGGGATAAATGACTCCATTTTGGGCTTGTTCCTCTTTTTAAGATTAATATGGCTTTCTGTAGGAGGTGGGAAGTCCCTCAAAACTGGAAAGAAAAGTAGACAGTGAGTGAGTTTGAAGGAGCCTACTGGATTCCCAGGGGAAGCATATACAGAGGAGTTACCCTCAAAGAAACATTAGAGAAACTAGGGTGTGAGTCTTTTCCCTGGACCCAGTTCCACTGAGCAATGCCCTACTGTAGAAAAAAGAAAGAAAGGAAGAATGACTGATTTTGAGCCAAATAAGAGGAGATTCTGGGCTTTAAAAACCTGTAAGAAGATTGGCATCCCAGGAAGACCTGGCTATTGGCTGGTGAAGAGGCTCAGATTATCAGCTCTTCCCTAAGAACACCAGAGTATTCAGCTGGGGGATATGCCCTCACTCCCTGACCTGCCATGGCTACCAGGTTTCTCAGTTTTGTGGCCTTTTGTCTCTTGGGAGCAGGTAAGTCCAGGAAACAGAAGAAACTCTCGACAGGGCTTTTCAATTCCAGATCCTGGACATTCCTTCATTAAGACAACTGTTGTTTCCCTGTATCTACCTTAGCTTACATATCCTTCTCTGATGGAACCCACGGATGCTCAGATACCAAGATCCCTATCATAGAAATGGAAAAGAAGCTGATCTTTGAACGTTCTTAGAAAACTAACCATTTTGCAAAGTACTGCTATCAACAAGACCATGGACTAAACTCCAAGTCTGATTCATTAGTCAGATAGTGATGAACTTATGGCCAAAAGAGGTGTGCTTGAAGTGTATACCTCTCAAAAACATACAGAGAATTTCCCCTTGACTCTGAGGTCGACTAGCACCAACCAGACCTCTCTGTACTTCTGTGCCAGTCTGTGATTCCACAAGACTGCATGGCCATAGCCACTCAGCTCAGAAAGAACAGGTGGCCTCTCGCTCATGAGGCCCCTGCCCTAACCAGGAGGAAGCCCAGGAGCCCTTTCTGGGCCCCTCTCACCCACCAGCTGCAAATTTGAAATAAGCCTCTTGTTGAATTTCAGTTGGTGCTCTTTACTCCTTGTGAAACCATTCTCCAGGTGAGCCGTGAGATTATCAAGGGTTAGCGCATGCCCTCTGCTCACTTCATAAAGACTTGTCTCCAAGGCATAATCCGACTCACCTGATCCATACTCACAGCCTCTAGTGATGCCAAGGCTAGAATATTGTTCTTCTAATGTCCAGTCTGTGTGAGGAAAGAAGGTCTCGTCTTCAAGTACAGTGGTTCCTCAATGAGTAGATTTTATAGATGAAGACTACTTGCCCAAATTTTGGAGACCAGTGTTGACTTGAGACTTGAGATTAGAAAAGTAGTACTTTTTAAAATAACAACCACAGTAGGGGCGCCTGGGTGGCTCAGTCGTTGAGCGTCTGCCTTCGGCTCAGGTCATGATCCCAGGGTCCTGGGATCGAGCCCCGCATCGGGCTCCCTGCTCGGTGGGAAGCCTGCTTCTCCCTCTCCCGCTCCCCCTGCTTGTGTTCCCTCTCTCGCTGTGTCTCTCTCTGTCAAATAAAATCTTAAAAAAAAAAAAAAAAAAAACAACCACAGTAAAAATAAAAGAGGACCTCACTATGCATTCCCATTCATTTCAAAAATTCAAGAACATCATACCCAGTAGCATGGTTAACACTGAAGGGAGAACAGAACAGAGAAGAAGAGCAAGTGTTGATGAGGTGGTAAAGATATGGGACTCCTTTTGCACTGCTGAGGGGAATATAAAATAACACAGCAACCGCAGAAAATAGTATGGCAGGTAGAGGGGTGGTTCCCGGGCTGGGGTGGGGGAGGGGATGGGAGTTAGTGTTTAATGGATACAGAGTTTCAGATGGGGAAGATGAAGAGTTCTAGAGAGGGATGGCAGTGATGGTGGCTCCAGAATGTGAATGTAGTTAATGCCACTGCCCTGTAGACTTGAAAATGGTAAGTTTTATATTATACACATTTAATCACAACATTAAGGTTAAAGACCGTGTAAGTGAAAACTTAGAAAAGACTATCTATGAATAAAGATGAGTTCCACTCAAGAAAGGATTGGCTAACCATAATTTTGAATGTAGGAAAACTAAGATTTTAGTATCTTAATAGCATCCACCCCATTTCTTAGGGAGGAGAATATTGTTGTGGGAATATTTTAATGTAACTGCTGGAAATGGAAGGAAAATGGCAATGGCATTTTCTATATAATGCAGGCAGAAGAACTTGAGACCCTGGAAAGTCTTGGAAGGGGCCATCGTGATTAAGGATGGGAGAGAAAGGGAGAGAAAGGGCAAAGATCTGCCTTTTGCACCGTACGACTCCTTTGTAGGATGTCCCAAATCTTCAGGAGATTCTACGACATTCTCCAGTTATTGATGTGCATGATTTTGTTGATGGAATAAAAAAAGGCTTCATGGCCAGGTGAAGTGGCAGGGTTAGAGAAGACCAGAAGAAAACAATTGTCCATGGGAGTGGTCAGAAATCTCGGGAAGGGCTTTGGATTTCCACAGTTTTGAAAGCTCTAGGAAATTCCACCTAGTTTTTGCAGAAGAGAGAATTTCCCAGGTCTTGTCTGGATTATAAATTTATTAGTTGAAGTCTTGTTTTTATGAAAATAAGGCGGGGGTAAGCCCCTGAGAATAAGTCATTATTTTAAGAAAATAATAATTATATTAGCTCCTAGTGGACAAAAAGTCTTAGTGTTTATAGGAGGCATTGGCTTCTCTTATCTTATTTATCTTATCTTCAGATGACATGAACATTCTTCCCGGTAATAAAACACCTGGAAATGTCAATGTAAAATATGCCAGGTATGTTACTGTTAAGATCTTCAATAATTTGGTCCTATGCATTCTTATGTGCTAGACATCTTTTACCTTTTTGTTTATATTGCAGATCTTCATTATTTGTCATGCTTGTTTTAAATTCTCGGTTCATATGGTTCAATAACTTACATTCTGGAGATATATATTGTCCAGTTGGTTATCTTTCTTTTGGAATCCAGCCCAAAATGGCTTCAGTCCTTCCAGAATATTCTCTTGGTTTTTGGTTAGTCTCTAGTATTCATATTTGCTTCTTGCCTCATAAGGTTCCCCTGGGAAAAAAGACAGGAAATGATGCTAGTTTGCAATCTTAATAGTATCCAGAAACCAATCTTTATACTATCAGCTGGGCTCCTCTTGTCTGAAATAGAATGACTATTTATCATAGGGTCTCAGGCACCTCTAAAGCAATCTTACATATTTGTAAGATTTATATTTATATTTACAATTAAGAATTGATTGGCAATCCAGAAATTTTATCTAATTGAATTAAAAAAAAAAAACAAAAACCCAGGCATTCCTTAAAGCAGAGAAATGTATTTTCTTAGTGTGACGTATGCTGATAGTTTATATTTCTATGTATTTGTGTAGAAGTTTCTCCTTATCTACCATCAGAAACTCCGTAAAACACATCAGCTGCTGTTATAAAAGATTTTAATGAGTTATATATGCACAAAATTCATAAAGAAAGTATTCAGTTAAAGAACACTGCCATCTGGGCTTGAGATAATTTTATCTGGTTCATACCCATGGAGATTCATTCCAGGTGGAATTTTCCTCCTCTGGGCGGCATCTTAAAGGGGGTCACTGATCATAGCTCATTGGCAGTGGTATTTGATGAGGTTGTTTGCCTTTGGATTTTGAAAGTCAAGAAATAGATTATATTAGAATACCTATATTCACTCTATAAATTGCACTATTTGAAATTTAATAGCACTTAAATCAAATGTAAATATTTAAAGAAATTTTCATTGGCAGTAAACAAAGTCAGAAGTAGCAATTGGGTGGGAAGTTAACTGGTTTAGGAATTAAAATCCTTCTCAGATTCTGTTTTCCCAAATTCCTCTGTTTTTTATTTTATTTTATTTTATTTTATTTTATTTTATTTTATTTTATTTTTTACCTTACATTAATCCAGACTGACTTCTCCTTCTTAGCATTCTGTACAGAGGGTTAGAATATTTTATGTCCTACATGAACACTGAAGAAAGCTTAAAGAAATTTAATCACATACACATACGCTCTCCTATATGGGGAATGGGCATTCTATTACCAGTGAACAGAGGCAAAAAGAAGGTTTTTAAAAGAGAGAGAAACAAATTCTCTAGGGGCACCTGGCTGGCTCAGTCGGTGGAGTGAGAGACTCCTTGATCTTGGGGTTGTGGGTTCCAGCCCTACGTTGGGTGTAGAGATTACTTAAAAATAAAATCTTAAAAAAAAAAGAAAAATTCTCTAGCAGTAGGGTAACAGTGAGTATTATTTTCCTTATTTGGGGTGAGCTGATTAGCAGGCGCCTTGCAAATAGACCTGTCTGAATGGTCTGCCCTGAGCAAGCTGTCTGGGGTTATCAGAACAAAAACAACTTCAGTTAATTATGAGTCACCCAAAACTCCTTGGGAGTCCATCTGCAATAAGAAAGAAAGGCTGTCTCTCTCTGTAATCTCTGCCAGGGTTCTCCTTAAGCAACCTAGGCTAGGTTGACTCAGAATTTTTTCCAAAGCAAAACATTTCCTCCAGTCACCTTTATTTTTATTACCATGAAGCTAGGGCTATCTTTTGTCGTGTGTGTGTGTGTGTGTGTGTGTGCCTTCTGGGTGGTGGGGAGAAGAAAACAAAAATAGTGCAATAGGCAAACGGTGAAAGGGGGAAAGAGTTCCCCATTTAAACACACTCCAGGACTCTCCCATCACTGCAAAGGCAAAATCTTGATTCCTGCCCAATGGGCCACAAGGGGGCACTGTGGAACTGCGGAGCTCCCAAAGCTGCTGGGGCAGAGCAAGGAGCCAGAGCCAGCCAGCTCTCTGGGACCGGCAGGGTTAAGGAACAGCTTTGTTTGGTGCTTTTATCCACTTTGAGGCTTAAGGCTATAAACACTAATTTACAGTGGTGCTGTCCCATCAGAGTTCCAGAACTTGAGCTCTGCAGTGATTAGGGAGTCTCTGAGCTTTGCAAGGGGAAACGAGGGGTGATGCTGGAAGGGGGCAGACAACTTGCCTTGGGCAAGGACCGACCTGCCTCAAAGGAAAAGCAAAGGAGGGGGCGCCTGGGTGGCTCAGTTGGTTAAGGGACTGCCTTTGGCTCAGGTCATGATCCTGGAGTCCTGGGATCGAGTCCCACATCAGGCTCCCTGCTCAGCAGGCAGTCTGCTTCTCCCTCTGACCCTCCCCCCTCTCATGTGCTCTCTCTCTCTCTCTCAAATAAATAAAATCTTAAAAAAAAAAAAAAAAAAAGAGCAAAGGAGCTGTGGGACCGGGCATGTGGCCTAAACCCAGCTAGTCTAGACCATCCCAGCCCCGCCCTACGTGTTACCTAAGAAGCTTTGCAGGACAAAGCAGGACTCCTGGATCAGGCTAGCCAGGGAGCCGGCAAGGGAGGCCAGGCTCATGGGACAGGAAAGACAGTGACATCAGAGCAGTGACATTATTGTTTAAACTCCAGAGAAGGGATGCCCAGATCCTCAGCTCTCAGAAGACCAGAACTCGGAGCAGGAAGAAACCTGTCCAGTTCTGCCCCACCTGCCATGGGCTGCAAGTTCCTCTGCTGTGGGGACCTTGGTCTCCTGGGACCAAGTATATCCTTGAAACAGGTGGGACATCTCTGTTCTAAGCCTGACAGGCACTTGAATCTGTGACACCACTGGGCTCCCTCTCGTGTTCTTTCCCCAGCCCCTGTGTTCTTCCCTTCCAAGCCCAGTGGATTCTGGAGTCACCCAAACACCAAGACACCTGATCAAAGCAGGAGGACAGCAAGCGACACTGAGACATTCCCCTATCTCTGGGCAGCCCAGTGTATGTTGAGTCCAACAGGCCCTAGGGCAGAGCCCCAGCTCTTCTTTGCATATGAGGATGAGTTACAGAGAGCAACAGGATACTTCCTTTGGATTAATTCTCAATGCAGCAGTTGAGTGACTCAGCTGCACCAGAACTTCCCGGAGCCTTGGGCTTGGCCATGTATCTCTGCGCCAACAGCCTGGCACAGCCCTGCGGGGTCACCAGCGTCCCGTGCATAAACCTCCCAGCCCCAGCATGGAGCAACCTCAGGGCTGATGGATCTGCGAGAATGAGGGACTCAGCGGAAAGAGAAATGGTTCAGGGCCCTGCCGGTTGTGGCCTCTGGCTCTTCTGCCACTCAGGGCAGGGACAACAGGACAACAAGCTCTGTTCAGAGGATGGTGCCACATCCAGAGGTTCACTCCAAAATTATCTTCCCTGCCTGGCACTCGATGCTGCAAGCATAAAGGAAAAATTTACAGTTTCATAGCTGGCACCCTCTTTTCCGGGAGGGAGAGTTCCTTTGGGGATCAAAATTGTTTAATAAATATGTAGCTAGAAGGGAAAATCACAGAAATTTGTTTTATATGATACAGAGAGAAAAAATTGAGATTTTAGGGAAGTCTAGAAGAGAAAATATGATTAAAGATGGTTGAGAATAGAGATAGAGCTACAAAATTATTAAAAACTATTGGATTTATCGTGTAATCTCTTTTCTCACTCTGCTCAAAATCTTCAATACCCAGAAAACACAAAGCAATGCAACCGCATCACCCCGTGCGGGTCCCAGGCATGGACAGGTTCATGGCTGAGAACCCTGGAGCTGATTCTGACCTCTCCCTTCTGGACTTCTCATCCCAGGCTGGCCTCCCCACACAGATACAGGCATGCCTCCCCTGATCACAAATAGGCAAAGGCTCTCCCGTTTCCCCCAAGAGCAGTTCCGCTTCCCCAGAATAGCTTCTCACATGTCATCGCCCAGATGCTATTAGCTTCAAAGCATGGCTTCCTGGTAGTCTTCTGGATGCCTCGTACTCTGTGACCAGACCACTCTTTGAAACACGGCCCAAAACATCGAAGCCTTTCAAATCCTCTGCATCTGCTCTTGCTATTCTCATGGTCTAGAAGGCCCTTCCCTGTTGCCCGAACATGGCCAGATACTAGTCATCTTGCAGGGACTGGCTCAGCCATTGCTTCTCGCCCAGACATTCCACGGCACTGTTCTATTGGTCTGCTCAGACTGCTATAACAAAATGCCACAGACTGGGGGGCTCAAACAATAGACATTTATTTTCTCACGGTTCTGGAGGTTGGGAAGTCCAAGATCACGGGGCCGTCCAGTTAGTTTCTGGGGAGTTCTCTATTCCTGGCTTGTGGACAATAGCCTTCTCACTCTGTGCTTACCTGAGGACAAAGAGATCTCTGGTGTCTCTTCCTCTTCTTATAAGGACATCAGTCCTCTTGGCTTAGGGTCCCACACTTGTTACCTCATTTAACCCAACTGCATCCCTAGAGACCCCATCTCCAGATACACTCACACTGGGGGTTACAATCACATTCAACGTGTGAATTTGGAGGGCACAATTCAGTTCATAACAAAAATGAGAGTAATAATATCTATTGGCATCACTCAGAGTACTCCAGAGAAAGAGAACAGATTACACACACACACACACACACACACTCACGTAATTATATATGTATATAATTCATGTATTATAGAGAATCAGCTCACACAGTTGTGGAGGCCGGTAAGTCCAACATCTGTAAGCTGGGCCGGTGGTGCTGGAGACCCAGGGAGAGCCGATGTTCAAGTTCAAAGGTTAAGCAGGGAGAGCCTATGTTCAAGTTCAAAGGCCGTTAAGCAGGAAGAGCTGGTGTTCCAGTTTGATCCGCTGGACAATTCTCTCTTACCTGGGGCAGAATCCATCTTTTTGTTCTATTCAGGTCTTCAAATGATTGGATAAGGCCCACCTACATTATGGAAGGCAATCTGTTTTACTCTATTGATCAAAAGGTTATTCTCATCTATGTTAAAATCCACTTATTTAAATGTTAATCACATCCAAAAACACCCTCTCAGGAATACCCAGAATGGTGTTTAACCATATATCTGGGGACCCTGTGACCCCGTCAAGTTAACACATAAAATTAGCCATCATACCAACTTCCAGGGTTGTGTAAAAATTTAGTAAGCTTAAAGTACCTACCAAGCACATAGCAAGAATCTGGATATCTTGATTCCTTTTGCTAATTTCTGACAGCTCTTTCCACCATTTCCTATGTATAAAGGTAGATATAGACACATTTTACCTAAAACTCCTATAGTTGTCACAGAGATGGAAATATTTATGCCTGATTATTCATTATGAAATTAACTAGAGCACATAACATCCCTTCTCAGGCATTTTAACATCAACTTTATTGACATATGAATTATATGCAATAAGCATTACACACTTTAAATGATCAGATCAATGGTTTTTTGGCGATTTATATTGTACACCCATGTAACACCCCCCCCACTAAGCTATAGAATATTTCTATCACCCAGAAAGTTCCCTCATGCCCCTTTGCAACACCTGTCTCCATCCCTGACAAACTAATGATATGATTTCTATTGCTATAGATTAGTTTTGCTCAGGCATCTTTTTAATGGACATTTAAAGTCTCTACCCAGGGGTGCCTGGGTGGTTCCATCAGTTAGGTGTCTGCCTTCAGCTCAGGTCATGATCCTGGTGTCTTGAGATCGAGCCCCAGGTGGGCTCCCTGCTCAGTGGGGAGTCTGCTTCTCCCTCTCCCTAACCTCCCCCCACCCAGGGCCACCGCTGGTGCTCTCTCTCTCTCTCTCAAATAAATAAATAAAATCTGAAAAAAATATAAAGTCTCTACCCATTAAAATAATTCCTCTTTAGTACACAGCTAAATGTATTTAAGAGAGGGAGGTGCTTCTGGAAAGTTTTGTGGTTAAGGAGTGCTTGAAATCATTCGAGATACCTGATCCATGTTAGGGACAATTCTATCTGCAGATAGATGGTTTGATAAAATGATCATTGAAAGCTCTTTCTAGCTGCTTGAAGCTGTTTCTCTAAAATTTACTTACTCATTTTAATTTGTTTCTTTTCTCCTGAACCCATTCATTCAAATTATTTTATAATGAACTTTGACAAAAAGTCATCCTCTCCAATTTGTAATATAATTTGTAACATAATTTGAAATTATGTTGTGTTCGTATCAGATGCATATGTAGCTGGGCTTCATGTTCACACATGGCGTGCTGGGGCTGAGCAGACCACAGGCAATGGTGACGTCATTAATAGATCATTCCATGTTGGGAGAAGGATTCCCTTTGCCTGGATCCTGTGTCAAACCCTCAGAAATGAGCCTTGACCTGGAAAATCCCCCTTTCTCTTCTGGCCTCCCCTGTCACCATTCTCCTGCATTGTGTGTTCTTCTGTCTCCTGGACCAGTGAAGTCCCAGGCACAGGTGTGAAACCCACTCCTGGGCCTGCCAAGCCCCAAGTCAAGGCTTGACCTTGTGGTTATAACATCAGGCTCCCCTTTGGTTCCAGCTTTAGTTTCTATGTCCTCTCCTGGGCCCCAGAGATACGGATTCACCGAACCCCCAGATGTGTGGTCATGTTAAAGGGAGACCAGCACAGCAGGAGGTGACAACAGATATGAGACACAAAGTCATGTACCCATGATTTGCAAATATTTGCAAATATTATTAAGAATTTGAAGATCACAACAGCAGAACACTGAAGCTGGCATGGGGTCCTTCTAAGCGGGGTCTGGGGGCAATAAGATACAGTTTCTGAGCTTCGTTGTCTTTATTACTTAATTAATGACAGTCATTCTTCACAAGAAGATATTCCCCCATGGAATGGATGTCACAAAACAAAACCAAACAAAACACAAGCCAGAACATTTTGCACTTACCCTGGAGCCTCCACCTCTCCACAGTCCCTCACAAATCTGAATGCCTTTGTGCCGATGGCCTGCGCGGAGCCGACATCATCTTCCACAGAGAAAGGTCAATCCCAGGCATGAGGTGTTTCTGCTTGTCGCTGTCTCACCCCAAACGTGGGAAACAAGAGCTCTGGTGAGCACAAAGGTGCTCTGGCTACATTTGGCAGGTGTCCCGTTAGTGAATTGATAAGAAACAGAAGAAAACAGCTCCTCAAGAGTTGATGAGCCTGCCCTTGAGGTTTAGAAACCAGGTACCAGGAGAATCGTAGCTGGAAGGATGTTAACAGGATGATGGTCAATGAAGCAAAGTGGAAATGGATACTTGAAGGAGTATTTGGGACACACGAGTCATAAAAGGCATCAGGAAGCTCTAAGGACTTTTCCCCAATTCAAAACTACAGAGATATGCAGAGACACAAAACCAGTGCATTGATGAAGAATTAGGTCACAGGAATAAAATGTACATAAGGTTGCATATTGTTTTACAAAAAGGTGAAGATTGACTCGTAAGACTTGTGTCAATTCAGACAAGTCCTTTCTTCCCATCCTAAGCTGTTCGCTTGTACATTGATGTTTCTATTTGACCCGCTGGGGAAGGGGTGTGGCTCTGGGGCCCAGGCAGGAAGAGTGACATCTCAGAATGACTCCCTGGAGAGCCCCCTTCCAGGCTCATCAGCCCACAGACCCAGAAGACCCCTCTGTCAGCCCTTCCCCTGCCATGAGCGTCAGCCGCCTGTATTGCGTGGCCTTTTGTCTTCTGCAGGCAGGCAAGTCCTGGGCGGGGTCCCTTTCCTGGGTGAAAATCTCAAGGTCCCAGCGCTAAGCCTTTCCGTTGTGTCCTTCTCCACAGGGCCGCTGAATGCTGGCATCACTCAGACCCCCAAATTCCAGGTCCTGGGGACAGGACAGAGCGTGACACTGGAATGTGACCAGGATACGAACCACAACTTTATGTACTGGTATCGACAAGACCGTGGACATGGGCTGAGGCTGATGCATTACTCAGTCAGTGCTCGTACCTCTGAGAAAGGAGCAGTCCCGGATGGATACAGTGCCTCTAGGTCAAATACAAAGAACTTCCTTCTCAAGCTGCTGTCCACAACCCCCTCCCAGACACCCACGTACTTCTGTGCCAGCAGTGTTTCCACAGTGTTACACAGCTGCCTCCTCTCTGCACAGAAAAGGTAGGGGGAGGCCCGGCGCCCCGGGAATCAGCGGAGCCCTCTGCGCATACCCAGCCCCAGGGGCCGGGAAGCCCCGGAGCCCGGAGTGGCCGGTGCACGCAGTGTGAACCTCAGTGGGTGCTGAGACCCGACTCCAGGGCACTCTCAGCCTGGCCTGGACCTGCCCGGGTGTCAGGTGACTATGTCTCCACCTTTGCTCTGTCTGTGCTCTGCAGCTGCCTCTGTAGCTGGGACGGTGCTTGGCTAAACAATACCATGTAATATTCACAGTGTATTGTTAAATCAGATACAGCTACACCCTCTCGTCTCTCCCTGGCACCTCGGCAGCCGCAACTCTCTCTAATGCCCTGGTACGGACTCTGCTCCTGTCAACCTTTCCCATCGGGGCAGTCCCCCCACAAAGCCCTGCCGGGTCTGTCCTCTCCCCACCTCTGGGCCTATATTGCACAGCTTGCTGGCCCTCTCTGTTCTGGCCACGCTGCCAGGCTCTCATCTCTGCCATGTCCCTTTCCATCTCAGGGAAGTCCAAGACTATTTCCTTGCACTGGACATGGACTCTTCCTTTTCGTGATGGCTGACTCCCACTCATGCTCAAGTTCAAGGTCCCCCTGGATGGCCAGCCACTTCTGGGTACACCTGTTTCCCAAGTGAATGGTGGACACATTTGACATGTCTCTGTTCTAGATTTTCCAGATCCTGACTGCAGACTTTTCTCGCAATCAGTTTTTAAGTGCTGGTATCATAAAGACCACCTTCTCTGACAATACATTGAAGACAAAAATAAAAAACAAAAAGTAACCTTTATTAAAAAAAAAAACCCACACAACTCATATTTAGAAATGTAAAAACATAATTCTAAATAAATCCTGAGATTTCACCAGAAATCTAAATAGGAATTTTAAAATGTTTAGAAACAAGAGATACTGAGAATACGAAGGTTGTATTTAGGAGGAAATTTATAAATGCAAAAGACTTAAGAGTTCAAAAAGTAATAATCTAAGTATCAAGCTGAGGACATAGGACGAGTATAGAATAATTTCCCCCCAAAAGTAAAAGAAGTAAAATCATAAAGATAATGAACAAAATTAGGCAAAACGAAAAGCAAAATACATTAATGAGACTCAACAATGACAGACACTATTTTGGAAACTAATAAAATGAACACTGTAAGCAGGACTGATGAGGAAAGAAGGGCGGTAAAAATAACATTAAAGATCAAAAAGAAAGGGTAGATGAAAATAGAACAGAGCTCAAACTGTAAAAGAACACTATGAAAATTGTCATTAAATTAGAAAGAAATGAGGATGTATGAAATAGTAATGTAACCTAATCAATAGCTAATGTCTACCCACCTCCCAAAACACCAGGCACGGATAGTTTTACAATTGAATTTTACCAAATGGTCAAATAATTAATAATTTCAATTTCATACAAAATATTCTAGAGAATAGAAAAAGGAAGCTCTCCAACACATTGAATGAGCTATGATAAACTCGAGCAGAGCCCTGTGTCCTAGGACCAGAGCCCTAGTCAGGGAAGTAGAGATGCCTGGTGCTGGCCTGTCCCTACCGTAGGTTCCATTTTATACACACTTATTCTTTGTATCTTGGAAGCAATTCCAGGCACATGGAAAGATATTTTATCCCTGAGTCCACTTTGCTTAGACTGCAGTCATTTCCCAAGTAGATCTGTAGGACTGTCCCCTTCACCCACAGGCTCCAGGGACAGAATTACCCAGACCCCCTGACACCCAGTCACAAGAATGAGATGAGCAGTAACAGTTGGGGTGAGAACAGTGAAACCGTGAAGCAGAGCCTTCTGACAACGTTCCAACAAGCCAGCAAAACATTTTACTGCGTACATTTGAGTGGCCTCCCTAGTTAGGGGGTACTCAGCTGTGTTTGCTGGGCAAGCAGCGGAGACCCAGAGCCACAAACATCCTCCCTGGCCCCAGCACCTTGCTCCCACCCACCCAGTCCTCTCTGCTCCCGTTCTCTCTCGGAAGCAAAGGATGCTTGTAACTCCAGTCAACCCACTGATAAAAGTGGCCAGACATTAATGGCTAGAGAAGAATGAGAAGCTCTGCTCACAGTCAAAGGGAGAATTAAACTAACTATAACACAGCATCTTAGGTTTCCAGGAGAGTTAAGTTTATTATTCCGCGTTACACACCAGTATTTTGAAAGTCAACGAGGTTGAGTCTTCTTCCATAAATAAGCTAGAAGGAACCTAGTGTGTAATGCCTGGTGATGTATTCTCGTGTGAGGCTCTGCTATGGGCTGTGGAGACATAATATTGCACAGAGACCAGTGAACACAGAGAGAACACAGGTCTTTGACCCGCAGAAGGAAGAGGAGCTCCCAGCTCAGATAGTTTCCCAGGGCATCATTTCATCCCTGTATCTCCCAATACATCAGTGCATTCAAGAGACTTCTAGGGTAAAATTGAGCCACACACCCCACCCCCCTGCCACCCCAGTGCCTGCCCTTGCCTAAGAAATGGATAATGTTGAGCGTGTGTCACTGGGACAAGGGAGGGGATGGTGACAGAATAGCTGAGATCCTGACTTGCAGATGAGACAACGAATTCTCCCTTTGGTCCCTTGTATTAAAGGTGCTATTGACACATTTCAGTGATGATGCCCAGCAGACAGGGGAGATGCGTGAAGAAGAAGGTAACACACAGTGTGGGGCCACTGCCTCCCGATGGCACTGGACCTGAAAGGGACAACCCATGAATCAAGTTTGTTAAGAAAGGAACTTATAAATATTTAAAGTAGTCATCCAAGTATGTTGTAACATAAATCATGTCCCCTGGGGTCGGGGGGATTGATAGAGGTGGTGACGTCACTATGAGAACTGCCTTGTAGGGATGAGGGACCGCCCTCCTCCTCTGCTCATGCTCACGAGAACCTCCATCTGGTGAACAGCCCAGCCCAGCCCAGCCCTGACTCCACCATGGACCCCAGGCTCCTCTGCTGTGTGACCCTCTGTCTCCCGGGGGAAGGTGAGTCTTCGGAACACCGAGCAGTTTCAGTGAATGCGTGTGTGTGAGTGTGAGCAACGATTATGTGCCATGAGTACGATCCATTGCCTCCATACTGTGCCCGACTTCTGTCTCCACAGGTCACCAGGAGCCAGAGTCTCCCAGTTCCCCAGGCACCGGATCACAAAGAGGGGCCAGGATGTAGCTCTCAACTGTGATCCAATTTCTGGTCATGTTGTCCTTTATTGGTACCGACAGATGGTGGGGCAAGGCCTGGAGTTCTTGGTTTACTTCCAAAACAATGAGGCCCTGGACGAATCAGGGATGACCAATGGTCGGTTCTCTGCCAAGAGGCCTTCGGGGACCCGCTCCACTCTGCAGATCCAGCATGCAGAGCAGGAGGACTCGGCTGTGTACCTCTGGGACAGCAGTCCCACCCCGGTGGGGCACGGTCACCTCCTTGCTCTTCACAAACCTCAGAGCCCTGTCTCCTTGCTGCAGCTGGAGCCCCTAAACTGGCTGCTCTTTGCTCTTCATTCCCCGATGGAAAGAAGTAGATTTGCACATCAGCTGTCCTTTAGGTGGAAAGAGACACTAGATGAACTCCCGAAATGAATATACATGTTGGTGGATGAAACCTTTCTGGCTCATTGGGTTCTAGGAGTCCCAGGACCAGCCCACGGCTCTAAGGCCAGGATTAATGGTGCAGGATAAAAGGGGTCTGTTACAGGACCTGAGGCTTTCTGTGTAGAGGGCAGCACAGATTTGTGGCCCGCATCTGGAAAGTTCCTGATCACCTGCTTGGGCATATTCTTTCCTCTAAAGCCTCTTCTGTCCCTGAAACATTGGAAACTTTCAGCAACAGAATAGCAGCCTGTCTTCCTGTTTGAAGTACAGGTCTTCACTACTTTTGTGGTGGTGAAAGGACCAGCCCCATAACAAGGATAAAATCTCACTTCCTCTGCCCAGTTTGGGCGGCTCACTGTCTCTGTTTGTCATCATTTTCCCACACTGTGGGTCCTGGTAGTGAGCCTGCAGCACTTGAACGGGCTTCCCTAGTCTTGCCCTGATGCCCTGAGTGAATCTGAGATTTCTAGAGACGGTGTGTTTTCTTCGATGCCCTAGCCTTCTGAGTTGAAATCATTTCCTTGAATTCTTTGATTAGAGAAGATAGGATATTTTCTTTATAATAATGCCCCTATTCCTTTTTACTTGTTTTATTTGCTACATTATATATTGTTACACGTTATTTGTTATAAATATAAATAATTATGCAGTAATAACATCTTCCACTTGCCTGTGGGTGAAGCTGTGGATTGGGTCTATGAAATCTAAAGCCATGCTCAGCGTTCATAAGATCATGGATCATGGATTTCTGGGTGTCCTGAGAGATAGCCTAGGACTCCGAGACTGGGACAGAATGTCACAGACTCAGCGATGATGGAGGTGTCCTGAGCCTTGCATAATTGGTAAGGGGGTTACAATCACCCCAAATCTACCCAGAAATTGTGATAGCTCAGGACACCAAATTTCTTTCCCTAGAGAATGAGTGTCCTTGGAAGGGAGTTTTCCTGGTCTTATTTTTTTTCCTATTTATTTATTTATTCATTTATTTTTGAGAGGGAGAGGGAGAGAGAAAATCTTAAGCAAGCTCCACTCCTAGCATGGAGCCCAACACAGGGCTCCATCCCACAACCCTGAGGTCATGACCTGAGCCAAAATCAAGAGTCAGATGCTTAACCGACTGAGCCACCCAGGAGCCCCTGGTCTTATTTTAATTGTGACATCAGCAAAGCTCTGCTTACTCTGCTGCCCTGTGTCCATGGGAATGAGAAAGGCTAAGGTACAGTTAGGAGTTCTTTATCCTTGGAATGCCATTCTGGGAACTTCCTCCCTAGACCCTGTCTCCAATTTTGCCACCTTTCTCCACATGACCCTGGCAGATTCAGCTTCCTTATAATACTATCTTCTCTCCCTGCTGCCCAAATGAGCAGATGTACATTGTACAAGCTATCCATTTAGTGTAGACAGTCCTTTGCTCATTTTAATTCCATCCATCCTTATTTTTCCCATTAGATATTGCATCCTCCATGATTGCTTATTATCTTATAAGGTGTCCTGTATTTTTCTTATATTCCAATTTTACTTTTTATTGACACACACTGGACCCCATCCTGGAGGTAATCTCATTGTATTCCTAGTCTTCTGCGGATCTGTATTTTGGAGGTATCACTGATTGCCCTTTGGTGGTGGAAGGGGACATTTTTGTTTACCTCAGTAACAGAGATAAAAGAACTTCCTTACACTTCAATCTTCTGTATTTTTCTTCCTGTTTTAGACTAAATACTATTTTCTTCCTTTCCTCCCATTCTGTCCCTCTCCGTTTCAGGAGATAGCTTTAAGGGAGAAGATTTCAGTTAGACTTAACTGTCAGGTATGTGATAGTTTAGTAGAAGGAGGGTGGGAGATTAAGCATGGTAACGCAAAGGAATAGAGTCAGGGTTTGGTGTTGGTGTTGGGATTAGGGTTTCAGGAAGTTGAGCATAAAATTTGCAGGATGCTACTTCTGGAATGTTCTCCCTGCTGACTCTGCAGACACTTCCCCAGCATCCCTTGGGCTACTGCAGAAGAAACAACGGTGACACTGCAGTCACTAGCCCCAAGGTGGCACTGTGAGGCCACTGACGTCAAAGGGGCTCTGGGGGGAGTCTGGGAGAGCAGCCAAGGAAGGGAAAGGGTTAAGAAAAACTTAGGGGTGGATCCAACATCAGGCAGATGTGGAAGAAGTTTTCAGTTATTGCTAGGCTACCTACAGCTATGGAAGAGGTGGGAGGTCCCTCTAAACTGTAATGTGCTTCACAGTTGAAGGATTTGGGCAAGGCAGCCTTGATGCCAGGGGCAGGTGCAGACAGAAGAGAAACTGCCTCAGAGGAATATGGGGAACCAAGGGGGTGGGGTGCACCGTAAACACAGTGCACCACAGCCACACCCCATCTCCCCTGCAGGCCTTGCTAAGCAATGTCTAGGAGAGGAGTAGCTGACCCCGCCTGAGCTGAGTCAGTAGGGACCCTGCGCCAGGCAGTCTGCAGGGGTGGGAGGCAGTGACATCCCAGGGAGACTCCTTTGTCTGTTGGAGAAGGGCTTCCAAGCTCCCTCTCTTGGTCTTGTGGATGAGAGCATTTAGCTGGGGCAGCCCCCTTCTCGCCCTGCCTCTGTCATGAGCCTCAACCTCTTTTGTGTGACTCTTTGTCTCCTGGGAGCAGGTGAGTTCTGGACTCGGCTGAAAATCTGTGCCAAGGTTTTGCAAAGTCCCAGCTCCAAGCCTTTCCTTTTTTTTTTTTTTTTTTGCAGATTCCTGTTACTCCTTAAGCTTTGCCTTTACCCTCTGTCTGACTCTCCAACAGGCTCCATGGATGCTGTGATCACCCAGACGCCAAGATACCATATTATACAAACAGGAACCAAGATGACCCTGGAATGTTCTCAGGATATGAACCATTTTGCAATGTTCTGGTATCGACAAGACCCGGGACACGGGCTGAGGCTGATCCATTATTCAAGTGGTACCACAAGCACTACCAAAGGGATGTCGCGGAAGGGTACAGTGTCTCCCGAAACAAGCAGGAGCATTTCCCCCGACCCTGGAGTCTGCCAGCACCAACCAGACCTCTCTGGACCTCTGTGCCAGCAGTGAATCCACACCGCTGCTCAGCCATCTGCTCTCTGCACAAAAAGCTCAGCCACAAGCTGGAAGATACTCCTTCCTGAGACCCTGCCTCATGATGGGGAAAAAACTGCCCTTACTGAGGCTCACCTGACTTCCTAGCAATGGGATCTCAGGCTGGTGGGGGGGGGGGGGCGGTGGGGAGTCTTGAGCAGGATGACCCTCAGTGTGAACTGTGCTCCATCATTGTGCGAGGGGGTGTGAAAGTAGATGCAAAGAGCACCTAATGTGATTCCATGCCATCTGGAACATTCTGGTAATTGAGTAAAGCAGAGGATCAAGTAGCATCTAACATGAAATTTATATTTCACTTTCTTTTCAATGGAGAGGAACAAAGCAGCTTTAAACTCCCTGAATGGTCTGGGATTCTCCAGATCTAAAACAATTACAGAAAGTTGCCTTGGGATCAAAACCATTGCACACCCTGCAAAAACTCTCTGGAGGAAAAAAAAAAAACAAAAAACTCTTCATAACAAGTTATAAAACACACAAGTAAACAAGCCACTTAGGGGAAATGTTAGTATATGCATTAAACAGCCGCATTATAGTCAAAGAGACTACCAACAAAGTCTCTACCTGTGGTTGCAGGGCAGTGGTTTGAGTCTTCTGATGCTTGGGAGGGTGGATGAAGGAAGGGACCGATTTCTTACCATCCCTTTGGCTTGGTGTGAAATCCATGAACTCCTCAGTTTTTTCTTTGTAAAACATTACAAAATGATATTGGGTAGTAATTTTATTCTCCCCACAGCCCATTTCCCTCCTTGGCTCCTTATAGGTAGAAGTCCAAACCCAAAAGCAACATTGCCTAGCTTGGGATCCGTTAACTCCAAGCCTGGGCATCCATAGTTGGGTTTTACAGGAAGTGCAAACCCCATGAGCCACACACCCCATGCAGTCACGTGCTGCCCTTGTATACCCCTGAGCCTGGGAGGGTGCTGCTGGTTCACCCAGGACCTGCTCGCAGAGAGGGGTGAAGGCTGCTTGCCTGGCAAAAAAATCAGTTCATGGATTGGCCAATCTGCTGAAAGCTTAATGAGATGCTGAATGGTGAGACTGATAAATGACCAATTTGCCAAACCGTGGAGTTTACAGCAGTTCGGGATTCATAGAATAATCTCTAAATCATTGGAGGCTTTTTTTTTTTAAGTTATCGACCCTCAAAAACTCAGCCATTGATCCTCAGCTATTTCTTAGCAAATTTGTTAGTCTAGCTTATTTTGACGCTAAGTTTGGATGCTATATGTTTCAGTCTCCAGGAATGCCTCACATTTCTCAGTATTTCATGTATGTGAGTGTCCTTGTCTTCTCTTATTTGTGTGTGGTTAATTTCCCAATTAGACTATATGGAATGCAAGCATAAAACTATGTCTGTCTCCCATCTTTTAGGAAATTCACTTATTTATGGTTAAGTAATAGCTTATTAAAGTATAATTAATAGAGAGTAAAAAAACTGAAATTAATACATGATACATGTACAGTTTGGTAAATTTTGACGGATGTCTATACCAGTGCGACCATGACCAAAATCAAGATAAAAGAACGTTTCCATCACCCAAGAAAGTTTCCTTTTGTGCATTTCCAATCAATTTCTTTCCCAGAGCTAACCACCTTTCTGATTTTTATCACCATAGTTTTGTTTATACTTGAACTTCTTGGGAAAGAATTTCAATCTAAAACGGAACCAGGAGGATATAAAATGGAAAATCTCGTGCACGTGCCCTCAGAAAAACAAAACATAAGGACTGAGAGACTGATTTCCCATATATGCCTGAGTTATAGAAAACTGACAATGTTGGGATTTTCTTAAATAATAGGGAGTGGTCAGGGGTTACCTCATACTGCCCTCGGGAAATTTTTGCTTATGATTTCCAGAGGCATAAACGAGAAATGACCCAGGTCATGTGGGTCTTGCAAAATAAGCTGAATTAAGCTTTGTTTGTCTGACTGGATGGAATTTGTCTGTATTTTCAAAGCTGGTCTCCTTTTGTATTCGATTTTAACAGACCTAACTGATCTCTCTCCTGTCTCCATCCCCTGCCCATGGGAACAACCCACCCCAAACCCTCAATGGGCTCTCCTGGAGTGTGCTACAGTCTGCATGTCCTGAAGTGGGCTTCCTCTACTATTTCCAAAAACTCATCTTTTTGATAGTTCTGAGCTTGACATTCATTTAAATGGAACCATTTGGTCAATGGTCTTGTGCAATTGACTTCTTTTTCTCAAAAATTAACATTTTTGAAATGTACTCATGTTGTTGGGTTTATCGGTAGTTTATTCTTTCTCATTACCGTGTGGTATTCCACTGCGTAAATATACCAGGATTTGTTTATCCATTCACCCATGGATGGATATCGGGGGTTGTAGCAGGCTTCAGCCATTAGGGATAAAGCTTCTGTGAACATTCTCGTACAAGTAATTGTGGCTTAAATGCATTTATTTCCCTCAGGTGTAGGCAGAAAAGGGAAATTGCTGATTCATCGAGTAGATGCACATTTGACTTCATTAGAAACAGTTGAACAGTTTTTCAGAGTGGCCAATTTACAATACTGAGGGAGGGGGGATCCCCCTGGCTCCCCATTCTCACCAACATTTGATGATCTCTGTCTTTTTGTTGTCAGCTGCTCTGTGGGCAGAGCGGTGGGATCTCATTTGCATTTCGCCATTGAGTGATGCTGTTTGCTTTTTGGCCATTTCTATCTTCCTGTCTTCTCTTGTAAAGTGCCTGCTTTTATACTTGTTCATTTTTAAGAAAATGGGTTGTCTTTATACCATTGATTTGTAGGACATACTTTTATGCTCTAGAGAGGAGTCTTTGGACCATTAAATATGCTGAGTCTGTCTTCCCATGGTGGTTTGCTCATGAGCTTTCCTTATGTTGCCTTTGGATGAGCTGAAATTTTGTTTGTGAAGTCATTTATCATTTTTCTCTTTTACTTGTCGAGCCTTTTGCCTCCTGTCTAAAGCACATGTGCCCACCCCCAAGATGAGTCTTTCCTTTCTAGTTCTTGCTCTGCTCTCCTGTGGCTGCCCCATTCCTTGCTCATGGCCATCAGCTGAGAATGCTCCGCCTCCAAAATCACAAATTAATCATCCCACTATCTGCCCAAAGTTTCCTACCCCACCACCTGTTCCTTGACCCTATTGGGATCTCCTATCCATTGGTAACTGTTCTTTCTTCTTATTCCCTAGGGTTCTTCTAAATTTTCATTACCTCGCACGAGGGTAGATTCAATGATTTTACATTCTTTTGACACAACCTTACAAACCATCTTCATTCTTTCAGCATGATCTTAGGTCGCCCTTACACTGCAGAAATCAAGCCAGAGGGATTGCATTGATGTCTCTTGTTCACGGCGACAGCTGAGCACTATCCGAATGAGCCACACCCCTGCACCAACTAGTATCATGATAAATTGGTGGTTATTAACCTTACCTGCCTTTACATCCTGACTTTGAGATTCCAGTGCCCTTGATAGCTTTCAAATATTACATTATTTCTAATATTTAAAACTTTTCTCACCCACCTTAAAATTCGCCAGCTTCCCTTCTTGCCACTGAACTCAGAGGAGATTGTTGCAGCCAAGGGCAGTGCCCAGTGAGGGGCATGACTGCTGGGGGCGGGGGAGGTCAGAGTGAAGGTCCCGAAGAGGGATCTGCACCGAACATCATGTTGCCCACCACGGAGGTAAGGAAACTGCCCTGCCTTGAACTTCGCTAGGTGACAGGAAGTAAGGAGTATAGTCATTCTTCTCTGCATCTTCTTTGGATTCCTTGTCCCCAAGTCACACTGTTTATTTTCACATTCGTATTTCTCTACACTTCTGCTGACTATCTCAGCAATGCTAATTGCAGACTGTTAGGGCTTTTGTTACTGCTAATTGCAGAATGTTAGAACTTCTGTTACCGCTAATTGCAGAATGTTTGGGCTTTTGTTCCTTTTTTTAAGCCAAAACACAATCTCCATGCCTCATTTTCCCTTGCTATGTCTAGGAGTACACAGGTGTGGCAGGGGAAGGGAAGCCCGGAGGCGGGGAAGGGAAGAAGCATCCTACGGCTGGCATAAGTGGGTGGCTCTTATTCCCTGAGCCAACTGGCCTGAGAGGATGATAAGTGTGGGTCCCTGGGCACTCAGGCGCTGTGGCTAAGGGACAATGCTGCCTGTTGGTGCTGTGGCCTTGGGCAGGGAAAAGTAGGGATTATGAAACGTAGCCCAGAGAAGGGAGCCGAGGAAATAGATCTTGCAAACCAGGACAGTTGGTGACCCTGCCTCCTCTCTCCTGCCATTTCTCCCACGAGCTACACTCAACTGCAAGGTAGAGGAGAAGAGACCCCAGTTAATATCGTCCATAGAGGTTAGCCTCTCAGGACAGGGTGGATCTGGAGGGCTAGACATAAACTATCCAGAACATTATGCCTGGGCTGGGCTTGAGGGCAGGAAATCCCGAGTCAGCTAGGCCTGTGCTGTAAGCCGGTAAAGTCCTGGAATGGTTTCTGGGGAATCTGCACGCCTAGTAATTTATGCACAACCCAGGCCCCTTTGGATCTGATCAGATGGACTGAATCTTGGTGACTCTGCAGCGTCAGCCACTCAGGACAGGGGCTGGGTATGCTGCTAGGGAAAGGAAAATGTAATGACAAAGCTTGGTGTGAACCTAGCATCCAGGTGATTGGAGGACAGGCAGGCAGAGCAGGAACAGGGTTTACTCACAGCCCCTCACCCAGCCTATGCACTGGTGGGCGAGCTCCAGCACAATTAGAGGTGGGATGGGGAGGCCGGGAGGTAAACGGGCATCCTGGTGGGGGGGGGGGCGGGGGGGGGCAGGAATCTGCAGCAGAGGAAGCCGGCCTCAGAGACACATCAGCGCAGCTGCATGGGCCTGGACCTGGCCCAAAGCCCGCCCTCCTGCCTGCAGACAAGAGGGGAGTCTGGGGTGCAGGGCAGGGCTGTCTGTGGGGTGATGCCAACAGGGCAGTGCCATCATAGATTAATCTTCCAGCCAGGAAAAGGGGAACCTGAGAGCTCAGCTCTTACCCAAGAGGACCAGAAGCCTGAATGCAAGAGGCACCGTGCTGCCCACCCCAGCCGGGCCATGGGCACCAGGCTCCTCCGCTGGCTGATGCTCTGTCTCCCGGGAGCAGGTGAGTCCTGCGGGCAAGGACAGAATCAATCTTCTGAGTTGGCTGACTCCTGAATCCTCCACTTTACCATCTGGACAAGCCATTAGGCTCTCTCACGTGCTCATTTTATGTCTGCATTCCACAAGCCCAGTGAAGGCTGGAGTTGCCCAAACTCCAAGACACCTGATCAAAGCAAAAGGACAGCAAGTGACACTGAGATGTTCCCCTATCTCTGGGCAGCCCAGTGTATCTTGATATCAACAGGCCCCAGGTCAGGGCCCCCAGGTCCTCTTGGAGTTTTATGAAGGTATGCAAAGAACAAAAGGAAACTTCTCAGATCGATTCTCAGGGCAAGAGTTGGGTGACTGAGCTGAGCAGCCCGTGAGCTCCTTGGAGCTGTGGGACTCCGTGTATCTCTGTGCCAGCAGCTGACCCTGCAGGGTCACCAATGTTCTGGCACAAACCTCCCTGCCTTGCTCTAACAGTGAGACAGTAGGCAGGCTCCCACCTGGGTTTCTCTCCTGCCAGGGAGGTTTTCAGTCCTTTCAAAGACATTTCCTGTCCTGCTGAGCTCAGAGCTCCGCCCACTAGCCGAAGCCAGGCTCCCAGGCACGCCGCACTGAGTGTTTCCACGTCTGTGCCCGCATCACCCGGTGCCTGTCAAGCCCTGGGTGACACCAACATGGGAGAGGTAACTGAGCCCTCCGGGTGTGCTAGATTCTTTGTAGATGTTGTGTGGTTTAACGCTTTGCAGCAGTCAGCCAAATCAAATAGCCTTACACCCTCTTTGTAGGTGAAAAAGCGTAGGGAGGGCGCCTGGGTGGCTCAGTCGTTACGCGTCTGCCTTCGGCTCAGGTCATGATCCCAGGGTCCTGGGATCGAGCCCCGCATCGGGCTCCCTGCTCGGCGGGAAGCCTGCTTCTCCCTCTCCCACTCCCCCTGCTTGTGTTCCTGCTCTCGCTGTCTCTCTCTCTGTCAAGTAAATAAATAAAAATCTTAAAAAAAAAAAAAAAGAAAAAAGAAAAAGCGTAGGGACACTAAGTCCTTTCTCCAGGGTCTCGTGGTCTAGTAGAAGCAGAACCGGGAAGCAAATTTGTGTTTCTCAAGTCCAAGCTTCCCCCACGTGCCTTTCCCCCATCAGTAGCCCCGGCAGCCCAGTCGGTGGGGGGAGGCCGGGGCCCCCCAGGCCATCCTGTGGTCCAGCTGCACAGCAGTGGGAAGTTCGTGCACCATCGTGGCCTCTTCTGTGGCAACTGTGGGGAACATGTAATTCCACACCGATTCGTCATCCTCTGCACACATTCCTCACGTCTTTTCCTAGTCCGTAACTCACGTTTTCATTTTTACGGTGTGCTTTGCTCTGCAAGAGTTTCATGTAATGCAACTGAAATTATAGTGTTCTTTGTGTCTCAACTGAACAAATTCTCCCTTCAATGAATGCCTAAGAATATTTTCCTTCATTTAGTCCAGTAAAATTAAAATTTTACTTTTCACAAGAAAGAGTAGATGTGCCTGGAATATCTTTTCATGTGAGGAATGGAGTAGAGATCTAGCAATAAGAAGGGACATATGTTTGGGGTGGAAGAAACAGCCTGTAAAAAAGATTCCAAGAGAGGAAAGGAATATGGCGCATACAAGGAAATAACAAGGTGTGTGAGTGTGGCTGGGGCAGAGAGAGTCGGGGGTAATGTGCAGGGTGTTGACGGAGAGACAGGGGGTGAAACATTACAGGACCTTGCAGCACTATTGGAAGCCAGGAGCAGAGATCGTATCAGTGAAGGTCTACGGCCGGATCTGGAGGGTAGTGGAGGGTATGCAGAGAGGTAGGGGGTGGGTGAAGGGGCCACTGGCTGGCTTCACTGACTTATTTCCCCAACTGGCTCCAGGTCTTATTTCCCCAACACCCGAGGTGGAGAAACGCCCCCTTCATCCCCCATTCTGCCCTGACTCTGCATGGCCGCTAGGCTCCTCTGCTGTGTGGCCCTTTGTCACCCGGGGGGCAGTGGAGCCCCCCAAAGCCCTTTCCTGGGCACAGTAAGCCCTATCCTAAGCCTTTACTGTGTGTCTACCTTAACGGGGTCCCTCTATGGCACTGTCTCCAGCTCCGGCTTCTCTCAGTCACAGATGCCATGGATACCAGAACTATCCAGACCCCAAGATAACAAGAACAGGACAGAGGGGGACATTGAGATGCTCGTGACTGCTGTCCATGGCCATATATGTATAGGGCGTCAACAGGACCCCAAACCGGGCTAAGCCAAAGGAGAAATCCCCCATGGGCCTGTGACTTTCTGTCACAGCAAAGATGTTGTCCTCTTGTCTGACAGTGTGTCCCTGACCTCTGTGTCCTCTCGTTCCAGCTGCCACCCCATAGTCACCTGCCCTGCACAGACAGGTCAACAGAAGACGTGCGTGGGCTTGTCCCGGGTCAGGGAGGACGCTGGGACAGCGCAGCCTCTCCCGGACTCCCCAGCACAGAGGCCAGCCTCCTCTTCATGCCCCTGCCCCAGCTCTGCTATCCGAACTGCCACAGCTCTGGACTTCAGAGCCATTCCGCTCACCCAGGAGCTTACAGAAAGGGAAAACCATTTGAAATCGGACACTTTTTTTTTCCCCCTAAAGATTTTATTTATTTATTTGAGAGAGAGCACAAGCCAAGGGGAAAGGCAGAAGGCAAAGCATACTCCCCACCGAGCAGGGAGCCCCACTCCGGGCTCCATCCCAGGACCCCAGGATCTTGACCTCAGCCAAAGGCAGCCCCCTAACCGACTGAGCCACCCAGGCGCCCCTGAAATCCGACACTCTTGCCACCACAGCCTTGGATGAGTCCGTCTGCCCCAGGCCATTTTCATCTCAGCCAAAGAGATGTCCTTTGTCCTGGCCTGTCCGCTCCAGGCTGTCTTTCCGCGCCCCTTTGCTCTCATTTCTGCCTCCGCCACACCGGTCTCAACTCCTGTCATTCCCCACAGGCGTCCCCCTCCTCCCCAACAGAAGGCTGTGCTTTCTGCGTCAACACAGGTCTCTCCTCTGCGTCCCCCTTTGCCAGCACCCGGTCAGGGGAGCACTGCTCACGGGATGACTGAGTCAGTCCCCGTCCCCCAGGTGCTCAAAGCTTCCAGTATGCAGCGGTCATTTTACACGACCCCGTGGGACTATTAACTGGAAAGCCTCTCACTCTCTAGACTGTAAACCTCAGGCGTGCCGGGGGCGTGGATGTCTTTAATCCCCATGTTCTCCCCAGCGCCAGCAGCAGAAGGAAGACCACCCGGGTACCTGCTGAGGCCACGCCAAAGGTTCCATTTTTAGAGAGAGGCCATGGATTAGTCCTTGAAGAATTGTGAGAGTCCTTCAGGGTGAAAATAATCAAACGAACGGATGCCTAGAATGGCCCAAGGACAGACTGGAACCCCAGTGTTGCCTGAATGATTCACATCAATGCTTTAAAGGCTAATGCAGTTTCATCTCCCGAGGCAGTAAAGACCAGAAATAGACTACTTATTTCAAAGAGTCCAACCTTACAGAGACTGGAGTCAGCACATCTTCCCTGGGGACAGCAGCTCTTCCTACTCGTTTGCAGAAACCTTATTTGAGGAGGCTGTGACCTGTTGACGAACCCTGGGATCACATCCCAATCAGCGTTGCAATGATGGTGCTGCTTGAGTTAGAAATTAGAAGACAGGCGTCTCAGCCGGTGAAAACGGAACTTAATTTTGCTGAGTTTAGAAATACAGGCACTAGAGGGCGCTCGTGTCCCTTCCTTTTCAAATAAGGGGCTGACGCAAAGCTTGTTCTGAAAGGAGGAGTCAGGCAGGACCTCCACGACCCCCCCGCCCCCCCCGGGGTGGTCAGTCCTTCAAAGATAGAAGCCGTGTTAATTCATAGCACCAGCTAAAGGCAACATCAAACCTGGCAACTTCACTGCTCCCCCGCCTCCCCAGTGAGAGGCCAGGCGTGTGCACTGGGAGCTTGCGCTCTTTTACCTAACCTCCTCAGAGGAGGGGGGCCACCAATAAGGTTTTGAAAGTTATGCCAGGAAAGCAAATGAACAATCTATTCATAATGCAGCCTGTTAGGGGCCCCAAGGATCAGTTTACCAGCCTCCCCATCTTTATTGCATACCTTTCATCAGGATGATAAGGGTGAAACAGTCTGACTCCTTCTCAGGGGGAGGTTTGGAGCATTTATTTATTTTATTATTTTTTATTTTTAAAGATTTATTTATTTATTTGAGAGAGAGAGTAAGAGAGACCGTGCATGACTGGGGGAAGGGGCAGAGGAAGAGAGTCTTCAAGCTGAGCCCCCTACCCCCCACGCTGAGTGAGGAGCCCAAGCAGGCTCGATCCCACGACCCTGAGATCATGACCTGAGCCGAAATCCAGAGTCAGACACTCAACCGACTGAACCACTCAGGTGCCCCTTATTTATTTTAGAAGTGACTTAGAAACCAGAGGCACCATGATAAGGAGCTGAGGACAAAAAGCAGTATGGAGATGAATGAATTGATAGGAGGAATTCTGTTTTTAAGCTCCAGAATTAATGGAAGATCCCAACTTAGATCAATAGCTGCCAGAGGCATTGTCCCATCCCTTATAGCTCTGAACGGTGAATTCAAACTGCTTTCAGGACACAGATATGACTGCCCCTCCCCACACCCGCACGTGTCCTGTGCCCAAACCACCGATGTGACCAGGCAAACAACTCAGGGCTGAGGTTGAAATAGGAGCACGCAGGGGGAGGTGAAAGGTCAGCATTCTATCCCTCAGGTTGGAAGTGCTGTTGACACACAAGCTGAGAAAGTCACAAAGAGATGGGGAAGACCAGCCAGATGCGGAGTGGGGGGCGGCCGAGCATCATGGCTCAGAGCGCTGACAGCCAGTGAACCTGACAGAACCCGTGTATACATCAAGTTACTTTCCCATGACCAGTTTCCATTCATTCTATGCCTCACGATGTTTTACCTTTTAACACTTCTGAGTATGAGTGGCAATCCCTTTTTTCTTCCTTAATGGTTCAAACAGAATGGTGCATCTCAGAGGGTCTGGCAGCTTAGATTTAATTAATTAATAGCAGATAATCCTGAGGCTCAGTGATGTCACTGTGAGAACAGCCTTGTGCAGACAGGGAGCGACCGCCCTCCTCCTCTGCTCATGCTCACGAGAACATCCATCTGGTGAACAGCCCAGCCCAGCCCTGACTCCACCACGGACCCCAGGCTCCTCTGCTGTGGACCCTCTGTCTCCCCGGGGAAGGTGAGTCTTTGGAACACCGAGCAGTTTCAGTGAATGCGTGTGTGTGAGTGTGAGCAACGATTATGTGCCATGAGTACGATCCATTTCCTCCATACTGTGCCCGACTTCTGTCTCCACAGGTCACCAGGAGCCAGAGTCTCCCAGTTCCCCAGGCACCGGGTCACAAAGAGGGGCCAAGATGTACCTCTCAGTGGTGATCCAATTTCTGGTCATGTTGTCCTTTATTGGTACTGACAGACTGTGGGGCAAGGCCCGGAGTTCTTGGTTTACTTCCAAAACAATGAGGCCCTGGACGAATCAGGGATGACCAATGGTCGGTTCTCTGCCAAGAGGCCTTCGAGGACCCACTCCACTCTGCAAATCCAGCGTGCAGAGCAGGAGGACTCGGCTGTGTACCTCTGGGACAGCAGTCCCACCCCGGTGGGGCACGGTCACCTCCTTGCTCTTCACAAACCTCATGTGCTCACTTCTAGCTCACAGGATCTCTGAACAAAGGAGTTGCCCTGTTCTTCCTCATCAGGGGTAATAAGTGCATTTGGGACTTCAGCTGTTCTTCTGATAGTAAAAGGTCAGGAAATAACCTTCAAAATACCAGAACATCTATTGGGTTATAATAATTTTGGCTTATGTGCTTCTTGGATTCGTTTATACAGCTCAAGATTCTACAATTGGGATGGAATATCAGAGCTTAGTCCCGGGTATCGTGACATATTCTCTTGTAAAACTATGAAGTTTCAGCACATTTATAATAAACTCCTGTTACTCAGTGTCACTAATTCAGACCACACTATATGCCCAGGGGTGGGCCAGCCAATAGAGAACACTGCTAAGGCCATACGTAGCTACCAGCCATAAAGATAAATAAATTAGGATCCTCAGCAGCAATTGCCACTGAAATCAATTATCCAGAGCAACTGCCAGCTACTACCATGCACATTAACCCAGGTCCATATAAAATGCACCTCCCCTTGAGAAGGGGTTAAAAGGAAGTGATTCAAAGGAGACCTGAACGATACTTGCATCAGCCATTTGGGACTCTGACATTTCCAAAGTAGTTATGCCCATTGACACTCCCACCAGAGGTATAGGAGGGTTCCAGCTGGTGCACGCGCACGCACACGTGCACACGCACAGCACACAGGCTCATGCTCACACACGCACGCACACATGCCTACTCTGTGGGTCACTCTTCCACTCTCTTAACGGTAGCTTTTGATACACAGAAATTCTTAATCCAAAAGCATTCCTTTTTTCCCCCTTTTTGGTTTGCATTTTGAATTCTGGTGTCTAGGAAATCTTTGCTTACTTCAAAATGATCGTGTTTCCTTATATTTCCTTCTAACTTATTTATATTTTACCCCTTTTACATTTAGATCTGCAGTCCAAGTGGAATTAATTTTTTGTATATGAAAGGGGGAAGGAGTCAGGTTATGTTTTTTTGTATGGTTTTCCAACCGACCCAATGCTATTTGTTGAAGAATACTCTCCTCACCACTGTGTAATATCACTTTTGTCTGAAATCAGCCATTGCTTATGTGTGGGTCTGTTTTCTTATGTCTCTCATCTGTTACATTGGTCTATCTTGTGAGTTCTTGCACAAATACCACACTGTCTTGTTTACTATAGCTATGATAGTTCTTGATATCTGGCAGTCTAATTTCCAGCAGCTTTGTTCCATTTTATTAAGAGTTCTTCACCACTCTTGACTCTTTGTATTTTTCATATATGTTTAGAAACAGCTCATCCAGTTCTCCAAGAGAATACGCCTGCTAGGAATGTTTGCTTTTTGTTTCCAAGTAAAGTAATGGAATCACGGAACAAAGAGAAGAATATAGTGGAAGTAACAGAAACATCTAGCACCTAAAAATGTAAAATACACAATGTTTGGCATCTAATCAAAGATTATAGGCATGCAAAGAGACAGGGAAATACGGCCCATCATGGAGAGAAAAATCAACGAACAGAAACAAATCCCAATATGACAAACTGGCAGACAAAAGTATGAAAACGGTTGCTATAACTGTATCCTACCTGTTCAAAGTTAACTAGAGATCCAAATAAAACTTCTGGAGATAAAAATATATTTCTGTGATGAAAAATACAATGGATGGAATTAATAGCAAATTAGACATTAAGGAAGAGAAGATGAATGATCTCGAAAGTGTAATAGTAAATGATTCATAATGAAACTGAGGGAGAAAGGGGCGTCAGTGAGATGGGGGAACTTCAAGTAACCCAAAGCATAGTGACCCAACGGCAAGTTTTTAAAAATTTAAATGTCTTTAAAGGACAATCGGCTGTTTATGCCAAAGTAATTCCAACATAGTGTGGGGTTTATAATATATGTAAAAGTAAAATGTATAACAACAGTCACATAAAGACAGGGAGGGCATAATGGATGAGTGTCATATCACTGTAAGGTTTTCGTAATCTATGTAAACTGGTGAACAGCCCTTGAAGGTAGACTATACTAAAGCAGAGCTCTACAGCACAAACCCAAGAGCCACCACTAAAATAATAAAAACAGAGTTATAGCTAATAAGCCAACAAAAAAGTTAACAGGGAATTATTATTAAAATGCCCAATTAATCTATAAGAAGATGTTTAAAAAAGAATAAAAGAATGAAGAAGAGACAGGACTAATAAAAAACCAATAGCAGCATGGTAGACATGAACGTAACCAGATCAATAACCACATCACAGATAGTCTAAATGCCTTAATTAAAAAACAGAGATTGTGCCATTGAGTAAAAAAATAATGTGCTACCTTCCTGAAATGCACTGTACTCAGAATGTAAAAGGTAAAAGGATGGAAAAGGTGTACCATACCAGCTACTAATCAAAAGAAAGCCAGAGAGAAATAGTAATATCAGACAAAGTAAATTTCAGCACAGAGAATATCTTCTGGGATAAAGAAAGTCATATCCTAATGACAAAGGAGCCTCTCCTAAGAAGACATAACAGTCATAAATATTTATGCTTCTAAAAACAGAGCTTCAAAATACTAAAGCAAAATGGGTAGGACTGCAAGGAGGACTAAGCAAATCCACAATTAAAACCATTATTTTGATACTTCTTGGTAATTGATTGAACAAGTTAACACACACGCACGAGTCAGTGAGGCCACAGAAAACATGAACAACACTGTCGATTAACTTGACCTAACTGACGTTAATAGAATACTTCACACAAGAGCAGCAGGCTACGTGTTCTTTTCAGCTGCACGTGATCATGTACCCAGACGGACTACAAACTCTGGGCCTGAAATAAGAATTAAGACATTTAAAAGCATCTAAATCATACAAAGTATGTTCTTGACCATGGGGCAAAGAATAAATCCAAAGGGAAATTATAAAGTGTTTTTAACAGCATAAAAATGAAAATATATCAAAACTGATAGGGGGCGCCTGGGTGGCTCAGTCGTTAAGCGTCTGCCTTCAGCTCAGGTCATGATCCCAGGGTCCTGGGATCGAGCCCCACATCGGGCTCCCTGCTCAGCGGGAAGCCTGCTTCTCCCTCTCCCACTCCCCCTGCTTGTGTTCCTGCTCTCACTGTCTCTCTCTGTCAAATAAATAAAATCTTTAAAAAAACCCAAAAAACTGATAGGATGCTACTGAAGTCATACATGGGGGGAAAACTGAAGGATAGGGAGTCAAGTCATACATGGGGGGAAAACTGAAGGATAGGGAGTCATCCCCCACTCATCCTGAGGCCAGCTCTGCTAGGATACCAAAATCAGACAAAAATACTGCAAGAGAACTACAGACCAATAGCCCTCGTGAACACAGATTAATAATCCTTTTAAATTTTAATATATGGAATGCAACAACATCTAAAAAGGATAACACATTGTCACCAAGTGGAGTTTATCTCAGTAATGTGCAGTCAGTTTAACATTTAAAAAACTATCCATATAATTTACTATATCAAATACTGAAAAAAGAAAAAAAATACGATCATCTCTATAGATGCTCAAAAAACAGTTGAGAAATCCAACATCTGTTGCTGAGAAACACGCTTAGCAAATAAGGAGCAATTGGAAGTAACTTCCTTCCCCTAATAAAGGGCATGTATAAAAAACTACAGTTAACAGAACATTTTTTGCAGGTAGACTGTGATAAACTAACGATGCATATGGTAGTCCCTAGATCAAACTCTAAAAGTAGCACAAAGAGAGGAAAATAGTCTTTTCAACAAGTGGTGCTGGAAGCACTGTATATCCACATGGAAAAAGAATGAATCTCCGTCCTCACCTCACTCCATCAATCAGGAGTGGGCAAACTAAGACCCATGACCCAAACATGACCTCTGCCTGCTTTTATATGGCCCCAAAGCTAATCATGGTCTTTACATTTTTTTTATCATTTATTATTTTTTAAATTTTTTTATTGTGTTCCGTTAGCCACTCTATAGTACGTCATTAGTTTTTGATGTAGTGTTCAATGATTCATTAGTTAAGTATAACACCCAGGGGTCATCACAGCACGCGCCCTCCTCAATACCCATCGCCCTGTTACCCCTTCCCTCATCCTCCTCCCCTCTTTACATTTTTAATGGTTAAAAAAATAAAAAGAGTGATATTTTGTGACATATGATAATTATATGAAATGCAGATTTCTGTATCTATAAAGGAAATTTTGTAGGAACGCAGCCATGCTCTCTTCTATCCATACTATGTCTGACTGCTTTTGCATTACAGCGGCAGAGCTGAGTTGGGGGGGACAGAGACTGCCTCGTGCTCAACACTGAAACCATGTACTATCTGCCCCTTACAGAGAAAGTTTGCAGACCCTTGACATAAAAAAGTATTATGAGGGGCGCCTGGGTGGCTCAGACGGTTAAGCGTCTGCCTTCGGCTCAGGTCACGATCTCAGGGTCCTGGGATAGAGTCCCGCATCGAGTTCCCTGCTCAGTGCAGAGCCTGCTTCTCCCTCTCCCTCTGCCACTCCCTCTGCTTGTGCTCTCTCTATTATTTGTCTATAGAGAGACAAATTTATTTGTCTATCTCTCTGTCAAATAAATAAATAAAATCTTTAAAAAAAAAAAAAGTATTATGAGGTGGATCAACATTCTCAAAGATCTGCACAGCTTCTGAGCGATAAAGCTTCTGAAAGAAAGCATAGCAAATTCCCTTCCTCACCTTGAAGTGGGCAAAGATTTCTTAAGGAGGACAAGGAATGTTCTCATCTTGAAAAAGTACATTGTTCTTTATCAGAAATTAAAAGTTCTGTTCATCAAAAGATATTAAGATGGATGGCTATCTGAGAGAGGGCAGGTATCCATCATATAAAGAATTCCTACAAATCAATAATAAAAATGACAATTCAATAAGAAAAAGCAAAAGATGTGAACAGGGTATTACTATACATATTATACACACACATATATGAACAGGGTATTAATATATATTATATATGCACATATATGTATTACATGTGTAGTTCCCTCTTCGTGAGATTGATGGGTTTATTTCCCCAGCTGCTTACATTTTTTGGCTGCTAGAACTCCACGGTCAGCCTCTTCCAGGAATTACCTTTGGTTAAAGAGAGCACTTTGCCCAGTGTCCTTTCCCTTCCCTGGGGCAGCGGGCTTCTAATGACTGGCTGGTATCCCCTTTCCTAGAACACTAATTGATGAGATTTAGAATATGTATTCTTTTCTTGGAACAATGTTTGCTTCGTGCTTCCCTCGTGAACACGTGCAAAGGGTGAGCTAGACACAGGTGGACATCCAATCACCCAGAGCGGGGCCCTGCTGGATCCTGGCGCCCAAGTCTGTACCTGGCCTGCTTGGGCCACTTGAGGGCGCTGTGGACCCACTGAGCGGGCCGCGGGCCGCTGTGTCTAGGAGAGAGAGGGTTAAGGAGAAGCAGTCTTGCTTTGGTCCTGGCATCAGGGAGATTGTTGATCAGAGTCAGTGCTGGTGCCTGAAGGGCCGATCACAGTCTTCTCACATTAACTGATGCTCAGGTGTGTTTGCCACAACAGGGAGCTATGAACTCCACCTTTCTTGGTGTGAGGGCCTCTCTTGGGAGCCTACATTGGTGCAGAGTGTAATGAGGCTTCCGTGGGGCAGCCTGAGTAACCTGAGCCAGGAGCAGAGAAAAACAGAGGAAAACAGAGGAAAACAGAGGAGGTGTGGCGGATGGCCACCCAGCTCAGGACGGCCAGCCCCGGCTGCCCAGCAGGCGCCTGGACAGACTGGAGGAGGGCCTGCAGCAGCTGAGCCTGCCCAGGGGGTGCAGGGGGCCTGCGGGAGCCGACAAGAACAGTGACATCAGAACGGTGACGTCACAGGCAAGCCCTCCGAACAGAGATAAGGGAGGAAGACCAGAGCCCTGAGTCGGAAGATGCGCGGTCCTGTCCTGCCTGAGGCTTCCAGGGGCACCCAGCTGCTCTGCTCCGCTGGAGCTGGGAGACAGCCTCAGGCAGGACAGGACCTCTAGGGTAGAGCCTCTAGGGCCTCTGTCCCGCCTCTGATTCCACCGTCCAGGATGGCCCTCTGTCTCCTGGGGGCAGGTGAGTCCTGAGCTCAGGTGGGCCATCCCTTGAACTGCTGCTGGAATCTCAAATTCCTTCCTAGACCAGGTCATCAGCGGCTATGTCCTCCCTCTACAGGTCCAGTGGGTGCTGAAGTCACCCAGACCCCCAGACACCTAATCCAAGGCCGCGGGGGGAAGGCCATTCTGAAATGCCATCCTATCACTGGGCATAGCAGTGTGAGATGATACCAGCAGGCCTCGGGCCAGGGCCCCCGGTTCCTCATTGAGTATTAGGAACAAGAGCAGAGAGACAAAGGAGACATCCCAGAGCGGTTCTCAGCTCAGCAGTTCAGTAACTACAGCTCCCAGCTGGACCTGGACTCGCTGGCGCTGGGAGACTCAGCCCTATATCTCTGCGCCAGCAGCTAGGCACGGCCCTGCAGCGTGACTGGCTTTCTGTACTCAAACTTCCCTGTCCCAGCTGAGGCTGTAAGAGGGCGAGGAAAGGGCGCCTGGGTGGCTCAGTTGGTTAAGCGACTGCCTTCGGCTCAGGTCATGATCCTGGAGTCCCAGGATCGAGTCCCACATCGGGCTCCCTCCTCGGCGGGGAGCCTGCTTCTCCCTCTGACCCTCCCCCCTCTCATGTGCTCTCTCATTCTCTCTCTCTCAAATAAATAAATAAAATACTTAAAAAAAAAAAAAGAGGGCGAGGGAAGGGGGCCTCAGCCAAGTTCCAGAGATGCTTCCAGGTTTTTTCTAATACTCTGCTTTGCTGAGCTCAGCCAGAGCACTCCTGAACATTTGGGGCCCAGATTCACTGAATATTCTCGCAATTCCTAGCAAATGGCAGGAGGCCCTGCGCTGTGCTAGAGTGTAGGTGTGCAAGATGTGTTTTAATGAAAGATAGACAATAGCATGTCCATTTTACAGATGAGGAAGCTCTCAGTATGCCATATTATAGATACGGAACAGTAGCTCATGGACTTTCCAAAGATTTCCTAAAGTCTCAGAGGCAGGAGTCAAATCCGGGTCTCCATGCCTCTGAAATCAACATTTCCCTAAAATTGCATGGGTTTCCTGGGCCTTGACCAACAAGATGTTGCAGACCACTGTGTCTTCCATCTCGGGACTGGCTGATCCGTGGTGGGGAGGTCATACATCACGTTGTCGGGCTACCATACCTATTGCCTGCCCACTTCTAGAACTAGCTGCAAGCCAGAGAATGTGTGTCTGTCCAGTCACTGTTCCACTAGGGTGGGGCCAGGGTATCCCCCAGTGCAAGAGCTGAGGGACTAGGGGGTTTCCAGTCTACCGGAGATTCAGCCAAGGAAACAGGAGCCCCCTGGGGATCTCAAGCAGAATGGGAGTTAATACGGGAACTATGCTTCTAAACCGTTGGACGTTCTGGAGGAGGGAGGGTCTGCAGAGGCTGCAGTCCGCTCTCACATCTAGCACTTTCCATCAGAAAAGCTGAAATTGCTACTTCTGCCCAGGCCGATAAGTGCAGAAAACAGCAGAGAGCCACAGCTAAGTACGTGGTGCAACATAGTCATTTTCTCGTGGCAGGTGCAAGCTTATGAGTGAACACACACGGTTTTAATTCTATTCCTTTTCTGGGAACTTACAGAAAATTCCCTTATTTATGGCTCATTTTCTCTGTGCCATATACTTAAGTACATTATTTCGATTAATTCTCTCGGGCCCCCACGTGAAATCAAACAATTTATCCACGCTGCAGGTGAAAACACCCTTTGTTACAATGTAGATGATTTGCTGAAGGAGGCGCAGCTCACAGATATGGGACGCACGCCGACCTAACTGCTACCCCCTTCCACATTTTGGTAGAGAAAGGCATCTTCACAATTGGAACACTGACTCAAAAGTGCCTTCCAGAAACACGGGCCCTGACACAGTCGTTTGCTCAGGAAGGCTACCTGCTGAAAGAGGACTTCTGAGATTTCCATCTGTTCATATTCGGACCTGCCTCGGACTGGTGACCTGGGAAATATTTGACTGGGCTTTCCCACTCGTAAACTAAGGCCAATAATATGTGTCTTGCAGAGATTTTATGCAAGAAAAATAAAACAAACTGCCTAACACAAAGATTAGGCCCAAGAAATCTTGGTTCCCTTGTTAACTCTGATAAAGCTCTGGCCTAGCACAATTATTTACTGGGTGCAATTCTGGGATCAAAGGCAGGCATGGATTACTTTTGCCTGACTCACCTATGTTCCAGACACGAAGTCATCTGAAATGTAAATACGGTCATCTGATAATGTATTATGTGAATTAACTGCAAACGGTTGCCTCTTATGGGAATGAGAAAATGAGGCCTATGACAGCACTCTTTGTTTGATATTAAGTCTGATATGCAAGAAGGTGCTGTGCTTCCAGAACATTGCAGCTGATCACACAGAAGATCTGATAAAGGAAGGTACAGTTTTATTCAAAAGAGTTCATCATGGTAGAGCCTCTAGGGCCTTCTGTCCCGCCTCTGATTTCACCGTCCACTGCTGTGGACAGTATTTTCTTTTTTTTTTTCTTTTTAAAGATTTTATTTATTTATTTGACAGAGAAAGACACAGTGAGAGAGGGAACACAAACGGGGAGTGGGAGAGGGAGAAGCAGACTCCTCGCCGAGCAGGGAGCCCGATGCGGGACTCGATCCCAGGACTCCAGGATCATGACCTGAGCCGAAGGCAGTCGCTTAACCAACTGAGCCACCCAGGCGCCCTGTGGACAGTATTTTCATGCAAGTCTGCCTCCGTTCACCTCGTGCTGACGGTGTGCCCCTCACACACATGCCCTGATCCCTGGGCTTTCTGCCCCAGGGCTGTCTGTGATATCATAGGTCTAGCTGCAGGCATGCTAATGCTCCTGGCGGGACAGGAGCCAAGACATGAAACCTCCAGGATCTGTATTCAGGGGGACAATTCAAGGAGGCATTTCATAGGCTTCTCAGAAGGTCCCAATGGACTCCATCTCCTGATGCCCCTGCATATCCTCAATATTGCTCCTTTATCCTGGTTCTTTCCTTCCCTCTTCCCTCTTCCCTTCTGCTCTCTGACAGCTATGGAATAAGGTGACCATTGGAAGACCCTTCCCTTTGGAAGAGACCGTGATTTTTCCTTCATTCATATTGCCATCCATCCTCTCCAAGTCTTTTTTTTTTTTTTTTTTATTTGACAGAGAGAGACACAGTGAGAGAGGGAACACAAGCAGGGGGAGTGGGAGAGGGAGAAGCAGGCTTCCCGCCGAGCAGGGAGCCCGATGCGGGGCTCGATCCCAGGACCCTGGGATCATGACCTGAGCCGAAGGCAGACGCTTAACGACTGAGCCACCCAGGCGCCCCCATCCTCTCCAAGTCTTATAATAACATATATGAATGAATCTTTTCCCAGTTTGTTTTGGTTTATTTTGAATCCCCAACAGACTCCTGTGGGTCTCTGCTCCCTTAATGCTCCAAACCTATTTGTAACTGAACAGACCAGGGTTATGTTTACAAAAGTAGAGTCTGCCTGAATTTTCTTCATTAATTCAACAAACATTTATTGAATACACATGCAGAGCATATCCAGGTTTTATGGAGCCTAAACCTTATAAATTTTAGGGTGCTATTTGAAAAAGACAATAGAAAAAAATCTTTTAAGTCTTGGAAAGGTCCTGTGCAAATGAGAAAGGCCTGAAGTTATTCGTCATTGACTTTATGGCCAGCCCACCCTTCACTCTTCACCATGTGTAGGAAGTATTCCAGGTGTTTGGGAAACACCAGTGCAAAAAAAAAAAAAAGCAAAACAAAACAAAACCAAAAACAGACAAAGCTTCGAGATGAGGTCTATGTTTTTAGTAAATTTTGTGACAAATTTGTGAATCAATAATTAATTTAAAAATAAATTTACAAAGAAATATTCCTGGTAAATGCTTATCTCCCTAAAGAAATTAGGTATCGTTAAGGATATTGATACTCTGGGTAGATCATACTTTATTGTGAGAACAATCCTCAGATCTCTGAGATCCCATGTACCCTACCCCAAAGAATGCGAGTCCTAGCTGAATAAATCCCCCTTTTTTTTGTAGTGACCCAGCCACGGGAAGCAGACTTATTTGTTGTGTGGTTCTTAGTCTCCTGGGACCAAGTAAGTCCTGTGCATAAGGGGAGAGTACTTCCTGGGTATGCCAGGCCCCAGCCACAAGCCTTTCTGTGAGGCACTCCTTGTGTCCGATTTCTGATTCCACGTCCTTTCTCACTGCTGTGTGATTGTAGGAATGACCAAGGAAGAGTATGTCAAGAATGCAGCCACAGAAATAGAGGAGCTTCACACTGAGATATGACCTACCTAGGAAATAACAGTGTGGACTGATATTGACTAGCTGTAAGTGTGACACTAGAGCAAATGTATGGCTCAATCTATATTCACCCATTGGGTGGGTGCAAGACCTTCTGAATGGAGACAAAACAATTCCATGTAAACCGGTGGATGAATATCTCATCCACCTTGCTAATGAGCTTCCTCTTTTTTCACGGAAAGCAGAATCATAGAACTAATGCGGCCTGGTGCTCCATAGCCTTGTCTGAAACAGAGGGGAGGAATCTGACTCATGAGAACATAAAGACCTGAGTACAGACGGCAGGGTTCCCATCAGTCAGGGCATTGTGAGACAACATAAAATAATTCTTCAAATTCCAATGACCCTGACCTTGAGACTTTGAAAACTTTCTGGACATGGTTATTTTAAACAAGAAAATCACTGTAGGCTGAACATCCAATTATCCAGAGTTAAGGCAAAGAGAAAAACTAAAAGGTATTTGGAGGCAAATTTTGAGCAGAAAAGTCACCAAAGAACCAGGACCATCATAATAGTATTTCTTAGTCTACAGAAATATTATGAAAAAATTGTAACAGGATGCAAATAAGGAATTGTATCATTATTCATGGAGGAACAAGTTTCCTTACTAAAAGGTAGAGGAGAAGTATATATACCTATAAGATTTCTTCAAAAAGCAAACTAACAAATTCTCCCCCTTCTGAGACATTCAACTTTGTATATATTAAAATGATTCATTCTTGTGGGGAAAGGGGTGTGGCAGGTTAGCTCTGCAGCTCAAGCATTTGTCAAGGACAGTGGTGTCACTGAGTGACTGGAAGCCCAAGTTCTATTTCCCCAAAACAAAAGTAGAAGACATGAGATTCTGCCTTTCACCTGAAATGGCCACCAGGCTCTTCTTCTGTGTGGCTCTTTGTCTCCTGCAGGCAGGTGAGTACAGGCGGGCTTTCTTCCCTGGAATTCCCAAGACCTCAACACAAGCCTTCCTCCTAAGATGATAGCATTAGTCTGTGTCACTCTCTATTACAGGACACATGGATGCTGGAATCACCCAGAGTCCAAGATACGAGATAGCGAGGACAGGAAAGAAGGTGACTCTGAGATGTCACCAGACAGAGAACTATGACTATATGTACTGGTATCGACAAGACCTGGGACATGGGCTGAGGCTGATCTATTATTCAATCAATACTGGCCGCACTGAAAAAGGAGAAGTCTCCGATGGGTACAATGTCTCTAGATCAAATATGGAGGATTTCCAACTCATACTGCTATCTGTTGCCTCCTCCCAGACATCTGTGTACTTCTGTGCCAACAGTTAACCCACAGCACTGCACAGCTGCCTCCTCTTTGCACATAAAGCGTAGTTAGACTGAGTTGCCCTGGACTCACGAGGCCTGGTCCGAGCCCCAAAAAGGCCCTGCCTCTGGTGGAGCCACAGAACTCTTGCCAGCATGGGAGCCTTACGATAGTGGGCAATAGGACCCTCAGGGTTGAAGTCCATCCCTACACCAGTCTCAGCCTGACTGGACATCACTGCAACATCCTTAGCTTGCTGGTTCTCTCTTCTGCTGGCCTCTCTTCCACTCGCAGAAGGAAAATGCATCTTTAGCTGAGATACATGAAGATTCCCTTGATAATCTCAAAGCCCCCACATTCTTCTCTGCCTTCTGGGTTTCAGTGACTTCTTTACTCCGTACTCCTTTCCCCAGCCTCTTCTACCCTTCAACTTACAAGTCATAGACCATCACTCATATGGTCTCTGCTCCTGGCTGCCTTTCTTCTGTGAGGTAATAGCGCTGCAAGGTCCTGTAATGTTTGCCCCTCCCCGCCGTCTCTCCACCATCACCCTGCCCAGTCTCCCCGGCTCTCTCTGCCCCAGCCACACTCACACACATTCAGTTATTTCCTTGTATGCGCCATGTTCTTTTCTTCCCTTGGAATCTTTTTTTACAAGCTATTTCTTCACTAAACATATGCCCCTCCCTCTTAGTTCTGGAACTCTACTTCATCCCTCATATGAAAATCTATTTCAGGTCTACTTTTAATTATGAAAAGTAAAACTTAAACTTTACCAGAATAAATTAAGAAAACTATTTTTAAGCATTTATTTGAGGAAGGATTTTTTTTTTAAGTGGAGACACAGAAGAACACAAACCACAAAGAAAACTGTAATTCCGGTTGCAAGAAACTCTTCTACGTCAAAACACACCATAAAAATGAAAAGGAAAAGACACGAGGAGTGCAAACCAATGATAAAGAATCGGTGTGACAGACGCCATTCCTGCCACCAAATCCCCATGGCTGCTTCGCAATTCCCAGCGTCATTTTCAGTTATGGAGTTGGGAACCTACAACCAAGTTCTGAACAATGGGAAGTGTGTAAAAATTATTTAAGTCAATTCCAAGCCTTGCCTTTTAAATTATCCTGTGGCACTGTGTTGGGGGTCCCCAAGTATACGCCCACGTTTGGAGATTCACTGAAAGGATTCACGGGAGATGCATCTAGTTGTCGTCAGGGCTAAGAGTTATTAGTGATACAGTAACTATTCAGTGGCAGATCACAAGGGGAAAAGACACAAGTGGAGTCTGAAGGAATCAACAGGCAGGCGTCCTTATGCTCTCCTCCTCCGTGGAGGGGTCACACAGAGCTCACACTTCCCCCAGCGGCAAAAAGGTAGCAACATGGGTACGGTGTTTCTGCCACGGGAGCCCCTTAGGGGCTTAATGGCCAAGGTTTTATTGGGGGCTGTTCATATGGGCACTCACTGCCCACGACATACTAAAAATGTAGTTGCCCAGAAGGAAATCTGGTGTTCAGCATAAACTATGTGTTTGCATGAACAGTCTAGGCAAAGTGAGCCATCCTTCTTAGTTGGGAGAAGTTGGTATCTGCACAGATAACTTTACCAGCCAAGTCCCCAGATGGCAGCCAATGGCCCATCTTGCAAGCAGCCCTTCTGAGCACAACGGTCTCACGCTGTGTTAACTGCTTTCCGTGCAGACACCCTTCAACTCTCTTTCCCATGCTGTGATGAACTCGGAATGTACAAGTTATAGATTGCTGAATTATAATATGGAAGCAGCCTGGCTCACTGGATCGTAATTTGGTGGACAACCTCTGAAGAAAGCTGCTCACACCACATTGTGCTCTGTGGTCGCGAGAAATCTGCGGTCACCGGTTAAACCACTGAGATTTTAGAATCTGTTTTATTTTCTGTAGCATAGCTGACCTTGTCTAATGGGATCCAGAAGGAATAAAGAATTCTCATTGCTTAATAAGAAAGAAAACCCAATAAAAATGGCAGTATTTAATCTAGGTGATTCACATCAGAGGAAACAGGAATTACCACTAAACATGTGGATAGATCCTCAAGCTTACTTAGAATCAAAGTATTGTATACAGAGATAAATTATGACTTCAAACTTGCCAGACTGGAAAATTTTCACCTCTCTCTCTCCTATCAGGCCCTAGTAACCTCTAATCTAGTTTCTGTCTGCATGAATTTGCTCCGTAGAAACCCCATATTCTTCTTTTTGTGTCTGGCTTTTTTTCACTGAGCATAATGCTTTCCAGGTTCATCCATGTTGTAGCCTGGATCAGAACTTCATTCCTTTTTATGGCCAAATAATATCCCATTGTATGGGTAGACCACATTTGTATGTCCATTCATCAGTCGATGGACATTTGAGATGTTTTCACATTTTGGCTCTTGTGAATAATTCTGCAATGAACATTGGCCTACAAGTATCTGAGTTCCTGTTTTCGATTCTTTGGGGCATATACCTAGAGGTGGAATTGTTGGGTCATACGGTAATTCTATGTTTAATTTTTTTTTTTAAGATTTTATTTATTTATTTGACAGAGACAGAGATAGCGAGAGCAGGAACACAAGCAGCGGGAGTGGGAGAGGGAGAGGCAGGCTTCCCGCTGAGCAGGGAGCCCGATGCGGGGCTCGATCCCAGGACCCTGGGATCATGACCTGAGCTGAAGGCAGACGCTTAACGACTGAGCCACTCAGGTGCCCCTCTACGTTTAATTTTTTAAGGCACTGTCAAGCTGTTTTTCTCAGCAGCTGTACTATTTTATATTACATCTGCAGTGTAGAAGGGTTCCAATTTCTCTACATCCTCACCAACACTTTTTTTCCTCCTCCTCCTCCTCCCTGTATAGCGTCCTAGTTAAATGTGAAGTAGAACCTCACTGTGGTTTTGATTTGCATTTCCTTAGTGACTGGTGGTGGTAAGCATCTTTTCAGGCACTTATTGGCCATTTGTAAATCTTCTTTGGAAGTGATGTCTTTTTTGTCTGGTCGTCTTTCAGAGTTTCTCTTTGTCTTTATATTTTAGTAGTGTTACTGTGATGAGGCTCAATGAGATTGAGGATGAAGTTCACTTGGAAGATTGGTTGCTGGTAATGTTTTCAGTGCATGTCGTACTCCTGAAACCTTTGTAATATACTATAGAAGAGACAAATGAGTGAATTCACCAATATTGTGGGGAACCAGGATTCCTACTAAGAGAAGGGAAGTATAATAATAAAAAACAAAACAGGGAAAGATGAGGAAGAAATTTGTTTTGATTTGAATTGGAGGTATTCAGTATGAACTTATAATTTAAAGATGATGTAGTTCCTAATTCTATCCATGGAAAGGTCTAGGAAACAATTAAAAAACCAACTAATTGTTTTATTTTCCTTGTAGGTGGTGCTTCCAGTACCAGTGAGCAATCCCATTGCAGAGTATTTGATTTCTAAAGGTTATTCCTCAATAGAAGGGACAGGGCAAAAATTACTTCTTCCAGATCCAGGGCAGAGAAAGTACTAGGAGCATTATCTACACATCATCTACAGTGTATACTTACCAAGATATTTAACTTGTAATAATGCAGAAATTCTGACTGTGGGCCATTTAACTGGTCAGCAGGCCTGGGCTCTTCAAAAAATCAAAGTCATGAAAACCATTATAGATAAGTTGATGACGGGGATGCCTGATCCATCCACCTGAATGCTGTTGTCACTCGGCACCTTTAACCCCTGGTCACAGGTCAGAATAAGTAGTGACATCTTGATATGAAGAAACCTCTCCATATTGGAGTTCTTAACTGGTGCCAACTAAGTTGGGTGCAGATCAACTGCTTTTTTACTCGATGAGAGAGAAATTTATGAGGGAAACAGGTGGTTCTGGTAATTCTCCATCTCTGGGTCTTCACTTGATAACCTTGACATGTAAGCCCTAAGTTTTTGAGACTCAGCAGAATATATCTGAGCACATGGCTATATTGTTCCCACCTCTCTGGACACACATTTTCTCATTTTGTTCCTTCATACCAACTAGCAGGACTTTCTCCAATCCTCTCGCCCTTCCCAGCTCACCACCAGACAAGGGAAGGAAGTGTGTTTATAGATAATGTTGCCTTGTTTAAAAAGAAAAAGAAGAAGAAGGAGAAGAAGAAGAAGAAAGCCAGATACTAACCACTGAATTCAGTTATAAGTTACTCCAGAAGTTTTTTAAGATTCCAGAAGGTCTGTTCTATTTTGTATTTATTGTTATTGTATCCACTCTGGTATTTTCAGGGATTAGAGAGTTTTCCAGCCTTCCCAGATAAGATTGAAGATGCTACATTGATGAACTAGATGTACAGGAAGCCCCATGATGAAAACCTTGGTACATAAGGCAGCGTGGAGATTGGGGCAAGCAAGGAGGAAACTAGTCTTTGAACTTCAGAGGGAATAAAAGCTTCCACCTTAATCTGCACTCAGGGATCATTTTATCCCTTTACCTTTGAGTGTGTCACTTCGTTCCATGTGCTTCTAGGATAATGATGTAGCAATTTCCCCAGCCTCCATCCTGTCTAAGCTCGTGTGACTGGGAGAACGGAGAGCCTGGTGAAAGAAAAGTGTCCAGAGAGAAGGATGATTCCAGAAAATATAAAGAGGTTATGATGTTATAGTTCATATGTGAGTTGTCTTTGATACATCTAAGTGGAAACATCCAGCAGAATTAGAAGGTGGTGGGAAATGTAGAGACGTGGTGGTCAATCCCATCACTCCCACCCTGGAACAATGCGTGAAGACACTTGGATGAACATACACACAGTCTACAGATATGTTAAATAACCTTCTAGATATGGTTTAGTTTATAACACTTGGTTTCTAAGTCTGTGGCCATTTGCAGAGACACTCATGTCATGACAGGAACTGCTTCCTGGGGACAACAGGGATGCCCATTCTCCTCTGCTCATGTTCACAAGGACTCTGACCTGGTGAACCTCCCATTCCTGTCCTGACCTTGCCCTGGGCACCAGGCTCCTCTGCTGAGTTGCCTTCTGTCGTCTGGAGGGTGGGTGAGTCCTTAGAACACTAAGATCTCTCTGCATTTTATCTTTCCAGTGATTACTCCATTCTTTTTTTTTTTTTTTCCATTTTCAAATTCTTTTCTCCCCACAGAACTCATAGAAGGTGGAGCCACCCAGGCTCCCAGACATAAGATCACAGAAAAAAAACAGGCCGTGGCTTTTTGTGGTGTGATCCTATTTCTGGACACAGAACCCTTTCCTGGTATCGACAGACCTGGGACAGGCCCTGGAGCTTCTGATTCCATTTGAGGATGAGGCCATATTAGATGATTCACAGCTGCCTCAGAATTGATTTTCTGCAGAGAGGCCCAAAGGAGTAGACTCTACTCTCAAGATCTAGCCTGCTGAGCTGGGGACTCGGTTTTGTATTTCTGTGCTAGCAACTAACTTAGCTACAGCATCACAGAAGCACTTCCTTTCTGCACACAAAACATTGATTCTCCTTTCTAGTCAGCTCACAGAAGCTCTAAATGGAGGCCTTACCTTATCCTTCATTATGCGAGGGATAGAAGTGGGCTTGCAGAGATAAGCTATGATTCCTATAAAGGGAAGACAGGAGGACCGAAAATGTTGTTTGAAAATAATTATGACTCAGGTTTAGAAGCACTTCTTGGTGATAACTCAAGGATCCCAAACTGGAAGTGACTAGTCATACACTCAGGCCCCAGGGGCCAGTGATGGCTGTTCCCCTATGAAAGTACGCGATCACAAAACATGTGCAATAAACTCTAATAATACAGATGGCAGATCTTTGAGAGTAGCTAACAGCAGGCTCTCCCTCTGTGGTTCTTACCACTGTCTAAATTATTCGAATTGCTCTCCAGCTTGCTGTGGGAAGTTTTCTGCATCAAAGCCTCAACACAGTATGTGCTTGGAGAACATTTTTTTCCTGTTCTCCTGGTGTTGTTAATGATGATGGTGATGATAATTTCAGCTGTATTCTTCAGCCCTTTTCTGACTTCAAAGGAATACACACCAATGGATATCCTGGCAACCGGTCCCAAATCTTAGCTCAAAATGAATTCTTTCTCCAGAGTGATCTAACTCTTCAAAGTAACCAACACAGTTCAGCACTGTGCCCCGGGCTTGAGCCAGCTAGTTCAGAGACTTTGAGGGCGTCTCCAGCTGGCTGCCTTAGCACATCAAAATAACTCCCTCGTGCATTAAATATTCCTTAGTAAGAACTTCTGAAACAACCAGTTGCCCCCGATCCACTTATGCCCTCCAATTAACTCTTCAATTAACACCCTTTGTGTTGAGATCCATATCCTCCACTATAAATTCTGTCGGATTCTCTAAGATAGTAGTGGCCGTCATTCTGAACCATTGGTTAGAACTGTTTAGTAAGCAGCTTCCTGAGATTTCCCTCAAAACACTGCTACTGCGCCTCAGCCCCTGTGGTTTTATTTCCTTCCTTATCCAACCAAGAGGCAAGTCATAATTTATGTCCATTTATCTGGTGCACAGCTCTGCACGTATCTTCATCCAGTTTACTCGTCTGACAACTTCAGTCATTGATGAATACAACTATCCACCATCTCTGTGCCAGAATTTTATTTGGTTCTTTTTCCGGTCTGCTGATATATATATCTCCAGTAAATTAACATACCATGTTATATTAGTTTCACGTGTACAATACAGTGATCCAACAATTCTACACATTACTCAGTGCTCATCATGATAAGTGCGCTCTTCATCCCCATCACCTATTTCCCCCATCGCCCCACCCACCTCCCTTCTGGTGACCATCAGTTTGTTCTCCATATTTGAGACTCTGTTTTTTTGTTTGTCTCTTTTTTTTCTTTGTTCATTTGCTATATTTTATAGTTACTCAGCCTAATAACATTTTCCAAGATTGTCTTTTATCTCTTCATAGATAGGAAACATAGTTGTTTCAGAGTCTGTCTGAATATTTTCACATCTGACATCTTTGTGGGGCTATTTTTGTCGATTTTCTTTTTCTGCTCCTTCTCAGTCATGATGTTTGTATTTTCATGGTGTTTGTATTTTTCCTTATGAATCCAATTATCTTTGGCTTTGTGCCAGACACTAGATTTGTAGAAATAAATTTTTGCTGGGATGGATAGATCTTCCTCCAGAGAGAATTTCATTTTCCTTTGCCAAGTGCATGAGGGTATAAACAACCTGGGGCTACCTGAATCAGAATTCAAGGCTTGAGGTGGCCCGGATCACCTAGAGAACAGATTTATCTCTATCTCATCTTTACTTTGAATCTGTTAATTCATGTACATTTGGTACATTCTGGACTTTGATTTTTGTCCCCCTGGCCAGTGAGTCAGTCTCGTGAGCACTGACCCAGGGTAGGCAAATGCCCCCAAAGGCAAAAAAATGCTGTTATGCTGTCGTCTCCAGCCTTCTCCAAGTTTCCAGCCTTGTGTCTCCCACTATATTTTTGAGACATTAATTAACTGAGGTTTTTGATGTTGTTATTTTACCCAACTATTTGGGGAACAACAGAAGGATTGATTTGAGAGCTCTTATTTGTAATTCTAGGGACTGAGGTCAAGGAATTTTATTTAGAATTTTATTTTATTTTTTTTAAAGATTTTATTTATTTATTTGACAGGCAGAGACATAGCGAGAGAGGGAACACAAGCAGGGGGAGTGGGAGAGGGAGAAGCAGGCTTCCCGCAGAGCAGGGAGCCCGATGCGGGGCTCGATCTCAGGACCCTGGGATCATGACCTGAGCCGAAGGCAGACACTTAACGACTGAGCCACCCAGGCACCCCTTATTTAGAATTTTAAATCAAAATGCATTAATAGTAGATTCTTAGCCTATAATTTCTTTGTATTTAACTTAAATGGCATAGAGATGTTATACTTAAACTTTAATTTCAACTAGAGAATTTTTTAAAAATGTAAAGGGTATTTATAATCAAATTGAGACATTTGTTTTTTGTCATTTTATCATTGGGGTATTTATCATTGGAGTATTATTGGAGTACTTTTATGTTCTTTTTTACTTTTATCCCATAACCTCTGGCATGTCATTGGACCATGTGACAGGAAAGGAAATAGAAAGAGGAGTGAATATTTAGACTTGAGCAGAGAACACAGAATGGACTTGGATTTAATTGCTGTATTGTCATGATGCATTTGAGCTGGTTTTTCATGAGTACACCCAAGGAGCAGTGGTTGGAATTGGGAAAATATCTAACAAGTGGCTCCATCTTCCCCACTTAAACCCAGTCTCCTGAGAAATCACTTTATTCCACATTCCCCATTTTGGGAGACTTCCCTAAAGCAATACTCCTGTTCTTTTTTTAAGATTTTATTTACTTATTTGAGAGAGAGAGAGAGAAGAAGCAGAGGGGACGGGCAGAGGGAGAGGGAGCTTGATCCCAGGACCCAGGGATCAGGACCTGAGCTAAAGGCAGACCCTTAATTAACAGACTGAGCCACCCAGGTGGCCCACTAATACTTCTGTTCTAATCTTCCCATTCCTTATTGACTTTTCTATATGGGAAGGGAAATAAGTGATCTCATTTAATTTCTTCATCTTTCTTTAGTCTCTCTTCATCTTTGTGCCTTCCTCCTGGTACCTAGAGAAGAGATCGATTCCTTGGTGTTTTCTCAACATGAACTAAGATTAGTGGAGAACTTTCCTTTTCATACAAGGTAGACTGCAGTTTGGAGGAGAGAGAAAATGAGTTAAATTCTGACTCAATATAGTGTTAGCCAGACCAGGGGGTGTCACATCTGAGCCCCATTATTTACCATTATTTTGGTATTTACCAGTATCATCAAAAAGGACATCATCATGTCCACCTGTATGGCTCCAATGTCTAACTATCGGTTCCATCTTAGGCCACAATAAGACAATATTAGCTGTTGACCCTCTAATATTAACAAATCATACACCCATATACCCCTTGTACTCAATGAAACAAAGTACAACTCCCCTTCTGTGCTGACAAGAAAACACATTGGTGCTGTTTCTTCCCATTGGCCACTAGGAGGCACTGTAGCTTCACTGTCATCTGGAGTCCAGAGGGGCTGAACAAGTCCCCTGGAAGGAGAGGGCTTAAGGGTTAAACCATGGGGCATGGATCTAACTGGGGTTAAAATCAAGGTGTCAGCAGGGTCCTAGGGGCTCTAAGGACACTGTTTTCTTGTCTTTTTCAACCTCTAGGCCACCACCATTCCTTGGCTCATAGATCCCTTCCATCTTCCAAGCCGGCAATGACTGGTCAGTCTGTTCTCGTGCTGTATCACTCTGACTCTGACTCTTCTTCCTCCTTCTTCCACATGTTAGGACCCTTGGGATTATATTGGGCCCACCTTTAAATTTCAGTATGCACTTCCTATATTAAGGTCCGCTGATCAGCAGCCTTAATTCCATTTGGAACTTTCATTCCCCCTTATTATGTAATATAACACACCCACAATTCCAGGGATGGGACATGGACATCTTTGGGGAGCTGTCATTCTGTCTACCACACCTAGGTACATGGTAACAAGGAAAGAGCGAACAATGATCTTTTTGGAAACAGAAAAATGGCCAGAGATTTACATTCTGGATCCAACAGAAACCAATAGATAAACAGGTACCTCAGGTAACATAATCCAGTCTGAAAAATATCTGCTTTTTGAAATTAGCATGTGTCGGGGCGCCTGGGTGGCTCAGTGGGTTAAGCATCTGCCTTCAGCTCAGGTCGTGATCCCAGGGTCCTGGGTTCGAGTCCCGTGTCTGGCTCCCTGCTCAGCGGGGAGTCTGCTTCTCCCTCTGGCCCTCCTTGCTCGTGCTTTCTCTCTCTCTCAAATAAATAAAATCTTAAAAATATTATAATAAAATTAGCATGTGGTCCTTAGATTCAGAGGACTCAACAGTACGTCTCTATGCTAACCACAAAATATGGACTTGAACTGGTCCTTCTTCTTGATTAACAACTTAACTGACCAACCCAAAAAACAGGCTTCTCTCTGCTCTCCATAACCTTTACCATGAGCAGAAGAGGGTTTGTGGCATCAGACCTCTTTTAGAGGGAAAGGCTCAGTGTTACTGATTTAAAAACAATGATCTTTTCTAGGAGTAAGAATATATTTAAATCAACTCTATTTGCAAGTCTTCAAGAATGAGAAAATCCTCCACTTATTTCATGGTGGGGGTAGAGAAGTGTGGAAGATCCTATCCTATGGGCTTTGAGAATTTAATAGAGCTCAAGGATAAATAAACTCAGAAAGGTTTTTCTCTGCAAGTAAGAGCTTTCAGATTGAATCAGTTCTCATCAATTCAGCCCCTGGAGCCCTAACAATGCAGCTGGTGTTCTTGTTTTTCCTGGAGTGCTCAGAGCCTGACTCCTAACTAACAGATGGATGGTTTTGAGCATGTGTATATGACCAGGAGCCTTAAGCCACTAGTGAGGGGAGTATGAGAGCTTGCAGAGAAGCTGGCTTGCAGGGAGACAATGAAGTAATCTGCACATACTTGGAGTTTAGGCTCTGGTTGCGTAAGTCTGTATCCCAGGGCAGCTGTAGCTGGGTTCAGTTGTGTCTGATTCATCTCTCAGAGACGCAGCCTCCTCTGCAGGGAGCTCCTGAGTTGGGGTGGCGGCTTATTTAGTGATGTCACTGACAGACACATCTCGTGGAGATAGAATGTCCCCAAACTCGAAACTCTGCTCATGCTCACAAGGGCCCTGGTCTGGGCTGTTCCACATCTGCCTTCACCTTGCAATGGGCACCCCGGCCCTCTGTCTCTTAGGGGTCCTTTGTCTCCTAGAGGTAAGTGAGTCCCCAGAATATGTAACATTCTCCTTCTGGGTTTCCCTGTTGTGACTCCAATATTTTTCTTATTCTGTCCCGATTCTGTCCCCTTCCACAGAGTTTACAGATGCTGGAGTCATCCAGACACCCAGGCACAAGGTGACAAAGACGGGACAAGAAGTAACCCTGAGATGCAAGCCTATTTCTGGTCACACAGCCCTTTTCTAGCCCCCAGCTGTCTGAGTAAAGGTCTCTTCTGCTCCTTCACCGGTATAAGTGGGTGGGTTTAGGGGCCTGACAACGATAGAAAATGATAAGGTATCAACAGAGAAAATCTTATGTAGGAAATAACTTAGGAAATGGGTTTCAGGGATTCCTGACAAGTTGTGAGCTCAGAACTCACCACGTGTCAGATAGACTTTAATGACACACCCTGTAGATTTTCCTGCCTTCCTGCATTTGCCATCCCCATCCGAACGGTAGGCGCTCCTGATAACCGATGTCTTCAGAACTCCTCGGTCCTCTTCAGTCTCTCCTAACACTGGGTATTAACAGAATTTCCCCACCCACCACAAGTTTTCCTGATTGTAACAGAAGCCTCTTCACTGTGACTGTGGACATTCCTTTCTAAGGTTAATGTAACTTAATGTTTATGTGGGGCCTTTTCATTATGTTCAAAGAGCATCTCAAATACGGGCAAAGCAGACAGTTTATTCCATGAGCTACCAGCTACCACTCCTGGAATCTTGGGGTTTATCAGTCTCTGTCCTGCCTGAGGAGAGTCCTGGCCTGACTGAGGATAGACAGCAGAGGCCACTGCCAGCCGACGGCTGTGTGGGACTCAGGGCTGATGGGGCCTCTTCGGCTGCCTGCTCTGGGACAATAAATACGGGCTCCACACTGAGTATCTACAAGTGTGCAGACCTATACACACTTACTTTGCCCTCTTTCCTCCTGATCCTACATCCTGAATCTATATTCTTCTTCTGACTTATGCTAGACACTTCCATTCCATTCTGCAATCCATTCTGAATGGTTAAAATTATTCTTTTCCACGGTCTTATTTTAGGTACTGAACCCTTCTCAGCCCTTATCGGGGCATCTCTGGCAATTGGTGCAGAGACGCCTGAATTCTGACTGCCCAAAGAGATTCGGGTTCAATGAGTTCTGCCATACAGCCAAATTCCACTTGTCGTTCTCCCATTTTTTGCCATTCCGGGGTCCTGCCTTTCAAGATGGAAACAGTGAAAAATCAGATTCCGTTTCTGTTGTGTTTACGCTGGGACAGAACCTGCTTCCATGTCTGATTTCAGTGTGTTCTTCGTCCTGGCCCTTCCCTGCTGCTCCCAGACCCTTTTCCTCGCCTGCTCTAAAACCCAGCTCCTTGACACATATGACCTCGGAATATGACCCTTGAGTGTTGCACTTACTTCTTCCTTCCCCTTTACTTCTCCCCACCATGAATCCTGTCATCAGTCTTGGTGACCTAATCATCACACAGACAGTTTATGCATTTATTAAATATGTTTTGACTGTGGTTGTGGATAAAACCCATATGCAAACAAAAGTGTAAAAGCAAAAGCAGGAGATAGATTCACTGACCCCAAAATAATGGTTATATCATGGAGGGAAAGAAAGAACCAAAGGGGGTGGTAAAGAGGGGCTTAACTTTATTTGCCATAATTTTTCTCTGTTTAAATAATCTAAAACTAAGTGGCCAAATGTTGCACTTTGTTCAGTGTCAGTGATCAGAGCTATATCTCATTAGGAGTTGAACAGACCATGATCTCTGCAGTTCCATGTAGATTATTTGAATTATGTATCTATAACATCCAACAGATTTATTTGGGTTTAGTAATAGACCTCTTGCCATCCCTACTCCTCAATTCAAGTGCAGAATATGTAGACCTCTTGCAATCCCTACTCCTCAATTCAAGTGCAGAATATGTATTTTGGATGACGCAGCTGTAGGCATGGGCTCTCCATTATACAGAGCGCTATAAAATGGCAGCTACTTGTGTCTGGATATTTTTTGAGATCCTGGTTGATGACAACCTTCCCATTTACTGTTCAGAGATTAAAAATACAAGGTCAAATCTAATACTGAGTCTTTCAGAAGTGAGAACATACCTATTGAAATAGTCTCATTACGTGGCTTGTCATGGGAGAATTTATATTTCCAAGAGTCTTCTTGAAAGTCAAAGAGTGTGAACTATCAGTAATTGGTGAACTCCCAGACAGAAATAATTTATTGTACATGATAGCAAGCATAAACTGGCCAGACCCTCTCTCTTGAAGAGAAAGTAATTAGGAGGACTCTCAGGGAGAAATAAGTTAGATCATGTACACACAAAGACCCAGAATCAATCAACATAATTATTGCAAAAGCTTAGAGGACAAACAAAAGAGCTCTTGTGGCTGGAACAAAATGTCACAGAGAGTTTCATGTGCTAAGAGCATGGATGAAACATTGCATGCTATCCTTTCTCTTTGCCATCAGGATAGGAACAAAGGGAAACTATTTATAGTAGAAAGTTCTTATATGGTTCTTACTATATCCTGCTAGAAGCTGAAAACATTCAATTAGTACTCCATTCTACAGACAAGGAAATTGAAGAAGAAGAAATGTATATAATTTTCCAAAAGTCATATAGCTAAGAAATGATGGGAATGGGATTCAAACACAAGAAATTTGGGACCAGATTCTTTTTAAGCATTTACAATCTACAGCAAACAAAATTTAAAATACAGATTTACTCAACTGGAGGAAGAAGGAGATTTCCTTGGGAGAAGTGTTAAAATCTTAGGAGACTTCATACTCTCATGTGAAAGGAAAAAGGAATCCTGAGGGCCAGGAAAGACAGATTTAAAGGGAAGAGGACAAGCATTGGGTTCAGTTGCTCTCAAAGGAGTTATTAAAGAAGAGAGATGTTTTCTTGATACTCAGGCAGATCAGATAACTGGGCCCCAAGAAGTCTAATAGAGGAAACCATGCAGGACCTCAGAGGACTCATTCCATTGGAATGCCTCCCCAAAAGATGAGAGTGGCCTTCAGAACCACAATGACTACATACAGTCTGGACAGTTTTGACAGGGGAATGCTTAGAAAGATCCATTGAAAATACTGAAATTATTCTGAGAGCCAGCTATAGCCTGTGCTTTACAAGAGCGTGCCTATTACAGATACAATATATAAATATATTTATAAAATTATGAATCTTAGGAATGGCTTAGGAAAAATGGGGCATATTAAAGAGGAAGCAGGCAAAACAATGAGAATACCTTGTAGCTGGAATTAGCAGAGGAATTTGAAGATATGCAATATTTGTTTTCATAGTGCTTGTCTTAGAAGACCCAGATTTCCTTAATGTCACATTTCTCACTAGGGAGGATCACAGAGATAACATCGAGACTATATTAGAAAGATTAATGACTTGGATCAGGATGCAAACATAAAATTTAAAAATTTAGTTCCAGTGACTATTACTAACATTACTATGTTTGAGAAGGAACAGGATGAATTTTAAAAGCATTTTCTACTTTTGGAAATTCAACCTAATCTTTCTTAAAGAATGAGGTAAGAGCAAAGGGAAATAAAATGATTACATTTGCATCATTCTTGTAGAACTAAAAAGCTAGAGTAGGAATAAATATGGTTCAAGGCCTGGAACATTCCATATTTGAGCAAAGAGAGTCAGTTGATAAAAAAAAAAAAAAAAAAAAAAAAGAAATGGAATTGGACTTCCCTGGATGCTTACAAGGAATTTTATAATGAAGGTAATACATATTCAGATTCAAAGCGTCGCTGGGTGTTGGTATTTTATTATTGGTAGTTCATTATGATGTCATTTCATTTTGGCACTGATCCTCTATTTTGTCATCATGGGAAATATGGCAGGACAGATTGGGGAGGAAAGGGAGAATAGCTAATTCTCAGTTTTTCAGCCAGTGTGGACTTGGAGTTAATTACTCTACTGTTCTGAATCATTTCATATCTTCTGAGACCCTGCTTAATTGCACAGCTGTTGTTCCAGGGGGTGTCCAAAGGAGCAGTAATGATATGGGAGGAGATGACTCCAGGTGGGAGCAGAACTGTCCTAACAGATGCTCATCTCTTTCTGCTCACAAGTGAAACGCTTGCGTACAATATTATTCACCGCTCTGTTTCATGGGGCGGTCCTCCAGAGCAGTGTCCCCAGCCACCACCCCTCCCCTCTCTCTTCTCTGCAGCAGGAGAGCGGAGTTAGCTGATTGTGACTTTTGAAAGGAAGGAACCAAACAGGCTCAGATCACACCCTCCAGCTTGTATCTTTGCATTTCTCTGCCTCTGGGGAAGACACTTTCTGTTCTCCTGCCTTAAATTCCAGTAAAATCAGTAGGCCTACTCTATTCAGTACAGAAGTCAGGGGGGTTGGCCATTCAATTCAGAGGAATGCTACTGAAGCTGCACCTTTCAGCCCCACTTTCACCAGCACCAAAGCTGCCATTTGGATTCCAGTTTCTCTGACTTCAGTATCTCTCTCTCAAATGTTTTCAGTCTTAGAAACAAGGGTTATTATTTTTGAGCCCCTAAAATACCAACATCTGCGCCTACACCCACGTAACACAGCATAGGGCTCTTTGGGTCTTGACAAAAAAGGCTCATTTCCTTTTTTGGCTCCTACCCCACTGGCCACCAGGAGACACTGGTTCCATTACCGCTCAGCGGCTCTGGGGAGGAGCTGGGAGAGTCGCCTGGCCGTGGGCCTTAGTGAGAAGCTCTGGCTTGATGGCTGAATCATGATCTTGATTTGCAGACACTGGGTGAATGTTGGAGAGAGAAGGGAAGCACCCAAAGACTTCTATTCTTGTGCAAATGGGTTAAGACCAATAGGGAGCTTGAAACTGCAGGCAAGCATAGAATGGTTCCCAGGCAAAGGGGTCACATACACACACCACAGTAGCACCATCAGTCCAAACTAAGATAGTTTTTGTGTGTGTTGTGGGAAAAATAGACACGTGGAGAAACGAACAAGCACACATGGTTCCCATCCCCTCGATCCTCCAACCCAAGTCCTGCGAACCCACAGAGGTGTGTGTTTAGGTGGGTCAAAGATGGACTGCAGAGCTCATGGCCAATTTTCTATGGAATGGGCCCCTGCCCTGCCCTGGGACAGGAGGCCAGGGTGGGGCACTGTTCTGTGACTATGTAATAACGGAAGCCCCTTCCCGGTAGAAGTGCCTTGATAGAAAAGAGGATCTTGCTGTTCTCTAAGTTAATATAGATCATTGAGCCAGCTTTCTGCTAAGCTGCTGAGAAGATTTAGGAAATGAGCCCCCAAGGCCATCTGTCTATGCTCTGTGGGCATCTCTGAGCAAGCACAGGATCTTGGGGGCCAGGGGCTGCTTGGATAAAACTGTGTGTCCTGATAGAAGCAAAACAAAATAGCTACCGAGCCAGGAACATCAGAGAAGCTGTTCGAATCCCATCCTGGTCCCATCCTACTGCAGGTGATGGGGTAGGCCAGGGGGTTAAGGCAGGGCTCTGAGGACAGCCAGATTATATTCTAAGTCAGAGCAGCTCTGGACCTTCAGAAGTCCATAAATACATTAACATTACCAGGGCCTAGAGTGGCTTTAAGTCTGACTTCTCTTTCAACTAAAGATCAGAGTACTGAGGAAGGAGTCAGCCCACTCACTTTCTGAACTTGTTACATGTTCGAAGCTTCTCTGTTTTATGATCTTGTGTATCCTGGAGGAGATAGATCCTGGACAGGGGTAAGAAAATCCCTGCTGGAATGCTATGCCCTGATTTCAGGGTGCTTTCCACGTACCTATGTTAATATTGTGCTTCCTAAACTCTGTAAGCAGCTCTGCCTTCTTCACCCACGGGCTGCAGGATGCTACCCTGAAACAGGTAAACACAGGACTGGCGAGTGAGAACTGCTGATTCTCTACTGTTAGGAAAGTGTTGGGGTGCCTGGGTGGCTCAGTCATTAAGCGTCTGCCTTCAGCTCGGGTCATGATCCCAGGGTCCTGGGATGGAGCCCCACATCGGGCTCCCTGCTCGGCGGGAAGCCTGCTTCTCCCTCTCCCGCTCCCCTTGCTTGTGTTCCCTCTCTCGCTGTATCTCTCTCTGTCAAATAAATAAATAAAATCTTAAAAAAAAAAAAAAAAGAAAGTGTTACTATCACAACTTCCAAGTGGCTAATCATACCTTTCTTACTCATCTTGACAGACTCCCAGTTTGGGAAGTTGGAGGAATATAGCTCTGCACCAACAGCGGAAACCTGGAGCTAATGTGTTCCATCTTCTCTATGGACAAAAATCATTACTATTCATACCCCAAGAACCAGGTCATTTTCCAGATTTCCATCCCCACCTCCAAAAGAGTTTGTGAGTATTAGTTACCTTAGTAGAGGGAGAGAGTCAGGTGCTAATCATTGAAGAACCTTGTAGAGTTTTGCTAGGCATGAGAAGATTAGGATTAACTGGGGAGTACTTTATTTTGGATTTTCAAGGAGAGCTAAAGCTCTCATTTATCATACACAATCCATACCCGTGCCTGAAGGATTAACGCCATTTTGAGCTTCACCACAGAGAAGTAAAATGGGATCCCTTACGTATAGAAATGCAGCTACAGGAAGCGCTGTGCTGTGGGCTGGGGGGAATCACACAGCACAAGGGCGTTGGTCTCTAGCCTTCACTAGGAATAACATCTTCACAATCCTGTCTCTTCCCAGTCCTTCCATTTAGGTCTCTTCCCGAAGAGCGCGGTGGCCAAGTCAAAATGCTTCTGGGAGGAATCTGAGGCAAAGCCCTAATTAAGCAAGGAATTATTTTGATTTTGTGTCTGGGAGATAAAGATTGCCCATGAGAGGAAGAATGAAAGTCTTGAGATTTGAAAAGTAATGTGTTGGTATCAGAATTTGTGGTCCTGCTGGCACACCCAAGTGGAAATGTCCAGCAGACAGTAGATATGTGATGCATCAGGAGGGCAGAGTCCTGGAGGCTCAGGGCTGTGACGGGTACAATTGGGGAAGGTGCTTTGAATGAGCCAACCACATCCTGAAGTAGTTATGATCTAGTCCAGTCAATCTTCTGTAGAGAATTAATGCTCACCTTTGGAAGGAGGTCCCATGAGCAGTGACAGAGAGCAATAAATATCACTGTTGGGGCACTCTCCACCTTGTGGAACTCAGAGGAACTAGGATGCCCCACCCCTCTGTTCATGCCCACAAGGGCCTCATCCAGGTAAAGCCTCCTCCTGGCCACCCTGCTATGGCCACCAGGCTCCTCTGCTGTGTGGCCCTTTGTCTCCTGGGAAGAGGTGAGTCCCCAGAAATAAACAATCAGCATTTTTAGATATTTCCAGTTATAATTCCATTAATGTTCTTTATTCTGTCCCCAGATTCTGTCCCCTTCCACAGAGTTTACAGATGCTGGAGTCATCCAGACACCCAGGCACAAGGTGACAAAGACGGGACAAGAAGTAACCCTGAGATGCAAGCCTATTCTGGTCACGCAGCCCTTTACTGGTATAGAGGGACCTCGGGGCAGGGACCAGAGCTGCGAATCTACTTCAACAATCAAGCCCCTATAGATGACTCGGGGATGCCCAAGAAACGGTTCTCAGCAGAGATGCCTGACAAATCATTCTCCATGCTGACGATCAAGCCCACAGAACCCAAGGACTCAGCCACGTACCTGTGTGCCAGCAGCGTAGAGACAGTGCTGCTGAGTCATCCCCTCCCGGTGCAGAAACCCTCAAGCTTCCCCTTCTGCCTCCAGCCCCCAGCTGTCCTCTGCAGTCTTTCGAAGCTTCTCCGCTGTCAGCACAGGGATGTGGGTCTGGTGTTCTTCATGTCTCTGGGGAAGGCAAGAACAGATACTTCTCAGTATCACAGTAGAAAACTTTTGGTAGGAAGACAATAGGGGGTTGGTTTTGGCATTCCTCACAGAGGGTGACTGAGTCCAAGACTGAGGGTGAATGTCACCCACTGGGCTTTCAAGTGATTAAGTAAACTCAAAACCATGCCTCACGTAGCCTGGGTTTTCTTAAGTTAGTGGTCTTTGCTCCCTTCTGCCTACGCCTTCATCAGAATGGTTAAGCGGGCATGGTTGTCTCCACAGACCCACCCAGCCCTTCCCATTTCTTCCAACCCTTCTCGTTCTCTGTTTTCCAAACAGTCTTCCTTAATTGTAGCAAAATTATTTTCCACCCTCTCATTTTTTTAACTTTTCATTTAAAAATCACTATAGATTCACAGGAAGTTGCCCAGTAGAACAAATGGGTCTAGTCACCCGTCATCTGGTTTCCACCCATGGCCATATCTTACATAATCATACTCAAGTTATCAAGACCATGAAATTGACATTGGCCACGAGTGTGGAAGCAGTTCTACGTTATTTCTGTCACACGTATAGGTTCACACAGCCGCCACCACAGTCAAGATGCAGAGCTGTTGCAACACCCAAAATCTCCCTTTATAATGTCACACACACACACACACCACCCCCACCCCTGGGAACCACTGATCTATTCTCTATATCTATAATGTCATTTTGAGACTGTTATGAATGGAATCATATACTAGGTGAGCTCTTGAGATGGGCTTGTTCTCCTCAGCATATTGCCCTTGAGATTCAGCCAAGTTGCTGCATTTATCCATAGTTCATTTCTTTTATCGCTGAGTTGTGTTCCATGGCATGGATGTACCAGAGTTTGTTTAGCCATTCACCTCCGGCGGGACATTTTGGTTGTTTCTAGTTTTTGACTATGACAAATAAAGCTTCTATATATAAACATTTATGCTCAGGGTTCTGGATGAACATAAGTTCTCATTTTTCTGGGATACATTTATGCGCAGGAGTGAGATTGCTGGCTTACCTGGTGAGTGTGTTCTTACCTTTGAAATACAGAGCGGCTGTATCATTTGATGCTCCTAGAGATCGTTTGTTTGTTTGTTTATGAGAGAGATCATGCGCGCATGTGCATGAGTTGGGGAGGGGCAGAGGGAGAAGGAGAAACAGATTCCCGGCTGAGCAGGGAGCCCAACATGGTGCTTGATCCCAGGACCTTGAGATCATGACCAGAGCTTAAGGCAGACGCCCGAATTCATTTTTTAATGTAAATTTGATTTACATGTAACATTCCACTTTATTATTTCCACAACACACATGCAGAGAACTAAAAGAATAGAAAGCGAACATGATAGACCCAGATACTCTTTTCTTTGGATGTTTCTGTACTCTTCTCTTGAGAAATATTTGAATTCTTTCTATCCTTACCCACCTGGGGGTCTGCCCCTTCAATCTATTCCTCACTGGTTGCTGCTGTCTAATGCTATTTCAGCTGTTCAGAAAGCTATGAATCCACGGCTAGGTGCCTAATTCATAAAAACACAGAGTTCCCAAATGATGTCTCACCCGGTGTACTTCGTTCGACCAGTTGTTTTTTTTTTTTTAAAGATTTTATTTATTTATTTGAGAGAGAGAATGAGACAGAGAGAGAGAGCATGAGAGGGGGGAGAATCAGAGGGAGAAGCAGACTCCCTGCTGAGCAGGGAGTCCGATGCGGGACTCGATCCTGGGACTCCAGGATCATGACCTGAGCCGAAGGCAGTCGCTTAACCAACTGAGCCACCCAGGCACCCAGTTCGACCAGTTCTGAATGCACACCCTGACTTCTCTGGGCATGTCCTTGTCGGATCCAGGACCACAAGCTCTTCTCTGGATTTTGCCTGAAACTCATAGACATTACCTTGCATTTCATCCTGGTTGTGGTAATTCTCAAATTCCAGTCTTATTTTTCACAGCTATTCCAATGGCAGCCCATATACACGTAAGATTGGTCATATAGTCAGCAATGCTTTGGTGGCATTTGGCTCTAAGAGGTCTGTGTTTTAAGTTTCACTGGAAATTCAAGATCATGTGAATACTGTCCTATGAACCCAAATCCACTGTCATAATCCTAGATTTGCAGTTCCCAGATCCTGACTTCCCAGTAGAAATGGAGTGTTAGGGAATTTAGTTCCTCTTACCGGCATTAAGTGGTGGTATTTTTGGTTTTTGTGAGTCATCCTCATGGGCACCGGCATCCTTTTTGCTTTTTGTTATTGCTTCTCAAGCATTTCTCATCTCTCCTACCCTAAAACCCCCAACATCTTAGATGGCTTGCAACACCTAGATGATACTGGGCTTCTCAGTTTTTTCATTTGCTCACTTCAATGATCATTTCCTCCGTGTATCTCAGATACGCACATCCACTCTTTATATTCTAGACCTGTAATCACAAATAATTTGAACCACCTCCAAAATCGTTCTCTCAAGCATCCTTTTCTCTCCCAGTACCTCCTCTCCTTCCATCCCTGGGACTGCCCTGCAGCAACTCTTCAACCCCATTAGGAACTGTAATATTTTACACTTTACTTTTCTTCTTCTCCTTCTACTGTATTAACACTCTTCCTACCTGGGGTGCGGGGTGAGGTCTACTCTCTGCCTCTTTCAGTGGCACAAAGAATCTAAAAAGCTCCTGACTCTCACCAAGCAGCCTTACAATCATAGACCGTGTCTTGAGGTCCATAAGGCCATCTGAGCATAGGAGGCCTGTAAACTTTTCTTTTATTAAAAGAATTGGTGTTTTTTATTGCTTGTTAGTTTCATCCATCAATCATAGCTGAAGGTTTTTTGTTTTTTGTTTTTTTAAGTAGGCTCCATGCTGGTTGAGTTCAATGCAGGGCTTGAGCTCACAACCCTGAGATCAAGACCTGAGCTGGGATCAAAAGTCAGATGCTGGGCGCCTGGGTGGCTCAGATGGTTAAGCGTCTGCCTTCGGCTCAGGTCATGATCTCAGGGTCCTGGGATCGAGTCCCGCATCGGGCTCCCTGCTCCTTGGGAGCCTGCTTCTCCCTCTGCCTCTCTCTCTCTGTCTCTAATGAATGAATAAATAAATAAAATCTTTAAAAAAAAAAAAGTCAGATGCTTAACCCACTGAGCCACCCAGGTGCCCCCAATCATAGTTAAGCTTTTGATGACTATAAAAGCACCAAGAAAAAAAAAAATGTTCCTAGAATGTATGATCGGATCTCATTTATGGGTATTGTGCTTCATTTCATAGGCATGAAAAAGTTAAAAGAAAACCAAATATGTATATTTATTTATTTATTTTGTAGGGATGATCAAGATAAACTGTCAAGGGGAACATAATTTGTATAGTATATAAAGTTATTTAAGAAAAATTAAATCAGTAGGGGCTCCTGGGTGGCTCAGCCGGTTTAGCATCCAACTCTTGATTTCAGCTCAGGTCATGATCTCAGGATCGTGAGATTGAGCCCCTGCGTGGGGCTCTCCATTCAGTTGGGAGTCTACTTGGGATTCTCTATCTCTCCCTCTCTCTCTCTTTCCCTCCCCCAACTCATGTGTGCACTCTCTCTCTCTCAAATAAAAAAACAAATAAAAAAAAAGAAAAGAAAAATTAAATCAGTAAAGTCCTTATTTAAGTTTATATACACTTGCATATGTTTGTTCTAGGAAGGAGGAAGTTGTAAAATGTTCCTCTGATTATTTAGGACGAAGCTACAGAGGAAGAATGGGAAGAAGATAATTACCCTTGTCTTAATTCATTTTGCTTTCTAAATTTGAAATACTCCTCACCTCCTACACAATATATAGGTAATCCAAAAAGAAAAAGAAATTCACCAGTTAGGAGAGAAAAGAGAATTTATAGGCAGAGCAAGGAAGAGCCAATGCTATGGGGACCTACCAGGTTTCAGACCAAATCTAGGCCTCACAGTTGAAGCTGACTTTTCAGTGCCCATATGATAGACATGACACAGGACCTATGATGACATTTCCTGCATTCATCCTGGAGCATCCAAATGGTCACAGACTTTATAGACTAAATGTTATTACAATACAAAGACCCTGAAATGCAGTTAGAAAACTGAGTATTTGGTCAGGCCTTTAAGTGCTAGATAAAAGAAAAAAATTAACAGAGAGAATCTGAAATTCCAGACTGAGTCTTATATGTTTGTGGAATAAAATATTACCCTTCCTGTGTGAAATGGAAACCATATGCTCAGAAACTGACCAAAAGGTCTATAACCATTGAAACTCTTGGGGACCCAGCAGGAAGAAATTCATTATGGCCCTGAGAGTAGACTTGTGCTTTTACCCAAGATGGATTGACATGAGTCGGATTTAGCCTCCCACTACAAACAGCTAAAACAAATAAACATAATATATGCAACAACAGTTTTCAAAACATTATGAATCAGGCAACAAGAGATGGTGACCCCTAAGAGATGGGAAACAACCAGGCTGAGCACCAGCTACCTCGATACCTAGAGGGGGGCCACGATGTGGCCTAGGAGGGGAAACCCGAGAGGAGCCGGGTAGGCTCCCTGAGTTCAGAGTCTGAGTTGAAAATACAGGGACCATAGGAGAGATGCTTCTAGACACTTTTCTACTGGCCACAAGGAGGCATTATGGTGTCACTGATAACGGAGAGTTGTAGAGAATGTCCTTGATACTCTCTGAAGTGTGGATATAATTAGAGGAATTGCAGGGCTTGACTTCTGTATTAAGGTGGGGATAGTCTGCAGCCATCAGTCATCCATCCGCGATGCCGACAGCTACACACAAAGACACCCCAACAGGTTTATAAATGATAGTTTAGCAAAAGCTCTTCCTGTGTTGAGGAACCTCTGACCTGCCTTGTAGGGTGTAAGAAATGAGGAGTGAGACAGAGAGGCCCAAATGAGCCTGGGGCAGATATAGGAAGAGGGGCAATATGGGGCAGCACCACCTCCACTCCACACGTGATCTGGCCCAGCCCGGGTTCTGCTGCCAAGCCGGAAGCTGTGTGTAATACACAACAAGGAGTGGCCCTTGCCTTGGTGAAGCCAACAGCAGGCGGTCGTCACAGGCAGATCTACCTGTCAGGGACCAGGGACTCTGCACGCCCATCTCTCCACCCACAGATCAGAGTCTGGGGCAGGCCGACGCCCCGTTCCTGTTGTGGTCCTGCCATGGCTCCCGGGCTGCTCCACTGTGTGGCCTTTTGTCTCCACTGTGTGGCCTTTTGTCACCTTGGAGCAGGTGAGTCCTGGTCAGAAAGGAAGTCTTTTGACTAAAGCTATCTTGTCCTCAGTTTCGTACCTTTCTTTTATGGCAGCCATAGCAGTCTCCTTCTTGACTCTGTCTCTACGTTTTCTTTCTCTCTCTGCAGGTCACATGGGTGCCATGGTCATCCAGAGCCCAAGATACCAGGTTACGAGTGTGGGAAAACCAGTGAATTTGAGCTGTTCTCAGAATCTGAATCATGAAAACATGTACTGGTACCAACAGAAGCTGAGCCAAGCCCCAAAGTTACTGCTCTACTACTATAATAGAAACCTTAACAGAGAAGCAGACACCTCTGGTAACTTCCAATCCGCCCAGTCCAACAATTCTTTCTGTTCTCTCAGCATCCTCTCGCCAGGCTTGGGGGACTCAGCAGTGTATCTCTGCGCCAGCAGTAAAGACACAGAGCTGCACTGTTACCTCTCCCCTGTGCATAAACCTCTCTGTTTCCTGGATCCAAGAGCCTCCTCTAGACCATCCCACCTGCCCATCCTACAACAATAATAAGAAGCGGGTTTATGGCTCTCATCACCTCGTTTGTAGACAGACGCCGGGCAGAAACCTACGAAAACCACTGACAGTTAGGCCAAGAGCGGAAAAGTGGTTACACTCACTCAGCGTTCGGTTTGTGGTATTTTCCCAGGATCACCTTAGTCACCCATTCTGTTCTCTTCAGTACATAAATAGGAACTTTTTAAAAACTGTTGTTTTTTAACATAAGTTGGAGACCTGGAAATATGATGAAGGGCAGGCCCGCCCAGACAAGGGGTGGCCCCACTCTCATGAATCCTTGCTGCAGTCTCATGGTTTTCTTGTCAAGTAGGGAAAATTAGAACTGCTAAAAACTTGTGCCAGATGTGAAGCTGAATGAACTGCCTGGCACATGTATTATTCACAGGGTATTTAACTACGTTGCATGATGTAAATTTGCGTATGAACCATTTAAGTGGCACACAGATAAGACACATGCCCAAAACTAGATGTGGTGCTTTAAAAGAAATATTAAAATGAATAGAATTTGCCCTACATTTTTATTTTTAATAGTAATAAAAAAATATCAAGTACTGCAGCTTGTTTGAAATAAAAGGGGTTTCTGGAATGTATTAGAACAGCTTTCTAAAAGCTAGTATGTATCTTACGGCCTTTAAGAGACTGAAATATTTATGATCGCCAATTGAATAAACACATGTATCATCATTTCAGGAAAGAACAAGCATCTGCTAGCTGTGGGATGTCTGCTTCAGAGGATGGAACTGTGTCCTCATTTTAATTCCGAAGAACACATAGATATTCCTACTAGGCAGTGGCTCATCACATCACCCCGTATGGTCATCAACAGCATCACATGCTTCCAACTCTTTAATCAAGAGGCCAAGAAGTACTACCCAAGATCACATTTGGTAACTAAGTAAAATTCAGAGAAGCTAAACGCTGTCATCCAGGCCACCCACCATCACTACAGTGGTCTGCTTTTCCTTTCTTTCGCTCACCATATGGCCACACCCCTTTCCTTACAAATGATGAAGGCTGCGTCTCTATGCTTCTGCCTATGTTTCAAATGAGATGTTGGGGCTAATGTCTCTGGGTCCCCCTCCCCTCATTCGTGACTCCATGACAAGGTTTAAGAAATTGTTGCATCTTGAGCTAAATGGCAAAAGAATTCAACCAGAGGGCAGATTAGAGATTCTTTAGATGATGTGAACACTCGACATCCTCTCGAAGAAAGGGAGGAGAGAAATGAAAAGCAAAGACTCACTTCATTCCAGCCCAGATAAAACACGGAGCCCGGGGCTGAAGATGCAGATGCTCTATGCTCTGGTCTGATCCTTATGCCCAGAAGAGGGAGGAGGAGGTGGAAGAGGGTATGATTTGCTCTAGCCAAGCAGAGCAGTATAGAACTGCCTCGTTCTCTAGCAGGTATGGTCACTAGAAGTATGAAGACACACCTAGGGAAGGAGGGAAATTAAAATCTTAGGAGAATCTGATAGAAAAAGCTGGAAAATAAACACAAGACCACAGTGTTGGATGCTCTGAGAGTTTGAAGAGAGCTGGGGACAAGAGTGAGTGGTGTCTGTATTTTATTTTATTTTATTTTGTTTTATTTTACTTTATTGTGGCCAGAACACTTAACATGAAATCTACCCTCTTAAAATTTTGCATAATATGGTATATACATACAATGGTATGTTATTTAGTCTTGAAAGAGAAGGAAATCCTGCAACACGTGATGACATGAATGACCTTGAGGACATTCTGCTGAGTGACCTAAGCCAGTCACAGAAGGACAGGTGCTGCACGATTCCACTTACATGGGAAGGAGTGGCTTCCTTCTGGGCTGATGTCTTGTCCCAGTTGCAGTCTCCTCTGATCTTTCCCATTTATGCTCAGGGCTTCCATTTCCCAGCAGCCAGATGAGGACGTCTTTTAAGAGCAGAACCTCTGTGAAGATCCAGGGCCATCAGATGGATTTATAGGCACCAACAATTTTCTGGAACTGACAGTTACTTCAGTAGAGCTTACTACGGACTGTGACCCCTCTCGAAGCCCCAAACCCACCTAAGAAAGAAGCATTACTTCAGGCCCTCCAAGAAGTAGATGCCAAGCCTGGATCTGTCATGCAGGGCATTTAGCTGAGAAAATGGGGAGAAAGCTGGAGGAGGCTGGGAGGCCATCAGGCCATGATGCAGATCTGACCTCTGTAAGGAGAGATGGAAGGAAGAAGGAGAAAAGGAAGAAAAAGGGAGGAAGGAGGCTGGGTAGGAAGAAAAGTAGGTCGTGGGATGCAATACAATTCCAAGCAAATCTCAGCAAGACTCGTGGGTCCTTAGGTCAAAACAGAGTTACGCAGCTCCCTATCCCTGGGGCCTGCTTCCCCCATGGGCCCACTTCTCTTGGAGTGAGACCCCTGTTCTCTGAGGGTCCCTGGGTGGAGTGGTAAGCCCTGGTCTTTTTGACTTGCGGCTCCCAGTGTGGAACCTTCAGGCTATGAGCAAACCAGAATGAGAAAGATTGAGGCTTAGGAGTCTTGGTCTGCTGTTTCTGGAATAGAGGGTCCACCCTATGAGTGGGCACTGGGTGGAGAAAGGGAGTCCAGACCCCTGGGTTGCACTTGCTAGGAATAGAGTTTCTACATCATGGAGCTTGTTGGGATGAAACAGGCTGGTAGTCTGTGCCAGGAGAAACTGAGGGAGCCCTGTGTCCTCAACCACACCCACAAGGAGTAGAGCTTCCATCACACTGAGCTGGGGAGTGGGGGTGGGGGGGTTGCAGGAGGCACGGCTCAAATGCTCCAGAGTCTCACTGCTCTGACTAAGATTTAGATTTTCTTGAATAAGTGTTTCCTCATTTGCTGTCTATTTTGGGGACAACCTTCAGAGACTTTCAATGGTTGTTTTTAAATGTCCAGCAGTTTGGTTTCTTTTTCTTGGAAGAGGGTTCTCTAATCTCCTTGTGTTGTCTTTCCAGAAGTGCCTCTCTCCCCAGGAAAACTGTACACAAACAGGGGCTAGCCCTGGATTGCCATTTAGCACCTCTTGCTCTAGCATGATTTTGTGCCACTGAGAAAGCATGGTTACTCTGGGGATGCTGGGGAATCTTTTCTGTGGTCTTCTCCCTCTGGCCCCTCAGCTAGGAAAATGTGCCATGCCATGTCTCCCCTGTCACCGTGTGTGGACACGGCCCCAGTTTTTTCTTGCTTTAGAATAATCACAGTCCTGCGCCACCTGTTTTCCAATGACTGAGTACGGTTGTCTCCTATATTCTACTTTTTTGGTTGCTTTTACTTGTATAGAGCAACACAGGGAAGACTATTGGGTTCTGTGAAGTGATTACATCACAGAGCAGCTGGTTAGGGGGGGTGAAAAAGTCTCAGAGAAAGGTGCCTGCCTCTGTTCTTTCACTAATGTTGTCATGTGCCCAGTATTCATCTGCTCCTTGGTCCTTTGGCTCCTGAGTGCAGGTAAGCCCCCCTTCTGAACTTGTCAGCCCCCAGCTCCAAGGCTTTCATCCCTGCCACCAGACTCTCTCAGGGACTAAGCCTCCATCTTCTGTCTGCTTTCTTCCCAGGCACCCTCAATGCAGAAGTCACCCAGACTCCGGGACACCTAGTCAAAGGGAAAGGACAGAAAGCAAAAATGCATTGTGTCCCAATAAAGGGACACAGGTATGTTTTCTGGTATCAGCAGATCCCAGCAAAAGAGTTCAAGTTCTTGACTTCTCTCCAGGATGGCATCATCTCTGATAAAACAGGAATGCCCGAGAAGAGATTTTTAGCTGTGTGTCCCCAAAACTCAAACTGTAGCCTAGACATCAAGCCTACGGAGCTGCAGGATTCAGCTGTGTATTTCTGTGCCAGCAGTGAATCCACAGTGTTAAATATTAGCTAATCTTAATACACAAACATCCTGGGTCTGGCTCAGAAAGGAGCTGGCATACTAGGTTGGAAGGAAATAACAGAAACTAACTAGAGCTAGCTAAGCCAAATGGGAATTTATTGCGAGGCTAAATGTATGTCCCATAGAACCCCAAAAGAAGAACACAGGAATTTCTCAGGAGTGAAGTAGAATAAAGTCCTGGAACCATGACATGACTGATTTGACAGCTCTTATTTTTCCTTTTTCCACATGTTGGCCCCATTCTTCTCCCCACTATTATAGACTGTCCTTTCCAGGGTTTAGATCTCATAGTGAGCAGAAGGTTACAGATTGAAATATCAGTCCTCCAGCCTTGTTGCAAAGGACCAGCTTGACTTTCTCTCATGTAAGATCACAAATCCAGAAAACAGAGAACAATTCAGTCCTATTTTACTCAAGAACATGCTCGTGGAAAATTCAACTCTGGGGCGCCTGGGTGGCTCAGTTGGTTAAGCGACTGCCTTCGGCTCAGGTCATGATCCTGGAGTCCCTGGATCGAGTCCCGCATCGGGCTCCCTGCTCGGCAGGGAGCCTGCTTCTGCCTCTGACCCTCCCCCCCTCTCATGTGCTCTCTCTCTCTCATTCTCTCTGTCTCAAATAAATAAATAAAATCTTTAAAAAAAAAAAAAAGAAAATTCAACTCTAGCCAAGGGGATCGGGTTATTTCAAACAACATGACAGATGGAGGCCTGTCACTTTGACCTTACAGATCACAGATTTCAAAGACAGGAATTCTCTAGTTGGGGCCAGGACACCCAGTAAGTACCCATCACAGAGGAGGAGTACCAGATACAGAGAACATAGGAAAAAAAGAAGGAATTAGAAAGGCGATGAAGATCCTTAGTTTTTAGAATAATGTCAGACCAAAAAAAATACAAAAAAAAAAAATAGAATAATGTCAGACCAAGTGAAGGCTCTGGTTAATTTCTTTTCAAGGAGTTAAACCTAGGTAATACAAAAAGCATGTTAATTTTCAGTGTGACAACTTCACACCCTACTAAGTCAGTAATCAGTTTCTATGGAGCTGAGGGAACAGACGGATTAATGTGTCCTCAGTGGAAAAATACCTGATGTGCAGACAATTGAAAACCGATGTGCAGACAATTGAAAAATCCTCTGGTATGTAATCCAAATTTTAATGAGGGACAATGCATTCAACATCAACGGAAGGAAAGGAAGTATTCCTTCATTAACTCTTCCTGGGGAGGTCACTGAAATTACACAGAACAAATAAAGAATTCAAGATACCTCTGTTAAAATTTAATGATCCATTCTGTTTATAAAACTGTTCATTTCAGGACACCTGGGTGGCTCAGTCAGTTGAGTGTCTGACTCTTGATTTCGGCTTGGGTCATGATCTCGCGGTTGTGGGATCAAGCCCCACATTGAATACCACACTCAGTGAGGAGTCTGCTTAGGATTCTCTCTCCCTCTGCCCCTCCCTCTGCTCTCTCTCTCTCTCTCTGAGATGAATAAATAAATCTTTTTAAAAAAAATACTTTTAAAAAATCTGTTCATTTCTATACCACCCACCACTCAGCTTTAGAGAAGTTTATATATTCTCTCTAGTCACTTCTGCTCTGATTTCAATATAAGCTGAACCTTGTTGTCTTACCCCCAGAAGTCCAAATTTACTTCATTTCTCAGGCAAAATTTCATTCTGACCTCTTAAAACAGAAGCTCTCACTTTCCTGGTCTACCTAATGTCATGGCTGTTTATTTCAGCTTCCTTTTCCAGCACTCAAAAGTGAGTCCTCCTGAGTATCCATTTCTGTTCCTCTCTGGGTAACAATGCACAATTAGTGACCCACACTTTTGCTTTCATCGCAGAGGAATTATTCCTCTGGGTGCTGTCTTCAGCTTTTTCAAGGAATATTTCCATTCTTATGAAACTATTCTCCTAAATCTTAAAATTATAAACTTGCTGGACAAAAGGCTGTTCCTTTCTCCTCTTACTTGATCTCTTTGAAGCATTTGACAATATTGACTTTTACCCCGAACCCTGGAAACTTCTCTTCCCTCGGCTTCACTCACCTCATTATCAATTAGGTTTCTTATTTCCCCTCTATTCTTTTTCGTAAATGTAGTTTCTGGAACTTAAATCTAGCCGTTAGTTTTCCCATTCCCAGGAAAATTCTTAGTCTTTAAATTTTAACATTCTAATGTAGTGCATTAAGTGAACTTCTCTTTTGTTAGTTTGGCCTATTAAAAATCTCCACTCAGAAGAGACTGAAACTGTTGTCTGAAATAATTTCTTTCCTCAGTTTCACCTGAGGGACAGGTTAAACAGACATATTTTAGGACAGGATCAGAATTTCAGACTCAGAATTTCTGGAAGTGGGTTACAGGAATACATCTAATCTTACCAATCCCCTCGTGGGGCTTGTTCATGCTAAAGTGTGAGGACTTCTGCCAATCTTTCCAAGATCGGTAAAATAGCACTCTAGCGCAGTGCTCCACCATCTTCATGTTCCTGTTATTCTCACTCATTTCCCCTTTTCCACCTCCTCTTGTGTTTTCCTTAAACTTCACTTTTCCTAAGAATGCTCAAGTGGTTTTGGAGCCTGTTTACGTCATCCGTGTAACAAAATAAACATGAGGTCACACATTTGGACCAAGGTTCCCCTTTCCTGTGGAAGGTGCCCTGAGGCTGTGGGTATTCCCAGGGACTGTGGCTTAATGGCCGGATTCTACCTTGTGGGGCCAAGGGAACCCAAAACTTCCATTCCTCTCTGCTGCTGTGCATCAGAAACCATTGATGGAGAGCCTCATCCTGCCAGTGATCTTGCCTTGGACACCTGGTTCCTCTGCTGGGTGACTCACTTTCACCTGGGGGCAAGTGAGCTTGGGACTGCTTGGGAATTTGTGTCGATGTTTCCTAGGCCCACTCTCTATGGCTTCTGTCTCCTCCCACAGGACATACAGACCCTGCAATCAGCCAGATCCCCAGCCACAGGATCACCAAAGATGGGACAGAAGGGGATTCTGAGATGCGATCCAATATCCAGTCACATATTTGCTTACTGGTGCCCACAGAATCTGAGGCAGGAAATAGAGTTTCTGATTTCCTACCAAAACACTGCAGTTGAGTTGGGATGCCCAAGGAAGGGGTCTCAGCTAAAAGACCTAATGGAACATCTTCCACCCTAAGACCCATCCCGAGGAGCTGGGGGACTCAGCTGTGATCTCCGTGCTGGTGGCCTTGGCACGGTGAAGCTGAGCCAGTTCCCTCCAGTGCGCAAACTCCTTTGTGCTCCTTTCCTCGCCCCTGAGCCCTAGGGAGACATTTGAAAAGGCCACTTCCCAGTCTTCTGCCTTTGAAGAAAGAAAGAAGTGGGTTGACTGATGTGGCCCCAGCCGCAAGCAGGAGAGGGCAAGACTATAAATTAGCTCTTAAATTACAGGGTGGGCATGCTTTGAGACATGAGCTTCTGAAACTCTTAAAAAAATGCAGGATTAGGTAGTCTGTGGATTCCAAGTTTAGAAATAAAGCTTCCCCCACACACACAAAAAATTTTGACTACAGAGACCTGATATCTGATATTGATATTATCTTACCAAAACTCTAAGAGATTCCTACTGATTTTACTGCAAACATGATTCCTCTGTAGACTCTTTCCCTCCACAGAGGCCAATGACTTCCTTGTTGGTGGAACAACAGATTTTTGACCACTATAGGTTTATTATAGTCCTTTTATCACAGATCTGCCTCCTCCACAAGACTGACCATCTCTCAAGGACAGTGATTTAATGGGAATAACTGTGAGGGAACAGCAACCACAACCCTCTTGAGGGGAAGGAAGCAGGAGAAACACTGATTAGTAATCCCCACTCAGAGACTCTTTGGGGAAATTCGAGTCTCAAATCCAGGGGAGCACAGAGTTTGACTCTCTGATTTCACAAATTTCATCATTCCCTTCTCTCTCTTGAGATCCCGGATCCACAGACAGTGGAATTGGAGTCAAGATACCTGCTTCCTAATCTAAACTCTGGCTTTTTTTTTTTTTTTTTTTTTTTTAGCTGTAGGATGTTGGCAAGAGCCTTCACCCCTTATGACTCAGAATTCTCCTCTTTAAAATTAGAAACTTGCACAACTTGCTCTCCAAGATTTGACATGAGGATGACTCAGGATATATCTCCACATTTTTCCCACACGTGGGACCACCAGGGATTGCTGTGGAAGACATGTCGCTACCATCTGGCAATAACTGAGCAAACTGTCAACATCGATAACACAGATCCAGGGAAGATCTGGTTGGAAGGGGCAGTCTAGATCATTCCTGTGTGCCTGAGCATTGACGCAGACTTGAAATGCGGTCATGTTGAAGAAAATGGTATCTATTTCCCGCAATCTCCCCCATTGCTGCCAGATGGCAGTAAAGGAGTGCGTCAGAGAGTTGACCACGTACCGCGGTCAAATGCTCTGGTTTACCATGGCAGCCCTGGTTCAGGACTGTTGTCCTGGAAAAATTATTAATAGCACACTCTTTCACATATTAAAGGGTCCCTTTTCAGACAGTAAGCTAAGAAAGCCATTGTAGATTATGACACAAACTATAGCATCTCTCTGTTAAAAGAAAATCATTTATTAATATTGTAGTGAATTCTGTTAAAGAAAATTTTATTCAGACATTTGTTAAAACGGTAAGACAAACTTCACTCAGGGGAACCGTGGCAGCGGAGTATGTGGTAGGGAGACAGATCGCGCTCAACTCCAGCTCCAAACAGGAAAAATGAGAGTTTATAGATAAGAAGCAGGGAGGGGGAGGGGAAATGGATGGACAATTACCAAGAGGAGACATTGGGGTAAGAGGGGATTCTGGGTAAATTGACCTGGCAGGACTCTTGCTGAAGGCACACCAGGATGATCAGACATCACTTGGGAGATAGTCCTTGGAGGCAAGAATTTGGTCCTGTATCAAGGGTACTCATATATTGAGGGCAGGAAATTCTCAGCAGGATTCTTACCAACACTGGACTCTTGAGGACTGCCCATGAATGGGACCTAACTGAAAAAGAGGAGAATGGACCCTTGAGATACAGAATGGACAAAATTTTAACGCTTATCTTTTGTGAGAGGTGAGGGAGATGAAAGACATGAATATACCCTTAGATTTCAAGAATAACAAGACAGTCAACAAATCTAGGGATCAAAGATGAAAGAGAATCTTCAACAAAAGGTCATTTTGAAATTGAAGAACACTTGAGGCACCCACATGGATATTCTTATTACTAAAAGAAACTCCCTTTCTCTTCTTTCCATGGCCAGTGGCCTCACCCACTGCTGCCCCACACCCCAAGGCTCACACACACAAGTGCTCGTGCAACTGCGTGCACACAACCACTAAGACTAATCCATGGAGAGGCACACATCAGTCTCCCACTCCTCCCCAGCAGAGGGCACTATCGGATTTAAAAAGCAGTCTAACCGACTTTCTTCTCACTAACAATTTTGTCTTATTACTGCCCCCACTTACCTAAATCTTGTTATATATAACAAGAATACTCTTCTGGAGAAGTAAAAGCTAATCCATGTTTCTGCTTTTACTATTAAGGGGCATATAATTGCCAATTAGAGTTTCTCAGGGAGACAATACATCAAAATAATAAAATATCTAGGCATAAATTGAACAAAAGAAATGAAAAAGTTGTATGCTGGAAAGTGCAAAACATTGCTTGAAAGAAATTAAAGATCCAAATAAACGGAAAGATATCCCATGATCATGTATTGAAAGACTTAATACTTTTGAGATGCCAAAAAACTCCCCAAATTGATCTACAGATTCAACTAAATCCCTATCAAATTCCAAAGTTCCAGCTATCTTTCCTCCCCCAGAAATCGACAAGTCAATGTTAAAATTCATATGAAAGTCTAAGGTACCAAAATTAGCCAAAACATTTAAAAAATCAGAAAAATGTTAGACAACACATACTTTCCCCTTTCAAAACTTACCATGAAAGTACAGAAATCAAGACAGTGTTGTGCTGGAAGAGAATACACAAATAAATCAATGGAAACGAATCTAGAGTCCTCAAACCTATACCTTTACGGGGAACTGATTTTAGATAAGAGTGCCAAGACCATTAAATTGAGAAAGAATAGACTTTTTAGCCAATGATGTTGAGAATATTGGGTATTCATGTGCTTAAGAGTGAATTTGCAGGCCTTCCTCATACCATATACAAGAATTAACTCAACATTGATCAAAGACCTAAATGTAGGAGCTAAAGGTATAAAAATACTTACGTAAACACAGGTGTAAATTTTTATGACCATGGAATAGGCAATGATTTCTTAAATATGCCACCAAAACAAGACAACCAAAATCAATTGGACTACTTCAAACTTAAAAAATATTTGAGCTTCGGGCGCCTGGGTGGCTCAGATGGTTAAGCGTCTGCCTTCGGCTCGGGTCATGATCTCAGGGTCCTGGGATCGAGTCCTGCTCGGGTTCCCTGCTCAGTGCAGAGCCTGCTTCTCCCTCTCCCTCTGCCACTCCCTCTGCTTGTGCTCTTCTGTCTATCTCTCTGTCAAATAAATAAATAAATAAAAAATATTTGAGCTTCAAAGGATACTCTCAAGAAAGGTAAAGTCATCCCCCAAAATAAGATAAATTATTTGTAAATCATATACCTCACAAGGGACTTGCATCTAGAATATATGTGGAAAAACTTGAAAATTCTCTGTATATTCTGGATACGAGTTCCTTGTTTGGGTATTATTCATAATCTCCAAAAAAGGGAAATAATTCATATGTTCATCAACTGATTGGTGAATTAACAAGTTGTGGTATATTCATACAATGGAATATTATTCAGTCATAAAAGGGAAAGAAGTTCTGATACATGCTATAACATAGATGAACCTTGAAAAAATACGCTAAGTGAAAGAAGCCAGGCACAAAAGGGCACATAGCATATGATTCCGTTTATATAAAAGTCCAGAATAAGCAAATCTCAGGGACAAAAAGTAGAGTAAAGGTTGCCAAGGGCTGCAGAAAGGAGTGGATGCAGAGTGACTTCTAATTGGTACAGAGTTTCTTTTTGGATGATAACAATGTTCTAGAAATATATGGTATTGTTTGCACAGGTTTATAAATACTAAAACCCACTGAACTGTACACTTTGAAATGGAGAATTTTATGGTATGTGAATTATTATCTCAATTTTAAAAAAAGATCTGGAAGCTTAACTTAAAAAGAGTCAAATACTGTAGCTTGAATTTCAGGAAAATAGAGCTTATTTTCAAGAGATACCATTATGAATAATGGGTTGTATAATTTGTATTGTGTATCAACTTTACTGATGAACTTGCCAATCTTATAAAAATATAAAACATTTTATAAACTTCTCAGTAAATTCACTCTTTAAGTGGCCTAAAGAGTTAACTGATGATAATGCACATAATAATATAGATGAGTCTCAAAATAATTACAGTGTTGGAAATAAGCCAGACACAAGCAAATGCGTACTATTTTGTTCCATTTATATGAAGATCTAGAAAATGCAAGCAAATCTTTATTGACAGAAAGCAGATCGGTGGTTGCCTAGGGATGGGATAGGTGCAAGAAGTGTTGGGAGGGAAGGCTTACAACAGGACAGAAAGAAACTTTTTGGGGTGATGGATATGTTCACTATCTTGACCGTGGTGATGGTTCCCTGTTTGCATACATACATCAAAACTTCTTAAATGTGTGCAGTTTATTTGTATATCAGTTATACCTCAATAAAACTGCTTTTAGGGGCACCTGGGCGGCTCAGATGGTTAAGCCTCTGCCTTCGGCTCAGGTCATGATCCCGGGGTCCTGGGATCGAGCCCCGCATCGGGGTCCCTGCTCCGCGGGAAGCCTGCTTCTCCCCCTCCTTCCTGCTCGAGCTCTCTCTCACTATCTCTGTCTCTCTCAAATAAATAAATAAAATATTAAAAAAAACCCAACTGTTTTTAAATTGGGATATAATTGATATTAACATGTAAGTTTAAGATGTACATCATGTTGATTTGATACATTTGTATATCACAACATGATCACCACTATTGTATTACTTAACACTTCTTTTTTTTTTTAAAGATTTTGTTTGTTTATTGGAGAGAGAAACGGAGAGAGAGAGAGAGGATGAGAGCGGGGAGGGCCAGAGGGAGAAGCAGGCTCCCCACCCAACAGGGAGCCCGATGTGGGACTCGATCCAGCACTCCAGGATCACGACCTGAGCCGAAGGCAGTCGCTTAACTGACTGAGCCACCCAGGCGCCCATTACTTAACACTTTCATCCCATAATCGTTATTTCTTTCTGTGGGGTGAAAACAATTAAGATCTAGTGTCTAGCCACTTTGAAGTTTATAATGCTAATAAATAGTGGAAAAGAAATCCAAAAGTGTGTGACAAAGTGTCTAAGCCATTAATTTACTTGCTTGGAAACAGAGAAGTGAAACTAAATATTTTCTATTCTGCTTATCTCCTAAATTTACTCAGTATTTCCCAAATTAGTTTTTAGTATCGATCTGTCTGTAGCTTAGCCAATTATTATCCTGTCGAGAAGTGTTCCCGCAGCTGAAGGGTAGGGACACATGACAAGGGCTTTAAATTGGAGGGAACGAGGGGAAAGGTGGGGTTATATTCTAAGGCTTTAGCCACTGGGATGAATCTTTAGCCTTTGCATGCTTAAAGTGGAGGGAAGGTACCTATAGTTTTGTCCGAAGACCCAAGTTTGAAGGTCTGAAAATGGAAGTTGACCAGGTAAGTTCCAGTAGCAAAGGCAATTATGTACATTGTGGGGATCATCCCACAGCCTTCTGAGCTGCCGAGTTGGGGTGTTGGCCCTGCCCGTGTAGACCAAATCCTCACCATCAGTCTTCTGGACTCCTGCATCTTAACTCCTCCCATTCAAACACACAATTCATTGCTTGCCTCTGTTGACATTCATCACGATGATTGATCGGTAGTTAAGACCAGAGGGAAAAGGTTTGGTTTGGAACATGGCATAATGAGCAGGAGAGAGTAAAAGGAACAGTAAGGCACTTGCTCCTTTTCTAACCCCTTCTGTTGGGTTTGAGCCCAGAGAGAGGGAAGACTGGTAACGTGAGCTGATAGAACCATTCACAAGTTCCTTGGTGAGATTCTGCACATAAGCAGTTTGCTTTGGGCTGTAAGTAACAAGGACACCTCAGCAATGAGGAGGAGACAACTCATTCCCCACATCTGTGTAAACTCCAGTAGGGCCTAGTGGCCTGAGGATTAGTGTGTCTAACAGCATCCTGGCAGAGTCCCTTCAGGCTGGGCGTGGGTGTTCAGTGATGGGTATTTTCATCCGTAGCATTGGTGAACAACTGGACTATCTCCGGGAGAAGTAACTGAGATGATTCTAAGTGGTGATGGCAGCTTAAAGTGTACATTCTGGGAGACTGCTAAATACTGTCCAAAATAATAGAGACCCTTTCAGACAGGCCTTAGGTCCTGCTATTAATAAGGAAAGGCCATGAGCTACTGTGATTTGGACACTAAAAATTAACATGATCTTATTTATTACCCAAAGCCTGGAGTTTCTTAGGTATTCAGATTACGTCTCTCAAGGACCCTGTAAATTCTAATAGGGTGGGGACTGTGCCTTATTCATCCTTGTATCTTCCTTTCACTATGCCTAGAACAAAGGAGACTTTCACATAATTTTTATTCAATGCTACAGGTTGGGAAAGAAAAATAGAAGAATGGAAGGAAAGAAGATCCCTCAAATACAGGTATCCTATCCATGATTAAAGAGAAAGTCCGGGGGCGTATGGGTGACTCAGTTGGTTAAGCGTCCAACTCTTGATATCAGCTCAGGTCATGATCTCAGGGTTATGAGATCAAGCCCTGCATCAGATTCTGCACTGAGCATGGAGCCTGCTTGGGATTCTTTCTCTCCTCCTCCCTCTCCCTCTGCCCTTCCCCCAACTCACTCGTGCATGCATGCCTACACGAGCACACTCTCTCTATCTCTAAAAAAAAATGAAAAAATAAATAGACTAGAGCAAACAAATAAATAAAATTGGGGATGCAAGGTGAGAGGGAGAGTTTGCAGTTTTTCTAATGGCTCTTCTTTGAATTATTATTCAAAAAATAATTATTATTATGACTATCTTTTCTTTGAATTACTTATATCAAAAATTCAGGGAGAATAACAAAAGATGAGAAAAGTAAATTATAAACCATAAAATAAGCTTCCCTCTAGATGCTTGAAACCATTGCTTAGCTGAGGAGGAGGAAGACATTTCCTATCTCTAATTTTTTCACCAGCAACCCTGGTTTCCACTTCCTTATTTCTCAATGTGTGTACCTAGATATCATACCTGGTCACTGCCTCTACTCAAAAACAGAAAATGGGAGGATGATATGAGCCAATGATAGGGAAATAAAAGAACAAAAGAAGAAGTAGAGAGGGGAGTGGGGAAAATGAATGTTTCAGAAAGCCGGGACCTATCATGAAGGTATTTGTCGCTCCACGTAGCTCACAACACTGTCCCCATAGTAACACATATGAGGCCAGAATGTGTTTACAGGAAAGAAAAAAAGATGTGCCTTTCAACGGATGTACAAGATAAGGTCTAGAGACAACAGGATCCCCTGGAAATGGTGACCTCACAGGAAGACCCGCCTCAGAGGAGGCAGTTTTGAGGTCTAGCTCCCTGAGCAACTGCCATGAGCATGCCTCCTGGGTCCTGCATATGGGTCCTCTTCATGCTCTCTCTGCCATGGGCACCAGACTCCTCTGCTGGGTGGTCGTCTGGCTCCTGGGGGCAGGTGAGTTCTGGACTAACAGATCAGCATCACTGGGCTTTGTCTGTGGTTTTAGAGCTGTGCCTCAGATAGGCCCTGGACCTTCACGTTGCCCAACAATCTTCTGAAAGGTATTGACATTTAAATGAGAATGAATAATTGCATCATGGAGTGAAAAGCAAAATTCATGTGAATTTTTACATGAACACAGGAGACTTGAAAGATATTTGAGCTCACCTGGGGTTGCTGCATTGTAAGGCATTCACTCCCTCCACCATTATGACTCTGTCTCACGTAATCTCTTCTCCTCTGAGGTCCCATGAATGCTGGCGTCACCCAGAACCCGAGACACCTGGTGAGAAGGACGGGACAGGAGGCAAACCTGACGTGCAGCCCTGAGAGAGGACATAGTTATTTTTACTGGTATCAGCAGCCCCTGGGAGAAGGTCTGAAATTCATGGTTTCCCTCCAGAATAAAAGGACCATAGACAACTCAGGAATGCCAAAAAACCGCTTTTCTACTGATTTTTCCCAAGAGGGATTCAGCATCTTAAATATCCAGATGGCAGAGTTAGGAGACTCTGCAGTGTACTTCTGCGCCAGCTCCTTATCCACATCAGTGCAGAATCCCATCCTCTCAATGCACAAACATCTTCCAGGCCCCACCTCAGAAACAGCTGTGGCCTGGGGGAGAGGAGGGGATATGTGGTTTGATTGGAGAACAAATGAGCTAGAAAGCATTTTGCAGGGTGAGCATGGAAATAGGGGAGGGCTGTAGAAGTTTCAGGGGACATCCCAGCCCATGATCAGGAACTAAGACTGTCAACCAGAAAAGGGTAAAGTGTTTTAAAACTGGACATTTGTCAGGTTAAATATTAATTGAGGAAAAGTTCTCTCTGCTCCACTTAATACTCTATTTCAAGTTCTCTATTACATGCCTTCAATGTAGAATTTCATTTAATCATCTAAGACAATCAAGCAAAGGGAATTTTTTTTTTTTCATTTTCAACATGAGCAAAAGCAAATATGGTTCCAGGAGTTCATTTTCCTTTCTCAAACTCAGAGAGAGAGAGAGAAAATACAAACCCAGATTTGTCTGGCTCAATTACTTGTGCTTTTTATACCAAGCTGTACTGCCTCTTATTCTTTCTGGAATAATCCTGGCTTTGTCCCTTGCCTTGTGCCTATGCAACAAGGATGGATGCCAGGATGAAGAACTGCTATAGGATCCTCAAAGGTGGTAGAAATAGACTTGGATAGATTTGTCTGGAATTTAGGAGAAAGATTTTTAATTAGAAACATATCACCTGGGGGCACCTGGGTGACTCAGTCAGTTAAGCATCCCACTCTTGACCTCAGCTCAGGTCTTGATCTCAGGGTCGTGAGTTCAAGCCCTGCATTGCACTCCATGCTGGGTGTGGAGTCTACTTAAAAAAAAAAAGAAAGAAAGATTTAAAAAAGAAACATATCACTTCAACTTTTTGTTATCTCAGTGAATTTTTTTTTTTTTAATTCTCATCACTCAACAAACATTGGGAACCTACAGAAAAGTATTGCCCTCACCAGGATGGAGTATAAACCATGTCACTACACTGTGTTTCCTGTTTCTGCCTTTTGATTTTCTGAAATTATTCCACAGGCTCCAGTCCCTCCCCTCCCTGCTAGGATGGAGGAGGATAGTGGCTGGGGGCCAGCAGGGAGGCGGGGAGACACCCTGAGAAGAACGCCCCTGAGCAGGACTGCAGGAAACTTCAAAAACACACTCCATGTGAAGCACTAGGCACGTAACTTAAAGTGTAGTCTTCCAAACGTATAGCTTCTGAGGGAGGAAAAAATGGCCAAAAGAAAGCAAAAAGGGTCCATTTGCAATTTGGTAATGAAGGGAAAAAAGAAGAAAAAGTTTCTAAGAGAACTTGGAGTTTTCCTGCAAAACGAAAGACAGTCACAGACTGAGGGGACCTGCCCCACCTCCACCATGAATGCCGACCAACCACGCTACCAAAGCAACCAACCCAACCTGGGCTTTGCCAGAACAGTGGGAAAGGATGCCATTAAGCTGGGTAGTGTGTGAAACACCACAACATCATAAAAATGAACAAGAGGAAAGTAAAATCCATAGAATAGAGCAAATCCCACAGACACACTTTTCACGGACTCCCTCCTCCAAAAATGACCATGAGTCAGAAGAAAATATAAGTCTACGCTCCAAATGGAATTAAATACACTCAAGCAAGCAGGTAGAGAGAGGATAACCCACCTATAACCAGAAGTTAAGAAACAAATGAAAGAAAAAGTTGATTAAACTCAGAGAAGAAAGGAAAGAAAAAGAAAAAAATTATCTAAGAAATGGAGAATAGGTGAAAAGATACCCAAATTAGAATAAACTCAAATGGAAAATTAGTAAGGGAATTGAAGAAAGGCATGGGGACATGAAAGTGAATGAAAATGACAGAGAGAAGTCAAACCAGCCAGGGAGAAGGGGTCCAATGAAAGTCAGAGTTTGGCATGCATGCAGGATAGATGAGAGTGGGGCACTATGTGCCCCAGTGATGGGATTAAAAATGAATTCTAGGTTCTTGTATGACCTGTGTCTACAGGCGGTCCCAGAGTAAAGGAACCATACAGTAACTGAGAAGGTAGAAGCGGCGGCCAATCGGAGAGACTCTGGCCTGAAACTGCCCACTCACTCAGCCCAGGGGGAGGCAGTTTGGGAATGGAGGCCCAAGGGGATGCAAGTGCTTCAGCTCCCCTGTCCATCTCCTCATCTGCAAAGTTAGGGAGCCCGTCTGGAGTATCTCTGGGATCCTTTCCAACTATCCATTCCAGCCTTCAGACAAGTTCTGCATATTAAGCCAGGGGATCCCCAGAGCTAAGTTTCTTTCCTTATTTGTCTTCCAGGGGGTGCTTAGAGCTGCAAGGAGTCCCCCTTCCCATTATGGGTAATCAGGTGATCTGCTGTATGGCTCTTTGTCTCCTCGGAGCAGGTGAGTCCTGGGGTTGGGTTGGGGAGCAAATTCCTGTCCCAAGGATGCAAAGCTCCAGGTCTAAGCCTTGCCCCCCATGACCTAAGCAGTAAGCACCTTCCTGGGCTGTGTTTCTAGAGCCTCTCTTTCTTCCATAGGCATAGCGGGATGGTGGAATCACTCAGACCCCAAAATACTTGTTCAGAGAGGAAGGACGAGAGGTGACTCTGGAATGTGAACAGGATTTTAATCATGACTCTATGTACTGGTACCGACAGGACCCAGGGCAAGGGCTGAGACTGATCTACTACTCGCTGATAGAAAATGATATTCAGAAAGGAGACATGCCTGAAGCCTACAGTGCCTCTCGGGAGAAGAAAGCATTCTTCTCCCTCACTGTGACATCGATTCGAAAGAACCAGACAGCTCTATATCTCTGTGCCAGTAGTAGAGACACAGTGAAGCCCAGCCACGTGCCCTCCATGCAGAAATGTGTCTCGAGCCCGGATTTCCCACCAGGCGGCAGGGTTTTGCTGTATTCAGTGCTCTGATCTGCATGCTTTCCTCCACCTCAACCAGACCCCAAAACAGCAGCTGCCATCAACGTGCTTTGTGGAATGGGACAACACCTTGGCAATCCACTCTGTTGGTTTTAAGAATTACATCTATTTCTATATCTATCTACATCAGAGAGAGACAGAGATACAGAGAGGGAGAAATAGAGAGAGGAGAAGGAGGAGGAGGAAAAGGAAGGGGTGAAGGAGGAGGAGGGAGTGGAGGAAGAGGAGAGAGTGGAGGAGGAGGAGGAACGAGAATAGACAAAAGAAAAAATATATTAATTTTACATCCTAGCTCTTTTTACCAAATACTGGAAAACCAAAGTGAACGGAAAATGGTCCCTTCCTTCAGAATAATAGAAGCCAAGCAGGAAGAAAAATGTGTAGAAGACAAACATGGTGATCAGGTTTCCTATAATGTGTGCCTTAATCAGAGATGTTAGTGGGCTATAGGAAATAACATGGCTGGTTTTGTCTGGTGGCATCAGGAAGGGCTTCAGAGAGAAGGCAAAACCATGAGCTGAAACTCAAATGATGAATCAGATTTCACCTGGTGGACAAGCACCCACAGTGATACAGCTTAAGGAACTGGCAGGAGGGAGTGATGAGATAAAATCAGGAATGAAGATGGTCACCTCCACCCCTGGAATATGGCAATAGGAGATGATTTGGAAGAATGAGTGGAGCGAGGGTATTGAACACATCTGAGTTTCTAGTTCTAGTGGACCTTCCTTGGATACCTGCATTGAAATACCTAGCAGGGGAGTGCCTGACTGGCTCAGTCAGAAGAGTGTGGGACTCTTGATCTTGGGGTTGTGAGTTCAAGCCCCGTGCTGGGTATAGAGATTACTAAAAATAAATAAATAAAAACTGGAAAAAAAAAATACCCAGTAGGCTTGGTTGGTGCTTAGGAGGGAGAGTTGGGCTTGAGAGAAACATTTGCATGATTAATTAGCAGACAGGAGATCAGTATTACTGTACAAACGCTCATTTTTCTGTATGGTTTCTCCCTTTGAGGTCTGACACCTATCTATCAAATTAAGGCAAGCGGTGTTAATTCTTGAGACTTCATTTGTTTAAAAATATTTATTTGATCACATAATTCTGCTTGCAGAAATGAATGACTCTGTATTATTCAGACTATCCTGCCCACTGCATACAACTAGAAATGCTGGATTAATAAATATATATTTTATCTGTAAATATTTTTAATTTTTTAATTTTATCTTATTATGTTATGTATTTTTAAATATTCTTGGAAGCATTTAAGAACCTCAGCCTGTTCTCCTGTATGGCCCTGTGTTTCCCAGGACAAGCAATTTCTGGGAAAATATGGGGAGTCCCTGACCATTACATATAATCTTGGGCTTCATGCATTTTATTTGTATTCCTTCCTGAACTGTTAGCTTTGGATTTCTTCTCCCATGTATTCTGTGGAAGCTTGACTCACGCAGAGACCAAAGTACTGAGAAACAGAAATGGGAAAGAGACACTAACCTACGAATAGGATTTACAATCCTGAAATGTGGTATGATGAGCACTAGCCCTCACTGCAACTGATGTCCTCTGACAATAGTAAAGAAACCATCAGGAATGGGATGGATCGAAGATGCTTCACTTCATCCAGACCATGTTCATCGATACCTCCAGATCAATCATTTCCTGAGCCATCGATACAGTCATGGACCAGTGGGAGACACAGCCTCTAGCGTTCTCTGTTCCCTGGGTACAAGCCATATTCCAGAGGTAATGGGATGGGTGAGGCCATCTGTCCAGTGAGAGAGAGGAAATTAAAGGGAGCACAGTAGGAGACAGTTTCATTTTTCTTTATTATCTTGGACATAACCTGAAGGGATATAGATTTCCTCCTGTCAGTTGAAGAATTTATAAAACAAAGAATATGGACTTTACATGATTTTTTAAACATCCATTCTAACACTATCGAACCATTTACTTTTTCAGAGTGGCCCTGATACTAGAAAGAACTTTTTAGCTGTGAAATTTCATAATAACCTCTATCCCCATGACCAAGTTATAAAGAGTAATTGTATGAAATGAAAGTCCAAAAAATCAAAATATCACCAAATCTCTTTAGCAAGATTTGAGGAGCCATTGTATCTGTTAACGAGGAAGAGCAATTTACAGAAAAATATAATCAAAGAGTTATAACATTTCTTGCTTACAGTAAAAAAATTTCTGAATTCAGAATTACACTGGAAGCAATCAGTAGTAAATTAAACAAGCCAGGAAACCAGTTTGCTAATTGTATGCAAACTCAGGGAATATTCCAGGATTCTGAGGAAACAGAAAAAAGTATGTGAGAAAAATAATTTCACAACAACTTTATTATTCATTAAGAAACATTGAACTTAGAGCCTAGGATTTCTTAGGCTCACCCATAGTTCTAGTGATTAACAGTCATGAGTTGTCTCGGTTATTCCGAGGATCGTTACAGAAATAAAGAACTGACTGTAATTCCATTTACTACACCAACATATAGCCTTTCTCTTGAATAAAGCTAAGAAACTTGTTTAAGTCATTTCAAGGATCTGGGTCTTAGTGCATGTTCTATAGAGTTAGGAGTAGAATTAGAACATCTGAGGCCCCTTTCAGCCATGTGTGTGGGGCTCTTTGATAGAAAGAGCAATGGACCCTGCGCCACTGGCAAAAAAATCATCACCAGCGGGCGGACTGGAGCGCCTTCGGATTACCTAAACGGTGGTCCACCCTCCTAGGGGTGGAGAAAGGGAGAAGGAAGAGGATAGTCATACACCTGTCATGAGCGAGGTGTGGTATGAGGCCAACACCTGAAGATGCTGAAGCTTCTGCTGCTCTGGGGCCCAGTATGAACCGTATTATCTGAGAAGTTTGGGCAAGTGTGTGTGTGCACGGGCGTGCGCGAAGTGCCAGCCAGAGATTGGGGACTTTTTTATGCTGATCCCAATGAGAGGGGACGTCCACGCTCTCTGGGGGTCTGAAGGGTAGGGTGAGACGTCACCAGCCAGGGGAGATGGGGGATTATGGTCGTAGGGCGTCTAGCAGGGAGATTTCACAGAAGAGCAGGAATCTCGGGGAGCTGGGCGAAAGGCGAGGGAGTGTGGCTGTGCGTTGGCCTCTTGTGGGCGCGTCTGGCGGCTCCTTTGGCCTCCGTCACCTCCCCGACCTCTGTTGCGGCAGGCTCTGGGCTGGGTGCTCTGGTCTCCCAAGATCCAAGCGCAGTCATCTGCAGGAGCGGCGCCCCTGTGCCGACCCAGTGCCGTGCGGTGGACTTTGAAGCCTACACCGTGTTTGGGTATCGTCAACTCCCGACACAGGGCCTCACGCTGATGGCAACCTCGAACGTGGGCTCCGGCGCCACCCATGAGCGAGATTTCCCTGCGGCCAAGTTTCCCATCAGCCGTGTAAACCTCACATTTTTCACTCTGACGGTGACGAGTGCGAGTCCTGCGGACAGCAGTCTCTACTTCTGCGGTGCTAGTAACACAGCGCTGGGCAGAGGTGGGGGACCCAGACAAGAGCCCTGGCAACAGCCCCCTCGGCCCCACCTCACCCAACCCCCGGGGCCCGGTGGAGGGAGAAAAACCACAGACTGAGACATCTGTGTGTGTGTGTGACAGAGAGAGAGAGAGAGAGCACATCTGAGTACAGAGTGTGGAGGAGGCACAGTGTCTGAGAACCAGCAAGATGGGAACGGACCTGGGCCCTATAAAGTGGCCAACTGACATGGAGATATCCCTGGGCTAAAAATTATAAAACCTAGGTTTTTTTCCCGACTGCCCCAAACACACACACACACGTCAGGGGGAGAATTCCACAGGTTTCTAGGAAGTCAGGTCCTTTAAGTCTCCGGTATCCTTGGATACGCCCATTCTGCGTGTCATTTCTGACCTCACACATGAGAGATCTGCAGAGGCTGTGAATCAACTGGACCTGGAACTCAATGTCACGCAAAATTTCCAGGACTAGTTGACCGGAGTCTCAACCCAGTTGCTGCGGTATCTACCCTAACTCAGGCGTTGGCTAACGCCAAGCATTGGCTTGGCGCCCTCACAACCTCCTCCCCCTACAGATGTTTTTCCATTCGGGAATATGGAAAGCCCTCTGACTACTTCAGACTGACCAATAGTCAATTTAAAACACTCTCTAAATATCTGAGTGCCTTTTATCTGTAATCTACTCTCTGGTACTGTTTTTCAAAATCAGTTAAGACTTTTTTGTTTTTTTCTAACAAAAATGGACTCTGGTTAATTTAGTTCAGGTGACTCTTGATCACATACTCCCTTGAGAATTTGAAGTCCCTGATATTATATATATTTAATGGTTATCCTCCTTTTAAGAAAGTATAAGAAAAAAATTAAATAGTATTCCTAAATACCTTACATCAAGATCCATGTGTCCTTTTAACCAGAGACATTACTTTCTCCTTATAACAAAATATAGGGCAAAAACTGTTTTACAAGATCCTTTGAAAGATCTCAATCTAAATTATTTTTTGAGGGGACTATATTTGTAGTCTCATGAAAGAATAGAGTCGTAAAATAAAACCACTTCAAATAATTAATGAAATTATGATAAGATGCTATCTTTGTCAATTTTTCCCTGCTCCAGAAATGTTCATGAAATCAATCAAAGTAACATCCACCTTTGAAGCAGGTACTCGATTTTAAGTACCTGGGTTCACTATCCTCGAAGGGCCGAGGGTAGAGATGGCTCAGACTTTTGAAATATTCCCTCTTACTTTGTCTTGGGTAGAAACTGAAAGGCCTGTAGAAAAATCTCTCAGGCAGTTTTAAGTTTCTTAGTGGCATAAAACTTCTAATTCACTGTTTAAAAGGAAAGCAAACATTTTATTCTGATGTAATCCCACTTGTCCATATTTGTTTTTGTTGTCAGCTCTTTTAGGCCGATAAAAGAAAATAATCATTGCCAAGACCATAATCAACAAGCTTTTCTTGTTTTCTTCTTTAAAGTTTTATAGTTTGGGGTTTTAAGTTTAAGTCTTCGATTAATTTTGAATTGATTTTTAAGCCTGGTACAAGATAGGGGTCCATTTTCATTCATTTGCATGTGGATATCCAGTTTTCCCAACACCATTTATTGAAATACCACTTACTGGCCTTTCCCCTTGTGGCACCCTTCTTGAAGATCAGTTGACCATGTACAAGTGGGTTAATTTCTGGGCTCTCTACTCTGTTCCACTGGTCTATATGTCTGTCTTTATGCCAGTACCATACCCTTTAATTATTGTAGCTTTGTATGGAATTGGAGAAAATATTTGCAAACCACATATTTGATAAGCTGTTAATATATAAAAATATATAAGAAACTCCTATACAACTCAATAGCAAATAAAAATAATAACCTGATTTTAAAATGGCCAAAGGACTTGAATAAACATTTCATGGAAAGAAGACATGTAAATGGACAACAGTTATATGGAAATGTGCTTGAGACTGCTCATCATCAGGGAAATGCAAATCAAAACCAAAATGAGCTATCACTTCACAAGACTATTATTAAAGAAACAAAAGATAAATATTGGGGAGGATGCGAAGAAATTGGAACCCTGGTACACAATTGACGGTGTAGCTGCTATGGAAAGCATAGCACCCAGCAACCCTGCTTCTCGGTATATTTCTAAAAGAATTGAAATTAGGATCTTGAAGAGATCCTCTGCACTCCCATGTTCATTGCAGCATTCTTCACAACAGCCAAAATATGGAAGGAACTCAAATGTCCATCAGTAGATAAATGGATAAAGAAAATGTGGTGTATACTTATAATAGAACATTATTGAGCCTAAAGAAAGAAGGAAATCTTGCCATTTGCAACAACATGGATGAAGCTGGAGAACATGCTAAGTGAAATAAGCCAGTCACAGAGACACGAATAAAACATGGTCCCACTTCTATGAAGTAGGCAAAGGAGTCAAAGTCATAGAAGCAGAAAGTAGAATGGTGATTGCCAAGGTCTATGAGAAGAAGGAAATGGGGACTTGGACTGATATAAAGTTCAGTTATGCAGGATGAAGACTTGCTTGGGATCTGCTATACAACAGAGTGGTACAACGTGGTACCTACACTTAACAATACTTCACTGTGCACCTCAAATTTTGTTAAGAGGATAGGTCTCATGTTAAGTGTTCTTGCCACAAAACCAAAACCAAACAAAACAAAGTGAAGGGACACAAGGAAACTTTTGGAAGTGACAGATATGTCTATTAGTTTGACTGTCATGACGGTTTCATGGGCACGTGCCGGTCTCCAAACTCATTAAACTCTATACATCAAATATGTGCAGTTTTTTGTGCACCAATTATATCTCAATAAAGCTGTTAAAAAATAAAAGGAAAGTAAATCTGATACAGGAGAAAAAGGCCTCTAAAACACCACCTTACATATTAAAGGGAATTGGTTGCCTGGATACTGGATGAGCTCAGACGGATGAGAAGAAAGACAATTGACCAGTTTAATGAGAACAGAAACCCTAGCCCTGTGTTCCTAAGCAACAGGAGCTCATACATCTTCTTTCTGAAAGACAGGCATAAAAAGCCTCAGCAACCACTACCTTTTGTCTCTAGGTCTCTGTTGAAGTTTCAAAGTCATGGGAAAAAATATTTGTTGTGACCTGGGGTCTCTGCCCTTGTATCCATCAGGCAGGGGCAGGGTATTGTGTGGACCCATCTGCCTCTGCCTATGACACAGGCAGACCTAATAGAGTCACAGAGCAGGTTCCTAGAGGAAGTCATGTTTAAGATGACATCCCAAAGATGAACTGGAATTAATTACGTGGGGCTGGGGATAATGAACCGCCCAGCATGGCCCGAAGACCCAGTGCAACATTTCTCAGGCAGGAAAGAAATTGGTGTGTTTAATGAAAGGTGTAGTTAGTAAGTTGGCGTGAGCAAAGAGGGAAGAAGGGGGTGAGTACAAGGTGAGACCGGAGAGAGCTGAAAAGTCAGGATAATTTAGCATAACTGGAAGAATGAAAGAGCATATGATCCCTCGATGATGGAATATAGCAAGAGAAGAGCGAGAATCTAGGAGAGAAATTTAAGGAGCCCACTTACCTTGAATGGTGGCTAGAAAAGGTTGAGCAGGCAAATTATACTGATAAACCATCAAACAATATTAGGTTAATAACTGAGCAAATGTGTACCAATTACTAGTAACAATTCTATGTGGTGTGGAGGCACATGCCAGCTGCTTGTTTCCCTGTCCTGCTCTGATACTTGAGGTGCCTGGCTGCTCCTTCACAAGTAGGACTGGCAACCCCCACTCACTTCAGGGAAGGGGATGGCAATTATCAGAGGGCGGCTGGTGAATTTGCCCCTCTGACCACCAGGAGGTGATGCGGGTCTTTCTATAAAACACCTCTGGCGCATAAAGAGCAAGCATAGATCTTCCTTGTTCTGAGAAGTGGTTACATACTTCAGGTTCCTCAGGTGAGATATTTAGCTGCTGGTTGGAAGAATGACTTGCAGATATCTTGGGATGCCGATAGATCCTTGAAATCGTGGAATCCAACAGTATTTACCACATATCCTATTCTTATGGTTGTCCAATGCATACATAATTGGTAAGTAAGCAAATGAATGCCATCATCATTTCTATTCAATGTTGTGCTGACCAGCCAATGGAACCAGAAAAATAGGGTGAGAACGAGAAAAGAAGAGGAAAATGTGATTATCAACAGATGACGAGTTCAATGGAAGACCCAAGGGCCATTGGGTGGCTCAGTCAGTTAAGTGTCCAACTCTTGATTCTGGCTCAGGTCATGATCTCAGGGTCGTGAGATCGAGTCCCCCATCAGACTCCACACTTGGTGTGGAGCCTGTTTAAGATTCTCTCTCTCCCTACCCCACTCTCTCTCCAGAGAGAGAGAATGTATTATTAATAATAAAATCTAATAAGTTTTAAGTTTTCGGAATTCAAAATAAATATAAAAAATCCATTTTTTCCACATACTAGCAACAGTTAAAAGCTATATTTTTTAAATTTTATTTTATTATGTTATGTTAATCACCATACATTACATCATTAGTTTTTGATGTAGTGTTCCATGATTCATTGTTTGCGTATAACACCCAGTGCTCCATGCAGTACATGCCCTCTTTAATACCCATCACCAGGCTAACCCATCCCCCAACCCCCCTCCCCTCTAGAACCCTCAGTTTGTTTCTCAGAGTCCATAGTTTCTCATGGTTCATCTCCCCCTCTGATTTCCCCCTCTTCATTTTTCCCTTCCTACTATCTTCTTCTTCTTTTTTTTTTTTTTAACATATTATTTGTTTCAGAGGTACAGGTCTGTGATTCATCAGTCTTACACAATTCACAGTGCTCACCATAGCACATACTGTTCCCAATGTCCATCACCCAGCCACCCCATCCCTCCCACCCCCCACCACTCCAGTAAACCTCAGTTTGTTTCCTGAGATTCAGAATTCCTCATATCAGTGAGAACATACGATACATGTCTTTCTCTGATTGACTTATTTCGCTTAGCATAATACCCTCCAGTGCCATCCACGTCATTGCAAATGGCAAGATTTCATTCCTTTTGATGGCTGCATAATATTCCATTTTGTGTGTGTGCATATATATATATATATATATATATATATATATATATACCACATCTTCTTTATCCATTCATCTGTCGATGGACATCTTGACTCTTTCCATAGTTTGGCTATTGTGGACATTGCTGCTATAAACATCGGGGTGCACGTACCTCTTCAGATCCCTACATTTGTATCTTTGGGGTAAATACCCAGTAGTGCAGTTGCTGGGTTGTATTTTTTAAAGAGAGAGAGACCATTTATAAATAGTAACATAAGATATAAAACAGTTAAGAACAAATCTATTAATAGCAACACCTTAATAAAAAAAATTATTAAAATTTTAGAAGTAGACAGTGTAAAAATCTGAAATAAGTGGAGATGCATGCCATGAAAATGAATAAGTAAACTCAAAAGTAAGAGTATTCCTGTTTCTGCAATATCATCTGTGTATTCAATGCAGCACTAATTAAAATCACAAAAGATTTCCCTACCATTCATGCAATTATTTTATAACTTAGGATAATAAAAAAGGCATAAATAAATAGACAAATGGAAAATAATACTAAGATTAAAAATAGTCCCATCATATAACGCACTTAATATGTGACAGCCATTGTTGTGGGTGTGTAAGGGAATGATGGAATATACAATAAGTTATTCTGCTGTAAGTGGTTATCCATAGAAGGTAAGGTGAATTGAAACCCTTCCTCACAGCATAAGCAAAAATAAATTCTACATGGATTAAATGCTTTAATGAAAAATTCTAAATGTTCATTGTTTTGATAAATAACATGGGAGTATATCTTTATGAACTTACGCTATGGGAGCATATTTTACAAAAAATTTAAAAATGCATACCCAAAATAAAAGAATGATAAAGTCCACCAAATTAAGAAATTCAACAACAAAAAGAAATCACAAAGAGATGAAAACACAAGCCACAGATTGGAGAGATATTAATAACACATGTAACTGACAAAGGTTTGGTTTCCAGAATAAACAAAGAACTGTTACAAATAATAGTCAAGCAAAAAAAAAAAAATGGGCAAAAGGCTATTTACAGAAAACACTAGTGGACTCTAAACATGAAAATCATGTTCACCCTCCTTAGCAATCAGAAAAATGCAAACCGAAACTGCAGTGAGATACATTTTAACCTGACAAAATTAAAAGGATACTATTTTTTACGTCTTAGAGGTGGAGCGTTTGAAAACACTCATGAACTGTTGACGGGACAATTTATTTGACTGAACTAATCTGGAAAGCATCTTGCCACATTATATAAAGTTGACATGGAGATCCTCAGGCTCAACCTTCACACTCCCAGGTATTGAGGGACTCTTGCAACTAGATATGCAGAAAAATGTACAAGAAGGCAGTACTCTTTGCAGCTGCATAAAAACCTAGGGGGAAAAAAAACACTAACTCAAGAATGGATAATAAATTTTAGTGAATAAATAGAATGGAATGCTAGATAGTAATGAAAATGAATCATCTAAAATCATATGCATCAACATGAATTAATATCACAGACATAATGTTGCATGAAAAAAGAACATGTCACAGAAAAAAATATGAACAAAATGATGCCCTTTAGATAAATTTCAAAGACATAACAACGTTAAATAATCTATGATTTTTCGGGGCGCCTGGGTGGCTCAGTGGTTAAGCATCTGCCTTCGGCTCAGGTCATGATCCCAGGGTTCTGGGATCGAGCCCCGCATCGGGCTCCCTGCTCAACAGGAAGCCTGCTTCTCCCTCTCCCACTCCCCCTGCTTGTGCTCCTGCTCTTGCTATCTCTCTCTCTGTCAAATAATAAATAAAATCTTTAAAACAAAATGAATTATGTTATCCAGTTTGACTAAGAGCCCTGTCAGAAGGTTACTCTTATAAACTACTCATAATAGTGTCAGCTTGATAATGAGGATCAGAACCGTTAAAGTGCAATAAACATCATCATAATTATATAATGAATAACAGGAATTTGGGGGTGCCTGGGTGGCTTAGATGGTTAAGCATCTGCCTTCGGCTCAGGTCATGATCCTGCAGTCCTGGGATCGAGCCCTGTGTCAGGCTCCCTGCTCAGCAGAGAGTCTGCTTCTCCATCTGCCCCTCACCCCGCTTGTGCTCTCTCTCACTCTCTCTCAAATAAATAAATAAAATCTTAAAAAAAAAAAACCAGGAATTTGGCTTCAAGTCAAATGGATAGTTATTAGTGTATTTGCCCACATCTATCAGCCACCGTAAAGCTTGATAGAAGTTTTTAAGGCAACGGCTCTCAGACATTAGACAGCAGACAATAGAGGTTGTCATCACAGAGAAGAGGGAAGAAGAAAGGGGGCTTCATGTTTGTCCCAGGTCTCTGCCTTGGAACTGCTTCTAAACTGTAGCACAAGAACATGGAACCCCAACAGAGCAAGTGGCCTCAATGCAGCAGGGAGGTTTGCTCCCAATATGGCAAAGGGGTCAAACACTGGAACAGCAGATGCATTCAGAGCCTCCATGAAGCCTGACGGAGAGCAGGAATGGAGATTCTGGAAGCCACACAGTCCTGGGGGACATAAGAATCCTGACCAGCCAGAGCGGAGAGACCTTGCTGAAGCCCCTTGGAATACACTTGGCACCCCACGGGGGGGTCATACTTCTAAGTCCTAGAATAAGAGTCACTCTACAACTGCCCCAACAGAGTTCAAAAAGCCTCCAAAGGATCTGTAAGTTAACTATTACAGCACTCTATAAATAAAGCAGAAAGGAAGGAAGAAAGAAAGAAAAAAAGAAAGAGAGAGAGAGGGAGCGAGGGAGGGAGGGAAACCTAGACTCTCAACAATGTAACATCCACAATTTCAATCACTCAGTGAAAAAGTATTAGACATGGAGAGAATGGGCAAATAAATATCACCCATATGTAGCAGGGAAATGGGCAATGGAAACCAACTCTGAAATAACATAGATGCTGGGAATTTCAGACAAGGAATTTTAAGTGATTACTAAAAATATGTTCAAGGATTTAGAGGAAAATGTGTTCATAATTTGATCAGTTGACAGAAGTGATTAACCCATTGCAGTCAAGACAAAATGGGGAAAGACACAAATTACCATCTCAATTATGAAAAAGAATATCTCTATAAATACAACAGACATTAAAATAATAGAATATCATAAATAAGTATATGCCAATAAATTCTACAAGTAGATGAAATTATTTGAAAAACAAGTTTACCAAACTGTTTCAAGGTGAAATTAGAAATGTGAAGAAATTGAATTACTTATCAAAAACATTCTCTCCAAGAAAACTCTAGACCCAGATTCCTTTCCTGGTGAACTCTATCAAACATTTAAGGAAAAAAATAATGCCAACTTTACAGAAAGTTTTTTTCTTTAAATTCAATTAGCCAACATATAGTACATCATTAGTTTCTGATATCGTGTTCAATAATTTAACAGTTGCATATAATACCCAGTGTTTATCACATCACTTTTTTTTAAAATAAGAGGCACTACTCACAACTCATTATGTGAAGCTAGCAAAAACCTGACACCAAACTCTGACAAAGATATGACAGAACAATATTTTTATGACCATAGATGAAAAAAATCCTTTTCAACATTTTAACAAAGCAAATCCAAATGTGTATTCATAGGCATGTGTGTGCATATGTGTATATCCATATATAAATACATCATATAAATACATCATGACCAAGTGGGTTTATTGCAGAATTACTAGCTGAATAATAAAGAATAATCATTTGACCATATTAATAGGTGCTGAGAAAACTTGTGACAAAATCCAGTACTTGTTCAAAATGAGTACTCTTATCAAACTGGTAAAGGAGAGGTTTCTCAACCTGCTGGAGGCTATCAACAAAGAATGCATAACAAACATCCTGTTCAATGGTTAATATTGAACCCTTTCCTCCTATGGTTGGGAATAAGGCACAATGTTTTCTGTCACCACTTTTCTTCAACATGAGATTGGAGGTCTTAACCAAAAAAATAAAAGAAAAAGAAAAAAGGAAAAATCCTAAATATTGTAAAGGAAGACATAAAATCATGACTTTTCAGATTACATGGTTGTTTCTATTAAAAACACTAAGGAATCAATGAACAACAACTAGAAATAATTAGTGAAGTTAGTAAGACAAGATGCATGGTCAGTACAAAAAAATCAAGTGTTTTTATATTAGCTGCAAACAACTGAAAAATAAACTTCAGGAGACGATACCATATGCAATAGTATCGATAGCAGGAATAAATTCAGCAAAAGATGTTCAATGAAAAACTACAAAACATCACAAAGGGAAATTAAAGAAAATACTAAAAGTGGAAAGATTTAGCATGTTTATGGATTGGAAATTTCAATGCATTAAGATAGCAGTTTTCTCAACAAATAATGTTGGAACAACTGGATGATCATGTGAGAAGAAACATAATTTACTAATAACTCATACCATAAACAAAAGTCAATTTGAGATGGGTCATAGACCTAAGTATAAAAGCTGTAATTACAAATCTTACAGAATAAAACAGGAAGACATCTTTGTGAGTTTTTCTTACGACACAGAAAGCACTAACCGGTAGTAAAATCTTTGGTGCCTAAAGATACGTATTATACAGATCAGTGATTCACAAATGAGAGGAGAGCCTTCAGTGTCGCCAGGATCATATCCATGAACACAGAGCACAGGGTGAAAATCAGGGTTTGGATTTCCTTACACCACACACAAAAAGAGACTCAAAATGGATGAAAGACCTCAATGTGAGACAGGAATCCATCAAAATCCTTGAGGAGAACACAGGCAGCAACCTCTCTGACCTCAGGTGCAGCAAATCCTTCCTAGAAACATCGCCAAAGGCAAGGGAAGCAAGGGCAAAAATGAACTATTGGGACTTCATCAAGATAAAAGGCTTTTGCAGAGCAAAAGAAACAGTCAACAAAACCAAAAGACAACCGACAGAATGGGAGAAGATATTTGCAAATGACATATCAGATAAAGGGCTAGTATCCAAAATCTATAAAGAACTTATCAAACTCAACACCCAAAGAACAAAGAATCCAATCAAGAAATGGGCAGAAGACATGAACAGACGTTTTTCCAAAGAAGACATCCAAATGGCCAACAGACACATGAAAAAGTGCTCATCGCTCGGCATCAGGGAAATCCAAATCAAAACCTCAATGAGATACCACCTCACACCAGTCAGAATGGATAAAATTAACAAGTCAGGAAACGACAGATGTTGGCAGGGACGCAGAGAAAGGGGAACCCTCCTACACTGTTGGTGGGAATGCAAGCTGGTGCAGCCACTCTGAAAAACAGTATGGATGTTCCTCAAAAAGTTGAAAATAGAGCTACCATATGACCCAGCAATTGCACTACTGGGTATTTACCGCAAAGATACAAATGTAGCGATCCAAAGGGGCACCTGCACCCCAATGTTTATAGCAGCAATGTCTACAATAGCCAAACTATGGAAAGAGCCTAGGTGTCCATCAACAGATGAATGGATAAAGAAGATGTGGTATATATACACAATGGAATATTATGCAGCCATCAAAAAATGAAAATGAAATCTTGCCATTTGCAACAATGTGGGTGGAACTAGAGGGTATTATGCTAAGCGAAATATGTCAATCAGAGAAAGACAAGTATCATATGATCTCACTGATATGAGGAATTTGAGAAACAAGACAGAGGATCATAGGGGATGGGAGGGAAAAATGAAACAAAATGAAACCATAGAGGAAGACAAACAATAAGAGACTCTTAATCTCAGAAAACAAACTGAGGGTTGCTGGAGTGGAGGGGGGTGGGAGGAATGGGGTGGCTAGGTGGTGGACATTAGGGAGGGTACGAGCTATGGTGAGCACTGTGAATTGTGTAAGACTGATGAATCACAGACCTGTACCCCTGAAACAAATAATACATTATATTTTAATAAAAGAAAAAAGAAAAGCAGGGTTTGGGGGGAGACTGGGCAGTCTGTGCTCTGCCTGTGGTGGGGGATGGGTCAGAGAAGTAGGTTGTAAATAAGATTTGGGGAAAATAAAATAAGACAAAATCAGAGAGGGAGACAAACTATAAGAGACTCTCTAGGAAACAAACTGAGGGTTGCTAGAGGGGAGGCGGGTGGGGGGAATGGGGTAACTGGGTGATGGGCATTAAGGATGGCACGCGATGTAATGAGCAGTGAGTTACATGCAACTGATGAATCACTAAACTCTCCTCTGAAACTAATGATGCACTATATGTTAATCAATTGAATTTAAATAAAATTAAATTAAAAAAGAAAAAAAAAGATCTGAGAGCTGTACGAGCCATTCCAGAGGAGGGAGAATATTGGTCCAAGCCATCAAGGACCCTCTGGGTTGTCCAGAGATTGGAGTGTCTTTTTCAATTCTATGCCCATCCAATTATGTGTCTCCTCTGTTCCTTCCTCGAATCATGGTGGCTCACTCCTCCCCTGGCATAGATTCTGCTCCCAGGATGATGTATGCTTCTCCTGTCCTCGCCTTGCATCTAGAGACTTCTACTGTAGGACTCCACAGGACCTTGACAGATGCGACCCCTGATAATAGTTTATCTTCACCTCCCAAATCTCTCTCCTCCAGTCACTGCCTACAGCAGGGGGCAGCAAAACAGCATGTTTACCTTAAGAACTGCAAATTAAGGACAAACTCAGATGACAAGCTTCCTTATAATTATCCTGTTTGTATTAATCGAGCCCCAGATAAGCAATTTACTGGAGAAAAAAAGTCCAAGTTTCTACTTGTAGGATTAATGAACAATTCTGTCCAGAAAGAGAGAGAAGGGAGAGTTACACTGGAAACTCATATAGAAGGTGTACGGGTTGTAAAAAGTGCCAAAACAAAGCAAAATAACATGACAGAGAGAGAGAGAAATAGTGGGGAATGAACAAGAGAGGCCATGAGTTGGTAATTATTGAAGCCAGGTAATGTGGGGACATCGAGGATCATTACATTATTACATCTACTTTATATATGCTGGAAATTTTCCTAATCAAAAGAAAAATTATGAAAAAGAAGACTTTCCCAATGAGATGTGCGGCTGGATTGATTAGTGCAGGAAGCTATGGGATATTCATGGATGAGGAAGAGTCAGGACCACAGACCTAGAGGGCAAAGAGGACAGACTTAGGACATCAGTGTTTCACACGATCTTTGCAGCTGTGCTGTATTTGTCCTTTGTTGCTTTGAAATATTGAAGACTTTTCCTCCTAGAATCAGCAACAATTTATGTTATGCTAAAATTACCTCTTTAGCGAACAAGTTCCAGTTCCTTCAAAATAGGAGGGAAGATATTAAGTATTTCATTGAAACACATACCCACATTAAGAGAAACTTAGACAGTATTTTCAGTAAAGATCTGTGCCCAGTAAACATTGCCCAGAGAAGCAGTGTCCGTTAAAGAACAGTGGAAATTTGGAACAAAGTCAATAGTGCTGGTCCCCTAGGAAAAGACAAAACAAAACAAAACAAAACAAAACTCTCAAACTTGATGGTGAATAGATTGAAATAGCTTACCTAGACCTGAGTTAGAAAAAAAAAATGAATAAATGCAGAAAAAAGAGAAATGTTACAGAGTCACAACCTTCCAGGGGGGCTGGTTTCCCTTTATTTGAAAGCATTCTGAATTTACTCCACAGCTTATTCAGCTGGGACGAGGTTGTGGCCTTGAGCAACTGTAATAGCTAAGGCAAGAGAAGAGGAAGAGAGACTATTGTCCAGTGGGTGGCAGAGAACCAGGAAGAGGAGATAAGGGAGTTGGAGAGTCTCTGCACCTTTGGTAGGACGCATAGTAAGTAAACCAAGGCTCTGCCTGCCTGAGTAAAGAGGTAGTGAAGGTTACGTCCTGTGGGGAGAGGGCTGTGGGTGTATCTTTCTCGGAGGCTTGGTAAGCTGGGAGGGACAACATCACTGACGGAATATTTCCCATTTCCTATTTCCATGTCCTGTTTGCCCAACCCTGAGAGTTGGAAACGCCTCTATCCTGCCTCTCCCTACCATGGGCTTCTTGCTCCTCTGCTGTGTGGCCTTTTGCCTCTTGAGAACAGGTGAGTTTGGGAAACATGGGGAAGCCCTGCCTTAAATTTTCCAGGTCCTGGCTGAAGCTTCTCCCTTGAGCCTGTGGCAAGAGGACACTTCCTAGGTTCTGTCTCCAGTTTCTGTCTTGTTTCCCCATAGGCTCCACGGATGCTGGCATTACCCAGACCCCAAGGAATAGGATTATAAAGACAGGAAAGAACATTTTACTGGAGTGTTCTCAGACTAAGGGTCATAACTCTATGTACTGGTATCGACAAGACCCAGGACTGGGGCTACGGCTGATCTACTACTCCTACATCAGTGATGTTAATGAAGGAGAGGTCTCCAGTGGGTACAGGGCCTCTCGAAAGGGGCTGGCGAATTTCTCCCTGTCCCTAGAGCCTGCCATCCCCAACCAGACAGCTCTCTACTTCTGTGCCAGCAGTGATTTGCACAGCGCTTGTTGGCCACCTGCTCTCCATACAGAAAGACAGTAACATTTGCTCAGACGGGCACAGAAGGCTTCCTCCATGTGGGACATGGGCATCCTTAGTGGTCTGAGTAGTTCTACGCTGTGTGAGTCTCAGTCTGAGCTTAGGGCCACGTAGGGTCAATGTGCCCCAGGCCATGTGGTGACTGAAGCCACAGGCTGGACTGAACCCATCTCTCCTGCCGACTGACCCTCTTTCTCTGTTCTAGTGGGGCTAGCTCAGTAGTGTCCTTCTAGGAGAATGAACCTGACATTTGGCAATACCACCTGGTTTTCAATAAGAGCATTTCTTAGTAGCTCCGACACAATGTGGTTTTTCATGGTTCTTTTGCCTCTGTCTCCGCCCACTTTGTAATGTGCTCCACTCCATTCTGTTCCTACTGACAGTCCCTTTATCCGGCTGTCCTCTTCTCAGTCCTGGTTCCTCTAAGCACCAGGTACTGTTCAGCTCTGTAGAGGGGTGCCTTTCTACCAGGAACAAACTGACTACCTTGTTTTCTAAAACTTCATCCTAAGTAAATTTAATTAGTATTTAAATCTGACTCAGAAGGTGAAGTTTGTCCAGTACTAGAGACTGTGATCTATAAAAGTTATCTTTCATCTACTGCCCCACACTCGGATCTCTTTTGAGAATAATCTTAACCTGCAGGAGCAGAGAGACTATGTCATTATCTGGATGTACTGCCTTCCAAAAAAACATTGCCTGCTCCCCAGTATGGAGCCAAAGCTCAGAGCTTGGAGATTCCCCTTTCTCTCAAGGCATTGGAATAAGCCCCCCATTCCCCCGCAGAGAGGACCCTCCTGGGAGCCAGTGAACTCCAGGCACAAAAATACTCAATCAAGGGCTGCCATAGCCTGATGTAAAACCTGCCTAAGAATCAAACTGAAGACTTTTCTTATATGCTTTGTCTTTGTACCCCATGAACCTTAATTATTTCAACAAAAGAATCCACGACGCGGTGACAGTTCACCCAAAGAATGTAACTTATTTCATTTTCTACCTGTTCTGATCTGAAAAGAATGTCACTTTTTTTTAATCTCCTGTATGAGTTCTAGCTCATCTTTCCCTTTAAAAAGTCAGTTTTCTAGACTTTTCCCCCCTACTTTTTATGCACACTTCACCAAAGTCTCATCTGTAATAATCATTCTTCTCTCAGAAGCTATTAACTGTTCTCTTTAATTATTTGCTGGACATTTCTAGTAGATTTTTCTAGGACTTTCCTTCTGCCTTTTTTTTTCCTTAGTATAAATATTCTTCCTTAACCTTCCTATCCACGATCACAACAATTTCTTTCATAAGTTCCAAAGTGGTAGACTCACCTGTCTTCTGGACACTTCCAGCTGGATGCTCCACACTTCAAACTCAAGTGATTTATTGCTGAATTTATCATCCCCCTAACCCTGCATGCACCCATTCTGGCCCATACACTGTATTTCTTCTTAGTGATTGAAACTATCATTTTAGATTCTTCTTTCCATAAGCCCTCATGCTAAGTCCGTTTGCAAATCTATTACCTCTAAGATACAAAGGTAGTGATCTGAAGGGGCACTTGCACCCCAATGTTAATAACAGCAATGTCCACAAGGGCCAAAATATGGAAAGAGCCAAGCTGTCCATCGACATATGAATGGATAAAGAAGATGTGGTTCATATAGACAATGGAATATTACTCAACCATCAGAAAGGATGAATACTTACCATTTACATTGACGTGGATGGAACTAGAGGGTATTATGCTGAGCAGAATAAGTCAATCAGAGAAAGACAATTATCACATGGTTTCATTCATATGTGGAATATAAGAAACATCACAGAGGGTCATAGGGGAAAGGAGGGAAAACTGAATGGGAAATAATCAGAGAGGGAGACAAACGATGAGAGACTCTTAACTCTAGGAAACAAACTGAGGGTTGCTGGAGGAGAGGTGGGTGGGGGGATGGGGTAACTGGGTGATGGGCATTAAAGAGGGCACGTGATGTGATGAGCACTTGGTGTTGTATGCAACCGATGAATTATTGAACTCTCCATCTGAAACTAACGATATACTATATGTTGGCTAATTGAATTTAAATAAAAGAAGAAAAACAAATTTATTACTTCCATATTCCATATTGTCATAGGTTTGGTTTTCTAGGTAGCCGATTTTGCAGGGGAGATTAGCGTTCAGTGGGTTACTAGAAAGTATCATTTTCGGCAAACGTGGGTAGAAGGGAAAGAAAGAAGGATAGGCTGAGGAAGAAGTTGGGATGTCCTACAGCCTTAACAAAAGCACTAGCTGAGCCACAGGGAGCCCTGAATCCACAATGGCCCTTAGAACCACCTGAAGTTGAGGTGAGGAGACTAGGTCTTATACCCACTTTCCTTGCAATCATGCCAGTGTGCATGGGTCACCCTGAGAAAGGGCATGCCCTAGAGGGTGGGGGGGCAGGGAGGTGTCTCTTTAGCCAAGGCAATTCACAAAGGGGGCTGTTTGTCAGCAGCATTCCAAGCAGATAGGGAAACTGTCCTTCTTGCCTGAAGGGAGATACGAAGGACACATCACAGTTTTCAATACACATGTTTATCTGATTCAGCTGCTCCTTCCCTTCCTTGTTGCTTCTACTTCAGGGCAGACCCTCAACATTCATTCCCTAGAAAAAAAATGCACTGCCTTTCTCACTGGTCCACTAGCCTCTTACTTCATCTGTTTTACTCGATCTTAGATGTTGCCATCAGCCGGAATGCATCTGACATTCTTCACATGGCATGCAAAGTCCTTCATGAACAGATCTGTGTCTAAAAATATAGCCAAATCTTCCACGCTCCCTTCAGCCCTTTAGACTCTAGTGCAGCTGAATGTTTTATGTTTCCCTGAATAGACCAAGCCAGCCGAGTTGCACAACTATAACTTTGCAAATGTTCTTTCTCATTAGAAATGGGGTACTACTTCTTCACTACCTGGCTTACTCTTGCACATACTTTAATTCTTATCTCAGAGATTAGCTTAACTATAAAGGCTTTTGTAGGGCACCTGGGTGGCTCAGTTGGTTTAGCATCTGCCTTCGGCTCAGGTCATGATCTCGGGGTCCTGGGATCAAGTCCCATATCGGGCTCCTTGCTCAGTGGGGAGCCTCCTTCTCCCTCTGCCTCTGCCCCTCCCCCCTCACTCATGTTCTCTCTCTCTTTCAAATAAATAGTCTAAAAAAAATTAAAAAATAAAGGCTTTTGTGACTCCCACAGACAAAAGACTCAGTTCTTATCCATTCCAAATACTATAGTTATCGTATTCTTTACTAACTCTTCCCGAGACTATATATTCTTTAGTTTAAGAGTAATGTCCCTCCAACTTTATATCCCTAGAACTGAGTAAAATGTCTGACTTAGCAAAGGAAAGATGGAAGAAAGAAAGGAAGTGAGGGAGGAAAGGAAAAATATGTCTTTCAAGTAGTTCCTCAGGATTTTCTTCCAAATAACATGTTTTCTGAGTTCTGGCACATGTTTTTTTAAGTCCTCCACACCCCCCACCTACAAGTCCTTTTAAAAGAAAGAAAATATGTTTGGTTACGCATAATTCTATAGGAAGACTAAGAACATTGGAAAATGAGAGAGGGTGTTTTACTGGACCAAATGTGTGGAGACATATGTAATGATTATTTTTGATAATTGTTGTGTCCTAATCGTTGACATTGAGAAATTCTCAGCAGCTGCTCCAGACACTTCCCCAGCTATATCAGGAAGATGGGCCATGTGTGAGTCATTCCTGCCCTGGCAACAAGGGCTGGAGAGTTATCCCTGCCCTCAAATACCCCTTCATCCCAGTGGGACCGGAGCCTCTCATATCTCCTCCCAAGCCAACACCCACCCCTTGGGTTCTTCCCTCTTTCTTTAATCCCTTCTACTGTGAGAATCAGATTTTATACCCAGTTATTGCTGGGGACTTTCAACAGCTCATCATTCATCCTTAAATCTTCTCACACCTAGACCAATTTGGGGCCTCTCCCCTTCCTATTTCTTTAAAATTCATCCAAAAGACCCTTCTCAAATCTCTAAGTTTAGTCTATTCATCCTTTTCACTTTTTTTTTCAGCAGGGGGCAGTAAAATTTCATTATTTTCTTTTTCTTCCTGGATGCTACCTATTAAGGTAAGACCAGCTTTCAAAGTAAGAAGAAAGAACAAATGTCATTCAATTTTCATGATTAGCCTTGTCTTAAAGAAGTCTTTAATGAGACAAGAATATTTCAGGGTTTGGTAAGTCAAAATTGTTATATCCTTTTGAGACATAGGAGAGAGCAAGAGTGAGCAGGAGCCTGCAGCTGACATACATAAAACACATAAAGGTGATCCTCAAATAGTAGAGCCACAATAGTCAAATTCAAACCCCCCAGGTCAGCAGCAGCTCAGCAAGAATTTGACTGAATGTCAACTGTGGATCTCAGTGAACTAGGGCAAAGGGAGCGGACGAAGGGGTAAGGGATCCCGGGATTCATCTTTGTGACTCACGACTAAAGCTAAAGACTTTTCTGTTGAAAAGAAATGAGGAGGGGCGCCTGGGTGGCTCAGTCGGTTAAGCGGCTGCCTTTGGCTCAGGTCATGATCCTGGGGTCCTGGGATCGAGCCCCACGTCCGGCTCCCTGCTCAGCGGAGAGCCTGCTTCTCCCTCTCCCTCTGCCTGCCACTCTGCCTACTTGTGCTCTCTATCTCTCTGTCAAATAAATAAATAAAATTAAAAAAAAAAAAAGGAAAGAAAGAAAAGAAATGAGGAAAAGGGAGGAGAGAGGATGGCACTTGGTTTGGAGGTTGTTTACTGTAGCAGCACCCAAAATACTTTAGTCGCTGTTACCAAAGCATGTATTGGAAAGAACTGCAGGTCTGAATTTTCTCTTCTGTCATGATTGATGGTGCAGTTAAGAGAAAGACGAACTGAATATAAAGGAGCCTAAGTTGATAAAGTTGGTGAAATCTGAACCCTGAATTGATGAGAAATGAGACTGAGAAAGTGGTGTAATTATCATACAATAAAAACAACAAATTTTCTGAGAACTCAGCAAATGTCAGTCCCTGCCCTAAGCCCTTCACACGTTACCGAAATGGGTTCCCTCATGTAATCCTCCCAACGTGGTCTCTAGTGTCTATCTGATGGAGCTGCCCTGTCCACTGGACCCCTCTTGCAGCTTTGCAGAGGAATTCATTCCAATTCACCCTTCAGAACTCAACTCAAACACCACTTCCTTTCCCAACCTTCCCAATTTGGTCAAATCTTCCTATTACAGCCTTTCAAAGCTCTGCAGTCCTCACTTTCATAGCTTGTAAAATGGTTGCAATTTAATGTTTTGCAAAAAAAGAGTAGAGACTTGAGTTAAGACAAATGAGCAAAGCATCTAGCCTACTTTGGATGAGAGAAGTAAACAAAAATATTAGTCCTTTGATGGGTAAAGGGATACAGGATATCAACAGGATGGCTGTGGGGCCCAGATAGTTTGCAGGGACTGTGTTGTCACACGATGACTTCATCAAGAGCCCATCCCACTTCCCCAGAACTGGGAGACACCCTTCTGGCCCTGACTGTGCCATGGCTGTCAGGCTCCTCTGTTATGTGGCCCTTTACCTTCTGGAGGTGGGTAAGTCATAGACACAGATTTCTCTAGAATTAGAAAGGAACATTTTCCCTTGTTCTGGTTCTGTACCTGGTTCCGGCATCAAGGCCTCTGTTGCTAATTTTTGTCTCCTTTTTCTCAGGCCTCATGGATGCTAGTGTCTCCCAGACCCCAAGACACTGTGTTTCAGGGACAGGAAAGAAGATTGCTCTGAACTGTTCTCAAACTATGGACTATGACAACATGTACTGGTATCGACAAGACCCAGGAAAGGCACTGCAGCTGATCCATTATTCATATGGTGTTAATACCACAGAGAATACAGAGTTCTCCTCTGGATCAACTGTCTCTAGAATAAAGAAGGAGCTTTTTCCCCTAACCCTGGAGTCTGCCAGCCCCTCACAGACATCTCTGTACTTCTGTGCCATCAGTGAATACACAGTGCTTCACAGGCACCTACAGCCTGCATAAAAAGGGTAGTCACAAAAGTGAGGAAGCCCCACCTAACCTCATCGGAAACTACAAAAGCCACTGCAAATCTTCCCAGACTCCTCAGCCCCGAGAAGGCAGTGTGGTCTGAGCAACAGTCTGGGTAGAAAACTAATCCTGGGTCAGTCTCTACCAAGCTGGGGCATGGCCCAGTCCACAGTCAGGGACTGATTTCTCCCCTGCATCTTGGTTCGTCAATTCTGTGGATGGTTTTAAGTAACCAACTTTTAGCGCCACGGATTTCTATTTGATTGATTCCAAATTTGATCTTTATTATTCCTTCCTTATTCTTTTTTGTTGTTGTTTACTTTTTGCTTCTCTTTATAGTTTCCGAAGGTAGAAATTTAGATTATAATGCAGACCTTTGTTTTTTTTCTCTCATGGAGTCATTTAAGACTATAAATATCCCCTTAGTCCCTGCTGCATTCCCTGTGATGGATATATTTCTGCCTTAATTCAGTTAAAAATATAATTTTCCTTGAGATTTCTTCTGTAATCCATGAATCATTTAAGAGTATGTTGTCAAATTTGCAAGTATTGGGGCATTTCTCAAATTTCTTTCTGTTGTTTATCTCGAAATAGTTTGATCAGAGAAGATACTTTGCATTTTCTCAATCCTTTTATATATGCTGAGATTATTTTTGACATAATATGTGGTCTATACTAGAAAACATTCTACATGTTTTTGAAAACAATGCATATTCTGTGGTTGTTGAGTAGAGTGTTCTAAAACATCAGTTAGATCAGCTTGGTTGATAGTGTTTTTCAGGTCTCTTTACCCTGACTTGTTCTCTGTCTAGTTGGTATGATCAGTTTTTGAAGGTGGAGTATTGAAACCATCAACTATAGTTTTGATATGTTCATTTCTTCTGTCATTTCTATCAGCTTCTACTTCATGTATTTTGGAACTCTGTTGGTTTGTGTCAGGAGATCCCCCCACGGTGCTGCCCAGGCAAATGCTCTCTACACAAAAATGAACTAAATTTAGAGATTTGTGGGATGCCACCAAGTTTACCAATATATGCAAAATGGGAGTAAATGACTTGTCATGTGCAGGAGACTGGCAATATGGCTGACTCCTGACCTTTCACCAGAAATGATGGAGGTCAGAAGATACTGTGAAGTGCATCAAGAAACAAACAAAAGTCACCAAGAATTCTATACCCAACAAAGCTATCCTTTAAAAATAAAGGTGAAATAAAGACATTCCCAGATAAGCAAAAAATAAGAGATTTCATAGTTAGCAGACTTGCCTTACAGAAAAAATTAAAGTCATCAGCCCGAAAGAAAATGACACTAACAGTTCCTTGAATCCACAGGAAGAAATAAAAAGCATCTGAAAAGAGTAAATATAAAAGGAATGATGGGGCGCCTGGGTGGCTCAGTCGTTAAGCGTCTGCCTTCGGCTCAGGTCATGATCCCAGGGTCCTGGGATCGAGCCCCACATTGGGATCCCTGCTCCGTGGGAAGCCTGCTTCTCCCTCTCCCACTCCCCCTGTTTGTGTTCCTTCTCTCACTATCTCTCTCTGTCAAATAAATAAATCTTTTTTAAAAAAAAGGAATGATAGATCAATAGATAGATAGATGATAGATAAACATAAAAGCAGAAGTTAATGAGGTAGCAAATTTTGAAAAATAGAAAATTGAGTGCTAACTAAAAGACAGAGAGAACAAATATACTAAATAAGGAATGACAAGGGGAAATATAGTACATTTCTTAAAACAATATTTTGTACAATTTTCTACAAGTAACTTCCAAGCCTAAATGGATCACATTTTCGGAAAATACAGTTTCACAAAACTAACTCTAATGCAGATAGAAAGTCTAAGCAGAACAATGGTTAATGGCTATAAGAGAAATACATGCACTGTCACCATCCCAACAACCATCCCAGCAGCAATGAAAATGAAAGGTGGGAGGAGAGTTTATGGTGCATTTGACAGTATGTACATTCCCAGAATCACATTCCCTGAAATTATCTCCTTTACTGGAAGCAAACTGGTAGCCAAAAGAACAGAAATAGCTAAAACAAAAATATGTTCAGTTGGATGAAATATTTACTATAAATAGAAATGTTTACATGAAGACAAAATTCTTCAGAATTCTCTCCTAATTCTCCTAATAAGAGACCAACCTAGTTATAAGGATGATTCCGAGTGTTAAGAAAGTACTTGGAATCACTTAAGACTTGCTAAATGCTAAAGGAAATTTATTCAGAAATAAGAAATAGGTCAACTAAAGGACAGAACCTAGAAATTGACAGCGACAGACCTGTAGAAAAGAAATCCACCAAGAATTTAGAATTTAGAATTCAGAAAAAAAAAAAAAATTGGGCTTGAGTCAGCTACCTGCTAAAAGTATGCTCGAGGTTTTCAACAAGAATAGAGAGATCTAGCCTAAGATACCTGAGAGTAAAGGATATTTTGCATTTCAGGCAGATAGGGGATGGCATGCCAAGTGTGGTTTTAGATTTAGAAGTTAGAGTAAATTGAAAAATAATTCCTGCAGGAATAAGGCTCCCATCAAACTCTTAAGAGAGAGAGAGAGAGAAAGAATCTTGAAGAAATTCATTATTAGTTGTTGAAAATACGGGTTTGGGAATTAGACTTACCTGGTCACTTTCTAGTTTGCCAAGTTACTGAACCTCTCTAAAGATAATTTCCTAGTCTATAAAATAGAATCAGTAATATATGGCTCCCAGAGGTTTATTTGGTCAAGAAAATGTATGTAGATTGCCTAACAAAATCCCCAGCATAGAAATTAGACTCAATAATAGATGTCAGTAGCAGTAATATTAGTAGCTGTGTACTAGTTAACTAGTTAACTAACTAGTAATAGTTAACCATTTTGAGAGCTAAATCTTCATGAGTGGTTGCTATATGTGACGTCACAGGCAAACTACCTACAGGCTGACAAGAGCTGGAAGAAGACCTGCTCCTTCTCCTATTCTGCCCTAGATATCAGGCCCTTCTGAAGACTAAACTTTTTTTCTCCTTGCAGCAGGTGAGATCATGGAGCACAGGAACAATCATATACTGGGATTTCTAGGCTCTAGCACAAGGCTTTTATTTATTTTTCTTTTCATGGCCAAAATGGTGGGCACTGCCTGTAACTTCTGCATCCTTCTCCCACAGGTCACTTGGATATTAGAGTAATCCAGAATCTAGATATAAAACAGAACAGGGGTAGGCAAAAGCTTTTGTTTGAATGTCTTTAGGACTTTGTTCATAACGGAATACTCTGGTGTGACCAAGTCCCAGCATTGGGGCGACAGCTGATCCACTGTTCACTTGTTGCTGGCAGAACTGAAAAAGGTCCCCTGATGCGCACGGTGTCTCCTGGATGAAGGAGGAGGCTTTCTTCAGGCCCTGGAGACACCTTCACACTTCTGTGCTAGGATTATCTACAGCAATCTACAGCCACATCCTCAGGTGGCCTAGCATTTGAGAAAAAAAAAAAATCTTCCTAGAAATAATGTTAAATAGCAAAAAGCCACATCTATGACATTTGAACTTCAGTTCATCTGTGGCGACTCGCATCTCACAGTTTCCCCAAAATACTTTTCTCCCCCAAGCAAGTGGTTCTGAAAGCAGTTACTAGATCACTCAAAGGGATCGGAAGCTACAAGTGCCTGCATAGTGTTTGTCCACACCCAGTGCTATCTGGTGGAACCTCCAGTAAGATGAGTTCCTACACCAGATCCAAATCACCTGAGAGCATGTTCTAGGTACCTACCAGATTTTCCTGGGTTTGTGTATATTTAGTTGCTCCATTCCCTCCACCACACCTGTTCACTCCCTTATGAGGAGGCCCACAGAAAAAGAAGGGACACAGGCATTATATGGAAAGCATGCCGAGATTATATAGTGGAAATTCATGGAAATGAATAAGATTAGGCTGGCTAAAGATTAGAGTGCTTTTAGAGTAAAATTTCAAGTTGGGTAGAGGGATAAAATGGGAAAGAGTTTCCAGAGAAGTGTTTGGAGAAAACCCTCAAGGGTCCATGCAACAGTACTCAACTTACCATAAGAGTCTAGTAAGAATTCAAAAGACACAAACCCACCATATCACAAAGGATATATCATATAAGGGAAATTAGAATTCAGAGGAAAAAACTTCCATGCGAATTCTTTAAGAGAACATCATAAACAATTATGTGACCTGGAAAAATGAAACCGGCCACATTCTGTTACATCTCAGAGGCTTTTGATTCTTTTTTGAAGAAGTGAGGGACAAGGCTGTGGTCTCTGGCCGGGAGTAGATGAAAAGCGTTGGCCTCAGAGACTAAATGCATCACGGCATGGGCCAGCATTCTTCATCCAACGCTGCCGTGAGCAACAGGTTCCTCCGCTGTGTTGTCATTTGTCTCGTCAGAGTAGGTGGGTTCCGGGCACCTGTCACAGACTTCCTGGGCTCCAACTATAGGACATTTCTGCAGGCTGGTAACATCAGTCTCCCCTCCCTGGGCTCTGTCTTTATTTGACCACAGTTATTTTTTTCCTGCCACAGGTTTCAAGGATGCTGTGGTCACACAGTTCCCAAGACATAGGATCTTGGGGACAGGAAAGGAATTAACCCTACAGTGTTCTCAGGGTATGAACTATGTTTCAATGTTCTGGTATTGCCAAGACCCGGGGTTTGGACTGTGGCTGATCTACTACTCAACTGGTACTAACCCCTTTGAAAAAGGAGATGTCCCTTAGGGGTATGGTATCTCTTGAAATGAGTTGCCATCTTTTTCCCTGACCCTGGAGTCTGCCAGCACCAACCAGACATCTGTGTCCTTCTGCGCCAGCAGTGAGTCACAGTGGTGCACAGCCATATCCTCTCTGCCCAAGAAAGGGGCAAACCAGGGAGTGAGGGGACCCCGCCCTCAAGATTCCTGACCCAAATTAGGAGAAGTTTTCTCACAAGATTGCACTGAAGCACAGCTTTGACTGTAATATTCCTTACTTTTTCCCCGTTCTTGTCCCTCCAAGACATCTTTCCTGTTGTAATCCAAGTCTTCACCCCTGGCTGATATTGCACTAGACTAGAAGTGATTAACCCAAAGTGACTATTTCCTAAGCCAAACTTCAATTCTCAGATACAGACATGGGGAAATTTTTGATAAAACTGAATTCTGGTCAAGTAAATGAAAAAACCCCTCAGATTTACAAAGATCCTTCAAAGATTCTACAATGGCGTCTCTCGATGACTAATGGAGTCATACGGGAAAATCAGCAGGAAGCAGGGCTTCCTCAGATGTGGAATCCTGAGCATGAGTAACAGAGGATGCAGAGGGTCAAGACCAGTTTTCAGACAACTCATGAACCCAGGATTACCGAGAATGTGGAAAAAGTTAGTGGAGGGGAGGGGGGTTGGTAATAAGAGACATGAAATGTGTTTGTTCACAGGGATTGTTAGGGAGCAGAACCTCACCTGCTGGTAGATACAGGTGTAATTTTTAAAATCAAAGCCTGTGATGCCGAGTAGACAGATCAGAGATACAAAAGGGTCACTGGGTCGTTCCCCAAAGGAAAATGTTGGGTGATAACCAACTGTATTTGTTTTCCGTTGCTGTGTAACAAATAGTGCAAATGAGGCAGTTTATCATCCCACAGTTCTGTGTTTCAGAAGACCAGGATGGTTGGCCTGGGTTCTCTGCTCAAGGTCTGCTGAGATCACATTATCATCTGGTTGCAGTTTCTTCTGGAGCCCACTCCCCTTCCCACTCAGTCTTATTATTGGCAGAACTCAGTTACTTGTGGTGGTAGGAGTGAGGGCCCTGTTTCCTTGTTGGTGGTCACTGGGGGGTTGCCTGAAGTTCCTTGCAGTCTCGCTCTGGTCCCCTCCATCTTCAAGGACAAAAATGCACATCAAATCGTTCTGATGCTTCAGAAAGCTCTGTGACCTCCCCTTCTGCTACCAGCTGGAGAAAACTGCCTTGAAGGGCTCTTGTGATTGGATTAGGACAGGCTCATCTGGATAATATCCCTTTTGCCAAATAATGTAACACAATCACAGGAGCAAGATGTCATTATATTTACAGGTACCTCCTACACTCAAAAGGGAGGGAACCATACACGGGCAAGGGTCACTGCTGGTTGTTCTTAGAATTCTGTCTACCACACCAAAGGAGAAAAAATGCCAAGAATATCGGGACAAGAAATTCAGAGGGCATGCAATCAAATACATTGAATTAGAATTTAAAAGTACTTGAGAGATGTTTCTGAGTCCTGGCCACACAGTAGATCAAGTTTTCTTCCTACTGTTTTATCAAGAACACAGTATAAAAGTAGAGTGGTGTGGCCTTTGGTAAGGGGAGCAAAGGGAAGTTATACGAAGGAAAGGTAAGGAGGAAAGATCTAGCTCTTACCGGAAGGACACCAAAGCCTCAGTATAAGGAACCAAATTGTTTTGTCCCTGGGTTGAGAAAAGGGATGAGAGATGAGACCAGGGAAAGGGATGGAGTGAAGGTTGAAAGAACTTTTTTGAAGAGAATAAAATTGGTTGGCAGAGGGAACACAATCTATAATGAGCTTCATTCCTATGAATTTTGAGGTAACCTACTGTAGAAATATCTTATCAGTTGATTGATTATTTGGGGAGGTAGCTTAATCCTTCTAAATTCCAATGTGTTGGGAAACTAACAACCTCAAGGCAGGGCCTCAGGAAAACAACAAATATCAGGATCCAGTTAACAGGACAATATCTAGTATGATTTTAGTTTTGTTATTAGCCAATTTGTGAAAGTTTCCTGGAGCAATTGGAGATCATCTGGATATGGATCAGTGTCTCGGGTGGCAAACTGTCTATGTCGTGAATTGACCTAGCTTCCAAGATTAGACCACAGAGCTCTTGTCCAGGTAGCCTACGTTAATGAGTTAAGTTAATGAGTTAAGCAGGACTGAAGTGCCACCTGCTACCATACTTGGAGAGAGTGATAACTAGAAGAGGAGAGAAAAGGTACTTTCTTAGAGGGAAAAGGTACTCTCTGAGATGGCATCAGTCTCGTCTTTCTCTACAAGCTGGCTGCTGTCCACTATCCCAAGATGGGGGCTGGGAGCACAAGAATCCAACTGCCTAATTGATGAGTCCTAGATCTGTCCTCTCCACCCTGATTCCTAATTTGAACTTAAGTCCATTCAGGACACCTCCCCCTGGAGTTGAAACACAACATGTCATCTTTGCCCTGCAAGCTACCCTCTGGTTTCCTGATTTGACGAATTCAAGTATGAGCCATTTACTTGCACGAGATTGAAGCTGTGCTACATTTCTCTTCCTCCTTTACCGTGGACAGCCAACCTGTATTCAAGAGCTTTGATTGCTAACGCCTACATAACTTTTCTCTTCATCCATTATCTCCATGCAACCACTGTCCTGTTTATGCTCTTATCAGCTCTGCAGGTAAATTTAGTAGCCTCTTTATCCACATCTCGGGCTCCAGCCTCCCCCATCTAATGCAGTGTCAGCATCCCAGTACCAAGTGCTATCTCCCTGATTGCAAAACTCTGGCCATGTCACTCCCTTCCCCTGTATCTTTCATTGGCTCTCTGTGGTCTAACAGACATAAAAATCTAAACTTGCTGTCATGGAAAGAAACTTAACGATGATTCCTTTAATGTTTTGAAAGGAAGGAAATTAAATCCCTTAACCAAAAAGATACCTTTGTATTAGAATGTCAGGTTCTCATTAGAGCCTAGGATAATGATAAAGAGTTCTTAATTTTTCCTTCTTGAGTTATGGATCTCTTTCCCCATTAAGTCCATCACAGCTGGGCACTAGGGAAGACATACCCATGTGCTGTGAGTAGTTGGAATGGCTCAGTGCTTCAGAATCTTCAGGCCTTCTCATGGGAGGAGAAAAACAAATGACCTGACCAGATCCAGCCTGATTGACACACAAGATAATTACCCCTCTGTCTCCATGTTTACCAGCTCTTAAAGCATGTGTATACTATGCTGACAAGTTCTACCAAATCATTTTCTAGTTCCCAAGCTTGATACAGACCAGCAGAGCCCTGAGTATGGTGGTAGGTTTGGGAAGAGACATAAGTAAACCACCCAGGATGGAGGCATGTGGCAGTGGACAAAACTTCCTGCATATATAAGGTACAATGATAACCTATGAGAAAATCCAGCCGCACCTTCTAGCACTCACGTTCTCACATGCTCTACTCCAGCAACATTGAACTCGAGCCATTTCCAAACACGCAGCACATATTTTCCTCGAATGGCCCATCTGACAAACTCATTTTGCTCTTCAAAATATTACTTAAAATAGCAATATCTGAAATGTGCTCTGTTTTCCCAAGACCGTGGGCTCCTTCCTCAGTACTCCCACTGCACCTTACACAATTCTTCCTTTCTGCAGATGCCAAATTGAAATGATTACTGGGACAGCTAACTTCCCACTGGACTACTTTAAGAAGGTATGTGTTTCCATCATTCCTTCCCCAGAATTGTCCCCCGTGCATGGCACACAAGTTCAATGAAAGATCAATATTAAATATTATCAGCATGGAGACAGGGATGTTGTCTTTTTTGTTCATGTCTGTGTTCCCATAGTCTAAAGCAGCACCTGCCACATAATTGATATTCATTATCTGTCCATTAAAGGAAAGGATAAAATGGCTCAGTAATGTCTACAATGACTGGGCCCTGGGCTTGCCTGCTCTCCTACCCTAAAAATTCTATGTCTTAAGTTTAATCAGTTCCCAGACTTACCTTCTTTTCTGGCAAAGGGTTCCTGACAGGCCAAGTAAAACACCCCCAAAATATTCATTTGCTAATCCTCAGAATCTGTGAATATACAGCCTTACAGCATGGCAAAGGAGAATTACATTTGTAGATGCAGTTAAATTTGCCAATCAGTTGACCTTGAGATAGATGGTGAGATTATTCTGGATTATCCAGGTGGGCCCAATTAAACACATGGGTCCTTACAGAGTGATGTGGGAGGGATTCCACCTGCTGTGGCTCTCTTCGAAGATGGAGGAAGGGGGCACGGACTGTAGGCGGCCTCTAGGACCTGGAAAAGGCAAAGAAACGGATTGTCCCCAGAGCCTCCAGAAGAGCACAGAGCCCCACCCCACCTTGAGTTCAACCACTGAGACTCACGTCAAACCTCTAACCTACAGTAAGATAATAAACTTGTGTTGTCTTAAGCCACTGAGTTTGTGGTACTGCGTTATAGCAGTGGGAGAAAACTAACACAGAGCCCCTGAAAGAAGGCTGCTGCTGATGAAAGCCACTCTGGGAGAAGCGGAAGAAGAGGCAAAGGGATAATAAGGACAAGAGTTTGAATCAGATGATGCCGTTGTTAAAGATGCAGAATCAGATGCTGCCAGTTTCTGCTCTTGGCATGCTCCATTTCTGCAAATACCTCCTCTGCACAGGCTTAGGTTCAGAATGCTCCGGCAGGGTGTCACTGCCAGCCTCAGAGGACCTATTCTCTTGGGAAGAATCCTGCCTTTGGTCTGACCATCAGTGGCCGGCACCGTGGGCACGGCCTCTGCTAAGTAGCACAGAGCCAGCGAGGTGCTGCTGCTGAGGCAGGCGGCTTGCTTGTGACCCAGGGCACAGGAAGTCACTTCCCAAATAGCAGGGAATTAGAATTTGTTGTCATTGTGAATATCAACAGAAGCCCACTCCCTTTGCAGCTTCCATCCCCCTGCAAGGTGACCACACACACACACTCAAGCATGCAGAGGCAAAAAGAGGGCGGGAGAGGGAGACAGAGAGAAGAGAGAGAGAAAGGAGAAGAGTGATCTCCCCTTGACCCTTGAACGTTCCAGCAGTAACCAGACACCCGAGTCCCTCTGCACCAGCAGTTTATCAATGCAGCTGCGTCCTCTGCACAAAGATGGCAAACCCAAGGTAGGCAGTGCCTCTGCCCTCGTGAGCCCGAGCCCCACCCACAAGAAGGTGCAGACACCCTGCCCCACCCAGTTAGCAGCCTTTCCTTTGCTTTCTCCCACCTTAATTGCTTTCTTACCACATCTTGCCATGGATTTTTAGTCTTGGTGATTGCGTGTTTTCTGTTGCTGCTATAACAAGTTACCACACACTCAAGTGGCTTTAAAACAACACAAATTTATTATCTTACAGTTCTGCAGGTGAGAAGTCCAGTACCAATCTCATTCAGCTAAAACCAGCGTATTGGCAGCACTACATTTCTTTCTGAAGGCTCTAGGAGAGCATCAAACGTCCTTGCCTCATGACCTCCTTCCTCTATCTTCACAACCAGCAACGTTGCATCTCTCCGACCCTTGTTCCATACTCATGTCTCCCTCCAAACACAGCTGGGAAAGGTTCCCTGCTTTTAAAGACCCATGTGATTAGGGCCCTCTGGGTGGCTCAGTTGGTCAAGCGTCTGCCTTTGGCTCAGGTCATGATCCCAGGGTCCTAGGATCGAGTCCTGCATCGGGCTCCTTGCTCAGAGGGGAGCCTGCTTCTCCCTCTCCCTCTCCCCCTGCTTCTCCCTCTCCCTCTCCCCCTCTCTCTGTCATATAAATAAATAAAATCTGAAAGAAGTAAAGACCCATGTGATTAGACTGGGCTTCCCTAGCTCAAGGTCAGCTGATTAGTAACCCTAATTGTATCCACCACCTTAATTCTCTTTTAAATCAAATCTAAACATTCACAGGCGGTGGGGGTTAAAATGAGAACATCTTTGAGACCTTTTTCTGCCTATTGCAGGGAAGTGCCACTAGAGGGCACTAACGCATTCTTTATTATGAACGTTACATTTCAGATCATGATAAACGAGAAAATTTGGTAAAATTGAACACCGTATCACCAATCAAAAGAGAACTCAGTATAAAAATATCTCTCATGAGGTTTTTCAAATGTTAAGCATATAACGGGAAAATATAGAGGGTAGAGCAACTTCCTCAGGACGGAAACGACCTGAGCATAAGTAAAACAGGATTTGAAGTTTGGTGAACATTCTATAGTCTATAAATGGGCTCAGGATTCCCCCGCAGGAAAAATATTGCTGTGCACTTAAAGGGATAAGTATGTTCTTCTACAGGGGTTTCTAAGAAAGGGCTCCTCAGTGGGGTAGAGGCCAGCATGAATATTGTTGTCCAGAGACTGTTATCCAGGAAGGATGGATGGAGACACAGCAGATTTACTAAGTGGTGCCTCTGAGGAGGGGGCTTGAGAGCAGACACCGAAGAAGGCCTGGGAGAGACAGGGACAGATGGACAGCACAGAACGAAGCACATTACATTAAAGGACAAAAGACAGAGGGAGATGTTTCGGGGCTCCTGGCCACCTACAGGATTCTCTTTTCTTCCAGTCCCATAGGGACACAGAAGCCTGCCCCCCATTGGGGAAACATTCCCAAACTCTTGAATGTGGTGGCCTTGGGAAGGAGAGATCAGAAGGAAGATTCTAGAAGGGAAGCGTGGGAAGGTTCAGCAACTGGCTCGTGATCTAAGGATATCAGGGACATTGCTTTAGTGTCTTGGCTGATATAGAGAAAGAAAGGAGAGACCAGAGCAGCCTGTTAATGGGGTGCAGAGGAGGGGAGCAGCCTGTGTCTGAGGAGAGTGAACTAGCTGCTGGGGAACAGGAATACAGAATCAGATGCCTCCTGAATCTTGGGTTAATCTAATATGGAGAATGTTTGAGATAAACTATAAAGCTTTGACTTGTAATTATCCATCTCTATGGTGTTGGAAGCACCATGGAACCTGGGAAAATCTACTGGTCAGGACCATAAGTGAATAGTGGGTTTAGCTTTGTGGATGTGGGTAAACTGTGAAAGATGTCTAAAGATGAAATTCAGGACGACGAGCTTTACTAAGTAATAAGGAAATTGTTGACTTGAGGAGGGTTCTTGAGAATGAAAACTGCTCTCTTTCCCCAGAGAACACCTGTCCCACAGCTAGAATATGGAGGACTCCCAGGACAACAGAAAAACACCAAGGGCTGAAGTGGAGCCAAGCCTGCCCACCCCCATGCTTTTCCTGAAAGGAACCACATGCGTAGCGACATATGAAGAGAGAGCACGCCTCCTTAGAGCAGAGTTACTGACCTGAGAGCAAGCATGCCTCTCTCACTGGCCTGAAGTGGGGACAGTTGGAGCTGCACCTCCAGCACGAAGGGGACTGCAAGCAAAAAAGCCATCTCTGAGGTTTGAGTGCTGTCCCAAGACCGGGATGAGCTCCCACTTCTTGCCTGGAGATGACAATGATTTGGCAAAATAAAGAAGGACTCGGTGAAGCCCTAGCCATGGTTGGAAGCAATGAAGGGGGATGGGGCAGTCTCTTCTCTCTCCTCCTCTCCCATCCCCCCAAGAAGACTCTGGCTCCAACACAGCACAAAACAAACTCAAAGGTATCCAAGACAGGGAATAATCTGGGCAACCCCAGGAAAGTCACCTCAACGCAGGAAGGACACAGTGACCCAGAAAAGGGAACAATATGAGCAGCTAGAACTCAGAAGAGACACCCTAATGCCCCGAGCCCCATACAGAATTCCCTGGGGCTGGGATCCACAGCCCAGCTGCCGCTCAGCATCCAGGGACGTAGCCACGCTGCCGTGTGGGGCAGCATAGGGAGACTGCAAGAAAGAGGCTGTATGTACGTGCACCCCGATGTTTATAGCAGCAATGTCCACAATAGCCAAACTGTGGAAAGAGCCAAGATGTCCATCGACAGATGAATGGATAAAGAAGATGTGGTATATATATACAATGGAATATTATGCAGCCATCAAAAGGAATGAGATCTTGCCATTTGCAACGACGTGGATGGAACTGGAGGGTATCATGTTGAGTGAAATAAGTCAAACAGAGAAAGACATGTATCATATGATCTCACTGATATGAGGAATTCTTAATCGCAGGAAACAAACTGAGGGTTGCTGGAGTGGGGGGTGGGGTGGGAGGGATGGGGTGACTGGGTGATGGACACTGGGGAGGGTGTGTACTCTGGTAAGCGCTGTGAATTGTGCAAGACTGTTGAATCTCAGATCTGTACCTCTGAAACAAATAATGCAATATATGTTAAGGAAAAAAAAGAAGAAGAAGAAGAAGGTAGCGGGAGGGGAGGAATGAAGCGGGGGAAATCGGAGGGGTAGACGAACCATGAGAGACGATAGACTCTGAAAAACAAACTGAGGGTTCTAGAGGGGAGGGGGGTGGGAGGATGGGTTAGCCTGGTGGTGGGTATTGAGGAGGGCACATTCTGCATGGAGCACTGGGTGTTGTGCACAAACAATGAATCATGGAACACTTCATCTAAAACTAATGATGTGGTGTATGGGGATTAACATAAGAATAAAATTTAAAAAGAAAAAAAGAAAGAGGCTGTATGCCCACAGCAGACAAAGAAACCATGTTGGCTGGTTAGAAAAAAAAAAGTGAGGTGACTGAAGTAAGCAGATGTCGTCCCTGCCTGTAGAAGGAGAGAGGAGAGGAGAAGGAAGAAAGATATGCCAGACACCAACCTGGAGGAAAGCAGCTACTAGCCCTACAACTATGTTTAATCGGCTAATGAAGAAAGAGCCTGCACCTGGTATTTTGAACTGGCTACAGACCCATAAAATAATCCATGCTGGGGACCTGCGGACTGGATTTGTACACATGAGCCTCTTGCAAAGGCTAGCAGCTAAAAAACATGTCAGTGGATAAACAAGCAGAGGAACATACTTGGAATTTCTTCTGCAGAGTAGACGGGACAACTTCTAAAGTATAAAAGTGCAATTGGGATGGAGTGTAAGTTTCATGTTCCCACATTTCTAAGTGATAAATCATTTGTACCAGTTTTCATCATAAGGATTCAAAATACACAAATATCTGCCAAGTTTGACAAGAGTGTACTGGTGAGACTTTGTCCGGGGCGCAGAAAGGAGCAGCCTCAAAGGAGAGCGGGGGAATGTTCGGGACCACCAGGCTTGCCAGCCCCCAGCGGCCACTACCGACCACCGCCCCTGTTTCTCCTCAGCACCACGAGGAAAGGGGAGTGGCTTCCCCCCTGAAAATGAGAGCCAGGTCGCTGCGGCGAGGGAGACACTACAGAACAGCCTAGAGCCCAGCCCCTGGGGCCGGCGGACCCCCATGTCCGCTGCCATGGCTTTCGGGCTCCTGGGCTTTGTGGTGCTGTGTCTCCTGGGAGCAGGTGAGTTTCAGGACACGTGGGCAACTTGGCCATAGCTCACAGATCTCAGCTCTTTTCCAGAGGCTGTGCCCTTCTTGGCTGTCTCTAGCTCTGTTTCCTTCCCTCACAGGCCCCATGGAAGCCGAGGTGACCCAGACCCCGAGATACTTCATCACAGGGACCGGAAGGCAGTTGACATTGCATTGTTTTCAGGATATGAACCACGACGCTATGTACTGGTATCGACAAGACCCAGGGCTGGGTCTCAAGCTGATCTACTATTCACGGAACGTTGAGTTTGTTGAGGATGGAGATGTCCCTCATGGCTTCACTGTCTTGCGTAAAGAGAAGAATTTCCCCCTGACCCTGAAGTCGGCAGGCACCAACCAGACCTCTCTGTACCTCTGTGCCATCAGTATATCCACAGCGCTGCTCAGCCATCTGCTCTCTGCACCAAAAGGGCACCACTAGAGCGAGGAGGCTCCTTCCTGGAGGGCCCGCCCCAAGCAGCAGGAAAACTCCCCCCACCATCAGTGCCCATAGAAGTCCTTCCCTGACTCCCCAGCACCGGGGACTCTGAGCAAGGCAGCTCCCCTGCAGTGTGCTACTCTCACAAGACCTCTCATGACCAAGGTGCTTGTCAAAGTTGAGGCAGGACAAGCTGACTGTGATAGGTCTAGTGCCAGGGGTAAGAGAAGCTTTTCCTAGAAAAGGAACTTTACGCACCCTGCAATCCTTTCTCCTTACCGGGCTTCATTGTTGCCCAAACGGAACACCCCACTTTCAGTCCAATCACTCAGCAAAATTTTGTCCCATATGCCATGTCCTATTCCTGGAGGTTTGCACCCCGGGGGAAGAGCAGGCTCTGAGTTCTTTACAAAATCTGACATCCCTCATTCTCCTCATCTCAGCAAATGGTCCTGCCATCTGGTGAAATGCCCAAGCCAGGAATGGAGGGCTCATCCCCACCATCTCTCAGATACTATCCTTCCACACCTAATCCATCAACCCCCACTCTGCATATTTCTAGATGTCACATCCCTTGCAAATTTTACTAATGTTTCTAACGTCACTGACAACGCCGTGGCCCAGCAAACATCTCTCACCTGGATTCCTTCTCCACCTTCCAAGCAGTCAACCCCCTTTTCCCAGTTTACTGCCTGCCTCCATCCACAAACCACTCTCTCGGCTCAAAAGCCATCAGTGTCTTTCCCGAACCTCACTGAAGTCTCAAGTATAAACTTGAGGCTTTATAAGCCTCTCCATGATGTGGTCTTTGCGCACCTATCTACCTTCCTAACGTGAACGTCCTCATTCCTTCAGTTCCCCCAACTACCAGACATATTCCACCTCTCACGGGTCCCCATGTATGTCCTCTGCTGACTTACTGCCTAGTGTTCACCAATAACATTCACTTGCCCTAGAGTACCCTTCCTCTCCCTACCTACCTGGTCACCTGATGGATCATTCCTCTGGATCCTAACTCAGAAGTCATTTCCTCCAGAAAGATTTCCTTGAATCCCTGCCTGGGTTAGCTCTTCTGTCATGTGATCTTATGACAGCCTGAACGTCTATCCTCATGGCCATCAACACACCCAATTCTTCACTGTTTAACATTTAGGCTAATAAATACTAAGGTTAAAGAGAATAAGGATCATGCCTCTATTGTATTACCAGGGTTCCTGCAAGCGGTAGTGTTAAATGAATGCATGAATCAGGCTTCTCTCAAATCCTCTTCCCAACACCCCTCTGACTAGTCCAGTAAAAGGGCCTCCTGCAAAGTCCTCTCCTACACATAGTTTGGGGAGATTCCGGGGTTTTCCATAGGTGTATAGAAGCAAGACAGATCATGTGCTCTAACAGAGATTTATTCTTCTACTCCAGCCTCTTGCCTACTCTGTGCTCTAGGTCAGCCTGATGAGGATGTTGCCTCTCTGGGTACCCCTGTTTCCATAGGATCCTTTTCTTTTTCTGATGGGCCCTAAACTACCTACCAGCCACTGCTTACGCTTCTGCTCTGCGCCATGTCATTCACCAAGCAATATAATACTGCAGACTCTATTGTTCCTGGCAGTGGACTCCAACGTCCCTCCCCGGTAGCGTTTCCTGCTGAGTGGCACCTCTATTAATGAAGCACAAGAGGAAAACTTTTGCTCAAGGTTTTCCTCTTCCTTCTCTGTGTTGGAAGGGCAAAACTACAGTTCTGTATCTTGAGCCCCAATATCTTACACAGACTTTAGCACAAAGGCTCATCCAATTACATACATTCCTCACCAACCACTAAAATAGTAGTTATGTCCTGGAATGAGGGAATGGAGAGAACCTCACCCAGGATGCAAAAGCCAGCAAAAACCCAGCTAAGCTCAGAATCCACTCATCCCTCCAAGAGCTATGGCTGTATTACTGGGTCGGTCCACCCTGCTGGCCCCTTGTCCTTACTTCAGGATGAGCTCCCTCCAGGAGGCACTTTACGCTGTTACACACAGGGGCTCCCAGTGGACCAATGTCTCCTTTTTGAAAGACCTGCCCCGACATTTCTGAACTACAAAAATTGGTGCTTCTCAGGTCTAAGCTGAGTTCCCATCACACCTTTTCTCACATCCTCAGTATAAATATAATTACACCAATTAAATCGGAGATGGAAGTGGAGATTATAAGACCAAAGACTGTTCCCTGTGAAATGTATCTACCATCTAATGACTTATTCTTATTTCCTGGAAGTCATCTCAAGGGACCCCCTATCGAATGGGAGCCCATGGGACAATGATGTAGACAGACACCTTCCTACTTCTGTAGAATCCCACACACCTAGCCCTCTGCCACGGACCTGGAGATCGGAGCTAGGATGCACTGATTCTTCACTTGGACCTGCCTCAGGCACCAGGTTACCCTGCTTGTTACCCTTGTTTCCTAGGACCAACAAGCTCTGGTTCTGCATCATTCCTTGGAGGCATGCAGCCTCAGTCTGCTGCATGGAATCTGCTTCGGATGCCTCACACCTCAACCAATCTCACTCATGCTAAAGAAATATCTACAAGATTCAGGGGCGCCTGGGTGGCTCAGTTGGTTAAGCATCTGCCTTCGGCTCAGGTCATGATCCCACGGTCATGGGATCGAGCCCCACATTGGGCTCCCTACTCAGCAGGGAGCCTGCTTCTCCCTCTCCCTCTGCCCCTCCCCTCTGCTTGTGCTCTCTTGCTCTCTCACTCTCTCTCAAATAAATAAATAAAATCTTAAATATATATATATATATATATATCTACAAGATTTAATGAATTTTCAGATCTGGAACACTAGTTGCAGTTTTTTTAAAAATATATTAAATTTTGGTTCACTTATTGTCAATGTCATTGGTAGACTACTCTTTCTATGCTCTTCCCTTAAAAGTGAGCTCACCGGATATTTCACTAACACCAGAACTAACATGGACACCCCACCACGAATTCACCTGCCGTGACATCCTCCTTGGGATAGGTGGTTCATGGACACAGGTAGAATGTTCTTGAACCTGCTTTGCCAGACCGCTACATTAAGCCTTTCTCTGGTGGTTATACATTGGTGTCCCTCCTAAGCTCTCTCCCTTGAGGTACCATCTCTTTTTGTCCACAGTGTCCATGGATGCTAGCGTCACTGAAATCCCAGTGTCAGAAAAAAAGGTGACTCTGTGATGTGACCAAAATATGTGCCACGACCCGCCTGTGCTTATTCAGACAAGAGCCAGGAACGAGGCTACAATTAATCTTTTTTTTTTTTTAAAGATTTTTTTTTTTATTCATGAGAGACAGAGCGAGAGAGAAAGGCAGAGGGAGAAGCAGGATCCCAAGGAGCAGGGAGCCCGATGCGGGACTTGATCCCAGGACCCCGAGATCATGACCTGAGCCGAAGGCAGACGCTTAACCATCTGAGCCACCCAGGCACCCTCTCTGTTCTTTTCTTTCTTTTTTTTTTTTTTTAAGATTTTATTTATTTTATTTGAGAGAGAGAGAATGAGAGACAGAGAGCATGAGAGGGAGGAGGGTCAGAGGGAGAAGTAGACTCCCCGCCGAGCAGGGAGCCCGATGCGGGACTCGATCCAGGGACTCCAGGATCATGACCTGAGCAGAGGCAGTCGCTTAACCATCTGGGCCACCCAGGCGCCCGCTACAATTAATCTTTTACTCGGTGCCAAGAATACCAACAGACAGGAAGTCCCTAAGAGATACGGTGTGTTTTTAAATAAGACTGAGCATTTCTCCCAGCCTTCAGACGTCCAGCCCTTCTAGACATTTCTGCCAGCAGTTAACCCACAGCGCTGCACAGCCACTTCCTCTCTGCACAGAAAAGGTTGTCACAAGGGGAGAGGTGGTGCCCACAGGAGCCAGTGGTGGGGGACGGCACCTGTGAATGAGCTGCCACAGTCCTCTCCCCCACACTTCCCTTTGGGGTTGGCACAGGGCTTGTGCAGCCCAGACCACCTAAGAGAACTCACCTGGTACCATTTTGGCTTCCCTGGTGCCACCTGCTAGAGGGAGCGTCATTCTGCCCAGATGCACGGGTCTTCGGGGCTGGATCCAGGGCTGTGGGCCATCCAGCCCTGTGCACTGCCCTACTCCCCATCGCCCACGTTCAGTGTAACTCTTCCACTCCACCGTTAGACAAACTGCCTTTCTTTTTTTTTTTTTTAAAAGATTTTATTTATTTATTTGAGAGAGAGAGAGCATGAAAGGGGGGAGGGTCGGAGGGAGAAGCAGACTCCCCACTGAGCAGGGAGCCCGATGCGGGACTCGATACAGGGACTCCAGGATCATGACCTGAGCCGAAGGCAGTCACTTAACCAACTGAGCCACCCAGGCACCCCAAACTGCCTTTCTAATTTCAGGTCTTGGCCTCTAGATTTCATTGCTCCAGAGCTCAACATCCTATTCGGTGTTATTTTATAACTGCATGTCAGCTGTCACTGCCAACTACGTACCACAATAACTTCCGACTGCACCTGTCCATTGCGCTGCCAGGCCCGCCCGGCAAACTCATTCTTACTCTTCTGATCTCACAATTGCTTTGCACGTTCCCCAGAATGTCTCTGGTTGTTTCCTGAACACACGCACCTTCTACACGTCTCAGTTCTGCAGTAGTCTTACTGCGGTGGTGGTGTTTGCTATAAGTCTCCCTTTGGGGCCGTCTGTTCTCTGATTTAAGGTCATGTATCTTCCCATGTTTGTATCACCAAACCATGACTGTGCCTGATACAGAGGATGGCGAAAGGAATGGAAGCTCTATGAGGCATGGAGCATGCCTCTGTGGTCCGCGACTGTGTTCCCGGTGCCTGGCACATAGCAAGTGTCAAGAAATATCAATGCAAGAATTCTAAGAGGACTTCAAGAATTTTAACCAGGATTTGTCTTCCTTATCTCTCTTTCCCAGCTAAGAGCCCTTTTAGTAAGCAGCTTAGATAACGAAGCTTACGAATAAATTCTCTAAGAGGGAAGCTTTTTGCTTGGATGATGCTGTACTATATTATTATAGATGCTGCCAATTTCTGCTCCAGACATGCCCCATTTCTGCGACACCCTCACCATCACGGGTGCAGGGACGGACTTTCCTAGTCACAGACTCCACAAGCAGCTCCAGTCCCAGAGAGGAGCTGTGGTGACCCAGGGTGGGGGAGGTGCGTTCTCCTGGGGAGAGGCCCCTCATGTGAACTGCCTTGGTCACTGAGCTCAGAGCAGGTGGCATGTGGATCCTCTGCCACCAAACTGCTCTTGTGAGGACAGGAAGAAGATTGTGACAAAGGGACGACGTAGAAGGAAACTTCATCTGAGTATCTCTCAATTTGGAATTTCTCTTCTTCATAGCAAATAACAGAAAGGGCCATAATCCTCTGCCTACTGCCCATGGCGTATCATCAATCTGGCTGCCAGAGCAAATGATATTTTAGCATCCCCTCCTTTACACAACAATATTATTTTTATTAACAGTCACGTATGTAATTACGAATCTCAATGTGCACTAAAATCACCCACTGAGGATTTGTTTTGTTTTGTAGTTGTTTTTTAAAATTGTGTGTGTGTGATAAGAACACTTATAACGAGGTCCCTTTTACTAAGTGTTTAAACGTACAATCCAGTCTCCTTAACTCCAGGCACAATGTTGTAGGACAGATGTAACCATCTTGCAAGACTGGAACTCTGTATCTGTTCAACAGAGACTCCTGTATCCCCTCCCCCAGCCCCTGGCAACTGCCATTCTTCTCTCTGCTTCTAGGTATTTAACCCCGCGCTAAGTGAATTAAGGCAGTCACCAAAGGACAGACATTACACAGAAGGAGCCTTTCATCACCAAAATTGTTTAGAATTTCTGGCACATGGTGATAACACAAGCAGAACAACTTTCAGTTGGGTTTTATTATTGTGTTGTTTTTTTTTTTTACATCAGTATTTGTTACTTTGTTCATATTTGGCAATTGTCCGAATAATGTCCTTCATAACAAAGAGGAAAACAGATTCTGGTCTATAATCCAATCCAGAATTACATTTTGCATTTAGTTGTTATTTCTCTTTACTCTGGAAAGCTCCTCAGTCTGTCCTTTGTAATTCCATACTTTTGAAGAGTATAAATCAGTTACTTTATAGAAGATGGTCTTAATTTAATATTGTGGTAAAGCATGTTGAAGGTGAAGCTTTAGATGAAAATAATTTGAACTTTCCCCGTTTTTCTTGGTATAACATTGTCAAGCTTTTTTTTTTAAAGAAAAATGTCAATCACAAAAGCAGAGAGAATAATACAATGAGCCCTATCGCCCAGATTCAATAATGAACACTTGCCATCCTTTTGTCTTCCATTCGCCCAGCATTTTTGGTGGATATATTTTGAAGCAATTTCCAAGACATCATAATATTTTATTTCAGATTTTAGTAGGCTCTAAAAAATAATATTTTGTTATACAATCATATTACCCACCTAACAAAATTATTTGTAATTCCTTAATATTATATGCTGCCAGAATTATATTTAAATTTCTCCAATTACCTTGAAAATATCCTTTTAAATATTTGTTTTTGCATTTGATTGTCATATTTCTTAAATTCTTCTTCCGTCTCTTCCCCCTCCTACCTCTTCCTCCCCTTCCTCCTCCTCCTCTTCTTCTTCTTCTTCCTCTACTCCTCCTCCTCCTTCTTCTCCTCCTCCTCATCCTTCTTCTTCTCCTTCTTCTAAGTCTCTGCAGACGTTGCATCCCTAGTGATTGCACCCCACCATTGGTCTCCACCACATTGCCAGGTGGACATGTGCCTGTGGGCACCATTGTGTCTCCATTGTGTCTCCATCACCAACACAGCAGACAGAAAAGGCAAGTGTTTTATAAACAGACAGGTAAGAAATGAGAACTGAAGGATTGGTAATACTTTGCAATACAAGATGCCACCTGGATACAAGGATGTGCTCGGGATGGGAGGGGCTACCAGGAATCTGATAAAATCCCCTAACCATTAAAGCTAATCATATCAAAAGCAGAGAACAGCACAACATGAAGATAGAATTTGTGCCAGAACACAAAGTCAGGCATATTTCTTCTGACCACTTCTGGTTATGGGCTTCACCAGGAATTCAGGGGAAAGAAATTGATGGCTAAGTCAGAATCAGAATTACACTGGACTTTGTAGCTTTTCCTTTCTAGTGGGTGAGTAGGATCTGACACTGTCTGAGTGAGGTCCCTATTACAGAAGTATCATGAAGGTTAAAGAAGGGATAGTAGGGAAGGTGTAGGACACTTGGTAATGAACCATAGTTTACTATCCATGGTGGCTGAAGAGGGCATAGCTTTCAGTGTGCTTTGTTTTATTGACTTGAATTCACTGAAAAACAATTCCTGCAGAAATATTTTGGAAGGCAAATCTAAAAAGACAATGATTTGGGGGTGTCTGGGTGGCTCAGTTGGATGAGTGTCTGACTCTTGGTTTCAGCTCAGGTCATGATCTCAGGGTCGTGGGATCGAGCCCCACATCGCGCTCAGCATGGAGTCTGCTTGGGGATTCTCTCTCCCTCTCCCTTTGCCCCTCCTCTCGCTCGCGTGCATGCTCTCTTTTCTCTCTCTCTCTCTCTCTCTCAAATAAATAAATAAATCTTTTTAAAATTTTTGAAGAAATCAAAATAAAAAGACAAAGGTTTTCCCCAAAAGGGTAACATAAGGATGAGTTCAAGAAACCATATCCATGAAGAATTTGCACATACTGCCTGACAAAAAATTAGTATTTAGTAAATGATGGTAGTAGCGATAAGATTCAATGCATTTAATGGCTGCATCCATTGAGCCCTGCAATGTTACAACCAGCTTATATGTACCAACCTGTCACATTCTTGCACTGGTTGGTACTTTTATTAGTAGTTGGTACTTTTTTTATTAGTCCCATTTTATATATAAGAGCACTGAGGCCCAGAATTTGCCCATGGTCACAGCCAGTTAATGACAGTGCCAGGTTTCAAACCCAGACAGTATAGCTCCAAAGCCTACCCTTGTAACCAATATACTACTAATTATGGTTATTAAATAAATATTAAATAAGATTGTTTGAAAAACTAAAATTGCTGTGAAGGAAATATGTATCGAGAGGGAGGGAGGGAGAGAGGGAGAGAGAAAAAACAGTAATGTTTTCTCAATCAGAGTTCGTCAGGGGAAAAAAAAAAATCCCCACTTGTGGAGATTCACTTCCTGAGACTCACTAGGAGGACCCAGGGGACCCGGCATATCAGGCCACGTGGCTTAAGATTGACTACACAGACCTCGTTAGGATACACAGGCAGATCGTAAGGGAAAGAGACAAGGCGGAGTTTGGATGAATCCATGGAGACATCCTCCTGCTCTCTCCCTCTCTGGAGGATGCACACCTTCCCCAGCGAGGAAAATGCAGAGCCTGCGTGCCACAGCTCTGCCCAGGGAGCCCATTACAGACTCAGCATCCCAGACATTTCTGGCAGCTGGTGTTATGGGCTGAATTGTGCCCCCTCAAAATTCATATGTTGAGTCCTAGCTCTCAGTACCTCAGGATGTGATTATTTGCAGATAACCTCTTTAAAGAGGTAATTCATGTCATGGGGGTGGCCCTTTCCCAATATGACCTGTGTCCCTATAAGAAGAGGGAATTAGGACACAGATGCTCACAGAGGCAAGACTGTGTGGAGACAGAGGGAGAAGAAGACCATCCACAAGCTGTGGAGCAAGGCCACTGAGGAAACCAACCCTGCCAACACCTTGACTTTGGACTTCTAGCTTCTAGAATAGTGAGAAAACCAATTTCTGTTGCGTTAGTCGCCTGGTCTGTGGTACATTATGGCAGCCCCAGGAAAGCAACATAACTGACCTCACAGGCACTCTCTGCCTAACATGTACCCGAATTCCAGACTCGAAGAAACAAAGCAGGTGTTTCACATACACTGCATTGTGCTAGGAGTCTAGGCAAAATGAGCTACACTTACCAGTTACTCAACGGTGGGAACACTCCCAAAATCCAAGTTCCCAGATGCCAGCCGAGGGCCTACCTTGCAGGAGCCGGTCCTTCTGAAGATAGCCACCTTAGGCCTACCGTGTTAGCTGTTTTCTACACATGCACGCACATGCGTGGGCGCACATACACGCACACGCACACACACCCTGACACGTGGAACAGCATTGGCTTTTACTCTGGCAACTCTAAACTCTCTAGACTCCAGAGGATGACTAAGGGATGGTGAGTGTGGGCAGGGACGGTGGCATCACAGACAACCAGCCTCTAGCTTAAGCCTGAGCGAAGAGCCACTCCTGCCCCCAGCCCGCCATGGGGATCAGGCTCCTCTGCGGTGTGGCCTTCTGCTTCCTGGGAGTAGGTGAGTCCGGGGACTTAGCAGCAAACCCCAGTGCTGATATTTCCAGGCCCTGCTACGAGACTTTTCCCCACTCGGGCTTCCTGGCCTCTGGCTTCACCTCATCTGTCTTTCTCTCATAGGCCCTGTGGACGCACAAGTCACCCAGACCCTGAGACATCTCATCAAACAAGTGGGAGCGAAAGTTGTGATGGAATGTTCACAAAATATGGACCCCGAAAGAATGTTCTGGTATCGACAAGGCCCGGGTCTGGGGCTGCAGCTGCTGCAATGGTCATATCATGTTGACGATACTGAGCAAGGAGACATCCCTTTCGGGTACGGCATCTCTAGGAAGAAGAAGGAGGCCTTCCCCTGACTCTGGAGTCTGCCAGCACCAACCAGACATCTGTGTACCTCTGTGCCAGCAGTGAATCCACAGCGGGGCTCAGCCACATCCTCTCTGCACAAAAAGGGCAGGTATCAGGGGGAAGTGACCCTAATTCAGGGCTAGGTGGCCTCTAAGGAGGAACCAAGGCCATAGGCACACATCTCAGTCCCCACTCACCACCACCCCTCTCCAAGTCAGGGGCCCTTCTGAACTTAACCCACCCAACCTTACCTGTGGTCCCCAGCCTAAATTCATGAGACCCCACCCCAACCACCGGGAGACGTCTCTCACGTATTCACACTGGACACGCCCTGCTCTCCGATTGTTTACCCATCTCTCCTCCCCGTTCCTATCCTCGTCCCTCCGTTGGCTACTTTGCCCCGTGTCTTTGCTCTTGACTGATGTTTCGCTGGAGGGCACTCACACATTCTAAACTCTTCCTTTAGATCAATTTTATTATCCATGTGCTGACTCAAGAGAAAGTTTGTGGAATTTGAATTCTGTTCATTCCATTGAAAAAGAGAACACTGATAAAAATACATCCTTCTGAGGTTCTCGAAATGGTCAATAGTGTTTTATTGGAACGTACTGATCGGGGAAGGAGTATACTGTAATGCAGAAGGTGGTAAGAATGGGTCGGGCTATACCTGTAGTCACAACCATCTGGAGAAAGTATCCGTTTGTTTATTTTAGGAATGAGACATACACTATCCTGTCAGTAAATATTAACTGAGCCTATTCTGCTTTGGGAATGCAAAAGAAATGTAAAGGGCATTGGAAATCCCAAATGTCAGGGAATTTGCAAAAGTAGTAACAAGACAAAATAGTCATATAAGATGTTTTGATCCAGTGCCAATTTTTTATGTTGTAGAATTCAAAGGAGTAAATCAATGTGTGTTACAGTATTCAGGATTAAGTTCACATGAGAGATAGGACCTGAGCTGATTTTAGATCAGAATAAAGGCAAGAGGAAATGTCAAAAGAAAGAAATATCCTGCAATGTTTCTGTGAGAGATCCTGCTGGAATGAAAAAGTGAATTCTTTCTCTGAGAAAAAGCAGGGATCACAGGTCTCCCAGCTGAGGCCAATGTCTAGAACAGAGAACACACACCTTCCCAGAATAATGTTAAATGACAGAACACGTCTACAAACATCTATTTTCAGTGGGCTCTCAGGGTGTCTGGGAGTCCTGTGATTTCCAATAAGGTTTTTATTTCCCACCAAAAGCATTGCACCGACTCAGAAGATGAACTTCGAGAGAGGGGAACAGTGACGAGCACTGTGGTTTCACTCCTGGTGCTTCCTGGGACCATCCTCACCTCAACAGAGACCCTCATAGGAAGAGCACCAACCTCAGACCCAGTTTCTGTCCTAATGCAGTGCTACCTGCTCCTTCCCATGCATCTCACCTCCCTAAGGAGCTGTCGCCCAAGCAGAGAGGTGGCACACATGAATTAAATGGAAAATATGCAGACACTGAATATCGTACATCAAATGAGTTATACAAGACATATAAAGAGGTTGAAAGGATTGGAGATTGGGGTAGGAGACTTGAGCTTAGAAATAAATTGGATGAAGTGTTCTAAGGAGAGTTCACAGAATACGCTCTCAAAAGCACATAAAATTTTAACCAACGTTTACCATAAGAGCACAAGGAAACACTCAGAAAATGTAAACCATTGTTTTGGATAAAGAGACATCACATTAGGATCCTGAAAAATTCACAGAAGGAAAAATGCTATCCTAAATCTCCAAGAAAGCAAGGTTTAAAATTTTGTGACTCTGGTAAATAGAACAAATTATTCTGTGTTAAATGAAAATATAAACAGGCTTTACTAGGACATGATGGGGAAGAGAAGATGGCTTCTTAAGAAACAGGGGCAATGAAAGGGAAGGAGAGAATATCCCCTTTTTTCTAGAAGAGAACTGAAATAATAAACAAGGTCAATGCTAGAGAAGAGAACATCTCCCCTTTTTTTCTAGACAAGAGTGAGATATCCCCAAGTAATTTATCTTAACATATAACTTGTGACATACAAGGATTATTTTCTACTAATTATAAATGAAGAAACTAAATTTAAATAGCTTGCCCAAAGCTACACAGCTGATAAGTTAATGGCAGAAATCAGTGTTCCCGTATTGCTTTTGCAATGATCAGATAATCGAATCCAAGATGGGTAAATTTCCATGCTCACTTGAATGGTTCTCAAATCCAACCATTAGTATAAAGATATAATTCATACAGCCAAAGATTTGGGTCTCTTATCTCTGTACCAGCAGCATATCCAGCACCAAAGACGTTTTTCATGATGTAGCATAAACTTTCAACATTTCTATCTCGACATAGAACAATGACGTGTTAAGGGAAGAAACGGCATCATCCTATTGATGGACAAGTAGAGACAGCCATAAAAAAGGCCAGCTGTGTGTTTAAGGAATATAAAACAACTGAAACTAAGGCATATTTTCATTCAATTTCAGAACAGTGTGGATAAAATGATCTTCAAGTGATGCAAGACAAAGAAAAATGTTAAAAACCAAAACAAGCTGTAAATAAAGAAATGAGAAACAGAACGGCTCACATTTCTCAGTAGCAACACTGAATGCCAGAAAACAATGGTGTAAAATAACTATGAAATCATGATAGAAAATAATTTTCAGCCTGCATTTCTCAGCTAACCCAAGCTATCCAAAAAATGCAATTTTCATTTCTGCCAGGATCTGAAAACTAAATAAATTTCCATTTCATCCTTTCTTAGGAAGTTCTTGGATAATGTGTCTCAGCAAACTGCAGGAACACATCAAAAAGAGAAGAAATCATAGGATTCAGGAAATAGGGAGTCCAATTCAGAATAACAACAAAGAAAAGCCCCAAGATAAGAACTGTGCAGAAGAACTGGTTAGCAACCAGTCCAGAAGGAAGCAGGGACACTCTAGGGTACATTTTCAAATACTGTCACAACATAGACTGTGATATGCTAAATGAGAAACTCCTTGGCTCAGGTCATGATTTCCAGGTCCTGGGGTGGAGCCCCACGTCGGTCTCCCTGCTCAGGGAGAAGTCTGTTTCTCCCTCTCCCTCTGCCACTCCCCCTGCTCGTGCTCTCTCTCTCTTTCTCTCTCACAGATTAATAAATAAGATATTTTTAAAAAAGGAAAAAAACTTGGATTTTGAGGGGTACCTGGGTAGCTCAGTCGGTTAAGCATCCAGGTAACTCTTGGTTTCGCCTCAGGTCATGATCTCAGGTTCGTGAGATGGAGCTCTGTGCTGGAGGTCCAGTGTGGAGCCTACTTAAGATTCTCTCTCTCCCCTCCCATTGCCCCTCCCCTTGCTCACATGCACACACACACTCTCTCTCAAATAAATAAATAAATAAATCTTAAAAAAAAAAAACTTGGATTTTGAGGTAGAAATGAAGAGCACAAAAATGGTGAAATGTGGATAGATATTAAAGACTTTTCTTGGGGCGCCTGGGTGGCTCAGATTGTCAAGCGTCTGCCTTCGGCTCAGGTCATGATCTAAGCAAGGAGCCTGCTTCTCCCTCTGCCTGCCACTCCCCCTGCTTGTACTCTCCCTCTCTCTCTCTCTCTCTGGCAAATAAATAAATAAATAAAATCTTTAAAAAAAAAAAGATTTTTCTTAAATTCTTTGTAATATGTAGGACTAGTGAAAGCAAAAATTTCAGCATTGTCTTGTAGGTCATGTAGCAGAAACACACACTAAAGATGACAATAATAATGTTAAAGATGAGGATGAAGAAAACAGACCCATTTAGTTGCAAAGTTCTATATTTTAAGTGAATCTTTACCATATGAATTGTAAGTAAGTTGTACAAAGGTTAAAGTGAATATGATAATTTTTAGAGCAGTCACTAAAAAAAATTAAAGAAATATATCTAAAATGTCAATAGTTAACAAATGAAACTAGAATAAAAATTTTTTTTCAAATAATTATATTTGAATTCTTAACATACACTTGTGACATACAAGTCATTGTATGTCATCAGTCATTGTAATTAACCTAATTAACACATGTATAAAAACTATACAGTTATTATTAGAGATGGAAAAAACATTTAACAAAATTCCATACCCATTGATGATAAAAACACTCAGAAAATTGGGAACAGAATAGAACTTTGTCAATCTAGTGAAGGACATCTGCAAGAAGCCAACAACGAACAGCATACTTAATGGCAGAAATGTTAAATATTTTAGCTCTAAGATAATAAACAAGTCAATAATGTTCACTCACACCACTTCTATTCCACATTACTGGAGGGACTAGGCAGCACATTAAGAAAAGAAAAAGATGAAAAGGCTGAAGAGTAAGTGATAAATTGAAACCTTTTAAGAGATGAAATCACCTTTTACAATTATATATCAAAAGAAACCTATAAAATTAATAAGTGAATTTCTTAAGGGCATGGGTTATAATATTAACAGGCAAAAATCAATTATATATCTTATATATTGTGGCAAACAATGGGATAATTAGATTTTAAAACTTGCATTTAAAAGAATGTAAAAAACCCAACATATTTAAGAACAGACTTAACAAAGGCACGCGAGAGCTGTAAACTGAAATCTAAAAATCAGTACTAAGAGAAATGAAAGGCAAATTTACAAAGTGGAGATATATATCATGTTCATGAACTGGAAGACTGAATATTGTTAAAATGAGTGTTCTCCCCAAATTGATCTACAGATTCAATAAAATCCCAATTATTGTCTCAACTGGATTTTTTTTTTTTTTAGAAACTAAAAAGCAAATTCTAAAATGCATATGGAAATGTAAAGGTTCTATGAGGAGGCGGGATCTGGTTAAAGCCTATGCATGATCTTTCAGGCCTCCCCACTGACAATTACCCAAAGGTAGCACACATTGGTGCTCAACGATAGATGGGGAGGTGGTGGTGGATACGTGGTGGACGTTGCTTGCTTGTGATGCCTTGCGAATGAAGATCCATCCTAGGTGAAGAGCCACACAGCTCCACTAGAGGGCAGACGAATTTTCCCCACATTCTGCAGAAGCTCATCCTCCTACTACAGGAGGGGAACAGAAACAGTAGGGAAGGAAGAACACGTTGGGGAGGAAAGAGGAACTTGAGTTTGCCTTTTCTCAAAGAAGGTGAGGGGCTATCACCTAAAGATGCTGCCTTGCCTGCTACTTCTCCTGGGACAAGGTATGAAGCTAATCCCACAGGGAAGTTTGGGGGTAATGTTGATGTCGAGTAGAGGAGCAGAGGATCTGAGGCTGCCCATCGGAGGATGAGGGAAATGGATTAGTAGGTTAGTGGATTCTGACCGAATAACAGGTGGAAGAACAGTTGGAAGAACAAAATGGAGGCAGTGCCAGGGTTCTTTGGGATCCGAGGTGACGCTGAAGCAAACGGTAAAAAGACCTTCCTGCCTGGGGACCAGCTTGTCAGCCCTCCCTCTCTCTCCCTCTCTCTCTGAAACTAGGCTCTGTGTTCGGTGTTCTCGTCTCTCAAAAGCCACGCAGGGACATCCGTCAACGTGGGACCTCCTTGAAGATCCAGTGTGAGGTCGATACCCAGATCGTGTCGATGTTCTGGTACCGTCAGCTCCCAGGACAGAGCTTGACACTGATCGCAACTGCAAACCAGGACATGGACGCCACTTATGAAAGTGGATTTACCAAAGACAAGTTTGCCATCAGCGGCCCAACCTCTAAGTCCTCCAATCTGACTGTGAACAACCTGAGCCTCGAAGACAACAGCTTTTACTTCTGCAGTGCTAGAGACACAGTGCCCCGCACAGATCAGAGAGCTGAGCAAGAACCTCAACTAGCTACCTCCTGCCCGGCTCCCACCCAGATGAGCCCGAGGCCCCAGTCGAGTCCCCCCCTGGCAGCGGGCAACCACAGGTCCAGCTGTTCGCGTGCTTGTGGGCGGGTCTGGGTGTGAACGGGTCGACTGGCCACGGGGAGAGAATCTGCAGGACAGACTGCAGGATGAACCACAGGACGTGTGGCGACCAGGAGGCTGAGGATAAAATTTCTTCCGAAAGAGTGTTGAGAAGTACTTGGTTAAAGACCATCGGATATAGTTTGCCTTCAAGTGGCAGGGTCAGAAATGACCTTTAACTATTTTATCTCAAGGCTCTATTTAGCTTGCTTTCCATCAGTATGCTTCAGAAGGCTCTTGGTCACCTTGATACCGTACTGGTCCATTAGACTGATGGCATTATGCCGCATGTTCTCAGGGAGCAGGAACTAGCGCTCGCGATGCCTCAGTGTGACATACACATGCCAGACCAACGTAAGGTCTGCAGAAGTTCAGGGAGCTGCCATATCGATGAGCTTCTGAGTAGCCCAAGATCTGGGACGTGTTGGATTAAACCCTGTGAAGTGAGAGATGAGCTGCTGAACCTCACATCGTCTGCCAAGTAGAAAGAGCTGCAATGCTTAGTGAGTGTCTCTGGACTATAGTGTATAGTTGTGGTCCATTTTTTGTGTCATCTGTAGGCTGGGGCAGTGTGAGGGGGGTTCTGTAGCAGAACAAGGTGTGATTAAAGCTGCGCTGGGCCATAAACCAATGCGGCCCAGTGGTTCTCCAAGGGCCTGTGGCAGATAGGGATTCTCTGGGGAGCCCCTGACATTCCCCAATAAGAGAATCACTAAGCAGATGCAAAGAGTTTTAGTGCAAAGCCATACTCTTCACCCTGCCAACAACTTCATTTCCTTTAAAAAGCTGCCCCTGGGTCTTGATTTAATGCATCATCATGACTTTCAAACTGTGTGTTAGCTGACCCTCAAATCTATAAGGCTGGACATGCACAGAGTATTCTGTTATTAACTGGTAAATATATGGGACCAGACTCAAGCACAGCTGGAGGAAGGCACAATTCTATTTCAAAAGCAAGCGTGAGTCTCATGGTATCCACTCCGACCCACACGCCTTCACTGTCAATCCACGCCCAAGGGTACATGGGGATTTCCTATTTCCAGGCAAAAAAGCACAGGCCTGTTTTCTGGATCAGGTTGCACGTTACTCCGGAATCATCCATAGAGTCTAACACAAGTGTGGTTTCGAAAGGGAGTGGTGAAGGGAAATCCTCTCAAGGGCCACAACTTGAGCCCGTAAATCTGGATGTTCACATTTTATGGGAGGCGAGATGTCCTGGGGTCATCGAGACATCTGTCACGTGTCCATCTAGACTGTTCTCTCACATTTTCTCCCTCTTTGCTTCTGTACTGCATTCTGGGTCCTTTCTTTGGAACTACTGGCCAGTTTACTAATTCACTCCTCTGTTCCAGTAAGCCATTCAACCCTTCTGTCAACTTTGTTTATTTAAATTATATTTTTATTTCTGGTAAATCTACTTGGATCTTTTACAAATATGGGTGGTCATTTCTGAAAGCATCTTGCCCCTTGTGTATTTTTAAATTATTTTCTTTAAGGATATTAAATGTCTGCTTGGAACTTTTATCTGTTAATGCCAACATCTGATGATGTTTTGCATCTTTTTGTTTGTTTGTTTGTAGCTTCTGCTTCCTGTCACTCAGGGTGGCTTATTTTTTTATGTATTATATAATTTGATGTTGTGCATTATATAACTCATCTTTGGGAATTCCTTAAAACCTGGGCTAAAAGGAGGTTTTCCAGGAAATACTTATTTTTGCTTCTGTCAACCAACTGAGTTGTAACAGACCCAATATTTTTTTTTAAAAGATTTTAAGGCTAAGAAGCCTGCAAATTCACCTACAGATAAGCCTCAGATTGCCAGCACCTGATATTGCAGAAAAATTGTCTCTTAAGAAGCAGTACAGTATCGTGGGAGGAACTTGGTCTCCGTCATCTGGCAGACCTAAGTTTAAAACTTGGCGCTTGGGTGGCTCAGTTGGTTAAGTGGCCGACTCTTGGCTTCAGCTCAGGTCGTGATATTAGGGTCCTGGGATTGAGCCCCGAGTAAGGCTCCGCACTCAGCAGGGAGTCTGCTTGAGGATGCTCCCTCTCCCTCTGCCCCTCCCTCCACTCACTCTCTCTCAAATAAATAAATAAATCTTTTTTTTTTAAGATTTTATGTATTTATTTGACAGAGAGAGAGAGAGGGCACAAGCAGGGGAAGTGACAGACAGAGGGAGAAGCAGGCTCCCCATTGAAGAAGGAGCCCAACGTGGGACTTGATCCCAGGACCCTGGGATCATGACCTGAGCTGAAGGCAGACGCCTAACCAACTGAGCAACCCAAGCATCCCATAAATAAATCTTTAAAAAAAATAAAACAAAACAAAACAAAAAAACCTTGGTTCTACTGCTTTACCTCTAGGTGTCACAGATTCATTATATTTATCCTCGTATATAAAACGAGGATAATCACGAAATTAAAAAATGAGGAACGAGAATTTGTTTTAAGAATGAGATGACATCACCCACATAAAACACATAATACTGTGCCTGGTAGAGACAAAACACACAGTTAATTTAATACTGCCTAAATTTCTTTCTCACTGTAATATTTGAAATTTTACCACTAGCAATTCCTTCCTCAAGGCTGGGTATTGCCCTCTCTGGGAAAATTTCATTTATTATTGCCATTGTTTCTCTTTCTTTTAGCTATTTTAATTACAAAGTCAATATGTATTATTATAAAAATTGAAATCACTCACTTAAATAAAATTAGATCATATGATACATACTGTTTTATTATTTATTCTTTCAACCCAAGAATATTTCATAAATACCATTTCATATCACAGATGTACTTTACATGTGCCTGGGTGGCTCAGTCAGTTAAGCGTCTGCCTTCAGCTCAGGTCATGATCCTGGGATCCTGGGATTGAGTCCTGCATTGGGCTCCCTGCTCAGTGAGGAGTCTGCTTCTCCCTCTCCCTCTGCCCCTCCCCTTGCTCTTGTATTCTCTCTCTCTCTCTGTCTCTCTCTCTCTCAAATAATTAAATAAAATCTTTAACAAAAAAATATTTTTTAAATATACTTTACATTAACTTTTATAGGACTATTTCAATATATTGATGACTATCCTTTATATCAATTTTACCATCAAAACTAATGGCAAGGTAAATATCATATGCTAGATGACAGCGTTGTTTAATTTAAAAGCAATGGTATGTGTGCTGATTTATTTCCATTACAGACTCAGCAGGGAATATGAAAGCCCTCCCTTTACATGACTGGCCCCTTCGTAGTTAGTTCTCAGCTCGAATACCATCTCCCCAAAGAGATCTTTCCTGACACCTTAGCTAATACAGCACTGGTCAACCCAGCAGTCACTCACACCTATTACCACTTTATCCTGTTTTAATAATACCTAACCACCACAGTTTGATATAAATATATATACTATATACACATAATATATATATTTTTATTTATTATCTGCTTCCTGTCACTACGCCTCCTCACATGCATGTAGACACACACAAAAATACACATAAATGCCATGAAAGCAAGGACATTTCCTATCTTCTTCATTGCTGTTTCCTTACAGCCTCGAAAAACTGCAGGGACATTACAGGAATTCAGCCAGTATTTACTGAGGGTTACAGACTGAATTGCGCTCCTCTAGAATTGATGCAATTACAGTCCTAAGCCCCACTATTTTAAGATGTGACTATATTTGGAGATTTGGTCTTTAACTTAAAAACGAGGTCATTAGAGTGGCCCTAATCCAATCTGGCCAGTATCCTTTTCAGAAGAGATGAGGACATCCTAGGAGAGACACTAGGGTTGTGCCCACAGAGGAAAGGTCACATGAGGACATGGTGAGAAAGCCATTGCAAGCCAAGGAGAGAGTTCTCAGGAGAAACCAACCCTGCTGACACCTTGATCCTAGAGTTCTGGCTCTCAGAACTGGAAGAAAGTCGGGGTGCCTGGGTGGCTCAGTCATTAAGCACCTGCCTTCAGCTCAGGTCATGATCCCAGGGTCCTGGGATCGAGCCCCGCATCGGGCTCCCTGCTAGGCTGGAAGCCTGCTTTTCCCGCTCCCCCCTGCTTGTGTTCCTGCTCTTGCTATCTCTCTCTGTGTGCCAAATAAATAAATAAAATCTTTAAATAAAAAAAGAACTGGAAGAAAGTCAATTTTTATAGTTTAAGATACCTAGCCTGTGTTAATTTTGTTATGGTAGCATGAGCAAACTAATACATTGAGTAAATAAATATGATTCAAAAGAAAAGAGGAAAATTTGCCAAGCAGTATGGATTTCCCTGGAGAAAAAGTCTACAAAAGTATTTGACTTTAGACAATGTAAGCCCATAAGCAAATGAACCGAATTGTCCTAATGGGGACAGAAGAGGTGTTTCGACTTATATTTGAATAGAAAGGTGGCCCAACAATGTGTCAGCTCACTCTGCTGCGTTCCCATGGCTGGGGAAGGGAACAGATGTTATGGGTTCTAGAGACCTAAGCCCAGAACCTGCTCAAACACAGTGGGCCTGCAGTGGAGGGTCCTCAAACTGGAACAGTATTGATGCCTGTGTGGACTGAGCACTCAGTGCCGAGCCTTGGAAGACATTTGGAGATCCTCCTGGACAGGCTGACCAATAGGAATTGGACTAACCAGTGGCTGCCTTCCAAATGGACTACAGATTCTAGAGTTTTTAGAAGTCAAATGAGCAGAGAGAGCCCAATGGACTGATTGGACTTATTACTGAATTTGGCTTATGGAGCTCAATCTGGATCTAATATGATTTAGAAAAATAAATATGCATGTCACTTATTAAACTCTGAGTATCATGGAATAAGTCAGGGCTACTACAATAATAACAACCCACATGGGTATTGCTCTTGGACTCTCTCCTGCCTTTGTTCCACTTACTACCCCCCAGAAGATGCTGGAGCCGTTTAAGCAGATTTAATAGGCCCAGGGATGGGACAAAGAGTGATGGAGATGTGAGCAGAAAGACCGTTACTTTACGGGAACCAGTCTTTTGTCAGAGTGCTAAAGTCTCCATTGCCAGACACTTTCCACTCACCCCTCAAGTCTGAGGAATAGATAAAATATGCAAATGGAACTTTGCTCTGGGCACAAAACTTGCCTGTCTTCCTTGGCTTCAAGGTGGGGAGCAGGACGAGGGGGAGAGAAAGGGCAGATGCCCCCATTTAGCCAAACGGCCGTGGCCTGTCTACACGTCCACACCTCTGTCTCAGTGTGTTTTTCTGGACCACACAAATCCACCCTTCACTATCCAGAGTCAGTGACTCCCAGGCTCAGAGAGTCAAGAAAACAGTTCTTACTGGACAAGAAGAAATTGTGCCATGGGAAAATATGTAGTTTAGAAAAAAATAATGGAGGAAAGGAGCTGGAGGTCAGAGAAAAGACAGCTCAGAATTTGACAATGTGGTTGAAGAGCAGTGAGGGACACTGGGGCCCAAGGTGGAGTTGACTATGAGTGGAGGAGAAATACCTAAGTTGTGGGGGAATAGTGAGGGGCTTGGGGTGAAAGTGTTATAAAAAAAAAAAAGACAAGTGATTTGGAATCTGACCAAAATCTACTTTTCAGACCACTGAGAGGTCCAAAAGCCCCCAGTGTGGAGCGACAGTATGGGGAATGAACTTAGTTTGAGTAGAGAAAGGGTCTGGTGTCAACTCCATGTTCATCAGCCAGGTGACCCAGGAGAAGTCACTTAACCTCTGCGCTTCAGATCCTTTGTTTGCTTGCTTCAAGTTTTTATTTATATTCTAGTTAGTTAACATAGAGGGTGATATTGGTTTCAGGAGTAGAATTTAGTGATTCCTCACTCACATACAACACCCAGTGCTCATCACAAGAGCCTGAGAAAGTGGCGTTGCTGCCTACCTCATGGGTCTGCCCTGGGGATCAAACAAGGAGAAGGGAAGCTGAATGTTCTCCGGTAGAGAGCAGGCAGGCTCTAGAGTTGACTATCATGCTGAAATCCCATTTCTACAACGTACTGGCTGTGTGACCTTGAACAAGTTACTCCACCTCTATAAGGCTCATTTTGTCATCTATGAAATGGGCAACCTCATAGGTGGTTGTTAAAATAAAGTGAAAAAAGATCCATGAAAGACTTAGGCAATGTTTGGTATAGTAAGCATGAAGAAACTATTCACTATTATCATAATTAAAAACCAGTGGTGGGGCGCCTGGGTGGCTCAGTCCATTAAGCGGCCAACTCTTGATTTCAGGTCATGATCTCAGAGTGCTGGGATTGAGCCCCAAGTCTGGCTCTGCACTCAGCGAGGAGTCTGCTCCCTCTCCTTTGGCCCCTCCACTCTATCTCTCTTTCAGATAAATAAATAAATAAATAAATATTTACAAAAACAAAACCCAGTGGTTTGATAGGCTAATTGTTAATGAACTACGAGACTGTCTTAGAGAAACGGTTCAGAAGGAAGATCATAAGAGCTGCATAGACTTATCCAGTTGAACTTGGGAAAAGGTAGACCTGAATCCATCCTACAGGTCTGAGCTTAAAGCATGACATCATACTCTCACTTAGAGCTATTTTCTCTGCCTATAAAGTGATTCCTGCTACGTTCAAGAAAACTGATTTCATACCATATTTTGGGTATAATAATGTATTCTGAGGAGGAGCACAAAATATCAGGCAAAAGCTAGTCTTAAGGCTTTAGACACGGAAAACCCTCAAGTTCTTGGGTGTTCCCTTTTAGACAGAGTCAAAGCCACAAACTCCTAGCCAAAAATTTCCTCCCTATTCCCCAATTTCCTATCTTCTACCAAGGATCACCTCCTCATAGTGTACCTGTCCAGGGAACACCGCTATGTATTCCTCTTCTTATCTGCTACCACCGGACTTCCTAGGAACACCCCAGGACAAAGGGACAAAACTAAATAGCCTATCTGGTGACATTACAGGGAAAGCCTCTATTATTGAGGCTCCACAACCTGAGTCAGCTACCCATGAGCACAGAGAGACATGTCGTCCGCTCCTTAGTTGTGGCCTAGAGTGGAACAGGGCCATGACAAGGTCAAGCTCTGAGACCAGGTGCCAAGTGGAAGATTCATTCAATCTTCTATTTCTGCCAGGCAGCCAAGCATCAGGAGGGCCCGGGAGGTACATTTTGTTCTCTGGAAACCTCTGGCTCAATTCCAAATAAACCTTCTCTTATATGACACCTGCACCAATTCCCAAACTTCCAACACTGTCCACGTCTTCTGGTAGCCTTGAGGCCGTCTCTGCCATTTTTAGATCTGTATTTGTGGGCAGGACAGAACCTTGCTGGTTCTCAGCCTCTTCCTCTATAAATGGAAATAATTTCATTCTGCCTATCTCACAATTAGAACACTTGTGAACAGTCAAATTCAGAACTCAATGCCAACGAAGATCTGCATACCACTGTTTGTGTGTGTGAAGGCTTGTTGAAAGCTGTCAGGCACGGTACAAATATGGCACCTTCCCACGGAGGTGTGAGCCCATCAGGATGAGAGGAGGTGCCATCCGAGAGGCCAGGGCTCTGGGCAGTGGCTCTCCTGTTGTGGGGACACCAGCCTCCAGCCATGCCAGGCACTGGAAGAAGACATCCTATGGGCCCCTCCCAACCCCATGAGCCCCACAGTGGCATTTTCTCCAGCTTCTGCTAGTTTTCATTTACTTCAATCCCCAGCCTACTTCCTGTCTCATCGCCAGACTTCTGGGCCTTTTTCACTTTGTTCACCACCTCCAGAACATCTACTCATTTCCACCTTTCAGAGAATTCAAACATGGACTGTGCGCCCTCTGGCCCTTCACCACCCCGGAGCTCAGAGGAGCTGGGAAGGAGAAGTGTCTTTGCAAAACATAGACACTCGTCCCACCTCTATTCCCCTCTGGCCAAGTTGTGCTTCAGTAAATTACAGGGTTGTGTCTCGGTGGCCGTGGAGGGTCCCAAATTGAGGTCATTTCTGGGAAGATTAACTCTGTACTGAGCCCAGCACAATAGTCCCACTGCACCTAGAATTAGAGAATACCCCCCCCTTTCATTGTTGTGAATGATTACCAAATACTCCACCCTTTCACTATGTGCTAATCTCTTTACTTAACTGCTGATTCTCTGATCAGAACCTGAATTTACCATTGTCCAGACCCTTTCTAATGTGTGATCTGGAGCATACAATCGGAGCTCAGGCTGTCAGCCCCTAGCAGGTGGGGGCAATTTAATCACCACTGGTGCAGACTCCCAGGGCAACCAGGAAGCTGCTTAAAGAGAACCCACAACAGTGTGAGTGATGAGAAAGACGAAGATCCTAATAGTGAGGAAGAGGAAGAATGTGGTATTGTCCATTGTCCAAATGTATCGGGCAAATGCCCACTTAACTCCTCTTTCCAAGTGCTCCTGTCTGCAAGCCTTGATGGGAAGGAAAGCCAGCTGAAAGCCCAGACCCCCACGAGACTCTGCCTCTCCCTTCTCATCACCTCTTGACAGTGGGATCCTGGTTCCCCAAAGCCTCGAATGTGACCTTCCTGCCCAGTGGTTTCGACTTGGGAGAAGGGTCTTCATGCTTACAGATACAAGACTTCTCTCCCCTTGCGGGGGCTCCCGGTCACTAGCAGCCAGGTTTGCTTCCAGGATCAGCCTTTGCTTAGAGTAAGATGAATAAATCTCCATGTCAGAGGAACCTGGCTGTTCTTCCTCCTCTTCTCGTCTCAGACTAAGAAGGACCAGCTGTGATGTATGGGGGTTTGGCTTCTTCCCCACACCCCAGAATCCTCCCAGGAGTCAGCTGGTCTTCCTCTCTGCCCTCACAAGGTAAGTTTTCTTATCACCTGTGGGTCACAAATCCATAGATGGCCAAACACAACAGAGCTGACACAAGGCTGAGGGAAGGGAAAGCTACAGGTGTGTTTGTCTGGGAGGACCGGCAATCCTCCACTCTCACGTCCACCCTCTCCCTCACTTTGGGAGCTATAAAGGCTCTCCACCAGCCACTCAGCTCCTATACTTCTGCCATGATGAATCCACTCCTGATTCTTGCTATTGTGGGAGCTGCTGGTGAGTTCCATGCATGACTTCAGGCCGCACTCGCCCCCCTCCTAGAAGAGATCCCTGCTCCACTCTTGCTGCTTATCTGTATTTACCTGGGCTCTGAGAGTTTATCTCCTGTGTCCAGCAGCCCTCCTTCCCATGCTTGGGCTCTGTAAGCCTCACCCCTCCCACCTTGTGCTGACCCCACTCCCGACCCTGTCATTCATCCCTTTATTTCAGGACTTCTTTGGGAGAGATTGGAAAGGGAGACCAGGTGCAGGTGGTCCATGCAATGAACCAGAGGTCTTGAGGCTTAGTTCTGGCAGCTCTGGGATAGTTCCCCTAGAGCTGTCCTCAACCCCAGGTACGCCGAGGGAAGCTGAAAGAACACTCATGCCAGAGTCCTAGACCTAGAAATTCTGAGTTGGCTTGGGGTGTGACCTGTGCATTGAATTTTTAAGTTTCCCAAATGATTTTAGGATCCCCAGGTGTGCAGCCAGGGTTGAGAACCACCATTCCTTTGGCCAATGATAGTTGGCCTACCTTTGTCCTGCCTAATGGGCCTGGGGGCTCCTCTCCCTGGGCGCACCAGGCAGATTTTCATTGATGGGAAAAGCTGGGTATAGCCAGGGCTACTTAGCCAGATTTTCCCAGCTAGGCCAACCCATCCTGACAATCTGGGGCTCAAATAGCCATGAGGAGTATACCAGTGATGAGAAAGAGAAGCACTGAGTGGATGAGATACCGCATTCAGACCCATGTCACGTTGACTGCACTGTGAGGGCATTGTGTCCTTGCCCCGGAGCCCCCAGTAGAGGTCTGTGCCCAAGCCCCAGTGGGAACCTGGCCATGTGCCCTGCAGACACACCAAGAGACTCAGGAGAGCTCCATGCTATGACACCTACCAGGGATGTGATGCTCCCCGCCTGCCAATCTACCATCTCTGTGCTTATTGAGGACTTCTAATCTGCATTATCCAGCCACAGGGCTCTGAACTCCACCCGCCCACATCTGCTGAATTGGCTTCTCCCTTCCTGTCTCCACTCAAGTTGCTTTCCCCACTGACGACGATGACAAGATCGTTGGTGGCTACACCTGTGCGGAGAAATCCATCCCCTACCAGGTGTCCTTGAACTCAGGCTACCACTTCTGTGGCGGCTCCCTCATCAGTGACCAGTGGGTGGTGTCCGCAGCTCACTGCTACAAGTCGTAAGTGCTGTGTCTCCCAGAATCCTCTCTGAGAGCTGGGGTCAGCCCGGGAGTGTGGAGGTTGGGGAAAATGGGTGGGTGGGGACAAGAAGTTGTCACCGGCCACCCCCGCTCACAGGAATGAGGGGGCGAAGAGGGGCATTCAACAGAAAGCCTCGCACATCCAAAACCAATAGATGAAACAGCAAAGGCTATGGATCAGAATAGCAGGGAGGGGCGCCTGGGTGGCTCAGTTGGTTAAGCAACTGCCTTCGGCTCAGGTCATGATCCTGGAGTCCCGGAATCGAGTCCCGCATCGGGCTCCCTGCTCAGCGAGGAGCCTGCTTCTCCCTCTGACCCTCCCCCCTCTCATGTGCTCTCTCTCATTCTCACTCTCTCAAAGGAATAAATAAATCTTTAAAAAAAAAAAAAGAACAGCAGGGAGGGACTCTTTTGGGGTGGTGAGGTCCAGTGGGAAAGCAGCGCAAGGACCTTGTACGAGTAACCTCTGCCAGTTGGCTACACACTAAAACCACCTAGGATATGTTCAAAAAATACTGATGCCTGGGTCCGATCCCAGGGCACTTACCTCAGAATTTTCATGAGTTGTTAATGCTTTCCACCTCTGGTGACTTGACTCTGTAGCAGAGCTGAGAATCACTACCTAGACCAAGGGTTCTCAAACCTGAGTGAGCATCGGAATCACCTGCAAAGCTTGCTAAAACACAGACCACTGGGTCCCACCCCAGAGCTTCTGATTCAGCAGGTCTGGGGTAGGAACCAAGACTGTACTTCTAACAAGTTTCTGGGAGATGCTCTGGCTGCAGGTCCCAGGGCAGCACTTTGAGAACCACTGCAGTAGGTCATACAGGATGATGGCGCTCATCAGACCCAGAAGGGAGAGAGTAGAAGTCACTTGCATGTAGTTAGCAAAATTACAGAGGATGAGGAATATATGGGGGACTTCAGGTCGGTCATTTGTGCCTGTGGTGGGGTGCCTGGTGCGGGGGAGGGTTGTGGGGGAGGTAGCTGGAAAAGCAGGCTGAGGAGCAGTCCCCATGTCATCCCCGCTCCATGACCACCTACCTCTGAAGGAGAAAGTTCTTGGTCTCACCCCTGCTTGTACCCACCACCCCTCTCCTGCCAGGTGATTTTGCCACACTCCCACCCATGAGCAGGTGACTTGACCCTTCCTATGCTGAGACCCCTGGTACACATGGCCTCCTGGGGAGCAGGATTTGAACACCCAGGTCTGTGGGGCTGGTGCAGGAGGGCTCCAGGCAGTGGACTTATATAGAAGAGAGGAAGGCTAGACCGCATGGCTGTCACCCCCTTCATCAGAACAGAGAACGGGCCACCATGGGAGACATGCAGAGCCACAGAGCTGACCAGAATGCAATCTTAAACCCTGGAGAAAAGCAGGCATATGGAGAAAAGGGTCTCCCCATGCTTGTCTTCCCAACAGCCGCATCCAAGTGAGGCTCGGAGAGTACAACATCGATGTCAAGGAGGGGGATGAGCAGTTCATCAACTCGTCTAAAATCATCCGCCACCCCGGCTATAGCAGCCGGACCCTGGACAATGACATCATGCTCATCAAGCTCTCCTCGCCTGCCGTCCTCAATACGCAGGTGTCCACCATATCTCTGCCCACTGCCTGTGCGGCTGCTGGCACCCAGTGCCTCATCTCCGGTTGGGGCAACACCCTGAGCTCTGGCAGTGAGTAGGACCCTCCCTATTTCATCCTCCAACTTCCCCACATTTCCCAGAACCAGGCCTGCCCCTGAACTTGAACCCCACTACACGCAGGACTCTGTGCTGGGTCCTCAAAAGAGGCGAAGCTTTAAGGAGTTGACTCCCTACAATCAAAATATAGGACAAATATAGCACTTGCTATTGTGCCATCTAGGGAGGGGTTCAGCAGGGATCAGTCTGGAAACTAAAACCCATTGTTCCTTGCTGGAGCTTACATTCTTTGGTGTCCTCTCTGCCTTCAGTGTTGAGCACTGGATTGCTGTCCCCCATCCTGGCCTGACTCACATTCCTCCTTTCCTTGATCTCTCCCTGCTCCTCAAAGCCAACTACCCTGAAATGCTGCAGTGCCTGGATGCCCCACTGCTGAGTCAGACCCAGTGCAAAGCCTCCTACCCCGGCCAGATCACAAAGAACATGGTTTGCCTGGGCTTCCTCGAGGGAGGCAAGGACTCCTGCCAGGTGACTTGACCCTTCCTATGCTGAGACCCCTGGTACACATGGCCTCCTGGGGAGCAGGATTTGAACACCCAGGGCTGTGGGGCTGGTGCAGGAGGGCTCCAGGCAGTGGACTTATATAGAAGAGAGGAAGGCTAGACCGCATGGCTGTCACCCCCTTCGTCAGAACAGAGAACGGGCCACCATGGGAGACATGCAGAGCCACAGAGCTGACCAGAATGCAATCTTAAAAGGTTCAGATGATATAGGGCACTGTTGGCCCTTTTCGCCTTCTTTATAAAACTTGTCCCATCTTCTTCCTCCCCAGGGTGACTCTGGTGGCCCTGTGGTCTGCAATGGAGAGCTCCAGGGAATTGTGTCCTGGGGCTATGGCTGCGCCCAGAAGAACAAGCCTGGAGTCTACACCAAGGTGTGCAACTTTGTAGGCTGGATTAAGCAGACCATAGCTGCCAACAGCTAAAGCCCCCCAGTCCTTCTGCCGTCACTATGCTAATAAAGTGCACCTGTTACAACTGTCTGCGTCCCTGCCCGCTCCCTCCGGCCGCCGCCCCCTGGGAACATCCTCCCAGCTGAGGTCAGGCTGGGCTCTACCTCTTAAAGATGAACAGACTGCCCCATTTCCCAAAATGTGTTCCATGGAATACTAGATTAGCAGTGTGTGAAGAGATGGAATCCAAAAAAATAATAAGCAGGGGCTCATGGGGACTATTTTCTAGAGAAAAATACATTTCAGAAGGCTGCACTGAAGAGGTTCCTTGACCTTGGAACTTCCCTGGGGTCTGGAGTGCCATGCTCATGTGCGCCCACCCACCCTGTGGCTTGTGCGGCCTCACCACCTCCTGTAGCTGGCACCCAGAGCTAAATCATCTCGGAGACACTCGTGCCGATCACCGTGGCCTCTGCTGAGCCCCTGATACGCGTGCTCTTTCTAGCCCAGCGTGCACTCCCTCCCGGCAGCAAAAGGCCGCCCTGGGCCCTCCTTCCCACAACCTGCTCATGTGTCTGAGGGAGACAACCTAGCTCCCTGGGTCTCCATCCATCACACTCCTTGGAAATCTGCCTCTTATTCATCCCATAGAATGATACCCATGTGTGTCTACCCCACTGGGCACTTTGCAGACATTTTCACTCAAGTTCCTTCTCCCCTCTGAAGTGGTTACTATCCCAGTGGTACAAGCAAGAAAGCAGAGGCTCAAAGAAAATGGCCAGCTTACCAGATCCCTCATCCAGCAGACAGTAAACCTGAGGTCTGGCTCCTCGTTAGCTGGCCCCACGGCCCGTGTCCTCCCTGCCCCCTCCCTGTCCCCCCCCACCGTCCCTCCTGCTGCAGTGGTGATCTGAGATGCTGCCTGGCCCTCAGCCCTGCTCCTCTATGGCTCTCCAGGCCATTCTCTGCCTCCCTGTACTTCATGAGGGTTCTGGTCCCTGGCCCTCTTCCGGCCCTGTGCTCAGAGAGATGCTGCACGTTACATCAATTCCTGATTAATACCTTGCCTGACCTCCCACAACTCCCAAAATAGAACCAGAGCTCCTTATCCTGCAGATGTAAGGAAGAGCCTTACATCTTCTCTGCCCCTCCGTCTCTCCAGTCCTCCCCTCTATCTCTGCTCCAGTGCTCAGAAATCCCAGGGGCTCCTCCAACAAGCCATGGACCTCGAATCTTTAGCCCTGGGCATTACTGGTCCATCTGGCTTGACGCCCTTCCCACCTGCCCCTTCACCCTCTTCAGAAAAGTCATTTCTGATTCCTTCTGCCCCGGGATCCTCCTTCCCCACTCCTGTGCTGGCCCTGTTGGTCCTGTGGTCTGAGCGAGGAGTCCTCCTCCTGAGGATGCTTACCACTGCCGCAGTCCTGTTCCTGCTGCCTAGTAACTGTGGATGCATCTACCTGGCATCCAACGGTGAGCTCCTTAGGCAAGAAATCTTGTCTTGCTCATCCTGGCATATCTAGTGATTAAACAATGCCCACAATATACTAGGCAGTGGTGGAATGATTGATTAAAGTATGAGCTAGGATTGGAGGAGAATGTATGGAAGAAAGAAAGCACCTTCCAGAACACGGGTTCTCCAAGTGTGGACCCTGGCCCGGGGGGGCACCAGAATTATCTGGGAATTTAGGAGCTGTGCCTATTCCTTCAGACCTTCAACAGTGCCAATTCTGACCCAGACCTACTGAGTCAGAAATTCTGAGATGGAGCCCGGCCACTTGCATTTTCCAAGAATTCCACATCCTTCTGATGGACACGGAAGCCTGAGAGCCATTGCAGTGGGGGTATCCCTGGGCCAGTGGTCTCTGGGGAAGCAGTGGCCACTCACATTTTCACTATTTTCAGGGACCAGAAGCTTCATGTGTATTATCTGATTTAGATCTCTGCATAACTCCCTAAGGTAGGCTTAGCAGCTCGCCCTGGGCCTCACCGAAAGGACTGGAGACCCGGGCAGTCTGGCCTTGGGAGGTGGGCTTCCCTGAGGGGCAGAGCCTCAGTGGTCCCACCAGAGCCCCAGAACTTAAACATGGAGGCCCGGGTGCTGGTTCTAGCTCTGTCATGTCAATCACGTCCCATGACAGGAACAACTCACTTAGCCTCTTCAGGTTGCAGTTTCATCTGAGGACATTAGGAGACAAATTTGGGGTTTAAATGAATCAATGAATGTGGTCCGAAAGTTTCAGGAAGGGGCACGTGGGTGTCTCAGTTGGTTAAGCCTCTAACTGGTGGTTTCGGCTCAGCTCATGATCTCAGGGTCCGAAGATGGAGCCCAGGGCCGGGTTCCAGGCTCAGGGGAGAGTCTGCTTCCCCTCTGCCCCTCCCCCTCATGCACATTTTCTCTCTCTCTCTGTAAAATAAATTTTAAAATCTTAAAAAAAAATAGTTGCAAGAACTACAACCGTGAGATTCAATTTGTGTATCTCCTTCCCAGGTCTCAGCCTCAAGAAAGGCATGAAGGTAACACAGTTCCCCCTGCGGAGTGTGTGTGTGGAAGGGGGGGGGTCCCCTCCAGCACCAACCACATTCTTACGCCCTCAAGTGGCCACCCCGAGATGGCAACGATTTAAGTCTAAAATAAATAAGGACAGGCTGCCCCCTGCTGCCCAAGATGATGAATGAAGATGATGAATGATCCCACCTGCCTAACTCCTCCTACAAGGGAAAAAAAGAAAAGCTGCGCCTGTTTCTGGGCATATCGACAGTGTGACTGAGTAGCAAAGATGGGACAAACTCCATCAGGATTGAAAGTAGCTGCGACACCAAGACAGAGTGGTATTCTTTGTAAGGCCAGTTGGGTTGAGGGGTGGTCGAAAGGAAACTTCCTTAGAGAGTAAATTGCTGATAAACAAAAGGGGTAAACGGGACAGGAAAATATGTGGACATAGATCAAAATAAATCATTACATTGATGAAAGTGTTCCTCAAGGTGGGAAAGGACTAAAGAAGAAGCTTGCCACTTTCCACTTGTTGAAAGCAATCAATGACTCTTTATCCAGGCAATGGCAGAGTGTTGTGAGATCCTTCACTATTCCTGAGTAAAATGCACAGACTATCTCTCTTTTTCTTTTTTCCCTAAATTCCAGGAGCCACGTTGTTGCACCCAGCCCGTGGCACCACCAGATAGCGTTCTAACGTTCTCCGTTCTCCGTGGCTGACACCTGCCCGAGGGGCAAGCAGTGGGTCCCAAGCCCCATGCTGAAATGGAAATACCCAGGGTAATTTTGTGCTTGATTGTTTATTTAAATGCATATCAATAAACCCACTACTAGCGATTTTTAATGCAAAAGATCCTGAGGACTACTCAGAAATATGCATTTTTCACAAGCTTCCTGAATGATTGGAGACCCCGATAAGCAAAGTCAGGACCATAACGCATCTTCTTACATAAACTGATCTTCTTTGGAAAAATAATGACTTTGTAAATGAAACAAGTAGGTTTTTTTAAGTAGCCCATTTCAAAATATTACGTAAAGCAATACTTTGTTGGTATTTTCTTGAAAATTTTTATTAAGTTTTATTTTAAATAGATAATATAGCTATATGGCTCAAAAATTGAAACAATAAAGTTGAAACTAAAAATGTTATTTTTACTTCTATCTTGTTTCTGTCTCCTCCACTCAGTCTTAGTAAGCAATCACCTTGATCAAGTTCTTTTGTATCCTTCTAGTGTGTCTTTGTGCAGAACCAAGCAAATAAATGTATAATTCTTATGCTCCCCCTTTGCCGGAGAAAAGGTGGTGTACAGAAATGCTAATCTGCAGCTTGCTTTTCTTCCAGCTAACAGTATATCTTACCTTCCCACAGCAGGGAAACATTTGTGTTCTTTTTTAACATTGCATAATATTTCATTTTGTGGATGTATCCCAGGTGATTTATCCAGTCCCTTCCTGATTGGGTACTTGAGTTTTCCTGATCTTTTTGCTACCCCAGATAATGCAAATATTTTACATTTTTTTACTTGTATGCAAGAATAATTATAGGATAAACACCCAGATGAGGGATTTCCAGGTGAAAAGGTAAATGCATTTGTAATTTTCATAGATATTTCCAAATTGGTCCCCACTTAGGTTGTATCATTTTTTGTGAAGTGTATATTCCACCACACAATAGCTAATGGTCTTCCCTAATTCAATGTTGTCAATCACATTGGTGAACAGATATTTTAATGCAGTTTTTGTCTGCGAGATTTTTTCCCTATGGTGAAGCACCGTTTGCATTTCTTTTTCTCTCAACCGTCTGTTCTTTGCCACTTTCGTTGTGCTGCTGGATTATTTCCTTACTGATTTCTAGGAGTTCATCATCTACTGGGGAGATCAGCCCTTAGGATGAGGATTGCAGATGTTCTTTCCATATTGTCATTTCTTTTCTGATTCTGTGTATATTTTTCCGTGAAAGTGTGTCATCATTATGTAATGAAGTCTGTCTTTTTTTTTTCCTTCTAGATTTTAAGTTATAGTTTGAAAGGCAATAAAAGGAAGCACCATCGAGTGAAATAAGATTTAGGCCACTCAACTGGAGGTTACATTTCAAGGTCATCTTGTGCAGGAAAATAAAACATCGACAGCATCTTAAATGTGTCTGCCCCTCAGGGAAAAGAGGGGAAGGCGGTGACCGTGATTACATTTGAGTGTTCCTGTGACTTTATATATGCAGCTCTCCACATCCACTTCCCCAGCTCCCTTTTCCTAACCCTGATGTCTGAAGTCCACGAGCAGAGAGGCGGGCTGACAACACACCAGTCCCTCCACACCAGCAGCCCCTTGGAAATACTCTGAGCTCTCAGCTGTCATTTTGTCTCTATCTAGGGAGACCTACCCCTGAGTAGCTCATGTCAGTTCCCCTCCAGACCACCCTAGAGGTCCAGAGTTGGCCAAAGGGACGGTCTGAGTATTGAAGGATCCCATTCCCAGATGAAAGTTGTGGCCTCTGAGTGACACAGTCTCAGGGGCAGGCCCTGGATAGAAAGGGGGCTGCTTCTTCTTGGGAGGGTGTCTCCCCACAATGAGTGATGAGTTTACAGAGGGGCGGATACCAGGGAAAACTAGCCCTTGTGCCAACTGGCCTCGCAAAGACACACAGCTCTGGGGAGCCAAGAGTGTCCTGAAGAAAGGGCATGGGGGTGAGGAGGGCGCCCCCACTCCCGGCCTCATCTGTACCCTGCCACCACCTCACAACATGGGGAGTGATGTCACCGACCTGCCCTCCAATGCCCTGGAAGGAGCACCTGCTCGGGTGGTTTCTTCCAGACTCTGACGGGCAGAACCATGGGAGGGGTCGTTTTTTGTACAAAGCTGTAACATTGTGAGGACAGGGAGCCACGGTGATTCAACTCTATGAGAAAGCTTTACAAAAACCTTTCTGCCTGTCCCGAACCCCAGTTTCTCCACTCTTCTGAGTCATGGGCCCAAGGGTGGTGTGAGTCAGAATGCCTCCATCCCACCCCTATTCACCTGTCAAGCCAAGACCATGGATAAGGACAGGCTTAGATCAGGACTGAAGCTTGCAGACAGAGAGCCCAGGTGTAAGAAGAAGGCCTCAGTGGCCCCTCAGGTGAAGGACTCTGGGAAACTCCTTCATCCTAAGCCCCACAGAACTCATGGCAAGGTCAGTGGGAAGGTGCATGGAAGGTGACCCATCCTATAGAGGAAGAAGCCAGAAATATCCCGGCCCTCCATGGACCTGGTCACTGTCTCCAGGACCCTGCCCTCTTCTCTCTCGACCCATGTCCTTTTGATGGACCCTCAGAAAGAATTGAGAAAGTAGTGTGGGGCCCACTGGATAGATGCTGGCCATGCTCTGTGGCCCCAAGAGTTATTCTTCTGTGCAATATCTATAAAGCACAGGAGGGATTTCTTATACCAGAGTCCTCCAGAGACCAACCAGGGCCCCCTCTTCTTTCCATGCCTCAAATTTGTTTGCTTCCTTGCTCCATGTCACTGTGTGAATACTGAACTTTTCTTTGGAGAAGGCACCAGGCTCACAGTAATAGGTAAGACATACGCTGGGTCTTTCCAGGCCCCTTGTAGGTGAAAGTAGGTCCAAAGCATCCGTTTTTAGAGTGACCGTATGCTGATGTGTATGATTTTACCTTCGGCCCAGGGACCAAGCTGACAGTTGTCGGTAAGGTGGGGGGGTCTCCAGGGAGGGTGTGATGGGGAGGATTCTATCCTGGGAGATGGGGGAGGGAAGGGATTGCCCAGGTCTTGGATCCTGGTTAAGGAGATGTCATCTCCTTTTCTGGGAACCAGTACATGGGAGGGTCCCGGTCAGGGCAAATCCACCCAGCCACTGGGGGGTCCTCTGTAAACTCAGAGCTGAGCCTCAGTGGTTAAGGCAGAGGAGGAAAAGGAGATGGTACTGCCCCTCTGAGTAGTTCTCTGACAGAGGGAAGCCTAGAGAAAGCCCAGAGGGCAATTAATGAGCATCGACACAGGTCTGTCTTCCTCACGGACTGGGACTCTCTGTAGGGGCTTCCTATCTTTCCTTGCTCTGGATTTCATAGGAAGCCACACTGTGTGGCTCCTTGTTTCCAACTGTCCAGGGATCTGGGCAAGCTCTGGAAGGGAGTGGGGAAAATATGAAGCAGGGCTGGTGGCTCTGGGAGGTAAGAGTTCCACGAATGCACCAATCTGTCCCCAAGTCCCAGCTGAAGACGGGGAGGTTTTGAAGTGGATCTGGGGGGCTGTGCTTTTGAAACACCCTCCATTTTGGGGAGGGGAGCCGGCTCACTGTTGTAGGTAAGTGCATCGGGGCAGAGGGCTGGGAACCCACAAGGAGGGGCAGGGGTCCACGTGTAGCCTCCATCTTGGAGGCTTAGATTAAAGCACATTTCTATCAGAAAGCTCTGAATTCTTGTCTTGATGCAGACAGGCGGGGACAGCCTCCATCTCCGGTAATTTCATGGACAGGCTATGCTAAGTCCGTGTTCCCCTACTGGGAGGCAGGTAGTCTCCCTTTGGGGTCTCCTTGTCCATCTCCTGTCTCCTCAGAGGGCACCCCATTATGGCCATGTAGATGGGAAGCCTCTGGCCTCAGAGCTGCCTTAGTCCTGATGTTTTCTGCCCCGGCTCAGCAAGGAGAGGGACACGGGAGAAAGGGCTGGGGGTCACACGGCTGAATCGGTCCTCTGACCGGGGCATTTCACACTGCACACTAGTCCCCTCTCCACACCTCCTGGTGCCAAAATTCTGCTAAGGAAAGGGAGAGGAGAGCGGGCAGGTGCCCCTGGGAAGGCAGGAAAGGGAGAGGAGAGCGGGCAGGTGCCCCTGGGAAGGCAGGAAAGGGAGAGGAGAGCAGGCAGGTGCCCCTGGGAAGGCAGGAACTAGATGCAGCCAAGGGCAGTTTTTCCACCAGCCTGCAGTGTTGTGTGACAATGAAAAACTGTATTTCGCAAGTGGAACCAAGCTCTCTGTCTTGGGTAAGTACGAGGCTGCTCTGGGGGTAGTGCGTTGGAAGAGTGCAGTCCCAGGAGGACGCCTGAGACACAGCAGGGAAAAGGCTCAGAGAGTGTGGGTGAGCAGAGGAGGTGCTGAGCCCCTAGAAATTCGGGTGGAAGCTGGCTTCTGGAAGCAAAGGCCCCAGAGAGCAATCCTGGGGTTTGTCACTCTCTCCCTGTGCTGTGGAGCAACCGGGCACAGCACTTTGGAGATGGCACTCAACTCTCTGTCCTAGGTAAGGAGCAGGACTGGGGTGTGGGGCCATTGTCCCTTGGACACAGGGTCCCCGTCTCTCCTCCCAGCCTTGGTTGTCGGTTGGGCGGGGGGGAATCAAGTCAACTATCTTAGCCCTGGGGAGCTTCCAAGGAGCTGTGGCTGCCATTCCTCTTGGTGTGGATTGGTGGGTCCCTCTATTTCTTCTCCCTGAGACTTCAGTCCTTAATGTTTCCTCCTTACTCTTTCCTTGGTTCAGCCTTCCTTCTTATGTGTGTGTCTGTGCCCCTTCTAAGCCTGCTCCTCTTTCCCCATAGTATGCTTGGACCTTTCTCCTAATGGGACTCCTCTGGTCCAGAGCCATGCATCCAGGAAGAGAGGGTGGTAGTGCCCAGTCCCTGGGAGTGAGGACTTGCCCTCTGGCAGGAGCTTGCCATGGGTTTTACCACGGCTGCCTGCAGCTGTGTTCCAATAACTCGCCCCTCTACTTTGGGATGGGCACCAGGCTCACCGTGACAGGTATGGGGCTGCACTCTTGGCTGGGGGTGCCTATGCATGACCAATCAGTCCAGGAGGAGGGATGGGGGTGTAAGGATAGGGCTCAGAGCCGCCCCCTCCCTCCCAGAGCTTCTCGTGCTTATTGCGGACCCACGGGTGTAGGGCTCCAGCTTATTCTTTGGCTTTGTATGTTCTTGCTCTGCTTCTCATTGTTCTCTGGGACTCCTCTCATCTCTCCTATTTTAGGAGTCTGTTGTTTTACTCTCCCCCCCCTTTTTTTTTAATTCAGATCTTCTCCATTTTCCCTCCTATTCTATCTCCAAGCCTTCACCATTGACTCCATTTTGGTGAGTTGGTCTGTCTTCTATGTTAAAGTCCTTCTAATATCTACCACCCACTCAGAACTCTGTGCTTGCCTTCGTGGTCCTCCTTCTCTGTCTCAACTAGCCTCCAAAGATCCATCTGTGTCTTCCTGAAGTGATCTAGGGCTCAGGAGGCAGTGGGGGGACAGAATGGTGAGACTGGGCTGGTTTGAGGGGTGTTTCATAGCCCTGAGGGCAGAAATTCATGTCACAGTATCATGAGAGCTGCAATGGGTTTCTGAGGGACACAGTGCTTGGCAGGATCAGAGGAGACACAACTGGAAACTTAAGCTATCTTCGTAACAGATAAGGTATAAAGAAGAGAAAATAGGCAGGAGGCCCCATTTTCTCAAACCTCAGGATCTATGCTGGGCTGGTAAGGTAAGGTGCCCATCACGAAACACTAACACACCATTAGCGTGCTCGGGGAGGAAGCAGACAGGCGGAGGATCGGGCATGGAAGGATGGGTCTGTGCTGGGCATAGAGACAAGGCCAGAGGAATGGGACACTTGGTCCTACCAGATTGGTTGGCTGGAACAGACTTTATCCTGCAGATGGGGGCTCATGCCAGCGAGTGTGATAACAGAAAGTACAAATTACTGGGGTTCGAAATGCCCAGAGCTCTGGGGCTCATGGGACAAGGCTGGGGGTGCTCGAGCAATTAGAAAGTGGAAATCTCAGCATCTCTGGGATGTATAAAATGGGGATAATTGTGCCAGCCCCTTGGGGTGTTAAATTGTTAGGGGCTAACTTATATGGAAATCTTTGTAAAAGGCTCGGCTTATCGGGGCCATCCTTTTCGTTCCTGTTGTTTATCATCACTGTGTCCCAGACTTTGGCCTTTTTCCCAAACTGTCTCTCAGTTTTCCCATTAGAAACACGTCCCAGTGTGGCTAAAGTGGAGACATCTGGGTTTCCCACAGTTCTGCTCCAAAAAGCCCTTCCTCTGGTCAATACAGACCCAAACAGAGGGCACAGTCCATTCCGGTAAAAAGATGGGAAGGTGAGAGATGGATGTGCTTTCTCTCAGCCCTCTGTGTCTTCCCATGAGGACTTGCCTTCCAACAACTCCAGAAATTCTCTCCTATGTGTCAGGCATGAAAAATGGCCTAAGACTTTGCAACATGAGCACTCTGACGACATGGTCCTTGGACTTTGGAATCCGTTCATACCCAGCAAGTTCGGCCGTGAGCTAGGATTTCCAAAGTTGGCAGGGAGCCTTGCTGGGCGCTGGAAGGGAAAAAGCGTTCAGCCCATGAGCAGTATCTTTCATGGGATTACAGCCACCCTGGGCAAGCTACCACACACCCGTGTGCCCCAGTGTAAATGGAATAAATGTGAAACATCTGATAACGTAATAGCCAGAGGCTTCTTGGCTCCTCAAAGCAGGTTACGTGTTTAACACCCACCCACCCACCCACCCACACACACACACACACACACACACACGAAAGAAAAGGGGGAAAAGTGAGTTGGAAAAAGCATTTAGAAAAAAGTATAGTCAGATGCAATGGGACAGTGTTTCCTCCGGGCAACAAAGCCTAATTCTCACGTGTGCTATCACCCAAACAGATACTCATACACTTTGTACAAAAGGAAACTGGTAATTAGGAAAAGTTGATTGGGTTCCTGGGATCATGTTGCTGGTGAGAATGCTCAGCCTCAAATTCCAGGCTCACTCAACTCTACCATAGCTGCTTCTAAGTCTGAAAGAATAGTCGCTCACTGAAGAGGGCTTTGAATGGGGAAGAAAAACAGACTCTTTTGGTAGATACGGAACAGGGCCTTGAGAAAGAGGCTCTGCCAAGAAAGCCAAAGAAACCAGGACACACTGCCGCCTTAGGGGATGGAAGAGATAGTCGGCAGTATGCATCCATGGGGTAACCGAGAGAAGTGGCAAAGCTGAGGGAGAATAGAACAGGACAGTGACCCCCAAATACACAGGATCTACTACTACATAATTCTGCTTAGGAGGACTCCATTTCCAGCTTTATCTCTGTCTCTCTCTGTCTTTCTTTATTTCTGTCTCTGCCTCTCTCTCTCTCACACACACACACACAGACACACACACACACCAAACCCAGACAGCTCTCAGACCAGTCCTGGTCCCAACGTCTCTTCCCTTGCAGAGAACCTGGAAAAGGTCAAACCTCCCACGGTCACAGTGTTTGAACCATCAGAAGCAGAGATCTCCCGCACCCAGAAGGCCACACTCGTGTGCCTGGCCACGGGCTTCTACCCCGACCACGTGGAGCTGAGCTGGTGGGTGAACGGCAAGGAGGTCCAGAATGGGGTCAGCACAGACCCGCAGCCCTACAAGGAGCGGCCCAACGAGAATGACTCCAGCTACTGTCTGAGCAGCCGGCTGAGGGTGTCCTCTGCCTTCTGGCACAACCCTCGCAACTACTTCCGCTGCCAAGTCCAGTTCCACGGGCTCGGGGACGATGATGAGTGGGACAACGCCAGCCGGGCCAAACCCATCACCCAGAACGTCAGTGACGAGATCCAGGGCAGAGCAGGTGAGCGGGGCCTGGGGGGCTGGGCGGGGAGTGAGTGAGAGCACAGAAAGGGGGGATCCAGGCAGAAGACCAGGCGGACACAGGACAGGGAGGGAAGACTAAAGCCCAGCACGAGGGTGAACGGGCACCTCGGGGCTAATTCCTCCCCAGATCCTCGGCCCAGCAGAGCCTTGCAGCTGGGGTCCCCTCACTGTCTGAGCCTGTATGGCTCAGCGCCGAGGGGGGCGCCCCCAGCCCTCTGTGCCACCCCGTTCCATGGGGTTCCGGGACGGTGCAGCTCCGCGGGCACAGCACCAGAAAGACCGTCTAGGCGTCTGCGAGAAGCCTGGTCTGAGCCTGGGGGTCCGTGCTAACCCGGAGGCTGACCTCGTGTGTTTGTGTGTGTGTCTGGTTGGTTCTTAACCGAACCACAGCTGACAATAGTGTTGCCTTAGCGTCAGGTGTGCCAACTCGGCAGCTTTCCGTCTGCTTTAGGAGACGGGGTCTCTCATCCATTCCCTCCCCCTTCTCTCTTTCAGACTGTGGCTTCACTTCGGGTACGTGACCCTCTCCGCTGCTTGGTCTCCGTCTCCCATGGTTTTGTCCTGGAAGGCGAGCATGGAGAACCATGGGCCCCGGGGTGGGGGGTGGAGAGTGGAGAGGCCAGAGACACCTGCTCACAGGTCCCTGTGCGCTCTCCCTTCCCGCCCGCAGTGTCCTATCAGCAGGGCATCCTGTCTGCCACCATCCTCTATGAGATCCTGCTGGGGAAGGCCACCCTGTATGCCGTGCTGGTCAGCGCCCTGGTGCTGATGGCCAAGGTAAGGAGGCGGGCAGGACGGGGCTCTGGAGGGGACACTTAAAACATAACAACTCAGAGCTGGGAGTAGCAAGAGACCTAGCTAGGGCCAGCAGTGGGCAGTAGAAGAAGATGGAGTTCCACCCACATGCCTCAGAAGACACACTGTACCTCTGGGATCACAGTGGGAGAGCCAGGCAGAGAAGAAGCTGGGGTCCCCTGAAAACCCAATGGACATTGTAAAGAGAACTACCATTCATCTTGTCAGCGGACCATCCTACTTCCTCTCCATTCCCATCACTCCTGACTCCTGCTAACTCCTGAAACCTTCTCTTCTTCAGGTCAAGAGAAAGGGTTCCTGAAACTAGCTCAGAGGCAGAGCCAGGACTTTCCAGCTTCTATTGCCCCAGTATGGATTCTCCTTTCTCCACTTCCAGCCAGTGCTTCTCAAGAGCTGTTTTCATCTCTCTGCTCACCCCAATAGCTACCCCCTATGTTCGTGCACACCTGGACGCTCATGACCCAAATCTCCCTAACCCAGGGGGGACCCTAGCCTGACTAAATTGACTGAATCAATAAAAATGGCCTGTTCTGGCTTGACTCTGCCTTGTGATGTCTGGATATCTCTTCTGCCCATGGCTGACCTCCCATGTGACTCCAGTCAGGATAGAAACAAAAGATATTCAAGGAAAGAGCAGGTCCCTCTGGTACCAGGGCTGAGGGACCCAGCCTGGGGTGACCCCGCTCCTCTCTGTCAGGGGAAGTTTAGTAGATGCAAACGGGGGTGCTGGGATTGAAGAGGCTTACTCAGGAATAGCCCAGAAAAAATGGTGACATTTCCTATAAGAACTTTCTGTCCTACCTGGACGAAGGTGCTCTGAGGAAGAGTCCACCTACACAGGTGTGTCTCCCGCCAACTGGTCATGTACCCGTGGCTGGGTGGCTCAGTCAGTTAAGCGTCTACCTTCGGCTCAGGTCATGATCCCAGAATCCTGGGATCAAGCCCCACATTGGGCTCCCTGCTCAGCGGGGAGCCTGCTTCTCCCTCTGACCCTCCCCCCTCTCATGCTCTCCCTCTCTCTGTAATAAATAAAATCTTAAAAAAAAAAAAGAAGCAGCTTGCTTTCATACCTATCACCCCATTCATTTCAGCTGTCTCCCTGAGTACACTCCCGTTTTCACTTGTCACCAAGCAGGCTTCCCGGCCGAGAAGAGAAGGCGCTGACTTGGAGATGGATTCTCAAGTAGCACATGTGTCTTCCAGTTTAAGTCACAGATCTGTTTATAAGTTTCTCTCTAGTGAATTACATGGGTGTGAACATGTGCCCTGATCACTCCTGGAAGGATAGAAAATAAAGGTCACCAAAACCAAGAATCAGCCCTATTGCTATTTCTAGAAATCCTCTAAGAGCATTTCAGTTGTCTCATTGTCACCGTGGTGATGCGGGGCAGTCCTGAGGATGGCTTCTAGGCAGTGGTCCTCTGTTTCCTCGCTCCATGCATACCCCGCTCCTCTTACCCTGCATCCCAGAGCCACCTGCTCTCAGACTATTCTGCACTCCATCACCTGGAGGCACATAGCACTCCAACTCCCATTTATTCTTGAAGATTCAGCCCCAACATCTTCCCCAGCAAGAAGCCTTCTCAGGCGCTTCCTTGTCTGAACTAGCCATCTACTCTCTCACTCACGGGACTGTAACACATGACCTTCTCTCTCCATTGCAATGCACTTCTACAGCATACACACGTGTATGTATATATATATTTACATACATGCGTGCGTGCACTAACCCACTCATCGAGCACACATCATTGCGATGTTCTGCTGGTCACCTTCAAGAAAATAAAGAGAGCCGTGTCACAGTCCCCAGGGAGCCTACCTGTTCACGAGGGGGTCATTCATGAATAGAAACAGTGGAATTACAAAGTGATGCTTTCCAATAGCAATGTGAGCTGTCTACTAAGATGCTGTCAGAGGCTAGCACTCAGTTTCCACCTGGGATCATCAGGGAAGAGTCTGAGAAGGTGGCAAACTCTTCAAAGAAAGAACTGGTCTAATTACCCCCGTGAGGCGGTGGTTGTGACAGTCAGAGACATGAACCAGAGCCGAAACAAAGAGGTCCGGTACTCGTGGGTGCTTAGCCGGGGACGAGGTTCTGAGATAGGAGGGATGAGACATTAGGCAGGCTGGTGCGTGCTCCTCAGAGGGTGGACTCATGCCACCAGCATGAGGCCTGGCACATAGGGGATGTTCATGATGTGTGTGGGATACATGAAGGATAAGGAGCTTGGACTCTGTTCAGGGAGCAGTGGGGAATTATAGAGGTTGCTTGCCCCCATGCCCCCTGCTATCACCTGCTCTATGGAATCCACCCTTCAATCCTCCCATCCCACCTCACTATAAATGCCTGTCTGTGCAGGTGGGCACAGACAGTCCCAGAGGGGAGACCTGGTGACATAGAATGTTCTGCCATGGGGCCTCTCTCCCTGCCCCCACCCCATGAGCACCATGACCTTCCCCAGGCCCTCCCCACTTTAAATGTACTCTGAGTTTGCTCCCAGCCCCAGTCAATCAAACCTCTGTCACCTGCACTTCCTGCCTCTGCCCAGTGGTTGGGGGAGGGTACCAGAGGGAAAGAAACATTTTGTATCCTGCTGTAACATTGTGGGAACTGGGGGGACCACCATGATTCAGATAGAGGGGGTGCTTTTACAAAAAGCCCTGCCTCAGAAAATATCTCCATCCAGCTCAGGAAACACAGCTCCTGGATGGGGAGTGGCTGGGAGGTGTCTCTGGAGCTGGTCCCTGGGTCCCAGACAGCTTCCCAGGAATGCGAAGGGCCAATGCATCAAAATGGGATCATCATGACTATTTTTGCCGTGTTTTTAAAAAAAAGGGGGGGGTCATCATCCAGCACTTTTCACAAAAACTTGTCCTTGACAAAAGTACTTACACATGCGTTATTTATTAAGAACTCACAATAACACTGTGCAAAACATATTACCCCATTTTTCAGATGAAGGAAGTAAGGCCAGAGAGGTTGCAGGTCCTGTAAGTAGTAAGAGACAGGGTCTAGCCTGGAACATCCCCCAACTCCAGCCCAAACCCCCATCACCAATCCCTGTTCATTTTCCGCTTCCACTTGTCCCCAAGCCAAGTTGATTCTCATCTGCAAATTGGAGATGATCTCCCCTGGCATCTAGATTACTATGTCCAGCTAGCTCTGGAGGTGGGACAAGAGAAGCCCAGGAAGGAGGAGAGTGCACCCCCAGCTTGTGCCAAGGGAAGCGGGAAGGAGGAGAAATTCTTAGCAGCCCCTGCTCACTGTGCTAATACAGGGAGCAGCACTTTGGGCCAGGGACCCGGCTCACCGTACTAGGTAAGAAAGCCGCTCCCGGTGGGAAGGAGGGTGGGTTGCCCAGCTTGGACCATACCCAGGACCCTGGCCCTTAAGGAGTGGGTGTTGGCCCCTCCTGGGCCCCTAGTCGGGACGGCGGGTTTGTGCCTGGGTCCCCAGAGCTGTGCAAACACGGGACAGCTGGACTTTGGGGCCGGTTCCAAGCTGACGGTGCTGGGTAAGTAGGTTAGCTGGGGCGCGAGCGCTCCGCGGGGTGGGATGGAGACAGGTGGGCAGCTGCCGGCTTCTGGAGCTGTGCTAGTAGAGGTGGCGCTCGGCGCCTGGTGCGGGACTCCCGGTCCTGGGGGCGGGGTGGCGAGGGAGCGGGTTGGCGGGAGAGGGCAGCGCCGGATTTTTGTGCTGGGGCTCCGGGCTGTGAGTACAGACCCTCAGTATTTCGGCAGGGGCACCCGGCTGACCGTGCTAGGTAAGCGGGGGTGCCCGGGGGCGCCGGGGAGCGCGGTGGGGCCAGGGGATGGCGGGCCTGTTTTTGTGCCGCCCCGGGGGGCTGTGAGCCAAAATACCCAGTACTTCGGCGCGGGGACGCGGCTGTCGGTGTTGGGTGAGCGCGGCGCGCGGCGCGGCCGGGTTCTTGGCGGGGGGCCCGGGGCCGTGCTTTACAGCCTCCGCCCCGACCTTCGGGGCGGGCAGCCGGCTGACCGTCGTGGGTGAGTGGCCGCGGGACCCGCCGCGAGTGCCGCGGGTCGGCAGGGAAGGCGGCGGCCCCAGGGCTCTTCCCGGCCCGGCCCCTGGTGGGCTCCGCGCGCTGGGGCCGGGCTGCGAGCGCGAGCGGGAAGCGGCTGGGGCGCTGCGGGGTTTGCGTGTGGGGCCGGGCCTCTGTGCTCCTATGAGCAGTACTTCGGCGCCGGCACCAGGCTCACGGTCATCGGTGAGATTTGGGCGTCTCCCCCCGCGTCCCCGCCGCAGCCCCTCGGAGCCGGGAGAAGGCGCGCGTGGGCCAGGGCTGGGGCGCGCGGTCGGCTGTCGGTCCGGGGGTCAGCCCTGCGCGGGGGCGGGGACGGGGTCCTCGCCGGCCGGGCACGAGGGCGGAGGGCCAGGGGGCTGTGGGGCTCTTTTCCTGCTCCTGAGCTATTTAGGGGCAGGGTGAGTGGGGCGCGAGAGCATTGATGAGGACGCAGAGCCGCTGGATTGGGGGACCGGACTGAGAAGGGGAAACCGGGGCTGCGGGGAGGATAGGGGGCGTGTAGCTGCTGTAGAGAGCGGGGACAGAGCCCGAGGGGCAGGAAAAAATCAAGGACAAGCATGGGACTGGCGGGCACCCAGCCGGGCGGGCTCCTGGGGGAGGTAGATGGAGGGGAGGCCGCTGAACAGAGGAGAAAAGGAATGAGAAGCAGGAGAGGAATAGAGAGGCCAGATCAACGTGAGTCAGTGAAGGAAAGAGTCAGAACAAGCAGGGTTTGCTGATGTACTGTTTAGCATTTAAAATCATATTTAAAATCCCTGCCTTGCTCTCCTAAGCCAGAGAGCCCCCTGAGGTGTGTCTACAGCACCCATTCCTGCCCGTGGGCTGGACTGCACCCTCAGCCGCTGGGATGCATTCGCTCCCGCCCCCCCCCCCCCACCCCGCCCATGTCCCTCTGCCACCCAGCCCGAAATCTCGGACCTCACACGAAGTATTCCAGCGTCAACAGCCCAGGTGGTGGAGGAGGTTCAGCTGTTGCAAACGTACATTAAAATGCAGATATTTTCTTTGTGAGGTGAGGAAAATTTCCAGGAGAATCCTAAGCTCCTAGATCTGGAAAGGAACCTCAAACATCACCTGGTGAGGAGAATGTTGAGGTCAGAGAGGGGAAGAAACTCATGATACTGGTACATTAACCTGGATTATTTGATAACAATAAGCCCCATTCGTCGTTAGACTGTCATTAAGCTGGAGCCAATGGGGCTCAGCTAAACTCTGTCCAGGGGAAATGCCAGATTCCTCTGATCAGCAGGGGTGGGCATAAGACCAGACTTTAGAGCCAGATAAACCTGGGCCCCAGTCGCTGGATCGCTGATGATCAGATGACCTTGGGCAAATGAATCTGTGTGAAGTTCGGTCCCCTCTACGGTACAAGGTCATCAGCAATACCTACCACTTAATCATTGCTGTGAGGGTGACTAACAGGAGACCCTACATGTAGAGTATGCAGGGAAGGTGGATTGTTATAATTCGGCCCTTCTCTTCTGCACCCTTCCTCTTGGTGGTCACTGGGGAGTGAGGGGAGAGGGTGAGCCCAGTGCCCAAGGAGGGACAGGATTTGGCATGTAGATCATGGAGGGGAGGGCTGGGTGGGCGTGAGTGGTGGATCGGGAACAGGAAAGATAAACTTCACAATTCTGCCTGAGGCCCATCCAACCCACAAACAGAGCATATACAAACAGAAGCTCACTAGTACATACACTTACACCCACATAGGCAAGCTCACCCACACCCCACAGGGACGCACAAACATGGAAGGATAAACTGACCCTGCCCTCACGCGGAGCTGTGTAGACAGGGGCTTCAGAGGGTCATGGCGTCCTGTTTGTCCTGCCCGTTGCATCCGTAAACATTGTGGGAAGCATCACGCATGATTCAAAGGACATCATTAATTTTGCAGGAAGGACTGAGTGGGGGCCAGAGGAGTACATTCAGTAGTGCCCCAGGAGAGCTGGTCCAATTTCAGAGCCAGGGTCTTTGAGACAAGAGTGACGACACCAGGCTGAGCAGAGAGATCGATGGAGCTGGGCAGCACAGATGTGAGGATGTTACCACCTCTGGTAAAGTAAAGACCTAGAGACATCGTACGGGTTAGCAAGTAGGAGTTGCAGGGAGGGGACGCTGACAGGATGGGAAGCCCAACCAGCTCAAAATGAAAATGCCAGGCTCTTGTTAAAAATTATTTAGAATTTCAAGATGGTGACAACAGCCCTTAAGGGTGGGGCCTTTGTAAGCACAGGGTCCTGTACACGGGTCCTACACTCATGAAGCTGGCCCCGGAAGTTAGGTCCCATCCAGAGAAATGTGAAGGACATTTTCTCCATCTTCCAGGCTCAACTAGAATCTCATAATCTCATAAGGAGATTTTTCATTTTAACAGAATTGCTAAGAAATGAACAATAAAAAAATCAGTGGAAAGCAAAGGAGAAGGATAAAATGAATGGAGAGCAGACTCAGAAGAAGGGAGCCAGCCAGAAGAGAGGGTGGTCTGGGCCTTCACCCAAGACTCTGCAGAGGAGAGGCTTTGGACAAAAACTGTATCAAAGCAGCTGCTAGCAAGAAGTTGCTCTGATGATCTCAGATACTTATTTAGGAAGCTGACTGGTAGAAAAAAGGTATAACATTTGGAAGCAAAGGCGCAAAGAAAGTTGACGAATCCCTGAACTTGACCTAAGGAGAGATTGCTCTCTGAGCTGAGGAACCTCAGGGGGAACCTCAAAGCGGAGGAATGGCAAGGGAGGACCTCATAAACCACAAAGAAAGTCAGAAAATCTCACATTCTCATGAGCACACCATAAAACAAAAGGGTACCCTCGCCTGAGTGCACAACAATATGCCATTTGTAGATTGTCATCTGAAGAGAATCCCCAGCCCTCAAATGACCCCCTTTGCCCAATTCCCCTTTACTCCTCAGCCTCTTCGATTTCGAAGCAATTCACCGGCTGAGGACAGAGGCTGTCTGAATGTTCATGTTACTTAACCTCCATGGCCAAATGAAGACACTGTCCCAAAGGCACACTGGTGGGCAAAGTCAGTTTTGGATTTGGATCCTATTATTCTGATTCCAATCCTGTGCTCACCCCTTGAATAACTACTACATAATATGGTGAAATGTAGACACGTAAGCCTTTTACTGATGGAAAAGAAGTCAAATAACGTCAATGAGGGGACATTACTCAGAATGTCTACAGGGTGACTGCAAAGGACAGGCAGGGCAGATGAACAATTACAGAGGGATGGGGACAGTGATGCCCAAACACACAGGACCTACTACTACATAATTCTGCTTTAAGATAGCTCCATTTCCAGCTTTATCTCTGTCTCTCTCTGTCTTTCTTTATTTCTGTCTCTGCCCCTCTCTCTCTCTCTCTCTCTCTCTCACACAGACACACACACACACCAAACCCGACAGCTCTCAGACCAGTCCTGGTCCCAACGTCTCTTCCCTTGCAGAGAACCTGGAAAAGGTCAAACCTCCCACGGTCACAGTGTTTGAACCATCAGAAGCAGAGATCTCCCGCACCCAGAAGGCCACACTCGTGTGCCTGGCCACGGGCTTCTACCCCGACCACGTGGAGCTGAGCTGGTGGGTGAACGGCAAGGAGGTCCAGAATGGGGTCAGCACAGACCCGCAGCCCTACAAGGAGCGGCCCAACGAGAATGACTCCAGCTACTGTCTGAGCAGCCGGCTGAGGGTGTCCTCTGCCTTCTGGCACAACCCTCGCAACTACTTCCGCTGCCAAGTCCAGTTCCACGGGCTCGGGGACGATGATGAGTGGGACAACGCCAGCCGGGCCAAACCCATCACCCAGAACGTCAGTGACGAGATCCAGGGCAGAGCAGGTGAGCGGGGCCTGGGGGGCTGGGCGGGGAGTGAGTGAGAGCACAGAAAGGGGGGATCCAGGCAGAAGACCAGGCGGACACAGGACAGGGAGGGAAGACTAAAGCCCAGCACGAGGGTGAACGGGCACCTCGGGGCTAATTCCTCCCCAGATCCTCGGCCCAGCAGAGCCTTGCAGCTGGGGTCCCCTCACTGTCTGAGCCTGTATGGCTCAGCGCCAAGGGGGGCGCCCCCGGCCCTCTGTGCCACCCCGTTCCATGGGGTTCCGGGACGGTGCAGCTCCGCGGGCACAGCACCAGAAAGACCGTCTAGGCGTCTGCGAGAAGCCTGGTCTGAGCCTGGGGGTCCGTGCTAACCCGGAGGCTGACCTCGTGTGTTTGTGTGTGTGTCTGGTTGGTTCTTAACTGAACCACAGCTGACAATAGTGTTGCCTTAGCGTCAGGTGTGCCAACTCGGCAGCTTTCCGTCTGCTTTAGGAGACGGGGTCTCTCATCCATTCCCTCCCCCTTCTCTCTTTCAGACTGTGGCTTCACTTCGGGTACGTGACCCTCTCCGCTGCTTGGTCTCCGTCTCCCATGGTTTTGTCCTGGAAGGCGAGCATGGAGAACCATGGGCCCCGGGGTGGGGGGTGGAGAGTGGAGAGGCCAGAGACACCTGCTCACAGGTCCCTGTGCGCTCTCCCTTCCCGCCCGCAGTGTCCTATCAGCAGGGCATCCTGTCTGCCACCATCCTCTATGAGATCCTGCTGGGGAAGGCCACCTTGTATGCCGTGCTGGTCAGCGCCCTGGTGCTGATGGCCAAGGTAAGGAGGCGGGCAGGACGGGGCAGGCAGGCTGGAGGGAGAGGGTAGAACATCATGCATGGAACATGAGGGGATCTCAGAGCCTGACTCAGCCCTGATATATTCTATTTCTCAAGGAAAGTATAATGGGACTGCCAGACTGGGGAGAAAGTATGAGGATTGTATAGGATGCTGCATCCGAGGATGGGGAGAGTCGACCAGCTATACCCAAAATCAGGCCCAGAGTCAGGCTCTCTGAGCCCCCTCCTGCTGTTCATGGCCCCTGGGACCTTGACAATGCCCTCTCTTCCGCAGGTCAAGAGAAAGGGTTCCTGAGACCAGCTCTGAAAGTGCATCCTGAGTTGCTCATCATCCTCACCCCAGATTCTCCTTGACGTGCTTCCAGTCTGCATTTCTAAAAGTTATTCTCTCTCCACCTCTTATCTCTTTCCTGATGGAAATCTGTCCCTTCTCTATGCTTCCCTGCAGACTGAGCTCCTCAACCCTTAAACTGAAATAGACTAAAACAATAAAAGTGTCTTGCCGGGCCGTGTTGTGTCTCGGGGCTATCTATGAGGTTCTATCCTTTGAAGATTTAAGGAAGGGCCCACCCCTGCAGCGTATGGAGGGACTGACCCTTCTCTCTAAGCAAGGCTGCTTGCTCCTGTTCATCCTGATGGAGGATGGGCTCCATGGTCCATACCCAGGCATTCTGGGCTCCTAGAGTGTAGGGTTAGTCTGAAGGGCAAGGAGCGGGGAGCACCTGCGTAAGGATGAGCAGAAGTGAGCCCTAACCCCACCTCAGCACGGGACCCAGGACAGGGCAACCTCTGGGTTGGAATGCTTGGTCATTTCTCAATTCCGGACTCAGGTTTCATTTATTATGCATTCAGGTTTTTATCTGTGTCTGTTCTGAATGCCTCCATCTCATCTTGTTTTGAGATTTCAGCAGAAGATCTAGCTCTATTCTGCATACCTAGGTTAGAATCCTAAAGAAGGCACAGAGTTGAAACTACCGTTACGTGAAGCCCAGAGGTTTCACAGATGGGGGGCTTGCGGGGTCACACCCTGGGGTGTGTGGGGAAGGCATGGGGAAGGGGCTGAGGTGTCGCACCTGGGCAGCCCTTCCCTTGATGGGGTAGAGAGCAGGCCACCCCAAATGCAGCATGTCGAGCACATGCTGGGGCTGAGACAGCTATCTTACTGGGGTAAACTCTCCAAGCAAGTCACATTCACTGCTGTAGAACCCTGCACCGGGGGAGGGAAGGGATGCAATCAGGGGAAAGAAGACACAGACCCACAGACCGGTGAGAGAGGCCAGAGATAGGCTCGTTCAGGCAGGAAGTCAGGGGTGAGAAGGAAGTTTGACAGCCAAGAAAGGATGGGGGAGGTGGAGTCCCTTGTTGGTGGCCTGCTCTGTTCCCGACTTGGGGCTGGGCCCTGGCACCAGCGTCATCTCCGGTCATCCCCACCACGCCCCTGGAAGCAGGTGTCCTCCCTCCTCTGTGGGTGAGGAAGCCACAGTTCACAGATCAAATGACTGGTAAGCAGTGACACAGTGGCACGTTCTCTGGAAGATGGAAATTCGGGAAGTTTGTTCCAAGTAGTGGCCAGAATGGTGTGACTGTCTCCGAGGGACCATGGAGTAGCCACCCCCAACTTCCTGTGCAGGACCCACAGGAACAGACCGAAGGGTGTATTTGTTCCTTAGCAATGCAGTGACAAAGGACCACAGATTTGATGGTTTAAAGCTGTAGAAATGTATTCTCTCCCAGTGCTGGAGTCCAAAATCAAGGTGCAAGCAGGGCCGTACTCCCTTCAAAAGCTCTAGGGGAGGATCTTTTCTGCTTGGTGGTCCTTGGCTTGTGGCAGCATCCCTCCGACCGTGTGCCTGTCTCCACATCACCTTCCCACGTCCCTGTGCCTTGATTTCTCCCTTATTTTTTTTCTTATCAAGATGGGAGTTATTGGATTTAGGACACACCCTGAATTCAGAAGGATTTCATCCTGGGATCCTTGACATGTGCTTCTGCAAAGACCTTGTTTCCAAATTGGGTCACTTTTGTTCTGAGGTTCGGGGTGGGCATGAAGTCTAGGGGGACACTATCCATCCCACTGCACTGAGTGTCCAGGAACTGGACATGAGGGGTTCTCTAGACTCCCCTCCCACAGGCCAGGAAAGGACACAGCCCAGGGCGGGGGTGGCCTGGGGAACCCATCACATGCCTGTAACTTCCCATCAGTCGTAATTATTTCTAGATTTCTCAAACTGCAGCTCAGTTTTTTTCTTTTTATTTATTTTTATAATGACTAAAAAGCCCCCCAAAGGGGACAGAGTTTAGGCCCTAGACCAGCACCTGGAAGAGCCGTGCCTCCCATGCTTTAGACACATGTGGTGTCTCCTCACAAGGGTGGGATGGGAGAAGAGCAGCTGAAGGGACAAGTAAGCTCCCCAGAGAGAAGAGGGCGTTGTGTGGACCAGAGGGGGTGGCCTGGGACAGGGCATTGGAGGACAGGTATTTGTGGGTGCAGAGCAGTGAGGGGGCTGAGAAGGAGCAGGATGGAGATGGAGGGGGAAGTGGGGAGAAGATAACCCCGCACAGGAGGGAAATGGGGTCTGCAAGCTTGGTGATCCTCACCTGGGGCGTGCTGAGCAGGGGAATTAGCAGCTGGGAGGATGTGGGGGGAGATGCCGATGGACACCTGGGGTTTGCCAATGTGAGGGACGTGAAGAATGAAGGAATGTCCTCAGGAGGATGAATGACCCCCACCCTCCCGCTCCTGGAGACATAATAGAGCTGGAGAAAGTTACAAACATCATCTAGTCCACACTGCACACCCTGTTTGACCCAAGGAGAGCCTCCTTCCCCTTATCCTTACAGCTGTTTTCTTGTCTCCCTCAGAGAGCACCCCCCCACCTCCCCAATATTTAACTCAGAGCACTAGGAAGTTAACCTCTTCTGCCTCTGCCCCTCTTTCTGGAATCCAAGTAGGTCCTTCTGGACCGATTCTGGGCATCCCATGCATCCTTCCCCAGGTGAAACTAGGCAATGACAGGTTAGATGCAAGGTGATCATATCATGTAGTGCACGAATAGGGACACTACTGAGGGTGAGAGATGGGATTCTGGGACAAAAGAAGTGAATTAGCAGGTGCCTGGGTGGCTCAGCAGGTTAAGCAGGTCATGATCCTGGGGTCCTGGGATCGAGCCCTATGTCGGGCTCCCTGCTTAGCAGGGAGTCTGCTTCTCCCTTTGTCCCTCCCCCTTGCTCATGTATGCTCTCTCTCTCTCTCAAATAAATAAATAAAATCTTAAAAAAAAATGAAGTGAATCAGGATTGTCCCGGCAAACTAGGACACATGGCCATTCCAATTAAAGGGGCTCCCAAAGAGTTTCTGGGTCCAGAGAATGGGAAGCACTGAAGCGATTCCTCATGGGCCTGGACCTGTCTGCCTATTCTAGTCTCAAGGCTCATCTAAACTTCATCCCATTGAAGACACCTGTGGGCAGAAGGTAGCCCAGGGGCAAACTCCATAAGTGAGACCAGTACAAGGCAAAGTGTGCTTATTGATTGAAGAGACTTAGAAGCCAGGCATCTCTAGGAGGATGCCTGGGGTCCCCAAGTTCTCACCATTCCCCAGGGCACAGCTGGACTCACCTTAGGAAGCACTCCAGGAGAGGAATCTCAACCCTGTGACCTTTAGAGATTTACTTAAAAATTAGGAGGGAAAGGGGAACATCCAACTGGTCAGGTCATCAGGAGAACATCTTGGTAGGGGGTGAGGTTCCTGTGGGGAAGGGCTGCTCAAGCCACTGTCACTTGCCCAGAAAAATTTTCCTATCAGCACTAGTATCTGAAAGACTCACATGCCCTCCTCCTGCGGGGCTCATGGCCAGGCTACACAGGCTGGGCAGTGGGGATGGGGGCAGAAGGTGCTGGGACCATCCAAGAGACAAACACTTTTTCTCTTGTAAGTAAGTGATTAGGGAAGAAGGAGGGAGAGAAGAGAGAAAAAAAGGATTTCAGAACAAGAGAGGGTGGAAAACGAGCAATGGATCCTGATAAATCTTAATATCTCCATTTCCCGCCCTGAGGTATTTCCCTATTTTTCCTCTTCCATAGGGACCCAGGGAAGGGGAGCCTGACTGATCTCAGCCCTCACAGTCAGTGTGATACACAACGCTAAATGTCCTGTGTAGGAGGACATTCATGAGGTCACTACTTAGGGATGGATGTGGGAACAGAAAATTGGCACTTGAAACCAAAGACATGCTCAAGCCTACATGTATTTTCATTTAGGGGTGCTAGGAGACGCTAATGGGGATCAGGAATGGCTAAAACCCCCATGTCAATTCTTAGAACCACTACTGACCTATGGATGAATTGCTCTTCTGCTCACCCATTGACCTCTTGTCAAACTTTCATGACCAAGTTCACTTTTACTCTGTCCATGAAATTACCCTGTGCCCATATAAGAAGACTTCTAGTATGGAAGGCCACCAAGCCTGGGCAACAATTTTAATTACAGTTCATTCCCATTGTTTGTGGCAGACTCCTGTAGTTACCAGAATGGTGATTTCTGGGCCGTGATACCCCATAATCTGAGATGTTATCCACCCCATCTGGGCCCCAAACACAAAGAATTTCCTGCCTCCATCCAGGGCTGGATATGTTCCCCTCCCGCCTTGGAGACTTTCTGTTCTCGAGCTATGTTTATGGATCTGAGGTCCCCGGGTTCCTTAACACACCATTCCTCTCTGCCTTCCCTTAGCATTTATTGTGACCGCACTTGGCCATATCCTGAATCATCTCCCTCCAACAGAGGACCTAGTCTCTGCTCACCACACACTCACAGTCCCGACTACATGGGGACTCTCCTCCATTTCTGCCTAGTGTCCTTATTTTTGCTGTACTTGGGGTCCTAATAGGGTTCCCTCCGTAGGGAGGATGGGGTCCCAGTGATAAATGGGTGGATCTGTACGTCAACAAGAGCCCACAGCCGTGACTATCTCCCCAAGAGCATCCTCAACCAGCTCTGAGTATCTCAGCCTGTCCTCTGTGAGTCTGAGGGGTGGTCTTCACAGGAGACTGCCCTCCGGGGCTTCCTGTGGACCTAGCGCCCTACTGCTTCCTGATCAAACACACTGACGGAAGGAAGTGCTTTTTTAAAAACAGCGACTTGAGGGTGGTCCTGGGCATGACCCTTCCTTCCCAAGTGCTAGGTCACTCCAGCAATTACAGCTGGGTCCTTTGCACCCTCATTCCCACGGTGAGACTTCGTCTTGACTGGGTCTGGGAATTACACACGCTTTCGCTGGTAGGGGTTCTTGTATCCCTCCAGTTATGCTTGACCTGTCCTGGGAACAGGGAGCTCTCCATCTGCCTGAGTAGCCGTTTCATCACCGGATGGCTCTTGTGAAGAATTCTGTCCTGTTTCCGTATCCATCAATCTCATTGTCACACCTGTCACACCCCTCATTGACCATCATGATACTCCCAGGAGAGCACTTCCTGTGTCAGCTAGCAAGCCCACCCCAGCCGAGTCTACACATCTCTGAGAGACAGAATAAAGTCAACCCTTAAAAGCTGGAGTTTGCAGAGGAGAAAAAGCCTGCAGCAGAGAGAGGAGAACATTATGACAACAAAGAATATGCACTTCCGAGCCAGAGAGACCTTGGTTGAAGCCTCAGATCTGCACTTATCAGCTTCATGACCACCTCTGAGACTCAGCTTTCCTTCCTATAAAATGGGCTGAACCACAACCTTGACTTCATAAGGTGGTTTCATCTTATTAATGCACACAACATGCAAAGCTGCTCTCACAGCCTCAATAAATATTAGCTACTATTATAAAAATTATTATTAGCCTAAAGTTTATTTTCTGGCTAAACATTTCCGGTTCTCTCTCAATGTTTTTCTCATATGACCCAGTTTTGAACACTTCCAACTCTCCACAGCCCAGCCACCCTCTTCTGAAAACATTTATGTTTGTTTTCAGCCTTCTACTTTTCTAGAAGTGTGCTGTTCAGACAGAACACAGGGCCACGTGGGTTCGCTATTGTCTACACTGGGTCTGTTAGGGCAATTTTCCACATCCTGTACCCACTCACAGAACTCACTTTTGACTCAGACCTTGGGTCTTTTTCACAGGTTCTACTATGAGTCACACACTACCCTTCCGGTGTGCAGACAGTTGCTTTTCTCTTTTTGGGGGGTTGGGGAGAAATGAGGGGAGACAGGGAGTACTTGTTTAATCTTATCACATTTCTTTAGCTGATCTCTTCAACCTGTCTAGTTTCTGAGAGTCTAATTCTGCAGATCATTGTACTGACCCCTCCGTCCTCTTGTCACTTGGGTCTGAGGGTCGCACCTTATGTATTCTTCCAGAAGCAGCTCATAAAATTCATGGCAAGATCACAGCTCAATACAGAGCCCACGTTCCTCTAAGTTTTGTCTGAGATCCAGGAGCTGCTCAAACACAGAGAATTAGCTTCTGGTCCTCCTCTGTCCACAGCTGCATGGCCCTAGACAACTCCTTTTGCTCCTTGGGGCTTCTATCACCTTATTTGTGAAGGGAGGAGATTGGGTAAAGTGATGTCTAAAGAATCTTCAACCTCTGCTCTTTAGATTCAGTGATTCAAAGTCTGCGGGCCCCAAATCACCATGAGGAAGAGAACTCGGGGAATCGAAGTTTTTCCCAGACGCACATCATTCACACAGTGAAACAGCCTCAGGGGCTGTCTCCGAGGGGGAGGGGGCTGGTGCCAACCCTGGAACCCCACAGTTAAGGCACCTGGAGCCCTGACACCTGTTCCTGGCCCTCCTCCAGGAAGGAGGCTGGGCTGGGCTGGGCCGTGAATGAGGAGAGGAAAATAGTGTTTCAAGGAGAGTGGCCCTGAATCAAAGGCAGGAAGTAAAAAGATCCAGGTTGGGGTCTTTTGGGAGACAACTGGGGGAGGTTTGGGGATGTCTAAGCGCAGGGCTGGCTGCTGAGCTCTTTATCTCTGAGCAACATCGTAACAGCCACCCACCTGCCCCTAGCTCATCTCAGGGGTCACAACAGGATGTGGTCTGACATTTAGCAGGTCCTGCATCTGGAGGCCTTTGAAAGTCCTCCCCTCCAGCCCCCCTTCTGAGCATCATGAGAACCACAATCACCACATCCTGCCCCAACCCCTTCCCTGCGGCTCTTTCTACTGAGCCTCCGGTGAGCACTGTGGCAGTGGAAAGAGAACTACAGAGGGAGAGGAAAGGCCCTCTAGAGGGGGATCTAGGCACCGCAGCTCCCCGTGCAGACCACGCCACCCCCAACACGTCTGCACCTGCTGGAGGTGACACCGAGATCAGAGGCTGCAGCCGGTGCCCTGGAGATAGTGAAGAAGGAAAACAGGTGCAAACCGCTCTGGCCCACTTGGGGTCCCTCCTGGCCTCACATCACTCCGGCAACTCCCTCCTCCCACCTGTTCCCTAAATGCGCACCCCCACCTCCCCACCTTCCCCCATTGCACCCTCCTGCTTCCTTCCATTCATCTAATGAGAGGTGCTAATGAGTCACAGGAAAGGCAGCCCCAGATAATCAACAGACTGAGCATGGGCAGTCCCTGGATATCTGAGCTGGTGTCTGTGTGCTGGACTCCCTGGGCTTCTCTAAGGCCTCATCCCCTACTGCTGAGGCGGGTGAGGTCTGTGTGATGGCTATCTTCTATCCCAGCTGGCTAAGGAGAGGAGGGAGGACATAATGCAGAGAGAACAGAAAGCCAGAGAGAATCCCCTGAAGGAGGGAGTGGGAAATGACAGGCTATGTCACAGGCCAAGCGTGCTTGGGCTACACCACACTCAACGCAAAGCATATAATCCTGGACAAAAATAGGAAGCAGCCCAATTTCAGCATCACCAGCTCTCCAACCCTGGACCTTTCCTGACTTCCTCAGCCGTTGAGAGCTCCTGGCTCACTCCCTATCAATCCCATGAGTGCCTGAGATCCAGGCAAAACAACTTGAGTTTCCTTGGCCCCCGGCATGTGGCTCTGGATCTTCCAAGTGCCAGTGGCCTAGGAATGACATGCATGGGAATTGTGATCCCGCCATGCCTCCAAAGTCAGCCAAGAATGGGGTCCTGGAAGCTCTCCTAGAAAGGAGGCTGCCTCATCTGCACCAGGCATGAGTGATATTGATGAATTCCTTGCAGGAGAAAGTATATCTGAGCAGCATCTGCCATCCTGAGCTAATTTCCTTTGTCCCCTGAAATTAAGGTGATGGTAGATTCCTGAGTCCTTAGACATAGGGAAACCGTTAGGGCCGAAGACTCGTATTCATGAATAGGGCAGATAACATGGAGGATGTTAACTTGTTTTGATGAACTTGGATGGCTTTCAAGCCTCTCCTTGACAAGCTTCCCCTTACCTATTAACGTCCTCCTGTCTTTCTGTCACTCTGTGCAATGATCAGGGTTGTTCACTCACTGCTTTTCTAGAACTTACAGTATTCACTGGGAACTCCACATTTCTATTCAAACAGATTCTCTGGCTGAGAATGTCATTTTGCTTATCTAAATGCTAGCTTCTTAAAAACCTAACCATCACTAAAACTTCTCCTTTGTGACGTTTTCCAGACCTTTTGAATATCTTACAGGAATGAAAGCCTGTCTTACCTCTCCTACCACTTGACTAGTAGTGATTACCTGGAACAGCTCTCTGTGAAGGATTCTGAGACTGCATCAAACCCCACCAGAAACCACCAGCATCTGAGTGGATACCACACAGGGTACAAGTCTCACCGGCTTGCCATCCGAGTATATCCAGCATTTTTAAATATTTACTACATGGTCTAAAATTTAATGTTTTTTTTTAAATAAGTCTTTCTTTTGGGTAAGTTGGGATCAAAATATCTTGTAAGCTAAAATAGGAAAATAGTATCTGTTGAAAATTGGACCCTGTAATGGGGCGTTAGAACACCATCTCATTTAATACACTGAATCCAGTGAGGGAAGTTTGACAGGTGAGGAAAGAGAGATGAGATAATTAGCCCAAGGTTAAAACCAACTGGTACATTTAGACTCAAAAACCAAGGTGCCTTAAAAATACAGAGACAGAAAAGATCAGGCAATGAGGAGAGAAGTCAATAGGTGAAGCACGGGACATCTGGGCCAGTAGAACTGTTTGCAGGACACTGGTATCTTTGTCAAAAACCACAGACAGGTACAGCATAAGAAGTAAGAAACGTGCCACACCAGTGTCAGATGTTAATATCAGGAAGCTGGGGGAGCAGAGGGACAAATACGAGAATGTGCTCGATTATCCATCTGCTCAATGCTGATGTGACTCTAAGCCAGTTCTAAATACTGAAGTCCATTAACTGAAGGTAATCTGGCAGCACTGTTTCAGGGAGAGATCCAACTCTGCTAATGTTCAATAATCAGCTAGCAAACAAACATTAGCTTGAAACGTTGTTTACTTTTTAAGTGTGAACCAAACTTGAGTTGCAAATGTACTGCTTGCCTTAGTAAATTAATATTTTCACACATGGGGGAGAAAAAAGCCAACCAAGTGCCTTGATTAAGCCATGCTGTGACTATGCCTAGCACCATCTTGAGTGCAACTTCGTTTTTCTTTCTGATCCCTGTGATGGCTCAGAGCGCCCAGCCCAGCATGTGCTAGCTGCTTAACACAGAAGCAGATTCTGAAGGTGCAGTAGGAGCCCTTGGGCATTCGTAAACACTATCTTGATCACCGTCTATCTGTGTCTCAGATTTTCCTCCGCAGATCGAAAGGTACAGAAAATAAACAAATGTCTGAACTGTCCTAGACGAACTGATGCCAGGAACAGAGTATTTTAAGATTCTTGTGCCCCCTCGTGGTGTACAAAGGATATTAGAAAAGAAAAGCTTAAGAATAAGGAGGACGAGGGAGGGATGAGGGACTGATGGATGAGGAAGGAAGCTGCGTTGCCAAGGGAACTGTAGCATCTCTTCCCAGCCACCCCCAGAAGCCTTTTCCTCTCCTTCATTCTCATCCAAGTAATTTCTCTTTTTTAGGGTTTTACCATTATACACGCGTGCCCTCAACTTGTTCCCTCTTTTGTATGTCTTTGGTCACCATCTGCTTTTCTGCTCCCTTTTGCTACAAGGGAAGGGATGAGACACAGTAGAATATGAATTAAAAAGCCTAAAATCCAAAACAATAATCACAATCACTAAGTGTAGTTTCTGATACTAACAAGAGCACAACTCCAGCCCACAAGAGAACAGCCTACTGAACACCCTGCCCCTTCCCCAGCACAAAGCCTCATCCAAGTTTCCCCAAGATGTCTACTCTCTGCAGAAAGATCAATAGAAGGAGACTCTCCAGGTGATGAAATTTAGCCACTGAAATCACCTGAGTTGGCATCCTCCTACTTGCCCACCTGTCTGCCACCACACCACATCCTTCTACTGGTGTTTCCCACCTCTCTCACTCCCCAGTGTGGACAGATAGGAATTCAGGCAAAGAGAGTGTGAGGCAAGGTCCAGCTCACTTTGAGGGCTGGAGTATAACAGCCCAGGACAACACATCCGTGCCCTGGGAACTTGACTATGTGTATGCAATCCACAGGTCCTATACACAAATATCTTTTTGTTCTCCCTGAGAACTTAGTAAAGTTCTTTTGGAGAATCTGGCCTGATTCCGTGGTTCTCACAGTGGCTGACAATCAAACACCCAAGTATCCTCTACCCAGCCCCAGAGTGAGGGCCCCGGGAGAGGGTGGGGTTTTTGCACAGATGTTTACCCCACCCACCTCAGTGTGAGACTCCAGGCGCAGAGGTAGAAGCCAGAGTCACTGAGGAGGAGCTTCTCAGAACTCAGGATGAACTGACCATCCTGGGGCCTGAAGGCTGTGAAGTTCTGCTGTGTCTCACGAACTATCTGGTCAACACTTAAGGAGAAGAGCAACTGTGGGGTCCCTCCCAGGAACTGCCAGTACCAATATAGATAAGGGCTTGATGTCCCCTTCACGGTGCATTTCAGGTAGAGCAGGTTGCCCACAAGCTGCACCCTGACAGGTGGCCATTGGTGGATGGTCTGAGCTCCGATACCTGAGGGAAGTGTAAAAAGCCATTTAGAGTGAAGAACCCCAATGGAGCTTGCCTTCCTTCCTGACCCAGGGGTGGCTCAAGTCCATCCATGGCTCAGGCATATGGGATCAATCCATCGGAGGGAGTAGACTGGAAGGGCTAAGAGTGCAGAAGAGCACTGGGCAAGGGGAGACCAAGAGAGCAAACTCCTTCCCAGAGGATAGAGAAAAGCAAGACTCAGCATACCAGTCACTAGGATTCAAGTCCCATATTCATTCCAGAAAATGGAAGGCATGTACTAAAGGGAGTCAATCCAACAGCTGAGACCCTGGATTCGAAGGGTTGGCATGCGTAAGGACTTGAGGGGAGGTTTGCCAGAGAGAGCAGCACCCACCTAAGAAAGTGCCCAGGAGAAGGGCAAGGAGACAGCAGGGCATAGTTCAAGCCAGCCTCAGCTCAGCTAGTATGGTTGACACCTCCTCATCTGGGCCAGAGCTGTGGCGGCAGGGCTCCTCCCTCTTGCAAATCTGCTGCCACAGAGCAGAGTGATCATTTTCCCTCAAGCTGGGGAGGAAATGAGGCTGGTCCTTTCTTAAGTGTGTGATGAATCACCGCATCCTCCTTGGGAACCAGCTTTACCCTGCACGTTATCTTTACTGAAATCCTGCTGAAGTCCTAGTACGTAAATATGTTGAATGACTCATTATTTACCTGTAAACAAGAGACGACTCTCTGGCTCCCCCAGGAGACCATTGAGAGTCATCGTAACCGAAGGAGAAAGTGACACCAGCAGGGTGATGAAAAGGGATTTCAGTCTCTGAAGCTAGAAACCAGCTATAGGACATGTCACCTGGGTAGCTGGAAAGGAGATAAAAGCAGATCAGAGCTCAAGAGATTTAGGTCTTCAGGGTATTCAAAGTAAAAAAGGCTCAGCTCTGAGCGAAGGAAGCCATTCTGACAGCCAACCAAGGGATCTGCATCCTCTTCATCCCTGGCCCACAGGATCTGAGACCTGGACAGGCAGAGTCAACTAGTGAACTGATCAAAGTTGGACTCTGTATTCCCTGTGCCTCTAATGACCTCCCTAGATCTCATTTAAGCTCCAAATGCAACATGAGGTAGAGGAAACATCTTGGGGACTTGGAATCAAACAGACCTGGGTTCAAATCAGAGCTCTACTCCTTGCTGGTTTAGGAAGCCCTGATCTTCAATTTTCTCATCTGTAAGATTAAGAGAAGGATTAGAATACCTCCAAATGGTTGAAAGATGCATGTTGCCTGATGCAGACAACTCTTACAAGTGTTGGCTGGGTTTTGGACTCGAGGGAAAGCCTATGCCTGCAGCAGGCTGGGAGATTTACAGTGGGATGGGATGAAGGGTGGGGGCTGAGGGAATGACACATGAGAAGCATTGCCAAGCCATCGATTCATAATAGTTGAGGATGAGAATTGGCTAAGCAGCTGGTAGAACCTCATTCTATTGAAATGAGACATAAGACCCGTGTCTTATGCTGGGACAGCGAACGTGTCCCAGCCAACCTCCTCTTCCCTCTTCCTTTGCCATGCCCTGTCATCTGAAGATTCACTTTCAAGACAATTATCCTCTTTGGATTGGCTGTGATGGAGTGCCTTAAGGTGAGTACCTAGGAAAGGAAGAAATAGAAGTGAGCTAACAGGGAGAAGGAGCCTGAGACAAATCAAGCATCTGTGTCCCATCACCATTTCATCAGGGTCTAGTGATGTAATATCTTTGTTATTATTCCTGAGGCCGCAGTCGCACAATTCAAAGTCAGCGTTGGGGTTCTAGCTTCTAACAGAGCGTCAGCTGCAACACTGTATTTGTGGGAGAGTATTGGGTTTTTTTAATCTTTCCACATTTAATGAATCCTTTTATAATATTTAAATAATGGTAAATCAAGTGGTAAGTGTAGCATGCATTCTGTGAACATTTAGAACATATGAAAAATTGCTATCGGCAACTAGTTGTTAGTTCTCAGTTTTTAGAAGTTCATTGAGAGGACTCAATATAATATGTATACATGTCAGGATTGGAGGGAGTGAGCCCAAAATGGACACATGCCCACAGGCACACACGCAGCCTCTTTTCTCCTTTTCTTTCCCTTTCTGTCCTTCATGTCTGCCCCTGGGATTTTTATTGAGCGAGTGAAGGGAGGGAGGCAGAGGGTGGCCCCAGATACAGGGCGAAGGGAGCGTTCTTGCTCTTGATGAGACCACGTCATCCCTCCATTTGGCTGGCAGGCTTTCACACCAGCTAAGGCTGTGTGGGTCCTGCACAGCCCATGAGAACCGACATAACTCATCCCCTGCATTGGCTCAGTGTCATCACCACGCATGGAGAGCAACGTGGTCTTCCTCCCGAGAGATGGCACAACAGACTGGAGGGCGAAGAGACATGTCAGCCAGATTGGGGGAGCCAGCTGGCTCCTGACTCTCTGATGATTGTCGCAACTCAGTAGCTTGGAGCAACTTCCATATGGCTTGTGCCTTAGAAAAATAGCTCCTCACTCTCTGTCCCCATCTGTAATATCGCTTATTCATTCAATTCATTCAAGTCATTCATATATTGAAATGTGGATGAGAATATGATTCCTCTACTCTGTTACAGCTGAGGGAGGAACCGGCCATATCTCTGGCCCAGATGAGGAGGTGTCCGCCAGACAAGCTGAACTGAAGGCTGGCTTGAACTACGCTCTGCTGTCTCCTTGCCCTTCTGGGCACTTTCTTAGGTGGGTGCCTGTCTCTCCGGCAAGCCTCCCCTCAAATCCTTTTGGTACCATGTTGGGTTTCTCTCTCCTCACTAGATTCTTAATGAATCACTACTGACAGGATAAAGCTTTATACGTGAAGAGAATGACAATAAATTTAACTCTTCTCTTTTTAATTTTAAAACTGAAATCTAACCCTAAATGATGAATTTGGAAGACACCTGCAGGGTCTATCTGTTCCTCTGTGAAAGAGCTAAAAATTACTTTGGCTACGGGAAAGGGAGGAGGGTCAGCCAAGGAGGGGTTCCTGCATTTTCCTGATCTCTCTCTTTCTCTGTGTCCTGGCCTCTATACCCTGATCAGTAAAAGAAATGAGAGACAGGTGTAGAATCAGAAGCTCAGAAGTTCTTGCAGAGGAGAGTTATGCTAATTTCCAGGGTGAGGAGAGCCAGGTCCTGGGTCCGTACATGTCACTCATACCAGACCGGTAAGGAGAAATGGCTTGTGGGGGTGCCTGGGTGGCTCAGTCATTAGGTGTCTGCCTTTGGCTCGGGTCATGATCCCAGGGTCCTGGGATCAAGCCCTGCATGGGGCTCCCTGCTCTGTGGGAAGCCTGCTTCTCCCTCTCCCACTCCCCCTGCGTGTGTTCCCTCTCTCACTCTCTCTGTCAAAGAAATAAATAAAATCTTAAAAAAAAAAAAAGAAAGAAATGGCTTGTGGTAAGCAGAGTAATGCCCCTGCCAAGTCGTCAACATCCCCAATTCCCAGAACCTGTGAGTCTGTTGGGTTACATAGCAAAGGGAAATTAGGGTTGAAGATGGAATTAAGGTTTCTAATCGGCTTTGTTTAAAATAGGGACGCTATCGGGGCGCCTGGGTGGCTCAGTTGGTTGGTCATGTTGGTCATGATCCTGGAGTCCCGGGATCAAGTCCCACATCGGGCTCCCTGCTCAGCGGGGGGTCTGCTTCTCCCTCTGACCCTCTTCCCTCTCTTGCTATCTGTCTCTCATTCTCTCTCAAATAAATAAATAAAATCTTTAAAAAAAAAATAGGGACACTATCTTGGATTACCCAGGTGTGCTCAATGTAAGCCCAAGAATCCTTAACTATGGAAGGGGAAAACAGAAGAGAGAGAAAGATGTGGTGGCAGAAACAGAGTCAGAGAGATCTGTTTCTGGTTTTGAAAGGCAGAAGGGAGTCATGAGCCAAGGAGTACGGATGACCTCTAGAAGCTACAAAAGGCAGGGAAATTATTCTCTCCTAGAACCTCCAGAAGGGAACACAGCTGGGCTGTGACCTAAATGATGTTAGCTTAGCAAAACCTGTGTCAAACTTCTGAACTATAGAACTGTAAGACAGTACATGTGTGTTGTTTTAAGCCATAAACTTTGTAGTAATTCATTATAGCAGCAATGGAGAACAAATACATGGCTCGACAATGCATCTTGACAGAGAGACCTGAAATAGTCTCTCAGGAACCCCAAGGCACTCAGGATAGATTAGGAATAGCCATGCTCTCATTCATGTGAAAAACATCAAGCCTGAAGAGAACTCCTGGTTGAAATATGAAAGACATAGAGCATCATGCATGGATCAATAGGGACTGAAGGACAGACAGACACACCTAAGAGGCAGCAGGTATAAGTGGGGACAGAGGCTGAAAAGCAGTATAAATGAGAATTCTGAAGAAAAGATAAACAATGACCAAAGACCAAGTACCCTCCCTGCCAATCCCTTGACACTTCCTAAGCTCCCCACAGAACCAGGAAGATAAGGAGAAAAGCATTGTCTGAGAAACCCCTGAATGAACCACGTGTACCCCAATGGGATGGGAACTTAAAAACAAAATGATACTCATCATAGAAAATAAAATTATTTTGCCTACCCAATATCTGAAGCGACAAATTTCATATCCAACTGACACACATGTTAAATCCAACAGTAAGTAGGGGCTATGGAAAACACACAAAAAAATAAGATGTGATACTTGCCTTCCATTAACTTATTATCCATTAAGTGAAAGGTGGGAAAGTCATTCAGATAGCAAAGGCTAAAGGAGCCTGGGGACTTCTGCTTCCCACCGTGATGAAGAAACTGGTATCCAGTTAGTCCTCTGTCTTCATTTCCTTGAGCCACTGTAACAAAGTACCGCACCCTGTGTGGCTTAAAACAACAGAAATGTATTGTCTCACAGTTCTGGAGTCTAGAAGTCCAAAAGGAAGGTGATAGCAGGGCCGTGCTCGCTCTGAAACCTAGAGGGGAATTCTTTCTCCCCTGTTCCTACGTCTGTTGAGTTGCTGGCAATGTTTGGCATGCCTCAGTTTGTAGGTACGGAACTCCAGCTCGGCCTCTGTCGTCTCCTCACGTGGCCGTCTTCCTACAAGGACACCAATCATATCGGATTAGGAGCCCAAGGGACTCCAGTATGACCTCATCCTAACCAAACTAATTACATCTGCAATGACCCTATATCCAGTGAAAAGATCTTTCAAAAACCTTGGAAAAACTTAAATAACCCACCACCAGGAGACACACACTACAAGAAATGTTAAAGATTATCTTTCAGGCAAAATTAAAAAAAAAAAAAGTCCAGAGGGAGTTGGTAAGACAGCTGTTGGGAAGAGGTGGGGGGCTACGATATAAAAGCGGGAAAAAAAAGCTTGGATGTATAGCACTGACCAGTATCATGAATATAAATCTCTCCTCCATGGCCAGACTCAAGCTATCAACAGTTGAACAACGAGGTCAGGATATTTCTGAATATATAACAGCTGGGTCTCATGAGCTGCTATAAGCCAGCTACAGAAGATTACTGATGGAATATCAGTAGTAAATATGTGATAAATATAAAAATGACACTTTTAATTTTTAAAATATTTTTTAAAATAGCTGATTTTCTACTTCCAACCAAAATGAAGTAAGGGACAAAATATATAAAACAATAGTGGTTAAGATGTTAGACATCATGCAAGGGAGGACAGGAAAAGTCAGGTGAGTTTTATAATTGCCTGAGCTGCTCCTTTAAGAGAGTTTCCAGGCTGTGGCACACCGAGGGGAAACCCAGGTAGAGACCAGTGAACCCCTTGAGCTGAGAGAGGAGAGAGCTGCCCAAAAAGAGAATTTTAGAAATCTTCAGATCTTTAGTATTTAGCAGAGTGCCGATCAGAGCACGGATGCGAGGAAACTATCTGAGGCTGAAAAAACCACCACTCAAAAGGATTAAAGAGAACAGTGACTGGATTTCACATAGGGCCAGAAATAGCGCATATTCTCACCAGCCAGACTAGAAAACCTTAAAATTCACAGAGTATTGTGTAGAGTACTCGAAGTGCTTTGCCTCAGGCAGGGAAAATAATTATCCCTAGCCTAAATGCTGGTCCGGTCCCACCTAACAAATATTTAAAGGCAGACACAAAAGGATCAGATTGTTTCCAAGGAAGCTGTGTTCTAAAATAGAGCCCAAGAATATTTATAGGAATATAAAAGTCCCAACACAAAAGTAAAATTCAGTGTGTGGCATGCCATAAAAAATTACCCGGCTTGCAAAGAAGCCGGAAAATGTAATTCATAGTGGGAAAAAAATGAATCCATCAGAACTAACCCAGAACTGACACAGATACGAGAATTATAAGACAAAGACCTTAGCATGATTATTATAAGTGTGTCCCATATGTTCAAGAGGCTAGAGGAAAGATGTTAAATATAGACATGGAAGATATTTTTTAAAACCCCCAAGTCGAATTCTTAGAGAGGAAAACTACAATGTCTGAAATGAAAAAAAAAAAAAATTACCCTGGATTAGATCAATGCTCTATCAGACACTGCAGAAAAAACTCTTTGTGAACTCAAAAGCATAGCATTAAAAACAAACCAGAATGAAATCCACAGGGAAAAGGAATTTTTGAAAAATAAACAGACCATCAGTGAGGTATAGGACAACTTCAAATGGCCTAATACACTTGTTATTGGAGCCCCACAGGAGGAGAGGGATGGAAAAAAGGGGAAAAAATTAGAAGAAATCATAACTGAAAAGTTTCCCCATTTGATAAAACTCTAAACCCTCAGATCCAAGAAGCCTGACAAAACCCAAGCACCACACATACACACACGCATACACGCACACACCCCAAAGAAGACCACAGTCACATTGCTCAAAACTATTGTTAGAGAGATCTTAAAAGCAGCCAGGGAATAAAGACATGGGTTGTACAGGGGAACAAGATTAAGGAGGCAGAAGTTTTCTTGACAAACCCAATGCAAGAGGGGAGAGAGTAGAGCAACACTTTCAGGGGAATAGAAAAACGGCGTCAATCTGTGATTCTATACCAAGTGAAAAGCTTTATAGAATCTTTCTTAAACATGTTTGTTCTTTTGCCAAACTTCCACTCAGGATGCCAGCTACCTTTTCCTCCTCTTTCCACAGCCACTCCCATCCCCATTATTGCCCCAGACAGTTCAGCTCTTGAAGAGCACGGCCAGCAAAACCAAAGTGGAACAGTGGGTCAGCCCCGCTGGGAAAGCAGTTCCCTCGTGGCCTCGTTTTACTTAAGCTTCATTGGATCTGAGGTCACCCTCTCTCCTACACCCCCTCACTGAAAGTGACTCATAAAGTAGACAAAGTAAGTCTCTATCTAGGGAGAACTCTGCTAGTTAGAAAATAAGATTCTTCTCCCTGGTGGTACCCACAAAAACTGGTAAAATTACAAAGATCGTGGGGCGGAGCAAGATGGCGGAGGAGTAGGAGACCTGGATTTCGTCTCCTCTCAGGAATTCAGCTGGATAGGGATCAAACCATTCTGAACACCTACAAACCCAACAGGAGATCGAAGAAAAGAAGAGCAACAACTCTCATCAGAAAAGCGACCACTTTCTGGAAGGTAGGACGTGCGGAGAAGTGAATCCGAGGCGATATTCGGGAGGATAGACGGCGGGGGAGTGGACCTCCATCGGCTGCTTCTGGCAAGTGATAGAGCCGCGGAGCACAAAATCGGAACTTTTAAAAGTCTGCTCTGCTGAGGGACGTCACTCCGGTGGCTAAGCGGGGGGTGGAACCCTCCGGGACAGTGTGGTCTCAGGACCCTCGGGGTCACAGAAAGACCGGGGGTGCCTGAGTGCGGCAGAGCTCCCAGGTAACGGAGCCGGGAAGCCGGCTGCAGAGGCGGAGCCCAGGCGCGGGCTCTCAGCTCGGGGTCGTCATAGACCGTGATCCGCGGCACAGTCAGGCCCCTGCTCCTCCAGCAGGGACCCAACAAGCGGCAGATCCGGGGAGACTCACCTTCCTCCCCCGGGGGGAGCCGCGCGGGAGGGCACCGCAGGCATCTGCTGGGTTTGGAGACTCCACCCGGGGTCGGGGGCCAGAGATAGAAACGCGCGGTCACAGGCCGGGTGAGCACGGAGTGCGGCCGGAGACCAGGGAGACGGGAGTGACTGACGGCTTCTCTCTGGGGGCTCACTGAGGAGCGGGGCCCCGAGTTCTCGGCTCCTCCGGGGCGGAGATGGGGAGGCCGCCATTTTCACTCTCCGCCTCCAAAGCTGTACGGAAAGCTCGCAGGGAACAAAAGCCCCGGAGAGCAAACCCGAGCAGATGACTTAGCCGGGAGGGGGCAAGGGCGGGGCAATTCCGCCTCCGGCAGAGACATTTGGAAACCACGGCAACAGGCCCCTCCCCAGAAGATCAGCGAGAACAGCCGGCCAAGACCAAGTTTACCCATCAATGAGAACGGCAGAACTCCAGCGCTAGGGGACTACTGCACATAGAATTCATGGCTTTTTTACCATGATTCTTTAGTCTTTTAAAGTTAATTTTTTTTAACTGTCTTTTTGTCTTTTTATTTCTTTTTGAATTTTTCTTTTTCCCTTTTTCAACAAACATCTTATCAATCCCTTTTTTTTAAAAAAAACATTTTTATTTTTCATTTTTAGAGTCATATTCTATCCCTTCATAGTAGTTACCCATATTTTTGGCTTATATATATAAGTTGTTCTCTCTTTAAAATTTTGAGATAGTTTCTTCTAACAGATTAAAATATACCCTAAATCTCTAGTATATGGTGCTTTCTATTCCCCTGCCTGATCACATCCTCTCCCTTTTTTTTTCTCTTTTTCTTTTTTCTTTTTTTAAATCCTCTTCTTTCTTTTTTCAAACAACTTCTTATCAATTCCTTTTACAACATTTTTTATAATTTCCATTTTTACAGTCATATTCCATCCCTTCATCATATCAACCCTTATTTTTGTACATATATAAGTTTTTCTTTCTTTAAAATTTTGGGAGGCACTTTCTTCTAAAAGACCAAAATACACCCCAAATCTAGTGTGTGGCACTGATCTATATACCATATAGATCATATTTGATCACATTCTGGTTTTCCGTTTGTTGTTGTTGTTTTGTTTGGTTTGGTTTTGTTTTTATCTTTATCTTTTTTTTTTTTCTTTTTTCTCTCTTTCCCTTTCTTATCCCACTGCTTGAGGTCTTTTCTGATTTATTTAGAGTATATTTTCTGGGGACGTGGTTACTCTGCTAGCATTTTGTTCTCTCATTCATGTATTCTCCTCTGCACAAAATGACAAGACGGAAAAAATCACCTCAACAAAAAGAACAAGAGGTAGTACCGACTGCCAGGGACCTACTCAATACGGACATTAGTACGATGTCAGATCTAGAGTTCAGAATCATCACTTTAAAGATACTAGCTGGGCTTGAAAAAAATATGGAAGTTATTAGAGAAACCCTTTCTGGAGAAGTAAAAGAGCTAAAATCCAACCAAGTAGAAATCAAAAAGGCTATTAATGAGGTGCAATCAAAAATGGGGGCGCTAACTGCTAGAATAAATGAGGCAGAAGAGAGAATCAGTAATATAGAAGATGAAATGATGGAAAATAAAGAAGCTGAGAAAAAGAGAGATAAACAACTACTGGATCACGAGGGCAGAATTCGAGAGATAAGCAATACCATAAGACGAAACAATATTAGAATAATTGGGATCCCAGAAGAAGAAGAAAGAGAGAGAGGGGCAGAAGGTATAATGGAGCAAATTATAGCAGAGAACTTCCCTAATTTGGGGAAAGAAACAGGCATGAAAATCCAGGAAGCACAGAGAACCCCTCTCAAAATCAATAAAAATAGGGCAACACCCCGACATCTAATAGTAAAACTTACGAGTCTCATAGACAAAGAGAAAATCCTGAAAGCAGCTCGGGAGAAGAGATATGTAACCTACAGTGGTAGAAACATTAGATTGGCAACAGACCTATCCACAGAGACCTGGCAGGCCAGAAAGGACTGGCAGGATATATTCAGAGCACTAAATGAGAAAAATATGCAGCCAAGAATACTCTATCCAGCTAGGCTGTCATTGAAAATTGAAGGAGAGATAAAAAGCTTCCAGGACAAACAAAAACTAAAGGAATTTGCAAACACAAAACCAGCCCTACAGGAAATCTTGAAAGGGGTCCTCTAAGCAAAGAGAGAGCCTAAAAGCAACATAGACCAGAAAGGAACACAGACAATATATGTTAACAGTCACCTTACAGGCAATACAATGGCACTAAATTCCTATCTTTCAATAGTTACCCTGAATGTAAATGGGCTAAATACCCCAATCAAAAGACACAGGCTAACAGACTGGATTAAAAAACAAGATCCATCGATATGCTGTCTGCAAGAGACTCATTTTAAAACCAAAGACACCCCCAGATTGAAAGTGAGGGGGTGGAAAACCATTTACCATGCTAATGGACACCAAAAGAAAGCTGGGGTGGCAATCCTTATATCAGACAAATTAGATTTTAAACCAAAGACTGTAATAAGAGATGAGGAAGGACACTATATCGTACTTAAAGGATCTATCCAACCAGAAGATCTAACAATTGTAAATATCTATGCCCCTAACATGGGAGCAGCCAATTATATAAGGCAATTAATAACAAAAGCAAAGAAACACATCAACAACAATACAATAATAGTGGGGGACCTTAACATCCCCCTCACTGAAATGGACAGATCATCTAAGAAAAAGATCAACAAGGAAATAAAGACTTTAAATGACACACTGGACCAAATGGACTTCACAGACATATTCAGAACATTCCACCCCAAAGCAACGGAATACACATTCTTCTCTAGTGCCCATGGAACATTCTCCAGAATAGATCACATCCTAGGTCATAAATCAGGTCTCAACCGGTACCAAAAGATTGGGATCATTCCCTGCCTATTTTCAGACCACAATGCTTTGAAACTAGAGCTCAATCACAAGAGGAAAGTCGGAAAGAACTCAAATACATGGAGGCTAAGGAGCATCCTACTGAAGAATGAATGGGTCAACCAGGAAATTAAAGAAGAATTAAAAAAATACATGGAAACCAATGAAAATGAAAACACAACTGTTCAAAATCTTTGGGATGCAGCAAAGGCAGTCCTAAGAGGAAAGTATATAGCAATACAAGCCTTTCTCAAGAAACAAGAAAGGTCTCAAGTACACAACCTAACCCTACACCTAAAGGAGCTGGAGAAAGAACAGCAAATAAAGCCTAAACCCAGCAGGAGAAGAGAAATCATAAAGATCAGAGCAGAAATCAATGAAATAGAAACTAAAAGAACAGTAGAACAGATCAACGAAACTAGGAGCTGGTTTTTTGAAAGAATTAACAAGATTGATAAACCCCTGGCCAGACTTATCAAAAAGAGAAGAGAAATGACCCAAATCAACAAAGTCATGAATGAAAGAGGAGAGATCACAACCAACACCAAAGAAATACAAACAATTATAAGAACATATTATGAGCAACTCTATGCCAGCAAATTAGATAACCTGGAAGAGATGGATGCATTCCTAGAGATGTATCAACTACCAAAACTGAACCAGGATGAAATAGAAAACCTGAACAGACCTATAACCACTAAGGAAATTGAAGCAGTCATCAAAAATCTCCCAAAAAACAAAAGCCCAGGGCCAGATGGCTTCCCAGGGGAATTCTACCAAACATTTCAAGAAGAATTAATACCTATTCTTCTGAAACTGTTCCAAAAAATAGAAACGGAAGGAAAACTTCCAAACTCATTTTATGAGGCCAGCATTACCTTGATCCCAAAACCAGACAAAGACCCCATCAAAAAGGAGAATTACAGACCAATATCCCTGATGAACATGGATGCAAAAATTCTCACCAAAATACCAGCCAATAGGATCCAACAGTATATTAAAAGGATTATTCACCATGACCAAGTGGGATTTATCCCTGGGATGCAAGGTTGGTTCAACATCCGCAAATCAATCAATGTGATACAATACATTAACAAAAGAAAGAACAAGAATCATATGATCCTCTCAATAGATGCAGAAAAAGCTTTTGACAAAGTACAGCATCCTTTCTTGATCAAAACTCTTCAGAGTATAGGGATAGAGGGTACATACCTCAATATCATAAAAGCCATCTATGAAAAACCTACAGCAAATATTATTCTCAATGGGGAAAAACTGAGAGCTTTCCCCCTAAGGTCAGGAACGCGGCAGGGATGTCCACTATCACCACTGCCATTCAACATAGTATTGGAAGTCCTAGCCACAGCAATCAGACAACAAAAAGAAATCAAAGGCATCCAAATTGGCAAAGAAGAAGTCAAACTCTCACTCTTTGCAGATGATATGATACTTTATGTGGAAAACCCAAAAGACTCCACCCCAAAACTGCTAGAACTCATACAGGAATTCAGTAAAGTGGCAGGATATAAAATCAATGCACAGAAGTCAGTGGCATTCCTATACACCAACAACAAGACAGAAGAAAGAGAAATTAAGGAGTCCATCCCATTTACAATTGCACCCAAAACCATAAGATACCTAGGAATAAATCTAACCAAAGAGACAAAGGATCTGTACTCAGAAAACTATAAAATATTCATGAAAGAAATTGAGGAAGACACAAAGAAATGGAAAAACGTTCCATGCTCATGGATTGGAAGAACAAATATTGTGAAGATGTCAATGCTACCTAGAGCAATCTACACATTCAATGCAATCCCCATCAAAATACCATCCACTTTTTTCAAAGAAATGGAACAAATAATCCTAAAATTTGTATGGAACCAGAAAAGACCCCGCATAGCCAGAGGAATATTGAAAAAGAAAAGCAAAGCCAGCAGCATCACAATTCCGGACTTCAAGCTCGATTACAAAGCTGTCATCATCAAGACAGCATGGTACTGGCACAAAAACAGACACATAGATCAATGGGACAGAATAGAGAGCCCAGAAATGGACCCTCAACTCTATGGTCAACTAATCTTCGACAAAGCAGGAAAGAATGTCCAATGGAACAAAGACAGTCTCTTCAACAAATGGTGTTGGGAAAATTGGATAGCCACATGCAGAAGAATGAAACTGGACCATTTCCTTACACCACACACAAAAATAGACTCCAAATGGTTGAAAGACCTCAATGTGAGACAGTAGTCCATCAAAATCCTAAAGGAGAACACAGGCAGCAACCTCTTTGACCTCAGCCGCAGCAACTTCTTCCTAGAAACATCGCCAAAGGCAAGGGAAGCAAGGGCAAAAATGAACTATTGGGACTTCATCAAGATAAAAAGCTTTTGCAAAGCAAAGGAAACAGTCAACAAAACCAAAAGACAATCGACAGAATGGGAGAAGATATTTGCAAATGACATATCAGATAAAGGGCTAGTATCCAAAATCTATAAAGAACTCATCAAACTCAACACCCAAAGAACAAAGAATCCAATCAAGAAATGGGCAGAAGACATGAACAGACATTTTTCCAAAGAAGACATCCAAATGGCCAACAGACACATGAAAAAGTGCTCAATATCGCTCAGCATCAGGGAAATCCAAATCAAAACCTCAATGAGATACCACCTCACACCAGTCAGAATGGCTAAAATTAACAAGTCAGGAAATGACAGATGTTGGCGGGGATGTGGAGAAAGGGGAACCCTCCTACAGTGTTGGTGGGAATGCAAGCTGGTGCAGCCACTCTGGAAAACTGTATGGAGGTTCCTCAAAAAGTTGAAAATAGAGCTACCCTATGATCCAGCAATTGCACTACTGGGTATTTACCCCAAAGATACAAAAGTAGGGATCCGAAGGGGTATGTGCACCCCGATGTTTATAGCAGCAATGTCCACAATAGCCAAACTGTGGAAAGAGTCAAGATGTCCATTGACAGATGAATGGATAAAGAAGATGTGGTATATATATACAATGGAATATTATGCAGCCATCAAAAGGAATGAGATCTTGCCATTTGCAACAACGTGGATGGAACTGGAGGGTATTATGTTGAGTGAAATAAGTCAAAAAGAGAAAGACATGTATCATATGATCTCACTGATATGAGGAATTCTTAATCGCAGGAATCAAACTGAGGGTTGTTGGAGTGGGGGGTGGGGTGGGAGGGATGGGGTGACTGGGTGATAGACACTGGAGAGGGTATGTGCTCTGGTAAGCGCTGTGAATTGTGCAAGACTGTTGAATCTCAGATCTGTACCTCTGAAACAAATAATGCAATATATGTTAAGAAAAAAAAAAAGAAGAAGAAGAAGAAGGTAGCGGGAGGGGAAGAATGAAGCGGGGGAAATCGGAGGGGTAGACGAACCATGAGAGACGATGGACTCTGAAAAACAAACAGGGTTCTAGAGGGGAGGGGGGTGGGAGGATGGGTTAGCCTGGTGGTGGGTATTGAGGAGGGCACATTCTGCATGGAGCACTGGGTGTTGTGCACAAACAATGAATCATGGAACACTTCATCTAAAACTAATGATGTAATGTATGGGGATTAACATAAGAATAAAAAAAAGTAAAAAAAAAAATTACAAAGATCGTTGGGGAGGGTGGTGATCAGTGTAATTTAGGGCTCAGATCTTGCAGTTACAGTGTCCCAATTCAGCGGAGGAAAGTCCAAGCAAAAGACAGGAGTTTTCATGAGATATCAGGCCTGATTTGGGAGTCCTTGACACAGAAATAAGGGTTGAAATGTTTGGAATTGATGAGATGTCCAAAGTGTAGGAAAAGAACAAAGGTCCAAAAACAAGAATGGATGAAAATCCATACACTTTTGGGCAAAGGAAGGAAAAAAAGCTAGAGAAAGAAAGAAGGTAGTCCTAGAAATAAGAAGAGAAGTGGGGTGGCAGCTGGGAGCTAGGTGGAGACGATGACCAAAAAGAGAGGGTGAGAATATTTAAAAGGCCATAAAAAGATCAATAAAATCTGGAGTATGTGAAATCACTGGTATTGTTGATGGGAGGCGGTGAGAGCCACGGATGTGGTGCACTCTTGTGACAAATGGCAGGTGGGTGGAGAGACCAGAGGGGAGTTAAGGGGGACAGTAGGGTTGAGGCAAGTCTTTTTTCCCAAGGAAATTGCAATCTGGTTTGTGTTCAAAAGGCAAGAGGAAATCTGCGAAGACAGGAAAATGAAAGATGCCAAAGAGAGAACGTAATTGGGAAACAAGGGAAGCAGGAAGAAATTAATTCTTGGGCACTGAGAGAGGGGGAAGTTCTTCCTCTGAAAGAAGAGAAAAGAAATTTTGAAAAATGTCACAAGGATAGACTTGCAGTGAGGAGGGCCAAGAGGCATATTGAAAGATGCCGACTCTAACTCGTGATCAGGGAAAGGTGAATTTAAAACAAACAAACAAACAAACAAACAAACACCATTTCACTCATCAGGTTGGCACAATTAAAAGAACCAATAATCTCTGACGTTGGTGAGCATGTGGGGAAATACATACTCAGTTTACACAGCTGGAGTGGAAGTGGCAACAGTCTTTGTGGAGGGTAATCTGGCAATGTTTATTAAAAATGTACATAACATTTACTGAACAATTCTCTTCAAAGAAACAATTCCATAAAAATACATGTACATGCAGGCGGTCAATTTTGCTAGGATTTATGTTATGGCATTGTTTATAAATGGCAACATGTAGGAAACACATAAATACCCATCCGTAAACGGATGAAAAATAACTATCCATAACATACCGTACTAGGCAGCGGTACTGTTGAATGAAATAAAGCAATTTGTGGTACCATGGAAATATTCCCAGGATATGCTGTTAAGTAGAAAAAACCAAGTTGCCAAATAATATGTATAAAATAAAACGATTTATATCAAAACGTATTCGCAAACACATACACAAAGCAGTTTATGTATATGTGTGTGTACATGGGCTCACTCATTCATTCTGCCAGTCCTCACTGAGTGCCTGCTATCCATTCCCACGTGGCTTATTTTAGTAAGGGATGCAAATAAAGAGAAAAAAAGGGGCTGGAAAAATGCACACCAGATTGATACTAATAGTTATTTCTGAAAAATAAAGCAGCAAAAAATGTCAAGAGAGCCTTTGTCTGATTTGCAGTGTTTGTATTTTTGGAGCTAGATGTATTTATATAACACTATTGAGTACCATCCATTGCGCCCGGTCTCACTCCCCTTATTTTGAGCAGGTAACTAAATGAATTAAAGTCATTAGGCTCGAACCCCATCTTCTTTTCTTCAGTCCATAGTAAATGCCTATTGAGAAAAGCATCTAAAAAGGTGCCAGAATAGTTCAGACTCATAGAAAGTCAGGAGGTCCGTCTGCAGATGTATAAGTGACAGAAACAAGGAATGGCATGAGTGAATGGTCCAAGACAGGGAGAGAGAGAATATGTGGCTTGGAAACTCTGAAAGAAAAGATGCTGAGAACGAACTGTCTTGTAAGATAAAGGCACATTCAGTGCTTGGCCCGAGGGTTGTGGGATCTAAGACCTTGTGGGGTTAAGGAATCCAGAGACTGCGCTCCTACCGGGATGTGGGGCAGGGCGGGGGGGGAAGCGGGGGCGCTCTGGAGATAAGAGCGTAGATCAGCTACTGAATCATTCTAGGAGGTGATATGGGTCAGCAGAGGAATCGAAGCTATCCGTTTCAAGAGGGGTGTGGACTTCAAATGAGGAGGAGCGAGGAGCGCAAGAAGGGGGGGAGTAATGCCCCAAGCGTACTCAGTCCGGGCCGCCACCCTCCCCGACCCCTCCTTCGGTGCCCGCACTGGAGAGCCCCCAAGGGGAGAGAGAAGCACGAGGAGCAGTATCGAAAGAGAACTAGACAGGGCGAAGGTGCCGGTTCAGAAAAAAAGGTGAGAGAAAAAGACAACTATGTACCACCGAGCAGACGCGAGCTGCGTAGAGTCCATAGCAATGGGACGAGCCCGGTGCTACCAACAGGATGGAGGGTGGGGACCAGGTCACAACGCAGCGCGGGTGGAAGCCGGCGCGCGGAGCTCCGGGTGTAGCTCCCGGGATCACGGAAACCTTGGCAGGTGGCAAAAAGCACAGCCACTCAGAGGAAAGTCAGAAGGAGAACCGGGGCGTCCGGTTGCGGTCACTCCCAGAGCAAGGTGTCCCAAAGAGGGAAAATGAGGCTTTGGATGGGAGAAGCCAATGCACACGCGCATGCACATGCACCTCTTCTCTCCTATGCACACCCTAAGATTCCAACATAAGACTTGTGATGAGTCACATCAATAGCAACGATTATTTGACCTGTCAGGGGTGTTTACTCCTGACTGCACTACTAAGATCACTGAGGATGTGACAAAGCCTCACTTAGAACTCCGCTTAGAGGGCGCCTGGGTGGCTCAGTTGGTTAAGCGACTGCCTTCGGCTCAGGTCATGATCCTGGAGTCCCAGGATCCAGTCCCGCATCCGGCTCCCTGCTCAGCGGGGGGTCTGCTTCTCCCTCTGACCCTCCTCCCTCTCGTGCTCTCTGTCTCTCGTTCTCTCTCTCTCAAATAAATAAATAAAATCTTAAAAAAAAAAAAAAAACTCTGCTTAGAATCTTCCAGCGCTCTGTTGGAAGGCGGGTCCTCCATTATAACGGAGCTTCTCTCACTGGAGCAAGTTGAGACAGAAGCAAATTGGGAAGTTTTCGGGAAAGTGAAGAGTTACTGAAGAAAGCGTCTTATGAAAAACAATAAGCTGCATATGCAAATTGAAATGACAAAGAAATTCCCAAAACAAGTTTTAAAATTAGTGGATTAAAGAGATAGAAGGCATGGGCAATTTCTTTTTTCTAACAGAGAACCTGCTATTCTGTTCAGGTGCAATCTAGTGGTTTCCATGCATCATCGCCCTGAAAGTAAACCTGTATCATCCTATTCCAAGTCACTAGTAAGGGCATGGAGGCTTGGAGAGACTAAATCACCTGCCCAAGGTCACACAACACTGGAATCATCTGGGTTCGGTCTAATGCTTACCGACCACAAAGCTCGTGTGCTTAAGCTACTACACTACATTATTCCTCACCGGAGAGTGAGAACAGCCAGGATTCACATTGCTGTGTGCAGAGAAACATGCCCTTCACCCCGACTATCTATTTGTGTTTACGCTTCCTCAGGCCCTGTTGTTAGTGTTGAAATGTTTAACAGCTCTATCCTGACGAAGACCCTATGCTCCAGGGGCTTTGATTATCAATCCCACTCCACAGATAAGAAAGCTGAGGAACAGATAAGTTACATAATTCTGCCCACGACCGCAAGATTAGCGGGTCCTTGAGCCAAGAGGCCAGCCCAAGGTCGTCTGGCACCAAAGCTTCAATGATGGTGGTGTGCCCGTTATCAAGGTAAATGCTTGCTTTTGCTTCCCGCCGAGGAGACAGAAACAAGAGAAAGCTCAGATGGGAGGCAAGAGATGAAATACTTTTAATTTTCCTCTTCCCAAGAGTGTTGAACAAGCAAAAAACAAAACAAGATTTTTTCCTGTGAGCACATATGCATTTGCAGTGTTAAGAATTTCAAATATTTGGGGCGCCTGGGTGGCTCAGTCGTTAAGCGTCTGCCTTAGGCTCAGGTCATGATCCCAGGGTCCTGGGATCGAGCCCTGCATCGGGCTTCCTGCTGCACGAGAAACCTGCTTCTCCCTCTCCCATTCCCCCTGCTTGTATTCCCTCTCTCGCTGTGTCTCTCTCTGTCAAATAAATAAATAAAATATTTAAAAAAAAAAAAGGAATTTCAAATATTTGAAAGACAAGGGGAATTTCACAAAAATTGGGACTTTCAGGAAATGACTCTTTGGATTAGAGTCTCCAAGGGAAGCCAGATACACTCAAAGGAAGAGTGTTGTGAAGAGATCAGGGAATATGAGAAAGAGAGAAAAAAGTCCAGAGTTGAATCAGACTACAAAAATACTACTACCACTAATAAACATTTATTGAGTCTTATTTAAGGAAGCATAAGATGCAGTTAGAAGTCAGTAAAAGATATGCCCAGGGCCCAAGTAGGGCCTAGGGATATGCACTTCGATAAAGAACCTTCCTCTACCTTTTTCTCATAAGCTAGAGGTCTCCTAAAGACACCATTACTTCATTTGATCACAGTAGTAAAAAACAGTGAGCGTAGTAGCTAAGTATGTCTGCGGAGACTTACTCATGAACGTACCTATATCTGAAGCATATTTGCTTATATTTCAAATATCTCTCTACCCATAAGGACGTAAATATTACATTTAATATGACCCAATGATTGATGGAAGCAAGATGAACAATGAATAACCTAGGAGCTCCTGCATGGCAAGGGTGTGGTCTTTGGAGGTTTAATGTTCCAATCTTCGCTAAGGAGTTGAAAAGTACAGGGAGTTAAGGTGAAGTGAGGACGCCTAATGGATGCATAAGGTCATTGTCAGGGATACCGTCTTCCTCCTCCAGCGCTCCTCTGCACCACCCCTCAGGTCCTTGGTGAAGTAGCTGAGGCAAGCTCTGCATTAGAAGGCTGGGTCACCATGTGGGACACACACACACACACACCCTGAGAGAGAAAGGGAGAGCTGGCTTCCCCACAGTTCATAAAAGCCCTAGGTGTGGCCACTCCCTCTAGGCCTAATGAAACTATAATTAAGGAAGAAACAAACGTGAAGCAGAAGTCACCCCTACTGTGGTATTTTCACTAACAGCAGAGGCTTGTCTAGGTCAGGTGAACTCCCATATTTCTTCCGAACAATGTCCCCACGTCCAAGGAAAGTGAAGGATAAGAAGACAAGGATGAAGAAAGAAGCTGGTACAGAACAACTGGTGTTCATTGGAATGAAAAACTGAGAAGGAAGGAATTGAGAGATGCTTGTCACGTGTGTGTGTCATACTACTTAGAAATGGCACGTGTACAACATTTCTATACGTTACATATCTAATGTTGTGAGAACATGAGAATCTGTTAGAGAGACCAGAAGCAAATAAAGAAAGTAAAGAAATTAAGTGTAGAGAGGTAAGGAGCTTGCGAGACATTGGCTGTATTCTTAAGATGTGCTCAATATAAATAAGTTAGTGACTTCTGACACACATACAACTAGATAAAATGTTGCCTGAATGTACCAAATACAGATAGAAAGGGATGGGGGGGGATGGGAAGGAAGGAAGGAAGGAAGGAAGGAAGGAAGGAAGGAAGGAAGGAAAGAAGGAAGGAAGGATTGATGGGAAGGAAGGATAGGAAGGAAGAAGGGAGGGAGAGAGAGAGGGAGGGAGGGAGGAGGGAAAGGAAGAATGGGGGAGGGGAGGAAGGAAGTAAGAAAGCCGCAGGTGCAAATGAGACTGACCACACCAGCAGAGGGCAGAGGGCCAGGCCTGAGGAGCAGTTTCCAACTAAAGGCAGGGCAGCAGACCCAGGCATACAGGTGAAAGTCTGGGGAGTATGAATGATTATGAGGATCTCATTAAAGGAGTGGACTGGTCAACAGGGCTTATAAGAGGGAGGGCACTTGGCTTCTAACTTGGGTAATTATCACAAAGCATCAACTATTCTCTCTAGGATAAATAAACAAAACAATTACTGTCATTTTAAACCCTTGAATTGTTTATCTGTAAAAATAAAATCATCTCTTTAGTTGATTATATTGGGAATGTTGGTCTAGGTAAGTCCATCTATGAGCCCATATCATTAATTCCCACAATGGGAGGTCTCATGGTTCACTAAGGTCAATCCATTATATTTATGGATGAAAATAAGGAGTCCTAAAGTTGTTCAGTAATTTTCATTACTCGACACCCATAGCTTGGTAGTGGTGGAGCCAGGACTTGAACCCAAGCATTCACAGACTGAGAAGCTAGGACCTGAGAACCTAAGATAAGGGGTATTTGGAATAGGAGTGGATGTCAGTGAGGAAAGAAAAGTATTCCTCCCTCGAAGGAAGCTTTGGCTACAAAGAGGCATATGAAGGGACTCACAAAATGTCCCAGAAGTACACAGAGAGAGAGATCAGTTGGTCAGTGGTAGAAGACAATGTCAAAGAAGCCAGCTTTACCCAGTTTTATGAGAGTGAGGGCTTAACTCCCTTAAAAAACATTGCATAGATGGACAGGAAGGAAGTAATAGAGGAAGGACATCTCCAGGAGATCTGCTTTGTTGACCACCAAACGATTTCTATGTGGCACCACACCCCTTCATGGGGTCATCGTGGCCCAAGATGCAATCCTAAGTTTTCCAGACTCATAAATTCATACCAGCACAGAAAGGGCAGATCAGTCTCTCATGGTCTATCCAAGTTCAAAGGTTGCTTGATGACCTAGAATAAACAGTTTATAAATTTAAAATTCAATAATGAAAAATAAAATTGTCACAGGTTCTGGGGACATGCTCTTTAGCCCCAGCACATAGTTTCCTTGGGAGAAGGAAGGCCTTATAGGAAGGCAGATGATAACTGGAAGGTCATGTGGGGAGTACAGGGGGCTCAAATGGTTTATTGTATCCCATTCGGTTAATCAGGTGCATCTACTTGAACAAGAGGAATTCTCCTGCATTAAGGACCACTCATTCATTCCTTCATCCATTCATCCAGCATATAACTTTTATATTATCCACTCAGATCACAGTGACATCCTCTTGTCTATCTTCTCAGTCCATAGAATGGCCCCCCTACACTTCCCTTCACCATTTGGGAAGGGACACCTCACCAGAGTGTTGTGGGATAGTCTTCACAGATGAATATTTAGTTCCCTTATCCCTTCTCTTAACTGAGCCCAATACTCCCACATAATTATATTATTATTTATAAAATTCTCTACTATTTATTTTTGTACCTCTAAACAATATTCACAACGGACACGTCCTTACATCTTTATTTCTTTATCCCTTAAAAATCCATACCATCTCTTTTCCTCCCCGGCTGCTTGAAGCTAGGCTGCCATCATGAACAACACAGTAACTATCCGGACCAGGAAGTTCATGACTAACCGACTACTTCAGCGGAAACAGATGGTCATTGATGTTCTTCACCCCAGAAAGGCAACAGTACCTAAGACAGAAATTCGGGAAAAACTAGCCAAAATGTACAAGACCACACCAGATGTCATATTTGTGTTTGGATTCAGAACCCATTTTGGTGGTGGCAAGACAACCGGCTTTGGCATGATATATGATTCCTTGGATTATGCAAAGAAAAATGAACCCAAACACAGACTTGCAAGACATGGCCTGTATGAGAAGAAAAAGACATCAAGAAAACAGCGAAAGGAACGCAAGAACAGAATGAAGAAAGTCAGGGGGACTGCAAAAGCCAATGTTGGTGCTGGCAAAGAGAAGTGAGCTGGAGATTGGACAACAGAAGGAGTAAAGATGCTGCAGTGGCTTTATCTGGTTGTGCAGCTTTTTCATGAGAGGATCAATAAACTAAGAATGTTAACGTGAAAAAAAAAAAATCCATACCATCTCTTGACTCCTTACTTCATAATGTGATGTCATTGGTATCCTAAATTTCATCTTTGTTTCTTTTCCTTCCTTCCATGCATGAAATTTGTCATCTATAATTTTACTTATACATTGTCAAGGTTGACACCATTTACATTCTATTCTGTAGCATGACCAACTATTATGTGCTTTGTCTATAAAGTTGACTCTGAAAGCTGAAAAGTTAAAATGCTGTTTCTGTTATCATGATTTCACAAATAATTATTTTTCAAAGTCATAGAGGTATAACTACAAGTTATTCTCTTGTATAACTTTTATTGGTTTTACTGGAATTAGAATTCTGGTTTTTTCTAATTAGTTGATAAATTATCATATTTTCAATTTATTTTCCCATGCTCTCTACCAGGTAAATTATTCTATTGTGGCAAAAAGTGCTCCCCAATATCTGTTCTCCACTCTTCTATTCTAATAAACCAAAATTAAATTTAGTCGGGCATATGAGGAGTGTCTGGGTGGCTCAGTCAGTTAAGTGTCCAAACTCATGACCTCAGCTCAGGTCTTGATCTCAGGGTTGTGAGTTCAAGTCCTGCATTGGACTCCACACTGGGCATAGAGCCTACTTTAAAAAAAAAAAAATGTAGTTGTGCATTTGGAAATTTGGAATTAAAAAAGCACTTTTTCCAGATTTGCTTATAGGTAGGCATAGCCATGTGACTTAGGGATGAAAGCTCCCGTGTGGTATGCAACTTTCACTAAAAGTCCTAAAAGGAAGTTAATACATTCATTCTGTCCTCCTTCCTTTATTCTGCTCCTTGGTGCCTGAGTGGGATGCCTTTGCTCAAGTTTGGACTATTAGTGCTCTGGGGAGCACAAAGCAGAAAGCCGTTCCACGTCGTAGACACTGTGTAGCTTCTACAACCGCCCTGAACAACTGACATTCAGGCTTTTATGCAAAAGAGAATAAACTTCTCTCTTGCCCAAACCACTCTGCAGCCTTTTTAACCAGCTCTCTGCTGCCTCACTCTGGGCTTCTTTTATGTAAATGAAAACGTTTTATTTGTTTGTTCAAACCATGATGATTTAATATCTCCTACCTGCAGAAGAATGCATAACCTAATTGATATAAACTCCAAAAGGACACCCTTGTTTTTGACACTTGCCTGGCTCATTTACTTCACAAGGCAGCACATGGAATATGCTGAGCTGATTTGGGGGCACACAAGTAGGAGACAAAGCAGGACACAAAGACCGTGTGAGTGGGTCTAGTGACATTTATTCCTAATCGAATATATTTTAGAACTGAATGTCCACGTAAAACAATGGTTTCATTTAATTGACTAGGGTGTACCCCAGGGCAGGAAAAGCCGGGAGAAAAGGAAGAAAGGGGGAAGAAGAAAATAAGGCTTTTTTTTTTTTAAGATTTTATTTATTTATTTGACAGAGATAGACACAGCGAGAGAGGGAACACAAGCAGGGGGAGTGGGAGAGGGAGAAGCAGGCTTCCTGCGGAGCAGGGAGCCCGATGTGGGGCTCGATCCCAGGACCCTGGGATCATGACCTGAGCCAAAGGCAGACGCTTAATGACTGAGCCACCCAGGTGTCCCAGAAAATAAGGCTTTTAACATAAAATGTTTTGTGTAGCCAATATTTGATCCCAAAGACCCTAAATTTACAGAAAAGCTCAAGGCAGAAGCACATCTGATCAATCGTTCCACCTGTCCAACCCAAATTCTTTGGTCTTTAAGTTCTAGACCTAACTTTCTAATAATTTTATACATTCATTTTTCCGTATCTAAGATTATCCCTTTAAATACCGACAGTTTACTATGCTGGTTCTCTCATCTTTACTCTTTTCAAAACTCTGTCCCTTCCTTCCTGCCCACTGTTATCAAGACCCCCAGAGCTCTTGCGTGAACCAGAAATGTGTCCTCTCCCCGTTCCTGGGTCATATTCCTATAAAGACTCAGTGGGAGTGGGGGTGAGCAGAAAATCACTTAGCCACAGGGATGGAGTACAGGGAGGAGACAATGGCAGTCTGGTGGATAAATGGCTCACACACAGATGCTCAGATAAATCTGTAATCAAAAGGAAATCTGAATGCTTGGCCAAGGGGAAGTAAATTGCCTGAGGTCAACCCTTTGTTGGTGTCTTTGATCTTCTTCAGAGATGGGTCAGTCCTACGACCCACCCCCAAGCTCAGATGCTGTGCACATGATTTGCTTGCTTTCCTGTGTCTGTCTAGGGCTTTGGGATTTTGATAACTCTTACATTCAGGAAGCTTGGATTAGAAGAATGGAGAACAATAATACTTAGCACTTATACACTACATATACACCACTTCTATGTATTTTCACATATATTATCTCATTTAATCCTCATAACGACCCTGAAAGACAGCCAGCTGGTTATTTTCTTTTCTTTTCAATAATTTATCATTTTTAAAACAAAATTTACCATATATTCAGTTTGTGATGGGCATGTCCGATGTACATGTTTAGTTTTTACCAGACTCCCAATACCTAGACCATACTTTACAGTTGAGGAAACCAACGTGCCCAATTAGTAGTGCTTCTAGTATAAATAAATTGATAAAGATTTTTTTAATGATAATACGTACAGCTGATGGGCTTATACAACAGTATGGTATTTCTGGAGGGCAATTTGCTATACATATATAAAGTCCTAAAAAAAGCAAATACCCTTGAGCCAGCAATTCCACTTCAAGGAATGTGATCTAAGAAAATCATCAGATATTTAGCATCCCAGGTGCAAGAATGTCCATTGCAGAGCTGTTTATAATTGTCAAAAACAATACCGAGAAAAGCTAAATGTTCAACCAGAGGAAGTCAGAAGATACATCAGGGTACACCAAATTGACTAATTTCCATATTTCAAAACTTGTCTTAGGAGATTATTTAATGATACAGAAAATAATTATATTGGCACGGAAAACCACTTATTGCTAAGTGAAAAAACATATAGCTTTTAGCTTAAGACATTAGACTGAAAAAAATCATTGCCCTTTCCTTATTCTAAAAAAACCCCAAAAAACAAAAACGAAGCAATGAACTATTGAAGTATAGGTTTTGGTAAAGATGCCTAAAAGAAAAGAAATTAATATGATTGCTGGATAGTGAAAGGGAAATAGCAAAACAAGACTTTATTTGTTTCTGCGAGATCAAAACTAGCTATGGCCAAAGTGATACAGAAATCAGAGCAGAGAGAGACACACCTTGGTACAGGTAGCAGAGAAAGCAGCAAGTGAGGGCCATTTTTCAGGGTTCCCTCAATCCACAGGGACATAGTCAGAACACGAGAAAGAACCCAACACAGTTGGTTGAAGAATTATATGTTCAATGGCTACTGGGTCAGAGTCTCTTTCTGACCGCCATATGTATGAGTTTGTGTAGAGTACACGTCTATAAGGTGAAGCTGGAAAACACGTCTTTCGAAGGAATTAAACTGTTAACCAAGAGGGGCAGTGGCTTCCAGAGAAGAGGTTGCCAGCTTGCTTATCTGAGAGCAAAGCCTTCCAGTCCACCCACCACACCCACAAGCAGAGAGCGTGCGGTCAGTCTTCTCATGCAGGGAAGAAGCCACTACTTCGCAGAAAACATGAGTCAGTTATAGGTAATAATCAACATTTTTTTTTTCATAAACGTGGTTGGAAAACATTATCAGCAGACATTTGGTTTCAAAAAGAAAACAGCTGTGGTAAAGAGAATGCTATCACTTTAACAAACCATTTTGTTATCCTCTTGGGACTCTGGGAAAATGACATTTCCCAGTCCCCTGGGGTTGAGAGGGGGCCAAATGACTGGTTCTGAAGAGTGGAATGTGAGCAGAAGCAGGTTTGGCCCTAAACTCCAAATCTCCAACACACGATCCTCCTCTCTCTCACCTTTTGTGTCAACCTTGGGAAGCCTTGGGTCCTGGCGTCCTGGATCCCTGAGTAACATCTCTTAGGAGAGCCGCCCCAGGGAGCTTCCTGACCAGGAAAATGTGCAATGGCCTTCATGTGAAAAGAAAACAAAACAAAACGACTTTTATTGGGTTGAGGACTGGAGGACTGTTTCATTAATTACCCTTACTTATGTAGTAACATAAAAGGGAAAGACCAAGGTAATCCAATGGAATATGGACTTTGGGGAACAGAGATAGTTCAGGGAAAAGACAAGGACATTAATTTAATTCCAAGTGTCTTTTTTCTTTTCAGAAAAATCTGAGGACATAGTGTGCTCATTGATTAGGAAAAAAGATATAGTCAAAACAAGCAACAAAGAATAAGAAAGAGTTCGTGGATGTTAAAAAGGATTGCTTATATGAAAATTTCAGGAGAAAAACTGGAAAAATATAGACCCCAAACAAGCAAACACCCAAAACAGGTGGATAACATGAGGGGAAAAGGTAAGCAATAACGGGTAGATGTTTTTGACATATTTTCATCAGGTGGGCATTATCTCAGCTTAAATGAATGATCCCCACGACCCAAGGGAAATTTGGTGACTCCTGCATAATAGCGACAAGCTGGACTATGCCTGGAACCCAGAGAATTCCCCGGGATGTGCTCCTCTGTCTGATATTTCTAGGTAACAAAAACTGCAGCCACCCAGTGAAGCTGGGACCCCATAGACTCAGCCCCTCTGCCTCTAGGAATGAAGTCGTGATTCATCCCAAGAAAGAACTCTGTCCTGCTGAAGTGCCAGTAGAGATTGAGGGAAAGTGGAATGGAAGAAGAAGGTCACAATGACTGTGAATGCAGACCTCGTGACCAGCTACAGAAGCCAGGATCATGGCCGATGTGTTTTGTGTTCTTTCATGCTTTCTCTACCTACCTTCCCTGAAACATACACATTATAGGAGGAGCCCACTGACGGTGGCTAACACTGGAGGTTTCGGGTGCGTCCAATTCAAACTTCTGTTCAATCTCCTGGCCTCCTAATACAACTCAGATATCTGCTTTCTCTGATCCTATGATACCAGCATCCACACAAACAATCTGTTTCCTCCATGTACCAGCCGAGGACGTCAGGGACACATTAGCTGTTGTCACCAACAGATTCCAAACTTCATAGTCACACAGGCATGGTAGAAGTTTAGTTCTTGCTTTTGTAAAGTCCTCAGTGGTTGTTTCTGGTTCACCGGAGTCACCTCTCGAAGGAGTAATTCAAAGACTGAGGAGTGGCTGTTTTTTCCCACCTGCCTTTTTTTTAAAAGGTAGCTTCCAAGATCCTTCTGCTCATCTGTATCAAGTCGGTAAAGAGAAAAGAGATAGATATGCATACCTGTCTACTAAGCTTCTTGACCTGGAGGTGACCGCAGGTTATCTGTACATGCAGACACTGTGGAAGACTCGTCACATGGCTTTCCCTGGAATCTCGGTCTCTCTCTCTCCATCTTCCCCGTCCTCACATCTTCCAGCTTCACTGTGTCTTATCTATTTCCATATCCTCTTCCTTCTATCTCACATTCCACGTGAAAATCTCCAAGTAGCTCTCCAGGCAAAGTTATATGGTGATTTTTACATTTTTTTGGGAAAAGGAATGGAGGCCTTCATTAACAGATGATAATCATTATCTAAAGAAAAGTAACTCAGGGTCATTGCATCCTTTCCTTCAAGATACTACCAATGCCTTCTGTAGGAACCTTGTTTGCTTACGCTTCTGCTTCAATTAGCAGGTTAGAAAGAAAGTGATCCTTTAACATCTCAAATAAGACAGAAATCTTTGTTCATGGATTTTCCCACAAGACTCTTGGAAAGGAGACATAAGGTCCTGCCCCAGCGAGAATAATAATTATGACCACGATACTCCTTCTCTTTTTAGGTAGAATAGGAGCCTATGAAGGACCCAGGCTCAGGCGGCCACCGATGGGCCACAGATGCCTCTGCATCATTTCCCACCAGTCACTGAGGAAGCCCGCGGATCCGAACTGGTGGAGGGGTCCACTGCATCTCCTTTGACTGCTACAGTTTATTGAGAAGAAAGGAAGTTCGATCCCCTTGACAGCTCTTTTTTCATTAGTGTTCAGAAATTTCCATCCAATTGCTATTTGAAAAACAATTAAACACAAACCCCTAAACATCCCTCCCTTTATAATGTAAAGCAGTTCAGCCCCACTCCCACCCCTATATCCAAATTTACATATGCATACAATACTCTGCCAAAAAAAAAAGTGGGGGGATGGCAGTCAACCCCACAAGCGACAAGCGCTGGACTGACTGGGCACGTGGCAGCATCCTGCCTACCTGAGCACGCATGCTGCCCTCGCTAACCCCCCAGAGCTAACCAACATATTTCCTCCAAACAAAACCAAACAACTTTCCCCAAGGAGAATATTCTAAGCAGCTGCTAAGAGGAAAAAAACAGAAACATTCCCTATCTTATGATACTAACTTCTATTGCTTGAATGTTGTCTCTCTGCCAACCAGTTTCTTAGCAGCCTTTTTTTTTTTTTTAATTATTCAATGGCATTTAACAGATGGAAAAACCCTAGATCACAGAGAAAGGCACACATCATAATCATACACAAACTTATCAGTCTCAACAAAAACAGTCTTAAAGGCCTTAATCATTTATTTACAAAGACATGAAAATGTTTTCCTTGGGAAAAATAGGCTAAGTGACGTAACTGAAGAATACACTTATCAGTAACAAAGAAGATTAAGTAGGAATAGACACATAGTAAAATAACTTCAATATAATTAATGTAAACTACAGAAATTCCCCATTTTAAGTAGCAATGAATCCACCATTCTCTCCACTATCACTACCACTTAAAAAAAAGAAAGAAAGAAAGAAAGAAAGAAAGAAAGAAAGAAAGAAAGAAAGAAAGAAAGAAAGAAAGAAAGAAGAAAGAAAAGAAAGAAAGAAAGAAAAAGAAAAAAGAAAAGTGTTCGGAAGGAGAGTTGCTTTGTAAATACGCGGACAGAATAAAATTTTGTCAATCTTCTCCTGGGTGTTCTGAGTCTAAGGCATTCACCCAAGAAGCTCTCCTAATATCTTAAATTTTTGAGTCAAACAAGAAAAGAAAAAGAAGAGCAAACCTCAATTTTTGGTTTTTCATCCCTTGAACTATTAGCAATTTGTGAAAAGCTATTGCAGGTTATTGGATGTAAGAGTCTGTAATACTCCCTGCCTTGCTGATTTATTTGAAATCCACTACAAGACATGTAGATTCTCATAGGAAACTTCATCTGCCGTGATTATTCATCTTCAGAATGAATTGCCGAAAATCAGAATGTGTTTTCTATGCCTTTTGCTAGTTAGCTACCTCACTCGATTCCTACCAAATTCAAATGAAAGAAAATGATGGCTTTTGGAGGCCATTAGGAATAATTATCCCTTCTACAATCTATAATTTGATCAGGGATAATTATGTGATGTAACAATAGAATAATTAGACTTGCTTCTCTATCTGTGTTTGTGTGTGGCCTCGTCACGCCACGTTTGCTAAATTATATTTTTATATGACCTATTAAACTTCGTCAACTTTACAAATGTCATGGCTACAAAAGATATAAATAATTGCAATGTATGTGATACTCAAGATTGTATTTTACTGTCCTTCTTTAATACTAGGAAAATTAATCCAATACAAGCTTTTATACCAAATTATTTCAGTGGGCTAGACACTGACGGGAGATAAATGACCAAGCCTGACATGGAAATCATTATGGAGCCCACAGTCCTGGGGAAGAGAAAGACATTCTCAAAAACGACACAAATAAGTACATATTTACAAACAAGGGTAAATATGATGAAAGAAAAGCACAGACCCTGTGAGTATAATAGGATTTCAGAAGTTTTTCCTGAAACAGCAATCTGTGAGCTGAGGTGTTTTTTTAATTGTAGTAAAATATATGTAACTTAATATTTATCATTTTAAGCACAATTCAGTGGCATTAAATACATTCACAGTGCTATGTGATTACCACCGCTATCTATATCCAAACATTTTTTCATCTTCCCCAACAAAAACTCTGTACCTGTTAAACAATAACCCCTTCTCCTTCTCTCATCCCTCCCAGCCTCGGGCAGCCTCTATTCTGTTTTTCTCTTTATGAATTTGTCTATTCTAGATACCTTATAAAACTAGAAGTGTACAATATGTGTCCTTCTGGATCTGGCTTATTTCACTACACATAATATTTTCAAGGTCCATCCTTGTAGCATATATCAAAATATGGTTCCTTTTTCTGGTTGAATAATATTCCATTGTGTGTATACACCAGTTTTGGTTTATCCATTCATCAACAGGTGCTTGGATTGTTCCCGCACTTCGGCTATTGTGAATAATGCTTCCATGCACATGGGTGTACAAATATCTAGTCCAGTGCCTGCTTTCAACTCTTTTGGATATATACCCACGCGTGAAGTTGCTGGGTCACGTGGTGATTCCATGTTTAACTTTTCTAGAAAACCAACAAAATGTTTTCCATGGCCGCTGCACTATTTTACACCCCCATCAGTGATACCCGAGGGTTCCAATTTGTCCACATCCTCACCAATACTTGTTATTGTCCATTTTCTAAATTCTAGCCATCTTAGTAAGTGTGAAGTGGTGTCGCATTGTGGTTTTGATTTGCATTTCCCTGAGAAGACAGGCTGAGCATCTTTTCATGTGCTTATTGGCCATCTGTGTGTCTTCTTTGGAGAAAAAAAGTTCTTAATTTTGATGGAGTCCAATTTCTCTGTTTTTTGTTTTCATGCTTGTGCTTTTGGTGTCATGTCTATGAAATCATTGCCAAATCCCATGTCATGAAGTTTTTCCTCATTGTTTTCTTTCAAGATTTTTATAGTTCTAGCTCTTAAGTTTAGGTCTTTGAGCCAGTTTGAGTTAATTTTTGTATCTACTGTAAGATAAGGTTCAACTTCAGTCTTTTGCATGTAGATACCTAGTTTTTTCAGTACCACTTGTTGAAAAGATTTTCCTTTCCTCCTTCAATGGTCTTGGCACACTTGCTGATAATCAGTTGACCATAGATGACAGGATTTATTTCTGGGCTGTGAGCTGAGATTTTAAGAATAAACAAGAGGTAACTAGATGACAAAGAGAGAAAGTCCCTCTAGGTAGAAAGATTAGTTTGAGCAAAAGTATGCTTTTCTTTTCAAGAAATGTAAGCATTAATATGTCATTTTTCTATTCCTCTTCACATACTACACTAAATTAGTCTGGTATTTAAAATCTCCACTGGGGGGAATCCTGAATTATTTACTCTACTCTGGGGTCTCTAAGAGAATAATATAGGGTGGCACTAAATCCGTTTTCCTTCTTCATCTTATAACCAACGTGAGTTATTAATATGCCACTTTTTTCTTCAAGTATCCAACAGGTAGCAGGGATTCAGAAAAGCACAACTGAGAAGGCCAAACATTAATCCTCATAGATAGTACAGAACAAAATTGCAGGGAGGAAAAACCTAATTATCTAATAATTAGTGAAGCCCACCTTGCCTGTAATAAAATTAGTAATTACACTATTATGGAGGACAGTGTCAGCAAAGCTGCTTCTGGGCAATAAAAAGATTGGGGGAGGGTGGAAAGGGGAAATTAGTATTGTCAGTAGAGATTTAATGAGATTTAATATGGGAGATTTCTGTAATTTACACCAGTTTTATTCAACAGTTTATGTGTCAAATATCTGTATGTCGTTAATCTACCTTGAATGGAATGAACGACTATAATCCAGTTAAGGAATGTACTCTATCTTCCAATACAGAAATAAACAATTTCGTATATTAATTTAAAATGATTAAAGTCTTTAAGCCTATATTTTGTTTGAATTTGAATGTGACCATACCACGATTTTTTAAAAAATCATCTCCCACCTTCACACTGCATCCTCTTGAGTTTATAATAAATAAAAAGGGAGCTCATTTCTAAGTTTTATCTCTTTTCATGATTGCTACTTTAGCCACACAAAGACTCAGATGAAGCCTGAAAGTTATTGCTTACAAGAGCCTAATCAACTTTGTAGACAAGTCAACATCTTCTTCCCATCTCTCCTTGAGTTATGAGGGTGTGGGGAGGTGGGAAACTGGGGAAGAATGGCAATTTTCAATTTTCTCCTTCCAGTTGTGTGTGTGGAGGGGTATGTATTTCAATTTCATGGTTTAAATATATCAAAATTATATATATGTTATATATATTATATATTATTATATATTATATATATGTCACTGAAAGTTCCATTTTCATTTGAGAAATTAAAGGGTCAAGTTCCTCCAAATACTGTCTCATTTATATAAATATTTTTTTAATGATTTTATTTATTTATTTATTTGATAGAGAGCACAAGTAGGCAGAGAGGCAGGCAGAGGGAGAGGGAAAAGCAGACTCTCCACTGAGCATGGAGCCCGACACGGGGCTCGATCCCAGGACCTTGGGATCATGACCTGAGCCGAAGGCAGCCACTTAACCGACTGAGCCACCCAGGCGCCCCTAAATATTTTTAGACATGCAAAAGACAACAGTTCGTTTCAGTGTATTATAAAATGTAGAAGAGACTTTCTCTTACTTGCTGCATGGAGAAATTTCACAGCATACTTATTCCACTGACTTACCATAGAAGTTGGTCTAGACTATTATGCTTATTAGGACATTGTACTAGGCTTGACATCTGTCACTTTAATAATCCTTTCTATATTTTAATGCATGTTTGTGATCTTTTATCCATGTTTCCTTGGATAAATGAAATATATCCATTTACTTTCAGCTTTTATCTATGATTTAGAAGGTTAACACTCTATTTTAAAGATAATCTTACATGATTATCTTGAAACATTAAAGTTCTTTTTGACTAATTATGCCAACAATAACTATTGACTTCTTTTGATGGGCATCAAGTAAATTAACACCAATGATATCCACATCTTTGCTATTTCCCTTTCATATTTTGCAGGCTGCTAATTTGGAGTTAAAAATCTCCTTTAAAAAAGAAAGTCTTATTATGTTTACATTGAGTATTTTACTTCTGTTGCCATAATTACCCTCAATTACTGAATTTTCCTGTTGTCATTAGTGTTGTACAGGTTTATATTTTGTATTTTATTTATCCTACAATTTTAGATAGTTTCAGTGATTATAAACACTTTTTCTCAATCACAACCTCCCTAATGAAGAAAGCAATTGCTTATTCATCTCTTAATTATTCAGAGTACATTTGTTGTCTGTCTTACTTGAAAACAGCCTCAAGTGGTAAATGTTCCAAGAATTTGCAGATCTGAGAATGACCCCAGCTTGATGTTTAAAAAGAATAAGGCTTTGGCTGGGGATATAATGTTTGAGTCTATACCCAGTATAGATATATGAAGCTAAAGGTAACAAAACCCACAGTTACAGATGTTTATTTTTCTCATGTAACAAAAAGTGTACATCGTTGCTGGCTTTGGCTCAGCTGCCAATGTGGATGCTGATGCTCCAGCCATCATGTCTGTGGTAGGCAGAATAATGGGGGTCCCCCCAAAATATCCACATCCTAATCCCTGGAAGTAGGATGTTATGTTAGTTTACATAGTGATGGGGAGTTAAGTCTGCAAGATAGAATTAAGGTTGCTAATCACCTGACTTTGAGGTAGAGAGATTTTCCTGGCTTATCTGAGTGGACCCACTATTACCACAACTGGAAGAGGGAGACAGAAGAGAGCCAGCAAAAGAATTCAGCCCCACATTTACTGGCTTTGAGTTTAGAGAATATCAGTTAAGGAATGCAGTGGCCCCTAGAAGTTGTACTAAAAAAGGCAAGGAAACAGATTCTCCCCAGAGCCTAGATAAGGAACACAGCGCTGCTACAACTTGATTTCTTTTTTCAAGATTTTATTTATTTGAGAGAGAGCGAACACGAGCGGAGGAGGGGAGGAGGGGCAGAGGGAGAGGGAGAAGCAGACTCCTCACTGAGCAGGGAGCCTGAAGTGCGGCTTGATCCCAAGACCCTGGGATCATGACCTGAGCTGAAGGCAGACGCCTAATGGACTGAACCACCCAGGGGCCCTTCACCTTGATTTTTTTTTTAAGCTCAGTTTAGACCCATTTTGGACTTCTGACCCAACTTCAGAACTGTAAGATAATATATTTGTGTTGTTTTCAGCCACTGAGTTTTTTTATGGCATTGACATCCCTATACAATGTCCAAGGGAGGATTTCAAAGTGGGACAAAGGGGAAAGAGCCACATCAGTCAAATCTCTGTCTCTTTATAGAAATCCAAAAGTTTTCTCAGAAGTGCTGCCAGCAGAATTCTATTTTCTTCTCAAGACCCAGAGTCAGGCCTGGTATTCATCCCTAACTGTAAGAAAGACCAGGAGGACAATTATTTAGCCCCTCACCTCAACACTGGGGTGGGGCTAAGGAGAAGAGCGGGGAATGGTCTTTGAGAAACTGATCAAGAGCGTTTTACACTTTTCTTCTGAAAACTCTGAAGGTATTATGCCATTACCTTCTCATTAATCAGTGCCCCAGAGAAGAAATATGAAGGGATCTTGATTTTAACTATTGTTAAATATAAATTCTGTGCATGTATAACCTTATAAGTTATTCACTGGAAAACCTTCTCCAGAATGTATGTTGGCATTGATTTCTGCTTTTCGGTTTTGCTTAAAAGATGGCAAAATCTCTAAAATTTCAGTCTCACAATTTTTTTATTTAATTCAACTATTTAATAAATATTTATTAAATACTTAATATGTGCCAGATGCTAAAATAAATTTTGTTAATTTTGTCCTTTTTTTTCTCTCTTGTGTATTTGATCTTTCTCATTCTGGAATTATTGTTATTTCAAGGTTCGAATTTCCTACCATATTTTCCAAACCTTTTACCATCTCTGCTATTTAAAAACTAATCAATTTATGTCTCATATCTTGAGTCTTCCAGGTTCGTGTTATATTTCACTGTTTGTTTTTTCCAGAGTTTTGTCATTTTTTTTTTCTTTCTGCATGACTAGGATTTTATTTTGGCTATTGTGCTTTTCTTTTTTTTTTTTTTAACTCCCTTTTTATTCCAACATTTTAAAATAGTTTTTGTGTCTGCTTTTAACTCAGCAAGAATATAAGGTGAAAACATGTTCTTTAAACTCTTACACTGTTTTTCCTTTTCCACTTTTCCTCAGATTTCTTAAAAGGCTCAAGTTTTGTTGGTGGTGTTGTTTACTCATTCTTGATATTGACTTGTTTCCTTTGTTGGTGCTTAAAGGTCTGATGTGAGACGTTCCGGTATAAATGGAGAAATGGAGAGAGATTTCATCTATGACAGGGCACATCTAGCAGCCCAAGAACCAGAAAATGCTTCAGCCATGCTGGAGGCAGATCTTACAGTAACACAGATCACCTTTCCAATTTGGGAGGATGCAGGTGTCTTCAGAGAACACTATCCGGGACCAGAGTGAGAGAACAAGACTGCATTTGACTGGAAGAACAGACGAGGGGATCATCTGCTCCATGTCGCGGATCATCACATCTCCTGCGTGGATCTGAAGAATGAAGATGAAGCAGACAAAGGAAGGAGCAGTGTGGTGTGGAGTGCTTATCAACCCTGTCCTGCCCATGCGGACTGCCCCAATTCCCATTAAAATGTAGAATGTTTTCAACTCTGATTGTTTATATGAATAACTGCGGAGGATTCGTTATTTTTCTTTTGAGATGATGTCATAGTTATTTTAGGGATAGGAAGCTCTTAGCATTTCCATTCACTACAGTGACTTCCTAGGAATCACCTTTGAGCATTAAAAATATGTATTAACTATGATGGCCCGGGAGGAAAATACCAGCAAAGATGCCCTACAAAAAGCTTCTGTTTTATAGATTGCAGGAAAAGATGTACGTAACTGTGATCATCTTTGCTCATTTGTGGCAGCGCCTGCTGGCTGCCTGTCCAGTGTTCTTTCTCTTCTCCTCTCTCACAAACAGAACTTGAATTTTGTTTGGTCCAGCATGCATTTCCCTGTCCCTTTCAGTCAGGGGTGCTCATACAACACAGCCCCGGCCAATTACATACAAGGAGAGGGCAGTGGGTGGGGCTTCCAGAAAGGTTCTTTAAAGGGTGCTAATTCAGCCAAAGCTCTGCTCTTGGTTTTGTGTCCATCTTCGTATTCGGGACTGAAGCGCTGCTGACGTGCTGAGAACCAGAGAACAAGGCATCGCCTTTAAGATAGAATGGCAGGAACCTAAGTCTTGTTGACCTGGATCACCCGATTTGTTTAAACCACTGCTGTACGATTTTGCATTTGTTCTGTACAACTCTGCTTCCGCCTCATGCAGCTGAAGTCAATCTCTGAGAAAACATTCCGTTATGAGAGAAGAGCCCTCCTTTTTCTCTCTTTGCACTAATACTTCTGAATGTCTTCTGGTTATTGCTTGGTTAAAGTAATGTCAAAGTTAAGGCTCGCATGGGGAAACTTTGAAGATGACTCACTTTCAGTGAGCATCCAGGATATCAATCACCATTGGTCTAAAATTCAGTTGCAAAAGCTGTACGTAGGAAAACCCTAGAACACTCTAGAAAGTCTCTGAACAGAGAAAAAAAAAGGTTGAGTTGTACAAATGGGCACTTGACATTTTTATTGGGCAAATATTTGGAGACCAGACACCAGCTTTTGGGAAATAAGACTGCACTTAGAGGCCACAGGACCTCGAGACAGTTCAGGGAAGTGCCTGAGCCCCGGTGAGGTTGTGTATCTGGAGTCTTTAACTAATGTTTTGGGGTAAGAGATGTGGGGGCTTAGCAAATTCCTTCACTGATTTTTACTTGAATGATAATCATGGAAATTACTTATAAAGCTCTTTGTTTATAATAACATCAGCTTGCATTAGTCGTTCTAAAGGGAAATAAGGAAGAAGGAAGAAATGGACCATCCTTGGGGATTGAAAGATGTTGAAGAGAAAAGCCTGAGAAGGGGCAAAAACAGAAAAAGAAAAGAGGCAGAATCAAAGGCCCCTCCCAAGCCACCTGGAGTTGCGTACTCTGGAGCTTCTTTTGGCTGCAAATTTACATTATAGATGGTTGTGTCTCAAGATAATGAATTCTGTGAGCCACAGACTTTATTAGGTCCTGCCCCTCAGCACAGAACAAGTGTAAATATTATTTTTTATTCACTTATTCTAAAACACTTCTAAGTACCCAAGGTGTGCCAGGCACTGAACAACTTATAGCAAAAATTTATGTTCAGCTTTACAAAAGGATTCAGTACTTTGCTTTTTAATAGCTCAGATGGCAGCATAACTTAACAATGCATTCTGTGCTACCCACCTACCTTTAAAACTTGGTTTAACACATAGGAGATGATGATACAGGGCCGATTGTAATCACATATTTAAACCTCATTCCTTCCAGAGTACAATGGAGCTTTCTTTGAAGACTGGATGCCTCTCAAATGTTATCAACAAAAGAAAAATACTCATTACATAAGCCTTGGACAACAAAAACTTAATTTCATATTATAGGCACCTAATGGGCCGTGTAAACAGTGAGATATATCAGACAATAGAAAAGAAGAGATTTTTCCTATAATGTCAATATATGACGCACTGCAAATTACTACTGGAATTTCTGGGGTTTATAAAGTAACTGCTGTTTTTGCTTTGTTGATACTTTTAACGTAATCTAATCCTATGGTTCTTCTAAAAAAGTTGCCAGTTTACCCAAAGCTTTCTGGCAGTCATGTTGTTACTGTAACTGGGATCATGAGTTATATAATATCGCAAACAATGTAAATGCAGGTTTCTTCACAAAAGTGTTTCAAGGCCTTGGAGATAACTGATCTGGAAATGAAATGAAGGCAGCTCTCTACCGCTGAATTTCAGAGCGAGGGGAAGAAACAAGATGGAATGAGACTCACCAGTACAAGTGGACGTATTAAAGATGCCCAAATGCAGACTCATTCAACATCATTAGGCTTATTAATTGACTGCAGATATCGAGAGTGAACAATCCCTCTGCCAAGTGGGGACTAGTTCACTGGCCTGTTTCCATCACTCATTCAGCCAATTCATTAAAGCCTGTTTTTTCTCCCAGGTGCCTCCTGATGAGTTTCATTGTTTTGTTTATTGTGCTTGTTGGCTCACAGATCTCTTTCACATTTTTCCTTGGTTTCTGAATGCTCCTTAAGTACCAGTTTTGATCAGCCCATTTCCAGCTAGTGCTTTACCTCGTCTGGGATAAATGAAGTAAGTGGGAGAGTAAGAAGCGGCACGGTGATATGGGGAGGGGGAAAGGCCCGAGGGAATTCCACCAGGTGCCTGTGTTCCTTGAAAGAACCAGCAGGTGGTAGCAACACGTCGTGGGAAGGCCCCAGCTTAGGGCTGTAAGACTGGAACAATAGACCCCAAATCCCGTCCTCGTTGGAGAAGAGGCTAGGGGTGGGCGGAAACATTTTTCCTCGCGGCGGCCCCTCGGTTCCTCAAACCTTCCAGGCACCAGCTGCGTACCTCCCAACGCCTCAGATCCCTGTACTCTCCCCGGGGAGTGGGCAGAGGGAGGAGGCACCCAGAGGTGCATGACTTGCCCGGGCAATGCAAAGCCAGGCACCTACATATGGACTTCCCCGTTCAGACCCAGGCTTCCCAGGCCTTTGGGGAGGGTGGAGTCAGAAGCCCCAACGTTGACCAAGATCCAGGGTCACGAAGAGGCAGAAGAGTTTATGGCTAGATCAGAGACACTTTCATAACCCAGATGCCCCCCCTCCCTGCTGCTTACCCATCCCCACCCCACCCCCGTACCCTCTGAGATTTCTCAGTTTGTCTTTCCCTCCACCCCCTTCTTTTCCTTCTTTCTCTTCTTCACAGCTCACGCCCACCTGAGTTTAAACCTGAGTGGGAACTAAAACAGTGGGTTTAGTTCCTAGAGTTGAAGCAGAAAAGCAGGGGTGGGGAGAGCGCGCGGGTGTCCGGGCCGCCTGCTGCGCCGCCCTGCCCTGCCCCGCCGTGCCCCGCGCATCGGCCGCCGCCCGTGCGCTTTCCCTCCGGGGGAGCGGAGCCCGCGCCCGGCCCGAGGGTTCGAACACCTCTCCCCGCCGCCCGGCAGCCCGCCCCCTCCAGGCCCCTCGCGCGAGCCCCCCTCCGTGCCCGCCCCCTCCAGGCCCCTCGCGCGAGCCCCCCTCCGTGCCCGCCCCCTCCAGGCCCCTCGCGCGAGCCCCCCTCCGTGCCCGCCCCCTCCAGGCCCCTCGCGCGAGCCCCCCTCCGTGCCCGCCCCCTCCAGGCCCCTCGCGCGAGCCCCCCTCCGTGCCCGCCCCCTCCAGGCCCCTCGCGCGAGCCCCCCTCCGTGCCCGCCCCGCGCGGCGGGGAGGAGGAGGCGCCCGCGCCCCAGCGCACAGGCGGGCCCAGGGCGAGCCCCGCGCCGCCACTCCGCTCTCGCCCGCGCCGGGTGCCGCGCGCCGCCGCCCAGGCCGGGAGGGCGGGCTCGGCTCCCCGGAAGAGGGGCGAGGGAGGGCGGGCGGCCGCAGGGGCCGGAGAGGGGCGGGCCGGGCGGGGAGGGACGCGGAGGGGGCGGGCCGGGCTGAGCTCGCCCCTGCCGCCGCTCCAGAGCCGAGCAGCGGGCGGCGGGACCCGCGACCGAGCGCGGCGACGGCGAGCGCGACGCGGGCCCCGCACGATCCCGGGCGCCCCGCCTCCAGAGCAATCCCTGCCGCCAGCCACCGCCCCCCGGCCGCCCCGGAACCCCAGAGACGCGCGGCGGCGAGCGGACCCGGGCCGCGAGGAGCGGGGTCCCCGCACCGGAGCGTAGACGCGGGCGGCGCGGCTCCATCGCGGGGCCTCGCGGGGGCGCAGAGCTGCGGAGCCTGCGGCCGGCGGAAGGTGAGCCCCGGGGTGCCAGGCGGTGTTGGGGGATGTGGGGGGCGGTGTGCCTGGGGACAGAGGCATCAAGGTTTGCGAAAGTAGAGGGGCCCTCCAGACTGGACCTCTGCAGATCCCCGGGGTCCTCCTGGGGTAGTACTGAGTATCCTTCCCCAGGGCGACGGTGGGTTCGTGAGGGGTGCGAAACTGGCCACCCCGGCTCCCCGACCTCTGGCCGGCCATCATTGACACCCCCATTACCCTTGCTGCTGCGATCCCCCACTGTGTCTCCAGAGACACTGCTCTTCTCTGGCCTGCGGGGGGGGGGGGGGTCCTGATATCGGGGTCCTTGCCAAGGCCGGACTCCCAGCGTTCTGAAAAGGATTGCCCACCCTTCTGACTCCAGTGGCATCTCCAATCCCCGCGGAGCTGGGAGGAGCAAGGAGGGTGATCCCACACCTGCCCCCAGCTCCCCCACCCCCGTTACCACCCGTAAGCCTTAGAGTGGAGACAAGGCTTGGTTCATGCCCCCCAGCCATGACCCCCAAGTTGCAACCAAAGTCGGCTGCCTGCTGCTGCTGCCCCAGCTCCACCCCCTCGCTTTACATCTGGGTGCTTGGCCCTACCTGCCCTACACCCCCATCCACCAATCTTGGCTGTCTGACATCCTCTCTCCTCCCATCCCTGGGGGAGCTGGCTGGGGCCCAGCGTAGCCGATGTTGTAATGTCCCTGGCAGTGCCCATGGAGAGAAGCGGCTGGGCCTGTTCCCAAGAAGTTAACCAGGGCCAGGCCCTCCACCCGCCAGGAGAACTTGACTCAGGTTCTAGAAGGGGAGATGCTGGCTGGGTGGGAAGGAGCTGTGACAATGTTGGCGGTGCAGGGAAACGTCCAGGTAATGGGCGTTGCAGGACTGAGACTTGTCATTTGTTCCTGGTGCCTTTCAGAGGGGCCACTTGTTTCTCTTGGGGCAATGGACCCTTTTTCCTCGCAGGAAGATTAGGGTGGGGGGCTTCTGTGTAGCGACCTAGTGGCCGAGAGAGGAGGACTCCTTTGGAGTCTATTGGTTCCTTTGGGGTGCAGAAAGGGGGCTGGCAGTGAGCCCTGTGTCCCCAGCGTGCCTGGGAGCACCAGGCAGCGGTGGTCTGAGCATGGGAAGGGCAGGAACATTCCTCCTCGAGGCCCGCTGCTCTCCCAGCTCATCACCATCGCCCGAGCTGGGGGGGCCCTGAGTCCTGTGTCCACACTGCACTGCCCGCTAGCGGGAAGGGGGATGGCGGGGTTTGGGGGTTGGGGCAGCCTCGGGTTTCCCTTTCTCTGCTTCCCTGTTCAGCTCCCTCTCCCAGCCCAGATGTTTCTGCAGCAGCAACTCCTGGGGCAGAGAGCAGTTGACAGGCTGAAGAGTAGGGACAGACCCGGGGTGAGGAGAAGGGCTCATGGGCGTCAGTCACCCGTATGAGGAGCACTCAGGGTCTGCTCTGGCGTGCATGCTCACACACACACACACACACACACACACACACACACCCCTCCCAGCGCGCGTGCTGCTCCATACCCATCTCACCTCACGCACATTCCCTTACATACTCTCACACTTGCTCCCACGGGCACTGGTCCTGGCTCTTGGGGGCTTCTACAACCTTCCACTTACTCATCTCTCATGGACACGTACCGACTGTCCCAACACCCTCCCTCTTGCCCTTTCCCAAAGCCACGCATATCCCCGGTCAGCACCGCGAGCGCCGCTCATGCTACGTGGCTGCCTGCCACTCCCAGATACTGTCTGCATCTTAAAAGCCTCCCCCAGCTCCACAGCCTGGCAGTGGGAGGCACATTCGCCTGCATCTGCGTGCTCTGGGGGACATTCCTGGCGGCTGGAGGCCTCAAGGGACACAGGACTCTCCTCTGCTAGGTAATCCACAAATTGGCTTCTCGAACCAGGGCAGCAGGGGCCAGAAGCACCGGAGGACGGCCACCCCCTCACTGTCTGCTCTGGATGCCGCTGTAAGGGCTGATGGGAGCCTTTGCGAGGCGGGCGGACAGAGCGCCAAGAGACGGAGACCATCTCCACGGTGGAGATTAGAGGGTAGCAGCATTAAGCTGAGCAAGGATTATGTTGGAATTTCCTGGGCGTTTAACAGCTGCAGGACAGGACGGAGGACAGGGCCCATGGTGCTGACCCCTCCCACGCTGACCCCGTGGCTGACAGGTGTGAGGGCCAGCTCAGCAGCCACACCACGCGTTAACCATCAGCCCCTTTGCCCTTGGGACCTCCGTCGTCCCGCTGGGCCCTGCAGGCTGCTTCGCCTCTCTGAATGTTCCTGCCCGGGCTCACTTTGCAGTGATGCCCTCGTCATGTGTCCCCGGCCCCCCTGGTGCCCCTCGCCCCTTTAGAGCCAAAGTCCTTTGCTTGACGCCGAGTAAGAGAAGCATGATATCACCAGTGGGGCCATTTGAACTTCTTCAGAGAGAAGCTTAAAGAAAATCCAGGGATAAAAGTTATTCTGCTCATTCATTCCCAACTCCTACTGCCTCTTTATCTCCACTTTCTCCTTATAGATAAAAATTTCTAGATTGTTTTGAAACCTAGAGAGAGGAGGGAGGGGAGGGTAAAATGTAAACATACGCTATGCTAGTCGAGGTTTTAAAAATATTTCCCCCTTTTTTTTTTGTTTAGATGATAATTATGAGATTTTGTTTTAATTGTGAAAATAAGATACGCTCGTTGTGACAAGAAAACCCATTCAAATATATGTAAGACAAAATTAATAATCCCCTCTCTGCCAATCCTTCATTTCTCCCTCCTACAGTAACCAGTTTTAATGGCCAGTACATTTTTCTGGCATACCTTCCTCCAAGCTTATTTGGCTTGTATTACTTAATTTTTTTAAAAACTCATTTTGTGGATCGAGGTGCATAAACTATTTTAAACCATCTCTGTTCATAAAATTGTCATATTTAACATTTCAATTTGAGGACAGTTAATTTTTTAAATTCCTACAGATTTACTCATTTAATTTATTTTTAAATCTTTCATTCTTATAGATAACAGAACTCAGAAGCTATGATGTATAAGCTAAGAGTCTACACATCTTTAATCTTTGCCAGTTTCTGGAAACAAAACACAATTTTGATGCCTACGGACTGTCATATTTTTATAAAGCAAAGAAATGTAGCAGACTTGTGGATGCAGTGTCTCTACTGTAGAAAAAAGATGTAAAGTGATATATGTAGAAAAGAAGCTGAGAAAAAAAACGTGAAGTCATAGAATGCAATTTTTGTCATCTGAAATTTTGTCAAATCAGTCTTATTTTCTGAGCTACCATTTTCCATCCACATTTCTGCTGCTTCTGGTGTGTTATATTTTTAAAACCACATACACATCTGAAGTTTGAATGTTTTCCTGATTGAAGTAAGTCTTCGGCTGTTCCTGGGTGAGAGGATTTCTGAACACTGACCAATGCCTTTCGCAGGCTGGAGAAGACAGAGGATTCCAAAGCAGGCCTGTCCCCCTCTGTGTTGCAGGAGGGACGCACTTGGCTGCTTCCAGGACGCTCTCCTAGACTAAGCTTAGACAGATGTCCTAGTCCTCAACCATTGAAGGCACCTTTGAAAATCAAGTTCTAACTCCTGCTTGTTCAGTATTCCAGGCATGTGGATGGAGCTTCGTGTTCTTGTCACTTACGTTTCTGCCTTTGAAACTTGTTTCCAAAAAATCTGCAGGAGTAGGAATTAGCTGGCAGCAATTTCTTCCATATCTTAAAGTTTCGTCTTTTCTTGTTCTTATTCTTGTTGTAGAGGTACACCCGAGTTCTTTTTATATATATTAAAAAAATTAAAGGCTCAATATCTGATTTGTTTGACAGGCAAGAATTGACCTCACTGCCTAGTCTCACTCAACCATGGTGTTTTGTTTTTTTTTTCCCCTGAAGGAATTTGTTTATAACCGTCAGTCTCTGGATCTAAATCTAAAAGAGGTCCCTTCAAACAGCAAGGAACACTTCTGGGCAGTTGAAGAGCCTCAACCGTTTTTTTAACTGAATATCTTGTTTCTTGGTAAAAAAAAAATTTAACAATTATGAAAGTGGCAATCTACACGCAATGTCTCCACTTAATTCTTTTCTTTCTGATGCCTCTTGAGGACAGAAGCTGAGTGGCTTTAACATGTTTCCTAACTGCTTTTGCTCTTTTCTGGATCCTCTGGAGAGAGGCCAGCTTCATGTTGTCATTAAGATGCATGCTGACGCTATGCATACACACCCTGCCGCAGCCACAAGCTGCTGTGTTGCTTGTATTGTGGGTCATCAAAGCAAATTCTCTGCCATTCCTCATCTTCTAGAATGTTCCATAGAGCACAGGGGATAGGATCTGCAGTACATATCTTCCCTCTTGGTTTGCTCTCAAGAAAAAAAAAAAAATTCATTGAGATGCATCCAAAGTGTTTATTATTCCTTCTCCATGATTATCTGTCCAGTTATAAGTTTAGGAAGATGCAGTGCTTACCGTCTCCTTTTTGTACAGATTCCAGAATCCATCCATCTTCTGACGGAAAGAGGCTATTTTAGAGCATATCTGCTGGGCAAATGATAGAATAGCTTTCATTGTTTGAAGACATTTTTCTGGCATTTTCAGTTCTTGGTAATAGCATTCCTAAAGACCCTATGGCTCTTGGCGTGTCAAGCATGTCTCCAGCGTAAGCCACTGAGCGTTTGGGGGATGCATACAACACCTATGACTTCAGGATATTTATTCAACAGCCATTGGTGATGGGGCCATGCTTTGTTACTTCACGATCTCCCTGTTCTTCTCTGAAACATTTCATCTGTGAATGATTCTAGCAGCATTCGGGACAGTATTGGCAAAGAACCTCTGTTACTTAGGAATCGTTTGCCATGTAGAAATGCTTCCCTTTTTCTGGCCTTATGGAGATACAGTTGACGTATAACATTGTGCAAGTTTAAGGTGGACAACCTGGTGATTTGGAAATGCTTCTTGCTTGCCTCCATACACTATCAGTTAAACTCTGTCTCGCAAGTAGGGTTCTGGTGGCATGAAAGGTGCGTTTCAGTGGACAGCGGCCTGATGCCCATTATACATCAGCCCACCAGCTGTAACATCAGCGTCTTTTCGTGATAACCGCATACAGGTTCATCTCGCAATAGAGCCTGTGTTACCGGGAAAAGTTAGATTAGCAGGAACCTAGTTATGATTTTCTGATTGATCAAAGTCAAATAGTGTCATAGTTTGGTTTCAGCTTCATCGAGAAACGTGCAGTTTTCAGGAGTGCTGCGGGTCACGTGGCGACAGCTCTCATGGTGGAAACAGATTCCAGGTCCCAACTGCTGTCTTTCTTCTCTCTCTCTCTCTCTCAGGTTCATGTCTTTGAACAACCTGCCTCTTAGTTTCTTCTCAACAGAAATAAATGGAATGGACTGCTCTGGTCCATGCAACTCACAGACTTTTGAGACTCAGTCACAGGGGGAGAGATGGGCCACCACTAATCTCTAGACTGATGAACAAAGGAAGGTCTGAGCCTGTTTGTCTTCACTGTGGCCCCGGAGGCAGCCGTGCCCCCACAGTCATATGCCTGTGAGCCAGAGGGGGTGCTTGTGTATGGATGGCCTTCTTAAGTTAACCAGCGGGGACCATACTTGACACTCTTCTGCACGGACTACTTTCACTTGGGAAATCCTTTTCATAATCAGTGCAGAAGCAGTAGCCCTCACTCTTTTTTAAGGTTGTGCCATAATTTATTAAATATCTTCCCGTTGACGGACACTTGCTTTCCAGTCCTTTCCCTTACAAACAGTTCTGCAGCAAATACCCTTGTTTGAACATCTCTGCCATCAGACCTAAGGATGCAGTACCTGAAGGACAAACTCTTAGAAGTGAAGCTGCTAGACAGACATCACCGACTGTCCCTCTAAGAAGATACACCAGTTTGAAACTCATAAGCCCCGTGAATATAGAGAGCCCAGCTCTCATACCTTCTTCAACCCAGTGCATTATTAATCTCATAGGACAAGATGGCACTGTTGTTTCCACATTCTGTCCTTTCATTGTGAGCAGACTAGAAGCATTTTTTCACATCCATCCATTTATTTTTCTGTAAGCCATAGAGGAAATGTGCCCCTTGTGGAGAGAGGACCGTTGCTGACAAAATGCAGGCATGCCAGACCCCCATAGCTCTACCCTTTCTCTGTGCTGGCTCACTTATCAGATGGAATCTTTGCGCCTATGTTCTTCTCGCTCCTGTTCTCCCATCTTCCCTTGCGTCATACCCCACAGCTCTCTTCCGTGGTCCCTCTCACTCCACTGCCTCTCTGTACTGTCCAGCGTGTCCAGGCCTGATGTGGGTCAGGAGGTGTTGGGGAGGGGGGATCGTGTGTCCCCAGGGAAGGAGTAGCTTCTACTCTGCTTGTTTTAATGAGAAGACTCTTCTGACTTCCAATACAGGGTGGCTCTAGGAGGAGGAGGGAGAGTAAGTGAAGAGAAAGAACTGAAATAGCTCCTTCCAGAAGAAAAGGGTAAGACTGGCCCAGAACTCGCCTAGGCTCTAAGAGGGAGGGGCTGTAAGAAGTGCTCAGAGATGCGGCACCTGCAGGGAGGGAGGGAGTGACTAGCACGTGGCCCTCTAAGATGGTGGACTTGGCACAGGTCAGGAGAGGGTCTGCTCCCGACAGGCCCTTACCGTGTGGTTGGTGGTTAGCGAGCTGTCTGCGTAGCAGTGTAGTTACCTGCCACCTTGTTCTTCTGGTCCTGTGTGTCTCCCTAGGAAGCAAGCTTGGCTGCACACCCAGTCTTACAAAGCAGCAGCCCTGCCTGGGAGCAGGGTGGTGGCCAGGGCAATGGTGGGAGCCCCGAAGATGCCCCATGGCTGCTGAGGGGGCTGCCCGGTCAGGGAGCGGAGTGGCGGGCATGGTGTGCAGTCTCTGGGTCCTGGTGCTGGGGTCCTCAGTTCTGGCGCTGGAAGGTAAGAGGGAGGGGGGACTGGAGAATCCCTAGGTGCCAGCGCGGGTGGGGAATGGGAAAGACTCAGAAAAGGCAGAAAAGAGGGAAGACATCAAGAAGGGGAAAGGAATGGGGAGGGTTCCAGGGAAAGGCTCCTGACACAGAGCTGTGCCCCTGCTGGTGAGTTAAAAGGACCAGGGAGGGAAAATTCCTGTTTTCCTCCTGGGGTGGGGCGAGGGTTAGCAGTCCTTGCTGGGGGCTTGGCTGCTGAGTGCCCCTTCTTATCTCCCTCCAGAGGTACTGCTGGACACCACTGGCGAGACATCTGAAATTGGCTGGCTCACCTACCCGCCAGGTGGGGTGAGTGTCACTCTTTTATTCCCCACCTGCTGCGCCTCCCCAGCCGGCTCCTTGTGTGGGATTTGGGAAGGAAGCCCCGGGTAGAGCCGCATGGAGTAAGACTCCTCCGAGCAGGACTTTGGGGTCTACTTACCCGGCTTTGCCAGCTAACAGGGTCTCCCCGCCCTCCCTGCAGTGGGATGAAGTGAGCGTTCTGGACGACCAGCGACGCCTGACTCGGACCTTCGAGGCATGCCACGTGGCAGGGGCCCCGCCAGGCACCGGGCAGGACAACTGGCTGCAGACGCACTTTGTGGAGCGACGAGGCGCGCAGAGGGCACACATCCGACTGCACTTCTCCGTGCGGGCGTGCGCCAGCCTGGGCGTGGCCGGGGGCACCTGCCGGGAGACCTTCACCCTTTACTACCGCCAGGCCGAGGAGCCCGATGGCCCCGACAGCATCTCCGCCTGGCACCTCAAACGCTGGACCAAGGTGGACACCATTGCCGCGGACGAGAGCTTCCCCGCCTCCTCGGCGTGGGCGGTGGGCCCGCGCGGGGCCGGCCAGCAGCGCGCGGGGCTGCAGCTCAACGTCAAAGAGAGGAGCTTCGGCCCGCTCACCCAGCGCGGCTTCTACGTGGCCTTCCAGGACACGGGGGCCTGCCTGGCCCTCGTGGCGGTCAAGCTCTTCTCCTACACCTGCCCGTCCGTCCTCCGCGCCTTCGCCTCCTTCCCTGACACGCAGGCCAGTGGGGCCGGGGGTGCCTCCCTGGTGGCAGCCGTGGGCACCTGTGTGGCTCACGCAGAGCCAGAGGAGGATGGAAGCGGGGGCCAGGCAGGGGGTAGCCCCCCCAGGCTGCACTGCAATGGGGAGGGCAGGTGGATGGTAGCGGTTGGGGGCTGCCGCTGTCAGCCGGGGCACCAGCCAGCCCGTGGAGACAAGGCCTGCCAAGGTGAGGTTCTGCTCCTGTGCACTTGCCCAAGATCTCCCCATCTGGCCCCCAACCTTGGGACACCTCTCCTGAACACCCCAAACTTCCTTTTGTCTCCAAAAGGTCCTGAATAAGCTATCTTAGGAAAGGACTCTTGTTTTCTCCAGATCTGTTTTCTAAAGCACACAAATTTGGTGTCATATGCTCATCTCAAATTTCTAGAACCTTCTGGAGACTTCCACAGCCATTGCTGAGCATCCTAGGGCTGCAGGCCTGAGAAGTGAGAGATCAAAAGGAGTTAAACTCCTGGGTTATTTTGGGATGTGTCCTCTGTCCCTATTTGCCGTCTAGTTAGGAAAGGATCATCACTGTGCCAGGTGACCAGGATGCGGGTAGGAGCAGGCAGTGGAGACCAGCTAAGGGGAATCCTTCTGCTGCAGGGTGGAGGCTGCAGAAGGCATCTGCACAGGGAAGGCATACAATCAAGCCAGACGCCTCTATCTGGTGCTTGGCTTGCCCATAGCCCCCACTGCACCTCACTTTTTCCATCAGCAGAAATGCAGTTCTACCCCAGTAATCTCTGCCTAAGGGAAGGAGAGAGGGAAGAAGGGAAGAGAGGGGGTAGGTCTCAGGATGATAGGAGAAAGAGCCCTGGGGAATGGAAGGCTGGGGGCATGTCTGTGTGCTGGCGTGGTGGGGCTCAGGAGGCGGTGGATGGAGCGAGCCTAATGTCTCTGCCCCATTCTGTCCCCCTAGGCTGCCCTGAGGGGTCCTACAAGGCCTTGGCTGGGAACGCGCCCTGCTCACCGTGCCCTGCCCGCAGCCATGCCCCCGATCCTGCAGCCCCCGTTTGCCCCTGCCGTGAGGGCTTCTACAGGGCCAGTTCAGACCCCCCAGAGGCCCCCTGCACCGGTGAGTCCCCCACCAGCCCCAGGGGTGGAAATGGGACTGGGGGGCAGGCAGAGAAGGGGAGGCTGAGGGCAACACAGTGGGGCTGGTTCACATTTGCAGTGACTTTCCTCCTGTTCATTTTCTCCCTCCACTCTCCTGCTTCTCGCCCTGACCCCATCCACACCGGCCCACCTCCTGCCTCTCCTCCCACCTGCCTCCGCTGCTTTCTGGTCCCCACCCCATGTTCTCCGTCTCCTCCCCTCTGGGCCACCCCCCTCTCCTGCCTCCTTCCTTCCTCCATCATCCCCACCCTTCCTCCTTCACCTCGACTCCCACCGCTCCGTCCTTTCCTGGTCCTTCTCGCTGCCCCCACCGGCTTCTCCAGGCCCTCCATCGGCTCCCCGGGAGCTTTGGTTCGAGGTGCAAGGCTCAGCGCTCATGCTGCACTGGCGCCTGCCTCAGGAGCTGGGGGGACGAGGGGACCTGCTCTTCAATGTCGTGTGCAAGGAATGTGGAGGCCACCAGGAGCCAGGCATGGGCACCGGGGGCGCTTGTCGCCGCTGCAGGGATGAGGTGCACTTCGACCCCCGCCAGAGGGGCCTGACCGAGAGCCGAGTGTTAGTTGGGGGGCTCCGGGCACATGTGCCCTACATCTTGGAGGTGCAGGCTGTGAATGGGGTGTCAGAGCTCAGCCCCGACCCTCCCCAGGCTGCCGCCATCAACGTCAGCACCAGCCACGCAGGTGAGCCTTCCGCTCTGCCTGATGCCTTACCTTGCCTCCTCAGAAGCCCCTCCCCCACTCTTGCTGCCGGGCCCCTGGAAGCCCCCCCACTGACCGCCCCCCCCCCCGCCCCCCGCCCAGTTCCCTCTGCAGTCCCTGCGCTGCACCAGGTGAGCCGGGCCTCCAACAGCATCACGGTGTCCTGGCCACAGCCGGACCAGGCCAACGGGAACATCCTGGACTATCAGCTCCGCTACTACGACCAGGTGGGGAGGTGGGGGGTGCCCAGCAGGGCTGCTGGGAGTGCGCGGTGCCCCACAGTGGGGCTAGAGATGGGGGAGGTGGGCCAGGAAGCCTGAGGGTGATGGGGCAGGGCTCAGGAGCTGGGGCTGGGTAGCAGGGAGTGAACGGCTGTCACCCCCAGGCAGAAGACGAATCCCACTCCTTCACCCTGACCAGCGAGACCAACACGGCCACCGTGACACAGCTGAGCCCTGGCCACATCTATGGCTTCCAAGTGCGGGCGCGGACTGCCGCAGGCCACGGCCCCTATGGCGGCAAGGTCTATTTCCAGACACTGCCTCAAGGTGAGAGGAAGCCTGGATGAGGAGGGGAAGCACCGGGGGGTAGGGAGGAGAGGCCCAGGGCCCACCCCCAGGCCTTGAACCCTGGTCCAGCACCCTCCAGACTAGAGGCCGTGTGGGACAGGAGGCTGTGAGGAGAGTCTCCTGGCTGACCAGCTGGCCTTTGGGTCTGTGGGTGGGCGTGAGTGGGCGCATGGGGGGGGTGGAGGTGCACGCGCTCGTGAGGCCTTGCCCACGTGTGATCCTGGCTGGCTGCCTCCTCAGGTGAGCTGTCCACCCAGCTCCCGGAGAGACTCTCCTTGGTGATCGGGTCCATCCTGGGGGCCTTGGCCTTCCTCCTGCTGGCGGCCATCACCGTGTTGGCTGTTGTCTTCAAGAGGTGAGGCCCCTCCCAGCCGTGTCCCCACCCCACTCACCCCGCCGCACCACCCCACGTCCTGGCAGCCCCAAAGCCCACTGCAGAAACCACGTCCAGGGCCCACCTCCCACCACCGGGCCCCTTCCCCTGGGCCCATGCGAGGCAGGCGGGAGGCACCCAGCAGCCCTCACTCCACAGATCCGTGGCTGGAGAGTGGCCTGCATGGGGGCCGAAGGGGGGGATGAGAGTGTCATTGCAGGACTCTGGTTTGTCCCCAGGAAGCGGCGTGGGACAGGCTACACAGAGCAGCTGCAGCAGTCCAGCAGTCCAGGTGTGGGGGTGGGGGGGCTGGGGGGCTGGGGGCTGAGCACAGCAGGAAGCCTAGGTTCCCCGAGGTCCAGGGGAACCCCTCGGCCCTGCCGGTGTGAGTAAGAGGGCATGCTTGGGGTGTGGGGGCGGCCTGGCCCCGTACCACACCCTCATCACGCACCCTATTTGCCTACAGGGCTTGGGGTGAAGTATTACATCGACCCTTCCACATATGAGGACCCCTGCCAGGCCATCCGAGAATTTACCAGGGAGGTGGATCCTGCATATATCAAGATCGAGGAGGTCATTGGGGCAGGTGTGCAGGGGCAGAGGAAGGGGACCGGAGGGACTGGAGCCCCCGTGAGCCTTCCCCGGCAGGAGCCCCTCTCTACGCAGGGCATGACACCGCGAGCCCGAGGTCCTTCCTCAATACCCTCCCTCCTACGCCTGTTCTCCCAGGCTCCTTTGGAGAAGTACGCAGGGGCCGCCTGCAGCCCCGGGGACGGCGGGAGCAGGCCGTGGCCATCCAGGCCCTGTGGGCTGGAGGTGCTGAGAGCCTACAGATGACCTTTCTGGGCCGGGCTGCAGTGCTGGGCCAGTTCCAGCACCCCAACATCCTGCGGCTGGAGGGCGTGGTCACCAAGAGCCGGCCCCTCATGGTGCTGACGGAGCTCATGGAGCTGGGCCCCCTGGACAGCTTCCTCAGGGTCAGTGCTGGCCTGGGGGCGGACGGGGGGGCCTTGGGTCCAGGGGCGTCTGCAGTTCTCAGCTGTCCCGGAGACGGGAGACAGAGCCCTGCATCTCGCTGCCCCACCTCCGCTGGTCTTCAGCCTTCCTTCCCAGGCCACTCTCTGACTGCCTAAGCCGCTCTCCCTCTCCTGCTGATGGCCACGGCGCAGAGTGCGCAGGTTCCCCGCCCGGCTGCTGGCGGCTGACCTCTGCCCCCCGCCCCCAGCAGCAGCGGGAGGGCCAGTTCAGCAGCCTGCAGCTGGTGGCCATGCAGCGGGGGGTAGCGGCTGCCATGCAGTACCTGTCCAGCTTCGCCTTCGTGCACCGCGCGCTCTCCGCCCACAGCGTGCTGGTGAATAGCCACCTGGTGTGCAAAGTGGCTCGTCTTGGCCACAGTCCTCAGGTGAGAGCACATGTCGGGGGCTCAGCCTTTTCCAGAGCGTGCTGGCGGATGAGCCGGGCTCCGGGGAGCATACCACCGGGGGGTGTGTCGTGGTGGCTGAGGGAATGGAGCCCGCGTGGGCTCCCTCCGGGAGCGCACCCTGGGCAGACATCGGAGCACATAGGAGTTGCTCAATAAACGTGACCACTGCTGTAATTACTGCTATCGTTCCTTCTCACCCCACGCCTCAGGGCCCAAGTTGCATGCTTCGCTGGGCAGCCCCAGAGGTCATTGCCCACGGAAAACACACCACCTCCAGTGACGTGTGGAGCTTTGGGATAGTGATGTGGGAAGTGATGAGTTATGGAGAGCGGCCCTACTGGGACATGAGTGACCAGGAGGTGAGCTCTTGACCTAGACATTGCTGATACCCCACCCCCATGCTTCCAACCCACCAGCCTCACAAGCTCCTACATTCTTAGCTTCTCTTCTCTAATCCACTGAGATTTTAAGTGGTCTTGGCTTCCGTATTTTTAAGTTCCTTCCCCACTCCGACTGCATGCTCCACCTGATCCTAGCCCACCCGCTGACCTGACAGACAGAATACACCTTTCCGCCAGCAATAGCTTCCCATCACCATGTTCTTCTACTAACCCCCAGGTACTAAATGCAATAGAGCAGGAGTTCCGGCTTCCCCCACCTCCAGGCTGTCCTCCTGGACTACATCTGCTTATGCTAGACACTTGGCAGAAGGACCGTACCCAGCGGCCTCATTTTGACCAGCTGGTGGCTGCGTTTGACAAGATGATCCGAAAGCCAGACACTCTGCAGGCTGACGGGGGCCCCGGGGACAGGTCTGGAGATTGGGGCTGGAGCCCGGGACAAGCAGGGAGGGTAGATGCAAACCGGAAAGCAAACTGAGGAGAGGGGGCTAAGAGGAAGGGGAAATGTTGACCCCCCCCCTCCCCCACTTAGACCCTTCCAGGCCCTTCTGAACCCTGTGGCTCTGGACTTTCCTTCTCTGGACTCACCCCAGGCCTGGCTTTCGGCCATCGGACTGGAGTGCTACCGAGACAACTTCTCCAAGTTTGGTCTCTGCACCTTCAGTGATGTGGTTCAGCTCAGCCTGGAGTAAGCGGGGAGAGGCGGGTGGGGGTTCCGCTGGGCTCCAGGCTCGGGGTCCTGCCGGGGATCTTAGAGAAGCTGGCGCAGACTTGACGCACTCCTTCCCCACCACCAGAGACCTGCCCGCCCTGGGCATCACACTGGCTGGCCACCAGAAGAAGCTGTCGCACCATATCCAGCTCCTGCAGCGGCACCTGAGGGAGCTGGGCTCACTGGAGGTCTGAGGCCTGGGTGGGCAGCTGTGAGTGGACGATGCCTGTGTCCCAGCCCCGGACACAGGTCCAAGGAGTGACCGTGCAACACCAGAGCCCGTCTCCCTCTTGGCCTCGGCGAGAGGCACTCACCACACTACACCCAACCCTCTGGACACTTCACTCCCTAGTCCTCCGCCCTCCTCCGCCCTCCCCCCGCATTAAAGGGAAAGAAGAAACTTTGCAAGTTGGAGGTGTGGTGAGACCTCAGTCTGCAAGGAAGGGCTGGGAAGGCCTTGGAGGAGGAGCTCAGGGCCACTGGCAGCAGGCGACACCACCAGCTGGAGGCACAAGGGCGCAGAGCAGGGAAAGACTTTATTGGAAGGTAGAAGGTGGCAAGACTGAACCAGCTTCACCCCACCCCCAAAGCGGTACCTGTCCCCCTCACTCACGCTTTCCACAAGCCTCCCTCCCAACTGCCTGGAGCACCCTGGGAAGGGCTCTCCCCTTCCCACCGGAACACTGGGGTGGAGACGGCAAGCCCGTCCTTAAAGTGCTTTGCTCTCACAGTGCAGAGTACTTCCGTTAGGCCGAAGAGCCACGCAGCCTGGTCCCCCCACTGGCACCAGCCCTGTGTGCGGGGTGAGGCGAGGGCCACCTCCCTCCTTGGTTTCCGTTCGCCCCAGAGCTGAGCGAGTAGTGGAACCTGGGGCCGTTACTCCCAGCCTGCGTTCCTCAGAGTGCATTCTGCTTCCCCCCTGGACCTGGGAGATCAGACCTCTAGGCGTCTTGGTGGGGTCTTCCGATGCCCCCAGGAAAAGGACAGCAGCCGCCGGGGCAGGGCGCGCTCAGATCTGATACTCCCAGCCTTCCCCATCTTCTAGAGCCCTGTTGGTCAGCCCCCTCAGTTCCCTCCTCAGGGTCCCTTGCCGCAGCCTCTCCCAGTTGGTGCTGCTGTGGGAGGTACTGCGAGACACCGAGGGGGTAGAGAGGGGCAGGTGGGGGCTGAAGGGGTGGCCCAGCTGCAGTTTTTCTGAGGCTTTGTCCAAGTCGTTGGAGCCCTGGCTGTGGAAGGCCTGCACATAGCGCCGCGCTCGCTGCCGGTTGAGATCCTGTCTGTCCTCCACCCTGTGGAGCGGGAGGCCATGAGAGGCGGCCGGGCGTGGAAGGGCTGGTACCGGGCCCTGCCTGTGTCCGGCGCTCACCCCCTCCCGCCATGACTGGCCTTTTTCCTCGGGTGTGGCTGGCGCGGGCACAGGGGCTCCAGCCCCTCAGCTGCAGCCCCAAGCACCTCGTGGGGCCCCTCCCTTAGCAGCAGGGATCCGGTGTAGGGACCCCAGGCCAGTGGGCAAGGGGCCCAGGGAGCTGGCAGCCTGCACAGGGCCCCTGGGAGCGGGAGGTCGTCTGAGCAGAGGGGCGCCGGGCCCTGCACCGGTCACTCACCGCAGAAACCAGCGGTCCCCCAGCCCATACTCGCGCCCGCAGATCCCCGAGCGAGGCCACAGGCAGCGAGGCAGCTTCCGCTCCAGCATCACCGTGGTGGCCACCACCTGTGTGAGGGGACAGGTGGGGCCGTCAGAGGTTGGGTACAGACTGAGAGAGAGAGGGGTGGGGACAGGAAAGGGTGCTGGGCAGAGGAAGGACTGTTTGGCAATCGCTAGGAAAGGCAGGAGCTCATGGTCTCCAAGAAGGGACAAACGACACCCCAAGCCGGGGGGAGGGTGGTGGTGTCAGCTTGGTTGACCCTCTTCTGTGGGAGTCAATGGGACATGAGCCCCGCAATTCTCTGCCACGCAGCCTGACATCCATACTGATCCTGCAGGAGGTTGAGAGGACTCGCTCCAAGGAGACAGGAAGGAGGGCAAAGCAAACAGAAAGGGATCCTCAGGGCCACAGGATATTTTGACCCTACCGACATAAAGGCCATTTAAAAATGCTAACATCCTACTGAGAAATCTAATATCAATACACTTGCATGGAAAACATATTTTCCTGAGGAAACCCCATTTAGCCAATTTAGGGCCTTTTAACTCTGTTTTCTACACAGCACAGCTAGGTGCCATTCAATTTAGGGGATTTTCATTTTTAATTCTGTTGAGAGAAATTATTTTCTAAAGTATATTTTCAAATGATTTGATTCATTGAACGGTCTTCTGTCTCCATCATGATGATCTGACTGAAGATTACTTCTGCTACTCTGGCAAATTTTTGTAGCATTTTTTTAAAACCCATCCAATTTTTCTGGGTCCGATTTTACAGACTAATTTACTAAATGTCCTTTTAGTCCCCATTAGCTTTATTTCTTGTTGGTTCATTTCTCGTGGACTCTTCTAGAAAAGCCTGAGGTTTTAGTTTTTGAGAAAACTATGAGGAATTCTTTTCAGCCATCCAAGTACTGCTCCGTTTTAGTGCCAGCCCAGCGCTTTTGGACACTCCGCATCGTTCTGTGTACTGCGCACTGACCACGTAGACACATGTCGGGTCAAAATATCCTGCTTCCAGGGGAGGTCAGCCCTGTCCCCGGCTGGGAGGGAACGACCTGCAGCAACCCTCCCGGCCGCCAGGGGGCTCACCTGCGCCCTCCAGAGCTCATCTCTCTCGTGGGCCACCCGCCAGTGAGTATCACCCATCATGGCGATGAGGAGGTTGAGCATGAGCAGTGTGGCGATGATGGCGAAGGCAGCGTAGGTGATGCTGTACATGAAGGGCAGATCCACGTCGTAGTTGGCAGGCCCGTCGATGACGGTGAGGAACAGCTCGAAGGTGCTGAACAGTGCCATGGGGTAATCGTAGAAGTGGCCCAGCTCGTCGGGGTCCTCTGTCTGGAAGATGATATAGAAGGCTGCTCCACCCAAGGGGATGGAGAGTTACCATGGCAACCATACTCGGGACTGGACCGCAGCCAGCTCTTTGCTGCCCAGTTCAGTCCCGCTTCCCTCATCTCCAGTCTCCCCATCAGGCCCTCCGTGGCTCCGTACTTTGGGTTCTGATATTCCCTTATTTTCAGGATGGCTTATCCTGATCCCAAGACCCACGTCGCCATAACACTCCCAGCTTTGTCTCCCCTCCGAGGGACGTTCCATCCTCAGACACTACAGCCTTGTATCTTGGCCTTCCCTCCCACCTCCCCCCAGGTTTATCCACAGCCATTCTGGGCTCTCTGGGCTCCTCTAACCTCTCCCCGCCAGGGCCCCACCCCAGACAGATGATTTACCTGAGGCAAAGCCCAGGATGACCACGGCCATCAGCCAGCAGAACCGCATCAGGTCGCCAAAAATCATCTAAAGGGAGGAGGAGAAGGAAAATACCTCCACACGGGTCCCCTGAGCAGTTGCCCCTTGCAGCCTCTCGCGCGTCTGGCCCCGTGAAGCCCAGCAGCTCCACCCTCCAGGATTAGACACTCCGGCTGCACGCCAGATCTACTTGGCCTGTTTGGGTACGGCCCTTGAATAAGAATGGTTTTTACATTTTTAAAGCATTGAGAAAACAAAAAGGAGGAAAAGAACATGCAGTAGAGACCATATATGGCTCGCAAAGCCTGCGAATCTGTCATCTGGCCCTTTACGAAAATGCAGCAGCCCCTGCTCTAGGACCTCTCTCTAGAAAGCTTGGGGGGAGGCACAGACCTTCTGGATCATGATGGTGAAAGGGCCCAACATCTGGAATCCTCGGGCGAAGTACATGACATTGCACCAGCCCAGCACCAGCGCGAAGGACATGGGCACCACCTCCCCGTTGGCGTTCGTGAGCCGCATCACCATGGTCACCAGCACCATGCAGGCGTAGGTGATGCTGAGGGTGGGGAGCAGACGGGGTGTGAGAGGAGACTGGGGACGTCCTGGGGACGCAAGAGCAGGAGCGACTGAGGGACGCAACACCCACACACTCAGATTTGGCCTTCGCAAGTTCAATACACAGGGCCCCACACATCACTGGAGAAGGCTCTCTGGAGTTAATTTTCTCCAGGGACTGTCCAGGGGTCAGGAATCCAGGGAGTGAGGGAAGGGATCGGGGGAGAGAAAGGAGACTCACATGAGGATGTGAAACGGCCCCCCAAGGATGGTCTGTCCAAAGAAGCGAGTGACCCCCACCCTGAAGATGTCTGGAATCTGGAGAGGGGCCAAGAAGACACTTGCAGCCTGGGGCTCAGGCTGGATCCCTGGGGCAAGCAGCCTCACCCTAATCCTGCCCACACCTCACCTCTGCAAGCAGAATGATCACAGCTCCGATGACGGTCACCAGCTCCCCCACCAGGCGGATGTCATCCTTGGGGGTCACGTAGGCCTCCTGAGAGGGAAACGGTCAGAACACTCAGGGCTTCCATACATCTGCCCTGCCTGCCTCTGGGCACAAGTCAGCGTCCAGTGTGTAGAGTCACTGGCCCTGTCAGATTCTTTATAACCTGTTAGGTTTGGCTACCTCAGACTCTGCTCTTTGAGCGCAGGTGTGTTTCCACCTGTATGTTGCATCTGTGCCTAAGTATTTGGGAGCTGGGCCCGGGGAGCAATGGGGGTTGTCAAAGAGGAACGTGATGCAGGTGTGAGAAAGGGCAGAGGGCTGACTCCTGCCCTGAAGCTCTGCTGCTCCTCGGACGTCACCTGAAGCAGCTTCTGCTGTAGGAGGGTGTTGTCCCGGGGACTGGTGTGGTTACTGGTCCTGAGCTTGAGCGGGCGGTAGACGCAGCACATGGTGAAGCAGATGATGTACAGGAGGTAGATGGCGCCCAGCACGCAGAAGTATGGCCGCCCGTATCTCTTCCACTTGAGGCTCACCAGCTCTTTCACTGGTGTCTGGTCGAGGATCTGGCGAGCCTTCGGCAGGAAGGAAAGAGAGCAAGCAGCTCGGAGACCCGGACTTCCCTCCCCGGCTGCTTTCCCACCCAACCACCCATACCTCCCGCTTCTTGGTGGTGATGATAAGTTCCAGCAGAGACTGCTCGTCCCCCGAGGAGTCGATCTCCGTGAGGTCGTAGAGAGTGGACGTCAGCGGTCCGTACGTCCACTGGATGTGCTTCCGCTTCTGCATCAGGTGCTGGAACATCTGCGAGGACACAGCGGGGAGCCGGAGGGTCAGGGGGAGAAGCGGCCGCGGGAACCACGCCCCCCAAGAGGGCCGCTGCCCGCTCCTCGGCACCAACGGGCAGCCAGCGATCCCCACGCCTCGGGTGCGTGAACCTCCTTCTGTCTCTGCTTCTCCTTCTTTCCCACAGACCCTCTAAAGATCGGAGAGAAGAGGACAGGCCCAGGGAACAGCACTGCGGGGCACCAGAGCAGAGCTCCAGGAGCGCCGTTCTCCAAGCCCCCGGGCAGGGAGGCTGCCGGTTAGCGGTGGAGTGCGCGGTAAGGGACGCCGCCCTGTGGGGCGCTCGGGAAGAAGGGTCTTTAGGAGGACGCCGTGGGGCCAGGGCAGCGGCCCTCACCACAGTGTTGCCCTCCACTCCGGCCAGCTTGAAGGGGGTGAGACCCTGGTGATTGGGCACGAGGTCCAGGGCCTGCAGGTGGTCCCCGCGCCCGTCGTAGGAGAGCAGCAGGTTGTACATCTGGCAGGCAAAGGTCTTGTTGGGCTGGAGGATGAGGATGTGCAGCACGGTGTTTCCTGCGGGCGGGACGCGGTGTCGCGTGGCCATTGCACCCAAGGCCCCGCCGCTGCCCTGCCCGCCCGGGGCCCTGCCCTCGCGGCCCCCGGCATCCCGGGTCCCCTGCCGACCCCAGCTCTTACCCAGGGCGTCCTGGGCCCGGATGTCAGCTCCGTGCTCAATGAGCAGCCTCACGATCTCCTCACTGCCCACGCAGGCAGCAAAAGACAAAGGGTGCTCCCCTGTGGACACAGAGGGCGCCGTGGCGTGAGTGCCCGATGGGACGGGCAGTGTCCCTGAGCGACCGCCTCCTTGCCCCCCACGTCTCAGCTCTGGGCTTGGTGACACTTGTCGGCAGAACCGGAGGCAGGGATGGAGCAAGCGCCGTGGGGAGAACCGGCTCTGGCCTTAAGCCCTGTAAGGCCTGGCCCCTTGCAGCTTTCCCAGGGCCAGAGCCCGCCTCAGCCCCCCTGCCTTTGCTCTTGCCCGCCTCCCCGCGCCCCCCTCCTCCCAGCCCTGGCCCTGCTCCCACCGAAGTAGATGAGGTTGCGCGGGCTGCGGCGGAAAGCTGTGCCTGTAGCTCTTGCAGAGACGCTGGCGCCGTGGGCAAGCAGGGCTCGCACCAAGTTCACGTTCTGGTTCACGATGGCTATGTGCAGTGCAGTCTGACCTGGCCCAGAGACAGCTCTCAGTCACGGGGTGTGGCCCCAGGATCCTGCAGGGGTCCCTCCCTTATCTACACCCTGTGCTGCTCCCCAGGGCAGCCCGAGGTGGGGAGCAGGGGAGGAGGCCCTGGGCTGGCAGGGTCCCCGGGGAAGCCAGCTGCTCCCTTCTCTTCCTGCTCTAGGCCCCTTGCATCTCAGGGGGCTGGTGCTCTAATGGTGTGCAGTGAGGATGATGAGGAAAAAGGGAGATGGAGAGAAGCATGGAAACTAGGGGTCTCAGATGCCCTCTTTGGTTTCCCCAAATTATCCGCCACAGAGACTGACTTGAAATATCCAGCAGGTCACCCCTTCCCTCCATCCTGGGCCCCTCGGCCCCTCACCCTCATACAGCTCGGATGTCATGGGCTCGAAGACCAGCTCGGGAGCGGCCTCCATCAGCACTATGGCGGCCTCCAGGTTGTCATAGAGGGCTGCTACGTGCAGTGCCGTCTCCCCCATGGCTCCTGGCATTGACAGAAAGAAGAGTCATATGGCCTCTCTGGACCTGGGGGATGGTGACAATAGGGACTTGGCGGCCCACAGCTGAAGGTGCTGGGCTATCCCGGGAGCCACGTGTGTGGCAGGGTCTGGCAGGTGCGGAGGGCTCTGCCTCTTACCTCTCTGGTGCACCTCACACGCCTCGTACTTGAGTAGCTTGTTGAGAACCTGGACATTGTTCTCCTTGGCAGCTAGAAGGAGAGGAGACTCCCAGATCCTACAAGGGAAAGGGATCAGAAAGGTGGCAACGGTGAGCATGCCCAGTTGTGCAATGCAGGGTGATGTCTTGGCTCCGTCACATACAAACATGTTCACCTCAGCGGCATTGAACTTGATCCAGGGAAGTGAGGCCATCGGGCGCAAAGGGCTGTCTGATTTTTTTTCCTGACCAGTTAGTTAACCCAAACCAACTATTCCCCCTTTCTGCTCATGGAGGAGAGCATCAACACTGGTTTCCTATCCCCTGGGTGCTGGGACCAGAATGAGTGTGAACTTGTCATCTATGCATATTGAGCATGGAGGGGAGGAGTTTTACGTAAGTATTCATTCACCTCCTGACCTACTGACCTCTGGAGCAACCCTGTTTAGCTTCACTAAGTGCCCTGTGATTACCCCCCAAGATAAGCCTTGTTTTCATGGACTAAGGGTACAAGGATCTCCCCCCTCATATTTGTGAAGGAAGTCAACATGCAGAGGCTAGCAGATTTCCTCCAGTGGTGCGATGCTCTCCTTTCTAGACCTTCTCAGCAAAGCCTCTTGATCCTGCACTTTCCTCCTGACAACAGCCTCCTCAGAGCTCCATCACAAAGCAACAGTGGATCCTTTTCGTTCTGACCCCTAAGTCAGAGTATACTCTCTTCCTACTTCCTGTCTGCTTCTCCCTTGTTTTAGGCACCCCCCCCCAAAAAAATCGTTTTCTCTGACTCACCAGATCCTCTCTTGAGTTTTATTCCTACAATGAACTAAAAACCTAGATTATGATCACAACTTAGCCCAACTAAGACCCATGGGGCCCCCTTTATTCAATTTCTCTCTTGGCCCAAAGCCATGGTCTTTCTACGGGAGCTAAATGAAATAACCCCATTGAGCCATAGATGGCCCACTATGTGAATGGGAGCTCACACACTGAAGGACTGGTGGCAGGAAATCAACTCCAAGAGCTGGGATTGGGGCGGTGGGGGGGGGGGGGGGCGGTCAGGAGAGGAGGAATGAGCACAAGACTCACATCTCCCCAAATGTGGGCCCCAGCTCCCCACCCCCCATGCCATGTGGGCAGCCACCAGGCCCTGTCACTTCAACATTCAGTGTTCTCTCCCCACCCAATCCCTACCTCCTTGTCCTTGCTGACCCTCATCAGTTCATGTCTTCATTCGCTATTCTGCCCCTCGTTAGCAAAATAGTCCAACTACGGTTTCCCTGTGCCCTATTTACCCCTGGTCCATCTTTCTCCATGCTGCCAAGGTGCCCCCTCTAAATGGCAGTACCAACGTGGCGTAGGAAAGTCCGCCCTCAAATGCCCACAGAAAAGGAATACAGAGGTCCTTTCTAGACTCTGCGTACCCGCCTTTCCATTCTCTCCTCCTCCCATTCACTTCCTATGCCTGAGGCTCCGGCCTCACCGCCCCCGAACACCCTAGTCTCCCAATGACTGTGCCGCACGCTCCTTCCACCTGGAACCCAGCGCCTCCATCTCATCCTGTTCATTGTCTGTTCTGAGACCCCAGTGCCTAGGACTGTGCTCCGCTTGTGGTAGACACTGTCCCACGATCTGCAGAATGAATGAATTTGTAGCATTGCCAGAAGGTAGTTTGGCCTTTACTGCCCCTCCTTATTATCCCCATTGGCCACCTCTGAAGCCAACCTCAGGCAAACATATAATCTAAGTAAAAACCAGTATGCTTGATATATAAACACAGCTGCAAAGAAAATTTTCTACACCCCCTTCACCACCACCGCCGCCGCCTTTCCGACAATTTGCCCAAACCCCTCCTCTATAAATATTCGAGAGCCAGCTCTATTCCCCAACACACACACGCACGCACACGCACCGTCCCCAGGAAGTTTTCTATACGATCCTCCGGCCCTTTATTTTTGCATCTTTCACCGTGTGTTGTGATTAGACTGTCTCTTCCTCTATACTAGGGGTGCTTAAGGGCAGAGGTCAGTCACTTTCTCATCTTTATATCCTTTCTCTGCCCTCCTTCAATTAGCTTCTGGCTTTATGCCCTATTTGGACTAAAGTTAACGGCAAAGTTAGAATGGATCCAAGGGGGCTTCTTACCCAAGTGCAGAATTCTGCTCCCTGCTCCCTAAGATATGAGTGGGGAGGCTAGTTGGTAGCCTGCCTACAGACACCTCTTTTGGTCCCTACACATCTCCGAAGCCCACAAATGTCCCCCACAAGCCTCCATTCCTACGTGCTCTTTTTCTTGCCTTGCTGACTGCCATAGTGACCTGGGGAATGAGGAGTTACTGTCCGTCTGGGCTTGCCAAATAAATATGCAGATGCTCCATTAGATTTTAATTTTAGATATGCAAGCAATAATTTTTTAATATAACTATGTTCCACGTGATATTTGGGACGTACTTACACTAACACCTTATTCACCATTTATATGAAATTCAGATTTAACTCCGTGTCCGGTACTTTATCTGGCAACCCCAGTCAGACTACACTCTGGGTGGAGAATCACCTTATGACCCAACCCGGCAAAGTGTGTAGAGAACTGGTCTCTTCTGGGTGGCAAACTCCAGAATCCAGCAAAAAAGGGGGCAGCATATGCATGAATGGTTCTGAGGGGATCAGACAGAGAAATTACTTGTAATAGCATCAGGGGGCCACCAGGGGACAGCAGAGAAAGCCCTCGGTCACATTCTTGGCAGGCTGACCCCCCAAAACCTGACTACTCTTGGGACCCATAAGAAAGGCACAAGAGCAGACTCATCCAAAGATCCCTGTGCCTGAGATACGAGCGCCTTCTACCATAGCAACCCAGCACAGAAGTTTAGATCTGGAGCAAAATCTATGCATCTTCACCAGGTCTCTGCCACACACCTCCCTAGGGCAGGAAGAGGAGGAGATACTGATAAAAAAAATGTTCTGGTTTGAATGGTTAAATTATACTCGTTCTCTTCCAGGGGAAAATTTTACTTCATTTAGTAGAATACTTAACATTACTGCCAGAATCTGATTCACAAATGGTGGTTTGGAGCTGTGGTTCTCAACCAGGGGTGAGCCCCTTTCCCCTCCCCCAAGGAATTCAGCAATGTCCAGAGACATTTTTGGTTGTCACAATGGGGGTGGGGTGGAGGGGTGCTCCTGGCATCCGGTGGGTAGAGGTCAGGGATGCTACTGAGAAGCATCTTACACAGGGCAGTCTCCTGTAACAAAGAATTATTCTGTCCAACATGTCCATCCTGCCAAGGTAGGGAAACTCTGAGCTACAGGCAGAATTATTCATAAACCATCTTTTTAAAAAGAGGATTCTTCACATTAAAAATAATGAGAAATTCCCTATGTGTGTTTTCTTACAAATGGTTAAATATTTAGCTAGGAGAGAAATGAAAAGGTAAAGCCTTTTAAGCACTCACTGATTAAGTAGCAAAAAGAAATTACAAGGAAAATCTGAAATTATAGCAGTGTGGATGTAGAATGTTTTATTTCGCTGATCATTAATTATAAAAACGAATGGTTTAGTTTAATGTTAAACTGGTAGAAATTGTACTACAAACCCTCGCCCATTTTTTTGACAGTACATAAATCCCTGTCCTTCCCCTGAAATTCCCTCTGGGCCACCACATGAGCATCTCTCCCTTCTTTCTCCCTGTTCCCTGCACTCTGTCCTCTCCTCTCCTCCTCCTTCTTACGGATGTGTACATGTCTATGTGCGCACGAGCAAAGTTTTCTATTTGGTTGCTGGAAACAAGACAGAATCCAGAGTGCCTGGGAGGAGATTTCAAATCAGAATTTTAGAGCTAGGAAGTTGCTAGAAACTGGTCTATCTGTTCACGTCCCAGATGGAGAAAGAGGACTGGAGTCCCGAGGTGACCTGTCTAAACAAGTCAGAGGCAGAGCTGGGACCGGGACCCCCTTCGGCCATTTCTCTGTCCCTGTTCTCTGGATTGATCGGGCTTTGGAGAGGGCTGAGAGGCACAGGGGGTTGTGTCCTTGGGCACCCCTTCAGACAAGCGTACCATGTGGGAAGGAGAGGGCACACGCAAGGCAGGAGCTCAGTGTACAGCCTCCCAGGTGGATCCAGCTCTGAGAGCAGAGGTGCCCAGCCCCTCGAACTCCTGCCAACATTGGGTGTTGCCTTTTGACTCCCGTGGTTGTTTTCATCACAATAAATCCCATTTGTTAAGTGTGCTTTTCAGCTTCCAAAGCAGCATCTTCCTTATTACCCCTCTTGCTCCTTACAGCCCTGTCACACAGGCTGAATGATTCTTTCATTTTTCAGAAAAGGAAACTGAGGCAGCACAACCAAATTGCTGCGAGGAGATCACACAGAGTTAAAAGCAGAATGCTTGGCCAAGAACCTAGCCTCGGGCTCTCACCACTCAATTATGTGGTTCTTCTAGTTTTATGGCTCTTTCCAATCTTTCTCAGGGGGAGGGGGTCAGCCCAGAACCGTGACCACAGATGCAGGAAAGAGCAGTCCTGTGTGGGGAGGAGGCATGCACTGGCCGCTTGTGGGCCACTTCCCCCTAGCTCGGGCTCTTGGCGACTGGATGAGGAAGCCCAAGCTCAGGGGGAAAGTGGTTTTTTGCAGACTTGGAGTCGGGCCGTCCTTCTCAGGGCTGCAGCTCTAGCCCATGTGCCTGCAAGTGTGCATCTGCGTGTATTTACTGAGGCGTGGAGTCCCAACAGACTGGAGAGCCCCAGAGCTTACTTCTCCCAGACACATCACTTCACACGTATTTATACAGGTATCTATCCAAACAGAGAAGAACTTCCAGTGATCATCACTGCCTTCCCACCATCTAGAGGGAGGGAGAAGGTGCCAGCAACAGGGTCGGGTGTGAGCCTCTGGCTGCTGGCCAGCATACCCCACACAGGGCAGAAGCAGATACCACAGCATCCTCCTCTGTGGCCCACCGCACTTGCTTATACCCTTCTTGGTGAGGACACTCCCCAGGCTCCCTTGTCACCCAAGCAGATATATACTGGTGCATTTTGCCTGAGAGAATGCGAGCTCCTCGAGAGCAGGGATGTTGCGTTCATTTTCTGCAAATCTAACAGAGTGCTTTATGCTCATTAAGTAATTAATACATTGAATCTCAGGAAATAAGACAATTCGAGGTCCAGGGAGAGAGGAAGAAGAAATGGGAGAAAGGTATCGTTCAGCTTGGGTCTGACAATGTGGATTTAAGCAGAGGTGGTAGCGAGACTAAGACCCAAGACACATCTGCTAGAGAGGGAGAGGGATGCTGGGTTCCTGATCATCCTGGAGAGACCATAAAGCCTGCCCCTCTCACTGGACCATGCTCCACACCCCTGGATTCCCCCACCCCACCCAGAGGCCCCCTCTGAGCTGTTGGCACGAATTCTGACTTCATCCCTTGCTCACTTTGGGTCTGCCTTGTTCCCCAGGGGATAACATGCCAAGCCTCCCACAGGTTTGGGGTTATAGAAGGTGAGGTAGGTGCTCGTCACGTTGTTTGCTGCTTTCTGCCATCAGCCCACCTCTGCGCCCGTCAGTACTGTCCTCACTTACACGGTCCTCTATTTATCTAGTTGCCTGCAAGTCTTCCCTAAGGCTGGCTCACTGCTCAGCCTAGGACGCTTCCCTTTCCGGCCATTTCAGTTTCCTTCCTGGGAGGGCCCACCGAGTGGGGAGTCAGTACCCCAGGCTCTGCGGGAGAAGGAGAGGGCCAAGACACTGTGGAAGCAGGCAGGGAGATCAGGAAAGGAGGGGATCCCTCCAAGTGGCGACATCAGGCCTTCCCGGACCAAGGCTGCTGGAGCAGGCCCCCTCGATGGTCTGGAGAAGAGACAGGGGCAGAGAAGACTAGTGGAAGCAGCCAGGCTGTGGTCCTTCACTCGGTCTTTGCTTTGTTGGCACACACAACAGCTCTGCCACCCCTTCCAAGCCCCAGGCCTTTCTGTGCTCTGTGTCTGGCCCCCCCAGCCCCGGGGTCCTGAGTGGGAAGGGAGGAGTAGAACCAGGGATGGCCTATTCTCCAACAACAGTGCCATTCTGTGCCTAAAGATGTCATCAGCCAAACATGCGCTCAGCCCCTACTCTCCCAGGCCCGGGGAGAGAGAAGTGGGCGGCTGGTGTGAGAGTCGGGGAAGCCAGCGCTCAGAAAGGAGCACGCCCCCGAGCCCAGAATCCTGGGGCAAAGGGAGAAGAAACACAGGCACTCCCATCAGGCTCTGGCAGGCCTCTGCTCTCGGAGATGGAGAAAGACCCTCAGGTACAAAATCCCTGGGCTTTCCTCTATGAATCGTACGTATTATCTGCCTTGGTAGGGACCCCGGAAACGCCCCGACAGGAGCACTTCCTGCTAGCGTGCCAGGTCCTGGGTGGGGAGGCCCATGGAGTCTTCCGAGAGGACATCTCCTGCGCGGAAGGCCTCAAGCTTTCCCCTCTCCTCTCCTCTCCTCTCCCTCCTGGGGGGGGGGGGGGACATCAGAGTTCAGGGACGTTTTCAGGGGCTGGAAGCAACAAGTACAATATCCTTGGGGCTCAAACTTTAGAGCCTCCTCTCCCATTCCTCGGCCTGAATGAGAGAGTGGGTGAGCACTGGTAACGTGGCCAGGCATCCACACCCCTCCCCCCAGTGGAGAGTCATGAACCTCAGGGCTGGGTCCCAGCTTTGTTCGGCTCCATGTCCACCCAGTGCCTGGCATTCAGCAGGGCCCTGGGCAATGGCTGATGATGGTGATAATGCACAGGAAAGACAACTGCAGCTGCGCTTTGTCGTCTGTGGCTCCTAGTGTCTGTAGTTCCTTCCTGCCTCATTCATTCACTCCCGTACGCGTCCATGTATGTGTTACATGTTTCTGCAGGAAAGACTGCTCTAGGGGCAGGGAGTAGAGATATCGGGCATTGTCCTGACCCACCAGCACCTCTGGGTGGTGTTTCTGTGATGCCATAATCTTTTCAAGGCCCAGCAAGGTGGCTGGCCTTTAGGGAAGTGCAAGAGGCTTGCATAATTGAATCGGATCTTAAAGATAGTAGGCACCTGTGTGGGTTCCAGCCCCCTCTGCTTCCACCAGGCATCCTGGGGAGCTAGTCCCACAGGCCAAGACATTTGAGGCAAAATAATCCCAAGGAGCCAGGCCTGGAAGCACAGTCTGTTCAAACAGAGGTGCCAAACAAAGACTGGGGGAGGGGGGAGGGGGAGGGGAAAAGGGGTGGGGAAGGGGGAAAGAGGGGGAGCTGGGAGGGCGTGAGGGGCATGCCTGGGGGGTGCAGGGGAAGCAGATTGAAGCTTACCTCTTCTGCTGCTGCAGGTTCTGCTCATCTCGGCTCTGAGCCCATGACTCCTGTCTCTGGAACCATCTACAGAATTTTCTCCACAGGCAGAGAATGAGCCCCTTCTCTTTGGGCAGCGGCAACCCCATAGAGTGTAGGGCCGGCTCCTTGGGGGGCTGAGGCCGAGGCCAGACTCCGACAGGACTCAGCCTTGGGGCCACATCAGCCCCCCCAAGGGCCGGCCTGCCCTCTCCCTGTAGAGGTCCCGTCTCCTAGTCTCCTACCTCCCGGGGTCCCTGCGGAGTCTCCCTGAGGAGCCAGAGCGGGACTGCAGAGGGCTCTGAGGTTCTTACACTTGGCAGAGCTGGGACTCCCTCCTGCTGGCTCCTCCTCAGGAGCTCCTCCTGGGAGTGAGCAGGACCTGTGCAGACACTCCCTCCCTCCTCCCAAATTACCTGAGATTTAAAGAGACAGGCCAGCAGACCGGCCTTCAAGCTGCGGCCTGGCTTTAACTCCTTCCCCACCTGGGTCTCTCTCCCTGCCCCAGGGGCCAGTCCAGGAAGGGGAGGCCTTCAAAGAGTCGAGGCGTCTCCCTTGGACTTTGGGACACCTGGTGACCTTTTATAGAAAGACCTGGACAAGTCAGACTAGCCTGACTGAACGTGAGGGAGGAGGGGAGGAGTCAGGAGGGCCTTGGGATTGAGGGGCCCCCTGGGGAGTGAGTAGCACCTCTGTCCCAGGGTCTTTTCTGGGCCTTTCTCTCCTGGAGATTTAGCTTTCCTTCATGCTTCCAGCTTAATCTCTAGCCTGGCCCAGAAAAGGTATATAAACACAGTGTGGATCAGCAAACTTTTTCTATAAAGGGCCAGATAGTACATGTAAATATATTAAGCTTGGCAAACCACATAGAGGCATATAGTCTCTGACACACATACTTTGTTTTGTTTGTTTTGTTTTGATAACCCTTCAAAGATGCACCATCCATTCTTAGCTCCACAGCCAGGGCATAAAGTGAAGCTGTGGGCAGGATTTGGCCCCCTGGACTTCACAGACCCCTACCCTGGAATTCTAGAACCCCTCCCCAACACGGCATATATGTACTGGGTTACCAAATAAAATACAGGACGTCCAATTAAATATGAATTTCAGATAAACAACAAAGATTTTTTTAAGTATAAATACACCTCCGATATTGCAGGTATGTTCTCTTGCAACGTCTGCGGGGGGGGGGGGGGGGGAGCCTCTATTCACCTCCTATTGCCTGCTGGGCCCAGCTGAATGTTCCCATGTAAACTCACATCCAACTTGCAAGGCAGGTATTATTGTCCACATTCTACAGATTAAAAAGCAAAAAAAAAGAACAAAGCCCAAAGTGGTAAAGCAAATCACCCAAGGCACACAGCCAGTTCGTGGTGGTGGCCAGATTCAGACCCACTCCCATGTATCCAGTGGGTACATGGAGGCCCAAGGGGGGCGCGTGGTGGCTTGCACAGTCACGGGGAAGAACGATGCCCATCCTGGTCCCACCGCACCGAACTGTGACAGGAGCAAGCTGTCATGGTCGGCTAGTTCGGCCTTCCTGCTGGAAAGAGACCAAAGCCTTGGCTGATGTGCGGTCCCATGGCACAGCAGGGGCCTGGGGCCTGGGTGTCTGGGCAGTTAGAGTCACAGGTATATGTGGGTCACTCCCTAGCTGCAGAGTCTGTTTTTTACTACCTGTCTCTGATTCAGAGAGCTGGAGGACAAAGTGAGGAGAGAGAGAGAGAGTGTGTGTGTGGTATGTGCACGTGTGCATGGGTGTGTATGTGTAGGGGAGAGAGGGAGGCTGAGGGGCAGGGGTGGGGTGTGTCTGTGGGCAGGGTATAGAACGGCTGCCGTCAAGTCTAGAAGGAAAGCCACACTCCTGTCTCCCCTGTTGGGCCTGAGGCCAGGCCATAGAGCCCTGAGCAAACAGTGCAATTCAATTAGCTGCCTTCCCCACCCACCCAAGGGTCAGTGGGTTCAGGTTGGGTGGGTGGGGGGGGGGGGAGGCACTGGGACCCAAACCAGGACCTTTGTGCCCATTAAACCCATGTGTGTCTGCCTGCTGACCCGCCCACCTTCTCTTTACTGCTGGGCTCCAGGCAAAGACCCCAGTTCAGTCCCAGGTCGGAAAGGGAATAAGGCAATGTGGTATTTGTCCTGTGGAGGAGGGAGCCTGTGGGAGGACGGTCATTCCCAACTTTCTTTTCCTTCCTCCACTTCCTCCACCTGGTGCTGCCTCGGCATGGGGCACCGTGACTTATGGGAAACTGAGAAGAGATTCAAAATGGGCATGGAGGGCTGGGAGGGGCGGGGGCAGATGGCTGGATTCAAGCTTCTGCCAACAGTGTCCTCTCCATGCTTGGAGTCAACATCCTGTGCTTGGACGACGGGGAAGGCGGGCCTCGGGTTGGGTGTCGCTGTCCACACAGGTCCTCTCACATCTGAAAGCCACATCCCCTGTTCCTCCGTGGGGTTGCTGGCTCTGAGGGGACAGGGAGGATGCCCTGGTGCTCCTCCTGTCTTGAGGAGCCTTGCACGGCTCCCCAGCCCACTCTGAGTCCATGCTGGGCAGCACCTCCTCGTGGGGGAGGACTCGGCTGCAATGCCTGACAAGTATGCAAATACAGGAGGCTGTGGGTCCAGGGGCTGAGGAGGCGAGAGGGAGGCTGGGCACGGCTGCTGAGGTCCTCAGACAGAGGGGCAGTGGTCTACCAGGGTATGACGGGCCCCCGGTGACGGCCACGCTGGCGGGGCTGGGTGGCCGGGGAGGTGATGTGTGTATCAGTGCGGGCAGGACGGGAGCACAGCCCTGCAGGGGACACAGACGCTGCATGCGGCTGACTTCTGCATTTCCAGCATGGTTTCCCAGCCGGGCCACTACTGCTCTTTTGAAACGAGTAATTCTTTTTGGGGATGGTTGCATTGCGGGGTGGCTAGCTGCCACCCACCAGGTGACAGTAGTATCCCCTTTCCTCAGTTGTGATGACCAAAAATGTCTTCAGACATTGCCAGATGTTCCTTGGGGGCCAAAATCACTCTCCACAGAAAACCACTGATTTAGGGCAATAAAGCATATACATTTCTTCTTTTCTGGTTTTGTCCCGCTTTTTGTTTGTTCTATATCTATGTTTCCCTCTGTTTTTCCTCTCTCGTTGGCTCTGTATCCGCTCCCTCGGTCTTAGACTCTGCTAGCCTGTGTGGGGTTTGTGTGCATGCGTATGTTAGGTGTGCGTGTGTATGCGTGCATGTGTGTGGCATGTGATGTGGGGTGTGTGTGTGTGTGTGTGTGTGTGTGTGGTCTATAATGTGGGATATGTATGTATCTGTGTCCATGACTCTGAATGATCTCTCTGGAACCCTCGGTTTCTTTTTCTTATTTTGAGCTCTGTTCTTTGTTTCCTTGTCCGGCTGGCTGCCGTCACCCCATCCCTGCTCCCCACGCCCTTTGGGAGGGTGTTTCCTTCGCTCTGCCGGTGTGGTGTGTGGTATGTGGTGTGCATAGGGCTGCTGACAAAGGAAAAACAGGAGAGAGGCTGTGAGGATGGAGCCAGCACAGGGCAGCGAGGTCAAAACCGCTGTTCACTCAGCTTGGAGTTTGTTCCAGTCACTGGGTTCACAAGCCCTGTGTGCCAGCTCATAAAGCCTGCATGGAAGTGGGTGTCGGGTCAGCAGGTGAACATGGGTGTGCACCCCCCCCACACACACACACAAGCATGCGCTGAGCACTACCCAGGGACGCTGCGGATGGTGGACTGCTGAGCCGCCTGACTGGGAGCTGGGCTCTATCTAGGGCCAGATCGGGGGCTACCTGGGGGGCAGTTTGTGCTCGAAACCCTCCAAGGTCCTTTTCAACTCAAACATCCTATGATTCCAAACGAAGAGGAGTCACCTGAGTTCCTTCAGCTTTCATAGGTCAGGAGGTCTACATTGTTACAGAAGGGTCACATACTTTCACCCAAAATGTGACCTTCGTCCCCAGCCCCCTTTCCTTGTCCCTGTTGCTACCCGTGGCTCCATCCCTTTGCCCTCATTTCCTGCACCCTCCAGCCCGGGCCGGCCTATGTGCTCACACCATCAGGGACGCTGGGCAGGAGCTCCAGCCTCTCTCTGCTTGCTTGACAACATCTGGTCAAGGCCCAGGGGAACACGATTGGGGCGCTGAGCTGGTGGCAGAAACAGGGCCCGGGAGAAAGGACAGAGGCTGCGACAAATGGCATCTTGCTGCTGGCTCCACCTCCTCAGATAGGCATGGGCACAGTATTTGGCATGTATTTATGCATGGAATATTTATGTCAAATGGACCAATGTGTCATAGCAAGATTTTAGAGCAGCTCTGCTGTGTGTGTACATGAGTCTGTGTTACTGATCTGTAGATTTTCAAATTCACAGGTATTGGTTCAGTTCTCCTGGACCCTGACCTCTTTGTAGAATATGCCTGAAGGGCATAGGTGGGCTGTGGGAAGGAGGGGAGGATCCTTCTTGACCCATGCGCATGTCCCTCCACTGTCAGCCATTCTCCCCTCCCCTTCCATCCCCCCTCAAATGGAAGATTTTCTGAGTCAACCTTGAGAGTTCTCCTTGGGCCGGCATCTCCTCAGAGCATCTTGTCTCCTAAACCCCCCATCTGGAAGGTGAAGCTTTAGAAGGAGCCCCGACGAGCTCTGCCCCAACCTCCTGCTCCTTCCTCCCCAGACCCTGAGGTCTATCCCTCCCAAACCCGGACCCCTCTGCTCAGCCACCTGCCCCACCTTCTTTCGCCCCACCTTACCTGGAACTTAGACATTCCTCTCCAGCAGGTGCTTCAGCCAGCCACAAAAGAGGCTGAAGGGTGTGCAGCCCCCAAAGACTTTTCCAAAGATGCCAAATGTGCCATGAGGCTGGTTTCTGGAAGAGGTGAAAGAGAGCAAGATGTGTAACCCGGATGGCTGTATTCCAACCACAGTTGGACCAGAAATCACTATGGGACCTTGGCCAAGTCACTTACCTTTGAGATTCCCAATCTGCAAAAATAAGGACTCCTCCGTTCTCAAGTTTTCCTATTCCTTTCCACACTCCACTCCCCCAGACAGCCTCCCTCAGCTCTAGGTGCAGACAGGATGGAGCTCAGAGCAACCTCCTATCTCTCAAGTGGAATGTGTCTGTCTTTCCCTCTGCATCACTGAAGCAGATGTTCTACCAAGCAGAGGAGAGAGAGAGAAGCTCAGCAGGCAGGACTTGGGGCCCCATGGCTTCTGATCACCCTCTAGCCTTATAAATGGCAGGATCCTGTGACCCCCGAAGTTCTAAGTGGGGAGAGGCTAAAGCTCCCCGACCAGGACAATTCCCAGAGCGCTGACAGCCAGAGACAAGGTTGTGATCATCTGCCAAGGCAGGAAGGGGCCGGCTCTCCACTCCACTCCATTGCACTCTGGGCAGTGTTTTCCATGCTGGGCTCAGGGTGTGTGCGGAGGGAGCCGTGGGTCCACTGGGCCCAGAGTAAACAGCATTGGTTTGGGGCTCAGGAGAAAGGGTCTAGCCATTATCCCAAATTGGATCACTGTTATTTAAAACCCCAACGAAAAGTATGTGCTCAAACTGGAAGCCATAGCCTTCTCCACAGCGGCCCTCGGTGGCAGCCCTTTATCAGCGATCTGCCCCCAGACTTGTCCCCACCTGCACTTCTTATTCTTCCTCTGTCCCCACCCCAACAAACTCAGTGAAAGGGCAACAGGCCATGATAAGAACTCTTTCAAATTCTATTTATTTAGCTGAAGCACTCATGCAGACACCCCAGCGCCTTCGTCATAAAAAACAAGCAAAATGCCAGACTTGTTCTCAAAGTAGGGGCAATTGTTCAACGCATATATACAGGCGCATGCACACCGGGAGGGGAAGGTGGGAGCAAGCAGTCTGCTTTCTCCTGAGAGCCCCGGGTGAGGACTCAGGGAGCAGCTGGGAAGGAGCAGAACAGGGGAGACAGAAATGGCTGGGGTTCGGGTGCAGGACTCTGGGAGGCAGACCCGGGCAGGAGCTGGGGCTCCTCTTCCCAAAGCTGGGCTTGGATGGACTGCAGCGAGGAGAATGGGAGACCTCCCCCCATGGCAAGGCAGGTTCTGGGGCAGATACCTGAGCAGGGCGTGGTGGGAGGCTGAGAGCTAGGTGGAGAGGCAGGGGCCAGGGGGCCAGCAGATACAAGGGAGGGACTGAAGCCAAGCAGAACGTTCTGCAGGCTGTTGGGCTATTCCAGACCTACCTAGGCACCAAGGGCCTGAGGTCGTTGGTCAGGCACTACAGCAAGAGACACCGGGAAATTAGGAAATGCAAAGATCTTCACTGTCATGAGCCTCCCCCACCAGCCGCGCCCACAAGGCATGGGCTTCCCGCTATGGTGCCCACCATGTGTGGGACCCTGTGTGCATGGCATTGTGGCTGGTACCGGTATGTGCATGGGAGCGCTTGGTGGAATCTCCTGATAGGGATCGGCTCACAGGCCCTGGGGAATCAGCACTGCCATCCACATGCTGTGCCCTGGGGACAGTTCTCAGGCCACCGGGTCCCCTCCCTGATCCCTCCCCCTTCTCCTGGCTTTGCTGAGATTCCCAACTCCAAGAGCTGACTTTGATGTGTTCCCAAGCTACAGGGAAGTCCAAGAACCATGACGCACTCAGGGCTGGGCCTAAAATCCTTATACACAGACCAGAGTACAGGAGACATCAGAGCACAGGCTGCCTGTCGGAGTCTACACGGAAAGTGCTAGCGTGTGATTCGAGGTTGTGTGCCCATTGTCGAGGGAGGCTGATGGATGTATTAAAATGCTTACTGGCTAGGTATGCAAGTGCCATGAGCTAGCATCTCGCCTGGGTGCCTCTGCGTTCTACCCTCCGTGTCAGCCCTCACTGCAGGCTGGGTGTAGAGGGTGGCGCCCCTCCCACCTGGGTCGGATTTGCCCATCTGTCCACACAGGCGAGCGAGGGAGCCATTGTGGGGATAGGTCTCTCCAGGGGCCCAGAAGTCCTGCTCTGCATTGGTGAGATCTGTGACCTCAATCCTACAATCTCTCCAAGAATCAGCTTCCTTATCAGTAAAATGAGGATAGAAATCTTGCCCTATTTACTCCACAGGGTTGCTCTCTGGGTTAGAGAAGATAATGGGCGCAGAAGACTTTACGTGCCCCACAGTGTCGCATGAATGCAAGTCATTTGCTTTATCATCTTTGCTTGGGTGGGAGTATTTGAAATTGAAACATCCAGGAAATAGCTTTCTAGTAGAAACATTAGACTCTCTTGTTTTAGGGGCCGTGAATCTTGTAGGGGAAGGAGCAAGGGCCTTGAGACCAAATACATTTGGGTTGCAGGTCAGACTCTGCTAATTACTAGTTGAGCTTGGGTAAATTAGGCCACCCCTCCGAGCTTCAGTTTCCCTGTCCACAAAATGAGCAGTCATGCTCATGTGACCTTAGGCAAGGAGCTGCCCCTCTTTGGGCTCTCGCGGCCTGTCTATAAAAGGCTGACAGGAGTTGGCGCGCAGGCTCCTTGTGAGCCCGCGTGAGGCTCCTGGCCCACAGGGAACGCACAGTGAGAGCCTCTGTTCCTAGTCCTCCGTCCCTCTCTTCCGTTGCTGTTTTTGTGTCCTGAAGCCCTTTCAGTAACCAGCTTACCCTCCGGGGGGCAAATCCCCCTCCCCCCTCCATGGGACCAGTGCAGCCCTGACCTCGGGTGGTTGCCACCTGCACAGAGTGGGTTTCTGTACCGTCCATCCCACAGACCTCACCCCTTGTCCCTCCCAGAGACAGTTCCATCGAACTGAGCAGGGATGAAATAGGGTCTGTGGCATTTCCTTTACACCAGCCCTCAGAACCACGTCAATCCTGCCCCATTTCAGCAAGAGGCCTCACATTAATTATCTGGCTCATAGACTCCAGCTCATCCCTTGAAGCTTAACTCAAAATCACATCGTCTCTTGTCCTGCCTCTGCCAGGGCTGGTCCCGCCTCCTCTGTGCTCTAGTCCCTTCTTCATGCCCCATCTGAAGGATAGGACTGCATTAACACTGTCCCCTTACCTGCCTGTCTGCCCCAGTTGGCAGAGCCTCACAGAAAGAGGTTAGAGCACATCACATCTTCTTTCTCCCCATCAGAGCACCTGGTATAGAGTATATGTTGAATTGTGTTTTATGGAGAATGATCTGTGCCGAGGAAACTGCAAGGTATTTAGTGGGTACATTTCCATTCCTGGGCCCGAAGGCAAAGGTGGGTCAGTGTGCAAGAGAGGGGCCCCGAAAGTGACAGGGGAACAAGGGGGCATGGCAGGGAACCCTGCATGTGTATGTATGTGTGTGTGTCCTGAGAGGAGGGGGGGGTGTTTGTCAATCCCCAGCCCACACATAGAGAAAATGACTTCCGCCCTTGGAGGATTCATTAGCCTGCAGAAGGTGGGGAAGGAGGAGCCCCTGGGATGGAGGGGAGGGTGTGGTATGTGAGGCGAAGCACCTGGGGCAGCAGCCATTCCCTCCAGCCCACCCTCCCACCCTGAGCACCACCTCCCCGGCTGGCCGGGGAGCCGGGGGGAGGGGTCCCCCTGACCTAAGGCCTAGAGGATGCTGGGACAGAGGCCACAGGGCCTGGGTGCTGTCTTCTTGCCTACCAGGTTCACACGAGGAGGGAGAGAGAAGGTGAAGAGGCAGCCTGGGCAAAGGAAGAACAATTTGCCACTGTCCTCTCTGGACCTGGTTTATGTGAGCAGGTGAGCAGGTGAGCAGGTGTCGGAGTCTGGGAGTGATGTTCTCTGACCCAGGGTGGAGGCAGTCTTTAAGGACTCGGACAGGGGTCACCTAGTGGATCCACAGTCACCGATTTCCCTCTCTCTCCCTTACCTTCTTGTTCCTGAATCAGAAGGAGGTGCTCCATTAGGGTTAAGGAACAGCAGAGGGAGTGAGAGCATCAGAGAAGTGAACTAGGGGAAGGCAGAGATACTGCCATGACAACTGGTAACCTCCGGACAGTCTCAGTGACCCACGTGCTTCCACGTGCGTGCGGCTATTACCACGACCGTGGCAGGACAGGCGATCAGCTAATACTACGGCAGAGTCGGGGAGCTGCAACTGGGTTTTACCTGCACCTGTCGTCCCTAAAGGGCTCCACAGCCTGGTCAGTTAGGGAAGCCCGTCCAGCAGCGGGAAGGGAAGGAGAAGGAAGCACGGCCGGAGGGAGATCGGCCCTTTGAGAACCATCGCCAGGCACGCGCGCATGCGCAGGTCTCCCGTGACCGGAGCCGAGCACTGCGCGGGCGAGTGGGGACCCACGCTCGGTCCCTCCAGCTGCAGCCTGGCTTGCACAAGCCTTGCTCCCTCGTTACGTGGCCGTAACTGCTGCCTCCTCAGCGCCAGGGTTAACAAAGAAGTGGCACAAACAAAGGCAGGTGTGTCCAGTCCTGCCCCGGGTGGCTCCTGCCTGGCTGCCCCCCTCTTCCCTGGCAGAGACAGGGGGCCACGTTACCCGGCCTCTCCTGTTGGTGTGACACCGGTCAAAGTATTTCTTTCCTTGCACATTTCTCATTTTTCCTTCATTAGCCTTTAAGAATGGGCTTGGCCAGGAGAAGTCAAGGATTACTGACACCCGTCAAGCATTTTCTCAGCTGTCCACTGAGTGATCTCGGGTGTGCAGGGGCCTAATGGGTACCACCGTTTGCCCTTCCTCCAGCTCCAGTTCTCTGCCTGTCTCTGCCTTGTGCATCGGCCCCAGGGGCCTCCAGAGCCAGCCCTTACTTCCCTCATCTCTCCCTTCTGCTCTCCCCGCTTGGTCAGTCTCAGTGCCCCCCGCCTTACCTCGCACTTCTCCAGCACAGCAGCACCAGGGAGGGACCCTGACCTCTGCGCTTGCTTCCCAAGGCCGCAGGCAGGCCATCCCCCCAGGGCTACCCAACCATTCTCACCAGAACCCAGCAGCGTGCCAATAAAACCCTTCGTCAACAGCTAGGAGAGGACGTATTTTTCAAGTCCAGTGATGCCTGTGGGAGCAAAACCTCCTGTGCCTTCCTGCCACTGGTCTGTGAGGCGCCCAGGAGCAAGGATTTCCTGCATTCTGTATTTTGAAGTAACCAGGGAGGGAGGAGACAGGAAGGGAGAATGGTAACCGTTTGGGGTACCCAAAGAATTCCTGAGGCAGGAACATCGGCATTTCTTTTGCCCCATTCTCCGCCCCTGTCTCTGGAGCCCCGTGAATAAACCTGGCATCTGCCTGGCAGCACAAAACATCTGCCAGCTATTTTAACCCTTCAGCACACGGTTCACTAGCTGCATCTGCTGTGCACGATACCGATGTCCGTGCAGGCTGCTTCTTGCTCACCTGGGCTCCAGAGGGCAGGGGCAGAATCTGGTATACTGCCTCGAATGCTTCTTTCAGAGGGACCCACATATCAGAGGTTCAGTAAGATCTGTCCCAGAGCTTTGCTGTTGGGGTTCTTCCCTCCTTTCCCTCTTCCTTATGATATTCCACATCTCCTCCTCTTCCTCAGCCTCCTCCTCCTCCCCTCGCTCTTCTCTCTCTCTCTCACACACACACACAGAAGCATCTTTAACCTAAAAAAAAAATGCCCAATAATCACATTTGCATTGGTTTTTATCCTTTCCAAAGTGTTTCTACCCATATTATGTGATTATCTTTGATTATTACAACCGAACTCAAAGGCAGATTTTTTTTTTTTTTACCACCTTTGACAGGTGGAAAAAAACTCAAGTATGGCCAGTGAGAGAGCTTAGAATAAAAACCAGTCAATCATTCATAGATCTAGTTAATGAATATTTATTGCACACTACATTGAACCAGGAATTATGCCAGACACTGGGAACACAGTGATGAATAAGTAAGCACCATCTCTGTCTTTGTGGAGCTTACAGTCTACTAAAGACGACAGACATTGAAACAAATAAGTTTGACAAGGTGCAGGATGTGTGATAAAAAAGAAAATGTAGGTAGCCTGGAAACATAGAGCAGGTGGACTCAAACCTAGCCTACTGGTCAGCACCCCCGCACATGCACACACAACCAATGTACAATCATGAGGCTGAGACCAACAAGATGACTAGAAGTCAGAAAGATGGAAGGGAGAATGGGCACAGGGAGGTAGAAAGGTCCAGAAATTGTGAGGCCAAGAAGAAGAAGAACCCAGCACTATCCAGGAACTAAGAGAAATCCAGCTTGGTGAAATAGAGCCTGAGAGAAGAGGAGGCTGGAGGGTTGCCTGGGGTCAGCTTAGGGAGGGCTTCCAGAAGACCACACTTGGGGGCAGGACTTGTGTCTTACAAAGACCCTTCTGGCCATAGTGTGGATGATGGATTGAAGACCAAGACTGCAGGCAAAGAAAGCAGTTAAGAAACTACTCCTGGAACTCAGTAGGGTTCAGAGAGGCAGAGACAAATGGAAGATTTTATATTGGTATGGAACAGTCTTCAAAATGTATTAAGTGAAAAAAGCAAAAACTGTTTCTAACAAGCTGTACAATTACATGCTTTTTTAAGGGGAATATATACATACATATGCTTGGATATATACAGAGTATTTTTGGAAGGATTGTTAAACTTTTATTAATGAATGTCCCTGGAGAGAACACCAGAGGGGCTAGGACAGAGGTAGGAAAGTTTTTCCCCCTGTATATCTTGTGTGCTTGTTGAATTCTGTGCTATGTCATGTATGATCTAACCAAAATTAATTCTTTTCAAAGCAGATGCTTTAGGGAACAGAATCCACAAGATTTGAGATTTACAGGACTTGAGAATTGACAGAAATGTGTTTAAGATGGCGCCCAAGTTCTGGCGTAGGCAACGTTGCCTATTATTTGGTAGGGAACTCTGGTGGAGGAGCAGGTTTGGTGAGGAAAAAAAAGCTGTTCCATTTGGGACATGTTGAGTTTGAGGTGTTTGTAAAATATCCAGGCTCAGCTGTCTAATAGATAGGCATCCAAGCTGTTCATGCCTGGAGCTTAAGAGACAGATCTGAACCAAAGATAGGGAGTGGGAGTCATGAACATGTGCATGTTAATACAATCTGCAGAAGCAGGTGAGACTGCCCAGGTGGTGAGAAAAACAGAGAGCCTTGTGGACCAAAAATATTTATGGGATTTTTGTAGAAATGCAGCAGCCAGCATGGTAGGAGCGTGTGGCCCTAATGTGCTGAGAGGTGGTGAGTGGTCGACCGTAGTCTGAAGGCTACCGAGAGTTCAAGCAAGATTGAGACTTCAGTGAGCTTAGCCAGAGGTAGATAACATGAGAGATGTCAGTAGCATGGAGACGCAAGGTCAAATCACAATGGTTGAGGACTCAGTGTGAGGTCCGTAGACAATGGAGTCGTGTCTAAGAAGTTTGGCCCTGAATAGGGAATAGAAAAGAGGGCAGTTGCTGGAAGGAGGGAGAAGGGTTGAGGGAGGGTATTTGCCATTTCTTTGAATATGGGAAAGGATAGAGCATGGTTATTTGCTAACCCCCAGAGCTAGTGGAGAGGGAGGGGGTGAGATACACAAATGAGAAGATACACAAAAGGGGACAGTGATGGACACGGCTATCTGAAGAGACAGAAAGAAAACTGAGTCTGGAACTCAGATGGGAGTTTAGCTTTACACAAGAGAGGAAGTGCTTCCATTGTAAGGAAAATAAGAGGAATCACGATGACTGAGCACTTTTAGAAACCCTGCAACCTGTGGCCGAGTGTGTAGGACCCTGTGCCTGTACATTCATGTGATCCCTCACTGTTCCACACTCATCTGTGCTTTGTATGAGTATCTACAAGAATCTACCAGTGGTTTCATAAATCCCATGTACCTTTTTGCTATTCCAGACCACAGTCCTCTTAAAAGATATTATGGCTTTCGGGTGAAGGTGATGATAGGGCTAGGGTGAGGTGCAACGGACTGGAGACAAGAGGGAGACTGTCATGAGCCCAGTACTGGGTGCCCTGGACACTATCTCCCAGTTTCCTCCCTAGATAGGGATGGCCCATCCTGCGTTGTTGTTGCCACCCCACAACTCAGCACAGGGGCAGAGGGAGGTGGGGGTGGAGGATGGCTGCTGGAGGAGACGTAGCCAGGAGCCTGCTACCTCCATGCACAAGGATGATTAGCTGCTAATGAGCCACCTGAGGGACAGACCAGGGACAGTCCCATAAAAGAAATGATTGAGCTGTTCAAGCACAGAAAGGCATAATTTACCACACTTATTTAAACATACACCTGGACACAAATAAGATACAAACACGTTAGGCTGTGAGCCTCAAAAAGCAAGGATAAGACAACTAAAAAACAACAAAAAAACCAACACAATTTAAACAGAGATGAAGGACTTGAATAGATATTTCTCCAAAAATAAATATAGAAAGGGCCAATAAGCATATGAAAAGATGTTCATTGTCATTAGTCATTGGGGAAATACAAATCGTAACCACAATGAGACACCACTTCATACACATTAGGATGGTTATTATCAGAAGAAGAAAAAGAAGAAGAAGAAGAAGGAGGAGGAGGAGAAGGAAAAGGAGGAGGAGGGGGAGGGAGAGAAGAAAAAAGAAAAACAACGAACAGTGTGGCAATTTCTCAAAAAATTAAACAATAATTGCTATAAGATCCAGCAATTCCACATCAAGCAATATACCCAAAGGAATTGCAAGCAAGGACTCGAAGAGAACTATATACCAATGTTCATAGCAGTGTTACTTACAATAGCCAGAAGGTGGAAACAACCTGAATGTCCACCAATGGATGAATGAATAAACAAAATGTGGTCTATCCATATAATGAAATATTATTTGGCCTTTAAAAGGAATAAAATTCTGATGCCTGCCACAACATGGATGAATCTTGAAAATATTATGCTAAGTGAAATAAACCATGATTCCACTTCCATGAGGTATCTAGAGTAGGCAAATTCATAGACACGAAGTAGAATATTGGTTATCAGGGGCTGTGCGGAGGTATGGTGGGGACTTCGTGTTTAAGGAGTACAGGAATTCCAGTTTGGGGTGATGAAATTGTCCTATGATGAAGAGCAGTGATGGTGATGCAACAATGTAAGTGGACTTAATGCCACTGAACTGTATCCCTGAAAGTGGTTAAAATAGTAAATTTTATGTTATGTGTATCTTCCCACAATCAAATTATTTAAAAATCAGGCAAGAATAAAGGACATTTCTTCTTGCAGTTTTCTAGTTGGGATTTGGTTGCCAGGAAAGGAGAGTCCTACAGGGGTATAAGAAAAAGGGAGGGGCCACTTCAGTGCCACACCTGGCTCTTCCCACGGTAAGCCTTGTGGAACCAGGCAGGCTTCACAGCTTACTACGGTCTAGGGCTGGCATGAGGCAGAAAGAAAGATGATCCACATGTTGGTCTAGCATCCCTATCTCTTGTCTTTGATGGCCAAGTCCAACTTTCCTTGAAGAGATACCTTCTTTTCTCAAGATGTGGGACTTCCAGGAGCCCAGGAGCTATGTGGGGCAACAGATGCCCATTGCCCATCTCCAGAAATGCTGATGTGAAGATGAGACATGACCTTTAAGAATTATTCTGTTGACCCCCTCCCCACAGTTAACAGGCATGAAAATTAGATACCGTTCCCCATCTAGGCCCACCTGTTTGTCAGGCCAACGGTAACAAGGGTCCTCATCATAAATGATAGATATTGTCCTCTCCATCCCCCTCGCCAAGGTCCAGCCCAAGATTTCCATGTCCCAGGGTGTTACGACGAAGGATCTCCCAGCCCCGGTGACTACTGCTGTGAGATGTGGTCCGGGACAGGGAGGGGGTCAGGGGGGACAGAGAGGCTCTGGCTAGGGTCCCACTTTCAGTCGCAGAAACAGAGGGCTGTTTCTCAGAAAGCTGCTCTTGTCCATCCTCCTTGTCTGAGCCCTTGAAAGCTTCCACGTAGCGAAGCACTCGCAAAGGATTTTGATCATGGTGGTTCTCGACTCTGAGGAGGGCAAAGAGGAATGGACTCAGTTGAGGTGAAGAGAAAAGGAGAGGACAGGGGAAGGAAGGGACCAGAGTCCCAGGATCAAATGAAGGGAAGTGCAGTAGAATGGAGGGTAAAGTGGGATAGAGACCAAAAAGGTAAGCAGTCAGGATTTGGAGAGTAGTGGGGCCTGCGTGTGTGTGTGTGTGTGTTTGTGTGTGTGTGTGTAATAGTGAACATGAAAGAGAAAATGGAGAGAGAGGGAAGACCATGGTCAGGAGCTGAAGGTAGAGTATGGAGAAGGTTAGCTTCAAGGCAAGAATATACTAGAAATGGGGGTCAGGTAGGAACAAGACTAGAAAAAGTTGGGTAGCCCATGCCCACATCTGAGCATGGACACATACATAGCCTCACACACATTATTGCCCTGATGTACTCGCAGCCTGGCATCAGCTATTAGTGGTCTTGTCACCCTCCTCATCAGCTCCACCCACCTCCCTTAAACAGGCTAATGCAGTCTCACTTTATAGAGTGATGATGTCTCCTTTGGATCCAATTGGGGATCTCAGGAATGAAAAGATGTGTGATAAATGTGGAACTGGTCATCCCACTCCCATGGCCTCACACTTGTTGGCAGTTTACCCATATACACTGTCACTCACCGCAGGAACCAGCGGTCCCCCAGCCCATACTGGTACCCGCAGATCCCAGAGCGAGGCCACAGGAAGCGAGGCAGCTTCCTCTCTAACATCACCGTGGTAGCCACCACCTGGGAGGAGTGAAAGGTAGAGGAAACTCAGCAAGAGTCATGAGGTTTCAGGGGACACTGGAGGCCACCGACATAGGGACCAAGAAGTACCTGTCAGATGGGGATACCAGGGATTGGGGAAGATGACAGTCTTTTAGCCATGCCCTAGCCAGTGCCAGGCATCATGCTATCTGCTTTACTCATCATTCATCGTAACCAGGAGAGAGAGAATATTTTATGAGTGTTTTCAATAAAACCGTGACCCCTACATTACTATTCACATTCATAGAAAATGAGTCACTCCAAACTAATTTCATTTGCCTTTTCATAGGAAAGCCATAGACTAGCTATCTTGATTTAAATGAAATGATTAAATAGAATTTCTATGATGGTGGAGGTGAAATGATGCCGCTGGTGTTTAGGGAATTTGCAGCAAATTAAATACCCATATCCTACAAAGGAAAAGAGTGGGTTAATGACTGTAAACTTGGCAGGGAAAATTCTAGTGGCACATCACATTTTCTGTCCTTTGACCAGCCCTCATTAATTACTTAGATGAAACATAGAAGACAAGCTTATCAAATATGCCTGTGACACAAAACTGGGAGGGATATGTAATATGTGAGGTGAAGAAGCAATATAAAAATGATTTCACCAGACTGGAATGCTGGTCAAAAACCAATAATGTGAAATTTAAGAGAACCAAATGTAAGGTCCTACACATTTATGTTTAAGACCAAAGTATCTGTGTAAGTACGGGAGAATGGCCAAGGAGCTTCACTAATTAAGTTGCATAATAAAGATGCAGGGGTTCTAGTTGATCATGACCTTGATAAGGGCAAATTGTATATGTGCTAAAAGACCTGGCTCAATTTCAGGTGCCACTTATACTAAAGTGTCCCAAGCAAGGAAAGATATGACCCTCTTTATACTGCATTCCTCCAATCCTATTAGGACCACTCTAGTTTTGAAAGGACCATGATCTTGGTTAGTTGAAGGCACTAGCAATCCTTAAAGTAGCCCAATTCCCCATGTCATGTTCTTCCACTCGATTTCTTACTTGCACCAAGTTCCCTCCAACCTCAGGACTTTCAATCATTTGTTCCCTTTTCCTATACAGCTCTTCTCCTTCTTTATCTTGAAAATGACATTTATGTGTCCTATTGTGCCATAAGTGAGCCCTCCCACCTTGTTCTGTTAACAGAACCCCTTTCTCTTAGAGCATTGCCCCTTCATCACTCTGTCCATCAGTTAGAGTAGACTGGACTGCACTCGGGCCTGGCTAATTAGTCCAGTCTTCCTTAAACTCCATCACCACCATCACCACTCTCCAGTCCTTGGCCTTAACCTCAAATTCAGGGATGCACTTATGGCTCAAACCTGTTGCAGTGAGATGGAACTTAGACTGGGTTCTCAGGGGAAAGATGCTCTTTGAGGGGCTACATGTTGCACAGCATCAGGAAGCACACAGAATACAACAGGAAAGGGGCCACTGGAATTGTGCAATGCAGTACATCTGCTCATTCCTTTGAGAATATGGAGCTTCTAGAAGACATCTCACCAACATGATGGGAGAGACTGACTTAGGAGAGTCTGGATAGGAGAGCAGAAAAGAGAAACTAATGTCATGTGGGAAATGGAGATACAGGCTCTGGCCAGATATGCCTAGAGCTAGTTTAGTTCTTTAAACTTCCCGGTTATGAGGACCGACACATCCTCCTCCCAATGCCTTTTTTATTTAAGTCTATTTGAGTTTGGTTTTCTGTCCCTGTAGCCAAGAGTCCTGACTGATATAACCCCTAACCTTCATCCCTTTCTCTCATTCTTCTTAACTGACTAATTCTTACCCAAGTTTAGGGGCTCATCTTAAATGCTACTCCATCAGGAAAGCATTTCCTTACTTTCCCATCAGACTGCTCTGTTGCATCCTGTTCTTAGCATCCTCTACTTCTCTGTGACACTTTTACTACTGTAATTGTACGGGCTTCTGGGGAGTCCATTGTTTAACGGCGGTCTTCCCAACCAGACTGTAGGCTCCATGAAGACACAGATGGCAACTGTGGTGTTCATGCTGGTGTCCCCATCTCCTAGACGTTTCCCAACACATCACAGGCTCTAAGTAATTATTATTAAGTGAATGGAAAGTCTCAGGGGATAAATGATGGCTGTATTCAAATGTCTGAATGGTGTTCATACAGAAGGGTGTGTCCTGTGTTATATGAGAAGAAAAGGCTGGGGCCACAGAATGGAACTGTAGAAAGATAGGTTTCAGCTGAATGCAACACGGACATGTCTAGTTACAAAAACTTTTGAAATAAGACAAAGCTCTCCTCCTCCTAATCACTATCAGAATCCATATGATAATAAGGCCCTAATCAGCATTAAAGAAGATATTAAATTACCCTTTGACCAATGAATAATTAATCTCTGGGTAGGAGCTCAACTAGAGGACCACTAAAGGTCATTCCAACTCTAAAACTGTATTATCCTCAATTATATAAAGAAAAAAATCAGAGAGAAGCAAATAGAAGATAATGTCCAAATTAAAAACTAGAATATATAGGGACACCTGGCTGGCTCAGTCAGTAAAGCATGAGACACAACTCTTAATCTCAGGGTTGTGAGTTCAAGCCCCATGTTGGGTGGTAGAGATTACTTAAAAATAAAAAAATCTTTAAAAGATAATTAAATTAAAAAAATAAAAACTAGAATATATAAGAATAAGACAGTTTCTAGTTCTCACTGGACCCAAGGTTGACTATTAGATCTACTTTTCCCCTGTGATCAATATGTCAGCTCTTGGGTATTGAACCTACCCCTATCATACCATTTTACCCTCCTTTGTCTCCTCCTCTATCCAAATATATACCTTTGTTGAGGTGACAACCCCACTGGATTATTCTGTGATTCTCCTAAGAGAGTCCATAACATATTCTGCTTTGATTTTTCTCTCCATACTCTTCCCCTTAGTAAGACTACCACTAATAAACTCACCTGGGCCCTCCAGAGCTCGTCCCGCTCATGGGCCACCCGCCAGTGTGTGTCACCCATCATGGCGATGAATAGGTTGAGCATGAGCAGTGTGGCGATGATGGTGAAGGCAAAGTAGACAATGCCAAACATGAAGGGCAAGTTCACTTCGTAGTTGGCAGGCCCATCAATGACGGTGAGGAAAAGCTCAAAGGTGCTGAACAGTGCCATGGGATAGTCATAGAATTGCCCCAGATTGGCTGGGTCCTCTGTCTGGAAAATGACATAGAACGCTGCTCCGCCCAGGAAGTGGGCATGGAGATGGGGAAACAGGGAGTTATCACAATAAGTATGGGCCTAGTCATATCTCCACATACTTACACATTTGCAGACACACAGATATGCCCATAAATGTAAATATGTGACTGTATGCATGTAAGTCATATTCTACATGTGGACCTGGCTAACCCTGAGATGTCAAATGACCAAGTTCATCACTCTGGACAGTGGTAATATGTAGCCATTTAGCAAAATGTATATATAAATTATGTGTGTGTATTATAAATATATATATATTTGTGTGTATATATATATATACACACACACATATAAGATGTGAAAAGCAGTTAGGTGACTCATTACACACACACACAAAATAAGTCACCTAACTGCTTTTCACATCTTAGAAAATAGAATATTTAAAAGATAACTTGTTACAAGAATGCATGGAATCTCCAACAATTTCAAAGAACTAACATATGAAATGACTAAAAGAAAGGCACCTTTAAAAAAAAAAAATCTCAGTGACCTCTAGCTAACCATCCATCACTCTGAGATTCCCTGGGTGAGCTTGGACCCTCATGGAGAAAGTTTCCCTGTTCAGTGTGTAGCCTGCTGGATAATACTACGCATCCTGGAACTTTGGTACAGCATTAGAACCTTTAAAAGACTCCTGTCCGTATGGGGAACTGAAATATAAACAAAGTGATCTCAAGAATGGAAACAGGGTCTATGACAAAGCATCAAAAAGCAAGTACAACAACCAAGAAGAGATGGTTTCAGAGATTCTGGGTATAGGACATCTACAGAAAGCTCCTCTGTCATCATGACCTCATTTTGTAATTGGCAAGTCATGATATACGTATACTATCTGCAACATATGCATACTATATAACTATACACACATGTTGTGAGCAGTAATTTATGATGTGTGCAGATGGGGTAGAGTGCAGAGAAAGAAAATATAAGGAATACTCCAAATAGTCAGACTACCACAGTTTTACCCATTCATAGCTCAGATCTTGTGGCATTTTTTTAGTCTAGTGTGGTGGGAATCCCTGTTAAATGGGAATTCGTAGGACAAGAATAGTGTCCTTTGTACTAAAAGCCATGGTCTTTTAGAGTTGGTGGGGGAGGACTTCAAATACTGCCTAGGACATCCCCTTGTCTTATGGATATTTAGTTGCAGACATTAAAGACTGGATTTGAGTTGCCAATCTTACTACTCTGCCATCCTCTTAGCACCTTTCCCTAAGAACTTCCTCCTACTCGTTCACTGCCCTCACCCTCCCTCTGGCTCTGGCTGTTATTTTCTGACTATGCTCCTCTCTCTACCCTGATGCTCCCCCTCTTCCCCCACCAACGGCTTGGGCTGAGACTGAGTCCCTGCTCCCTCTTTCCTCAATCTCTCTTTACAGCTCTTTTTCTTCTGTTTTCCTCTCTGTTTTCCTCTCATTTTCAAACTCTCTAAAATCTTTTTTGATACCTCCTCTTTGAATTCTTTCTTTTTCTCCCAACTGCGATCACACATAGGAAAAAAAAAAAGTATGTTTCTGTGTTATTGAATTCTCTCAGTTTCTTCTTCTGAAGTGTAGACATGGAAGAGTTAAATATTGCACTGTCTCTGTTTGCCCACATAGTTTTCTGAGATCCGCAACTGGCCAGTCTTTCGTATTTCATGGCCCTCTCTCTCCAAAGCCTTTCTTCTATCTCTTCTTTAAAGATCTTGCAGAGCGGTTAGTCAACATGAATATTATTGGCCCATAAATTCAGAGCACATGGTCTCCCTTCTAAGCCAACCTGAGTGACTCTGATCCTATGGATATGAGTGTGCTTTTTCTACTGGGGTGTGGAGCTTCAGTTTCTACTGGGGTGTGGAGCCAAACAGAGTACAAATGAGAACTGAGCAAGAGCGAGCCAACTTTCTGAAGAACTGGACCCTATGACCTAGTAGAAGAGGGGATAGTGCTCTTACCTGAGGCAAATCCCAGAATAACCACAGCCATTAGCCAGCAGAAACGCATGAGGTCTCCAAAAATCATCTACAGGAAAGGGAAGGGGAAGGAGGGTGGAGTGACCCTTCTCCACCTGCCTCTCTACAGCCATCCTGCTAGATTGGAGGCCCCCTAGCTCCACTAGATTCACTCAGAGCAGTGTTTTCCTGTGTGCTCTGACTTCCTCACTCTGTCTGGAAAGGTGCTATGGCTGAAGCCAGAGGAAGCTTTGGGGAAAGCACTGACCTTCTGGATCATGATGCTGAAGGGACCAAGCATCTGGAATCCTCGAGCGAAGTACATAACACTGCACCAGCCCAGCACCAGGGCAATGGACATGGGCACCATCTCCCCGTTCATGTTGGAGAGCCGCATCACCATGGTCACCAGCACCATGCAGGCATAGATGATGCTTGCGGGGGGGGGGGGGGGGGGGAGGTGCAGAGAACAAGGAGTGAGAGAGGAAATACTCTTGGTCCCCTCTAGCATGGTGAAAACTTGGGTAGTACCCCCTCAGGCTTAGTCCTTACACCCAAAACACACATATGAGCCCACTGGAGAGAAATCCCTGGAGTTGAGAGTCAACTGAGGTCTAGGTCCCAGAGAGTAAATGGGAGACCTAGAACAATTCTGGCAAAGACTGAAAGGAAGGGACACTCACATGATGACATGGAATGGTCCCCCGAGGATAGTCTGTCCAAAATATCGAGAAGCACCAACCCTAAGGATGTCTGGGATCTAGGAAGAGGCCAGTAAAACAAAAAGACAATGTAGACTGCAGTTCAGTCTGGGACCCCAGGTGGATGGCCTTGGCTTGGACCCTGATGGTACCTCACCTCTAGGAGCAGGATAATCACAGCCCCTGTGACGGTCACCAACTCCCCCACCAGACGGATTTTGTCCTGCTGAGTCACGTAGGCCTCCTGTGGGGGTAAGTTCAGGGTAAGTACTTTTTGATGGATTAAGAGTCAAATCATTTTCGGGCAAGTGGTCTAAAGCAAGTGAAGTCCATCTCAGATAAAGAAAAGCTCCCATTACCACCATCAGACCTCCCACCCCCCACCATTGTATTTGTTATTGTGGCTAACTCTGTGATCAGGGCATTAGTCTATGTATCCAAGGCTTAATATACATTGTACATGCTAATAATGTGAGCCACCCCCAGTGGATCACTATAATATATATGGTGAGCAGTAATTTATGATGTGTGTACCAAGGGGCTGAGATCACATTTCAGAGCATCGAGTTAAAAAGGCTAAACCAACAGGAAGAGGTATTAGTGGTTTGGGATGGTATCAACTATGCTGAAAGTCCAGTTTTTCCAATTTCATTGTGGTCCTTGGAAGATAGACTAGACTATAAACACATCACAGAATTCGATTCCAGAACGGACCCAGAGCCAACTAGTTTTAGCAACACCTTCAATAAGCCACTAAATCTCTCTGCGTCTGAGGTTTCTCATCTGTAAAATGGAGACTATAATGCTTTACCTTTCAGTGTTATTGTGGAGATCATATTAGATGATGTATCTGGATATAGTTTAGAAACCAGAAAGCACTATAGATATATTCATTATAGTTTTATTATGATTTGGCAACATAGAAAAGTTCAGAAAAAAGGGTTAGAGACACTGAATTGATTTTAGTTTTGGTAGGGCCCAAAACTTAACTTTAGTTAAGGAAGATCCCTGCCTTATCCTGAGCAGTGGTTATAGAAGATACAGCCCTAAGGTCAAGATAAAAGAAGACCATCCTCCTTATGTGCACGTGATTTCACAGTGAAAGTCTTATACATTACACATATGTAGTGATAGAATTCTACAATAATGATCCTTAACTTCTTTGGGGTTATGAGTCCATTGGAGAGTATCATTAAGACTGTGGACCCTCTTACCAGAGAACTGTGTTCATATATATGTAATCCCCACATGAAGTTGTACAAATAATTTCAACACATTCAAGTACACTTTAGACTTTGAGGAACTCTCTAATCTAAGGTCACCTCTCTGAGTGGTACACCCAAGAAGGAGTTGAGAGCCCCTGGCACCATTGGGAAAGTTGATGATCTAAGCTAGGAAGGATGTGATCCCTCATTAGGCATAAGGAATGCTAATCATCTCTGCTCTGCTGATAAACTGGAACCTCTAAGCATCCCTCAGCAGGGTACTTTCAGAATGTACTCACTGGTCCAGTGAGAGGCATAGCTTTGAAGTAGGAAGAGATGCTATGTGGTAGGAGGTGATCAATGATATAAAGAAGGTACCCACAAGGAGCCCCATGGTTGCTCAGAAAGTGACAGCTCAGAAGAAGCCAAAGATATAGCCTTTACGGAAGAGTAGGACCAGACTTACCAACAGAGGGTGGAAATGTTTCAGGGAAATCCTATGGGACCAGGAGAGATCAGAAAAAGAGCTGGTGTCTATGTTCCTGGTAAACAATGTGATCTAACAACCTGTGGCTAGACTTCAGTGACTTTGTTGTTGTTGTTTGTTGTTTAAAGAATTGATATTCTCTTGACAAACTGGTCAATTTTATTTTATCATCTAATGGACAATTTCCCTTTTGCCTTGTTTCCAAGGAGGCTCAGAGGCTGTTTGTATGTTTTGTTTTGTTTTTGTTTTTGTTTTTGTTTTTGTTCTCTAACTGAATCCCCCCACCTTGGTCCTGAAATTCAATTCATGGACCTTGTTCTTTTTCTTTATTTTAATGTTCTGATAGCATCTCTCTTTATTTGTAAAACATTCCAACTCCTTTTGAGAATCAGGTAGTGAGCAGTAGGATAAATAATAAGTACATTAACTATAGAAACAAAATAACATTAAATATAGAAATAAAATAACTGCATCTGTGCCAAATATGTGTCTGTACAAAAATTCTGAATTCTTTTTTACAAGTTTGTATCTTGGTTAAATTATGTCTGGAAAACTGCCACCAACCTTTCTTTCTTGACTCAACTAAGTGAAGGAACCGAACAAGTTGGCCTTGAGCATTGTGGGGGATCACAGCGCCCCTAGAGGACGGTGGGAGAGTGGCATCGGCTATTCCCTCAGGAGATGAAAAGGTGAAACCCCAACTGATGGAGAAGGTTGGGGACAGTTTTCACCACAATCTTCTTCTGGGGCTTCCCCTCACCACCACCCCTCTGCTTGTTTAACAGATTCCTTTACAAGTAGGAGTTCTGGGGTGCCTGAGTGGCTCAGATGGTTAAGAGACGGACTCTTGGTTTCAGCTCAGGTCATGATCTGAGGGTGGGGAGATCAAGCCCCGTTACGGGGGTTCTGTGCTCAGCGGGGAGTCTGCTTGAGATTCTCTTTCCCTCTCCCTCTGTCCCCCACCCCAACCCTGAGTTCTCTTTCTTTCCCTCAAATAAAACAAAAACAAAAACAAACCAAGTAGGAGTTCTGCACAAGTTCCCCAGTGAGTAACAGGTGTCCCAAGCTTTGTCACAGCTCCACCTGGGATCTGACTGTCCTAAAGTAGCTGCCTCCACAACTCTGTCCCCAAAAGTCCTCTCCCCTAAACCAGGCCGCACAGTGCCGCAGTCTCCTGAGGGCTCTCTTCCTCACTGCTGTCCAAGATCACCACACAAGACCCTCATGTAAGGGGTTTTATTTGTCTTTAATTGCTCTCTCTAGAAAGTAAAAGATAATATATATGTGTGAAAGTTGCAATAAAAATAATGGCAACTCATACAACTCAATAGCAAAAAATAACAAACAATCTAATTAAAAACTGGTCGGAGGAACTGAATAAATATTTTTCCAAAGAAGACCTATAATGGAGCATGACATCACCAATCACCAGGGAAATGCTAAATGAAAATGATATATCACCTCACACCTGACAGAATGAATATCATCAAAAAAACAGGGGATAACAATATTGGTGACAATGTGGAGAAAGCGAACTCTTATGTACTGTAGGAATGCAAACTGGTGCAGCCACTATGGAAAACAGTATGGAGGTTCCTCACAAAATTAAAAATACAACCGCCATATGATCCAGCAATCCTACTTCTGAGCATATACCCAGAAGAAATAAAAACAGGATGTTGAAGAGATATCTGCACTCCCATATTCATTGTAGCACTATTCATAATAGCCAAGATATGGAAACAACCTAAGTGTCCATCATTGGATGAGTGGATAAAGAAAATATGGTATATATATATATATACACACATACACACACACACACATATATATATACACACACAATAAAATATTATTCAGCCACAGAAAAGAAGGAAATGCTGCCATTTGGGACAACATGGATGGACCTTAAGGGCATTATGTTAAGTAAAATAAGCCCAACAGAGAAAGAAAAATACTGCACACGGTGTCACTTATATGTCAAATCTAAAAAAAAAAAAAAAAAGTCAAAATCCTAGAAACAGAGAATAGAAAAGTGGTCGCCAGGGATTGTGGAGTGGACGAAATAGGGGGAAGTTGGTAAAAAGGTATAAACTTTTAAAGCTATAAGATGAATAAGACCTAAGAACCTAACGTACAACATGACTATAGTTGGTTATTACACTGTATTATATAACTGAAATTTGCTAAGAGAGGGGTGCCTGGATGGCTCAGTTAAGTGTCCGACTTTTGGTTTTGGCTCAGGTCATGACCTCAAGGTCATGAGATCAAACCCCGCATGGGGCTCTGCCTTTACCGGGGAGTCTGTGTGAGATTCTCTCTCTCCCTCTGCCCCTCCTGCTTGTGCTCTCCATCTCTCTCTAAAATAAATAAATAAATCTTAAAAAAAAAAAAAAAAAGAAATTTGCTAAGAGAGTAGAATTTAATTGCTCTCACCAAAAACTAACAAAGAAGATAAATATGTGAGGTGATGAGTGTGTTAATGAACTAAACAGTAGGAACCCTTTCACACTGTATACATACTCCAAATCACTGCAATGTACACCCTAAGTATCTTGCAATTTTCTTTGTCAATTATACCTCAATAAAATGAAAAAGTAATGGAACTATTGGGCTTTTAAAACACTTTGTTTTTCTTTCGTTTTTAAGGGGAATTCTAATGTTTCACACCGATGTATATAAGGTTGGCTCTCATTTTGGGATAACTCTTTTCAAAGTTGAGATTTTCGCGTTTTAAAAATGGACAGGAGCATTGAATTTTGATGAATGGTTTATCAAATGTCTATTGAACTGATAACAAGAATTCCCCCTTCATTAACCACCTCTGTGAATTAAACCCTAAACTCAAGCTGGGAATGAGTTTCCTTTGAATTTTTGAGAACTTTATTCTCTGGAGATTGTATTCAAGATTTTCTGTATGGAGAGGCTGAACCACAGGTTTTGGGATTTGTGGTCTTTATGAAAGGGCTTTGGGATCAAGGTTGTGTTTGGCAAAGTAAAGTAGAAGACACTCATTCTCGAGGTCCTGTTCATTCAGTCTCCCAGTTCTCTCTCAAATGCTACCCTTTCCCTCAATTCACAGCACTACTCCCTTAATGCAAACCCATGGCATCTGTCATCCGGTTTACCATGAAGCCATTTCCCTCATTTGCCCCACTCCCCACCATGCTTCTAGACTGGTCTTTCTAAAATGCAAATGTCATCACATGGCTTCTCTGCTCACTACCATTTCTGGTTCCCTGAAGTCTTCAGAATAGAAGTGAAAGGGAGGGGGGTGCCAGTCAGTTAAGCATCGATTCTTGGTTTCAGCTCAGGTCATGATCTCAGGGCCGTGAACTCAAGCCCTATGTGGGGCTCTGTGCTCAGTAGGGAGTCTTCTGGAGATTTTCTCTCTCACTCTGCCCCTCCCCTCACTTGCATGCTCTCTCTCTCTCTCAAATAAATAACTAAATAACTAAATAAATAAAATCTTTAAAAAAAGGAAATTAAGGGAAGATGGGAATGGGGGTGCTCTCTAGGTCTTTATCATAGCAGAAAGTCCACCGATAATGTCTAAATTTAATCAATGAATAAAGATGGAAGCATATTATTCAGCAGTGTGGAGATAACAACAGGAATGAGAAGCTGAAAGAGGTAAAACTGGTGCCTCCATGGAATAAGACGTGTGTCAGGAGGGGCCGGCCCCTACACTGCTGCTCTTCATTATACCTGCCCTCTGATTTTTTAAATCACATGCCTGTATTCTTTTAATTAGAAGGGCCACCGGGAGATGAGGATTAAAAAAGATAAGACCTGGACTACCACACGTGATGTACAGAACACTTGCTGGCCTGGCTCCTCCTCCATGTCCCCATGTTCTGTGTGAGGCTCCAGCCACATTGGACCTTTCGGGTCCTTGGGTGTTAAGCCAGGCCTTTGCGTGGACTGTGCCCTTTTCTTAAAATGCCCTCCTCCATCATAGTTCCTGGCTCACCTTAAGGCTTAAGAGTCAGGTAATGGCATTCCTCCTGGGGCTCCTCTCCTGCCCCTCCACCCCAGCTCAGGGGTTCTCCCATAGGCACCTGGCACCACTCTGCTTACGGACCTCAGCCAGCACACTGTGATTGTCGGGGTACTCCGTGCCTCGCCCGTAATCTCAGAGCTCCCTGAGAGCAGGGGCATCTCACCCCTTTTTATCCACAATGCACAGTGCACAGTGTAGCGGAGGCTCCATTGGTTTGAAAGAAGGAAGGAGGGAAAGGAGGGGGTAAGCAGGCAGGGGCAAGCTGAACATGATCTGAGAGTTGCAGAAGGGAGATAAAGAGGGAATCGGGAAGCGGGACTGGGGAAGCCCATCTGGAGGCGAATGGGGAAAAGGTCACAAAGAACTGGGCTTCTCCAGGATTTTGAGATTTGTAGCTCAAGGTCACCTAAGAGGGCCTGGCATTATTAATGCACTGAGAAAATCCTCTACCCGGCTCCTCTAAAAATAAATGTCTTTCATTAATGACTGGAATTCTTTACATCATCATAAGCCTTGGAATTTCAGGAGTTGTCAACAGCCAAATCCCCTGAGGAGGCTGATCATTCATACTTCATGGAGGTGAGCCTAATGACCTTGCTCTCATTTACCAGCTGGCTGAGCTCATAGCCTTGGAGAAAATGCCCAGAAGGGGTGGGCATAGCAGGGTCAGAGTCACCTGCACCACTGCAGAGACGGGCAGGGAGTGTGGGCAACCCAGAGGAAGTGGGAAGACAGCAGAAACAGTGCTCAAATTTCAGTCCTAGACCTTCTTTTCCTCCCCAAGACCCCAGCTGGCAAAGGAATGAAGTTCTCAGAAAGAGTCCTGTTGGCTCATAATGAGGGGTTACTCTGATCCTCCAGAGTGTGCAGGGGTTCCTAACCAGGGCTGCCCCTCACACTCGGCGTCCCTTGTCCTGACAGCGAGAGATGAGGTATAGCTGGACAAAGTTGAGCTTGTGGCAGGCCCTGAGGGGCCCTCAAAGTCCAGAGACATGAGTTTCTCAGGCAATTGGGCCACTAAGAAAGATGACTGGGATCCAGCACATCACTCTGGAGAAAGAAATGACCTAGCCTGGTAGGGAAAGGCGAAGTTTGGAAGTGAAGCAGACCAAATCCCTGATCCCAGGGCTGCCCTTTCCAGCTGAGTGTCTTTGCCAAAGTACTTAACCCCTCCTGGCCTCAGATTGATCGTCTTTAAAATGGTGATATTTTTTCCTTAATAATTAGGGTATCTATGTGGATTAAATGCTGTAAGGCTTTGTCATCCAAAAAGTGGTCCACAGAATCACAACATCAGCATCCCCCCCCGCAGCTAGTTAGAAATCTCCGGTCGCACTGGAACTTTATTGTCAGAATCTGCATTTGAACCAGCTCCCCCAAGCACTGATAAATGCCTGTAAAGTACAAAAAGCAAGCACTCAGCACGTGTTATTTTTACCTACCAGCCTCCCTTCTTCTGTTCATCTCTTTTCCTCTTTAATTTGCTATGCTTATCCCACAATAAAGTGCTTAGGATCCCTGAACAGCATTGTGTAGAGCTGGATGTCAATTGGGTTTTCAAATAGCTGCGGTGCTTTGGGTCATTCACAGCTTGTGAGGAATAATGACGTGTAGACAAATCAATCCCACTGACCACGACAGGTGGAAGACAATTTTTTTTTTTTTTTGCACAAAGCAAATATTTAATAAATGATTCCTGAATTATTCAATTTGTTTTCTGCTTTCTTAGTTATTCTTAGGACAGTGTTCTTTCTATTCCTTTTTAAAATTTTAATTCCACTATAGTTAAAATCGAGTGTTAAGTTAGTTTCAGGAGTACAATATAGTGATTCAAAAATCCCATACATCACCTGGTGCTCATCGAGATAAGTAAGTGTACTCTTTATCCCTTTCACCTATTTTACCCACCCCCTCCGATAACTATCTGTTTGTTTTCCATCGTTAACAGTGGGGGTTTTTTTGTTTGTCTCTTTTCTTTCCTTTGTTTGTTTTGTTTCTTAAATTCCACATGTGAGTGAAGTCCTATGGTATTTGTCTTTCTCTGACTGACTTCTTTCACTTAGCATTATACTCTCTAGCTCCGTCCATGTCCTTGCAAATGGCAGAATTTCATTCTTTTAAATGAATGGAAATCTATGAGTCATTCATGCTACAGTCTGCTCCCTGCCCCCCTGCATCTAATCCATTGTGCTGTAGTGATGCCAAACCCCCGACCCCCAGCCCATCTCTAGGCCAACCCACCGTTATTTCTTGCTGCTGAACCATAACAGCCTCTTAACTGGTCTCCCCACATCCACTCTGGTGTCCTCAAATCTGTTCTCCAGCTTATAAATTTTTTTTTCTAAATCAAATGTCTTGTTAAGTCCCTCCCCTATTTAAAATCCTTCTGAGCTTCGCATTACCTTTGGCACAGAAAGTAAAATCTTCAAGATGGCCTGCAAGGCCCTTCAGGATTTGAGCAGGGTCTGCCTAGACAACCTCATCTGGCAGCTCCCGCCCAGCCCAGCTCCTGTGCTCTAGCTCTTCTTTCGGTTCTCAGATGTTGGCCAAGTTCTTCCTGCGGCAGGGTTTTTTTGGGTGCATGCTTACTGCCTAGGACTAACTCCCCACCTTTAGCTGGTATATTCCTCGGGGAAGCCGCCTCTGGCTTTTCAGCATGCCTAGGCCCCTATTACAAGCTCTTGTAGCATCCTGTCCTTTTTCTTGTCATATGAAACCATAATGTGATTTGTAACGATCACAGGTTGTGATGAAATATCTATTCATTTACCTAAGGTAAACCAGTCTGTAGACTCCAAAAGGGCAGAGATCATGTGTGTTTTGCTCAGACCGTGTTGAATTCCTAATGCCTACAACAATGTCCAGGCTCTATAGGCTCTCTATGATTATTTGCTTAATGAACAAATTAGTGAAATGTTTTTGGGAAAAGGGCAGGAGAGAGATCGAGGAAATCTTCAGGAGACAAAGAGGAATTTCAACGAGAGAGCATTGCCCTCTTGCTGAACAGCACATCAGGAATCTAAAGGATCAGAGGGATTGACTTAAGACTGGGAAGTTGTAGATGAATAGGTATCAGAAACAAAAGCCAGTAGTTCTCAGCCCTGGCTGAATATTAGGATCACTCAAAGAGTTCTTAAAAAGACCCTTGACAGGGGGCCTCAGCCTCAGACATTCTGATTTATTAGAAACTAGTATGGTTACCAGTTTCCCATCTTGGTTAAAAGCCACCAATCTAGTAAGAGGTAGGATCTGTGCAAGGTCAAACAACTGTTTGGTTTCAGAGTTAGGACTAAAACCCAAGCCACCCGACCCCTACACTTGGCGCTTTCCGCTCACCTGGAAACCCAAGAGAACTAGCGTTACAGTGCATATCGTTCTGCCTAAACCAAGTAGACATTGAATGGAGGTAGGAAATCAACTCAATTAATAGAGTTCTTAGGAAACTCTGGAAAAGCACAACTTTTATGGCTGAACAATGAGGCACCTTAGAGTGCAGTAACCCCCTAAGATATCTCTAAAACTGGACAGACACACTCACTCCATCCTCATTTCTGTCTGCATTTCTGTCGTTTGCGCCGCTGCAATGAACAGATGAGCTTTTCCTCTCGTTTCAACTGTCCTGAGAAGGTGATGCTGGGCTGCTCTCATGGAACCTGGTAACTTCTCTGGATCCCATGAGATCCACAGAGGAAGTCCTTCAGTGACTGAGAGCCCTGTGCATCCAGATTTATTAGTATAATTGGATAGTAAAGCACTCATTTGTCTAAGATAAAGCTCCATGGGCTAACCAACATGTCAACAATTATATTAATCAAGTCAAGACACTACTGGTGCATTTTCATTTTTCTAAGACTCTCAAGTAATAAAAAGTAGGGGGAAAAAAGGGAGAATTTCCTATTATTTAACAAGCCTGGTACATTGTGAAAGCAGGATCTTTCAGATCATGGTGATAAGTTCAGGAGCCCCTGATATTATCCAGATGGGCTTACTATTGAGTAAGAGGACATAGATATTCCAGAAACTCAGGACAAGGCTCAAGGAGGAACGCCAAACAGTAGGGAGCTTCCACTGGTAGTCCTCGCTACCTGAACCCCTTCCAAAAGCATTCTTAATCTCTGAGCCCCTCCCTCCCACCAGGAAAAGAACATTTGAAAGTTAAGAGTCTCCTATTTGGCCTAAAGTATCTATTATCTAGGTGGAAGACAAAAGGGTAAAGATGGTAAGGGTTGGGGAGGAAAGAAGAGGAAAAAAAAAAAGAAGGAAGGGGAGGTGCTCCCAGCTATAATTATGCTCCACCTAGTCCTGCAGCAAGGGGGAGGGGATCTTCTAAACAGAGACTATCTGGATCAAAGGAACAGGTTAGTCCTGTGCCAAAGAGAAAGGGGGCACATAGAGAAGAGACTCCGAGTAATCAATTGTTCAGCATCACCCAACTCTTAGGCCAGAATGCTATCTACATTCTAAATCCAGAAAATCCCAGGTAAGCTTAAGACAAAGGAGGACTGGGAAAACAACACATCTGAGAAATAGGGCCTGGAAGGTTGGAAAAGCCCAGCTGCCCTCAACTCATTCATGTGTATGAGTTTTCCCCATTTCTAGTCCCTCGCCCACCCCACTGGGCCATCTCCTTAATGTCCTTACTTCCCCCTCTGTGGGTTCCATACTGGGGCCAACCTTCATGCCCAGTTTGAGACGCATGGGACACAACCTCCCCCCAGCACACTGGTGCCCACCCAAGGCAGCCCCACCACACTCAGGATCATCCTCCCCAGACAGCAAATCCGACTCAGTCAGAGACTGGCTCTGGATCCATGAGCACACTATATATACTGAGAGGCAGTTACAGAAGCAAGAGAGATGGAGTGTCTTGACCTACTCTGGGGTACAGTGAGGCTCTACTCTGTTGCTTCTCTGTGCCTTCCACTAACTTGACTCAGGGTTTTTGCTCCTTGACTGGGCCAGCGGCTTATGTCCTCTTTCTGACCCAAACGATCCCTCTTCTTAGCCTAGGCTCCATCATACCTGTGGCTGGCCCAGCCTGGGTGGAACATAAATCTCCAGTCACCTAGCTCTTACTTGCTTGGAAAAATTCTTCTTCCTCTGTCTTTTGCTGTCTGCCCATGTACATGCACTCAATTTTGGCGATCTCAGGTCACTGGGACAACAAATTTGGTTACCCATGAACGGTAAACCAACCCAATGCAGCCATACTTGACCACATACGTTTGGGAGCACTCACTAGAGTCTACTCATTTGTCACCCACAAAGGAGAGTTTGCTCCCTTCAACAGCAGACTCTCAGAGCTCCTCTACACCTCTACTGAGCCATCCTCACCACCCTGGGTCTCTGAAGGACATACAGAATGGCAAGCCCACAGGCGTCAAAGGAACCTCAAAAACTATTTACTTCCACCAGCTACTTAATCCAGGCATCCTTCTTCAGCAGATCCGACAGGTGGTCAGACAGCAGACACATTATTGCCAACGCCCTCATATTGACAGAGGAGAATACAGGCCAGGAGGGATGTCTGTGTTGCCCTCACAGACCAGAAATGGACTCAGAAATGGACCTGGAGCACAATTTTCCTCCCTTTAGAACAATAGGCTTTGCAAATTACAAGGAAGTTGACAAATGTATGGTGTTCATAATACCAAGTGTTCTTTCAGGGTTAGTAAGAAAAACCACAGCAGCTCCTTGGACAAGTGCACTTTTGCTCATTAGGTCGCCTTTTTTGGTCTCCTATCTCATGCCTGATTTGTGTCTGGGTGATCAGGAGCCTGCAGCTGCTGGAGCTCAGTGCAGAGTGCCTTTCCCGACTTCCCCCTCTGCTCTCCAAGCATCCACTCCCCCTGCTACCACTCCCTTCCATCCCCTTCCAAGAAGCGTCACCTGCAGTAATTTCTGTTGGAGGACGGTGTTATCCCGGGGGTCTGTGCGGTTGCCCATGCGGAACTTGAGGGGGCGGTAGATGCAGCAGGTGGTGAAGCAGATCATATAGAGCGTGTACAAGGCGCCCAGAATGTAGAAGTACCGCTGCCCGTATTTCTTCCACTTGAAGCTCACCAGCTGCTTCACTGGGGTCTGCTCCAGGATCTGGCGAGCCTGGCATGGAAGGAGAGCATAGATGGGGGTGACCAGTGTTGTGAGGCGTGCAGGATTTCCCACCGGTCCCAGAAGGCAGGGCACTAACAGCGCCATCGTCTTTCATTTGGTTAGCTAGCCATTTCATTTTCAGACAACTAGTAAATTTCCACTCTACGCTGAGCCTCGTGTGAGTGCTGCAGGGGAACTGTCACAGAAGTAAAACAAGGCAGTCGAGCACCAGTGAAGTTTTGAGGGATGAGCGGTAGTTAGTAGAGTGAAGAGAAGGAGCTAGAGAAGATCTTCCCATGAAGTAGTGGCAGTTGCCAAGGCAGGGAGGTGGGAGAGGTCATCTGCAAATGCAAGCTAGGTGTGTCTGGGGACATGAGAGGACCTGTGGGGAGTGGCAGGCAGGAGTTATAAGGGGGTAATATAGATGAGAGGCAGACCAGGGCACATTCTGAATGCCACAGTCAGGAGTTTGAATGATCTTTCCGAATGCAGTGGGGAGCATTGGGGGGTCAAGCAAGGAAGCAGTCACATTTGCTCTGCAAGTGTCGTGGACGGGAGAGGAGCAATACAGGCACAGAGGGTTGGATGTGGCCATAACCTAAGCCCCCAGGGTGGGCTGGGGCTCTGATGTAAGTACATGGTGAGGGGTTAAGCACAAACAAGAGAGGGGGATGGAGGGGATGAGGCACCTGAGAAAGTAAGAAAAGTCGAATTCAAAGCATAGCTGCAGGAATTAACCATTAGCAAAAAGAATATCTTTTCCAATGAACCCAGAGGGAAGGAGAGGCAGTGGGCAGTTTCTAAGATGTTTGGCAGGTCAGGGCAGGAAGTGGAAGCAGCTCCATCCAGAGAGCCTCTGTTTTTGCCGTAATGTGGGAGTCTGGACTTCTGATGGAGCTAAGGGGGAGAGCTGGGAGGGATGTAAGCGGGGCTCGAAATTTTGAGGGAAGGGAAAAGTAGTTGATCAAGGCAAGAATAAAACCTGTTGGAGAACACTGAGAGCTCACTGAAACTGGGGACCCAGGATTTGTGCTGGCACAATTCATGCAGAGGGATTGAGGTTCTTTTTTTTAGATTGATTGATTGATTGATTTGACAGAGTGAGAGAGAGAGAGAGAGCATAAGTAGGGGGAGTGGCAGGCCGAGGGAGAGGTAGAAACAGACTCCTTGCTGAGCAGGGAGCCCGGAGCGGGGCTCGATCCCAGGACCCTGGGATCATGACCTGAGCCGAAGGCAGATGCTTAACGACTGAGACACCCAGAACCCCTTAGAATCTAAGGGGTTCTAATTTCTAAGAAATCCTGCTTGAAGTTTATTTGTTTCCAGGAATATTCTCTGAGCAAAATCATACAAACTGACCTTTCAAGTTTTCTTCTGTCTGTCACTACTAACAATTGTCTGAGCTTTACAGTCCTAGAAGTGTTCCTAGGATTGCCGTGTCTCAGATAAACAATGGAAATTATATCTTGTCACTATTTTGGAGGTTCCTGAGGGCTCGAAGCATTATCTCCTCTCTACTAGAGTCTTCAACAAATTTCCCTTTCCTGCCTGTAACTCAGTTCAGTACTATTTGAATGGTGTCAGTTGTTCCCCCCACTCTGGAAAGCTCTCTTTTTCTTCTCCTTTCTGGTGATTTCAAACTCCCCCTTGAAGACTCAGCTCAAGCCCTTCCTCTGTGACATCTTCTCTGGCCCATACAGTACAAGTTGCTTGACCTCCATTTTGCTGCCACTGTGCATAATCCAGACCTCTCTGATGGCATATGTTGTACCCATTGCAATTACTAAGGACAGTGACCAGAATTTGAGGAAGCAGACTGAGAGGAACTGTGATTTATTTCTGTAGTCTCATACAGCAGATGGGACTCAAAAGGTGCTCAGTGTGGAGTGAATGAATGAATGATAGGAAGCGACTTCCATTTGGAGAGGTCTTCAGCTAAAACATTAGTATGACAAAGGTAAGCAGAGGGGCTGTAGATGGGCAGAGGGAAAATGCAGTCAGACTGGACTTTTCTCCCAAGGGTTCTGTTCGCATCCCCAACTATTAAAAGGCAGGGAAGTGTCTGGACCCAGGATCTAAGGAAACGGACAGGCTTTGCTCAGCTACTTGACAGCCCCTGGTCCGCTGTAGCATCTGTACCTCTCGCTTCTTGGAGGAAACCACGAGCTCAAGAAAGGACACATCCTCCCCCCAGGAGTCGATCTCCGTGAGGTCGTAGAGAGTGGACGTCAGCGGTCCGTACGTCCACTGGATGTGCTTCCGCTTCTGCATCAGGTGCTGGAACATCTGCGAGGACACAGCGGGGAGCCGGAGGGTCAGGGGGAGAAGCGGCCGCGGGAACCACGCCCCCCAAGAGGGCCGCTGCCCGCTCCTCGGCACCAACGGGCAGCCAGCGATCCCCACGCCTCGGGTGCGTGAACCTCCTTCTGTCTCTGCTTCTCCTTCTTTCCCACAGACCCTCTAAAGATCGGAGAGAAGAGGACAGGCCCAGGGAACAGCACTGCGGGGCACCAGAGCAGAGCTCCAGGAGCGCCGTTCTCCAAGCCCCCGGGCAGGGAGGCTGCCGGTTAGCGGTGGAGTGCGCGGTAAGGGACGCCGCCCTGTGGGGCGCTCGGGAAGAAGGGTCTTTAGGAGGACGCCGTGGGGCCAGGGCAGCGGCCCTCACCACAGTGTTGCCCTCCACTCCGGCCAGCTTGAAGGGGGTGAGACCCTGGTGATTGGGCACGAGGTCCAGGGCCTGCAGGTGGTCCCCGCGCCCGTCGTAGGAGAGCAGCAGGTTGTACATCTGGCAGGCAAAGGTCTTGTTGGGCTGGAGGATGAGGATGTGCAGCACGGTGTTTCCTGCGGGCGGGACGCGGTGTCGCGTGGCCATTGCACCCAAGGCCCCGCCGCTGCCCTGCCCGCCCGGGGCCCTGCCCTCGCGGCCCCCGGCATCCCGGGTCCCCTGCCGACCCCAGCTCTTACCCAGGGCGTCCTGGGCCCGGATGTCAGCTCCGTGCTCAATGAGCAGCCTCACGATCTCCTCACTGCCCACGCAGGCAGCAAAAGACAAAGGGTGCTCCCCTGTGGACACAGAGGGCGCCGTGGCGTGAGTGCCCGATCGGACGGGCAGTGTCCCTGAGCGACCGCCTCCTTGCCCCCCACGTCTCAGCTCTGGGCTTGGTGACACTTGTCGGCAGAACCGGAGGCAGGGATGGAGCAAGCGCCGTGGGGAGAACCGGCTCTGGCCTTAAGCCCTGTAAGGCCTGGCCCCTTGCAGCTTTCCCAGGGCCAGAGCCCGCCTCAGCCCCCCTGCCTTTGCTCTTGCCCGCCTCCCCGCGCCCCCCTCCTCCCAGCCCTGGCCCTGCTCCCACCGAAGTAGATGAGGTTGCGGGGGCTGCGGCGGAAAGCTGTGCCTGTAGCTCTTGCAGAGACGCTGGCGCCGTGGGCAAGCAGGGCTCGCACCAAGTTCACGTTCTGGTTCACGATGGCTATGTGCAGTGCAGTCTGACCTGGCCCAGAGACAGCTCTCAGTCACGGGGTGTGGCCCCAGTTCTCCCAGGGACACAGCATCCCACTGGCAGACAGGAGGTCCCTGACAGGTCCTGGCATAGATTTCTGCCCTCGGCCCACCATGGTGGCCTGGGACTGAGGGCGATTAGTCCCATAGGCTGTCCACCTCACTGCCCCCAACTCTTGACTATTGTGGTAAGGGGTATATGTGATCATTCTAATGTTGCTGTGAGAGAAACAGAGTTCTGTCCTTCAGGGAACATGAGAGGAGTTGAAAGGTAATAAGGAAGGGTAGAGAAAGTCCTGGATGCTAAAGGCCAAGACCAGGACCTCTACATTCCTTCCAACTCAAGGGCAACCTTCCTGAACCTTCAGTCACCCCTTCCCAGCACCCCCTTCAGAGGCCCAGGTTAAGAGTGACATCAGCCCCTCCCATACCTGTCTCCGCATTACTGCGCAGACTCCTCACCTACAAACGGCTCACACAGGGCAGGCTCCTTGACCAGCTCCGGGGCCGCCTCCAGCAGCACCAGGGCCGCTTCAAGGCTGTCGTAGAGCGCTGCGATATGCAGCGCCGTCTCCCCCAAGGCTCCTGGGGCGGGGTAAGACAGGGGTGTCAAGCACTTCCCGGAGCCCCTCGGGGAAGGGGCTCCAGCTGCAGGGACTGTCCACCAGCCCTGCGGAACTCCTCGGCGCGCAGGCCCCTCCGGCCCCCCTCCCGTCACACTCCAGCTGCGTCCCACCTCTCTGCCGGAAGTCACAGTTTCGGTCCAGCAGAAGCTTCTTCAGGACACACAGGTCATTTTCCTTGGCTGCTTGGAGCAGCGGAGACTCTTGGATCCTGGGAGAAGACGAACATGAGTCGGGTGGAGGCAGAATCACAGAGGCCAACGGCAGAGAGAGGATCGGAGACGTTCTCTACGTGGAACAGACACGAGTCACACAAGGTGCACAGTGACACGCTGGAAAGAGTTGTTTGTTGGAATCTAGCTGAGGGTCAGACTGGGATGAGAGCCGGGCTCAGGGCTCCCGCTGTGGCTGCATCATCACCAGGTCTTCCCAGTTGGGGGCGGGGGAGGCGGAGGGTGCTGAAGGCTCAGGTGGGTGGGAGACTCGTGGGGGGCAGAAGGCCTGAGCTGCTGAGCCAGTGGCCCTGGTGACCCTGACAGGAGGCCATCAGGCCTGGCCTGGCTGAATCCATCTTAGCTGAGTAAGTGTTTTCACCCCTGCTCCCAGGCCTGCTGAACCAGCTCTCCTTGGGCAAGGGGAACTTTGAGACACCAGAGGGGCAGAGAGGCAAAAATGGGCCAGTTGTTGGGACTTGGGAGATTTACAAGCTGCCAAAATTCCAGATACCCTCCGGGCTGTTTAGGTACATACCCCTGTTGTGGGGGGGGGGGGGAGTTCTGGCGTGGGGTACAGATGATCTAGTCCTTCTGTGTTTTACCTTGTTCCTGCCTGAGGAGGAGCATAGCCTCGGGCTTCTCTGCAACTGGGAGTGGGAGAAACCCTGTGGAGACATCCAACCTGAGGCACCTCTTGTCAATTAATCTTTGTTTCTCCCCTCCTCGCTGAACCAAACAAGAGATAAAGCTGAAGCCCATCCTGCTGGGCAAGCACGTGGGGGCTCCCAAGGTGAACACAGGGCAGGTGAGGGTCATGAGGGAGAGATGAAAGGCAGACAAACAGACTGACCAGTGCTTCCCATGATGTCCACAAGGCCCCAGATCCTCTCTTCCCATTGTCCTGTGAGCCAGGGGGAAGAACTTTTTTATTTAAAGAAGCTTTTTATCTTAAAGGTGGAGCTCAAGTCTGTCAGTTAGAAAAGTACTCTCAGGAGGGACCAGCAGAGTAAGGGCCAGCCCCCTCCCCATCTCACCTAGTGGGGGTCCGCCCAGCTCAGGGCAACCAGGGCTAGGGTTCCAGAGTTTCCTCCTCTTCCAAGGGTACTGCACACAGCCCTAGCAGCCAGGCCTCTAGCCCACCGCTGTCTGCAGAGGGGAGGTCCAGAACCCAGCTCTTTCTCTAAGACGGCCCTACTCTCACCCAGAAGTTTGGAGGGAGGTAGGGAGGCCAAAAGTTCCCTCACAGGGCCTGGGGTGGGGGTTGGTGAGCAAGCAGGGAGCCTTTCCCAAATGAGGGCTTAGAGTGTACCCAGGGCCAGCTGCACAATTTGTGAGGCCCAGTGCAAAATGAAAATGCAGGACTCCTTGTTCAAAAATGAAGCATTTCAAGTCGACAACAGCAGCTCATTAAACCAAGGGATCTTGTGCCACCGTAGAGGCCAGCCGCGCATGAAGCCAGCCCTGGCTGGCCCCCAGATTGTTAATGTCTGCTCACCCAATCCCTAGGCAGCTCTCTGATGGGCGACCAGTTCCCCAAATGCTCGGAGGCAGAGGCCCACCTGCAGGATGGGTCCCTGCCCTGGCCACTTCTCCATAAAATGATCTGTCCCCAGGTGTACCAGCCCCACCTGACCTGAAGGCGTCCCAGGGGCAGGCACAGGCCTCATTCAATCTCCGTGTCCTCAGGATAAGGACTGGATACAGTAGACTCTCAATAAAAGGTAGATAAGCTGAGTTTCCCTTATCAGCTGGTCAGCTCCAGATGTAATACAAAGCAGAACTCTCCTCCCCTTTTGCACACAGTCAACTTTCATTCATACTCGTGGGAATTCCTCACTCTTTCTCAAGGCAACAAGTCTTCAAAACCCTGCAGGATCTCATGCCTTCCCCCAGTAACTTGTTCCCCCTCAGCCTGCACGTGCCTCTCTCCGCGGTCAGGCTTCCTCAGTCTGGTCCCTTTCTGTCCCCCGCACCCCTCCGCCACCAGGCGGGCAGGTTAGAGCTGTGGTGTGATTTTGTCCCTGGCTTTGAATCTGCATTGAGTCTCCTCCTGCCCTGCCCATGAGAAGAGGCAGCTGGGGTTTGTAACGAGTGGGCTGGGTACAGCCCGGTGCCTGGCACTGAATGGCAGGTTGCTCCAAGGGGGAGATACACCCGCACGGATCGGAGGGCTCGGAGGTCAGTGAGGGGTGGGATGCAGCAGGACTTGGGGCGCCTACCTCTTCTGTTGCAGCATGTGGGCCTCGTCCACGTGCTGATCCCAGTCCTGCTCTCTGACCAGCCAGGAGGCCAGCAGTTTCTGGAGTTGGACCCAGGGTCCCTCTGCCTTAGGTGGAGGAGCCCCCATATCTTCTCCTTTCAGGCACTGGCAGGTTAGGGAATGTGGTAAAAGGAGCCAGTCTGGGACTCCTCAACTGAGGAGGAGGCGGAGTCTGTTTGGGGTTGGGACTGAGAGTCTATCTCCTGTGTGACTTGTGTATGCAGCGTGCGGTTTGTGGGTGGAGTGTGTGTGAGTGTCTGTGCGCTCGCGCACGCGCGTGCATGCCTGCGTGCACTGAGGGGACTGGGGGCCCTGCCAAGAGAAAGCAGCTTTACCTGGAGGAGGCGGAGCTCTTTCTAGAGAGCCCCTGGGGCACAGAACCTGCCCTAGAGCTGGGAGGGGAGAGGGGAGGGATCTTCGTTCCTGGCAGGGGGCTGGGGCCCCAAGTGAGACAGGGGAAGGTGAGGGAGGGTGAGACCGTGGAAAATAGAGGGGAAGCAAGGATGGAGCCCAGAAGGTGGGCCCCACAAGCAAGGTGAGCACTTACTGGGATACAGGACAGTAAGAAAGTGAAGCCCTCCAGCTCAGCAATCAGGCAGGTCCTGGTTTGAATTCTGGCTCTTGGCCCTTACAGATCAGTTAGGTGAGCTTTCTGCACCTCAGTCTTCCAATCTGTAGAATCAGGCCAATAATTGTACTGTCTCATGGAAGTGTCCCTTAAAGCATAATCATAAGAGCTCAGGGACTGTTGGTTCTCCTTCCACAGATAGGCTCCAAGCCCCAAGGGGCTGCTTCTCCGTGTTGTGGTTGTCTCTGTCCTCAACCCTACAGCCAGCCTCCTGGAGGCTTCCGGGCCGCCCTCCTCTGTCTTCCTTCCCAGCTTCGTGGATCCCCGGTCAGGGGAGACCCCAGAGGTGGAACCATAGGAGCTGAGCCAAGGTGGTGGATGGAGAAATCTTGGGACTTTCTCCAGGAATGAGTAGGCGGGAAGATTGAGGACAGAAGACCTCGTGTTGTTTTCTGATAGGATGGGTTCCATTTCTCTTCGGATTGTAAATGCATTTATTGAATTGGAGTCATTCAGGAGGCCAGGGAGGTACATGGGAATAGGTTGGGGGCTCTCTTTATATTCTAATGAGGAGACAGAGCACAGAGGGGGAGGGTGATGGCCCGTGGCTAGTAGCAAAACTAGAACTGGCATTAAAGTTGGAAATTTAGCTCCAAATCATCTACCACAACCTGTTGTTTCTTGAGAACCTTCTGCCTGCACAGATGTAAGAGACTTGGGGGGACATGGGCTGGGACCCTTCCCCTTGGGGGTCTTCAAGAGCAGGGGACCCCCCCTTCTTTTAGTGTAAGATTGAAGGATGGACAAAACGACCTTTAGAGGAGAATTGAAAGGAGACAAATAAGGAAAGGAAGAGATGCCAGAGACAGGAGGAAGCATGCTCTCACCCAGGGAGTGGGGAGGTGCCAGCCGGGAAGGGGGAGGCGGTCACCTTGTAGGGCAGTTTTCTGCTTTGCTGGGGACTGGGGCGGTGTGGGATGGTAATGGCCTCTGAAGCCTTGGGACTTCCAGTCTAAGGAGATGGACGGAGCGATAAGGTTGAGGTGGGGGTTGTAGATGCACTGATAAGCAGGGGGCTGGCAGAGAAAGGAGCACCTGCCTGCCGAGGCAACACTCAAACCATAAAGCTAATCCTGGAGGCGGTGGGGGCGGGGAGGGGCTGGCCCGGTCAGAGCCGCACAGAGCAGGTGCAGGGGGGCTCGCTACCAAGGGCTCTGTCCTTGGGTCTTGGGTGGGGGAGAGAGGGGGGCCCAGGAACGGGCTCCCACCTCTGGGTTTCCACCCTCTCACTTGCCCAGGCCCACTGCACGGGGCCACTTCTATGTGGATAGTTTTTGATAAAGACAGTACAGTACTGTAAACATATTTTCTCTTCCATACGATTTTCTTAACAATTTTCTCTAGTGTACTTTACTACAAAAATATAATATCTAATACATACAGCATACAAAATATGTGTTAGTTGACAGTTTATGTTTTTGGTAAGGCTTGCAGTCAACAGTAGGCTATGAGTAGTTATGTTTGGGGGAGTCCAAAGTTACACTGGGATTTTTGACTGCGTGGGGGGTCAACTCTACCGCCTCATCTTTAAGGAGTTCCTTGCTCTCCTCTGGCTTCTTCCCCTCACTCCTCCACCCTTGTCATATCCCCCACCACAACCCTATTTCTCCCTCCTTCCTTCTCATGCTCCCTCAGCCTTCTGTGGACACAAACACCTACGACCCCTCTCCCTCAGGTAGCAGCTTCCCTGCAGTCTTGGGAGACTCAATGATGGCCAAAGAGCCCCTCATTACACTGTCAGGTCCCAGAGCCCCTTGGCGCCAAACCAGTCAGACCTCATGTTCTGATGTGATGAGGAGAAAGAAAATGAATCATACCTGGGTTTTATTTTCTAGGAAATACTCTCCCACTCCATGTTACCCACAACCATGTAGGGAAAGGTTTTAAATACTACCCTTTAAAACATTAATAGTGATTGGGGTGCCTGGGTGACTCAGTTGTTAAGCATCTGCCTTCGGCTCAGGTCATGATCCCAGGGTCCTGGGATCGAGCCCCGCATCGGGCTCCCTGCTCTGCGGGAAGCCTGCTTCTCCCTCTCCCACTCCTCTGCTTGTGTTCCTGCTCTCTCTATCTCTCTCTCTGTTAAATAAATAAATAAAATATTTTAAAAAAAAATAAATAAATAAAATTTAAAAAAATAAAACATTAATAGTGATTTTCACTGAATGGTGGAATTACTAGCCCTTTTTGCTTTTCCTACTTTCAAATACTTTTATAATAAAAACAATTACATTCCTGCAGGATTTATCTCTTCCAGCGCAGGGAATGGGGCAGGTGGGTAGTGAGGAAATATGAGGAATGGTGGTCAGTACAACCCAGTTCTTTCCACACCAGCGTGCCCCACCCCCAGCAGCCCTCCCTATCGATATGCACAGAGCATGAGAGGGCTTCTCTTTTTGCCGGGAACCAAGACGCTCCTCCCCCAAAGTAACCAGATTAGTGATTTTTTTTTCCACCCAAGCATTGTTTCCTGGACCTGAAGGTCAATGAGTGCAAGGTGGGGTGAGCAGGGTCACTTGCTTCCTTGAATCTTTCTTCTCCCACCATCAAGTGACCTCCTGTACCACTACCCAGTCACCTCGTCACCTGGGCTGGATCAGCAGGAAGAAAACAAGAGGCATTGAGAGCCTCCAGGTGAGCTCATCTGCTAGCAGGGGTCCATCTGTGGGAAGGAGTCTCCACTTGCACTCCCGTGTCTATAATTCTCTTTCCAGAAAGGGTATACATTTCTGTGCATGGCCCAGCCCCTGCATTTGGTGGTTCACTCAGGTGTGGGATGCATGGGCTCCAGGAGTGGTGTGAGCTGGTTGTGATAGCCCAGGTGTGCCTGCAGTCTTCTCCCACCTGCCCCAGCACCCTTCCTGTAGCTCATGGCCTGCACTGGTTTCTGGTTGTCCAGGCCGATCTTCCTCCTAACTCCCAAGCTCACCCCACCCCTCCCCACTCCATCCCAAACCATCTCTGCTCCAGGAGGTAATTAGCCACAGCCCATTACTGCCAACACATCTGTGCTCACCAGGTTCATGGGCATGGCGGGCCTGGGGCACTGAGGCAGGTTTCTTGAGATCTGTTGTTTGGATCCTCACCTCTCTGCCACACTGGTTCTTCTCTAAGGACTCTACTTCCATCGAGCAAGGAGTTTAGAGAATGAGCATCTAACAAGTTTTTCTTTGTATCTGAGAATAATAAGAGGCTATAAAACTAGAGAAGCGGGGTTTCAGTCTACCAGTACAAGAGGGCAAAGGCTCAGGGAGAGGAAAGTCTAGGGGAGGGTGAGGAATGAGGGAATGGTTTCTGCTTGGGTGGAGGGGACCCTGTTCTGTCTCTCATACACGCACGCATGTGCATACTCACACACGCGCGCACACACACACACATACACACACCATGTACACTTTCCTCCCTCTCCACCTGTGCCTCTCCACCTGTGCCTCTCCACCTCCCTCATTTTTGATGGGCCTGAGTTTCATGTACAGCCCAGGGCTTGAGGATCGGATATTTTCACATCTGCTGTGGGCCTCAGCCTCTACAAGCCACTTTCCTTGGAGAGAGGCCACATGGAAGAGAGGAAGAGGTGATGTCTAGAATGAAAAGAGGTGGTCAAGGGTCCTGCTTTACCCCTATTGTCTGGGTGATGCTAAGGGCAAGAGTCATGTCTTTTGGGAAGCTCAGTTTCCTCATCTGTATAATGGGTATGATGATCCTATGACTTTGAGTCCCGGTTGCTATGTGGATCTCATGACAAAATGGATGTGAAAGTACTTGGCAAACTCTTCAGTCATTTGTTTGCTCTCCACAGGATGACCCACTACGATCATCCTAGAAGCCTCTGCCATCTGCTGCTGGCTACTCACCACTTTCTTGCCTGACAATGGAACTCTCTAATGACCTGAATGAGGGGCAGTCCCATGGTTGTGATGTCACAAAGCTCATGAAGTCAGAGGTCCTATGGAAGGGAAGGGAAGAAAACGGTGCTGGGAAGCGGTAAGGGCTGGAACAGGGGCAGGGGAGGGAGGCGGGGGAGCCAGCTGGGCACTGGGGAGTAGGGAAGGCCAAAGGCAGCAGATGGGCAGGCCCATGACTTCCCTGGGCTCCCAGCTCTGCAGGGCAGCATTCCTGGCCACCATCTTGCTGCTGCTGTGGGTCAAGGGAGTGAAGCCTCAGAAAGGCAGCCTGGACCCCAACAAGAGGAGTCAGAACGAGAAGATACCCTCTACAGGTAGGTAGAGAAGAGAGGATGCTGTCTGGAGCTAAGGATCAGGTCTCTTTGGAGTCAGTCCCCCACTACTTATCAGGCTGGAGTGAAACCTGAGATAGGTTTGGGTTGTGGGAGACAAGCCCAGCCCCCTATTATTGTAGTGTGAAAGGGTCAGGGAAAGGGTTTAGAGCAGGGTTCTTGGCCAGGGCCATATTCAGGGGCACACCACAGGCTAGCCGAAAGTGCAGCGTCTTGTGTGTGTAGAGGCATGGGTGCATTTGTCTGGGAAGGGTCTCTGGTTTCCGTCCTTCTCTAAGGTGGTCCCTCCATCTCTGAATGGTGCACTGTGCTTTGGAGGAGACAGTTTGAAGTGGAAATGGGGTGTGTGTGCTGTGGTTGAACACAGATGGGAAGAGACCTCTAGATGGAGCATTGCCCCCTTGGTCAAGGACAGGGTCTGCACAACTGGGCTAAAAGCCCCAGGCCCTAACTTCTTCCCAGATTCTCCAACATTGTCCCATTTCTGGCACAGGTTGGGGTTGGGGTAGGGGCAGGTTAGGATCAGCCCCCTCAGTGCCTTCCCCTCTCCCTTGTTCCAGACCAGGATCAAGAGCACTTTGAAGAGCACTTTGTGGCCTCCTCAGTGGGTGAGATGTGGCAGATTGTGGACATGGCCCAGCAGGAAGATGACAAGACTTCAAACACTGCAGCTCTTCGTGACCACCTATTGGACCTAGCCTTCTGCTTCAATCTGGCCAGCATCCTGGTTTTTTTATGAGGGACATGGAGGCTGAGGTGGTGGCCTGGTTTCTGGATGAGGACCTGGATATCTACCTCCGCTTCATGATAGCTTACTGATCCTCTCTCCTCACCGGGCTCCAGGTCACTGCTCCCATGGGAGGCATATGCATGGCTTCCTGCCTCTGGCCAGTGGCTCTTCACCTCAGGATGCAACATCCGAGAGATCCTGGCACTAGCCTTCCAGCCACCCGTTGCCACAGCCTCACTGCCTCCCCACCCTCTGAGCTCCATCTCCCAGGTCCTGAGACACCAGACCCTTGCACTTCTCTCTCCCACACCTCTCTTGGCTCTGCTCGGGAGAGCACATTAGGGCAAGGGGGCAGCAACAATAAAAGTAATAACAAAAAAATCCTGAAAACACTTGGGGGCAGCTTTCTGAAATTTAACTGAAGCCCTTTTGTCTCAGACTGGTCCGTTTGACTGCTGGACCTGTAGCCCACTGACCTTTAGACCCACTAGTTCACCAATCATCGGTTCTCTCCTCTTCTTGTGTCTCTGGAACTCTCTCGGCCTTTTCTCCTCTTATCTTTTCTGACTTCTAGGCATAGAACATATCAAGAAAGAGTCACTAAGGGACAGGCAGATGCCAAGTGCCAGCTTTTATTTTTGGAAGGGAAGGAGAAAGGAGATTACTGCCTGATCCCATGGTTGGAGCAGGGAGATGTTGTGACATCTGAATTGAAGTCTCTGTGGTAGCCAGGTTACCAGAGTTGGCAGTGGCTGGAGGGATTCATGAGGGCACCCTGTGGACAGTGGAAATGTCTGGCAAAGGCTGGGGTGTTGCTGAGGGGCCCGTGGACTCGAAGGGTGGGTGGGCTGTGAGGATCCTGGGGCTCCTGGGTGCCAGGCTCCCTACACATCACCTGTGGAGAAAGAGAGGTGAGCCCAGGGTAAGGAGAAAGGCAGAATCGTAGGGAAGGTCAGGGTCAGTAGGACGAGGCTGAACAATGCCAGGGTGGTGACTAAAGACAGCAGACAGAGATGAGAGCAGGGATCAGGCCACACATCTGTCCGTCACTTAATCTGGTAGGAGGCGTGTGAGGGAAGGCCTGGGCTGTGCACTCAGACCATTTGTCAGTGACTGAGAGGTGGGGTTTATTGGAAAAACTCTGTGAGGGGGTCTTTCAGTGTATTGAGGAATTGGGAGCAGTGTCTTGGTGGGGGAGCACATGGTACTTAGGGGGTGCTGTCAGGTGGGGACCACACCTGGGGCTGAGGTCTCCGAGAAGGAATGTGGTCTAGAGACAGTCTGTTGGAGGCTCGGTTTTGAGAAGAAATGAGAGAAGAAAAAGCTGGGCTCATCTCAGAGAGGGATTTGGCAGTAGAGTTTGTTTTTCTTTATTTGAAGGGGGTGCCGAATTTGGTAGAAGAATTTATAGTAATATGAAAAGATGGTCCCAGGTGGTAGGTATGAAAGGATGATAGTGGGGACTTCTGTGGCAGAGAGTTGGGGCTGTTTGGGAGAAGGCATTTCAGGGAGGAGCCGTTCTTTAAGCGTTAGCAGTAGGATACTTCTCTGACATGGAGAGAGCCGTGGAGGGAGGTGGCAGCAGTCTACCTGGGCATAGCTTCGGAAGAAGAGTTGCTGAGGACTGAGGCCCAGATTCGGCAGGATGGTCTCCCCATGGTTCCATAACAGCCTCTTGCTGTATGCCTGGATATGGGGGTGGGATGGCGAGTAGCCCTGAGACTCCAGACCCATGGCCATTTGCAAGTCTGATGCCCTACACCCAACACCCAAAACCAGTTTGTGGCCCTTTTGCCCAAGTTTTGCACAGACACACTGGTCTAAGCCAGGGGAGAAAAAAAAAAATCTATAGATCTCACATACTTGTGAGAGATATATGGATATCCCAGAAAAGAGGGATCTGTGGGGTAGGAGGGGGATCCCCATCTGTTCCGTGGGAAAATGAAGGGCAGAAGGCTTTACAGCTATATTTGCATGAGGGATGGTAGAGGGCTATTAACAGATCCTGGCTCCTGGGATGGGAGTTACCTGTAGTGCAATGGCCAGCCCCCCAATGTCTGCAGCATTCTCCAGGAATGTCCGGGAGCCATTGAAGGAGGTTCCACTGGGTAACGGAATGGTCTCGTAGTGGTGTGTCAGGCACAGCAGCGCCCCCTGTAGGGCACGGGTGTCACAGGCTGGGCAGCCCCCAGGGAGTACTGTTGAAAATGGGGCCAGGTAAAGAAATAGTGAGGCGCCATGTAAGGATGAGGACAACTGGCTACCACAGACTGGGCTGGCCCCCAGAAGCATTGCAAAGGAGTCAGAACTGTCCCGCCCGAAGCCCTCCCTTTCTCCTCCTCTTGGCCTCTTTTGGGGCCTTCACCTGGGTTCCCAATGGCCCCACCTCCCAATGGTCCACTGTTACCCACAGAGCTGGTAGAAGATGTGCAGCAGCTCATGGGCCATAATGCTGCCAGCAGCGCCAAAGTTCACGGCTCTGGGGAGACAGAGGGTTGTCTTACTCCCAGAGTCCTTCCAAGTTTTTGAGCCCAGTTCTCCGACCACAAGTCCCATCCATTGTAACACCTGTCCATCACGCTTGGGCAATCCCCTGCCCACCCTCAGGGAACAGCCCCTACCTGGGGTAGCCAGGGTGGAAGAATGGTGGTTGGAGGAGTCCAGCTGGGAAGACCACCACATGGTCAGGTATCGAATAATAAGCATTGACCCCCCAGGGGGACACCTGCCACCTATGGGAAGAGCACACATGAACACCAGCTGCATCATTCCTGGTCCCGCCCGCCAGACATGAAGTCCCGCTCAACTTCTGTTGCTGTTCCTGTTCCCCCAAGCCCTCATCTTTGCTGCTAATCTTGAATGGGTATCTCTGAGATGCAGGGTCTGTGTCCCCTTGCTCTTATACCTGTGGTAGGGGAAAGGCTGCAAGAAGCTCTGGACAATTCTAGCTTGGAGGGATCGGACACAGCTCAGGAAGGACTGCAGGTAGCTGGGTCCAAGCCGTATCTGGGGGGAAGCAGGAGGTGACTCAGATACACAGAGACAAATACAGATACCCACTGACACACCCTGATGGGTACATCTGAACATGGACAGATAAGCCCCAACACACAGACATCCATACTACAGTGGACAGCAGCACAACGACACCACCACATGTCAGGGCAGACAGGCTTCACATGAATCAGTGCACAGAGAAACACGCTCAGGCAAGTCACAAGAATGCATGTGTACATGCGTGCACACACGCTCAGCGTGACCTGAAAAGGTTCTGTTCTTCTGCTGGCAAGACCCACAGTGTGGGTTTTCACCCGTAAAACCCAGCCAACACCAGGGCAAGGAAGGGGTTGGTTGGGATTGCCCCGGGTAAACAGATTGTCTGCCACTCAGGCGGGTCAGGGGGCTGAGGACTAATGAGGAGCTGGCAAGGGCAGGGACCCACATCGTTGTATTCCTGTCTGGCCAGTGATGGCTCCAGGGCCCATTCTGGGGCCCCCATCTTCACCTGCAGTTGGGTGACCTGGGGAGAGACACAAAATGTAGAAGAAACCTACCTACTCCAAGTCTATCAGAGGGAATTTCTCATGCTCACTGCCCTGGTCCCACCTTTTATATTGTCACCAGGGTGTGTGTGTGTGCAGCATATTGGTGTTTACACTTGCCATGTGTCCTTGTGCCTTTGCACTCTCCTCCCACCAGTGTGATCTCTGGATCCAATACTCAATTCCACCCCTTCTGACTCCTGACTCCTGTCTTTCACTACTGAGCTTACCCTGTTCTGGGCCTCTTTCCGGGTCTTCTCATCCATCCAGGGAATCCTTCTGAGGCGGCTGATGAGGGCATTCTTGATCGCAGTGAATAGTTCCATGGCCTGTGAAGGGGCCGGGATAGAGAAACAGGATCAGGGTTGGCCTCGGTCTGGGGTCCTGCCCACTGGGCCTCTAGGAAGGGCCTTGGCCCCAAGGAGCTACCAGAATAGGGGAAAGATCTCTGAGAGAGAAAGTAGGAATATTTACTAGGTGACTAGAAACCCAGAGCACAGAGATCTGTGGGGACAGAACGGAGGTGCCATGCACAGAAAGGGAGGATGGGAGCTGGTCATTCCTGAGGTCAACAGGGGAGACAGTTCCTTTCCATGGAGAGATCTCAGCCTGCCAGGGGAAGGAGACACCATTGGCCTTACCCTTGGCCAGGCAATTCACTCAGAAAGCAGAGGGAGGAAGAGGACCATCATTCCCTTCTCTGCTCTTGAGGGCCCTTGTCCTCACACTCTCTTTATTAAGGCCTGCATTTCCTCTCTCCATCTTCCTGGGCATTTCAGCTTTCCAACAAGCTAAAATCTTCCCAGCTTCACAACTGACTGTGTGGTTACTACTTTCCCAGCCATCTACCATCTTGTTTGTATCCTTTCTTGATAGAGGTAAATGGATGACGATATCAGAAGTCTGAGCTCAAATCCTGACTCTACTATTTGGCAGCCGATCTTGGGCAAGTTACTTAAACTCTGTGTGCTTCAGTTCTCTCTTCTCTAAAATTAGGATGATACTAGTCATTAAAGTAGTTCATGCAAAGTGCTTACAAGAGTATCAGCCACATGGTAGGCACTCAAAGACTACTCAGTATTCATTTACTTGCACTTTTTAAGATTATATCATTCCATTCTCCTGCCGTTTCCTGTGTTGTTAAAAAATCATAGATAAACAGGGAGTAGACTTAAAGGCCATGGAGTTCAATTTTCTCATTTTATGGTTGAAGAAACACAAGAGCAGCAAAGTTAGGTAACTTGTCCAAATTCCGTGCATGTTGTGCACACTTGTGTCCCATAGCAAAACTATGCAAACCCTAGGGATGCAGCCTGGCCACCTTTGACTTCTCTCTCATAATGCTCTCTCTCTCTCTGTGACTGCCTAACTCCCCGACCATTCAGACCATTGAATAGGACACAGTCAATAGAATTAAGAGAGAATGATTGGGTGGGAAGGGGTGGAGGGACATGGGCTGGGGAAGAGCCCTCACATACAGCACTTTGGGTGCTCGGGCTGAAGGCCTCACGGACAAACAAGGCTGCCAGGGTAGGCTCGAAGAAGGTTCCTGTCTCCTCCACACACTTCATCCATCGAGGGCGGGAAGGCTACGGAGACAAAGCTGGAATGAATGGCTCCCATCAAGCATTCTTCCTCATCCATCTCCCCAGGCCTATCTTGTCTAGACCTTTACCCCCAGAGGAGGCTCTCTTCTCCGTCTTTCTGGGTTTGTCTCACTTTGCTCTATCATCCTTTTTGGTGATACACATAGGGCTATTACCACTTGGTAATAAAAAGGGCTATGTCCTCCAGGATTAGTCTCGTGAGCCTGGATTGGGCAGATCATCCTTATTTATTGACTACTGAATCTGAAAGCAAGTCCTCTCAGAGGTACCCTTCTGGAGGACAGAAAGGCTCCTGGTTAGGAGAGGAGTACATACCAAACCTCTCACCTCAGCAAGTCTGTTGGCCACCCAGTCCCCACCCACCACATGCACCACACTGGTAGCCCACTAAAGGCTGCCAACCTCCCATATTAAAATGGAAATTGGAGAAGGTAATTCCTCTCTCCTTTCTGCCACCCTCCCCCACTCTCCAAATGGTTATCATGGATCATCTGGTAGGACTTTGTCTTACAAAGAAGAAAATGATCAGAGTGAAAATGGATTTTAGACGCCATATTGTTTGGCAAGAGAAGGGGAAAAAAGAAGACTAAACGTGAATTCAGAGAGCTAAGAAACTTTTGGCCAAATCAGGGAAAAGAGGATGAGATGAAGGACATATTGTCAACTTCAAAGGCAGACAGATGGTTAGACAAAAACTCAGTAGGGGCTTGGCAACTGGGGTGTTCTTAGTATGGGAACAGAAAAAATGAGCAACACAAGGGAGATGCTGGGGAGGTGTTTCTGGTGGGTGTGGATGGCTTTGAGGAGCTGACCATGAAGTGGGCCCAGAGATGACACAAGGCCGACTGAGAAACATGCTGATGGGGCCGAGGGTGAGAGAGCTGGCCTAGGGGAAGGTTGATCTGGGACTCTGGAAAAATAGCTAATATGCTAATTTGGGGTAAGTGGGATGAAGTCACGAGACTTCATTCCTGTAACTTATTTACTCCTCACAGATCTCCTCGCAGGGAAGGTAGTTAGGTTGCCACTATGCTTTCTGGTGCCAAGATTGGAGAGAGAGTTTAAGAGGCTTCTCACAAGAGAGGAAACAAAAAGCGAAGGCCAGTATTGTTGTCATTGAAGAAGACACTTCTGGGTCTGCCTGTTCTGACGTTCATAATTTTGAAGGTTGCCCCAGACCTGGCGACCCACATTTGTTTATTCTTGTCCCCTCTTGTGAGGATAAGGACTCAGCCACTTTCTATAGTGTCTTGGTTGCAGCTCTAAAACACAAACGTGCACAGCAAAGATGAATTGAAAGAGAACCTGGATCTGAGAGCCATGACTGGGTCAAGGGCAGGCTCTGCTGGCCACCTTCAGTGTCTGTCCGTCCCCCACAGTCCTCCTGATCACAGGCCTGGATCTGAGACTGACTTTCATCAGGCTGTTGGCGGTGGGTTCAGGGGGAGGTAGGGGCCACCCCCGGGGGAACAACAAACACATCAGCCTTGAGTTTGGTAGTGTGATCTGCCTGCCCTTTCTATAACTCCTGGTTCTTAAGTTGTTTTCTGATCCCTTTTGCTGATGCTTGCCCATTTTTCCAACAGCTTTTGCCTCCTCTGTGCCTGTCCCCATAGCCTGGGCCCCAGCAGGCTCTGAGCTGGTTACTGGAGAGCATAGATGCCACCTCAAACTACCCATTGCTAACCCCTGTGAAACTCTGGGATTCTTTTGGTCACAGTTGTGCTGGGTCACATCTCCAATGAGCAGGAAAATAACTTCCAGAATCTATAACTAAATGTAGGTCTTGGGGCGCCTGGGTGGCTCAGTCGTTAAGCGTCTGCCTTCGGCTCAGGTCATGATCCCAGGGTCCTGGGATCGAGCCCTGCATTGGGCTCCCTGCTTGGCGGGAAGCCTGCTTCTCCCTCTCCCACTCCTGCTTGTGTTTCCTCTCTTGCTGTCTCTCTATCTGTCAGATAAATAAATAAAAAAAATCTTAAAAAAAATAAAAATAAAAATAAAATAAATGTAGGTCTTGGGGTGAAAGTTGACAGGTTATATATTCCTCTACTGGGGGTTCTGAGCATCTGTGCTGTCTTTCAAGACATGGAATGATAGAGCATATCATATATATTAAAAATAGAGAAAAAGAGGGGCACCTGGGTGGCTCAGTCAGTTATGTCTGATTCTTGATTTCAGCTCAGGTTCATGAGATAGGGTTCTGCCCTGGGCATGGAGCCTGCTTAAGATTCTCTCTCTTCCTATCCCTCTGCCCCTCCCCCTAACTCTCTCTCGTGTGCGCTCCCTCTCTCTAAAAGAGAAAGAGAGAAAGAAAGGAATATAGGGGGAAAAAATCATTGCCAAAATATAAAAGATGAAAGAAATACTTCAAAGTCAAGATAATGAAGCCCAGTAGATTAATTTTAGGGAACAGAAGACAAGTTGCAGATATAACCTTAGAACCACAAATAATATTTAAGAAATAATAGAAATCAGAAAAAAATTCTAGGACTCTGGAGGGAAGCACAAATTTTCTTAACTTGCCATAGAGGGAAAGTAAATTTTAGAGATTACAGGTCAGCCAGGAATCCTTAATGTTAATTTCAACACCAAATTCTAGAATGTGTCATTAAACCGATCATTTCTGAACACTTGAGAAACAGCATATAACTACTAAGGGATCCGCTGAGGATCACCGAGGACAAATGATGCCAAAATAGGAACAATTTTTCTGGTTAAAATCTTCACCAAACTTGGATAACCCAGAGACCAGGAGTCACAGACTCGGATACGGGCCACGTGGTGCCGTAACTGAGAAGCAGCGTCAGACCCACGGGGCACAGAGGGACAAGGGTCAATGGGCAGAACACACCCAGGCTGAATAGAGCTGCCTCACTCAGCACCCGCTCATTTGTGACCCCTGAAGAATGCTAGCCCATTGCTGTCTACGCTTTACGTTTACCACAGACGCACACAAAAATGCTGGAGATGTGACTGTTGGCGTGCGATCTCCTAATTTTTAACTGTTGGTGATTAGCTAAAAGTTTGTCAAAAGCTTTAGGGCCAAGAAAACATGTCAATTGGCCAGATTCATCCTCAAGGAACCACCATGATACTATCCCTGAACAGAGAATTCAACATTTACTAAATGTGGATTATTAACCCCTGCCCTTTGGTTACAGGAGCTGTCCACGGGAGGGTAAAACTTGTCCTGCCTCCCCCACTGCATTGCTTGGGAGACCAGGTGAAACACTACATTGAAAGCACTTTGTAAACCTTAATGTACTCCCTCACTGTGTTGCCATTGGTTTCATGGAGGCATTTGGTAAAGCCATAAACTAAGTCCTTGCGAATGAGATGCAGAAATCTGTGTTGGAAGGTAGTGTAATTTGTGTGACTTTTTAGCTGGCTGAACCATAATGAAACCTCAGTGACTAATGACTCCAAGTCCGCATGAGCTTCCCTGACCATCCTACCAAAAACTGCAACACGCTCCCCACCTAGCACGCCATCTCGCCCTTTCCTGGTTTCTTTCTCCATAACAGTAATTGCCACTGAACATATTTTATTTACTTAGTTTATTGTCTTTCTTCCTTCATCAGAATATCAGTGTCTGAGGGCAGAAGCTTTTGTCTTTTGTTCATGTGGCATCCCAAGTGCAGAGAGAAGTGTCTGGCACATAGTAGGTGCTCAGTAAACATTTTTGTTGCATAAATGAACTCATGAATTTAATGCTAGGTCTTCAATGACCTGACATGCTGTTCTTCCTTCTTCGGGATTTTAATCATAGTCCAGATGAAGATACACTAAACAAAACTGCAAATGACCAACAGTAGGAAGGGAAAGGTAATACAACAGAGGACTGGAACAAAGGCTAAAATCACCTGAACAAGTCAGGATGTTGGGATGAATATAAAGAGTTCACTCCACAGGTACAAATGTGACTTTCTGCTTTTACTTCCCCAAATTCAGCTTCTCAAGTTTAATAAGAGAAAGACCTGGCTTAACGGCCATTTCATTGACTATGTGTTCAAAATTATTCAACAAAATATTGCCAGATAATGAAATATAGTATTTCTGAATTAGGATGCTATAAATTAGAATTCATTCCAAAGAATATGGATAGAAATCTGCAATTAATAACCATTGGGTAGGACCATGAATTTTGGTCACATCAAGGCCGGCGCCTTGGACATGTCCAACTCTCCTCTCCTCATGGCACACATCCATCAGAGAGCCTGTTGCTTACCTTCAAAATATGTTCTTTTGAAACATAAAACAGATCAGTCTTTCTGTAGGCCTCCATTTCATGCCGAGAAAAGCCAAGGCCTGCCAGTGGCCTACTGGGCCCCAGAGGGCCCCCTCCATCCCTCTCTGATTTCCTCCCTTTGGCTCTCTGTGCCAGCAGAGGCAGGCAGAACCTTCCACGCATGCCTTGTCATCTCTTCTCAGCCAGAGCTACAGGGGTATCCCCCATGTGGCCCCAAAATTTAGCCAGCCTGCTCCATGCCTTGTCCCAAAGAAATGATGTCCCTTTCTTTGCCAGAAAACCCTTTCAACTCTCTAGATAACTGCCTCTGTCCTACCTCCAGCACAGAGATCCCACTGCCATTCAAACCCTCCCTCAGGTCTCCCTCTTGGGAACTCTCAGTGTTTGTTGTGTGAGCCAGAGTCTTTCTGGAACGCAGCTACACCCATTCATTTACTCCGCATGTAGCTGCTTTTGTGCTACAAGGACAAAGCTGGGTGGTTGCAACACAGACCATATGGGCCACAAAACCAAAAGTATTTACTATCTTGACCTTTGTAGAAAGAATTTTCCAACCCATTTTCTGTTTTCCTACTCACTTATTTCTCAATCCTGCATATTATGTAATTAAAAACATGGCCTCCTGAGGTGGGCAGGTCTGTTTTGGGGTCTGTTTCTTCACTAAATGAGCTGTGTGGTCTGGGGAAAGTTACTTGCCCTTTCTGAGGACCTCGGAGTGTTTCTGGAGGGTTAAATAAAAGCACCCACGCTAAGAGTTCCAAGCAGTGCCTGACATACAGTAACATTCACTGTTCATTAGCTATTATTCTATTTGTTGGTAGAACTTGACTCAGCTTTTAAGCCCAAGGACAGCTATAATCCAATGGGTATAAGAGGATGGACAAATTGGATATAAAGGAGGTATATAAGTATATAAAGGATGGCAACTTTAGCAATTTGTAAGTCTTCTAAGTTCTTCCAGTGTGATTTCAATATCGGCACACTTACATCCTTCAAGAAGTGCCATCAGACCATGGTTCTGGGATTGACAGGAAGCTGTTTGTTGCCAGGGATTTTGTAGCAATGCCAACTAAGAGGAGCTGGAGCTCTGTCTGCTTCATCGTGTCAAGAGAAAGGCTGGGTAGAAGCTTCTTGGGGACTTGCCCACCTGAGTGAAAGTCCTAAAAAGGAGTGTTTTGTTTTGTTTTGTTTCATTCTTACCACAGCGATCAAGCACAGACCCTCAAGCCAGACTACCAGAGTTCAAATCCTAGCTCTACCAACTTCCTAGCTATAATACCTTGAGCAAGTTACTTAGCTTTTGTAGCTTAATTTCCCCCTCATAAAACAGGCATAAATGATATGCCTACCTCATGAAATTCTTCAGGGGATTAAACCAGTTCATACATATCTAAAGGGTTTAGAAAAATATCTCACTCCCAATACTCAATAACGACATCGCAGTCCCTATGCACACATTTTCCCTCTCTGAATTCCACAGATGCTTCGGGTCGCCAAAGCAGTGAGTTTCTCCAAGCCACAGAAAGGATCCACAAATGACTAAGAAAAAGAAACCACAGTGATTTTCAAGACTACACTGAGGCCTTGACTGAGGTTGGAGCATATCTAATGTTCTAGATACCTTTGCTTGCATTTGGACGTGTCTGACCTAGGGTTTCAAAGTTCTTGGTAAAGGAGTGTCTCCACATTTTATGTGACATAGGAGACCCGGGTTAGTGTGTTTGCTACACAGCCACCACCTCAGATATATTGGGATCTGGACCACAAAGCCCATGTTGTGGCCCAACAGATCCCACTAGATGTCAGAGATGAACTCTTTGTGAAGTGCATTTGAACATCAAACACTGGAATCACGTAGATAGAGGAAAGGCCACTGCCTGCTACTCATGTCTTACATCCCAGTGAATCCTAAGCTTTAGGTCCACGTCCTTAAATCACGGAGCTCTGGATAACTAGGTAAATAGTTTAAAGGTCATGACAAAGGAAAAGCAATTGTTGATCATTGTAGAGTCTTATATTTATACCTTAATACTCAGCCAAAGGCCATAAAAGTAGCCAGATGTGTGTAAATGTCTGGTACCTGGCATCTCAGTCCTCAATATAAGTACCATATGCCCAACCTGTCTGCTTCTATAGAAATACCAGACATTGAAGGGCACTGCCCTCATACCCTTTCCCTGGGAGACATATGCCAACATTTATCCCTCAAAATGTCAAATGCTCCTTTAGCCCCCATTCTGGGAAAATTCATCCCCTCCTCTCCTCACCATGGGTGGTCTTTCGGTCAGCTCCCCCAGTTTCTGGATCAACGATCTGCGTGCCTCCTGGAATTTACTGTCCAGGGCTGGAGAAAGGGTCCTCACCAGCCCCAAGATCATGTGGCTCTGCAGAAAGTCTCTGCGGAGGGAAAAGAGATGGACACATACACCCAGGGCTCTGGGGGTGCCTCGAGAACAGCCTCCCCTTGTGTCGTCACTGTGATACCCCCCGGGGGAAGGCCCTTCTCTTCTGTATCTATAGAAAATAAGGGCTTGACCTTGGAATAAGTTAAGAAGAGCTTTTCTTGGTGTGACTTGGAGAACAGTAGTAGAAGGAACTAGATGCAGAGGTGACTTCTCAAGTCGCAGGGAGTGAAGGGTCTGAGCTAGAGGAACACTGGACTTAAAGAATTTAACCAACAGATTCATCTACTTCCACAACCAAGAAATCTCAGTTCACTTTACATCTGATTTGTAACCTTACATAAACTTGCTCACACCCACAAGAATGGCCCTTAGCTTCCTTCACAAAGAATTTCTAGAATTTGCTGCCACTGAGTTACTATGAAGAAGGGCCTTGAGCCCGAGCCCCTGGAAGGAAGTTGCTGTCTTCAAGTAGTGGCCACCCAGGCACTGGGGATGGCAGCCCAACACAGACCCTTACCCACAAGGAACTCAGAATCCTCTCACAGCTGAGAAATGGCCTCTCCTCCAGCTTTCCCCCCAGAGAACCCCCAGCCTTCACCTCATCCATCCACTGGCCTCATGTGCCTCCACCTCCTGCCCACACCTCCCAGCTGCTGACAAGACACAAATGCCTTCCCTGTCCCTAGTGATTGGCCATCTAGCATCTCCTATAGCTTAGAGGCTCTTCACAGGCTGGGTTCTACTCCCAGCAAACCCTGTATCTTTCTGGGCACTTGTATTCCTCATTTCATGTGTGTTTTCCCTTTCCTGTGCCCCCCAAACATCTCATATTTCCTGTTCCCTCCATTCCCTCTTGGGCCATCCACCCCAACCCTTCTCTAACCTTTTGTGTCCAAGGATCCCTTACCATCTTCCTGGGAGGACCTTATCAGCATGCATTTTCCATAATCTTCTTTGTCCCTGAGGCCTCTGGGTCCTCAGACCTTTTCCATTGCCCTTATACTTCCCCGATCCCACCTGAGGCAAACCTGTGTTTCGACAGCTGCTCTTCCACCAGTTGAGACATGTTTTTCAAATATTCCAGATCATGGACCAAGAGGAGCTGGGAGGGGCTCAAGGGCATTGGCGTGAATGTCGCTTGCAAGCAGGACAACCAGTCGATGGCAGGGGCCATTTCCTTAGAGGAGGGACACAAAGGCTGAGGGGGATGGGATTGAGGAGAGGAGGTTTCCCTTCCCTCAGGGTTTGACAGGGAGTGGGGAGGGGGGCTTTGGGGGGAAGGGATGGAACCAGGAAAGTTAGGGATGGGAAGGAATTAGGGAATGAGGAGAAAGGAGATCAGGAGAATAAGAAAGTTTAGGAGGAAAACCCTCATGCCCATCCTCCTCCAGTCCCCAGTTCAAGGCACCTGCAGTTGGTCAATAGTGACCATCTGGAAGAGCTTTCCCTGTGCCCGCCGCTGCTCCAGGGGCCTCAGAAACTGAAACAGCTGCGAGGTAATGGAGATGGACAGGAAGGCATGTTCTTGCACCTTGTTTGGTTCTCCTCCCAGCAAGGTTCCCAGCTGGTTCAGATAAGTCACGTATTCCCGCACAATCTGGGGGAGGGGCAACCTCAGTCACAGCCACCAGAGGCCCCTGCCTTTCTCTGAGCATCAGAGGTCAGGACCTGACCTTTGTGCATGGAGCCATCTTACCTGAGCATAGATCTTCTGTTCCTGCTCTTGCTTGAGGGGAACATCAAACTCTGGCTGGTCTATCTGGACACAAGAGATACTGGAGAGAAGTAGGGAGCATGGAGGAAGGAGAGGACAGGTGCGGGGAGAAGGGGAATGTACCATGGAAGATGGCCTCAGGACACAGAGAAGGAGCAGAGAGGACAAAGAAAGGGAGGGATTGGGGCCAGGAGTGATGGAGAAAAAGAGTCTAGGCATGGAAATGTCAAGACAAGGTGGGTATTTCAACCAGTTTGGGGGTGCTCATCAAGAAAGAAGCATACTAATCCGTGTCCTGAAGGGAGCCATCCCCTGTGCTAGGGCCAGGTCTAGAGTTAAGGGAGCGAGAAACTGTCTCAGGTACAAGATTTAAGAGGTACTGAAAATGGTAATCAAGATAAATATCCTAATTGGTATTTTTTAAAATAAAAATCAATGCTAGGGGCGCCTGGGTGGCTCAGTCGTTGGGCGTCTGCCTTCGGCTCAGGTCATGGTCCCGGGGTTCTGGGATCGAGCCCCGCCTTGGGCTCCCCGCTCCGCGGGAGGCCTGCTTCTCCCTCTCCCACTCTCCCTGCTTGTGTTCCCTCTCACTGTGTCTCTCTCTGTCAAATAAATAAATAAAATCTTAAAAAAAAAATCAATGCTAAAATCCACGCTGACTAAAATATCAAAGCTTTTTTCATCATGGATTTTTTTCCCGAAAATCCAAAGCGTATTTTTTATCCATTTTGAAGAAAAATTAAAGATTTTTTTTAAAGTCTGCAATAAAATTTTGGTCCATTTTGGGGAGAAATAATCTCTTCAAAAAATCCACAATGAACAAAAATGTGATATTTTGTTTATAAGGGATTTTTGCATTGGCTTTGATTTTTTAAAAAAATATTAAAATAGTTTGATTACTGTTTTTGGTATCCTCTTTGATTTCACGCACAGGTAAGTGACTGACTTACCTCATCTGCCCCACCTTAGTCCTGGCATGTCCTTGATTCTGTTCTGAAGATCTTTGCTCCCACACTTTGCCTTTTTCTCCTCCAACTTCAATATCCCGCTCCCACTTCGAGCTGTACACTTCCCCCACCTTGAAAAATCTTTCACATGGCTCCTCTGTCACAATTTATGTCCACATTTTGAAGAACTAAAAGTCATCTATGTTTCTGCTTCAACCCCCTGCCTTCCTCTTAAACTCTGTACAATCTGTCCATTTCCAAAACTGTTTTGATACTCTTTTCTAGAAGTTTCCCAATGGTGCCTTCTCATTCCTTATCTCTGAGCTCAGAAATCTCTGGAATCCATGGTGATCCATCCCTCCTGAGACGCTCCTCCCCCATCCTCTGTGGCTCAGCCACGCTGGTCTGACTCCCCCTCCCTGCCCCCAGACCCCTATGTGGGTGCTCCCTCTGCAGTCCATTCTGTCTATCTATTTTTCTCCTCAGAGTCCATCCAGTCTGCAGTTGGATGGTAACCACACTCCTCCCACTCACAGCACATCAAAACTCTGGGGTCATTTTCCAATTTCTCCATTTTCTGCATTTACATTCAGTCAGTCGCCAAGTCCTCTCGAAGCACCATGGACCATCACCACTGGGATGAAGTTACCTAAATCTTCATGCCTGACCTTTTCTTTCCATTTCAATTCCTCACAATCATCTCAGTTCAGAAGCTCCAAATTTCTCATCTAGACTCCAACATCTCCAGGTTGACCTCTAAAATTGCTGCCTCTGCTTAAGTACAATGCACAGCCATCATATTTGAAAGGACCCAGCAGCATTTTTTTTTCTATTAAGTCGACGTGATCACCTCCATCTGGCTTCTGAGGCCAGGAATAATCAGGCCCAACCTCAAGTCTTCAGTCTTGCTCTTATCTATCTCCCACTGCACCTCACCCCTCCCCCAGATCCTCTGTTCCATAAACCAGCCTTCTCACTGACCCCACAGAGGAGTTACACCATCCCAGCCTCTTCGCCTAGCTCAGGACTTTCCCAAAGCCCTCCTCATGCCCTTAGCTTCACCTTCAGCTATGCGATTCAACCATGTTTCAAGGCTCGGCTCACATTCTCCCCTCTCTGAGCCATTCCTTAACCATTTCAGATCTTAACTACTCCCTAAAGGCCACACCAGTTAAACTCCTGAACATACCCTTTAGAACAGAAATCTACAATGCCTCATACTGATTAACAACAGCTTTTCTTGTATATTCATCCCCATATAATTCTGTGGAATTTTTGAGAGCAGGAGCTAAATAGATGGCATTCCATTGCCTACCACAATACTGATACCTTCAACATTTTTATTTATTTACTTGTTTAGCAAACACCTGCTGTGGGCCTCTGGCTGCCAGGCCCACTACTAGATCCTGAGGAACAGAGGTGAATAAGGTGTGGTCCTATTCTTCAGGGGCTCATGGTCTTTAACACGGTGTTCAATGATGAGTTTGGGAAGTGGGAGGACTGAGGGGTCTACCTATCTCATAACTAGGGTGTCAGTGAAGTCTGCCTGGAAGAGATAAATATCAAACCCCAAATTTGAAAAATATGTAAGAGTTTTCCAGGCTGAGTTTGGGGGGTTGGGCAGTAGTGTCGCAAGCAAAAGGAGTCATACAGTCAAAGAATTGAGGAATATTCTTGAAGTTATGAGGGAGCGTGGCTTGAGGTTTAAGGGGGACAAGGGGTGCGGCTGGAGATAAGGCTGGAGAAGTGTGTAAGGGTCAGATCACAAAAGGACTTGCAATGCTTTGCTAATGATTAAGAACTAGATCGTGATGACCTGGTAAGGCATTGGAGGCATTTAAACAGAGCCAATAGCATAATTAGCTCTTGGTTTAGAAAGGTCCCTCTAGCAAAAATGAAGAGTAGATAAGAGGAGAGCAATACTGGAGATAAGAGGGCTAATTAAGAGGCAGTAGGGATAATCCAGATAAACAGTAAGGAAGATAGAAACTACGTCTGTCTTCTCTGGACTGGCCCTCCTGCTTCTTTCCCTAATTTTCACCTAGTGTCCCTGGCTGTCACATCAATAATTTTCCCTCAAGATAGGGATATTTCCCACATTGCACATTTGTCCTCTCTCTCCAGCCCCCAACCTTCCATAGGAGATGCTAGGCTAGAATACGAGGCAGGCCCAGGTCTTACTGCATTTTTGCCAGTGCATCCCTCACCTGGATGACTGGCGTGTATGGAGGGGTTGGACGAGGTTGCAGATAGGCTCTGAAGAATGGAAAATAACCATACTGACTCATCAGAAGTCTCAGAGTTCGGTTAAAGTCTAAGGAAGTCCAATTACCGGAGATTCGCCAGCCTCCGAGCTGGGAAGCAGAGAGACAAGGCTCAGCATAGGGGGATGGCCTGGGAGACCTGCCCCCACCCCCTTCCTCAGACAGCTGCTACTGCCTGACGGCTACTCTCAGTGCTTGGAGCCCTCCAGGCCCCACTTCTATCCTTCTCTCTCTACCGCACCCAGAGTCCTCATGCTTCCAGAGGGTACTGCCATTTCCATCTCCCTCCTGGAACTTGGAGATCCCTAGGAAAGAGACACCCTCCCCCCTTTCTAGAATAAAAGGGGGGGCAGCACTGAGCACACATTGATCCTACGTGTTAATGTGTCTAGAAATGCATTATGTATCTAGACCTGGCCCCGGTCTCACCTCCTCAATGACTTGTCTGAGGGGGGCAGCCCCAGCAGCCTCAATGGCATCTGTGTCCATGCAGGAGCTGTAGAACTGGAAGGCTTTCTCCTCCCCAGAGCCCAGGTGCCAGGAACCTGGGGCTTCTAGAGAGGAAGCATGAGAAAATTAGAGGAGTAGAGAGCTGAACAGAGAAGGTGGGTGAGAAAGGGAGGACCCCCCAGGGAAATGGAAGGAAGGGGAGGAACACAGGGATGCAGACAGGTGGGATGATGGGAGGGCTGGATCAGCTCGATGCGAGAACAAGTGCAGGGAGAGGGAGTGCGGGCAAGACTGAGAAAAACAAAGGGGACACGAAAGAGAATCAGGGAGGAAAAGACATGGGAAAGAAGGAAGAGACGAGAACACCTAGCAGCACCTCTGGGTACAGGAGAAAGGGTACAAAGGGAAGGCAGGGAGGAGGTGAGTGAAGAGATTAGAAAAATTGGGGAAACCAGAGAACATTGAGGGATTGGAGGGAGGAAAACTCATCCGGAAAGGCTTAGCAAGGAGAAGAAACAGGGTCCAGACCCTCTCTCGGGAACCCAGGAAACAAGCAAACACATGGCAATAACCTGAAGGCGAATGTTCTGGAATCAGCCACCCTGTAATACCCACCACCTGTCCCTCAGCCCCCTACACCCTTCACTCTCTCATGGGCAACAGCATTCGTCCTGAGCATACATTTTCATCTCTGGGCCTTAACTGGAAGCATGGCCCCACTACCAAGGGAAAGCCTGCCTCCATTCTTTCTCCATCCATAGGAGGGCAGAGGGATACATTCATGTGTCCCAAATTCCAGCGGATACCGCGACACGCTCCCTCAGCTCCCTCGACTTCCTGACACTGGAAATGCATGCCTATCGTGGCCCCATCTTATTCCCCCATCCTCACCACCATCCTCTGACTTCCTGGGACCCACTTCCAACCTCCTAGACAGCCGCAGCTCCTCCCCCAGACTTCTCCTGTCAGTTCTTTTGTCTTCTCCACGCATAGCCTCTTCTGTACCCCCGGGGCTTTAGGTGGGCCTTCTCCTCTGCCAGAACACCCTCTGCTCCTGTCTGGATCCATTCCCTGACACACAGCCAGATACCCCCCCAACTTCTCACCCCACTGGCCACATCATCCCAACCAGCCAGCCCCAGTATCCCCGTTTGTCCAGTCGAGCTTTCACACCAAGGTCCAAGGTTTCCATGGAGAACAGGAGATAATGGTGAGAGGGGGCCGGGAACTGCCGGGAAGGAGAGGATGACACTGACCACTGGTGGGGCGCTAGAAGACAAGCAGAGTGGGGGGCTGGAGGCTGAGAGTGATGGACACATGAGCTTATGTGCAGCAGGTGTTGAGAGGACATGGGTGGGGAAGGTCCCAGGCACGGGAGAGAAAAAGAACATTTAGGGGCAGTAACAAAGAAGGGGAGAGCTTGAAGAGAACTCATAGTCCTGGGCAAGCAGGAAAGGAAAGATGACGAAAGGGACCAGAAGAGAAGGGGGGAGGTACTGAGGTGCAAGCTGCAGTGACGGAGAAGCAAACCAGCTGTCCCACAAGCACACAGGTTTGGGACAGCAAGATAGTTCTAGGCTCAGAGCCACCCACTTGCCCAGAGTGCCTCACCCAGGATTCTCCGAAGTCGGCTCTTGTTCTCCTCGGCAAGAGCCTGGAAAGAATAATCGGTCCCTTTGGCCTGTCCGCAGGCAAAACTGAAGAAATCGGTGCAGGGGGCCACACTGGTGTTTCCAGAGGCCAGGTAACGAGCCAGGAGATCCCAACACACAGGAGTCTTACAGGGGCCTGTGGGGAAAAGCTCAGAACTGGGAGAGGGAGAGAGGGAGAGAGAAAGGGACAGGGCTCCCCCAAGGGGCTAGGCAAAGGAAGGCCTGGTGAAGAAAGGGGAGAGGGACCCTGTGAGAAGGACAGGACCAGGAGCAGGATGGGGAGAAAGAAGTGGGGAAGTAGGGAGGGAGGTGAGGGTCAGGCAGGACGAGTGGTGAATAAGTCCATGGGCACAAAGCCTCAGGATGATGGGCAGGCAGATGCTGCCCCTAATGAGGAAGGGCTGACTAGGTTGGGGGATTCCAGGATCTTGCTTACTAGGGCCACAGCTCCGGAAGATGTAGACCAAAAGCACAGAGAAACCAAGGAGCACACTGAAAAGCAGGCCAGCCGTTAGCACCCGCCTGACCATGGACCACTGTCCGCCAGGTTCAGTGGCAGTGGGCAGCCTTTCTTCTGGAGATCTCTGTGCAGGGAACCAGGAAGTGAAAACCACAAGATGGAGGGGATGGGGAGAGAGGGGTGAGGAAGAGAAAGGGGAGAGGAAAGAGAAAGAAAAAGTTAGTGCCAGGGCCCCTTTGTAGAGAGATAGTTCTCCTCATTCTCCCCAAACCCAGCCCTATTTGGCCCCGTGAGAGATGTGCAAACAAGAAACGCCGCCTGTTATGGGCAAGGACCAAGTGGGCTGTGAGGGGTGAGAGTTTGTGGGATGTTAGAGCTGGAAGGGACGTCATCCATCTGCCCCACAAGCATCAAGGACGGCACTTACCTCCTGGTTCCAGGGAGGTCTCATTCCACCTGCCCGGCTCATTCCCCCGGCCCCGGGTTCTTCCTCACTCTGGTCTCCACCCTCCTGAACTGAGGAGGAGGGAGGGGAGAGAAGCTGGTTCAGGAAGGGGGTGCATTAAAGAGTTATATCAGGTCGTTTTGACGCTTCCTGTCACACAAGCGCTATCATCCAGGGCAGTGTTCCCAGACGGGCTTCAGAACGGGCCCCTCCCCTGGATTCGCCCCTATTTTCCTCCCTCTCCGGATACCTCCCTCTCCTTTCCCATTTCTGCTCTCCAAGCCTCACATTCCCCCCTCTCTACTGGGGGGGCACAGCACTCGCACACAGGGCCATCCACCCCCACCCTAGCCATCTAACCCCAGAAGGGAACAGTTTTCTCCAGGGGACTTGCCGTCTGTCAGTCCTCCCTGGCTTCCAGAAGCTTCCTGGTTCTGCCCTAGGTGTTGAGTATGAAAACAGGGGTTCAGGAAATGGCCTCCCTCCTACCCCAACCCCAGTTCATTTGTCCTGGAGAAGGGGCACTTCTGCCACATGACGCTCCTGTCCCCATACCCATGCTATTGGCCTCTGGGTGGAGTCTGTTTATCAGTCTGGTGACACCCAGACCTCTCCTCCTCGTTTATCTCAGCTTCTCAGGGGAGGAGAAGGGAGGGAGTCTTCACTCCTCAAGCAATTTTGCTCTTGGGGGGGCTCCTCTTGTCCTGCTCTGTGCCTTTGCTCAAGGAGTTTCTTTATTTCTGGAATATTCTTTCTCTACTCCTTTCTCCTATGATTGAAAGCTCCCGGGTCCTTCAATTCTCAGGTAAATGCCACCTTAGCCAGGAGCTCTCACAGCTCCTGGGAATGCTTGATGGCTCTCAGGGTATGTCATAACTCTACTGTTTGCAGGCAAAGCAGTGCACAGTCAGGAGACCCTGATCTGCTAATTATTAGCCCTGTGACAATACACAAGCCACTTAAGTTCTCAAGCAGTTGAGAAAGTTTTATAATCTAGAAAATGAGTCTAATATTTGCCTTGCCCACCTTACAGGGTCTCATACCTTCTAGGAAGAATGAGGCATTACTGGGTCTTTCATTCTGTGTTCTCTTCCACACAGATGCATCTTCATCTCCCTAGTGATTGCAAATCTTTAGTGGCAGGGATGGTGTCCCTTTTTCCTTCCTATTGACCTAAGTTGCTTTATAAAGATTTGTAGGAATTAATTGCATTCCAAGCCAGAAACTCTCTTTCCCACATCATAATGAGGTCTCCCCTGCAGTCGCAGTGAGCACATTTCTGAGAGAAGGCATTTCACCTCTGTCCCTTGTTTTCCCATCCCAGGCAAAACAGGATAGTCGCACTAATGGTACCTCAGCAGTATTTCCTGCCCACATCAGTGCTGCGCTATGGTGCATTTGTTGGGATGGAGGTAAGGCTCCCCGTCGATGGTTAGTGAACTAGAACAAAGCTTGTTAACATGCCTATGGAGGCCATATTATAGAGTATCAGGAAAGTCATGAAGAAAAGTCAGGGCTTTGGGCATCACAAAAGGAGAGATTGAAGTCTTCTGAGGAAGAGTTTAATGTGATGAAAATAGTAGCCATGTAAAGCTGGGGTGGTACAGGGGATCTGGATTGATAGACGAGAGACACACTGGTACTTGGGTGGTACAGGAATAATGAAGTGAAGGCTTGGCCCAGGTTGACAGTGGAGGGGATGTAAATACATAGACAGAAAAACTTTATGGGAGGGAATAAAGTCATGGAAGCTGATGGAGTCGGGGAAGAGGGAGTGAGTGTAACAGTCACAGATGGGCTTCATAATTTTTTTCTGGATGACCAAGAAAGTGGCGATGCTGGTGGTAGAAAGTGGAATTGTGGTTAAGGGCTGCTGTAGGCATCATCTTGAGACCAAAATGATGACTTGGGATTTTAGAGGTTTTCGGTCTGTTTGGATGCAAATCAATTGTACCTTCTCTTTGATCTCCCCTTCCCCAGATAATCAACCCTGAACTTCTAGCTTCCCTCACACCTATTCCCCTCCCCATGCCTTTCCTACCCAGTCAAGCCCTCTGGGCTGATGTTTCTCTAGGAAAATGGTAGTAGGGACAATCAGATTAGATAAGAGATGGTTGAGACACAGGTGTGCTGTGTTCCATGAGCCCTGTGAACAGCCACTGTGGCCTGGACTTAGTGTCTCTCCTAGAGAAGCTGAGCCAACCATGGAGATATGGCAACAGGGTTGCCAGCCCGCCCCTCCCCACCCTGCTGCCTCCTGGAGGCAAAGTCGCCTCTGTTCTGGGAGCTGCCTCAGGAGCATAACCCCCTTATCTCCCACGTCCTACTGTGTAGTGAGTCATCACCACCACCACCACCGCCAGGCCCCGGCACCCCACACACCTCCAGTGCAGCCACACAACTGGCTGTAGGCATCCAGAGAGCCTAGCAAGGCTAGCAACCACAGGCTCTCGGAGCAGGCACATCTTGGCAGACACCGCCTCCTGGTAGCTCTCAGTGTTCGGTGCGGTCTGTTCGAATTCCAGGATCTTTTGCTTGATACCATAGTAATACCAAATAATAATAATAATAACAATAGTATCTACTTTTTACTGAGCACTGCCTATGTGCCAGGGACTCCAATAAATGCTTTGCTCCCGTACATGTTTTCCATTCAGTCTTCAATTCTATGAGGGAGATGAGAGCTATTTTCCCCATTCTACAGATGAGAAGACTGGGATACATGGACGTACAGTACACTTGCCCCAAGTTATGAAATCAACAATCAGCAGAGCCGGGACTGAAGCAAAACCTTCACTATTGAAGCCCTCAGTCATTGAGTTTCTATTTTGGGAAGGTTCTTCCTCAACAGAATCTTCTTCTGTCTAAACTCTTCCACCTATTCTTCATGGCTTGACCTTGTTATGACTGCCTTGGGGGCTGTTATTCTCCAGACTCTCAAACATCCATTTCGCCTTTTGAAGATCATGTCTTTATTGTTGTCCATAACCAGCTCTCATCGACAGTGCTAAAAGCATCAAAATTAAGGATGGGACATTTACCTACATATCATAGCACTCTCAGGTATGTACATCAGTGACAATTTACCTCTCAGATCACTTGATTTCAGTGATAACAACTAAGAAAGTTCTTCCTAAGGAGCACTAAATCCCATCCAAGTGAACCCGAGTAAGCCTTGATGTCACAGGCAATGCTGGGCAGGCTGACCAGAGGAGGAAGAAACAGATCACTGGGTCAGGGTTGAGGACATTCTAATTGCTTCTTCAAAGGGAGCCATATTGAGAGTTAAGGATCACCTTTGGGAAAGAAAAATGTATGGTTTTTGAAACAATTTTAGTGACAAGTCTAGATGGACTGCTTTTAATATTTTAATTTCCATATATACTTTCTCTTTTATAGATACAAGACTAGAATACATAATGCCTATTGAATTAGGTTATCAGATTAATAAAATATACATATATATTTAAAAGATAATAGTTGGGTTGGTGTTGAACATGGCAAAAGCTTGAGGGTAATGCAATGCCCCAGAGACTGAAGTTTGAAATGTGTACGTGTCATCAGCGTCTGAAAAGGAAGATATTTGTCCTTTATTTTGTAGTATTTTTCTATGCCACCACTCCCTTCTTTATATATGTGTAGCAAATCATCACATTACATACCTTAAACTTACACAATGTTGTATGTCAATTATATCTCAATGAAGCTTGTGGGGAGGGCTGGGGAAGATCACCCTTACCAAGGATGGGTGGACATCATGCAATCTGCCACATGCCCAAATAGAACAAAAAGATAGGGGAAGAACAAATTTGCTGCCTTTGCTTGAGCTGGGATATCCATCTTCTCATGCCCTTGGACATTGGTGCTCCTTGTTCTCAGGACTTTGGACCAAAAGCAAAATCATTAAAAGAAAGAATTAACAAATTGGATTTCATCAAAATTAAAATTTTTCACTGTGCAACAAGCCATGTTAAGAGAATGAAAAGACAGACTACACACTGGAAAAAAATATATTTGCAAACTATATATCCAACAAAGGACTAGTATCTAAAACATATATTTTTAAAAACCTCTCAAAACTCCATATTAAAAAGACAAACAATCCAATTAGAATATGGGGGTAGACGTTAAGAGGTATTTCTAAAATGGATATATAGCTGGCAAATAAGCACACTGAAAAATGTTCAACATCATTAGCCATTAAACAAATGCAAATTAAAACTTTAATGAGATATCACTACTATGTATCAGAATGCGTAAAATAAATATTGGCAACCAAGTGCTAGGGAGTACGCAGAGAAACTGGATCACTCGTACCTTGTTTGTGGGAATGTAAAATGGTACAACCATTCTGGAAAACTATTTGGCAGTTCCTTAAAAACTAAATAAGCTACTACTGTATTATCCATCAACTGTACTCCTGAGCATGTAACCCAAAGAAATAAAGAGTTATGTTCACATAAAACCGTACACAAATATCTGCAGCAGCTTTACTCATAATAAACAAACTGGAAACAACTCAGATATCCTTCAGTGGGTGGATAGTTAAACCATGGTAACCCATACCATGGAATATTACTCAGCAGTAAAAAGAAACAAAGTAACAATACATGTGACAACCTGGATGAATCATATGCTGTGTGAAAAAAAGCCAATCCCAAAAGATTACATACTTAATGATTCCATTTATATAACAAAGTTTACATGCCAAAATTATAGAAATGGAGAACAAATTAGTGGTTGCCAGGGGATAAGCAGGGGTAGAAATAGGATGGAAGTTGGCATGGTTATAAAAGGGAAACATGAAGGATTCACGTGGTGGAAATGTTCTGGATGTTAATTGTATCAATGTCATATTAATGTCAATATCTTGGTTGTGGGGCACCTGGCTGGCTCAGTTGGAAGAGTGTCACTCTTGATCTTGAGGTCATGAGTTTAAGCCCCATGTTGGGTGTAGAGATCACTTAAATAAATAAATATTACAAAAAAATATCCTGGTTGTGAAATTGTACTACAGTTTTATAAGATGTTACCATTGGGGGAAACTGAGTAAAGGGCACATGGGTCTCTCGTATTATTCCTTACAACTGCCTGTGAACCTTCAAGTATCTCAAAATAAAAAAAATAATTTAAAAATGATTGTTAAGTTACAAGATAGGTTCTATAATTGTCCCATAGAATGAACTGGTTAATGTATTAGTCTAATTCTTTATTGCAAGCAACAGAATCTATTCCGTATAATTTACTCAGTAAGAAATCTATTCAATGATACTTGGAATTTCACAAATTTCAATGGGATGGGCAGAGAGACAGAATCAAAGGCAATGCAGAAACAAAACAAAACAAAACAGAACCACACCATGCTCTGGCCAACGTACCTCTCCTGCAACCACCGCTGTGCAGACTCTGTGGGTCCTATTGGCGATGCTGGCAAACAGACAACAGGAGCTCCAGCACTACATTTGCCCCAGGTTGATCCACACTATTTCTACTATTTTTCATTTTGCAAGTGATGTCTGGTGCAGGTGTCTCTGATTGGTAAAACCTAGATCATAGCCTGTGCCTAACTACAGGAGAGTCTGGGAGAGCACCTCCTGGCTTCTAGCCTGGAGAAGGGGGATTTATAAAATGGGAAACTCCCCAACTCTAGAAAGGTGTTGAAAAGATCTTTGTCAGCCACGAACATGACACATATCCACCATAAGTATAATGTCATATTTTGCAAACAAGAGATCATTTACTTTTTGAAAATTTAAAGAAACATTTCTTTTTTTTTTTTTTTTTTTTTTTTAGAGGTAGGGGGAGCAGAGGGAGAGAGGGAATCCCAAGCAGGCTAGGCTCCTGCTGAGCACAGAGACCAGGAAGGGCTCAATCTCATGACCCTAAGACCATGACCTGAGTCAAAATCAAGAGCCAGATGTTTTTTTTTTTTTATTCTTATGTTAATCCCCATACATTACATCATTAGTTTTAGATGAAGTGTTCCATGATTCATTGTTTGTGCATAACACCCAGTGCTCCATGCAGAATGTGCCCTCCTCAATACCCACCACCAGGCTAACCCATCCTCCCACCCCCCTCCCCTCTAGAACCCTGTTTGTTTTTCAGAGTCCATCGTCTCCAAGAGCCAGATGCTTAACGGACTGAGCCACCCAGGCACCCTAGGTTCAGTTAGTTAAGCTTCTGACTCTTGGTGTCCCCTGTGGTCATGATCTCAGGTCATAAGATTGAGCCCCGCCTGGGCTCCTGCTCAGCACAAGCCCGCTTGGGAGCCTCTCTCTCCCTATACCTCTGCCCTTTCCCCCACTCGCACGCACACACTCTTGCTCTCTCTCTCTAAAGTAAATAAAGTCTTAAAAAAAAGAGAGACATTTAAAATTCTGATGAATAGGGTAGGTAGAAGAAAGAAGTATGCCTCTTTGATAACTTACCCATTTCCCCCCTCAGTTCTTGTGATTTTCTATTTCTTGATCCAATGTTGAATATTGTATTTTTATTAAAAAGTCATAAATTTCACTTATCTTTTTTATTGTATTAACTGTGCCTAACATTTTAAAATTAGTTTTAACATTTTTCCATTGCTATATGTTCTTTTTGCTTCTAGTTTTATTTTATTTTGCACTCCATTTTCTTTTTTATTATAAAAAACACGTTCCTTTATAGCAAATTTGAAAATCAAAACAAAAAAAACCAAACAAAAACACAAAAAAGAAAACAAAAATCATTTGAAATCCAGGACCGAGTAATAACTCTAATGAACTCCCCAATAGCCATTTCCACTCAAACCCCATTGGAAATGTGGTTTAGGTGGATTGACTCCACCACCATACTTGGGGCAGGCCCCATTTGACCTAAGGCAATCAGAGTCATTTCACACCCCCACCCTCCCCTGCCTCACCAATGCAATTAGCTCAGTTATAATCAATCAGTGCCTGGCATCCTCCTGGCCACAGTGATTGGTTCAAGAGTGGGCACATGATCTACATTGGTCTGGTTTTAAAAAAGTCCAAGACTCCTGTGTGTTAGGAGAAGAGAAGCTCCCACCCCCACCCCAATCCAGGTTTGACTAGTATAAAGGAGAAAGATTTAGCCCCAGATCTGCTGGAAGCCTGTTTGGAAGTAGAGCTTATATTCAGGAGATGGAGTTAACAATGGAGAGAGAGAAACTATGTCCTCATCCCATCATTTGGTTCCTAAAATCAGATTCTCTGAAGTCTAGTCCCCAGTTGTTTTCTCTTCATAAACAAGATGAGATTTCCAGATTTAAGAAAAAAGTGTATTTTCCCTCTATCCCTGCTCTAGATCTACTTGTGTAGCTATCTTGGTAAGGGCAATTCTCTCCAGGACAATTCTCTTTTGAGGACTGGAGTTTCCCAAGGAAATCCTATTTTGAAATGATTTTTGTTTTTACAGTGCTTTCCCGATTGTCTTGTACATTTTCTAATATCTGTGGTCCATAAATATAGAACTGGCAGATGTCACTTGATTTTAGTACAGCAGCTTGAGTTTTGATGCCAATGTTATGTTTGAAATGTAAGGATGTTATTGGATTTGTACTATCTATGTTTAAAAGACTGGTGGGTTATTTGATCCTGGAATGCCTAACCACTCTTAAGAAGGATCAGAATCACACTTGTGGTTCTCCAAAAAAAGAGATGATCCGGAGGCTGACTAATTGTGAATGTCTGAAACTACAGGACAAGCACCCTTGTCCAGGCTACTACTCCTGAGCTTACTGAGTGCTGTTCCTCCCCCAAATGAACCTGGGGGCAGCAAATTCCCTTGAGGGCTCAAAGACTGTCAAGAGACTGCCCAACTTCTCTCGCAGGAATTCCATGCTCACTGTACCTGGAGAAGCCATAAGATAACTCTTTAATTCTTTCTTTAATTTAAGATTCTCCCCTGAGAGGTGGATGAAAGCTAGCATGCTTTGTTTATATACTGAAACTCACTTGAAAAATAAAGAATCCATTCTGGCTCCACCCCAGGATTAGAAAGATAGTCTGAGTGAAGCTCACTTCAACTCCCATTCTCCTATTTATAGATGGCAGGTAGTACTCTTAAACCTTTTCTATATTTCTAGTAGGCATTAATCAGTACAGCTGTTCTCTATTGAGGTCATAGCTTCTCCATTTTGTGTGAAAACTCTAATTCCCAGCATGTGTTGAAACTACCGTGCTCATTGTACCTGCTTCTGACCATGCATGACACAAGGGAGCTTCCACAGCCTCCAAGAATGCACCATCTTCTCCAGGCCTCCATCCACTTCACCTTCTTGCTTAGATATTTTTTCAGTTTCTGAGTAGATCTAAAAAAAGAAAAAAGTAATAGAGGTGGGACAGGACAGGGTATATGAAGTGTTCTGGCATCCAGAAGGAGAGATAGACAGACTAAACAAGTATACAAATGAATACTGCAATTTTAGGTGGTGAGAAAAAATAAAGCAGAAATGGGGGGAGAGGGGAGAGATGGAGGGCAGTGGTAATGCAGCACCATTTTTGATAATGTGATCTGGTATTTGTGTCAAAGGAGTGAAGGAGTCAGCCAAGTGATGTGAAGTAAGACTGAACTTTCCTTTATGTGTGATGGGAAGTCATTGGACAATTTTTAAAGTATTAGCCAATCACCTGGGGAGGTGGTGTTGAAAAAAGCAGAAAGGCTGGTTAGGAGGCTATTGGAATCATTGCAAAATCCAGGCAAGAAATGAACATATGAGTTAAAGCAATAGCAATGGAGGTGGTAAGAAGCAGTAGAATTCTAGATATATTCAAAGATAGTGCCAATAGAACCAGTTGATGGATTCCATGTGAGATGAGATGAGATGAGATGAGAGACGTAGCAAGCATAAAACCTAGATTTGATACCTGTAGAGCTCTATGAATTCTGATGCCATTTCCTAAAGGGAAAGAAAATTGAGTGAGGATGAGTGGGTACATGTAGAGAACTCTGCTTTAGGTGTTTAAATTGAAGGATGCTTTTTAGACATTGAAGTAGAGGTGTTGAGTAAGAAATTAAATATAAACATCTAGAGATCAACAGAAATGTCAAAGATAGACATAACAAATTGGACGTTTGAATTTAAGTAGATTATCTTTAAAGCCAAGGGACAAGAGGAGATCATGTAGGGATGAATCTAAGAGATCAGAACATAGGCCTTTCCAACATTTGATGGACAGAAAGAGAAGAAGCCAGGAAAAAGACTGATTTGGGGAATGTTAAGGTGTGTGTGTGTGTCTGTACTTTGTTGTTTTTTCATTGATAAATGTTGCAGATATCCAAGAGATGTATGGGAGATGTATGGGTATCCATTCAGATCTCCTTATGTACTAGAATTATTCTACATCTATTAAATTATATTTATCAGAGGTTTATCAATTTTCTTCTCTTCAATAACCAGCTCTTAATTTTATGTATGATTTAGACCAGTTATTTTCCATGTTATTAATTTATTCTTTTATATTGTTTTCCTATTTTGCTTTAGATTAATACTTTGTCTTGTTCTAGAATTTTACAGTATAATAGTTTTTTCATTAATATCTCTTTTTTTATTTCTTCTTATTAAAGACCTTTAAATGAGTACATTTTCTTCTAAACACTGTCTTGGCCACATCTCAACACATTTTGCTATGCAGACTTGTGTTTATTATTACTTTAAAATAGATTTTTATTGCATTCTTATTTTATTCCTAAGCCAGTGTTTACTTATAAAAAAGTATTTTTAAAAAAGATTTTATTTATTTATTTGAGAGAGACAGAGAGAGTACAAGTGGGGGGGGAGGGGCAGAGGAAGAGGGAGGGGGAGAAGCAGACTCCCTGCTGAGCAGGGAGCCTAACTCAGGACTCGATCCCAGGAGCCCGGGATCTTGACCTGAGCTGAAGGCAGACACTTAATTGACCAAGCCACCCAGGTGCCCCTAAAAAAGTATTTTTAATATCCCAAGAAATTAAGTAATTTATTATATTTTCATTATTTCTTCTTTAAATGTGTTATGATTAGAGAATGTGTTGGGAGAATTCTATTAGGTTGGTGTTTGGTATTTTTTAAAATACCTTTATAGCCTATTTGTGTTTTTTTTGGTGACCACTATACACAGTATGTTTTTTTATTTCTCTCATGAAATTTCCCAACAATTTGTTAAAATTGCCTGAATAAAGCCCAAGGCAGCCCCAGACTGACCAACTAACACCAAACGGACCAAACACCATCCACAACAGGCAAAGAAAGCCACTGCAGATGACTGGACTGAAGTAAAAAGTGGCTCAGCCACAATAGCAGGGCACATACAACACCTGGAGACACCCCTGAAGCACCAAGTTCCACAGAACAGAGGACATTGCACTGCAGGACACTACAGGACCTCTTCTTCATAAGGCCACTACATTCAAAAGCAGGAATTGTAACTGATTTTCCTAACACAGAGGAACAGACATGGAGAACTAGAAAAAAAAAATGAGGAAACAGAAGACTATGTCCCAAATGAAAGAACAGGAAAAAATCACAGCAAGAGACCTAAGTGAAATGGAGATAAGTAATATGCCTGATAGAGAATTTAAAGTAATGATCAGAAAGATATTCACTGGACTCAAGTAAAGAGTGGAAACATCAGTGAGACCCTCAACAAAGAGAAAAAAAATCAGAGATGAAGACCATAACAAGTGAAATTAAGTATACTCTAAATGGAATAAATAGTAGATTATAGGAAGCAGAAGAACGAATCAGTAACCTGGAGGACAGGGTAATGGAAAATAATCAATCTGAGCAGGTGAGAGAAAAAAAATTATGCAAAATAAGAATAGACTTAGGGAACTCAACAAAACCATAAAGCACAATAACATTCACATCATAGGGATCTCAGAAGGAGAAGAAAGAGAACAGGGGTCAGAAAATTTATTTGAAGAAGTAATACCTGAAAACTTCCCAAATCTGGGGAAGGAAACAAGAAATTCAGATCCAGGAGACACAGAAAGCCTCCAACAAAACCAACCCAAGGAGGTCCACACCAAGACACATAGTAATTAAAATGGCAAAAAGTAGTGATAAAGAAAGGATTTTAAAGCAGCAAGAGAAAAGAAAAACAGTTACATACAAGGGAAACCCCGTGAGTCTATCAGCTGATTTTTCAGCAGAAACTTTGCAGGCCCAAAGAAAGTGGCATGCTATATTCAAAGTACTAAAAGGAAAAAAATCTATACCCAAGAATACTCTATCCAGCAAGACTGTCATTCAGAATAGAAGAAGAGATAAAGAATTTCCCAGACAAAGGAAAATTAAAGGAATTCGTGACCACTAAACCAGTCTTTTAACAAGAAATGTTAAAGAGGACTCCTTGAGTGGAAAGGAAAGACCAAAAGTAAAAGGAAGAAAAGTAGGAAGCCCAAAAGCAGTAAAAATAATTAGATCTGTAAAAATCAGGCAGGGGACTCACAAAATAAAAGGATGAAAAGTATAACATGATATACCTAAAACACTGAGGGGAGAGGAGTAAAGAATGGGTTCAAACTTAAGTGACCATCAAACTAATATAGACTGTCATATGCAGAAGGTGTTATATACAAACCTAATAGTAACCACAAATCAAAAACCTGTAAATACAAAAAATAAAGAGAAAGGAATCCAAATATATCATGAAAGAAAGCCAACTAATCTTGAGAGAAAAGGGCAAGGAAAGAAAAGAACAGAGATAAACAACAAAAAACCACCAAACACAAGGAACAAAATGGCAGTAAGTACATACCCATCAGTAATTGCTTTGAATGTAAATGGACTATATGCTGCAATCAAAAGATATAGGGTGACAGAATGGATAATATAATAAGACCCATCTATATGCTGCATACAAGAGACTCATTTCAGACCTAAAGACACATGCACATTGAAAGTAAAGGAATAGAGAAACATTTATCATGCAAATGGAAGTGAAAAGAAAGCTGAGGTAGCAATACTTTTATCAGACAAAATAGACTTTGAAACAAAACTATAAAGAGAGATAAAGAAGGACACTATATAATCATAAATAGAACAATCCAACAAGAAGATACAACAATTGTAAATATTAATGCTCCTAACACGGGAGCATCCAAATACATAAAGCAATTAATAACAAACATAAAGTAATCAATAGTAATATAATAATAGTAGGGGACTTTAATACACCACTTACATCAATGGGTAGATCAGCCAATCAGAAACAGTGGCTTTGAATGACACATTGGACCAAATGGAGCTAACAGATATATTCAGAACATTCTATTTTCAGAACATATTATGTTCAAGTGCACATGGAACATTCTCCAGAATAGATCACATGTTAGACAACAAAAGAAGTCTCAACAAATTTAAAAAGACTAAGTCATACCCTGCGTCTTTTCCAACCACAATGCTATGAAACTAGAAATCAACCACAAAAAAATAAGTCTGGAAAGACCACAAATACATGGAGTTTAAATAACATGCTATTAAACAATGAATGGGTCAACGAAGAAATCAAAGAGGAAAGAAAAAAATACATGGAGACAAATGAAAATAAAAACATAACAGTCCCAAATCTTTGGGATGCAGCAAAAGCTGTTCTAAGAGGGAAGTTTTTTAACAATATAGGCCTGCCTCAAGAAACAAGAAAAATCTCGGGGCGCCTGGGTGGCTCAGTCGTTGAGCATCTGCCTTCGGCTCAGGTCATGATCCCGGGGTCCTGGGATCGAGCCCCGCATCAGGCTCCCTGCTCATCTGGAAGCCTGCTTCTCCCTCTCCCACTCCCCCTGCTTGTGTTCCCTCTCTTGCTGTCTCTCTCTCTGTCAAAATAAATAAATAAAATCTTAAAAAAAAAAAAAGAAACAAGAAAAATCTCAAATAAACAACTTAACCTTACACCTAAAGGAGGTAGGAACAAACAAAACCCCAAACCAATAGAAGTAAGGAAATAATAAAGATTAGAGCAGAAATAAATGAAATAGAAACTAAAAACAAACAAACAAAAACAAAAACAAAATAACCCAACAGGGGACACCTGGGTGGCTCAGTTGTTAAGTGTCTGTCTTCAGCTCAGGTCATGATCCTAGGGTCCTGGATCGAGCCCCGCATCGAGCTCCCTGCTATGCAGGAAGCCTGCTTCTCCCTCTCCCACTCCCCCTGCTTGTGTTCCCTCTCTCACTGTGTCTCTCTCTGTCAAATAAATAAATAAAATCTTTAAAAAAAAATAACCCAACAGAACAGATCAATGAAATCAGGAGCTGTTTCTTTGAAATGATCAAGAAAATTGATAAATCTTTAGCCAAACTCATCAAAAGAGAGAGAGAGAGAAAGTACTCAAATAAACAAAATCAGAAATGAAAGAAGAGAAAGACAACCAACACAGGGATTGTAGGAGAATATTATGAAAAATTACATGCCAACAAACTGGACAACCTAGAAGAAATGGGTGAATTCTTAGAAGCATATAACTTCCCAAAACTGAAACAGGAAGAAATAGAAAATTTGAACAGACCAACTACCAGCAATGGAATTGAATAAGTAATCAAAAAACTCCCAACAAACCAAAGTCTAGAACCAGATGGCTTCACAGGGGAATTCTACCAAACATTTAAAGAAGAGTTAACACCTATTCTTCTCAAACTATTCCAAAAAGTAGAAGAGGAAGGAAAACTTCCAAATTCATTCTATGAGGCCAGCATTACCCTGATACCAAAATCAGATAAAGACACTACCAAAAACAGAGAAGTGCAGGCCAATTATCTCTGATGCAAAATCTTCAAAAAAATATTAGCAAACTGAATCCAACAATACATTAAAAAAATTATTCACCATGATCAAGTGGGATTTATTTCCAGGATGCAAGAATGGTTCAATATTTGCAAATCAATCAATGTGATATATCAATAAGAGAAGGGATAAAAACCATATGATCTTTCAATACATGCAGAAAAGGCATGTGACAAAGTACAACATCCAATCATGATAAAAACCTTCAACAAAGTAGGTTTAGAGGGAACATACTTCAACATAATAATGGCCATATATGAAAACCCAAAGCTAACATCACATTCAATGGTAAAAAACTAAGAGCTTTTCCCCTGTGATAAGGAACAAGAGAGATGCCCCTCTCACCACTTTTATTCAACATAGAACTGCAAGTTCTATCCACAGCAATCAGAGAAGAAAAAGGAATAAAATGCATCCAGATTGGTAAAAAGGAAGTAAAACTTTCACTATTTGCAGATAATGTGATGTATATAGAAAACCCTAAAGACTCCAGTGAAAAACTACTAGAACCAATAAATGAATTCAGTAAGGTTGCAGGATACAAAACCAATGTACAGAAAATCATTACATTTCTATACACTAATAATGAAGCAGTAGAATGAGAAATTAAGAAAACAATCTCATTTACAATTGCAAAAGAATAAAATACCTGGGAATAAACTTAACCAAGGAGGTGAAAGACCTATACTCTCAAAACCATAAAACCTTAATGAAGGAAATTGAAGACAACACAAATAAATGGAGGGATATTCCATGCTCATGAATTGGGAGAAAAAATATTGTTAAAATGTCCATACTACCCAAAGTAATCTACAGATTTAATGCAATCCCTATCAAAATACCAACAACATTTTTCCCAGAACTAGATCAAACAATTATAAAATTTGTATGGAACCACAAAAGACCCCAATAGTCCAAGGAATCTTGAAAAAGAAAAATAAAGCTAGAGGTATTACAATTCCAGATTTCAAATTATACTACAAAGCTGTAGTAATCAAAACAGTAATCAAAAATAGACACATAGATCAATGGAACATAATAGAAAGCACAGAAATAAACCCATGATTATATGGTCAATTAATCTTTAACAAAGGAAGCAAGAATATGCAATGGGAAAAAGACAGTCTCTTCAACAAAAGGTGTTGGAAAACTGGACAGCTACATGTAAAACAATGACATTAAACCACTTTCTTACACCATCCACAAAAATAAACTCAAAATGGAGTAATACTTAAGTGTGAGATCTGAAACCATAATAATCCTAGAAGAGAGAACAGGCAGTAATTTCTCTGACAAGGGCCATAACAACATTTTTACAACAAGGAATTTTTACCACTCAACACCAATAAAACAAATAATCCAATTAAAATGGGCAGAAGATCTGAAGAGATGTTTCTCCCAAGAAGACATACAGATGGCCAAGGGACACATGAACATCATCACTCATTATCAGTGAAATGTAAATCAAAACCACAATGAGATATCATCTCACACCTGTCATAGCGGCTATAATCAAAAACACAAGAAACAACAAGTGTTGGTGAGAATGTGAAGAAAAAGGAACCCAAGTGCACTGTTGGTGGGAATGCAAACCGGTGCAGCCACTGTGGAAAATAGTGTGGAAATTCCTCAAAAATTTAAAAATAGAACTACCATATGATCAAGTAATTGCACTACCGGGCATTTACCCAAAGAATATGAAAACACTAATTCGAAAGGATATATGCATCCCTATGTTAATTGCAGCATTATTTACAATAGTGAAACTATGGTAGCAGCCCAAGTGTCCATCAGTAGATGACTGGATAAAAAAAAAGATGTGGTAAATATACCCAATGGAATATTATGTAGCCATTAAAAAGAATGAAATCTTGCCTATTACAACAACATGGATAGATCTAGAGAGTATAATGCTAAGCAAAATAAGCCAGTCAGAGAAAGACACATACCATATGATTTCACTCAATATGGTAAAAGAGACAAACCAAAAAAAGGAGACCAACCAAAAACCAGAGTCTTAACTAGAGAACAACTGTTGGTTATTAGAAGGGATGGGTGAAATAGGTGAAGGGGATTAACTGTATGCTTATCTTGATGAGCCATGAGTAATACATAGAAGTGTTGAATCACTATATTATACACCTGAAACTAATTTAACACTGTGTTAACTATACTGGAATTAAAATTTTTTAAATAGCCTGAAAAATTGGATTCTTTTCATTAATTCATTTTATCATGGTGATGTTGTCAGTCCCTTCCTTTCCCACCCCTAAGAATCACCACTATGTTTGAGGTAATCCTGACCAAGCACAATTACATTAAAGGTCTTAGTACTATACGTATGAGGAGTTTTTGATGAGTGCTGTTGCCCCTAATGATTATTTGTGGTGGTTGGAAGGGAGTGGGGGGTTCATAGGTCATTGTTTTCCTACCATGACATCTGCATTGACTGATGCCATAGAACTGCTGTGTCCATTTCTGGTCACAATCTCCATCAGTACTGCATCTCAACTCCACCTTGACCATCACTGTTGACTGGGAAGCTTGATCCTGCTCCCAGAACTCTCACTACTGGATGAAAGATGAGTCAATCACAATTATGCACCCCGGTTTCTCTCTGGGGCTAATAGCTTCCTGCTATTTGAGGCCCTATCTGGAATCTTCTCAAAGTGCTGAATTCTGCCAAAAAGAAATCCACATTTTCTCCTGGGATCTCCCCAGCTTGGGAAGTCACAATTTTGTTAAGTCGAATTCTGACTTCCTTCTGCCATGTCTGAAATGTTGAAGTCCTAGCATGCCTGCTACCTGAATTGGCTGAGGTACCTCATATTCTGATAATGTGCAGCTCTCACCACAAATGCATTATTTTGTCACTTTCTCCAGGTGGTCTAGGTTATCAGAGAAGCAGATGCTAAGACCAGATTAACTATGCAAGGGTTTCTTAAAGAAATGCTAGGGAGAGAATATGGGAAGGGAGCCAGAGAAGGCTGGGAGAGTCATCAGGTACAATGCAAGTCTGACCTGGAGTGGAGGAATGAGGGAGAGAAAGTGGGTGGAAGCATTTTAGACTGTCACATAGTCTAAGGATGCTTAGAAAATCATTGAGGAGTCTCCAAGCTGGAGTTTCAGTCAGAGGAATCCCTTGTCTCCAAAAATGGGTGTGTCCATGGGAGCAGCCCGTGGGTGCCAGAGCCTCCCACAGTGATAGATCCAACAACCCAGCAGCTGGAGCTCTCCTCACTGTACTGGGAGGTCTGCAAGGAGAGTTCTGGAGACTGCCACATTCTCCTTCATTACGAAGTTTTCATTAATATGTTTTAGTGCTACATTGATTGAATGTAAAATTGTTAAAGTGTTCTTTTTCATTGTGCCTTTTCATTATCTTATGTAGTGACTATTATGATTAATAACTTATGCATTGTCTTCTATTATATTGAATATCATTTATACTTCCCCTATAATTTAGTAGTACCTTAGCTTTTCTTCTATTTTTAAACTATAAGTTGGTTTTGCTTTCAAATATAGAATGAGACTTTTTTTTTTTTGAGAGGTGAATTTTATCTTATTAAGAATGTCTGAAATCCACTCTCCTGAATGTTCTCCCTCCTATACTTGTTATTCTGTTTTGCTTTAACAATTATGCCTTTTTATACATAGACTGAATTTACATATACTATTTTTCTAAAATGGGTTAGATAGCTTTATTTAACTCAATTCTACAAGGTTAACTAACATTTTTATCTGTATTAATATTAAACATCCAAAATAGAAACTTTGGACTCCTTTCTCCGACACAAAGTTTTACACTCATTGTTCCTGTCTGAATGTGTGTCTTGTTCATTCTCTTCCTTGATTTCATATATGGTTTTAGTCCAGCATTATATTGATCATGACATCCACCTCGTAGCTGTCAGAGTTTTCAGTTAAATCTTCTCAGCATGATTTTCCCATTCAGTAAGCTGCTAAAAATAACTTAAATGATTAACTTAGAGATGAGATATGTGGCCAAAAAATCTCTCTCTGGGGACACCTGGGTGGCTCAGTCTTTTAAGCGGCTGCCTTAGGCTCAGGTTGTGATCCCAGGTCCCGGAATCGAGTCCCGCATGGGGCTCCTTGCTCAGCGAGGAGCCTGCTTCTCCCTCTGCCTGCCTCTTCCTTTGCTTGTGCGTGCTCTCTCTCTCTGTCTCAAATAAAAATAAAATCTTTAAAAAATTTTTAAAAAATAATAAAAAATCTCTCTCTGGCCTTTGAACCTGTAAAATATCATTCTACTTTTTTTCCCCAAATGATTGATCACTCAACCAGAAAAAAGAAAAAAAAGGTCTCTGGGGGAATAGATATTCTTTAAGAACTTACAAATACTACCCTATTGCAGGATTTTATGATTTAGGTTCTAAAAGTTGTAGCCATCCTACTCTGTAATTTTTTGAATATTATCAGTTCCTTTTTAGATTCATGTATTATCATTACACTGCCATTGAAATGAAAGGTGGAAGCAAATAAATCATCTATCCTTTTTTCTGTTATTAGCCAGTATATTTTTGGTTGTGAAGGACAGAAACCCAACCTGAACTAACTTGGTCAGAAAAGGAGACTTGTTTCTCCATGTAACTGCAAGAAAGGAAGCAGGGCAGGAGTATAACTGTGATCATTTTCTCTCCATCTCTGATCACAGCTTCTTTCTAATATTGGCTTCATGATCTGCTGCCAACTGGCCTCCTCTACATAGGTGGTGACAGCTCCGGGGATCCATGTTCCTTAATTCCCACCACCGAAGAAGGAATGACTCTCTTTCTCCTCACATCCAGTGTGAAAAATGCCAATAAAGGGCTGTGATTGGTCCTGCCAGGGTAAGAGAGATACCTACATCATCAGTTATAATTGGTGTGAGTTGGTGGTCTTTAAGTGGTTGGCTCTGTTTGGAGTAGGTGCTTGCCTTTAGGACCATCATTTGTGGTCAGGAGCATAGAGTTGAAAAGAAAATTGCATATTCTTTAAGCCAACAGAGAAAGAAGAATTTCCCAAGAGAAGGGGGTGCTGTGCCAGAGAAGGGAGGGAGGAGTTTTAGGCAAACAAAACAATCCCCATTCATTACAATAACTTTTGCTGATTTAAAACCACCTATTTAAGAATTCTCTTTAAATCCAAGCCAGGTTATTATACACCATTCTCAAGTTCAGCCACTTTTTTTTTTTAAGATTTTATTTATTTATTTGAGACAGAGAGAATGAGAGAGAGAGCACATGAGAGGGGGGAGGGTCAGAGGGAGAAGCAGACTCCCCGCTGAGCAGGGAGCCCAATGCAGGACTCGATCCCGGGACTCCAGGATCATGACCTGAGCCGAAGGCAGTCGCTTAACCAACTGAGCCACCCAGGCGCCCCAAGTTCAGCCACTTTTATTACTTCATTTTAGTCCAATTATAATTTCACTACATCGGGTTTCATTTCATAGTCTATCCCATTAACTGGGATTTTCAGGGTTAACAATATTTTTCTTTTTAAGCATTAAAAAATAATTCTTAAAACATGAAATAAGATAGCTAATGTAAAGTAAAATGTGAATTTCTAGACTTTGCCCATTCCCCCAAATCCATGGCCAACCGATATAATAGTTTGTGTATGTCTTTCTAACTCTTTTCCCATCCATATCCTAACACACACGAGTGCATGCATCCCCCCAACACATATAAATTATTTTAAGCAAAATATATAATGATGTTTTGCAACTTGCTTCTTAAACTTAAAGTACTCAATTTTATACATCAGTATATATAGCATTCCCTCCTATTTAATGGCAACATAATATTCCATTGTGTGGATATACATAATTTGTTTAATTGGTCCCTTTTTAGTGGGCATCAAAGTTCCTTCCAGTTTTGTTTTTTTTTTTTCAAAGCAAAGGATATGTACGTTTCCCATAGGGGTATGCATATTCTCGTGTATGTATCACTGTACCCTTGTGTGAGTATAACTAGAGAAACGATTCCTAGAAATGGATAGCTGGGTCAAAGAGTATGCCAACAATATTCTTAATTACTCTATTATAGTTAATCATTAAATTACTGTCTCTCTCATTCTGACCTGTCCTAGATTAACAACTGCTACGACTCCTGTCATTTCTTTGCTAATAGATATTTTCCATTCTTTATATTTTGATCATGATTTTTTTTTAAAGATTTTTATTTATTTATTTGACAGAGAGAGAGATAGCGAGAGCAGGAACACAAGCAGGGGGAGTGGGAGAGCGAGAAGCAGGCTTCCTGCCGAGCAGGGAGCCCGATGCGGGGCTCGATCCCAGGACCCCGGGATCATGACCTGAGCTGAAGGCAGACGCTTAACGACTGAGCCACCCAGGCGCCCCTTGATCATGATTTTTAAAGTCATTCCATTACAGAGAAATTAGAAATTTTTTCTGGGCTCTTATGAAATTATTTTACTATACTAGAATATTTTTCTTGCCTCATTTTTTCATATCTATTGTCAGTTTTAGATATTGATGCTTTCATTCACTGAAGCTTTGTGTGGGAATTTTACTGTGATCATTAGATAAAGGATCTGTGACCAATTATTCTGCCATTTTTGACGATGTCTCCAATTAAGCATTTTTAAAAATATACTCCAAAACAGCACCTATCTGAAATATATCATTGTATTTTCCAGGGAGCCTAAGTTTTAAATTCTTTATCATCAAAAGTTTTTCTATTTCATTTAAACATTAGGGATAAAAACCAGTCTCAACAGATCCTAATGAGCACACCCAAATGTGATTCTGGTCTCTCAAGACCACTGTTGGGACATCATGGTCATCGGGATATAACCTCTGAGAAGGTTTGTGCCCCCACTAATGAATTCATATCTTGCTGTCTTTGGTCCTTGGATTGTCTCCGTGTGCTTTTTTCCCCCAACATGCTTCTCCAGTTGTGAACTAGCACTGCTCAGTGCTTTCAGTAGGCCTCCTGTATCTACTTTCTATGAGTTAACCACTTTATCTTTTTCTTTCTTTTTTTTTTTTTAAAGATTTTATTTATTTATTCGTGAGAGACAGAGCGAGAGAGAAAGGCAGAGGGAGAAGCAGGCTCCCAAGGAGCAGGGAGCCTGATGTGGGACTCGATCCCAGGACCCTGAGATCATGACCTGAGCCGAAGGCAGACATTTAACCATCTGAGCCACCCAGGCGCCCAACCACTTTATCAAACTTAATATAATTGCCTTCAATAAATAAATAAATAGATTAAAGGAAGTCTGATGGACTTCCATGGAGTAAAATGCCTAGGTTTTATTCTGTACATGGACTTTGGGACATATATTTTGCCTGCTTGATGGCTTATTTTGCTATTGCCTGATCCTAGCCAGATTCTGGAAAGGTGAAGTGATTCTCTAGTTGAATTTTGGATGAACAAGACCTTACCGTGTATATTAATTGGCACACATAGAGAATTAGGATTATAGAGTATCCTAAGCACAGAATTTTTTTAAAGTGCCAGAATATCAAAGAAAGATAAAACCCTACTCAAATATTAAAGCATGAAAACAATATATTCACATGGCTTAAAATTTTAAAAGTACTTTAAAACATTTTTCTTCCCATCTGTTCCCCAGCCACCTGAACTCCCCCCTCCCCAACAGGCAACCAATATTATCAATGTTCTAGTGTAGTTTATAGAGGTATTTTAAGCATATATATGTAAATTCTCGTAAACGCATTTTTCTTTTTTGTACAAATGGCAGTGTATTAAACACATGTCCTACACCTGGCAAATTATCTTGCCCATCATTATATATCCATACATAAGGGATCACTCTTTTTGCTTTTCCTTTTTCAGTGGCTCCAGATTATTCTACCATATGGATGTGCCATTGTTTATTTTGCTGTTTCCCCACTGATCAATATTTAAGTTGTTTTCAATCTGTTGCTTCTACAACCAATGATGCATTTTAATAACCAAATACATACATCATATCCCTGTACCAGAACATGTGAGTGACAATTCCTAAAGGAGGAATTGCTAAAGCAAAGGGTATAAAAGCACTTGTAACTTTGATAGATATTATGAAACTGCCCTTTATGCAGGTTATTTCATTTTATACTGTTTTCCCATGGTGTGTTATAAAATGTTTTGATATTTGTCAACTTAATAAGTGGGAATGGTATTTTAATGTCATTTTAAATCTCATTGATCTCCTTGTGAGTGAAGATGATGATATTCTCATATATTCTTATGTTTTGCCCATCTTTTCTTCTTTATTGATTTGTAGGAGCTCTGTATACACTAGGCAAATCAATCTTTTATCCCAGATATATTTCTCAGTTTGTCATTTGTCTATTTACTTTGTTTTGGGGGGTATTAACCACACTGGTTTTTAAAAAGTTCTTCATAAAGTCAGACTTGTCAGTCTTTTGTATTTCGACTTCTATGTTTATGTCACATTAGAAAGGTCTTATCCGTACCTATATATATTCTTTTATTTCCTATTTAAATTTATGGTTTAATTTTTACAATTAAACCTTTGACCCACTTAAAATTTATCCTGGTGTGATACAGACAGCAATGGATTCAACTTAATTTTTTCCCTAGGTGGTCACCTAGTTGTCTCCCCACATGTTGAATAATCCACTTTTCCCAAATGACAATACTTGAATGTTTTAATCATAGCTATATAATCTGTTTCACAGGGTTAGTTCCTCCTTACTTTTCTCCTTCAGAATGTTTTTGGCTATATTTTCTAGTTTAATTTCCATATACAAACTTTAATCAGCTAGTCTAGCTAAAAAAAAGATTGATTTTTTAATTGGAATTGTATAATTTTTATGGATAAACTTAGGAGAGAATTGATATCCTTGTATTATTGATGCAACCTTTCCATTTGTTCACATTTCTTTTGTGTTTCTCAGGAGCATTTTGAAGTTTTCTTTATGTAAATCTGGAACTTCTTAGCTTTATTCCTAGTAATGTGCTATATTTCTTGCTGTAGCTTTTGTAAATGGGGTCCTTTTCCTCCATTACTTCTTTTAATTGGATCTTTTTGTATGGGTGAAGATTTTGATTTCTGAGTATAAGTCTCATTACCCAGCCACATTACTGAGTTACCTTACTGTTTTTTATTTTATTTTCTTGAGTTTTCCAGATATACAATCAAATTATTTGAAATTAAGGTTAATTTTGTCTTCTCCTCCTTTCTAATATTTTATACCTGCATTTTTTTCTCTTGTCTAATTGCATTGGCTAACATGCCAGAAGTTTTAATTCATTTACTCAGACTTAGAGAAGTATATACATTTAAATTGAAGATCTGTCATTTCATGAAACATGTAACCTGCAATCCATCCCTTCACTAGGACCACAGAGAAGGCTGAACTCTAGGAAGAGGATCTGAGCAAAAGGAAAATCTGGACAAAGAAAGCCCTGTATAAACTCTGAGCCAATAGGCAAAAATCCCTTCCCAACCAACCACCTTGTCTCTAGGGAGGGCAAAGACTGATACTAATGTCTTTGCTGACCTCTTCTGGCTAATACGAAATCAGTCAGAAGATGGATGATTTGATTATTTTTCCTAAGGGTTTTCCTGGACTGTCTGTCTGAAAAGATTTTTCAATATCCCAAAAGTTATTTTTAAATTTCATACTTTTCTTTAATCTCCTGCCTCTTTCTTTTCTTCCCTCTCTTTTATAAAACTTCCAAATCCTTAGTCCCCTTTTCCTCCTTCAGATTTTTGGCTGTTTCCACATCCCTCTATCCACAAGTATTATCTCTGACTGACTATTTCTGAACTCCAAATTCACACAATCCTTGGAATAGGGCATTTGGGAAGTCCATGGTCACCTTGGTTGGAGCAGTTTCGCTGGGCAATGAGGAGGAGAATCCTTCTTGCTGTGGGTGAAGAAATGAATGGAAAGTATGGAAGTAACAACAGTGGTTGTTAGTTCTATTTCAGGAAACTTGGTGATAAAGGAAAGATAAGATTGAGTGGTAACTTAATGGTTAAGAAAGAAGAAAAGTACATTCATTCATTCATTCATTCGTTCATTGTCTAGGGTGTGAGGTGGCCATGCAAATGCACCTCTAGTATCTAATGGTGGGGATTGCAACTGGTGGGCAGCCCCAGCTACTGTGCTCTGAAATGCTTCCCTGTCTGCATTGCAACCCTGCATCTCATGGCTACTCCCTGCTGATGACTGTGGATGGCAGGGGCACTAAAGCAGGTCTGTTCCTGGAACATTTAGGACAGCTCAGATGGGTGACTTAGGCCCAAGAACAACTCAATGGCCTTGTTGAACTTCGTTAGGACTGCGCTGCAGTGTCAGACTCTGTCACACAACCTTCTCACCTGCCCTCTCTCCTTCACAATGCTCATACCTGCATGACAATCTGATGGCTCTCCCTGACTCCCCTTTCTTCCTCACAGGCATTTTTCCTAAGAAATCTCTTGGACTTCTGATTCTGCTTGGTGTCTACTTCTTGGAGGACTCAATCTAACACAGAGTGGAATAACCTTGAGCGGGTTTGAAGGTTATGAGCAGGGGTGGAAGAAGAATATTTGATTCCCCATCATCTTTCCTGCAGATTCCTTTCCAGACTTTCTAGTTTTTGTCTGTCTGCCAGCCACACGTCCTTCTACCTTATCACAACTTTACTCTCAATATCTTCATTCTCTCTACGGGATCCCTGACGTTGTCCCAACTCTGAACTGTCCACGTAGCTTTCAACCTAAGAAAACCAAAGTCGTCTAAGTAAAACTGGTGGACTCCAAGGTGGGCAGCATCAGACCCTCCCATGGTTTTGCTTCTATTGGGGAAATGTTGCTCATTTTCTGATGGCCTATATGACATATTGAAAGGGTCCTTTTCATTGTCATAGAATTTCAAAGGCCAAAGCCCCAGAAATAGGTATTAAGGTACCACAAATCCTAAAGGAGAAGTATCAGACACAACTCTGCAAGACTTACTAAAACTGGAATGATCTTCTAGGGCACCTGGGTGGCTCAATCAGTTAAGCATCTGACTCTTGGTTTTGGCTCAGGTTGTGGTCTCAAGGTCATGGTCTCAGGGTTGTGGGATTGAGCCCTGTGTCGGGCTCCCTGCTCAGCGAGGAGTCTGCTTCTCTCTTTCGCTCTCCCTCTCCCTCTGCTCCTAACCCCCCCTCTCAAAAATAAATAAATAAATAAATAAAATCTTTTTTAAAAAATGGAATGACCTTCATTTCACCACCAAGCCAGGCTATAAAGACAAAAGACAACAGTTACTAGTGGGAAGAAATTCAAAGGGGTAGAGTTCTGTAGTCCCTGCTCTCCCCACCCCCACACACCCTGGGCAGGTAAAGGCACTCTCCAAGATGAAACCACCATATCGATTAGAAGTGCAAGAGTGGTGTGTTACTTATCCCACTCCTTGGTTGGATGCAAAACACCACAGACCCACCCTGGTGCCACTAGAGGAGCAGCATGGCGACGAAATTCTAGGAAGAAATGAATACCTATCCTCAGATTTTGAGAGAGCTTTTCCTCATCAATGATGAGGCATGATAACATCCTCATTAATGATGAGAATGATAACGAGCCTGCACTCCTATCATTGATATAGCAAAGGGGGCAAGTGGATACCACAGAAGGTATGAGCCATCTTGAAGTGTCCTTCTGCATGAGGGCTACCTCCTTGCATGAGGACATCCTGGCACTGAGAGGCTCTAAGTTGAACAAGCAGAGCAGGAATTGGAGAGGGGAGTCACTAAGCGATGAAATGCACATGTTCTTTCAGGATATCTAAAGAATCCAAAAATGTACCCATTGAGAACCCCTGCCCCACAAAGGGCATCAGCAGGTAAAGAAAAGGATGAACAGCTCCAGGCAAGTAGAAGGACTGCAGTCCCTTTCTCCTAACCTCCTCTTCTCTGTCCTGACACCAGAAGACTCAGGGCAGGGATAGAGAATTGGAGTAGACCAGCAAGGAGGAGTGAGAGAGCAAACCGGTCCTGCTCTCCACCTGCAGGTCTCTGAGGTTCAGGTCAGACATGACCAGGGGAGAAGAAAACCTTTAAATGACATGAAACATTGAAGTTCTAATATAGACTAGGATGCATGGTTTAGCACCTAATAATAGGTCTTCATGAACAATATGAAGCTGTTTTTGTAAGAAAAGTGACTGGAAAATTGTAGGATCTGCCCTAAATGTCACAAAGAAGAGGGGAAGGGAGATCTCATGGAGGGTGTTGGAAGCAAAGGTTGAAAGAAAAATAAAGCCATTTCTTATTTCTATCCCATTAAATTTAGCTCATCTAATAAGTTGGCTACATACACTTTGAGATGTCTTTATACAAAAAAGCAGCGATTAAAAGGACCACCTTAACCAAGTTAATCGTAGTTAGGCCCTTTTAAGGGAGCTCTATATCTTATTCCTAAGTCATGTCATTCTTTAGGGACAAGGATATTCTAGTACCGGAGCTTCCTCCAATTTTGTGGACAATCTAACCGTGTGACCCTCATGGATCACTGTAATCTCTAAGACCATGGGGCTCAGACAGGGAAATAGGCAGATTCCCTCTTCTTTTAATCTCAAGAAGCATTCCTTGTGACTTGTTTTTGATACTGCAAAACCAACCATGTTCATTCTCATCTGGCCAAAGCTGTGTATATTCAGGAAAATGAAAAGCATACTGTTCTATTTAATTATCATGTATAATTTTAAATATTAGCTAGTTACAATAAATTAATGGTCGCTTGGCAACCAAAGAAAGAGCTGAGATTTTGAAAGGAAGTACTCTATTACTGTTTAAATCAGAACAGCAAGATTTGTGGAAACATCCTGAGTTCTGTTGAATTCTTTATGATGGAACAAAAACCTGGGACAGACAAAGGGGGAAACAAGGGAACACTCACATTTTATAGCTTTAGTTAATTTTAGGAGAGTAGAGAGGAAGTAAATTGCATCTCATCTCCTAGCTTGGAGTAGAACTGCCCAATTTGAGAACAAGTACTAATTAGCTGAAAGTAAAGCTCAGCTGTGACTTGGCTAAAAATGGGATCTCTTGCAAAAATGTACTGTAAAACTGAGTGCGGTGAATCTGATTCACTTTGCATGTGAAAACTGGACTCATACTGACAAAACAACATGTGGGAAAAGAGTTTTAGAGCATTTTCAAAACTTTAAGGCATTTGGTTGGAGAAATGACCAGCTAGCTTGCCCATAATATATACAGAAATAAAATCCAGACTGGCATTTTTGGCTCAGACTCTTTTGATGAGGGTGTCTCCAGATAACATTAACTTGATTGGCTAAGGGTTGATCTAATAACCAAGAAAAGGATCTGGGAATAAGAACAACATTTTTTAATAAAAGAAAGAGATGGGAAACAGACTCTGGATAATTTGGAAGCTTTTCAAGAGGGTTTTGGAAATCCATACAAGCCCTGGACAAAATTTAAGCAATCATTTTAAAGCTTACATTAGTAGTCACTCAAAACTATTCAAATGACTGAATGGTGAATTAACACATATTTTATTTTAAAAATCCTCTATACTTAACTTTTGACTGAATTGCAAATTCTATTGGAACAAGCAATATGATTGATTATGATGTTTAAATTAATTAACCTCTTGTGGCTTTCTCCATCAGCCATACAAATACAACTTTCTATAATGTTGGAGGCTTAATAAATTGATGTTAACATTTGGTCATCGTGCACGTGGATAATATACTCTGGAAAGATATAGAAGATGGTGGCAAAAAAGGCATGCCTTAGGGAGGGGGAACTGGATAGCTGGGGAGGGAGAGAGAGAGACTGCTTTTCACTTGTTCTTTTGTTTCCATTTGATTTGCACTTGCTCTTACAATTTTGTACTTTTTAAACTTTATACCATATGGATTTATTAATAATTCAACAAAGAAATACAACTTAAAATAAACATTAAAATTAAATTTTAAGTGCATGTAGTTCAAAGAAAAACAATATGATGTAGTAGGAAGAACAGGATCTGGAATTATAGTCCTGAATTTGAATCCCATATTGGCCTTTGGGTACTTAGACAGCACGCGCAAGTTATTCAGCATCTCTGCCTCTCCTTTTTCCTTAGCCTTAACCTAGGGCAGAACACTTCATTTACATGGTGGTGGTGAAGACGAGGCAGCAAAGTCCCCATGACAGATCTGCTCCATGGTGTGGACTTCACAGACTGTGGTTACATTATTAATAGCACTCAATATATTCATAAAAACAGTTTAATGTATACCATGCACAATCCCCATAGAGACAATAAACCCAGTTAAATATGTACCTGAGAACTTGATTTTCTCAGACATAACAATTTGGGTTTTATAGTTCTAACTATGGCCCCAGTATTTGTCCCCAGGTCCTCAGGTCTTCTGGAAGGAATCAATATAATATTGAATCCCTTCACTTATTCTAATTTCTTCAGGCCGTAGTTCAATCCAGCTTTAACGATTAGTTAAATTCTGTTTTCCTATTCGTGGAAATAGACTCTGTTATCATTCTCAGGTACTGAGTCTCTCTGTGGATCTTCCTCAATTTCTGAAAATCGTGTGTGCTTTGGAAATGTCTACTATTTTCAAGTTTTCAAAAACGGTCCCCCAATTTTTCTTTTCTTTTTCTTTTTTCTTTCTATTTCTCCTCCCTCACTCCCTTCTTTCTCACTTTCATTCTTTCTTCCTTCCCTACTCCGGAAAGTGAGCATATGCCCTGGTTCTCACTTTTTCTTATGACATCATCCCTGGAATACAACAGTTTGTTGCAAGACAGCCCCCAGGTATCGCCGCTGAATTATTCAGAGCCGCCACTAGGTGGAGGTGTAGACACATTTCTGAGAAGGGGCACACCTGTGAGACTCGGCAATTGTGGTCTCTGAAGGTTCCGGCTCTGGGTTTTGAAAAGGGTGGGCGGTAACATTAGTTGTTTATTAACATTAATTTACTTGAAAAAATGAGATAACTATAATGAAGATACCTATAATCAAGCAGAAACTATCTCAAACAAAAGGCTTCTCATATCACCTCTGGTCTCTAGCCAACGGCGTTCAGATTTTAGCTAAGCATCTGAGTCTCAGCGCATTTGGCTTTCCTTTTCATTCATCCCATAACGTGCTCCTCTGGGCACCTCATATTCACACATCTGTATAAAGTACATAGTGCCTTTTTGCACACTGTGAAGGACTTCAGGGCGCATACTTTGGGCGTGTTCTTGGTCTGCGGGTCACGTGCAACCTGAGCCAATGTAATGCAGGATGCGAGCTGCTCAGGAGAGGAGGCACGCAGGACTCTCTTACATGGTAACAGATTATGAAAACTCTCTACTTGACACTAAAAGGTATAAAATGGATTGTTTTAACAGTCGTAGTAAGAAAATTCATACAAAGCTGCAAAATCAGCAGTTTCTCAATGGGTGGGCATTTCATTTATCAAGCAGCAACTGCATACATTTAAACTTGGCCCTATTACTGATGCAGTGTGTTGGCGATGCTTGGTGCGCACATATTTGCAAGCGCTTTCTATTAACACTGGTTGGGAAGGAAGCACCAAATAGACATGAGTTCAATTACAACTTCTGTCTCCTTCAAACTGTGTTTCTTTTTTTTTTTTTTTTTAATTTTATTATGTTATGTTAGTCACCATACAATACACCATTGGTTTTTGATGTGGTGATCCACGATCCATTGTTTTCGTGTAACACTCAGTGCTCCATGCAGTACGTGCCCTCCTTAATACCCATCACTGGGCTAACCAATCCCCCCTCCCCTTCCCCTCTAAAACCCTGTTTGTTTCTCAGAGTCCATAGTCTCTCATGGTTCTCATCTCTCCCTCCAATTCCGCCTCCCCCCACCCCCATTTTTCCCTTCCTTCTCCTAATGTCCTCATGAGATCTGGAGGTGTGTTCTCAGCAATGGTGGTATTTGTTGCTAAACAGTAAATTTCACTCTTACACAGTTTTGCTGTGTCTGTGATATTTAAAGACATTCTTTATCCTTTCCTATTGGACCCCATGTTTTCTGTCCTTTTGCCTGCCAGCTGAACTAGCTGTCCCAGGATTTTGCCTACATTTACTCTCCCCAGCTGCACCAGCCCAGCCTCTGCTCCTCATGCCCAGGCCCTGCCTCCATGAATCTTCCCTTTGCTTCTGTATGGAGTCATCCTTTTGAACATCAAGTACTTTCCTTTGTACCCAGTCAAGTCCCCTGCTGCCTGTCTCTTTTCCTTTACAAGTTTCATGATCTTAAGTTATCTTGATATCTATTCACCATCTATTCCATCTCCTTCATCTCTCCAGTTTCCTATCTGAAATTACACCAACACATTATACTTTTATTTTAACTCAAGGGGAAAGAATTATCATTATAACCCCCATGTAAGTAAGAGATTGGCCAATTTATCATATCACTAAATGTGGGCAACTTTTCCTAATTCTTTTTTTGTTTTTCAATCTCCCTAAACTTCTAATACCTTACTTGTGCACACCGACTTCTTTCAACGTTTATTTGGATAATGCACCCCATAGTTCAGCAAGGTCTACCAGACAGCTTACATGCTGCCTCCGTCACACACAATATTCTAGAAACATCACTTCATCAACACCACCTTCCTCTCTTAAGAGGCCCCAAATCATCACAGCAACATTTTTGGTGTGGTCCCCTTTTTTCTTAATGTGGCTTGGTCCTCAAGTGTCCCACTTAAAAGGAAACAGATCTCATACACTTAGAAAGAACAGAACAACTATCACTAGGCTTGGCAGGTAGAGGTTATCTCTGCACTGTGGACCCTAGTCTCCCCAGCCTCCTACTCCCTAAGAGAGGGCTCATCCTAATTTGAGTCTGTAGTCCTGCCTATAGATCAATCAACAGACCCCTTCATCTATCAACAGTCATCTGTTTGGTTTTTTTCTTTCATATTTTAGCTACACTTCTGTTTCCTGGAAAATTCTTTCTAGGATTTGACCATGGATCTTTCTTGATTTCCATGATTTCTAAGCAACCTAAGCAATTTGCAGGGTTTGTTACCATGAACCTGCCTGTTCAGTATATACTCTGCCTTGCACTTTTGCTCCTCAGTCCACCTTCTGCCTTATAATTTGGCAGACACAAGTTTAATTTCTGGCATGAACACTGACTATGTGAATTTGGACAATGATTTATATAAAAGAAAAGCCTAGATAATATCAGTTCCACTTTGGCATTGATTGAGGATTTTTTATGGACCTGTTCCTTTAAATATCATATTTTTAATTTTCTCCAACTTCCTCAGGGGTCAACCCTGTAATATTCAGGGAGGTTGGATATCTGACCTGGGGTCACACAACTCAGCAATGGTAGAGCAGAAACTTGAACCTAAGTCTGATTATAAATTTCATGTTTCTCCCATCTTCCAAAGGCAAGAGAGGATTCAGGAAAAGAATCAGGGCTCCTGGGAAAGCTTCTCTTCTGCATTTATAGCTTCTCTAACTGGAGCAGTTTTCTACTCACATCTTGGAGTGTTCCAGGAGGCTCTAGGAAGGTAGCTCATATGTGAAAGAGAAATAATGTAATCTGGCAGAAGCCAGTTATTTTCTAGAATCCAAACTTCTGAGGGGGAAGTGCCCACTCACAAGATGGCCTTCTGAATGTTCTCGTGGTTATTGAATACCAGCTGTGTCCACTCTGAAACGTCTATTTAACATGACTAGGAATACATGCCAAGAGATTAACCTTGAAGTAAGTCAGGTCCAGTTGAAAATGAGTATAAAAACAAAAGGGATTTCCCATTTTCTGCCTGATAATGCTCACTTTTCTTTTCAAGCATGAAATCAAACATGATTGATTCTGAGAATCAGTCCTTTATTTTACTCGCTCCTGGCTGAGTTGGAGGCTCTCCCTCTATGCTGACACACTGCCCTGTGCATGACTCTGTGGGGGACCCTATCACAATGTGCTGCTCCCTGAATCAACCCCTTCCTCCTTGCACTGTGAGCTCTTCAATGGAAGAGTCTGGACCTCATCTCTGAATTCTCAATGCCTAGCATAGGGCCTGATGAAGAATGAGTGTTCATTTGCAGTTTGTGTGTGTGAAAGAGGGAGAGAGGAAGGAGGAGGGGGAGATGGAGGAGCGAAGAGAGTTTGGAAATCGGAAGGGTGGAAGAGGAAAGGAAAAGAGAAGAGAGAAAGAGGGAAAATGGAAAACAGAGAAGGAAAAAAAGTTAAAAATAGATGAATCCAGTGAAACTACTCTGAGATATTTGGATCCAAACTCCATTAATTACCTGGCTCCCACATGTTTCCCTAATAAGGGACGGTGCTTTACATCCCGGAGTATAAGCTTCAATTCATACCATATCCTAAAGCTCTTATCTGAGTATTCCCCTTTCTTTAGGGATGGTTACCCTAAATGGCTTTAGGGGCAAGTCGGGGAAAATCACACTGAATATACCTGCTATGGTATCACAGGATCCTACCTCTAGTGCTTCACACTCCAGCACTTCCCACTTTTTATCCACACCATTTTATATGATACTGGAGCTGAGAGCTGGTTCAAATCTGGAGACTGGGCGAAGGGATCATGACTCCATTCGAGTAGCTGATCTGAGCCTTTACCTTCATTCTTGATTTCTTTCAATTATGTACACTGAGCAGTACTCTTGTTGGTTGCCCACATATTTTGCCCCATGAACACTGTGTTCTGTTTGCCATATCCAAAGATGCAGTTCAAACTCCACCTGTTTGCCATTTTGACCTTGCTGCTTAATAGAGGAAGTATGTGCACTCTGCATCAGACAGTTAAGTGCTGCCATGTGGCCTCTCCTACTCTGGTACATGTATCCCCTTATCATTAGGAAGCCCAGTTCTGTAACAGCATCTCTTAACAACAGCCTTAGCTGATGTCCTCCCTAACCATAGTTTTATCACCTTACTGAGCAGAGTATCCTCCAAGCCTCCCTCCCAAGCAATATGGCCAACTGGTGGTTTCTCAGTCTTATATATTAACCCCATTATACATTTCTACTTTTCCAAGCCTTTTAATCCCTTCCTTCAGAGTCTTCGAAGGCAATTTTTGGCATTTCTACTTAATTTAATGAAGGCTGTCACTTTTTTCAAAAATCTATGAGTCAGAAAATAGCATATATTAGACCTTTTCCCCAGCACCCTTGGGAAGGTTTTAATCCTGAATGATGGGTGAGTGGCTCCATATCAACACACTCTCTCTTACTGAGGTTTAAGTTCCAATTACCTCTTTGATCCACCACCCTCTAGACTCACTCTTGGGCAGGCTTTTCCAGTGCCTGCTAGTGCATGTCAGTCAGTTCTTGCAGAAACTTTGATGTGTTATCACTCTTCTGTTAGCAGTTTAAGCCCTCCCCTAGTTTATGTGAAGATTAAACCTAATTTATGAATCTGGTGGAAGGAGAAGAGATGGATACAGATCCTGAGGAAGATAACATTGTCTTGTAAGGCCTGTGCCTTATCTGAGCTCTTATAATCCTAAAGGAAGGGAGGGAGCATATCTTCCAACAGGGGAGTGCATCATTTCTGCAGATCAAGAGAGTTCAGAGGAATCTGGGTGTTCAAAGCTCTCAACTATATCTACCTCAAAATCATCATACTGAGACTGAGGGGTCCCACTCATATCCTATCAGGGCCCTGTCTTTGGAACAGTAGAGTTGACAAGGCTGAATGAGCCTTCTTTGAAATGACATTACTTTTATAATTAAATTCTGTATCTGTTCTTCACTCTGTCAGTCTTCTGACTACGGAGAGTGAATGTCTCTTTAATGTTGCCAACGAGGGCCCTGGGCCCTAAGTCTCACACTTAGCTTTAAATAGAGCTGAGCCTGCCATTTTCTCTCCTCCACAATGGCACTTCACAAAATCTACCAAATTCCATAGTCCTTACAGCTACTATTTTCCACAAACCTCTCAGACACTACTCTACCAGAGTGAAAAATCTTCACAATTGCATTTAATTTATCACTGTAATCATTCTAGGGCCTACAGAAACTGTCAGTGATTGACATCTGACCAACAAGTGATCCATCTCCAGACTCCCCTCATTTGTGTCTGCTTTCAAGACCACTTCCAATACCAACTGCTTTAGACTGGGTTCCTTAGAAATGGTCTAGGACAGGGATTCCTGTGTAAGTGATTTATGGTGCGAGTGCTCCGGAAAGGAAGAGCAGGGAAACAGAACAGGGCAAGGAAAGAAGGCTAATTAAAGATGTGGTCTCAACTGGGGGCTAGTTCAGCCTGGTCCCGTAGGACTTTTGACAAAGGAATTGCTCCATAGAGTTGGTCTCATGTTGAGACAAATGTAATGGCTTTTTGTATCTCTCTGTCAGTCAGTCTTTCTCAGGAGAAGGGGAGGTTATAAACTTCCTGCATGAGGGGGCTCCTGTCCAGCCAAGGGCAATTCTCTGAAGGAGGAGCAGTGGGCTGCAGCCAGCTCTCACACTAGCTGGGGGACGGGTTCAGTGAGCTGGTAGAGGAGATGCTGAGAAGGGGGTGCCAACACTTCCATTTCCACAACAACTTTCAAAAAGTCACTTAAGAGAAGACATATTTTTTATATCTAGTGAGAGACAGATCTCATATACAAATGGAATTGTCTTCAGTAACTAGAGAGAAGATTCCAACAACAAGCAAATTTTCAAGGGAATTGTAGATAAATTATTTAATTGCTTGTGTGTAAGGTTAGAGCCAGATTAATCTTTATAAAGTTAGAACAGTTTTTGTTGTCTTCAGCACAGTTGTTAACATCCTATTCTTAAAAATGAATAGAAGATAAAAGTAAGTTTTTTTTAAAAGTTTAATCCCACTCTCTTAATTCTAGAAAAAAGAAGTCTTTAGTTAGTGGTGAAAGAGAGAAAACAGACTCAAAACCTGGTCAATTTTCAAAGAATGGTATTTAGTAACAAGCATATGGAAGAAGATGCCTGGAAGTCCAGGGAAATAAAGGGAACATTGGTATAAATGGGTGATTTTGTGGGAAACCCTGTTTTAAACTAGGCATATTTGTGGCCTTGAGATTAATAGAAAATAAATTTGGGGAAAAGGGTAGTGAAAAAATGTCTCACCAAAACTAGACTGTCTCAGCATACTAAGGACAATGGCCAGGGGATAGGGGATTATCCTTCATACAAATATATCTATGGCTAGAGAAAGGAAAGGTAAACAATGTCAAAAACAGTTGCAATAGCACTGTGAAGATTTTAAAACATTTCACAAATATAAAGTATCCAGGTGATTATTGTATTCTGTTAAATCCAATAATGTATATATCCAGTCTAGATACTCTAAGACCAAGACACAGCAGCCCACCACTAAAGGAATTTGAAGCATCTGGTTCACTAAAGGCAACAAAATACCCCCAATCCAGCTCAACTTCCTCATCATGTTAACTGAACCCCTCAAACTTACAACTGGACCAAAGAAGAGGTTTGCCTATTTCCAGGCATAAGTACTATTTACCTCAGACTCAACTGTTCTACATATAGTGTATAGCATTTCATTTAAAAACATATGAGACACACACACACACACGAAAAATAACCCATTTTTAAGAGGAAAGGTCACATAACTAAACTCAGAGCAGATCGATCCAGGTATTGGAACTATCAATGAGAAACCTTAAAACAACTGTGATTAACAGGGGAACTTGGCTAATTAAACAAGCATAATTTGTGGGAATTATAATTTAAAAAACCACTTAAAGTCCCTGGAAATTGTACTAAAGGCATATATTAAATGAAGAAATGTTTATTCAAGAGAATCTGGCCAGAACAGCAAGAGTCTGTGGCACTTGAACCATGACCCAACACCTTCCTCCCCCTTTCCAATTCAGTATGATGGAAACTCCACTCCAGGCAGGTACAGCCAAGAACAGTGGGCTCCCTTACCCCCAGCTTCAAGTTAAGGGCTATGGCATTTTCCCAAAAGAGGCAGGGGTCTGCCTCTTCCTCCCCCACAACTACATGTTGCATTTTCCCAAAAGAGGCAGGGGTCTGCCTCTTCCTCCCCCACAACTCATTTCTAGGACAGTGCAGAAAATGGGTCTGGGACTCCCTGCTTTACTCAGTTTCCATTCATAGAACAGAGGCTCTACCTCAGGAGCAGCACATTGAGAATATGAGGACCCCAATCACCTTTCCACAAGCTCACTCATAGGGCAGAGTTTCCAAAGCAGGAAAGGCAAGCCAGGAAGTTCAAAAACTATTGCTATTGCCCAGCACCCTACAACTAAAGCAGGGGTATCACTTAGAAAGGATTGCACCACTGTCTGTAATCCCAGTTACACAGTCATGGTTCAGATATTTTTCCCAGGGGGAGAGCCAGCTCTGAAGGTATTTGAAACAGTGTGAGCAATTTCAAGCCTAAGGGTTCTTTCCAAAAATAATAAAAGTTTTGGTGGTGAGCAAAGGAGGAGTCTGGTAACTTCATAAGTGATACAAAGAAAAATATAGGGCAGTTAGTTTAACATAAAGGAACAGAGAAAGAGACAGCTAAGAAATGCCCTCCTAGGGTCAGAATAAATGTCAGACTCTGACCTCAAAAATTACCTCTGTAAAGGAATCCTAAATTAATTGGATCAGACTATGAAGCAACTTATGCCCCAGGACATTGTCAAAGACAATAGAAGAATTAGCCAGCAGTCAGTAGAGCCTGATGACTGGGTGTGATCAGGGAAAGAGACAGACAAAGAGTATACTGTTAAAACCACTGTTACATCAGGGAGACTGGGTATATGCTTAAGACTGTGGCCTTTAAGGAGTGACACCAGAGGGTACACATTGCCAGGGAAACGGACTTCACTAAAATAGTCCAGCCAGGACACTAAACAAATCAACCAGCAAACTATAGCAACAAGCCCCTGAGGTGGGGTACCAGTATCCAGAGTGTTACCATATAGTATCTAAAATGTCTAGAATGTCTAGTTTTCAATGAAAAATTACAAGACATGCAAAGAAACAAGAAAGTATGACATACCCAGCAGGAAAAGCACACAACAGAAGCTGCTTATAGAGGGGCCAGCTATCACATTTAACAGTCATAGACTTCAAAGTAGCCATTATAAATATGAAAGTAGCCATATATATATGTTCAAGGAACCAAAGGAAAAAACTGTTTAAAGAAGTAAAGGAAGATATGTTGACAAAATTTCTCCACATACAGAATATCAAAAAAGAGATCAAAATTTAAAAAAAATCAAATGGAAATTCAAGAGTTGAAAAGTATATGTGAAATTAAAAATTCAGTAGAAGAGCTCAACAGTAGATTTTTAACTGATAGAAAAATAAATTAGTAAACCTGAAGACAGAGCAATAGGAATTATGAAACACAAAAACAGAGAGAAAAAATAATGATGAAAAATGAACAAAACCTCAGAGAAATATGGGACTCCGTTAAGTTCACTAGCATATATATAATGAGAGCACTAGAAGCATAGAAGAGATAAAAAGGACAGTAAAAAAATATTTAAAGAAATGATGGTTAAATATTTTCTGAATTTTAATACCATTAATATACACACCCAAAAAGGTCAATGAAATCCAAGTAAAGTAAATTCAAAGGAATCCACAAACTAAAACATAATGACACATTTTCTAAATGACAAAGAAAAAAAATTCGAAGTAGCAAGAGAAAAACTGTTTATGTACAAGAGGTCCAATAAGGTTAACTGCTGACTTCTCATTGAAACATTTAAGACCAGAAGGCAATGGGATGCATGCTGAAAGAAGAAAAAAAAAAACATGGTCAATAACTATGTTGTACACCTAAAATTAATATAACATTGTGTGTAAACTATACTTAAATAATGAATAAACAAACAAATAAATGCATAGTCAATCAAGAATCTTATATCCACAAAACTATCTTTCAACAGTGAAAGTAAAAGAAAGATATTGCCAGATAAACTAAAACAGAGATTTATGGCTAGCCAACCCTTCTTACAAGAAATATTGAAGAGGGGCACCTGGGTGGCTCAGTCGGTTGAGCGACTGACTCTTGATTTTGGCTCAGGTCATGATCTCAGGGTCCTGGTATTGAACCCTGCCTCAGGCTCCACACTCAGCAGGGAGTCTGCTTGGGATTCTCTCTCTCCCTCTCCCTCTGGCCCTTCCCTCCACCTTCTCTAAAATAAATAAATCTTAAAAAAAAAAAATACTGAAGAAACTTCTTCCAGTCAAAAGCAAATGACCTCAGGCAGTAATTAGAATCCATACACATGCAATGAAACAGCACTGGTAAAGGTAATTCTGTTAATGATAAAAGACAGTATAAGTGTATATTTCTTCCCCTGCCTTCTACTAACTGATTTAAAAAGCAACTGTATAAAACAATAAGTACATAGTTGTATCATTGAGTGGATAACATAAAGAAATGTAATATATTTGCCAATAACAGCATGAAGGAGATGGGTAGAGGGAGAGCTCTTTTGGAGGAAGAAAATGACACCAAATGGCAACTTGAATCTGAGGAAAAAATGAAGAGTACTAGAAAAGGTAAATAAGATTAATATAACAAATGCTATAAATATATACTAGCTCTCCTTTTTTCTCCCAGGTTCTTTAAAATATATATAAAGTAAAACATTAAAAAAAATAAAAATATATAAAGTAATAATTACAACAATGTATTGCTAAGTTTGCAACTATATGGGCACATGTAATAACAGTAAGAAAAGGAGGAAGGGGAGAGAGCTACATAGGAGTAATATTTCCCTAGCTAACTAGCATTGTTAGTATAAATCCAAAATAAATTCTAAGTTAAGATGAACATGGTGAGCCAAAGAGCATCACCTTAAAAAACATAATTTAAAAAATTTTAAACTTTAAAAAGAAAACAATCAATAAAGATATCAAAATAAAAAGCTTTTGCACAGTGAGGAAAGCCATCAACAAATTATAAAGGCAACCTACTGAATGGGAGAAGATAGTTGCAAATGATGTATCTGATAAGGGGCTAATATCTAAAATATATTTAAAAAACAATACAATTCTACACCAAAAGACCCAAATAATCCAATTTAAAAATGGATAAAGAACCTGAACAGACATTTTTCCAAAGAAGACATTCCAATGGTCAACAGACACATGAAATAATGTTCCACATTACTAATTATCAGGGAAATGCAAATTAAAACCACAATGAGATATCACTTACACATGTCAGGATGGCTAAAATAAAAAAATACAAGAAATAACTAGTGTTGGCAAGGACATGAAGAAAAAGGAATGCTTGTGCACAATTGGTGAGAATGTAAATTAGTATAACCACTGTAAAAAACAGTATGGAGTTTCCTCAAAAAATTACAAGTAGAAATACCATATAATCCAGTAATTCCACTACTGGGTATTTACCCAAAGAAAATGAAAACACTGGGGTGCCTGGGTGGCTCAGTTGGTTAAGCATCTGTCTTCAGCTCAGGTCATGATCTCAGGGTCCTGGGATCAAGTCCCCCATCAGACACCCTGCTCGTTGGGGAGTCTGCTTCTCCCTCTCCCTCTGACACTCCCCCTTGCATGGTCATGCTCTTGTTCACTTGCTCTCTCTCTCAATTGAATAAATAAAAAAACGTTTTTTAAAAAAAGAAAATGAAAACACTAATTAGAAAAGATATATGCATCCTTATGTTTATTGCATCATTATTTACAATAGCCAAGATATAGAAGCAACTCAAGTGTCCATCAATAAATGAGTGAATAAAGAAGATGTGAGATCTATCTATATATATATATATAGTATGTGTGGTGTGTATATATAGATAGATAGATATAATGGAATATTAGTCATAAAAAAATGTGCTCTTGCGATTTGAGACAGCATTGATGGACCTAGAGAGTAATATGCTAAGTGAAGTAAGTCAGACAGAGAAAGACATATACCATATGACTTTACTTATATGTGGAATCTAAAAAATAAAACAAATGAACAAACAAAACAATCAAACCAAAAAAACTCATTACTATAGAACAAACATGTTTGCCAAAGGAGAGGTGGGTGGAGGGATGGGTGAAATAGATAAGCAGGATTAAAAAGTACAAACTTTCAGTTATGAAATAAATAAGTCATGGAGATGAAAAGCACAGCATAAGGAATAGTCAGTAATATTGTAATAATGTTGTATGGTGACTATACTTATTGTGGTGAGCACTAAGTAATGAATAGAATAGTTGAATCAATACATTGTACATCTGAAACTAATATATCATTGTATGTTAATTATACTTCAATTTAAAAATAAAGCATATTATAATCCAAATAAATAAATAAAATGTTATACTAGTAAATATTCACTTAATGTAAAAATAATATAACTATGATTAATATGTGAAATAATGTAATGGAAAAGGTGGCCAACATGCATAAATGAGAAATTTCAGCAGAGAAATAAAAACTATAAGAAAGAATCAAATGAAGGTATTATAGATTAAAAAAACATTGCAAGAGGGAAAAAGAATTTCTTTCATAAGATTATCAATAAACTCAACAAAGCTGAAGAAAGAATCAACAGACTTGAGAATAGGCCATATCATATATGCATAGCATATGTTTCCTAAGTGTGCTACCATCTAATTACTTGGGTAATTACATAATATTACATAATACATAATATTACATAATAATAATAAAATAATACATATTTTATAGTCCCACCAAAAATGTATGAAAGTTCCTATTCTCAAGCACTCATTTCAATGCTTAGTATTCCTAGAGGTTTCTTTCTTCCAATCAGATGGAAGTGATATGGTTGATGGCTGAGCAAATTTTGGCAAGTTACTTAACCTCCTTAGGCCTTCATTTTCTCATCTATTAAGTGAACATAATACTACTTACCTCACAGGTTATTGCCAGGATTGAATAAAAATACACAGAAATTACAAGGTACTTAGTATGCAATCAATACTTCATTCTTTCAATATATATTACTCCAGAGCATTCGGCAAAGTTTTTTACATAGTATATATTCAATATAGAAAAATCAATCAAATCATATAAAAGTTATATTCTGTGTCTTTATTGAAAGAAGTTCCTCATGTTCATGGAACAAAATAACAAAGAAGTTAAGAACAAAATTTGGAATTACACAAACCTGTGTCAAATTGCATTGTTTATTTTTGAAAATTCTTTATCAATATTAATAAAACACTGGAGATATTTCAATTTGGAAAAAAGAAACTAAATATTTTGGTGACTATGCAACAGAAATAAAAGTTTTAACTACATACCACTCCCTTCTTTTTCCTTATCTCCTAATAAAAACATTATTATAAAATAAATTTCATATTTTGATTTATATAATATACACCATTATTTATGCATTATTAATGTTGGTTATAGGGAAATACCTGTATGACATAAAACAGAAAAGGTGAATGTCTTCTCGGAGATATGTAATAGATACTAACTGGGTAAGCATTTTATTGTCACCAAGGAACTTTTCCAGAAGAGACACTATTAGAACCTTTCCCAGTTGAAAGTAGCATCATCTCTAACTTTGTTTTAGTTTTGACTATGAACATATAACTAACATCACAAAATATATGTTATGAGGCCAATGTGTAAATCAAATAAAACTGCAATACACAGCATTTGACATATATCAAGGTATACATAGGGCTTATTTTGAGTATAGATAACTCCATGTAAATAAGAAGTTCAAATAAATGTCTATAATTAATATTTCTTTTTGAATACCTGAACTGATTAGATATATACTCAGTTGTGAGTAGAGACAAAAAATAAATAGAGCAAGAGGCTACTGAGGTTTCATTGAGTACATAGCAGAGAAGGAGAGGTGTGAGGCATCTGAATTCATTTTTCTGTAGGAGATACTTGCAGCTTGGGAAATTAGAGCCTCCCATGTGAACATGGAGTAGGCATCCAGGTTGAAAATAAGCTTGGCTTGCAGGGCAGGGGCACAGTGACAGTGTTATGGACTAAAGGTCTATGTCCCCTCAAAATCCATATGTTGAAACCCTGGCACCCACTGCAGCTGTATTGGGAGATGGGGACTCTTAGGAGGTAAGTAAGTTGAAAAGAGGTCATTAGGCAGGGACCTAATCACATGAGATTATGTTCACTATAAGAAAAGACACCAGAGCTTACTGGCTTTCTCACCCCAAACACACAAGGAAACACCAATTAAGGACATAGAAAGGAGCTGGCCATCTACAAGTCAGGAAAAGAGCACTCAACAGACACTGAATTGTCATGAACCTTAATCTTGGACTTCAGAGTCTCTAGAACTATAAGAACTAAATTTCTCTTGTTTAAACCACCAAATGTAGTGTTTTATTATGGCAACCCAAGAAGACTAATACAGATAGTAACATTCCTTCATTCAAAATCAAACACCAAACAAGAACCTCACCTATGGCATAAGAGATGTTTAATGCCCATCACTAGTTTCTTGACCAGAAACTCTCTTTTTCTTTTCATAGGCAAGGCCATTTAGAGAGGCATTTTAGAACCCTGCATCCCTGAGATGCAGGAGAGCAATGGAAATATTGGTGGAGGAGAAGGGGAAGAATAGGAATGCATTAGCAGTAGGTGGTCAGAGCTTGATTTGAGGGGAAAGGGAAACAAGGGAAAGGGAAAGAAGAAGAAAGAGAGAACAGAAGAGCTCAAGGACAAAGGGAGAGAAGAAAAAGAAAGAAGATAGTTGGTAGATGAACAAAGGGTGATCAGGGTAGGGTGCAAGAGGCATGGGGAATGACAGGTTGAAAAAACAAAGAAACCATACATGAGGACAGGGAGGCTCTTTTCTGTCCTCCTAATTTGCCTCTACCAGCCCAGAGACAACATAGGCTGTGCAAAGCCTTGTGTAGATTAGAAAAGGCATCCTCTCTGGAGTACTGAAGGAGAAAACATGGTATTTTTCTAGGGAGAGCAGACGTCAGGAAATGAGCCTGGGGTGGGGGATCACTTTGTATCAGTCTTCAACCCTTTCTCCAGCCAATGCAGTTCCATCACAACCCATTGGTTGCCTAGCAGAGCATGGGCTGGATTAAGGACCCACTCTCAATGCCTCATCTGGTACTGGTATGCAGTGAAATCAACTAGATCATACTTGGTGGTCTTCCCTGTCCTCACCAAATGGAAAGCATCCTCACATAGGACTCTTTGCAATCCTGTGGAACACCATCACCCACTGCTGGGTGGCTCAGTATCTCCACCCAATTCAGGGCTGGCAAGAGGTGCTAAGTGTTACCATTTAATCAACACTTTCCTCAAACATTATGAACTACCTACAATTGCATTGCCAAAAAAGCCATGCCCTGGAATTCCTGAAGAACTGCAAGTTAGGAGGGTAGCTTCTCATTCCTTTGATGCTCCCCACAGGGAAGATCTATGGCAAGGTACTGAGACACTTGGATTTGGGAGACAAAGAACCAAAGGCACCATGAAGACTGAAGTCTGGGTCTGAGAGCAGTCTCAACAGACATAGTTGATTTAAGCAGCTATAAAACACAGGATGCTGTCTCTAGACTTAAGTCATTTAATTCTTATTTGTCTCAATCCCCATATATGCCAAAATATTTCATATCTTTACATCACCAAGACTTACTAAAAGAAAAGTATTCTAATCCCCTTATCACCACTCTACATTGGTGCTGTGGCAAAATGTATATAATATTGTATCTACTTTGCAGTAGCAACGGAACCAAGATAACATGATAATCCACAGGAGGAAAAGAGAAACATAGAATATTTAAAATACATGTGGCAGTCTTGTCGAGAAAATGCACAAAATATAGAGAAAGCCCTACACAGCTGAAAGAAAAAACAAAAACAAAAACAAAGTGAGCATCTCTCCCTTGGTACTCTGATTATTTCAGACCCGCACCCATAGCTTACTCCTACATCCTTCCTCCCTCAGGAAACACATTTTCAGAAAGGGATTATAGGCAAATTAACTGAGCTATAGGATGCTACAAAAATATATGTGTTTCCTTTGTCCAAGCGAAACCCAAGGATATGCTCCCATAGTTCAATAGTGGAATCATCAGAAACTGAGGAATGAGATTCTAGTGGGCAGATAAATGGGTTTCAGTTTTCTCTGCTTTGTCTTCTTCTATGGCCTGATTGGGAGTTGTACATACTATTTGATTTTGAAGAGATGGTAATGATAAGAGAGGAACTAGGGTTTGGAAACCAAGTTCACATAACCAGTAAAGATGCTTCCACTCAAAACTGATGTAGAGAGATTTAATCCTTGACCAGTGGACAGCACTGAATCATTTGATCCTGAAGTACCTCTTTGACTTTGTCATTCCTGAGGGTGAAGATGAAAGGGTTCAGGAAAGGGGTTAACACAGAAATCAACAGGGAAACTATCTTATTGTACTCTGCTGCCTGCGTTTGCTTGGGTTTCACATAGAGGAACAAGCAGCTACCATAGCCTATCACAACAAAGGTGAAATGAGAGGCACACGTAGAGAGGCTTTCCTCCGGCCCGAGGCTGTGGGGGTCTTGAGGATGGTAGAGATGATGTAGGTGTAGGAGACAACTGTTGGAGCCAGAGAGCCAATGATAATGACAATAGCCATTAAGAATAGAACAAACTCTGTGAAAAGAGTATCATCACAAGATAATTTGAGCAGTTGCCCTCGGTCACAGAAAAAATGGTCTAACAGATTTGACTTGCAGAAGGTAAACTGAAATGTGGCATAGACAGGCCATATTTCCAGAAAGGAAGCCAAACATCCATGACACAATGACCACCCAGATGCAGGTGCGGCTGTTCATAATGATGTTGTACCTCAGTGGGTTACAGACAGCCACGTAACGGTCCACAGCCATCACTCCCAGTAATGCAAACTCTGTGGTTCCCACAGCAAGGTACAGGAAGAGCTGGGTGACACAGGCAGCCAGAGATATTGTCTGCATCCCACGGAGCAGCAACCCCCAAAGCATCACGGGCACAATAATAGTTGTAACGAAGATCTCCAAGGCAGAGAGGTGACCAAGGAAGAAATACATGGGAGAGTGCAGACGTTTATCAACACACACAATCACAATGATGACTGTGTTTCCCATTAATGTCGCTGAGTAGAAGAAAGAGAATACAGCAAAAAGAATGTGGTGTAGTTCTTGGGACCCAGGGAAGCCTAGAAGGTAGAACTCAGTGGCACTAGACAGATTGCTCATCATTTAGTCCTTGTTTCTGCTCCTTGTAAAACCTAGAGATCAAAGACTGGTAACATGGATCCACATGGTCCTGCTCTCAAAAGAGAAGGAAGACAGGTTAGGTTGACAAACTATTTCCAACCTGAAGATCGGGTAACATGACCCTACTGCTCACACTCTGCACAAGGCCAGACCTGAATGTGGGCACATGCAATCTACCTCAAGACTACCTGTCCTTCTGAAAAACAAACTGAGGGTTCTAGAGGGGAGGGGGGTGGGAGGATGGGTTAGCCTGGTGGTGGGTATTGAGGAGGGCACATTCTGCATGGAGCACTGGGTGATATGCACAAACAATGAATCATGGAACACTTCATCTAAAACTAATGATGTAATGTATGGGGATTAACATAAGAATAAAAAAAAAAAACCAATAAAAAAAAAAAAGACTACCTGTCTTGATAGGGCAAAGACTTCTTCATCACTATTGGGGATAAGAAAACTTTCCCTGTCTTTTTACACCATTGGATGTGCCTTTTTGCAGGGGACAGAGGATAAGACTGTTTAAACTGGCCAGTTTTGAATATGAGTTGATCAGCCTCTCCAGTCCTGGGATTGTCCACTTCTTCTGTGGACATGTAGCATGATGACATAATGGTGCTCTCAGTGATGTTCAAAACATGGAATCTTGAACCCTATGCCTCATCCTTACTGGTATTGTCTAGACCCATGTTGGGGCAGGAGAAAAGCGGCACAGTGTCTAAGACCTACATCCCTGCTTCCCAAATTGTAAGCCTCCATTGTACAGATGAGGACTACATCTACAAATGAGAACTCTGGAGCTTGAGATAATTTCCCAGGGCAGAATCATTCTTCTCAAACTCCACGTGCCCTGTAAAGTGTGGGGAGGGAGTAAAAGTGGCACCTGGCACTGACAACAATAGATCTGAGGCCAATAGCCCCCTAGGATGTCTGAATTTCTACCTCTCACTTTATCTATCCCATTACTCAAATGTCATCTGCTCAGAGGACTCTTGCCAGTTACCCTACCCCAACTGGAATGATCTGCTCACTTTTGGACTTTAGCATTTCTTCGTAGCACTTATTATTACCTGATATGATATGTGTACTTACTTCATTCCTTCATGTAACATGAAGCAAATGCAACAGTGACTACAACAAACAAAAATCCCTGCCCTTGGTGCTTATAGTCAAGGGGACGGTGGGTGTTAGACCATATACAAGACAAGTAACTAAAATTATGGTGTTAGTTTATTAATCATGCTGAAGTAAATATAAAGCAAGGGAGATGGACAGGAAATTTAATTATATTTATTCGTTGTTCATCTGTGACACTGGAATATAAACTCTATGAGAGCAGGGACATGTTTATATATGTAATGTTGTTGAGCTATCAAAGTAGTGATAATAAATTGTTAGTACATGATGGATGTATGGATGTGTGATAAATAGTACTTGTTCCTCACCTGAATAGTTGAGCCATACCCCCTGGAGCCTACTCTTCTTGGTTTCCCTTCATGGCTCACGTTACCATTTTCCCTTCCTCACTTCCCTTACTCATACAGCCTCTTCTAAGTCTCTGTGAGCCTTTTAATGATGGGAAAACGGGTCAAGGACAGAATTGTTGGGACAGCTCAGTGATCTATATTTCTACAATGTCTGCATAATGAGCACTAGGTGACAAAATATAGAAGAATCTTGACTGTTTTCAAGGAGAAGTGTCTGTTGCTTCTATTGGGACAGAATCTGCTCTCACCTGTGCACAGGGGATTTGGAGATGAGCCTCACCCATTCTTCAGACTCTTAGCCTCCTTGTAGGAGGCAGCCAAGCCCAGAACTCCTACCCTGATCTTCTTTGACTCTTTTCTTCCTAGAGGAAAACCCTGAGAAGGCACTCACCTCCATGGAGGGGTCTTTCCACCACTTTCAGGCCCTCCAGGGCTTGGCTAAGGCTAACTGTTGTTTTGCTACTGCTGAGCCACACACAGGGGCCCAAACAACTTGCTCATGAAGAGCTTAGGAAAAAGTCCAGAAATAACAGTGTTGTGAGGAGCTGAGAGTCTCTTTCTCTCTCTTTCCCTCCCTCTACCCTCCTTCCCAAGGGGATTTAGTCACTGAGGTACCTCTTCTTAATTAGTCCAGGTTCAGGGCATCCCTAAGCAATCAGTCTGGGGAGAACAGAACAAACTTCTAAGTTATTCCCATTTTTGACCAATTAAGTGTCAGAACTTTCTAAAGTTTTTGCTTAATGAGAAAACATGAAATATCACCAATCAGAGGCTTTCAATAACAAGACTGCCTTTTCAAGGGCCTCAAGTCTAGGTTTTGAAAAGACATTTCAGACACTAAGCAGATCACCCCCTCTACCCTATATCCTAGACTCTGCCCTGATACTCTAGCTACTCAGAGAAAAAAATCATCCCCCATCCCCCAATAGGACAACCCCCAATTGACCTCTAAAATGTGCACCAATATCCAAAAAGCATGCATATTGGTCTCACCCAAAGCCTTAACTTCACCAGACATCCCCACAAAACCTGTTTCCTCCTTTGCTAATTTTAGAGAGAGGCTCCTGATCGTAATCCTGTGTACTCTCCATAAAAAGGGAAGAGGTTCTGCTTCCAAATCCTACCCCATTCTCTGCTATTGTCTCAGGTTTCCACTCTTCTGAACATATGTACATCTGTATGCATTCTAGCAAGATTCCACCAGCCATTTATTTCTATGGCATGTCCATGATTGCCAGCTGGGCACTTCAAAGTGGGGACAGCATAAGGACAGCTAATGTAGGCAGTTATATTTACAACCTAGAACAACTGACAAATGTAAATTGTAAATCTGCTTTATGTTAGAGTGAGACAGAAAAAATGACAGTTACAAAACATTTATCTGGATTTGGGATTTCATTTGAAATATGCTTGTTAAATCTGAGAATGTCAATAGGTGCAAAAGGGCATGAAGTGGAAATAATCTTCCTTCCTATTTCTCACATTGTCCAAGCAAAACCATATTGCCATATAATATTAGAAAAAATGTATAAGTATGTATCTACATATTCTTTACAGAAAATGCTGTGAAAATCTATTTTAAAACCTTTTCTCTCTCACTTAACAATATATAAAAGATAGTTTCCCATATCAACACATGCTGTCACTTCTTTTCTTTCTTTTTTTTTTGAATAGCATTCCCTTCTCTTTTTTTTTTTTTAAGATTTTATTTATTTATTTGAGAGAGAGAATGAGACAGAGAGAGAGAGCATGAGAGGGGGGAGGATCAGAGGGAGAAGCAGACTCCCTGCTGAGCAGGGAGTCCGATGCGGGACTCGATCCTGAGACTCCAGGATCATGACCTGAGCCGAAGGCAGTCGCTTAACCAACTGAGCCACCCAGGCGCCCCCTTCTCCTTTTTTTAACTTTTCTTTTTAAATTACGTTATGTTAATCACCATACATTACATTATTAGTTTTTGATGCAGTGTTCCCTGATTCATTGTTTGCATATAACACCCAGTGCTCCATGCAGAACGTGCCCTCTTTAATACCCATCACCAGGCTAACACATCCTCCCTTCTTTATGGGATATGGATACCCCATTCTTTATAGCTAGCTCCCTATTGATCACTCTTTGTTGTTGTTTTCACTTTACTATGAAAACCAATGCTATAAATATCCCTAGAAATGTATAAGTCCATACACACTGATATTTCTGAAATAAATCCCTAGACTTGACACTTCTAGGTTACAAGGTAGATATATTGAAGATATTGGTTTCTATTAACACCAAATTATACTCCAAAAATTGTGGATTGATTCACACTGCCACTAAGACTGTATGATAACAGCACTCCTGATTTCCTGATCTACTACCAACCTACGACAAAATCAAAATTCATTTTACATTGAAGATAACAACATTAAGATACCTTAAAAGAGAAATCAGTTGGAAAACCTGTTGAAGTGGAAAATGTTTTAAAAGATAAAAATTACCAAAACTGACTCAAAAAGAAATTAAACAATTGAATATACCTAAATATGGAAAACAATTGAATTCATAATTTAAAATCCTCCCACACAGAAAACTGTAGCTTCAAATGGCTTTCCGGGTACATTCTATCAAATTTTCAAGAAAGAAATATTTCCAATCCTACACAGAATTTTTGAGGTCAGAATTAAATCTTGATATCAAGGACACTAAAAAAAAAAAAAGAAAGCAGAAAGAAAGAAAGAAAGAAAGAAAGAAAGAAAGAAAGAAAGAAAGAAAGAAAGAAAGAAAGAAAGAAAGAAAGAAAGAAAATTAAAAACTAATACCCCTTGTGAATATGAAAGCAAAAATCCTTGATAAAATATGAAAAATTAGGGGTGCCTGGGTGGCTCAATCGTTTAAGCATCCAACTCTTGGTTTTGGCTCAGGTCATGATCTCAGGGTCTTGGAATCAAGCCCCAAGGCGGGCTCCAAGCTCAGCCTGGAGTCTGCTTGAGGATTCTCACCCTCTCCCTCTGCCCCTCCCCCCCATTCATGTGCATGCTCTCCCTCTCTCTCAAATAAGTGAATAAATTGTTTTTTAAAAATGAGAGAATAGGGCGCCTGGGTGGCTCAGTCGTTAAGCGTCTGCCTTTGGCTCTGGGATCAAGTCCCACTTCGGGCTCCCTGCTCAACAGGAAGCCTGCTTCTCCCTCTCCCACTCCCCCTGCTTGTGTTCCCTCTCTGGCTGTGTCTCTCTCTGTCAAATAAATAAATAAAATCTTTAAAAAAATGAGAGAATAAAATCCAGCAATATTTAAAGAGAATACTGTGCCATAACAAAATGGTGATTTTGTTCCAGACATGCAGTGCTGGTTTAACATTAGGAGATTAATATAATTAATCATGTGAACAGAATTAAAGAGAAAACCACATGGTCACTTAAATAGGAACAGAGAAGATTTTTGACTAAAATCAACATCTGCTGATTAAAAACTCTGATCAAACTAGGAACAAATGGGATCTTCCTTAAACTCATAAATAGAATCTACCAAAAACTGAATGCATTAATGAAACCTAATGATGAAAGACTCAATTTCTCCCTCCAAGATAGGGAAGAAGGTGTTTGTGGTTTTGATTTGTATTTCCCTGATGTTGAGTGATGTTGAGCATTTTTTCATGAGTCTGTTGGCCATTTGGATGTCTTCTTTGGAGAAATGTCTGTTTGTGTCTTCTGTCCATTCCTTAACTGGATTATTTGTTCTTTGGGTGTTGATTTTAATAAGTTCTTTATAGATTTTAGATACTAGCTCCTTTATCTTATATGTCATTTGCAAATATCTTCTCCCATTCTGTCAGTTGTCTTTTGTTTTTGTTTTTTTTTTTGACAGTTTCCTTTGCTGTGCAAGTTTTTATCTTGATGAAGTCCCAATGCTTCATTTTTGTCTTTGTTTCCCTTGCCTTTGGAGACTTGTCTAGCAAGAAGTTGCTGCAGCTGAGGTCACAGAGGTTGTTGCCTGTGTTCTCCTCTAGGATTTTGATGGATTCCTGTCTCACATTGAGGTCTTTCAACCATTTAGAGTCTATTTTTGTGTATGGTGTAAGGAAATGGTCCAGTTTCATTCTTCTGCATGTGACTGTTCAATTTTCCTAACACCATTTGTTGAAGAGACTGTCTTTTTTCCATTGGACATTCTTTCCTGCTTTGTCAAAGATTAGTTGACCATAGACTTGAGGGTCCATTTCTGGGTTCTCTATTCTGTTGCATTGATCTATGTGTCTATTTTTGTGCCAGTACCATACTGTCTTGATGATTATAGCTTTGTAATAGAGATTGAAGTCCGGAATTGTGATGCCACCAGCTTTGGTTTTCCTTTTCAACATTCCTTTGGCTATTCAGGGTCTTTTCTGGTTCCAAACAAATTTTAGGATTATTTGTTCCAGCTCTGTGAAAAAAGTTGACAGTATTTTGATAGGGATTGCACTGAATGTGTAAATTGCTCTAGGTGGCAGAGACATTTTAACAATATTTGTTCTTCCAATCCATGAGCATGGAATGTTTTTCCACTTCTTTGTAGTCAAATTTAGGTCTTTTAGTATTGTGGAATCTGTGTTTTCCTTAGAAAAACTTATGTCCATAATCCAAGGTAAAAAAAAAAAAGGAATGAAGAAAAATGAAGAGAGCCACAGAGGAGAAATATGTGTGTCTATTGTGTGCACTAAATACAAGCAATGGGAACACCAGAAGAATAGGAGAAACAAAGGAGTGTAAGAGATAGTCAAAGAAATGATGGTTAAAAACTTTCCAAATTTGATGAAAAACATTAATTTACATATCCAAGAAAGTCAATGAACTCCAAATAAAATGAATGCAAAGAGACGTGTCACAGTGGCCAGGCTGCAGTGGAGGAGGTGAGTGCCCATTGGGCAGGCAGATTCACAGAACTGGGATGGGTCCCCTTCCCTAGGTACCCTCCACTGTAGTGGTCGAGCTGCAGGGTGCAGCTTAGGGGGCCTTGGATAGACTCCCAGTGGGGAGACCTCTGCGAGGGTTACACAGGCCCTCCTTGACTATCCTGGAGAGCCGCTTTGGTGCTGGTGGGCCAGGTGGTGTTGGAACTTTGACCAGGAACCTTGCTTTCCTAGCCTTATTCTCTTCTTTGGGAAAATAGGTCCAAGTGATATGCCGCTTAAGGAATTTTCATTAAAATAGGCCAGGTGGTACCCCATGTTCTTTTTTGCAGCAATGTACTTGCTAATTAAACAGCTATCAGAGGCAGGAAGACAGTAAGCTTCAACCAAAGTAAAATAATTATGAATTCTTACTGAAATATTTATGGATGAAATAAGAGGACGCCCAGGATGTGTTTCAAAATAAGCCAGTTGTAGGAGGAATGTGGATGGGAGAAGAGAGGAAACAAGATTGGCCATGAGTTTGTTGAAGTTGGATAATGTGCTATTTTGTCTACTTTTGTATATATTTATAATTTAGCATTAAAATTTTTTTCTGAAATAAAAAAATAAATGCAAAGAGATCCACACACAAATACATAATAATAAAATTGCTGAGAAACAAAGAAAAAATCTTCAAAGCAACCAGAAAAAAATGGATTCTCACATACAAGGGGACCCCATTAAGAGTAACAGGTGACTTCTCATGGAAACAGTTTAGACAAGAAGGCAATGGGATGATATATTTAAGTGCTGAAAAAAAAAAAAGATATGTTCAATCAAGAATCTTATATCCACCAAAACTATCTTTCAAAAATGAAAGCAAAAGAAAGACATTTAACTCCCAGAAAAATTCAGAGAATTTGTTGCTAACAGAATCTTCTTACAAGAAATACCAAAGAAATTTCTTCTGACTAAAAGTAAATGACCCCAGGATAACTAGGATCCACACACACACAAGGAAACAGCACTGAATAAAGTAATTCTGTAATTATAAAAGATGTTATAAATGCATAATTCTTTCCCTGTCTTCCATTAGTTAAATTTGAAATCACTGTATAAAACAATAAGCATATAATCATATTGTTGAGTGGATAACATATAAAAATGTAATATGTTTGTCAATGATAGCATAAAGATGATAGGTAGGAGCAAAGCTGTTTTGGAGAAAAGAAATGATACCAGTTGCCAATTTGAATGTGAGGAACAAATGAAGAGAACCAGAAAAGATAAATAAGGGTAATTTAATAAATGCTATGAATATATACTTGTTCTCCTTTCTTCCCCCAGGTTCTTTAGAAAAATACATAAACTAATAATTATAACAATGTATTTTTAAGTTTATAACTATATAAATATAATATGTACAATAATAACACAAAAGGAAGGAAGTGAAGAGTTGCACTGAATATAAATCTAACATCAATTCCAAGTTAAGTTGGATGTGGCAAGCCCTAGAACATATACTAAAAAAAATAATTCAAAAAATGAAAAATAATCAGTAAAATATTTATGTTACTAGAAAATATTCACTTAATGCAAAAGTAATATAACTATAATATGTGAAATGCAGTAGAAAAGGTGCATAGTATTTATACATAAGACAGAAACTTTAGCTGAAAGATAAAAACTGTAAAAAAGAATTAAATGAAAGTACATATTTAATAAAAAATTGCATGAGAGATAAAGAATTCCTTTCACAAACTTATCAATAGACTTAACAAGATGAAGAAAGACTCAAAAGACCTGAGAATAGGCCACAGTATATATGTACGGCATATGTTTACTAAGTTTGTTACTAGTTACTAGGACCATAATATTTTATATTCCCATCATAACTGAATAAAAGCTTTTATTATCCAACATTCACATAAACACTTAATATTCCTAGAGTTTTACTTTTTTCCAATCTAATGGAAGTGATGTGGTTGATGAATGAGTAAATTTGGGCAAGTTGCTTAATGTCTTTTTTAGCTTCTATATTCTCATCTGTTAAGTGAATATAATACTACTTACCTCACAAGTTATTGCCAAGATTGAATAAAAATATACAGAAATTATAAGGTACTTAGTATGCAATCAATACTTTTTTCCTTCCATCTATATGATACCAAAACATTCAGCAAAGTTTCTTATGCAGTAGATATTTAACATATAAAAATCAATCAAAAGTTATAAAAGCTATACTTAGCATCTTGATTGAAAGAAGTTCTTCATATCCTTGGAACAAAATAACAAAGAAGTGTAAAATTTGAAATCACATGAACTGTGTCAAATTGTATTTCTGTTCAGTTTTGAAAATTATTATCAATATTAATTTAAAAAAGAGGTATTTCAATTAGGAATAAGAAAATAAATATTTGTGGTGGCTATGCAAAAGAAATAGAGGTTTTAATCACACACCACTCCTTTCTTTTTCCTTATCTTCTAATAAGAAACATTAGTTTATATTAGAAAATTTCATATTTTAATTTGTATCCTACACACCAATATTTATGCAACATTTAGTATGACTATAAAGAAATACCTGTAAGAAATAAAACAGAATGGGAGTGACTGACTGCTTTTCTCTGGGGGCACACAGAGGAGTGGGGCCCCGAGTTCTCAGCTCCTCCAGGGTGGAGATTGGGAGGCTGCCATTTTCACTCTCGTCCTACAAAGCCAAATGGAAAGCTTGCAGGGAACAAAAGCTCCCGAGAGCAAACCCGAGCAGATTACCTAGCCCTGACCGGCAAGGGCAGGGCAATTCCATCTCCGGCAAAGACATTTGGGAACCACGGCAACAGGCCCCTCCCCCAGAAGATCAGCAAGAACAGCCAGCCAAGACCAAGTTTACTGATCAATGAGAACGGCAGGACTCCAGCACTAGGGGAATACCGCACATAGAATCCATGGCTTTTTACCATGATTCTTTAGTCTTTCAAAGTTAATTTTTCTTTAACTTTTTTTTTCTTTGAATTTTTCTTTTTCCCTTTTTCAACCAACAGCTTATCAATCCCTTTTTTAAAAAGCATTTTTATTTTTCATTTTTAGAGTCATATTCTATCCCTTCATAGTACTTACCCTTATTTTTGGCATATATATATATAAGTTGTTCTCTCTTTAATATTTTGAGATACAGTTTCTCCTAACAGATCAAAATATACCCTAAATCTCTAGTGTATGGCTTTGTTCTAGTCTCCTGCCTGATCACATTCTCTCCCTTTTTCTTTTTTTTTTAAATCCTCTTCTTTCTTTTTTCAAACAACTTCTTATCAATTCCTTTTATAAAATTTTTTATACTTTTCATCTTTACAGTCATATTCCATCCCTTCATCATATCATCCCTCATTTTTGTACATATATAAGTTTTTCTTTCTTTAAAATTTTGGGAGGCACTTTCTTCTAACAGACCAAAATACACCCAAAATCTAGTGTGTGGCACGGATCTATGCACCAGCCTGATCATATTTGATCATACTGTTTTTTTTGTTTTGTTCTGTTTTTATTTTCTCTTTCTTTTTTATTCTTTTTCTTTTTTCTTTCTTTCCCTTTCTTTTCCCCCAGCTTCAGGTCTTTTCTGATTTGTTTAGAGTATATTTTCTGGGGACGTTGTTACCCTATTAGCATTTTGTTCTCTCATTCATCTATTCTCCTCTAGACAAAATGACAAGATGGAAAAAATCACCTCAACAAAAAGAACAAGAGGTAGTACCGACTGCCAGAGACCTACTCAATACAGACATTAATACGATGTCAGATCTAGAGTTCAGAATCATGACTTTAAAGATACTAACTGGGCTTGAAAAAAGCATGGAAATTATTATAGAAACGCTTTCTGGAGAAATAAAAGAACTAAAATCTAACCAAGTCAAAATCAAAAAGGCTATTAATGAGGTGCAGTCAAAAATGGGGGCACTAACTGCTAGGAAAATTGAGGCAAAAGAGAGAATCAGTGATATAGAAGACCAAATAATGGAAAATAAAGAAGCTGAGAAAAAGAGAGATAAACAACTACTGGATCATGAGGGCAGAATTTGAGAGATAAGCGATACCATAAGACAAAACATTAGAATAATTGGGATCCCAGAAGAAGAAGAAAGAGAGAGAGGGGCAGAAGGTATATTGGAGCAAATTATAGCAGAGAACTTCCCTAATTTGGGGAAGGAAACAGGCATCAAAATCCAGGAGGCACAGAGAACCCCTCTCAAAATCAATAAAAATAGGGCAACACCCCGACATCTAATAGTAAAACTTACGAGTCTCAGAGACAAAGAGAAAATCCTGAAAGCAGCTCGGGAGAAGAGATATATAACCTACAATGGTAGAAACATTAGATTGGCAACAGACCTATCCACAGAGACCTGGCAGGCCAGAAAGGACTGGCAGGATATATTCAGAGCACTAAATGAGAAAAATATGCAGCCAAGAATACTCTATCCAGCTAGGCTGTCATTGAAAATTGAAGGAGAGATAAAAAGCATCCAGGACAAACAAAAACTAAAGGAATTTGCAAACACAAAACCAGCCCTACAGGAAATCTTGAAAGGGGTCCTCTAAGCAAAGAGAGAGCCTAAAAGCAACATAGCCCAGAAAGGAACACAAACAATATATAGCAACAGTCACCTTACAGGCAATACAATGGCACTAAATTCATATCTTTCAATAGTTACCCTGAATGTAAATAGGCTAAATGCCCCAATCAAAAGACACAGGCTATCAGGTTGGATTAAAAAACAAGACCCATGGATATGCTGTCTGCAAGAGACTCATTTTAGACCCAAAGACACCCCCAGATTGAAAGTGAGGGGGTGCAAAATCATTTACTATGCTAATGGACACCAAAAGAAAGCTGGGGTGGCAATCCTTATATCAGACAAATTAGATTTTAAACCAAAGACTGTAATAAGAGATGAGGAAGGACACTATATCATACTTAAAGGGTCTATCCAACAAGAAGATTGAACAATTGTAAATATCTATGCCCCTAACATGGGAGCAGCCAATATATAAGGCAATTAATAACAAAAGCAAAGAAACACATCGACAACAATACAATAATAGTGGGGGACTTTAACACCCCCCTCACTGAAATGGACAGATCGTCTAAGCAAAAGATCAACAAGGAAATAAAGACTTTAAATGGCATACTGGACCAAATGGACTTCACAGACATATTCAGAACATTCCACCCCAAAGCAACGGAATACACATTCTTCTCTAGTGCCCATGGAACATTCTCCAGAATAGATCACATCCTAGGTCACAAATCAGGTCTCAACTGGTACCAAAAGATTGGGATCATTCCCTGCCTATTTTCAGACCACAATGCTTTGAAACTAGAACTCAATCACAAGAGGAAAGTCGGAAAGACCTCAAATACATGGAGGCTAAAGAGCATCCTACTAAAGAATGAATGGGTCAACCAGAAAATTAAAGAAGAATTTAAAAAATTCATGGAAACCAATGAAAATGAAAACACAACTGTTCAAAATCTTTGGGAGGCAGCAAAGGCAGTCCTAAGAGGAAAGTATAAGGCAATACAAGCCTTTCTCAAGAAACAAGAAAGATCTCAAATACACAACCTAACCCTACACCTAAAGGAGCTAGAGAAAAAACAGCAAAGACTTAACCCAGCAGGAGAAGAGAAATAATAAAGATCATTCTATTCGGGTGCCTGGGTGGCTCAGTTGGTTAAGCGACTGCCTTCGGCTCAGGTCATGATCCTGGAGTCCCGGGATCGAGTCCCACATCAGGCTCCCTGCTCGGCGGGGAGTCTGCTTCTCCCTCTGACCCTCCCCCCCTCATGCTCTCTCTCTCATTCTCTCTCTCCCTCTCTCAAATAAATAAATAAATAAAATCTTTTAAAAAAAAAAAAGATCATTCTATTCAATGAAATAGAAACCAAAAGAACAGTAGAACAGATCAATGAAACTAGGAGCTGGTTCTTTGAAAGAATTAACAAGATTGATAAACCCCTGGCCAGACTTATCAAAAAGAAAAGAGAAATGACCCAAATCAACAAAAGCATCAATGAAAGAGGAGAGATCACAACCAACACCAAAGAAATACAAACAATTATAAGAACATACTATGAGCAACTCTATGCCAGCAAATTAGATAACCTGGAAGAAATGGATGCATTCCTAGAGATGTATCAACTACCAAAACTGAACCAGGAAGAAATAGAAAACCTGAACAGATCTATAACCACTAAGGAAATTGAAGCTAGAACTCATACAGGAATTCAGTAAAGTGGCAGGATATAAAATCAATGCACAGAAATCAGTGGCATTCCTATACACCAACAACAAGGCAGAAGAAAGAGAAATTAAGGAGTCGATCCCATTTACAACTGCACCCAAAACCATAGGATACCTAGGAATAAATCTAAAAAGGATCTGTACTCAGAAAACTATAAAATACTCATGAAAGAAATTGAGGAAGACACAAAGAAATGGAAAAACATTCCATGTTCATGGATTGGAAGAACAAATATTGTGAAGATGTCAATGCTACCTAGAGTAATCTACACATTCAATGCAATCCCCATCAAAATACCATCCACTTTTTTCAAAGAAATGGAACAAATAATCCTCAAATTTGTAGGGAACCAGAAAAGACCCCGAATAGCCAGAGGAATGTTGAAAAAAAAAGCAAAGCTGGCGGCATCACAATTTCGGACTTCCAGCTCTATTACAAAGCTGTCATCATCAAGACAGTATGGTACTTGCACAAAAACAGATACATAGATCAATGCAACAGAATAGAGAGCCCAGAAATGGACCCTCAACTCTATGGTCAACTCATCTTCTACAAAGCAGGAAAGAATGTCCAATGGAAAAAAAGACAGTCTCTTCAACAAATGGTGTTAGGAAAATTGGACAGCCACATGCAGAAGAATGAAACTGGACCATTTCCTTACACCACACACAAAAATAGACTCCAAATGGTTGAAAGACCTCAATGTGAGACAGGAGTCCATCCAAATCCTAAAGGAGAACCCAGGCAGCAACCTCTTCGACCTCAGCCACAGCAACGTCTTCCTAGAAACATCACCAAAGGCAAGGGAAGCAAGGGTAAAAATGAACTATTGGGACCTCATCAAGATAAAAAGCTTTTGCACAGCAAAAGAAACAGTCAACAAAACCAAAAGACAACTGATAGAATGGGAGAAGACATTTGCAAATGACATATCAGATAAAGGGCTAGTATCCAAAATCTATAAAGAACTTATCAAACTCAACACCCAAAGAACAAAGAATCCAATCAAGAAATGGGCAGAAGACATGAACAGACGTTTTTCCAAAGAAGACATCCAAATGGCCAACAGACACATCAAAAAGTGCTCAACATCGCTCCGCATCAGGGAAATCCAAATCAAAACCTCAATGAGATACCACCTCACACCAGTCAGAATGGCTAAAATTAACAAGTCAGGAAATGACAGATGTTGGCGGGGATGCAGAGAAAGGGGAACCCTCCTACACTGTTGGTGGGAATGCAAGCTGGTGCAACCACTCTGGAAAACAGTATGGAGTTTCCTCAAAAAGTTGAAAATTGAGCTACCATATGACCCAGCAATTGCACTACTGGGTATTTACCCCAAAGATACAAATGTAGCGGTCCAAAGGGGCACCTGCACCCTGATGTTTATAGCAGCAATGTCCACAATAGCCAAACTGTGGAAAGAGCCAAGATGTCCATCGACAGATGAATGGATAAAGGATAAGTGGTATATATATACAATGGAATATTATGCAGCCATCAAAAGGGATGAGATCTTGCCATTCGCAATGACATGGATGGAACTGGAGGGTGTTATGCTGAGCAAAATAAGTCAATCAGAGAAAGATATGTATCATATGATCTCACTGATATGAGGATTTCTTAATCTCAGGAAACAAACTGAGGGTTGCTGGAGTGGTGGGGGGGGTGGGAGGGATGGGGTGGCTGGGTAATAGACATTGGGGAGGGTGCTATGGTGAGCACTGTGAATTGTGCAAGACTGTTGAATGTCAGATATGTACTTCTGAAACAAATAATGCAATATATGTTAAGAAAAAAAAAAGAAGAAGATAGCAGGAGGGGAAGAATGAAGGGGGGGAAATCGGAGGGGGAGATGAACCATGAGAGACGATGGACTCTGAAAAACAAACTGAGGGTTCTAGAGGGGACGGGGGTGGGAGGATGGGTTAGCCTGGTGATGGGTATTAAAGAGGGCATGTTCTGCATGGAGCACTGGGTGTTATGCACAAACAATGAATCATGGAACACTACATCAAAAACTAATGATGTAATATATGATGATTAATATAACAATAAAAAAAAAGAAATAAAACAGAAAAAGTGAATGTCTTCTCAGATATATGTAACAGATATTATATGGGATTAGCATTTACTTTCACCAAGAAACATTTCCAGAACAGAGAATACTACAAACATTCCTGGTAAAAGTACCATTCTCTCTAGTTTTGTTTTTGTTTTAACTATGAGCATATAACTAAGAATACAAAGTATATGTTAAGAGGCAAACATTCAAATTAAGTGAAAATTTGCAACATATCATACCTGCGATACTTCAAATTATACATTAGACTTATTTTGAGTATGGTAATTACATGTGAATTAGGAGTTCAAATAAAGGTCTATAACTAGTATTTATATTTCTTTTTGTATTCATTTTTTAAAGTTTTTATTTAAATTCCAGATATTTAACATAGTGTTATATTAGTTTCAGGTGTACAATATGGTGATTCAACACTTCCATAGAACACCTGGTGCTCATCACTAGTGCACTCCTTAATCCCCATCACATATTTAGCCCATCCCCCCACCCATCTCCCCTGTGGTAACCATCAATTTGTTCTTTATAGTTAAAAGTCTGTGTCTTGGTTTGCTTCTCTCTCTCCTTTTCCCCCTTTACTTGTTTGTTTTGTTTCTTAAATTCCACATCTGAGTGAAATCATATGGTATTTGCATCTCTCTGACTGACTTATTTTGCTTAGCATAATACTCTCTAGCTCCATCCATGTCATATCAAATAGCAAGATATCATTCTTTTATATGGTTGAAAAATTCTCAATATCACTGATCATCACAGAAACACAAATGAAAACTACAATGAGATATCACCTCATACCTGTCAAAATGGCTAAAATCAACAACACAAGAAACAGGTATTAGCAAAGATGTGGAGAAAGGGGAACGTTCTTGCACTGTTGGTGGGAATGCAAACTAGTGCGGGTACTCTGGAAAACGATATGGAGTTTCCATAAAAAGTTAAAAATAGAACTACCCTACAATCCAGCAACTGCATTACTAAGTATGCATCCAAAGAATACAAAAATACTAACCCAAAGGACTACATGCACCCTGATATTTATAGTAGCATTATCTACCATAGCCAAAATATGTAAAGAGCCCAAGTATTCATTGACTGATGAAGGGATAAAGAAGATACGGCATATTATATATATAATGGAATATTACTAGTATTTATTTTTAGATATCTGTGTTGATTTTCTATGTACTCAGTTGTGAAAAGTAGAGACAAAAAATAAGTAGAGCAAAAGCTATTGATATTTCGTAGTGTATATAGTAGTGAGGAGATGGTATGAGACATCTCAATTCATTTTGGAGTAGGAGACACTGCACCTTGGGAAATTAAAGCCTCAATAGACAGATATGTCTGTCTTCCATCTCCTAGTGTGAACATGGAGTAGGCATTCTGGTTGAGAATAAGCTTGGTTTGCAGGATAGAGGCCAGTGACTGTTTTATGGACTGAAGGTTTGTATACCCTCAAAGTCCATATGTTGAAACCCTGAAACCCACTGCAGATGATTTGGGTGATGGAGACTCTTGGGAAGTAATTAAGTTGAAATGAGGTCATTAGTTGGGCCCGCATCACATAACAACAGTGTCCTTCTGCGAAAAGACACCAGACCATACTACCTCTCTTTCCCAAATACCCACCAATGAAAGGCCAGCTGAGGACATAGACAGAAGGTAACCATCTACAAGCCAGAGAGTTGTCACCAAAAATTAAATTAGCCTGAACTTTGAACATGGACTTTTCGGTCTCCAGAACTATGCTAAACAAATTTCTCTTATTTAAACCACCAGATGTAGAGTGTTTTGTTGTGGTAACCCAAGAAGACTAACACAAATAGTAACTTTCCTTCATTCAAAATCAAACACCAAACAGAAGAACATCGTCTTTGCTATAAGAGGCGATTAATGCCCCTTCACTAGTTTCTTGACCAGAAACTCTCCTTTTCTTTTCATAGGCAAGGCCATTTAGAGAGGCAGTTTAGAACACTGCATTCCTGAGACGCAGGAGAGGAATGGAAATGTTGGTGGAGAAGAAGGGGAAGAATAGGAATGCATTAGCAGTAGGTGGTCAGAGCTTGATTTGAGGGGAAAGGGAAAGAAGAAGAAAGAGAGAACAGAAGAGCTCAAGGACAAAGGGAGAGAAGAAAAAGAAAGAAGATAGTTGGTAGATGAACAAAGGGTGATCAGGGTAGGGTGCAAGAGGCATGGGGAATGACAGGTTGAAAAAACAAAGAAACCATACATGAGGACAGGGAGGCTCTTTTCTGTCCTCCTAATTTGCCTCTACCAGCCCAGAGACAACATAGGCTGTGCAAAGCCTTGTGTAGATTAGAAAAGGCATCCTCTCTGGAGTACTGAAGGAGAAAACATGGTATTTTTCTAGGGAGAGCAGACGTCAGGAAATGAGCCTGGGGTGGGGGATCACTTTGTATCAGTCTTCAACCCTTTCTCCAGCCAATGCAGTTCCATCACAACCCATTGGTTGCCTAGCAGAGCATGGGCTGGATTAAGGACCCACTCTCAATGCCTCATCTGGTACCGGTATGCAGTGAAATCAACTAGATCATACTTGGTGGTCTTCCCTGTCCTCACCAAATGGAAAGCATCCTCACATAGGACTCTTTGCAATCCTGTGGAACACCATCACCCACTGCTGGGTGGCTCAGTATCTCCACCCAATTCAGGGCTGGCAAGAGGTGCTAAGTGTTACCATTTAATCAACACTTTCCTCAAACATTATGAACTACCTACAATTGCATTGCCAAAAAAGCCATGCCCTGGAATTCCTGAAGAACTGCAAGTTAGGAGGGTAGCTTCTCATTCCTTTGATGCTCCCCACAGGGAAGATCTATGGCAAGGTACTGAGACACTTGGATTTGGGAGACAAAGAACCAAAGGCACCATGAAGACTAAAGTCTGGGTCTGAGAGCAGTCTCAACAGACATAGTTGATTTAAGCAGCTATAAAACACAGGATGCTGTCTCTAGACTTAAGTCATTTAATTCTTATTTGTCTCAATCCCCATATATGCCAAAATATTTCATATCTTTACATCACCAAGACTTACTAAAAGAAAAGTATTCTAATCCTCTTATCACCACTCTACATTGGTGCTGTGGCAAAATGTATATAACATTGTATCTACTTTACAGTAGCAATGGGACCAAGATAACATGATAAACCACAAGAGGAGAACCATAGAATATTTAAAGTGCATACCATCATATCACCAAGAAATTGCATAAAAAAATACGAAAAGCCCTACGATAGTTGATAAAGAAATAAAGTGAGCAGCTCTCCCTTGGTACTCTGATTATGGCAGATGCATCCTCTCCCCTTCCTCCTACTTCCTTCACCCCTAGGAAATACATCTTCAACAATGGATTATAGGCAAATTAATTGAGCTACAGAAAACTACAAAAATATATCTATTTCTTTTCTCTAATCCTCCCATTTCCCAAGGATATGGTTCTACAGTTCAATAGTGGAATCATCAGAAACTGAGAATTGGGATTCTAGTGGGCAGATAATGGATTTCAGTTTTCTCTGCCTTGTCTCCTTCCATGGGCTGATTGGGAATTGTACACTATGGATCTTTGAAAAGATGATGATGGTAAGAGAGGAACTAGGGTTTCCTAGGTTCCTGAATAATTTATAGTGAGGATATTACCACCTAAAACTTAGGTAGAGAGATCTAATCTTTGAGGAGTTGACTGCAGCATTTCATACCATCCTGAAGGGCCTCTTTGACTTTGTCATTCCTGAGGGTGAAGATGAAAGGGTTCAGGAAAGGGGTTAACACAGAAATCAACAGGGAAACTATCTTATTGTACTCTGCTGCCTGCGTTTGCTTGGGTTTCACATAGAGGAACAAGCAGCTACCATAGCCTATCACAACAAAGGTGAAATGAGAGGCACACGTAGAGAGGCTTTCCTCCGGCCCGAGGCTGTGGGGGTCTTGAGGATGGTAGAGATGATGTAGGTGTAGGAGACAACTGTTGGAGCCAGAGAGCCAATGATAATGACAATAGCCATTAAGAAAAGAACAAACTCTGTGAAAAGAGTATCATCACAAGATAATTTGAGCAGTTGCCCTCGGTCACAGAAAAAATGGTCTAACAGATTTGACTTGCAGAAGGTAAACTGAAATGTGGCATAGACAGGCCATATTTCCAGAAAGGAAGCCAAACATCCATGACACAATGACCACCCAGATGCAGGTGCGGCTGTTCATAATGATGTTGTACCTCAGTGGGTTACAGACAGCCACGTAACGGTCCACAGCCATCACTCCCAGTAATGCAAACTCTGTGGTTCCCACAGCAAGGTACAGGAAGAGCTGGGTGACACAGGCAGCCAGAGATATTGTCTGCATCCCACGGAGCAGCAACCCCCAAAGCATCACGGGCACAATAATAGTTGTAACGAAGATCTCCAAGGCAGAGAGGTGACCAAGGAAGAAATACATGGGAGAGTGCAGACGTTTATCAACACACACAATCACAATGATGACTGTGTTTCCCATTAATGTCGCTGAGTAGAAGAAAGAGAATACAGCAAAAAGAATGTGGTGTAGTTCTTGGGACCCAGGGAAGCCTAGAAGGTAAGAACTCAGTGGCACTAGACAGATTGCTCATCATTTAGTCCTTGTTTCTGCTCCTTGTAAAACCTAGAGATCAAAGACTGGTAACATGGATCCACATGGTCCTGCTCTCAAAAGAGAAGGAAGACAGGTTAGGTTGACAAACTATTTCCAACCTGAAGATCGGGTAACATGACCCTACTGCTCACACTCTGCACAAGGCCAGACCTGAATGTGGGCACATGCAATCTACCTCAAGACTACCTGTCCTTCTGAAAAACAAACTGAGGGTTATAGAGGGGAGGGGGGTGGGAGGATGGATTAGCCTGGTGGTGGGTATTGAGGAGGGCACATTCTGCATGGAGCACTGGGTGTTATGCACAAACAATGAATCATGGAACACTTTATCTAAAACTAATGATGTAATGTATGGGGATTAACATAAGAATAAAAAAAAAGAACCAATAAAAAAAAAAAAAGACTACCTGTCTTGATAGGGCAAAGACTTCTTCATCACTATTGGGGATAAGAAAACTTTCCCTGTCTTTTTACACCATTGGATGTGCCTTTTTGCAGGGGACAGAGGATAAAACTGTTTAAACTGGCCAGTTTTGAATATGAGTTGATCAGCCTCTCCAGTCCTGGGATTGTCCACTTCTTCTTGTGGACATGTAGCATGATGACATAATGGTGCTCTCAGTGATGTTCAAAACATGGAATCTTGAACCCTATGCCTCATCCTTACTGGTATTGTCTAGACCCATGTTGGGGCAGGAGAAAAGCGGCACAGTGTCTAAGACCTACATCCCTGCTTTCCCAAATTGTAAACCTCCATTGTACAGATGAGGACTACATCTACAAATGAGAACTCTGGAGCTTGAGATAATTTCCCAGGGCAGAATCATTCTTCTCAAACTCCACGTGCCCTGTAAAGTGTGGGGAGGGAGTAAAAGTGGCACCTGGCACTGACAACAATAGATCTGAGGCCAGTAGCCCCCTAGGATGTCTGAATTTCTACCTCTCACTTTATCTATCCCATTACTCAAATGTCATCTGCTCAGAGGACTCTTGCCAGTTACCCTACCCCAACTGGAATGATCTGCTCACTTTTGGACTTTAGCATTTCTTCGTAGCACTTATTATTACCTGATATGATATGTGTACTTACTTCATTCCTTCATGTAACATGAAGCAAATGCAACAGTGACTACAACAAACAAAAATCCCTGCCCTTGGTGCTTATAGTCAAGGGGACGGTGGGTGTTAGACCATATACAAGACAAGTAACTAAAATTATGGTGTTAGTTTATTAATCATGCTGAAGTAAATATAAAGCAAGGGAGATGGACAGGAAATTTAATTATATTTATTCGCTGTTCATCTGTGACACTGGAATATAAACTCTATGAGAGCAGAGACATGTTTATATATGTAATGTTGTTGAGCTATCAAAGTAGTGATAATAAATTGTTAGTACATGATGGATGTATGGATGTGTGATAAATAGTACTTGTTCCTCACCTGAATAGTTGAGCCATACCCCCTGGAGCCTACTCTTCTTGGTTTCCCTTCATGGCTTACGTTACCATTTTCCCTTCCTCACTTCCCTTACTCATACAACCTCTTCTAAGTCTCTGTGGGCCTTTTAATGATGGGAAAATGGGTCAAGGACAGAATTGTTGGGACAGCTCAGTGATCTATATTTCTACAACGTCTGCATAATGAGCACTAGGTGACAAAATATAGAAGAATCTTGACTGTTTTCAAGGAGAAGTGTCTGTTCTCAGTATTGGGATAGAGAAGAAATAAATCTGGTCTCTATTGTGCATGGAAATGTTGGCAATGAGCCTGTCAATCCTGCTGATCCCCTCATCCATGCCTCAGGCTCTAGGCCTCCTTTTTCTTACAGGCAACCAACCCCAGAACTCCCACCCCAATCTTCTTTGACTCTTTCCTTGGTAGAAAACAATCCTGAGAAGGCACTCACCTCCATGGAGGGGCCTCTCCACCACTTCTCAGTCTCCCCAGGGCTTGGCTAAAGGTAAGTCCTGTCTGCCTACTGCTCAGCCATGTATGAGGCTGAGCAACTTCATCAGGAGGTTCTTAGGAAAAAGTCCAGAAATAACAGTGTTGTGAGGAGCTGAGAGTCTCTTTCTCTCTCTCCACTTCACTCTTGCTACTCTCCTTCCCAAAGGGACTTAGTCACTGAGGTACCTCTTCTTAATTAGTCCAGGTTCAGGGCATCCCTAAGCAATCAGTCTGGGGAGAACAGAACAAACTTCTAAGTTATTCCCATTTTTGACCAATTAAGTGTCAGAACTTTCTAAAGTTTTTGCTTAATGAGAAAACATGAAATATCACCAATCAGAGGCTTTCAATAACAAGACTGCCTTTTCAAGGGCCTCAAGTCTAGGTTTTGAAAAGACATTTCAGACACTAAGCAAATCACCCCCTCTACCCTATATCCTAGACTCTGCCCTGATACTCTAGCTACTCAGAGAAAAAAATCATCCCCCAATCCCCAATAGGACAACCCCCAATTGACCTCTAAAATGTGCACCAATATCCAAAAAGCATGCATATTAGTCTTACCCAAAGCCTTAACTTCACCAGAAATCCCCTACAAAACTTGTTTCCTCCTTTGCTAATTTTAGAGAGTGGCTCCTGATCCTAACCCTGAGGACCCTCCAGAAAACGGGAGAGGTTCTACCACCAAATCCCACTCCATTCTCTACTATTGTCTCAGGTTTCCACTCTTCTGAACATATGTGCATCTGTATGCATTCTAGCAAGATTCCACCAGCCATTTATTTCTATGGCATGTCCATGATTGCCAGCTGGGCACTTCAAAGTGGGGACAGCATAAGGACAGCTAATGTAGGCAGTTATATTTACAACCTAGAACAACTGACAAATGTAAATTGTAAGTCTGCTTTATGCTAGAGTGAGACAGAAAAAGTGACAGTTACAAAACATTTATCAGGATTTGGGATTTCATTTGTAATATGCTTGTTAAATCTGAGAATGTTGGGGCACCTGGGTGGCTCAGTTGGTTACGCGACTGCCTTCGGCTCAGGTCATGATCCTGGAGTCCCTGGATCGAGTCCCGCATTGGGCTCCCTGTTTGGCGAGGAGCCTGCTTCTCCCTCTAACCCTCCCCCCTCTCATGTACTCTTTCTCTCTCTCATTCTCGCTCTCTCAAATAAATAAATAAATCTGTAAAAAAAAAATCTGAGAATGTTAATAGGTGCAAAAAGTTATAAAGTGGAAATAATCTTCCTTCCCTTTCCTCATATTGCCAAGCCCAAACTGCCATATAATCTTAGAGAAATTTCTTAAGCATGTATTTGCACATTCTTTATAGGAAATGCTGTGGAAATGTGTTTTATGACATTTTCTCTCTCACTTAACAGTATATAAAACATATTCTCAAAATAATCTCCTGGTTATACAGTATATATATGAAAAAGGGGGCAAGAATATACAATAGGAAAAGAAACTCTCTTCAATAAATGATGCTGGGAAAACCGGACAGTTCATGTGAAAAAAAATGAAACTGGACCACTTTCTTACACCATACACAAAAATAAGTTCAAAATGAACTTAACACAAAATGTGAGACCTGAAACCATAAAACTCCTAGAAGAAAATATAGGCAGTGATCTCTCTGACATTAGTCTTAGCAACATTTTTTCAGATATGTGTCCTCAGGAAAGGGAAATAAAAGCAAAAATAAACTGTTAGGACTACACCAAAAATAAAAAGCTTTTGTACAGTGAAGGAAACCATCTACCAAATCAAAAGGTATCCTACTGAATGGAAGAAGATATTTGCTAATGATATACCTGATAAAGGGTTAGTATCAAAATATATAAAGAACTCATACAATCAACACCAAAAGTTCACAAATAAGCCAATTTCAAAATGGGCAGAGGACCTGAATAGATAATTTTCAAAAGAAGACAAACAAATGGCCAACAGATGCATGAAAAGATACTCAGCATCACTAGCTGTCAGGAAATGCAAATCAAAACCACAATGAGATGTCACCTCACACCTGTCAGAGTGGCTAGACTAAAACAAACAAACAAGAAATAACAAGTCTGACAAGCATGTGGAGAAAATAAAACCCTAGTGTACTATTGGTGGGAATGTAAATTGGTATAGCCACTGTGGAAAACAGTATGGAGGTTATTCAAAAAATTAAAAAATGAAATACCATATGATCCAGTAATCCCACTACTAGGTATTTCCCCAAAGAAACCAAAAACACTAATTAAAAAAAATATATGCACCCCTATGTTTATTGCAGCATTTCAACAATAGCTAAGATATGGAAGCTGTCTAAGTGTGCACCAATAGAATAATGGATAAGGAAGATGTTGTGTACACACATACACACACACACAGGAATATTACTCAGCCATTAAAAAAGAATGAAATCTTGCCATTTGTGACAACATGGATGGACCCAGAGGGTATTCTGCTAAGTGAAATAAGTCAGACAGAGAAAGACAAATACCATATCATTTTCCTGGTGTCCGGCCCTCGTGGGTCTTAAAAATTTGGGACCCATTTGCACTGTCTTCATGGGAAGTCTTTTGCTTCATATCCCTTGTTATTATTTGTCTGTGGGTGGGGCTAAGTTGGGTGACATCCACAAAGTCTGAACTCTGAGGTGAAGGACTGTCACTCAGAGTTAACTGGGTAGCTTGATTTTCTATCATATTACCTTCATCCCTAAGGTGTACATCTTCTCACAAAAGTCAGAGACAGGCCCTTCAGGCTACCCAGTTCCCAAAATATTTCTATCAGGGGCCCTGCCTCCAAGAGGAAGATATCTCTTCTTAAGCTTACTGTTTTGATTCTCCAACTTATACAGATGACACTGGAGAATTCAGACAAGAGGGTGATGTGGTCCAGTGCCTATATTCCCTACTTCTCCTGATCTCAAAATCCTGGATCTGGGACTGAGACAAAATCTCCAAATGAAACTGTCAAACCCTGATCATTTATCCAGTCTACCATAATTTTAGTCCAGGAAGGGTCAGAGAGTAGGCACTGCCATGGAACCAGCTTAAGCCACCTGCTGCTTAGGTGTATCTAGGTCTCTATCCCTTTCTTCATTCAGATCTTTTTCTCAAATGTTACTTCCTCAGAACATAAGACTACTCATTATTCTAAGGAATAATATCAGTGCCTTATAATCCCCAGAGGACTCCTTGTTTTCCCATCATTCCCCTGAAGAACACTCTGCTGGAGTCTGTTTCCCATCCAGCATAAGTTCACCTCTAAATCACATCAAGAAACCAGAAGCTTGGAGACATGATGGGTAGAGAGAACCAAGAACACTCATCCTTGGGAGAGAAGGGGCAAAGACAGCACCTTTCCCCTCTGGTCTCCAGAACTTCTTTTCCATGTTCCTGCCCCTCATCAATATTGCTGCCCTGGTCTTTGTGGTGATACAGGGTAAGTCTTTAATTAGGAAATTAGCATAGGGTTGGAGATATTATAGCTTAAGGAGTCATTCACCTAGTAGTGCCATTCCAACTGTACAGAAGTCCCTTTCCACTCCTGCCAGCTGTAAGATACCACCCAAGAGCAGCGAACCACATATCTCATGTCATTCATGTTACAGAGTGAACTGATTAGGCAGAAATCTCTAGACGTGAATTTCTTAATGTCAACAGCTCGAGAAGAAGACACTTAGAGGCTAAGGTGCGTGGCTTAGACTTACATATGGGTTGAGCTTCTGTACAGCAGAGACATAAGGACTGGCTTTGAATTTATCAGTGCTGGGTGTAGATTTTAGACCTACTATTAGGGTTTAATCAGTAGGATGGATAGAAGCTAATAGAGGGACAAAGCCTCTTCTTTAAATTGTAATACCATTGCTAGTGGCCAAGTCACAGCATTAGAAAAGCTTTTATAGGGCTGGAGAGAGGGCCAGAGTATAACTATATACAGCTTTGCTCTTTCCACTTCTGATAGTTTGTATTATAGTGTTTATTTCCTTTGACAATTGGAAGTTTTTGAAAGTATCCTTTTAGTGAACTTAAATTCTAAGGCAGCATAAAGTTGTGGAAATATTTGCACGCACACAAACACACACACATATTTACACACCCCACATATTGGCCCTAAGGAAGTGTTGAGCAGTGATGGGCCAGAAAAATTTGAGGCCATTGGCAGCCATATGATAACAATAACAATGACAACAGTTGTTTGTGGAGCACTTGGTATGTGCCGGTCACTTACTAAGTAGTTCATTCATTTAATCTTTGCAATAACCCTAGAAGCCAGTACCATCATTATCTTCATCTTACAGCTGAGTAAACTGAGGTTCAGAGAGCATGTTATAAAGAGCAGATTAACTTCCACAAGGAAGTTTCAGATCAGAATTCAAACACAGTTTCATAGCTTGTGCCCCAAACCACCATGTAAGAATGACAGGAGTCAGGAGGGGAGGGGAGACACTGTAGCAGCAAAGCAGGACCATGAGGTAGGATGCTAACAACCTTCTAGTCAATGGCAGGGTAGCCACCTGGTTCTGAGGCTTATCTCCATGACCTTGTGTATCTTTACAACTCTCCATCTTGGCAAGCACATATTAGAGCCCCTGTCCAAGGAAGCTACTTTATTAACTCAAAACTCTGACTTTCCATTAATTTCATGATCATAGCTAGAGAAATGTGAATGAGTGAAGGTCCTCAAAAGAGAGACAGCCCAGAAAGACTTGAAGGGACCCTTCAAAAGGAATCTTGGTACAAAGTCTCTGAGTCATAACAAGATGCCCCCAGCATCAACCTTTACTCCAGGATTTCAGGGTGACTTAAAATAATTCTCTTTCTTTCCATGTTTCCTCCCCTCCCTGTATTTTACTGTCTCTCCCTCTCACACATTTGGTCTTCCTCTCTTAATTCTGTGTTCTTCTTTTGTTTCCTTCTTTCCTTCTCCTGAAATGTTGATGTCTGCTACTCTGCTGTCCTTAATCCACTCCTCTCTGTCTCTCTCCTTATCAATGGCTTTCCATGCTCTTAATTCTATGACCCCGTCTATGATTCTCTCATATTCCCATGTAGTTCTCTCTCTTTCTGTTTATCACTGACCACTGACTTTGTTTTGCTCTCCCTGTTCTCTTTCTGTCTCTGTTTCATGTTCAATGATATTCTCTCTCTCCCTCTCTCTCTTTCTTTCTCTCTGTCTCGCTATCTCTGCCTTACATCTCTGTCTCTGTTTCCTTTCTATGCAGGACCCAGCTCCTGGATCATGGCAAATCTGAGCCACCCTTCTGAATTTGTCCTCTTGGGCTTCTCCTCTTTTGGTGAGCTGCAGGTTCTGCTGTATGGGCCCTTCCTCACGCTTTATCTTCTTGCCTTCATGGGAAACACTATCATCATAGTCACGGTCATAGCCAACACCCACCTACATACACCCATGTACTTCTTTCTGGGTAACTTTTCCCTGTTGGAGATCTTGGTGACCATGACTGCAGTGCCCAGGATGCTCTCAGACCTGCTGGTCACCCATAAAGTAATTTCCTTCACTGGCTGCATGGTCCAGTTCTACTTCTACTTTTCCCTGGGTTCCACCTCCTTCCTCATCCTGTCAGATGTGGCCCTTGACCGCTTTGTGGCCATCTGCCACCCACTGCGCTATGACATTTTGATGAGCTGGGCTGTGTGTATCAGGCTGGCAGGGGCTGCCTGGGCGGCTCCTTTCCTAGTCATGGTGCCCACTGTCATCTCCCGGGCTTATCTCAATTATTGCCATGGCAACATCATTAACCACTTCTTCTGTGACAATGCACCTCTGCTGCAGCTGTCCTGCTCAGACACCAGCCTGCTGGAATTCTGGGACTTCATGATGGCCTTGGCTTTTGTCCTCAGTTCCTTCCTGGTGACCCTCATCTCCTATGGCTATATTGTGACCACCGTGCTGAGGATCCCATCCGCTAGCGGCCGTCAGAAGGCTTTCTCTACGTGTGGGTCCCACCTCACCCTGGTCTTCATTGGTTACAGCAGCACCATCTTCCTTTATGTCAGGCCTGGCAAAGCACATTTTGTGGAAGTCAACAAGACCGTAGCCCTGGTGACATCGGTCCTCACCCCCTTTCTCAGTCCCTTTATCCTTACCCTCCGCAATGAGACAGTCAAGACAGTGCTATGGGGGCAGATGCAGAGGCTTAAAGGCCTCCACAAGGCACTATGATGAGCCTGAGGAACCTGGCCAACTTTAGTCAAGCAGGTCTACGCAGAGAGGAGGCAGAGTATCAGGCTGGGTAGGAAGATCACTGCTGAATTTCTTTAGGTTGTTTCCTCTGTGCTTCTGCATGATAACTACAGTGAGTCCTCAGTGCTCAGTGTCTGGCCCTCTCAGGCCACCGTGGAGGTGCTTCCCATACCTACTGGCAGCTACAAGAACTCTGAAAGTAGCCCAGAACCTGGGGAGCCAGAAGTAAGACTTTCAGTACAAGGAAGTATGTGGGCTTTCCATTCAAGGACAGCAGCCAGGAAGTGTCTTCTGATCAAGAGATACTATCCAGCCCAGGTATGTGTGTGTGTGTGTGCAGGTGTGTGTGCATGTGTGTGTGTGTGTATAAAATTCCTGAAACCTTTGGGATGAAACATCAGCTCCAATGCCCTTCCCTCCCAACTACAATCTGAAAATTTAAAAGCCTTCCAGTTGGGGCGCCTGGGTGGCTCAGTTGGCTAAGCACTGACTCTTGGTTTCGGCTCAGGTCATGATCTCATGGGTCCTGAGATTGAGCCCTGTCTCAGGCTCTGTGCTCAGCAGGGAGTCTGCTTCAAGATTCTCTCCTCTGTCCCTCCCCCACCTTTCTTTCTAAAATAAATAAATAAATAAATAAATAAATAAGTAAGTAAGTAAGTAAATAAATAAATAATAAAGCCCTCCTGTTACTTTGACCTCAAACCCATGGTTTTTTCTTAGCTTTCACCTCCCCTTGATTTTCTTTTTCTTTTTTTTTTTTGCTAAGATTTTTCTTATTTATTTGAGAGAAAGACTGAGAGAGAGAGAGAGTGCATGAGCCAGGGGAGGGAGAGGGAGAAGCAAACTCCCCTGCTGAGCAGGGAGCCCAATGTAGGGCTCAATCTCAGGACCCTGGGATCATGACCTGAGCTAAAGGCAGATGCTTAACTGATTGAGCCACCCAGGTGCCCCAATCCTGGATTTTCTAAGACACCCCCAGTGGAAAATATTCTCCTAAGGAGTGCCTGGGTGGCTCAGTCAGTTAAACATCTGACTCATTATCTCAGCTCAGGTCAGGAGTGTGATTTCAAGCCCCATGTTAAGCTCCAAGCTGGGTATAGAGCCTACTTAAAAAATATATATATTCTGCCAAATTGTTTCTGCAAATACACTTTAATTTAGCAAACTACATTTCCCAGTAAACTACAATGACTTCACGCATCAAGGGAGTACTCCTAGACCCACTTACTTTAAGACAACAAAAACTACTAATTTACCACAAGTGTCAAGATTTTTACAAGTCTACTATGTGGAAATACACAAGGCAGGAGATTGTGGGCTCATTTGGTGGATACAGATTGTCTAGCTTTGGAGACATGGCTCACTTAGTGGTCCGTTGGTTCTCATTATGTACTTCCAGTATTACCGCAGGCTAACCCCTTCTCAAGAGAGGTGCCCCTTCCTCTGACTTTCTGAAGAGTTCGTTTCTTTCTTGCTGAGGTGCCCCTTACCCAAATCAGAGGATGTCTTTAGGTTCCTAGTTTCAGCTTCTGGTTGCAAGTCTTGTGTCTCCTCCAAGGACACATCACAGCAATGACTCTGATGTTTGCTGTTGCTGTTGCTCCAACTGATTTATTTTCTCCAATTATCCTCTGCTCACCCCCTCAAAGAGTAAATATTTGTAGAGTAAATGGAAGGAGGATGGAGAAAGTAAAAATAATTTTACTGATAATTTACCTTTACGTATACATGTACATATACCAACGGACCACTAAGTAAGCCACATCTCCAAAGCTAGACACTTACATATACGTGTATATTATATATATTATTCACACTTTATAAACCACTTTATACATGTTTTCCAATTGGTTTTACCCTCATAATAATCCAATTAAATAAAGATTCACTGATCACTCACCATGAGCAATGCACTCTGCTTAGCACTGGCCATTAAAGATCAAAGAAATGTGGATTCTAACCTCAAAGATTTCTCCATCTGTGAGACAGAGGACAAGCTATAATGAATTCTAGCATATTTTGATAAGGGGTTCTTCTACTTTTAAAAAGTGCCATGGGAGCCCAGAAGGGAAATGCTAATTCTTGGGCTGCAGCTAGGCAGTGTTTCTGACTCACTAAGGAATAGGGGAAATACAGTTGAGAAAAAAAAAAAAAAAGAAGAAGAATTGGTCAAAGTGATGGCAGAACTGACAATACAATCTGGTTCTTCAAACTTCTTTTCTATCTCTCCATCTTCAGAAATTCTTCTTCCAGCTTGATCAAAGTTGGATTAATTATCTCCAGGATCTGAAGCCACTCTGTGTAGACGCCTCCAGCCTCTTATTCACTGTAAATCCATCCAGTTCCCATCAAGTGTATATACTTGTAATTGCAATAATTCTAATAACTCCTTCATAAACAATAGTTGTATGTTTAATATCCATCACTTGAAAGAAACATACTGTCAGAAAGCAATCATAGCTTCATTGTCATTTTAAAGGTTTGTGTTTCATTTATCATAATAGTATCCACAAACATTTGAAAGATAGCAAATAACACTTGTACATGAAAGAAATATTTTTATTCAGTCCATACATAATGTTAATTGCCTGGTAGATTCACACTTCCTTTGCTACACAGGTTCCCCGGACCCCCACCCACTTGCTATCTGAAAGTAGAGCATTCCTATGATAACTTTCTTAAGTAGAACTGGCATAAAGCAAAGAAACAATTACCATTAATTTGTATGAAAATTTTTTTAGGCATTCCCAGATGCAAAAAATAATCTCTTAGGCTTTTCTGATATCTTAGGACACATCTTGCTAACAAATGTACAAAATAAATTGAGATAAAGCACAGATGCTCACTCACTTGATGCTGAGCAGCTCAGTGTGGTTTCTGGGGAAGGAGCTTGGTGGCGCCACGCTCACTGCTTGGAGCGTGCGCTACCCTGTAACAGCTCACTGCAAAACAAATGCTGAACGCTAGTTTCGCTTTTCACCTTTTCCCATAAAAGTGAAAATCCTCTTCCAATTTCTTTAAGTTACTGAAAACAGGTACCAACATGGTGCAATGCAAACTTGCAAAAAGCAGGGGATGCTTGTAATACCATGTTTCCCAGGAGGTGGGAACAATTGATTTTGTTGTTAGTCTACATAAGGTCATTTGATAGAAGGCAACAGCCTTCCCACTCCACAGAAGTAATTGTGGAGGGGTAGGAGGACATAATTGCAGAGAGGTAGGAGAACAAGATTATAACACCCAGAACTGATTTAAATATAGGCAGAAACTGTGGCAGGATTCCCTGACTCTACAACGCCTGCCTACCCCCAAGGAACCCTCCGTTTGTCTGGCATTCCAAACCCAGAAATACCGTGTTCTAGTAAGCAACCATTAGGAATACAGGGTTCTGAATAGCTAATGTAAGAAGCAGTTGTCATACATGTAAATTCCAGTGGAAGCCAAAAAACAGATTTATTTCTTCCATTTGGCAGGACAAGAGAGCAAGAAATTAAGAGTACGGAAGTTTTGATGAGGGAAGATAAAGGAATTGAATCATTTTTCAAATAAAAGTCAGGCTTGGGTCCTGCAGTGGTCAGTAGGTAGCATGAAGGCCTTGCATACATGGAATTTTAGAAGTTTGGTAAGGTGTAAAACCCTGTAAGGCCAAGTTAGAAAATTTCAATGTTGTCTGTAGAGGACCATGTTCACATCAATCTAGTTCATCAATTCTTTAAGCTTTCAATTTCCTAATGTAAATATGTTCCTTGCAACAATGCCTCACAGATACTGAAGAAAGGAGGCAGTGATCCAGTGGTCTGCTGGTAAATGTTTAACCACGTCTCTATTTGGAGCATTTACTGACCTCCAGCATTTGCCAATTTCTCTGGTGTCTATTTTACCCCCGTCCAGTCCAGTTTCAAACTACTAACATGAAACAAACAACTTCAGTAGCATAGATAAAAGTAAAATGTAGTGAAATAATTAGGAGTTTTGAATTTTTATTACTTTTGTTTTTAACATAATCTGCTTGATTGTAAGTTTCTACTATTTAATTTTTAATAATGTTCTGTTACATTCCTGAAAACTTAACTATCAGTTCTCAAGAGGGCTTCAGAGCATCACTGTAGCATTCCACCTTTCGTGTTCTCTTAGATCCTGTTCCCCATTCAACCCAGCACCTTTGTCATTCTCCTTCCCTTGGGTCAGATACGTGCCAATTCCTATAGAAGCAAACCTCATGGACTTGTCCTTTAACAGAACTATTCCTAGGTCTTTCTGAACTTACTTAGGTCATGTTCAAAACTGCAAGCAATAAAACTGAAAGGAAATAGTACCTTTTGTGAATACAGTAACTGCCCTAGCATGCAAAGGTTTCCACATCGATGCCCTTTGTACCCACTGCCAAGTTTGTTATAAAACAGCTGTGTCCTGTGATTTCAGTGAGTGGAGCATCCTTCAGAGGACACTTACAAATTCCCCAAGAGACTTGGATCTGATTTGTGAAAATATCTTTGATCTCCCTGTGCTTTCGTTGCCCATACAATATGCCATTTTTATGTCTACATTATTTTACATATCAGTTGCGTCTCTCCGGAATGCACATTTCCCATTCTCTATACTCTCTATACTTTGAGATGTTCCCTCTCCCCCACCCCTTACTTCACAGCTGTGGCTCTATGGGGTGGCCCCTACACTGGCCTATCCACACTGCACATAAGGACCAAGACCTCTCCTCTAGATATCCTGTGGGCAGAGCTAGTTTCAGAAGTAGGAAGAAATTTGCATTTACTCTTTGTCCTGTTCTACAAATCCCAGCCCAGTCCAGATTCAAGCTGGTACAAGAAATCAGACACTAGAGCTACTCCCACTCCCACAGTCTCCCCCTAACTTCCTAAACCATTCCCGGATTGCCAGGGAAAGCCTTGCCTCCACAACTCCAGTCCCACTCCATTTCTTCCTTTCTCAGCTGGCTTCCACCATCTTTGCTTTACCACCAGGGCCCCTGGTAACCTCCTGTCCAGGCTGCTTCCAGGAAAGCCAACCTCAGAAGGCCCTTCCTCTGGGAGATGGATCTAAGTTCTATAGAAGAGAGGTACTAGCGCTTGTAAAGGGGAAGATAGTCAGTCTGGGAACAATGATCTAGCTTTCCCTTCTTTCTTGAGAGCACCGGAAGGATAAAGTTAGGCCTGGGGCTCTCATGACCTATCTGTGTAAGGGGCTGAGAAAGTGGCCCCCAGAGAGTCATTTCTGTTTAAAAGCAAGAGATTTGGAGGGGCTGGACAGGAGCAGTGGGCAGCCTGGGTGTAAGTAGTGTTACTACTTTACGAGCAATCCCAGAGAAGCGGTCCCAGTGGGAGGCACAAAGTTTCTTCTATTTGGATGATGCCAACCCTCTCTGCTCTTCTCAGAGAAACTCCCACTTTCAGAACCCTATCTTAGATTCTGAAGTCAGTTCATGAGAAAGAAAAACACCCCCCAAAAAAGTTGCAGACAAATAAATGAAAAAGGAATGTAAACAAAACCATACAGCCAGACTGGGAAGGAGAGATTTTAATAACACATTTTTATAATAAGAGCTACATTTACAGAGTTTTTACCATGTACCAAATCCTGGACTGAGAATTTTATCTGGATAATATCTTTGCTGATATTATCATACTGTTTTCACTCCAAGGCTCCCTCAAAATCACCTATTCCTTGTCTATCTCAGGCTTACAGATACTTGCCTTTGAAACATTCAGATGGTGTGAGCTCCTTAGCTCTCTGTAGTGAGTAAGCAGACTTCTGTGGGGGTGAGGGAGCAGGAGAGACTGGGAAGAAGGAGACTGAGGAGCTCCAGTGTGGGCAGTGGAGGGTCCTTACTCCTGTGACTTAATAGGTGCTCTTGGGCCTTCTCATCTGTGGACTGCTGCATCTCTGAAGAGGAGCCTTTTGGCCGTATCTTCAATGACCTCCTTGACCTTCTCATTCCGAAGGGTGAAGATGAAGAGATTGAGGAAAGGGGTCACTACTGTAGTCATCAGAGCCACCACCTTGTTGAGGTGTGTGGAGTGGCCCTTGCCTGGCCTCAAATAGATGAAGATGGCACTGCCATAGCCCAGAACCACCACAGTGAGGTGGGAGGCACAAGTGGAGAAGGCCTTCCGGCACCCAGAGAAGGAGGGGCTGTGCAGAACTGCAGCCACAGTGAGGACGTAGGACACTATGATCAGCAGCATGGTGGCCAGCACAAATAGTAAGGACAGGAAGAAGTCCATGCATTCAATGTGGCGGGTATCAGAGCAGGAAAGCTTGAGAAGTGGGGCAGAGTCACAAAAGTAGTGGCTGATGATGTTAGGGTTGCAGAACCATAGCCGTGTTTTTTGCAGGGTGGGGGAGACGATGGAGAGGAAGCCGACCACCCAGCAGACCACCACCAGCTTCACACACATGGGACCATTCATGATGGTTGGGTAGTGCAGAGGCAGCAGATGGCCAAGTAGCGATCGAAGGCCATGTCTGTGAGAATCAGGAAGTGGGTGGAACCCAAAGAGAAGTAAAGGAACGACTGGGTGAGGCACTCAGCCGGGAAAATGGTCTTATGAGTGCATAGCAGGTCTGCCAGCATCCTAGGAACCACGGTGGAAGTGACCAGCATTTCCATGAAGGAGAAGTTGCAGAGGAAGAAGTACATGGGTGAGTGGAGGTGGGAATCAAGGCATGTGAGGGTGATAATGGCCAGGTTCCCCAGTACTGTTAGCACATATATCAATAGGATGAATGCAAACAGGAGGATCTGGAACTCATGGAGATGTGAAAACCCCAGCAGCACAAATTCCCTGACGACACTGACGTTACTCATTGCACTTGATGCCAGTTCTCTGTACTACCTGTGAGAAGCCAGGAAATCTTAGTGGGAAGTTTCCATCAAGCCCTGTCTTGACTATACTCCGTGATGGCTGGCCTGGCTCCCCAGGCATACTAACCTGTATGCATGGTAAATCCCAGAATCTAGGAGTTGGACACCTCCACATTATCAACACTCCTAAACTCTTCCTCTATTGTATGCCATTGCTCATCATTCCATTCAGTGTATTTGTTAAGCTCTAACTCTGTATAAGAGATTTGGTGGGTCTGAAAAATACTTCCTAACTCCCATATTTAATGATCATTCCATCATAATACTTGCTATTAGCTGAGTTCTTTCCATGTACCCAGAATTGTGTTAGGTACCTCATACATTACTTCTCTTCATCTTTTGTGCTCAAAATCATCTTCCTTGTGGTCTCTGTAACATTTTAGGCTACAAATAACCCATTTTTGAAATTGTTTCCACCCTTGACTACAAGGACCTCCAAGTTCTCCAACAGTTCTGACTTTTCCTTGTCTGGCCCCTGGTCTTCCTAAATACGGATGTCACCACATTTCTTTCTTCTTTTATCTCTTCTCTCCTTCAGAAATCTTCCTTCTTGAGCAATCTTGAAAATGTAAATAAATCTCAAATCTGCATTCTTGTTCTCAACCCACGTCTCTGATTGCCTGCTGACCACCACAATGTACTCACCATGTGTAAAAATATGCACATAATCCTCCCCTCCTCCAAAGCCAACATCATGTTCATGGTTCCCCAACCCCCCAGTAATCCAGGTTTGTCACCTGGAAGGGATCAATAGTTTTTTGGGTTTTCCCTTCCTTCTTCTAAAACACTTGAACCACCATCTCTAGAAATATTTTTTAAACCACACACCGCTCTTTTTTCCATAGCCCCCAAGTTCAAGAATTTGTCTTCTCTTAATCATTGCAACAACATTCTTTTCTTTGGTGGGGAGGGGCAGAGGGACAGGGAGAGAGACCACATTAAGCAAGCTCCACACCCAACGCAGAGCCAGATACTGAGCTCAGTCTCACAATCCTGAGATCACGACCTGAGCTGAAATCAAGAGTCAGATGCTTAACCACCTGAGCCACCCAGGCACCCCTGCAACAGCATTCTCAATGGCTTTCATATTTGTAGCTTTCTCTATATCCAACCTACACATACACTACAGTTATATGTTTCTAAAGTGTTATTACACAAGCTGTTTTTTTAATAATCTGAGGTAATGTAATTTCATTTATGCATTACTCTCAAAATCAATTAATCAAACTAGCTAGCCACCTACCTCCATATAGAAAAAGGCTACCAGGATGTATTTTCAATTATTAACAGTGGCTATCTTGAATGTGGATTATAGGCAGTTCAATGTATATCTATATTAATATCAATCTTTGTTTGTTTTCCAAATTCTTTTCCTTTAAATGTGTATTTCTTCAATGACCAGGAAAAAAAAAAAAAAACTTTTTTAAACACCAACCTCTCTTCCTTCTCTTGTCTGCTAAGTCAAGAACATACTCCCCCTGGCAATCCCAGCCTTGCACAGCTTTACCCACCTACCCCTCCAGCCTTACCCTCACCTCTTTCTTGCCACGCACTTCATGCTATCACCAGACTGGACCACTTGCTATTCTCCAAATGTTAATTCCACCCTGCTTTGACAAACTTCTCTTGATTGTTCTCTATGCTTGGAATACCCTGTCCTGCCTTCTTCACCTGACAAATTCTTGCCTACCCCCTTCAGGGACTATCTAAAATGTCCCTCCTTTATGAAGCTTCATCCCCCATTCAGATGTGAACTCATTCTTCCTGGAATTCCCAACTTCCTGGAAATTAGCATGTCTGCCTTGCATTTTAGTTATCCTTGTGCCAGTCTTATTCCAAACACTTGTTTCTTAGTGGCAGGGCTCTCTTTTCATCATTATAGCCTCACAATACCTAGCAACATCTTACACAATGTAAGTACTTACTAAATTTTAATTAAACAAATAAATGAGCACATCTATTAAGTTTTCATTCCTAGTCCCGAGAAAAAAAGTTTGCCCAATGGAAACACATTTTCTTTAAATGATTACTTGTCTGTGTGCATTGTAGGCTTTAGCAAGGTAATGAAGCAATCATGACCTGACAATTTCTTATCAGAAAGGTAAGATGAACCCAGGTGTGTTTCAGAATCCAATCCCAGAGGGTCTGGGCAGCACTCTCTAATCAAATACAGTACTATTTCTCCAGCAAAATACATGAATATTCACACCTAATGGAACAGATAGAGGCTATAAATAGCCCCACATGGGTAAGTTCAGATCAGGTTTAGCTGCCTAGTTAGTTCGACACAAAATTAGAAAAGAACTTTCAGTTGTCAAAGCATTTTTGATACAGCCTTGTGGATATGGAGTGGTGAATGGGGAGACCTCACTCACTGAGTGCTACCATACACTGGTTTCTGGGCTATGACAAGGCTGTGAGATGGTGACCATCTCCACATCACAGGTGATAAAAACTGAGGCTCGGGATATTTAAAGATCTCAATCCCAAGTCATACCCTTCATAAATGTACATCTGGGATTTGAACCCAGAATTTTCTAACTCCAATACCTATTTGTTTAGAGTAACCACAATGCCAAATATATGGAATCTTCAAAATTCTCACAGTGCCATATCAATTTCTAGACAGAGGATCCAAAGCCTATTGCTTGGGTATACAAATGCGAGAAAGTATTTAATAAATGGTAAATTAAGAAATGTGTTAAAGAGTAAATTTCCATTATCAGTTGTTGACTACCAGCGATGAGTAAGAGGCAAGGAGGATGTCCCTTTCCTTGCAGAAAAGATCTAACCTGGGTCTCTAATACCACACGACGAGTTAGAGGTTCAGCCCTCAGTCCTCCATGTCTTCTGGGGGGTTAATAGGGGAGGGCAGTCCTTAGGAGGCTGTTACTCCTCCACTACCATTTCCCTGAATGTGATCTCTCCCTATACAGCCCCATATTGATGTGTATCACATCCTGTGGGTGTCATAAATGCCTGAGCAAAAATGAGAAATTCAACCCATGGGCCTATTCTGGTTTATTCACCATCACTGCCACTTGAAGAGCAGCATATTTCTTACCTTACAGACATCTGTGACATAGCATCCGGAAGTTCTACAGTCTAAAACACTTGAAGTCCTGGAATCAGAGGTGAAAGGGTTGATTCAGGGTGACTCTGGAGACAGGAATACTCCATTCAGTGCAGCAGGCTTTGCTCTACCCCTCGCTAGCTGAAGTCCTTTGCAAATGAGCTTCCAGCACAGCCCCCATTATTATACCCTCCCCCCAACCCATTTTGCCTTCCTCCCCCCAACCTCTCTCCAGCCTACTAGACATTTCACCTTAGAATTTTCTCTTCCTACTCAAGATCTTGCCTCCCCCCGCCCCTCAGCTTGGATGACTGGTGCCCTCCTATTTGTCCCTCATACACTACTACCATTCCCTTCATGTTGCTTCCAGACTCTGGGACACCACTCCCCCATTTCCAACTCAGCCATCTGGCCTACAGTTCAGGACAGACCCCCTGGAGTATGTTTTTGAACCTTATGTCCTTACCGAATAATTTTACATTCCAAGTTTTTGTCAAAACTGATTGCTTAATACAAGCAAAAATTAACATAAGTAAAGTTCAACACGAATGTACAACTAGATTTCCTCTGTATCAGGGTCTTCTGCGGAGGAGATTTTCCTCAGTGCAGCCTCTGCAGTACCCCCTGGAGCATCCTGCTTCCTCTCTCACTACAGAACACATCCTCTCTCAGGCCCAGGGGTCCTGCATCCCCTTGGTGCAGGAAAACCCAGCTTCTCCAATCAGGAGACAATGCGGTGCCCCATCAAAACAGGTCAAGGGCAGCCTTAGCTATCACAAGGTAGACTGGCCAATGCTTTAGTTGGCCATTTAGCACATGCTTTGGACTGGGCTAACATTATCTGTACTTGATAGTCTGGACTCCCTGGTATGTTCTCAGTTTCCCTCACACATTCCTGGTAAAGATCCTCTCTGGTAAAAGATCCTGTTCATCTCTATCCAAATCCTTCATGTTGTATGTTCTGTCGTTCAGATCTCTGTTACAGTGCCAACTAGCAGAGAGCTTACCTGTCTCCGTATAATAGCCCTCCAGAGACTTGGAACCCATTTGAAAGCCTCCTCCTTGTTACGCATCTTATCAACATGCAACATCAACCCTCTCAATTCTTCTGACTAAATTATCCCTATGCTTTTTGACTTTTGAAACAACTTTCCCACCCCGGAAATAACTCTCTTTTTAATAATTGGGAATGCAGAGGGGTTAGCAGTACCATCACCATGATTGTTTGTAGGAGTGTTTGGCCACCAGTGTCCTGGGACATGCCAACCTTCTCAAGTGAATGAAAGAGCAGGGGCCAGGAATGGGACAGAGGGGTGAGCAGGGAAAGTAACTGAGTATCCCCTATGGTCCACAGGCCACCTGCAAGGGCAGGTGACAGAGGGAGGACACAGAGTAAACTGCACATTGGGGTTGGGACGCCTGGGTGGCTCAGTCGGTTAAGCATCTGCCTTCGGCTCAGGTCATGATCCCAGGGTCCTGGGATTGAGTCCCGCATTGGGCTCCCTGCTCTGCGGGGTGCCTGCTTCTCCCTCTGCCTCTGCCTCTCTCTCTCTCTCTCTCATGAATAAATAAATAAAAATTTTAAAAAATCTTAAAAAAAAAAAAAACTGCACACTGGGGCAAGCAGACCAGTGCGCAGCAAGAATTTAAGGCTCAAAAAGAAGACAGAGATGCATCAAGAAGGAACCTAGACAGAGCTTCTCTTGAACTCGGGTCTCTTAGGGAGGGGCAGGAGTAGAGTGGGACAGACCACTAGGTCTTTCCCAAGAGGGAGAACAGAATGGGACCAATGCAGGGAGAGGAGTCCTGTCATGAGATTCATTGCTGGATCCAAATCAGCAATAGCACAGTGAGCAAGAGGACACAGGCAATCATTCATCCATTCACTTATTCATTCAGGAAAATATGATTAACAGCACCAGATACCGTTGGTGTTCAAGGGATACAGTGGTGAACAAAATAGTCCCATGCATTACAGCCAAGTTGGAAAAAGTAAATAAGTTTAAAATGACAAACCATGACAAATGCTGTGAAGGCAATGAAAGGACTGTGAAAGAGACTGAGGGGAAGGTAGGGAACTTACTAGTGATAGGTCCCAGCCTGCCACCCAGGTTCAGATGCAGGACCAGGAGGAGTGGGTGGCACCCAGTGGACAACAAGGCAAGTATAACGTGTTGAATAGAGCCAAGAGGTCACTCTAAAACTGCAGGCACAGTTTCCAAACCTGGGACCTCTGGGGCAGTCCCCAGTAAACAAAGATGACACAACACCAGGATGGAGACACTCCACCCTACCTAGGCCCCTCCCTGTATCCCCTTCGTCCTGCTCTTTAGGTACCACTGGTGGACGACCTGAAACCAACAGCCTCCAGTTCTCAGTACTGATGGTGTGCTGCAGCAGGACTGAATGGGAGCATGACAGTGGTTCCCAAAGAGCAGCTGTCTCCACTGCGGCCTTTGGGCACATCCCAGCGCCATACTCAAGTTTGAGAAATGTGAGCTCCAGGGAGAAGGCAGGCAACTGTGAGTCCACAGGGGCCTCCTGGGAGACCCTGACTGCTCTCTCTCACTCTCTCCACTCTCCTGTGGGCACAGAGCTCAGTGTGTGTGCCCCAACAGCCCTGGGATTTGGGCTTTGGGGTGAGGAGAAGAGAGAGTGAGGGCAAGGAGCTGAACACCAATTGCTTTAGACACAGACAGTGCAGGAACAATAACAGTGAGCTAAGGGTTCTCCTTATCTCTGGTCACCCCAGAGGGAAAAACAGGGTCCAAAACAGAGAGAGGCTGACATAATAAAAGACATTTCTTTTAGAAAATAGGAATCACCAGGACCTGAGCATCAACAGGGGTGGGGTTCACTCTCCTGCCTAAGAATATTCTCAGAGCATCTTCTCTTAGGGCTTCAGTCTGCCCACAGATAGCAGGGGACTCCAAATCTAAATGTACATTCTTGGGTTGGTTATGGGAGGAGAGGAACCCACTGAAGAAGGAATCATGGCCATGATTAACAGAGAACGATACTAACTGAAAACAAAATGAAAAATTGAGGACCTGTTTACAATTATGAAATGGTAATTATACATATGTACACACACATACTATTTGTAATTTTGTGTATTACATAGACATATGAAGAAATGAAAAAATACGGCAAAGAAACAATAGAGTTATGATTCCATTGTTGTGAATCCCAAAGCCAAAGGGATGGTGTATCTCTTTATCAGCAAGACCAGCTTCCCTGACTTCTCCACCAACCTACGGACATGCATCACCTCCAGTGCCTAAGGACTCAGGAAATTACACAGTCCTTTTCCTTTGTCCCTTGCTCTCTCTCATAGCAATAACGTCTTTATCACATGCTTCCTACAGGCATTATATTGTTTGATTTTTTTCAACAACTCTGAGTAGCTGTTACTGGGATCTTCATTTCCCTGCTGATGGTACAGAGGAAGCCTTTACCCTAGGACATACACCTACAGTTAGTAGTGACTGGGTTTGAACCTCAAATTGCAGAGAATGGGTGATCTTTGATTTGTGTACTTTAGACTTTTGTAGCACATGACCTTGTGCATGTTCTATGCTGACATACCTAATTCGCCTTTCACACTGTCAAATTCATATATCTGCTCATCTATGATATTTCAAGTATCACATAGAGCATCCCCTGCCCCCTAACAATTCAGTTTTGTCTGTGCTATTATTTAAGTTTTTTTAATGAAAAATAACAAAAAGCGAAAAAGGAAAACTAAAAAGTAATGATGTCTGTGTTTTTCTTAAAAAGTATAAGTCTCATAAATGTAATCAAACAAAACAACGTTGGTTATCATTAGGCATAGGAAGAAGGGGGCATCTTTTAGCCTCAATCCATAGTTCACTGATCATAAGCTGGTTGATTGTATGTTCAAATATAAGAGAAAAGAACAAAGTTAAATAATATTTTTTAAATCCTAAGATTCATTATCTAAACCAGGATAGATCACCGAGAAATAGTTTGTGAGCAGAGAGTATCTTTTTTAGGTGAATTCATCAATAGAAATAGAAAGGGAAGAAGACATCACACTGAAGACGTGCTGAGATGAACACAGGAAAAACCAAAACCATGAGTTTTATTGGAGATACATACTGTGTGTGTGTATTTTCTTAAATCTGAAATCAAAGGACATATTAAGCAGAAAAAAAAGGTTCTCCAAAAACCATGGTAAAGGGTAACCAGATGCATTTTTTTCATTTAACAAAGAGTTATCAAACCTCGGCCATGTACCAAGTACTATTTTAGGTACCCAACATAGAACACTGAATGAGACAAAGCAGCTTTTGAAAAGAATAGCCCACCTATTCCTTACCTTCCCAAGTGTTAGAAATCAGAAGCATAACTAAGGAGAAGCAGAAGAGTACACTTTCCTGAGCCCATGCAAGAAAAGGGGAGTCTAATAACATTTTTAAGGAGGAAATCTATAGACATGATGGCTAGTAAGGCCATGATGGCAAGAGGACATATGGTACAGAGTGAAGGCAAGATCATGAGACATGCCCATGGGAAGGCTTCTCTATACTTGCTACCTCCCAACCAAAGACTATAGGTCACCCTCAACCCCACCCTGATTACTGGGGATAACCACTGAGAAGTCATTTATGGATGTCCTACTCCATTTCATCACAAGAACAGAATAGGTTGTTTTTTTAAAGTGAACTCTACACCCAACATGGGGCTCAAACTCACAACCCTGAGATCAAGAGGCACATGCTCTATCCACTGAACCAGCCAGGTGCCCCCCAAGTAAATTTTCAATCCTGGTATTTAACTTTCACTGTACTTAACATTTTCTCTTTCTCCAACTTTCCTTAAATTCTTCCCTGTGGATACAGTTCTTCTGTTATTCCAGGATTCCTTGAACTTTCTTGGCAAAAGCAAAGAAAAACCTCATGTTTTTCCATTATCAAGTTTTACATATATCCAAAAGATACAGTATGGCTGCACCTAGATATCATATCCTACGCACATACAATGACATGGCTTTGAATAGTAGGTAATAATAAACTCACTGATTTTTTCTCTAGGAATCCTACTTTAGAGTCCACTGTTGATAATCAGAATTCCCTGTCGTGCCTCCCAGGCTCCTTGCCTTTTCTTCTTCATTCTCTATCCTCTATTCAAAACTCTTCTGCTTTCCATTTGGTTTCTCTTCTTTTGGTCCCCTCATCATCCTTTTTGCTCTTTAACTCCCCATCACCCGATATAGAATAGACCTTCCTATCCATGGGGTGCCTGGGTGGCTCAGTTGGTTAAGCTTCCAACTCTTGGTTTTGGCTCAGGTCATGATCTCAGGGTCATGAGATCGAGCCCCAGGTTGGACTCCGCAGCACAGAGTCTGCATAAGATTCTCTCTCTTCCTCTCCCTCTGCCCCTCCCCCTGCTCATGCTCTCTCTCTCTCTCTCTCTCTCAAATAAATAAATAAATCTTAAAAAAAAAAAGAATAGATCTTCCCATCCAACAATCAGCCTTACAGAGTATGTTCCCCATGTATCTGTAAGGCAAATATCCCAAGCTTGGCGAACTTCTATTTGCATAATGAATTTGCATAAGAATTTGGGGGGAAAAAATACAGTACATCCATCTCAAAGATTGATGCCAGGACAGAGTCCCATGAACATATGTCTAAGCTCTAAAAGAAAGGATATGAAGGTGGAATTTGAAGGAGATATGACAGTCATGTTTCTGTGAGGTATCTGTCACTCTCTTTTTCTAGGTTTCTCATCCTTTTCCCCAGCCTCTGGGAAAATTTTTTTTGTGATGGAGCTGCAAATATCTGGTTAAGTTCATGTTAAATATGGTGACGGGCATAACCAACATCACTTTAATGTTCAAATGATGAAGTGTAACAAAAATGGGGAGGGGTTTCGAACCTCCAAATCATTTGTAAGCAGTTTTGTAACATATTTTACTTGTATCTAGAAGTTGTGAGTGAGCCATCTGAAACTAAAGAAATGGCAGTAGAGAGACTGAGGTGACGTGGAGAAATTGGGGGCATGGGGACTGTTCTACAGAACTGGATTTAGAAAGTCATCACAAAGAACACTGGAAGAGCTGAGTGAAGTAGAGGTGCTGTGCTAATCATCCTGTAAGAAAAACACCAGACAGGATGGGAGAAGAAATGGAGAAAAACCACCAGAGAGATTCTGGTATGTGGTGACTAAGGTAGGGTGCTTGGCAAACAGAACATAAATAACTGCTCAGAGTGCCCAGAATTTGATGAGACAGTCAAAAGTCTGAGGAAAAATCTGAGGACAGAGCCTATGGATGAATTTGCAGCTCTGGCAGGAAACACATATTTTTCTCATAGATTTGGGAGTAGGAGACAGCTAGGAAAAGAGAGTGAAAGCAATAGAGAAACTACATGCGTAGGTAAAGGAGCTCTTCCTGAGTGTGAGGATGAGATGTCCTAACTAGAAAAAATAATGACCCCAATGCTGCTAAAGGGAGAATGAATGCAGGGAGTCCGCCAGTGACTGTCTACCTCTGCAAGCTTGTACTTAGTAAAGAGAGGCACCTGTAATTTATCTCAACTGTATGTAAACTCTGCCTACATTTTCCTTATGCTGTTTTGCCTGTGAGCAGATTCTGAGCTTATTGTACTTCCTGGGGGTTGGTAGATATTTGGATAAATTGTAGATAAGAGAAACAGAGAATTGCAGGACCTTGTTTTAGGAGAAGAAAATCACCCTTCTGATGTCTTCCCCCTTTCTATTGTATAGGCCCCTTTCTATTGTATAGGCAATAGAAAATGTCCCAAAGCCAACGGGGCAAAAAATCTGCCTGGAAGAGAATCTTGTATTTGGAGTTGCTTGAAGATGGTTTGGTCAATCTCTGGCCTCCTTGGAGGGGAATACTTGGTAGGTGGGTGAATGTCATTGTAATGTTACCTCAGGAATTTCAGAGAGCTGGGGGTTGGTGGAAATGGGCCCATGAATGGGTACAGCTTTTATGCTCTGATTCTCATGGTGCTAATTACTCTACATTCTTGAGAACTTAAGAGTCTAAAGAAATAACTGGAAGCAATGATCTTCTCTGAGATGGAACACACCTTTCCATATTCCCTCCTTCTGAAATAATATTCCTCCCCCGATGACCACTCTTCCATCTGTGCATCTGTGTACACATACATACACACACACACAATCTCATCTTCTCCCTGGGACCCTGGATCTTTCACCTATAGTGGTTGGTTTGAGCCCAAGACTGAGACATCAGATATCCTTCCTCCACTATTGTCTAGGTAACCTCAAGTACACGGCAGCATCACCAGCTCAAAACTGATTTGGGTGCCTTATTAGCTCTCAGTCTAATTCACAAACCTGACAGTGGCTGAAGCTCTGTTATATCTGCCCCTGACCACCCCCTGATTCAACAACATCCCTCACCTGTGTTCCTATTCCATACACCAACAGAATCTCCCTTGTTATTCAAGCAAATCAGTTATCCTTTTTATCATGACAGCTTCTCTCTCTTGGGCTCTGCTGCTTAGTCATTTGCTCCCCCAGGAATGTTGTACCCCGTCCTCCTGCACCTCACATCCTACTGCACATAAAACAACTCGCCAGTCTCTCTCCATTACCATAAAATCTTAACTGCTAATGTCATTTCATTTTGATCTTCCATTTAGCACTTAGGACTTAAATTCTACAAGAGTCAAACCCACTTTAATATCTTACAGAGATTGGGAGGAAAGAAGAAAATGCAATTAGCAGGAATTTATAAATTGATGAGAATTAATAAAGGAGCTGGTATGCTGTTGTTCTTAGATATCCGGAAAATTAAATTACCCTGTAATGAGAATAAAGTGCTCATTAAGAATTTCCTCATCCCAAGCAATCCACGGAACCTCCTAAAGAGGCAAGCCTCCGCAGTTCCTCACTGAGCTCTCAGTTATTGGCCCTGGTACAGTTTCTAAAGGAGTGAAGAATCATTATCACCATATATTAGAGCCTTACAGTAAAATTGCTGTGGAGGAGTTCTGCTTTCCCAAAAGGGTGCTGAACACTTATCATAGCCAAATTATGTGTGTCTGACTGTACCTTCCTGGCAAATAATTGAACATTATGTAGGAAATACATTTAGAAATAAATGAAAAGTTCAGGAATTCAAGGCAATAGCAGCTTTGGTTCGGGAAATTTAGGTTCAAACAATAAAAGTACGAGTTATAGGATAAGAAGACTATGATTGTGAGCAAAATTCACAAATGTCTTATAAACAGAAGGGGCCTGTTGATTTTGTCCCTCCCTAACACATCCACCCTCCTCGTGTAGGAGCTGAAATCAAAGATTATCTAATAGTTACCTTTCCAGTCACCCATTCTTTCCTTCCACAGAAGAGCTACATCTAAACCATTGCCTCCCAACTCCCTACCTTCTCTCTCACCTCTTATAGTCCTTAGGCATTTTTTGTCACCCTTACATATAGGTCTTTTGCCCCAAACTTCTGAGCTCCGATACACTCTTTTTTCTCTACTTCCCTTCTAATTGTCTAAAACCACCCAAGTCAAGACCAAGATGTCTAAAAGTGGTGGTAGTTAATATGTTAACAAGAAAAAAGAAAATTTCTTTTAGAAATCACTTGTGCCTTTTCTGATTACTGGAAGAAAGAAATAAGCATTACCTGTTATCCATCTGTCCAAAGAAAATGACAGTTACCATTTTGGAAAATCATAGGTTTTGATTCAAAATGGAAATGACAAAGAATCTGAGGATTCATCCTCTAGCCCCGTGGACATGTGCAGAAGGTCCCTGCAGAGAAATTTCCCAGGAAATTTCCCATCTTTGTCTTCATTCTCTGTTTATTAATGTACTTTCACCAAAGCATCAACTTTCAACATAGAAAATCTTTTTCTAGATTTAATTTATTATTCTTCAGTTTTGTTTAATGACAAATGTTGTATTAAAAATAGAATGGGGGGGGCGGAGCAAGATGGCGGAGGAGTAGGAGACCTGGATTTCGTCTCCTCTCAGGAATTCAGCTGGATAGGGATCAAACCATTCTGAACACCTACAAACTCAACAGGAGATCGAAGAAAAGAAGAGCAACAACTCTCTCATCAGAAAAGCGACCACTTTCTGGAAGGTAGGACGTGCGGAGAAGTGAATCCGAGGTGATATTTGGGAGGATAGACAGCGGGGGAGGGGGCCTCTGTCAGCTGCTTCTGGCAAGTGATAGAACCACGGAGCACAAAATCGGAACTTTTAAAAGTCTGCTCCGCTGAGGGACGTCACTCTGGTGGCTAAGCGGGGGGTGGAACCCTCCGGGACAGTGTGGTCTCAGGACCCTCGGGGTCACAGAAAGACCGGGGGTGCCTGAGTGCGGCAGAGCTCCCAGGGATCTGAGCGGGGAAGCCGGCTGCAGAGGCGGAGCCCAGGCGCGGGCTCTCAGCTCGGGGTGGCCATAAACCGTGATCCGCGGCCCAGTCGGGCCCCTGCTCCTCCAGCAGGGACCCAACAAGCGGCAGATCCGGGGAGACTCACCTTCCTCCCCCGGGGAAGAGCCGCGCGGGAGTGCACCGCAGGGATCTGCTGGGTTTGGAGACTCCACCCGGGGTCAGGTGCCAGAGATAGAAACGCTCGGTCACAGGCCGGGTGAGAACAGAGTGTGGCCGGAGACCGGGGAGACGGGAGTGACTGACGGCTTTTCTCTGGGGGCTCACTGAGGAGCAGGGCCCTGAGTTCTCGGCTCCTCCGGGGCGGAGATTGGGGGCCGCCATTTTCACTCTCCGCCTCCAAAGCTGTACGGGAAGCTCGCAGGGAACAAAAGCCCCGGAGAGCAAACCCGAACAGATTACTTAGCCGGGAGGGGGCAAGGGCGGGACACTTCCGCCTCCGGCAGAGACATTTGGAAACCACGGCAACAGGCCCCTCCCCAGAAGATCAGCGAGAACAGCCAGCCAATGAGAACGGCAGAACTCCAGCGCTAGGGGACTACTGCACATAGAATTCACGGCTTTTTTACCATGATTCTTTAGTCTTTTAAAGTTTTTTTTTTTAACTGTCTTTTTGTCTTATTATTTCTTTTCGAATTTTTCTTTTTCCCTTTTTCAACCAACATCTTATGAATCCCTTTTTTAAAAAAAATTTTTTTTTATTTTTCATTTTTAGAGTCATATTCTATCCCTTCATAGTAGTTACCCATATTTTTGGCTTATATATATAAGTTGTTCTCTCTTTAAAATTTTGAGATAGTTTCTTCTAACAGATTAAAATATACCCTAAATCTCTAGTATATGGTGCTTTCTATTCCCCTGCCTGATCACATCCTCTCCCTTTTTTTTTCTCTTTTTCTTTTTTCTTTTTTTAAATCCTCTTCTTTCTTTTTTCAAACAACTTCTTATCAATTCCTTTTATAACATTTTTTATAATTTCCATTTTTACAGTCATATTCCATCCCTTCATCATATCAACCCTTATTTTTGTACATATATAAGTTTTTCTTTCTTTAAAATTTTGGGAGGCACTTTCTTCTAAAAGACCAAAATACACCCCAAATCTAGTGTGTGGCACTGATCTATATACCATATAGATCATATTTGATCACATTCTGGTTTTGCTTTTGTTGTTGTTGTTTTGTTTTGTTTGTTTTTGGTTTTATCTTTATCTTTTTTTTTTTTCTTTTTCTTTTTTCTCTCTTTCCCTTTCTTATTCTGCTTCAGGTCTTTTCTGATTTGTTTAGAGTATATTTTCTGGGGACGTGGTTACTCTGCTAGCATTTTGTTCTCTCATTAATCTATTCTCCTCTGCACAAAATGACAAGACAGAAAAAATCACCTCAACAAAAAGAACAAGAGGTAGTACCGACTGCCAGGGACCTACTCAATACGGACATTAGTACGATGTCAGATCTAGAGTTCAGAATCATCACTTTAAAGATACTAGCTGGCCTTGAAAAAAATATGGAAGTTATTAGAGAAACCCTTTCTGGAGAAGTAAAAGAGCTAAAATCCAACCAAGTAGAAATCAAAAAGGCTATTAATGAGGTGCAATCAAAAATGGGGGCACTAACTGCTAGAATAAATGAGGCAGAAGAGAGAATCAGTAATATAGAAGATGAAATGATGGAAAATAAAGAAGCTGAGAAAAAGAGAGATAAACAACTACTGGATCACGAGGGCAGAATTCGAGAGATAAGTGATACCATAAGACGAAACAACATTAGAATAATTGGGATCCCAGAAGAAGAAGAAAGAGAGAGAGGGGCAGAAGGTATATTGGAGCAAATTATAGCAGAGAACTTCCCTAATTTGGGGAAGGAAACAGGCATCAAAATCCAGGAGGCACAGAGAACCCCTCTCAAAATCAATAAAAATAGGGCAACACCCCGACATCTAATAGTAAAACTTACGAGTCTCAGAGACAAAGAGAAAATCCTGAAAGCAGCTCGGGAGAAGAGATATGTAACCTACAAGAGTAGAAACATTAGATTGGCAACAGACCTATCCACAGAGACCTGGCAGGCCAGAAAGGACTGGCAGGATATATTCAGAGCACTAAATGAGAAAAATATGCAGCCAAGAATACTCTATCCAGCTAGGCTGTCATTGAAAATTGAAGGAGAGATAAAAAGCTTCCAGGACAAACAAAAAATAAGGAATTTGCAAACACAAAACCAGCCCTACAGGAAATCTTGAAAGGGGTCCTCTAAGCAAAGAGAGACCCTAAAAGCAACATAGACCAGAAAGGAACACAGACAATATATGGTAACAGTCACCTTACAGGCAATACAATGGCACTAAATTCATATCTTTCAATAGTTACCCTGAATGTAAATGGACTAAACGCCCCAATCAAACGACACAGGCTAACAGACTGGATTAAAAAACAAGATCCATCAATATGCTGTCTGCAAGAGACTCATTTTAGAACCAAAGACACCCCCAGATTGAAAGTGAGGGGGTGGAAAACCATTTACCATGCTAATGGACATGAAAAGAAAGCTGGGGTGGCAATCCTTATATCAGACAAATTAGATTTTAAACCAAAGACTGTAATAAGAGATGAGGAAGGACACTATATCATACTTAAAGGATCTATCCAACAAGAAGATCTAACAATTGTAAGTATCTATGCCCCTAACATGGGAGCAGCCAATTATATAAGGCAATTAATAACAAAAGCAAAGAAACACATCGACAACAATACAATAATAGTGGGGGACTTTAACATCCCCCTCACTGAAATGGACAGATCATCTAAGCAAAAGATCAACAAGGAAATAAAGACTTTAAATGACACACTGGACCAAATGGACTTCACAGACATATTCAGAACATTCCACCCCAAAGCAACGGAATACACATTCTTCTCTAGTGCCCATGGAACATTCTCCAGAATAGATCACATCCTAGGTCATAAATCAGGTCTCAACCGGTACCAAAAGATTGGGATCATTCCCTGCCTATTTTCAGACCACAATGCTTTGAAACTAGAACTCAATCACAAGAGGAAAGTCGGAAAGAACTCAAATACATGGAGACTAAGGAGCATCCTACTGAAGAATGAATGGGTCAACCAGGAAATTAAAGAAGAATTAAAAAAATACATGGAAACCAATGAAAATGAAAACACAACTGTTCAAAATCTTTGGGATGCAGCAAAGGCAGTCCTAAGAGGAAAGTATATAGCAATACAAGCCTTTCTCAAGAAACAAGAAAGGTCTCAAGTACACAACCTAACCCTACACCTAAGGGAGCTGGAGAAAGAACAGCAAATAAAGCCTAAACCCAGCAGGAGAAGAGAAATCATAAAGATCAGAGCAGAAATCAATGAAATAGAAACTAAAAGAACAGTAGAACAGATCAACGAAACTAGGAGCTGGTTCTTTGAAAGAATTAACAAGATTGATAAACCCCTGGCCAGACTTATCAAAAAGAGAAGAGAAATGACCCAAATCAACAAAATCATGAATGAAAGAGGAGAGATCACAACCAACACCAAAGAAATACAAACAATTATAAGAACATATTATGAGCAACTCTATGCCAGCAAATTAGATAACCTGGAAGAGATGGATGCATTCCTAGAAATGTATCAACTACCAAAACTGAACCAGGATGAAATAGAAAACCTGAACAGACCTATAACCACTAAGGAAATTGAAGCAGTCATCAACAGTCTCCCAACAAACAAAAGCCCAGGGCCAGATGGCTTCCCAGGGGAATTCTACCAAACATTTCAAGAAGAATTAATACCTATTCTTCTGAAACTGTTCCAAAAAATAGAAACGGAAGGAAAACTTCCAAACTCATTTTATGAGGCCAGCATTACCTTGATCCCCAAACCAGACAAAGACCCCATCAAAAAGGAGAATTACAGACCAATATCCCTGATGAACATGGATGCAAAAATTCTCACCATAATACTAGCCAATAGGATCCAACAGTATATTAAAAGGATTATTCACCACGACCAAGTGGGATTTATCCCTGGGCTGCAAGGTTGGTTCAACATCCGCAAATCAATCAATGTGATACAATACATTAACAAAAGAAAGAACAAGAATCATATGATCCTCTCAATAGATGCAGAAAAAGCTTTTGACAAAGTACAGCATCCTTTCTTGATCAAAACTCTTCAGAGTATAGGGATAGAGGGTACATACCTCAATATCATAAAAGCCATCCAGGAAAAACCTACAGCAAATATTATTCTCAATGGGGAAAAACTGAGAGCTTTCCCCCTAAGGTCAGGAACGCGGCAGGGATGTCCACTATCGCCACTGCTATTCAACATAGTATTGGAAGTCCTAGCCACAGCAATCAGACAACAAAAAGAAATCAAAGGCATCCAAATTGGCAAAGAAGAAGTCAAACTCTCACTCTTTGCAGATGATATGATATTTTATGTGGAAAACCCAAAAGACTCCACCCCAAAACTGCTAGAACTCATACAGGAATTCAGTAAAGTGGCAGGATATAAAATCAATGCACAGAAGTCAGTGGCTTTCCTATACACCAACAACAAGACAGAAGAAAGAGAAATTAAAGAGTCCATCCCATTTACAATTGCACCCAAAACCATAAGATACCTAGGAATAAATCTAACCAAAGAGACAAAGGATCTATACTCAGAAAACTATAAAATACTCATGAAAGAAATTGAGGAAGACACAACGAAATGGAAAAACGTTCCATGCTCATGGATTGGAAGAACAAATATTGTGAAGATGTCAATGCTACCTAGAGCAATCTACACATTCAATGCAATCCCCATCAAAATACCATCCACTTTTTTCAAAGAAATGGAACAAATAATCCTAAAATTTGTATGGAACCAGAAAAGACCCCGCATAGCCAGAGGAATATTGAAAAAGAAAAGCAAAGCCGGCGGCATCACAATTCCGGACTTCAAGCTCTATTACAAAGCTGTCATCATCAAGACGGCATGGTACTGGCACAAAAACAGACACACAGATCAGTGGAACAGAATAGAGAGCCCAGAAATGGACCCTCAACTCTATGGTCAAATCATCTTTGACAAAGCAGGAAAGAATGTCCAATGGAAAAAAGACAGTCTCTTCAACAAATGGTGTTGGGAAAATTGGATAGCCACATGCAGAAGAATGAAACTGGACCATTTCCTTACACCACACACAAAAATAGACTCCAAATGGTTGAAAGACCTCAACGTGAGACAGGAGTCCATCCAAATCCTAAAGGAGAACACAGGCAGCAACCTCTTTGACCTCAGCCGAAGCAACGTCTTTCTAGAAACATCGCCAAAGGCAAGGGAAGCAAGGGCAAAAATGAACTATTGGGACTTCATCAAGATAAAAAGCTTTTGCAAAGCAAAGGAAACAGTCAACAAAACCAAAAGACAACCGACAGAATGGGAGAAGATATTTGCAAATGACATATCAGATAAAGGGCTAGTATCCAAAATCTATAAAGAACTCATCAAACTCAACACCCAAAGAACAAAGAATCCAATCAAGAAATGGGCAGAAGACATGAACAGACACTTTTCCAAAGAAGACATCCAAATGGCCAACAGACACATGAAAAAGTGCTCAACATCGCTCCGCATCAGGGAAATCCAAATCAAAACCTCAATGAGATACCACCTCACACCAGTCAGAATGGCTAAAATTAACAAGTCAGGAAATGACAGATGTTGGTGGGGATGCGGAGAAAGGGGAACCCTCCTACACTGTTGGTGGGAATGCAAGCTGGTGCAGCCACTCTGGAAAACTGTATGGAGGTTCCTCAAAAAGTTGAAAATAGAGTTACCATATGATCCAGCAATTGCACTACTGGGTATTTACCCCAAAGATACAAAAGTAGGGATCCGAAGGGGTACGTGCACCCCGATGTTTATAGCAGCAATGTCCACAATAGCCAAACTGTGGAAAGAGCCAAGATGTCCATCGACAGATGACTGGATAAAGAAGATGTGGTATATATATACAATGGAATATTATGCAGCCATCAAAAGGAATGAGATCTTGCCATTTGCAACGACGTGGATGGAACTGGAGGGTATTATGTTGAGTGAAATAAGTCAAAAAGAGAAAGACATGTATCATATGATCTCACTGATATGAGGAATTCTTAATCGCAGGAATCAAACTGAGGGTTGTTGGAGTGGGGGGTGGGGTGGGAGGGATGGGGTGACTGGGTGATAGACACTGGGGAGGGTATGTGCTCTGGTAAGCACTGTGAATTGTGCAAGACTGTTGAATCTCAGATCTGTACCTCTGAAACAAATAATGCAATATATGTTAAGAAAAAAGAAGAAGAAGAAGGTAGCGGGAGGGGAAGAATGAAGCGGGGTAATCGGAGGGGTAGACGAACCATGAGAGACGATGGACTCTGAAAAACAAACAGGGTTCTAGAGGGGAGGGGGGTGGGAGGATGGGTTAGCCTGGTGGTGGGTATTGAGGAGGGCACATTCTGCATGGAGCACTGGGTGTTGTGCACAAACAATGAAGCATGGAACACTTCATCTAAAACTAATGATGTAATGTATGGGGATTAACATAAGAATAAAAAATAAAAAAAAAATAAAAATAGAATATGCTTTCAGTTCAGTTTTAGGTTTACCCAGCAGCTAGACAGTCTTGGAAACTTCATCCATTTTTCTCAGGGCATGTGTGGTCTAAATTTAAAAACAAATGAACACTTTTTAGCAAATGTTTTCCTTTTATACAATTTGTACTGCCTGTTTACTCTTCCTCATTCTTTGATAATTTATTTCACATTTCTTTGCCATTTTACCTAGCCAGAGCAAAAACCGTTTAAGGATGACTAGGTAAGCAACTCAGAAGACGTTAGCATAAAGAAGTAGAATTGAAACTCTACCACAGTCCCTGTAGTTCACAGACTAAATTCTTCATCAACTCCCTCATCTTTCTTGCTATTGTCTCTAGATAAAAGTATGCATCTGTGGGGGCCACACCCTCAAGCTTCAGTCTTCCTCATAAGCCCCTGCTGTCCTTCTGCTCCACAGGTCCTGTTTAGAATAATAAATTGGGAGTTAAGAAAAGGTAGAAGAGGACATGATCTGAATGGCCCAGCTAATCAGTAGCAGGACTAGAATGGTAAATTCTACAGACTTGAATCTATAGGTTGAATATCCACCTTTCTGAATACTTAATGACAACAAAGGAAGCAAATCATTGGAGTGGACTTTAGGTAGAAGTAAATGGAGTTGAGATCAAGAGAGGCCAAGGTGTTTAATGGATTCTCCACACAGACATAGAAGTTACCTGGAATGATGACATAAGCTACAGTGAAAAAGATCATTCTCAGCTAGATGCCAAAGTCTTCAATGAGGGAAGGGGATTGTTCAGGGGAGAAACTGGTTACAGGGAGGAGTAGTAGAGCAGGATACAATCATATTAGCTCTGAAGTAGCAAAGATGATTGAGGTCTAAGACTTAGTTCAGATTTTTCATCTTTTCCAAGAAGCCTGCCTTGACTCTTCCTCCACCAATTGTTATTAAATGATTCCTGGAATGTTTCTATGGCACTCTGTGCAAATTTCTATGGTATCATAAACCAAGTGGTATCTATTAATTTACATCTCTTTTAGACTATGAGCTTCTCTGGTGCCTGGTGCATAGAGGGGCCAACTAAAAATTTTTTCAACTGAACTCTTCTATTAGATTTTATTGCCTCCATCCAGTGTGATTTATTTTGATTATTTTCTTATCACCCTAAACTATGCCAAATATTCCAACAAGTCAGAATTAATAGAGATACTGGATTTAACATTATAGGTTCCTTATCACTGTATATATTAAAAAGAATGCATGAATGTTGAAGTCAGAGAGCTTTAAATGAGTTCAAATTCTGACTTTACAACTTATTCAAACTCTTTGAGCCTCCACTCCTGTAAAATTGAAGATAATAAACACCTCACAAAAGATGTTGTATAAATTAAAAGTAATATGCACTGTAATACGGATACAATTGCCTAACAAAGTGCATATTAGAATTCTCTCTCTCTCTCACACACACACACACACACATCTTTCTCTCTCACATGCACATACACACACTCTTCTCTCTGCCTTGAATTTGGGCATGGTAATATGACTAGCTTTTCACAGAAGAACAGAAATAGTCATGAGTCAATTGCAATGGAAACATTTAAGAGACTCCATGTTCTACTCTTCTACCACATTGACTAAGGAGGCATGAAACTGGATGGAAATGCACGTGAAAGGCACCTAAACTGTTGGGCCACAGCCATGTAGAAGATAGCTGCCCTGGGCTTACAGAGGACTTTGCATAGATGAGAAACTTTTGGTATGTTTATCCACTCATATTTTTATGATGTTTGTTACGATAGCGTCACCTACCTTGTATATCTCATATATCTTCATACTTTGCATCCCCAGAAAGAAGATATATCCTTCCAGGCAGATAATTCTGTTACTGCTTCAGGATGAACACTAGAGGAGAAATATCAGAAGGGTCTTCTGTTGATGGATATGGTGTCAACTATACCTCTAAATATAATCTTATTTTTTCAAAGCCCTCCAGAGATGCTAGTGGAAATGGGGCAGTGTTATAGAATACTATTCTATTAATAAACTAGATTTAGTTTCCTTTTTCTATAACGAAGAACAAGAACTGGTGCCAGCTCCCTAACCAAAAAACAAAACAAACAAACAAAACAAAAACAAAAACAAAAAAACCCCAACACAACCACAACCTGGAAAACACTGTAGAAGAACCAAATGGACATGTTAGAAATGTAGTATTTCAGAAATAAAAAATAAACCTACTTATCTCCAAATAAAATACTATTTCTTTCTGTTCATTATTTTTTATTAATATATTGCTTAAATAATTTAGTAATATTTATAGATATATTTATTTCACTAAAATTAATATTTTTATTTAATTAATTTTTATTTATTTAACAAATAGTTTTTTAGAAATAAAAAATAATTAAAGAAACCAAAATAAAAATTTCAGCAGATGAGCTTATTGGCAGAATGGGAGAAACAGAGGAAAGAAGCAGTGAGCTGAAGATAGAACAATAAAGAAAATTGACAGAAAAAAATAAACAGATATGAGACATAGCCAAAGCAGTGTTGAGCGAAAAATTTATAGCATTAAAAATGAATACGTTAGGTAAGAGGAAAAGGCTTAAATCAATAATCTAAGCTCCCACCTGAAAAACCCAGAAAATAAAAAGGTAAAATAAATTCAAAGGAAATAATAAACCAAGAGCAGAAATTGATAAAATTGAAAATAGAAAAGCAAAAGAAAAAAGCAAAAATCTGCTTTCTTTGAAAACATCAGTAAATTGGCAAATTTCTAACAATGTGAATGAGAGAAAGAGAGACTTGAATTACCAACAGTAGGAATGAAAGAAGACATAGACCATACATACTATACTATACACTATAGACACTGAACATGTAAAAGGATAATAAGAAAATAGTAGGAACAACTCTACACACATAAATTTGACAACTTATACCCCCCCCCAAAAAAAACTTCCTCAAAAGACGCAAAGTAGCACAACTCACCCAATATGAAATAGGTAATTTGAATACCCCATTACTATTAAGAAAGGTGAAGCCATTTTAAAACTCTCTAAAAAGAACTCTTCAGGCCCAAGTAGTTTAACTGGATAATTCTACCAAATATCTAGAGAAGAATTAATGTCAATTCTATATAACCTCTTTCAGAAAATAGATTGAAAAGGGATTTGTCTCAATGCATTCTATGAAGCTAATATTACCAGGGCTTACAGGGGACTTTGCATAGGCGAGAAAATATGAGTGGATAAACATGTCAAAACATACCACAACCAGATAAAGACAGTGCAAAACAGAAAAATGCAAACCAATGTCTTTGAATATACACACAGAAATCCTTAACAGAATGTTAACAAACAGAATTTAGCAATATGTAAAAAGAATTACCACCATCACCATGTGGGGATTATTCCAGCAATACCAAGCTCATCCAATATTCAAAAATCAATCAGTGTAATCCATCACATTAACAAGTGAAAGAAGAAAAATCACATGACCATACCAATCAGTGCAGAAAAAGATTTTGACAAATTCAACATTCATTTGGTTTTTTTTAAGATTTTATTTATTTATTTGAGAGAGAATGAGATAGAGAGAGCATGAGAGGGGGGAGGGTCAGAGGGAGAAGCAGACCCCCCGCTGAGCAGGGAGCCCGATGCGGGACTCGATTCTGGGACTCCAGGATCATGACCTGAGCCGAAGGCAGTCGCTTAACCAACTGAGCCACCCAGGCGCCCTTCAACATTCATTTATAATAAAAATTCTCAGAAAAAGAGAAATAGAGGACAACTACCTCAACTTGATAGAGAGTAGCTATAAAAAAAAATCCTACAAGGGCACCCGGATGGCTCAGTCAGTTAAGCATCTGCCTTCAGCTCAGGTCATGATCTCAGGGTCCTGAGATCAAGCCCTGCATCAGGCTCCCTGTTCAGTGGGGAGCCCACTTCTTCCTCTTCATCTACTGCTCCCCCTGCTTGTGCTCTCTCTCTGTGTCAAATAAATAAATAAAATCTTTTTTAAAAAATCCTACAGCTAACATTACATTTACTGGTGAAAGATTGAATGCTTTGCCCCTAAGACTGGGAACAAGGTAAGTATGTCTGATCTCATCACTTATTCAACATAGCACTAGAAATTTTAAACCAATACAAAAAGGCAATAAAAGAAATATATGTTAGGAAAGAGTCAATGAAAACTGTTCATGTATAAGAGGATATACAAATGGCAAAAGAAAAAGCACATGAAAAGATTATCAACAAAATTAGCTATTGGGAAAACAGAATCACAGTGAGATATAATCCATCATAGATATACCTATCAGAATGCTTAAAGTTAAAATAGTAACAACAGCAGGGTCACCTGGATGGCTCAGTCAGTTAAGCATCTGACTCCTTGATTGCGGCTCAGGTCATGATCTCAGGGTCATGAGATTGAGCCCTGTGCCAGGCTCCACACTCAGCTCAGAGTCTGCTGGGGATTTTCTCTCTCCCTCTCCCTCTGCCCCCCCCCCCCGCTTGCTCGTGGTCTCTCTCTCTCTCTCTCCCTCACTCCTCATAAATAAATAAATAAGTAAATAAGTAATCTTTAAAAAAATAGTAACAACACCAAATGCTAGTGAGGAGGTGGAGAAACTGCATCACTCATACATTGTTGATGAGAAGGTAAAATGGTGTAGCCATTGGAAAGCCATTGGAAACAGTTTCTTTAAAAACAAAACATGCAACTACTATGTGACTGAGCAGTTACATTCCTAGGTATTTATCCTAGAGAAATGAAGACTTATGTTCACACAGAAACGTGTACACAGACGTTTACATTAACTGTACTTAAAATAGCTAAAAATCGGAAACCCAGATGATGTCCTTCGGCGTAAATTATTAAACAAACGGTGATACATCAATACTATGAAAAACTACTTAGCAGTTGAAAAAGAAATGATCTACTAATACACACAACCTTCATGAATCTCCAGAGAATTATGCTGAATGAAAAAAAAAAGCTAATTCCCAAAGGCTATATGCTACATGATTCCACTTTTATAACATTTTTGAAATGATAAAATTACAGAAATGGAGAACACATTAGGGTTTTCTAGGGGTTTAAGGAAGGGGTGGAAGAGGATGGAAGTAGGTATGACTAAACAAAAGCAACATGAGGGATCCTTGTGGTGATAGAAATGTTCTGTATCTTAACTATCTAAATCAATATCCAGGTTGAACTTTAATGTGAATGTCAATTTGAACTTCCTATAATGCCCATGGAGTTCCAGATATAGTCATAAGAAACTCATAATTGACTGGGTAGATATGCAATATGTAGTTCCATTTTGACTTCAGGTGTCATGTGTTTATACAACTGCTAATGTAAATGTTCTGTATCTTAACTATGAATGTCAATATCCTGGTTGTGATTTGTACTGTAATTTTTTAAGATGTTACCATTGGGGGAAACTGGGTTAAAGGTACATGGGATCCTTCTGGACTATTTCTTACAAATTCATGTAAATATACTATTATCTCAAAATAAAAATTTTAAAAGAAAAAATAAAAGCATCTGCACACAAAACATCATGATGTGTTTTCTAAGAACACATATAGAAAACACACTGAGCAGATAAGAGTGCTTGCTGGTAGGGAAAAGTGAGAATGGGAGTGAGACAGGAAACCATCAAAATCTTAAAGGGGAACACAGGCAGTAACCTCTTTGACCTCAGCCATAACAAATTCTTGCTAGACACATCACCAGAGGCAAGAGAAACAAAAGCAAAAATGCTTCCCACTTTGCTTTGCTTTTCAATGTTACTTTGGCTCTTCGGGGTCTTTTCTGGTTCCACACAAATTTTAGAATTGTTTGTTCTAGCTTTGTGAAAAATGCTGGTGTTATTTTGATAGGGATTGCATTTAATGTGTAGATTGCTTTGGGTAGTATAGACATTTTAACAATATTTGCTCTTCCAATCCATGAGCATGGAATGTTTTCCATTTCTTTGTGTCTTCTTCAATTTCTTTTATGAGTGTTCTATAGTTTTTGGAGTACAAATTTTTACCTCCTTGGTTAGGAATATTCCTAGGTATCTTATGCTTTTTTGGTGCAATTGTAAATGGTATCGATTTCTCAATTTATATTCCTGCTATTTCATTATTGGTGTATAGAAATGCAACAGATTTCTGTACATTGATTTTATATCCTGTGACTTTGCTGAATTCATGTATCAGTTCTAGCAATTTTTTGGTGGAGTCTTTCAGGTTTCTATGTAGAATATCATGTCATTTGTGAAGAGTGAAAGTTTGACTTCTTCCTTGCTGATTTGGATGCCTTTTATTTCTTTTTGTTATCTGATTGCTGAGGCTAGGACGTCCAGTACTATGTTCAACAACAGTGGTGAGAGTGGACATCCCTGTCGTGTCCTGACCTTAGGGGAAAAGCTTTCAGTTTTTCCCTGTTGAGGATGATATTAGCTGTGGGTCTTTTGTATATGGCCTTATGACATTGAGGTATGTTCCTTCTATCCCTACTTTCTTGAGGGTTTTATCAAGAAAGGATGCTGTATTTTGTTAAATGCTTTTTCTGCATCTATTGAGAGGATTATATCGTTCTTATCCTTTCTTTTATTAATGTGGTGTATCACATTTACTGCCTTGTGGATATTGAACCACCCTTGCAGCCCACGAATAAATCCCACTTTGTCATGGTCAATGGAACAGTTCATAAGAAAAGGTATTAACTCGTCTTTAAATATTTGGTAAAATTCTTCTGGGAGGCCATCTGGCCCTGGACTCTTGTTTTTTGTGAGGTTTTTGATTACTGATTCAATTTTTTTGCTGGCTAGGGGTCTGTTCAAATTTTCTATTTCTTCCTATTTCAGTTTTGGTAGTTTATATGTTTCTAGAATTTATCCACTTCATATAATTGCTCATGATATGTTCTTATAATTGTATTTCTTTGATGTTGGTTGTGATCTTTCCTCTTTCATTCATTATTTTATTTATTTGGGTCCTTTCTCTTTTCTTTTTGGTAAGTCTGGCTAGGGGTTTATCAATTTTGTTAATTCTTTCAAAGAACCATCTCCTAGTTTCATTGATCTGTTCTACTGGTTTTTTTTTTTCTTTCTATATCATTTATTTCTGCTCTAATCTTTATTGTTTCCTTTCTTCTCCTGGATTTAGGATTTATTTGCTGTTTTTTTTCCAGCTCCTTTATGTGTAAGGTTAGGTTGTGTATTTGAGACTTTTCTGGCTTCTTGAGGAAGGCCTATACTACTATATGCTTCTCTCTTAGGATCACCTTTGCTGCATCCCAAAGGTTTTGGACTGTCATGTTTTCATTTTCATTTGCTTCCATGTATTTTTTATTTCTTCTTTAATTTCCTGGCTAACCCATTCATTCTTTAGCAGGATGTTCTTTAACTTTCATGTGTTTGTGGTCTTTCCAAATTTTTTTAAAGATTTTATTTATTTATTTGACAGAAAGAGAGACAGCAAGAGAGGGAACACAAGCAGGGGAAGTGGGAGAGGGAGAAGCAGGCTTCCTGTTGAGCAGGGAGCCCGATGTGGGGCTCAATCCCAAGACCCTGGGATCATGACCCAAGCCAAAGGCAGATGCTTAATGACTGAGCCACCCAGGCGCCCCTTCAAATTTTTTTCTTATGGTTGACTTCAAGTTTCATAGCGTTGTGGTCTGAAAATACGCATGGCATAATCTCAATCTTTTTGTACTGGTTGAGGCCTGACTTGTGACCCAGTATGTGATCTGTTCTGGAGAATGTTCCATGTGCACTCAAAAAGAATGTGTATCCTGCTGTTTTAGGATGAAGTGCTCTGAATATATCTGGGAAGTCTATCTGGTCCCATGTGTCATTCAAACCCATTGTTTCCTTCTTGATCTTCTGCATCGACGATCTGTCCATTGCTGTACACGGGGTGTTCAAGTACCCTACTGTTATTGTATTATTATCAATGAGTGTTTTTTAAGTCTGTTATTAATTGATTTATATATTGGGCTGCTCCCAAGTTGGGGGCATAAATACTTACAATTATTAGATCTTCTTGTTGGAGAGACCCCCTTTATTATGATATAGTGCCCTTCTTCTTCTCTTATTATAGCCTTTGGTCTAAAATCTAGTTTGTCTAATGTAAGTATGGCTACCCCAGCTTCCTTTTGATGTCTATTAGCGTGATACATGGTTCTCCATACCCTCACTTTCAATCTGGAGGTGTCTCTGAGTCTAAAATGAGTCTCTTGTAAGCAACACATCAATGGGTCTTGTTTTTCTTTTTTTTTTTTAATCCATTCTGATACCCAGTCTTTTGATTGGAGCATTTAGTCCATTTACATTCAGAGTAATTATTGATAGATATGCATTTAGTTCTTTTGTATTACCTGTAAAGTCATTATTCCTGTAGATTGTCTCTGTTCCTTTCTAGTCTTTGTTGCTTTTGGTCACTCTTTCCTTCTCAAAGTGTCCCCTTTAGTATTTCTTGAAGAGCTGTCTTAGTGTTCATGAACTCCTTTAGCTTGTCTTGGAAACTTCTTATCTCTCCTTCTATTCTGAATGACAGCCTTGCTGGATAACATATTCTTTTGCTGCATATTTTTCCTATTTATCACGTTGCATATATCATGCCAATTTCTTCCAACCTGCCAAGTTTCTGTGACAAATCTGCTGTTAATCTTATGTGTCTACCCTTGTAGGTTAAGAACCTTTTGTCCCTGGCTGTTTTCAGAATTTTCTCTTCACATTTGCATTTTTCAAGTTTCACTATGATATGCCTTGGTGTTGACCTGTTTTTGTTCATTTTGAGGGGAGTTCTCTGTGCCTCTTGGACTTGAATGCCTGTTTCCTTCCCCAGATTAGGGAAGTTCTCAGCTATAATTTGTTCAAATAAACCTTCTGATCCTTCTTCCTGCTCTTCTTTTCTGGGACTCCTATGATATGGATATTAGTTCACTTTATGGAATCACTAAGTTCCCTAAGTCTATATTCATGATCTAATAGTTTTCTTTCCCTCTTCTTTTCAGCTTCATTATTTTCCATAATTTTATCCTCTATATAACTTATTCACTCCTCTGCTTCTTCCATCCTCATTGTGATTACATCCAGTCAGTTTTGCATCTCAGATATAGCATTTTTTATTTCGGCCTGACTAGTTTTTAGGTCTTTTATCTCTACAGCAAGGGTTTCCCTGGTGTCTTCTATGCTTTTTTTCAAGTCCAACTAGGATTCTTATGACTGTTGTTCTAAATTCTTGTTCAGATATATTGCTTATATCTGTTTTGAGTATATCCCTGGCTGTGGTTTCTTCTTGATCTTTCTTCTGGGGAGAATTCCTCCATCATTTTCTCTAGGTTTCTGTCTTTTGCGTGTTATGAAAGCTTGTTATGTTTTATTTTTCCTGCTCCTGAGAGTAATGCTACATTAAGAAAGGGTCATGTATTGCCCAGGGCCTGGCACTTCAGGAAATGTTTCTGGTGTATACTGCGTGTACTCAGCTGTTGTGTTTTGGCTGCTCTTTCCCACAGGTCAGTCCTCTGCAGAGTTCCTCCTTGCTTGCAGTGGGGAATGTTTGGACCTTTAACTAGGTGTGCTTTGATTTGTTTGTTAAAATAAGCTGGGGGGGGGGGGAGTCTGATCAATAAAGGGGAAAAGGAAATGAAAAAAAACAAACAAGCAAAAAACTATAAGCCCTGAGCACCTGAGTGGCTCAGTTGGTTAAGTGTCTGCCTAGAGTCCTGGGATCAAGTCCCACATTGGGCTCCCTACTCAGTGGAGAGTCTGCTTCTCCCTCTACCCTTTCCCCTGCTTGTGATCTCTCTCTCTCTCTTATTCTCTCTCTCTTTCAAATAAGTAAACAAAATCTTTAAAAAACAAAACAAACAAACAAACAAAACTATAAGCCCAATTCCAAAGGCGGGCGGGGGAAGCCTGGTCCTATCCACCAGAACTGAAATTGACACTTTGGAGCACTCTGTAATGAGTAGACTTGATGCATATGGAGGGGGGGGGGGTCTTTGCTCATCATCTGGGAGAGAGGCCCACTGCCCTGGCTCACAGTCAGACCTGCTATTAAAGATGCCCCTGCAGGGCATGGGGGGGCGGGGCTTGGCATGAGCGGCTTCCCAGCCCCCACTGGGGGTGATGTGTTGCTCACTGAAGTCTGACTATGCTGGTGGGTGGGGGAAGATGGTGTCACCCCCCTACCCTTGTCCCCAAGAAGGGGAGCTCACACCAAATGCTGTTCAGAAAACCCTCACAGAAAAGTGAATAGTCTCCCATCTTGTGTCCCAGGCTTCCCTCAGATCCCTGCCCTCAACCTATCTGTGCCTGGGCCATTGGCACACCCAGCATCACAGTTCTCCTGTGTTTTATCTCGGGCACACAGCTGGGATTCGAAATTCCAAATCTTAAAGGACCGGCAAGGCCTGGACCCACTCCCCTTCTCTAGAGAACAGCCTCACAGTGCTGTGTCTGGTGCTGTTTTGTTCCAGAAAAGCAGTTGCAAGGCCACACAAGTACCTGGAGTCTATGATGAAGCACAGTGAAAAGCTGTAACCAACTTATCTGCCCTTTGTGCGTGCTTCTGTCCCTTGCTGTTGAATGGCCACTCAGTAGCACCCAGTGAGTCTTTTGTCCTTGGAGAAGCAATATACCCTCTCCCAAATGTACTCCAGGAAGGGGAACGTTCTCTGTCAGTGTGACCCAAGGGATCCCTACACCATGCTGTTCTCTGTCTACTCCTGGGTCTCTGCCCTCCTTCTCCCCAGAAGAACCACTGCCTGCCAGGTTTGATTCCAGCGAATGGCATGGACTTCTAAAACCTCAGAATTTGTGCTCCACTGTTTGTAAAAACTTGCAATAGTCAGTTCTTCTTGAGTCCCCAGTCAGTGGTTTTGGGGGAGTGTTTTTCTTGCATGAACCTGAGGTGCTGCTCTCTCTCCCCTTCTTTCTTTCTCTCTGTACTCTCTCTAGGAAAAGGGCTCCCTCTCCTCCATGGCCTGCAGCTTCTCTCTCCCTCAATTCATGTCACTGCACCTTGTACCTGCCACATTCTCTCCCTCTAATTGTGTAGATTGTTCTCTTAATCCTCAGATCAATTTCTTAGGTGTTCAAAATGATTTTCTGTTGATCTATCTGTGTTTGAAGGATGAGGCAAGCCCAGGGTCCCCCTATTACTCTGCCATCTTTGCAGTTTGTCTCTAATCTTATTATTCTTATGTCTTAGTTCCCTTTTAAATTTTCTGTGAAAGCATGATGTTTAAAGACAGAAGGGGAGAATTTCCTGCTAAAGGTTTTTAGTAGATATATTAAAGGAGAAACTAATGGAAAAATTGCTTGGAATCTTCCAATCTAGAATTCAAGAAAGATTTTTAAGTTTATCAACCCTTTTCTGAGTGTATGAGGAAACAGAAAGTTCCACAAACTCAGGCCCACCTGATCTTTAAGAATGTATTCAGTTAACAAGCCTCTATTCACAACTGCTATATGCCAAAAACTGCATTAGACACTGGTAAAAAATATAAGTCAGACACAACCTCTGTCCTCAAAGAGCTCAAAATCTAGTGGAGGAGACAAGTAAACAGAAAATTGTAACTCAGCATAGAAAGGAATAAATAAAGATATGAACAAAATCCAGTGTGAATAAATTGAGCAAAGTGTGGGTTTTAGCTTGTTCTGGTGGACCAAGCAGGAGTGACATTCAAACTGTTCTTTAAAAAGGAGTAGGTGTTTGAGTGACAGAGAGAAAAAGGAAGTACATTCAAGACAGACAGGTATATGCCAGGCTTGAAGACATGAGAGGAAACAGCATCTTTCTCATGTAAGATTCTAAATCAGAGTTCTAGTTAGGGTTCTTCTGGTTGCAATGCAATCTAAGAAAATGTCTCAGCAAGGTAAGGAATCAAGGCATCAGTGAGGACTGGTCACCCTCCCCTGCCTGTGTCCCCCCTTTGCTTCTCCAGCTGCTCTTTCATCCTCTTCCCTCTCCTGACCAACTTCCTCTGAGTCTCCACTACCCGATAAATCTGTGATGATAATGACCCCATGCCCAACTTATCCTGAACTTTCAGGTCAGGCATTCAACACTGCTTTTGTGTCCCCCTTCAAATTCCTGAGAGAGAATAACTAATCAGCCCAGCCCAGCTCAGTTTTCAGACATGTCTATGAACAGCATAAAAGTGTCACCTGGTGAGCAGTTAACTCAGCATCTCATATCAACAAAGGAAACAGTCTCTCTTTTGATTCCTCTTTCAATGTCAGGTGCCTGCCTGAATATTCTGGGTTCATGTTTCCAAACCGAGGGGTTCCATAATTCAGGTATTCTGCAAACTTGGCTGCATATTACAGCTACTTCTAAGACATATTTAAAAATTCTGATGCCAAGACACCATCCCCAGAAATTCTGATATCATTGATTGGGCCGGGGTGAGGCTCCCCAAGTGATTTCATTGTGCACACACATCGAGAACGATGAAGACTTGTTTTTAGTGCATTGTGGGAGAATTGATGAGAGGCTCCCTTAGCCAGTGACTAATGGCATCCTTTCAGCTCAATGGTTATCAGCCTCAGCCACAGATACAGATGCTCTCTGACAACACTCAGATAATCCTCCATATTGTGGGCATATGTTGCCAAAAACAGATGGTATTGCCTCAAAAGAAGGAAGTAGCTTATTCCTGCATACCTGTATCTCTCCCTTCAGAAATGTAGAATTCCATTTAACAGAATAGGTAATGAGCTAATGGAAAAAGTAGGACAGTGTATAATAAGCTAAATTCTCACTGGAACTCCCAGATTCTATTAACTGGTGGTAACATTAGCTACATGGTTTATGCACTGATCCTGATGCAGCTGACTTTGACAAATGGCACCCTTCCTCCACATCACCTCACTTCCATGTGTATTTCTCCCCATTTGGTTCAGAGCCAGTTCCTCCAATGTTCAGTGAGGGGCATCTCCTTACCTCACTTTGTCCCTAACAAGGTCATAAGATTAAAGAGACAGTCATTTCTCCATCTAAATCATCTGCCTGGTTGGAAAAATACTAGAAAGGGTATATTTCTTGGGATGCCTCCTTCAGGAGTTTAGAAAAACAGTTTCTTCTTCAATAGCTAGTAGGATGACTAAGTCCTGCTCAGGCTATATCATGACCAGCAAACACAAGGTTAACTTTCTGTCCCTAAGATTCATGTCTCCTAAATAATCCAAAAACAACACTTCAGGACTAACGCAATGTCATAAGTGATTTAGCCAAAGTCTTCCTGGCATGGGCCAGCAGTTAGATATTTATCCTGGGCTTGGATTGCCAAGGGCATCATATGAAAATGAGGCAAAGCAGTGAACACACAGTTACGGGGATGCACATGTTTGGTGCCCATATGTTGGAATTCACAGACCCACAGAAAGATACTGAATTATATTAGAAATACTAACACAGAGACACATGGGCAAGCACATCAGACTGTGGTCGCCAGCACTGGGCTAACATGTGAGGTCACATGCACATGTAATTTAAACATTGTTCCCCACCCAATGCCCATGACTCATTATCAATACTTGCACAAATTTATGTCCAAAGATAATATGGTAAACAGCTAATACTATCTACTTCTCTTCCTTTCACACCTCCTTAGATATCATCCTTATATCCAGGGATATGGTGCCTTTGCCTGTGGAGAAGGAAGTGTACTTCCTTTAGGAGATGAGCTAGCCAGTTCCACTGCTCTTCTTCCTACCTAGTGGAAGAGGAGGAGCTCCCCTCCTGGCATTGGAGAACCCGAAAGTAAACCCACACAGTGAAGGCAGGAAGTAAGGTTCAGACATTGTGATGATGAGAATGTTCTTTTCTCAAATTCTCATCTCTGATGCTACAGAAACACTGGTCACTGTGGAGGGCTGAAAATACTTGTTCAATACACCTCTCTTCCTTTCACCCTTGTCTACTTATTGCTCTACTTGCCAAAGGTCATTTCATTCAACCCACTGCTTCCAAGACCTGGTGGTTGCTGAAGTGATGACATGCTATCCTGTCCTCTCCTTTCACCCCTCTCCAAGGTCTCCCAGAGATCAAGGAAGTTTACCTAAGCAGGCATCAGTCACATGTCCATGCCTACATGCTACAGTTGAGACATAGCCAAGATAATTCCAGGAATTGGACTTGGACAATATCCTAAGATAACCTTTCTTTTTCCTCAGAGCCTGGGTAAGGTGTTTAGTTTGGGACAGGCTGCCTAAAGTGAGGACCCACTTTGTGTCTTCTACTTTCCACCATCTACAACTGGCTGCCTACAGTTCACCTGAGGTCCAGATTGGAGAGAAAGAAAATCAGGTCTCAGAATTCAGCACAACTCTTCACAGTTGGCCCGAGCAGTCCTGAATGTAAGAAATTGTGCCTTCCATGATTCAGGTCTCAAAGTTTTCAATGTTAGAGCTTTTTTTGTTCTCTCAGATTTTCTGCTCATATTCATCTATTTCATAAAGAATTTTGAGCTCTATTCTGTGCCAGAAACTGGAGATAGAAAGGAAAATATAGCAGAGAACTTGCCTTCAAGGATCTCAAAGTATAATGTGAAGCTCTGAGCTTATATTCTAGTAAGTGTAGTTTGGATTATTTTTCATTATAAGTATTCATTTTCTTTAATCATATCAATCTCATCAACTACTTTTCTTTCTATTCATTAATATTGAAAATTATTCTTATAGCTAATTACCCACATCAATTTATTCACTATTTGGATAGAGTAGCCAGTTCAGAGTGAAGAAAGAAGATGCAAAACTCAGGATGGAGTTCTCCAGAAATAAAATGTTTCTATGTACTATATGATAAGATACCTGACATGTGAAAATATATGAAAGGAATTTAAAATAGGTATATATAAGCATATGGAAAAACATTGCTTTTATTTTTTAAAATACAGAATCAGAAAAAGGAATAAAATCATACTTAAATCCACAGTGAATGAAATTTTCATAATAATGATAGAGTCACTGATCACTGATTTAATTAAAATAGTACTATTTCAGGGGAGGATGAGAAAGAGAAGTGGTATCTAAAAGAGTTAGATCAACATCCATCATAACACAAAGTGTATAAAAAATCTACAATTGATAAGTCAATCACTAGCAGTATAAGCTTATCATTAAGAGGTGTGAAAATAATTACCAGAAAAGTTTAAAGTGGCTTTCTCCATAAAATAGGACTGGATAAATGGGAGAAAAAAGGACAGTGGCTTACAGTTTTTCAGTATAAGCCTTTTAGCATAATTTGCTCTTCTAAAACATTTATATGTTTTACTTTGATTTTTTTTAATTTTTTTAAAATTTTTTATTTATTTGAGACAGAGAGAGAGAGCACAAGTGGGGAGGAGAATCAGAGGGAGAGGAAGAAGCAGACTTCCTGCTGAGCAGGGAGTCCCATGTGGGGCTCAATCCCAGGACCCTGAGATCATGACCTGAGCTGAAGGCAGACGCTTAACCCACTGAGCCACTCAGGCGCCCTGTTTTACTTTGATTTAAAAAAATATTCTTTTGTTATCTTACCTTTCAGGAGACTATTCTAACTATGCTTAACTCTGGCATGCTACTGAAGTGCAGGGTGTTTATAAGCATCAAAAATTGAGCAATCAGTATTGACCTCAAGCAACTTAGCCAATCATTAGTCCTGATTAAAGAATCCAAGATCAAGAAAAGGGCAGATAATTATATATTATTTCTGCCAAGTGATAGAGCAAAAAACAATGATTCACAGTAGAATAACGACATCCACAGACTGCCTATTTCTCACTCAATATATTAGAAACCCAGTTTTGACTAATTCCAAAGAAGAATCTGTCACAGACAGATAGAGGTTTTTTTAAACATTTTATTTATTTTTTTAAAGATTGTATTTATTTATTTGACAGAGTGAGAGAGAGAGAGAGCCCAAGTAGGCAGAGTGGCAGGCAGAGGGAGAGGGAGAAGCAGGCTCCCCGCTGAGCAGGAGCCCAATGTGGAGCTCAAGCCCAGGACCCTGTGATCATGACCTGATCCAAATGCAGACGCTTAACCGACTGAGCCACCCAGGCACCCCTCTGTCATAGAATTTAAATGGAATGCCCAGGAACACATCATAGTAGATTTCTGCATCCTGAGTGACTGGTGTGAACCCGAATCAGCCTGTTACGATCTGGCTCTAGTTTACTTTTTAACATATGCTCCTAGTGTTTTCATTCAGAAATCTTATGCTCTATCCACACTGGTCTTCTCACTATATGCAAGGTATGTTATCTTTTTTTCTGTCCCCACAGCCTTCAATCACATCTTTAACTATCTCGCCACCTAGATCTGTGCCATTCTCTCCACCTCTCTGAATGCTACCCATCTTTCAATACTCAGCAGATCAACTTCTTATTACACACATGTGATTGGCAAAGCACACTAAGAACTGTAGAAGTTAGTCCCCTAAGAGCTTTATGTTTCATTAGAACATGAATGCAAGTAGGCAGATAACTATAATGCAAGGCAAAGTGAAGTAGATTCCATAAGAAAGGTATACTCAAAATACTGAGTGTTTAAAATGTGTATCATGACATCAATTTAGAAGAATTAGAATATGTTTCATGCAGCAGAGAATAGTTGAAACACACCTCAAGGAATGCAGGTGACAAGCAAGTGGAAATGTGAACTATTCAAAGGCATAGTGAAGGGTTGGAAGTATGAGCAAAGCTCAATTAGCAGAGCATCTTAAGAGATCGATGAAAAGCCCACTGTGGCTAAATAATAGTGTCTATTTTGGAGAGTAGTAGGAAATGAACCTATAAATGCAAGTTGGTGACATGGTAGAAGGCCTTGAATGTCAGGTTGTGGAATTTTTACGTACCGCAGTAGGTAAGACAGCTGTGTAGGTTTTGAAAAATGAAGTGGCCCAATCAGAGTACTCCTTTATAAAGATTAATTTATCAGTACTTTTTAAGATAATTTAAATTGGAGGAAATAGGTTATAGAGACAGCAATTAGAAGCTATTCTAGTAATCACAGTAAAAAAATTTTGAGGATATGAACTACTGTGGTCAAGAAGGAAATAAGGATGGGTGGGGATGGGGTAGAGGAAGAACTCCAAGTCATTTGATGGCTGGTTGGCCCATCTTTCCATCTATCTTGCTCCATACAAAGAAGTCTCTACTTTTCATACCTAATAGACTGGGGAAATGGTGGTAGCAATGGGAGGCATATGATTATTTGAGTAGAACATGTTTTGGATACACTAAGTTAAAGTGTTAGTAGCATGTCCAGATGGAAGTGAAAAACAGGTGATTGGAATGAGGGTCAGGAGCTGGACATTGAGATATTTCAGCACCAAAGTGATACTTGAAGTTGGGGTGAGGGGGAGTATAAACAGAGAAGTTATCCATAAATAATAACTTTTAAAAGTCTTTGTTTATGGGGGTGGGGAAAAGAGACAGATAAGAGGAGAAGGGCCTTATAACAAAATGATCCCTCTTTTTGCTATGGCATTTTTTGTTGCTTGTTTTTGTTTCACTGATTTATTTCATAGAGAGAAGAAAGCAAATAAGTGGGTCAATTTTGCCATCTTGAGCTGAAAGTCCATAATAGCAAAGATTCTAATGGAGATTTAAAGGATTGTATCTCAAAGGAAGAGAGTAATTCTGTAGTGGATTACTTAAGTACTTGCTTGGAACTGCCCTATTCCCAGCCCAATCAAGGCCCCTGGAAATTATGTCAAGACCTGAAGGACATGATGATCTGGAAGCTGATGATCTGGAAGAAGGAGAATGTGGGTGGTCACCATCTGATTTGCCAAGAACTGAGAGGTTTCCCAGCACACAAGATTTTCAGTGCTAAAATGGAAAGTTCTAGGAAACCAGGGTAAGTTGGACCCACCCAAAGGAATGGAATGAAGAAAGTGCACAGAAATGCCATAGGTCTCATCTTGATTATTTCTCTAAGTTCTCTCAAAATGTGTCCAGGGCTGGGAAGCAGACGTTTATAGGTAAAGTGAGTACATCCCAGATGGATGAAGCTCCTGGTTCACTGTAGGGGGTATGGCGGGGGGCAGTTCTAATCAGCAACCATTCGCCAATAGAACCAGAGCCCCAAGACCTAACAAGAGAGTGTCTGGGGTCCAATCTCTGCAGATATCACAAAGCAGAAGAGAGAATAAGAGTGAGAGGGCAGGGCTTGGATCAGGACAGTGCTAGGCTGGCAAACAGAATGTCAGCAACAATTGTTTCACATAACCGAAGTGGTTGATATGGCAGCCAGTGAAGGCAGGTGGGTTAAATTGACCTCTGATACAAGGACATTTTTTAGGCTATAAAACCAGGAAGAATAGCCCATATCCTGTCCTGGCAACATATTCATGACAATGTGCCATTGTGCAGATCCTGTTGACTTTCCTGAAGAAGGAGAATCTGTTCTAATGTGTACCTGGAAAGGTTAAGAGGACGTGTTGGGAAGCCCTGTCAAGTGGCCTAAAGAGACTCATAAACACACTTTTCCTCCTTTCCATCCCTTCAGAAACCCCAGAGTACAATCCTTGTTCATCTTCCTGAGCTTAGCTGAGCTACCAGGTTAGATATTGGTCCTGAATTCTAGGAGCAGAGGTTGACCACAAAGATTAAACTGTAATTTTAAATTGTGAGGGGCAGCACAATAGAATGAGAAGGGGATGGCTTTTGCAAGTAGAGAAACCTAGACATTGATTTAGTCTGGCCACTTACTACCTACGCCATCTTAGCAAATTAACTTGTATTGTTGGTTTAATAGAAGGTATCACACAAGGGGTTTTGTGAGACAGGGACATAACCATATGAAAATGCCACTTGGCATTTGCCAATACATGAGAAAGGGAAACTCCCTTCTTCCCTCACAGAGTGACCCAACTCCCTGTGTGTGTGACTGTTTATATGTGTGTGTGTGTGTGTGTGTGTGTGTTTCTAAGCCAGATTCTAAGATTCTGGCTTAGAATCTTACCCAGGAATAGAAGCCTTCTCTTCTTCCTCATCCTTTCTCAGGAGTTACATTTTAACTGGATGTTGTAGCTCTGATTCCAAAGCCAGACAGGCTTGTCTTTTTCCATTTGCTCACAGACTTCCAGCTCAAAAACACACCATTGGCTTCCATCTCATTGTAAAAAGGGGGCTGGAGCAGTATTAGATAATTGAGTCAGAAATGATTCCCTCCCCTAATCCCAGAGATTCAGTTCCTGTGATGAAAACAAGATACAGTCTCTCCTTCCTCCAACTGCTCCCAGCTATCTCTCAATCCTCACCTCTGTCCCCTATTTTCACTTTGCTCCATACACAATGAGTCCATCAGGAACCATGGAAGACCCCGGGAAAGACGCCCACAGTAGAAGACTAGCATGTTTCTGGAAATGTTTGAAGAAATCCTCTAAAAATGTAAGCTTGCAGGGGCATCTGGGTGGCTCAGCTGCTTGAGCGTCTGCTTTCAGCTCAAGTTGTGATCCCAGGGTTCTCCCTCTTCTCCCTACTTGTGTTCTCTTGCTATCTGTCTCTCTCTCACAAATAAATAAAATCCTTTTTAAAAAATGTAAGCTTACAACATAAATCTGTGAAAGGGAAGGAACTCTCAGGCCTTCCAAAAAGGAGGAGTCTAGAATTAGAGAACTTCATTTCTCCATTTCCTCTCATTTCTCCTGGTCCTCTGGCCTCTTTGTTGCTGAGCAAAAGGAAATGGATAAGACCTGATTACAGAACCATCTGATTTGTGGGTTTCTAGAGAGTTAAACCTTTGTTCCAAAGTTACTGACCCAAAATGCCTGAAAAGAGCCAGGCCCAGAAGGGAATTGGGAGGAAGGGGTGGGCATAAATAAGGCCCCTGCCAAAAGTGGCAAACCAGTCCCTTGAATAAGATTAATGGAAGGTTCTGTTCTGCTGGGCTGGACTGGCTGGAAAGGCAGGAAACTTAAGGTTTTCCTGAGTATTCCACATTTGCACTGGACAAGCCCTCTTAGGCCTCAATTTTTTCTCACTGCTGTCCTCCTTTAGTGTAAATAAATATAGGAAGACTGCTTCCCAGCCAAGACGGATCTGAGCTGCAGGGTATACAGAGTTTTCAGCAAACACTGCCAGGAGATGCCAAAAAGCTGCCAGGTTTCATTGAAATTTTAAGATTTACCCATTCTTTCTCCTAAACTGAGAAAATTACTTCCAAGTTTTCAAGAAATTTAAATTTTGAAAAGAGTTTATTCACTCATTTATTCTTTTGACAAATATTTATTGATCACCTACTACTTGAGAATTACTGTTCTATGCCTTCTGGATAAAGCAGGAAATGGGTGATAAGAATTCTTTACCCCTTAAGATGTACATCCTACTGGAGGGACAGGCAAATCATAAAGAAATATATGTAAAATTCTGGGTTGCAAGTGCTATGGAGATAAATGAAGCAAGGCAAAGGGATGAAAAGAGTCTGAGGGTGATCATTTAAACAGGAAGAGCTCCCTGAAAAAGAAATATTTGAGCAGAGTGAACCTGCCATTCGTGTATGTACAGTAGAGGTTGCCAAGCAGAGGGAACTGCAAGTACAACTCCTGAGGCAGGAGTTTGTTTTGGTATGTTTAAAGAAGAGCAAGAAGGCCAAGGCAAGTGGAGCAGACTAGGGAGAAAAACAATAATAGAAACTGAAATCGGAAAATTTTGTAGGACTTCCTAGACCATGACTGGGGAGGGGCAATGAATTTATTCTACATATAATGGAAAGATATCAGGAAGGGCTTTGTTTTGATTTTGGAGGGAGGGAGTACAAAATCTGCTTTATTTTTTTAAAGGATCACACTCTGGCGGCTATCTGTAGGATAGATTATGTAAGGGCACAAGCAGAAGCAAGAACAGTTAGGAAATGTTGCAGCAGTCCTTGTGATAGGTGCTTGCAGTTGACTAATGGGACGGAACTGGGGATGGAAAAGGAGATGGCATTATAGATACTTTCATGGTAAGACTACGGGATTTGTTGGAAGATTGGGTGTAGGTTGCAAGAGAAAGAACATTATCATTGATGACTCCAAAGTTTTGACTTAGCATCTGGGTACTCAGAGGCGCCATTTACTAAAATGTGTGCAATGCTGTGGGAGGAGCAGTTTGGGAATGTGGAGAATCAAAAGTTCTGACCTGGATGTGTTAAATCTGTGATGCTTTATGAAATCCAATGAAGCTGTTATGTAGGCTGTTAAATGAACATGTCTGGAATTCAGGGGAAAGGTGAGGGCTGGAGATACAATTTGGGAGTCATTACCAGATAAAAGCCATTATGATAGATGATCCTAGCAACAGTTAGAGGTTAAGGACAAGGAGGACCGTCAAAAGAGACACGATTATTTTATTGAAACAAAGAATATAAGTCAGAACACAATTCATGACATAATATAACATCACAGGAAAAAAGATGTTATTTGTTGTTTGAGTTAATCACTCTTAATGTTGGTAAGAATGTGGGGTAATTGGCAATGTCACACACTGCCCGAGAAGGTGTCATTTTGGAAAAAGCAGTTTGGAACTAGAACTTTTTAACCTAGTAATTCCACTTCCAGGAATAATGATTTACTTATTCTTTTATTCATCTACTATTTGTTGAGACTTTTTCACTCCAAGTTCTGCTCTAGACACTGAGAATATAGTAGTGAAATAAATAAATACACACACACACACACACATCCACCCTCACAGTGCTTATATTCAAGTGAGGATCTTATTACAGTATTCTTTGAAAGAGTTATAACTGAAGATAACTAAATGTTTAAATAAGGGATTGGTTAAGTAAATAATTTCTGTTCATACAATATATGTTAGGTAGCCTTTAAAATATACAGAAGAAATCTAATTATAGTGGCAAATGTTTATAAGCTACTGTGCAGTAAATAATATTATGAACAAGATATACAGTGTGGATTAATTTATAAGGCATATGTCCTGTGTGTGTGCACACATATACATGAGCATACATGTACCAGGACAATTCACTGAAATACTGGTTTGTGAGTTTTTGCTGTTGCTGTTGCTGCTATAGGAATAAATGGGAGATATCGTTCCCTCCCCATCCTAATATGTGTTGGTGTGCTGAGTCTGAGCTCCTCAGTTTACATTATCTCTTAGGGATTTAACAGATCAGGGCATAAGAGTGAGTGTATAGGCCCAAAGGAGGCTGCTGTAAGGGTGGGAGCTACATAATAAGAATCTAAGTTCATGACCAAAATGGAAGATTTCCAAGTCTAGTAGATAAGGCTATTCTAGGTGTATTTGATTTTGACAAATAAAAAAAATTCTCTCATATCTATATCAAAGTTATAAATTTATAATTCTATAAATCTTATAAATTTATAATTATATTTTGGTCAATAAAGAATAAGAAAGATAAATAGAAACAGTTGAAAGCTGTACTAGAATGGTAACAGTGGTAAAATTATGATTGATTTTATTTTCTTTGGTCACATTTTTTTCTACAGTAAGCATTTATAATTTTGCAATGTATTTCAAGTACAGCGAGACCTCAGATGAAAGAGGTATCACTTTGGCTAAGACCATCAGGGAAGACTCTTTGGAGAAAATGGGATTTGAGCATCAGAGTCCTATGGGTAGAAATAGGGATGGGTGAATACTCCAGGAGCAGGCAACATATTCACAGATGCAGTAGGTCACAGGGACATGTTCAGGACATTACAAAAGTTTGGTTTGTTTGGAACATACATTCTGTATATAGCATATGCACAGCCTGTTTCTAACATCCAAGGTTGTTGTCTGAGGGTGGGGTCTATGTGCAGGATAGTGAGGAAAGCATGTAAAAATGCTTCCCTTGTTACCCTTCCTACATCTCTCAGAGTCTTATTTCTATATGGTTTAGTTCCTTCAAAATCATGCAGTAATAAGGTTAAACTATTTCCTTAACAATGTACTTATTTGAAATATAAGTAAAATCATTTAAATTTTAAAATGCCAAAGCCCTGCATACCCAGAGATTTTCATTTGGTATTTCTAAGATGGGCCTGTTGTTTTTGTTTTTGCTTTTTGTTTGCTCAGGCAGTTCTTATTTACATAGGGATTTGAGAACCCATGCTCTACTCCTCATTAGAGCTTCAGCCTGAATTCATAACTAAAAACTCTTTAAAACCCACTTCAGTGCAGTATTACAATATCTTTAGGCTTGTTTTAGAGCATGTTGTGAAATGTCCATCTTCCTGGCTATCTCTTTAGCCTTCAGGTTTCACTCAAACCACTGTTCCCCAAGAACATGGATTTCAACCTTAATCTATATATTTTAGGATCTCTATATCATTGATGGCATCTCAGAGTCTCCTACAGGGCTTCATAAAAATACCAAATTCCTACATCATTTTATCAAATTCTTGAATCAAAATCTTTGGGTATAGAGCTCAGCAATCTGTTTTATTTTTATAGCTATACCAGAGATTTAGATGCAGCGAGCCCAACACTTCCCTACTGGCCATAGAGTTCACCAGCTTCTCCTCTGGTCCACCAAGAGTCTGCCAGACTTAGGTTCTTCTGGGCCTGAGCCATTCAGACTTCTTCCTTCCTGCTATGACCTATTTATACCTTAACCTTCTGCTCCAGGCTTACCCACCTAGGTACTCTCCAGGTTCCCATCCCCATGGATAATGTAGCTCTGAAGTTCATTCATGAAGGAATGAACAAGATACCTTTGTATAACTCAAAATGAGGAATACAGTTTTCTCAGCCTTGGGCACTAAAATCTCTGCTAACTGGTTGATTAAAAATCTTGCTATAGAAGAACATCTTTAGTAACATCAACTTTGAAGTACCATATGTCTTGGAGATGATGAAAAAAACAATAATTTCAGAGGAATTTGAACACTGCCAAATGATATATTTAAGTATAATGGCCCAGAGAGCAGGAAATGTTAGCGAGTCAAAAAAACATGGCATCTCTGGCAAGGAGTGGCCCAAGGCTTATGTTAATCCTTCTGACTCCTGCATCAATAATCCAACAGCAACAGCACATGAATGGGAGCTATCATTACTCCAAGGGCAGGCCAAGATTTAAAATCATCCTGCACTAAAATGCAACAGGTGGCAGTTTAAATTCCTTCCTAATAATTCAAGAGGTAACAGGTAACATACTCAATCCATGGAGTGAGACAGTACCCTATTCTCACACAGTACCAGACATGAAGTCCTGAAAGGTCAATGTCATACTCAGGAAGATATAAATCCTTGAAGCAAATCAATGCCTGGACTTAGTCAATAACCAGGTGGAATGTATTAGTCTGTGAGGGTCAGGTGCCTTGAGAATGACAGCTTACTCTCTTCTAAGAAATCTGCAACAAGAAATCTTAAAGATTCTTGTAAAATATTCATAGAAACACAAATTTTTACTGACAAATAAGCAGATACTCTCGATTTCGTTATCAAGGGACATTGCTACGTTATTCAGGCCTAGAAACTCCTTCCCGGTTGGGATCCTGTAACACCAACTCCTATTAAATATTTGACCAAACACCCAAATTTGAGAAAGGCTCCAAAAAACCTTTTGCCATAATAACTATTCTGGTTCCAACTTCAGATAAATTACCCCCATATAGTTTCTTCATGAAAATTAAGGTACATCCATGTGATGAAACTACCAATAAATTTGAAAAATTACATAACATAGACAAATTTCTTCCCATCAATATTGCTTAATAAAACACAGCTTTAAATAGTAAAGAAAAAATACTCTGACTAATCCAATAATTAATTATTAATGACACTGAAATTATATTTTAAACTTCTCCCACAATGAGAACACCCAGCCCTGTTATCTTCACCAATCACTTCTACCAAATATTTCAAAAACAAATAACAACAATTATACACAATTATTCAGGAGAACAGAGAAGAGGACTTCCTAATTCAATTTATGAGTCCAGCTTAATCTCCTGATAACAAATTCTGATAAATATATTATGATGAAGTAAAATTACAGGTCAATATCACTCATGGACAGATAATCAAAGATACTAAGAAAAGTCCTATCAAATTAAATCCATCTCTTTATCTACCTATCTACATATCTATATATTCACCTACATAAATCTATGTATGTGTGTGTGTGTGTGTATATATATATATATATATATATATATATATATATATATTCTTAACAACATTATAACCACTTCGGTTTATTCCTGCAGTGAAAGGTTGGGTTTTTTTAAGATTTTATTTATTTATTTGACACAGAGAGAGATAGCAAGAGCAGGCACACAAGCAGGGGGAATGGGAGAGGGAGAAGCAGGGAGCCCCATGCAGGGCTCAATCCCAGGACCCTGGGATCACAACCCGAGCCGAGGGCAGACACTTAATGACTGAGCCACCCAGGCGCCCTTTTTTGTTTGTTTGTTTAAAGAGAAAGTTTGGTTTAATATTCAATAAACAATGAAATTCTCCATGTTAACAAAATAAAAGAAAGACTCATGTAATCGTTATCAATTGAACCAAAAAACTTTTTGATAAAATTCATTCTTGGGGTGCCTGGATGGTATAGTTGGTTAAGAGTTTGACTCTTGAAAAAAAAAAAAGAGTTTGACTCTTGGTTTCAGCTCAGGTCATGATCTTGGGTTTGAAACTGAGGCCCGAGCTGGGCTCCCTACTCAGCAGGGAGTCTGTTTAGGTTTCTCTCTCCCTCTCCCTTTGCACCTCTCCCTGTTTGTGTGCTGTCTCTCTCTCCAAAAAAAAAAAAATCATTATCTATTTATGAATTTTTAAAACTTATCAAACCAGTGAACTAGTATTCTATTACTGCTGTACAAATTGTCACAAACTTAGTGGCTTAAACAACACAAATTTATTATCTTGAAATACTATACGTTAGAAGTTCAACACAGGTCTCACCAGACTAAAAATCAAAGTGTCTAAGGGCTATGTTCTTTTCTGGAGGCTCAGAAGGAGAATCCATTTCCTTGCTTTTCCCAGCTAAGTCTGTCCTAATTCTTGGGCTCATAGCCCCCTTTCTCCATCTTTAAGGCCAGCCATGTTGCATCTCTCTGACTCTTCTTCCATCTACACATTCTTTCTAACTGAGCAAAGCTGAAAATGTTTCTCTGATTTTAAGGATTCATGTGACTAGATTAGGCCTACTTGGAAGATCCAGGATAATTCCTCTATCTCTATTCTTTAACATTAATCACATCTGCAAAATTCCATTTGCCATGTAAGGTAACATATTTATAGTTCAGGAGCTGAGGACTTGCACTTCTTTGCAGGGTGGGGGGAGACATTTTCTACCACAACTAGTAATAAAAAGGAACTTTTTTAATCTAATAAAGAATATCTACAAATATCCACACCTAGTATTAAATTTAATAATGAACTATTAACAGCTTTCACTCTGCACCAGAAATACCACAACATATCCTCAATGGTTACTTCTATTGAACACTCTACTGGAGGTTCTAAGTGGTTTAGTAAGTCAAGAAAAGATATAAAAATATGAGGAAATGAAAAATGTGCTATATTATTAAGTGATATATTTGTGTATATAGAAGATCTAAAAGAATCAATGAGAAATTATAAGGATTATTAAGTATTTGCAAGATTTCTGAACACATGATCAATTTACAAAAATAATTCTATTTCTCTATGCCAGTAACAAACTATTAGAATATGAAATTTTTAAAAATCATACCATTTACAGTGGCATACAATGCCATGTACCAAAAATAAATCTAACAAAAAGATTTTCCACAGAAATATTTTTGACAGAAATTAAAGAAGACCGGTAAATGGAAGGACATGCTATTTTCATAGATTGTAAACCCAGTACCATAAATGTGTTCATTCTCCCACCGTTGATCTATCGAATCAATATAATCCCAATCAAAACACCATTTTTTCTTTGTAGACTTTTAAAATACTCATGAAATGCACAAGCTGGTTTTTGAATACACATGAAATGCAAAGGGTCAAGAATAAGAGCAAGATAAGAAAATCTTGAGGAAGAAACAATTGGAAAGAATTACTGTACTGGATGTCATTAGTGACTCTTTTTTATTTGTTTGTTTTGGGGTTTTAACACTTTTTCTTAAGTAGGCTCCAACATGGGACTCAAACTCACAACCCTGAGATCAAGAGACACACTATACCAACTGAGCCAGTCAGATGCCCCATGAGTAACTTTAACGTTATCATTTAAAAAGTGTGAAATTGACATGATGAAAACAAATAGAACAATGATAAAATATGGATACCTGGGCACCTGGGTGGCTTAGTCAGTTAAGCATCTGACTCTTGATTTTTGCTCAGGTCATGATCTTTTAGGGTTGTAAGATCAAGCCCCACTTTGGGCTCTGTACTGGGCATGTAGTCTGTTTAAGATTTTCTCTCTTTCCCACTCCTGCTGCCCCCCTCCCTCTCTAAAACAAAAATATATAGATACCTAAATTTGCAATGAAGTCACAAAACTATGAGAAAAATATGTTTTTTTCAACAACAGCATAGAGATGATTGAATATCCATATGGAAAAAAATTAATCTTAGTCCCTTCTCACATCAAACACAAAAAGCCATCTATAAGCAGATAGTAGATCTAAAAATCTAATGAAACAACAACAACAACAAAAAACCTCCTAGAAGATAAAATTAGTATCTTCATGAACTTGGAGCAGAGAAAACACTAACCATAAAGGAAAAGATGGATACATATAAACATTAAAATTATGAGCTTCTGTTCATCAAAAGACATCATTAAAAGAATAAAGACAATATACACAGAAATCCTACAATCAATAAGAAAATACAAGCAATCCAGTTGAAAAATGGGCAAGACTTTGTATAGGCACCTTACAAAAAGGATATCCAATATCCAGAAAATATGTGGTAATCACAAAAAAATCAAAATAAAATCACAGTAAGTTCCACTGCACATCCATTAGAATAGTCAATAAGATTAAAATTGACAATATCTAATATTGTTGAGGTTGTAGTGAAATGGAAATTCTTACACCCTGCTGGTGTGCAAACTAGTATAACAACTTTGGGAAACATTTTGGTATTATGTCCTAATAATGAACATGCACATATTAAATCTCTGTTGATTTTCCTTCCCTTAAATGTAAAATTTAACTGCTTAAAAACTTAAACTCTGGGGGTGCCTGCATAGCTCAGTCAGTTGAACATCTGGCTCTTGATTTTGGCTCAGGTCATGGTCTTGGGGTCATGAGATCAAGCCCCGCATTGGACTCCATGCTCAATGTGGAGTTGGTTTGAGATTCTCCCTCTCCCATAGCCCCTCCCCCTGCTCACACACTCTCTCTCTAAAATAATTTTTTTTTAAATATTAAAAAAAAAAAGACTCTGGTATCAGACTACTTGATTTTGAACCCTAACTCTGCCAATTACTAACTTTGCAACCTTGAGCAATTTACTTTATCTCTCTAGGCCTCAAATTCTTCATCCTTAAAATGAGGATAATATTTAAGTTATATAATCATTTTGGGGCATTTGGGTGGTTCAGTCGGTTATGTAAGTGTCTGACTTGATTTCAGCTCAGGTCATGATCTCAGGGTCTTGAGACCAAGTCCCGTATAGGGCTACGTGCCCGGCATGGAGACTTCTTAAGATTCCCTCCCTTTCCCTCTGCCCCTCCCCCACACACAAAAAAAGTTATATGATCATTTTAAGGAATAGGTGAATTAATATGTTAAGCACTTAGAATAGTGTCTGACTTATTGTAAGCACCGTATAAATATTTGTTCTTATTGTTGTTTTTGGTATTTGAAGAAGCTGTATACAATAACTCTAGGGTATGTGATTCTCGTGAGAGTAGGAGACACAAGGAGCAGAGCTCTACTTCTGAGGTCTTGTACAGTGGGAAGGAGGGTCATATGTCAAAAGTACTTAGTGTAGGGATGCCTGGGTGGCTCAGTTGGTTAAGCATCTGCCTTCAGCTCAGGTCATGATCCCAGGGTCCTAGGATCAAACCCTGCATCGGGCTCCCTGTTCAGCAGGGAGACTGCTTCTCCCTCTCTCTCCGCTGCTCCCCCTGCTTGTGCACGCTCTCTCTCTCTCTGTCAAATAAATAAATAAAATCTTTAAAAATAAATCACATTTTTTAATTTTTTAAAAAAGTACTCCGTATATAAAAAGTGTTAAGAAGGGGGGAAACACCATGTTGGAGTGTATAGCACACTGACAAGAGACACCGGAGAAATCTCTGGCAGCTACCCTTAAGAGGAAAATGTGGGGATCAAGAAAAACACTAAGAAAGTGGAATGCAATGTGTAAAACTTCTCCATACCCCCAAAAGTATAACTATAGTAAAGAACTTCAATATTATTTAAAACTTCTGAATCAAATTCTATTTTATCATGTTTGCTTGGATGCTTTATACAATCTATGGATGGACAGCAACATGTCTAGCAACTGCCCGCTCCATTTAGGTTAAACCTGTAAAATACTTAATAGTCCTCAATAAACAGAAACTAATATTACAATTCTGATCACAGCCTATTAAATTAACAAATTTTTGACTGCCTCCCCCATTATATTCTAATTCATTTCTGTGTGCTCATCACCTTAAACCTCTCTGTAAAGGTAGGTGCTTAATCAATATTTATAGAATAGATTATCTGAAAGAACTAGGTAGATGATGGGTAGAGAGATGAGTTCATAAAAGAAAGGATGAATGCTGAGACTGTTCACATCAACTTTATGGGGAAACACCCTAGAATGGTCAGCCATGGAAGATAAATGTTTGCTTATAGTAGGCCTTGTATTTTCCTACTTTGGTACTCTCTCTATTAGTGTTTGGGCATGCCTCTTTGGGTCCTTGTCCTCACTGGTAGGCAGTGGAGTAGTTAAAAGCTCAGGTTCAGGGGCGCCTGGGTGGCTCAGCCATTAAGCGTCTGCCTTCAGCTCAGGTCATGATCTCAGGGTCCTGGGATCGAGCCCCGCATCGGGCTCCCTGCTCCGCGGGAAGCCTGCTTCTCTCTCTCTCCCACTCCCCCTGCTTGTGTTCCCTCTCTCACTGTGTCTCTCTCTGTCAAATAAATAAATGAAATCTTTAAAAAAAAAAAAAAAAAAAGCTCAGGTTCCAAAGGCAGATTGCTTGCATTCAAATTCTGGTTCATCCAAAGATGTATGCATGGTAAAGTTAGGGATGTGAAGCCTCAGGGCCCCTTACTTACAATCTCTTCCCAAGTCCTGTATCTGTATTTCATATTTGAAAATTTGCATTTTACTTCTGAAAGAGGTTCCCACTATTGTAAAACAAAACTTTTGTATTCCACAAAACATGGATCCAAACCTGGCTCTACCAGTTACTGGCTATGTGACTTGGGCTTAGCGTATTTATCTGCTATGTGCCTCCATTTCTCCATTTGTAAATGGAAGAAAGCTGGCAATCTGCTCCATAACATTGTTTTGAAAATTGAGTAAATATGTGTAAAATGTTTAGCACAGTGTAATGCACATAGTATGTGTTCACTGTGCATTGGCTTCTTTAACTCTTTTTTTGGTCATTCCTTACCTTCCTTTTTTGTGAGCCCTGTCAGGTCTAAGATCACCTTCTTCTTTGCAAATTTAGCCTGTGGCTGGCTCCTCTTTAATCCTTAATCCCTTCCCCTTACACCTGTACATTCCCTTCTATGAGCCTCTTCAGCTGTTTATAGTCTGATTTTATCAACCTCTATTTGTTTTTTGAAACCTACTAGGCCCGTTCATTACTTAAAGGACATGACAATTTTGGTTTCATTTTCTCCACCTTGGAGCCATCTGCTAGATTAGTTTTCTAAACAATAGCATGAAGAAGAAAATATTATCCTCAAACTTTCTAAACAACACTCCGAAAACTTTCCAACATACCATCTATAGAACTGCAGCAGTTACTTAGATTCTATCTTCCCTCTGAAATTTTGATCTTTTCAGATATATTCAACCCCATGAATACTGATGCCTCTGAGTCAACTGTGGAACAGACTTGGGACACATGGATTTTTGCAGGTGGACTTGCCTAGTTCCTAAAACCAAGCTAAAACCAAGGTTTGCCTGATACTGTTCATCTCCATTTAGATCTTTAATGCAGTGTGGGTAGGAGGTGAGGAAATTATGTTGCGTGATTTATTGGCTTATTGGCCCTTAAACCATATCAGTTTCTAGAATAAATATCTATTTCTGATTTAGCCAAAATTGTTTAACCAATATCTGCAAACATTTATATCGGGCTAAAATACCCAGGAGTCCTATAATCAAAAATACATTATGGAATGAAAGATTAAAAATATGGTCGGGTGCCTGGGTGGCTCAGTTGGTTAAGTGACTGTGTTCGGCTCAGATCATGATCCTGGAGTCCTGGGATCAAGTCCCACATCGGGCTCCCAGCTCGGCGGGGAGTCTGCTTCTCCCTCTGACCCTCCCCCTCTCATGCTCTCTCTCTCTCTCTCTCATTCTCTCTCTCTCAAATAAACAAATAAAATCTTTTAAAAAAATAAAAATAAAAGTATGGTCATTCCTACTCGCCTGTAAGGGATCCTCACCATGTTCCATTATTCTATGGATATTACTTTCCATGATATCCCTGACCAATATCTGACCATCACATAAAAAACAATGATTTTTAAACTAATATATATGTAAATATCATCATGCAATGCCTCTCAATATTATATTCCATAGGCGATAATCTGTCTTATATCCCAGGAACACTGAAGCATCTTGAAGCCCAGCAAAAATGATATCAAGAATTCAGTACAACATGCCCAGCTGCCTTATCTTCTCTACTCCCCATCTGCCCTTCCCATCTGAAATGCCTGGTATATCATGGGTTTAGAACCTGATTTCAACCCAAAGTTTCAAATACACTTGCAACCAGTATAGGTTCCAACCCTTTCAGCATTTATTGTCCCTTCTCAAACACTAGCTGAATTAAGATTCTCAAATAGAACCAAAAGAATGTGTGTGTGTGTGTGTGTGTGCGTGTGTCTTCGTGTTAGAGCCCTTGAAGTTAAGGACTCAACAATCACACACAAATTCATGCCACCCAGTTTTATAGTCTTAATTTCCCAGCATCCAGAGCAGCCCATCTCTAGTTTTCTCCCCTGTCATGATTGGTGGTGGCCCCTAGGAGAATCCTGATCACCCTAGCAGCCCTATGAAATTTTTTGAAGAACATCTCCTCTTGAACTTATTATAAGGGGATCAAGCAAAGGTGTCCTACAGCTGTAATCTGAAATCTGCTACCACAGCTGGTAGTAGTCTCTCCAGAGACTAGGGGAGCAGACTGTTTTTAAGGCTACATACCGCAGGCATATGATTATAAGGGAAAAGAAAACATTTCCGTAAGCTAGGAAAGAGCTGCTATGTTGTTTTTTTTTTTTTTTGTAGTTTTTAATTTTATTGTATTATGTTAGTCACCATACAATACATCATTAGTTTTTGATGTAGTGACCCACGACCCATTGTTTTCATATAACACCCAGTGCTCCATGCAGTACGTGCCCTCCTTAATACCCATCACCGGGCTAACCAATCCCCCCTCCCCCCTCCCCTCTAGAACCCTGTTTGTTTCTCAGGTCCATAGTCTCTCATGGTTCACCTCTCCCTCCAATTCCCCCCCTCATTTTTCCCTTCCTTCTCCTAATGTCCTCCATGTTATTCCTTATGTTCCCCAAATAAGTGAAACCATATGATAATTGACTTTCTCTGCTTGACTTATTTCACTTAGCATAATCTCCTCCAGTCCCATCCATGTTGATGTAAAAGTTGGGTATTCATCTTTTCTGATGGCTGAGTAATATTCCATTGTATATATGGACCACATCTTCTTTATCCATTCATCTGTTGAAGGGCATCTCGGCTCTTTCCACAGTTTGGCTATTGGGGACATTGCTGCTATGAACATTGGGGTGCATAGGACCCTTCTTTTCACTACATCTGTGTCTTTAGGGTAAATACCCAGTAATACAATTGCTGGGTCATAGGGTAGCTCTATTTTTAAATTTTTGAGGAACCTCCACACGGTTTTCCAAAGTGGCTGTACCAACTTGCATTCCCACCAACAGTGTAAGAGGGTTCCCCTTTCTCCACAACCTCTCCAACATTTGTTGTTTCTTTCCCTGTCCATTTTGGCCATTCTAACTGGTGTAAGGTGGTATCTCAGTGTGGTTTTGATTTGGATTTCCCTGATGGCTAATGATGATGAACATTTTTTCATGTGTCTGTTAGCCATTTGTATGTCTTCTTCAGAGAAGTGTCTGTTCATCTCTTCTGCCCACTTTTTGACTTGATTATTTGTTTTTTGGGTGTTGAGTTTGAGAAGTTCTTTATAGATCTTGGATACCAGCCCTTTATCTGTAGTGTCATTTGCAAATATCTTCTCCCATTCTGTGGGTTGCCTCTTTGTTTTGTTGACTGTTTCCTTTGCTGTGCAGAAGCTTTTTATCTTGATGAAGTCCCAAAAGTTCATTTTTGCTTTTGTTTCACTAGCTTTTGGAGATGTATCTTGAAAGAAGTTGCTGTGGCCGATGTCAAAGAGGCTACTGCCTATGTTCTCCTCTAGGATTTTGATGGATTCCTGTCTCACATTGAGGTCTTTCATCCACTTTGAGTTTATCTTTGTGAGTGGTGTTAGAGAATGGTTGAGTTTCATTCTTCTGCATGTGGCTGTCCAATTTTCCCAGCACCATTTATTGAAGAGACTCTTTTTTCCATTGCATGTTTTTTCCTGCTTTGTCAAAGATTATTTGACCATAGAGTTGAGGGTCCATATCTGGGTTTTCTATTCTGTTCCATTGGTCTGTATGTCTGTTTTTGTGCCAGTACCATGCTGTCTTGGTGATCACTGATTTGTAATATAGCTTGAAATCAGGCAACGTGATGCCCCCAGCTTTGTTTTTCTTTTTCAACATCTCCTTGGTGATTCGGGGTCTTTTCTGATTCCATACAAATTTTAGGATTGTTTGTTCCAGCACTTTGAAAAATTTCATTGGAATTTTGATCGGGATGGCATTGAAGGTATAGATTGCTCTGGGTAAGAGCTGCTATGTTTTTTGAGGTCCTGGCTATTCTGAGAAACTCTGGTATACTAAGTAAATGAGGAAGGATAATCTAACTCCTTTCCTGGACTCGAACACTGTAGCTGAATGTTGACTTTTTCCATAGAAAAACAAACTTTAGGTCAACAAGGAAAGAGCATGAGTGGAAAGGATAATTGGCTAATTGACCATATGGATCCGCTTGGCAGCTCTCCCACTTCCTTGATCTGCATATAAGGAGTATGCTGGGCACCTGGGACAGTACTTCTCTAGGACATCACATTCCTGTCTCGTCCAACATGCACCTTCTCCAGCTCCTGTTCAGAGCCGGCCCTGGCGTCCTGCTCCTGGTTCTCTGTCTGCAGCTGGGGACCAACAAAGCTCAGGAAGACAAGTGAGCCAAGCTTTTTTCTTCCTCACAAAAATCCTTTCAGGGAGGGCTCCTATCCTAGCCTGGAAATCTATATATCCCTTCCTGAAAACTTTTCAACTTCCCAGAACTCTAGTCCCAGGGACGCTTATAAACCCCAGGTCAAGTCCCACTTCTCTCCTCTTAGGAAGTCCTATCAACTCCCTTCATATTTCCACTGGATGCTTCTAGGTTGTCCATGGAAATATGGCACCCAGTGTGCGTAAAGGCTGTAATTAACAATCAGTCTTGCTCTGTGGCTCTGATCTACATTCTGTCCATAGTCTACACTTTTGTTAGATTTCTGCTCAGTAAACTTTATGTTCTCACACCTTGTCTCCTAGAACAGAATGTTTAGCAGGTCTGTGAGTTTCAATGATAGCTTTGAGCAATTTTGGCAGGACTCACTAAAGGATCAGAAGCCTTGATCATTGATCCTTGACCACATGGTCTGAAGTTGAGCTAGCCCAGCAGCTTAGACATTCTTCCTATTCTGAAGCCCAAAGACAAAAGAAAGTACACACTCACCCACCACCCTCAGTAGGACCCAGAAGCACAGGTTCAGAAGCCAAATCATTGAGGGTACATACTTGAAGGAAGCAGGAAAATTGGGCAAAATGAAGTAGGAAATGGAGCAGGGTCTGGGAGAAGCAGGGACACTCAGCAAATCTAGAGGGTTTTCTTTACAAGAATATGGTTTTGAATCCTGGGTTTTTAGATTGTGATTCTGATGGTACCCTCTGTGGCATGACCAGACATCCTCTCCTGGACAGAGTAAACCCTTCAGAGTTTTGACAAGTTGGTATAGTGGAGGCCAGTGTCCTAAGAAACATTGAGTAGGGTAGGTTCAGATACAGATGTCACCCCACCCTGAGATGGGACAGCAAGTCGTTGAAATAAACTATACTAATTAGGGTGATCAGCCATTACCATTTGCTCAGGAATTTCTCGGTGTTAGCGCTAAAAGGCTGTCATCCCAGGAAGCTCCTCACTCCTGGGCAAGCTGATCTGATCACTCACTCTAGCTAAGCTGGTCATTTTATCAATCCTAAATTCATTTATAAATGAGAGGACTTTTGGAGACACTTAAGTCTTCATACCCTTTCCTGCACACTTAGCACTAGAGCAACTGGTACAAGAAATGGAATATCTCCAAAATCTAAGATGCTTTACTCCAGTAAAATGGGACCATGAAGCATTGTAGCCAAAAGCCTGAATTTTCCTCCTGTCCCACCCAACACCAAAAGAGCTCAACCAGGAGTTTCTGGGAGAGAGAAAGTAAGTCTCCTAGTCCTGAACCCAGTTCTCCCTGATGGAAGAATCCTTGACTTCCCTCTGTCTCCATTTCCTTTTCCCATCAGACTGTGGTATGTGGCTTGAAAACAGGGTAGCATCTAAAGTTCCCAAATATGGCCATGTGTCCAAATTCACTGCAGAGCTAAAGAAATACAAATTCCTAGGCCCCACCAGGAACCAAAGAAGGAGGATCTCAAGGATGACTCTAAAAATTCCTCCAGTGCATTAAGATGTTTAAGGTTTAGTATGATTCTGTTGATATGGAATATTTCTACTAACAATGATTTGAGCCTTCCCACTTAGTGGACAATCAACAGAACTTGGAGGATTTTATTAAGAAATGACATGTGATATTGTATTCTTATTCTTTTTTAATTTATTTTTTTGTCAGTGGAAAGAACAATGATGCTCAGTTTTAAATAAAGCATCAAAGTTGTTTTATTAAACAAAACAAAGTCTGTAGAAAACAACCAAACCAAACAAGGATCAAAGATTTCCAAGGGTTCTGATACTCAGCAAATGATTCAGATCCCATCATCCCCTTCCCCTTGCACCTTTCCTGTGCCCTCTGCTCTGCTCATTGTGCTCATCTCTCTTGTGGACAGATCTCTGATTTCTGCCCTGCTTCTCTCTTCCCAAAACCAGTCGAACAGTAATAAAAATGAACTTGCAGATGCCCCAAGTAGCAAAAGAAAATGAAGAAGTCACTCTGAAGCTTACAACTGGAACGGAATTAAGAGAATGTATGGTGGTAAGTAGAGGCCTGGGGAAGTAAACTCAAGAAAACTCGGACTCCTTTGTTACGAGTACAATTAGATTAGTCTCTCACTTTACTGTTGCATATTATACTTAATAAAATGCTGAATAGCAATCCTCATGCTCCCAATTCTCATATGTATTATGCTACTTGAGCCCCAAAACAACCATCAGACCTTGGGGCAGATTACTATTCTCATTTTACAGATGAAGGAACCTGATCCAAAGAGGTGTAGGAAGGATGAGAAGGAAAGAAGGAATGAGTAGTGAGAAAAGCACAGCTAAGAGGAAGAAGAGAGGAAAAGAGTAAGAGCTGGGGGAGAAGAAGTAAGAGCTCCTCTAAGGTCCTGGACGTAATTGTTTGAGATAAGGGGTGGGATAGAGGGTTCTCACAAGGAAAACTGCACCCCCATCCAGTGGATTGAGGCAGGTGGGCAGAAGAGCTATGTTGCAGAGAACACATGGGGTATGAGTCCCTCCTCTGCAGTAAGCTCTGAGCAGAGGTTGCGTTCATTGCCTCTCCCTCTGCCCTTTTGCTCTACCATCAGTAGTTCATTCTCGTTCCAGCCTCCTCTCCCCAACAAGGAGCCCACACTCTCCTCCCCACTTTCTCCACTTCAGCAGTTGTGGGAGGGAGGTCCGATCCCTTTACTAGATCGGAGGTTCTCAAATGGAAACGCATCTAAGTCTCACCTGTGCATTATCACTCCTGTTTGGCTGCTCTGGGCCATGAGGAAAAGGGGTCTGTGTAGGTTTAATCCACAGAGGCTCTTCCCCAGGAAAGAGTGTGTCTTCTCCTCCCTGCCAGCAACCTTCTCACATGTTGTCACGCACACACAATCTGCCCCTTGTTAGCTATCACTGTTCTAGGGCAAAGACCCGGGAGTCTCCACACTGACTCCTTCCAGAAGGGCACTCTCTCAGACAGCACAAGCATTTTCCTATGGCAGGAGTTTCCTAACTCAAATTAGACTTACGTATGATGATTAAATCAAAAACAAAATTGGGAGCATGAAGACTGTTCTTCATAAGAATACATTCTAAAAATGGCCCCATACCTGTAAGAGAAAGATTTCTGATCACTGAGCAAAGAACAACACAGGTGCTTTGTCAAATTTGTCTGTTTACAGTTCGAGAATATGAACCTTGTATGTTAATTGGGGGTGGGGGGGAGGCCACATCATAATTTTTCAATTTTGTGTTTTGTTTATCATAAACAAAGATGACAAAAGGAATGAAAATGTCTTGTGATAATGGTAGTTTCTGGTGATGATAGATAATGAAACTCCATTTCCACCCCTGAGAAAGTGATAGGTAAAAAAGTGTGTTTAATCAACAAAATCACATGTGAAATACTTTTGTACTGCAGTAATTATAAGGACTATGTTTTAAGAACAATGCTAACACAATAAAATAAGGCAATCTTTTTAAAACCTACCCAAATACAAGGAATCTCATAAAATAAATGATATTGTAAATTAGAAAGAATTTGTAGGAAATTTTCTTAATTCTGGTCAACAATTTTTATTTGTAGCTTCTTTTTTTTAAAGATTTTATTTATTTATTTGACAGCGAGAGATAGTGAGCACAAGCAGGGGGAGCGGCAGGCAGAGGGAGAAGCAGGCTCCCTGCTGAGCAAGGAGTCCGATGTGGGACTTGATCCCAGGACCCTGGGATCATGACCTGAGTCGAAGGCAGACACTTAACCATCCGAGCCACCCACGTGTCCCAAGGGTAGGGTTCTTGAAAGAAACACCAGGATCTTCAAAATATTCTGAGTAAAATTCCAATGGTGAGAACACTTGAATTCGCCGTTTGGAGCTGACAGGCTATTTGGTGCACGGTTGTCAGTTACCTCGGCAAGCTTCAGGAGATAGGCAGATGGCCCCAGCCATGACCATGCAACCCCGTGATAATGTCCCCATGTTCAAGGTAGTGATGAGTGCAGGCAATATTTTGAGATATATAAACCTGCCAAGTAATACTAACAAATCTATGTTTCTCTTCACGATAAAATCATACACACTGCTAATGCCACTGAGGATCGCTGATGACATAACAGGAGGAATACTCAATTTCAGTGAGATGTTAACAAAATAAAGATGCAATTTCTTTCCATCTGAGTTCACAGACCCTCTTGGTCTATGAACTCCAGGATAACACCCCCGTGCTGAACACTAACCAGACAAAAAGTTCCTAATGCTGCTGAAACTTACATATCCCAAGTTGTAAACCCCTCTCAAATTAAAAAAGGAAATTTACCTTCAAGATTTCATTTGTTTATCTTACAGCCAACTTTGGTAAGTAACTGTTTTCCTCTCACAACCAAGGACAGAGAGACTGAGAGATGTCACTGCAATCATCAAAGGTCACAGAGTTCGAGAGGAGCATGGTTCTGGCAACAAGACCTGGTTTTGGCCTCCACACCCAAGAGCCAAGCTGTGGTCACAGACCAGTTCCTGAAATCCCTAGCCAGGGAATAACAGCAAACCTGCTCTCCAGATGAAGGCTGCCCCAGAATGAATTCTCCTTGCCCTGCCAATTCACTAACTCTTCCTTTCAGAGCCCAGACCCACGGTGGCACTAAAGCAGGAATTTGAGGACATGTTGATAGAAAACCTGACCTAGACTTTTGTTCCCAAAATGATACTACAAAAGTGGACTCCACAGTGCCTCTGGTCTACATCCGTCCCTGTTCTTTGCACATGAAGGATGTTGTCCTCCTCCTTCTTCGTGCTTTCTTGCCTTTCTCTCCCTTTCCCACTCCCCAGACTAACACAGGGTCCTCTCTGCCCACCTCCTCCTCCACAGATTAAAACTTTCCTCCGAGGCAGCCATACAATGGATGGTCCTTTTAACTATAATTACACCGCCTGCCTCTGTGAGGATTATCCAAGAACTTTCTACTGGAACTTTGAAGTCAATAGTAAGTATAGGGGTCATCCAAAGGAAGAACTATCCACTAGGGCAGGGGAAACCATAAAGAGAAATGTGACTCTGGATGTGGAGCAGAATGTTGGGCAGAAGGGTGGAGAGAAAGGAGGGAAGAAGCGGGGAGAGTGGATGGGGACTATGCCCACGTCTGAAAGTTGAGGGGTTGTGTGAGAAAAGCTTAAGGGAGATATATTTGCAAATGATTTAGGGAAACTAGGCCCTAGAAGGAGGTGCCTGAAACTAGTAGAAAAGCCAGGAAATGGGGTTAGAGTGTTATCAGAGAAGATCTTTGTCCTTGTCTCTTTCAGGAACTATGGCAATAGCAGCAATGGTCCACATTATTGAAAAAGAAGGTATCTGCCCTAATAAGGCAGTGGTGCCCAATGGACAAAAATATTTTTATACCATTCAGGGCATACAGATAATCTGATCTTGGTGGAAGCCCTTGTCTAACTGCCCCCCAGGGTGGTTCCTTCAAGAAAACTTGGCTGGAGGGCACCTGGGTGGCTCAGTCATTGGGCGTCTGCCTTCGGCTAAAGTCATGATCTCAGCGTCCTGGGATCGAGCCCCACATCAGGCTCCCTGCTCCGCGGGAAGCCTGCTTCTCCCTCTCCCACTCCCCCTGCTTGTGTTCCTTCTCTCGCTGTGTCTCTCTCTGTCAAATGGATAAAATCTTAAAAAAAAAAAAAAAAAAAAAAGAGGTCTCCCAGAACATTATTTTAAAAAAGAAAGAAAGAAAGAAAACTTGGCTGGAATATCTGTTGTGGTCTATAAAATAAACTTCTCACAAACTTCTCTGTGTTCTGTGGTGTCTTCCCTTCCAAATTTGTCCCAGAGGAGCCTCAGAGCACCCAGAATTTCTAGAACTTTGTTCTCTCAAAGAACTGTTACTGAGGAGTTTATGGGTTCTCATTGCCCATTGGTATGAAGAATGAGAGATGAAGAAATAGAGAAGACTCACAGAATCTGAAATTCTCTGGGCTCCTAAATATGATGACCCTTCCTGTACCCATGCCCTGTGTTTCCTTACTGTAGGGAAAAACTCAGAAAGCTGGTGATGCCAGGTGTTAGTGGAAAATGAAGGGCTATGGGAGCCATTAAGCACTGCTGGTGGCCTTCTGGAGAACCATCTGACATTACATAATCAAATCAATTCTGCACATACCATATAACCCAGCACCTCCACAACTAGAAGTGATGGTAAGAGACCCTGGGTTCCTAGGTCAATATTCTAGCTTTCAAAGACAAAGCACTACTGAATAATTGTTCTAAAATATATGCCACATCTTGAAGGACATCACCATAACCCTAAACGGTGGTGATCTCCAAACTATCTCCTTAGCTGCTCATTTATGAGGTTTTTCCAGCATGCTGTAGGTGACCAGTAGTTTCCTGATGATGCCATTAATGGCAAACTGGTAGATTCCTTGATCAGGTGCCCATTGTGGCAAGTCTTTCATTAAAAAAAAAAAAAGATTCCCTTGATCTAAAGAGATATTAGATGAGATTCCACGTCTAAAAATCAGATATTCTATATGCCGTCAGATGGCAGTGCTGGCCAAGACACTGCAGGCAGGGAGGATACATCCACACCTAGAATACATATCAACCTCAGTAGAGACAAACTATTGCCCCCTCAAGAGTCAAAGGGTCCAATGTAACCAATGTATTCTCCAAATGGTCTCCCTGCTGTTGAGGTCTCAGCATTTGTCTCTGGGCTGAAAGGTTGGCAGCCACAACATCTAAATCACTTATGGTGAGAGGTACATGTACAATGTCGATGATCACTGCCTCACTGGCCATCACACAAGCATTGGAGTAGCTGAGAACAGAAGCTGCCTTATAACCATTGAACCAGTCATCCTATCCAACAAATTAATTGTTCAATGTCTCCTCTGTGTCAGATACTTTCTTGTGAGCATTAACATGAGACACAAAGAACCACATACTTTGTAGCTCATATTCCTTGGTTCATCCAGATAGCCAACTCATTTGTGAACCACACCTGGGTATTTTATCTCTAAAACCCAGTTATAAGAACTCCCCCACCCATGAAGCTGCAGGCCAATCTGAAGGAGGAGTGTTAGTGCAGTAGAGGTAGTTGACATGAGAGAAGAACCACCTTTTTTCTGTAACTCTGGACCAAGTTGGATCCAGTTGCAACTGTGCTATTTCCATTGTATGATGAATTGCCGCTGTACCCACCCAAATTATAATTTGTGGGTCAGCCAATACCTAAGTCATCATGGGATACTCTGGTCCCATAGTCACTTGGTGTTTCACAGTCAAGTATTAGGTCTCTACAGTGCTCATGTGCTCCTTTCCAAAAAAAAAAAAAAAAAAGTTCCATGCCACATATGATATGATTGTATTTCAGAATCCTATTGGTCTACTCTGCAACTCTCTTCCTAGGTCTTACCAGAGACTACACACAGTGTCTTTAATCTACCATAGGAAAGATTAAACACATAGCATATAGGATATGCCAAGTGATATGGCCAAAATAAAAGGGATTTATTTTAGTTTGCTCAGGCTGCCATAACAAAATACCATAGTTTGGGTGGCTCAAACAACAGAAATTTATTTTCTCACAGCTCTGGAGGCAACAAGGCTAAGATGAGGGTGCCAGCATGGGTTCTTGTGAGGGCCCTCTTCCTGGCTTGCAGACCAGTACCTTCTCACTGTATTCTCACATGGTGAAGAGTGAGGTCTGGTGTCTTTCTCTTCTTATAAAGGCACCATTGTATCTTAACAGGACTCCACCTTTATGACTTCATTTAACCTGAATCACCTCCTTAAAGGCCCTATCTCCAATACAGTCAGCAGAAGGGTGAGAAGGGTTAGGGCATCAACATATGAATTTTGGAAGGGACACAATTCAGTCATAGTAAGTAAACTTTTTCTCATGCCAAAGTTTGAACCTGCTACAGAAACCCTTTTATGTTCTGATACCACTCAAAACCGGTGTCTTTTTGAGTCACCCAATAATGTGACTGAATGTATCATTCACAAGTGTAGTAAATACTGCCTCCAAAATCCAAGGTCTTCCAAGTATTGCAATTCTCTTTTAGTGGTAGGTTATTCAAGGTGCAATAACTTTCTGGAAAAGATATTCTAGCACACCCAGGTGGCTCAGTCAGTTAAGCATCCAACTCTTGATTTCAGCTCAGGTCATGACCTCAGAGTTGTGAGATCAAGCCCTGCATTGGGCCAGCTTGGGATTCTCTCTCTCCCTCTCTAAAACAAAAACAAAAACAAAAACAAAAAACCAAAACAAAACAAAAAACCTCTAGCATGCCCCAGACCACTGAACCCCTAAAAACTTCACTGATGGGGTAGCCCTCTAAAGATGTGCATTGTACAGGTGTCTTACCAGAATATCTACAGTGATTGCCACTTCCTGCTCAGCAGATCCAATTAATACAATATCATCAAGATATGGACCAGTATTCTGTTCAATGTCAGGATGATCAAGGTACCCATATTATAACAGGCATTAGGAAAGTTCATATAGTACCAGGGTAAAACTGAATATGTATGACTGCCCATCCAGACAAACAAACTGCTCTTGATCTTTTTATCTGATGAGAAAAAAAAAGGAGCATTAATCATATCAGTAACCACACAGTAAGTGCCAGAGATTAGCCTTATCTATTCTTGTGAAGATACCACATCTGATATGGCAGCTATCAAGGGACTTTTTCGTGTGTCTGTTCATTTGTTTGTTTACAGTTGCCAGCCATGGCCCATTTTCATCCATTTGACTTTGCATGAGCCAGACTGCTGAGTTAAAAGAGATATAATTCTGATCACCACCCACCATCCTTTAATTCTTTAAGTGTGGCACTTATCTCTACCATCCCACTAGATAAATTGTGACTTACTTTCTTAGTTTGGGAATGCAATTTCACCAGATCCCACTTAGCCATTCCAATCATAATAGTGCTTACTCCACAGGTCAGGGAACCTATGTAAAGGTTCTGCATCTGTTTATTATATTCATCCAATTATGCATTTAGGGACAAGAGAAATGACCACAGCATAAGAAAAAATGTACTCACTCTGAGATGGACTTGGACCAGGACCCCACTTATCTCCTGGCTTCCATAAGCCTCATTATACCATGGAGGCATGATAGCATTTTGGTGTCAGTCTCAGCTTAGAACCAGTATCCAACATCCTCAAAAGATTGGTATTTCCCCATTCTCCAGATATAATTATTCTGGTGAATGACCAGAAGTCTCTTTGAAGAAAGACTGAGTAATATATACTACAAACACATGCTGTGATGTTGCAAGTTACTTCCTCAAGGGGACCCAGTCTCTCTTTGAATCAACAGGCTCTGAGAGCTAACTCTGGTCTGGAAACTAGGAGAAGGATTCTGATTTGCCATTATGTTTGCCAACATCAGTTTTCTGCTTATTCAGTCTTGAACTTTTTGTATATATAAGTTAAACAATCCCCTGCTGTCTTTCCACACATCCTTCTCCTATGAACACCACAGTCAACTAGCCATCACCAAATATACCTGTTGGCAAAAGTTCCCATTATAATTTTGGCTTTGCTGCCAGTTACTTTAATTATTACAATCTTGTCTCCAACAAGTTAAGTGCCAATTCCAGGCCTCTGCTAGTTCAGAATCCTATAAACCCTGCTGATACAAGAGAATGTAGATCTATAGCAGCATTTTCTACTCCACCCCAACCTAGAGAGGAAGTTCACCTATGAACTTAACAATTCCAGTGCCCCACCCTTCCACTAGCATTCCTTACTCTTTTACCAATGGGTATGTCTTTTGGGATTTCTCAAGTAGTAAAGTCATCTAATTGATTCTCTGGCCTTGTATAATACAGACATTCTGTCATGCTCTACTCCCTAAGTCTTTTGAATCCTTCCTAAATACTCTGACCAGTTTGAGCATATCCACATTATTTTCTTTAGGTCACCACATTTCCAAAATTTAAGGGGCCACCCCAGCATAATATCAGACTTGTTCCAGGTAGTCTTTGCCAGGAACTTAAGTCCTGAGTCATGGGAGAGTGCCTCTCTGTAAGCACCTTCCAAAATCCCAAATCCCAATGATCTCTACCCCTGACATTCATGCTTTTGTGTAATTCCCTTCCCTTGAGAGCAGGCAGGAGCAATGACTTCCTCCTAATCAGTGGAACATAGCAAAGGTAACGAGATGTCACTTATCTACTCAGGCCCCGGCAATCAACAAAAGCTTAACAGGAGACAAAACAGCATGAGTGACCTGCAGTTTGGTGCTAGTGCAGCTCTGGAAAATACCTGGTCTCACCCAACTCAAGCCCCAGGCAGCCCCAGACTGGCCCACTAACAATAGAGTGACTAAATAGGCAAAGAAAGCCATTACAGACAACTGGACTGAAGGCAAAAGTGGCTCAGCCACAACAGTAGGGTGCATATAACACACAGGAAACAACCTGAAGTGCCAGGTTCTGGTGAAAAGAGAACATTGCACAACAGGGCACTACAAGACCTCTTCTTCATAACACACACACAGAGTGTTAGACAAAATAAGGAGACGGAGGAGTATGTCCCAAATGAAAGAATAGGACAAAATCACAGCAAGAGAGCTCAACAAAATGGAGATAAGTAATATGCCCGATAGACAATTTAAAGTAATGGTCATAGGGGTGCAAGGGTGGCACAGTCGGTTAAGCATCTGACTCTTGGTTTCTGCTCAGGTCGTGATCTCAGGGTCATGAGACTGAGCCCCACATCAGGCTCCACACTGAGTTTAGAGTCTGCTTAAGACTCTCTCTCCCTCCCCCTTTGCCCCCCCAAATAAATAAATAAATCTTTTTTAAAAAATAAAATAATGGTCATGAGCATACTCACTGGACTTAAGAAAAGGGTAGAAGACCTCAGTAAGACCCTCAACAAAGAGATAGAAAACATAAAAAAGAACCAATCAGAAACAAAGACACAATAACTGAACTTAAAAATACATCAGATGGAAAAAATAGGCTAAAGGAAGCAGAAGAACAGAAAACATAAAAAAGAACCAATCAGAAACAAAGAACACAATAACTGAACTTAAAAAAACATCAGGTGGAAAAAATAGGCTAAAGGAAGCAGAAGAACAGAAAACATAAAAAAGAACCAATCAGAAACAAAGAACACAATAACTGAACTTAAAAATACATCAGATGGAAAAAATAGGTTAAAGGAAGCAGAAGAACAGAAAACATAAAAAAGAACCAATCAGAAACAAAGAACACAATAACTGAACTTAAAAATACATCAGATGGAATAAATAGGCTAGAAGAAGCAGAAGAACAAGTCAGTGACCAGAGGATAGAGTAATGGAAAGCAATCAAGCTGAACAGCAGAAAAAGAATAAGAAATGAAAACAGATTAAGGGAACTCAACAACACCCATCAAACATAACAACTTTCACGTTATAGGGATCCTGGAAGGAAAAGAGACAGAAAAGGGGGTAGGAAAATTATTTGAAGAAACAAACAGCTGAAAACTTCCTGAATCTGGGGAAGGGAATAGAAATCCAGATCCAGGAGGCACAAAGAGCCCCCAGCAAAATCAACCAAATGAGGTCCACACCAAGACACAGAGTAATTAAAATGACAGAAAGTAGTGATAAACAGAGAAGTTTAAAAGCAGCAAGAGAAAAGAAAACATTATATATAAGGGAAACCCCATAGGGCTATCAGCTGATTTTTCAGCAGACACTTTGGAGGCCAGAAGGGAGTGGCATGATATATTCAAAGTGCTAAAAGGAAAAAATGCAGCCAAAAGTACTCTATCCAGCAAGGCTATCATTCAGAATAAAACAAGAGATAAAGGGCTTCCCAGACAAACAAAAGTTGAAGGAATTCATGACCACTAAACCAGCCCTACAAGAAATGTTAAATGTTAAAGGGGACTCTTTAAGTGGAAAGGAAAGACCATAAGCAGAAGTAAGAAAAATAGAAAGAAAAAAGCAGTAAAATTAAGTATATCTATAAAAATCAGTTAAGGGAATCACAAAATAAAAGAATGTAAAGTATGACATCATATACCTAAAATGTGAAGGGGGGGGTAGTGAGGAGTGAAACTTTAGTGGTTTTAGAATGGATTCAAATTTAAGTGACCATCAACTTAGTATAGACTGCTATGTGAATAATATGTTATATATAAACCTGAAGGTAATACATATGCAAAAAATAAAGAGAAGGAATCCAAGTATATCACTAAAGAAAGCTAGCAAACCATGGAAGAACACAGCAAGAGAAGAACAGAGAACTACAAAAACAAGCACAAAACAAGTAACAAAATGGCAATGAGTACATACCTATCAATAATTACTTTGAATGTAAATGGACCAAACACCCCAGTCAAAAGACAGAGGGAGATGCAATGCATAAAAAAGCAAGACTCTTCTGTATGTTGCCTACAAGAGACTCATTTCAGGCCTAAAGACACATGCACATTGGAAGTGAAGGGATGGAAAAGGATTTATCATGCAAATGGACATGAAAAGAAAGCTGGGGTAGCAATACTTATGACAGACAAAAATAAACCTTCAAAGAAAGACTGGGACAAGAGACAAAGAAGGACACTACATAATCATAAACAGAACAATCCAACAAGAAGATATAAAAATTATAAATATTTTGCACCCAACATGGGAATACCCAAATACATAAAGCAGCTAATAACATAAAGGAAGTAATCAATAGTAATACAATAATAGTAAGAGACTTTAACACCACAATTACATCAATGGATAGATCATCGAAAAAGAAAATCAACAAGGAAACAGTGGCTGTGAATGACACATTGGACCAGATGGATTAAACAGATTTATTTCAGAACATTCTATCCTAAAGCAGCAGAATACACATTCTTTTCAAGTGTACATGGAACATTCACCAGAACAGATCACATGTTAAGCCACAAAATAAGTCTTAACAAATTCAAAAAAATCAAAGTCATACCATGCATCTTTTCTGACCACAACACCATGAAACTAGAGATAAACCACAAGAAAAAGTCTGGAAAGAACACAAATACACGGAGGTTATATAACATGCCACTAAACAATGAATGGGTCAACCAAGAAATCAAAGAGGAAATGAAAAAATAAACAGAGACAAATGAAAATGAAAACAAACAGTCCAAAATCTTTTGGATACAGCAAAAGCTGTTCTAAGAGGGAAGTTTTTAGCAATACAGGCCTACCTCAAGAAAAATCTCAATAAACAACTTAACCTTATACCTAAAGGAGGTAAGGAAAGAAGAACAAACAAAACCCCAAACCAGTAGAAGGAAGGAAATAATAAAGGAAGGAAATAATAAAGATGAGAGCAGAAATAAACTAAATAGTGGGCGCCTGGGTGGCTCAGTTGGTTAAGCGACTGCCTTCGGCTCAGGTCATGATCCTGGAGTCCCGGGATCGAGTCCCGCATCGGGCTCCCTGCTCGGCAGGGAGTCCGCTTCTCCCTCTGACCCTCCTCCCTCTCATGCTCTCTGTCTCTCATTCTCTCTCTCTCAAATAAATAAATAAAATCTTTAAAAAAAAAAAAAGAAAGAAAGAAACTAAATAGAAACTAAAAAAGAACAGTAGAACAGGTCAATGAAATCAGGAGCTGGTTCTTTGAAAAGAGCAACAAAATTGATAAACCTTTAGCCACACTCATCAAATAAAAAAGAGAGAGAGAGAGGACTCAAAAAAACAAAATCAGAAATGAAAGAGGAGGAATAACAACCAACACCACAGAAATACAAAGGATTATAACAATATTATGAAAAATTATATTCCAAAAAATTGGACATCTTAGAAGACATGGATAAATTCCTGGAAGCATAACCTCCCAAAACTGAATCAAGAAGAAATAGAAAATTTTAACAGACCAATACCAGTAACAAAATTGAATCAGTAATCAAAGAACCCCCAACAAAAAAAAAAGTCCAGGACCAGAGGCTTCCCAAGTGAATTCTACCAAACATTTGAAGAAGAACTAATAACTATTCCTCTCAAACTATTCCAAAAAGTAAAGAAAACTTCCAAATTCATTCCATGAGGCCAGCATTACCCTGACACCAAAACCAGATAAAGACATTATGAGAGAGAGAGAGAGAGAACTACAGGCCAATATCTCTGATGAACATAGATGCAAAAATCCTCAACAAAATATTAGCAAACTAAATCTAACAACAATACATTAAAAAAAAATAATTCACCATGATCAAGAGGGATTTATTCCCAGGATGTAAGGGTGGTTCAATATTTGCAAATCAACCAATGTGATACATCACATCAACAAGTGAAAGGATAAAAACTATATGATCATTTCAACAGATGAAGAAAAAGCATTTGACAAAGTAAAACATCCATTCATGATAAAAACCCTCAACAACGTATGTCTAGAGGGAACATACCTCAATATAATAAAAACATGTTTCAACATAATATGAAAAACCTGCAGCTAACATCATACTCAATGGTGAAAAACTGAGAGATTTTTATTCACCACTTTTATTCAACATAGTACTGGAAGTCCTAGACACAGCAGTCAGACAAGAAAAAGAAATAAAAGTCATCCAAATTGGGAAGAAAGAAATAAAACTTTCACTATGTGCAGATGACATGATACCATATATAGAAAACTCTAAAGACTCCACCAAAAAACTACTAGAACTGATAAATTAATTCAATAAGATCACAGGATACAGAATCAATATACAGAAATCTACTGTATTTCTATACACTAATAATGAAGTAGCAGAAAGAGAAATTAAGAAAACAATGCCATTTACAACTGCACCAAAAATAGTAAAATACCTAGGAATAAACTTAACCAAGGAGGTAAAAGACCTGTACTCTGAAAATTGTAAAACACTGATGAAAGAAATTGAAGATGAGGGGCGCCTGGGTGGCTCAGTCAGTTAAGCAACTGCCCTTGGCTCGGGTCATGATCCCAGAGTCCTGGGATCGAGTCCCACAACAGGCTCCCTGCTCAGTGGGGAGCCTGCTTCTCCCTCTCCCTCTGCCTGCTGCTCCCTCTCTTTGTGCTCTCTCTCTCTGTCAAAAAATAAAATCTTTTATTTATTTGACAGAGAGACACAGTGAGAGAGGGAACACAAGCAGGGGGAGTGGGAGAGGGAGAAGCAGGCTTCCTGCAGAGCAGGGAGCCCGATGTGGAGCTCAATCCCAGGACTCTGGGATCATGACCTGAGCCTAAGGCAGGCGCTTAACAACTGAGCCACCCAGGCACCCCAATAAATAAAATCTTAAAAAAAAAAAAAGAAATCAAAGATGACACAAACAAATAGAAAGATATTCCATGCTCATGGATTGGGAGAACCAATATTGTTAAAATGTCCATACTATGCAAAGCAATCTACAGATTTAATGCAATCTCTATCAAAATACCAATGGCATTTTCACAGAAATAGTACAAATAATCCTAAAATTTGTATGGAATCACAATGGTCCTTGAATAGCCAAAGCAATCTTGAAAAAGAAAAACAAAACTAGAGATATCACAATTCCAGATTTCAAGATATACTACAAAGCTGTAATCAAAACAGTACGGTAGTGGCATAAAAACAGATACATAGATCAATAGAACAGACTAGAGAGTCCAGAAAAAAAAAACAAACACGATTATATGGTCAATTAATCTTTGACAAAGGAGGCAAGAATACGCAACGGGGAAAAGACAATCTGTTCAACAAATGGTGTTGGGAAAATTGGACAGTTGCATGCAAAAGAATGACGCTGGACCACTCTCTTACACTATACATAAAAATAAACTCAGAATGGATTAAAACCTAAATATAAGACCTGAAACCATAATGATCCTAGAAGAGAGCACAGGCAGTAATTTCTCTGACATCAGCTGTAGCAACATATTTTAGATATGTCTCCTGAGGCAAGGGGAACAAAAGCAAAAATAAACTATTGGGACTACACCAAAATAAAAAGCTTCTGCACAACAAAGGAAACTACTGGCAAAACAAAAAGGCAACCTTCTGAATGGCAGAAGATATTTACAAATGACATATCTAATAAGGGGTTAGTATCCAAAATATATAAAGAACTTACAAAACTCAACACCAAACATAAATAATAATCCAATTAAAAAATGGAAAGAAGACATGAACAGACATTTCTCCAAAGAAGACACACAGGTGGCCAACGACACATGAAAGGATATTCAACATCACTCATCACCAGAGAAATGCAAATCAAATAAGGTATCACCTCACACTTGTCAGAATGGATAAAATCAAAAAACACAAGAAACAACAAGTGTTGGCGAGGATGTGGAGAAAAAGAAACCCTCGTGCACTGTTGGTGGGAATGCGATCTGGTGCAGCCACTACGGAAAACAGTATGGAGGGTCCTCAAAAACTTAAAGAATTACTATATGATCCAGTAATTCCACTACTGAATATTTATCCAAATAATATGAAAACACTAATTCAAAAAGATGCACTCCTATATTTGTTGCATGGCAATACACACTTTCTCCCATTGCTTTTTCTCATTAGTCATACTTTAGATATGTTCAAATCGGGGCACCTGGGTGGCTCAGTCGTTAAGCGTCTGCCTTCGGCTCAGGTCATGATCCCAGGGTCCTGGGATTGAGCTCCACATCGGGCTCCCTGCTTGGCAGGAGGCCTGCTTCTCCCTCTCCCCCTGCTTGTGTTCCCTCTCTCGCTATGTCTCTCTGTGTCAAATAAATAAATAAATAATCTTTAAAAAAAAAAGATATGTTCAAATCTTTGAAGAACTTTTTATAAATGACCTAAGTCACCTACAATTATATGGAAAATTTTGTTAAACAATTCCTGTAAATTCTGACTACAGTAGCCTGCCCTTAGCCTCATTTTCACTTTCTGTGGTTTCATTTACACACTTTTGGGCAACCAAAGTCTGACAACGTTGTCAGAAAGTCAATAGCAGCCTAACACTGTGTCACAATCTTATGTCATTCACCTCACTTTCATCTCATCATGTAGGCGTTTTATCCTCTCACATCACAAGAAGAAAAAGGGTGAGTATAGTACAAGAAAATATTCTGAGAAAAGAGACCAGATTCATATAACTTTTATTCAATATGTTCAGATTCAATATAACTTTCATTACAGTACACTGTTATAATTGTTCTATTTTATTATTAGTTATTAGTGGTAATCTCTTGCTGTGACTAATTTATAAATTAGACTTTATCATAGGTCTAGATGTATAGTAAAAATCATAGTATATTTGGTACTATCTGCAGTGTCAGGCATCCACTGAGGGTCTTGAAACATACCCCACTGATAAGGGGGGACTACTCTACATTTTATGTAGAATCAGAGGGAAATGTGTAATCCAATTTTTAAGCAAATGGAGCAAAAAACACTTTTTAAAACTTTCAGTAAATTACAATGATTGAAAAACAACTCATAAGTAGGAAAACATTGACATTTATCCCTACATAAGTAAGGATAGAAAGAAAAAGACACTGAACAAAATAAACCATGAATGCTCAATGGTACAGAAGATTTAATTTAAAAATTATGTTTTAGAATATCTCAACTTCTAGAACAATACTTTAATGGAGTTATTATTTTTGACTGGGTAAATGCATATTCTGTATTATAATGTTACAATGAAATAAAATTGAGAATTATGCAGCATTTAAAATCGGTGAACTATTCAGAAGGACTGTGGACAGGGAAAATGTATTTGAATTTTGTCTTATAAAATATTTTCTGAATGGTAGCTAAAACATTTACATAAGTTAGTACCAAAAAAGTTAGAATTGAGAATATCATGGTTTTTTTTTTTTAAGATTTTATTTATTTATTTGAGAGAGAGCACAAGCAGGGGGAGTGTCAGAGGAAGAAGGAGAATCAGGCTGCCCACTAAGGAGGAAGCCCAATGCAGGGCTTGATCCCAGGACCCTGGGATCATGACCTGAGCTGAAAGCAGTCACTTAATTGACTGAGCCACCCAGGCACCAGAGAGTATCATCTGTTTAACAGAATTTTCTTAGCATGTACTAATTATCTCAACACCTGTAAAGACTATTTTCTTAATAAATAGTCCATTGAAGGTGTCAACAATTTCAAATGTATTAGCCATAAAATGCAACTATGAATAACATTTCAGGAAATTTTATGAAGATAAGAGAAATAAGAGGTGTTAAAAACATGTTATTCAGAACAATATCAGTTATACGGCATTGGAAATAAATGTGACTAATAAACTCATTAAAGTACATGAATTTGTAACAGAAAAGTTGTCTGTTTGTATTATTTTTAACGTTCAGTTAGTCAGTACAAGAAAGTGCTTTTCCTTTTACTCTAGAGATCAAGGATATATGGTTTTTACAAATAATCCAGTCAAGAAATGGGCAGAAGACACTTACAGACATTTCTCCAAAGACATACAAATGGCCAACAGGCACATGAAAAAATGCTCCACATCACTTGCCATCAGGGAAATACAAATTGAAACCACAATGAGATACCACCTTACACCAGTCAGAACGGCTAAAATTAACAAGACAGGAAACAACAAATGTTGGCGAGGATGTGGAGAAAGAGGAACCCTCTTACACTGTTCGTGGGAATGTAAGCTGGTACAGCCACTCTGGAAAACAGTATGGAGGTTCCTCAAGAAGTTAAAAATAGAGCTACCCTAAGACTGAGAAATTGCACTACCAGGTACTTACCCCAAAGATACAAATGGATTGATCCAAAGGGGCACCTGCTCCCCAATGTTAATAGCAGCAATGTTCACAATAGCCGAACTGTGGAAAGAGCTGAGATGTCCATTGACAGATGAATGGATAAAGAAGATGTGGTATATAAATACAATGGAATATTACTCAGCCGTCAGAAGGGATGAATATTTACCATTTACATCGATGTGGATGGAACTGGAGGGTATTATGCTGAGTGAAATAAGTCAGAGAAAGACAATTATCATATGGTTTCACTCATATGTGGAATATAAGAAACAGCACAGAGGATCATAAGGTAAGGGAGGGAAAACTGAAGGGGAAGTCATCAGAGAGGGAGAAAAGCCATGAGACTCTTAACTATAGGAAACAAACTGAGGGTTGCTGGAGGGGAAGGGGGGTATGGGGTAAAACTGGATGATGGGCATTAAGTAGGGCACACAATGTGATGAGCATTGGGTGTTATATGCAACTGATAAATTATTGAATACTACATCTGAAACTAATGATGTACTATATGTTGGCTAACTGAATTTAAACTTTTTAAAAAGGATATATGGTTTTTAGAAAAACTTAATTGAAATATAGTTGACATGCAATGTCATATTAGTACAGGTGTACAACAAAATGATTTGACAATTCTATACACCAAGCAATGCTTACCATGATAAGTACAGTTACCATATGTCACCGTATAAAATTATCACCTCATTATTGACTACATTCTCTTTTTTTTTTAAAGATTTTATTTATTTATTTGAGAGAGAGAATGAGAGAGAGAGCACATGAGAGGGGGGAGGGTCAGAGGGAGAAGCAGACTCCCCGCCGAGCAGGGAGCCCGATGCGGGACTTGATCCCGAGACTCCAGGATCATGACCTGAGCCGAAGGCAGTCGCCCAACCAACTGAGCCACCCAGGCGCCCCTGACTACATTCTCTATGCTATACTTTTTATCCTCTTGACTAATTTGTTTCATAACTGGAAGTCTGTACCTCTTAATCCCCTTCATCTATTTCACCCATCCTTTTACCCTCTTTCCCTCTGACAATCACTAGTTTGGTCTCTGTATTTATGAGTCTGTTTCTGTTTTGTCTTATTTTTTAGATTCCACAAATAAGTGAAATCATATTGTATTTGTCTTTCTCTGACTGACTTATTTCACTTAACATAATACCTTCCGGGTCCATCCATGTTTTCACAAATGACAAGATTTCATTCTTTTTATGGCTGCATAATATTCCATTGTGTGTGTGTGGGTGGGTGTGTATATATATATTATATATATATATAATATCCATTCCATTATATATATCACATATATATGTTATATATATCACATATATATGATATATATATCACAATTTCTTTATCCATCCATTGATAGATATCTTGGCTATTATAAATAATGCTTCAGTAAAAATAATACATATATCTTTTCAAATTAGTGTTTTCATTTTCTTTGGTAAATATCCAGCAGTGGAATTACTGGATCATATGATATTTCTATTTTTAATTTTTTGAGAAACCTCCATACTATTTTCTACAGTGGTTGCACCAATTTACATTCCCACCAACAGTGCACCACATTTTTAAGATAATTTTTGAACAGATCTATTTTATCAGTCTACCAAAAATAATAAAAATTTTCAGCTAATAAATTCATATTTACTAATTACATAAGTTTAATCATTATAGTGTCCTTTTTTGCTCCAAAAAGTGTCTCATTTGCATGATAAATTACATAGATACCCTAAATGGAATGCAGAATAAGGAGACAAACATACTAAAAACATATTGAACAACATATTAAAAGGGGGAAAACATATTAAAAACGTATTAATAACTATAAAGAGAAACCAGGTTTAGGGGCACCTGGGTGGCTCAGTCAGTTAAGCATCTACCTTCAGCTCAGGTCATGAACTTGCGGTCCTGGGATCAAGCCCTGCATCTGGCGCCCTGCATCTGGCTCCCTGCTCAGCGGGGGGCCTGCTTCTCCCTCTCATCTGCCACTCCCCCCGATTGTGCTCTCTCTGTCAAATAAATAAAGTTAAAAAAAAAAAAATCTTAAAAAAAACAAAAGAGAGAGAAACCAGGTTTAATAGGAATTCCAGGTGAGGAGAATGAAGGAAAAGTCTGAAAGACAGTATTTAAAGATATTATTACTAGAAGTTTCCCAGTTTTAAAATATATATAAAATATCATATCTGGAGCCCTTTCTGAATGCCAAGCAAGACAAATTTTAAAACAACAATAATAATTGTCCAAACTAGACATAGTAGAAAAATAAAGGAAATTGAAAAATATAATCTTAAAACTATCAGAGATACAATAGAAAAGGATAATAATAAAATATGACAGTGTATTTCTCATCAACAATAATAAATACCAGAAATAAGAAGCTAACAAATCAAAATATTCAAAGTGCTAAGAGAAAGTAGCTGTCAAAGTAGAATTTTTTACCTAGTGAAATTCTTATTAAAATAAGAGCAAAATAAAAATATATTCAGACATCCAAAAGCTAAGAGAACCTCACTCATATAGAAATAATCATCCAAAGATTCATAGAGGGCAGCTGAAAGTCTTAACCAAGAAATACATAACCAAATCAAAGGGAAGCATTAACTTAGAGTAAATAGTATGTCAGAAGATGGAAACTTCAGAAGACAATTAAAAAATTCCTTTATGCATGTAGCAAGAGCAGGGCATTATTAAAAAGGAACGCTAGGGGCACCTGGGTGGCTCAGTCCTTAAGTGTCTGCCTTTGGCTCAGGTCATGATCCCAGGGTCCTGGGATCGAGCCCCGCATCGGGCTCCCTGCTCAGCAGGGAGTCTGCTTCTCCCTCTCCCTCTGCTTGTGTTCCCTCTCTCGCTGTGTCTCTCTCTGTCAAATAAATAAATAAAAATCTTAAATAAATAAATAAATAAATAGGAACGCTAGAGGGGAGGGACATATGGAAGTTTAAAATATGATAGTAGAGCCTCCCCCGCAGCCTCGCACCTCCTGCTCGCACGCGGACAAGCCGCTGCCTTAGCAACCATTGCACCACCTCTTCCTGAGGGAGCTCAGTCAGCCTGCGGATCCCGCTGCCCGCTCCCCACTGCCCCATGATTTTCGCCTGGGCTTAGAGGCGGAGGGAAAACAAAAAATGGCGGAGCCGAGCCAGACGGTGCCTGAGGCAGAATAAAATGTTTCAAAATTCAAGATTGCTAGAGATTCAGCCATCCTCTGCCAGACAGCAAAAAAGAAAAGGAGAGGAGATGATATGGGAAATGATGATGCCATCGGAGGGAATATGAGCAAATATATGGTGCTTCCATCTGGATACTGTGGACAGTCCAAGAAAGGCATCTTATCTTTGATGCTTGCTTTGAAAGTGGTAACCTTGGACAGGTGGACCAGGTATCTGAATTTGAGTATGCCTTATTCATTAGGCCAATACCTGTAATCCAGCTTCCAAGTCTGGTTCAACTTTACCGTTGAAAATGTGAAAGAATCATAGATGGCGGAGGAGTAGGAGACCTGGATTTCGTCTGGTCCCAGAAATTCAGCTGGATAGGGATCAAACCATTCTGAACACCTACGAACTCAACAGGAGATCGAAGAAAAGAATACCAGCAATTCTCTGAACAGAAAAGCGACCACTTTCTGGAAGGTAGGACGTGAGAAGGGAATCCGAGGCGATATTCGGGAGGATAGATCGCCTCCGTACCCCGCTTCTGGCAAGTGATAGAGCTGCGGAGCACAAAATCGGAACTTTTAGAAGTCGGCTCCGCTGAGGGACGTCACTCCAGTGGCTAAGCTGGGGGGAGAGGGAACCCTCGCGGGACAGTGTGGTCTCAGGGCCCTCGGGGTCGCAGGAAGACCAGGGGTGCCTGAGTGTGGCAGAGTTCCCAGGTACTGGAGCCAGGAAGCCAGCTGTAGAGACGGAGCTGAGGCGCGGGCTCTCAGCTCGGGGTTGCCATAAACCGTGATCCACGGCACAGTTGGGCCACTGCTCCTCCAGCAGGGACCCAACAAGCGGCACATCTGGGGAGACTCACCTTCCTCCCCCAGGAGGAGCCGCGCAGGAGTGCACCGCAGGGATCTGCTGGGTTTGGAGACTCCACCCGGGGTCGGGCGCCGGAGATAGAAACGCGCGGTCACAGGCGGGATGAGCACGGAGTGTGGCCGGAGACCGGGGAGACAGGAGTGACTGACTGCTTTTCTCTGGGTGCTCACTGAGGAGCGGGACCCCGAGTTCTCGGCTCCTCCGGGGTGGAGATTGGGAGGCCGCCATTTCCCTCTCCTCCTCCAAAGCTGTAGGGAAAGCTTGCAGGGAACAAAAGCCCCCAAGAGCAAATCCCAGCGGATTACTTAGCCGGAGCGGGCAAGGGCGGAGCAATTCCGCCTCCCGCAAAGATATTTCGGAACCACGGCAACAGGCGCCTCCCCCAGAAGATTAGCAAGAACAGCCAGCCAGGACCAAGTTTTTTTTTTTTTTTTTTTTTAAGATTTTATTTATTTATTTGAGGGAGAGAGAATGAGAGACAGAGAGCACGAGAGGGAAGAGAGTCAGAGGGAGAAGCAGACCCCCTGCTGAGCAGGTAGCCCAATGCGGGACTCGATCCCGGGACTCCAGGATCATGACCTGAGCCGAAGGCAGTCGCTTAACCAACTGAGCCACCCAGGCGCCCCCAGCCAGGACCAAGCTTGCCGATCAATGAGAATGGCAGAACTCCAGCACTAGGGGAATACTGCACATAAAATTCATGGCTTTTTTACCATGATTCTTTAGTCTTTCAAAGTTAATTTTTTTTAACTGTCTTTTTTTTTTTAATTTTTCTTTTTCCCTTTTTCAACCAACGTCTTATTAATACCTTTTTGAAAACACATTTTTATTTTTCATTTTTAGAGTCATATTCTATCCCTTCATAGTAGTTACCCTTATTTTTGGGATATATATATAAGTTGTTCTCTCTTTAAAATTCTGAGATACAGTTTCTTCTAACAGATCAAAATATACCCTAAATCTCTAGTTTATGGCTTGTTCTAATCTCCTGCCTGATCACGTTCTCTCCCTTTTTTTTTAATGCTCTTCTTTCTTTTTTCAAACAACTTCTTATCAATTCCTTTTATAAAATTTTTTATAATTTTCATCTTTATAGTCATATTCCATCCCTTCATCGTATCAACCCTTATTTTTGTACATATATAAGTTTTTTTTCTTTAAAATTTTGGGAGGCACTTTCTTCTAACAGACCAAAATACACCCAAAATCTAGTGTGTGGCACTGATCTATGCACCAGGCCGATCATATTTGATCATATTCTGTTTTTTTTTTTTTTGTTCTGTTTTTGTTTGTTTTTATCTTTTTCTTTTTGCTTTCTTTCCCTTTCTTTTCCCCCGGCTTCAGGTCTTTTCTGATTTGTTTAGAGTATATTTTCTGGGGACGTTGTTACCCTATTAGCATTTTGTTCTCTCATTCATCTATTCTTTAGACAAAATGACAAGACAGAAAAATCACCTCAACAAAAAGAACAAGAGGTAGTGCCGACTGCCAGGGACCTACTCAATACGAACATTAGTACGATGTTGGACCTAGAGTTCAGAATCATGATTTTAAAGATACTAGCTGGGCTTGAAAAAAGCATGGAAGTTATTATAGAAACGCTTTCTGGAGAAATAAAAGAACTAAAATCTAACCAAGTCGAAATCAAAAAGGCTATTAATGAGGTGCAATTAAAAATGGGGGCGCTAACTGCTAGGATAAATGAGGCAGAAGAGAGAATCAGTAATATAGAAGACCAAATGGAAAATAAAGAAGCTGAGAAAAAGAGAGATAAACAACTACTGGATCACGAGGGCAGAATTCGAGAGATAAGCGATACCATAAGACGAAACAATATTAGAATAATTGGGATCCCAGAAGAAGAAGAGAGAGAGAGAGGGGCAGAAGGTATAATGGAGCAAATTATAGCAGAGAACTTCCCTAATTTGGAGAAGGAAACAGGCATCAAAATCCAGGAGGCACAGAGAACCCCTCTCAAAATCAATAAAAATAGGGCAACACCCCGACATCTAATAGTAAAACTTACGAGTCTCAGAGACAAAGAGAAAATCCTGAAAGCAGCTCGGGAGAAGAGATCCGTAACCTACAATGGTAGAAACATTAGATTGGCAACAGACCTATCTACAGAGACCTGGTAGGCCAGAAAGGACTGGCATGATATATTCAGAGCACTACACGAGAAAAATATGCAGCTAAGAATACTATATCCAGCTAGGCTGGCATTGAAAATAGAAGGAGAGATAAAAAGCTTCCAGGACAAACAAAAACTAAAGGAATTGCCAAACACGAAACCAGCCCTACAAGAAATATTGAAAGGGGTCCTCTAAGCAAAGAGAGAGCCTAAAAGCAACATAGCCCAGAAAGGAACACAGACAATATATAGCAACAGTCACCTTACACCATACAATGGCACTAAATTCATATCTTTCAATAGTTACCCTGAATGTAAATGGGCTAAATGCCCCAATCAAAAGACACAGGCTATCAAATTGGATTAAAAAAACAAGACCCATCGATATGCTGTCTGCAAGAGACTCATTTTAGACCCTAAGACACCCCCAGATTGAAAGTGAGGGGGTGCAAAACCATTTACTATGCTAATGGACACCAAAAGAAAGCTGGGGTGGCAATCCTTATATCAGACAGATTAGATTTTAAATCAAAGACTGTAATAAGAGATGAGGAAGGACACCATATCCTACTTAAAGGGTCTATCCAAGAAGAAGATCTAACAATTGTGAATATCTATGCCCCTAACATGGGAGCAGCCAATTATATAAGGCAATTAATGACAAGCAAAGAAACACATCGACAACAATACAATAATAGTAGGGGACTTTAACACTCCCCTCACTGAAATGGACAGATCATCTAAGAAAAAGATCAACAAGGAAATAAAGACTTTAAATGATATACTGGACCAAATGGACTTCACAGACATATTCAGAACATTCCATCCCAAAGCAATGGAATACACATTCTTCTCTAGTGCCCATGGAACATTCTCCAGAATAGATCACATCCTAGGTCACAAGTCAGGTCTCAACTGGTACCAAACGATTGGGATCATTCCCTGCATATTTTCAGACCACAATGCTTTGAAACTAGAACTCAATCATAAGAGGAAAGTCAAAAAGACCTCAAATACATGGAGGCTAAAGAGCATCCTACTAAAGAATGAATGGGTCAACCGGAAATTAAAGAAGAATTTAAAAAATTCATGGAAACCAATGAAAATGAAAACACAACTATTCAAAATCTTTGGGATGCAGCAAAGGCAATCCTAAGAGGAAAGTATATAGCAATACAAGCCTTTCTAAAGAAACGAGAAAGGTCTCAAATACACAACCTAACCCTACACCTAAAGGAGCTAGAGAAAGAACAGCAAATAAAGCCTAAGCCCAGCAGGAGAAGAGAAATCATAAAGATCAGAGCAGAAATCAATGAAATAGAAACCAAAAGAACAGTAGAACAGATCAACGAAACTAGGAGCTAGTTCTTTGAAAGAATTAGTAAGACTGATGAATCCCGGGGCGCCTGGGTGGCTCAGTCGGTTAAGTGTCTGCCTTCGGCTTGGGTCATGATCCCAGCGTCCTGGGATCGAGCCCCGCATCAGGCTCCCTGCTCTGCAGGAAGCCTGCTTCTTCCTCTCCCACTCCCCCTCCCTGTGTTCCCTCTCTCGCTGTGTCTCTCTCTGTCAAATAAATAAATAAAATCTTTAAAAAAAAAAAAGACTGATAAATCCCTGGCCAGACTTATCAAAAAAAAAAAAAAGAGAGAGAGAGAGATAGAGATAACCCAAATTAATAAAATCATGAATGAAAGAGGAGAGATCACAACCAACACCAAAGAAATACAAACAATTATAGGAACATATTATGAGCAACTCTATGCCAGCAAATTCGATAACCTGGAAGAAATGGATGCATTCCTAGAGATGTATCAACTACCAAAACTGAACCAGGAAGAAAGAGAAAACCTGAACAGACCTATAACCATTAAGGAAATTGAAACAGTCATCAAAAATCTCCCAACAAACAAAAGCCCAGGGCCAGATGGCTTCCCAGGGGAATTCTACCAAACATTTCAAGAAGACTTAATATCTATTCTTCTGAAACTGTTCCAAAAAATAGAAATGGAAGGAAAACTTCCAAACTCGTTTTATGAGGCCACCATTACCTTGATCCCCAAACCAGACAAAGACCCCATCAAAAAGGAGAATTGCAGATCAATATCCTTGATGAACATGGATGCAAAAATTCTCACCAAAATACTAGCCAATAGGATCCAACAGTACATTAAAAAGATTATTCACCACGACCAAGTGGGATATCCCTGGGCTGCAAGGTTCATTCAACATCCACAACTCAATCAACATGATACAATACATTAACAAAAGAAAGAAGAAGAATCATATGATCGTCTCAATAGATGCAGAAAAAGCATTTGAAAAAGTACAGCATCCTTTCTTGATCAAAACTCTTCAGAGTATAGGGATAGAGGGTACATACCTCAATATCGTAAAAGCCATCTAGGAAAAATCTACAGTGAATATCATTCTCAATGGGGAAAAACAGAGCTTTACCCCTAAGGTCAGGAACACAGTAGGGATGTCCACTATCACCACTGCTATTCAACATAGTATTAAAAGTCCTAGCCACAGCAATCAGACAACAAAAAGAAATCAAAGGCATCCAAATCAGCAAAGAAGAAGTCAAACTCTCACTCTTTGCAGATGATATGATACTTCATGTGGAAAACCCCAAATACTCCACCCCAAAACTGCTAGAACTCATACAGGAATTCAGTAAAGTGGCAGGATATAAAATCAATGCACAGAAATCAGTGGCATTCCTATACACCAACAACAAGACAGAAGAAAGAGAAATTAAGGAGTCGATCCCATTTACAACTGCACCCAAAACCATAAGATACCTAGGAATAAATCTAAAAAGGATCTGTACTCAGAAAACTATAAAATACTCATGAAAGAAATTGAGGAAGACACAAAGAAATGGAAAAACGTTCCATGCTCATGGATTGGAAGAACAAATATTGTGAAGATGTCAATGCTACCTAGAGCAATCTACACATTCAATGCAATCCCCATCAAAATACCATCCACTTTTTTCAAAGAAATGGAACAAATAATCCTCAAAATTGTATGGAACCAGAAAAGACCCCAAGTAGCCAGAGGAATGTTGAAAAAGAACAGCAGGCTAGCAGCATCACAATTCTGGACTTCCAGCTCTATTACAAAGCTGTCATCATCAAGACAGTATGGTACTCGCACAAAAGCAGACACATAGATCAATGGAACAGAATAGAGAGCCCAGAAACTCTAAGGTCAACTAATCTTTGACAAAGCAGGAAAGAATGTCCAATGGAAAAAAGACAGTCTCTTCAACAAATGGTGTTGGGAAAATTGGACAGCCACATGCAGAAGAATGAAACTGGACCATTTCCTTACACCACACACAAAATTAGACTCCAAATGGTTGAAAGACCTCAATGTGAGACAGGAGTCCATCCAAATCCTAAAGGAGAACCCAGGCAGCAACCTCTTCGACCTCAGCCACAGCAACTTCTTCCTAGAAACATCACCAAAGGCAAGGGAAGCAAGGGCAAAAATGAACTATTGGGACTTCATCAAGATAAAAAGCTTTTGCACAGCCAAAGAAACAGTCAACAAAACCAAAAGACAACTGACAGAATGGGAGAAGATATTTGCAAATGACATATCAGATAAAGGTCTAGTATCCAAAATCTATAAAGAACTTACCAAACTCAACACTCAAAGAACAAAGAATCCAATCAAGAAATGGGCAGAAGACATGAACAGACATTTTCCAAAGAAGACATCCAACTGGCCAACAGACACATGAAAAAGTGCTCAACATCGCTCGGCATCAGGGAAATCCAAATCAAAACCTCAATGAGATACCACCTCACACCAGTCAGAATGGATAAAATTAACAAGTCGGAAATGACAGATGTTGGCGGGGATGCAGAGAAAGGGGAACCCTCCTACACTGTTGGTGGGAATGCAAGCTGGTGCAACCACTCTGGAAAACAGTAGGGAGGTTCCTCAAAAAGTTGAAAATAGAGCTACCATATGATCCAGCAATTGCACTACTGGGTATTTACCCCAAAGATACAAATGTAGGGATCCGAAGGGGTACGTGCACCCTGATGTTTATAGAAGCAATGTCCACAATAGCCAAACTGTGGAAGGAGCCAAGATTATGCAGCCATCAAAAAGGACGAGATCTTGCCATTTGCAATGACGTGGATGGAACTGGAGGGTGTTATGCTGAGTGAAATAAGTCAATCAGAGAAAGACATGTATCATATGACCTCAATGATATGAGGATTTCTTAATCTCAGGAAACAAACTGAGGGTTGCTAGAGTGGGGGCTGGGGTGGGAGGGGTGGGTTGGCTGGGTGATAGACATTGGGGAGGGTATGTGCTATGGTGAGCGCTGTGAAGTGTGCAAGACTGTTGAATCACAGACTGTACCTCTGAAACAAATAATGCAATATATGTTAAGAAAAAAAAAAAAGAAGATAGCAGGAGGGGAAGAATGAAGGGGGGGAAATCGGAGGGGGAGATGAACCATGAGAGATGATGGACTCTGAAAAACAAACTGAGGGTTCTAGAGGGGACAGGGGTGGGAGGATGGGTTAGCCTGGTGATGGGTATTAAAGAGGGCACGTTCTGCACGGAGCACTGGGTGTTATGCACAAACAATGAATCATGGAACACTACATCAAAAACTAATGATGTAATGTATGGTGATTAACATAACAATAAAAATTTTTAAAAATATGTAGTATAAATGAAAACATTCAGTGGAATGACTGGAAAACAAAGTCAAAGAAATCTCTTAGAAATTAGAACAAAATGCTAAAGAGATGAAAAAATGTTAAAGTCTGACAATGAATATGAGGAATTCAGAAAAGAAAGAAGAGAGAAAAAAAGTAAAAGGAATCATTAAATTAATGATTGATATATTGCCCAAGTTGGAAGATATGGTTTTCCAGATTGAAATCTCATTTTAGTGGGTAAAACAGACATCCAGCAAAAGACTTTATCATGAAAATTCAGGATACTGTGGACAAAGCAAAGGTATTTTAGGACTCCAGAGAAAGAGACATAAATTACTTGCAAAGGAACGAAATAAGCGGAAATAAGATGTGGAGAGGAAAGGAAACAGGATTTTTTTTTCTAATAAATAAAATAAAAACTATTTAGAAATATTTGACTTAGTTGCATTATTTTTTTCCTGTGTCAAGGTAATCCTTTACAAGATCAGTAACTGAGATGAGCTATACCAGGAACGAAGAGAGGCTGATTTATTTATTTTTAAAGATTTATTTATTTATTTATTTCAGAGAGAGAGAAAGAGAGAAAGAGTGTGTGTGAGCAGGGTGAGGGGCAGAGGGAGAAGGAGAAAGAGAATCTCCAGCAGACTCCCCACTGAGCACAGAGCCTGATGCAGGGCCTGATCCCATGACCCAGAAATCACAACCCCAGCCGAAATCTGAAGCTTAACCCCAGAAGCTTAACCAACTGAGCCACCCAGGTGCCCCATATAGACCACCCATACTGGACACTAATCTTGGCCTCATTCACCCAAGCCCTTTGCTTAACCATTGCAGTCAGCTTGATTATTAAACATCCAGGCTGCCTCAGAGACCTACTTAACATCCAAAATACTATGCCATTGAGAACAAATACCTTTTACAATTGTAATACCATGAGTACTAATCTTTAGAGTTTCTTGATGTAGGATCCTGTGTTTCACTTCTGTGTCCCAAGTGCCTGGTATATAATATGTGCTCAAAAAAATTTATTAGTATGTGCATGTTTTATCCGTTCAAAAAAATTCTTCAAAAGGAAATCATAAGGGAGGTTACAAAATAGTTAGAAACATATGACAACAGAAGTACTACATATCAAATTTGACAATGTTCCTGTAACATGGTATTTAGCAGTAAATGTATATACTTTTCTTTAAAAAAAATAAGAAAAATTGAAAATCAGTTTATTTTGATCAAGAATAAAAAAAAGTGACAAAATTAAAGGAAGATGTAAACTTATATTAAAGTAAGTGAAGAAATTAATGCAACAGAAATAAAAGAAATAATGAAAGATAAACAAAACCCAGAACTGAATCTTCAGTGTAAGGGGTGGGAACTCTAGTAAAATAAGCAAATCTCTAACTAGAAAACAATGAGAAAAGACACAGACTATATTAGAAAAAGAAAAAAAAAATGCAATAACTATAGAATAAATAATGGGGATCTACTCCAAACTCATATGTGTAATATTATGCTAAAGAAAGTTGAAAACCTACATGAAATAGAAATTTTTCTAGAAAAAAAATAATTAAAATTAGTCCCCCTTCCCAAAATTGACAAATTAATTAACCAAGTCACTATTTTTAAAAATTGAATATGTAATCAAATGTCCACACTGCTGCCCCACCCCCCCCAAAAAGAATTCCTCTTTATCTAATATAATAGAACTTTCAATCAGACACTATTACGTAGAAACAGATTGCATTTCCAAGCCTCCTTTGTGGGTAAATGCTGCAGTATGACTCCAGTCAGCCAATGGTATGCAAGAAGAACTGCTATTTTGTTTCATCACCTTCTTTGCCCCTCTTCCACACTACCACCCTGACTTCAGGTGTCACCATCTTGAATCTGAGACTGAGGGCCACATCCCAGAGAGAGTGGAGCAATGAGCTCAAAGAACCTGTCCCTGAGGACTCAGTAAAGTGAAGTTACCATGTCAGTCACAGACCACTTATTTCCAAACTAAACTCCTATCTTGTGTAAACACTGTGTACTATTGCTGCTGTTGTTATTATGTGAAAAATGGTGTTAGATTAATTGCTTTTAAAAACTGTAAAATGTCAAGAAGATTTTTTTAAGAGCAAATATGAGCCAAGTATAAAATACAACTAAAGGGTTTGTTGTTGTTGTTCTTGTTGTTTTTATGTATAGTTGACATACAATGTTATATTAGTTTTGGGGGTACAACATAGTGATTTGACTAGTCTGTACATTACTTAATGTTCACCATGATAAGTGCAGTCACCATCTGTCACGATACAACATTATTACAATATTATTGACTATATTCCCTATGCTGTATTTTTCATCTCTGTGACTTACTTATTTTATAACTGGAAGTTTATACCTTTTAATCCCCTCATCTATTTCACCCAACCCCCTATCTTCTTCCTTCTGGCAACCACCAGTTTGTTCTCTACATTTGTGAGAAAACTAAAGGGCAAAATGTTTATTATTCTTTCACTGCTTTAACAAATAATTTTAAAATAAAATATGTAGAAATTAGATAAATGCAAAATACTTAATACAATAGTCATCGCTAAGTTGCAAGATTGAGTCTTTTTGATTTTTATTTAAAATATTCTGTATTTTTCATACAAAAAATAATTATTAATATCAAAACTATAATTGACTACATAGTATATTTTCATGGAATCCCTACAAGTAAGGAGAGTCATAAGCATGCACACTGGGGAGAAAAGAAGCTCAGAGCTTACTACATGATGAAAGGTAATTGTGCCAGGAACAAAACAAAACAATCTTAACAACAAAATCAACCAGGGGATCTCTAGAATGTAATAAATGTGAACTGCAAACCTTGATGATATTATAAGATCTTCAAGGACAAATTATCATTTGCCTCTGGATTTGGGATGATAAAGTTTTTTTTAAAGATTTTATTATATATTTTTTTAAGATTTTATTTATTCATTTGAGACACAGAGATAGAGAGCATGAGCAGGGGGAGAGGCAGAGGGAGAGGAGAAGCAAGCTCCCCGCTGAGCCAGGAGACCAATGTGTGGCTTGATCCCAGGACCCTGGGATCATGACCTGAGCCGAAGGCAGACGCTTAACCATCTGAGCCACCACCCAGGCGCCCCTTAAAGATTTTATTTTTAAGTAATCTCTACACCCAACATGGGGCTCAAACCCACAACCCCAAGATCAAGAGCTGCACACTCCACCAACTGAGCCAGCCAGGCCCCTGATGAAGATTTTTTTTTTTTTTTTAAAGAAAGAAAGAAAGAAGAGAATGTCTGCTCTTTACTTCAATCCAAGAGAAGAATGAAAATGTGGCAGTTCCTGTGGCAGGAAACAGAAACCAAAGGAAGAAAATGCTCCTTTGAAATGCCATGATAGTGAATGCGGAAAACTATCTGCTCAAAGTTTTGGTTTTTTTTTTCCCCAGAGCCTCCACTTAGAGCAAAACAACTCTGAAAAGCATGAACAAATTTGGAAGATTCACACTATCCAATTTCAAAACTTATTAAACAGTTATAATAACTGGTAGAGTTTGTTATTCACAAAAGGATAGGCACATAGATCAATGGAACAGAAGAGACAGTTGAAAAGTAGACCCACGCAAATATAGACAACTGATTTTTGACGAGGGCGCCAAGGCAATTCAATGAAGAAAGGACATTTCTATCAACAAATGGTTCTGGAACAATTGTTATCCATATGCAAAACAAAACAAAACACCTCGACAAATTCTTCTCACCTTATACAAAAGTTAAATTGAAATGGACCATGGTCCTAAATATAAAAGATCAAATGATACAACTTCTCAAAGAAAACAAGAGGAAGTTTTTGTGGCCATGGGTCTGGCAGAGTTGTTCAATATAACAGCAAAAGCACAATCCATTAAAGAAAAATTGATAAATTGAAACTTCTCAAAATATCAAACTTTCATTCTGTAAAAGATATTGTTAAGAGAATGAAAAGACAAGCCATGGACTAAGAGAAAATATTTGCAAAGCATTTAGGTGATAAAGGACTTGTAACTACAATATATAAAGAATTTTTAAAATTCAACAATAAGCAAGCAACTAGATTTTTAAAAATAGACAAAAATCTGTAAACACTTTACCAAAGAATATATACTCATGTCTAATTAGTATATAAACAGATGGTCAATGTCACTAGTCATTAGGTAAATGCAAATCAAAATCACAATGAAATACTACACATCTAAAATGACTAAAAAAAACCCAAAACAAACAAACAAACTCTGCACACATAACACCAACAATGCCAGGTGCTAGTTAAGATGCAGAGCAACTAGAACTCTCACACATTGCTGGTAAAAATGAAAAACAGGGGGTGCCTGGGTAGCTCAGTCGGTTCAGCATCGGACTCTTGATTTTGGCTCAGGTCATGATCTCAGGGTCACAGGATTGAGCCCCATGTCAGGCTCCACACTCAGCAGGGAGTCTGCTTGAGATTCTCTCCCTCCCTTTGCCCTTCACCCCCTCCCCCTGCTTGCACACTCTCTCTCAAATAAATAAATAAATCTTAAAAAAAAAAAAAGGAAAGAAAGAAAAGAAAAACAGTACAACTACTCTGGAAAATAGTTCAGCAATTTCTTTAAAAGTTAAGTGCTTACTGTACAACCCAGATTTCCTATTTCTAGGACTTTGCCCAAGTGAAATGAAGATGTTGCATGTGAATGTTTATAGCAGTTTATTCATCATTGCCAAAAACTGGAAATGACTCAGATGTCTTTATAAGAGAATGGATAAACAAACTGATATATCCATACAATGTAATACTACTCAACAATAAAAATGGCTGAACTATAAATTCATTTAAATGGTTAAATCTTAAATACATTTTGCAAAATAAAAGAAGCCAGACCCAAAAGGCTACATACTGTATGAATCCATTTACATGTCATCTGGAAAGAGCAAATGTATTGGGACAAAAAACAAATTAGTGGTTGCTAGGGACTTTGGGATTGGGCTGGGGAGACACAGATAATTCTAGAGGGTTGGGGCAGGATGACTGGAGCATCCCATAAGGCCTGAAAGTAAGGAAATAAAAATAAAAATGGAGTCATATCAAAGACATAAGAGCCACCATGAAAGAGTTCCCAATGATCAAAGCTTGAACAATTTGAGCAACATTATAAATAAATATTAGATTGTAACAGAATAAATCTAAAATCCATGAGTATATACTAATGCAAATTAATGTTTGATTAAATAAATAAATGATGGGAAAAAAGAACTCTTCCTTACAGAAGATTTCTAATTAATACATGTAAAAGGAATGAAGAAAATAAAAAATTGGAACAGCACAGCAATGTAATTGTTGCAGTCAACATCTGCTAATGAATGCTGACATTAGTGGAGAAAGGTTTAAGGAAAAGCAAGATATTTGCATAGCTTCAAAGTATCTCCTCCAGAATATTACTGTGGAGGTTTTAATTATGTCCACAAATTCTTTGAGATTCCTCCTTCCAGAAAAGAAAGTTTAATTCCTCTCCCCTTGAGTATGGTCTAGATTCAGTGACTCACTTCAAATTAAGAGATTATGAAAGGGAAAAAAAAAAGGAACTTCACGGTGGAGAAAACTGGCAGATAGATGTCATCTTAACCAAAGATGCTCAAGTTTCCCATCACCACTAATAAGACATTGGCATCGTGTACCCCTTGCAATGAGAAGGATACCTCACCTTTGGAGTATTCCCCCAAATCCGTAACTCCAATCTAATCATGAGAAAACATAAGACAAACCCAAACCAAGGACTACTCTACAAAATACCTGGCCGGTACTCTTTTAAATGGTCATGGTCATGAAAGAAAAGGATAGACCAAGAATCTATTACAGATTGAAAGAGACTACAGACACACTAAGATTAAATGCAACATGGTATTCTAGATTGGATGTTGGAACAGGAAAAGGACATTAGTGGAAAACTGGAAAAATCCAAATAAAGCCCAGTTTAGCTACTAGTATTGTAACTGTGCTAACTTCTTTGTTCTGGTCATTGTGCCATGGTTATGTCAGATGTAAGCATTAGGGGCAGCTGGGTGAAGGGTATATGGGAATTCTCTATACTATCTTTACAACACATCTCTATGTCAAAAACTATTTCAAAATAATAAGTTAAAAATATACCAAATAAACTGAACTTTTTAAAGCCATTTTCTCTGTCCTTAATGGTTCAAAGTCTTCTTCATGAGTTTTCTTTGGTTAGATACACACTTGGATATATTTAGCAAACTGGGTATGTCATTCAGGTTCTAGTAATTCCACTGACTACTTTTAAAAAATCATCTCTTCGCCTAGAAAGGTCACCTCATCCCACTTCAGACTTCCCCTGGGAGTTCCTATCAACAACATTCTTCTTTCCATTGCAGGAAGCAACCTTGCCATAAGCTGTGACAAACAGAGCCTCTTATGAAGTGCCTCTGATGAATGGGGGCTGTGGCCCCTGCTCCTGCCCACTGCCTCTGCGCAGCACCCCAACACTGGGAAGTTTAGCTGCTGGCTGAGGTCTTGCCCCCTCCCTCTATTCTATTCCCCTATCCTCTCTATCTCCCACCTGTGTTTCACAGAAACACAGAGAACTGCTGTGCTCTCACTTAACCTTACTGTTCACATTCCCACACTTGATTTGGGCATCAGACCTGCAGAAGTTCAACATTTATGGGGGGGTAGAAGGTCCTTCTCTGTATGCCAGTCATTACAAAGAACTTATCTGAGCTGAGGGCCATTGATATGATCATTCATTAATTAGCAAGTATCTGGACTGCCTCCCAGGGGGTCAGGTCCTGCAGACTAGAGCTGGGAACAAGACACAGTGGTGAGTAAACAGATGAGCAGAGTCATCAAACTCTTAAGAGAGGCTGTTCCATTTCTCCCTGACAGTCGGAGGCCTGGGTCAGCAGAGTTGGGGAAGAGTCAGTGACAAGAAAAGCGTCATTTAGCTTGGTGATGTGTATTAAAGAGGACACGTACTGCATGGAGCACCGGGTGTTATACGCAAACAATGAATCATGGAACACTGCATCAAAAACTAATGATGTAATGTATGGTGATTAACATAACATAATAAAAAATAAACAAATTTTTTAAAAATTAAAAAAAAAAATATCAGAGGTCCTAAGCTACTTGTACAAGTGGGTGGAAATAAGCAGAGTTGTTTTTTACACTGTTTTTCAAGGGAAATATTTGGAGTTCAAAAGTAGGGACCTAAAGATGAGATGGTAAAATTAGTAACAACTTGTCTAAAACAGTTCATCAGGCCAGAAAACCTTTATAAGCTTTTTGACTTTTTTAAAAGAAGCCTTAAGTAAGAAGAAAACCAAATGTTATTAAGATTTTCAGAGACATCTCACTCACCAACCTTCTCTTTATTAGAATCATCACTCATTATGTACATTCATAAAAGTCCATTTACTCTGAATTGAGAAGTCAATTTTATCATTTGTCCTATGCTTACATTTTAAAATCAGAAGCAACCATCCCAAGATAAAAGTGACTCTTTCCTTCATCTCTTTTAGTTTTAATATTCCAAAATTGATTGGGTGACTTAGGTGCTGTTTTTACCCTAATGTTTGTTAGCCTACCTTGTAAAGGAATGGGGAACTTTTCCTTTGTTAACAAAACAAAATTCAACCAAGTACATTTAAAGATCTAACTGACTTTATTAAATGATTGATGAAATGGGCCACACCTCACCTGGCAAGTACAGAGGCACTTGGAAGAGTTGTACAAAACGGAAGGTTCATATAGGAAGGAGGGTGGGGCAAGGAAGTTATTAGGGAAAGAAAAGAAAAGATTGCTCTGGGCAAGGTCACTTTGTTTTAGGGGAAAGGGCAGAGGATCTGATCTTGCAGATTACTTCATCTTCCTTTGGGGGATGGAGAGAGCAAGTAACATATTACTTCTTTAGTGCTGACCAGAAAATTCCTGACTGACCAGTTAAGACAATATTTCTGGGGGAGATTGAAATTGCAATTAGATTGAGTATTAAGCCCCGGTTTGGGAACTCAGCTTAAGTGGCACCATCTTGGGCCTGCGGTTTTCTTTTTTTTAAATACCTTCAACCTTCATTTTTCCTAGTGTTCTCTTTAAAATGAAAGTGCATGTGTTTAAACATTTATACATAAAAGAATTTATTATCTCTCAAGTAATTTGTTTTGCAAAAAATTTCTATCTCTTGAAAATTAGAGTCTTCTTGCCTTACTATTGTGATATTGTGAATAACGTCTTTCGTCCCATTTCTCCGGCAGAGCTCCTAAAGCCCTTGGAATTTCCGAAGGCATAAGCATTATAAAGGCGTCTTTTGTTATGTTAATGATGTGACTTTCAGACCACACCTAAACTGGGGTGGTTGCCAGGAGAACCAATCATTGATTAGAGGTTTGGAACTTTCAGTCCCACCCCCTGATTTCCAGAAAGGAGAGATGGGCTGGAAGTAGAAACAATCACCAGTGGTCAACGATTTAATCAGTCCTGCCTATGGAATGAAGCCTCCCTAAAAATCCCAAAGGATTGGGTTCAGAGAGCTTCTAGTGAACATGTGAGGTTCACTGGAGAGGGGATGGAAGCCACATACCTTGCCCTCCTCATCTCTTCCACCTAAACATTCATTGGTAGCCTTTATCATACACTTTATTATAAAGTTTATTATAAAACTGGTAAGCTGTTTTCTTGGGTTCTGTGAGCCACTTTGGCCAATTAATGGAACCTGAGGAGGGAATCCATGGGAACCTCTAATTTGCAGCTGACAGGTCAGGAGCACAGGTGACAACCTGGATTTGTGATTGGCATCTGGTATGGGGGCAGTCTTGTGGGACTGATCCCTTAACCCGTGGGATCTGATGCTATCTTCAGGTAGTTAGTGTCCGAATTGAGTTAAATTGTAGGACACCTGGCTGGTGTCACAGAATGGCTTGGTATGGGTAAAAACACACAACCCACAAACCCACACATGTGGGGACCAGAAGTGTCAGAAGTGAAGGGTTCTGTGTAAGAGTAAAGAAAATCTTGCAGATAGAAAGCTGGGCTACTTTTTTTTTTTTTAACTCAATTATTCTTCCCTTAAATAGTGAAGACATCATAAAAGACTATCAGGAAAAAAAATGTTACAGTCAAACAACCCTGAATTTAGTCTTTGGCACACACGAAAGGATCCACAGGTCCAGGAAGTATAAATAGTGGGGAAGAACATAGAATCTGGTACCAGGTAACTTGGGTTAGAATCCCAACTCTGTCTCTCTCTAGGTGTGTGACTTTGGCCTCAGTTTCCTCAGCTGCAAAATGTAGATAATAAAAGCACAGTCTTTAAAAATAAAAAAGTACATTCTTCATTGGGTTGCTGTGAGGCTTAAATGTGATAATATAAAGTGTTTGAAAAGTGCCTAACACATAATCAGAACTATATGTCTCTATCTCTATATGTCTTTGAATTTATTATTATTATTATCATTATTATTATTATTATTTTCAATCAGTTCCCTGAGGTCACAAGTGAAACTAAGTTAAATGGTGACTTGGTGGGGCGCCTGGGTGGCTCAGTCATTAAGCGTCTAACTGCGGCTCAGGTCACGATCCCAGGGACCTGGGATTGAGCCCCACGTCAGGCTCCCTGCTCAGCTGGGAGTCTGCTTCTCCCTCTCCCTATGCACCTCCACCCAGCTCATGCTCTCTCTCCCTATCTCCCTCTCTCTCAAATAAATACATAAAATCTTTAAAAAAAAAAATGGTGACTTGGTGGGGAAATGTTCAACTTAACTGGCTCTAGCCAAGGCCATGGCTCTCAATGCCATGTTAGTGGTTTATAAACCAGCATCTACTCAAGTCCTCCCCTGGGCCCTGTAACTGAACCAACACCAATACAACGGACATGGAAGAGGATTATAAAGCAAATCCTTCCATCATTTGCATCTCCAGATTTAGAGCTAAGAATTCTGAGATAAACAAATGGAGTGAATTTGGAAATGATGCATCAAAGACTTCCTCCTGTGACATGAAGAGTGGGAGCTATCAAGGATCTGCCTAACAAATGCTAGAGAGACATTTTCCTCCAGACACCAAAGAGGGGTAACAACTCAAGATGACTGAAACCTGCAATCCCCCAGAAAATGAATTGTCACCATTTCACATCCTCTGGATTTTAACAATTATAGGCACTGAATGCATCGTTGGTATCATTGCAAATGGGTTCATTATGGCGATAAATGCAGCTGAATGGATTAAAAATAAGGCAGTTTCCACAAGTGGCAGAATCCTGTTTTTCTTGAGTGTATCCAGAATAGCTCTCCAAAGCTTCATGATGCTAGAGATTACCTTCAGCTCAACATTCCCACGTTTTTATAATGAAGACCATATATATATGACATGTTCAAAGTAAGTTTCATGTTCTTAAATCATTGTAGCCTCTGGTTTGCTGCCTGGCTGTTTCTTCTACTTCGTGAAGTTGCTGATTTCTCCCACCCCCTTTTCCTCAAGCTGAAGTGGAGAATTTCCAGATGGATGTCCTGGCTTCTGTGGCTTTCAGTGTTTATTTCCTTGGGCTACAGTGGGCTCTTCTCTAAAGACATCTACACTGTGTATTGTAACAATTCTTTTATCCCCTCCTCCAACTCCACTAAGAAAAAATACTTCACTGAGACCAATATGGTCAACCTGGTTCTTCTCTATAACCTGGGGATCTTCATTCCTCTGCTCATGTTCATCCTTTCAGCTACCCTGCTGATCATCTCTCTCAAGAGACACACCCTCCATATGGAGAGCAAAGCCACTGGTTCCAGGGACCCCAGCATGGAGGCTCACATGGGGGCCATCAAAGCTACCAGCTGCTTTCTCGTTCTCTACATTTTCAATGCAGTTGCTCTATTTCTCTATATGTCCAACACCTTTGATGTCAACAGTTCCTGGAATATTGTGTGCAGATTCATCATGGCTGCCTACCTTGCTGGACACTCCATTCTACTGATTCAGGACAACCCTGGGTTGAGAAGAGCTTGGAAGCAGCTTCAGCCTCAAGTTCATCTTTACCTAAAAGAGCAGACTCCATGACTGACACCCACAGAGTACAACAGCACCCAGTCCAACCAACTCTGCCTTTCCCTTACCTCGACCCTTCTCTACCTCCTTTCTTTCCCAAACATGATCCTTTTACCTGATGTGTTTTTTTATAGAGAAGGCTGATTTTCATTTTTCTCTTTTGCTTCATGGGCACAATCATTGTGATGTTTGATATCCTTTACCTGAGCCTTCCTCCCCTTGCTCCATCTAAAGCAGTGATTCTACACGTTAAATCTCTGGGAGAGATTTTTGAAAATACCAATGTCCAAGCTTTACCCCTAAATCAAGTCAAAATTTTTGGTGTTGGAACTTAGACAATTCTTTTAAGTTCTCAAGGTGATTGTTTTCTAAAACCTAAAACAAAAATTTTTAAGATGCTCAGACTGACTTATAACAAGAGGAAAATTAAGACTACTTCGAGATATAAGTTTTCACCTATCAGATTAGCAAAGATCAAAAAGTTTGCTAACACACTACGTGTGATTATGGGGACCAGGCAATCTCATAAATTGATGGAAATATTAGTTGCTGCTTCCTCAAGTACAGTTTATAATACTCATGAAGGTACATACTTTTATTTGACAATTTTACTTGGGGGAATTTATCTTATAGATATATTTCAGTACATAAAAATAGACAGGTACCAGTTATTTATTGCAATACTTTGCATCTAAGATGGCCATATTTATTATTAAATGGAGCCACAACTAATGTTGAATCACCAATCTTCAATCTATGATAAACTCACCAAATAAAACTTATTCTACTTTCTCTTCCTATCTGTAAATAACTGGGTTAAATTCCTCCTTAAATAGAGACCCTGTTTCTTTCTTCAAGAAGATGCAAAGACTCTTCTTAAAGAGTCTTGTTTTCTGAACTTCCATGTCCATGGGCTTCTAAGACAAGATAAATAAAGTTAAAGTGCAAAATGTAAAGAAGACCTTGAAATTTTGAAATGTTCAATCCAGGAGAGAGATGCTACCACTTGAATCTATTCAGGGTAGGTCTGGACTTTGGGCTGCTTCGTTACTCATGACCTGTAGTGGAAAGGGCCACCCTGAGGAAGAAAGGGTGAACTACACTCCCCCATTTCATAACCAGCCTACAGGACAATCTGTAAACATGGACACCTCTGGGGGTGTCCTCACTGGGCCAAAGACTTAACTGTGTTGGCCAGTACTCCTCACCTGTGCCATCCCTAAAAGTTACCAGCAAGTAAATACGACTTGCTGTTGAAACCATGAAAGTCTTCCAGGAAGGAACATGACTGTTTCAGGTGTGAGTGTTAGACGTTCATCACTGGTTGTCATTTAATCCTTATCAAGGTTTTTGTTGTTTAAAAAAAAAAAGTATTTGATATTCAAAATGATGTCATGCTTCCTTGTACCTTAACAAATGGATTCTGAATAATATACTGGATGCTAAGAAAACTGGTAAACCTGTTTTGTAAACATTCTCAGGGGCTGAAGACATTAAGTCAGTGAGTATCAAAACATAGTTATGGGCAGCTGGAAATAGATCACCAAAGCCACCACCTGAGAGAAAATATTGATGGAAATGATCAGATTGCTCACTGAGCACCTCCGAAAACCGAGTAACAGATAATTGGGGAAGTACATGTCACATGTCGCAATTGTTTGTCACTATTTCTGGTAATGTGGTGAGGTTTATTTTCTTGTGAAATAGACTGATTGCTACAAAGCTGTCTATTAAAAGCATCTTAACTCAATTATCATGCCTGGCTTTTTTTAAAATGAGATTGTCAATACTTACAAAAAACATAATACTATTACTCATTTCTAAATCTCCACCCAAAGATTACAGAATTAAGAAATCAGAGTTGTTTCAAGTTTATTTTTTTAAGTTATTATTATTATTATCAAAGTAAAACAGCTTTTGGCCAAAAAACAAACAAAGAAACAAACAAACAAATGCTGAAAAGGTCTTTTGTGAAAAGTAAGTCTTCTGCCTCATGCTGATTTCCACTTCCCACAAGTAACAGTTATATTGATTTCTGTCTTTAGATTTTGTGGGGGCTACTTTCATAGCTCCGAATGCATACGCACAAACACTGCATTGTTTTATCCATCTGACTCATCACTGTAAAAGATGAGGACCCAAGTGTCACTTAATATTGCCCTCAATTGTTCCCTTGTCCTCCTCCCAAATTTAGAGAATTGCATTACTACTTTTAGCTCTTATTCTCATTGCTTTTAAATTATTGAATGATCATTTTACAATGTTTTGTTCTAATATTTATAGTCAATGGCTATCAACTCCGCACTATACAAAGAGTGTTGGTGCTCCTATCCTTCCTTCTACTACTTCTCCCTTTTCCACCTTCTAACTTCTGAAAGCAACATGTTCCTTTTACACTGTCATATGCCATTCTGTAACTATAGTTCAGTCTTCTGTGCTTTACCTGAATTTATTTTAAATGTAGAAAATCAATAAATAGCATTTCTTTTTTTTAAAAAAAGATTCTATTCATTTATTTGAGAGAGAGAGTGAGAGAGAGCACGAGAGCAGGGTGAGGGGCAGAGGAAGAAGCAGACCCTCTGCTGAGCAGGGAGCCTGATACAGGACTCAATCCCAGCACCCTGGGATCATGACCCGAGCTGAAGGCAGACGCCTAACCAACTGAGCCACACAGGCGCCCCAATAAATAGCATTTCTAATGTTGTTACTAAAACTATTATTGGACTCAGGACCAAAAAGTGCTTTCCATTAAGTTCAATAACACAATCCATAGACCCAAGTAAAAGGAGACTGTTTCCAGCGTAAAAATCAGATGCATTTTATTTTCTTACACTCCATCGTTTACTCAACAACATGCAAGAGTTTAGTTTAGGTTTATTATAATCCTGCTCAACTGCCTTCCTTTATGTTGTTTAGACCACCCTCACCTCCCAGAAATAAGTATATTCCTTACCACCTACTGAAAGGAATCAGTACTTTAATCATGGTACTCTCAGCTGGATGTAATCCACTAAGTAATTTCCTCAGAAAGGTCCTTTGGAAATGGGAAATGTTTTTCTTTTGCCCTTACTCTTGATTGGTAGTTGATTGAATATAAAATTCTAGGTCTAAAATAATTTACCTTAAGTAACGAGAAGAAATTTCATTATCTTTTTGCATTTGTTGTTACTAATTAGAAGTGTAAAAGCAACCTGTGCCTTTTTCCTTTGTGGGCTTTTGTATTTTCTTTTTTTAGAAATTTTTAGAATCTTCTTTTTATCCTTAGTGACTCACCAGGGTTGAACTACAATTGCATATAACAGAAATCTGACTAAAGCGACCATATAATGCTATTTTTTAATGTAACATGAATTCTAGAGGCTGAAAAAAATGCTCCAGGAAGTCACTAATGACCCAGGATCTTTCTAGTTTCCTGTCCTGCCACATCATGTTGTTGAGGTTCTTATTCATGGTCACAGGATGGCTGCTACACACTGAGGCATCACTTCTACATTCTAGGCAGAACTGGGTCATATAGACACCCCACAAGGAAATTTGTAAAAGAGTTATTTTTAATGTAAAGTGCACACTTCCACTCTAATCCACTCTAAACAAAATCAGGGTACTTATAATGAGGAAGAGAGAAGAATGATTATAGTTTAGGCAACTAGTATCAAATGCTCCATTTGGTGAAAATTGTATAAGACCAATTCAGGGTTTATCAATCAAAAGACCATGTCTTAGTAGCACTCGCAAAATTTTCTCTTATTTCTCCTATTTTTATTTTATTTTATTTTATTTTTTATTTTTTTTTTAAGATTTTATTTGTTTATTTGACAGAGAAAGACACAGCAAGAGAGGGAACACAAATGGGAAGTGGGAGAGGGAGAAGCAGACTCCCTGCCGAGCAGGGAGCCCGATGCGAGGCTCGATCCCGGGACTCCAGGATCATGACCTGAGCCGAAGGCAGTCCCCCAACCAACTGAGCCACCCAGGTGCCCTATTTCTCCTATTTTTAAAAAGTAATTTCTGGGGTGCCTGGGTGGCCCTATTTCTCCTATTTTTTAAAAGTAATTTCTGGGGTGCCTGGGTGGCTCAGTTGGTTGGGCAACTGCCTTCGGCTCAGGTCATGATCCTGGAGTCCCGGGATCGAGCCCCGCATCCGGCTCCCTGCTCGGCAGGGAGTCTGCTTCTCCCTCTGACCCTCCTCCCTCTCATGCTCTCTGTCTCTCATTCTCTCTCTCGCAAATAAATAAAATCTTAAAAAAAAAACAAAAAAACTTTAATCTTATAAATAAATAAATAAATAAAAAGTAATTTCTTCCTCTTCATTTTCTCTAAATTTGATCCCTGAAAATCCTTTTGGTCAGATTTTACCCCTCCTAGATTAAACATCTGTGTCTTTTTTCTTTTATCTTTTTCATCATCGATTTATGCTCAGCATTCAGAGATATCTTGAATTCATCTTAATTTTACTGAAATCATATATTACCTGAATGTAATTTTAAGTCATATTTTTAATTTCTAAGTTTCTGCTTCGGGCACCTGGGTGACTCAGTTGGTTAAGCATCTGACTCCTGGTTTCGGCTCAGGTCATGATCTCAGGGCCCTGGGATTGAGCCCCCACATCAGGCTCCCCACTCATTAGGTAGTCTGTTTGTTTCCCTCTCTCTGCCTCTCCCCCTCACTCACATGCGTGCTCTGTCTCTAAAATAAATAGTCTTTAAATAAAATAAAATAAAAGTTTCTTCTTGTTTCTTATTTCTTTTTAATAGCATCTTTTTCTTATTTTATGGAGGCAGTGTCTTCTCTACCTTCTCTGAGGATATAAGTTCAAATTTTTTAAGTGTTCTTCTTTGACCTTTATTTCTTCAGGGGTCATTTATTTTGAATGTTTTTCTTGGTTGTTCTCTTTTAGGCTGTGAATTTTGCTCCTATTTCTGATAATCCTTGACTACTAATTCATGAAGGAAAATGAAAGGCTGCTTTGCCTAAATAAGAATTATTTCCCAGTAGGACATTCTTTTGAATGGAAAGGCTGACTGGGACCTCTGTTTTGTAACTGGGCCATTCAGTTCATCAGGATTAGTTTCTGATGGCTTTTTTTTTTTTTTTTTAGGTATGTGAGTAAAAAATTAGACATTAGCTTAGAAATCTAAAATGTCATAATAAGAAAGAATTTACTCTCTGTGCAAACAACTGCACTGGAGGCCCTAGTTCTTCCTTGGAAATGTGTTCAATTTCTCTAAAAAAGAATTGTCAATATGGGCTGCCAATGGTTCTGTGTGCAGTGGTGGGAAAGGGTTGGAAGGAATCACTGAAGCAGCTATATGACAGAATTGTAGCAATGATTCTGGTTTTACACCCTGCCTCACTCCTACTAGCCAAAGCTAGGAAACATACATCAAGGGACCTCAAGGCTTTCAGCAAGCTGATCAGCCACCACATTCCCAGTGGTCCACCATGTGCATATGCTGGGCATCCTCTAAGTCACTTCAGCTATAATATGCTTTTGTTGATGATCCATATCCAAGACATGGGATGAAATCTTTAGTCTGCCCTTGCCCATCCCTACTCCTCTCTCTTAATTATTATGGGATTTTTATTTTTTTTTCTCAATGGAGTCTCAGAAGAATGGGAAGTTAAATGCATTTGTTTGGTCTAATATTTAAAATCAGAAACCTTATACATAATATTTTTTTTATTACACACATACCTCTAAGCCTATTTTATTTATTTATTTTTTAAGATTTTATTTATTTGACAGAGAGAGACACAGTGAGAGGGAACACAAGTAGGGGGAGTGGGAGAGGGAGAAGCAGGCTTCCTGCTGAGCAGGGAGCCCAATGCGGGGCTCGACCCCAGGACCCTGGGACCATGACCTGAGCCGAAGGCAGACGCTTAACGACTGAGCCACCCAGGCGCCCCTAAGCCTATTTTAGAAGTTCAATCTTTGGTGCCCACAGTGTTTTATCGTGGACAATCTTGAATTGCCCAAATCTTAATTGGGGGTCATAAAAATCCCCCAAATGGTTTTCTACTGGAAATTTCTGAACTGGAACATTAACTCTATTGGTAACAGGCTTATCTTATTTTTGTTTTATGCTAATGTTTTTCTCACCTGTTAACAGACCTGCTAATTTTATTCTGTGACTGACCGTTTAGGGAAGTTTATCAATCCCTCCAATTGATTGAACAGTGGCAGCACCCAATTCCCTTTTCTTACTGATTTCATGGAAAATTTCCAGAAAGCTTAAATTGGTGAAAGCTGATTATTGGGCTAGAAATGAGAGATTTTCATCAGTAAAGTAAGTGGTCAGATACTTAAAGGAAAACATCTATATATGGACCTCTCCGCATGCACTCCACACAGCTGTGTGCATGTCCTCACCATCATCTTGGGAATTTTTTCATAAGAGCATAAGAACAAACACCGAAATGATAAAAGCAGGATTTAGTCTATCCCAGCCAACTCTAACTCGCCTGCCAAGTAGATAAAAAGACATGGTGTCCGATTTCCTGGGAAGACTTTTGCCTGTATCACCATGGAGACACTACTCCGACCGTCAAGTAATGGGATTCTGTACAACAAATATAACTGAACACAAAGATGGAGCTGCTAGCACCAGGAGAGTGAGCAAGAGAAAGGCCTGACTAAGGAAGAAGAAAAGGCGCCATGCTGAACGTAGGTGTCACAGTGAGAGGAAAGGGGGTTGCAGGCAGTGATTCTGTAGATGGGAAAGATTGCTGGTGGCTGGTCACTTGGCTTGGAGACCAGCTCAAACCACCTTCCCTCCACCTTTAAGGAGCAGCCAGGCTCAAAGCAGGAGAGAAAATCTTGAGTGGGCTGAGTGTAACATGAAATGAGTGAGTTTACCCAGAATGTTTTCACCCGCCAGGTGGATTGGAGGAAGGGAGGGAGGGCTATGCAGATATTAATTACTTTTATTTATTTATTTTTAAAGATTTTGTTTATTTATTTTTTTGACAGAGAGAGAGAGAGAGCACAAGCACAGGGAGCAGCAGGCAGAGGGAGAGGGAGAAGCAGGCTCCCTGCTGAGCAGGGAGCCCAATGGGGCTCAATCCCAGGACCCTGGGATCATGACCTGAGCCAAAGGCAGTCACTTAACCAACTGAGCCACCAGACGCCCTAAGCTAATTACTTTTAAAATATAAGTTGCTATGGGGCGCCTGGGTGGCTCAGATGGTTAAGCGTCTGCCTTCGGCTCAGGTCATGGTCCCAGGGTCCTGGGATCGAGTCCCGCATCGGGCTCCCTGCTCCTTGGGAGCCTGCTTCTCCCTCTGCCTCTCTCTCTCTCTCTCTGTCTCTCATAAATAAATAAATAAAATCTTTAAAAAATATATATATATATATATAAATTGCTATTCATACTCTCAGTTTGCAAAATTTAAAATTCATTCCTACTTTATGTGGGAGCTCACCTGGGATTTTGAAATATCCACACAGCACATATAACTGCACATAAGCCAATTCTAACCCTGGACTGGAATGTGGAGTAAAATCATCTCCAGGCAAGGCCCAGCACCAGCAAGAGACAAGATGATTGAGAGGTGATGAGAATAGAGGAAATGGGTTCTCAGACGCCACCACTGATGTCAGAAACAGAGATGAATTCTAATGAGATTGACTTTGAGAGAGAAGAGCAGAATGCTTAAAATGCCCAGGCAGGTCCGAAATGCACTTTTCTCTCTCTCCCTGCATGCTCTCCCTGAACAAGCACCTCCATTCTCGTTGCTTACGTCCCCAAAAAGCCAGTGTCTTCCAAATTTGTGCCTGTTCCTAACTCACTCCTGAACCCCAAGCCCTCTCTATCCCCAGAGTCCCCTCTCCTTATCCCCTTTTGGTCCAGATTTTTGCTAAATTAATGATTCTGTCTCTAACTATCCTCTGCCTTGCAAATGAAAGCTCTTTTGGTTTTAAGAACTCTTATGGACTGGCATTTATAGCTGAGATTAAAAATAACCCCCACCAGACTGCCTGTAAGATGTGATTTCCTGAGAACCTGCAGGCTTTGGGAATGCAAATCAGAAAAGGATCCAATTGCTACCAACACTTACCAAAGAAAATTGCCATTTGCATCTGCACTCCAGATCCTGGATGGCTACAAATAAATCAGTGGCTCACTCAAACCAGAACCAGGCACAGATTGAAAGCCCTGGTGGAGGTGGATTTGGAAGGAAGAGTGAAAAGGACACAGCTCTGGAAATTGGGACTGATGAGTCCATGTCACTGCCAAAATAGAAAGCTGGGCAGTGCATTCCCAGGTATCTAACCCTAGGTGACCCTGAATGTTATGGGCAGCATTCCTTCAGCTTAGTGAGTGTGGTTTCCAACTGCTAGACCTCTTGCCCCACCCAAAGATATGTTCCTACAGTTTTGTTAACTACACTCTAAGGTCATCCTTGCCAGTGGATTGGATACGTTTTCAGGCCTGGAGCAAAACAGAAGTGATTTTACTGGAAACATGGCGATATCGTGTGATAGTAATACCTACCATGGGCACAGTAGAAACAAGAGTCCAGTTTTATCTTGCTTACGAAACAGATTTTCCTGAAATCACTTCTCTCCACATGCCTGAATGTGGTAACTCCCTTTCCATCAACCTTTATCTGGCTCCCTAAATATCATTTCATATCATATAATAAAATATCAATTAAAGGATCAAAAACCTGTTTCCCTTAAGATTCTAATATCTCAAATTCTGAGCTGGTTTCCTCGAAAGGACTGTGTGACCTCAGTTCTGCTGCTTCTCTGGTCTCTATTAAACCTCCCCTACTTAGCAATGCCCCAAGGGTGTCTGCATTGGTCTTAAACAAGCTATGCTATGCTGCAGAACACATGACCCTAACGTCTTTGTTTTTAGGGAACACACTGAAGTATTTGGGGATGAAGGAGCATCATATCTGCAGCTTCCTCTCAAACAGTTCAGAAAAAAAGTAATATGTGTGTATATATACTTAGAGAGAAAAGAAGCAATGCAGTAAAATGGCAATACTTGGGCAATCTGGGTGAAGGGTATGCAAGAATCCTTTGTGCTCTTCTTGCAACTTTTCTAGAAGCCTGAAATTAAGTCAAAATAAAAGTCAAAAGAAAGAAAAATTACCTTAGCAGCATGGTGAGCTTTAAAGGAAATAATATCTATGAAAATATGCTCCATAAAGTGCTGTGTAAATGTTTTTAAACTAAAAGTTATACTATTTATGCTATCCACTTAAATACATTTTCCTGAAAAATTAAAAAGTTTCAATGGCTTGGGGCGCCTGGGTGGCTCAGTTGGTTAAGCGACTGCCTTCAGCTCAGGTCATGATCCTGGAGTCCCGGGATCGAGTCCCACATCAGGCTCCCTGCTCAGCGGGGAGTCTGCTTCTCCCTCTGACCCTCCTCCCTCTCCTGCTCTCTCTCATTCTCTCTCTCTCAAATAAATAAATAAAACCTTTAAAAAAAAAAAGTTTCAATGGCTTAAGAAAACACATATTTGGGGCGCCTGGGTGGCTCAGTTGGTTAAGCAACTGCCTTCGGCTCAGGTCATGATCCTGGAGTCCTGCATCGGGCTCCCTGCTCGACAGGGAGTCTGCTTCTCCCTCTGACCCTCCTCCCTCTCATGCTCTCTGTCTCTCATTCTCTCTCTCTCAAATAAATAAATAAAATCTTTAAAAAAAAAAACACATATTTATTCCTCGCACATTCAAAGCCCTCTGCAGGCCCAAGCACTCCATGGGTAGCTGTTCTCCATGCAGCGTCTCAGGGATCCAGGCTGCAGACAGCTAGTGAGCCACCATCACAAACAAGACTCCAGGGGTCATCTCAGCAGATGTAACTTATGGAGTTGTCCCACTTGCTCCTCGGTGCCATAGGGAGGATGTCACACGTCCCCTTCCACTCACAGCTCACCAGCTAGAGCTAACCATACAGCCCCAGCGGACTGTATATACAGGGAATGTCATGCCAGATTTGTGGAGCATTCTTGTCTTGGTTCCAGGATCTCCTTGAGCTCTCATTTTCTGCTGAACAAAAAACACTTTCTCTTTCTCAAAAAATGTGAAGAAGGATGGGGCTCAGAGTGTGACTGTTTGCTAAATAAAGTGAAATAACAACAACAACAAAAAAAGCCACAAAAAATGTGAAGAAGGAAAGGGGGAAGAAAGGTACATATCTAACTTTATTCCCTCCTTTCTCTTCATATCGGTGTCCCAGTGCTCCAACTTAGACTCCCTACCTGACTACCAGTCACAGAGAGGAGGTGGCTCTGCATTCTTTAGGGATCACCCAGACTATGCCACCCTTCCTCAGAAATGTAGTGGCTTACACTTGTCAAGACAGAAAACGTTCCTCTTATCATGGCGATCAAAGACTCGGGGTCTTGATTAGAGAACAAATGAAGACAGCATTAAGGACAAAGAAAGGCAAATAGTAAAGAAGAAGCATTTGAGCATTTTCAAGATCCACAAATATTGATCAATGCCCACTTTACACCTAGATTCTTTACATTTAGTATTTGCAACATCTCTTATTTACACCCGTCCAAGTTGCAGCCACCTTAGAACAGACACATTTGAAAATCATAGTACAGAACCAAAGGTATTTGTGAAATGAGAGCAAAGCAACCTCTTCTGGGGAATCAAGGATATAGACAACGTCCCCTTCAAAAAAACCAAGTACAGAGCACAAGACTAATAATGCCCAGCATACAGACAGGGGAGAACAAACCTCCAGGGGGAGGATAAAGAAAGTGACCTTAAGGCAGGGCTGTAAATGAAAAAGCACAGGCTCCTTGGGTTTTACTGTATTTACGCCCCCAGAGACAGGTGTTTTGGCAGCTCTTGGGGAGGATCTGCATTACCAGGGTCCACAAGCTCACGGGTCACGGCAGCACTTCTCAGCCTCACTCTCAGAATAAGGACAGCTCTATTCCTCCCACCACACACCTTAAAGATCTGGCACCAAAGTAGCCTCCTTGCTTTTTCTGTCACAACTCAGAAGTTTAGAGTTCCCTGCACAGAGCTAACCTTCTCCATGATCTCCTGTGCCACTTTTGGAAGTAAATCCATATGACAGAGCACAGAAGCACACACACAGAAAGGCAAGTCTTTATTTCCTCCGTCCTCTGTCTTTCGGTCTACCCTTCCCTCCATTTTCCCATCCCTCCCTCCTTTTCTCCCTCTTTCCTTTCCTATTTCTTTCCTTCCCTCCTTCCTTCTTTCTCTCCTTCCCTTTTTCCCTTCTTCCTCCCTCCCGTCCTTCCAATTTTCCTTCCTCCTACCTTTCTACCTTCCTTCCTTCTCTCCTTCCTTCAACAAATTACTTATGGAGAGCTTCACATGTGGCCAGGGACAATTTCTTTAATTTAGAAAATGAGACTTCACTACATTCAACTTAAGAGTAAAAAGCACCTGTCCCCAGGTAGATTGCTACAAATACATGGAGAGAGACAGAATCCAGCTTCAGTTGGATACTTCTGCCCACCTACCTAAGGAAAAAGAAGAAAAGGGGTCTTTTTGTTGCCAGACAATCCTGGGTAAGACTCTGGGCATGAAGACAGCATGAGGGAAGCACATAAACAGCATCCTATTTCCAAGATGTGCAGTGCACCTGGAGTAGAGTTTTAAAAGTTCATTCCTATTTAGAATCTAGAGAAAGGTGAATTCTGCCTAAGGCCCTGCCCCCTCCCCATCTCTCCCCATGTCAGTCTTGAGTGTGGTTCCCCTCTCTGGGCCTGCAGCTCTTTTCAGGGGTGGGCCCTCTTCTACGTTATAGCTCCCCAAGGTCCTATACTGCCATGGAAGACAAAAAGTACCCATTTGCGTTAGTGCATTACCTGCTCCACTTTATCTTGACTAGTCCACTCCACTCAGACACATCAGTGACTCTTTTCCTGCACAAAACACACATCCAGGGGCACCTGGGTGGCTTGGTCGGTTAAGCATCCCACTCTTGGTTTCGGCTCAGGTCATGATCTCAGGGTCTTGAGATCAAGCCCTGCATCAGGCTCCATGCTGAATGTGGAGCCTACTTGAGATTCATTCTCTCTCCCTCTGTCCCTCTCCCAACTCACGTGTGGACCCTCATGCACTCTCTCTCTTTCTAAAATAAAAAAACAAATCTTAAAACACACACACACACACACACACATCCATTTTTGGTCCTCCATAATCTCCCCCCCAAAAAAATTTTTCTTCACCTCTTGACAGAGTATATTTGTTATTTTTGTATTCTTCAAATGGTCATTGTAATTATATATAAACAAACCATATATAATACAAAACTAGAGGTAATTTTGGTTTTAGATTGATTGCCACTCAAAGTTTTGAATCTTTGTGTGTGGCCTGCTCCACTTTGTTTCCGTGTCCCAGGAGAGAAGGAAGCAGGCTCATCCAGCCATGAGGGGAGAAACCTGGGTTTGGATATCTAATTGGTGTCCTCAAGAAACCCATGAAAGTTTTCCAGTTATAGTTTTAGGGTTCAGGCAGGCCTTACAATGACATGCTGGGAAGCACTTTAAAGTCTGACTCAGAGCATGGAGCTGCAAGCTGCATCCCTCTCCGTGTGGGGGCCATATGCCCCAGCTTCTCCTGCCAGCACAGATCTGAAACACTGTCTTCTTGCTCTTACCCACATGAACATTGGTAGTTATCAGCCCAGGTCTATCTTTTTCCCATTCTTTTCTCTCCTTCCTCTACCTCTCTCCTCAAATTTCTAGGCAAGAGCAAGATCATCCAACGTTCCCAGGAGAATCATGGCTTTCCCGAGGCCCCTCCATCTCTCGGCCTCTGGGTGCAGACACATTCAAGGTCTGCCCCCTCCCCCTCTCTCAGTAGAGGTTCTTCCCAATCATGGGGTGACGCAATAGAATTTTGAAATCCTCTCTCCCCCAAAACCCCCTCGCACCAGGTTTATTCAAGGAGCTGGATTCTATGAGGGACTGTGAGCAGTGACTTTTTCTCTCCACATCACTGCCTTCAGTTTTACTGATTAACAGCCTCTTTTCTAGCCATGAGTAACCTTCCAGGTAGAGCTTGTGGCTTTCCAGACAAGTGGGGAATTAAAATAGCATAATTTTCCATTAAAATAAAAGTTCCCTCCCACTGTAATCAAAACCATTATCTCCCAAATGATTTCGAGGTCTCTCTCCAGCTAGACCTGAGCACGCCTCCGCATTCGGTTCCAGTGATGGGGAGGGATAGGATGACGTGCTCAGCGGCTTCCAACTCATGGGAGGAGGCAGGAGGAGAAGGAAGTAGAAAGCGCAGGGTCTTACTTAACTAGTCCTGTACACCTGGCCACTCAGTGTCCTCTGGTTGGCGTGATACTGACTGCAGTACGTAGAATGCCCTCCCCAAAGATGTCCACATCCTAATCTGAGAAACCTGTGAATATGTTACCTTCCATGGTAAAGAGGGACTTGGCAGATGTGATGAAGTTTAGAACTTCCAGATGGGAAGATGAAGCTGGACTATCCAGGCGAGCCCAATGTAATCAAAGGGTCTTTATCAGAGGGAGGCAGGAGGGTCAGAGTCAGAGAAGATGTGCCGCATTGCTGGCTGGAAGCGGGGAGCCAGGAACGAGTGCCGCATTGCTGGCTGGAAGCGGGGAGCCAGGAACGAGGGCCGCATTGAAAAGCTGGCAAGGAAAGGAATTCTCCACCAGAGCTCCCAGAAGGAATGCAGGCCTGCCGACACCCTGATATTAGCCCAGTAAGACCCAGGTTGCACTTCTGACCCCCAGAACTGTGAGATCAGAAATGTGTTGTTTTAAACTATTAAGTTTTTGGTAATCTATTATAGCAGCAATAGAACACTAACAGGCTGATGCATGGGACTCATTGTGGGATTTCTTTGTGGGGTTACTTCTCAACCAGCGTCAGTTTTTGACAGGCCCCTCCCTGTGGGACATTTGATAATGTCTGGAGATATTTTAGACATCACACCTGGGGGGAATGCCAATAGCATCTAGGGAGTAGAGGCCAGAGATGCCAAGTATCCTACAATGCACAGGACAGGCTCTTACAACAAAGAAGTATCGGGTCCAAAATGTCAGTATTGTCAAGGTTGAAAACCCTGATCTAAAGCAAGCAATGAACTCTTTGGCCTCTTGTCATCTCTCTCCTGTCCAACAGACAGCATCTCCCCCACTTCCAAGAGGGTCCTTTCAATATAGCTTGAGCCTGATTCACTTCTAGGGGAAAGCATTACCCTTCTTTGCTCCACCAAACCCTGGCAGTCAAGCAGCACCTACACTGCCAACCAGTTCTCTCTGCTCTGCCATTAGCAGCAACAGTAGGCAGCCTTTTCCCTTCTGGTTTCACCAGGCAGGAGTCAAGCATCAACCTCTAGATTGCTATTGCCTTCTAAAACTGGGGCAGTGGTTCTCTACCGGAGGTAATTTGCCCCCCCCCCCCCCCGGGAGCGCTTAGCCCTACCTGGAGATATTTTTGGTTACCACAATTGTGGGAGGTGGGGAGATGGTACTAGCATCTAGTGGGTGGAGGCCAGGAATGATGCTGAACATCCTACAATGTACAGAATAGCCTTTCACGGCAAAGATTTATCCCCCCAACAGGTCAAGAGCACTGAGGTTGAAAAGTCCAGCTCCAGGAAGTCCAGGGAAGGCTCTTTGAAGAATGCTCTTGCTGTCTGCTCTGATGAGCAACAAGGGCAGGTAGATGAGTGAGATGTTGGTCTCCCTTTCTGCCAAGTGTCTTGATTCTACCAGTAATGCCCTGGGACCTCCCAACCCCCCTTATCTTTTTGGGGGAAGGGGAGAACAGCATTCTAGAAAGACAGGGAGGAAAGAAGCATGATCTCCTCTTACACAAATTCCCTTTGAATGATTCTCTTTTATGTAAGCTAGAGACAGATGATTAAGGATTCTGTCTCTAGATTATATGCTCACTTACCACCAACTGTATTCCACTTGGAGGGCTTAGCCAACACTTTAAGGCCCTCATTTAACATCCCATTACGCACCTTCTGAAAGATGTTTAGGCATATTAGGGCTTCGAGATTTCCCTGGCAATTCTGCAGGGAAGCATTGCAGGCAAGCATTTTCATTAAATAATGAAATAATGCCTTTCATTTTCTGAATGTGTCTTTCATACAAATTTGAGGCACTGGAGTAGAGACACTCTAATATCATCTGTATAAGAGCAAGGATATATACAAACAAAAGACGAGTGAACAGGGAGCTCAGTGGGGTTTGGGTGCTTCATCCATCCATCCATTCATTCAAATATTCTGCTCAAATGTTGATTTCCTGTTGAAAGCTTCTCTCAACAAAGTGTTTAAATAACCCACCAGCTCCCTTTGCCCACTTTCTCCATCTGATCACCCTACTTTCTTTTTATTGTGAGGTAATTCCATGCCATAAAATTCATCCTTTTAAGTATAAAATTCAGTGGGTTTTAGTATATTTACAAGAGTTATACAACAATCACCACTGTCTAATTCTGGACACTTTCACCACCCCAAAAGGAAATCCTGTTTCTTTCAGTTATTCCCAATTTCTCCCTCCCTAATCCCTGTCAACCACAAATCTATTTTCTGTTTCTATGATTTGGCCTATCCTGGAGATTTTGTATAAGTGGAATCATGCAATATGTGGCCTTTTGTGTCTAGTTTCTTTCACTTAGCATAAATATTTTCAAGGTTTATCCCAGTTGTAGTATATATCAGTGCTTCATTCCTTTTCATGGCTAAATAACATTCCATTAAAAGGATAAACCACATTTTAAATCCATTCATCAGACATTTGGGTGTTTCCCCTTTTTGGCTTTCATGAATAATGCTGCTATGAACATTCATGTTTAAGTTATTGCATGGACATATGCTTTCAATTGTCTTGTCCTACCTAGCAGTAGAACTGCTGAATCATATAGTACCTCTGTTTAACTTTTTGATGAATTGCTGAACTGTTTTTTACAGTGGCTACAACATTTTACATTCACACCAACAATGTATAAGGGTTCCAATTTATCCAAACCTTGTCAACAATTGTAATTGTCTTTATTTAGTTTTGCCATCCTAGTGAGTATGATGTGGTATCTCATTGTACTTTGATTTGCATTTCCCTAATGACTAATGGTGCTGAGTGCTTTTTTCATGAGCTTATTGGCCATTTGTATATCTTCTTTAGAAAAAACATCTATTCAAATCCTTTGCCCACTTTTTAAATTGGGCTGTGTTTTTATTGTTGAGTTGTAACATTTCTTTCTGGATACTTAGCTCTTATCAGATATAGGACTTGCAAATATTTTCTCCCGTTATGTGACTTGTCTATTCACTTTCTTGATAGTACCGTTGAAGCACAAAAGTTTTTTAATTTTGACAAAGTCTAATTTCTCCAATTTTCATTGTTTATGCTTTAAGTGTCGTATCTGGGAGCCACTGCAGATCCAAGGGCACAAAGATTTATACTTCTGTTTACTTCTAAGAGTTTAATAGCTTCAAGTCTTAAATTTCAGTCTTTGATCCATTTTGAGTTCATTTTTGTATATGGTATGAGGTAGAGGTCTAACGTCATTCTTCGGCATGTAGATATTCAGTTGTAGGTGTTCGGTTTTGAAAAGACTATTCTTCCCCCATTAAATAGTCTTGGCACCCTTGAAAATCAATTCTTTACTTTTTTATGGTAGTTACGATCTGAAATTATATCATCTGTTTACTTGTTTATTTTCTGGCCTTCCCAAACTCTCTCAATCCCCTGCCCCTCTTCTCCTTCCCCTTGCCCCCCAAGCAAAACTAAACTGTAAGATTCATGAAGACAGGAATTTGTCTGTTTACTATTTATCTCCAGTGTCCCAGACATAGTAGGTACTTATGTATTTGTCCAATGAATAAGATTACAGTTTTGTTTAGAAACAATGGTCACTGTATGTATGTCTACCTCCTAAGTGCAGGAACTCATTTAAGTTGGAAAAAAAAGGTGAGCACTGGGCCTAAGTGAGCTTTCATCACCATTTCCTGGATTGGATGAGAAGAGCCTAATTAGGCGGGTAACTACCCACTAGTAAAGAGAGAGCCTGCAGAGAAGCTAATAGATATCCAAAGGCAAGTGTAAAGGGACCACCCAAGATGCATTACCTGATATTCCGCATTACCTGGTATTCTGGTAATGAGCTCAACAGGTGAGTGGCCTTAGGCAATTCTCTTCCCTGCTTAAGGCCTGCATTCTCTCATCCCCAACACCAGCTCTTGAGTCACCTGTAGTATTGGTATTCTAGTATTCTGATGTTCCAGAGTCTTTAGAAACAGGCTGTGTAGTCAACTAAAGTTAGTCTATTTAAGGGATATGGTTTTTATTTACAACGTATCTTTCAAAAATAAATATTAACAAAAAAGATGCTTTATTAAGAGACAATATGAGTTTCCTCATGAAAACTGTCTGGCCATGACCATAACTTTGACCCCGAGTATAAAGATTCAGAGGTCTCTCTAAAAGTGGGTGGGTAAAACTCAGCCAACTGCCCAAAATAGAAAAGGTTTTCAAAGGTTTTCTAGAGGCTTTTTAAATAAAAAAGAAAGAACATGCCCGCCCACTAGTGGAAAAATTAAGTAATTGCCCTATTTTCCAAGAAGGATTCCCAGGCTCCACCTTATGGTGAAAACTCAGCTAAGCTTTAGAGCCATCTCATAACTGCCCACATAAGACACGCATTGAAGAGATCACTGAAAACTCCAGGGTCTAAAGAAGCCAGGGACGTAAAAGTCTATGGGTGAACATGGAAGAGGTAAGAAAAACAAACCAAGTACCAGGAGCATAATCAAACTTTATTTTTCTGAACTATGATTATGATCATACCACATAATGCATGCACATATGATATTGACTATTGTAACTTAAATTCAAAATTGGGAAAGAAACAGATAAAATAGAAATAGTTTACTTTTAACATTTCCTTTCACAACTTATTAACTTTTGTTTTGGAACAAGAAATCTGCAACTTTTTCTTTAGCCTGTCATTGTTAAATCTTGTACCAAGTTCCATGCGAATGCAGAATTCATCCTTGATCGGGAGCCTTGACTAGGAATGATACTTAGTCTTACTTTAATAACTGAAAAGAGCTATTCACAAAAATAGGCATTTCCAAAGATTTTTAAAAATCTTTGCACAATTGTTCAGATTGTTGCAGGAGTTTTGTGTTCTGGTGTCCCTGTGCTAAATGTCCAGTCCTGTATCTCACCGCAGATCACCTTCCACATTGTAGGTATGAAGAGATAAAAGAGCACTGGGCAGGGGGAAGTCATCTTCACAGAGCTGGAATCAATAAGCTACTTAGCATGCCGTCAGCCTTCAGTCTAACAGAATTTCCACCACGGGGTTCAGACCATCAGTTACAGTTCTAGAACATTCTAGCACAGAAAAGAGGACCAAATAATACTATGCCAGATAACTTTCTCCATAATGTTTTGTAACTACGGTGGATGCCTTTGCAGGGCATTCAGAGTGCTTGCCAATTACGTGATAACAATCTTTGCTGCTTAGCATAAGCAGAGATTTTTTTTTTTTCCCTCAGTGATGAGGCATGAGCTCATTTCAACAGTTCAACACCTCTCCTTAGCTTTGGTGTTGGCTGAGCCTCCCAACCTATGTGCAGTCAGCAGACTGCTGTGTTAGGTGTCCAAATCATTCAACAGTGCCTGTGACACTCCATGGCGCAAGCCCCAGGCGAGATCCAGCTTACAGGTAGTGAGCTCTGTGTCTGTGATGGGTTCCATTTACAACTAATAGCAGAAAGCAATTCCTGCTGAATAATGCAAATGAGTAGAGGTAAAGTTGTGTCCTTGCATGACTTGCCACATGGAACTTAAGTTTTACTGCAAGTCCAATATTAGCACCATCTATCCCAGGAACATCATCTATATTAAATTGTTTGAAAGTTTCCTCTGTTACAAAAATGAATTTCTTAATTATTTCCTAGTGTTATGCCTGTCATGGGCACACTGTCTAAAATATTTTCAGTCGTATAAAAATTCTCAAACCCACAGTGAATAAATAGAGCTAATTATTACATCTAAGTATTACTAAATATGTACCCTCATCAGCTGCAAAAGCAAATGTCACAATGTTTAAGACTTTTTTCACACAATTTTTCTTTTTAATTTCCTAACCATATTTCTAGTACATTGAGCAACAGTGTTTCTGATTACATTTATATTCTCACGTACTTATATCTTTTCAGGACCCATGATTTCCATCACATTCAGTAGACACTCTTTTACAACTTGCTATCTGTGAAGAATGTCATGTCCTGGGCAGATTTTTCACTTAAATATATAAATACTTGTTTTATTAATAACCAAAACAAATCTTGTTAACTCTTCTGTTCTCTTTGCAGCTCACTGGATTTGATCACATCTTTTCCACATCCCTGGTCTTTGTACTTATGGTGGTTTGCTTCCTAATGGCATCATAATGGCTGTTCTCATACATTTCATCCTTTGCCAAATAAGCACATAGGAATGGTCTTTAGGATACAAAGTGGAAACCTATGACTCTCTACATCTATGTCCTTCTTCCTCCTTTTCATAGAGATATGAGAAATATTTGCTTTTCTAACACTATACAGTAGAAGTGACTTTCACAAGGCAAAAACTGTTTTGCAAAATATTCTAAGTGTTCTCTGTAATTCAACCTCTGGATTTGATCTCCCTCTACCTGATGGAAGGACATGTCCTCAGTCTTGTCTAGGAAGTCATGCAGTCACTTCCACAGCCATGTTGAGTGGCAGGGTTCCTGTTGTCCCAGAATTGGCCTTAGAGCCCACACCATAAACCATGCAGGTAAGTACCCCTCGCCCACAGTGGTTCTCAACCCTCCCCTGCTCCCACTGCCATTGCAATGGGGAACTTTGGAGATGCCAATGCTTAGCTTTTCTCCAGAACAATTACTTGGAATCTTTGAGGATGGGACATGGGTATGGATGTTTTTTAAAGCCCCGCAGTGAGGGGCGCCTAGGTGGCTCAGATGGTTAAGCATCTGCCTTCGGCTCAGGTCATGATCCCAGGGTCCTGGGATCGAGCCCCACATCAGGCTCCTGGCTCAGCAGGGAGCCTGCTTCTCCTCCTCCCTCTGCCTCTCTCCCTGCTCATGCTCTCTCTCTCCCTCTCTGTATCTCTGTGTCTCAAGTGAATAAATAAAATCTTTAAAAAAAAAAAAACTATAAAAAAAAAATAAATAAAGCCCCGCAGTGTTAATTCAGGCAATTCTGGTATATACACGAGGTTGAGAAGGACAGATCTAAAGCAGGCAGCCAAGAACGGGGCTAGATACTGACCTGCAAAGCTTAGCAAGAGGTGGCAATACCAGCCCTACTGTAACCAGTGGCAGCCTGCCATCTACGCCTAGACTTACCAAACTAGGAGGGAGGAGTGACTGGTGCTGCCACAGAGCCCTCTAGAACTCCCACATGCTCCTCACGCGACAGCCAATACATGATGCCTGGCCCCCCAGAGGCACACATGGCCAGATGGTGTCAGGACAGCAGTAACAACCACAAGAGGATGCATTTACCTCAGCAGCCAGTAAATTAAAGAGATAAAATAAACCTGCCCCCTCTCCCACAGCAGCATCCTGGAAGAAGAAGAGAAAGAGACAGGTGTCCCAGACCCATCCGGTCCCCCTCCAATCAAATTGTGCTTGGGTAAAAGGGAGATGGTAAAGGTTTAACCCACACATGAAGTCAAACTGGATCGAATATTAATAACCAAAAAAGACTAGAAAAGATGAAACATGCCCAAGATGTCACTGTGGGATGGGAAAGGGAGAGTCAGCAGCACAGAGCTGGACACTATGATTGAAGGAAAAATCTTGGCCATGTTTATCCTGCTCCATGAGTTCACACGGCTTTATAAACCAATTTATACTTTAGTGAATTTCTCATTCATACCAGGTTTAAACACTATGAGTACAAGATTTTCTCAGGATTTCTCCTTCCTGTCCTCCAGGGGTGACATCCATGTTCAGTGGACATCAAACAGACATGGAGGGAGGTGCGGGGTGGGGAGCCCCTGTCCTTGCATTGGTTTCATCTGAACCCAAGCTTGCAAAGCCTCCTGGCTAAGACCACACCTCTTTGGAATCCACTAACTCCCTCAGCAAATCTCCAAACCCTTTGTGTGAACACAAGGAAGATGTAGCGGCTGTCTCAAGTGTGCCTGGGGAGACTCGGGAGCAATCCTGCAGCCCCCCTCTGCCTTTGCCACCCCATGCAGCCCCGTGGTGTGCCCCATACGAGGCAGGACGTGAGGTCCCTTTCATGGAGATATTCACATACTCCAGCTCGTCCCTGCGCTTCTCATCCCTCCCCAACTGGGAAAGCATCCTAGTCTGCATGGCAGTGCTTGAGAGAGAAGTGAGAGGAAAGGCTTCCCCTAATCACATATTCTTCCAAATCTGATCTATCCTACACCTGCACCAAAGTTTTTGAACCCAATAGCCAAGAATGTGAAACCTTTGGTCTTTGGTTCCCCCATGAGAGTTTCCCTAGAATAAAGGAGACTCCATTCTAGCACCCCGAATGAATGATCACGGATTAAAAAATGAATTGGCCCCACATCCCCATTAATATGGCACCTGCTCACCAGCCCACCACTGCTCTTGCCTATTAAGATCAGAGAAAAACGTGAAAGAACACCAACAGAAGATGATACCAGAACAGCGGAAATCAATTATGTGCAAGAATTTCAGGAAGATATTATTTACCACAAACTTATATAAGTTGAAACAAAATACACAAAAAGATGAGTTTGGTGCATGGGAATTTGTGAAAGCTGCTGATAAATACTACTCTCTATTATTTTTTTAAAGATTTATTTGTTTTAGGGGCGCCTGGGTGGCTCAGTCATTAAGCATCTGCCTTTGGCTCAGGTCATGATCCCAGCGTCCTGGGATCGAGTCCCACATCAGGCTCCCTGCTCGGCAGGAAGCCTGCTTCTCCCTCTCCCACCCCCCCTGTGTTCCCTCTCTCACTGTGTCTCTCTGTGTCAACTAACTAACTAACTAACTAACTAACTAAATAAATAAATAAATAAATAAATAAATGTCTCTAAAGATTTATTTAGTTTAGAGAATGAGAGAGAGAGAGAGAGAGTGAGAGAGCATGAGTGGGGGAGGGGCAGAGGGAGAGGGAGAGAATCTCAAGCAGCCCCGATGAGCATGGAGGCCAACACAGGGCTCGATCTACAACCCTGAGATCATGACCTGAGCAGAAATCAAGAGTCCAACACTTAACCAACTGAGCCACCCAGGCACCCCAATACTACTCTCTATTAGTAGAAGTAACAGAAGTTGGTTCTTACTGGATATGTAGAACTTGTCAAGGAGTCTTGTTTCCTGTTCCTGGCTATTGTGAGTAAAGCTGCTACAAACATTCTTATACAAGTCTTTGTGTTGACATGAGCTTTAATTTCTCTAAACAATGCATTCATAATTTTGCAATATATTGCTTTTTCTGGTGCTATTTTTACACAAATATAATTTAATAATAAAAAGCAATTTTATAATAAAAATAAATCCCTGCCTTTAATTTGAAATAAAATTAATTTGGGGGTGGAGAAACGTATTTTCATCATCTCTGTACTTTTATTATATAAGTTATAACAGGGCAGGGGTGTCAGGGTGGCTCAGTCAGTTAAGTGTCTACTCTTGACTTCTGCTCAGGTCCTGATCCTCAGGGTTCTGGGATCGAGCCCTGTGTTGGGCTCTGCACTCAGTAGGGAATCTGCTTGTGATTCTCTGTCTCCCTCTCCCTCTGCCCCCCTCCAGCCCCCGCTCATGTTCTCTCTCTCTCTCCCTCTCTCTAAAAGAAATTTTTTTTTTTTTTTAAGTTATAACAGGGCCATCACACTGGCAGGAAGCCTCATGGTCGAGAAGGCACTAGGAGTTAGTGGATACTGTGACAAACTGAAAAGTGCACACATACCTTGTTTTAAATGTGCAGCCACTATTTCCACTTCAACCAATTCACCATGGAGCCCCAAAATTGCCCAATCTTCTAATTTTTCAAGGGCAGATTTTTTTTGTGCATACACACAATCTCCTAAATTTAAATGTTGACCAATAAGAAGTATTAAGCACTGGTGGGCTAATGTTATCCAGGATTAGGCTGTACAAGATAAAACACAACACAAGCCAGATTTGGCCCAAGACTCATTAGTGTCTAGCTAAGATTTTGGTTCTCAATCTGGCTATGAGCAATGAACTTTTAGCTTTTTAAAAATACAATTTGCCTGGGCCCTATCTCAGATTCTGCCTTACTAGATCTGGAATGAGTCCCGGGCATCTGCATATTGTTTGAAATGCTAGAGTTCATCGTGTTTCACAGTCAGTGTGAAGAAGTAGGGAATTAAATTTCAAGTTAACAGTGTTTGGTCACATGTCCAACTTCAGCACTGTGTTTAGAACACCCTGTGGCTTTCCCAGGCTAATTCTACCTGTTTCAGAGTTCAAACACTGATGTGCATATCAGTAAATTATAATCATGAAACTGTCACAAGGCAGTTTTTCTCATCTCTAATTAACCCAAATGGCATCAAGTTTTGGCTCTACTGTGTTTGGGAACAGTATAATAGCTGACCTTTGTGGAGGAAACTTGATTCTAAGTAAAAATGTTCATATACGAGTTGATAGGAATTTCTTATTCATAAACATGCTAACCATAGGATAAAAACATCTCCACAAATAAGGGAGAAAAGAAAAGAAGGAGAAGGCAGATCAAAGGAGCTGTTGCATTTTTACAGACAATTTAGCAGGTAACAGGTCTTGTGAGATGAGTACAAAGTCATGGGGACAGTTAAGATTCCTAACCTGGGACTCTTGCGTGTCAGGTGAATTTGGGCTTAAAGTAAATAAGGTAGAAAGATGCTGTGATAGGAACCGCTCTCAATTTTTTTCCAATGAGCTCCTGCAAGCCTGAGGCAAATGGGTCTTTATGAAAAGTGGAGACAGCCAATAATAAGATCCTTTCATCATTTGCATTTCAAGCCTCTGACTTTAGTCATGTGGCAAGCAAATGAAGAAAAATTGGAAATAACCATTAACTGAGGGAAAAATTACAGTAACATTGAGTGAGGGTCAGAAGGTTGCAGGGCAGGTACCAGTTCTTGGCGTGGAAACCTGAAAGTCAGGGCCAAAGAGAATGGCCACGGTGAGCACAGATGCCACGGACAGAGACACATGCAGGTTTAAAATCGTCCTCACCTTGGTGGCCTCTGGAATAGAGTGCATCACTGGCATCGTTGGGAATGGCTTCATCACGGCCATCCATGGGGCCGAGCGGGCCAGAGGCAAAAGACTCCCTGTCAGTGACTGCATTCTGCTGATGCTCAGCCTTTCCAGGCTCTTGCTGCAGATCTGGATGATGCTGGAGAATACTTACAGTCTACTGTTCTGGGTCACTTATAACCAAAACACAGTGTTTATACTCTTCAAAGTCGTCATCATGTTTCTGAACTATTTCAACCTCTGGCTTGAGCTGCCTGGCTCAACATCTTCTATTGTCTTAGAATTGCAAACTGCTCACCCTTTGTTCTTCTTGATGAAGAGGAAAATCACAGCGCTGATGCCTTGGCTTCTGGGACTGTCACTGTTCATCTCCTTATGCTTCAGCTTTCCCTTCTCTACAGATATCTTCAATGTGTATGTAAATAGTTCCATTCCCATCCCCTGCTCCAACACCCGGGAGAAGTACTTCTCTGAGACCAATGTGGTCAACCTGGTTCTTCTCTATAACCTGGGGATCTTCATTCCTCTGCTCATGTTCATCCTTTCAGCCACCCTGCTGATCATCTCTCTCAAGAGACAAACCCTCCACATGGAGAGCAATGCCACTGGTTCCAGGGACCCCAGCATGGAGGCTCACATGGGGGCCATCAAAGCTACCAGCTGCTTTCTCATTCTCTACATTTTCAATGCAGTTGCTCTATTTATTTCCATGTCCAACATCTTCGATATCAACACTTCCTGGAATATTGTGTGCAAAATCGTCATGGCCACTTACCCAGCTGGCCACTCAGCGCTACTGATCTTGGGGAACCCTGGGCTGAGAAGAGCATGGAAGAGGTTTCAGCACCATGTTCATCTTCACCTGTAAGAGCAGACTCCATGACTAGAACTCAGAGAACCACCGGACCTGGTTCAACCAGTTCTACCTTTCCCCATCTAGACCTTTCTCCTCACCCATCTTTTCTGCCCTAATCTTGCTCTGATACTTCTCCTCAGGTAACTGGGCCCTTTCATGAATGGGATGTTGAATTTTTAACGTGAGATTCTAAGCAAAAGTAGCTAAGCAACTCTAAGATGGATCTGTGAAAGTTTCTCGATCTATGCTCATTCATCTACTGCCCTGAGCCCTCCCTACGTCCTCCTCCCCTGAGCCTGAAGGAGAGGATGGCCAGACATCTCTGTTTGCCTGGGATGGTCTCAGTTTGTGCCTGTTGTCACTGAGCACCCTTTAATTCTCAAGGATATCTTCGTCTGGATGAAAAATTACATGGTCACCCTACTTAAGACACCCTCCTACCCACAGGAGGGCTAGTGATGAGCATAGAGGGCAGTCCAAGAGGTAGAAGGGAAACTGGAATACCCACAGGGAAAAAGGGATTCTGGAAAGAAAGGCTGGCCAGAAGTACCAAGTGCCACAGAGGTTTCAAGGAGAATGGAGGCCGCACATACTCTTAGTGGCATGACAGGTGGCATTCAGAATGCAGAAGTTTCCAGAGAAGGTGAGGAAAACAGGAGTTCGTAAAGACCAATAATTTCAGGATGTTGTCTGAAAAGAAACATGAAATACAGGGTGGCAGGTGGGATGAGTGGATGGTCAACTGAATGCTTCATTTTTCCAAATGGTGGGGGGATGAAGGGAAAAGAGAAGGGCACTGAGGGCAAGAGTGGTGTGTGCAGCCACAGAGAGAAAACAGGAGGAGTCCAGAGTAGAGGGACGTCTATTTTGCTGTGCTCCTGGGTCTGTGGCAATGCACGTGTGTCTGCCTCTGGTGTTGTGATTTCTAGGTCTCCTTGAAGTGATGGGAGCTGCATGGGCAGGTGACCGGGGAGGGGCTGTTTGAGAAGAAGGAAAACGTCACACTCTACTGTCACTCTTCAGAATGACAGCATCCGCGCTGCCTCAAAGGGCTGTGCACAAAATAAGACACCCCACTCCTAGATATCTTGGAACCAGAAAGTTAGGAATTTGGGATCTTCTTGTATTTGGTGTTTTTAAAATCAGAATTACTGAGGAAAATATGAAAAGAAGGCTCCTGATCATACCAAGGCTCCCAAATGAAAATGTAAGATCAGTAGCAAAGACTAAATGCTGAGCGTCTGGGCTCTCAAGCACATTTTTCCGAGAAAGTCCCTTATTTCTGTGAACAATAAAAAATCACACACACACACACACACACGCGCACACACTCACGTACATCTCTTTAAAATTCCAACAGCATGGGATTTATTCAACTAGAAGGGAAAAGATTCATGAAAATACACATTTTTCATATTTTCCTGACATTTATTTCTATAACTATTTAAGGCTGGTTTGGTTGTTATGGTAAGACAAATCAGATTCTGAAGTGCCATTCCAGCTCCTAAAGAATAGAGAAATACACTTCTTTCTCAATAATACATGCATACCTATCCCTGAAAAACAGAGAAAAACAGAAAATTGATTTAGAGCCACCAGGTGATTAATATGAACAATGCCAAGATAACAAACTATATAATCCCTCCCCATGCTTATTAAGAAGAAATATCGTGTCATTGGTTGCAAAAGCCAAAAGCAGCAGAGAGCTAACGAGAGCTGCAAGGATGGTGACGTCAGTACTGTAGTTGCTGTACCTTCAACCAGATAAGGCTCCCTCCAGTTCTCCCTCCCTCCCTCCCTCCCTTCCTGCTTGCTTGCTTGCTTCCTTCCTTCCGTCTTTTCTCTTTCTTTCTGTACAACCCACTAAATTTCCATAATGAGCCAAAACACCCTATCTTCAAATTGGTTGGTTTTATTTTATTTTATTTTTTTTAAGATTTTATTTATTTATTTGAGAGTGAGAATGAGATAGAGAGCATGAGAGGGGGGAGGGTCAGAGGGAGAAGCAGACTCCCCGCTGAGCAGGGAGCCCCATGCGGGACTCGATCCTGGGATTTCAGGATCCTGACCTGAGCCAAAAGCAGTCGCTTAACCAACTGAGCCACCCAGGCACCCCAATAAAATCTTTAAAAAGAAAAAGAAAAGAAATCAGAAGTCCTAAAGGATCTGCTTTGCAAGCTCTACATGACAGCCCTGTGCCCTGAGAGAGGTTTGAAAGCTACGGCGTAAAGAGTTCCTTTACCCACAAAATCACTTTGGATATTCATCCGCCAAGTGGAGCAGCAGGGGGACTTTGGTTGTCACAGGACTCCCGTGTGGAAGGCCGGTACCGGGTGGGGTGTCCCAAACCTGGCAGAGTCCAGGAGAAGGAAGACTAGAGTAGCAGCCAAGGCCAATCTAAGAGCTGAGATTTGAGCGGCACGGAATTGTCCCCCAATCCCTCGCGACCTTTGCCTTCTAATGCCTCAGTGTCTAATTCCACTGGGGTTCCTGCTTTTCTGGGAGGGGACTCCACAGGAATTCTCTTGTATTTTTCGCTCAAACATTCTTTACTTTGGGCTGCTAGGGCAGAAACTTCTACTGAATGAGGGAAAAGGAACTACACATTCAATCGAGCAATGTCTTGAGTGGGGGGACGACAGCAGAAACCAAGAGGAGAAATCTGGTGCAATCAGGGCAGAACGGGCAGGGAGGGATGATGCTGAAAGTCCCACTCGACTCCCGTTTCCCTCTCCCTCTGGACAGAGGTGGACGCCTTAGAAGAGAGGTGGGAGGAGTGGAAATTCCCCACACGCTCAGGAAGGTTGGTTTGCGGGAGGAGGAGGAGGGATAAACAAACTGGGGCGCCAGGCCTTAGTACTGGAAGGCTGAGGGAGCTCTCTGGGCCCCGTCGTTAGACCCGGGACAGGTTGCCTCAGAGAGCAGAGTGCTGTTGTAGCACATGTAAACGATCGAGTGTGCCGCGCTCGAATAAAACTTTATTTACAGACACTGAAATGTCGATTTCGTATTTTTCACACATCAGGAACTATCTTTTGACTTTTTTTCAACCATGTGAACATGCAAAAAGCCTTCTTAGCATGTGGGCTCTACAAAACCAGGCGGTGAGTGTGATTTGACCCCCAAGCCACAGTCCGCCATCCCTGTGCTTGGTACTTTCTCCAACACAAGGAGGCACCAAAACCCACCACCGAACCCCAGCTACCTTCACTGTAAACCAGACATTCATCCCGGCAATTTTGCCATGTTTTGAACGCGGCAACTTTCCGAATATTTCTGCCACTTTCAAGTCCTCCAGCTTTGGTCCACCCTTGGTGATCCCTAAACCACAATGTTTTAGTTCTTTGTGAGAAACAATGAGCGCCCTAGTCCCTCTCTCTTACCACTGCCATGCTGTTAAGGACAGACACAGGGCCTCAAAGGAGTTTCTATCTAAAGCTTTAAAAGATATCACCCTGAAGCTGTTCAGTTGGTAACAAGGAGTAAAAATCATTAAAGAGGTTCCTGTAGGGTCCTCGGGAACGCTTCGAAGGCTACGTCTCTAGCTCTGAAATGATCACACTCCTCCAGACCCCGGTGTGAGACTGGACACCAGGCTGTGGGGCCCTGTGTGGTTCTGACCCAGCAGGGCGATGCTGACATCTTTGTGTCCTTTTTGGCTGGTTTATTAGACGATGATGAGAAATATATATATATATATAAAATAAATTTTAAAATAAAATAAAACTGTTGGGGCCCCTGGGTGGTGCAGTCAGTTAAGCCTCCAACTCTTGGTTTTGGCTCAGGTCATGATCTCAGGGTCTTAAGATTGAGCCCTGTATCAGGCTCCATGCTTAGCTCAGAGTCTACTGGTGTTTCTCTCTCCCTCTCCTTCTGCCCCTCCCTGCTCTCTCTCTCTCTTTCTCTCTCAAATAGATAAATAAATCTTAAAAAAATTAAATCCTGATCTTCCTGCTTTATTTCCTTTTGGGATAGAAAAAGGGGAACTCAGGACAGAATTCTTCTCTCAGTCTCACTGGACCAGTTAGGAAAGATCACGGCCAAGAGAAGAACGTTTCACTGAGCACCGTTAGAAATCCTTACCATGGCCAGAGGATGCAAAAGAGAAAAGGGTCCCAATACATCCAGTCCTCCCTAATGAAAGCTGCTGTTTGCATCTCCTGCCTAGAGCCCTCACAGACCGCAGATAAATCTGTGGTTTATTCAAACCAGATGCTGGATAATAAATTATGACTAGTGGCCCTGAGTGCAGCTGGGACCAAGAGTGACAGAAATGCTTAGCAGGGAGGGGGTGGCAATTTGATTCTCCGAAGACTGGAGACCTCATAGGATCCTAGTCGGGTTTCTTGTTCATCTTACTTCTCAGTGGAATAAGACCTGACATTCACATTCTATTCATGAACACACAGAGAGAGCAAAATTTGCCTGCCCTTGGATTCAAAGGCCCAGAAAAATGCCTCGAAAACCTCAGTCTAGCCACTTGGAGATTGTGTTTGTGTCTATACCAGCCCCCGCAGCCACCCTCCACTTCCTCCTAGCCTAGGAACAGTAGCAAATCTGCCTGGAGGACTCTACAGGGACAGGGAAGAGGAACTGGATTTGGTGTCCTTTGCTGAGGTTGGAAATAGGAGGAAACACGACTTCACTCCTCTCTCCACCCCTTCACTCCCCACCGGCTACCCCCCAACTGCCTGCCCTCACAGTGCATGGATCCCAGATTCCCTACCCACCCTGAGCAGGTCGTGACAGGCGGTGGCATCCAGAAGTAGAAATGGGGGAAGCATATGTTTTCTCTGCACTCATGGAGTGTTGGAGATAGCAACAGGAGTAGATTATGTCAAAGGTAAGCTCTGGCCATAAAGTGATTGAGGTACAAGAAAGGAAAGGCCATATGACTTTTCGGGTCTCTCTGGCTGACATGTGTCTGAGCAGACAGGGCAATGCTCCAGTGAATCAGTGCCTACCCAACTTTGGTGAATAAACCCCAAAGTCCCAACTGCAAACCCAAGAGACTATAGAGCCTGGGATCTCTCCACTCAGCCAGATGCAGCCTCCTGGCAAAAAAAAAAAAAAAAAAAAGACATCCACAATCATATTGGATCTTTCTATTCCCCAAAACCCTTAGCCAAAGACTTCATTCACAGTGCAGCATAGCCAATGCCAAATGGACTCATTTGCAAGTAGGGTTAAGATTACTTGCTCTGGGGCGCTTGGGTGGCTCAGTTGGTTAAGCGACTGCCTTCGGCTCAGGTCATGATCCTGGAGTCCCTGGATTGAGTCCCTCATCGGGCTCCCTGCTCGGCAGGGAGTTTGCTTCTCCCTCTAACCCTCCCCCCTCTCATGTGCTCTCTCTCATTCTCTCTCTCTCAAATAAATAAATAAAATCTTTAAAAAAAAAAGATTACTTGCTCTGGAGTATATAAGTGTGCTATATGATTATGTTTTATATTTATATTTTTGACTAATATTTGTTCAGCTTTATGTGAAATTTATTTTAATATAAGAAAATACATAATATTACAAAAATTAAATACTGCAAGGGATTGCTTTAGAACTAATCAAATTATTAAATGATAAAATGCCTTTGCCTTTGCAGTTTACCTTTTCATGAATTACTTAACTAATTAATTTCTGAATCTGTACTCTAACACCTAAAAGTACTAATGCAATTACATTGTTGGCACTGATTAATTGTACGTGATGTAGTTTTGGCTTTGGTTTTGTTTGGTTTGCAAAGGCTGGGTAACTGAAGAATATGTCTGGCAAGTCCTGATCTGAAGAGGTCATCCTAAAACATCCGACTCTGGCCTGAGTCCCCATCCTCTCGGGGCCTCCCTGGCCTGGGCAACAGCTGACTACCACCTGTTTAAAAACTCTCCACCCCTGGCTTCCGTATCTATTCAGTTGCCTGGTCTTTATCTTGCTTCCTTATCTATGGGGTACCCTTTAAACAAAGAACTCACAGTTTGTACACTCCATCTGTTGCCACTGCTAAGGTGACCAACCACTGAAATTTGTTTTTTTTTAAAGATTTTATTTATTTATTTGACAGAGAGAGACACAGCAAGAGAGGGAACACAAGCAGGGGAAGTGGGAGAGGGAGAAGCAGGCTTCCTGCTGAGCCGAGCAGGGAGCCCGATGTGGGACTCGATCCCAGGACCCTGGGATCATGACCTGAGCTGAAGGCAGACGTTTAACGACTGAGCCACCCAGGGGCCCCACCACTGAAGTTTTAAAACCCCAAATCCCACATCTCATAAAACCCACAGTCTTGGGCAAACCAGAGCAGTTCGTCACCTGAGCACCACCCAAAAGACTGAAGCTATATTCAGATTTCAAGTATTACCTTTCAAAGACAGCTATGATACGCGTTCCAGTCTCATTCCTTTAGAAGCAGACATACACAGACTTGAACTTCACACACAAACATACACATGCATACGCACATACTACCTGCTTAAAATCCTTCAATGGCTTCCATTACCTCTAGACCTTCAGATGGGCATGCAAAGCCCTCCGTACTGCATCTCAGACCTACCTTTCCTAACAGATTTTGATGCTCTATTATATTCACTGTACTGGATATAATCATTTAAAAAGTCCGATGGTTTGGATTTGGTTTTCTTTTTCTTAATTATGAAAAATTTCAAACATACAGAAAAGTAGAGAAATAGAACAGTGATCCCTTATGTATCTTAGCCTCAACAACTATCAGCTTTCTGCCAGTATTGTCTATGGAAGGCTTTTGAGTAGGGTTATTATATGATTCAAATATTTCTAGGAGCTTTAGCCTAGATTTTTTGAGTTTTAAATTGGGAAGTTACGGCAACTTTGTGTCATTTCCCCTAAATTCCATGGCTATTCTGTGGTTTGATTCCCTTCAAATTGGCATACATGTATTTGTTCTCTGAACTTTCTTTAAAAAAAAAAAATTATTTATTTATTTATTTGTCAGAGAGAGAGCACAAGCAGGGGGGAACAGCAAGCAGAGGGAGAAGCAGGCTTCTCGCCGAGCAGGGAGCCCGATGTGGGGCTCGATCACAGGACCCCAGGATCATGACCTGAGCCAAAGGCAGACACTTAACTGACTGAGCCACCCAGGTGTCCCGTTCTCTGAACTTCCTAATTCTACTTTGCCCTTTCCACAATGCTTAAGTAGGTCCCACTGTATTTAGCTTAAGTTCCTCTAGAAATGGTTCTGGTCACTTTTCCTGACTCATCTGTCTCTTTGGCCATTTTTTAAAGTACCCTCTATGCCCAATGTGGGGCTCAAACTCAGGACCCGGAGATGAAGAGTCACATGCTCTACCCAACTAAGCCAGGTGCCCTTCTTTGGCCATGTTTAATATGTAATTTGCAACACAGACCATACAACTGTTTTGCCTTCTTTCCTGATAAAGCGGTTGAGCAACCCTACATTACTCTTCAATAAGTCTTCATTTTAAGGAGTTCTACATTAATCATAAACTACCTGTTTCTGTTTTAATACCAAGAAAATCAAAAAGAAAAGTCCTCAGATCTCTTTATCCATTTTTCCCCCCAAAGCCAGGTTTTAATTACTTTCCAAATCTCTTGCCCAACTTCCCTAAAGAAAGCCTAGGGCTGTCTCTGAATTCTCAGTCCTCCTCACCCAGGGTATGTTGGCAAACCAGTTCTCTGGGAAAGAGTGTGGGGGAAGGAGAAAGAGAGAGAGAAAGATGAGAGAGAGAGAGAAAGAAAGAAAGAAAGAGGGCCTGATGTGTGGAGTATTCTGATTTTCTTTTTTTTTAATTTTTTTTAAAGATTTTATTTATTTATTTATTTGACAGAGAGAGACAGGGAGAGAGAGAACACAAGCAGGGGGAGTGGGAGAGGGAGAAGCAGGCTTCCCGCCGAGCAGGGAACCTGATGTGGGACTTACCCCAGGACCCTGGTATCATGACCTGAGCCGAAGGCAGACGCTTAACGACTGAGCCACCCAGGCGCCCCTGATTTTAATTGTATAAATACTCCCACCCTGATGGAATTTGAACTACCACCATGACGTCACTGAATGGGAGGCTGGGAAGAGATGCCCACCGTCCATGCTCTCTATCTGGTAGGAGCCGACTCTGGCACACCACTCCCTCTCCTCTCAGGCAAAATAACAAAAAGACTGAACACATACCAATGCTATAGCCGCGCGGTCTAGATTTCAGCACGGTACTAGCTCTGTGACCTTGGGCAAGTTGCTTGATTCCTCTGAGGCTCAATTTCCTCACTTTTACAATAGGGGTAGTAAATACCCCTGTCTCGTGGGTTTTGCTGTGACGTGCACAACTCTTACAATGGTTCCTGACGTCCCATAGGCACTCTAGCATTTCCTGTTATTACCCGGGACTGAAGATCAAATGGTGCCGTGTGGAGTTACGGCCACGAGATGGCGCCCCCTCATTGCCGCGGCGCAATCCCTGTTTAGAGAAGTATTTGCAGCTCAACATTCAACGAGTCACTGACAGCATCAGATGAATCAGCTAACAAGACTTTTCCCCTCTCTTATCTCCTGGCTTAAGCTTCATATTTTCCTTTGAAAAATCCATTAGGAACCCAGCTTTTGACTCTTGTGTGTAGCCACCTCTAAAGCTCGATGCAGAAGCAAGTTTCAGTCAAGAGTGTCTAATCTTATTTAGTAATTACAGGAATCAAAACAAAAGCCACAGCCGTTCTTGTTACGGAGGGGGTCAGCTCCCTAAGCTTCGCTCTCCTCACCTCTCTCCTCTCACTCAAAGGAAGACAACATGGCTTCAGGTGTGACGTCCACTGTCACAACATTGTTTCCTGCCCAGTCACTTTGAAAGGGGACATAAATCAGTCTAACAATAGTTCAGTTCTATAAATTCTCACTGAGCTACTGGATATGTGAGACACTGTGCCAGGGAATAAGGATATAAAGGTAAAAAGAATCATAGAAGGAAAGAATTTGCCTATCGACAAATCTAAATCTTTACAGAAATAAAATATTAATTTTCATGAACTCAACAACTTAGTTTAAAACTTATATAGAAGAATAAATGTCCTTGAATAACTAATCTCTATCAGATATTAAGGCATACTGCTAAGTTATTGTTAAACTAATATAACAGGAAAATGAGCATAAAATATACTCATTTATACATGGGAACTTAAGATATGATAAAGAGTGAGCCATATATAAGTGGGATTATTTATTAAAAAGTACCGGTGGGGGCGCCTGGCTGGCTCATGTCAGTGGAGCGTGCATTCTTGATCTCAGGGTTGTGGGTTTGAGCCCTATGCTGGGTGTAGAGATCACCTAAAAAAATAAAATCTTTAAAAAATAAAAATAAATATAATAAAAAGTACTGGGAATGAGGCTCACTGTTTGGAGAAAAATAAAGTTGGATCCCTTCCTCTTACTTTATACAAAGGAAAATCCAAATGGATAAAAGATCCAAATGTGAAAGGTAAGATTATAAAGTTAATAGAAGAAAATATGGGGCGCCTGGGTGGCTCAGTTGGTTAAGCGACTGCCTTTGGCTCAGGTCATGATCCTGGAGTCCCGGGATCGAGTCCCTCATCGGGCTCCCTGCTCGGCAGGGAGTCTGCTTCTCCCTCTCCCACTCCCCGTTTGTGTTCCCTCTCTCGCTGTGTCTTTCTCTGTCAAATAAATAAATAAAATCTTAAAAAAAAAAAAATAGAAGAAAATATGGAATAATTTTGTCACTACAGGATAGAGAATGGCTTATTAAACAAGATCCCAGAAGCTCAAAAATTGATTGGATTTCCCTTCAGCAAAAGGTAGGGATGACAGTCAGGCAGAAGGCATTTACAACATCCAAAAGCCACAGGCGATCGCTAACGAGAGTGTACAAGGAAAACTGGCGTACATACCCGCACATACATAAATACAAACAGGCAGAGAAAACTCAAATGGCCAACAGATAGAAGAGGTGTTCATTCGCACTTGTAACCACAAATTGTAAATTAAAACAACAATAAGAGGAGCACCTGGGTGGCTCAGTCCATTAAGTGTTCAACTCTTAATTTCGGCTGATCTCAGGGTCGTGAGATTGAGCCCCACATCAGGCTCCACGCTGCGCATGGAGTCTGCTTAAAGATTCTCTCTCTCCCTCTCCCTCTAGTCCTACCTTCCCCCATCCCTGCAAACACGTGCTCCCCCCCAAAAAAAACCCATAAGATACTATTTCACATTCATCAGAATAGCCAAAAATTGCCAAGTGTTGGCAAGGATGTGAAGAAAGGAAACCCTGGTGTTGCTGGCAGGGGTGGGAAATTGTACTGCCATTCTGGAGACCAATCTGTCAGTATTGGTGAAATAAAATATTCATATACGCTTTGATGTAGAGATCCACTTGCTCCTGGGGACATCCCCAAGAGAAACTCTAGCACGGGTTCTTGAGGAGACACAGATAAGGTGTCCCTTGCAGCTCTGTTTGTAGAGGTAGCGAGTTGAAGGCACCCCAAACAAGGAGAATGGGTCAGTAAGGCATGGCGGATGCCCAAGGCTGAACAGCACGCAGCAGTCAGATGCGCTGCACTAGAAGTACAAACAACACTGCGGGTATTTCCAAGAGAAAATAGAAGAAGCAGAACAACAACAACAACAAAAGAAGCAAACCAAGATCCGTAGCCTATATCTGGGAGGGCGCAGGACACAGTAGTTAAGAGCAACTTGGGTTCAAAGCCTGGCCGTGCTGCTTAGTGGCTCTGTCGCCTCGGGCAAGTCCCTTAACCTCTCTGTTTAATCAGTGTCTTCACTTGAAAAAGGGGAGATCATAATAGCAAGTACTCTATGTGCTTGTGAGGATTAGCTGAGTTACTACAAGCACTTAAACAATGCCTGTCAGTTCATGCTCCCTCAGTGTTATTGTTGCTATTATTATCCATAATAATACGAGAGAGGGATCAAGAGTGGAAAAGAAAAATAAAATTTAAAAAACTACAGCGAGGGGCTCCTCGTGGTTCAGTCAGTTAAGTGGCAGCCTCGGTTTTGGCTCAGGTCATGATCTCACAGTCGTGGGATTGAGCCCCGCACTGGGCCCTGCACTCAGTGTGGAGTCTGCTTCAGATTCTCTCTCCCTCTTTCTCCCTCCAGTTCGTACTCTCACTCTCTCTCAAATAAATAAATAAAATCTTAAAAAAAAAAAAAAACTAGGGTGGAAACTTGTGTGTATGATAATAGTGAGCTATGTATCGAAGGGAATGTTTAATTCAACTCTCTCTGTACCTGAGGTTAAAACACACACACACACCCCTCCCTCCCTGCACCGGCTTACAATACAGTGGAAGACACTGAAAATGTCAATCAACTATGATAAGAGCCACGGTAAGAGAATGTATGGGGCAGCAGAGGAACCCAGAAGAGAGACAGGTTAGTTAGCCTGCAGCTTCACAAAGGGATTCTGCAGGATAGGAGTGTTGGGAGGCAGGATGATTTAGAGTTTAAGATTTGGGACTTGAAGGGACCCCTGGGTGGCTCAGTCGGTTAAGCATCTGCCTTCAGCTCAGGTCATGATCCCAGGGTCCTGAGATCCAACACTGCACCAGGCTCTCTGCTCAGCAAGGAGCCAGCTTCTCCCTCTGCCTGCTCCTCCCCCTGCTTGTGCATGCTCTCTCTGACAAATAAATAAATAAAATCATAAAATTAAACTTAAAAAAAAAAAGATTTGGGACCTGAGGAGTGCCTGGGTGGCTCAGTCAATTAAGTGTCCAACTCTTGATTTCAGCTCAGGTCATGATCTCAAGGTCATGATCTCGGGATCATAATCTCGGGGTTGTGAGATTGAGCCCCTCATTGGGCTTCGTGCTCAGTGGGGCGTCTGCTCAAGATTCTCTCTCTCCCCCTGTGCCCCCAGCAACCCCCCACGCTCTCTCTCTCAAAATAAATAAATAAATATTTTTTAAAAAATAAAAAAGATTTGGGACCTGAGTTAGGATCACAGTTGTGCCTTTTACTATTCTGTGTGATTTTTGGCAAGTTACATTCCCAGAGTAATTATACCTAGAAAACACCCAAGCCCTAAGAATATATTACTAGAACTCAAAGACCCCAGCAAAACCTCTCCATAATCTCAGCTATGACTAAACCTCTCAAGTAGTTCATATCTCTTTAAGAACAATTTCCAATCATGTCCATGCCAGTCATGTACAAGTTAATCTAAAGGCCTGAAAATGCATCTGCTCACTGATTTGTTTAGAGTACGTTGTAGAGCAAGCTGTCGCCTTTTTTGTAATTCTCAGCAAAGGAAGGGTACTAAGGAGTGGGGGGGATCACCTCAGATCTTGGAAGCAGAAGGGGGTGATGATGAGGCTAGACTTTAAAATCAGGAGGAGGTAGGGATGCCTGGGGGTGGCTCAGTTGGTTAAGCTGTTAAGCTTCAGACTGGGTTTTGGCTCAGGTCATTATCTCAGGGTCTGTGTTCAGCCGGAAGCCTACTTCTCTCACTCTCCCCCCTCACCCTCTTCCCCTCCCCCTGCTCTCTCTCTCTCTCCCTCTCTCTCTCAAATAAATAAATAAATAAATCTTAAAAAGAAATTGGGAGTTGGTAATTACCAGTCAGAGCCAGAGGGTCTTTTGAGCGACTGGCCTATGAGGCGGCCATCAGCCCACAAGCTATTATTGGCAAGTGCAGTGGCGGCATTAAAAGAAAATCTAGCAGGCATACACTGAATCAGTAGCTACAATGTCATTTTGCCCTAAGAAGGTGGTTCTTCGTCCAAGAAAGGGGACTTGGTCACTGGAGAGTTTACAAATCCCAATTGCAAAACACTTGCTAGGTTTGTTCATTTTTCTCACAGAAGAAACACAAAAATAAAAATACTTGAGTGGCCTGAAATTTGCTTGGGGAATGACCTTGGAAGTAAAGAAGGAAAAGGACATCACAGCCATTCCTTTAGGCACAATTCCCATGGACAGAGCTGAACAACATGTTCTCCAGCAGCTTGAAACCAAAATCAAGTAAGGGAGAACAGACACACCTCATTCTTTGAAACTGCGAACAATCTCCAACCCAGGAAGTGGCCACCAAAGTCTAGCGTCAAGGTCACAGAGGCGACTCCAGACCACACAAGTTCAGTTACCACCTCCACCACTTACAGGCTTTATGATCTTGTGCAAATTTCTGAATCGCTCCATGCCCCCAGTTTCCCCATCAATAGAACGGGAACCAACGTGATAATAGTATGTACCTGAACAGACACTAGGGAGTGCAGGTTCCATTTCTTTTTATTTTTAAGATTTTATTTATTTATTTGAGAGACAGAGATTGAGAGAGAGCACAGAGGGAGAGTCAGAGGAAGAAGCAGACTCCCCGCTGAGCAGAGAGCCCGACGTGGGGCTCAGTCCCAGGACCCAGGGATCATGACCTGAGCAGAAGGCGGACGCTAACCCACTGAGCCACCCAGCCGCCCCAACAGGTTCAGTTTCTTAAAAAGTTAAACTTACCATTAGGCCCAGAAATTGCACCCCAGCTATTTACTCAAGAGAAATGAAAACACATGCCTATACCAAGACTTGTCGGCAAATATTCATAGCAGTATTGGTCATAAGGGCCAACAATCGGCAATACCCCAAATGCCCATCAATTGGTGAATGGATAAAGAAAATGTGGTACTACATCCATACATGAAATACATGAATACTATCCAGCAATAAAAAGTAGAACAATACACGCTACAACATGGATGACCTCAGAAACATACCAAGTAAAAGCCAGATGCAAAAAAAAACTATACATTATATGATTCCATTTACATGACATTTTCAGAAAAGGCAAATCTATGTGGAGACAGAAAGATCAGTGGTTTCCTGGGACTAGGGGTGGGAGTGGCATTAACTGCAAACTGGTCGAAGGGAACTGTTTGAGATGATGGAAATATTCCAAGACAGTATCACCAAGATCGTATCATCATGGTGATGGTTGCACAACTCTACATATTTAATAAAAATCATTGAATGGTACACTTATAATGGGTGAATTTTATATACATAAATTATAGCTCAACAAAGCTGCTAAAAAATAGCACCTACCTTGTAGGGTTGTTACAATGATAAAATGAGTTAATTTTTAAACAAGATTTATTTATTTATTTTAGAAAGAGAGAGAGAGAGCATGAGCAAGAGGGGCAAAGGGAAAGGGAGAGAGAATCTCAAGCGGACTCTGGGCTGAGGGCAGAGTCTGAAGCAGGGCTTGATCTCATGACCCTGAGAACACAACCCTGAGATCATGATCCTGAGACCATGACCTGAGCCAAAACCAAGAATCAAACACTTAACCAACTGTGCCATCCAGGTGCCCTTAGATGAGTTAATTTTTACAAAGCACAGTATCTGACATCTAGTAAGCAATGTGTGCTCTACATGTTTTAGCTAAATAATAAAAATCATTATTTGTGGCTATGTGATTCATCACGAGTCAATTACTGACAGTTCTTACATGATTTCCTACAGCACAGGAGGCACAACATCTGAGTACGTAAGCAATGGAATTACTGCTCTTCTATAAAATATGTTTTAAAAATCAGGGGGCGCCTGCGTGGCTCAGTTGGTTAAGCATCTGCCTTCGGTTCAGGTCATGATCCCAGTATCCTGGGATTGAGCCCCGAGGGATGCTCCCTGCTCAGAGGAATCTGCTTCTCCCTCATCCTCTGCCCCTCCCCCCACTCGTGCTCACTCACTCTCTCCCTCAAATAAATAAATAAATAATCTTTAAAAAAATTAAAACCATACTAAGCTTAAGGTCACTCAAGTAGAGACTTTGAAACTTGTCACATGACCTGGCCTCTACCTGCCACCTCCCCAGGCCACTGCCTTCTTTGCCCAAAAGAACTTCTCTCAGTTCCTTGAGACTCTGGACCACAGTGCTGTCTTTCATACCTGCTGCTGGCTCTGGGGACGAATCTACCTACACTCCCTCTCCATGGTCTAACTCCTGCCTAACCCCTACCTACCTTTCAAGTCTTCATTTAGGGTCACTTTTTCTAGGAAGCTTGTTTGATTCTTTCTTGTTGCCCCAATGCCCCCTACCCCAACACACACACACGCACACACACACACACTTTATACTGAACCAACTTTATGCCTTTTGATTCCCACATCAAAAGATAAATGGTGCTTGTAACCGTCCCCAGGCACTCAGAACAGTACGTGGGACATATGGGGCCTTCAAGAAACACTAGTGCAATGATTCTTAGCCAGGGCTGATTTTGATCCTGCAGACAATCACCTCAAAAAGTCCTCTCATGCCAATTTTCAGTCACTCCCCACTCCCACTCCCAGCCTCTGGAGAAATCACTGATCCGCTTTCTGTTTTCTCTGAATATGTCATACAAATGGAATTGTATAATAAGGAGTTCTTTGCATTTGTTTTCTTTCACTTAGCATATTTTATTGTCACAACTAGGGATGGGGTTACTCCTGGCAGCTAGCGGGTAGAGATCAGGGAGCTGCTAAACATCCTATAAGGTACAGGACGACCCCCACAAGAATGATCCACCCCAATATGTCAACAGTGCTGAGGCTGACAAATCCTACACCTGTGGAATGAAAAGTGTAAGGTAATGAACAAACAGATCATGTTTTCAGGCCTGAAATTAAGGATTGCTCCCACTGCCCTTTCAGATTCTCAAAAAAGTCACGAAAAATGCAATATCCCTTTCTCTCCATAATGTGAAGTTTGTTTCTCCAATATTATTTTCAAAGAACTCCTCGGGATGAAGAACTATCAGAATCATTATTATCCAGAGCACTGTGGTACTCTACACAGAGCCCCCTTCAGACATGACCCCCAGCTCCTGGAGTGTACCAAGCAGACAGCCCTCAGCCGAGCTCAGCCCACCTTCCCAGGACAGCCCACATCCTGCAACTGACTCGTGAGGGGCTGTAGAGGCCGGGCCAGCTCACCCAGCTTTGGCCTCTCTGTGAAGCCATCCCAGCTTCCCAATTCCTCGTGGGGTTGGCTGAGAATCAAGCATGAAGCCCAATGCCTCCCTCCACCATGAGCGGTGTCCTTCCTTCCCTCCCCTTCTCACCCCTCCCTTTCCACAGTGGCAGCCAGAACATCAATCCCCAATAAATAAATAAATAAATCCTCCTCTCTGATCTCCCGGAGATTGCGTCCCAACTGTGACACCAAGAAAAATGGCTCTGGCTTCTAAAATGGATTTTGAAACATGGAGGTTTTTAACGTATAAAAAAAAATGCCAACTAATATACAGTGACAGCAAGATTAGTGCAGGCTCATTTCTAGTGACAGAAAGCCCCTCAGTGGTGGTTTGGGAACGGAGGGTAGGGATTGCCAAGGGTCTCAAGGTGATTTGCAGCTCTGTTTGCTACTTGATCATGGTGATGGTTATACAAGTGCATATGCATATGTCAAAACTTACTAAAGGGACACTTCAAATATGTGCAGTTCATTGTATGTCAGTTGTAATTCAACAAAGCTCTCCCGTAAAAAAGAGAAGAAAAAGACATTCTCAAGGCCGTAAAGAAAGCCTAAGAAATTAGAAAAAATGTGTATAATCCCTAACAGAATTATTTTCATTTCCTTTAGTTTTCACCCATATGCATACGTGTTTTATAAGGGTCCACTGACAGCACATATTAGCTGTTCTCAGCTGTGACGTTGTTACACTGCTATGAACTGATGAACTGTGAACTGTGAGATGTTCCAACTAAATTTGTTATCAGTTATATTTCAAGATTAGAACCATAATAATGTCAACCTCACTCTCTTGCATTTTGGCATGATTTATTCAGGGAGAAAGCTAGCACACAGAATTTCACACACCCCTTGGTAAATCCTTAGGAAAATGTCAGACCTTGGGAACCGAGATGTAAATACTCCGTTGCCTCTTGGCAAATATTGTGCCTTAAAACTGTGTCACACATGCTGCTACGTGGCCTTCATAACTGACATTTTCCTTAAAGCAAAGTAAAATATACAAATGGCAGTAAATCAGATACATAAGTCTCCTTGTAATCCCCTCCCTGTCCTGCCAATACAAGTTCCCAAAGGCATCTTCCCTCCTTCCTTCCTTTTTCTTCCCTCCTGCCTGCCTTTATCCTTTCTTCCTGCCTGTCTTTCTGGGTAGATAAGACACTCACATGGGTCGCAAATCAAAGGGTTAAATGTTACATCTAACAAAAACTTTGTCTTGCCCTGCCCCAGTCCCCCAACTTCCCTCCTCAAAAGTAACCAGTTTCACAAGTATTTTTGTCTCTCCATCCAGAGATATCAACATGTACATATATGTATATGTACACCACACACTTAGAAAGCATTCCAACCCTTAAAAAAAAGACAGCGAATGATATACACTGTTTGGCATCTTGCTTTTCACTTATTAATACATAGGATATCATGCAATATTAATATTTAAAGAGCTTCCAAATTCTTTTTAAAGTTGAAAAATATTATAAATCGTGGTGTATTGATATAGTTCCACATTGATGAACATTTAGGTAGTTTCCAATCTTTTGCTATTATAAACAATGTTGTAATAAATAACCCTATAGGACATCATATTGCATGGAGGCAAACATGTTTATAATATAAATTCTTAAAAATGGAATTGCTAGCTCAAAGGGTGTGTGTATTTGCAAACAGAAAGATATTGCTAAACTGCCCTCCTTAGAGGTTGTACCGACAATTTACACTCCCACCAGTTGCATAAGACAATGATTTTCCACAAATCCCTGCCAACACCCTGAGTCATCAAACTTTTTGATCTCTGCCAACTTGATAAATAAAAACATATCATAGTGTAATCCTGACTCACAATTTTTATAAGTATATACATATGTCCCATATGTCCATTTCTGTGTATGTTCTGTTCATATCATTAGCCCATTTCTCCCCGGGGCTTCTGTTCTTTTACTTTATTTTGTAGCTCTTTCTACACTAGGATAATTAGCATTTTGACTGTGAAATGAACCCAAATATTTTTCCCAGTTATTTTTTGACCTACTGGAGTTTACCAAACAAATTTTTTAAATTTTATGTGATTGAATGTATAAATCTTTTAAAGTTTCTGCATTTAGTATCACAGCTAACAAAGAGGTCTCTACTCCCCGATTTTTTTTTAAAGATTTTATTTTTTTAAGAGAGGGACAGAGAGAGCACAAGTGTCAGAGGGAGAGGGACAAGCAGACTCCCCGCTGAGCAGGGTGCCTGATGCTGGGCTCCATCCCAAGACCCAGAGATCATGACCTGCATTGAAATCAGATACTTAACCGACTGAGCCACCAAGGTGCCCCATCTACTCCCAGATTTTTTTTTAAAGGTTTTTCCATAAGTTCCTCAGGTACTTTAGTGGTTTCTTTCTTTAACATAAAATATTCGATCAGGCTAGACATGTTCCTTGGGTAAGGTGTGGTGTATGGGTCCAGCTACATTTTGTTTAAACCTCCCAGTTGTCCCACAGCCATTTATTGGACAATCCATCTTTTACTTATTTGGAAAGGCAGTTTATTTAAAGCATTTGTGGTTTCAGATACTTAACTCCAAATTATATGATCAAAGCTCCAGTGATGTTTCAAATGTAGACAATACCACTGACCATGAAAGATAAGGATTTGGTTTACATATCCCACCCCTTCTCCACCCCCGCCTAAATTTGATAATCACATCATATTTAGTTCCTTTATTAGTTACTTTTGCTACTGTAAATAACTGGCTTACAGCACTGTTTCTTGTTCCAATAATTCCAGTCAGTACCTAGACTCCTCTCAGTATGTGTAAAGAAGTATAAACATCTCCCTGCTCGGCAGGGAGTCTGCTTCTCCCTCTGACCCTCCTTCCTCTCATGCTCTCTGTCTCTCATTCTCTCTCTCTCAAATAAATAAATAAAATCTTAAAAAAAAAAAAAGAAGTATAAATATTTTTTGTTGTTCCCACTCAGTATTATCCACAGAGCCCAATATAAAAGTAATAATAATAATAATAGTATATGGAGGTAGGATGTAGAGACTCAGATCAATGTTTTACCATTCTATGATTCTTAAAATAAATATCCATCAGTCCATATGTATAAATGAATGACTGAATAGATACATACATAAATACATAAATGGAACAATTCTTTCAGAATTTCAATTAATAAATGTAGAAGAAACAAGGGAAATAGAAAGTCACCATTAGAACAACACAATAATAATTGCTGCAGGCAAAATCTACCGATGAATTATAAAATTGGCAGGTGAAAGTTTAAGGAGGAACAGAACATTTCATAGCTTCAAAGTAGCTCCCCCAAAATATGGGTGGTTTTAACATACAGCCACAAATTCTTTGATGTCCTTCCCTCTAAGAGATGGGTTTAATCTACTCAACCAGTACCCCCACCTTCAAACTAGGCTGTACTTAATGACTCCCTTCCAAAGAATAGAGTATGGAAAGGGGGAAACAGTGATTCTTACAGTAGGGAAAGCTGACAGTTTTCTCCACCTTACCCAAGTGGTCAAGGTTAACATCATGGGTAATTAGTCATGTTGGTATCAGGAACCCCCTGACACAATTCAAGGAGAAGGGCACTTCACCTCTGTGGTATACTTCCATAAAATCCGAATCCCAGCCTAGACATGAAAAAACATCAAACCCAAACTGAGGGGCATTCTACAAAATACATGACCAATACTTTTCAAAAGTGTCAAGGTCAAGAAACACAAGAAAAAGTCAAGAAACTTTCATAGATAGGAGGAGACGAAAGAGGACAACTAAATGCTAGGTGGTAGCCTGGAATGAATCCTGGAACAGAAAAAGGACAATCGCGGAAAAAGTGGTGAAATCTGAATGAAGCCCATCTTCTAGTTAATAGTAATGTACCAATGTTAATTTCTTAGTTTTGATCATTATACCATGGTTATAGAAGGTGTCCACATTAAGGAAAGCTGGATGAGGGGTATGTAGAAACTCTCTACTATCTTTACAACTCTTCTGTAAATCTAAAATCATTCCTAAACATTAAAGTTTTTAAAAATAAGTGATGATTTACTTTTAAAATAGAATATTATTATGGGGCTAAATTTGCTCTTGGATAATTTTAAATTAACATTACTGGAGAAACGTGTAATTTTTCAGTTTGTTATTCCAAAGCAATTAGTTCTATTCGCAAGTGGGTTAAAATAGCATCCTTGTTTCATTTTATATGTTCTACTCTATGTAAATGTTTATAGTCTTTGCGTTCTGATGGCTTAAGGTTGTTTTTCTAATGAATACAAACGAGAAGTGGAATCTCTATTGTTATGTTTTCCAATTCACAAAATTAGTAACATTAAGAATAATTTTAATAAAATTAAATAGAACTTTAAAAAATTATTTCCTTGCAGTAAATGTAATCCCAATGTAAGACAGTATGACATATTCACAAATAGAAACAGGACACACCATTCCCCATTATCCCTCCGATTATCGTGGCAAGGAGGCCTCCTTCCCTCCTGCGCTCACTCTCAGAATATGTGCTGATTGTCAAATACGTTCCAGCTAAGCTCTGAGAAGTACAAAAAATGTATAACTTGGGCACTTCTAACTCTGCCCCCATCTCAGAAAGTTCTAACATGTTTCAGTTACACATTCTCACATTCCATTCTCACAAGGCTGTCCGAGGTAGGGGTTATCATCACGTATGTCCATTTTTAGGAGGGATGACGAAGAAACTGAGGTTCGGAGAGGGCGGTGGCCCGCCAAAGGGGCACAGCTGAGAGAGACGCACAGCAAGCGCCTCAAACCCCCGCGCAGGGCAGGGCGGAGACCGGGGGACGCGCGGGCGGCGGGAGCTGTGGGGAGGAGCGGGGAGGGCAGCCACGCCCTCCCCAGGGGGCCCCGCCCCAACCGCCCTGTGGCCAGACTTGGCCCCGGGCGGTTTTCCTCGCGCGGCTGCGCGGCGGAGGCGGGGGGCGGCCCTCCGGGGCAGGCCGGGAATCGGGGCGGGATCGCCGAGTCCCGGGGCGGGGCAACGCGCGCTGCTGCAGCATGGGACCCCTGCCGCGCACCCTGGAGCTCTTCTACGATGTGCTGTCGCCCTACTCCTGGTTGGGCTTCGAGGTGACTCCGGGAGCTCCCTTGGCCGGGGCTTGGAGGGCAAGGGCAGAGGGAAGGGGGGGGCGGGACGCGGGGACCGTGGTCTCGTGAAATTCCTGGCGCCGCCCGATGGGGTTTAGGAAGCCAGGGGTGAAAGTCACTTTGTGTCTCTAAACGGGATACGGTCGCTGGCCAGGTCGAGCCTTTATATCCTAAGGCAGTGCTTTCCCACAACGGTTTGGAATAAGAGGGGTAACTCCTAAGGATCATGGAGAAATCCACGGCACAGCCACCTCTTAGCCCTCCGATGTTAGTTTTTGGGGGGTGGAGTGCAGAACAGGATGGAGGTTGTCCACTGAGCAAAGATCCTGGGATCGATTTCTTGGGATGGAGCGAGGTTCATGGGATCGATTTCTGGGAGTGGAGAGTTTTGCCATTTAAAACCAAAGTTTAGGGTGTCCGCATAACCCCTACTCTTCTGCACTTAGAGCCTCTGGCTAGTCAGTTGCCAAAGAACACCCCTCCCTCTCCCTCAGCCATTTTCACTCTGTCCATCTTACACTCAGGCTCCCCATCTCCACCTCTGCTCCTGCAGGTCCTGTGCCGGTATAAGAACATCTGGAACATCAACCTGCAGTTGCGCCCCAGCCTCATTGCGGGGATCATGAAAGACAGTGGTGGGAACGCAGCAGCGTTTGGGACAGGGATTTGAGGGAGGGTGGCTTTCAAAGGTCCACGGGGGGCTGCCCTCAAATGGGTCTTTACATCGGCACCAGCAGCTAGTGATTGGACTCTGCTGAAAACCCGGATGGGGTTCCCCCCGCAAGCCTCAGACCCTTAGGCAGTCTCTCACCAGTGTGCCCAAATTTCCACTTGCAGGAAACCAGCCACCAGCTCTGCTTCCCCGCAAAGCCCAATATCTGAGAAATGATGTTAGGCTCCTGGGACAGCATGTCCAGATTCCTGTGCAGTTCCCCAAGGATTTCTTCTCTGTGATCCTTGAAAAAGGTAAAGAGTGAGATATAGATGGTGTATCCAGTGGAAGGCAGCAGAGTTGCAAATTGTAGTGCCAGGAAGTAGGGGCTGGCAACTACATGAAATGAAACAAAGCTTGGGGAAACACAGGTGAGCGTTAAGTGAGCAGAAGCTTGCGGGGACCTAAGGGGAAGAAGAGCAGTACAAACAGGCTATGAGAAATCTGGGTGGAAGGCTAAGGGCAGTCAAGCTCTGTGGATGTCAGAAGCAGGAAAGAGCCAGTCCTCCGTGGGAAACAAGCTAGAAGAGCCCTGTCTCTGAGTATCTCTGCCCCACAGGAAGTTTATCAGCCATGAGATTCCTCACCGCTGTGAGCATGGAGCACCCAGAGATGCTGGAGAAAGTGTCCAGGGAACTATGGATGCGTGTCTGGTCACGGGTGAGGGCAGAGCTCTGGGAACCTACTTGGGAGACCCTGGACAATATGCTGACCCTCCCCTAGAACCTGGTTTCCAGAGGCCTGGTCCTGCCTTCCCCTGTTGTTCACGGGCCTACTGTCCCCCCATCTCACCCCTCACCGCCCCCTTCCTGCGGAATGTTCTCTTCTTCTCAGGATGAAGACATCTCGGAGCCCCAGAGCATCCTGGCCGTGAGTATCCTGGCTCTGTCCCCACCCCTCTCATAGCGAAGCTGACAACAGCTGGCATTTAGGGGCAAAGAGGACACAGTTTTCATTTTGGGTGGAAAAGGTCATAGTTATTTGGGGAGAAAGGATATCTGTGTTTGAGGAGCTGAATTAATGAAAGTTTGGAACTCATAGGACTCCCAAAAGAATATCTCATGGTTGAAAGGGGAAGTGCAAAATTCTACATGGGTAGGTTTTATTTCATGAAAGAAGTCAGTGGGAGAGAGATGTTACATGTTGGCACTCCCAGATGGGGAGGGATGAAGTATTGGCCCCAAACACTCCAATACCAGACCTCACCGATATATCCAGAGAAGAAAGCAGGAGACTTTACAGACAGACTTTAAAAAGAAAAATCCCACAGAAGCCTGAGTGGAAACACATGGAAATAGCTCAAAACATTGAAATGTGTGGCAGCCATACACGGGGGTATAAAAAGTAAGTTTTTCTTTGGGATTAAATCAGGAAATTCAAAATGATATTTTCCCTTCAGTTTACAAAAGATAGTTGAGGTATATTCAAACTTAATACATAAAACGGCAAATCACAAAGAATTCCTGCAAAGTATATGCACAGGCTTGTCTTTCCACTTACTAACAATCATTTTCCATACCATTATAAACTCTTTGAAAGTATCATTCTTAGTTTCTACACAGCATTCCATTCAGTGGGCCTACTTTTGTTTACTTAACTGTTCCCCTGTTGTTGAACATTTGGTCTGGACACAATTCTCTCATGCAGCCAAGTCAAAGACCCTGTCACACATCAGAATGCACCTCGTAACTTCCTGTTTCCCCCTCCAGGTTGAGGAGGTCGGGTTGCAGTGGTTCTCAACCTTGGCTGTGTATTTTAGTCACCTGGACCACCTGGGCACTGCCTACCAAAAATTCTGATGTAATTGTTCTAGCGGATGACCTATGAGTGGGATTTTTTAAAAGCTCCCTCGGGAGATTCTAGTATGCAGCCAAATTGAGAACCACTAATCCTAAATGATATCAACAAACCCCAAATTGAAATGTTTATTCTTGTTAAGCCCTGCAGGTGGCTATATCCCTGTGCCCTGCTCTAAAGTCCTCAGGAAATGCCATGAGAATTATAGCCCAGCCCTTGCTTCAAAAGAGCACAAGATATTCAGGAATTCTGAGAAGTAGAAAGGCAAGAGCCCAGACTTAATGTCAGGGGACTTGGATTCTAGCGTTGGCTCTGCTACTAACAAGTTCTTTAATGCCAACCAGGTCATGTACTGCTTCTGGACAGTAGTCCCCTCACTGGTTAATAAAGAGGTTGGGGAGCTGGTTTCTAAGATGCCCTCTGGCTTTCAATTTCTGCACCTTGTTCTTTCCACCAATCACAAGATTTTAAAGGGGGAAAAAAGAAAAACGGCCCCTCATAGCAAAGATAGACCTCTATTTGTGGGTGGGTAAAGGCCTTACCAGGAAAATGGGAGCAGAAAATGAATACCAGAGTTTCTCCTGAGATCCCTACCCCACTAATACACAGTTGTGTTCCCTACCACATCCCCTCAGGCTGCAGAGAAAGCTGGCATGTCTACAGAACAAGCCCGGGGACTCCTGGAAAAGATCTCAACACCAAACGTGAAGAACAAGCTCAAGGAGACCACCGAGGCAGCCTGCAAATATGGGGTGAGCAACTCTTGATGTGGGTCCCCAACCCCAGTGCTGAAGAATGAGGCTGAGCATCTGCTGGGTCCCCATGCTCCTGTTCTAAAAGTTGCTCCCAACATGAGTCCTCCCAGCTGTCCCAGACAACCTTCATCCTCTCCCTTCCTGCCCCAGAGTCCAAGGAAAGGAAGGGAGGGAGGTAGATGGTGAGAGGAAAGTCAGAGCATCTGAGAATCAGAAACAGAAAACTCCTTAGAGCTGTGGAACCTCTTAGCTGCTTTGCTTGTATGACCTCAGACAAGTATTGACTCTTAGCCTTCCATCCCAGCCATAATGAACACCTGCTCCATCACCTTACTCCCTGCGCTGTAACTGCTTTCTCCAGGCTTTTGGGCTGCCGATCACCGTGGCCCATCTGGATGGCCAAACCCACATGCTGTTTGGCTCTGATCGGATGGAGTTGCTGGCACACCTGCTGGGTAAGTTCAGGTTCATGGTGAGCTGCCCTTGACCCCAGCCCCACCCCCATTTATCAGTTGACCAGGAGGACAGATCCAGAGCAAAAAAATATATATATATATTCTATGCATTTCCAACAAGGAAGCCTCATACACAGAAGTTCTCAGGGCTGAATGGGGAGAGGCCACCTTCACCCCCATAGAAGAAAAGGAAGCCAAGCAGAGCTCTTCCTAGAAAACCCCTGGGGGTTTGTGGGGCCAGCCTCTGACTTTGATTTTCTCCATCTAGGAGAGAAGTGGATGGGCCCTGTGCCTCCAGCCATAAATGCCAGACTTTAAGGCTTCCCAAGGGGAAGCAAAACTATTGGGATGAAAAAGCAGACCTTCTGCTTCCCCTTCTTCCACTGTGTGACCCTAGGACTCTGATTTCTCTGTCTGATAGAGGTTCCTCTGTGGCCCTGGGGGATGCTGTGGAGGGGGTGGCGTGATACCCCAAACTCTCCTTTCCCTCAGAATAAACTTAATGCCATCAGGCATAATATTTCTGGGTCTTTGTCCTCCCTGGTGTTATGTGTTCTTCCTGCAGTCACCCCCTGTCCACTCTAGGTGTTTGCGAACAGCTCTTTCCATACTGCGAGCCCCTCTGCCCACCTCAGGGCAACTTATGTGGAAGGAGAGGAAACAGTCCTCTTCAGGGATGGAAAACTAAGCCAGATGGATTTTGCAACTAACCAGTTTGGCAGTTACTATCTTCTGACCAGCCAGGGTGCCTGAAATGGGGCTGGGATCAGAGAGAGCCAGAACTTGGCTGAGCTTCTGCCCAGATATTTGAATCAGCTCCAGCTACACTGACTAGCAGAACCAGGGCAAGGTGGCAGCACAGGGCGACAGGCTGGAGTTGCCATGGCCTGGAAGTTGCTCACCGACAAAGCAGATCCTAAGAAAATCCTGGGGCCTCTCTCCCTGGCCTAGTATGGGCCCTGTTCCTTCCCACACAGACCTACAGCTTTACCACTCCCTCAGCTATTTATCCAAAGGCCCTGCTCCGTATGTGCCACCTGTACAACAATCCAAAGACCTTGTGTTTCAGTAGTCTTTGGACTTCTTTGAGAATACTCTTTATTCAGAAGCTGAAGCCACACTGGACATCTGTTGGGAAGCAGGTATGTGTCCTTCGATGGCTCAATGGCCCCAGAGGCATTAAGAGGGGATTCCTTGCCCCCGCCCTCTGGCTCTTTCTGGTCTCAGAGCTCATTTTCCCGTCTTATCCCCCATCACTGGCTGTTTTCCTCTTCTCCCTTCTTCCGTTATTCCAGCATACTCCAGGATTTCCAGTCATCCTTACTAGGCTTATCTGCTAACTAACACCATAAGTGCATCTCCAAATACACACTCGCACTCCCTCTTTCAAAGATTTCATGACATGTACAGCTAATATAAATTTAAAATATGGGAAAATGTCCAATAGTAAGAAACATAAGAGCAAATTAAAATGTTACTTCTCATATATTCAAGTTATATATTCAAGCATATAGAAGTTCTCATATATGCTGAGAGCATGGTGGTGGAGATAAAGCTTTATGAATAAACATGCTTGTCCCAGTATGATTTGTGATATCAAGTAACTTATAAATATCTAACAATAGGAGGATGTTTGAATAAGTTAGGGTACATCCAGAATGTAATGTTTCATAGCCATCAAAAATTATATATGTTTTTTTAAAGATTTATTTATTTGTGAGAGAGAGCGTGCACGAGCACAAGTGGGAAGGGCAGAGGGAGAGGCAAAGAAAGAATCCCAAGCAGACTCCTCACAGAGTGGGGAGCCCACCATGGGGCTCGATCTCATGACCCTGAGATCATGACCCAAACCGAAAACCAAGGGTCAGACACTCAACCGACTGCACCACCCAGAATTCTGTTTGTAAAGAATTTCAACACTGGGAATTTGTAGAATATAATATTAGTTGGAAAAAAGATGAAACTATATAGTATGATCTCAATTATGTCTTGATGTATAAAAACACATTACAGAGGACATTGATATATTAATCCTGGAATAAAATATGCCTAAATGTTTCCATTTCACTTGTATACTTTTTGAAATGATCATTCTGACAAACAGAAAATAGATAATATTTAAATTTAAAAAAAAAGAATTTGTAGATTCACATTTGGGCACAACTATGCATCCTTCCCATTGTTTTAAAACATTAATCAGTTACTTAACTTAATGCTAAATCTTACCTCAGGCTAATGTGGTATAATCTTTTATTGTAGATGCATATTTCCCAGCTCTGCCCAGTCTTCCTTCAAAGAATCTAGCATCCTGTTTTCCTAATCTGCTAGCAAATTTAATCTCTGGAGGAATGAGACAATTTCTAGACTAAACCTTACAAACATGATCTAGATTATAGTGTCTGAACTTCTGCCAAGTAGAATCCAATAGTCAGGATTCTCCAAAGAAACAAATAATAGGATATGTATAGGTATATATGAAAAGAGATCCATTATCAGGGATTGGCTCACATGGTTATGGAGGCTGAGAAGTCCCACAATCTGCAGGCCCGGGAAAGTGCGCTGGTGGTGTAGTTCCAATCCAAAATCCAAAGGCCTGAGAACCAGGAGCACCTGTGTCTGAGGGCAATAGAACATGGATGTCTCAGTTCAAGCAGAGAAAGCAAGTTTGCCCTTCCTTTGCTTTTTTGTTCCATTCAGGCCCTCAATAGATTGGTTGCTACCTCCCGCACACACACACTAGTGAGGGCCACCTCCTACTCAGTCTCCGTATTCAAATTATAATCTCTTCTGGGAACACCCTCATAGACACACCCAGAAGTGTTTTGTCAGCTCTCTGGGTGTCCTTTAGCTCAGTCAAGTTGACACATGAAATTAATATGTCTCAATTAACAATGAGAAAGGGGGAAGCCCCCAAATGCAGCTGTATTTTTAAAATGAACACTCTTTTTTTCTAAAGTAAGAGTTTCATACTTACTAGTTTCTTCCTCCCTTCCCCTTCCACTCAACAGTTGGAGTGCAATATAAAATTTGCAGTTATGTCAATACTCAGAATTCAACACTGACCCACTTTCTTGCATTGCAATTCAAATTCTAAGCTTACCAGATAAGATGCTTCTAAAACAAACTTCTTAGGTAAAATTTCTAGAATTATATTTTTTTACAGACCCAAAACACAAGCGTTAATTAACAACAAAAAGTATCACACGCACGTGGTAAAACAAAAGGGAAAAGAACAGCAAGTTATCAAGTGAAAAGTGAAGAGTCTCCCCTTTGTCATTCCCATTCCTACTCTGGGGTTTTTTTGTGTGCAACCAGAAATGTCCATATGTTTTAACACACGAATGTCAGACATGATTCAGAGGGATTCAGTCTACCCTTCATCCAGTTTCCCCAATGGTAACATCCTGTTCAGCTACAGCCCAATGGCACAACCAGGAAATTGACATTGATGCACTCCATCAAGCCCTATTCAAATTACACCACTTCTTCATGCACTCATTTGTGTGTCCAGTTTTAGTTCTGTATAATTTTACTATGTGTGTGACCACCATCACAGTCAAGATACAAAATATTCCTAGCATAAGAGATCCTTATGTTCCTATTTCACAGCTTGGCCACCTTCTGTTCTCCCCACTTCCCTAAACCCTGGCAATGACTAATCAGTTCTTCATATAGTTTTCTCATTTCAAGAGTGCTATATTAATGGCATCAGATTGGCTTATTTGACTCAGCAAATTCCCTTGAGATCCTTGCAAGGTACTGTGTGTCTCAGTGGTTTGTCCTTTTTATTGCTGAGTAGTAGTCCATGGTATGGATGTGCCAGAGTTTAACCTGTTGAAGGACATTTAGGTTGTTTCCAGTTTGGGGCTATTACAAATAAACCTGCTATGAATATTCTTGTACAGGTTTTTGTGTGCACACAGATTTTCATTTTGGGGGGTAAATGTCCAGGAATACAATTGCTGGGTCATATAGTAAGTGCATGTTTAGTTGTACAAGGAACTGCTACATTTTTCCTAAGTGGCCAAACCATCTTAACCTTCCCACCAGAAATGCATGAGTGATCCAGTTTCTCTGCATCCTCACCAGCATTTGGTGTTATTACTCTTTTTTAATTTTAGCCATTCTGATAGGTGTGTAAGTGCTCTCTCATTGTGATTTTAATTTGCATTTTCCTAAGGACTAATGAACATCTTTTTGTGCCCTTCTTTGCCATCTGTACATCCTCTTCAGTGAAATATCTGTTCACACCTTTTGTCCATTTCCTAACTGGGTTGTTTTTGAAATGTCCATATTGTCCTTAATAGTTTGTTTATAAGTAGGCTCCACACCCAGTGTGGAGCCCAACGCGGAGCTCAAATTCACGACCCTGAAATCAAGACTTGAGCCATGATCAAGAGTCAGATGCTTAACCAACTGAGCCACCTAGGCACCCCTTTTTAATTTTTTTAAAGGCTCCATGCCCAGTGTGGGGCCCAAATCCAACGACCCTGAGATCAAGAAACATATGCTCTCCTGACTGAGTCAGCCAGGCACCCCTTTAACAGCATATTTTAAAAGAATGTACAAACTGTAAGAACACATTTTGAGACAACGGGGGGAAAATAACATGGACTGGATATTAGGTGATACTAAGGATTTAATATTAATTTCATTAAGCATGATAATGGCAGGGTGGCTGGGCACAGATAAGTTCTCGTCAGTCAGAACTGCATTCTGAAACACTTAGGATAGAAGTGACATGCTGCCTTTAAAAAGTAGGGGAGATGGAAAGAGTAGATGAAACGTAATTGTTGAAGCTGAGTGATGGGTACACAGAGAGTTCATTATACTATCCTTTCCTCTTTCTTTTATGTGTGTTGGGATATCTCCATAATAAAATTGTCTTGAAAATGTACTGAGGGTGCACCTGGCTGGCTCAGTCAGTACAGCATACAACTCTTGATCTCAGGGTCCTGAGTGTGAGCCCCGTGCTGGGCATAGAGTTTACTTTAAAAAAAGGGGGGGGGGCGCCTGGGTGGCTCAGTCGGTTAAGCGACTGCCTTCGGCTCAGGTCATGATCCCAGGGTCCTGGGATCAAGTCCCGCAGAGCAGGGAGCCTGCTTCTCCCTCTCCCCCTCACCCTGCTGGTGTTCCCTCTCTTGCTGTGTCTCTCTCTGTCAAATAAATAAATAAAATCTTTAAAAAAAAAAAAAAAAAAAAAGGAAAAGGAAATGTACCAAGATTTCAATTCTGTGATGTTACACATTCTCACCATGTCCCCACAATACTGTGCACACAAGGTCAGCCTCAGCCTCATGGACTTGCAGCCTGTGCACTCACACAGGCCCTCATGACTGGTTTGATGCTCTGCCTGGTCTTGAAATTCTTAATTTCAGTTGAGGGGCCCTGCATTTTCATTTTGCACCAGACCTCGCAAATTATGTACCATAGCTGCTCCTGTAAGCACATAATACATGCTGAGTAAATGCTTATCAAATAAATGGACCAAAAGCAGAACGTGAGAGAGAGAAGGGAAAAAGAGATGGGGATGGCAAAGGAGAAGCAGATAACTAGGTCAAAGGGGAGATGCAGGAAGTCTCAAAGTAGAAAAGCTAAGTGGGGATTGCAGGAAGGGATGCTGCTGGGGAGGTGTACAGAGAAAGTAGGAGTCCAGCTGGAAGACGAACCTGGGGCTCACTATTCATCATTCTCCTCAGAGGAATCACGGTCCCTTTATTTGACTACGATTCCCAGGTATAAGCAAAAGTGAAAGCAGAAAGAAGTAGCCACTTGGACCCCAGGGAAAGGGGATTGGTGGCTAGGATGCCACCTGGACCACTGTTCCTCACTCATTCCATGACCTTAATCCCGGAGAGTTCCTTCAATGTCTTCACAGGGGACTGGGGAAAACAGAAACCCCTGGCTTGGATCAGACCAACTCCCTCTTCTGCCAAGCACATGTTCAGGGGTATGACTGGCTCTAGCTGATGCCAGACCAAAAAAGATTAGAAAAGGTGGGGAGGCAATTGAGGGAGGATCAAGGGATCAATAGATCATGAATCATTAAATCAGCAAATCCTCACTAATTACCAATCAATGATATAAGTATTTATTATCTACCCCTTGCATAATGGTGAGACGGATGTAGAAGGAGTGTAAACAAACCCCATCCATATCCATGATGCATTCCAGTCCCCACCCTTGTCAGCGCGGGGGAGCCCAGCAGCACTTTGTTCCTTGTCACTTTGTACCCTGTCTTACAAGTAGTTATGTACACATCTTTCCTCTTACTAACAGTCAGCTCCTTAAGAGTGAGATTCCTATTAGATCTACTGATACACCTTGGAGCTGTGTAGCAAGTGAACAGTAAAAATTTATTGAATCCAAGTAATAATTCACTGTTGATCAGGGTGTGGGCAAACAGATATTCCTGCAATGTGAGCAGGAGAGTGAATTTTTATAACTCCTTTGAGAGCAAATAGCAATCTCTACAAAAACTTCACTTTCAGGAATTTTTCTGATTTATGCATATGAATAAAAACATGTATAGAGGGCGCCTGGGTGGCTCAGATGGTTAAGCGTCTGCCTTTGGCTCAGGTCATGATCCCAGGGTCCTGGGATCGAGTCCCGCATCGGGCTCCCTGCTCCGCGGGAAGCCTGCTTCTCCCTCTGCCTCTCTCTCTCTCTCTCTGTCTCTCATGAATAAATAAATAAATAAAATCTTAAAAAAAAAAACAAAACACATGTATAGAAATGTAGGAATTGCAAACTCATGGAAACAAACGAAATGGTTATTAGTTGGATAACCAAACGATTATCAGTGGTTATCATTAAATAAATTAATTGTTGTTCCATAAAATAGAAACCATTTTCAAGAGTATAATAGATGGAAAGAAACCAAAACAATAGTTGCCTATGGGGTTGACAGGGAGGGGGCATGAGGGAACTTTCTGGATGATAGTAACGCTTCATATCTTGATTGGAGTTTGAGTTACACAAGTGTAAGTCTTTATCAAAACTTATGGAGTGGTCCACTGAAAATCCATGCATTTCACTGCAGACAAATTTTATTTTAAAAGAGAAAAAGTTAACTAATATTTCACTCTAGTTACTTTCATGCATGCGGAAAGATGAAATAGCTTACAGAAGGTCACACAGCAAGTAAGTAGTAGGAAGGAGATTTGAAACCTGGTCTTCACATCTCTAAAAATATGTGCTTACCCGCAATCACTCCGTTTTCTCTTATTTAGGGACATTCTCATGTGGGACTCCTCTGCCGCTATCTGCAGACATCTCATAAACACAATGCTTTTTTTGTCACGGGGCAACAACCACACTCAACTTCTCAAATTTGAAAATCACTTTTTGTGGCTTGGTGCTGAATAGCTGAGCTGGAGGGACAGCCTAAACCTCATATTCACTCGGTGCATTCCCAGTGAGCTTTGTGCAGTATTACAACTAGGTGATGAGAGTGAGAATGTGTATTTATTCTTACGTACTTGAGAATTCATCATTTATGGGAAGCATTTCCATCCCAGAAATATCAATGATGCTGATATACTTCATATTAAATCATTTATCCACCTTCCCTACAAATTTGAAAGAGCTGTGGGTAAGGCAACAAACACAAAGAGAAACACTCAAGTGAGTTAAAAGGGCAAGATTCTGAGTTTGATTCTAACTAAACAAATCGTGTACTTTCTCTGAGCTGGTTTCCTCCTCTGTAACATGAAAATGATAATCAGACTTAGCCACACGATTGTCAAGGATCAAAGGAGATTGGGCCAATTTGTTTCTACACACACACAAACATACACACATATTCTTACCTACATTCTTTTTTTAAAAAGTCACCTGCACATTGGGCTTAGTCTAGAGCTATTCAAGTAAAAGTCTTACCTTTTGTAATCAGTCTTAATTAGCTCATAAAAGATAAACATCCTGATACAGGGCCTGCAATCCTAATTTCCCATTCTTGCCTTACATATTGATAACTTTATTTAATCTTCTGATAATCTCTTTTGCTGCCTTTGCTCTCTGATGGTCAGCCTTTTAAGACGCCAAACAGTGGGGAAATAACATCTAACCACTCCTCCAGGAGAGACCCCAGAGTTATGATTTTAGAATGTCATAGGTGTTTTATTAAATTATCATTATTAAATCAGCCAAAAAGAGTGTTTAGAGTCAGATGACACAGTGTTAGGAGCCAGGTTTCTTGACTGGGACTACAGGTTCAAATCTCGGCCCCACCCTTGATTAGCTATACATTTTCCTCAAGTTTCTGATCTCACCTATAAAATGAACATAATAATAGCAACTACCTCTTATTACATTATATTTTAAATTACTTAATTTGTATAAAGCATTTAGCACAGTGAGCAGTACACAAAACACTCCATACATGTTGGCTACAAGTATAAAGCAGACTCAGATTCAGAAACACAAAATCACAAGAATATGGAGGTGTAGAGAAGTGCACGGTGGTAGACATCAACTACCCTTCACAGAAAGTCTGTTGATTATCTCTGCTTTCCCGCCCCCCCCCCAACCTCCCATGTCCCTCCCTTCACTATCCCCTCCCAAAATGAGGTGGGCACAGTGGGCCCGCCTAGGGCAGTAATCCGACCCCTAACATGGTGGTTTGTAGAGGCAGGCAAGTTGGAAGCAGAATGACCAATAGTATCTTTAGCATCTATATTTTGCTAAGGATACTAAGTTGATGAAAAAAGGAAAGTAAAACCTTGGGGAAGAAGTTTGGCCATATGTATTCAAGGCAACAAAATCTTTCTTTCACATTGCTTGTCTCAATGACATTTCTTGAAATTTAATGGGAGGAAATAATCCAAAAAGAAGGTAAAACTACACATAAGAGGTTCATTGTAGCATCATTTTTTAAAAGGCTTTATGGAAGCATAATTCACCCTTATAAAGTGTAAAATTCAGTGGGTCTTTTATAGCATATTCAGAGTTGTGCAAGCATCACTACTATTTTTTTTTTAAGATTTATTTATTTTGGGGGTGGGTAGAGAGAGGGAGAAAGAGAATCCCAAGCAGGCTACACAAAGAGCCCCACAAGGGGCTCCATGCCATAACCCCAAGATCATGACCTGAGCTGAAACAAGAATCGGATGCTTCACTGATTGAACTACCCAGATGCCCCGCATCACTACTAATTTTTAAACGTTTTCATTACCCCTAAAAGAAATCCATTAGCAGTTACTCCCCATTTCTTCCCTCTCTCCAGCCCCTGGCAACCACTAATCTACTTTCTGTCTCTTGAAACATTTGATGACAAAAAAAAAAAAAATTGAATAAAATAAACTCAATGCTACCAAGTAACATAACATAAAGGTATGTTAAATTATGGTACATCCATTCAATAAAACATTATGTGGCTGTTAAAAATTACCACAACAGGGGCGCCTGGGTGGCTCAGTCGTTAAGCGTCTGCCTTCGGCTCAGGTCATGATCTCAGAGTCCTGGGATCGAGCCCCGCATTGGGCTCCTTGCTCTGCGGGAGGCCTGCTTCTCCCTCTCCCACTCCCCCTGCTTGTGTTCCCTCTCTCGCTGTATCTCTCTCTGTCAAATAAATAAAAATCTTTAAAAAAAAAAAAAATTACCACAACAAAGACTGTATCAAAAGATCAATTATATATGATACAATGTTTAAGTTTTTTAAAAAATACAAAATGGTGAGTACTCTGATTTCAACCAGTGTGTGAACAGACTAGAAGAAATGTGTAGAAATTTTAAATGGCCATGTTAGGATAAGGAGATTGTGGATGATTTTTTTTTCTTTATGACCCTTAAATATTTTGCAAGATTTTAGTGGAATTTTTACGGGCACCTGGGTGGCTCAGTGGGTTAAGCAGCCAACTCTTGATTTCAGGTCAGGTCATGATCTCAGAGTCTTAGGATTAAGCACCTGCATCGGGCTCCATGCTTAGTGGGGAGTCTGCTTAAAGATTCTCTCTCCCTCTGCCCCCGCCTCAAATAAAGAGTAACAGTATAAAAATGGAATTTTTAGAAAATCTATTTAAAATTATTGTGATAGAGAATATATTAAAGGCACAGCCAGCCAGCAGTCCAACCTTCCTGACTTGGAACTGGTTCTTAACTAGCAAGTCTCTCTAGTGTACGCTCCTTCTGGCAACCAAGAGCCTTATGCTACAAAGATCTCATTCTCCAGAGGTGCCTGAGTGGCTCAGTTGTTAAGCGTCAGCCGAGCAGGGAGCCCGACGTGGGGCTCGATCCCAGGACCCTGAGATCAAGAGTTGCCTGCTCTATCAGCTGAACCAGCCAGGCGCCCCAGATGCGAATCCTTCTGATCCCAGTCATACTTTCCTTATATGCGATGAACAGTATGGAAATTCATGTAAACAAAACAATAACCAGCTCTCCCCCTACTCTTCATTCCCACTTCGTATAGAGACACAGCTCATTTGGACTACCATAGCCTTCCTGTTACATCTCCTCCCTCTCCTCTATCTGGTCAGAGAATCATCATTGACATTCCACCACTATACACACCTGCATTCCACTCCAGGCACCCTCATCCTTCTCTCCCTCCCTCCCTTCCTCTCTCCTCTCCCACTCTGTCTCTCTCACACATACACACACACTCCACACATCCTCTGATGCAGCAGCCCTGGCTGTGCCCCACAACTGTCCTTGGGATTAGATTTGTGCCCCATTTTCTCCTACTCCCCTTGGTTTGTTCAATGGTAACACTCTGAAGGCCTGGAACCCAACCTTGTAGCCTTCTCTGTGTCTCAAGAATAAAGTATGCCTCCATCCTCTACACCTCCCAACACCTGTGTCACCTAGACTTATTACCAGGATTCCCCTTAAAAGAGTGGTCATAGGGGCACCTGGGTGGCTCGGTTGGTTAAGCATCTGCCCTCGGCTCAGGTCATGATCCAGGGTCTTGGGATCGAACCCCACATCAGGCTATTTGCTCAGTGGGGAATCTGCTTCTCCCTCTCCCTAAGCCTGCTGCTCCCCCTGCTTGTGCTGTCAAATAAATAAATAAAATCTTAAAAAAAAAAAAAAAAAAAAAAAAGAATGGTCACAGGGGCCCCTGGGTGGCTCAGTCAAGTGTCTGCCTTTGGCTCAGGTCATGATCCCAGGGTTCTGGGATCAAGCCCCAATGGGGCTCCCTGCTCAGTAGGGAGCCTGCTTTTCCTGCCCCTCCCCCCTGCTCATGCTCTCTCTCTCAAATAAATAAATAAAAACTTAAAAAAAAAAAGAAAAATAAGAGCGGGTCCTGGATCTGCAGTGTGTGGTGAGGTCAGGCAAGATGGTAGCCTTCTAATGAGAGCATTCAGCTATGTTTAGTGAGCATCTACTTGTGTCAGGAACCATGTCAATTGAAGGGATTCAGAATATATTGAAACTTATCACTCACTTTGAAAAGCTCACAGTGGAAGAAAGGTATATAAACAGAAAATTACTATAGAAACACCTAAAGGCTTGAACAGGGGTATGAAGAAATGCTGTGGATACCCTGTGGAGACAGACTCCATAGTAGGCATCACCTTGGACGTGACTTTTGAAGAATCAGAGTTAACTGGGCCATGAACCATACACAAAAACGTCTTACAGGTCTGCAGAAAACAAGTTCAAAGAAATGGTACTTTGGCAGCTGAAGCACGACCCGCCATTCCATGCCACAGCAAATCATGCAAAGCACCATGTGATCTAGAGATTAAATAAACCGTGGCCTCTGCTCCAAGCATAAAATATATTACCTAAACAGAAGACAAACTACTCGGGAAACAGTGCGCATTGAGAAGAGAAGAGGAAACTGAATATAACTCTGGTCCTAAGTACAAAGATCATTGGGGTGGGGCGGGGACGCAGGAGCACTCTCATTAAGGCACCGTAGGGGGTGTGTGGTGTAAAAACCAAACAAATCAAGGTGCGGCAATAGCACCACTCCGTAAGCAGAAAGGGGAGGAGGAAGCCTGCGCAGGAACGGAGGGATTGGAACAGAAAAGTGGGTGGAGCCACTGGGCTCCACCCGCCCCCCTCCCGCTCCCCTACAACCTACTTTCTGCGGAGTCGGTCCAGACAGGTGAGAGAGGAATTCCTAACACCGGTGAGAAGGGTAGGAGGGCCATGGGATTGGGGTTAGGGTTCAAGCAGGGGGTCTGGCCCCTACCTAGGGTCTATGGCTTCTTGCTATGCAGAGTTCAGGGAACTCCTAATGGGTTGGTTTTGGGGTGCTGCTGCCTAGGCGTGGCAGCTGTGTTGGAGAGGGAAAAGAAGGCTTCCCCCCACCAGCTTCCTAGCCCTTGCCGTAACTACAGACAGGAAACTTGAAATCTGAGCTTACTGAGTTAAGGCCGGTAAAGGATGGGATACCCTGGCAGATAGGGAGAGATCAGGAGTTATCTGGGCCTCTGTCCATTGCCCTAGGCCTTGTAAGATTCTCACATAGTTGCGTCCCTTTGTTGCATCCATGTGCACTTTCTTCCCCCAACCAGAACATGGGCTGAGTGGAGGAAATGGAAAGATGGGGTCAGACAGGGTAAGTGGTGTTCCTCCCCAGCTTCCCTCCCCAACAGGGTCTAACTGGGGAGACGGGGGCAGGTAGGGTGGAGGTCCAATGCAGAGCAATTATAGAGAAAAGCCAGGGCCTGCCTCATCACCTGGATTCCACAGATGCTGGTGAGCGCGGAGGCCCCAGGCAGGGCCAGCCAAGACTAAGTCTTGGATGGTGTAGAAAGATAGAGCTGGAAGGGAGACTGCAGAGAAGAAAGAAGGAAGGAAGGCAGGGCCATGACACAGTAAGTCGCATGAAGGCTCCCGGACTTTTATTTCCTGGCTACTCCACACATACTGATATCCTGGGACAGCACTGTGATCATAGAGAAAATTACAAAGCTGAATGGAACCCTGAAGATCATATATTTGAGCCATTTGATTTGAGATTGAAGAACCTAAAACCTAAAGGTGTCTAATATGGCTACTTTGGAATCTGACCCAGACGGGACGCCAACTGCTGGTTTAGACACACCTGTGTGTCTTTTTGCAGGAGCCTGGGGAGGGGCCATGGTGCCAACCCAGTTGTGGGGGAGACTGGAGAAGCCGCTTCTCTTCCTGTGCTGCACCTCCTTCCTCCTGGGGCTGGCTTTACTGAGCATACCGCCGGACATCGCCCCTGTTGCTTATTTCTTTCTCGCCTTGGGTGGCTTCTTTTTGTTTGTCTGCCTCCTGGCCTGTGTTCTGGAATGGGGGTTGCGATCAATGCAGACGGAGAGCCCAGGGGCCTCAGGCAATGCACGGTGAGTCAAGGGGTGGACAGAATTCTAGGAATATACGATGGACCTTTTGCCCTGTGTCCCTCTAGTCTCTCAGACATACAGCTCTGCTTTCCTGTTACTGGTATCTTTGAGGTGGTGGGTGGGGTCAGGTGTGGGTGGGTCTTTTGCCAATAGATGACAGTAAAGGGAAAAAGGACTCCTTTCAGGAGGCCACCAGTGACTTTATTTCTTCTCCCTCAGTGACAATGAAGCCTTTGAGGTGCCAACCTACGAAGAGGCTGTGGTGTTGGAATCACAATGCCGCCCCCAGTTGTTGGATCAGCCACCCCCCTACAGCAGTGTTGTAATCCCCCCAGAACTTGAGGAAGGACAGCCTAGCAATCCAGACGGCCCCGGTAGAGCCCGAATAGAAAGGCGAGTAGTGGGCTCAGAGGGGTCTATGACCCCACAAAACTCCGGAAGAGATCCAGTCAGCCTTCGGCTTCGGGGATCCCGGGTCATGTCTACTGCTCCTGATCTGCAGAGCTTGAGGGTGCCCCCCAAATTGGAGCCTCTTACTCCACCCCCTGCCTATGATGTCAGCTTTGGTCAACCTGATGATGATGTTTTCTTTGAAAACAACTGGACGCCCCCGTAAAAGACTTTCCCACGATACATCATCTCTGCACCAGACCCATTCATGCATTTGACCAACATTTCCCAGTGCCTGCTGTGTCAGGAACTGTGTTTCTGCATGGGGAACTGAACACAGAGGGGAGTCAGGCTATGGTAAGCCTTTTCCAGCTGAGATGTATGTGGCACAATTTGAGTCTTCAGGTAACATTCAGTGACCTACCCCATATCCGGTATTTCCAGAGTTAGATGGAGGGTAAGAGGAGTGATCCAGAGAATCTGGAGAAGGAAGAAAAGAAACATCTGAGTGACAGCTATGTTGTTTCTGTTCTGGGTGTTTCTGTCTACCAGCTCAATTAGGCTTCCCAGCCATGTGAGATGTTACTACCCTCATTTGAAAAATGAGGATTCCAAGGGACAGTGAAGTTTGAGAATTTGCACAGGGGCACACTCCTAGTAAACAGCATAAAAATGATTTTAACTGTACTCTTCTGATCCCAAGTCCCATTGTATTTTCAATTACAAGGTCATCCACAAAATCTCTCAATCTCTATCTTGGACAACTGCTGGACAGAGGTGGGAGACTTCCTATAGGCAGAATGGTGGAATAGCTGTGTCTGCAGACAGTGTGGGCTGAGGGTGACCAAGAGTGTGCCCAGCCTCCTGGATGAGCAAAACTAATCAAAGCTGCGACAGCCCGTGCTCCAGGTAGGGAGCAGTTTCTGCCCAGGGGCTGAAGAGCAGTCTCTAGTGCTTCCTAGCGGGAAGCAACGGAGTAAACTGCCCCAGGGGGAGCGGCTTCCGATGTTGAGATGGGTGGATGAGGGCCAGAAAGGATGAAACTGGAGCTTGGCGAGGGGTGGCGGAGTATCTAAGGCTCCCTCTTGAATCACCTATGAAGCGCTGGAGCCACCCGCACGGTGTCTAACCGTTAAGCCTCACCCCTGCGCTCTGACCACAGGGTTTTACCCCAGCCCCCCGGTCCAGCTTCCTCGGATCCCACCAGAACACCAGATTTTCTGGAATCGTGCTGTGGCTGCGATGCAGGTTTTAGCCACTGGGAGCGGCCCAACCATCGACGACCCGCCCTCCTCAGGGGTGTGCTCCCCACTTAGGCATTCATCCACTGTGCGGTATCTGTCTAACGCCTTCCGGTGCTCTCCCATCTCCCCCTTACCCTGGCCCCAGCAGTTCAATAAAGTCAAAAGTCCGGCCAAACCGGTCTCCGTAGAGTGCTTCCAATAGGCGAGCGAGGCAGGGTGGGAGGCGCCGGAGAGCGAGCCGTGATTTCCGCGGGAACCGACGACCAATCGGATTCCCGCGTAGGACGGAGCGGCTCCACGCTTCCCCCCGCCCCTTCCCTTTCCGCCAGGCGCGCTCTCTCACCCCATTGGACGGCACATCCAGCGCGAGGGCTCTGTGCCTGCGCGCGCACCGGCGACGGCAGGGGCGGGGGGCAGGCCTCGCGTAGGGGTGGCGCTAGGAGGAGTAGCGCGCAGGCGCGTCGTGCGCTGGCTGAGGGGGTAGGGATGCAGAGGGCGGGAGGGCTTTCGGTTTGTTTGGATTGTGGGCGGTGCGCGCACAGCCCGGGAAAAGCGGTAAATGGCGGCGCCGAGCGCGGACTCTCGGCCTGCCCTGCAGCGAAAGGCGCTAATGGCCGCTGACCGAGGGCGCAGGTGAGTGAGGGGGGGTCGCAGAGGTTCTTCGTGAGGCCCAGGGAGGGGAGCGCGGGTCATGGCCCTGGCGTCCCCAGCCCTCGGAGTCCCTGGAAGCAGCCGTGACCGCCCTTGCTGCCAAGGGTGGGAGGCCGGGGTGAGTCCCCGAGGGGCGCGCGAGCGGCGGCCTCCTGTCGGCCTTGTTCCTCGTGAGCCGACCGCCCCAGCCTGCTTTGTGCAACCCAAGGGGGCTCTGAACAGAAGGAGCTCTCGGTCCTGCCAGATCCCGGCCTCTCTTAAAGATTCTGCATCCTTTCTTTCCCCTTATTCTTTTATGAGGAACTTTACTCTGTCCCCTTAATAAAACGGACGAGACTTGCAAACCCCGAGATACTGCCTGATGGGCCTTTGACTTGGATTGGCTGTATCATGACACGTATTGCTTTGGGTGTAATGATCAGGTTTTCAAAGCAGTCGACACAGGCTTTGGGGTTTGAGTACTTTGAAAGGACAAGGTGGTTCCGAGACTCCGAGTGTGTCCCCGCCTCTGCCCCAGTTATATGATTTCATGGCAAGCATCACCCTGGGTAACATTTTAATGCCTCGTGGTCTGGATCCAGAAGGTCAATTTAGGACTTAGGAGCCAGAACCTGCAGAAAGACAGAATCAAGACTTAAGAATTCCCTTCGTGTCCTTTTCTCCTGTCCTTCCTCCCCTTCCAGCTGGTCCTGAAGTTCTAGGTGATCATGGTTACTTTGGGAAAAGTTCATACTTGAGATTTTCACCCTAAAGTGGAATACAGGAAGGAGCAGGTGTGGAGAATGGATAATGCTTCAGATGAAACCTAATGAGTTACTGACTGAAAATTTAAGTCTAGAACTTGAAAGAGTCAAGAACCAGGAGTGAATTAGTGAATCATGTGTATGGATGAGATTGAATAGGGAGAGGCTCTTTGAGGGGGCTGCCTAATGGAATGTCATCGTTTAAGGGCAGGTTAAAGATCTTGTAAAGGAACAGGAACATTGTAGGTGGAGAGAGGAACTGGAGAGAATAGTAGGGAAACCAAGGGAGGAGAAAGTTTTAAGGAGAAAACGCTACTGGTGAGTTAAGAGAAGAAACTTGAGTAAACCTGCCCCACCAGTGATATGTATCCAGCATTCAGCTGTGATGTCTTGCAGTTGGTCTAATAACATTTTTACCAGTTTCATATATGCCATCATTGTTACTGCTTTGGTGTTTTCTAAGGTGATTCTTAAATGGGTTTTTTTATTTCTCTAGTTGTATTGTAGCAGGTTTCCACTGAAAGTTTGGGGTCACAGGAGTATTTCTTTTTTTTTTTTTTTAAGATTTGTATTTATTTGGCAGAGAGGGACACAGCGAGAGAGGGAACACAAGCAGGGGAAGTGGGAGAGGGAGAAGCAGGCTTCCCGCCGAGCAGGGAGCCCGATGCGGGGCTCGATCCCAGGACTCTGGGATCATGACCTGAGCGGAAGGCAGACGCTTAACGACTGAGCCACCCAGGCGCCCCAACTGGAGTATTTCTAGAGAACAGAAACCTGAAGTTAAAATGGAGTTTCAAACATCACTGTCCCAAATCCCAAATTTAACCCTAGTTGGCTTCTTCAAGCCTTGGGAATGTTTTACAGCTTTCTTTGCCTCAGGATCCCACATGCCATCTTCTTGGGTCTCTCTCAGCAATTTCAGGACTCTGCCTTTCCCTCCTCTATAAACCTCTAACCTAGAGTTAAGCCAAGTACATCCTATAAATGCATGGTATTAAGATGCCCATTCCCCACCAACACACACAGATATTTTAACATCTTTGAAATCAGTATGTATTTTTAAATCTTTTTTTTTTTTTTTAAGATTTTATTTATTTGGCAGAGAGACACAGTGAGAGAGGGAGCACAAGCAGGGGGAGTGGGAGAGGGAGAAGCAGGCTTCCCGCTGAGTGGGGAGCCCGATGTGGGCTCAATCCCAGGACCCCGGGATCATGACATGAGCTGAAGGCAGACGCTTAATGACTGAGCCATCCAGGAGCCCCAATAGTTTTTAAGTTATAAACTGAAGCTGTTACCTCATCCCTTTCTCACTGCCATCAGGCCCTTATTGTTGTCATGTTTTTGGAAACTGACTAAGCAAGCTGGGGAGCTCTGCATTTATATAAACTAGGGACAGAGATGATATTTGCTGGAAATGGGATTTTTAAAATTCATAAACAGAAGCTGATCTCTTTGCAAACCAATAACAAAACCAAAAAATCCTTGAAATAAAGACATCCCTAATAAATTACCAAAACAATTTAGCCTTTATGCTTTAACTCTTTCAGGTGATCTCAAGTTATGTTGACTGTGTTTGTCATTTATCTACTCTTTCTGTCATACTTGCTACTTACTCAATTCTTAATTCCTACAGGATTCTGATTATTTCTAGTGTCATTTTGTCACAGGAACTAAAGTTTCAAAGACCACAGGTATAATTGATAGAAGTGGGCTAGAGAGTAATGTGTGTGTGTCGGCCTGTCTCAATTATTTCCTATTAAAGCCAGCCATTCGGTTGAGCTTTTGCCATTGTATCAAATTATTTTCTTCCTCACTCAGGATCATCTTAACTCATATTATTTTTAGCAGCCTAGATAAATAATGTGAAAGGTTTTCTGGAATATCTCTTAATTGAAATTGGTCTGTCAGACAGAGGAGTATTCCTTCTTTTGTGTCTATTATTTTTGTCAAGGTAGGTATTTCCTTCCCCTAGACAGGCTATTCATCTCCGAAGATGGTCTCAGTGGAACATACTCTATAAAAAATTATACATTATTTCCTTATGATTAGTGTGTTACTGCTTAATACTACTTTGATTTTAACCAGCTAGCTTAATATTGGTTATTGTAAGTCCCATTCTTTTTGTTCTTCCTATCCACACCTCTTCCACTCCACTCTTCTGTGCCAAATCTTGTACTTGACAGCTTTTCCCTCTGCCTTTTTTCTGTAGGATATTGGGAGTGTGTGGCATGCATCCTGACCATCAGGAAGCACTGAAAAAGAACCGAGTGGTGCTAGCCAAACAACTGTTGCTGAGTGAACTGTTAGAGCACCTCCTGGAGAAGGACATCATCACCTTGGAAATGAGAGAGCACATTCAGGTATTGGGAAGCAAAAGAGAAACGCCAAGTCAGTACTTTGGTCGTAGGGGTAGGAACAGAGCATGATGAAGTGTGGCAAGGATGTAGAACCTTACTAAGGAAATGAAAATGCCCTTCTACCCTAAAGCCCTTAACAGAAAAGATATATAATTTAAGAATAATAGGAAAGACTTCCCCCATACATATATTTTTCCTGTAAAAGGATTCTTGAGATTACTAGGAAGGTCATCTGGTGAAATAGAATTAGAGCTGAATAAGTAAATATGATTTCATGTTGTATTCTTTTATCTTAGGCCAAAGTGGGCAGTTTCAGCCAAAATGTGGAACTTCTCAACTTGCTGCCCAAGAGGGGTCCCCAGGCTTTTGATGCCTTCTGTGTGGCCCTGAGGGAGACCAAGCAGGGTCACCTGGAGGATCTGTTGCTCACAACCCTCTCTGGTCTTCAGCATGCACTCCCACCGGTATGGAGCCCTAGACATGTGTGTTGAGAAGGGTTAGTTTGGTGGGAAAGGAATTTTTGAGATAGGGTGGGGGAGACTAGATTATGGTTTTGTTCACACTGGACCATCTCCCTAAGGCCTGGCATGGCGGGTCCTGATTTCTTACAGTTGAGCTGTGACTACGACTTGAGTCTCCCCTTCCCGATGTGTGAGTCCTGTCCCCCTCGCAAGCAGCTCCGCCTGTCTCCAGGTGAGAATCAGTGGGATAACACATCCCACAGATTGACTTTTTCTTGACTGGTATCTGACTTTGCCCTAGCACGATACCTGTTTTCATTCATACTGGGAACAGTCTCCTTGGTGAATTTGTTAGGGACTAGCATGAGACTTTAGATGGGGTATTGGTTGGGCCTGCTTTCCCTCCGTCACAGATGATTTTTTTATGGCAGTTAGTCCTTAGAGCAACTGGTACAGGTAGGAGATTCCTCCACATGACTGGCCTGGCTCCTTAAAGCTGTTATGTTAGGATGAGAAGAGACTACATTATAGGCCACTAGCCTACTGATTGAGTAGCCTAGTGATCAGAACAAGGCTTTTATCAGATAACCCATTCAGTCATTCAGTGGGTTAAGCACTACTGTGTGTGGGCTAAGTGCAGAGGATCCAGTGGTGAGCAAAAGCAGACAGGGTCTCTGGCTTCATGGGTCTTCTAATATAGGGGAGTGAGCAAGACCATTAACTATTAAAACCCCAGTTCAACAGGGTGCCTTAGGTTATAATGAAGTACTGGGATTGACACATAGATTGTACACTAGTTTTTTGGCTCTCTATGCCGTAGATACTGTGGAACACTCCCTAGACAACGGAGATGGTCCTCCCTGCCTTCAGGTGAAGCCTTGCACTCCCGAGTTTTATCAAACGCACCACCAGCTGGTGAGTCCTACAGAATGCAAGAGGAAAAGTTGGGAAATGAGACACCCTTCCTGGGCACCTGAACTTAGTTTGCATATATATCTCCTCCTTGTTTTGTTGGTCAGAAAGTCAGTACTGATTGGTTATCTTCTCTGGGCATTTCTCTATATTGACTTGGTGGGGTGAACAAGAATATGATGGCTTTGTTTTCTTGCAATGTCTCGTTCAGTTGGGGAAACAGTTTCTGTCCATAAGAAGCTCTAATTGGCTCCCCCTCCCCGCCAGGCCTATCGGTTGCGGTCTCGGCCTCGTGGCTTGGCACTGGTGCTGAGCAATGTGCACTTCACTGGAGAGAAAGACCTGGAGTTTCGCTCTGGAGGGGATGTGGACCACAGCACTCTGGTCACCCTCTTCAAGCTCTTGGGCTACAAAGTCCATGTTCTACTTGACCAGACTGCACAGGTACATCTAATGTGTACAGTGAAGAGCTGGGCAACGCTGGAGCCAGGCACATCCTCTGCTCCTCTGCCCACTGGATAGGTTACTTTCTCCTCCTTACCTTTTTACTCATCCCGTTCTGTGTCTCACCTTGCAATCTAGTAAGAAAAAAAAAAAAAAAGAATTAGGACAAACCAGCTGCTTCAGTGTTAACTTCTCAGCGTCAGTGTGCTCTCCTTGAGTAATACCAGTCCCAGGTCGGGTTGTTATTCTTACATATTCAGAGACTTGATTCCCAGTCACTCAGGATGTGAGGAGACTGTGAGATTCACCCAGCCAATCAGGAAAGATATCTATAAGCCAAAGCGACCCAGGACATTTACTTCTTGATTTGATATTGTTGCTTACAAGTCTAGTTATTGTTCAAAAGATTACTTTGGCAGATGACATTCTTGCAAATGGAAGTTTGCTGGAACTGTCCGTGGCAGCTTAATGAGTTAACATGGGGAAATTCCTTCCTCTTGCCAGCTCTGTGACCACAAGAAAGATCTTAGGGGCGATTACTTCTAGACTAGATCCCTGCAAATCACAAGTATTTTCATTATCTATTATTCCCTGTTAACCCCAATTACTGAGCTATACTGCTGACTTAGTTACCTTTAGGTATTTCTGTTCTGAAATTGATAGTAGCCTATTGGCAAATAGATACTGATTCTTCTTTTTTTTTTTTTTTTCCATTTCCATTCCTTTCCTCTTTTTTTTTTAAGTTTTAATTTTAATTCCAGTTAGTTAACATACAGTGTTAAAAAACAGTTTCATGTATACAATATAGTAATTCAACACTTCCGTATATTACTCTGTGCTCATCATGAGAAGTGCACTCCTTAATCCCCATCACCTATTTCCCCCATCCCTTGGAATCATTTTGATTCCAGAGTAATAGCACTTTCTTAAACTTGCCTTTGGGAATGTCAGTGGTAAAATCAAAGTTTCTAGGAAATTCACTTTGATTTGTTAAGGTAGGGAATCTCTTTTGTCTTCAGCATTGTCTGTGGTCTTTATTTTTGTATCTTAGCTATCTTCTGTGAGAATGATTGTGTAAGAGCATGTGACTCTTGATCTTGGGGTTGTGAGTTCAAGCCCCACGCTGGATGGAGAGCTTACTTTAAAAATTAGTTAATTTTGAGCACTTTATAATGGTGGGGGACTATGTTTTCTATACTAAAAATTTTTTTAAATGTGAATCTGAAATTCACAGGACATCAGTTAGATGAGGAGTCTTGACATCAGCAAAAATGGAAGTACTTCTTCTATTCTGAAGGACCAAGCAGGAGTAGACAGTGTCTTCTACAGTAGTTAAGAGAAAGAAACATCCCCTGGGTAGATCTGGCCAGAAGGGTAAATGGACGGTGTGAGACTTGAGCTGGCCTTGAAAGAAGCCACTAAAGCACAGAGGAGTGGTGAAGGGGTCCTAGGCAGGGAGAATAGCCGAGAGAGGGGAAATGTGTGTGTGATGTGAGGGACATTAGGGTAAACCAGTTGCCTAGGGCAAAGGAGTGCCAGAAATAAGATTGGAGATAAAGGGATCAGAATGCCAAGGCCTTGAACTTCCTTGTTTTAGAAAACCATTAGTAATTTTTTTTTTTTTAACAGAAAGGTGATAAATTCACAGTGATGATTCAAAGCACCATCGAAAAGAATGAAGGAAGAGACCAGTGGCAGGGAATCCAGTTTGGAGTTGATATAATGCCAATACCAGATGTTGGGAGCCTGGACAGAATAGTAGACCAAGAGGGAAAGAACATTTGTAGAAAATAGCATAATGGCATGATTGTACTATTAGGTGGTTGAATGACTGCATATGGAAGAAGATTGAAAAATTAAGTAAGGAATTGAGGGTCTCAGAGAAGTCAGGGCCAAAAATGTAAATTTGGGCATTACCTGTGTAGGAGAAACACTTTAAGGGATGAGAGTATGGGATCTTTGAGAAGGAGAGTAGACTAACAAGAGCAAAAGGCATAGGACTGAACCTTGGGATAGAACCCTCCCTGTGTAGCCTTGTTCTCAGCTCTGGAGATTCAGAAATGTGAGGAGGATATTGCAAAGTCAGTTTCCATCAGTGGCCTATCAACTTCTCCGATACAGTTAAAACCAAGTAGTTACAATGGGTATGATAATTTGGTTCTTTGGGCATCTGCACAGAGTACTTTCTTCCTGGTCAGACTTCTCAAGAGACTCAACTCTTTAATCATGTGATTATTTGATGAGCAAAGAGAACCAAAAAAATTAAGATCTTTTCCCCCCCATTATACCTTTTGACTTTAGAAATAATTGCATTTAAAAATTTGAAGTAGTACAGTTTTAGATAATCCTCTTCACTTGACAGTGCTGGACAGTACACTGGTATTCTCACTGCTTATGTAGGTTTTCAGTTTTTCTCTTTGTCATTAAAGTCTTCTGTCACCGTGCCTCCCTCCTGAGGTTATTAGTTCTAGAATTACAATTTATCATATATTAGGAAATGGAGATACATTTTAAAGTGGCAAATTTCCTTTTACCATGTGGTATTGATTTTTAACTTGCATCTGGGACACAGACTGCCTTGAAAATGTAAGGATGCTCTATGGGTCATCCCTGGAAAATGCAGCTAGCCATAAAATTTTGCATATCATCTCAGAGGGTTTATAGTTTATTCCCTTGTGTCCCCCAACCTCCAGCCAAAAACCCAGGCAAGAGTTAAGAACCTTGCTATTTTTAGAAGTACTGTAATTTTATCAGAAATAAATCTAGAGATCCTATTTTAAGCTATGCTACTTTTGGAAAAATTTCCCCCAAATGAATAACCCCCAGTTATCAGTTAGTACTATTAAATTTGATTACTGAGTGTGTGTGTTCTTACTTTGGGCTTTGTTGTCCTCTATTTACTGACCTAAGAGTCTCACTTGAGTTCAAAATGCTCGTGAGTAGATGCCAAATATACATTTTTATTGCCTTCTTCCAGCAAAATTAACATCAACTACTCTGGATTAAAATTCTATTAAAGGGGCGCCTGGGTGGCTCAGTTGGTTAAGCGTCTGCCTTCAGCTCAGGTCATGATCCCAGGGCCTTCAGGCTTCCCCCCATGATCCCTCAGGTCCATCAACCTTCCTCCTCAGCAGGGAGTCTGCTTTTCCTCTACCTCTGCTCCTCTGCGTCCCCCCACCGCTCTCTCTCTCTCAAATAAATAAATAAAATCTTTAAAAAAATTCTATTATGGCCAACTCCAGAAGAACATTCATACTTCTGTATTTTGAGATTATATATTCTTGAACTAAGTGAGTTCTGGGTATCTTTTTATTACCTTAAGATATCCAATATTATGATTGGCTTCTCTTTGCCCAGAAAGTGTACATACTTTTCAGTAAAGCCAGTTTCTTCATTTCCAGTTCAGTTACAGACTTTCAAGTCTTCTATATAATTTTCTCAGTTATCTGCAAACAGAAGTATTCCAAACAAATAGACCAGTAGTTCTCAAATTTAGCATGTCAGAATCACCTGGAGGGCTTATTAAAACATAGTTTGCTGGGACCCAAAACTTTGCATTTCTTGCAAGTTTCTGGAACCGCTGCAATGTATTACACATGTGTGCTTTTTATTGGGAGCTGCCCCTGGTAACTGTTAAGTAAAGCTCTACTGTAACTGTCCTGCCTGGTTTGCTATCGTTACACTCATTAGAGTTCACTAAAATTCATAGTAAAATGAGCTTGTTTGTTTTCTTCTGGTCTCAAATAGGAGAGACCACTCAGACTTCTTGAGTTGTAGAAGAAGACATAGGTTTAATAGTTTGTATCAGATTATTTACTATTTTATATAACTTTCCATTGGATGGGCCAAATGCTTAAGGTAGAGTGATACTCGTCTATGGCAACCTGGTGCACCATAGAGAAGATTCTTAAGTTGGACTACAAGACTGGCCAGTAGTAGGTTTCTCTGAAAATATAACATTGCTACTCCTTGTTAGATATGCACGTTATCATAATGGCAGAACTTTGCAGTATGTGCCAGACATCGTTATAAATCCTTTCTCTATAGTATTTCATTTAATCTTTATGAAATTGGAGAAAATTTACTCCTAATTATTTTCTTACAAAATGAGTATTAGAGCTTTGAGGGGCCAAATAACTGGTTCCAATTTGTGAACCCAGGGGTCAAACCTAGGTCTGTCTGATCCTATAGCCCATGTATGTAACCATGGCCCTGTGCAGAATTCTCCAGACAGTGTGCTCTTCCGTGAATGGAGGATTTTATGCAGATATCATCATGTCTCTGGGAACTTAAAATCTCAGACCAAAAACAGCATGAAAGTACTATTATTCTCTATTATGATTCCAGTAGCGCTTTGTCAGAACGGTTTATTTGCTTATGGCTGGAAAGGTATTTTACTCATTCATAGCTCAGTTCGTGGTCCCCTTTGTGCCATTTATATGCTCTAAAAAAAAAGGATCGGGTTGATGATTGGGGAGTGGATAAAGTTAACTAGCTCATAAACGAGCTTTATTAGTAACTTGGTTTAGTCTAGGTGTTCTTAAGATAGTGAGTCTGGATTTTGTGAAATTATATTCAGAATTCTGTGTCTGAAGTCATGCATTTTTCTGATGAGTCTAGCTTTTTTGGCCTCTCCTGGGGTCTCTGACTTATCATTGACCACAGTAATATACAAAAAACATTTTTTCTTGTAATGGCTTAGGGTTTCAGACACCAAAGAAAGATTATGTTGTTGCAGACTGCAGTGAACAACACTAAAAGGTGTCTTTCCTCCAGGAAATGCAAGAGAAACTTCAGAATTTTGCCCAGTTACCTGCCCACCGTGTCACTGACTCCTGTATTGTGGCACTTCTCTCTCATGGTGTGGAGGGAGGCATCTATGGTGTGGATGGCCGACTGCTTCAGGTGTGTGTCGTCTTGCGGCTGACAGCTCTTCACGCTGGGCCACCTCCCTTTCTGCCCGCCTGTCTCTCTGGTAACGGCTGCTGTGGTACATGTAGGCCTCAGGAAGGCCTGCGGTCTACTTAACCTCCCTCCTCCTTTCTTTCTTTCTGGCAGCTTCAAGAGGTTTTTCGGCTCTTTGACAACGCCAGCTGCCCAAACCTTCAGAACAAGCCGAAAATGTTCTTCATCCAGGCCTGCCGTGGAGGTGAGTGCCCTGGCAGATCAGCACCTGGGTGGTGGCTCCTGGGCAGCCTCCCACCAGCTCTCACTTTCCTGTTTGCTCCTCTCAGGTGCTATTGGATCCCTTGGGCACCTCCTTCTGTTCACTGCTGCCACCGCCTCTCTTGCTCTGTAAGTGTCTCCCAATGCATGGGGTGTGCTGGGACTTGGGCAGCCCAAGGCTCTCAGGTTGGACAGCTCTCTGTGCACCACCACACCCTCTTCTCAGGACTCTTTACCAGTGCCTTTGCCTTCTCTCCGGAGAACTCTCCCTTCTTCTGTGCTATTAACTCTGGTGTGCTTGTTTTTGTTACTCATTACAGTTAAGGAGCTTCTGTCTGTCTCTCCTTTCTCTCTCTCCCTTCGTACCCTTCCTCTTTTCCTTTCTCCATCCCTCTTCCCCTCTTCTCTTTTCATCTGCTCTCTTCTCTGCTTCCTCCATGTACCGTGCAGGCCAGCAGTGCAGGAGCCTCAAGCCAGGCTTTGGCTCTTACTTGTCCTTGAGCTACTTCCATCCGTCTTCTTTCTCGAATGCAGTCTCTTACCTTCTAAGAGCCAGGATGCCAAGACCAGGCTCCGAAGATGTGCGGACATACTTCTTCTCCTAGAGGGAAACAGTAATAATTGAAAGCTCTAACCACTGACTAGTTATATCAAGTTAGAGAAGTTACTTGATGTCCCTCAACTTTAATTTCCTCCATATAAAATGTGGGTAGCGATCAGACGTACTTCATAGGTTGTTGTGATAATTGAATGGAATAATACATACGAAGGGCTTACTTAGCATAGTAGGCTCATAGTCAATCCACAGAAAAGGCCAGCCGTGACTGTTACAGCATGGTCAGTGCCCTCAAGGGGCTTATAGTTTGGTTTAAAGTCACTTTGTCCTAACATTCAAATAATTTCTTTTCCTCTCGTGTGTTCAACAAATGTAAATGGTTAACGTTGTTGATATCTTCCTAATATCACCAAAGGATATAATTTATTAAGGTCCTACAACAAGACTAGGATACTGTCACAAAAGGAAAAGAAAATGTGTGGTCTCTCAAACTGCTGCTATCTAAAAAAAGGGAAAAAGAAAAAAATATGTCTCTTGAAAGAGCCTACCAATTACTAGAAAGATAAAGCAAGTATACATGAAGTAGCTTGAGAATAATTCAGAGGCCTCAAAGCAAGGGGGAAATTAGATACAAGCATACATATGAAGGACTAAGTAGTAGGGAATAGGTTGTTCTAAGTTGGCTTAGTTTGAAGACATGTAGTAAGTATTTTAATGTGGTAAGGCTTAATTTGGACCCAGAAGGATAAAATCAACATAGGTATGGAGTAGTAAATATAGGGCATTTCAGAGGAAACAGGGATACAAGATGACAAACACACCAGGACTAAAAGGACAACCCCTGCCCTCCCCCAAAATGTTGTGCTGGGCCAGAAGTCTGCCCGGATCTAACTTAAAGACGTGGCATCTGTAGGTGTGTAGTAAGATAAGGCTGGCTGCGGGCAGTACATCCCATCCATCCAGCTAAACCTTTAGTCAAACTGAGATTTTGGACTTCAGCAGATAATAGTGTGGAGCTGTTGGTAGCTCAAAAAATTAATGTGATGGATTCTTTTCCAGGACGATTACCAGGCTGGGGAGCTGCAGTGAGGAAAGAGTATGTGAAGGCAGGAGCTTAGTGTTTATTCACCAGCTGGATGCCCAGGCCCAGGGCACTGCCTGATATTTGGTAGCACTTAATAAATATTGAACGAAGGGATGAAAATTATCTCCTCAAAAACTGTAGCAGTCATAACAGAAAACAGATGGGATATTGTATTATTGGAAGAAGCAATAACACTTACTGATTAATAGATCTGAGACATGAAGGCAAGAAAGAAGTTTCCTATTCCTTGAGAGACACATTTAGCTTGGCCTATTTCCTTCAGGAGGTATTACTGGCAAAATAAAATGAAATAAAGACATTTATGATCATTTTCTCTTCTGTATTCAGAGATATATATACAATATCAGATCTGGATAGGAGAAATTGCTCTTTTCTGGGGTAATCTGAATCTTCTCTCTTAAAATTAAATCCTTCCAGAGGTGACCTTTGAAGATTTGAGCTCACCTGTCCTCTCTTGTACTTAGTTAATATAACTGATGTCTGTAAAATTACTCTCCCTTCCCCAGTTGCCTGGAGTGTGAGCTCCATAAGGGCAGGAATCTTTACATCCCTAAGGCTTAATGTGAAATAGTGCCTGGCACATGGCAGTTGCTCAGTAACTTTTTTTGGGATTAGTGAATTTTGGTCATTTCCCCATAGTTCTTCAAGCTTCACTTGCCTTTTGGGCTCTCTCGAGTGTTGCATGGAGCAGGAATACTGTAAAAGACTTTGCTCTCTTATCTTTGGTTTGTTGGGCTGTGTGTCCTCCCTGTCTCTTTTTCCTACTGACCGCATCCCCACCCACCTCCAAAATAAAACTGCAACATCCAAATAAAGATATGTCTGGGCATAGATAAGGCCTGGGTCAGGAGGTTGGACATGTAGTCAGGGTATGTTGAAAACTGCTAAAATTGATTAATGGTGTTCTTTTTCAATCATATAGAAGAAAATAGTCAAATTATCCCAATTTTTAAGTTTTTCCTTTTACAAATTTCTCTTAAATCTTGGATGCCTGCCACAATTTGGCTTATGAAATTAATAAGGAGTAAGTAACTTAAAAATACCAGAGACTTAGAAACTGAACACATTTAGGGTTTTTTAAATTTTTTTATTGATATATAGATTTGAGGTCATTTTTATATAGCATGCGTGTAGTAATCATATTACCGATTTATTAACGTGGTTTTCTTATTTATATATAAAACTGAATTGTCAGTATTTTAATTGTGTATTGTCATAAAAAGCACTGACTTCCATGTCTATTGCTAATTGAACAAATAAATTATGGACGTGGGATTTTTAGTTCTGTTTACAAGGAGTGTTTGATTGGCACTTTCCATCTTGCACAGAGTGGATGAAGCTCAGACCTCATGTATGTGCAGATGCTTGAGCATGGCGCCGGGCCTCTGGGTGCTCCCCTGAGTAATGGCTGCGTGCTGGACAGCAATGGGAGTAATGATATTTTTTTTTTTTCCTTTAATTCGTCAGCCAGAGATTGGAGGCAGCAGCTGGAAATGGCTCTTCCCAGTCAAGGTGGCAGGGAATTCCGGCTTGCCTGTGGCAGGCCCAAGAGCCACGGGAGGAAATAACGTCTCTGTCCATTCTGTCTGCCTTTGCTACAGATGAAACGGACCGTGGGGTGGACCAGCAAGATGGAAAGAACCACACTGGATCCTCTGAGTGCGAGGAGAGCGACGCCAGCAGGGAGGAGTTGCTGAAGACCCGACTGCCCACACGCTCAGACATGATCTGTGGCTATGCCTGCCTCAGAGGTACTTGGGGCCCCCAGAGGGAAGCCCGACACCGCGCTCTCGGAGATGCGCACCTTCCCTCCCCCACCCCCCCCACCTCCAGGCTCTCTGAAGGGGGAGGGTACAGGGTGCCGTGGAAGTCGAGTTTGGGTCGTCCAGCCATGTGAGCTGTGCCGTGACCTTCACACTGTGGGGGACTCCGTCCTTGTTGCAGGCACTGCCGCCATGCGGAACACCAAACGGGGTTCCTGGTACATTGAGGCCCTCACCCAGGTGTTCTCTGAGAGGGCTTGTGACATGCACGTGGCTGACATGCTTGTGAAGGTCAGTCGCCTCCTTTGGGCTCCGTCTGCTTGGGTTCCACCCTCCGCCCTGCCCTTGTCTGTCGTCATCTCTCCAGCCTGCCTCTCACGCCCAGAGGCTCAGCCTGGGGACCGTGGGTTTCTGTCTTTGCAGGTGAACGCGCTCATCAAGGAGCGTGAGGGCTACGCCCCTGGCACGGAGTTCCACCGCTGCAAGGAGATGTCCGAGTACTGCAGTACCCTGTGCCGCCACCTCTACCTGTTCCCGGGCCACCCTCCCACGTGACGCCGTCCCCACAGCCCTGCCGCGTGGAGGCCTGATGGGGCCTCTCCTCTTCTGGCGCACGGTTTCTCTTCCCCCTCAGGGATTGGGAACCTTGGGGCTTGTGGAGCACGCCTGTCCTCTCCGCCTGGGCACGCCGGGCCACAGGCCAGTCCCTCCTGTGGCGGCTCCCTCCCTGCAGAGCTGGCTCTGGCCCGACCGGCTGCGACAGCAGAGCAGCCTGGCCGATGATGTTGCGAACACAGCGTCTTTATGGGGAGAGGGCATGCGGGTTTCCCGCTGCTTGTGTTCGCTCCCTGGCCCTAGGACTTTGGTAGACAGCACTTTGGTAATTGCTTCTATTACGTTAGCTAAGACGTTTCAGAGACCATCTCCTGTTTTTTTTTTTCTTTCATATTCCAACCCCATTTATCCCAGACTGAGAGTGTGGAAGGTGTCCTGATTCAACGTAGACGTTTTTCATTTTGCCTCAAAAGGGCCAACAGGACTGGTGATACGCTGCTGATGCGGGTGTGGTCGGGACCACAAGGCTACCCAGTGGAGGGCCGGGGTTCTCCGCTCCACAGTTGGCTCCTTTGGGCTCGAGGAATCCAGCCTCTCAGCAGGTTACAGCTTGGATACCTTATACCTGGAACTCGTTGATCTTTGCCCAGGAAGTTCCAGAGTTTTCTTAATCAGTTACTCTCTCGGTTTGTTTACTGAGATGAACCTCAGCAGAGAGTGTTAGCAGAGGCAGATAAGAGTGGTATGCTTCCTCATACTCTGTAACCTGCCACCTTATCTTTTGCTTCCTCTGAAATGTCCTTTTCTAAAAAAGCATCCTCGTAGTTATCTCCCTACTTCCTGTTTCTCCCCTTTCACCTTCATCTCATCCTGGTTACCGCTGCCACCAAATCTGTCTAAAACACTACTTAATTGGATCATTCGGCTGCTCACGGATATCATGTAGTAGCTTGTTCCTGCTTTCTGTTTCAGTATTAAATCCCCTTTTGATTTTATATGGCCTGTTTTCCCTTCTCCCGGGTCTCCATCTGAGGCTGTATCCCCTAGAAGCTTTCTGTATCTGTGCCATACATTGTGCTTTTCCTGTTCTTCAGGGACTTCTCTTGTTCTTCCATTCTTGCCCCCGCCAATCTAATCTCTATGTGACAGATTTTGGTTTAGGGTTTTTAAATATAAATCTGATCATGTCACTCCCCTGCTAAGATTTCTGTTACACCTGAAGTAATGTGCAAACTCCTAACCTACCTTCCCCTTGAACCTCATTAAAGGCTGATTTCCCTCTAAGTGATTGCCCTGGTGCCATCCTCAGTTTCTCAAACATTCTGAGCTCTTTCCTGCCCTGGACCATCGCAGATACTCTCCTAGGGTCTACTGAGCTCCATTCCTCACAACTTTCAGCTTAAATGCCACCTTGTGGAGGCCTTCCTAGGCCATTCTATCTCTAACTAATCTTCCATGTTTCTTTATTACTCTGTCCTGTTTGATTTCTTCATTGCACTTAGCATGATTTATAATCACGTATTTGCTTGCTTCATTTGTTCATTTCTGTTTCCCCTACTAGGGTGTAAGCTCCCTGAGGATAGAAACCTTGTCTCTTTGTCTCTTTGGTTCACCAATATATACCCAGTGCCTGGCACATGGTAGGTCTTCAGTAAATGTTTTTGGGTGAAGGAAGGAAGAAAGCAACCCTAGCTAGAATCCTACTTCTGGAGAAAATTTCCCTTAAACAATATACACAGTTTAGTATTTATACTCTAGGTTTTTCTGTGTGTTTTGTGTTATGCACTGATAACTACTAGCTCATGAAGACAGATGTCGTGTGTCAGACAATGTCTTCTGCATCTCCCATGGTCCCTGGCACGTGCTCAGCCTGTAGTAGTTGAGGTGCTCAATAATACTTGTTCTGTGAGCCGGGGTGGGGGTTGGAGACTTGGTGCTGAGTCCTGCCCTTGGGTCAATATCATATGGAAGTATTTAGGTGATAGAACGTTTCCATTTCCCACTGCCAGGATTTTATATTGCCTTCAGGTGCCAAATAAATGCTCATATTTATTGCTGATGTGCGCCTGACATCTCTTTTTCCACAGATAATTTTGTGAAGCTCACATATTCTCATTTGCTTGGCCCCTTACAGCATTCCGCACCACCTCCCAAGGTGTACCCAGAGCTGAACACCCTTCCTTTGCTGCCATAATGTTTGTTACATATAAAGGTGGGGGCCCATCTCAGATGTCGTGGTCACAGGTAACTACCCAAAATATAGCTGGCATACTGGGATTTCTCAAGTCAGAGGAGATCTAAGAGTCATTAGCAAGCAGTGTTGGTTCTGGATTATGTAAATTAGGGGATGGAGGCTGGAGAAAAGAGATTGGGCTGGAATTGGAGGGTGGTGAGGATTATCGAATCTACATGGTCCCAAGTTGGATTTAAGGTTTTCTAGAGTGGACATGGACTGTAAGAGAACTCAGAGCAGCGTGAAAGAGATCTAAGCAGTGGGCTCTGTAGGTTGGGAAATTCTTGGGGTGCAGTATGTCCAAAGTGTGTGCCTGGAGAGTCGAGTGTGCAAGTGCATGTGGGCCATGGAGGCTTAGCAAGAGATGGGAAATTCTGTAGAACATCTTGGTATAGGAAGCACTGGTGGGACCTGGGGGAAAGTGGTTGGGAGATACGGAGGAGGAGGAAGACAAAAAGGGATTAAGTTGAGCTGAAGCATATCAGCAAGTGGCAGGAGAATTGGCTGAAGAACACAGGCAAGGCGTGAAAAGCCTGCTGACGCTGCTTGGCTGCAGGAGAAAGCAGGGGCTGTCCTCAGGGGAGGGAGAGATGCAAAGTCTTGAAGAGGTTAAGATACTACTGGAGCCGTGGGAGTAAGCAAAGTGCCCATTTCCAGGATAGGCAAGCTTTCTGGAGGTGTGGTATGTTTGGGAATTACAGAGTGAGGCGCTGGTTTCTGACCCGGATTGTGTGTCCTACCCACCCCGCCCTTGAATGAGAGTATCAGGTTGAATTTCATAGCTCTCTTCCCTTCCCCCCTGCTACCTCTGCCAGGGAGTCTCTGCTAAAATTATCCCCCTCCCTGAGCTGGGGGCTGCCCTTCTCTGCTGCTCTCCTCCCTCCTGCTTCCTGTAAGAGGGAAGAGGAAACGCAGGCCAAGAGAGTAGAGCCGTGATTCGAGGGGCGGGCAGGGCAGGTGTCTGGTCAGAGGAGGAACGTGGTAATGATGGCCACAGCCGAGGGAGCACTTGCCCCTTCCCAGTCAGCCCTCCCTGTGGGCCCACAAGCTAGTCATTTTCCTGGTTGTTGTTTTTTTTTTCAGAAGAGGGAAATGAGGCTCAAAGACTTCAAATACACAAAAAAGTTAGAAATGTAGCTTTAAGGCCATGAACTCTAGAATTAAATACATTTTGAATGCTGGCTCAGCCTTTTGAGATACTGGAGAGCTTGGCTAAGGTACCTAACTTCATGGAACCTCAGTTTCCCTTAGCTAAGAAGGAGGAAAATTGTTTCTCCCTTAAAGGGTCCCTGGGAGGATTAAATATGCGTGGTAAACAAATGACACAGTGTTAGCAGGTGTTAGCGCCTTACAAAAGCTTGAGAATTGTTAACTTGGGCACAATGAGCTTCAGTTTGGTATCAGGCATTCATACTCAGTGCTTAACACTGGTAAAGTTCTTTGCATGCATTCTTTTATTACCGTAACCCCCTAAGTTACTGCCTTTCTGTAGAAACCGAGGTCAGGATGTGAAACAAAATGTTAGCTTGAGTATATGCTCCTCCCTGACAGTATTGCTTCTGGGACTTCCTAGCGTGAAATTTTTTTTCTTCCCTCACTTTTTTGGGAAAAAAGGATATTTCCCACTGAACTGGGAGAATGAGCCTGAGACCAAAGGCTATTCCATCTTTGTGTCGGTTAGGTAGAGAATAGGCAGAAGTGTATCATGTTTGAAAAACCAGAAGGGAGAGAGACCTGTCCAGCACTATCAGGAAGGCCTTCTGTAGGCCTTGGGACCAAGGATTTGTCAAGATCTGGGGGGCAGGGTCCAATGGGGAGTAGAGGAGAAATGACTACCAGTGAGTACATCTAGAGAGAAAGTGTGGGGTGAAGAGGGTCACAGTTGCCTAGGTGAAACTAGAAAGTATGTAGTCGTGGAATCAGTGCTAGGCTGGATGTGCAGAGGGAAAGTGACGGCCGGAAGCCCTTAAAAGAGTGTAATGGTGTGAAGTCCAGTGGGCTGGGGGGCCAGATTTGAAGAGGTCTGAAAACAAGGGTGTAACCCAGAAAGTTCATGCTCAAATTGATGGGATGCCAAGAGGCTGGCTTGTTCACACACACCATCCCCTGCACATGTGTGCTGTTTGGTCGTTTTTGACAACCTTCCTTCAAATAGCAATTCCAGAAGCCTATAGGTTTTACTTTTTAGTATCATGGACCTCAAGAAAATCTATTGAAAACCTCAGAAGAGTACCTACCTTACACAGTGTACATACCTTATAGAATGCATGCATGGTTACAAATTTGTTTCCAGATTTTGGAGCTTTTCACAGAACTCCCCAGAAACCCATCTTCCAAATAAGACCCTAAGCACGGTACCTATGGGTTGTTGGGTGGGGGGGTGGTCATAGTTTACATATTATTTTCTTGTTCTTTCGAAGGATGGTAGCCCATGAGATTTTAACTATTTCTGATGTCAAACTCAAGATGATTACTCACAGATCCTTGCTCGCTAGCACCAGCAGCTGTACGTTTCCTTGACCCTCCCAATTTTAGAATCTGGTTTTTAGAATTGCAGCTGGCATTTCTACTTGGTTTGGTGGAATGAGGATTTTCCCAGTGCCACTGATCTCTGTCTTCAAATCTTGGAATCCGTAACCATGTCCTGATTTTCTAAGGAATAGTAAAGAAATAGTAACTGTGTTCTAGGGATTATTGAGTCCCTGTAGAAACTAGCAACCTTCGGGAGAGCCATATTCCACAAACAGGTGACAGTCTTTCTGTTTCCAAAGCCCCCCAAAGAATCTACTTTCACTTTGGCACTGTACTCTCCTTATTAAGGAAGTATTCCTCTCATCTTACACCTAATCCTTAGATCTCTCATGTTCTGCCTGCAGAGAGGGTGAATGTCAACAGCCTTCGGTCCCTCAAACCGTCATATATTTTTAATCGTTGCTGGTGGATTATAGGCCTTCAAGCTATAGGATTTATGTTAGAAAACATGCTTTTATTTTTAAAAAAAAGATTTATCTAAGTAATCTCTATATCCAGTATGGAGCCCGAATTTATAACCCCGAGATCAAGAGTCAAATGCTCCATCAGATGAGCCAGCCTGGTGCCCCAGACAACCTGCTTTTAATGACATCCATCTCACCTGCTTTGGACAGTTTCGATGAGCTGAGATCAAGATTTAATTATAGACCAGATGATTGGTCTCCTTATTCTGCCATCCCTGAACTTGGAATATCCTGGGGCAGACCCTACTTGGCGACAGATTCTAAACTACACATTGGCTCATGTTTGTAACTTCTAAGGTGAAGAGTTCACAGAGGAAGGAATGTCCTAGGAAAATCAGTTAAAAAAAAAAAAAAACAACTGACATCAGATAGAGTCGTTCAGCCTTGGCCAAAAGTTATTTATTGATCTGAAAGGGAAGAATAGCAGAGGACTTCCCCGTCATCTTACATTTGTGGGGCTCGTGATGAGATAAACTTAGTCCCTTCCCCCCACCTCCGGCCTCCCCCATACCCCTGGCCCACTTCCCTTTCTCCCCTGTTATCTAACCTGCCCTGATAGACCTAGGCAGGTGCTCAACAATCTAAATAGAAGCTCAGTCCCTCCCCGGGAGTCCAGGCTTCTGGTGTGATTGACATATTTGTCTGGGAAGTGGGGGAAAGGCCAGAACCCAAGGCTCTTACCCTGTTTCCCACACCCAGTGGGTAATAAGGGTGGGGTCAAAGGGATGACACCAAAGCATTATTAGCAGCCTCTGGCAGATAGAAATAGCAGAGCTGGAGGAGAAAACTGAAAATCAGATGGGTCGGGAAAGCTGGTCCAACAGATGAGGACTCAATCTTGGGAAGATATCGAGCTGGGAGCAACCCAACAGGAAAAGATGGCAGAGAGGCACCACTTACTCTCTCCGGTGAGTTACCCACCAGTGTGCCCAGACCTTAGATTCAGTCCATCCAGCGCCCACCTTTCACCTCTCCACGTTTGAAGAGAGGGCAGGACACTTGGGTGCAGATCCGGCACTCTCTGGGAACACAGGTTGGAGAGCATGCTGAGCCACTTTCCATCCTCGTCTGAGTGTTACAGAGGGCCCAGTGGCTTGGGGCTGGAAGCCTCCTTGTGACTATGGAGGGGACAGTGCTGCTGGCCCTGTTGAGGGAATTCCCTGTGGGGCTGTCCCTCAGGTTCTCCTCTCAACCCCTCCCCCGCACTGCTCTCACACCTGCTTCGACCCCAAGCAGATCAGATGTGGCGGGCGGGGGGGGGGGGGGGGTCATGTGACAGAGAGATGGCTATAAATAGCTGGGGGTGGGCATGCTGCCCCAGACGCCTTGGGGACAGGCAAGAGGACAGGCTTAAGGAGCTGTATTGGGGGAGGACGGGGGCAAGCAGGCCAAGGCCTGGCCCAGGAAGGGAACATGGAGCCAGCTGGGTCCCTGCGGCATGGGGGCGAACACAACTGGTGGGGTAGTGCTCCCCAGTACCAGTATATGCCCTTTGAACACTGCACCAGCTATGGACTGCCCTCCGAGAATGGGGCCCTTCAGCACAGGCTCCGGAGGGATGCAGGCGCCCGGGCCAACACCCGCCCCACACAGGTAAAGTCCTAAGTGGGGTGGGGGGGGTGGAATCGAGGAGATAGTTGTGTGATGGATTGGGGGAAATTAGGAATTAGGTGAAAAGAGGCAGAAGTCTTAGCCTTTTAACTTAGAAAAGTACATGGAAATGTGTTCAAAATAAGGGCTGAGCTCAGCTAAGCACGCACTTACAGAGAGACCCATGCAGTTTTATATAACCCTGACTAAGAGAACACCGAATCCTCGGGGGGCACGGCACAGTGCCACATGCTTGACTAGACCGTGCTTACATAACCTGCATGGAGGGATTTGTGTGGGAGCTCACACCTCTGTGTGTGCAAGCTGTCTCTTACACCCTCACCCCTGCGCAGACCCCACCAGATTTCTCCCTCCTGACCCTCAGTAGAACATGCAAAAAGAAACACTTCTGCAGAAAGCAGAAAAAAGGTGCTGGGATAAGTAGAGCAAACTAAATTGCATATGAGTGATCAAAGATACACCGGGGTCCAAATGAGCAGAAGAAATGCAATCAAACTTTTAGGGGGGAAGGTTGATCAAGAAAGAACCTATTAAGTGGTAGGCCCCAGGGAAGGTAGAGGTGTACGCTCCCAGCAACAGGAGATTGGGAGCTCTTTGGGGGCGTCCAGGGATAACCCCCCTCAGGAGTGGGAAGTGGTGGGTTGCAGACATCTAGAAAGGGGAAATGGGGGGCACAAGCGAAGGAAGGCTGCTGAGGTCATGGACAGACATGGAGGTGAGGGTCAGTGAGGAAATGTGATTGTGGAGTGTCACAGGATGGATCCTGTCAGGACCGGGAAGCCAGACTTTAAGAAGTGTTTTAGCTAAAGATGGGTCCGGGAGTGATTAGATGTGGGATCTAGACAGGGTGGGGAACTGAGGGGTGGCAGCATTGCAGGTCAAGAGTCTATAGGATTCACGTCTCAGTCCTAGTCAGTCTCCAACATGAGGCAACCCTGGGGATTCAGTAGGGGGTGGGGACAGTCAGGGGAGGCTGGGATGGTGAGTGGAAGGAGTTGGGGGGCGCTTCCTAGGGAAGCTGGAGCCTGCCCTGGCCTTGGAACAATGGATGGGATTGGACAGAAAGACCCCCTGCTCCTGGCCCAGAACGAGGGGGTTCCTCTCACCCGTGTTCACTGACCTACCCGGGTGGGGAGAGTGAAAACAAGTAAAAGGCACTTTCTGGTGACAGGAAACCAGGCAGACTAGCACGGAGCTTCGTGTTGGAAAGGAATGGTAAATTAATTTCGGAAGTGGAGTTGGCCTGAAAGCAAAGAAGAGGGGTTTGGACTTAAGTTTTTCTCTGTTTAATTTTTATTACGGAAAATGTCAAACTTAAAAATAGACCCGTGTAATGAATCCCCAAGCACCCCTTACCCAACTTCAACAATTATCAGTATTTTGTTGACATTGTTTCAGCTGTCCTTCCCATGCCCAGCCTCCCCGCTCCATACACCGGTGTTTTTGTTCATGAATCCCAGACACAGCCTCCCCTTCAGACTTGGGTTTCCCTCCCCTTCCCCCCACCCTACTCTGATGCCCTGCTTAGCCCTCTTTTGGCTCTTTTAGGTGTTTCCCAGCCAGGGTTTGGTTTGGAGTACCCCCTCCCTCACCTCCACCTGCCTGGGGCCAGAGGCAACTGAGACGGCAGGTGGAAGGAGGTGCCCTAAGCTGCATGGGTCGTGTCTGCTCTCGGGGGCCAGGTGGGGCAGGGAGGAACACACGGTCTCCCTTGGTCACTAACCTCACCCCAGAATATGAAACAGCCGTGAGCCGGGCAGTTAGTGTGCGCCTATCCAGAACTGGGGCGTAAACTCTGCTGCTCATATTGTGAAATCAGATCTCTCCTACCCAGGCTCTCCCAGAACCAGCAACACGGCCTGGCCTGACCCTGGCCCCGGACGATGGAGCCAGTGCAGTGGGGGGGAGGACAGATGGAAAGCAGTGAGAGCCCTTGTTCCCCCTGCCCCAAACACGCGTGCTCTGCACACACTGAGAGCAGAGGGCTACCTGATGGGAGGGGTGCCGCTCTGCCCTCTCCACACTCTGAGCACCTAGTTATCCTGCTCTGGGAACTCGCTTACCGGGACTGGTTCCTGTTGGTGTACAGGAGCACAGGGAGGCGAGGTGGATGGGCTTTCTCTGAGCTTGACAGAGCATCTGAGGGGCCTCCAGAAAGGCCACACACACCAAGACAGAGAAACCAAGAGTCACCTGCTCGTCTGTCCTCACGGGTCCACGTCAGGATTCCTAGGAGGGAGGCCCATGCAGAGAAGGGGGCAACTGGGATAGTTGAGGCAGAGGCTGAAGCACTGTAAGCTGAGCCACATACAAAACACCTATTGACGCTAATGTCCAGTCTTAGCAGAGTTCCCGTGTCACTACTTCAGACTTTAAAAAGCTGTTTTCCGTGTGGGTCTATGTGCTTCCCTCTTGTCTATTCCTTTTACCTCCAGCAAAACAGACATTTCCCATTGTCTCTGTGTCCAGATTTATGGCCATTACAAACAGCAATTCTCAGACAAGGAGCAGGAGCCAGGGATGCCCAAGAAGACGGGCTCCAGTGAGAGCGTGGACAGCAAGGATGAGGATCACTATTCTAAATGTCAAGGTGATGGGGCCTCAGGGCTAAAGGCATCTGGAATGGAAGGAGGTGCAGGGTCTAGGAGAATAACTGGGATGTGCCCGCCCTCCACCCTCCCCACATCCACATGGAAGTCCTCCTCCAAGCAACAAGGAAATGCATCTCTCCCTGTCTGTTCCCACTTTGCCTTGTTTCTGACTCTCCCTCCCTCCCACCCACCCCCAGGAAACAAGAGTTTTAGAAGGCATTCAAGTATCCCATGGGGAATTGGACTGGGGCGCCTTCGGAAGGGGCGGGGCAGCAGCCAGCAGAGAGGCGGAAAGAAGCTTGGTGAATGAGCCATAGAGCAAGACACCCCCCACCCCCACCCCAGTCCTCGGCTCCAGTCCTCAGTCAGAGCCCAGAGTAGTGACGGGATAGCTGCCCTTCTTTGCCCTTCCCTCTTCCCAGGCTGTGTGCACCGCCTGGGACATGTGGTGAGAAGAAAATTAGGAGAAGACTGGATCTTTCTGGTGCTCCTGGGACTGCTTATGGCTCTGGTTAGCTGGAGCATGGATTATGTCAGTGCCAAAAGCCTTCAGGGTAGGTTTACCGTGGCCCTTCACGCTCAGCCTCTCCCTGCACGGTGGCTGTTTCTCGAGTTCCTACCTAGGACACGTTGGGTGTGTTTTGGGAGGGGGTGTTGCCCAGAGGAGATCTGGCCCAGGACAAGACCAAACCTGGACCCAGAGCCCTTTCTCCTGCCCCTTCACCTGCTACCACCCAAGCTGACAGTGCCCCTCTAATCGGGTGACCAAATCATCCCCCATTTTCCCAGGACTTTTCTGGTTTGAGCACTGACCACCCTGAGTCCCAGGCACCCCTCAGTCCCGGGCAAACCAGCACAGCCTCTAACAATGTGCCTGCTCAAGAGGGCTTGGCAGCATTGCCGCGGACCCCACCTCCTACAAGAGGTGGGAACTTGAACAGGTCACGTCACCGCTCACAACTCAGGTTCCCCCGTGCGCAATGAGAACAGTACTGTCTCATGAGGTCAGACGGGATTGCTGGAGCATGAGGACGCTCGCGGCACACCGGTGTGCTGTGGCTGTGGGGGAGCGGTGACATCCCTGCCACCCTGGGACTGAGCCCGGGCCCGTGTCTCTGCAGCCTACAAGTGGACCTATTACCAGATGCAGCCCAACCTGCCTTTGCAGTACCTGGTCTGGGTCACCTTCCCACTAACTCTCATCCTCTTCAGTGCCCTCTTCTGCCACCTCATCTCTCCCCAGGCTGTTGGTGAGAATTGCGCCCCCTCCTCCCCGTGTCATGTGGTCAGCACAATCTCATTGGCCTGCAGACCTTTCCAGTCCACTTCCTCCCTCTCCCAGCCCTACTGACGGCCCTTTCCCCTGCTCTGCCATCATCCCCCCACCACTGCCTCTCCCCCCCACCCACCCCCATCACCACGTCCACTGTCTGGACGTTCATCTCCCTTTGAACCTCTAGCTGGAAGTTGCACATAATCCTTCTTTGACCATTGTAGGCTCTGGAATCCCTGAAATGAAAACAATACTCCGTGGGGTCATCCTGAAGGAATATCTCACCCTCAAGGCCTTTGTGGCCAAGGTTGTGGCCCTGACTGCGGGGCTGGGCAGTGGCATTCCTGTAGGGAAGGAGGTAGGTCCACCGATACTCCAGCAGGGGGCAGCACTGAGCCCAGAGGGAGCTCTAGGCGCAGACGTGGGGGCCGGCGCGCGGGGAGAGCCAGTGCCAGGGGGCACGAGGGAGGGGAAATCAACACTCAGGGAGGTCCTAGTCCTGAGGCAGAATGACAGACGCATCTGAGCTGGTAGGGACTTAGAACAGAGTCTCCCAGCCTGGGCACTGTGGACATTTTGGGCTGGATAATTCTTGGTTCCGAGGGGCTGTCCTGTGCATTGCGGGAGGTTTAGCAGCACCCCTGGCCTCTACTCCCTAGATGCCATAGTGCCCCCCAGTTTTGACAATCAGAGTATCTCCAGACACTGGCAAATGTCCCCGGCACCGGGCGGGTGGGGGGGGCGTGGAGAATCTCCCCCAGCTGAGGACCACTACCATGGAGACACTCCAGACCAATTTCCTTGTTTTAATATGCAGAAGCCCAGACCCAGAGAGGGACTGTGCTTTTCCCAAGGTTCCGCTCCTGTGCATTCTTGCGTCCCTACAGTCGGGATCCGCGTGGCAGCCAGTCTTTTCAAAATGCAATCAGTACTCGCTGACATCTGCTTCGGAACTACCGATGGCTTCCCAGTCTTCTTAAAATAAAATCCCAGCTTCTTCCCGGGGCCTGGGAGACCTGTGCTGATCTGGCTTCTCTCGGTCTGGTCTCCGGTCCTCCCAAGCTGCCCCCCCGCCGCCCGTTCACTGTGTTTGGGTGACAAGCTCTTCCCACCCCTCAACCACACAAGCGGTTCCTGTCCCAGGGCTCCCGCACTTGCTGTTCCCTCAGCCCAGAACATTCTTCCTTCTGACACGCACGCGGCTCACAACCTCATTTCAGTGGAGACACTAGTCAATTGTGACGCCAGCGCGCCTTCTCTAGCCCCCCATCGCACCCTTGTCTGTCCTGCCTCCTCCTCCCCCCCCCGCCCCCATCTTCTCCTCCGGGGCGTCGCTGAAAGGCTGGTCCGCCCCCTCCCTTCCTCTCGGGCTGCAGTTCCTGAGGACACACCCTCTGCTGCTCACGGCTGTATTTCGGGCCCTAGCTCAGTGCCCGGAGCCATCAGGCTTGTCCGCGGAATGCCACGCAGCCTCCCATCTGGGCCCCGGCCCCTGACCCGGCCCCTCCTTCTCTCTCCCAGGGCCCCTTTGTCCACATCGCCAGCATCTGTGCCGCTGTCCTCAGCAGGTTTATGTCGATGTTCTGTGGGGTCTATGAGGTAAGGTTGAGGAAGTAAGATGAGGGAGGGGCTGTGTGTGTTCAGGGTGTCGGGAGGGCTGCCTTGGCGCTGGGCTGGCCGTGATGCTGACGTGGGGCACTGCGCTAACCCACGCTCCCTTATCCTCCACACACATCCCCGACCCACCTACCCCAGCCACACATTGCAGCTGCCGTCCAGGATGCCCCTCCCTTCTTGACCTGCGCCCCTGCTCCGGGCCTGCACCCTGGCCAGTTCCTCTGCTGCCCGCCTGCCTACCCCTGTCCCCTTGTCTTCCTGGCCCAGACCCCACCCCTCATGAGCACTGCTGCCTGCCCCAGCCCTCTACCCTCCTCGTCCTGCGTGCTTCTCTGTTGCAGACCGTGTCTGGGCAGCTTGATCTCCTGGTGTCGGCCTGCGCGGTGGGCGTGGGATGCTGCTTTGCAGCCCCTATCGGAGGCAAGTCCCACCTCCTCCCTATCCGGTTCCCCGAGCACGACTTGGAAGGGGGTTGGAGTGGCTGCCTAGGCTTTGCGGTGGACAGGATGCTCGGATGCTCGCCAAAGGGACTAGTGGGCGGGCATTCAAGGAGCGACCCGGATCCCAGCCCCTGGTCTGCAGGTGCACGTACTTTTCTACCAGAGGGCTATGTGTTCCTTGGCGGCTGGTGGCTGTTTTATGCAGGCTTTATTGGTACCGTTGGTCTGAAGTCCTTTCTGTTTCTCTTGCCACTAACACTTCGTGTCCGGGGTGTCCCCATCTCCAGCCCCTCTCTGATGATCACTTAGTGGCTGACATACCTTCCACATATTTATCTTTATTTCATTTTCTATGTTTGGCCTTGCGCTATGAGGTCACTTCCTGTTTGCAAACTAACCGAGTGTCTCTTGGCCTGGGAATCACTGGGGGAGAGGGGGCCACTCTGATTCCCTGTGACTTAAGCCTCTCCTTCCGCCTTATTCCCCACCCTTGCTTGTTCTCCGTTCCTCTCTGCCCCCTTCCCTGCCCCTGCCATCTGTCTGTCTGTCTGTCTGTCCCCTAGTAGCAGCCATACTATTACACTGACATGCTGACGGTGGGCTGCGCCGTAGGAGTCGGCTGCTGCTTTGGGACGCCACTTGGAGGCAAGTGATTGACCCCCTCCTACATCAGTCCACTGCCCGGGCTGGCTCCCCGGCCAGGTTTTGTCAGCATCCCCAAGTGCGATATTACCTGTTAAAACGAAAGTATGACAAGAATAGCAAACTTTTACTGAGCATTTACTATGTGCAAGTGATGTTCTAAGCATCTCTCTACATTCATTCTTGCTAAAAGCCTTATGAGACCCACAGTGCGGAGGAGAGGGAGGAGAGTACTGATTACAGAGAGGGCAAGGGACTCGAGCGAGTGGAAGAGACAGGAATGAAAACCCAGGCAGCCTCCCTGTTCCCCTCCTTGTCATAAATAAAGCCTGTCGATATCGTTGGACGTTTGCCCTCCACTTACTACTACATCTTCTACCAGGAGACTCTCCGTAGTTTGTTCTCCAAGGGAAAACTTCCATTTGTGCATGTTACCAGGACACGGGGGTGTAGGTGGGCCTTACTTGGACTCATGGTCAGCTTTCACGAGGGCTGCGGATGGGACTTAGAGCCCCATAGCTCCCTGACAGTAACTCAAACCTGAGGTTAGCTCTTTCTGCACGTGGAAGGCAAAGGGTGGATTGTCAGACTGTTACCTTTGTCCTGGAACACTAACAAATGGGTCGGGGCACAGAAAGCAGTTGTACTTGTTTATTTACAACTCAGTGTGAGCTGTAACGGGATTAACACAGGGGGGGATTACATGGATCATTCATTGGTGATAAAAAGGACATCAAGTTGACAGCTGGGGAAACGAAATTGCAGGTAAAGCCTATGCTTCTTAAACACACCTGCTGTGAGAGGTATCTTTTCAATTATGAGAATGTCATCAGTGCCTTCATAGAGGAGTGTTCAGGTAGCTAACATGACTTGGCTCAGGAATGACGTAGGGATAAGCATTCAGAGTGAATGGAAGTGCGTCCCGCTCACTTGTCCTGATGCGGCGACAGCACACACAGCTCAGGGAGATCATGTCAGCTAGCATCCCATCTGCACTTCTGGCCTCAGCTCTTGTCGTTGAAGTCGCTAGTCCCCACAGTGAGGTGTGTGTTTGAGTTTCTGTACACGTTAGACGTTACACGCTTACATTTATACCCACTTTCACCTTTACTTACTCTTTTCACTTTACAAATCCAGAAGATCAAAAAAACATTTTTAGACAGGTAGACTTTTTAAATTTTTGTTTTTAATCAGCCAGATTCTTTTAAAATGAAGAGAATCTGTATTTTTTTTTTCTGTATAAAACTGGAATTTCTAGGATGAACAAGGAAGGTTTCTCTTGGTCCAGTGTAGAACATAGGAAAGATAAGAGAGTTATAGATAAAACATGCCTCTTGATGCGAGAAAAGATTCAGGACTGAAAAATTGAGATATTATTTTCAGGATGTTTATATTGAGTACAAGTAATAAATGTCCTGGCAGGTAGCTTTATGTGATTGTTTTTCTTTCTTTTCTTTTTTTTTTTTTTTTATGATCATAGAATAATCCTGAAAGAAAAAAATTAGTAAGGCAATTTATTTGCTATATAGCCAACTCTTAATTCCTTACACTGATGAAAGAAATCTGATTCAACATTCTGCTAAAATGACAAACATCCTTTTGCTTCCATCATCTGCCCTCTGGATGCTGTGCTGGATCCTGTGTTCCCAGGCACTCGCAGCTGAAAGGGTGGCTGGGCAGACAAACCGATCCTCACAGCCTGCTCAAAGTGTCTCCAGGGCATCTTGAGCAAAGTGCAAGGAAGACTGTGAGGACTGGGGGCTGTAATCACAGTAGATGAGAGAATTGCTAGAGGATGCAGGGGAACTGGAATGAGTCTGCACAGGGAAATGGGGCTGCATCATGAAGGTCCTCAGCGGCCACGCACAAGAATGTAGATTCTGTTCTCCAGGCTAGACTTTGTCCAAATGTGTTTTGCAGAGCACAGTTCTCCATGGTGTTAATAGATGTAACATATGAAAGGGTCCCAAGGTCAAAAAGTCAGAAAATACTATGTTAAACAGATAGTTTTTTTAAACTGGGAAAGTTATCAGAATGTTGGATATCCTGGCAGGCATTGTGAATATGCAAACTATGGCTCAAATACAGCATTTCCCACAGAATCCCTTTTGCAAGGAACTTCTCATGAGACTTATAGTGTATCATAGGTGGACTTTGGGAAATGCTATCATGGGTGAAGGGGAGCCACAGAAGAATTCTGACCGAGAAAGTGGCATGACAAGCTGTGCACATTTGTCCAATCCCTTTGGCAAATGTGTGCGGAATAAAACTGGCCTGTGGATTAACAGGATTCATCCAAGATTAACAACAAGACTATTGTCATAGCCCTGATGCTAGATGATGAGAGATGGAACTGGATGGAGGCAGAGGAGAGAGAGAGAAGAGGATGCTACATAAAGGCAATAGGAAGTCAAATTGACAGGACCTGGAGGTTGATTTTATGCGAGGTTATAGAGGATGAGAGAGGAAGAGGAATTGGGGCCAGCTCCCAAAGTTTATTTCAAAGAAAACTGGATGGACAGCAGTGCTAGTAAGCAAGACAAGGAATATAGGAAGTGAAAGAGGTCTGGAGGAGTTGATCAATTTTACTTTATTTTTTTAAAAAAAGATTTATTTTGGAGAAAGAGAGAGTGGGAGAGTTGGGGGGGGGTGAAGGGGCAGAGAGAGAGAGAATCTTCAAGCAGAATTCCCTGCTGAGTGCTGAGCTCCAGCCCTCCACCCATGAGATCGTGACCTGAGCTGAAACCAAGAGTCAAGAGTCAGACGCTTAACCGACTGAGCCACCCAGGCACCCCCAGTTTTACTTTGGATATGTTGAGTTTGAAGTTCTTGTGGCATGTCCAGGTGATACCAAATAGGCCACTGGATCGGTGAGTCTGAAGTTCAGGAACCGAGCTGAAAGGATCGCTTTGCTACCCAGTAGCATGGAGGTGGCAGATGAAGCCATGGGCATAAATGGAATTGAGAAAGTGTGTCTGGGTAGCAAGATCAGGTTCAAGGACAAGGCCCTGGCCTCGGCAGAGGCAAAGGAGCCCGAGCGGGGGAACAGAGAATATTCAGGGTGGCAGGAAAGAGCCATACTGCAGAACCTCGGAGACCAGAGAGTTTCCAAAAGCTGTTTGTGTTTGTAAGGCTTTGTTTGCTTTTAGCAGCACATTTTCTGTTTGGCTCAGACTAATATTAAAATCAGTTCTCATTCCTGAGGATACAGTGACAGACTGCTAGGGAAAGCATCCCAGAACCACCTCGCAGGAAAGAAAATCTAGCCTAGGGTTTCAAAAATGGTTGTAAAATATTCATAAGTTGGATAGCTTACACCCCAACAAATCAAAGCTGACTTTGGTTTTATTACTAGTCAGGAAAAGGAGAGAGACTTGCTCCACCTGCTTTTGACTGTGTCAAATCGTCCTTTTAGCCCAAGGACGCAGCTGCCTCACCTGTTGCGATTTGAGGAGCAGGGGAAGAAGGGGTGGCTGGTAGCTCTCCCTGCCCCCAATTCCCCCGACCCTTGGTCCGTTTTCTGAAATTTCACGCGTTCTGTTCTCTTGTGTTGTCTTTCCTTCTCGTCCTCTCCTCTCCTGTTCATCCACAGAACAGACACTAAGCCCTGCTGACGTACTAGGCATGGTATTAGGTGGTGGGTTGAGGACCACCCCACACCCCCATCCCCGCCGCTCCTCTCTGCATCTTGTTGGACCACATCCCTAGCCAGCATGAGCAACTGTATGGGTTAGAGCCTGAGGTTCCAGGAGACCGTTACTTCCCACTACTGCGTCCCTCGTGATCCGGGTCTCAGCAAAAGCACCTCAGGCCCGCAGCGGGGAGTGTGGGCGGGAGCCTCTGGCTTTTGTCTGCGCCTGACCACCTCCGCGCCCCGCAGGAGTGCTGTTCAGCATCGAGGTCACCTCTACGTACTTTGCTGTGCGGAACTACTGGCGAGGTTTCTTTGCGGCCACGTTCAGCGCCTTCGTTTTCCGCGTGCTGGCCGTGTGGAACAAGGACGCGGGTAACGGGCGGCCGGGGCTGGAGGCTGGAACCCGGGCGTGCAGGGAAGCTCCTTGGGGCAGTTTAGAACAGGAATGGATGGCGTTATTCGGGCAGAGGGCCCGAGGCCCAAGGATATAGGGCAAAGACCTAGGTCATGGTGTAGGAGGGCAGTGTTCAGGCCTAAACCCTGGGAACTCCGTGGAAGAAGAGCCGGCGGCCCGGGAGGGAGGAAGGAGCGGACCCGCGGCTGATGGCTTCCGCTTCCCCCCGGGTTTCTGCGGCGCTCCCACCGTGATGCCTGGCCCTTGCACCCCACAGTCACCATCACTGCTCTGTTCAGAACCAATTTCCGAATGGATTTCCCCTTTGACCTGCAGGAGCTCCCCGCCTTCGCCGTCATCGGGTCAGTGGGGTCGGCTGCTGGGGCGGGGCGCGGCTGGGGCGGAAGGGGCCCCAGCTGGAAGAAGGTGGGGCCAGAGTGTGAATCGCTGCGGGCAGGAGGGCGGAGAGGGAGGGCGGCCGCCTGCTGTTCGTCCCGCCGCGGGCAGGGCCGGGAGCAGGGGTCCATGGCTGTACAACTCCCGCCCTCAGGATTTGCTGTGGCTTCCTGGGAGCGGTATTTGTGTACCTGCATCGCCAAGTCATGCTCGGTGTCCGAAAGAACAAGGCCCTCAGCCGGTTTCTGGCGAAGCAGTGAGTCACTGCCCTTCTGGGTCCCACCCGGGTCCTTTCTGCTCTCTCCACGAGCCCCTCCCGTTTAATCTTTGTCAAAGGCCGTCCTTGCCTTTAGGTGGCTTGCGGTGAAATACAGAAGCCCGGATGCTCCGTAGGGAGCGAGCGGCGTGGCCCGCCCCTCAAAGGTTGCGCGTTGGTGGCAAGAGCGCTCTGTGTTTAAAGAGCTGAGGCTGCCGCGGGCTACCGGGGCCCAGCTCCCAGCTCAGTGTGGCGTCCACGGGGCTAACTTGCGGGGTTCCGCTCTGTTTCTTTCTCAGCCGCCTGCTGTATCCTGGAATAGTCACCTTTGTCATCGCCTCATTCACCTTTCCGCCAGGAATGGGTCAATTCATGGCTGGAGAGGTCAGCTCCAAGGAGTCTGGGGGGCGGTCGGGTCACTGAGCACATGACAGGGACTCCGCCAGGGCCGGGCCACAGCGCAGACATCCCTCAGGCTTCTGAGCGCTTTTAAGCCGGAGGGTAGAACCTCTCCCCGAGAGAAGAGCAAGAGAGCCCCTTGAACAATGAGACTGGTAGAGCAGTTCTGTACAAAGCCCTAGTACCCGACCTCCTTGGAGACCTGCCGCCTTCTGCTTCCTCCCCTCATAGTTGATGCCTCGTGAAGCCATCAGTACCCTGTTTGACAACAACACGTGGGTAAAGCATGTGGGTGACCCTGAAAGCCTGGGCCAGTCGGCCGTGTGGATCCACCCACAGGTCAACGTGGTCATCATCATCTTCCTCTTCTTTATCATGAAGGTACTCCTTGTGCACTCCTGACCCCTTAAGCTTCTGTCTGTTTTCAACCTGGAACACACAGTTTGCATAGGGTAGGAGAGGGTACAACTTCATCGGGGCTTTGTCCAACCTAAAGAGAAATAGCTGTGAAACCATAGCCTAGGTAAGTTGCTCACCTATAGAAGTAAGCCAATATCTGGGTTAATTGCTCCCTTCATGTCAACTTAGCAATGTTGCCATAATTACCATAAGCCTGCTAAAGGTTCCACTTGCTAAATGATTAAGACATCACAGCAGCCTAGTAAATGAGGACGAGACAGGGTTGAGCTATACAGATAACTGTGTAAACATCTGACTTAAATTAACCAAATCCCCCTCACATATTAGATAATTAGGTACTTCATTCTCCTGTATCCAATTATCCATCTTTAGACGATTTGCATATCCATTTTTCTCCAACTAGTGGGTAATCTCTTTTCTAGAACTGCCAAAGAGATTAAATATTTAACTCAATTTTATTAGTGACTATAATTTTTTAAGGCTTTATTTAGAGAGAGAAAGCACGTGTGCATGAGCTCAGGGATGGAGAGGGAGAAGGAGAGAGAGAATCTTAAGCAGACTCCCTGCCGAGCATGGAGGCTGACATGGGGCTTGATCCCACGACCCTGAGATCATGACCTGAAGCAAAATCAAGAATCAGACGTTTAACCGACTGGGCCACCCAGGCGCCCCTATAAGTAATTTTTTTTTTAATGATTTTACTTATTTATTTGACAGAGAGAGATACAGCGAGAGAGGGAACACAAGCAGGGGGAGTGGGAGAGGGAGAAGCAGGCCTCCCGCTGAGCAAGGAGCCCGATGTGGGGCTCGATCCCAGGACCCTGGGATCATGACCTGAGCCGAAGGCAGACGCCTAACGACTGAGCCACCCAGGCGCCCCACCCTATAAGTAATTTTTGTACATGTTATTATTCCCTCTTTTGGTGGTGAGGCCATGAGGATTTTGCCACTCTCCAGTCATTTTCTCCTCATTTCAATTAGGAGGCCAAAGCTGGCCTCTTCCATGTCTGTCCATCAAGGACCACGTCTTCATTGGCTTCTCAGTCACTGCTTTATACAAAGACTTTTTTTTTTCTACCACCCCCGGTTGTGACATCTATTACAATTGCTGCTTCCCCCCCTCTCCTTTTTTTTTCTTTTTCAGTGACTGCGTTATTACGAATGGTATGTCTTGCCTGAATGATCCAACATTTTCCTCTGTATATTAGGGTTCTCATTCAAAAGTCTGTCCACACTGAACTTTCATGCTTTTGAATACCTTGCTATTCACTTATTCATGATACATTTTGTGAATCTATATTTTCCCAGGATATGAGTCACTAAGTTATATTTACAATATGATAGCTGTTATGGGTTCATTTATTCCATAAATGTTATTACACACCTACCATGTGCCAAATAGATAATATTTGATTGTTGAACTTTGGCAAATCTCATGCTTATGGTTGAAAAGTTGTCTTTTTTTTTTTTAAGATTTTATTTATTTATTTGACAGAGACATAGCTAGAGGGAACACAAGCAGGGGGAGTGGGAGAGGGAGAAGCAGGCTTCCTGCTGAGCAGGGAGCCCGATGCGGGGCTTGATCCCAGAACCCTGGGATCCTGACCTGAGCCGAAGGCAGATGCTTAATGACTGAGCCACCCAGGTGCCCCGAAAAAAATGTCTTTGTTTTTGGCTGTTCCTTTAATGTACTTGTCAAGGATCCTGTGATTAAAAACACCAGGTGCTTGGGCGCCTGGGTGGCTCAGTTGGTTAAGCGACTGCCTTCAGCTCAGGTCATGATCCCAGGGTCCTGGGATCGAGTCCCACATCGGGCTCCTGGCTCAGCGGGGAGCCTGCTTCTCCCTCTGAACCTCTCCCCTCTCATGCTGTTTCTCTCCTGCTCACTCTCTAATAAATAAATAAATAAATAATCTTTAAAAACACCAGGTGCTTGACACATTGGATTCCAACTCTGTGACTTACCTTCTCAGGATTTGCTCTGGGTTTCTAAAAGCTGGATCTCTGCATGTTCTTTCCCATTCCACTCCATGTGCATTCAGTGGGTCGGCAGCTTCCATATTTTGTACGCCTACTTTATTAATTAGGTCTTTTTTATGTCTTCTTCAAAAGATTTGATATTTTCATTGTAAATAAGTTCTCAGTGCCTTGTTAGGGAATTGACTTTTGGGCTTTCAATACAGAGTTCCTCTTCTCTAACTTATAAATCCCAGCTTCCTGTAAGTAACCAAGTCCAAGCTTTGATAGTATCTCAGAATTTATTGTTCAAGGATAATGATTGTGTTTTCCTGATGTTCCTCTAGACTGAACTATATGGTAACTCTGGGATCATACATACTTTTAAAATGTCAAGCTCTTGCAAAGCTTTATAGAAACAAAATACCGTGTATTTTTCAACACTTCCCCTACACCTCACCTCACCTCCCCAGATTCCCAAGTATATAGCTGGATTTGACTTCACAGATTAAAGTTTATCCTGAGAAGCCTACTTGGATTATATAGCAGGACTCAACTGTATGTTGCTATTAGTAATTTCTCACTGAGTCACATCCTTGATAATGTTTACATCATAAGCATAACAGGGGAAGAAACTCACATATTTCCTGGGCTGTATTTCAAGCCCCACAGTTTGCATCAGGCCTATGCCATTCCATAATATTTATAAATGTAACACCACTCGTTCCTATAAATCCGTGATATTGTCTGATTATCACTGCCTCCAGCATTTTCACTTTTCTGTTACTGGGCACATACGCATCCATCCCTTTATTTATTCCTAAGTGTAGGTAATAGGCTATATAGCCAAATTAGAATATGAAAGTGACTAGAACTATTTTTCCACAGTCTGGTTTGAAATTTAGCCTGTGTGGGCTTCTGGTGGTGGCCGGACAGGCAGATAAGGTTCTCAGCTATTGATGAAGGGAACTTCCATCTTCCTCAATCTTAAGACATGGGAAGTATCATCATGTTGTAAGTCAGCAGCTGCTCAATGGGTATGAATAAAATTACAACCGCTCAGTTTTGCTTTTTAATAAGCCTAATGTTATTATCTAGTATCACTGATCAGCATAGCCTGAAGGCTCTGTAGAATTCTCCATAACACTCCTTGTCAAGGGTCTAAATGAAGTGGAATCTGTCATGATGGTCTCTAGTTTCCCAGTTCTCTAGAATTGGGTGTTGAAATTCTTGGGAGTTATTTGTGTTCTACATTATTTACATTGCTTCTGGATCTTTCCTTTCGTGTGCTAATAGCTCAAAAAGTTTTCTAGCCTCATATCATTCTTTGTCCTTAGGAGTTGATCACTTCAGTGCCCTCTGATCCTCATCTGTTCTTCCACATATCTTGGGGGATAATCCCAAATTCATCCTCTGAAATCAGACCTATCAGCCACCTATAAGCTGTATTACTGGAGCTTTCAGATTAACCCAAGCCTACAAAATCCATTACGGCTTTCATGTGCTTATTCCAAAGAGATGGTACAGAATAGTTCAAAGGGTCTCCAATTGTTATGTCACAATCATTTGCAAAAGTTAAGTAAGTTACAAGTGCCCAGAACTCCGTGTCCATGTAGACTGACGTGGTGTCTAGTTATCTGCAGTTTCAACAAATTACCCAACAAGCATTTCTGTTGGGTGTTTCAGCAAATAGTAGCTCTGAGAAGCCTTTTCTGTGCTGTATGGACACTATTTGACCAGGCTCTCTTCTTTCTTTCCTTCCTCCCTCCTTCCCTCCCCTGTGACCTACCTACATCCTACCTGCGTTGATGAGCACCACTCCAGGGCTGAGAGCAGGCAGAGAAAACAAGACACACAGTTGCCCTATACTCCAGGCTTTCTCGTCTATATTCTCTTCATATGTACATTTGACTTTGCAGTTCTTAGCTGTTCTACATGGTCATATTCTGACATGAAGAAGTATACATTTTGTCTCATCTCAGAGCTTTTGGGATGAAGACTTTGTCATGGCCTCTTGACATCAGCCCTGGCTCAAGGGAATCTTTCTAAGGTTCAGAAAAGTAAAAAATGTATTTCTCATTTGCTTACAATGCACTTGGTACAGATTTTCAATTACAAATATTTCGATTTGTTCTGATTTAGCTGCTACCATCTTTCACCACGTGAGTTTGAGATCCTTTTGTAAGATTGGCTTACTTATTTTGGAAGTGACATATAAACCTGTTTCTAAATTTACATGTTGTGTCTCATATTTTTATTTCTTTTACAGATATTTCAAAAGTTCAACCAATACTCCTTTTCCACTCTATTTCTCAGTTCTTCCACATTCTTTGCCACAGAATGTACATGTTGCTTTTGCTAAAATTGTCCTGATTTCTGTTGGAATACTACCTGACAGAGTTGGCCTTTAAGATCTTTTCTGTTACACTGGCTAGCTTTCTCAGTGTGCCCTTCCAATATGGCTAGGATAGATCTGATCTTTTGAACCTCTGTTTAATGTGATGTGATGCTAAAGGAAATGACTCAGGCAGAACAGTCTTCACTCCAGGTTCCCTTGTGAGGTTTCCATATAAGTGGGTTTCTAGATGACCATATCATTAAATTACTCACATAGGAAGTCACTAAAACTCTAAGATGTCTGCCACTTAGAGCTGGGCTCTTTCTCAGAAACACAATCTGACCAGGAAAAGATATCCTCCAGCTTCAGAAGTTTCAGGCTGTTCTGCTGAGGTGACCTTTTTGGGCTAAGAGGGTATAGTATAGGCTAGAACCCTTCTGGAGCAGTGACAGGTGTTGTCAGGGGCTCCACTCCTTGTTCTAGATTGCCTGAAGGCAAATATAGTCATTCCAAGTAGAAACGATCATCAGGAGGAACTTTCTTATAGTATTGTTTTTGGTGGTCTTTACCCTGAGCCGAGTACTCCACGTTTTTGGTTCTGGAGGAGGGGTGCAGACAAGATGGCTTCCGGAAGGATTAGCTATCCCAGGGTTTCTGTGACTCTTGAGGCAAGAGGGAGGGTTGGAAGTGGGGAGGGAGTGGAGTATATTGGGCAGAGTTGAGAGGGTGTCCTGATGCCTCTTTTTACTCCAGTTCTGGATGTCCATCGTGGCCACCACTATGCCTATACCCTGCGGAGGCTTCATGCCTGTGTTTGTGCTCGGTAAGTTCTGATGGGAAGCCTGGAATCTTGCTGATAGTCGCAATCTAGGGTACTGGCAAATTAAGGAAAGGCCTGGAATGCCGGGGGCTTGTATTTGGTCTTAATGCCAAGGAGGCTCTGAAATATAGAGGATAAGGAACTCAGATCTTTCAACACCTTCCTTTCTTTTGTCTTTCCTCCAGGAGCTGCATTTGGAAGGCTGGTAGGAGAGATCATGGCCATGCTATTCCCTGATGGTATCCTATTTGATGACATCATCTACAAGATCCTACCCGGGGGCTATGCAGTAATTGGTGAGACACATTCCACCCTCCGGTAACCCCTACCAGACGCACTCAAACTCTCCCATGACATCTTTATTCCAGACAAACTACACAATGCTTAATTTTATGCTATTGATTCAACTTTTATTCAAATAATCAACCCTTGGCTCTGATTCTCATTAGCTCTCATTGAACGTCTTTGAGCCTTAGTTTCTTTATGAGAAAAGGGATTATGGGGATTAAACGAGATAATAAGAACGAAAGCACCTAAGATTGTGTCTGAATGTTTGGTAAGGGTTTCTCCTTTCCTTCCAAAGAATCATAGAATCAACAGTGCAGGTGACTGGCTTGGATACTCTCAAACTGCAGGTGTGCTAATGCTGACAGGACTTAAGAGTACATGACTAAGAGCTAAGAAACACGGGCTCTGTACTCATCCTTGCCACTTGTCACCTGGATGACTGTGGAGCAAGTTAGCTACATTTCTGCACCTGAGTTTCTTTATTGTAAAATGACTTCTGAGATATCTTACAGCCCTAACATTCTGAGAATCTGTGATAATCTTTTTCTCATTAAATCCACAATCCCATCCAACCAAAACCCTGTCTAACAAATACAGTGGCCAGTATAATCCTCAAAATTATTATGCCTCTGCCCTCCTTTTCTTCTTCACAAAAACCCCGTAACATCTAAGACCATGCCTCCCTTAAATATAGAAGAATCAGGCAGCTCTCCAGTGCATATGCTGTCCTTACTCCCCCATCACAGACCTTTAAGAAAGCCTCTTTCATCAGTAAGAGTCACTTGCTCTTATTCCCCATCTTCATGACTCTCAGGTATCACCCCATCCTCCCTGGTGGACATTTCCCAGGATACATATCTCCTGTGACAGTTTATATTCTGAAGTATATCATGTGTACCATCTTGTAGAATTATTCCTCCCAGTATTTCCCTTTTGTGACTTTTCTTTTTTTAAGTAAGCTCTACACCCAACGTGGGGCCTGAACTCACGACCCTGAGATCAAGAGTCACATGCTCTATCAATTGTGCCCCTCTCTTTTGTGTCTTTTTCTTTTTTTTTTTTTTTAAAGATTTTATTTATTTATTTGACAGAGAGAGAGAGATAGCGAGAGCAGGAACACAAGCAGGGGGAGTGGGAGAGGGAGAAGCAGGCTTCCCGCTGAGCAGGGAGCCTGATATGGGGCTCAATCCCAGGACCCTGGGATCATGACCTGAGCCGAAGGCAGACGCTTAACGACTGAGCCACCCAGGCGCCCTTTTGTGTCTTTTTCTTGTTCTCTTTTCATGTATACCTTCTAGTGACTATTTTTGTTGATGGGAGAGCATAACTAAAAACAAATAAGATTCTGTTTTCGAAGAGTTCGTAGAATCATAACATTTTAGATCTGCAAGTGTCTTACAACTTATTTAATGACCTTTTTTTTTTTAATTTTTTTTATTTATTTATTTGAGACAGAGAGAATGAGAGAGAGAGAGCACATGAGAGGGGGGAGGGTCAGAGGCAGAAGCAGGCTCCCCGCCGAGCAGGGAGCCCGATGCGGGACTCGATCCAGGGACTCCAGGATCATGACCTGAGCCGAAGGCAGTCGCTTAACCAACTGAGCCACCCAGGCGCCCTAATGACCTTTTTTACCTTAGAGATGCGAGTATGGGATTCCAGAAGGATCAAGTTCTACACATACAGTTGAGAAATTGTAGAATCAGGATCTGATGCAGCTGTCATTACCCCAAGTTCACAGCATGAGTCCTGGGTTTTGACTCTCTTCACTCATAAATTGTTGGCATCAAAACCTGGGGTCCAATGGAAAATGCCATCACTGGGTTTTAGAATGCTCAGTTAAGAATGATCCAAACTTGGGCACCTGGGTGGCTCAGTCGGTTAAGCGACGGCCTTCGGCTCAGGTCATGATCCTGGAGTCCCGGGATCGACTCCCGCATCGGGCTCCCTGCTCGGCGGGGAGTCTGCTTCTCCCTCTGACCCTCCTCCCTCTCGTGCTCTCTGTCTCTCATTCTCTCTCTTGCAAATAAATAAATAAAATCTTAAAAAAAAAAAAAAACTTTTGGGGTGCCTGGATGGCTCAGTCAATAGAACATGTGATTCCTGATCTCAGGGTTGTGAGTTTGAGCTCCATGTTGGATGTAGAGATCACTTAAAAAAAAAAAAAAAAAAAGAATGATCCAAACTTTCAAAAGCAAGGAATAGATAGGACATCACTATCTTCATTTTACAAATGAAAACTTGGGCACACGCAATGATCTTGTAAATTACCAAAGGACATAGAATGAGATCAAAATGATTTGCTAACAGTTTTCTAGCCCCCACTCTTGACAGATGGTTATGTCAGGAATGTTGGCGTTGACCAGGATCCTGTCTGCCATCACATCCCCACTTGCCCTCCATGCCAAGAATGGCAGCCCTAACCCACCGGTACATTCCTGTGTCATTCTAGGGGCAGCAGCGCTGACTGGTGCAGTATCCCACACAGTCTCCACAGCTGTGATCTGCTTCGAATTAACGGGTCAGATTGCCCACATCTTACCCATGATGGTGGCTGTCATCTTGGCCAACATGGTGGCTCAGAGCCTGCAGCCCTCTCTCTATGACAGCATCATCCAGGTCAAGAAGCTACCCTACTTGCCTGACCTTGGTTGGAACCAGCTCAGGTCAGGGCACCAGCTGGAATTAATTCAGACTGGATGGGGTGAGGGGCGGGAGCTTCTGAGGTTGAGACTGAGGTTAGGATCAACATTTGGAAACATTGCCTTTTACTTATTTTGATATTCCCATGGACTTAATGAATATTACGAGTGATGGAATGCATGGCAAACCTCACGGGAGGAATGGAAGGAACAGCAAAGGAACAAGCATATGGTGGGGCTAACCCCCCATGCCTTCTCCCCCCATAGCAAATTTACCATCTTTGTTGAGGACATCATGGTACGTGATGTGAAGTTTGTTTCAGCCACTTGCACATACGGGGAATTGCGAACCCTGCTCCAGACCACCACGGTCAAGACTTTACCACTGGTTGATTCAAAAGGTCAGTGGGAAGAAAGGAAGCAGACTCCTGAGCTCCTGAACAAGGGCTCCACAGAGGTGGAGGAGGCACTGAAGTATGGGCTTATCTTTAGGGACCACCCAGTCTGCCACAGGATACCCAGCCTGTGTTCCTTAGGGAACACAATCATCTTCAAGAAGGAACAATACAGCCAGAACACAAGCAAAAGAAGATAGTTAAAAATCCAATTAGAGAGGGGCACCTGGGTGGCTCAGTCGAGCGTCTGACTCAATTTCGGCTGGGGTGGTACTTTCTGGATCGTAATCTCTGGATCATGAAATCAGGCCTGAATTGGGCTCCATGCTCAGCAGGGCATCTGCTTGGGATTCTTTCTCTCGCTCTGCCCCTCCCCCTGCTCTCTCTTTCTCTCTAAAATAAATGAATCTTTGGGATGCCTGGGTGGCTCAGTCATTAAGCATCTGCCTTCAGCTCAGGTCATGGTCCCAGGGTCCTGGGATCAAGCCCCACATTGAGCTCCCCGCTCAGCAGGAAGCCTGCTTCTCCCTCTCCCGCTCCCTCTGTTTGTGTTCCCTCTCTTGCTATGTCTCCTCTGTCAAATAAATAAAAGTCTTTAAAAAAATAAAAAATAAAATAAATGAATCTTAAAAAAAAATCCAATTAGAGAACTACAGCCGATGCTCATTAGTCATTGTAGCTATGTTCTCTAAAGTCACAATTAACAATGAATTAGAGAGACTATACTGACACATTGCCCTGGAGAAAATACAGGGTTATGTTCCTCTGGTCACATTTTCTTCAACCAATGAATGCATAAACTTATTTTATGTGTGTTTCTCTTTAAAGACACCTTCTTTAATATATACTGTTGATTCATTAACTAGAATTCATGGCCAACAGGGCTCCAACTCATGCCTGAACGAAGCTTACCTAGCAGGCGTATTTTCTCCATCAGGCACATCACAGTGGACTATGAAAAAAAATGCTGGTTTATAATATGAGGTCTGAGACAAGAAGAGAATGTCACTTTTCTAACCTCAGCTGGGAAGATGTGCAGGGGGAGGCTCCAGTGGTTTTTTGGCTCGCGCAGGTCTGTGAATGACAGTGAAGGCATCTGGAGCACTGATTTGGGGTTTACAAATACCTGTACTTTAGCCAGAAGGCAAATTCGCAAACAGGGCATTCATGAATAGTGAGGCTTAGCTGTAAATCTGGAGCCCCTTAGGTGGTTCTCTTGGCTACTTAGCTAAATGGTAGCTGTTCTTCAATGCCCAAATTGAGGGACAGATGAAACTGTTCTGTATGAAGGAGTGAATGGTATTATTTCTTTTTAATTTTTTAAAAGATGTATTTATTATTATTAGAGAAACAGAGAGAAAGAGAGCAGGAGGGAGGGGCAGAGGGAGAGGGAGATATCCAAGCAGACTCCACACTGAGCCCAGAGCCTGACCCAGATCTCGATCTCATGACCCTGAGGTCATAACCCGGGCTGAAACCAAGAGTCAGACACTTAACCAACTGCACCACCCAGGTGCCCCTTTTTAAAATTTATTTTTATTTATTTATGGAATGAATGGTCTTAAAGCAGTGCTTTCATGTCACTTCCTTCACCATCCTTTCCGTCCACCTTTAGCACTTAGTCCTGCTCTGTATCTTTTTTTTTTTAAAAGATTTTATTCATTTATTTGACAGAGAGAGAGAGCATAAGCAAGGGGAGCAGCAGGCAGAGGGAGAGGGAGGCAGAGGGAGAGGGAGGAGCAGCTACCCATCCCCCAGCAGGAAGCCAGACATGGGGCTCAGTCCCAGGATCCCAGGATCATGACCTGAGCCAAAGGCAGATGCTTAACGAATGAGCCACCCCGGCATCCCTGTATTATTTCTTTTTTTTTTAAATTAATTAATTTATTTATTTGAGAGAGAGAGAATGAGAGAGAGCACATGAGAGGGGGGAGGGTCAGAGGGAGAAGCAGACTCCCCGCCGAGCAGGGAGCCCGATGCGGGACTCGATCCCGGGACTCCAGGATCATGACCTGAGCCGAAGGCAGTTGCTCAACCAACTGAGCCACCCAGGCGCCCACCCTGTATTATTTCTTATTGGAGTTTATATCTATGTCTCACTAGGTTGGGAATTCTTTGAGAGCAGAGACTATAACTTCTATCTCCTTCAGACTGCCTCCTAGGTGTTTACTAGATATTAAATAAATACTTGCCCAATGTTTGGATTCATGTAATTAAGAAGAATCAAGTAGGGCCATTTAGAGCCATTAAGTTTGTTAGTTCCTGATTTCCAATAATCAGAAAGTCCACGTTGTTCAAGTTAGATTCATTTTAATATTTTCCCCAGATCCCAAATACTTTGTAAGTGGTCTCTAAAGCAGTGGCTTTTCATTGGAGCAGGGGTACAGCCAGTGAGGTGCAGGGTTATCATAATTACGACTAAGACCTGATGGTAAGATTTATCTTAATAACACTGCCCCGATTTTATGGGCTTAAAACGACAAAAATGTTCGTTATGGTAGCAGAATTTCCATATATGAAAGACCTCCCCAGGAAAAGTAAGCATTCTGTTTATATCCTAGAAGGACCCAGTCTTTTAAGTGATTAAACATCAGATATCCTTGTAGACTTCTTTCAAAGTATATTCACATCTCAGTCTATATAAATGGTTTTTGAAGTTTTCTGGAGACAGGGTTGATTAGCTGTCTTACTACCAAGTTCCCCTGTTTACCAACAGCCTGTATAAGGAGGGGCTGCATCAAAGTAAGTACAAATTAGCACCAGTTAGCATACTATCAGTTGGGTCTCTAAGTGCGAAATGAGTGAAATAAAAGGGATTGAGTGAGGTCAATCCTGGAAGATGTTTGAAATGAGCTTTCAGGAAGAGATGGTAAAAGCTGGAAAAAGAAGCAGGGGTGCTGGGCTTCTGTCCCCGGCTCAATCCTGCGGAGTGGCGGCGGGGGCGGGGGCATCGCGCGCAGGCCCTCAGGCTGAGCTGGGCTCTCCTCCAGATTCGATGATCCTGCTGGGCTCCGTGGAGCGGTCAGAGCTGCAGGCCCTCCTTCAGCGCCACCTGTGCCCCGAGCGGAGGTTGCGGGCAGCCCAGGACATGGCCAGGAAGCTGTCTGAGCTGCCCTTCGACGGAAAGCCTCGGCCAGCGGGCAAGGGACACCAAGGCATCTCACCCGAGGGCCGGAGGGAGTCCTTTGCCTTTGTGGATGAGGATGAAGACGAGGACCTCTCTGGGAAGCCCGAGGTGACCAGGCAGGGACGGTCTGGGGGAGCAGGATAGAGTGGGGCAAAGGGAAAGTAGGAGGAGGGAGACGGGATCCTGGTCACTGAGAAAGTCCAAGAGCCCAGTGCCCTGGGGGCCAGGGACTGAAGGAGATCCGGTTGCAGATGATGGTACCCATGAGAACTCAAAGGGATATAGGAAATCTGAACGGGTGTGGGGGCAAATGGATGTAGAGAGAATTCCCGGGACACTAGCTGATAAAGGCAGGAAAGCGCTAGGCAGCCTCTTACCCAGGACTGAGAATTTTTACTGTTCCTTACAGCTGCTCCCTCTCCCTCCTCCTCACCCCTTTCCTACTGCCCCACTCTCCCCCGAAGAGTCCAATGGGCCCCTGCACAGCCACAAACAGCAGCTAGAAGCACCGCAGCCTGCAGGTGACGATTCTCCCAGCATGCACCCTCACTCATGCCTCGTGGGTTCTCTCTGGGCTCTCCTCCACCCAAGGGCTGCTCCTCTAAGGAGGGATGAGAGCAGGGGTGGGTGGGAAGGGAGTCCTAATCATGGAGTCTCCATATTACTGCCCCAAGGGGTGGGGGCAAGGGCTGATTTGGGGGGGTAGGACAGAAGGTGTCTGTGGAGGTGAGGCATCTGGGAAGAACACACTGTATGTGGCAAAGTGTGAGGGGCCCCTCCAGAGCCCCTGCCCCCACCCCCGCCATTTCCTCCCAGGACAGATACGACTTTGTTTCCATTTCCATCCGCTCGCCACTCCTCTCAGGTCAAAGACCCTCTGTCTTTTGGTCCCTGCTGCGCTGCTTACTGGGCAGACCTCGCCCCACAAAGAAAACAACCCAGGTGAGAGCAGATGTGCTGTGGAGGGTGAACAGGGAAAGGGGCATGCATCTGAGGACTGAGAAACCCATGGTCCTTAAGTCAGAGGGGAGGAGGTCCCAGCACAGAGAAGTTTCATCACAGGGTGGGAATGATGAGCAGGAGAAAGCAGGCATCCGTGGCCCTGGCCTGTGAGGTCTGCTAACGGCCAGGGGGACCACAGCTGCCATGGGGACAAAAGGAGAGAACTCAGACCTGTGGCTTTCTTCTCTAGGAGCCAATGGATTTCGTGGACAACATGCCACCTGAAGAGGTAAGAGAAACAGCCATCCGGGGTGGATCGTTCTGTCTGATGAAGACATTGCTCATTTGCTTCATTGTGTTGTTGTAAGAGTAAGATGCGAGTCCAGGCCAGAAAGCACTTTGAGACGTTGGGAATAAGACATGATTATGGAGAGAGGGACGGGCCCATCGCTCAGAGGTGGGGGAAACATAGTGGTGGTCTCAGAGGGATCAGAAGAGAAAGGTTGTGAGCTTCCACACGTAGGTGGGACCAAAGTGCTAAGATGAGCCTTAGCTCTTTTAGACATTAGGGATGTCCTGGACCAGGCAGAGGCTGTGCAGGAAGGATGAGCTTCACCTGAAGTAAGATGGCACTGGGCAGCCAGTGGTTACACGTAACAATGTGGAAGAGCAGCATGGAAACTAAGATGGTCAGTGCCTGCTGGAGGTTACGAAGCCGATTGGGCAGGGCCCCAAGACCGTGGACAACTAGGAAATGCCAGGAAGCAAGACTGGAAAGAACCGAAAGCAGAGGGCAAATATTGACAGCGGTGTCTCATTGGGACAAACACCTATTTCCTAAAAAAGGTAGTTACTGAGTCCGTGAGAGAGAAAATCCAGCCCTGAATGGGCTTGGTTATGAGGAGCGGACAGACGTGGAGCAGTGATTTGGAGGAGACCGCAGGGCGGTCCTGATCCTGATCTCAGTCCTGATGGGAACAGACCCCGGGGTTCCAGAGAAACAAGAGTCCATTAGCAGCCATTCCATTTGGTAAAAGAATGCAGGCCCCCTGTGGAGGCTGAAAAAGCAAAGCTTTAAAAGTATGTAGATGACAAAGAACCCTAGAGGATATTATTTTATTTTATTTTATTTTTTTAAGATTTTATTTATTTATTTATTAGAGAGTGAGAGAGAGAGAGAAACAGCATGAGAGGGGAGAGGGTCAGAGGGAGAAGCAGGCTCCCCGCTGAGCTGGGAGCCTGATGTGGGACTCGATCCCAGGACTCCAGGATCATGACCTGAGCCAAAGGCAGTTGCTTAACCAACTGAGCCACCCAGGCACCCTAGAGGATATTATTTTAAAATAAACATCTCATTGGTTGTTCAGTCTAAATGGAGCCAGAGGGGGGCCGTAGGAGAGAAGGAAAATCTTCTCCTTCTCCCCTTGTTACCCCTCAAAACACACTCCCTTCTGATCAATGCTTAATGGAAAGATCGATGAGCACAGAGGAAAAATAATAGTTCTTGTTTCTGCCCCCAAGCAGGAATCAGGTGGGTCATAACTATGGTTGAGGAGGGCCTTGCTCAAGTGCTAACCCAATAATCATACTCTTTAAAAAAGTGCACCAGAGAGAGAGCCAGCTAGTTGACCAGTGAGGCTATTTAACGACCACTGGAAATAAAGTGCAACCAGGGGTAAAAACAGAGCATACATTTTTAGCTTATGTCTTTCCAAAAGGAAATTTGGAGTATCTAAGCTCCCATGTCACCCACTGGGACATTCTAGAGGGATAAGATCCCATAGGAGTAAAAATTCAGGATATTTTGAACGTGGTTTTCAGACGAGATCGAGGAGGCACCTTTGGCAAGATCCCGGTGACACCCGTGGGAAGAGCTCAATTACGCATCACCAGAAGTCTTGTTTCCTTCTGCTCCTCTGTTAGGAGCACACACAGTCAGAGCTCCAGTTTGGTACTGGGGCTGAGCCTTTGCAAGTAATGGGACATGTCAGACCCGGAAGCAGATGCGCTCCGCCCGTTGGACACAAGCTGGGGGTTCCTGGAACAGGATCTTGGCAGCCAAGGTCGGAAGCCCGACTCCACCTCTGTGTCGTCTTGGGCAGACTACTTACGCACTCTGTACCTCTGTCTCCTTGTCTGTAAGAGGGAGACAACGATAGGCTGTTGGAGACGATTCAACGAGTGAAGACGTTTAAAGCGGCTCGAATAATGCTTGACCCAGAGGAAGTGCTTGGTGCATGTGCACTGGGGAAGGCAGGAAATGGTCATAGAAAGGTCCAGGAGGACAGGACCCACCACCCCGGGGTTGGCAAGGGTCCTACAAATAAATCATGTCTACAGCACACCTGCTGAGTGGTCATCCATCCTGTGCTGTGAGGGCCAGCCAAACCCGGTGTGAACCTTCAGCCAGGGAGGGTGAGGTTTAGACGAGGTGGGACCAGGAAGGGGCAGATGGAGAGCACTGGGTACCTCTCCACAGATGCCTCTGTGGACTCCACACTGGGTACCAGAGCTAGGAGGTGACCTTCGGAGAATGTCTCTGAAGCTTGAGACGTGCGGATTTGGACATTAGGAAAATAAAGTAGTACAGCATTCAGAGGGCACTGACTGAAAAGAGATTTCAAGGAATTTTAGATTCAGTATGAAAGTGAAGCCTCTCCTGGATTATTTGGAATCTTGGGCATTTTGGCATGGATCTCTAAAATCAAGAGGAGGTTAAGGCCTTTATGCCTTCATGCTTCTGTCATGGACGAAACAAAAATGGTTTTGCTCAAGCCAGCTAAATGCCACGTGACTCAATGCAGCTCTTCAAACCCCACAGATCACTGCTACGATCTGTAAGAGGCAAATTTGCTAGATTCTGCACAACATGCAGGGGGCAGCCCCACATAACACTCTGAAGGGGTTACATCCTCACCTCTGTCCTGTAGGCAGAGGTAAGACAAACACCAATAAGAGATTGAGCACAAGCCATGTCATTTCCGAAAAGGAGAGACCAGCAAAGTACGATAGGGATAGAAAAATCGTGCTCCTGGGAGTATGAGGAGAACAGTGTGCTGCAGGGTGGGGGCAATAAGGGGAACAAAGGGAATCCAGAAGAGCAAATGCAGATTTGGGAAGCATGCCTGGTTTCACTGAGCAATGGGTATTGAGGGAGTGGTGGAAAATAAGACTGGGCAGATGGGTTGGAAATGACAAGTGTTCGGAGCCCCAGGGGGTGTTGGGGTTGGAGGACAGGAGGACAAGAGCGGTGCTCTAAGTGCCTGAGGGTGAAGGTGATGTGGGGCCTGGTGAGGCAGGAGAGGGTGCCGGGCCCTGGGAAGAAGGGAGGATGTCTAGTGATCTGGAGGATCTGTGACAGTTCATTGCATATTTCAAGGTCTGGGCTGGGGCTAAGAGGGCTGTTTGGGGTCAAGCTGCAGGTCTGAGGTTGAAGGGGGCTCCACAATATTGAGTGACTGCCCTACTCTGCCCGACAGATTGAGGCCTGGGAGCAGGAACAGCTGAGCCAGCCTGTCTGTTTTGACTACTGCTGCATTGACCAATCTCCCTTCCAGCTGGTGGAGCAGACGTCCCTGCACAAGGCAAGTCCTTGCCCCCTGACTGCTCAGGGCTGCTGAGGGCAGGGCGGGTCTGGGGTGGACACGAGCTGATGTACTGCTCTTTCCCCACAGACCCACACGCTGTTCTCGCTCCTTGGCCTCCATCTTGCTTATGTGACCAGCATGGGGAAGCTCAGGGGCGTGCTGGCATTGGAAGAGGTAAAGGTGACAGGTCCCACTTGAGCAGCAGGAGGAAGAGTGGGCACAGGATAAGGGTGTGGGCGTGCAGAGGGGATGGTTTAACATCTGGGAGGTCCCCCAGATTTCCTGGTCTATTTCTCAGGCAGAGATTGGAGGGGATGAGGGGATCAAGTGGCTGGTGGAGAGGAATGTCCCCGGGACCTTCCATGGGCCGGGGGTTTGGGGTGAGGACTCCAGGCATGAGTTGCAGTTTCATGTGTGTGTTCTGGAGAGGGCCGTGGGAAGAGGGAAGAGATAGGATGCGGCTGAAGGACGCCTGAGGGTCAGTGGGAAGGGGCCTTGTCAGAGGAGCTTGAGATCTGTAGGTCCGCAGATGCATCTCTCCCCAGGCCCCTTTTCGTGCTGTTCCATGTCTTTTCCACTTCTCCTCCTTGTAGGAATCTGTCCTCTCGCACCTGTTTGTCTCACCCTGTCCCATCCTCTGTCTCTTCCCAATTGTATACCGCCTTTCCCTCTCCCCACCAGCTGCAGAAGGCCATTGAGGGGCACACCAAGTCTGGGGTGCAGCTCCGCCCTCCCCTCGCCAGCTTCCGGAACACAACTTCCACCCGGAAGAACCCCGGGGGCCCGCCCCCTCCCACAGAGGCCTGGAGCCTTCCTGAGGAGAGAGCTGGGGCTGCTGAGGCAGGTGACGGGGCTCCCGCCTCCCCAGAGACCCCCGTGCCCTCCGCCTCAGCAGAGCCCAGTCTCTCGGCCGCCCTGGACAAGGCGGAGGGCGAGCTGGAGGAGCTGGGGCTGATAGAGAGTCCGGGACTGGAGGAGGGGCTGGCTGACATCCTGCAGAGCCCCAGCCTGCGATCCACTGATGAGGAGGATGAGGACGAGCTGACCCTTTGACCACCTCCAGGACCTCCTCTTAAAGACTGTCCAGAGGCCCAGGCCAGAGGTTGGATTTGTATGGGTGGGGGGAGGGGGGCGTGTCCTGAAGTTGGAGAGATCACACCAACATCCTGGCCCCTCCTGGGAATTTTGAAATGGGATAGTGATAGTCTTAGAAGAGCGTTGCAATTTGGGCAGAGAGAGTAGCCTCGGTCAGCTATTTAGGCTATGTCCAGACAGGCAGGGGCTTCTAACCCCGGTGAAGGACCTGATAATCCATGGGGCTTCCCGAGCCTTCCTGGTGCGTGGGTGGGAAATACCCTGCCTCTCTCGGCCTCCCCTCAGTCCCCTGCAGTACCCTGGTGTCTTGTCCCAACACCTCCCCGGCTTTGCCCCTGTGTCTGCCAGGCTCCACAGGGGGAGGCCCACAATGACTGTGACCTTCAGAGGAGAGGGGAGCACCTCATGGCCTCCCAGAGTGACGGCCGGAATAACTGGCGCATCATTCATACCCCTCTCTCACAGCCCCCGGGTGCCTTGCTGCCGATCACGCAGGCCTCCTTCAGGCCCACGTCCATCCCATCTCGCACCAGCCAGCTTCCTCACGCTCCAGTTTCCAGGTCACCCCCTGGGAACGACATCCCGCCCCCCACTGTCCTCACTGACCTCTCCTGCCCGAGGGCCCACTGTGCCCTCCAGCTGCTGCGGTTGTGGCTCCTGCCCAGAACCAAGGCTCAGGGCAGCCAGGTCCCTGGGGCACTCAGACTCCAGCCCTTCTTAGACTAGTTCCTTGTGTACCTCTTCTAGAGGTGGTGGGGAGATGGGGGTTCGATGTCTACATGGCAGACCTCTTTGATGTTTGAAGTCAGAGCCTTATCCTCCCCACATCAGCCACAGGGTGCCTGCCGGTAGCCCGTCTTTCCTATGAAGCGGTCCTGGGTGCTCGGAGCCTCCAGCAGCCCTCACTTCCATACCCAAGGCTTTCTTCGCTCCCTCCCTCCTTTTGGTCCCTATCTAGTTCTGCAGCTGTACCCCCTTTCCGACATTCTCCTCCTTCCCCTCCCCCGTGCCCACTCTCCATCATCCCCCAAAGAAGACACTCATAGTCAGAGGTGCCACCACATTCTGTTTAGTGCCATTGAACACAGCCTGTAGCCCTCTCCAACAGGACATCCCTTCCACCTCCCCAGGCCCAGAGGCGGTGCAGCCTGGGCAGGGGGGCTGGCAGTGGGCATTGGAGCCCATGCCCATGTGTATATAATCTATAATATTTATATATGTATATATTTATATATAATTCTCTCTGTAATATATGTCATAGAATCTCTCTTGGGCCTGGGGTGGGAATGTCACATTAAGAAAACATGCTAAGACTGGCCATAAAAATGGATATTTCCCAGACCTGGAAGACAGAGTATGGGATATGGAGGCAGGGCAAAGAGAAGGTCATACACTCATTTACCAAGAGCCCCCAGCCCCTCAACACAAGGGTAAGAAGGGAGGCGTGGGGGAAGGTGGGGCAGTGGAAGGGGAAGAATGGGAGATTTGGATTTTTCTTTAATAAAGTGATTTGAAAATGAAAGTGCACCCCCCCCCCCACCCAACCAAAGGAAAATCATTTAGCAAGAGCAGTTTCATTCACAAGAATATAAAAACAGCCCTGTTCCGGGACTGTTGGAAAACGTGCTGCACAGCCTTTAACCCCAAAGGAAAAGCAACCCTCCCCCACCCCACCCCTGACAGCCTCTTCCTGCACATGCCCCCCCCCCAGAATAGGCTATAAGCAAACCCCATGCACCCTGCCCCCCAGCACCAGAGAGGCCTTTCCTCCCTCAGAAGAGTCCTACGAGGGTCCCAGGCCAGCTCCTTGGCTCTTCTCCCTCTTCAGAGTGGAAAATGCAGGCCCCCACCTGATCTCTGCTCTGCGAGCCCCCTCCACGTATAAAGTCTGCTAGATGCCCTCACAGTTTCAGCCACTGTTGCAGGGACCGTTTGGCTTCCTCCGGGAAGGGAGGGAGGGAGGGAGGCAAGAACGCTGGTTGCTTTGGTCCACCTTTCCCAACTCCACAGGCCCTGAGCAAGAACGAACTGTAATGAATGAAGCCACTGGATTGTGTGTCCACCATAGTCTGGGGGCAGAGAGCAGGCAAGAAGGGGATGAGACTAACAGAAAAAGATGGTGCATTGAGACAGCAGGTGGCACGAGGCGAGGAAACAGGGAACCGTGAGCATGCAAGACCCCAAGGTCCCATGGCAGGAGGGCAGGAGTCTCGAGTGAGGGCCAGCAGCCCGCGAGGTCCTGCTGCCTCCTGAGTCAGGTCCCATCACCAAACACGAGAGAGGTCTTCTGCTGAGATGGCTGTGGATAAGGTGACTTCACCTACCCGTGCTCACCATGCCCACGCCTGGGTCCTCCAAGGACCAACCCCAGGAAAGCCATCGTCCCCCTCCTCTGGAGGACACGGGACCCTCAGCTGCATTGCAGGCGCACATGTGAATGACAGTGTGAACTCGGTGTGGGGGGACAGTCATAGATGGACAGAAACAGCCCGACTCTCAACCTCCTCGTTCCAGAAAAATAGGTCTGGGGCATGGGGTGGGGTGGACAATTTCTGTCCAGGGTCTGGGAGAGGGTGACAGTGCTCCCTTCCCAGCAGAGGGTAGAGTGATAGGAGCCCTGACGAAGCGTGGGTAGGACACAAGGCCTTGGAGCTGGAGACTTAGTCGGGCACAAGGAAGGAGGGACGGCAACAATGAAGCTCTGAGCTTCTCCCTTCTACCCAGTCTCCCTGTGCCCCTGCCCTGGGAAGGGGCAGTGTGCCAGCCAGCTCTGCAGCTGTGGCGTCCTTCACTCTCTCCCGTCCCCCGCTTTCAGGATCTCTCCCAGAAGTGCTACGCGGAAGTCCCCACCACAATGGAAACGGGGCGTGAGAGGGCAGGCCGTTTCAGGGGCATACGCCTCACCGTAACCCATGCTGGAAGGAAGAATACTGATTCTCCTCTCTTCCTCCACAGGAGGCCTGGGGAGGGAGGGAGAACACCTGTGAGGCCCTCTTTGGAGTCTTGGGAGGAGCTGAAGAAGGGGGAAGGACTCGAGTGCCCACACTGCCCCTCAGCAAACAGCCCACCCTGGCCGGGGCCTGACAGCACCGGACTCCTCCCTCCACCCCACTCAACCCTGAGTCCCCAACAAGTTATAAAAATGTAGAAAAGGCAAAGAGAAAAGTGTAAACAGCTCCAGAGAATTAGAGGGTGGATGGAGGGAGACACAGCCCTCATGCTTCCCCATTTGGCCAGGACACCTGCATTTTGTGTCACCCCCTCAGGGCCAGGGCTCCCAGAGCAGGAGACAGAAGAAGGCAGAAAAGGGAAGCAAGAGCTGGGGCAGTCAGCCCCGGCTGGGCCCTTTCCCAGATCCTTGGATCCTCCTTCCGGACAAGGGAATAGTCAAGATCTCAGAACAGGCGGCCATGTTTGTTCTGGGTCTCATCAGTGACTTTCTGAGCTCTGAGCAGGCCCCGATCTAAAGAATCAGGTTTGTGTCCCTGTGCATCCCAGCTGCCACATCCACCTCCCCCATGACTCCTGATCTCAGAAGCCAATTTCTCGCCGAGCTCACATGACTTTAGGTGGCTTCCCCTGTGCCCATTGAGCCATACCCATAGCCCCTGAGGTCTGTTCCTCATAGTGGGGATGAGCTGGGGCCACAGCCAGAGAAAACACAGAGTCGGGAAAAGCAGGAGTGACACGGAGAAAGGAGACATTCCCATAGCCACAGTCAAGGCGCCTGGAAGACGAATCAGAGAGTGAAGAACTGAGGTCCAGTCGACGGCCACACACTGCTCTGTGCTCCTGTCCCCAGGAGAAACACTGGAGCTTCAGACAGACCCAGAAGCCTGCAGCCAAGCAAAGTTCACAGCCACCTGGTTGTCTGGGCCTCAGTTCCCGGACCTGCGGTTTCTACAGCATAAACCTGGTTAAATTCCCATCCTGGCTCCCCATTTTGCTGGTGGGGACTGGCAACTCCTGGGTCCCTCATGGTCTTCTGCCCGGGTTTCAGCTGTACTGCTGGGGGAAGGGAGGGTATGTTGCAGCCATGCCCCTTAGGTGGGGGTGGAAGGCTGGGCGTGGAGGGGGAGGAAGCTAGTTGTTAGCCTCGCCCTCCTCCTCATCGAAGGATTGCACACCTGAGGATGTGACATCAGACACTTTGCGGCTGAGAGCAGTGGACATCTCAGGGTCTTCTCGTGGGGAAAGTGACTCCAGGTCCCGGCATCCTGCATCCTCTTCCTCCTCGGGGGCCAATGGCCTCTTCTCCTCCTCAGCAGGGCCCCTTGCCAGGTCCACTCCCCCCACCTCCGGAGCCCAGTCCGTGTCTGACCCCAGCAAAGGTGGAGGCTCCTGAGCAGAGTATCCGCAAGCAGGCTGGGAAGGCCCCATTTCATGTAAGCTGGGCTGTGAGTCATCAAATGCAGGGCCAAGATAGGATCCTGTGGCCGGAGAGGCAATGAGGGACTGGTCGCTGGCTTCCCAGGCATCCGACGACCCCAGACAGTACATGCCCTGGGACACATAGGAGTGAGGCCATCCATCCATGGGGGCTTGAGCAAGGGCATCTGCCAAGAGAATCAGGGAAGTCAGCACGGTTACAGAACATCAAAGGCGGGAGCAGTGGACCGGAGAACTGAGTAGGGAGGGCGACAGAGTAAGGAGGAGAGTAAGAAAGCTGAGATGAAGAGGAACACACAGGAATGGAGGTAGCCCAGTGAAGTTGGGGAGGCCTCTCAGACCTCAGAGGAGCCATCCCTCACCTTGACTCTCCATCAGCTCCTGGTAGTTGTCACTGTAGTTGCAGCCCAGTGGCTCCTGGGTGGAGTTGACACTCATGTCCTCCCCGTCCATGGAAGACCAGGCCATAAGTGTGGCCTCAGAGATGGCAAACTGCTCCATGACACCTACAAGAAGAGACGTAGTTGGCACAGGACACCTCTGGGAACCCTTAGACACACGCACGGGGTAGGGCGACATTGGGGCAGCGCTGCCCAATAGAAATACGATGCAAGCCACTTGTGCAATTTAAAATTTTCTCACAGTCATATTAAAGAAAATGTAAAAGAAACAGGTGAAATGAATTTTTATATCTTATTTAGCCCAATATATACTTTGGATTATCTTTCAACACGTAATCTATATAAAATTATTAATGAGATATTTTACATTATTTTATTCATACAGGTCTTTGAAATCCTGTTGGTATTTTACATGGACAGTACGTCTCCATTCAGATGAGCCACCTTTCAAGTTCAAGGTCAAGTGGCTACTGTATTGGGACAGCACAGACTAACCCCCACACAAGGCAAAACGGTGTGGGACTTCCCAGAAGGTCAGGTTAAGAATTCTTAGCGGAGAGAGTTGAGGGGTCTTCTGGTGAGATGGCCAAATGAGGAATTTCCAGAAGTTTCTCTTTGGACGGTTTTAAGAATGTTAGCTGGTACTAGGTCGTCAAAGAGGAATCTAAATGAGAGGGCTCAATTTCAACAGAGAATCCCCAAGGGAGCACCATGGGCTTGTAGGTCCACAGTGGTGTCAAAAGGAAAGTTCCAGTGTTTGGAAGGAGAAGGGAGGGAGGGGACAGACTATGGAGGCTGGGTAGACCTGGGGGTCCCCATTGTGGTCAAAGCCGTAGGTTGAAGCTTACACTGCCAATTGCCCTAAACTACCCCCTGCCCACTACACGTCTGTCTCCCTCCCCACTGATAGTTCTTCCACCATTCACATCACCAAAACATAGACAAACCTCCCTTCTCTTCCGGATCTAACATTCTTCCCAGGTGTCCTACTGGGGCGTGCTACAGGGGCTTGGCCATGCAGCAGGCACGCCATATGCCTGTCTTATAGGGATTCCACTGTCCTGGACCAAAACCCCTTCTGTATACCACCGTCTCGCCACCCAGGTCCCTTGATCTTCTAGTGGTTGTCACAAGCAATGAGCCACGTAAGTGAATCCACTGTTGCAACGTGCTGAGGGGCAAAGTGTAGAGGGGATTTCTCAAGAGACATGGGGGGAAGGAGTGCCTTTCAGAGTTCAAGGCCCCTGCCTTTATGTCCTGTACAGACAGTGCTGCCATGTAGGAGAGAAGGCATCTGGTAACAGGTGGGCCTGCAGTCCCATCTAATTCTCTTTAATTTCTGAGACGATAATAAAAATAAGTTTGAGGGCACTTACCCCAATCAATCAAAGTACTTGAAATCAGAGCTGATTGGGAAATTATGTCTTATCGTCATCACAGGGATAGAGCCAATCCTGCCATCGGGGATCAGGCTGGAAGGTCAGTCTCTGGCCATCCCGAAAATGTGTCTCCTGAGGGTCCCCGGAATAAGTACCTGCTAGGAAACGTGCCTCCTTCTCGCCATCGCTGAGGTCCGAGTAGGCGTCGGTATCCCTGCGCACTGCCTCGTGGCTGTGTTGCGGCTGAATGGCTGGTGCCTTCCCCCAGCCCTGCCACTCAATCATGTGGGCCACCCGGCCTTGCCCCATGGCTGTGGGCTTCGTCACATGGTCCTTCATGCTGCGAGAAATCCCTGAGGGGCCAGACGTTCCCCACATCCTCCAGAATAGTACACGATACCCATACAAGATCCACCCCACGGCCCCACCCAAGTCCCGTGGGACTCCATCCAATGGGGAAGTTCCATATGAAGGGCAGCCTGGACGGGAGGGCTTGACGGCAAGGGCAAAAGGGTCAGGGGTAGGGGTCTTCTTTAGGCCTCGAGGAGCAAAGAGACTGAGACCAGGAGCGCGTAGGGAATCTCCTGTCTGGATTCATCCCCAGGTGGGGAGTCTCACCTGAGAAGGATGACTTTGCCAGGGCCCCAATGCCGTAGGCATTAGAGTTTCGCTTAAGCTTCGGAAGAATGGAAGTGGTGTCCTCCATGGAGAGCTGGGAGAGGGAATGTGGGAGGAGGGGCAGAGATGAGTTCAGGGTTTCCAGGAGGAAGGGTCTGAGCTAGGGCAGGTGAAAGGGAACGATTATGCCCAGGAGTCCTGAGGTCGCTTATGCCACAACTGCCCTTGAAAATATGGGGGATCAGTAGGGAATGTGAGGGCTCACGGTGCCTGCTGGCATCCGGGAGCCCTGTGTTCTATGGCAGGTCAAAGGGAGAATAGAAGGGAGAGGAGCTAGGGTGCGCTGGGGAGGGCAGGGGGAAGCTGCACTCACATTGATGCCGTCCCAGGAGAAGTCAGTCCGGGTTTGCTGTGAGGAGAGAGCGAAGGCAGTGGGGGTCCCGGGCATGCCCCACCCCACCCCCAGCCCAGGGACTCCCAGGAGTGTGTGAAGTAGAGAGGTTTTTCCCCAGCTTAATTTAGGAGCTCAGGATTAGGAGCTCAGTGTGGAACGTTTGGCCTGTGTTTTGAGGAAAGTAGGAGAAATGTTCTGTGAAAGTGTCAGTCAGAAGGAGTGTTTGGGCTGTTCTCTTGGAATTTAGGAAGATAATTCAAGGATCAAGCAGCTGGGAGGCTTTGTTCATGAGGGTTTCTGGGGTCTTTTAAAAGTCCTTTGGTTGGGGGCGCCTGGGTGGCTCAGTTGGTTAAGAGTCTGCCTTCTGCTCAGGTCATGATCTTGAGGTCCTGGGATGGAGCCCCGCATGGGGGGGGGGGGGCGTCCCTGCTCAGTGGGGAGCTGCTTCTCCCTCTCCCTCCATCCCTCCCTCTGCTCCCTCTCCCTCTCTCCCAAATAAATAAAATCTTAAAAAAAATAAAATAAAACTCCTTTGGCTGGGGGGCAGCGGGGCATGGGGCCTCACCTCGGTGGATGGCCGATGGAGGGTGCTCCCATGCAGCGAGCTGGTGCTGTCCATGTGGATCTGGTCGACATCCTTCAGGCCCTTCCAGTCCACTGCAATCACCTCATTTCCTGAGGTGGACACAGGCTCACTAGTTGCTCCACCTTCAACCCCCCCTGCCCCTCCCCCTCGCCAAAGGCCCCTCCAGGGTCACAGAGTGCTGAGGTCACCCAGGGGCAGTCCCTCCAGACCCCTCCCGTCCCTCCAGCTCCCACTCCTTCTGATGGCACATTCCCTTTCCCATCCCTACTCTCCCCTAATTTTTGGTAGGACAAACCGTAATGCTGAGCCAAAATATTCCCTTTGAGCGCACCCAAGAATAGCACATTCAGAGAAAGTGTTATATGGCCTTATTTGTTGTTGTTGAAATGGAGGGATCAGTGGTTGGGTTTTACCAGGAAAACCGTTCTGTAGTCTGTCCTGAGGAGTCTTTGAGGGTTTCTATATGGGAGTATATGGGAGCTGTGCCTTTCGTCCATGCTGTTCCCACAAATAAGGGCAGAACTTCTTTAGGGCTAAGCTTCTCTATATGTGGGCTTTATGGTTTGTATCTTGGAGCTGGTGATCTGTCTGATGGGAAGGAGATTTGGCGGGGATAGAGGCATGAGTTGGGGGTGTTCACCCAGAAATGGGGAGAGCAGAGAAAGTAAAGACTGAGATGCGATCATTTCCCCTGACTGTTGGGAGAAAAGTGATGGAAGAGGAGCAAAGGGGCACAAGGGGAGAAGAGAAGGGGACTTTTAAAAATAGGAACTAAAAGAAAGGCATTCAAGTCACGGAGAAGGCAAAAGACAATGGGAGGGGTGGACAGGGTTTGAGGGGAGCTGGAGGGCAGAGGAGGATGGGAATTGTTCAGGTGAGGCCAGAGCTTGGGGCCCAGGTAGATGCTGGCAAGCGGGCAGGGTGGTGCCTCTCCTGGGAGGTTGGGGAAGGAGCCCTTGGGCAGTTGGAAAGGGACTCAAGCATCAGATGACTGTGGAACCATCTGACCTTAGAGATCCTCCCTGCGCATGGAGTTTGTGATTCTGAATTTACAGTTACGGGTCCATGCTTGAGAAGGGGTGAGGTGAACGGGGTCTTGAGCATGGGGAGGCATTCAGCACGCATCCACACAGCTAGTGCAGAAGGATGGATGGTGGTTAATGGGTGGGAAGGAGGTAGGACCCCTCCTAAGTGAGCCCCTCTCCCTTGGGGCTACAGGGGAGTGATGTGCTGTGGCTGGCAGGGAAGAGGAAATATGGACCCTGGGCGTAGAGAGCAGGGAGGGGGCTGACAGAGGAGAGGAGGGATGAGGAGGGCAGAGCAGGAGAAAGGGGAGGGGGAGGTGGCCTTTGTAGAGGAGGGAGAGCTGAGTCAGAGCCCTGGGGGGCAGGGAGGGGGAGAGAGAGAACCCCAGGAAGAGGTGAAAGCAGAGGAGGGGGGTATCCATGGAAATAAATCGGGTCTTAGAGAAATCAGGCTTCCGGAGAGTGAGTTTGTTTGTAATAATAATACGAATTATTCTCTCGGCCTGAGGTCACTGGGTCGTGTAGGCGGGAGAAATTGCGAGTTGGAATGGGAAAAATTGGGGGGTTTGGGAGAGGGATGGACTAATTCGTGGAGCTGTGAGCGTGGAGTGGGTGCGTGGGGCGGGGGGTATGGGGGTGGAAGCAAGGCAAAGGCTGAGGGGAGAGACGACTTAGGAGGCGCCTGTGCCCGCCCCCAGTCCAAGGTAAATAAAGAGGCGGCCCCGCCCCGCCAGCCCCCGCCGACAGGTGCGGGTCCCGGTTCCTCGAGCCGGCCGGCCCCACCCTCCTGGGAGCGGGCTCCGGACCCCTGCCCGTCCCTCGAAACCCCCCGCCTCCTCCCCGCGCCCCCCGGCCCTCCCCTCCAGCGCAGCCCAGCCCGGCCCCATTTTCTCCGGGCGTGGACCCAGTTCCCCTCCCCGAGGCACCGGGCGCATCCCGCCCCCGCCCCGGAGGGAAGATGCACGTGAACAAAGCGAATCGGGGGAGGCCGGAACGACAGAAAAAGGCAACGAGAGAGAGGGAAAGAGGTGGGAGCCAAACACCCAAGCCAGAAGGAGGCGGGGGGCGGGGGGCCGAGGCGGAGACCGGGGGTCCTTGGAAGGGGGCTGCCCCAGAAATGGAGGGGGAGAGAGGCGCTGGGGAAGGCAGGGTCGAGGCGGATGGCCTGGAGGTGGAGGGCGCGGGGACGCGAGAGTAGGGAGAGGAGGCTGGTGGAGAGATGATGGAGAGGGACCGCGCCGGGGGGAGGGCGGCGGAAGGAGGCTGGAGGGAGAAGAGGAGCGGGGGAGCGGAGAGGGCGTCCGGCCCCGCGGGCGCGAGGCGAGAGCGCGGAGGAAAGCCGAGCGCGGGGAAAGTGCGGGAGCCCGGCCGGGCGGGGCGGGGGGCGCCGGGGGGCGGTGGGGGAGGGGGCCGGGGAGCGGCGCGGCCGAGCCCGCCTCCGCCCGCCCCCGCCCCGCCGCGGTACCCACCCACGGTCCGGGAGCCGATGCAGCCCATGGCTCCGGCGCCTCCGGGGCCGGGCGCTCACCGCCGCGGGGCGGGCGCCGGGGGCAGCACCGGGAGCCGCGCCGCCGCCCCAGCCGCTCTGCAGCGCCGCGGCTGTCTCCGCTCGGCTCCGCTCCCCCCTCCCCTCTCCATCCCTCCCCGCGGCAGCCTCCGTCGCCGCCGCCGCCGCCGCCGCCGCCGCCCGGCTCCCCCGCCCGGGCTCGGCTGGCGGCGGGCGGGGAGGGGGCGGCCCGGGGATTGGCTGCGCTCGGCGCCTCCCCGCCCCTGCCCGCGACCCCGCGGCCGCGCTCCCCGCTCACCTCGCGGCGCTCCCCGTCCGCCAGCCCTGCCCCTGGCCCGCGCTGGGGCTCCTCGCCGGGCCCCGGCCGGGCTGGCGCCTGCGGGTGCTGCAGACCCAGAGAACGTCCCCCTTGGGTCCCTGAGCGGCGGAAAGAACTCCGCGCCCGCCCTCCGGTTCTGGGGGATGGATTTCGAGGGCCGGGGCTGGGGATGCCCAGGGAGAAGGGCGCGGGGTTGGGGGGGTGGGGAGGAAGGTGGCGCGGGACGTGCAGTAAAGCTTGGAGGAAGGGCCTCGGCCGCCAAATTCCGCAAACACTTGTTTTCTTCCTGGGGCCGCATCTGGGACACAGACGCGAGCGTGACTGGATACAGCTTCGGTTGCTCTGCGTTTCCTGTGCGCTGTTTCGTCCACCCTAACAGATCGCGAAGTCTTTGCGAGTGGATAGTGTACTAAGCTTCCCTGTGCTGGGCGCTCGCTGGAAACTCGGGGATGGGTGTGGGGTTGGTGCAGATCACCTCCAGGACTGATTGGGGATGGGGGAGTAGAATGACAGTCCCAGCTAGAGTGGAATAAAAATCAGGACTCGAGACTGGCTAGAAGGCACAGTTTTAAATTCAATTTAACTTTCTGAGTCTTGGTCTCCTCTGACAAATGACAGCATGGATGTCAGGAAGCAGTCGAGAGAGGGGAGGATTGCCCCTTGGCTGGCCAGAAGGGGTCAGGTGTACCAAGGGCCTGGTGAGTAAGAGATTGAGAGAGAGAGAGAGAGTGATCTACGTGGTAGGGGACACGTAGTACAGGAGGCAAGAAGTGAAGTCCAGAAAAGTCACACAAGAAAGGGCACGGAAACTTGTCTAAGCAGCACCTGCAAACCCAAAGTGTGAGAGAGCAGACCGGGTCAGTACCAATGACAGCAAATCCGGGGTCTGTTTGTTCCCCACCTGCTTTCTTTTCCCTCCTGAGGTTGGGCAGGGACGAGGGCACCAGACCAGGGGTCCCAGTGTGGGTGTGGGTGTGTAATAGGACAAAAGACCAAGTCTCGTAGATGCACCTTTTAACCCTTTAGAGTCTGAATGGGGAGCTAAACTTCACGGTGATAACCACTACATTCTGTGGAATCCCAGATGAAAGATGGGAGAGAAGATGCTAATAATCTAATTGCAGATCTGGGAGATGGAATTATGGAGAGAGAACTGACCTTTGGTCTCTGTGCATGACGAAATAAATCCAATCTGCATCTATAAAACCGTGAGAGAGAAGAGGGAGTAGTCAGTAGGTCTGCTGAGATTTTAGTCATCCAGTATAATTCGTGGCAAGATCTGATACCTTATTCTGACAGTGAGAAGAACTGGCAAGTATTTTCCCCATATCTACTATTGTTGGTCATACAAAAGAAGGACCACGTGGTTTCTGCCCTCCTGGGATATATTGTCTAGCCGCAAAGGAGAGAACATGGAAAGATGGGGGGGAAAGAAGAAGAAGGAAAAGAAAGAAGAGGAGGAGGAGGAGAAGGAGAAGATAGAGAAGAAGGGTAAGGAGAAGAGGAAGAAGAAACAACTTCAAATACTACAGCAGTGCCATTCAACCCCTAATCGCTTGTGGGGAGAAAGCACTGATGGGAATAACCAGGTCAGGAAGGAACAGACCAAGTGGCCAGCTCTGCTCACACCTTCCCACTTCACACTGCTCTCCCTTTGCAGTGCTGTCTGATTCCAGTATTCCCACTATTAGTCTGGTCCAAACATGGATATAAACCCTGTCCCTCGTTCCCCTTAGCACAGCGGTACAAGGCTGGGTTTATCCAAATGATTGAAATCCAGTCAACACAAGGGACCCTGGGGGTCTTGAAGACTCCGTCCTGGTTCCCATTCCGTCTTAAAGGTATTTCCAGCACCAGAGAAAAGCAGAATGTCAGATTTTCTTACTTCTCACCATTTAGAGGCATTCTTTCCTAGTCTCTTTGCCATCTTCTGAGCCAAGGTCAAAGATCCTAGTTCTGATATGAACAGGAACAACCTTTCTGGAGGACGATTTGACAGTACTGATAAAAAAATCTTTAAAATATGCATTGCTGTTGTTGCAACATTACTAAATTGTGACACAGCTCTTCCATTTATAGAAATATTCTAAGGAAATAAAAATAGAATATGGACAAAGATTTAATCTACAGCACTCATCAGAGCACTACTTACATAATAATGAAAGATTGTACACAACCCATGGACTCAAACCTGGGGATTAATTAAATAAATTATGGTATATGCTTATAAGAGAATACTATGTAGCCACTGATAATATTTTATAATTGAATTTGTTGACAAATTATTCATGGTATATTCTGACATTATAAAGAAGCAGACTGTAATATAAGAATTAGAGTATATCAATGTTTGTTTAAAAATCACATACACACATTCTCCTGCCTTTTGTCAGGCTTTCCATCCCAAGTAATTTATAGGATTCCCTGAGGAAAGCCTATGTTTTACAGATGTCCAGTCTCACTCATCAGTTAAGTTTGGTCCTCAATGAAATCACAATATTAATGAGTCTATTTCTAAACTCTAAAAATAGAGGACTTTGGCTGAATGCCCCAGTATGGCTTTGGTACTTCCTAACTGGTCCCCTTTGGAAAACAACGAGGTGGAATGATGTTTCCCCCTTCTCTGTTGTTGCTGTTTCATGCCCCTAGTCTCCTATGGATATCTCTTGGACAGGAGGAACAGAACCAAGTTCAGAAACAGTACTGTCTAGGGGTGCCTGGGTGGCCCAGTTGGTTAAGTGTCTGAGTCTTCAGCCCAGGTCTTGATCTCAGGGTTGTGAGTTCAAGCCCCACATTGGGCTCCATGCTGGGCATGGAACCTACTCTAAAAAAAGAAAGAATGAAATGGTACCATCTAAAACAGGGACTCTTGGGGTGCCTGGGTGGTTGTAGTGGGTTAAGCGTCTGACTCTTGGTTTTGGCTCTGGTCTTGAAATCAAGGCCAGGGTCAAGCTCCACACTCAATGAGGAGTCTGGTCCAGATTCTCTCTCTCCCTCTCCCTCTGCTGCTCCCCCTGCTTGCTCGCTCTTTCTCTCTCTCAAATAAATAAATAAATCTTAAGTAAAATAAAACAGGAAATTAAAAAAAATTATTTATTTATTTGACAGAAAGAGCACAAGCAGGGGGAGAAGCAGAGGGAGAGGGAGAAGGAGGCTTCCGGCTGAGCAGAGAGCCCAACATGGGGCTCAATCCCAGGACCCTGAGATCATGACCTGAGCCAAAGGCAGACACTTAACTGACTGAGCCACCCAGGTGCCCCTAAAACAGGAACTCTTGTCCCAGGATCCACGGGCAGAATCCAGAGTCCCTAACCTTGGTTGGGAGAACTTATATCTTTATGTTCACTGACTTATAACTGAAATTCTTCATGTCCTTCAGGTGTATGTATAGGCAGCAAAGCACAGTGGTATTAGAGCTGTATTTCCATGTCTTTACTGCCTATAAAAATTGTAGATGTTTCTATTATACTACAGTTGCAGATTTCTTACGCTATCCTTTATGTTCATCACTACTTTGAAATTATGGTGGTACTGAACCCCCCTGTACATGTTCCTATTTAATGCTCTGATAAAGAAGCAGCTATATTACTATATCACCATTTTATAATAACTGCTTTTTTATATTAGTCATTCTCTTTTTATATTATTTTTTAATATTTAGTATTTAGTATTATTCTGACAGGGAAGCCATTGATTTTCCAGATTGCCAAGGCATCCAGGGCAGAAAAACTTGTAAGAACCCCTAGCCTCAGGCATGCCTGGCTGGATCAGTCCGAGGAGCATGCGACTCTTGATCTTGGGGTTGTAAGTTCAAGTCCCGCTTTGGGTATAGAGACTGCTTAAAAATAATTTAAAAATCTTTAAAAAAAAAAAAAAAAAGAAAGAATCCCTGGCTTCTAAATATATTTTTGGTGTTGGTGGTGGTGTTGGGTGGTCTTTGACTCTGCAGGAGCTTAATAATCCTTTTATTTATTTTTTTTTTAATTTTTTTTTAAGATTTTATTTATTTATTTGAGAGAGAGAGAATGAGAGAGAGCATGAGAGGGAGGAGGGTCAGAGGGAGAAGCAGACTCCCTGCCAAGCAGGGAGCTCGATGCGGGACTCGATCATGGGACTCGATCATGGGACTCGATCATGGGACTCGATCATGGGACTCCAGGATCATGACCTGAGCCGAAGGCAGTCGCTTAACCAACTGAGCCACCCAGGCGCCCCTTAATAATCCTTTTAATACTACCAACTTAAATGACCAAGCGAGACACTTGACATCCCATTTTGAAGCCTTGGTCCCCAAGAAAAGATATGTCCCTTTCATCTGCAGGACTGAAAGAGTCACACCCAAGCTTCATGCCCACCCCAACAAATCCAGAGGAAATGCTAAAAAGACAGCAGCTTAATAAAGACTTTCTTTTGTTTTAATGCGAGACAGTAGATCACAGTTCAGGGCGGATGAAAAGATCCAACTGAGAGGGGGAGGTTCAAAGTACAGGAGAGGAAGATTCATGATGCAGAGGGTGAGTTCCCAAGGCAGCCGCAGGGGATGCGCACAAGGCTCAGGGAGGGGGACTGGGCTCAGAAGGAGGAGCCCAGCTAGTCTAGCAGATGGAAAGATGAAGCAGATGCCAGTGGGTTCCACATTCGGTGTTGGGAAGAGGAGGGATTCCAATCTGATGGTGTCTGTTTTCTCTGAGAAGTAGGAATCGAGCTCATCTACGAAGTCTGGGAATGGAGGAGATAGCATAAAATGATAAGTAATACGCAAACATCACTTAGCAGTTGACAAAGGGTGTTCAGTGTCTTCCTACAACAATTCAGGAGGGAAATCACGGTCTTTAGTGTTGCAGTTGAGAAATCTGGGCTGAGAGGCCCATTAACCATCTTTTCCCCCAAATTACCCAGCCGGAAGGAGAAGGAGCTGGGGCATAAACTCAGCCCCTCACATAGAAAATTCTTCCTGGATGCTGTAGGAAAAAGCTACACTGTTTGTTCATTTGTTTTTTAAATAATTAGAGCTACTTGGTTCAGGGTTTTCTTTGATACACGTTCTTTCACTCTTGTCTTTCTTTTATGAAGGTGGGGCTGAAGAGAGGAACAAATCTATGTGCACTCTTAAATTTTGAAATGCAAAGGGAGACTTGCAGCCCCTGCTATGGGTCTCTGGCACAGATGACCGGAGTGTCGGCTCCTACTTATCCATGTCGGTGTTTTGTATCAGAGTCCCTATCTCAGGGGGACAAGCAGGTGATTCAGGCCCCCCCCACGTTTAGTCAGCCTTGGGGCAGCTCTTCGTGGCTCACAGGAGGCCTTGTTCACTGAAGGCACGGGAAGTGGGCACGAGGCTACTGGAGAACTCAGGGAAAGGGCTGCAGGAGGTTATCTGGTGGCGGCTACCTGGAATAGCATGGGCATCAGAAGAACAGCAGTGATGGAGGCCAGGATTCTTTTAAATGAGAGTCGTTTACTTAATCCTCTGGGAACAGGAAGACAAAGGAGGGAGCTTGCCGTTGAAGTTGCTGACACATTGGAGCAGGCTCAGAGCTAAGTCATGGATGGACAGGGGGTGTCAGTACTGTGCAAATGGTATTCCCACGGGGAGAAAGTGGCCACCCAGTCTTCTGTGGTCTGTGTCGTTCTCTTCCCCACCCCACCCCCACCTTCAGCTGGATTCCCCAAGTAATCAGTCGATGAGGTTCCTGGCCGCTGTGCTGGGACGGGGTGTTTCCGGGGCAGAGCAAGTTTGCTGAGGAAGACAGGACGACTCCGGGAGGCTGGTTATACGGACGACACATTCCATAACAGAAGTTCTCTGGTTTCAGTGTTGCTGGTGGGGAGAGAAAGGCCTCACTTGACCAATCTCTGATCTGTTGGACGTTGAGGCAGATAAAACCTTTTAGACCGCACAGGTCATTGCTGGCTTGACTTTTAGATAAAGTTTGAAACTTTACAGAACATTAGGGATCGAAGTAAGGTGAGCTCATGGCAATGGGTGCCGAGATAAGGGAGCTCGGCGGCGCGGGCGTGGTGGGGAGCTCTCTCTCTCTGGAGACACACCTCCACGCGCGAGGCAAAGTCTCCTGCCAGGGCAGCTCACCATCACCGAATCCACATTTTACAGGATCCTGTGGTTTCATTCAGCAGAAGAGAATACCCAAACCAACGTTTCCCTGGTGACTCTTAGAGTCTATTCTTTAGCTCTTCAAGGGGACGCGTTTGCCCTTTCTTCTCTTTGACAAGCAGCACTGTGGGAAAGGCTGAAAGAGAATCACTTAAGATTTGGGGTTTCCCTCCAAACAGTCTGATGAGAAAGGCCAGCCGTTCTAAGCAAACGGGATCCTACCTCCCTCAAGGAAAGGGAGGCTTTGGTCCAGAGGGCCCAGAACAATGTCAATGCTTTACAACTGCTTCCACGGCAAGCCCCAAGTCTATTCAGGGTTTCGGGAGTGTCATCTTCATCATGTCCAGGTCACAGCCAGCAGCAGACCAGGCAGGGTGCCAAGACCAAGGAAGCAGGCCTGAAGTTTGGGCAACCATGAGCCAGAGGCCAGGTAAGCAATAAAAAATGGACTTCATCCATAGCAAGAGAGCCGGACCAGATGGGATCTTCAGAGGTCGAGCAAATTCTCAGCATTCACACATCCCAGAGCCACCGACAGAGAAAGGGAAGAATCAAGCAGGTAACGCCTGGCAGGTGCTTCTTGTAGCCTTCCTGCCAATGCCTTAATCCTCCCTCTGGGAGAATCAGGGAGAACCGGGAATTGGAAGGCTGGGTCCTGAGCATCACTGACAGCTTCCTGGCTAGTATTTATTACCTCAGGGGAGGGGAGCAGCCACGCCACATCACGCCTCGGAAACCCTCTCACCACCCTGCTGGCATGCGCCAGCCCCCACCTTTATGCCCAGCTACCCCAGGAGAGACACTGCCTGTGTTTACCACACGCCCTCCCCTGGTCTTGCCCCTGATTCACAGCCTGCTGGCTGAGGCTCCATGAGGACCTACCTGCCAGACTTCTCTGTCACCAGCTGACAATTGACAGCCCCCCTTTTGGACTCCTGAATATACCCCCATTCTGGGTTCCCAACCCCTTGCCTTCCTTAACTTTTGGGATATCCTGCAATCTTAGCATGGATCCCTCTTGCAAATGCTCTCTTGGACGAGGATCTGTTTTTGCCGCAAAGTCTAACTGCCTTGAACTTTTGCTTCTTTCCTGCGACTGGTCCTGATCCTCAGGGTTGGCTTTACTACACAATGGGTGGGTGTAACTCCAGGACGCTGCCCTTCTCAGTCTGCTGTCTTCTCTCATAAGTAAGCCGGCCAGGTCCAGAGAGGACAGCAGAGGCGTCTTCCTGAAAGTGGAAGAGCAGCAGATGTCCAGGGCATTCAGTACCAGTCCATGAGCCTTGGAACTGGACAAGACCTTAGACATCCAATCTACTGCTAGCATTTCACAGACACGGAAAATTTGTCTAAATGGCTCAGCTGTAACCAAAATTCACGTTCTCCTACTCTCTTCTAGCATTCTTCTCCCTATCCTATGATGCTACCTTAAATGTATGGTGGATTATTTTTCTGATTTTTATTATGTAAAATGTGTGTAACACTAAACCCCGTTGAAATATGCTCAGAACCCCTACTCCTTTGGCTCATGCAGATTGATCAGCTCCTTCTGGGTAAAATGAGGTAAAAAGAACATTGTTCTAAGAGGGTAGATTTCATGTTAAGTGTTCTTACCACAATAAAATTAAAAAAAAAAAAAGAAAAGAAAAGAACATTGTTCTAACTGAGAAGTTCCAGAGGTTTGTTCTTTGTGCTTAAGAATGGGTGTGTAAGAGGGGCGCCTGGGTGGCTCAGTTGTTAAGCGTCTGCCTTCGGCTCAGGTCACGATCCCAGGGTCCTGGGATCGAGCCCTGCATCGGGCTCCCCGATCCGCGGGAGGCCTGCTTCTCCCTCTCCCACTCCCCCTGCTTGTGTTCCCTCTCTCACTGTGACTGTCTCTGTCAAATAAATAAATAAAATCTTAAAAAAAAAAAAAAGAATGGGTGTGTAAGAAAAAAAAAAAGAATGGGCGTGTAATCTTTGTGTATATGTTCAGGTCATTGTTTGGTTTAGGTGTTTTCATGGTGATAAGCTGAAGGGGACAAGGCTTTACTTTCCTGGGTGGTGGGGAGGGTGGGTGTTCACTTGAGGGCTGTTCACTCACCAAATCAATCATGATTGTCCTGCCAATGGGCAGTAGACACACCCAGATGGGAAAGTCCTAAAGAGACTGGACATTTTGAACTCTGGGTGGTGCGTACATGTTTTTCTCAAGTAATATGTACTCGTTTTAGGAAAAAAAAATTATTTACTTATTTATTTATTTTATTTTATTTTTTTTATTTTTTAAAGATTTTATTTATTTATTTGAGACAGAGAGAATGAGAGACAGAGAGCATGAGAGGGAGGAGGGTCAGAGGGAGAAGCAGACTCCCTGCCGAGCAGGGAGCCCGATGCGGGACTCGATCCCGGGACTCCAGGATCATGACCTGAGCCAAAGGCAGTCGCTCAACCAACTGAGCCACCCAGGCGCCCTACTTATTTATTTTTAAGTAGTCTCCCCACCCAACATGGGGCTTGAACTCGGGGCCCTGAGATGAAGAGTCGCATGCCCTACCGACTGAGCCAGCCAGATGGCCCTAGGAAAAAATTTAAATACACACAAGCAGAAAGAAGGAAACCAAAGCCATCACCTATTTCTCACACTCTTCGCATTTTACAGCATTTCCTTTCAAACAGACTCATGCATCTATATGCACCGGGGTGGCTGGTGGTAGTGCGTGTTGGATTTCATTAGGGATGGTGGAAAAGTGTGTTGAGGGAGGAAACAGGAGCAATTTCTGCATTCTAAAGTGGGAGCTGCAATTTGCCACTTGATCTTTCTCTCGCTGTATCTCGAGTTCCCTTCACAGCCCAAGTTCTTGGAAGAGCCGCCAACATTCGTCCTCATTTCCTCACCTCCATTCACTCCTCATCCCACTCCAATCTGGCGTCTTCACTTCACTGAAACAGCTCGCACGGTGGTCTCACGTATCCTCCATGTCAGCGGATGGGGTTCGTTTCTAAAATTAACTTGACACATCAGGAGCATTCCACAGTTGACCCCTCCCTTGTCCCTGAACCTTCTTTCCCGGTTTTCCTCCTGCCTTTCCTCCTTCTTTGTCTTCTTTCTTTGCTAATTCATTTCATTCATTCATTCATTCTTCATTCATTCCATATTACAAGTATTTCTTGAGCACCTCTATGGCAATACTATTCCTGGTGCTAGGGTCCAAAACTCATGCCTTCACGGGGCTCACAGTCTAGTGAGAAGTAGTTGGGAGGAGATACCAATATAGAAATTAAATAAGTATTATAATTTTTTTTTTGGTATTGAAGCTCAGGACCTCACTATAGAATACATTTAAGGTGATAAATGCTATGAAGAAAAATGAAGGAAAGGAGGATAATAAAAAGCATTAGTGTATGTAGTTTTACTTTTTCTTTTTTTTTCTTTTTTCTTTCTTTTCTTTTCTTTTTTTTAGAGAGGGAGAGAGAGTACACATGCATGTGCGTTCTTGTGAGCACAGGGGCAGGGGCAGAGGGAGAGAGAGAATCTTCAGCAGGCTCCAAGCAGGGCTTGATTTCACCACTCTGAGATCATGACCTGAGCCCAAATCAAGAGTTGGATGCTTAACTGACTGAGCCACCCAGGAGCCCCATGTAGTTTTGTAGTACGTAGTTTTAAATGTATGTAGTTTTTTTTTTTTTTAAGATTTTATTTATTGATTTGAGAAACAGAGAGAGAGAGGGGGCACAAGCAGAGGGGCAGGGCAGAGGCAGAAGGAGAGGGTGAAGCAGACTCCCCACTGAGCAGGGAGCCCGATGTTGGACTCAATCCCAGGACCCTGGGATCATGACCTGAGCTGAAGGCAGATGCTCAAATGACTGAGCCACCCAGGTGTCCCAAATGTATGTAGTTTTAACCAGGGTGGTCAGGGATGGTCTCACCGAGAAGGTGGCATTTGAGGAAGAGTATGAAGGCGATAATAGAATGACCCATGCAGATGGCTGGGGAAAAGCCTTCCAAGCAGAGAGACAGCAGGTGCAAGGCTCTTGGGTGGGAATGTGACTTGCATGTTGGAGAGGAAACAAGGAGGCCAGCATGTTTAGAGCAGAATGAGTCATAGGAGATGAGCTCAGAGAGTATGTGGGACTCGTTTAGGTAGAGCCTTTTACTCTGGCTTTCATTCCGAGTGAAATGAGAAAGGAGAGTTTTGATCAGAGTAACATGATGTGAAATGAGATGAAAGGATAACATTGGCATCTATATTTTGAGTAGACTGTAGGGAGGCAAGATAGTGCAGTAAATCGGAGGAGATAATGGAGACTCTGACCAAGAGAGTAGTGGTAGAGATGGGGAGAAGTCGCCAGATTCTGGAAATGTTTTGAAGACAGAGTCAGCAGGATTCCATGGATTTGTAGCACCAAAGAAAGAGAGATGTCAGAGATGTCTCCAAAACTTCTGGGCTGAACCAAAGAATGGAGTTTCTATCAGCTGAATGAGGAAGATTATGGGTAGAACAAGTTTTGGGGAGAAAGAGTCGGAGTTAAGTTTTGGACATATTTACTTTGAAATGTCTATTAGATAATCAAGTGGGAAGGATGAGGAAGAGGTTGGATGTATGTGTTTTTGGGTCATAGGAAAGATCCAAGATAGAGGTACACAGTTGGGGATCATTAGTATAGAGATGGCACTTATAGGCTCTGGGTATGGTCAGCAAGAAGAGCGCACAGATGGAGGAGAAGAGATGCAAGGACTCAATCTCAGCACTTAGAGGCTGAGCAGATAAGCTGGAGCCAGACAGGGAGAACGAGAAATATGAACCAGCGGGGTTGGAAGAAAATAAGAGAACAGGATACACAGAGAGTGAAGCAACAGATGTTTACAGATGCTTCATAAAGAAGAGAGTAAACAACTGAATAAAATATAGCTGATATGTCAAGAAAAGTAGGAACCAAGAGTTGTTCATTAACTGGCAATGTGGAGATCTTGAGAAAAGTAATGTTGGTACAGTGCTGGGGGTAAAAGATGACTAGAGCAAGTTAAGAGAAAATGGGAGAAGAAGAATTAGACATAACAAGTATACAGAACTCAGGAAATGAACAGAGAAATGGAGCAGTAGCTGGGGGAGGTTAATTTCTAAGTTGGGGCAAACACTAGCATATATCCGTATACTGATGAGAATGATCTAGTGGAGAAGGAAACACTGAAATTCAAGAGAGTGCATTAATTCCTGGAGCAGATGGAGTGGTAGTGGCTTTATGGGTCATTTATTAGACTAAGAGGCAGGAGAGCAGAGGGCAGGAACACAGACTCAGGGTGGGGGTGGACATCAGGGGAGCCTGGGCAAGGTCTTTTCCATTTCATCAATTTTCTCAGTGCAACAGGAAGCAAGGTCATCGGTGGTGGGGGTGGACGGGGTAGAAGTTGAAGAGAGGAAAGAACTAGAAGTCTTTTGAAAGAGTAGGAAGTGAATGGACAAGAGAAATGGGCATGGTTACGGGAAAGTGGAGTTGCTGAGTGGTACCGGAAGGCTTGTTGTCATGAATTTTAAAATGAGACTGGTCAGAAGGGCTGGGTGTTTGCCTCCTGCCCCATGGAGCTGCCTGGCTACAGGTGTGGGTTTGGTAGAGTTGGGTTGAACCCAGGTTTGGGTTTTGCCCAGTGAGTACCACAAAGTGGGATGCAGGAGGGATTTGAGGGCAGGTGCAAGGCTGTAGCTCTCATGATTGCCCGAGGCGTTTCAACTGGGTAGGGAGGGCATGATGCAGGGGGAGATAAAGAGAAAAGCTGACATAAATTGTAGGTCCCAGTGGGTCCAAGGATTGTTAGGGTTAAGCTAAAAGAAGGGAGTGAACTGGAAAGATAAGAGGAGCTGGTTGGAGAGAGGGTTGCTTGAAACTGTGATTGGGAAAGGGTGGTACAAGGCTTTTAGAGCTGGGTTGTCCATCACAGTAGTCACCAGTGACGGATGACCGCTGAGCACTGAAATGGGCCTTGTCCGAATTGAGATGTGATGTAAGGGTAAAATGCATTCCAAATCCCCAAGACTTAGTACCAAAAAAATATAAAATGTCTTATTAATAATTTTAAAATATTGATTACATGTTGAAATGATACTATTTTGGATACACTACATTAAATCTATTATTGACGTTACTGTGACCTGTTTCTTTTTTTTTTTTTTTTTAAGATTTTATTTATTAGAGAGAGAGAGCACAAGCAGGGGGAGCAGCAGACAGAGGGAGTGGCAGAAGCAGGTTCCCCGCCGAGCAGAGAGCCTGACGGCTCCGCTCGATCTCAGGACCCTCATGACCTGAGCCAAAGGCAGACGCTTAACCCACTGAGCCACCCTTTTAGTTTCCTTTTAAATTAAATATATGGCTCACATTTCTTTTGGTCAATATTGGTTTAGGGTATTACCACAAGGAATAGTGCTTGAGGCAGAGCAAAGACGTGGGACCAGAGAAGAGCAAGGAACAGAGATGCAGAGGGAAGGAAGGTATCATCTTTGTGATGTTGAAATCACCAAGACTTAATAGCAACGTTATTTTGGAGAAAGTGCCCTGTGAGCTAGGACATAACAATGAGAAACAAGGAGTCATGGCCCAGGGCAATAGTTGGCTGCGCCACAGACAGACAGTAGGTGGTATAGTCTGATGACAAGATATTCAAAGCTGGGGATTTTAGGGAGGAGGGAAGGAGAATAGTGTGGAAGCAGTAACGAGGATCAAAAGGGAGATCTGTTCCACATCCAGGGCTACTTGTAAGAAGTTCTAGGAGAAAACTTTTACTGCCACCTGAGAGGGCTGCAGAGGGGGGTGTGTCCTCAGAGGTGATCCAGGTTAGAGCAAGTGGGGAGAGAATGCTGGAAGAACAGGTTGGCAGTGGCTATGAGATCCCGAGGGCCCCAGCACTGGTTTCAGGAGCTGAGCAGAGGAGCAAGATGTGGGGTGAGCTGGGCATCTGGGGCTTCTTACCGTGACTGATATATGGGGTTAAGGGGCTTAATGCAATCACAGCACATGGAGGCCAGGTGGGGAGGGAAGGAGGTGCAAGGGAGGAGGCCTCCATTCTTCACCCCTACTGGAGTGGAGGAGGGGGCCTAGGGAGGGGCTTCTTTATTCGGAGAGTCGCGCCTCCCTCTCCACCTGTCCCACAAATGCTCTAATCCATCAAAGCCCATCGTAGGTCCTCTCAACTACTCACTAGGCGATTTTTTTCCCCAGCCAATAGCAGCTTCGCATTACTACTTGGAGGCAGATGACTCGTAAATGTGGATATTCCGCAGAGTTCTCTCTGCTCTGCTCTGCTCTGGACCGGGATAGCCCACTGCCTACCGTACACCCTCTCATTCCTGGCAAGTCCAAAGCAAAACGCAGTCTTCCTCCCAGACCTGCACCTCTCAGCCCTGAGCACCGCACTCTGGGCGGGTACCAGCCAGAAGCTGGGCTGGGTCCACGATGCCTCTTTCTCCTCAACTCCCCATCCTCTCCCCTCCCTGCCCAGGCATCAGATTCAAGACGTCACTAGGTTCTGCCGATGATTTCTTCCCTAAACAGCCCTCAATCTATCCACTTCTGTCCATCTCCACAAACATCCTCCTCCCCCGTGAGTCTGTCCACATCTGTACTGGACCCTCCTGCTATTCTCCACATTGCCCCCACAGTGAGATTTTCAAAAGTCCCGTCTTTTCATGCCATTCTTTTCAACGTGGAACTCTGCAGCGGCTCCCCGCCGCTCGCGGGACAAAGTGCGCTCGGCATCTCTGCACCGCCCCCTCTCCAGCTCCCCGGAGCGCGCTTCCGCCACACCCGCGGAGGGTCCCGCCCAGCCCGCCTTCCCCCGCTCCCCCCGGCAGCGCGTGCCCACAGCCGGCTAGGGCTCTGCCCTTGCCCCTGCCTCTGCGTGGAATGCCTTTCCCCTCCCGCTGTGCCTCCTTGACTCCTTATCTGTCAGATCTCAGCTTGGCCATCCCTTCCTTAAGCTCCCGCACCAGATCGCATCTCTCAAGAGACATCATGTATCTTTCCCTCGAAGTCCTAGTAACAGCTGCAGTTTTGCATTTATGATTATTGGATTAATATTTATCTCCCCTAGTAGCCTCTCCAAGGGCGTGGCCCTTCATGAGGCCTTGAGCTCATGTCTGTTATTGCTCAATATTGTATCCCCAGCACCTAACAAAGTCCTGCACACGGTAGGTACTCAACAAATGTCAGTTAAATGGATAAATGAACGACTCAAGATGATTTAAAAGCCCTTAAACACAGGCCTTTCTGATCTAGTATGAGATTTCCATGGTTCAGGAGCTCACTTTCAGTCTGCAAATGCGCACATGGCCCCCCGCTCTTTGGCAGGCGCCGCGCTACGTCTCCTAGGCCCTGCTACTACAGAGATTACGACAGCTTGGCTGGAATTGGGTGGGTTGCTGGTAGCCGAAGCGTGTCCTCTGCTCGCATCTCACACTGGAGTACAAAGGCTTGTCTCTCGGCTTTGCTCGAGAAGCGAGAGAGGACAGTCTATGCAGGAAGACATCTGTGTTCTGGGTGGATCCTCTCTCCTCTCTCGCAGACTGGGTGTCCGTTTGCCGCGTGGGTGGCATCTCTGGATGGCAGGTAAATAAACCCAGTGGCAGGAAGGCACCCCAGGAAGCTTGAACAAGCTCTGTGGCTTTGCTCGGGAGCGCCCACTTCCTTTGTCAGATCAGCCTGGTGGGTTTCTTCATATTAGGCCCATCTTCTTAAAGGCAGTAACCACGAAAGAAACAGAAGTACTCCTCGTCTCAAGCACCTAGGTTATCTCTCTATAGTTAACCCCCCTACTTCCCGAGATGTGTACTCTCTAGAGCCACTTAATCTGCAATTTTTGGTGACAAACACTCGAGCTTCTAGGCCAGACCTCTCTGATTTGGGCTTGCTTGGGTTCAGGGAGAAGGAAGGCAGCAGATGCTTTCGCTAGTGGCGGGACCCTGTGCCAGCAAGTCCCCGTGCTGCTGTGGGAGCCCTGGGTCTCTTTTCCTGTCTGCCCTTCCCAGCTCCCTGGCTGCTGACTCTTCGCCATCTGACCATCTGTCTTCCTGCCCCCCACGGCCACCATGCATTTCTGCCTTGCTGACACAGCGCCTTTGGGTGCCCATCTGGCTCCGACCTGGGGATGGATGGAGCCCTGACTTCCACTGCTCCTCTGACCTCTGCTCTCCGGATGCCCTACGCAGGCTCTGCTCACTGCAGCTTGGGACCTGATGGGATGATCGTAATGAGGTTTAAGTGGCCAGAAGCCCACCCAGTTATTGTAAGGAGTGTGGCCGCACCAAGCAGCACTATTGGGTGGGCGAAAGCTTTTTTCCTAACCTGAACACTTACCCTATTATACTAAAATATCCGCTTAAGTGTTTTCTCCTCTAGATGGAGAGTTCCTTGAAGGCAAGAACTGGTTTTATCTTTATATCCAGAGTGCCTAGAATATAGAAGTTATTAGTAAATGTTGGTTGAACCGAAGTGAGGGAGGGAAGAGAAAAGTGCACCAAGGATGTTGTTTTGATATCAGCCTGTTGGGCCGGCCCTGGAAGAAAGGAGGACAGAGGGGGCATTTGTGGTTGTCAGTGCATCCTTTCCATGGCAGGGGGGTGGGGAGGAGGGGGTGGCCCCTGGGCCGGGCAGGACACTGCTCTTACTTGGCTTTGCCACCAAGCTCCCTGGGTCTTGCTGGGTGCTTCACCAGCCCCCACCCAGCCCCTGACTGGCGTCTGTCCTTCCAGCTGCGAGAGCTTATTTTGCACTGACAAGAAATGCAAGTGGGACTAGGAGAGGAGTAAATATTGGAGGAAGCGGGAGAGCTGCAGACCCTGTGCTCCCGGCACTCAGGGCAAGAGAGGCCTCCGACCGAAGGGAAGAGACAGTGGCCTTGTCATTGCTCTTCTTTCTTTCTTTTCCTTTTTAAAAATTATAAAAGTAATGCATGTTAATGGAGAAAAAGACAACAGTTATAAAAGTCTTCTGCTTGCTCTCAGTTCCATACCATAACACCAACCACTGTTAACAACTCTTTGAGAAGCCTCCTGGAAATGTTCTATTATACAAAAGTATATATTATACAAAAGCATAATATACAAAAGGTTGCTTGGAGCCTAAGCATGTCTTTTGCTAGCATCTCACACTTGGGTACAAAGGCTTGTCTCTTGTATGTATACACAAAATCTCCAGCGTGCCTAGAATGTAGATATAAAATACATATATATATATATGTATATATATATCTCATATATACAAAATGTGAGTGTGAATACATACATGCAGATGGACAGACAGACAGATAGGCACCAGTACTTCAGTGAGGGATGGAGTCAGAGGCTTACTTGAAGAGGTTGTCGATGCACCAGGCTGGGGCTCCTGAAGGGAAGAAATGAGGGACTGGAAGGGTGTACGCGGGGGGCAGAAGTGTCTTCAAATAGTAAAATATTTGTATTGCAATTTTTCTCTTTTTTTTGCATTGCAATTTTTTTTTTTTTGCAGTTTTGGAGTTGAAAAAAGAAATCCAACATCTGGTTGGCTTCAGTTTCCTTACCTGAAAAATGGGATAATAATGTACCTTCCTCACAGGTTTATTGTGAGGATAAAATAGGGGGGATATGTTTAAAGTGCTTAGTCTTGTGCCTGGCTGCACACACTAAGCTTCAGCTCAGTGTACTATTATTATTGGTGGTGGTGGCGTTACGTGGAGGTTGCGGTTCCTGCTGTCGTCTCAGCATCCCGCACCACGCCCAGAGCGCTGTTCACCCTCTGTCCATCTGCAGCCAGCATACAGAAAGAACTTGGTGATGACATCCCTCTTTTCATTTCGGAATTCCTTGCCCTGGTTCCCTCCTTTTTTTTTTTTTTCCTCGATGGCCTCTAACTTCTTGTTTATGTTGTGTGCCCTTGAAGCAAGCCTTCTGAGACCTGGTGAATATCGGTCCTCGGAGGTGTGCAGAGATGTTTTCGGTAGCAAAAGGTCACGTCCTGTCCTCTCTCTCGCCTGGCCCCAGAGAACATCTACTCACTTTCTACACTTTACACCTACTACCCGAACAAGCCAATTAGAATTGCTTACTTAAGAAAATACCTAAGAATCCGTAGGGCTGCCCCTGTTCATTGTGTGCATTGTGTGACCCCGAAGCTACGCTTGAGACATCTCGGCCTAGTGAATGTGTCCTTCTGGGATGCTCTGCAGCGTTTCTACTTGTATTTAGAAAAGCTGGCTTAAAACTCTTAGGTTTAATATTCTGTATCCCAAATGCTCTTAGTTGTCCGTAAAACGAAGCCTGCCTACGCACTCTTCTATTCTTGATTTATAAATAGGTTCAGCTGCCTAACAATTAAACGTACTATATTTTGCACACGCACATTCCTTAAGGAGACAGTTGGAGGGTAGTCGGCTTTTACTCTTGCAATGCTATCTGGAAACCATCTTCCTAACTTTTATCCCCAAGTGGGTGTACAGTTCACTGTTGAACAACGTGGGGGTTAGGGGCCCTGACCCCTGTGCAGTCAAAAATCTGCCTATAACTTTTGACTCCCCCAGACTTTACTAATAGACTGTTGTCTGGAAGTAACATAAGCAGACCATGAACACATATTTTGTATGCTATATGTATTATATGATGTATTCTCACGATAAAGGAAGCTAGAGAGAAGAAAATGTTAATTAGATCTTAAGGAAGAGAAAATACATTTACAGTACTGTATTTCTCAAAAGACAAAACAAAACAAAACCCTGCGTACAGATAGACCTGCACAGTTCAAACCAATGTCGTTCAAGGGCCAACTGTCTTTTGAAGGGTTGGCAATGAGACTCTGGGTCCGTAAAGCCCAAGACACCATCTCCGACATGCACGGAGAATCTAGTATCAAATTTCTAGCAGATCTTCATAGGGACAGGCCCAGAACCAGCTCCTACGTGTCAGAGGAGGTCTGCACTGCAGGCTCAGTATCATACTTGGCCACACGTGCTTGAGGCTGAGAGAAAGCCCGGTGCAGACAGTAGGACGCTAGAGAAAAGAAAAGATGAGTGGGGTCGTAGAAGGAGATGAAAATGTAGCCGCATGTAGAATTAATTACTCCATAAGGTGGAAGAAAGGAGCAGGGCTTTGCGTGTACCAAGGCCCATGAGAGGTCTGCCTGCCAACCCCAAGGGGAAACTGGCTCTAGGTTAACCCACCAGAATTTCCTTTCTGGGCAGAACTGGGACTTGAATAATAATACTGAGCATTATATGGCACTTGCAGATATGGAGTTTTATTTGTTTTTCCATACAATGCAATAAGGTCGGTGGATTGAAGATCACCCTTTTTTTACAGAGAAAATGAAGCAGAGAGAATGAAGACACTTGTCATCACTTATTTTGGGCACTCAGGCTGGGTCTCTGAAGCCTGACCTCACCCTGCTCTCTTGTATCCAGGGTTGCTTTACCTGACACCAGAGCATAGGGGAATGAGCTCTCACATTACAGCCCTCAAGATACCCAGTTCTAGTCTAGACCCTGAAGCTTACTGGGTAGGACCTGGCCGCATCACCTAAGCTTCCAGCCTGTTTTCTTTCTTTCTTTCTTTCTTTTTTTTTTTAATTTCAGATTTAATTTATTTATTTGACAGAGAGAGACACAGCGAGAGAGGGAACACAAGCAGGGGAAGGGGGAGAGGGAGAAGCAGGCTTCCAAGGAGCAGGGAGCCCAATGAGGGGCTCCCAGGACCCTGAGATCATGACCTGAGCCCAAGGCAGACGCTTAACGACTGAGCCCCCCAGGAGCCCCCCAGCTTGTTTTCTTGTGGCCAATGTGAGGGCTGAGTCTGGAAGGTCTCTAGAGCATGGCCCAGAGGCTCGCTGACAGTAGGGTATGGCCCATTTGGAGGGCCAAGGACTGGAAGTGCATATTGAGTACGGTGCCGCCTGCCTTAGATAGCAGTGAAGGTTGGCAGCACAGAATGAGAGAAAAGGAAGCACCCGCGGGTGATACATTGGCCCACAGGCCGAAATGCCATATGTCTGCATACACTGCAGGTAGTGATGGGTTGGAATGCAGGCAGCAATTTGGTAAATTTCCATGTTCAATTAAAAACAAAGAAAAAAAAAAAAAAACAACGCCTAGATCTGTCCCTTTTGCGTCGCCAGGGGCTGAGTCCCAGGCTGAGGAATCCGGTCGGACGAGTGGGGGCGCTCCACCGAACGCAGGCTCCGCTTGCCCCGGGGCAAAGGCTCTCGGAAGGGTGGGTCACGGTGGGCGCTGAAGTACTGCCGGAGCCCTGTCGCCCGGGTCCACATCCGTCCTCCCGTCGGCCGCCCTCGCCTCCGCCCCGCCCCCCCCTCCATTCCCGGTCTCTCCCTCCCGCGAAGCTTAACTGATCTGCAGGCGGGGGCGCGGGTGATGCGAATTCCTAGAAGCCTCAGGCGGCTGCCCAAGATTTGAAGTTCGGATCCTCCAAGGACCCTCGAGGTTCGCGCTCACACCCCGCCTCGGGGTCACAGACGGGCCCAGGGGGGCGTGGGCAGGGAGAACCCCCACTCACCATCCCCGTCCACCCTGGAGCCCGTTTCCGTCCCAGTCCTGCCGGTCTGGGCTGAGCCGGAGGGGACGGGGGACGGGGGACGGGGGACGGGGCCGGCGGCTGGGTGGGAGGTGGAGGAGCGGCTGGAGGTGGCGGGGGCAGGTAGCGGCGGGCCGGCAGAGGAGGGGGCTGGGCCGCGGCGGAGGCGCAGTCGGGCCGCTTCGCCACCTCCGGGGCAGCCGCTCGACCTCCGCGGGCTCCGCCGGGAGTGGAGACGGTGAGTCAGATCTCGGGCACCCGCGGGTCGGGCGCGGGGGGGGGGGGGGGGGGCAGGTGGTGGCGGTGGCGAGTCAGGAAATGACATCAGAGGCCTGTGCCTGGGGAGGGGAGGTCTGGGCCCGGCCCGGGCAGCGGGGACAGGGTGGGGGGCGGCGGGGCGGGAGGCCCTTGGCTGAGCCTCGGGCCCCGGGTCCGCAGGAGGGCCCCTTCCTGGGGGAGTTTCCTGCCGGGTCCGCCCTCCCCGCCTCTTCCCGCCCCCTCGCCGGGCAGCTCCTTGTATGGTCTGAGCGCCGCTCTCTCCCCGCCCCCTCCTTCCCTCCCTCTTCCCTGCGTCCCTCCCCGCCAGGCTGGAGGCTGCTCGGGACCCGGACGCAGAGTCCTCCGACCCGGCTGCGGGGCGCACACGGGAGACGCGGCGCGCACGCTCCGGCCCGCGGTGAGGTGCGGGAGCCGCCCGGCGGCCGCGCACGGGGACGGGCGGGGGCGCGGGCGCCGCGGGGAGCCGGGCCGGCTGGGGGTCGTCTGCCCGGGCCCGGCGCCGCGTAACCTGGCCGCCCACCCCCAGCAGCCCGGCCTGGCCATGGCGGCCCCCCGCCCGCCTCCCGCGATCTCCGTCTCGGTCTCGGCGCCGGCTTTTTACGCCCCGCAGAAGAAGTTCGGCCCGGTGGTGGCCCCAAAGCCCAAAGTGAATCCTTTCCGGCCCGGGGACAGCGAGGCTCCCCCGGCCGCCGGGGCCCAGCGCGCGCAGATGGGCCGGGTGGGCGAGATCCCCCCGCCGCCCCCGGAAGGTATGCGGCTGGGCTTGGGCGCTGGACCCCGGCGGCTATGCGCCGGGCGGGGACAGTGGTTTCGGGAGTTTGGGGGTGTCTGGAAAGGTTGCACGAAGGGGGCTGGGCGCAGCTAGCCTGTCCCGAGCAGATGTTCTTACCTCATCGTGGAGCTCATGGCTGGGAGCCAGGGCTCCTGGGACCGTTCCAAGTCCCCCGCCTGGGGGTGGGGAGGCGGGAATGTGGGGCACGAATCTTCCCCTCCGGGTCCGTTTTCCCAAGTGTAACGGGAGCTGCATCACTCCACGGTCGAGTCCCCCGCCTTTACTGACCCAGTGCTCCCAGGGCGTCCTGCCTCTCCCTTTCCTTCCCACACGCTCCGCGCCCCCGGGAGAATTCTTGGGTTAGGGGTGAGAGCTGTAGAGGGAGAGTAACTTGGGGAAGGGGTGGAGGGATCTCCTGCTGACTGTCCTCTCTCCTGACTGTCCCCTCTCGCCTTCCTACCTCAGACTTTCCCCTACCACCCCCTCCTGTCCTTGGGGATGGCGACGACTCGGAGGGTGCTCTAGGAGGTGCCTTCCCACCTCCCCCTCCCCCTGTGGAGGAACCGTTTCCCTCTGAGTCTCTGGAGGAGGAGATCTTCCCTTCCCCTCCGCCTCCCCTGGAGGAAGAGGGAGGGCCTGAGGCTGCCATACCTCCCCCACCACAGGTATGGGGGCTTGGGAGGGGTGGCTACAGTGGGATACCCCCCAGGGAGGAGAGGAGAGTCCTTACCTCTGGCCTCCCCTGCACCTCTGGCCTGATGGGGGTGAGGTGGGCATGGAGACCTGGGATCTGTGCTCTGACCCCTGACCCTCTAGCCCAGGGAGAAGGTGAGCAGTATTGATTTGGAGATCGACTCTCTGTCCTCGCTGCTGGATGACATGACCAGGAATGATCCCTTCAAAGCCCGGGTAAGGGACAGGAGAGTAGGAAAGGCAGGGCAGGGAGGAAAGGTGGGTCCACCCCTCTAACTGAGCTTCTCTTCCCTCCTGCTCCCCTTCCTTGCAGGTATCATCTGGATATGTACCCCCACCAGTCGCCACTCCATTCATCCCCAAGTCCAATACTAAGCCTGCAGCTGGGGGCACAGCACCCCTGCCTCCTTGGAAGTCCCCTTCTAGCTCCCAGCCTCTGCCCCAGGCCCAGGCTCAGGCTCAGGCTCAGGCTAAGCCTCCCAGCCAGACCCAGTTCCATGTGCAGCCGCAGGCCAAGCCTCAGGTCCAGCTCCATGTGCAGCCCCAGCCCCAGGCTCATCCCCAGCCTGTGCCTTTGGCTAACACTCAGCCTCGAGGACCCCCAGCCCCATCTCCTGCCCCTAAGTTTTCTCCAGTCACTCCCAAGTTTACTCCCGTGGCCTCCAAGTTCAGCCCTGGAGCCCCGGGTGGACCTGGGTCACAGCCCAATCAGAAGCTGGGGTCCCCTGAAGCTCCCTCTTCCAGTAGCACAGGCTCCCCTCAGCCTCCCAGCTTCACCTATGCTCAGCAGAAGGAGAAGCCCCGAGTGCAGGAGAAACCGCATCCAGTGCCCCCACCGGCGCAAAACCAAAATCAGGTGAGGAAGGGTGGGAGGACCAGCCTGAGACCAGAGGCCTGGGGCTGGGGCTAAGTCAGGAGCCAGAGAATGAGGGCGAAGGTGGCCCCAGAGAGGGAGGTGGACATGGGGGCTGCGGGGTAGGGGTTTTGAGCCTCTGAAGTTGGCCTGGTGGATCAGTGGTCAGAGGAGGAGGAGGGCCTGGCTGGGTCTGGGTCTGGGTGGGGCCTTACCGGGAGTCGGGGAGCAGCACAAGCTCTGAATCAAGAGGGGGATTTGGTGGACCTTCCCTTGCATCCTGCCCCCTAGAATGTTAAAGGGAGGGATGAGATCAGCAGCAGCCCAACCTTGCTTCTTTCCCCTTCTTGGATTCTTGAGTTAATGTCTCTGCTCCTCTGAGCCACTCTCACTGCCCCGGGGCCCATCTGATGATAAGAGTCACAGCGTCGGTAAACACTGGCTGGTAAACACTGGCTGAGCCAGCGTCCGCTGGGTGCCAGGCACTGTGCCTCTGTGCTCTGGAGGGAAGAGATCTCTCAAAGAGGTGAAGTCTGAGCGGGTCAGAGGGGCTGGGGATAGAATTCCCGGCTCACAAGACCCTAGGCAAGTTAGGTGAACTTTGGCCCTCAGTTTCCCCACCGTTACCCCCACCCAGTGGTTGTGAAGACTAAGTGAGCTAACTCATAGGAAGGGTTGGGGTCTGTATCTAGCTCTTGGATGCTCAGAGTAGGAAAGTTACCGTTCCTGTGTGGCCATTTTTGCCTTCAGGTTCAGGGGACCCTGCTGGTCACGTAGTCCTACGAGCCGTGAGGTTAGCCGACGGCATAAACGAGTATGTTAGTGTGTAGGCACAGTTGAAGGGATGCCAAGTGCCAGTGAGTTTTGCGGAATCTGGTGGTACAGGAACTCCAGGCAGCCGTCCGCACCGGGGCCAGTCCCGAGAGGAGCAGGAAGGGCATTTGAGTGGGAACAGCATGAGCAAGACTCAAGGGCACTAGGTATGCAGGGGTGTTTGGAGAAGAGGAAGTAGACGGTTCCTCTGGGAGTATTGCAGAGCTGTACTTAGGGAGGTAGGTAGGTGGGGGCTTGAGGGTGGAGGAAAATAAGACAACACACCCAGGGAGCCTGTGAGTCCTGGGTTTTGAGGAGTCCTGCGGTCAGGTTGGAGGGCTGGTGACAGTTTTGCTTTTGGAAGCTGGAAGTTTTTCCAGCAGAGGCCTGGCCTGGAGGTAGGAGGTCAGTGATGTGTGGGAGTTCACTCCCGGGCAACCGTCGTAGTGCTAGTTGCAATTGAAAAATAAGGCCCAGATATGAGAGCTGTTAAAAAGGAAGAGCCTCCAGGCTTGGTAACTGACAAGCGGGTGGAAGAGGAGGGGCGTGTTGGGGAATGACGGTGTTGCCGACAAAATGGAGAAGTCCAGAAGGGGAAATGGTTTGGACGGGAAGAGGAGGGGTCCCGTTGTCAGCATGTTGAGCAACAGGTTCCAGGAGGACTTGGGCTCAGCTGGAACTGTCATCTAGTTAAGCGTGGAGGACTGGGTGTTAGGAGAGGGCCTCGAACTCGAGGCGCGGGCGTGCGCAGTAGAGCATGCGTGGTGACACCGGAGCAGCTGCTGGAGCTTCGGGGGCTGCCCAGGGGCCCAGGGGCTGCCGAGAGGAGGAGCCGAGGCTCTGGGAGTTAGAACCTTGGGTGATGCTCGGGCTGACCAGGTGGGAGGGGGGAAGACGGGCATCAGGAGGAAGAGGGTCACAAGTCAGGGTGGGGTCTCTAGAATGTGACGGCTGAGCAGTTGCTCAGCCGGGGCTTGAGGTGGACGAGGACTAAGGCCAGAGATCTGGCCATTCGGAAGTTGTAGATGGCTCTGGGGTGGCCCGCTGGTGCCCTGTGGTGGGGACAGAGTGAAAGGAGGTAAGTCTACTGCCTCGGGGAAGCGGCCTGCCCCCAGGTTGGCAGGGAGATGCAGCGGGAGGGGAGTGAGGGCGAGCGTGTGAGAAGCAGGAGGACGACGCTGTTGGGAGAGGGGTTCACGATGCCTGAGAGCAGGGCTTGCGGCTGGCATGGCGTCCTGGAGGGGAGCATCCCCAGAGAGCAAGGGCGCTGTGGCCACAGTGTTTTCTGGGAGCGGAGGAACGAGCAGGGAGCTGGAGCTGGCTGGCTTCCATCTTCTCAGTCATGTAGGAGGTGAGGTCATCGGTGAGTGAGGGGGCCACGCAGTCGGGACTCGAGGAGATGGAAAGGTTTGGAACAGCTGCTGTGGGGAAGGCGACTGGGAATCTGCAGGAGCCAAATACCAGCCAGCGGGGCTGAGGCCGAGGGCGCAGAGGGCGCTGCAGTGTTTTGTGAACTCACTCTGCGGTGTTCAGTGATCTCTCCACCTACTTTCTGCAGCTTGGAGGCAGAAGCAGGAAGCGGGCAGTGGCATGGGCCAGGCTGGGGATGTGGCCATATAAGCCAGCGATGGTGCCTGGGGGTGGCATGAACAGTTGCGAGGGCCTTGTGGAAATAGATGGTTCAGGGACCAGACTTGGGGGGAGGCGAGCCAGAAGGTTTCGATGCGCGAGACACCTGGGGAGGGTCGAGACACCTGCGGAGGGTCGAGAGGCAGAGCAGCCTTTCTAGGTCAGTTCATTCAGTAGGTACGAGTGGGGAGGGGGAGAGGAAGGTAATTGTTGGGAGCTCAAGACCAGGGTCTTGGAGGAAGATTTACTTACTTGAGACCAGTAAATCTCGGGTCCAGGGTGTTCCGCCGCGGAAGGTCATTTGGAGTAGTTGGAGTGGAAGAGCTAGAGGTCTTAGTGCCATGGGTGTTGAGGCCGTGATGTTGGTGCCGGCAGGCGGAGAGGGAAAACAGTGGCTGGATGGAGCGTGTCTTGAAGGCGTGTGGATACCCACGGGGAGCCCATGTGTATGAATAGTTCATACTTTCAGAGAATGGGACAGACACCTAAAGTGGCCCCAGGGAGCAAGGGCTGGCTGAATGCCCTTCCTCTGTCCCCAAGATGCCAGGAAGGGAAGATTGGGAGAAGAGAGGGTAAGGTTTGCATTGTGGAAGGGGCTTCCAGGGGCCACGGTCACGGAAGGGCAGGAGGTGGTAGGAGGCTTCGGGGGAGAGGGCTGGGAGCCGGAGTCTCCGTGGAGCTGTGCTTCCCCGGGCTGATGGCAGCTCTGGATGCGCACGGGTGTGAGTAGCGGGGAAGATGGGAGGCTTGGAGGTTCCAGGTGTTATAGGAGCGAAGGCATTGGCAGGTCGAACGTTCAGTGACAGGCGCACAGGCCTGGGTGGGCTTGTCCAGTACAGAGAGAACCAACCCAGTGTTTCTGTTGGAGTGTCATGGAGACGTCGGTGCAGGTCACAAGCCCTGCGGCCCTCCCCCCGGCACGGCTCAGGCTGCCTGGCAGTGCCCCCTAACCTCACCTGCACCCGCCCCCATGTCCAGCTCTCTCAGGATGCCCTTAATAGAAGGGGTAGGCAGGCCTAGCGAATGGTCCTTCTCAGAGGCCTACTGGGGAGGAAGTGGGGTCAGGTAGTCCTGGACCCCTGCCTGGGGAGCTGGGGGCTGGGCTCCAGAAGAGAGCGCTGGGGGTTTAACCTGTGATTCCCGCCTGTGTTGTGTCCTCACGCTGACAGGGGCTGCTCAGCAGCAGGCGGGACGGGTAGGTGTGTGTGCACATGGGTGCACATGCTGTCACGTGCCAACCACTCCTGGGGGGCCATGTCTGAGCATGCTCTGTGCAATTGACGCGTGGCCTGCTGTGTTGGGGGCTTCGGTGACCTCAGCTGCTGTGTGTGTGGCCTCTGTCCGCTCAGTTGTTCTGGCCTGTCCGTGACTGCCCGGGGCGGGGGGTGGTTTGGGCAGAGCGGGCGGAAGGGTCATCGCCTTCCCCTTTATCTGTGTGGTGCTGGGGGTCAGGGAGGGAGGACGAGGAGCTTTCCGAGTCAAACCCGAGAGTCTGGGAAGTGGGAGGGGAGTTAGTCCTTACTGGAAGAAAGTGGATGAGCTGGCGGGGGAGAGTTCTCAGACAGGGTGACTCTCCGGAGAGCCTGAAGAAAGTACTGGCGTTTCAGGTCCGCTCCCCGGGGGCCCCAGGACCCCTGACTTTGAAGGAGGTAGAGGAGCTGGAGCAGCTGACCCAGCAGCTGATGCACGACATGGAGCATCCTCAGAGGCAGACCGTGGCTGTCAACGGTGAGCTCCCCGCCGAGCCGCTGGGACCTGGGCCCTGGGCCCTTGCATCGCGGTGCTGGCCGGTGCCTGGGCCGGCTTGTCATCCCTTGCGCGCGCTCCTTCCTCCTCGTCACTTCTGTCTTTGGCCTTCCCAGAGTCCTGTGGCCGGTGTCATCAGCCCCTGGCGCGCACGCAGCCTGCCGTCCGGGCTCTGGGGCAGCTGTTCCATATCACCTGCTTCACCTGCCGCCAGTGTGAGCAGCAGCTGCAAGGACAGCAGTTCTACAGCCTGGAGGGGGCGCCCTACTGCGAGGGCTGCTACACTGTGAGTCTGGCACCCCGGGGGCTCTGCTGGCGGGTGGCGGGGAGGGGGGAGGGCTGCGGGGCAGATGTGCCCCAGTGGCTGGCTTTTCGGTGTGAGTTCCCTGCCAACGCCCTCCTGCTTCCTCCTCAGGACACTCTGGAGAAGTGCAACACGTGTGGGCAGCCCATCACCGACCGCATGCTGAGGGCCACGGGCAAGGCCTACCACCCGCAGTGCTTCACCTGTGTGGTCTGCGCCTGCCCCCTGGAGGGCACCTCCTTCATTGTGGACCAGGCCAACCGGCCCCACTGTGTCCCCGACTACCACAAGTGAGGACCCACCTCCTGTCTTCTGGGCTCTTCTCTGAGGTTGTCTGGGAGCTAGGCTGCCCGCCTGAGTCCAAGACAGCTCCAAACCCCTGGCCTCACTTTCTGGTCCCGCATCCTGTCCGACAGCGAGAGCCCCGTTCGTCTGGATGTAGCCGTCCAGGGGCCTCAGACCTCGGGAGCAAGTCCCGCCACTGGCAAGGCCCGCCTGGCCTTGGGCTCCCTGAGGCTGCTTTGGGGTGGTCTTGTGTTCAGCCTTGTGTGCTGGAAGGACGTCATTTCACACATAGGCTGGGTTCTGAAAGTTCTTTTGGAGATCAGCTTCTTGGAGCTCTGGTTTTCCCCTAGAGACAGTGTTTACAAGGTGGCTACTTTCCTAGGCCCGCAGCAGAATCCCACAACATAGCTCAAGGGTGGTACAGGAAAACTGCACCGTCTCACTCCCCCCTCTGCCAGTGTGTTTGAAGTGTACGTTTTCAGAATTCCACCTGAGGTGTCCGGAACTTCCCATCCCTCCCTGCACCCACCCCAGCAGTGGGGCGGAGACACCCGTGTGGCCGGGGTAGGCTAGGGTCAGGGGTCCAGGCATGGGGGCTGGAGAAGGGCGTCTCTGGCTGTGGTCTTTACCATCAGGTAAAGACCTGGTGGCAGAGGTTCCTGGGGTGGATGGGACCCAGCGTCTTGCTTCGGGAGGGTGAGGGGGGAAAGGCAAGGAAATTCCCTTGATAAGGGCCCGAGAAGGTGGCTGGTCTTAGGACTTCGCCATTGAGCTTCCTCTGCCTAGGGATGAGAGGCAAGTGGGCCAAGACGTCTGCCCTGTTGCCATGCAACCACCATGGCATTTCCCTGCACTTCGATTGACAGCCCCCGGCACCCCGTGCCCCCAGTCTGACTCCTGCCTCGCTTTTGGCCCCTCCAGGCAATACGCCCCCAGGTGCTCCGTCTGCGAAGGGCCCATCATGCCTGAGCCCGGCCGCGAGGAGACCGTGCGAGTGGTCGCTCTGGATAAGAACTTCCACATGAAGTGCTACAAGTGTGAGGTTGGTCGCGCCTCCGGCCCCGGGGGCTGGGCGGTGGGGGGGGGGCCATGTTCCTGTCACTGTGCAAGGTGCGGGGAGGGCTTGCTGTGGCGTCACTGAGTTTTCGATAAACCAAGAAGGAGCGTGACCAGTGGGAGGGGAAAGGGGTTGTGCTTGGTGAAGTTAAAGGAGGCAGCTGGGGGAGCTGAGGCAGGTGGGAGGGGTCTCGCGTCTTTTATTGGGTGGGAGCCTTGGAAACAGCTCTACCCACAGCTCCCACCTTGGGTGGGAGCGGCCTAGGGGACAAGAGTGAAAATGGGCAACAGAGGTGAGGCTGGGAGTGGGCGTGGGTGTGGTTGGGGACACAGGCAGCGACACCGGACATCAGCCAAGCCAGGAGGCATTTGGTCTTCCTACTTTGAAGGCGGAGGTGTGGGGGGGACACCGGGGCCTTCCGCCAGCGGGCTCTCCTTCCTTTCTCCCAGGACTGTGGGAAGCCGCTGTCCATCGAGGCAGATGACAACGGCTGCTTCCCCCTGGATGGCCACGTGCTCTGCCGGAAGTGCCACACCGCCAGAGCCCAGACCTAAGCGGGGGGCGGGCGAGTCCCTTCCCCATCAGCGGACCACCCACACGGAGCCCACCCTGCCCCCCTTCAGTTATTTTTTTGACGTCCGGCCTCTCCTGCGCCAACCCCCAGCCCAGGATCCCAAGTGCCCTGTCCGGGGCCCCAGCACGGCCTAGCGCTGCAGAGTCCCAGCTCCCGGGTTCCAGCCCGCCCCCATCCCACAGGGACCACCCACCGCCCTCCAGTGTCCCCCACCCGAGGGGGCACCAGGTTGAGCACTGCTGCTTTCACTGCTGACCGATGCCCTTGGCTGGCGCCCGGGCAGCCGCGTCCTCTGCTTGCTGAGGCCAGGAAACTCCCTGACTCCGGGAGGCTGGGCTGGGCCGGGCTGACCGGCCTGGACATTCCCACCCACCCCCATGCTGCCAGGTTGTGGCTACAGCTACAAATAAAAAAACCTGTTTTCCAGAATTCGTTAGGAGTCAACTCTTTTGTGCCTACAGCCTTCATGGGTGGATCGGAGGAAATACAGGGATAACAAAGCCAATGGGTAAAGGAGAAAACTCAACTCCTGTTTATTTACAAAAATAGATATGTTTATGTATATATATTAAACCCTTCCCCAGGTCCCTCCCCCAATTACCTTTTTACTTCTACCCCCACCTCCCTTTTTAAAACAAAGGCTCCCAGCCCAGAGGTGAGTTGCTCAAGGAAGGGTGGGCAGGAGCAGCACCGAAGGCCTACATCGGTTGAGGGCAGGGCCGTGGGGAGTGACCATGGCCCCATCTTTGCTCTCTGAGGACAGGGCGGGCGAGGGAGGGGCTCAGTCCTTGAATCCCTGAATACTGCAAAGAATGCGCTTCTGGTGCCCTGGCAGCGTGATTCCCATCTGCGCCAGATCCCTGTGGGCGATGGAAGGGGACTGTGGGTATGGGCTTCCCCCCTAGGAGCCCTCCCCTCCCAGGCCCGCAGCGGGGTGGGGGGGTAGGCGGAGGGGGGTCCTCACTCAGCTGTCAGCTCCAGCACACACTCCATGGTGTCCAGCCCCGCTGAGCGGAAGTGCAGGATGTAGCGTTTCATGCGGATGGACTCTAGCCACTCGGGCACGCTTCGATAGGGGATCCCATCTGAGCCACTCAAGCTGGGCAGCCGAAGCGTCACCCTGTGGGACACAGGGTGCCTCAGTCCCGAGGGAGGTACAGGTGTCCTCTGTCTCCCCGCTCCAGCTTCCCTGAAATCGGGGCTCGGCCTATGAGCATCTGCAGCCAGCATTCAAGTTGGGTGTCTGAGCACAGAGATTATCTGGACTTTGTGGATTAGCCCGGCCATTGTCTGTGAGCTCGTTTCCTGGCCCGATTCCTGGTGTGTTCACAGCAGTGGGCAGGCTGACGGTCCTGCCGCACTGATGGGCCCAGGGAAAGTGGCAGCCCTGGGAGGCCCGGACACAAGCAGGCTGCCAGCCCACCTCCCACCGAGGCGGCCGGTGCTGCCTGATTGGGGGCTGACGCGCAAGTGTCAGCCGTCCCAGCTGAGAGGACGCAGAAGGCAGGAGAGCAGAGGCCGGGGAAGCCGGGTAGGGTCCTGCCATCGTCAGAGCGGCCCCTGCGAATGCCGGGAGCAGCCCCTGCTCGCCGCCTCCAAGCCCGGCTGTTACTCCTGCCCTCCGACACCCACAAGACAATGAGTGTTCCTGTGCTAAAGCCAGCCGGAGCCCAAACCATTAGCAGAATAGATCTGCTGGGGGAAAAATGTTCAACATTCCAGAAAGATTAGCACACGCAGTCTCCAGTATACGAGGGAGTTGTGTTCCAAAAGATAGTTTCAGAAGTTGGAACTTGAGGCACATTTTCGCCCAGAAACAAGGTTATATATGGTGGTTTGATACAGAGGCCAGCATGCCAGGGCTGGCTGGCTTGATTAAGCGTTCGAAGTCCGGCCTTGCCCATCTCCCCCACCTCACCCCTGCCACCAGTTCATTCTCCACATTCTGGCAACGTTTCTGGTAAAACACAATTCTGATCATGACCCTCCAGTTTAAAAACTGGTCAAATAGTTCTCCACGCTCAGGATAAAGTGCGAACTTCTCCGCAGAGCTGGTCCTCTTGGCATTGACCCTGCCCCTGTCTCCAGCTTCACCTCTGGCCACAGTCCCGAAATAACGCTGCTGGGATCCTGCGCTATTTGGAATCAGCCTGCCCTTCGCTCCCCAACCCATGCTGGCCATGTGTTCTGGGAGACCCCACAAGGCCGCCCCTCCCAGTACCAACATGCATCCCACTGGTACTTGCTGGTTGCTCTCTCTTCCCCACCCAAGTGACCAAGCTCCCTGGAGTCGATATCAGGGTGTCAGCACGGCTTATATGTACTTTCCACCTCTCTGCACTTGCGTCCTCTCTTCTGCCAAACTAGAGCTATCGGGGACGGAAGGGCAGCTCCTCCATCAGGGTGGACTGTCCCCAAGGGCGCTGACTATGGTCCTGCCTCAGTAGTATGCTGCGCTCTGTCCAGAGCTCCACAGGCCCAGCACTCAGTGAATGTAGCTGAATGCCCATTTCCATTCTCCCAGATCCATCCTCCGAAACCCCTTGCCCTCTCCAATGTGGCTACCTGGGATCAAAGTTGGCAATGGTCCGCAGGGAGTGGGGGTTGGTAAGCAATTGCTCCAGATGTGCCTTCAGCTGGTGGAAGGAGGGCCGACGGGCACGGTCATAGGCCCAGCAGTTCTTCATGAGTTCATAGAGAGGGGCAGGGCAGTCCACGGGAGGCGGCAGCCGGTACCCATCCTCAATGCTCTTCATTACCTGCAGTGCGGACAGGGTGGGGAGTGGGGGGGGGGGGGGCGGGCAGGCTTGAGGTAGGAAGCTCGGCTTCCCTGGTGGCCCCTGAGAAATCTCTGTTCACACAAGATCACTGTGATAGAGCCTCTACCCGCCCCCGACCGCAGTAAAGAGAACAGGGAGTAAGGCAAAGGGGACCAAGGAAGTGCAGAAAAACTGCGGGTCAGGAAGAAGGAATAGGATATTTGTAGGCAAGAGCCATGGGAGGATTTCGGGAGATGAGCAGTGAGTTAGGGGTGACATGGGGAGGAGTACCCCAGGCTTACCTCCTGATTGCTCATCTCCCCATAGGGCTTGTCTCCAAAGCTCAACACCTCCCACATCACAATCCCAAAGCTCCACACATCGCTGGCCGTGGTGAAGGTGCGATGGGCAATGGCTTCAGGGGCTGTCCAACGGATGGGGATCTTCCCTCCCTAACAGGGCACGTAGGACAGAAAGGTGATGTTTCAGGGCATGGTGGGGGGAGGGGAGGAGAAAACCCCTGTGCAAAGGGATGAGTAATTATCGTGTCCACAGGAGCATGTGTCCTTCCTGGTGCACGTGTGACTACAGGTACGGCACATTATTGCGCGAGTGTGTGTGTGTTTGCGCAAGTGCACGCACGCTCAGTGAGTACACGGCTCTAACCTGGGTTTCGTATGTGCCATCAAAGTTGTCCAGGAGGCGGGTCAGGCCAAAGTCAGACACCTTACAGCACAGGTTCTGACTCACTAGGATGTTCCTAGCGGCGAGGTCCCGGTGGACATAACTGTGGTCACTGAGGTAGTTCATGCCAGATGCAATGCCCTGCAGCATGGCCACCAGCTGCCCAGGGACCAGCTGGTCCTCCCGCTCCTGCAGCACGGTGAGTGGGCAGGTTAGGGAATGGGCAGGGTCTCCTCTTCCCAAACCAGGAGCCAACCCCAGGGATCCACGGTGCATCCCCCTGCCCAGCTGGCTCTCTGCCCTCCTCACCCTCAGGAAGGCATCCAGGGCTCCGTTCTCCATAAACTCTGTGATGATCATGATGGGCTTTCCTGAGACACAAAGCACACGTCAGCATGGCAGCCTCTACCCCATCTCCACCCGGAACCAGACTTCCTGCCCTTGGCAGCATATCTTCCCTTCACTCCCGATGGTCTCACGCCCTCCTTTCCTCCTCTTTCCCTCCCCGTGCTCCTGAAGACAGCTGCTCATACTCTTTGTGACAACGCCTTCCAGGTGCAAAATGTGTGGGTGGTTGAACTGGCCCATGATAGTTGCCTCTCGAAGGAAGTTCCACCACTGGCCGTCTGGAGAGGTGTCTTTCAAGGTCTTAATGGCCACAGGCTTGCAGTCCTGGCTAGGGATTTTCAGGGTCCCTCGATATACTTCCCCAAACTCTCCTGGGTGGAAAGAAAACAGGCCGTGGCCCGATGCCCTGTCAGGCTCCCCCAGGGGGATGGGCAGCCATATCCTCCAGACCCCAGGTTCCGGTCTTCTCTGGATCAGAAAAGTGGCTTGCCCTTGTTGGTCCAGGGGCTCGGGCTGCACATCCCAGGAAGGGAACAGGAGTCTGGAAGGGGACTGTTGCTCGGCGACCTGTCCAGTACCGTCTCCCACACGAGCACAGTTCTTGGCTAGCAGGAGCTGCTCGGCAGGTGCCAAGTGAAGGCGGTTGTGTGGTGGCACTGGGCTGTGTTCCTAAAGGGCAGGCGGGGTCTGAGCCAGTGCACCAGTGACCAGGGAGGCTGATCATTGCCTCCCCTCTTCCACGAGATCCTCCGGTCCCAGCTCAGCTGGCTTGGCTACACAGCTGGCAAGAACACTGCAAAGCTTTGTTCTCCTGCTCAGCTCCATTTCCTCTGCTGACCCAAGGGATCAGGGCAGCCCAAGGACACCGGGCCCCTGGTGGGGTACGGTGCGGGCTGAGGGAGGCCCTGAATCTCTCCCACATTCGGGAACCGTCTGGGAATAGCCTGGGCTTGGGCACAGTGACCCCTCTGTTGACAGGGATGACGTGTGGAGGCTGTTCATCAGAAACTCCATTAACCACAGAAGCAGATCGTGTGGGGAGCAGGCGGCTCTCGGACACCCGATAAGGGGGTAACAACATGAGCATAGCGATTCAAGGAGGACACAGGGTAGAACAGAGAGGGAACGCATCAAGGAGCTCTTGGGCCAGCACAGAGGCCGACTAGCTAGCAGCTCTGTGCTGCCACACAAGAGGGGGCCTGCCCGGCTCACCTTCCCCTATGACAGTGTCCACAATCAGCCAGCCTGGATCAAGCTCCTGGGTGAAGTCCAGGGCTCCCTGTGCAGGGTCCTCATATGCTTGGAGGTCCACATAAGGCTTCAGCCACAGCTTGTCCTCTGTGGGGAGAACGGGGAGGGCTCGGCCACAGGAACTCCAACTGCAGGGTTCAGGAGGGTTTTTTGGGGGGTGGTGAGGGGAGGGGGGGCCAGCAGCACTCCCCAGCCTTCTCATTCTTCTGCTCCCTTAGGAGTCCCGTTTTGGCTAAAGTGGGAGAAAGGCTCTGTCCTTAGCAATGAGGTTCTTCCTCTGTCCATGCGCAAAGCCCTGTGTCCCTGCCCCCAGAGGCCCAGAGCAGTGGGCCAGAACCTGGGCCTGAAAGCTGTTCACGGCCTCCAGTGACCCAATCTTCCCATGGCTCACTGACCGCACTTCAAATTCTTTGCCCTTCCTCCTCACCCCTGCTAGCCATACTCCTCTGATCACTCACACCTCATTCACATTCCCAGACAAGGCTCACTCTCACCCCTTCGCTTGGATGGACCACTGACTCCCCCTTTGGTGGGGCACCTAATGAGGTGACCAGCAGGAAGCCCACATGCCTTGGAGGACTTTAGGGAGCCTGCCAGCAGTCCTTTTCCCGCCGAGCCTCGGCCCACAGACCTGGCCAGCCAGGATGGGGAGGCTGCCCAGGACCCGGGTGTTGGAACAGTGACACCAAGAGCTACCAGGTAATTGCACAGAGCCTCTGGGGGGCTATCAGTACAAAGTTAATTAACCAAAGTTAATTAGGTAGCAAAACAGAAAAGCCCTAGAGACAACAGCCCCAACCTGTGCTCCCAGAGTTGGCCTGGCCAACGTGGGTTCTCTGGTTCCATCCCGTGGCACCTCCCAACACCCCCCGCCGCCCGACATATACACACACAGGTGCCCTGGGCTCACCTCGGTTCACGTCGGCAACACGATCACGCTGCCTCGGCTGGTGTCGCCGCTGAGTTTTCCTGTGGGGGTGAGGGGACAGCTTCTTCAGAGTCCCGGCACTGCCGCAGGGGACCAAAGGCCTCTGGCTGGGTTCTTCCCACAAACAACAGGGGGTGGGGGTACGCTGGAGCTTTCGTATGAGGGGATGGGCGGGTGGCTGGGGCTGCCTCCCGGGGCTCCTGGCCAGGCAAAGGGAGCCCGGATGGTGGCCGGGGAGGGGCAGGAACAGTACCTCGAGCGGAAGGAGAGCATCCCGAGCAGAAGAGCTATAGCCAGCAGCAGCCCGAAGATGATGGCTACAATCTCTCCTCCCGTCAGGCCCCTGGAAACTGTGGCACATGGGGTGAGGAAGTCTGGGCTCAGAGGGCTCAGAGCCCACCGGGATGGTGGAGGCTGAAAGGGCATGCCCAGGGGCAGGGCCCTCAGTGGACCGCAGGTGTGTGTGTCCCCTCCCCGAGGAGATGGGGTATGTGTGTGAGAGAGCACGGGGAGCCCCCACACCGGGACCACCAGCTGGGGGCTGCTTATTGTGCCGAGCACCAGGGGTTAGGAGATTGCATAGGAAACTGGCTGGCAGCATCCAGCATCGGGAGGTGTATCTGAGATTACGGTGGGGCGGGGGCTTCATGTGAGTCCGTGTGGGGCTCGCCCCACCCCGGGCAGCTCCTGCACATGCATACAGGAAGGGGAAAGGTCACTGATCGGAGCAGGGTCTGAGAAGCCTAGTGGGAGGACGGGTGCATGTGTGTTTGGGGTAGAGCACAGGAGAACCCACCCACCTGGTGGGCTTGTCCGAAACTCATGGTCAGGGGAGAAAGGGCCAGGCCCTAGAGGGGTCAGCATTCGAACTCTGACAATGTACGTGGTATCCGGCTGCAGTTCCGTCAGCAAGACCCTGGGTTCCAGAACCATCTGGTGCCGTTCTTCGTCCTGTGGATGAGAACTAACGTTAACTTGGCTGTGCCGAGCCAGACCGGGTGGAGGGATGGGCAGTCTTGGGATCACGTAGAGTGGGGGGGGTGGGGGAATGGTCAGGGCAGGGCTCTCTGTAGGCTTTTGTCCTGAGAAAGCCGCACAGTTCACTGTGGTCAGATTTCCCTCCATCCCGTCACCCGGGCCAGGGATGCTGGGCTGTGCCCAGGCGTGGACACTGGACACGGTCTCTCAGCCCCGCCTCACCTGATTCAGCACATGCAGCTCGTAGCTCAAGTTCCCCCCGGGGCTGCGGGGCCGGGACCCTGCCCAGGTCAGCTCCAGCTGCCGTGGCTCCTTCTTCACCAGCCTCAGGGACAGGCCTGACAGGGACTCTGTGAGTCGGGAGGGTTCCAGTGGGTTTGGAAAGAAAAGAGGAAATAACTTCAGTAGCTTTTCGATTGCTTCCTGCCCATCCATTTGTCCCTGTGGTCCTAAGCCCTTCTGGTTTCTTCCGGTCCTGTCCTGATTGCTCACCTGTGTGCCCCATGCTGATGCTCAGGGAGGCGCCGGCGGGTGTGGAGGTGCCCAGCCCTGACACTCCATTCTGGGCCTCAACGTTAAAGGTGTAGTTGGCGTAGGGTTCAAGGCCGCTGACATGCACAGCTCGTGCTGTGAGCCCGCTGGCTCCCGGGGAAAAGCGCACACCTCCCCCACAGGGCTGGCAGGGTCCTCCATCCACCGCTGCTCCCCGACACTGAGAACACCCCACACTGTACCTCACATCCTGGCGCCCCCCCGTATCTGCTGGGGGTTCCCAACGCAGGGAGAGCTGAGTCCCCAAAATAGAGAAGCTCAGGTTTCGGGGAACTGAGGGGGGCCCTGTAAGGAGAAGAGGGGCCGTTAGGAGGGGCCACCTTTGCTTTCATACAAGCTGCTGGCCCCTGCCTCCTCCCACCTCTGAAGGCCTTGCTAGGAGATTTGATTCCAAAAGTGAGGAATCACCTCATTTTTTCATTCTTCCAGGGAAAGTAAGGGGCAGGGGAGGAGCTTTAAGCGTCCAGCCCTTTAAAGGATTCCCAATGTCTGAAAAGCTCTGGAAACTTCCAACCTTAAAGGGCCTGCAGCTCCTCGAAGATGGCCAAGCCCTGCCCCCTGGACTCACGTGTGCATGACACCTGGGGGCCCTCCCCAGGGGCTCGGAAATGGCCGCTCTCACAGGTGCAGAGGGTGGCCCCCTCAGACTCCGCTGTGCTGTGTCCGGGGCACTTGAGACAATGGGGTGCATCTGTGTCCGCCCGGTAGGAGCCGCTAGGGCAGCCTGGAGAGAGAATGCAGCAGAGCCATGGATGTCCAGTTTTTACGGTAGACTCATCCCCATTCACCCCTCTCCCCAATCCTTTGTACCAGAAACACCCTGCACCCTGGGGTGCTCAGCCACCCAGTCTAAAAATGGCTGAGATGGAGCACAGGCACCCTTCCCTCCCTTGGCACTTGGGGAGCCTCCCCCGAGCGGCCCCTGTGAGTCCTCGCCGCCCCCCGCCCCTTCCTCGAGGCTCCTTACCCAGGCAGCCTTCACCGCTCGCGTCTTCCTCATAGCCGGGTTCACAGTGGCACCGCCCCACGGGCACCAACCACTCCCCGTCGGGGCTGCAGTGCATGCGGGGCGCCCCTGAGGGGCCGGGGCTGGCCTGGGCATGGGCCAAGCAGGTCCCTGCCACCTCCACCAACCCGCCGGGGCCAGGCAGGGTGTCGGGGAACCGGGCCAGGCCGTGCACAGCCTCGGGACAGCGCTGGTAGAACACCCTCACCGACACCAGGGCCACACAGGCACCCGGGTTGTGGAAAGCGAGGTAGAGGCCTCGGCGGGTCAGGCGGCCCAAGGAGCAGTGCTCCACGTTCAGTTTCACCGCGCCAGACGCCAGGTCCCGGATGGTGAAGCTCTGGTCTGCAGCCACAGTGGTTACCTGGGAAGGAGAGGTGCGGGGAGGGGGGCGTGGCAAGGTCACGCTTCATTCCCACGGAACAGAAAGCGATTACGCTGTTTGGGTCCACACAGTAAACCTACGAGGTAGGATGGATTACCAGCCCCACTAAGCAGATAGAGAGACTAAGGTTAAGAGAGGTTCAAGACCGGGGCGCCTGCGTGGCTCAGTTGGTTAAGCGACTGCCTTCGGCTCAGGTCATGATCCTGGAGTCCCGGGATCGAGTCCCGCATCGGGCTCCCTGCTCGGCAGGGAATCTGCCTCTCTCTCTGACCCTCCCCCCTCTCATGCTCTCTGTCTCATTCTCTCTCTCAAATAAATAAATAATCTTAAAAAAAAAAAGAGAGAGAGGTTCAAGACCTTGTACAAGATCACACAGCTACAACACGATGGGACTGGAATCCGGGCCGCAAGACGCCACAGCCCATATAATTTCCACTATTTGAAGGTGTTCCCAACCTCTGTGCCAATGAGGTGATCAGTTACAAAGTGCGTCACCGGTAATTTATTACTAATAACAAACTTTACAACATCTTCCCTTTGGGGGAAAAAAAAATGAGAGCACATCCTATAATAATACGCTCCTTATACCTCTGCATTCCAGTGCGTTTTCCTGAGTAGAAAAGGGATGGTATCAGAGGGAGAGCCTGCAGAGAACTGTCTCTCTACACAACTCCAGGTGGACTCACAGGGGTGCATCGCACACCAGCACCCTGCGTGCTGATAGCAGAAGTCCAAATACCTCTTCCCAGCCTCCACCAGGGAAGTCTGTTATCTCAACGGAGGCAAAGCCTCTGCAACAGGTTAAGGCCGGCCCTATTATCAACACTCTTTTCAGACCGGGAAGGCTCGGCGGGGGTTGAGCTGAGCCCGAAGGCGGGACACGGCAGAAAAGGCACAGCGGTTCCTCCTTATCCACAGCTTGGCTTTTGGGGTTGCAGGTGTTACCCACTGGTGTCAGCCACCGCCGGAAACAGGTGATCCTCCTTCTGACCTTTCCTCCTTAGGCCAATAGCAGCCTGACGCTGGGTCACGTCGCAAGCCCAACGTCAGGACGCAACACCTGGCCGTGGGCCTCACCTCATCTCCTCGCAAGGCATTTTATCGGCTCGCGGCATCACCAGAAGGAAAAGGGTGAGTACAGAACAATGAGATATTTCGAGAGAGAGACAGAGATGGAGAGAGACTGATAGGGAGGGAGACTACAGTCTGATGACCTTTATTACAGTATACTGTTATAATTGGTCTGGTTTATTACTAGTTACTGTTACTACTCTCCTACGGTGCCTGATTTACACACAAAAGCTCACCACAGGGATGGACACACAGGAAAGAACACAGCACATCTGGGGTTCAGTACTGCCCGGGGCGCAGGCATCCAGCGGGGGTCCTGGGAGGTATGCCCCGCAGCTAAGAGGGGGGCTGCTCTACTCAAATCCACCTCTTCTGATCTCTAGGCCCACATTCTCGTCCTTATTTGACACTAGACCCTCTTTCTGTTTCTGCCACTTTGTCTTTTCCTTAGCTGAGCGGGGTCATGGGAAAGAGTGAGGCGGGAAACAGTGTTAGGACCAAATGGTGCTGGGGGCGGGGGTGGGGGTTGAGAAGCACCTTCTGGAACAAGGGCCGTCGGAGCTGGATGCCCACGTCCTGGTCACTCTCCATGTAGAGGAGGTTGAAGGTCTCCTTGCAGCCCAGAGGCCCGGCTCCCCCGGGGAAACTCTTGCAGTCCCTCACGGTGAACTGCAACTCCACATGGACCCGAGAAGCTTCCTCCCCCCGGTAAATCCAGTTGGAGCGCAGCCAGTGGTCAGTGTCTCCGCCCGCTTGCACTGGGCAGTCCTGGTACATGTAGAGGAGCGTCCCATTCAGTATCTGCTGCACCTCACTCCACTGCGGGAGAGAAATCCGAGTCAGGCTCCAATTCATCACCTGCTCCCCAAACTTGGGTTTTCTAAAGCTGACGACGGGGAAGCTGGTGTCAGGGCTCCCGGGGCTCAGCTACTTGTCCTGCTGTCCTCCCACCCCTGGGCCTGAGAAGAGTCAGTTAAATGTTTAGGGTCAGGAGTTATTGGGATATAGGACAGGCAAGACAATACCCCCTTATGATCTGCAGCAAGCCCCGGTGCCTTCGATGACTCCACTCCCAACTGAAGTATGAGCACCAATTTTTACCTGTTCTCATCAGCAGGTTCTCAAGTACCCCAAAAAGCAGACTTTTATGGCAAAAGCTCATTCACAAAACCTCTCTGCCTATTTGTTCAGAGAAGAGGATACTACATTTAATGTCGAGGCCTTTAAACTTCTGGAGGGCAAGAACAAGCATAGAACTCTTCTGTATAGGGGGAACTCACCCTCTCCGATATTCCTTCTAGTTATGGTCACTATCAAAATCAACAATGGACAGGGCTGGGTGGTCTCCTGGACACCATGCAGTCCACCCCCCCTTACCTGCTTTTACCTTAAAATAATTTTTAAATTTACTAATAATAATGGCTAGCACTAATGGGCCAGTCACTGTTGTAAACACTTTCCATGAGGAAACTGAGTCATAGCAAGGTTAAATGACTTGCCCTATGCCCTCAGTTGTTAAGAGGCAGAGCTGGGGCATGCACCCAGGCACTCTAGGCTCGAGTTTATGCTCCTGATCATTATGTCTCTATGCACTTGTTAAAAGTCAGAGAACATATATAATGTGAAGGTCCTCTCACCCGACTACCCTTCACAGGGAGCCACTCTGAACAATTTGGAATAAAGCTCACCACACCATTTTCAGTGCCTCTAGAGAAATGTTTGAATATTTTTGTGTGGATGTTTTTAACATAATTTTTTAAAAACATAAGTGCTATTTCGTAACCTGCTTTTTGCTTTTAACAAATAAATAATCTTCGAAAGATGTTCACAAGGGGTGCCTGGGTGGCTCAGTTAAGCATCTGCCTTCGGCTCAGGTCATGATCTCAGGGTTCTGGGATCGAGCCCTGCATGGGGCCCCTTGCTCAGTGAGGAGTCTGCCTCTCCCCCTACTCGTACTCTCTCTTGATCTCTCTCTCAAATAAATAATTAAAATCTTAAAAAAAAAAAAAGATGTTCACGAGAATATAAATAGATCTACCTAATTCTCTTTAGCAATCCATAAAATAGCATTCCACTGTATGGATGTACCATAATTTATTTAATCATTCACATATTGTTGGACATTTAGGTGGTTTCTAGTTTTTAAGGTAAACATGTACATATTTCTATAAGATTTCTGTAGAACTGCTATAACAAAGGATAAGTTTTATAAATTTTTAAAGAAGACACTGTCAAATGGCCTCCAAAAAGGATTTATCAACTTACACTTTCACCAACAATGCATGAGGCCCCATTTTTTGAAAACCTGGGATATTAAACCCCAATCACTTTACTTTTGGCCTATCTTATGGACAAAACACAGCTTCTTGCCATTTTAATTTACATTTTTTGAGAAGGAGGTTGTGCATTTCTGTTTTGTTCACTGGCTATTTCTATCTTTATGTAATTATCTGTTTGTAAACTTTGCCTGATATCCTGTTCTTATCTTTTGAGTATTCATTTGGATGAGCCCCCTTTTTTTTTTTACATTATAGATATTAAGCATTTGCTTGAAATGTTTCAAATGTTTTCTTCCCATCATGCCACTTAATTTGCTAATGATGTCTTTGATGTTGGTACCTTTTAAAAATTTCATATAATAACATCTCTCTTCTCTCCCTCTGTGAATTTTGGGTTGTGTATTTTGCTTGGGAAGCTCTCCTATCCCAAACTTATAAAGATCTTCTATATTTTCTCCTAATATTTTCGTAGGTTTGGCTTTTAGGTTTAGATTTGAATCTCCCTAGAATTTATATTTTTGCATATAGTGTGAAATGGAGATGTAACTTTACATCCTTCTTCTTCTACTTCCTTGTTGTCTTCTTCTTTTTTAAATTATGGACATCCGGCTGTCAATTTACTGTCCGGTCTATACTTTGCATACTGATTTGCAATTCCAATGTCATCACATACTAAAATCTCACATATGTAGGTTTTCTATTCTGTTCCATTGACCTGGGTATGCTTGTGCAATGCAACATGTTTTAATTATAGTCGAGGTATCATCATGTTCTGATATCTGGTAGGGCAAGTATTCTATTTCCTTATTCTTTTTCAAAAAAAGAATTCTCAGCCGTTCTTACATATTTTCTTTCTGCCAGATGGATTTAAGAAAGGAGCTCTCAAATTCTGTAAAATATCCCATTGATATTTTGGTTGCAACCCCCTTATAGAGGAGTCTGAGGCCCTCAGAATGTCTCCTTTTCCAAGGGTGTTCATTGCTACGCGCAGCTCTGGGATTTAACTAAGAACTGGGTGGGGTGGGGCAGGGGCAGAAATCCATGAGATACCTAGTTTTGCTTTATGTTAGGGAGTTCCAAGATTGGGCAAGGGTGTCCCGGCAATGACGGCACCCAGGGCCTGCTCTTAAGAAGAAGCTCTGATGGGGAAGCCCAAGTGCAAGGCCTGGGGTGGAGATCAGGTGGGAGGGCAGTAGGTGGTTAATGTGCAGCTCATTAGCTAGAGTGCCACGGCTGCAGCTGGAGCCAGGAGCAGATGTTTCCCGCTGTATCTTGCCTCTCCCAGTCCCAGCAGTGACAGATGGGGGAGAACCAGCTGCCCAGGATCAGCGACAAGAATCCTTTCACTTACCACTCAGGCTGCTGGCTGCTCCATGGGTACATTCAGGGGGGCCTGAATTTGAGTGTGGGAGTGTGTGTGCTGAAAAGATAAGGAGGGGAGGGGAGAAGGCAGGCATGGGGAGTATGTGACTGCTGCCGTCTTCTTGCCCTCCTGGTGCAAAGCTGTTTGGCCTGAGCTGCAAAAAGGGCCTTGCTTCCACTCCAGCTCAATTAGGGAAGAGTTATTTGGGTGGGGGGCGGCTGGGCCACACCGGGGGTGAAGGCCCATGGAGCCAGCAAATGGACCCGTGGCCTCGCTGTGGAGTGATCATCTGGTTTATGAGATGAGGCACCTATTACAGCTGGCCTAATCCAGGATTTTCCAAGCAGCCCCTCCTGTAGGATACATTATGGTTTAGTCTATTAATTCTAATTATAGGCCACTCCGTGGGAGAACTGAGTAGAGCCAGGACCCTAGGACCCAGAGGGAAAGAGAGCAAGTGACCCCAATCCCAGAAGTAGAGGCTGCATTCCTACCAGAACAGGAAGGGGAAAGGGGTCCAGGACCAGAGGGGACGAGGGCCTGAGTCCAGACTCCTGGAAGCTGAGGCCAACAAGGTCGGCCTCCCGTGGTTCTGTGGCAGGCTCTGCTGAGTGGCAGAAAGGTGCTCTCTGGGACTCACAAGAACCTATCTCTGTTCACTAGGTCTTAGGAAGACCCAAGGAGGGAAGGGACTTGGAGCAGGTTCAGACAGCTGGAGCGCATGGTGTGCCTGGGCTGGGGAACCCATGGAGAAGGTGCCAAGGGCTCTGGGACCTCTAGTGGGGGAGCTTTTACCTTTGGGGAGGCAAACACCCTTTGAAGAGTTGGATGAAAACTCTGGCTCTCCTCTCCATATACACAATTTAGAATACACTTTTATGGGGTTCCCTGACCCTCTGAAGCCTATCTGTGCAACTCTATTGGGATAGATGGACCTCAGATTGAGGACACATCTGGTGTTTTGGTTCTTAGCCCTCAACCATCCCTACTATGGTGCATCCTCTCCCTGGGGATGTGGGCCCATCACCCGCCAAGTCCTCCTAAGTATTCAGTCCTCCCTCACTGGGATAGGGACGGAAGGAGCCAGGCACTGAGGCGTTCTTCATGGGGTGTAGCCTGACCACCCGTCCCCCCCCCCCCCCAATGTCCCATTCAGGAGGCTCTGACTCACCTCCCCTCCCCCTCCCTGAGGAGACACTTCCAGTTTTTCCTGCTCTTTTCTCCGTTCCTCCACCCACCTCTCCACCCATTTCCCACTGGCCTGCAGCTTTGAGCCATCCCTCCCCTGACACTTACCCCATCCTCTGGGGGATCCAGCAGCCAGCCCAGCTCTCCCTGTGCTGTGCTTGTGTCCATCAGAGTGACTGAAGTAGGGAGAAGAGGGGCCTGTCACCTCTGGGAGAGGAGGCCCCACACATGCAACCCACATTCCTCCTCCTGGGCCCCCAGCCCCAAGGCTTCCATCCACATCCTGTTCTAACAGCTGTGACTTCCTGAGGTTTAGCCCAGGAAGGAGGAGTGAAGAGCTCTAGGGATTAGTCTTCCTCCAGAGCGTGAAGGGAGGAAGGCAGAGTCGGGCAAGGGTTGGACAGCTGGATCTTTGACCAAAGTCAAGGCAGGAAGTGTTGGGGAGGGCAGCCCCACATAAGACTTGCACCCTCTCTCTCAGCAGGGGCCGGTGCTGCCTGGGGCGGGGCGGGGTCCATCAGCTGCAGAACTGGAAGGGTGGATGGGCAAAAGACGATCTCAGCCCCTGGGGGTCATAAGTGGGTAGGGTGTGGACAGGGGACCTTAGAGGGGGTTCCTGGGTGGGGAGGTTCCCTTCTATGGGCAAAGGGCCTGCTCTGCCTGGGGTTGGGGGTGGGCATTTGAGGGTACAGGCGTAGCTGAGTCTGGGAAGTAGGGGTAGTAGGGCCAGAGAGGGTGTGCAAGCCTTCACCTGTAAGGCTTGACCTGTACATCTGGGAACCCCTGCACCCCGAGTTCTAGTCCATCCCCCAGCGGCAGGTCCCTCTGTCCTCCGGCCTAGGATGGCATAAGGCAACTTCCCGTCCCTGACTTCATAGGGGTCCGGATCTCTGGGTTGGGCACCTGAGGCTGAGACCGCCTGGGAATGAGGGATGCCCACGATCGCTGGGGTAGGGGTCTGGGCGCTGCGTCCCCGCGGCGGTCAGGAGCTCCCTGCCCACCACCAGGCGCAAACTGTTGGCCAGGGTGACTGACCCGGCAAAGCAGCGGGTTGCGGGGTCAAAGACCAAAGGCCGGCCTGGCCAGTCGATCGCCTGGCGGCGGGGCAAAACCAGAGAGCTGGAGAGGGGCGCGCGGAGAAGGCCTCCTCGGAAGGCCGGCTCCCGGACGCGGGTGCCGGCCGAGCCCCGGGGGAGGGGGAGGGGCGGGGGTCGGTACCTTCCTTGGCGCGCGCCCCCGGGGGCAGCGGGGCGCAGAGAAGCAGCAGCAGCCCGAGCCCCAGGGGCCAGCGCCGCTCCATGGCGCCGGGCCGGGACCTGGGACCTCGGCCCAGCCTGCTGGGTCAGGTCGCGAGGACACGGCGAGAGGGGAGGGCCGGGCGGGGGCGGGGGGCGGGGCCAGCGCCGGGGGGCGGAGCCCGGCCTCACCTGGATCACCTTCTTAAAGGGACAGTAGGGCAGGAAGGAAACTCGTTAGGCAGGTAATAAACTTCAAAACCCGGAGGCGTCTAGACCGGAATGAGACTGCGGGCGCCGCCTAGTGAGTGGGATTAGGAATTGACTGACCCGGTTCTAATTCTAATCCTAAACCCAACCCAGGCTTGATCCAGCCCCTAACCTAATTTTACCTGACTGGAACTACACCTCTCCCCTTCTAAAGGTCTAGCAATGTAATAGACACTGGGGAAGGCAGGGTTTTATGCTGCAGTAGGGGAGGCTTAGATAACCATAATGCAAGGTGGGCTACAACCCTTAGAGGAGCACGTGGAGGGGGTTGGAAGAGGCAGCAAGCCCAGCCTGCGGGGCTCATTAGGCGAGTCTTTAGGGAGTAGACCGTGTGAGCTGGGTTTTCAGTGGCAGAGATTGGGAAAGGCAAGGGCCTAAGGCAGGGAGCCTCAAGGTGCACTCTGGGAGTGGTAAATGGACCAGTTTGACTGCTGGGGCACAGGATTTGTCTTGGGAGCAGGGCAGAAAGGCAGGTGTGGCCAGAGCAGGGAAGGTCTTGGTAAACACGTTACCATGCCCTTCACTGAGCAAAAGAGAGGAATCCGTGAGAGGCTGCGAGCCCAAGTGTTAAGAGGGAGCAGGTCCAGCCTGCTTTAGCCCTGTCTAGCTGGAGACAACCCACGTCCCTCCCATCCTCTTGGAGACTGTCTTAACATTATATTTAACAAAAGTTTATTCACTTTCTACTCTGCACACATCAAGCTCTGAGAGAATCGAAGAAGAGTCAGACAGTCCCTGCCCTAAACAAGCTATTTGTCGGAGGAGTGTTGAGGGCTAGGGCATAAAGCAAATGTGTATGACTAAAATGACAGACGGGAGTAGACCCCAGCTGAGGTACGAAATGGCAGTGACTGTGGCTCAAAGGGGAGTGATGCATCCACTGAGGATGGTGGAGGCGCCACTCCTGGGGCCTGACCTTCCTGTACCCCTTCCTGGCTCCATCTCATTTGGGTGAATCATTCATTGTCTTTGTATCATTTAAACTGCTGCATGTTTCAGTCACTGTGGAGAAAGGGAGGTGGTGCATTACAGGTGCATACTTTATTTTCAAAAGTTAATATATCTCAGGCTTTCTTCTTTTTTATATAGATATGTATAAGAAGAAAATGGCTCATATGGGACACCTGGGTGGCTCAGTCGTTAGGCGTCTGCCTTCGGTTCCCGTCGTGGTCCCAGGGTCCTGGGATCAAGCCCCGCATCGGGCTCCCTGCTTGGTGAGCCTGCTTCTCCCCCCCCTTCCCTCTCCCTCTGCTTGCTGCTCCCCCTGCTTGTGCTCTCTCTCTCTGGCAAATATAAATATAAATGGCAAATAATAAAATAAAATAGAAAAAAAAAAAGAGGAAAATGGCTTATAATTTCCTGGCCTAGACTATCCTTACTGGAATAAATAAATAATTGTAATCCACGTACATTGGTTGGAAAATTCACATTGAGCAGAAAAAAAACCAAATGGAAAGTAGCATCCTCCCTCCTTCCACCCTCTAGTTCCTCTCCCCAGAGTTAACTGCCACCAATCATGTCCTGAGATTCTCCCAGGATTTTTCCCCTAAACACACACACACAGGCATGCTTTTAGAATGTATACAGAGGGGCCCTGGGATACACTCTGTTATGCACCAGGGGCCTCTTTCTAATGGTAAGTACTTTGGGAAGGAGGCGGAGGCTCCTGCAGGCCCACTGGGGTCAGAGCTTTGTGATTTCAGCAGGGAGGAATGGGCAGGCGAAGGGTGCACAGCCAACACAAGGGGGGAAATGGAGCAAGCTTTGGACAATTGCTGCTAGGAAATAAGCCAGGACTGTGGTGAGGTAATGCATGTGTTCGTTGCTGTAGTTTGTTAAAGTTACAAGACCCTTGGGACTGAAGGGGGCGGGGTGGGGGCTGTTCCATGCCGTGAGAGGTGGTGCGGAGAGGGCTGGAAAGGAGCCTCGCTTTTGTTTTAAGGTTGCTTCTCTGTCTGGGGCCTGGAAGTGATGCAGAAGGAAAAGCCCACCTTCTACCTCCATTCTCGATGGTCCCCATTCGACAATTCCTCATTCCATTTGTGTGGGACGAGGCCCGCCTTCGATTTTGGCCTCTCCCCTTAACTAGCAGCGCCGCCTTATCCTCCCTGGACCTTAGCTTCCTTAGACTCGGGGGATCTCGGAGGCCCATTCCAGGAAAGAGCAGGATTTGGAGTCAGAAGACCTAGGCTGGCTCTATTCTGTGTCTGTTTCCTTAGCTATAAAATGGGATTAATCAAGCCCACCTCAGTAGATGCGATGATCAAAAGAGAAGAAAGGGCTCGCTAACAGTGAGATTACTAGACAGATGCTGAGGTGTTAGGAGATTGTTGGACGTGGTGGCTTACTGAGGTTCTCCTACAGGCCTCCCAGAGAACTTCTCGAGTGGGACAATCTCAGTGACTAAGGCATCAACTTTTTTTTTTCTTTTAAAAGCAACTTTGTTGAGGGATAATTTGCATAAAATGAATTGCACCCCTTCCAAGCGTACAGTTCGATGGGTTCTGACAAAGGCATACGATTTCATAGCCGCCGCCTCGGTCAAGATCCAGCACACTTCCATCACCCAGAAACGGTCCCTTGTGCCCTTTGCAGTCAATCCCACCTCAGCCCCAGGCTTCCTGTCAGTATAGATAAGTGTCCCCCCGCCCCCCTTTATCCTTAGGTCCCTGCATGTTCTGGGCATCCGCAGTTTGCTCCTTCTGGTTCCCTGTGCAGATGCCCTAAGATGTCATTTAACACAAAAATCAAACCCAAAAGTCTTCCTCTGCTCTGCTTCCTGAGGAACTATGGGCCCCCTAGCTGACGAGGCTTCTCAGATGGACACCTGTTTTCCCCTCTTAGGTGGAGAGAGCCCAAGTTGTCTGGCCCTGTTCTCATTCTGTAGTTGAGAAGGAAGGGAAGCCTGTACATCCCTACAGTCTCAGACTTCCTGGGTTCTGGCTTGCTCCCACAGCCTGGACCTTAACACTTGCACGTTTAGGCTGTCCCATCCCCCGCCTGCCTGGCTCTTGCTGATCTGGGATAAGGGGAAATTTCACCCAGCCTAGGTCAAGGCCTTGTCACATCCGTAAGGTTCTGGTTAAAACACAGCCTGACCAGCAGGGTAACCCAGTAAGCTGCCAGCCGGACTCTGAGAGCATCAGTGTAAATGGGTTTATCAGATGAGCATCAGGTCCTGAGCAAGGGCCTGTGTGCATGGAACCAAACAGCTTTGTTTTGGCTGCTTTGGGTTGGCCTGCACTTGCAGGCAGCACAATCCAGGAGACTGTGTGGGCAGTGGGAAGCGAAAGAACAGCCCTCTCTGAATGCATGCGGGTGAATTCCGCACATCTTTGATCGCAAGGCTAATTTGGTCCTTCCCCTTCCTTTGCCTCTGTGCTCTTACCTATCTGTTCTCTGATCCTGGTTTACTATCAGGCAACAGGGGTGGGGATAATCATAGTTACCATTTATTACTGCACCTACGCATGCTGCTAGGGCACTTCACATACATTATTTCATTTACTTCTCACACCAACCCTTTGAAGAAGGTATTATTAGTTCTATTTTATAGATGGAAAAACCTGAGGCACGGGGAATTTAAGTTACTTTAGTTCAAAGTCACTCAGTGGCAGAAGCAGGATTTGAACCCAGGTCTATTGGACTCCAGGGCCTATCTATGGCCCCTACTTGAGGTTCCAGAAGCAAAAGAAGTAGGCAACACCTAAAGTTTGTTTTCCTGCCTCCTTACCTCTGTCTCCTCCGGCTTAAAGCAGCATGCATTAGATTTGCCTGTTTCCCAGCTTTAGAAAATGGAATCCTGTGATATGCATTCTTTGGTGTCTGAGTTCTTTCATTTACTCTTAATGTTTGTGCAATTTATTTATGCATTGGGTGCTAATTCGTTCTCACTGCTGTATGATACTCCCTTGTATAAAGAACACCTTATTTTTAAAGACTTCTTGACTCGTGGCTAAACATTCTACCCTTGAACTGCCACACCGGCTGACTCCCAGGGTGTATCTGGCTCGTCTGGGTATCTCTGAAAGAGGCTTGATCTTCCCAGAAGGTAATTCTGTTTTAAAGGAGATTTCTTGCTAGCCCCATGGCTCCTAAATTGATTAAATCTATACAGAGGCAGCCTGTGAGCAGTGCAGCTGCCCGGTTAACCCCCTCCGCCTCCCCTACTCCTTTGTCTGTCCCTCCCTCCTTCCATGTCACTTTGACAAGAGGAAAGCGCCTGATTTGTTTAAGTAGTTGTAACTCTTCATACCAGGAGTAGGACGGTTTTGAGACAGAGGCTGTTGGAAGTTTTCTCTGACATGTCAGGAGCAAAAAGTATCTATTAGAAAGTCCTGCTATTGTCACTGAATAGCCACGTGACCTTGGGCAAATCATCTGACTGTCTTGAATCTCAGCTTCCTCATCTACAAAATGGGGGAAATGGTGATATGATGTTGGTCCTAAGCACCTATAACCAGTGTATGAGGCGGGTACAAATACGATAAAGGATGCAAGCAGATGCTCCTGCTTCCGATTTCCTTTTTGTATCTTCTTGTGCAGGGTTATTTGCAAGATAGATTTGGGGAATCAGGGAATAAGGCTGCTGAAGGAAGCAGGAGACTAAGTAGTGTCAGCCCCTGAATTAAAAGGGATGTTTGCTTGAAGCTCAGATCTCAAGAAGAGGCAAGAGAAGAATAAAGCAAGAGCTAAGAGAAATCACTCTTGATCCATTTAGATTATGAGGTGTTATGGGGCTAAATAATGACACTAACACTTTCAGAACATATTGCAATTCTGCCTGCTCTTGTTTTTCTTAAGCTTCTGTTTCCCTTTGCAATATTAAAATCCTCCCAAGTGTTTCATTTGTTTTAGAGGCAAGAAGGTAGTGAAAAAGCCGTGAGCTTGCGCTGCATTCTAACATGGGCCCCGGAGGAGAGGAAACTCGAGATGGAGGATGGGTGGTCGCAGCCACAAAGGAGATGGGGCTCTTTCCGGAGCTGATGGGAGACACATGGTGGGGTGAAGTGGGAATTCACTTGGGGTTCTGCATTTCACCCAAGTGCATATTTAGGTACAAGCTTTACCTCAACATCTTCCTCATCTCCCATTCTTTTTCTAATTTTTTAAAAAAGATTTTATTTATTTATCTGAGAGAGACAGAGAGTGAGTGAGTGAAAGAGACAGCACAAGCTCAGCAGGGGTGCGGGGGGCGGGGAGGCAGAGGGAGAAGCAGACTTCCCACTGAGCAGGGAGCCCAATGCATGCTCGATCCCAGGATCTTGGGATCATGACCTGAGCCGAAGGCAGATACTTAACGACTGAGCCACCCAGGCACCTCATCACCACCCTCGAGTCTTAACTGATCTCACTCCAGAGTAAAAATAAAACCAATTTGCAATTGCCCTGTTATTTCATTGATTTCTAAAATGGTGGCATGAAATCATGGAGTGGTCAGTCGTGAAGGGGCTGTGACTCAGAATTCCTTATACTGATATTTGTGTGTGTCTCATGAGAAATCCTTGTGCTTCTACCTTAACTTGTTTGCTTGACTGCCTCAGAAGATAATATTGCTAACCGGAGAAGTTAATACGCTCCATTAATGCTTGGGCAGGTAGAAGGGAAGGAGAGAACAAATGTGTCTCAGTGAACTGGGACACGTCAGAAACTTAATAAGAACAAGTTGAGACAAGTGTTAAATACCAGAATCCCCCGGGAGAAGAGTGAGCGCTTGGTCCTTGTCAAAATGTTTACTGGTTAGACCACAGGAAGAGAAGAGGGAGTGGTAGACTATGTTGTAAAGCCAATTTTTGTTTAGCTAGTATGAGAAAGGAAAGGGCTGAAATAAACCGTCAGCTTTGTCTTCCGGATTGGGTAACATAGTTTATTTGAAAAACGTACAATTTTATTGCTAATCTAGGCTGGGAGTTCTGGGAAATTAACCTCCTGAGAGAGCTGGAATGTAGATTGGCAAAACCCACACTTACAGTTTTAAGCTACTGGTCCTGTGGTCCAGAGGTAATACTACCTTGTTGTCTTATAAAAGAAGTATTTGATAAGTATGGACCTTAGTAATGGGGCATAAATTTGATTCCTTTAAAATTTTGCTTTGAAGACGTTTTTAATAAAAGGGATTCTAATAGGGCAATCCATACTTTTTTCGAAGTTCCAGTTAGAAAGTTACTGTTGTAAATGTATACACACAGAAACATGCGTGTTTGAACATACAGATACAACCACCCCTGTTCAGAAATTAATGTACACTTCTCCAGATACATCCCCTCATTTGGAAGGTATCCAGGCCATGGGTCATAAAATCTGAGCGCCACCTGGTGAGGAGAAGTAGGTATCTGCATCCCTATCTTCAGGTCTGCTATCAACAGCTAATTTACAGCTTATAAAATCTTAGAATATCATGGGAATAATTATCGACATGATATGAAAGGGACAGTAATTTTCATTATTATGAAAATGGGGGGGGCGCCTGGGTGGCTCAGTCGTTAAGCGTCTGCCTTCGGCTCAGGTCATGATCCCAGGGTCCTGGGATCGAGCCCCGCATCAGGCTCCCTGCTCAGTGGGGAGCCTGCTTCTCCCTCTCCCACTCCCCCTGCTTGTGTTCCTGCTCTTGCTATCTCTGTCTCTGTCAAATAAGTAAAATCTTAAAAAAAAAAAAAAAAGAAAGAAAATGGGTAGGTTGTAGGCTAGAAAGTACCTTTCCTAGCTTGCCTGTGTCATCCCAGGAGTGACAGCCTCTGATGGAAGGAAGGGAAGGTCCAGGTGGGAAGGGCGGGAGGGAGGGGTTTGCCATGGTGTGATGAGGGCCTGTCCTACTCTCTTGCTTCAGTTCTGGATATGCGAAGAAAGCAGGAACCAAGTCACCTAGGAAGTGCTGGCTGGAGGAGAGGACAATCGTTATTTGCAATGCATCTGTCAGGTGCAAGGTGGAGAGAGATGCTTCTCCACGCCCTTTCGGCCCTCTTACCCTCAAGCTGCCCTGCGATCTGGGCAGAGCACCCATGAAGAAAGAATGGTGACATGGGGTGCCTGGGTCGCTCAGTTGGTTAAGCGACTGCCTTCGGCTCAGGTCATGATCCTGGAGCCCCGGGATTGAGTCCCACATCAGGCTCCCTGCTCAGCAGGGAGTCTGCTTCTCCCTCTGACCCTCCTCCCTCTCATGCTCTTTGTCTCTCATTGTCTCTCTCGCAAATAAATAAAATCTTAAAAAAAAAAAAAAAGAATGGCGACAGTGTTTCTCTTTTTTCTTCTTTCTTTCCCTCTCCTGCCCATCCTTCCCCTCCCTTCCTCTCTTCTTTCTTTCTATCTTTTAAAATAATTCTCTGGTAGCACTGTTTATTATACCAAAATCAAACCCTGTACTTATTGTACTGGGCGTTTCATTTACTTAGAAAATTTTTTTTAAACTCAGAATTTATTTTTACTTAAAAATGCTCAAGAGACTTAAAAAAAGGTCCCAAAGCCCAAAGATACCCAGATTTTATTAAAGATGATCCTGAGGTGGCGTCGGTTTCTCTGTTGCTAAAGCCCAATTTGATCCTGGTTAATTGTATGCCCCAATAATTCTTCTGGTTGGGCAGTGAGAAAGTTCCTATTTGTTTTTGAGAGGCACTAAGGGTTAGTTAGAAAGGAGGCTTAGGAGCCTTTGGATTCAAATTGACTTGGAGTAGAATTCTGGGTTTCTGCCCCTTAGGTGCAGGACTGTAGGCATTTTTCTTACCTCTCTGAGACTTAAGCTTCCTCGCTTGCAAGCGGTTCATTTACCTTCTGGGAGCACCTCCGTGTGTGTGTGTGTGTGTGTGTGTGTTGCACCCAAGTGGAAGGCAGCTGCCATAAACCCTCAGGTGGAGGCAGAAGCAGACAGCCATGTGAATACAGGAAAAATATCCTGTCAAAGGAAAAGGTGCCTTTGTGTTGGGCCACAAGTAGAATGAAGTAGAATGACTTCAACAGGGCAGTTTATTCATTCATCCAAAAAATATATTCAGCTTCTACTATGAGTGAGGCATGTTCCAGGTGCTGGGATATACCTGTAAACGGGAAAACAAACAAAAAAGACCTATCCTCACTGAGTTTACATTTTAGGGGGAGGAGCCAGGCAGTACACAAATAAATATGTTTTTCAGATGGTGAGAAATATTGGGAGAACAATTAAAACAGGGAAGGGGGTTGGGTTTATGCGAGGTGGTCTCTATTTTCTATAGATGAGGTGAGTTTGGGGCAGAGAATTTAAGGAGAGGAAGAAATGAGCCATACAGATTCAGATCGGAGGGGAGAACAACCCAGGCAGAAAACAGCTCTGGAGCCCTGGGCAGGTGTGTGCAGAGGTTCAGCGAAAGACAAGGAGACCAGTGTTTCAGATCAGAGCAAGCAGCAGGGAGAGTGGGATTAGGGAGGTACTGGGAGGGGGTCAGCACCCATAGGGCACTCCAAGCCATTTGAAAGACTTTTTGGCTTTTCCTTTGAGTGAGCTGGGAACCCTTAGAGGTGTCAGTCAAAGAAGATGCACGCTCTGCCTGAGCTTTTCAAGGGGCTACTCTGGCTAGTGTGCAGAGAACAGATGGGGGTGGGGTGGGGGCAGAGCAGGGACCAGTTAGGAGGCTCAGTCTTGGCCCCGGGGAGAGATGGGAGGGCTGGAAGCAGAGTGCTCGTGGATGGTGCAGGGCCTGGGGTGCAGGGGCTGGTGAGAGTCGTAGTGCAGCAAAGGTTGTTTTACACCAAGCAGGAGGCAGGCATTTGACTATAGAGTGGGAAGACGGCTTGATCAGGGAATGGTGGGCTGCATGTTGTGATGGGCTCGGTTGGGGTGAAGAGGGAGAGACGGAGATAAACTCAACAAGGCAGGGTGGAATTGGCCTTGGTGATCAGCTTAGAGTTTGAACTTTCTTCTCTGTGTCACCCGGAGGCAGCAAAAGTGTTGAGCAATGGGAGCCACATGATCAGACGAGGGTTTGAGCTCCGGTGGACAACGGAGAAAAGACTACAGGTACAGGGGGAGGAGGGAAGCGGAGATAATGGTCCAGGTAATGCGCTGTGTCTCCCGATCGCGTGGAGGCCCCGAAATGTGGGACGATGGATCGACGGATTGGGTGGAAGCCGATGGCTCGGGCAGTGAAAGATTCACCCAAGGCAGAACGAAAGAGATAGTACTGAGTATGCCTCAGGGAAGTGGAGGGCAGGACCGCAATGGAGAGACTGTCTGCGAGGCAGTGGTGAGGGGCCATAGTTACAGGGAGGAGTGAGGGAGCATGGGAATGTATGGAGTTTCCCCTTTTTTGGTAATCTTAGGAACTGTGCCTGGTTGTAGCTGGTCAGTTAGGGTGGCTCTTTCGAGGTGAGTTGCTTCATGAGCCTGTTTGCATTAGGCGGGGGGTCGCTGTGGGCCCTTTTGCCTTGATCAAGTTTCCAGTGCGCATGCCTATTGCCTGAAGGTGGTCTCTACAGGTAAGAAATAATAAGAGCTCAAACTTGGGCAGGGAGTAGAAAGGATATGGGAGTGACATTTTACTCATAGAATAACAGGGTGTGTTGGCCAGTTAGACAGGGAGGTGACAGATGTTCACCAATTCATGTAGACTCGTATTGGTGAAAGTCATGTTTTTTTATTTTAGAAAGCCGTATCTCTGTGGAAGTAGGTGTGCTGGGAGGAATTTCTGCCCTCTGGAAAATGCTTTAGAGGTGATGATAAATCAGTATGGTATTGCAGTACCTGGTAAGAAATATGTATTTGGTCTTAGTCCCTTTTCTGGCACAGACTTCCTAAAAACATTGGAATTACCTGTGCTGAGAGCAAGAAAGGTGTCTTTTGTCATGTTAATGAGTGACTTTTGGACTGCTCCTAGTTCACCCTAGGAAGGGCTTGTTGCCAGGGCTTGTTGCTAGTTTGAATCCTGTGATCCAGGGTCTGAACTTTCAGTCCCACCCTGACCTCCAGGGAGGGGAGTGAGGCTGGAGGTTGAATCTGTCACCAATGGCCCATGATTTAATCAATCATGACTGTATAATGAAGCCCCTATAAAAACCTAAAATAAAGGCCTTTGAGAGCTTCCAGGTTGGTGAATGCGTGGAGATGCCAGAAAGTGTTATGTCCAGAGATAGTATGGAAGTTCTGCACCCCTTCCCACATACCCTACCCTATGCCTCTCTTCCAGCTAGCTGTTCCTGAGTTACATCCTTTTATAATAAACTGATAATCTAGTAAGTAAACTCTTTTCCTGAGTTCTGTAAGGCGCCCCGTGAGGAAGGGCATGAAAACTCCTGATTTACATCCTTTTATAATAAACTGATAATCTAGTAAGTAAACTCTTTTCCTGAGTTCTATAAGGCGCCCCGTGAGGAAGGGCATGAAAACTCCTGATTTACATCCTTTTATAATAAACTGATAATCTAGTAAGTAAACTCTTTTCCTGAGTTCTATAAGGCGCCCCGTAAGGAAGGGCATGAAAACTCCTGATTTACATCCTTTTATAATAAACTGATAATCTAGTAAGTAAACTCTTTTCCTAAGTTCTATAAGGCGCCCCGTGAGGAAGGGCATGAAAACTCCTGATTTACATCCTTTTATAATAAACTGATAATCTAGTAAGTAAACTCTTTTCCTGAGTTCTATAAGGCGCCCCGTGAGGAAGGGCATGAAAACTCCTGATTTACATCCTTTTATAATAAACTGATAATCTAGTAAGTAAACTCTTTTCCTGAGTTCTATAAGGCGCCCCGTAAGGAAGGGCATGAAAACTCCTGATTTACATCCTTTTATAATAAACTGATAATCTAGTAAGTAAACTCTTTTCCTGAGTTCTATAAGGCGCCCCGTGAGGAAGGGCATGAAAACTCCTAATTTACAGCCAGTCTGTCAGGAGCACAGGTGACAACTTGGACTTACTTTGGCATCTGAAATGGGACTGACACTGTTTCTGGGTGGATAGTGTCAATATTGAATGGAAAGACACCCTGCTGGTGTTGCAGACTTGCTTGGTGGTGTGGGAAAAAAGCCCACCCATCAGAGTTGGGTACAGAATTGTAGTTTGAATCGGAATGGTTAATCAGGATTTTGTCTGGTGGAGTGGGGTGTGCAGCTGGGGAGACTGGGAAAAGGAGTTGTCGGTGGCAGGTGAGAGGCAGGGAACCAGGGAGGCCAGGCAGAGGCTAGTTTGAGAGAGGACAAGAGAAGCAGTCAAGACGTGGCAGGTGCCTACCAGAGTAGAATGTTGATGAAAAATGGCCCGGATACTTGAAGGGGACATTTGTGAAGATTAGCAGTGAAGTACCACATGGGATGTGGCCTTCTTCTCTGTCTCCCCATAGAAACTAAGTCATTATGTGAGGCTTTTGGATTCAGATCCTTGGTTTTCTTGGAAGTGCAGGATGCCAAGGACAGTTCCGCATGATCAGGTCAATCTTTTTGTTTGCTCTGCTGCTTTGGTAAGAGAATGAAACGGTTGAAAATTTCAACTATGCCGATGTTTTTCTTTTTCTCTATTTAATGTGTTCTATTCCTGCCGTCTGCTCTTCTAAGCACCATGTTTTACTCTGTGCTCCTGCTTTGTGACGTAGGTTTTGCTTTATATCTCCCCACAGTCTAGCTGGACTGAAAATAAAGGTCACTGTCTGCCGCATCTTTGCTCTCCAGCTCTCTCCCTGGGTGCCGAAATCTTGAAAGTCCTCCCTGTGGGTCTGGCCTCCTGCCCAAAGGTGGTGTTTGTCCGGAAGAGGTGCGAGTTTACTCAGTTCTTCACTTGTTTTTTATTTCCTGGTGAGGATCTTCCTTTATCACTTTTCCAGCTTGAAATACATCTATGCTGTCATTTTGCAATTCTCAGAACCAAAAGGAAAACCAATAGGTTAACAGAAAAATGGCATTAATTTTGTCATTACTTTTGACTACTGTCACGTTTATTACTAAATCTTGAGGAAGCATCGAATTGTAACAGCAGGGAACAGGCATAATTATTATCCAGAGACTCTTGGTCCTTAGGGAGTTGAGAGTTTGACACCAAGAACCATTGATATACTCACATGCAACGGAAATGAAAAATGTCCTAATTTAATTGGGTAATCCTAACTTCCTTCTGACTTTGATCCCCCATCCTTCACTGGTTAGAAGACCCTCAGCAAGTCTTTTGAGCTCTCTTGGCTTCGAGTAGGGGTAATAAGATCTTTCCTGAATGGGCAGGACCACATGGTCTCCTAAAGCCCCTCTTGTAGTTAAGATCTTCAGTTCTGTGAGTACTATATATTAGGGCCCAGAAACAAGGTCAGAATCAATCCAGCATAATTTCAGAATTCCCACTCTTCATGGAAGAGTTCGGAGATAAGGCAATCCTAAAGAAATGAGACTGTATACAAGTCCGAATGCAGGTCTTTGATATTGCCCCGTAGGAAAGTGGAGGTGGTGGCTTCTTCCGCACACGTCTCCAGATCTTGTGTGAGCTGTCACGGCACAGTGGTCTTGTCATCAAGGAAGCTTCTCCGGCCACCCTGGCCCTGAGCTACCTGTCTAAAGCATGTCTCCCGGGGGGAAAGAAGTTCCATGCGATCGGTGACTTAAAGGCTTGACTTTCTAGGGTTGAGGGAAAGACCATGTTCCTTGGAGGTGGGACTGCGCCTCTCAGTCCGGGGGCCGCAGGGCACAGGTGGTGATGTGAGAACACGGGCAGGCGGAGCAGTGGCTAGGATGGACAGCGACAGCGGGGAGCCCGACAGCTGAGGGAGCAGAACCCTGCACAGCTGTGTGGGGGCGAGGAGGCCCATGGGGGGCCGGGGGTGGAGATGCACAGACCAGACTGGCAGGGCACGCGGAGCCTAGTGCCATTGAGATGCGTCATTTGCCCCCCAGGCTGTTGCAACCTGGGGAGATAGCTGTTACTACTACAGACAAATGTGTTTTTTTCTGTTAAGAACATCTTCCAAATTGGGCTATGTGAATGTACTTCTCTACTGACGTAGGTGCCTCATCAAAGGGTGAGTTCCAGATTTTTTTGTTGTACTTATTATTGACGGCAGGCCCAGTGAACGCTGGAGGGGGGCAGTTTTTGCGACCTTAACCCCCCGACCCCAAGAGCACTCTGATTTAGTCACGTGGGATCATGGGATGGGTGCCCGCCTCTTCGGAGGGCATCAAGCTCTCTACCCTGCCATGATGAAAGAAGGCCCAGGAGTTCCTCCCAATCCTCCTCTGATGCTCCTGCCTCTTCTGGTTCTGTGTCTGGGGTATCCTAATGCTTAATCCAGTCTTGGTCTGGTGCAGACGGAGGGAGCCCAGTTTGACTCAGGCCCACCTTGTTGGCTGCATGAAATTGGCTTTCCTCTGCTGGGTGAAGGTTTAGGACCTCCTTTATAGCTAATGGTAATGCAGCGCCATCCCCTGCGGTGGCAAACCTTTGACTGAAAGGTGGGACCCAGGTGATACCTTTCCTAGCTCTCGTGCAGAAGGATGCAGTCATGCAGGCATGACCGACTGGTGCTGAGGGGCTCAGGGCGCCGCGGGATGGGCTCAGAGAGCCCTGCGCCTGCTTGCCCCCCGGGAAGTCGCTCTAGCAGGAGAGGCCGCTGTTGCTGCCCAGGTCACCCCGAAGTTCAGGCCAGGGACACAGAGTGACAGCCATGAGAACGTGGCCATAGCTTTCCTCCCCCTGGCACTTCTTTTCAAAATCTTTATTTTAGCGATTTTTAATCATGTTGCAGATGTCTGCATTCATTTTCTGTGTGTATATTCGAGCATTACAAATAAAATGGAAACCCACCTTGACTACCATTCCTGACTCTATCCCCTTGTTATTGGCTCATTTTGTAAACTTTCAGACGTTTCCTCCATGCATTTTTCTCTCTCTACGTGTATATCATCATACATAGTTTTGTGATTTTGTGCGTATATCTTTATATAAATTGGTATTACCTGTGTATGCTGTATACGTTTCCCTGAAATAGTTTTCTTCACTCAACTGTCTTAGAGATTTTTCCATATCAGTTTATATAGATTTAGCTAATACTTTTTTTTTTAAAGATTATTTATTTATTTATTTGACAGAGAGAGACACAGCGAGAGAGGGAACACAAGCAGGGGGAGTGGGAGAGGGAGAAGCAGGCTTCCCGCGGAGCAGAGAGCCTGATGTGGGGCTCGATCCCAGGACCCTGGGATCATGACCTGAGCCGAAGGCAGACGCTTAACGACTGAGCCACCCAGGTGCCCCGATTTAGCTAATCCTTTTAATTCTTGCAGAGTATTCCAAAGTATATGTAATTAAAGATAATCTGTCTGGACCAATGCCCCCTTTTTATAAAATATTGGGAAATACCTCCTATATTATCCTGAAGTGAAATTCATAAATAAGATGGCTTACTTAAAATATGACTTGAAATCTGTACGGTATTCTAACTGTAGCATAATGACACAAAGAAGCGCAATTTATAATAAACTAGTGTGTTATTTTGATGTATAAATGGCTCATGCATACTGGCACAGATGACGTCATAAAGTAGACAGATGTTTGCACCAGGTGTGGACTTAGGGGAGGGCTAGAGCCCCTCATGAAGACCGATTTAGGTGTGTTTGTTGCTGATTTGAATACTTGGGGTGATGTTGCTATCGATTTTAGGATTTCTCTGAGATGATGAACAACTTGTGGCAAAGATTCAAACTTAACCAAGTTCTGATGTGTCCGTTTATTTGGTGGTTCCATTCTTAGAAAACTCATTGCATATTACAGTTGTGTAAAAATTACTTTGTGTTTGTATATAACTGAGTTAAATTCTTGGCTCAGATGTTCTTCACATATAGGAGTGTCTGGCGGGACACCCAAAGTTCTTGCTGGCTGGGAAAATTCTTCACTGTGCGGGGTACATCGTGGCCTCCCACCAATAAAGGCCAGTAGTAACCCCAAAGATGGTGCAAATCTAAGCACCCACATAAATTTCCCAAATATCATTTAGAGAGGGTTACACTGTCCTCATTAAGAACCACTGATCTGATGATGACATTTACGCTTTTCTTCCCTCTGGATTTTGGCTGTTATAAACAGAGCAGCGAAGAATATCATTATATATGCCTCCTTATGCACACGTCAGAACAATTCTTCAGGGAAAGATAAATCCCCGTCATTTCAACCGAGGTGCTCTCACGCATCAGCAGGAGCATGAAGCAGACCTTCTCTAGAGGATGCCTATTTCTCTTCCACTTCTTTTCTCTTTTCCAGGTGTTTTCCAGACCTGGGTCAGAGCGGGTTTCAGTTCATGGATAAGCCAGAGCCATGGCTTCCTTTCCATCTCTGGGAATGCAGCCCTTCTCTGGGGGAGGTGGTTCTTACCCGTCCGCCTAAGGTAGGTGGCACATTCATGATTTCAGAGAGCCCACCTTCCTCTTCCACAGAGGCTGTCCTCAGTGAGTGCGGCTCATCTGCCATAATGTACCTCTCGATTTCTACTGTAGGAGGTGATCTCTGGTGGGACGCCCTGCTGGTGGGGATGCCACTACTTGCCAAAATGTCAAGCTTGGAATAGGAGTAAAATATCAGGAACTATTAGGTTGATTTTTTTTTTATTAATGAGGTATCATAATTGTGCATATTGAAAATTATGAGTAGCTTGAAGGTGTTTCTTGGAGAGCTGGTGAAGTTGGACTTGTTCCCAGAGAGACTGATGAAAAAAGGTAGAGGTTTCCAGAGAGCGACTGGGAACAAGAGAGAAGGGTCAGAGATGTGGCCTCTCAGCCTGGCAGGGAACTTGGAGGACATTTCGTCCGAGTTTTGATGCCCTTTCCACGAGCGGGTCCCCTTTCAAAAGCCTCAGATGCAGCAGGGTACTGCTGTATGTTCTAAGAGAAAGAAGCAGGATTCCAAAACATTACAAAAAAGCTGTGAAAAGAGTTGAGATTTGTTCACAAGTAAGGAACAGAAAAGGCAGTTTTTTGTAAATGAGGAAAAACTCTGGAGCAGGAATGTCGTGGGAATGTTTCCCTTCAGAAAAGGAAACCAACAGGCTGATAGCAAGGAGTTTGCATTGTGTTTCTTTTGCTTTGTCTCCAGTATCTTTCCTGGGTTGTGGTTCTTTTACTCAATCACTATTATATAGGGCTTAGCCATGGACACAAATATTTTTATACATATTGCCTCATCTAATGTTCACAGAGTTGCAAGTATTTATGACTACAATCGTACACACCCAGGTGGAAGAAGAGGAGGAGACAATCGTAGGTTACAGGCTGAGAAAGTGACAGAAATGAAACCCAAGCCCAGGGCTTCCAAATCTACATTTTATGCCCTTTACAACAAACCAGCTCTAAATGAATTGGAACTCGTAGAATGTTACGATGAACATCGTGTTTTTGTGTTTTTCTTGGGAGTGTCATGATATTTTCTCAGACTCTCTAATGTTTGCCTGCTTGGGTGTCTTTACTCGTTGTCCCCTGGTGGTAAATAAGAAATATTATGGGGAAGAGGAGAAACAGGAAGATGAGAAGACACTTGTTCATTACTCCAAACAGCAATCTTGGTTCAGAAATTTGAGACTCAGTCACTGAAAAACGGCAAGGAGATCAAGCTGGTTTCTTTTGGTCCCACCAGGCTCTGGGACACATCATGTGGCGATGTGGCATCCCGGTCTCCCATTCAGGGCAAAGGCAGAATGGCAACAGCTTCACTGTATTTTCCTGAGGAAAAACACAGAGGTATAGACAGTGTATCTAATAATAAAGAGCAAAATCTGGAGCACATATGGCATCCCTGAATAAGATTAAATGAGAAAATGATGTGTGCAAATGTGCTTAGCAGAATGCCAGCCACAATTAGGTTTTCAATGAATGTTGGTTCAATTTGAGATTGTATTTTTTTCCTAGAGCTCCCTACTTAATGCCTTGTGATTAAAAAAAAAAATGCTCTCTTCTGACTTTGATTCCTATGGTCTGATGGGGGAAACTGAACCAGTCTACCAACCTACCTACCTGGGAGCCCAGTACCCAGTCCCTACTGGGTCCACACTCCCTCACCCAGTGTTCCTATAGCAATTCTGCAATCCTTCCCTAGGGTTACCCAGTTGGACACCTGACCACTACAGCCCACTGAAGTCTATTTCCTTTGTTTCTGTACAGGCAGACAAAATGATGGGAGCTCTCTGAGGGGATTGTCAGGAGTCACTGGACAATTGGGAATGCGTTTTTAAACTCCTTTATTAAGTTTAAGAGGAAACACGTAAGCTCCCACATCATGGTGGGAACACAGTGGTTGCTATGTTCTTCTTTTGCCTCTTTATTTTATCCCCCAATTCCCAGGACCGCCACACCACTAATCGTGGTATATAGGTCAGCACAGTTTGGCCTCATCCTAGGAAGTGTTTCATAATATGCTACCACCAACACTCGCTCCCGTCCCATGCCTCCTTCACCCCATGCCTCCAGGGAGGTATATGATGGATGGGGGCTGTTTGAGGATCCCAGGAGGGACAAGATAGAGGAGTGTGAAGACAAAAAAAGTTAGGAGAACAATCACATTTGAACAATAGAAAATCTTAGATTATGATTTTTTTTTTTTAGTGGAATGATTAAGCCATTTTAGAAACATGACTCCTATATTAACTTCTGCCCTTTCTTCCTCCAAATGATTATGAAAAACACATACTTGGAAGATTTTAATAAGATTATGAGTAATATTAGATCATTATAATTCCTGTTTATGGAGGATAGCACTCCAATACTTAATTGCAAGAGGAAAATGAATCCGTGCTTCTAGGAAGCACTGCTATTAACAAAAACCAAGGAGGAATAACTTGGCTATATTTGCCTCTAGCTCTCTCCTTGTTGTCTTTTCTCATTTTTTTTTTCCTTAAGATTTTATCAAAGTTATATATACATGTAGTTTAAAGAGCTAGATATTTCTACCAGTTTGTTTTGAAAAAGAATGGTTCTTGCTCCCATTCTCTTCCAAACCCCCTCTTTCCCAAAGCAACTGCTTTCACTGCCTTCAGCCATGTGTGTGTGTGTGTGTGTGTGTGTCTTGTCTCTAAATTATACGCTTGTAGTGCTACTTTTGATTTCTCAGTCTCCGGCGTACTTTCCACTATGGAATATGAAAACTTAGTTCTTCCTTACCCCATTTCCATGGCAGACCCTTTCTGTCTCACTTTTCAATGTCATTTTATTGTAATGTTGGCTAAATTAATATTCAGTATTTGAAATGTTATGACTGTCATAGTAAGAAATATACATTTGGTCCCTGCCTCTGGTGCCTGATATAGACCTACTAAAACCCTTGTAATTTCTTGAGTGATAGGGGTGCTAGGAGCATTTTTTGTTCCAGTATATAGTCTTTGACCCTAGTTCCTGAGCCAAAGCTTCTGAGACCCTTGGAATCTCTGGAGTGATAGGAATGTCTTTTATTTTTTTTAAGATTTATTTATTTATTTGACAGAGAGAGAGAAAGAGAGAGAGCATGCATAAGCAGGGGGAGCGGCAGGCAGAGGGAGAGGGAGAAGCAGTCTTCCCCCCGAGCAGGGTGCCTGATATGGGGCTCCATCCCAGGACCCTGGGATCATGACCTGAGCCTAAGGCAGATGGAAGGCAGATGCTTAATGGAATGAGCCACACAGGTGCCCCAGGAATGCCTTTTTGAAGCTAATAACATGACTGGTGGCTGGGGGCCCCTAGCATCAGAATGGAGCTGATGATAGAAAGACCCAGACATGACTAGAAGGTTGGAACTCTGAGCCTCACTTCCAGCCTCTGGACATTGGGTCGATCACTGGTGGCCAATGATTTAATCAATTGTACCTACATAATGAAACCACCATACGATCCCTAAACGAGGAGGTTCAGAGAGCTTCCTGGTTGGTGAACACATTCAAATGCCAGGAGGGTGGGGAACCACAACTCCATGGAGACAGAAGCTCCTACACTTGGAACTCTTCTGGGTCTCACCCTATGTGCCTCTTCATCTGGCTGTTCATCTAAATAGTTTGTAATAAACCAGTAAATATAAGTAAAGTGTTTCCCTGAGTTTTGTGAGATGCTATGGCAAATTACTGAACGTGAGGAGGAAATGTGGGAACCTCCACCTTATAGCTGGTTGGTCAGAAGTACGAGTGACAACCTGAGCCTTGAGACTGGCCTCTGAAGCAGGTGCAGTCTTGGGGAACTGAGCCCTTAACCTGTGGGTCTGTACTAACTTCGAGTAACTAGTGTCGGAATTGAATTGTAGGGCACCCCAGTTGATGTCTGGAGAGTTGGAGAATTGGTTGGTGTGAGAAACCCCACTCCCCCAATTTGGTGTCTGGTGTTGCAAGTAGAGAAACATGTTTTCTTTTAATGGCAGTGTAAGTGTTATTAAAGAAAAAATGTTATTCATGATGGAACTATGCATTCCACAATTACTTTTTCTTTCCTGTACACATTTTTGTTTTCTGTAGAGTTAATAATTGCCTTGTTTTATTTGCTTTTTGTTTTCAAACTCTACATCAGTGGTCTAAATCCTTCTCAATAATTTCGGAAACATTTAGTAGTCTAAGATTTTATTTGCCTGAGGAAGTCTCTCCTGGGGCCTCTTGTTTTGTTCCAGTCTGGAATTGTCCCCATGCTCGGTGTACCTCCCTCTGCCCTGAGATCTGCCTTTACAATCGTCCTGGTGATCCCCTTTGCCTCTCTCTCATCCTTTAGCATTGTTAGAATAAAAATTATATATTATATATTAAGTAAAGTGGGCCTAAAATGACTATAAAAAGCATAAGCATCTGTAGACAGAGACACGTCCACATAGAGACACATTATCACACATACTCAGAGAACAGTGAACCACTCATTTTGCAAGACTTAGAGCCAAAAGAACAGATTTTCAGGTTGTTAAATAAAGTATTCAATTTCTTGAATTAGAATAAAATTAGACTCTGGGTCTCCTTGCAGACAAACTTTATCATTGCAAAAATAGCTTTAGAATGCTATTCTTTTTTTCAGTTGAAAAGAAAGTGCATAAATTTACTTGAATATTAGGCAATATTTAACTATGCTTATACATTTTGATAATCGGGTATTGTAAACTCGGGTTTACTTTTATTTATTTATTTATTTTAAAGATTTTTTATTTATTTGATAGAGACACAGTGGGAGAGGGAACACAAGCAGGGGGAGTGGGAGAGGGAGAAGCAGGCCTCTTAAAGAGCAGGGAGCCTGATGCAGGGCTCGATCCCAGGACCCTGGGATCATGACCTGAGCCAAAGGCAGAAGCTTAACAACTGAGCCACCCAGGCACCCCCAGGTTTACTTTTAGAAAGCTACAATTCTATTTTATACTAGATTGTTATTAGATTCAATGTTTTATTCAAAATTATTTACCTGAATATATGAGTGAGAGGAGGTCTGTAGGGGCAGAAGAATATTTCAAGCTTATTCTGCTGGGGAATCATTATTAAATTAGTGCATAATTGAGCTTCATGTTTATGCACAGTGTAGCCTTTAAAAATTATTTCCTTCCTCCTCCACCTCTCCCTGGCACAGACAATCAATTACCTGATGAAATCGTGGAAGAATGTGGAAGTATTTGCACACTGCAGGTCACTCAAAGGTCCAGTGGGGAATGGACACCAGAACTTACAAATGCTGTTAAATGAAATATGTATTTTCACATGTCACTAAGGTGACCCAGTGTGTTTTTTAATGTAATAAGAAAAAAATAAAACAAAAAAACTCCCTCATGAACAGAAGCCAAAAAAATCCTTTACTAGTGTAGAGAGTCAAAATGAAGGAAGTGCAGGTAGGTCTCTTCAGAATTGTCCACTTGAATCTGACCTTCTGCTGTTATGTGTTGACACCAGCAAAATTTCACAGGGGACTCAGGCATCATGCTAAAATTTTTTTTGACAATTGTGCTATAAAAGGATTCGTCAGTTTTATTTTCAGCCATGAGACACCTTTAGAAAACAGAAACATGCCCCAAATTGTGGTGAGAAACACATGGTATTTGGATTGGTGTTGCATATTGGAAGGAGTCTCAAAAACAATGAAGAAAGTTGTCCTGCTTGTGGTCTCTTTTGGAGGTAGACTCTGCATGGGACATGGGACATCTCTAAGACACATCTAATGGAGCACTGAGAGATGGACGAACAGGTGCCTGTGGAAGGATACTCTTTCAACCTGCTTACAGATGAGTACGGAAACAAAAGAAAACATCACTTGTAGAGCTGTCAACTGTAGAAAAGGAAGAATCCTGGGAAAACCATTTCTGGCAAAGTATTTGCTTTGATGACCGTGCAAGTCACAAAGTTGACTGTGAACACACAGGGGATACTTGGTTACATGTGATTGCAACAGGGCGTGTGTGCCATGGCCTCAACTTGCTTCTTGATGACATCATGAAGCTGGCCTTTCACCAGAAGGATTCCAAGAAGAGCCAAACTATTGTGAAACTTGCAGGAGCCACTCACTGCTGCTGTCTTCAAGGAAAAGACAGGGGAAAACATGCAAAGAACTAAATCAAGACACTGAAGCTGAGTTGCAAAACCATTGATCAGAGTGGATTATATGCTCTTTGGTGATGTTTTGAGTAAAACTGAAGCAGCTCTTCAAGCAAATGCCATATTTGAGAGGTGGCCATACCTCTTTTCCCTGAGGTTCCTATAAATGTTTATTCTTGTTTTTATTCTCTTCCATCTTTCACAGTAGACCTCTCACTGTGGAATTTTGAGTGAGACCATGTTCAGTGGGAGAGAAGGCCTTTATCTGTGAGTGGCCTTGGGGAGGATCGTGACTCCAGGATCTCTGATATTGGAAGAGGAGACTCCCTTCCCTGCTTCTCCTCCTCCACCTCTGCTTCCTTCTACTCTCCTCTCTCTTCCCTCTTTCCCCTTTGCTTTTTTATGTTTCATGTTTTGAAGCCTTCTTGCCCCTTTAAAAACCCACCTTAGCTGGGTTCTTCTCCATTGCTCCCTGATCTGGACCAGTGTCCCTCTGTGTTTGGCAGTGGAGGCAAAATGTAATATGTGTAATCACCTTATAAACAGCAAGGTGTTCTAACAAGTTGGTTGTTATTCTCTTACTGACCCCCCACCCCCACCCCATGGGCTTGTTCTGAGCTCCTGTTGTCATCCCAACTCTTGCTTCCCTGGCTCCAGCTGTATGTCCATTCTGGATCTGGTCTCCCAGTTTCCCTTCTCTGTCTTTCCCTTCTCATGACTTATATACTCTCTCATTTCCTCAGAGCCTTCTTAGGAAAGGAGTAATTTTGGTTTGCTAAGCACATTGAAGCTAAGGCATTAATGGCTAACAGATTTGATGTTAACACATCAGGGATATTCACATTTTAACTGGAGACTCCTCAAACTTCAATATGGAGCCTGCCAGTGAAATTTTAGGCAGCATGAGCAGTCAGTGGAAGGGAAAATGAGCCTTTTCCTGGTGCTTGTGCATATGGATGACTTCTTACTCCATGCATTCAAGAGATGGGCCTTATTGTAATGTGTACAGGCTAGTGAATAAAATATTAAACTGGGACATGAAGCGTCGGGCAAGGTTTGTGGTTAGGGGAGCCAAACAAGGATAAGGACATCTTTTAAAGAAAAGTTAGGAAAAAAAATAATATGGTTAAGAAATAAAGTATAAAATATGAGTATATTCAATCACCCATGGAGTCTCTCTTCTGTTAACATCTCCCTGCCTCTGGCTCTGGTAAGGAGCAGGCAAATACAGGTTAAGCAAATATAGACAGCAAGTCATTGAGCTGGGAGTGATTTGCATGCCGAGAGAGATCACAGGGATCGTCTTTTCAAATCCTGCAGTACTGGAGGTGTTTGCTAGCAGCTGGGCTTTTGCGTGAATCCAAGGAGAGAGCTTTTGGATCTCTCGTCTCAACAGAGTGGCTTGGCCAGAGAGGCCACTTTTCCTTGTGGATGTGTCCCAGTGTGAGCAGAGCTTTCTGGAGAGGATGCCCTCCTCACCTGCATTGATCTTCATGGTCATCTTCTTCCTGGAGTCGTTGGCTGCAGTGCTGCAGAATGGCTTCATAGTTACTGTGTTGGGCAGGGAGTGGGTGTGACGCCAGGTGCTGCCCGCAGGTAACATGATTATGGCCTTCCTGGCTGCCTGGTTCTGCCTGGATGGGGTGGCCATCCTTAACAACCTCTTGACCTTCTTTGAAATGGACTATTACCACATCTGGAACTTCATCAACACTCCTGCTTCCTGTCGCACTGCCTGGCTTGCCGTCTTCTACTGTGTGAAGATCGCTGTCTTCTCCTACCCTGTCTTCTTCTGGCTGAAGTAGAGGATTTCTCGGTCAGTGCCCAGGCTGCTGCTGGGCTCCCTGGTCTTCACTGGTCTGACAGTCATCTCATCAGCCATTGGGACTAGAATTCTTATGGCTCCCCGAGTTCCCAAGGAAACAGCATCCTGGCTGATACAGTACAGCCCTTCTATTGGTGTTTTATTCTACCTCGTGCAATGCTTACGTGGTCAGTCCCATTCCTCCTGTTCTTGGTGTCCATGCTCTTGCTCATGTTCTCACTGTGCCAGCACTTGGGGCAGATAAGGGACCATAGACTGGGCCCACGTGATCCTAGCACACAGGCTCACACCATGGCCCTGAAGTCACTTGTCTTCTTCCTTGTCTTCTATACCTCATATTTCCTGTCTCTGATTGTTGTTTCTATGAACATCACAGCCTTTCAGAGTCACTGGTACTGGGCCTGGGAAGTGGTGACCTATGCAGGCATCTGTCTGTACTCCAGCATCCTGGTGCTAAGCACCCCTAAGCTGAGAAAGGTCCTGAAGACCAGGCTTTGGAAAGCTCTGGACAAAGGCTGGTCTGTCTCAAGTTCTCAGTATCAATAATCATTATCTGTGGACAAGCCCATGAGTGGTGAGAAGCTGTAAAGTTTGGGCACTGTCCTTCTCTCTTTTCATTTCCCTCTTTCTTTCCTACTCCTTCCATGCCCTATTAATTCTTTTTGCACCCCTCTCTGTTCCTGCCATTCCATCCACTGCTCCTAGCACCCAGTGTGTGTCCCAAGCCACCCTAGGCTGGTATGTTGGCCTCATTGCCTCATAGACCTCTCATACCCTCTATATGAGCAGCCATTATAAAGCTCTCCAAGCATCCTTTGGGTCAGACTGCTTTTTGGAGACCTGTAATGGTTGTCGGTTGTCTCTGTGGTCAACCTGAAGTGTTTTTTTTAATGGTGGCATAGATTGTCCTACACCATTCCACACACAACTTCCCTCCTCACTACTGTTCTGCTGTCAGCTCAGTCTCTCCACTCCAGCCCAGTAAAGATTCTTTCCATCTCCCCACATCTCCACATCTTCTTCACTCTAGCCTGTGGTCATTTGTCCCATCTGGAACTTCCTTCTTTCCTTTGTCTGCCATTGTCCATTCCCTTCTTTTGTGCCCAGCTTATGACTGATTCCACCCATGGAGTCTTTTCAGTTTGATCCCATGGAAGGCTGAGGGTGTATAGGAGTTTCCCACCACTCTAGGCCCTGCCCATGATATTGCATGTTTGCTATATGTTGAATTAAAAAGAATTGTCTGATGTGAAAATGCTTTTAGGTTTTGGCCAACAGAAGATAGAGAAGGAAAACAAAGTAAGTTTGCTACTGTTCTTAATTTTGATAATCCTTCCCTTCCTGTCTGCTCACCCAGGAGGTGGATCCTGAATGCCAGTGCCTAGGATGTAAGTCTCCAAATTGGGGTGTTTGCATCCCAGAGTTGTGTGCACAATGATCCACTGAATGTGGAAAGAAAAGTGTGGCAACTCCAATTTCCACTTATTTTTATCTCATCCTTTTAGTTCCTTTTTTTGTGTATATATTTTATGATGTACAGAATATATTAGTAAAGTACACATGCATGTAGTTAAATAAATATGCATATGGTTGGATTCATGTCTTAAATTTGTTTTGCTGATGGAATTAATTTTAAAAACGTATGTAGACCAAAAGACTAGAAAAGGGTTGGGTGGGAGCAGTGAAGGCAAGAGCAGCAGCGGTATCTGTATCCACAGACCACTCATCTGGAAGCACCTGGAAGACTGCCTTGCCATGTCTACTGTTTCCTGGAACAGTGGAGTTCCAGAACTGTACTGAATGTCTTGGGTGGGGAGAGGATGGTGATGTGACTCTAATGTCCTGCGACATGTTCACAGCCCTTTGAGTTATGCCAGGTCTAGTGGGCTTATCTCAGGACAACCTTCTTGATTGGTTGATGTTCTTAACCTCCTTTCCCTAGGTTTTAGCTCATAAGAGCCCCCAAACACTTGGTGGCTCCATCTTGACCAAAAACATAACCCAGTTTCTCATCCTGACTTTCAAGGCTTTCTGTGGACTCTTCCCAGCCTGATACGCCACCATTCCCTTTGCTGTAGCCAAACTTGTCTGATTATTCCCTAGACATAAGGAAATTCCATCTCTGTCAGTGGCCCATGTCTCCTTCCTTGCAACATACAAGACAGCGTCTTTCTTGGACCCCAATGAAGGCTCTGCTGCTGCTATGCCCACTGAGCTCTTCTCAGAGTTCTTGGTGGGAACAGAATGCCGTATAACATTTCCAGCTGCAGCCTGGGAGTCCTCCCACTTTATCCCTCTCCGAGAGAGTCCTTGAGGTATGTGTTTCCCACATAGAGAATCTACTCCGGATTCCTACCTGTACCATCCCCACCATTACACGTATAAAGACCAGCTGTGAAAACTCAGAATTCTCAGACTTGGCTCCCACCTGAGAGAATAAGTCTGAATATGAGGAAGTAACATGCAGTGAACAAATAAAAAGCACAAACAACAGAAGAATCACTACAAAACACATTGCGTATTTCAATGCAAATGGTTATTTACCTTTTTGGATTAGCTTAATCTGCACAAAGTGTGTGGCCAGTTAATGTTGTGGTTTATGATTGGTGCATGAAAACACTCTGAGGGCAGGTACCTAGTTCACCGTTGTAGCCCCAGTGCCTTTCACAGGGTCCTTATGACATGGGAGATGCCTCGTAAATTGTTGTTGAATGAATCTTTTCAGTTGTACAAGCCATCGAAGATGTAGGAAGTGAATGGGAAGGACGAGCTTCCATACTGAGAGGTCTATGACTGGCCAAACTCCAGAACTGGGAGTTCATAGTTTGCCCCATTGCTCCAAGGTCCAGTAGGAAATGGCCAAATGTCAGCCAGAGGAACAAGGCTGAGGAAGAGAGCAGTTGGGAGCTCTATCTCCTGAAGATTTGCATCTTCACAGAAAGACAAGGTGAAAAAATACCTTGGTTCACTATCTCTCCTTTCTCTAGGAACACAGTATTCACCATAGCAAGGACTCTGTATTGGAAGAACAATTCTGCCTGGATCTTTGTTCCAGGTGGACTGGGACCTGGAAGGAGATGCTATGTTTTCTGCATTCTGTTCTCTATGGGGTTGTATGCATGGAACTGGTAGGATATAGTGCTGGCCAGGACAGGAATGTACTATAAAATACTCCTTCACTCTCATGTTACTTTATCTTGAGCCTTCAATATTGCCATATATGACCCAGAATAATTTCTCCTTGCCTATCTCCCTGTAGAAAAATTAATCTGCTTATCACTCACTTGGGTAAGTACTCACTTAATTGATTTTTTTTGACTCTTGGAACATCATTCCTATGAAAAATATAACTTTTGCTTACTCTGCCTTCCTCTGGTTAAAGTAGAGGGTACAAGAGTTGGTGCTCTTACTTCTACTGCATCTCTGATGCTCTCCTGAATTCTCCTTGGACTACTTGTCCCTCTACAGGATGGATGGAATGGCAGGTAGTTATTATAGTAACAGCTGTCATCATCACCTTAATTCTTCCTTATGCTTATGCAGATAATATAGATACATATTCACATATATTTGTGATCCATATATTTTATAGGTGAAGAAAGAGGCGTTCAGAAAGATTAAATGACTAGTCTGAAGATCCATAGATAGTGATTGTGACAAGACTCAAAACCTGGTCTCTGACTTCAGCTGAGGATGAAGATCAGAGTAAAGGATGTGTTGCTAACTATGGCAGAGATCTCTGGTCCTGGAATCAGTTTGGGTCTTGGTCTTTCCTCCATGTAACTATGACCTTAGTTGAGACTCTTAATCTATAATCATTTCTTTCTTTTATAATATTATTTTAATGTTTTCTTTCACTCTAAAAGCTGAGATTGTAGTCTTAGATTCTAGTTCAATCTTGACTTAGAACAGATAATACTTGGGGTACCTGGCTGGCACAGTTAGAAGAGCATGTGATTCTCTATCTGGGGGTTGTAAGTTCAAGCCCCATGGTGGGTGTAGAGCTAACTTAAAAAAAACAAACAAACAACAGATAGGGACACCTGGGTGGCTCAGTCAGTTAAGCATTTGCCTTTGGCTCAGGTCATGATCCCAGGACCCTGGGATTGAGTCCTGCGTTGGGCTCCTTGCTCAGTGGGGAGCCTGCTTCTCCTGCCTGCTGTTCCCCCTGCTTGTGCTTTCTCTCTCTCTCTTTCTCTCTGACAAATAAATAAATACATCTTAAAAAAAAAAAACCCAGATACTTTTTGCATCTTACAGATGGAGAAATTGAGGTACAGAGGGACTAACAACATACTCAGTAACTCATGGTGAGTCATTGTCCTGGGTTCTTTCTGCCACATCCCATTGGTTTTATTGCTATCCCAGTAGGGGTTCCTTCATGAAATGCCACTTAGGTCACTAATTATAAAATGTTGTAACAAAAAAGTCACCTGCCTGAAAATACATAATTGTCTCCTGTGTTCTTTTTGATGCTGATGGTCATGACAAGTTATAGGACTTGTACTAAACTCTTTTAGTAGAGGTTTAGCTCATTTTTCTATTGGAGTATTCCAAAAGCACCTATTTCATAAGGTCGTAGTGAGAACTAACACAGTGGAGAACACTTAGAACAATGCCTGGAATGAACAATCAACCAGCGAATGTGAGCTCTGACTGTTGACAGAGGATTTCCTCACAGAGCTGCCAGCAGGTGTGCGGTCATGTAGGTGTCAACTTAGAGGAGTAGAACCTAAATGCGAGTGCCTGCCTGGTATATTATTCACACCAATGTTGACATGGGCAGAGGAAGGGCAGGGAAATTCAGGGGCAGGCAGGGGGACTTTTGAAACTGAGCCTTAGCAATATTTGCATCTGTTCTGAGAAGAAGAAACTCTTTACCCTCAGGAGTTGGCCCATGTCCTCTACTCTGTCCTCTACACTTGGGGGCAGCTGGAGGGGCAAACGTCATGCAGGACCTTGCAGAGCCAACGAACAGGAATAGACCTTGAAGTCTTGGGACCCATCTTGTCCACAGGAGAGATGAATGGAGATGACATGGTTCCAGAACCTCCAGTGACTGACTGATAAGAGAGCCATCACCCTGGCTATCATTTCATTTCATTTTATTTTTTTGTTCCTGGGGACAGCAGTGAGCAACGGCTTCTTCATCACTGTAACACTGAGCATGGAGTGGTTGCTACAGAGAACACTGTTAACCTTGTGATAAATTATTAGTCAGCCTGGGGGCCTCTTGCCTCTGTCTGCAGTGGGTGGTGATGAGGAAGAGCATTTATATTTTCCTGTATCCAATGGCCTTCCCATACAACCCTGTACTGCAGTTCCTAGCCTTCCAGTGGGACTTACTGAACACTGCCACCTTATGGTTCTTCACCTAGCTCAGCGCTTTCTGTTGCGTGAAGACCGCAACCTACACCCTCCCCATCTTCCTCTGGCTAAAACAGAAGGTGTCTGGCTTGGTTCCATGGATGCTGCCTAGTTCCTTGGGACTCTCCAGCTTGAGCACCATCCTCTTTTCATAGGCAACCAGAGCTTATATTACTACTTTTTAAGGAGAGGGTTGCAGTCTTGGAACGCCACTGGGAATACTATAAGATCATATGAGAAATCCTACTTCTCTTTAAAACTTGTTGCCTGGACAGTCTTTACTCTTGTCTTCCCTTTTTTTTTTTTTTTTTTTTTTAAGATTTTATTTATTTATTTGACAGAGAGAGACACAGTGAGAGAGGGAACACAAGTGGGGAAGAGGGAGAAGCAGGCTTCCCACCGAGCAGGGAGCCCAATGCGGGGCTTGATCCCAGGACCCCGCGATCATGACCTGAGCTGAAGGCAGACGCTTAATGACTGAGCCACCCAGGTGCCCCAACTCTTGTCTTCCTTGTTGGCATGGTTTTGCTCATGTCTCTAGAAAGACACACTAAGAAGGCCCTGCTGTCCATCCTGGCTTTCGTGACCCCAGTGCCCAGCCACACATCAAGGTTCTCCTGGCTCTCATCTCCTTTGCTAGCCTCTTCTCCTATTTTCTTCATGGTGCTCAGCATTGCAGGTGTTTTTCCATCTTGGAATTTAGGCACCGGGTGTGGCAGGCAGTGATTTATCTATGCATAGCTGTCCACTCCATCAGTGCTCTTGAGCAGCCCTAAGCTGAGAGGGTTGCTGGAGGGGGGCTGCTGTGTTGCAATTAATGAAAAACCTCAGACTCTACTGCAGAAGGCATGGTGCAATGGGACATGGCTTCTTTAAATCTCTTCGCCACTTTTAACGCTCTTTTCCTCTCTGCTACATTTAATGATGAGGAGAATAACTTCAATGAAATAGGATTTCAAGGTGAGATCGAAGGTCCTGAGATAATGGGCTGGCGTCACTGATTTACACTCAGCAAGCGTGTAGCTAATGCAGCTTTGTTCCCTGTGGGACTTGATGTGGCCAAAGAATCAGGAAACTTTTATTTTCCCTGTGATCAATCTCTTGGAGTTTAAAATTATCCCTTCCCCTCTCTTCCTTCCCCTTCCCTTCCCCTCTCCTTCCTCTTCCCTTCCCGTTTCCTTCCCCTCCCCTCCCCTCCCCTCCCCTTCCCTTCCCTTCCCTTCCCCTCCCCTTCCCGTTTCCTTCCTCTTCCCCTTCCTTCCCCTCCTCTCCTCTCCTTTTCTTTTCTTTCTCTCTCTCTCTCTTTTTTTAAATCACTTCCCTGTTTTCCAGCCATCTGTTGCAGTGAAGACTTCTGTGCAAGAGTTCCTGGTGTCTGAGCTCTCTTCACAGAGCATGGTCAATTTGTGCATGTGTGTGGCAGTATGTATTATCTGGGATTTGTATATTTGCAGATGACCCTTGGAGATCCCTATGAAAGCTAGGGGTTTCTGATTTCTATATATTGCTTATGTTCTCTGCAGTAGCCTACTCTCTTAGTCTGTTTTGTGAATGTTAAAGTCCATGAACCCAGAGGTGATTTCTTTTATGCTGATATTGAGACCTACTGAAATTTTTGATGGGGGAGGTTCATCTATATCTGACAAGATTTAAGAAGAAAAGACTTGGGTTTGGTTTGGTGAAGAGTGCAGGCTGCTTTTCTGCCTTCCATAGATCTTCTCAAACCTTCCTTAAGCTCAATTACCTCTTGAACCATTCAAACTGAGGTCCCTAACCTTCCCTCTATTTGCTTTAAAACCTGTAAAGCCTCATCTCCTCTTTTTCACTAGAAGACAGGTTTTCTAGAAGACCTGCTGTTGGCTTTTCATGGCTCTTTTTGCTTCTTTCCTATGCCCTGCTCAGTCAAGGATTCCCACTTCTATGTGAATCTTCAAACTTTCCCTCTTCATTGTCCTTACTTTCCTCAACAAATGTGCATCTTATCTTCTTTCCTGAAAAAATCCCCCCAATTCTTTTACCCCCTCAAGTGGCCACTCTGCTAATTAGTCACTTGCTGAGAATCACCCACCACCACCTCATGACCCCTTACAATCCTCTTCTGCTCCCCCATTCTGTTCAAATGTGTTTCTAAAGGACACAAAGGAGTTCCTAATTCCTAAATGTGATGTTATCCTCAGCCCGCATCTTCTTTTTAAGTTTATTTATTTATTTAAGCAATACTCTACACCCAGTGTAGGGCTCGAACACACAACCCCAAGATCAAGAGCCACAAGCTCTTCCGACTGAGCCAGCCAGGCACTCCATCAGCCCTCATCTTATGTCTCTACGGTATTTGCTTCTCTTCATAATAAGTGATTTCTTTAAAAAATATACTGATTAACAATACTTTTACAAAAGTAAAACCTGATCTTGATAGAAGATTTTTAAAAAAGGAAAATGAGCACCACTCATAATTGCCAATTATGAGTCCTGTGATGCTGTACTAGGTTCTCCCCGCTCTGCTGCTCCTCTTATGTCTTCCTCATACCTGCTCATCCTCCTGCCCCCTGGCTCTTTCCTTAGCCAGCCGTCTTCTTTGTCAGGGATTCATCTGCTCCTTTTTCTTTTGTGTTTACATCTGTTCACATAGCTTCATTTATGACCTTCATGCGAGTAATCAATCATCAGAACTTTGACCTTCCTCAGAACTCCAAACCTCTCTTTTCTTCCACTTCGGGCATCGCCACCGGATAGTACCATGAACATTTCAAATTTAGTGAGTTCTAAATGGATGTCTTTTCCCCTCTTCCTTTCCCTCCACCAACCCCCTTCACTGCTCAGTTGGATCTATTTCTTCTATTATTTATATCCAGTAAATCAGGCTTACCACCTCTGAGATAATTTTCACTCCCCATCTCTGCTGAGCCCTTGAACCTAATTAACAGCTTGTCTTCAATTGCTACCTCTGCAGTATCTCTATTGTCTGTCCCCTTCTTCCCATTTCTGTGGATTCTAGTTTAGATTAGACTGCCCTCCTCTCTCATTGGGACTGCTAAAATTTCTTCTTCACCACTTGCTCCATTACACTTTCCCCTCCCTCCCAATCAAAACTACCATTACCAGATTCATCTCCTGAAGGCATAATTAACCATTCCACCCACTCTCTCACTTCCTCTCAGTGTCTAGAAATGAAGCTTGGGTCCCTAAACCTGGCATTCACAAACCTCCACAATATGGCAATAATTTTATCTTTCTCTGTGTCTATTCTAGTAAAATACAATTTTGTAGCAAAATCTGGATTAACCTTGTTCCCAACATACCTGGAGCTTCCTCCCTGACATACTGAAATGTGCTCTCTTATCCCCCCATCTACCAGTGAAAATCCTATATAATTTTTCTCCCTATTTAACTTTTAAAGGTTAATCCAAATGGCTTCTCTTTAGGGAAGCTTTTCTGGTTTGCTACCCCCCAAGCTTTGCTCTCTCTGACCTTTGAAGACATATAAATGGGGTGTTCCTCAGTCATGAGATGAATTCTGTTTTTTTTTAAAGATTTTTATTTATTTATTCATGAGAGACAGAGAGAGAGAGAGGCAGAGGGAGAAGCAGGCTCCCAAGGAGCAGAGAGCCCGAGGCGGGACTCGATCCCAGAACCCTGGGATCATGACCTGAGCCGAAGGCAGACGCTTAACCATCTGAGCCACCCAGGCGCCCATGAATTCTGTTTTGTGGTGGAATGATCTATATTCATGTTTTATTCTCCCTAGTATATTTTTTAATTCTTTTTTTTTTTTTTAAGATTTTATTTATTTATTTGAGACAGAGAGAATGAGAGACAGAGAGCATGAGAGGGAGGAGGGTCAGAGGGAGAGGCAGACTCCCTGCCGAGCAGGGAGCCCGATGCGGGACTCGATCCTGGGACTCCAGGATCATGACCTGAGCCGAAGGCAGTCGCTTAACCAACTGAGCCACTCAGGCGCCCTATTTTTTAATTCTTTTTAAAGGATTTTATTTATTTATTTTAGAGAGAGAGTGCGAGTGGGCAGGGCAGAAGGAGAGGGAGAGGCAGAGAATCCTAAGCAGACTCTGTGCGGAGCGTGGCGCTGGACATGGGGCTCAATCTTATGACCCTGACATCATGACCTGAGCTGAAACCAAGGGTCAGATGCTTAAGTGCATGAGCCACCCAGGCACCCCTTCCTAGTATATTTTAAAGTATTTGAAAGCATTGGCTGCCTTGTATTCTTCTATGTGTCCCCTGAAGCACTTGTAAATACTTGATACATTGAGCAGAGTAATTCTACGGCACCTGGAACTCAGCCATAAGCACATGGACTTTTGTCTGTATATTTATTTCCAGGCTACCTACTACATTTTTAAGCTGATGTTTGAGCTGTATTTCCTTTGCTGACTGGCCAGCTTATTTTTGGAGGTCAAACTTATATTCTGTTTCTCTTTGACTAATGCTCAATGTAGAAATAATAAATGAGTAAGTGAGAGTAAGATATGCCTGATTTTGTGATGGCTTTACCTTGCTTCTTTCTTGTTCATTTACATGTTGCTAAGCAACTGTGAATGACTAGCTTAGCTCCTTCCTATGGGAATCTCAGTGAAGTGCCACTTCTCTTTGTTACTGACCCAGTCTCTCTTTCCAAAGCATCCTGTATAAGCTAATCTTTGTTTCTTCCTCTTTTCACATTGTTAGCCTAGGAGAACAGAACATCTACTAGAATCTGAATGATCTCCCCACAGGGACTAGTTCTCCCGGAGCTTGAACACACAGGGAAGCATAGAAGAGTAGCAGGGTTTGTTATATTTTTAAAATGCATAGTTAACTTATTATTATCATTAACTTGCCTGTAGTCCAATTTCATCATGCATTATGATGATGTTAATAATAATTATGAATGCCTATTTTATGTGAGGCATAGGATTAGGAAATTTATTTACTTATATCCCTTATATATTTAATTCTGAAAACAACACTGCAAAGTAGAAACTGAGGCTTAGAGAAGTTTACTGAGGTCTCATGGCCAGTGAATGATGGAAGTAGAATACCTTAATGCTATAGCCTTTAAGACAGTGTGGTATTGATGCAGGGATGGATAAATGCATCAATACACAGTCCAGATAATAGTTACATGGAAAATTATATGTGATAAGTAAGGCATCTTAAATCAGTGAGGGAAAAAATGGTCACTTCATAGTGTTGCAGTATATTGATACTACAGTTGGAAAAACAAAAATATAGTTAGAGCCAATATTTTATCCTAAATTGCGGATAGATTATTTTAGTCTGAATGTTATTTAATTTTTTAAAGCCTCCCTTTTTTTGATAACTCAGTTTTTCCTATATTTTGTTTCATGAAATATTGCCTTTAAATGTCACTGAAATGTTGACTGTTCTCTCCCCCACCTTTTTGTTTTTGTTTTTTAAAGGATTTTTTTTTTTTAAGATTTTGTTTATTTACTTGTCAGAGAGAGAGCGAGAGAGAAAAAATGCATAAGCAGGGGGAGCAGCAGAGGCAGAGGGAGAAGCAGGCTTCCCGCAGAGCTAGGAGACTGATGCGGGACTTGATCCCAGGACACTGGGGTCAAGACCTGAGCCGAAGGCAGATGCTTAATCAACTGAGCCAACCAGGCATCCCTCTCACCCACCTTTTTGGATGGCATTGTAGAATATGTAAATGCCTTCAGCTTCCACAATCTCGAAAAGCCCTATTTTCTTAGGCCTTCTTCTTCTCTCTCTTTTTTTTTTTTGATTGATTGATTGATTGATTGATTTTAGAGATAGAGAGCACAAGTGGGGGAAGGGGCAGAGGGAGAGAGAGAGAATTCTCAAGCAGACTCTCCACTGAGTGTGGACTCCAATGTGGGGCTTAATCCTAGGACCCTGAGATCATGACCTGAGCTGAAATCAAGAGCTGGACACTTAACCAACTGAGCCACCCATGTACCCCTCTTAGGCCTTCTTAGTAAAACTTGAAAAAGGAAGTTGTAATGGAAGTAATTGGTAAGTAATTGGCAAATTTGACTACAGAAAAATTTAAAACTTTTTAAAAAAGATTTGTTTATATGAGAGAGAGAGAAAACACATGGGATAGGGTGGGCAGAGAGAGAGGGAGAGAATCTCAAGTAGACTCTCTGCTGAGTGGGGAGCCTGACATGGGGCTCAAGCCTGAGGCCCTGAGATCATGACCTGAGCCGAAGTCAAGAGTTGGATGCTTAACTGACTGAGCCACCTAGGTGCCCCAACATCTAGAACTTTTTATGAAAAGATTATATAAATGTAAGGATCACCAAAGTCCTTCTCAATTTCAAAAGACAAATAACAGGTTGCCAGAAAGTACTTACAAACATTTTCAAAAGATAAAAGCTCTATCTCTAATATACAAAGAGCTTCTACAAATCAGTAAGAAAAATAAAAGCAAGCTAATAGAATTGTGGTTAAATGATTAAAAATAGATAATACAGATTGCCACATATACATGTGAAAAGCAGTTTATCATCACTGTTGATCAGGAAAATTAAAACAACAATAAACTACTAATATAAACACAGCTGCGTAAATCAGTGGTTTTCCCCTCCTTTCCCTGGAAAGCACTTAGAAGAAACAAAGTTGAAAGAAGATTCTGAAAACTTTAAGATGAGAGACAGATAATCCACAGATCTCAAATTATGTGAAATCACTACCAATCACAGGTGAGATCAGGCAGAGTCAAGAAAGAGAGTGAAAAGAAGAAGCCTGAAGGAAAGTAAGAGGGCCCAGCAGGGGCAGAATTAATATTCCAGCAAAATACACTTTCTGAAGAAAAGAGACACACCTTCAAATGCAAAAGACCCTTAGTATGCATGTGTGAGTTATCTATTGCTGCGTAAAAAATTCTCCTGACACTTAATGGCTTACCACACCTTTATTATAACCTCATAGCTTCTGCGGATCAGGAAGGCAGGCATGTCTTACCTGTCACAGGCTGCATGCAACTTCAGGCTCATCCGGGAAGGAGCCACTTTCCAGCAAACGTCTGCAGTTGCTGGCAGGATTCAGTTTCTCATGGGTTATTGGACTAAAGTATCAGGTCCTCATGAACTATTGGCTAGAGGCCTCCTTCAGTTCCTTGCCACATAACCCTCTCTGACTTCAGAGTGAACAGATGAGCTTGCCGCAGAGCCTCTGGAAAAGAGAGTACCAGTAAGAAAGAAGTCACAGACTTCTGTAACCTGGTTAATTATTTTTTTCATTATTGCTCATAGGTGGTAATCAATAGATGTGGTCAAAAGAAACAGGACTAAGAGAACTATATAAAATTATAATTATAAAGGTAAGCTCTAGAACAACAACAAAAAAACCTTTTCTTACGATTAATAGAACCACAAACAAAAATGAAGAAACATACAACAAATACAAACACAATAATTACCCCCTTCCCTGTAAATTTTTATAAAGAAAACACAGACCATAAAATAATGTACTAGAACTAAGACGAAACATAGGGGATATAAAACTAAGTAAAAATGGGCTTATACTTAAAAGAGAATGGTCTTCAGATTGGCTCAGAAAGCAAAACACAACTCTATGTTTCTAAGATCCATAAAAACGAGAAAGTTTGAAAATAACTGAATGAAAAATAATATTTCCAGAAAATGCAAACAGAAGGGATTCATACCTAAAATGATCAAATGGGACAATAAGATAAGTTTTTAATGTTAAGAGGTAATATACAAAATTAAGATAGAATTAGTATGAATATATGGCAAATAACAGCAGCCACATTTATAAAGCAGAAATTACAGGAAATACAAGAAAATTTGAGCAGATTCACTAAAAGCAAAAGACTATCTTTGTCAAGCAGAGAAAAAATAAGTATAACCAAGTAAGTTAGCTTTTATTGATAGATATTAAACTCTACACACCCAGAGAACACAACTCTGCAAATACCAGTGGAGTAGTCGTGAAAGCTGAGCTAACAAAAATTGCACACAACAGAAAACTGCCACTTACTCTCACTTATGCATATAAAATCCTAAAAAAAAAAAAAAAAAATTTGGAAAGCAAAGTCTAGTAGTGTAGTAAATGTTATATTATCACCAAGTAGACTTTATGAATTTTAAGGGGGATTCCATATTAGGAAATCCATTAATATAACCAATCTTATTAATCTAAAGGAAAATTCATACAATCACCCTCAAAAATGCTAAAAGACAATTGAAAAATTTAATACTAATTTTTGATAAAATACTTAATAACATATTCAACAACATGAAAAATGTATCTCAATCCAAAAGCTTCATCATATTTGATGAATATGGCATCCTTACAAAACTCAAGAATATTAAAAGGATGAGTACTACCACCACTATTTACATGTTAATGGTGACAATAGCTAATGTAATTAAGAGAAATAAATTAGATACAGACATTGGAAATGGGATGTAAAAATACATGTTTGTATAGTTGGAAAATCCAAACAATCAACATAAAAACTACTATAGAACAATAAGAATTTTGTAAGGTAGTGGGGTGCAAAATAAATATATAGAAATTAATATTTTCTAATATAAACAAATAATCACCAGTTAGGAGATAGAATTAAAGAAAAGGTTCTATTTGCAATAATAACAACAAAACAAAATACCCAGAGATAAATTTTAAAGAAATATATAAGACCTACATAATGGAAGCTTTAAAACTCTCAGGTTAGACATGGAAGAAGACATGAATGAATGGAATATAATACCGTATTCTTGGGGTGCCTGAGTGGCTCAGTTGGTTAAGCGTCTGACTCTTGGTTTTGGCTCAGGTCATAGTCTCAGGGTTTTGGGATAGAGCCCTGTGTTGGGCTCTGTGCTCAGCAGGGAGCATATGGCCCCAGCCATACCCCCAAGATGTTTTTTTTTTTTTTTTTAAATATTTATTTATTTTAGAGAGAGTGTGAGCAGAGGGAGGGGCAGAAGGAGAGCAAGACAGAGAATCTCAGGCAGACTCCGCGCTGAGCCTGGAGCCTGATGTGGGGCTCAGTCTCATGACCCTGAGATCAGGACCTGAGCTGAAACCAAGAGTCCAATGCTTAACTGGCTGAGCCTAGGATACAGGTCTGTGATTCATCAGTCTTACACAGTTCACAGCGCCATACCCCAAGGGCCCTCATCCTTCCATTTTTTTTTTTCTAGTAGTTGTATTTTTTTTTTAAACATTAAATATTTGATCCATTTGGACTTCATCCCGGTATACAGCTGGAGGTGTGGCAATATCTTAATTTTTTTTTCAGAGCTATCCTGTTATTTCAGTATCAGTTACTGAATGAATAATCCATTTGCTTCAGATCTGAAATATTACTTTCATTTGTACTGAATTAAGACTAAATTCCCTTGTTGTATGAATTTGCTTTCTAGACTACTTATTCTACTGGGGTATAACTACAAACACTTAAATTTTGAGTTTCACACTATACATCAATATGTGATAGAGCTTGTCTACCTTCATTATTTTATTTTTTGGCTTCTTTCAACTTCCATAATAAACTTTGAATATGTTAGTCTTATTTTTATAGGTTTAAAAAGAGGCGGTAAGTTGGCATTTTTTTCGGTCTTACATTAAATTAAGAAATTAACTTAAGAGGGATGCCTGGGTGGCTCAGTCAGTTAAGTATCTAACTCTTGATTTCGGCTCAGGTCGTGATCTCATGGTGGTGAGATCGAGCCCTGCATTGGGCTCTGTGCTCAGCATGCTTGAGATTCTCTCTCTCCCTCTGCCCCTCCCCCCTGCTCATGTGCATGCTCTCTCTCTCTTTCAAAAGAAATAAAATCTTAAAAAAAAACAAAAACAAAACCTCAGGGGTACAGAAAGTCTTTTAAACTCACAAAAGGTTGATCAATTAAAAATTAAAAAATTCTCCATAGTAAAAGTCTAGAGGAAATTTACCAAAAATATAACGAGCTGGGAAAATATTCGCATTCATAATGAAATTTTAATCTCTAATATATAAAGAACTCTTAGAAATGATGGAAAAAAGATCAACAACCCCAAAGAAAAAGAGAAAAGGCAAATACATGAATATGTAGTTCACAGAAAAGGGGAAATACAGATGGTTCTGAAACACAGGAAATGTAGTTGACCTAATTTATAATAAGAGAAATACAAATTAGAACTATACTGAGACCATTTTTAACTATCCATTTGGGAAAAGTCCTGAACATTGAAACCACTTTTTACCAAATTATTGGGGAAATATGTTCTCTTATACATTGTTGACCGGAATATAAATTTGTATAATTTCTAGAGAGGGCAATTTGGCAGTATCTACCAAATTTAGCAATGCATGCACCCTTTGATCCAGCAATGCTCCCTAGGATTTTGGGGTGTATCACACCTCACCAGTCACAATTTGTGTCTTACCCTGTTGGGCCTGCTGGGCCTTGAGTCTGGTTATAGGTCTGGAAGCAATGAGAGGAGGTGGGGTCATTAGTAGGATCAGCAGTGCCTTGCAAGGAAGCTAGTAGAGGGGAGTCCATTGCAGCCTCTGCAGGGAAGGAGTGACCAGCTTCCTCAGATAAGAGAGGAAGAGTTGCCTCTATTGGTAAAGAAGATTTGACAGAATTTAGGGGCTCAAGTTTCTAGCAATCTACACTCCACATCTCCCCATAATATCAAAGCAAGTCTAGATTAATCCCCTTTGTGTTTTTTGGTCTAGTTTTGTTCCCTGCCCCTTCTTGGGTCTCTTAATTCCCTACAGTTTTCTCCAGAAAGCAGTTAGTCAGAAATCACTTGCACAAGAACCCCCACAGGCTCTGCTTCTAGAGAGCTTGATCTAAGTGGTCTGCTCTTCACTGTATCTCTGATCTACACTGTCTGTTCCTTGAGACATCCACACGGATGTCTAATAGGCATTTCAGACTTAACATATCCCAAACTGAGTGCTTGATATTTTTCTACTTCAACATGCTTCTCTCACCACTTTTTTTTTTTTTTTTCCTTTTCAGTAGATGGCAACTCCATTCTTCCTGTTGCTTTGGACAAAGCTTTTTACATTCCACGTACAATCACTCAGCAACCCTGATGTTAAACTATTGAGCTGGGTGCTAAATCGATGTTTAGATAAACTACTTCTGGTTTGGGGTTTCATATGTAGCAAGCAGGGCCTTCTCCTCCACTGCAATCTATTGAAAGTTGGCCCCTGAAAAAAGGGTTTGAAAAAATCAGGGTTAGAGTTGTCAACAGCTTTCGAAATGAATCCATAATTCTACCATTTATCACCACCTCCACTGGCCCTACTCTGGTGCAAGCCGCTATTGCATCTTGCTTGGATTATTGCAATGGCCTCCTAACTGGTTTTGTAGCTTCTACTCTCATTGGCTTTTGGTCTATATTCAGCATAGCAGCTAGCAGGATCCTTTAAAAATATAAATCATGGGCCACCTGGGTGGCTTCATCAGTTGAGCATCCAACTCTTGGTTTGGGCTCACGTCATTGTCTCAGGGTTGTGGGATCGAGCCCCATGTTGGGCTCTGTGCTGAGCAGGGAGTCAGCTTCCCCGTCTTTCTCCCAGCACCAGGGTCAAATGTGAACTAGTAGGACTTGATGATGGTCACTCCAGGGCTTAACTGTTTTGTATCCCTGTAACTGGGACATGTATGTTACATGGTAGATTTCTTGAATGTGGGAGATACATACCTAGACGTGCAATAAATTCTTGTTCAAATCTTGCTCCTCCCCTGCTCACACATACTCTCTCAAATAAATAAATCTTAAACAAAATATGTAAGTCATATCATGTCACATTTCTTTCAAAATTCTCCATTTGCTTTTCAACCTTGAGAAAAAGCCCAAGTTTTTGTAGGGAACTAGAATGCCCTTTATAATACTGTTTGGTATGATAGTCGCCTCTGCTATTCTAACCCCGTCTCACACTGCTCTGGTCACTTTGGCTTCCTTGGTGTACTTTGAATAAACGAGGCATATGCCTTCCTCTGAGCCTTAGCATTTGGGGACCCCCCTGCTTGGAAAGTTCTTCCCCACATGTTGGTATGGCTCACTCCCTCACTGCTCCAGGCACTGTCCACTGTAAACTGTCATTCTTCCTGCCCTGCTTTGTCTCCTCAGCATCATCACTGTCTATTTTACACTTATATTTTTTATCATTTGTTTCCCTCACAGTGATGTAAACTCCACAAGGATAGCAATTTGTGTCTGTTTTGTTCCCTCCTGGCAAGTGGTAGGTACTCCATAAATATTTGTTGAAGACAGGAAAGCATCATCTTATTATAATTAACTAGATTACTTAATCAATGCAATAATTCATTATTTCTATACCTGTAGAAGTATCTACGGCTGCTAGAAACTGGATCAGCAATGAACAGTGTCATAAATTCAGACACTTGGGTGATTTTTGCTGGCTCACTGACCTAACAGCTAGCCTTCACATTTTCTACAGTTGTCCGTAGAGAGAGCTGATTGCTTCCATGATTCTTTTACATTTGAACAAGAATTTATTGCACATCTAGATATGGAAGTCTAGGTATATATCTCCCACATTCAAGAAATCTACCATGTAACATACATGTCCCAGTTACAGGGATACAAAACAGTTAAGCCCTGGAGTGACCATTATCAAGTCCTACTAGTTCACATTTGACCCTGGTGCTGAGAGAATTCTAGAATAGAAATTAATCAGACACAGTTGTCCAGCATTATTTATAATGTTTTGCTGCAAATTTTATTTTATTTTATTTTATTTTTTTATTTATTTTTTTTGCTGCAAATTTTATATGTCTCAAATACATGATATCAGGGAGCTTCATCCATCTTTAATAACACTGTTTGGTTTTGACATTTCTTAATGTCACCAATGGCCTCCTATTCTGAATTCCTATGGACTTAGGGCCTGTGTTGCTGGCTACTCTTGTGTGGTTCACTCAAGTGAAGAGGGGTAATCTCAAGATTTTAAAAAGTCGCAAGAATGAGGGCTTGCGTGGGAGGAGAGTCGGGAGGGAACCGAACCTTTGAAATCAGGTCAGAACCGCGCATCAGGGAGTGAGCCAGGACGTGGCTTTAGGTGGCTGCTCACGAGGCTGGCCTCTGGCACAGGCTTGTAATGAATCTAAGTTCCAGTGGTTTGGATGGTCGGCCTTGGTAACAGATAAAAGCTTTTGAAACTGGGCTTTAGCAGTGGGCAGCATTTTGAATTTTAGTAAGCCGAGCTGACATGTCTTTTAACTATAAATAATACTAATCCTGGACTACAGTGATGGAAACACAGGGCTGGGGTGGCCGAGAACTATAGGGGGTGGCGGTGTTTTTTGAGGACTCTTATTTTTCTTTTAGTAAGAATAAACCATTTTTTAGAAGAGCTTGACTAAACTATTTAAGATACAATATTTACAGAACAGTCTTCATGCTCCGTATTGCTCAAGGTGATTTTTAAAAATGAGAAATCACTCCTCTGTCATTAGATGATCATATCACTTACATTAGAACTAAAGTGCAATAGGGTTGTTGTTGTTTTTTTTTTTTTTTTTAAGTCTATTTATTTAAGTAATCTCTGCACCCAACACGGGGCTTGAACTCATGACTCTGAGATCAAGAACCACATACTCTTTCGACTGAGCCAGCCAGGCACTCCTAAAGTACAATAGTTTTGAGAGCAATGTGGATTTCTGCCTCTAAGGAGCACTATAGTTTTGCTAAGATACCAGATTAGGACTGAGGTTGGTGGCTTCCTACCCTGCTAACAAACTCCTTGGGTGTACTGTGATTTGGGTCATCACCAGAAGTAGGATCCCTTTAATCCTGTAGGGGTCAGATTCTAGGAGACTGTTGTCCTTATTGCTGAAAAGTTTCAAATGGAGAAGGAAAATAGCTGATCCAAAGGTTTAGAATTGGAAAGCGTTTAGATTCGAACTCCTTTGTACTGTAATAGAGAAATCCATAAGGAAGCTGGGGGAACAGCTGCACTTCTCGTATTAAAGCTGATGGCTCCATTTATGTGAGTCAATAACTTTTTTTTTTATCTGTTTTCGTTACATGTTTTAGTGCAGCTGAGTTTCTACGAATCTGTTATTTTTTGGGAAAATAATCACCAGCCTTTATTAGTAAGACCAGATTTTCAGGGCTCCCGCGAACAAGACTGAAAACGTCTTTGTATGTATAACATACACGTTTCTTCTCAGCATTTCCAAGGTAGACACAAGCATTATTGTTTCTGTTATCATAGCATTTGTATAAAGTCTTGCTAACTCAGTCTCCCGAAATAACCAAAAGTTTAAAAGCATCTGTAGCAAAATATGTCAGTAATGCAATTTGTAGAAGGGTGACACATAAAGATTATTTTAAAAAGGAAAACAACCAAGCCCATTCATTCAACAGATATTTCCTTTGTGCCCACTATGTGGGAGATGTGGGGACTGGAGGAGACACAGCCTTTGTGCTTTAAAAGAAAAACATACTCTTCTGTTAGACCAAAAGCAATGTCTGAAATTGAAGCATGCATTTAAAAGATTAGGCCCTTTTAGTGTGTTCAGAAAATATGCCTTGAGAAAATATTTTATTGCGGCACAATACAGCTAACATCAAGTTTACCATTTCAGCCTTTGTAAAGTGTACATTTCTGGGGCATTAGTCCACTCGCATTGCCATGCAGCCATCACCACCATCCGCCTCCAGAACTTTTCATCCTCTCCAACTGAAACTCTAGCTGTTAAACAAAAGTGCCCCATTCTCCACACCCCTCCCCCCAGCCCCTGGCAACCACCATTCTATGTTTTTGTCTTCATGAATTTGACTACTTTAAGCACCCCACTTAAGTGGGGTCACACCATATTCATCCTTCCATGTCTGGCTTATTTCACCAAGCAGAATGTCTTCAACATTCATCCATGTTGTAGCAGATGTCAGAATTTTCTTCTTTGTTAAGGCAGAATAATATCCCATCATCTGTGTAGACCACATTTTATTTATCCATTCATTTGTTGATGGATACTTGGGTTGCTGCCACCTTTTGGCTCTTGTGAATAATGCTGTAGTGAACATAGATGTACAAATATCTCTTTGAGACCAAGCAAATGCTTTTTAGAATCTGAATGAGTGCTCATGAACACTGTGAGGAAGACCCACTGTGGCACAATGAATTAAAGTATTTATAGGTGCTGATGGGTGAAAGAACCAGAAACTTTGTAACATTTCTTTCTTTCTTTCTTTCTTTCTTTCTTTCTTTCTTTCTTTCTTTCTTTCTTTCTTTCTTTCTTTCTTTCTTTCTTTCTTTCTTTCTTTCTCTTTCTTTCTTTCTTTCTTTTTCTTCCTTCCTTCCTTCCTTCCTTCCTTCCTTCCTTCCTTCCTTCCTTCGTCCCTCCCCTCCCCTCCCCTCCCCTCCCCTCCCCTCCCCTCCCCTCCCCTCCCCTCCCCTTCCTTCCTTCCTTCCTTCCTTCCTTCCTTCCTTCCTTCCTTCCTTCCTTCCTTCCTTCCTTCCTTCCTTCCTTCCTTTCTTTTTACTAGAGCAGTGAAAGAGACACACTGCAGAGTATCTTTGCTATAAAGAACGTGACATCCTTCAGCTATGGGGAACAGCTCAGCAGTTGCTGTATGGAACAACACCTCAGAACCCTAGAGTTTCCCCAGAGGCAGTGGCAGGCATAGGCACTGAACGATGGAGCCTCGCTCCCCTCTGGAGCGAACAGTCCGGAAACTCTTGTTCTCTCACATCAAGAAAGGCTTTAAAAGCACAGAATTCAAGGTGGTCAGTCTCTGACCTAAATCCAATAGCTTAGTTCCTTGGGTAAAAACTAGATTAAACCTTGATATGTTTTCCTCTGCCTAACTATGCTATCTATTCACATTTCTTTGCTTCATTTAAACTTTGGACTCCAACTTCGGCATTGGTTCTGTCTTGTAGAGACATCCGGAAAGTGAATTGATTTTGCACGGAGGACTCTGCCGGCCTATTTTATCCAGTTTGTTCTAGCCCTGCAGTTGCTGTCTTTGACTCACAATACTGGTCTATTTTGGCCTTGTGCTTGCTTTTGACAGCATCATACTTTATGGGCTAGTGTGGATTTCATTCTAGTTTCTCCTCAACGGCCTGGTCTTGTGGTAACTGCTAACCCAGCCCCGAGAAATGAAATCACCAAAACTTCAAGAAGGTTCTTTTCTTTTCTCTGACTCGAAATTTGTGAATGATTTCCATGAATTTAGGAAATCCTGTGGAGTCAGAACCTGGGAATTTGTAATAAGCCTGTCAAGAGTCCTAATCACAGCTGATTGTCCATCTAATCACTGATTCCCAAGGTTACAAGTGAGGACCAAACACTAACACAGCTTTCATGCCCCGTGTTCTACCGCAGACTCTCCTCCTGGCAGAGATTTGGGTAGTGAAAGGTATTAAGATCCCAATTTTGGTCTCTATCTTGGAAATTAAAGGGCTTCCAAGGCATGAAACTTTTGACGGTGTTAAGAATTAACCCAACGACATAAGGGCTCCTTGGGGACATGGTGCAGGATCTTGGAGTAAAGATATGAATTTAAGAATTCATTCTTTTCTGCCCTTTATCAATGTTGTGGCCTTGGGAAAGTCAATTACCTTCCCAGGGTCTCAGTTTTCTTATCTGCAGGATGGGAGAAAAGGGTGAAATCCTCAGGTTGTGATGGTGGTGTTACGTGTATGCAGGGGGGAGGGGCGGGGCAGATGTACTGAAAGAGTTCATTGGACCAATTAATCAAATGCTTAATATTTATATAGAAGATTTGCAGGAAAGCAGCAGTAAGTCAGTCTTTGGAAGATTAATATATAACTCTGCGTGATCGTGGAATCTTGAACACTGACTCTAATTCTCTCCTGCTCTGTTCTGCCCTACCTTCCCCTGCCCTATGCCAAAGCAATCAATTCTTACTGATCTCAAATCATACGGTCTTACAGGCTAAGCTTAATGTTGGAGATGAAGTAGAGTTACTTGGTCTCCCTTACTTTGCATACAAATGATTCATTAGTTTTAAAACTTAAATGTTCTCTTTTGTTGTTCTTTTTGATAATACATGAGTATTATAGGAACTTGGAAAATACAGAATATTATAAAGAAGTTTAATAATCACTCAGACTTTCATTATCCAAAGATAATTATTAACACTCATTAACACTCATTATTCCTTTCGGACATTTTCCTTACATAGAATTGCATTTATATATATGCGTACACAAAAATAAATAATGTTAATATTTCAGATATTTAAATAACTTTTTATAAAATTAGGATAATATATATAATGTGTATTAAGATTATTTCCTTTTTCTGCCATGACAGGCATAAGAAAGTCTTTCAATAAGTATTGAAAGAGACTATGAGGTTTATATGTGAAAAAGGATGAACAATAGAATGATCAATAATGAACAAAATGGGGGCGCCTGGGTGGCTCACTGGGTTAAGCGTCCTACTCTTGGTTTTGGATCAGGTCATGATCTCAGGGTCCTGAGATGGAGCCCAGTGTTGGGCTCTGCGCTCAGTGAGAAGTCTGCTTAGGGATTTCTCTCCCTCTCCTTCTGCCCCTCCCCCAACTCTCTCTCTCTCTGTCTCTCTAAAATAAATAAATCTTTAAAAAATTAATGAACAAGGGCGCCTGGGTGGCTCAGTTGGTTAAGCGACTGCCTTCGGCTCAGGTCATGATCCCGGAGTCCCGGGATCGAGTCCCACATCTGGCTCCCGGCTCATCGGGGAGCCTGCTTCTCCCTCTGACCCTATCCCCTCTCATGCTGTTTCTCTCTCTCTGTCAAATAAATAAAAATAACCAATCTTTAAAAAAAAAAAAAAGACTAAAAAATTAATGAACAAAATAATTGTTAAATTCTCGGAAAGAATCATCCTTTGTTCTCACAGATGGCACTTTTCTAGGTCACTCAAATGTTTTGTGGAAAGTATGGCATAGAACATGAAAAAACATAAAGCTTATGAGTAAAAGTATTTGATTCAATAACTTTGCTGAATAAGCAAGAATTTATTTTAAATCTCTTACAGTAATTTTAAATGGAACCAGGACACAATAAACTTGGTGATGTCATTCCATAGTCGACCGCAGTGGTGCTCCCCCTCCAGAACCCAGCAGGACAGTCTGAAAAGGCACGGATTCTGAAGATTATATTGCAGGCAGTGTTTTTATATCCTTGCTCATTGTTTTGCAATCGACATTGCAATGATTGTCATTTCAAACATTCCATTTCCTCTCTTCCAAGAGGGAGTCATGGGTGAGTTCTACCCTAGATTCTCATGTAGTGTTATTCTGCATTATAACATTATATCCTGAGGAGCATGCTTACATGTATATTGACTTTATATTTACTATTTTTAACCCCTATAGACAATTTTATTATCTAAAACTGTTCCAAGGACCATATTTGCTGATTCTCTGCCACTTGAGGTATATTTATTATGACTCTTCTGTTTTGCATCAAAAGTATTCATGGTTCTCTCTCTCTTTTATAAGCACAAATCATGTGTTTGTGTATCTCATGGATATACATATTTGAACACTAATACAATAGTTACCACATAGCAAAATGTTCTGCATTTCTCCACTACATTCATAGTTATTTTTTGATTGACTCGAGCCTTGTTTTCAGCTCTATTGCGGTATAATTGACAAACAGTTGTAATATATAATGTTCAATGAGATGATTTGGTATGTATACACTGGGAAAGGATTTCCACCAAGTTAATCAACACCTCACATAGTTAACTTTTTTTTTTTTTTTTTTTTTGGTGAGAACATGCAAGTTCTACTCCCAGTCAGCCACATGATCACGAGGGTAAACAACCAATAACACCATTCTATACCCACACAAACATTCTGTTTTCCACTTTCAGTACCGTTCAATAAATGACACAAGATATTTAACACTTTATTATAAAATAGGCTTTGTGTTAGATGGTTTTGCCCACCTGGAGTGTTCTGAGCATATTTAAGGTAGACTAGGCTAAGCTATGGTGTTTGGTAGATTAGGTATATTAAATGCATTTTCAACTTGCAATATTTTTCACCTACGATGGATTTATCCAGATACAACCCCATTGTAAATTGAGGATGATCTGTATACCTGGGCGTGGAATAGTATGGGTACAGGTTACTGTGTGTAACACTGTAAGGAGCTGCACCCAAGCAGTTTTCTAAACCAGCAGCACCATTTTTCGTAATCCCACCAGCAGTGCATGAAGAGTTTGATTTCTCTCTATCCTTTTGAACACTTGCTATCTTTTTTTTTTTTAAAGATTTTATTTATTTATTTGAGAGAGAATGAGAGAGAGCACATGAGAGGGGGGAAGGTCAGAGGGAGAAGCAGACTCCCCGCCGAGCAGGGAGCCCGATGTGGGACTCGATCCAGGGACTCCAGGATCATGACCTGAGCCGAAGGCAGTCGCTTAACCAACTGAGCCACCCAGGTGCCCGAACACTTGCTATCTTTTTGGTTTTAGCCACACTAATGGATGTGAGGTGCTATGTCATTGCTTTAATTTGCATTTTTATTGTAACTAATAATGTGCAACATCTTTTGTGTGATTATTGGCCATGTGTATGTAATCTTTGGAGAAATGTCTATTCAAATCATTTGCCCACTTTAAATTGGGTCATGTCCTTTAATTGTTGAGTTGTAAGTGTTCTTTATACATTCTAGATGCAAATTCCTTATAAGATATATGATTTGCAAATATTTTCTTCCATTCTGTGGTTGTTTTTTTCACTTTGTTGATGGTATCCTTGGGAGCACAAAAGTTTTTTATTTTTTTTTTAATTTTTTTTTTTTTAAGATTTTATTTATTTGCAAGAGAGAGAATGAGAGACAGAGAGCATGAGAGGGAGGAGGGTCAGAGGGAGAAGCAGATTCCCCGCTGAGCAGGGAGCCTGATGCAGGACTCGATCCCGGGACTCCAGGATCATGACCTGAGCCGAAGGCAGTCGCTTAACCATCTGAGCCACCCAGGCACCCGTCACTTGTGCTTTTGATATCCTAAGAAGGCTTTGTCTAACCCAAGGTCATGAAGATTTATTCTTATGTTTTCCTCTAAGAGTTTTATAGTTTTAGCTCTTACATTTGGTCCTATGATCCACTTTAAGTTCATTTTTGTGTATGGTGTCCAATTTCACTCTTTTGTGTGTGGATTTCTAGTGTCTCAGCACCATTTTTGATACTCAGTTTTTATGAGTATCAAAATTAACATATATAAAGCACTTAGAAGTACATGGGTATGCATAGCAGCACTGAGTAAATATTAGTTATTATTTTATCATTTATTGAATGGAATTGTCATATATCTACTTGTCCTTCTCCCTCAAAAGACAATCTTTATCTTCATAGCTATGTGCCTGGCCTAGTGCCTGACAGACAGTACCTGCTGAATAGATTTTGTTGAATGGATGAATAATAAATAGAGCTTCTCTACTGAGGCAGTCAGAGGGTAAAGCAAGTTTCAACACTGATATTCTACTGGGCTTGGCTTCGGTTCCGACCAGAGGGCCTCTCAAAGTTAGAACACATTGACAGTATCTGCCTGAGGGCATCTCTGCAGAACACACAGCATGCAACCCCTAGAATCTCTTCAGCATAGTTTTCATTCCTGTGTCACCCTCCTCACCATTCGCTTCCTCCTCCTCTTGTTCTGAGCATGAACTTGGAGAATGGAATCCCTCTTGAATATCAGTCTCAGCCAAATCTCCTCTGCTGTATGTATCCTTTGGCTTTCAACCCCTCAAAACTGAAGGTGCAAAGCTCACTCCCAGCCTCTTCCCAGTCTCCATCCACACTCTTTTCCCACATGATCTCATCTAATGTAATGGCTCTAAATACCACATAAGTGTTGATGACTCCCAAACCTGTTACTCCAGGCTTACTGAGATCCAGACTTACATTTTAATTGTCACCTTCATGTCTCATTTTAGATATCTAACAGCTGTCTCAAACTTAACATGACCAAAACTGAGTTCCTCCCACAAACATATTCCTCATCTTAGTAGATGGATCCATAAATTCGCCCAGTGACTGCAGTCAAAAATTTGGGATCCATCCTTGATTCCTCTTATTTTTTTTAAGATTTTTAATTTATTTTCTTGAGAGAGAGAGTGAGAGAGAGCATGTGCACGGGGCGGGGGGAGGGCCAGAGGGAGAGGAGCAGAGAGAGAGGGAGAAGCAGACTCCCTGTTGAGCGGGGACCCTGAAGTGGGGCTTGATCCCAGGACCCTGGGATCATGACCTGAGCTGAAGTCAGACGCTTAACTGACTAAGCTACCCAGGCGCCCCCTTGATTCCTCTTTTTCTCTCATCCCCATATCAGGCAAATCCTACTGAATCTGCCTTCAAAATATGCCAGCATCTTATCACTGCTCATCACCTCCAGTGCTCCCACTTGGGAACAAGCTCGTGTCTGCCCTATGCATGGACTAATGCAGTAGCCTCTGATTGCTCTCCTCTATCCTTGCCCCTCCCCAATTCCATTCTCTAAGTCATAGCCCAGAGGATCTGTTTAAAAACATAGAGTAGGTCATGCTACTCCCTTGTTTAAAACTCTCTAATGGCTTTCTATTATGTTAGGATAACACTCCAATTTCTTACCATGACCAACATGACTTTCTTGATTTTGCCCTTCAAGTAAAAGTTGAAATTTCTACCAGGTACAAAGATTTAATGATAGCAGATTTCAAAGTGAACTTCCAGTTCACAATATTCAGGTTTTCAGAGAAAATGGGCATAAACCTGTTCCATAACTCCTGAAACCCTTTGATAAAATGAAAGGGTTAGAGAGTAAAAAAGAGAGGCTTTTGTGGGGAATACATATTTAGAATAGCTATATAATGAAACCCAGTCCATCTTCCACCAAGGAGGACTTACCTTAAAACCTGGTGGTGCTCCAGACCTTCCATGGGGCCGCTTACAAAGCTTATTGTGTTATTGCTTCAGTTGGGAGGTATAGTGAGCTAAGATCTTGCTCATGCTTTGGGGATTAAGATAATGAGAGACAAACAGACTAGTTAATTTTGGGGGCAGAGTCAGGAGAATGTGGCCATATTAGGACAGTGGTGGCAGAGCTAGGGCAACAGATGTGGGCCCCAAGGGAGAGAGCATGTGTGTGCAGGTATCTTGGGGTTTGACCAACAGGACTGTCTAGTAGAGTGAGGAAATGCCAGCAGCAATAATTTGGTGGCAAATATCTAGGGGCTGAGGAAGGAGTCTCAAGGGATCACCCCAAATAGAGATGCTTTCTCCCCATCAAAGGGAATTGCAGGAGAGATAGCCCAGTGGGAAACCTCCAGAGCCCCGAAATTTCCCCCGTGAAGGAGCTTCACCATTCAACATCTGCCAGGCCTGGAAAGTACAAAGCTTTGGTGCTAGTCCAGGTAAGACCCTTCCTGCCCCTTTTCCATTCTCTACCTGCATTAACCAATCCCAGAGGGGTTGAAGGTGCAGCCATCTTGTTAGTTTGTATTCATATATTGGACAGAAATGCCCAGTTTCTGTTTTGAGGTTTTTTGTGGCTTAAAGTGATCTTGGGACAATCTATTTGATAAGAGTGAATAGTCATGTGACCTGCTGGAGTCCTTATGCTCTGTTAGGAGAAGGCCTCACTTGGTAAAATTAGAAGAAATGGTGGATAAAAAATGAATGAAATTATGACTTGAGAATATTATGAGTTCAGCCAGCCGTATATGGCAAAGGCTCCTACTTGCTTGGGCCCCTTAGCCCATGTCCCTGAGAATGCCTTCCCCAGCCTACAGGTCTGAAGGAGCAACTTATCCCTCTCCAACTATTCTCTGGCAATCTTCCTTGCCTGTTTTCTTCACAGCACCAATTACTACGTGAAAGCATCTTGTTCGTGTGTGTTCTTATTGTCAGTTACCTCCCATTGGACTACAAGTTCTATAGAAGCAGAAATCCCACCTCTTTGGTTCACTGCTCTATCCCCAGTGACTCGATGAGGTACTCTGTGTATATAAGTGCTCAATAAATATTTGCTGAGTGAATGCATAAAAATTGTATGAGCAACACAGAGCTGAGAGTGGGAGAAATGCATATTCACCCAACTTCAGTGAGATCTCTCTTTCTATTGTGGATTTTTCATTTTAATATAATTCTACATTTATACTGTGGTAGTGACAACTTTTTTCACATTATTTGTATAACAATTTTTCTTTCATCACAAGGTCACAATCCAAAAAGAAACACATAAAAAAAAGTTCCAAACAAATGTGGAGAAAGGACTAATTTGAAGTATTAAGTAGAAAACATCTGACTACAGATCAACTTGACTATTTTCTTTCAAGAAAGTGTTTTTGCTTTTTAACGTGGTCTCATAGGGATTTAATGTTGGTGTTGGAGGTCAGGACAGCACATGCACCTTGTAAGCTATGGTATCTCAGGGTGGCAGATAGACTCTAAGATGGTTCCCCATGACCTCCAACTTTGGTATCTGCACCTTCTTGTAACCCATGCCCTTTGAGTGTCCCTGCAGCCTGTGACTTGCTTCTAGCCAATAGGATATGGCAAAGGTGATGGGATGTTACTTCTCTGGTTATACTGTGCTATTTAAGAGTCCATTTTGCGAGCCAGCTCTGTCTAGAGACTGTCTTTGCCGGCTTGATGAAGCAAGGTGCCATGTTGAAACAACCCACGTGGCAAAGACTGCCTGTGGCCCCCAGGAGCTGAGGCAGCCTTCCGCCAACATGCAGCAAGAAGCAGATGGCCCTCAGTCCCGCAACCACTAGGAAATGAATTCTCTCACTGGAACATAAAACCAGTTTAAACCATGATCAATCATTTATACCTCAGGGTCCATGAAGGATTTAAGAAGATGCTTAACTGGGCGCCTGGGTGGCTCAGTTGGTTAAGCGACTGCCTTCGGCTCAGGTCATGATCCTGGAGTCCCGGGATCAAGTCCCGCATCGGGCTCCCTGCTCGGCGGGGAGTCTGCTTCTCCCTCTGACCCTCCTCCCTCTCATGCTCTCTCTCATTCTCTCTCTCTCAAATAAATAAATAAAATCTTTAAAAAAAAAAAAAATAAGAAGACGCTTAACTGACTAAACTGAAGTCAGACGCTTAACTGACTAAGCTACCCAGGCGCCCCCTTGATTCCTCTCTTTCTCTCATCCCCAAGGCTTCTGACCTCGAAGGGGATGACTGCTCGTAGGTGAGGGTGGATGCAGAACAGGGAAGCCCAGCTGGAGGCAGACTTGTCTGTCATCACTCTTTCGCTTAGCTCTTGGCCATATGGGTGTCTCCACATACTTGTTGCCCATACACTTAATGTCTTAAGAATGATCTGATGGGAAGAGGTATGTTTATAGGGCCCAAAGGGGAAATAAAAAGGATGGAACTCAGTCACAGAGACGCAGTGAAAAACCCTCTTCATTGATGCTAATGATGGTAGCATGCAGGCAAAACCAGAGGCGGCCAATGAGGGGCAGTTGGTAGGCCTAGTGGTAACTGAACCCATGGGAAATTTGCATCCTCCCTGAACTGAGCTCACCTTTCCCCAGCAGCCTGAGCATCTGCCTTCTTCTTTTTTTTTTTTTTTTAAAGATTTTATTTATTTATTTGAGACAGAGAGAATGAGAGAGAGCACATGAGAGGGGAGAGGGTCAGAGGGAGAAGCAGGCTCCCTGCCGAGCAAGGAGCCCGATGCGGGACTCGATCCAGGGACTCCAGGATCATGACCTGAGCCGAAGGCAGTCGCTTAACCAACTGAGCCACCCAGGCGCCCTGCCTTCTTTTTTTTTTAAGATTTTATTTATTTATCAGAGAGAGAGAGACAGAGGCAGGCAGAGGGAGAAGCAGGCTCCTTGCTGAGCAAGGAGTCCGATGTGGGACTCAATCCCAGGACCCTGGGATCATGACCTGAGCCAAAGGCAGACGCTTAACCAACTGAGCCACTCAGGCGTCCCGAGCATCTGCCTTCTAAGTGAACTGTGATTCAGCCGTAGAGCATGAGCAGTCTTCTCACACCCCCAGGGAAGATCAAAAGAGGGACGGTGGGAGGGGGAAGGGAGGAGGCCAGGGAGCAAGATGCAAGGGTCGGAGAGCTGACAGAGGGGCCGAAATGCAGCCAGCACTCTCAGCCTTCTTCATGCTGCTCTTTGTCCTGCTGTGTCTCCTGGGAATCCTGGCCAACGGCTTCATTGTGCTGGTGCTGAGCAGAGAAAGGATGCGGCGTGGGAGGCTGCTTCCCTCCGACATGATCCTCATTAGCTTGGGTGCCTCCCACTTCTGCCTGCAGTGGGTTGGAATGGTGAACAACTTCTACTACTTCCTCCACCTGAACGAGTACAGCCAAGGTCCTGCCTGGCAACTCACTGGTCTCCACTGGGACTTCCTGAACTCGGCCACCTTCTGGCTTGGCTCTTGGCTCAGTGTCCCCTTCTGCATGAAGATTGCCAACTTCACCCACCCCAACTTCCTCTGGCTGAAGTGGAGGTTCCCAGGGTCAGTGCTCTGGCTCCTCAGGGCTTCTCTCCTGATCTCTTTCATCGTCACCCTGCTCTTCTTTTGGGGAGACCATGCTGTGTATCAAGGATTCTTAATTAGAAAATTTCCTGGGAACATGACCTTCAAGCAGTGGAGCTGGAGGCTGGAAATTCACTCTTTCTTGCCCCTGAAACTTATCACTTGTCAGTTCCCTGCTCTGTCTGTCTGTTCTCAATTGCACTGTTGATTAATTCTCTGAGGGGACACACAGGGAGGATGCAGCGCAGCACCCACAGCCCGCAGGACCCCAGCGGCCAGGCTCATACCAGAGCTCTGAAGTCACTCATCTCCTTCCTCATTCTTTTTTTTTTTATTCTTATGTTAATCCCCATACATTACATCATTAGTTTTAGATGAAGTGTTCCATGATTCATTGTTTGTGCATAACACCCAGTGCTCCATGCAGAATGTGACCTCCTCAATACCCACCACCAGGCTAACCCATCCTCCCAGCCTCCTTCCTCATTCTTCATGCTCTGTCCTTCGCATCCCTGGTCATCGATGCTGCAGGTTTCTTCTCCTCAGAGAGTGACTGGTACTGGCAATGGCAGATTTTAATCTACCTGTGCACATCTGTCCATCCCTACATCCTCATCCTCAGCAACCTCCGGCTTCGAGGGGTGTGCAGTCAGCTACTTCTGTTGGCCAGGGGCTTCTGGCTGGCCTAGGTGGCATGGTCCCACCCAGACCCCTGGAAGAGACTCAGAGACAATGATGGAGCCAGTGCCCACTTACATGGAAATAGCTTCACAGGCAGCTATCCACTGGATTCTACTCTGGGCTTCCTCCTTTGGGAAGGAGAGGAGGGAAGTCAAATCTGGGGATTCTCTGAACGAGATTCCTTCCTTGGGACATTGTTAAATGTCCTCAGAGAGCCAGTATTGTCCAGAAATTCAGAATGTAAAGTTTTGTTTACTCTCTATTTTGTGTCCCCTCCATTATGTGGCAGCTTTCAGTTAAGAAGTCTTGATGAAAAATTACATGTGATCTCAATAGCCTCCCAGGGAATGAACTAGGGTGTGGATGGGGAAGGAGCATCCCTCTTGAGGATGATGTAATGGTTGCGACGGGAGCCCCAGGGGATGGTGGCTGTGGCTGACGGTGGTCAGGGCTGTGAGGTCTAACAGCCCTCCCTTTTGTGGAGATTCTTTTTCCTTCTCCACCCTGGGAGAATTTGGTTTTAATTTTATAAAAACTACCGGAAGGTTTCTTTACAGCAACCCATCTCTTTTCTTATTATTATTTCCATTGTTCTGCCTTCGGTTTTCTCCCCTCTGAGGTCTAAGTGGCAGCCAGACTTTTTCCATGTTTATTCTTCCTTTAGAATCACACATTGTAATTTTCCACATTTTCATATTGTCTCTGGAACTTTGTTGTTTTTCCTCAAGCAAGTCACAAAGTCACATGGGAATTGAATAAACATGTACTTTGAGTTCTGAAAAACGAAGACTCAAGCGTTTCATTTAGTTTGTGTCCAAAAACTATTTAACCTCTTTTTGTTTTTAAGAATCACCCTATTAAATCTTATGTTGAAATATTGTTTTGAAATAGCTTGCTCCATTTACTGTACAAACATTTCTAGAAATAACTTTGGAAAAAATTCTCTTTAGAGTTGGGTGCCTCTAAGGCAGGCTTAAAAGTTTTTGCTCAAAGGCCCCAGTGTGCAAATTTCAGGATCTAACTTGCAATTGGATGTCTGGTAGGGAGAAATTTTAACGTCCTCTGAGAGTGAAAGTAGTTTCCCTGCTGATTAGGGTATATGCTGCTGAGTGGAACTACACTCATGAACTAAAATCTCTGTGCAGATTATTCCATATTTTTACTTTAAACATTTATTTTTTAATAGGTTACATTTGCATGGCTAAAAATTCAAAAGGTACTCAAGAGTATATATAAAAAAATCTCATAACTTCCCCTTCTGAGGCATTCTCATCAGTTTTATGTCTGTCCTTCTAGAGAGATTTCATTCTGTAGCAGAAAGCCACCAAGAGCTAACTACCAAACCAGTCAACTAACTTACTTATGTACTTACTTATATATTCCACACAAGGAACTCACTAACCAACTGACTTATTAGCTGTGTTCTTTCTCCTTGTGTCCTTCTACACAGATGCGTGCACAGTATGCATGCTGTTCCGCTCCTTGCTCTTCCTACTTAACATATCTTGGAGATCTACATGTTGGGGAAACACCGCGTTTCCTCACTTTTAGGTTTTCTGTTTTTTGTTTTGACATAGATGCACCACAGTGTCTTTAACTGGTCACCTGTTTGTGGTCATTTAGGTTGCTTCCTGTCTTTTGCTATTACCGCGATGTTGCGATGTTGAATGAATCTTCTACATAAGTAATCTTCCACATGTGCCAATTAACTGTAGGATAAATTCCATGAAATGGGATTACTGGGTCACGTGGCATGTGTATTTCTAATTTTTTTAAATTAACTTATTTTATTTAAATTCAGTTAGCATATAGTGTATCATTAGTTTCAGATGTAGAGTTCAGTAATTCATCAGGTGCATATAACACCCAGTGCTCATTACATCACGTGCCCTCCTTAATGCCCATCTCCCAAGTTCCCCCATCCCCCACCCTGCATTTCTAATTTTGACGGATATTGCCCTCTATAGGTTTGGATCAATTTACTTCCCCATCAGCAGTTTAGGAGTGCACATATTTTCACATTTTCTTTTTTGCCAATCTGTTAGGTAAAAAATGGCCTATTAGTGTAGTTGTCATTTGCCTGATTCCTATTTTGGGTAAGGTTTATTATTATTTTATATGATTAGAGCCATTTGTGTGTTTATTTTCTGTAGACAGTTATATCTTTGCTTACTTTTAGATTTGTATTTTTGCTTTTTTCTTATTGGATTGTAGGAGCTCTTTATATCTTAGAGAAATTAGCTCTTTGTTTTTGATACAAGTGGCAAAACATTCTCCCACCCTCAGTGTTTTTTATTTTATTTCTTGTCTTTTAATCCTTAAATTTTTTATTGTTATGTTAATCACCATACATTACATCATTAGTTTTTTATTTTAATTTTTCTTGATACCAATATTAATTTTAAAACTTTTCTTATTTTGAAGTAATTATAGACTCACAGGAAGTTGTAAGAAGAGTACAGAGCCCTGTGTGCCCTCCCAGGGGTTAGCTCCCCCCGATGGTAGTGTCTTACAAAGCCACAGTCCGATAGCGAGACTGGGAAACTGATACAGGTGCGTTACCGCTAAGAAGTCTACAGATCTTATTCCGTTCCCCCTATTCTTTCAAACCTGCATTCATGTGTGTGTGTGATTTGATGCAATTTTATCCCTTCTACAGATTCGTGTAGCCGCAGTTGAGGCAAGGAACTCTTCCCTCATCACAAAAGAACTCCTATGTGTTACCCGTTTGCATTGTACCTGCCTCCCACCTTACCCTCCATGTGTTTTCATTTTTGCTTTTTACTTTTATAACAATGGCTTTTGCCATGCAGATTTTTTTTTTGCTGAATTTATTTATTTATTTATTTTTTTTTTTAAAGATTTTATTTGTTAGAGAGAGAGAGAGAGAGAGCACGAGCAGGGGGAGGGGCAGAGGGAGAAGCAGGCTCCCACTGAGCAAAGAGCTGGATGTGCACTCGATCCCAGGACCCTATGATCATGACCCGAGCTGAAGGCAGATGCTTAACCAATTGAGCCACCCACCCATGTGTCCCTTGCTGAATTTATTTAAAACAATAATGACGGCTGGAAGTTTGTCTCATAGTTTGAAGGTATTCCTCACTGTGATATCATTAAAAAAAAACCTGCCTTTTGGTTTCTTCTAGTACTTTTATGCTTTCATTTTTATATTTAAGTACTTAACCCTTCTGGGATGTATTCTGATATAAGATATCTTATATGGATAACTTTTTTCCCCAAATGATTAGCTTGTTGCCTTAACACTTCTTATTGTAGAATTTTTTTCTCCACAGATTTAAAAATACTACCTTTTATCATTACTCAATTCCTATAAATATTGGTTTATTTCCAGACTTTCTCTTCTGTTTTGCTAACGATATAATCACATGCCACTATCACCGAATTTTGGGTATTTTAGGTTTATGATGTTTGAGTGACTGGTAAACTAGTCTTTCTTCATTGATCTTCTTTTCTAACTTTCTTGGCTATTATTTTTAAAATAATAGTGTCTGGTCCCAAACGAAAATTCCTTTTTAAGAAAATTAAGTTGGATACTGCTAAATGTATAATTCAACATAAGGAGACATACCTATCCATGATGTTGAGTCTTTCTGTTCAAGATTATGGTACGCTTTTCCATTATTCAAGATTTCTTTTATTATTTTCAGTGGTGTTTTAATTTTTTAAAATACAGATCTTTTACCTGATGTGCTATGAATGCCTATGTGTAATTAACCCTTTATACCTTAGTTTCCTGGCATATTCACTGAGGTAATAACAACTGTCTCGAAGTTCACTTAACCAGCTTTTTAAAAAAATTTTTTATTTAAATTCTAGTTAGTTAACATACAGTGTAATATTAGTTTTGGGTGTACAATGTAGTGATTCAGCACTTCTATACATTCTCTGGTGCTCATCACAGCAAGTGCCCTCCTTAATCCCCATCCCCTCTTTCCCCCACCCTACCCCCACCTCCCTTCTGGTAATCATCAGTTTATTCTCTGTAATTAAGAGTCTGTTTCTTGGTTTGTCTCTCTCTTTTTTCCCTTTGTTCATTAAAAACAATTTTTTTTTTCAAGCCCCGACGCAGGGCTTGAACTCATGACCCTGAGATCGAGATCTGAGCTGAAATTAAGAGTCAGACGTTTAACCAACAGAGCCACCCAGGCACCCCTGTTCATTTGTTTTGTTTCTTAAATTCCACATAGGAGTGAAATCATACGGTATTTGTCTTTCTCTGACTGACTTATTTTGCTTAGCCCTTTAATAGCTTTTGACGTCAGCTAAGGGAGACAAAAAAAGAGCTAAGAGTTGTGTTTTTTCTTTGAAGACATAAAGGGGAAAGGAGAAAACCAGAATAGGAATAGTAAGAGTTACTAAACATTATCTAGCTGTTATCTTTAAACTGTGTTCCCTATTATGTGTTGTAATGTCGCTATATTGAGCTGTTCTATTGAGAAAAGAAATGAAAAGACTGAGAAAATGTACTGGAGATTAAACCAGCAGGAAATCAGATTGATTGGTGGACTTTGGACTATGTGCTAGGCATTCCACAGCCCTCTTCTGGTAGCATTTCCTAATAGCAAATCCAGTTCTGTGGTGTCAGGAAAGCTTAGCTAAAACCTCTATCTTATCGACCCATGGCAAATATCACAGCTCACTGCCAAAGGTTTCATAGAAGAAATTTTGTAAAAATTTAAAAACATAACGCAAAACAATATATAAGTCAGGATGTGTTAACGTTATGGAGGGCCACCGATTGTTTGAGAATGTATTTGGTGAGCAGATATTTTTGGGGTGCCCGCCTGTAGACACGCCCTGTGCCCACCTGTAGATACGCCCTGGGCATTACAGACGTCATTTCTACCCCCATGGTGTTTTGGGGAGCCTTGTGGGGAGCCAGGGGCAAAGTGTCTAGTCATACAAATGAGCATATCACTACAAATCCCTCAGCAGGTGATAACATTGTGGATGAGATGACATTTAAACACACAATTCCGGGTGCCTGTAGACCCGGAAACCTGTCAGTGAATTCCAGGCTGAGAACCCTGCTCTCTAGTAGTAGTTTGGTTGTGTAATTGTGTGAAGCAGAGTGCTTTGGGGGGGGGGGGATTTTTGTTCTGGATAGAAGAGACTGGATCTGTGCTTTCCTGACAAAGCAGGGAGGTCTTACCATTAGGGATCCTTTAGCATGAAGTTCCCAGGTCTGTTCAGAATGGCCACGGAACAATGTTCCTCATGCCTGTTGACTCCCTCCTTTGTCTCGGAGTGACTCTAGAAATACTCTCCTAATATAGTTTCCACCTCAGACCTCAGTTTTTCTCTCCTGTTCTTCATGCATTGGTTTATTCTCCATGAAAAAAGATAAAAAAAGTATGAAGGCTTTGCCAGGCTCATACCTTTGATAAGAATCAGACCCATTTTTGTGAATCAGTATTAGAAAAGCAGACTCCAAATCCTTCCTTAACCAGACTGGGACCTGTCTAACCAGAGGGTTGCCTCTTGAGATACGGCATGAGATCAGAAAAAAACAGGGTTGTCCCCGCTTACAAAAACACCAAGTAAACTCTGTTTATTTTTACTTAGGCTTCAGAGTGTTACTCAGATGGCTAACTTCTCATTAAAAAAAAAAAAAAAAAAAAAAAAGAAGTAGAAGGCACTTTACAGTTATCCCTCTGTTCAATCTCAACTTTAAGATCTGTTCACTTTTACTTTTAACATTTCCCTATGTTTTAAATGATTTCTAGTCTACATTCTTCCCAACTCTTTTGGTCTTTGAAAGCTTACCTACCTGCTCTACGAAGTCTGCCCTAATTAGAGGAAGTTGAATTATAAATAGTTGTTTCACTTAACTCTCTCTAGTTAAGCATGAAATAGAGAGTTTGTGGACTAAAGGAAGAAAAAGTCTGTGCTACTTGTTTTTGTCTAGTTAGTCTAACAGGCCTGGTCCAGAGGAAGAGGACAGCTTCTGGAATACCCTATAAGATATGTTATTCCCCATATCAAAAACTCTGCTGTCTTGCCAGGGCCTCTAAAGCAAATTCTTTGGCCTAGTTTTCAGAGACCTATGAAGTCCACCCCCTCTTTCCAGCCTTCCTTCCGCCTCATAACTCCTCAGAATGAAGTCTTTGCTCTAACCAAACTGGTTTGCTCACTCTTTCCCAGGCAGACCTCAGTTTTTTCTACTCTCACTTCATTTGGGTCGTTCCCCCACTCACCAAGAATGGACATATCTCTCTCAACTCCCTCAACTGTCCAAATTTGACCATTTTCTAAGGCCCAATTTAATTTTTTCTTCTTTAATCCCTTTTTTCTTTAAAGATTTTATTTATTTATTTATTTATTTAGAGAGAGGGAGCATGAGAGGGGGGAGGGTCAGAAGGAGAAGCAGACTTCCTGCTGAGCAGGGAGCTTGATGCGGGGCTCTATCCCAGGGATTCCCAGGCTTGGCAATCATGACCTGAGCCGAAGACAGATGCTTAACCGACTGAGTCACCCAGGCGCCCCTCCTCTAATCCCTTGTCAAACCGTCCAGATTTTTTTCCCTTCATGGGAGAAATTTCATGAATTCCATGGGGTTTTTAATCTCTATCCAGTATTTGGTAGTTAACCAAATATTCCCTTATTTTATTTTTTGCATTGTTGGATTATGTTGCAAGTTCTTTTTTCTTTTTTGAAACTTATCTTTTATCTTTCTAAATAGTCTCCAGGTTGTGGGGAAGGATCTCCTATCAGACCTTGTGTGTCTCTTGCAGTACCTGGCTTGGTGTATTGCACACAAATCTATTTACTGATTGATATTTCTTTCCAAGACCTGAATGGTGTCCCAGGTCCATGATCCTCTTAGCACCTGGGAGGAGGGGGTTGGGATGATAACTGTGGTGAGGAAAGGCTTCAGGCTGGGCACAGAAGAGGTGTTCATTAAATGTGGTATTTGGTGATTGACTGCAGAGGTAAAGTTGACATTTAGGGAGATGCTGAAAGTGGTCGTGGGGGTTATGCTGATGTTCATCCAGTCAACAAATGTTTAACATTTCTGATCGGTGTAAACTGCTTTAGAATCTTGATGAGAACAGGTCAGAGCTACAAAGATTTCAGAACTTGTCATTATCTATATATGCCTTCAAAAACAAAGAGTACATTTTTCCCATACACACACACACACATATGTGCACAGTTGCACAAATACTTAATCCCTTAGTACAAGCTTCACTGTCCTTAGGGAGCAGCCTTCTCTTTTCCACTTCTCAGTTTGTCTGTATTTCTCTGTTAACACAACTGAGTTCCTACCCAGCATTCAGCTCTGGGCCCCAGCAGCCCCACGAGACTGGGGCCACCATGACAATCTGGTGTGTGAGGCATCCATACAGCCACGTGGTTCAGCACGCGGTGCCCACAGGTGGGCAGGCGCATGGTGACCACCGTCTCCACCACAGAATTTGCCAGGCCTACGAGCCAAGAGACAGCTGCCAGCCCAGCCCAGCACAGCACCTTGGGCTCATCACTGCCACGTAGCGCAAGGGGTCATGGACAGCCCCGTAGCGGTCATAGGCCATAGCGGCCAGCAGCAGGAAGTCGGTACCCCCCAGGGCCAACGAGAAGAAGAGCTGGGTCCCACATCGGATGAAGGAGATGGTCTTCTTCTCCAGCAGGAAGGGCACCAGCATCTGGGGGACCCCGCTAGAGGTGTAGCAAATGTCCACCACCGAGAGGTTGCAGAGGAAGAAGTACATGGGCAGGTGCAGTTGTGTGTCCAGTCCGATCGGGAGGATGATGAGCCCGTTGCCCAGCAGGGTCAGCAGATAGGCGGCCCCGAACAGGACAGAGAGTCCAGCCTGGGTCTGCCTGTCACTGGAGAGCCCCAGGAGGACAAACTCACTTTCCCAGGTCAGGTTGTCCCTCCTCATGGAGCAGGTGGGTCAGGCTGCCAGCAGGAAGAGGTAGGTCAGAGTCTATGGCCATACCACCCTGAACGTACCCGATCTCGTCGGATCTCGGAAGCTAAGCAGGGTCGGGCCTGGTTAGTACTTGGATGAGAGAGGCCAGAATCAATCAGAATTCACAGTCTGGGCCTGAACAAAGGACTGTAAGCAGGACTGCAAGAATTTTTATGTTTTCTACATTAGACTCTGAGCTTCTGGAAATCAGGGATATTTGTGATTTTTTTCTTTTTTTTTTTTGAGAGAGGCACAGAGAGAGTGCCTGTGGGGTTGGGGAGGGGCAGAGGGAGAGGGAGAGAGAGAGAGAATCTTAAGCAGGCTCCACACCCAGCACAGAGCCCCACCCGCGGCTTAATCTCAGGACGCTGAGATCATGACCTGAGCTGAAATCAAGAGTTGGATGCTTAACTGACTGAGCCACCCAGGGGCCCCTGTGATTTTTCTTTGTATGCAAAGATTCGTAACAAATGTTTCACAATAAAATGTTTGAGTACACAAATTAAAAAAAAAAAGTTTAAAGTAGTGGCCTTGAGGATTATTCTCCAATCCTAAAATGTCGGACTTGTGTTCTGGACTTCCTCCTTGTCTTTACTACTCACAGTGGAGCTCGTGGTTCTTCCTGTTCCTCCCATAAGCCAGGCTGGGTCAGTGACAGAGAAAATCGCTCACTTGGTTCTCAGTGTACTGATTAATCAGGCTTATTCCTGGGTTGGTAAGATCAGGGCCTCAATGTAGAACATTACATTAACTATAATTATGTCCCAACTTCTTGTGATTATGCTATTTCCTTGGTGAAATGCTGGCATTTCTTTGGATGGTAAAGTAAGTGATTTATAAAAGATGAATGCATACATCCCTTACTTGCAGTGATAGCATTTGGAACTTGCCAGTGCCCACAGATGAAGTCAGTAAGGGAGTGCCTCTGAAACCCTTTGAGCTGTGTTATGTGTAAATCCTGTCACAGCAGAGACAGGTTTGCCCTTGGAACACCTCCCTGTTTACTTTGCTGGTCTTTAGCCTCCCAAAGGATAAGTTGTCATATTTCCTTTATTACAAATGTACTAAGCAATTTATAGTCTTTATTTAACTGTATATTAACAGCAAGTCCCCCTAGCTCCATTGCCATATTTACATTGTGTGTCTTTGCAACATGGTGGGAGGAGATAATGTTATTGGCTAGTTTAGGAATAAGGAGAGACCACAGGGACATGGAGAAGAGTCCAACTGCTGGAAAAGCCCATTTGGATGCTCACTGGGGAAGCTTGAGATGGAAGGAAAAACTCCAGATACTAGGATTTGCCTATGAACAACCCACACCGCCCATGGTGGACACCAGAGCAGTGCCTGCCACGGTAGCTACACGTTAGAATCACCTGGCACACTTTGAAGACCAGACCAGAAGCTGAGACCATACTCCAGAGCAATTAAGTCACAATCTCAGGTGAGTGAAACACAGATATTAGTATGTTCATAACTTTCAACATTTCCCAAACAACTAAAATGTGAAGCTAAGTTTGAGAACCACTGCTATAGACGGAACCTTTTAATCTTATTTTTGAAGATTCAAGACATGTTCTTTTTGGGAGAGGAATATGTTTTGAGATAAATCTAGAAGAGTTTTTGTGGAGGACAGATCTTTTGGGCTAAGCTTCTCATTCTTTGTTTGAAAAAGTCGAGGCCAAGAGAATTTAAATGATTTGCCTCAAATTCCACTGAATCAGTGAAAAAGTGATCCTTGATATCTTGCCTTCTTTGTATGTGTTGGGTCTTCCCTTAGTCTTACTTTCTTAGGTCTTGTCCAAAAACAATGTTTCAGAGTATCTTAGACCCAGGGAAGAAGTAGTAAATATCAAGTGAGATAATGTGTGAGAAAGCCCTCGTAAATTTCAGAGCATCATCTAAATGAGAAAGATCTGTATTATTGATATGAGAGATGGGTCATAGAATCCAATGAAATGGAAATGAAAATAATTCAACCCAAGTCATTTTAACCAGGCTGGAAGATTGGGCTCATGGCTGGATGGGGAAGAGGGCAGAGTCACTGGACACACCCTCTCTCTCTAGCTAGTTGGAACCCACGCTTTTCCTCCGGAACCCACGCTTTTCCTCTGGAACCCACGCTTTTCCTCCTTTCAGTCCTTCTTGGCCAGAAGGTGTCACTGTAGAAAATGCTAAGAATAGAGACTGGCTTTGGCAGGGTACCTTGCTGATTTTCAGAGCCCTGCACCTGGGATGGAGCCCCAGATTCCCACTGAAACTATTTCTTTCATCGGTGCAGTAAGTAGCCAAACTTTACTCCCCAAATGTGGCTCCTGAGTGCTCAGAACAGCATTAACTGGAATTCTCACCACGGAAGAGAATAAAATGCAAAATGAGAATACAGAAGTGAAAAAAAGCTTGAAGGAACTTTTAGGATCATCATTTCCACCTTATCATTTTACAGAATGAGAAAACTGAGGCTAGGGGAGCAGAAGTGATTGTGTGAGGTTGTTCCGCCGCTAGGAGCAGAGCTGGAACTGGGTCTGGAATCAGAGGACCATATTCCCATGTTCTTCCTTCTGCATCACGTTGTGTGATCACTTGGAGTGCAGACTGTATCACAGCAGGTCATGGGGAGCAGCATCTCCACAGAATGATGTGTGCGACAGGTTTGATTTATGGAGGGGAGGGTGATGTCAGGAAAGGTGTAGTGTTTAGGATGCTGCTCCTGGGGGACTTTGAGCTGCCCCAAAGTGATGCAGGGAAACTGGCTGAAGAGCAGTTTGCATAGGCCAGCACACTGGTGGCCCAGGTCATTCGATCAGCTGACCTCCTTCCATGTCATTGGTAAAAGGGAAACATCCACCCTAGAGTTTAGTGAGAGTAGGGAGTCCACACACCTGGACTCTCAACTTTCTCTGCAGCCAGGGGTAGAATTGGAGAAACCCTCCACTAAGCCTTGCCTTTTCACTTCCCTTTTATGACTTCTAACAAACTACCTGCTTGGAGGGTAGAGAGGGTGTTTTCTCTTTTTATTGTACCCCTTTCTCATTTCCAGCAGAGACTGGCACATAGAGTTGATGCCTGACTGACTGACTGAACATCCTAGTAAGGAGTGGTTTCTTTAAAATTCATCCTCTCATCTAGAGCTCAGTATAGAACCTTCTTGTTGATGTTTTAGAGAGTCCACTCTGTAATAACACTTCAAGAATGACTCCACTCAGAAGAGCTCTTGAGGGACTAGTTTTTTCCTCCTGATTAGTAAATGCCCTTCAAATACACTGCATCTCTCTTTAAAGAGATAAGGGCCAAAAATTCTTTTTCTTTTTCTTCTTTTTTTAAAATTTCTATTTTTATATTTTAGAGAGAGAGAAGATATGTGAGCAGGGGTTGGGGGGTCGGGACAGATGGAGAGGGAGAGTCCTAAGCAGGCTTCATGCCCAGCGCAGAGCCTGACACAGGGCTCAATCTCACGACCCTGGGATCATGACCTGAGCCAAAATCAAGAATCAGATGCTTAACTGACTGAGCCACCCAGGAGCCCCCAAAATTCTTTTTAAGTTCTAAAAGTCAAACAATAGGGTAAGTAGGAAAATATTTTGGACCTACCATCCCTTCTATCTTGTAACTTAATGAATTAGTGTCTTCTTTGGATAAACTAGATGTTTGCACTCCTTCCATGAACAATGGAATATAAGTATTGTTTTATATATGTAGGGTATGTTTTCATTATAATGATGAAAAGTAATAGATTATTGTCCCTACTATATTGTAACTTAATGGAGGATTATAACTCAACCAGTAAAGAAGCCATAACATTGCCTTTGGTTGACACCTTCCAAGTTTTAATTGGTTTTATAAAAAAGAACCCCATACACAAAGTTTGCTCACTCAGTGATCTTGGTGATCATTTTGTAGCCTGGCTATGTTAGAAGGTGTACTAGGATATCACACTGCTCAGTGCTAGATGTTCCAGATAGGTGATGAAGATAAAAGAAAATAGAGTAAATTATAAGAGCTTGTGATTTGTTCTTCCTCGTTAACTAAAGAGAAAGAACTGAGGTTTCCTTGCTGTGCAAAATGCAGACACTGGGCAAAGAACAGGCAAACACCTAAACACAGAGGCACTAGAGAAAGGAAAAGATAATTTGTTGATTTGGGAAGAGAACTTAATAGTTACAGAAGGATCTAAAAATGATGATGAGTTAATACATTTTGACTGGAGATGGGGCTGAGTGCCTCCCATGGGAGTGGGAGCAGGGAGGGAGGAAAGCCAATGAAGGGTGCTGGTGGTAGTAGGCGAGAAGGAGGTGGGCAGGGGCTGAGGGAGGGAGTGAGAGAAGCTGACACTCAAGGGAGGGGAAGGAAGCAGAGGGCGTCTTAAATAAAAAATGAAAAAAAAAATTTGCTGGACATTTCTCCAAAGAAGATATATAAATGGTCAACAAGCACCTGGAAAGATGCTCAGTATCATTAGTCATTAGGGACATGCAAATCAAAACCAGAGTGGGATATCATTTCCTATCTCCTGGGATGGCTATAATCAAAGCAAAACCTAAGGGTTGGGAGGATGTGGAGAAGTTGGAACCCTCCCTGGGGTGGGTGGTTCAACTGTGGATGACAACACTTTGGCAGTTCCTCGAAAAGTTAAACATAGAATTATCATATGATCCAGCAATTCCACTCCAAGATATATACCCCAAAGGATTGAAAACAGGTTTTCAAACAACAACATACACACGGACGTTTATAGCAGCACTGTTCACAGCAGCCAATAGTTAGAAACAACCCAAACATCCCCTACCTGATGAGTAAGGAAAATGTGTTTGTTTCCATACAATAGGAATATGATCCAGCCATAACAAAGGAATAAAGCACTGTCACATGCTTCAAAAACATGGGGTTCAGTGAAAGAAGCACAAAAGGTCACGTACTGAATCCATTTCAGTTAAGTATCTAGAGTAGGCAAATCCATAAAGGCAGAAAGCAGATCAGGGTTGCCAGGGCCTCGGTGGAGGGAGGAATGGAGAGGGACTGCTTAAAGGGTATGAGGTGCCCTTTTGGGGTGATGAAAATGTTTTGGAAATACATAGACCTAAGGTTGAATAACATGTGAATATACTAAATATACTGAATTGTACACTTTAAAATGGTAAAAATCGGGGCGTCTGGGTGGCTCAGTTGGTTGAGCGACTGCCTTCGGCTCAGGTCATGATCCTGGAGTCCTGGGATCGAGTCCCGCATCGGGCTCCTGGCTCAGCGGGGAGTCTGCTTCCCCCTCTGCCCTCTTCCCTCTCCCCTCTCACGCTCTCTGTCTCTCATTCTCTCTCTCTCAAATAAATAAATAAAATCTTTAAAAAATAAAAAAATAAAAAAATAAAATAAAATGGTAAAAATCATGACTCATATGTTATGTGAATTTTATCTCAAAAAAGAAGTTTTACTAGAATTTAAAAAGGTACTCCAGGGGCACCTGGGTGGCTCAGTGGGTTATGCATCTGGCTCTTGATCTCAGCCTAGGTCTTGATCTAAGGTCATGAGTTTAAGCCCCATGTTGGGCTCCACGTTGGGCTCCATGCTGGGTGTAGAGCCTACTTTAAAAAAGTTATAATAGGGGCATCTGGGTGGCTCAGTCGTTAAGCATCTGCCTTCGGCTCGGGTCATGATCCCAGGGTCCTGGGATCGAGCCCCACATCGGGCTCCCTGCTCGATGGGGAGTCTGCTTCTCCCTCTCCCACTCCCCCTGCTTGTGTTCCCTCTCTCGCTGTGTCTCTCTCTGTCAAATAAATAAATAAAATCTTAAAAAAAAAATGTTTTAAGTATTTTTCTGGACAAAATTATCGCTGTTTCGTTTTCTGGGTTAGAATGTTTAGTGCTCAGTCACTCATTGTGTGTTACCAGAGTAGAGCAAACTTGGAAACAGATTCCTTGCTAAGGAATCTGCTCATTTGGCTCACCTCTGATGGCGTGTGGCATGATAGTCAAGTGTGAATTCTGAATACAACTCTCTTTTCAGAAGAGTACATCCTTAGACCTGATTGTGTAGAAAGTATGTGTGTGAGGTTCAGAAGGCTTGAATGTTGGCCAGCCATTTGCCACCAATGCAAGCCTGAGAGTATGGAGGCATGCAGAGTGACATTCGTGTGACTCATGCACGCTCCAGGGCTGCTCATCAGGGTGGGAAGGATGTTACTATGACTTTGGCTCCACGTCCCTGTGTGAATTCCCCACCCTGCTGAGCTGGGCTGGACCATGTGTGAGTCACATGGGGGACCTTTGCACCTCTGGCCCAGTGCCTGTTAGATCCCTTGGGCACAGTGAATTTTGTAAATGACAGCCCCCTCCTCCCCTCCCTCTTCTCACTGATTGCAGAAAAGCTTAGACACAGAGTTGTAGATTTTCGAAGGAAATATACTTTCCGGGCATAAGTTTTGTGCATTGCCCTGACTTCTGATTTGATCTTCTTTTCCGGTTCATATATGGTGGGTTATCTTTTTTGTTTTTTCCCTTTAGTTTTCTGTAGTGTGTATGTATTTGTAAATTGTAATTCACATTTTTGGACTAAGGGACCAAAAAAAGAGCCCGGGGATAAAATCCATTTCCCTATTACCTCAAAAGATAGTGAGTGGTGTAGATTGCGGTCCTCCTACCTGCTCCCTCGCAGCACGCACGTGCACAGACACATGCATACATTATGCCGAGGACACACTGCAAGGTCCACGGTCTTCAGAGTGAGGCCTCTTATGATAAAGTTGCACACTGAAGTTTTGATTCAGAACTGATCATCAGAGCTCGACCCAGAGCGGCCTTCATCTCCTTGTTCCGCAGACTGTGGATGAGTGGATTCAGCATGGGGGTCACCACGGCGTAAAAGAGCATCACCACCTTGTCCTGCTCGGCCGAGGCTGGGGAGCGGGGCTGCATGTAGGTAGCCAGGGCCATCCCGTAAGACATGGAGGCCACAGTGAGGTGGGAGGCACAGGTCCCGAAGGCTTTGCGGCGGCCCCCCGTGGAGTGGATCCGCAGAATGGCTGCCACAATGTAGGCACAGGACAGTGAGACCAGGCAGCAGAGCACCAGCAGCACCACCGCACTGGAGGCCAGTATGACCACCTGGCTGAGGGTGACGTCAATGCAGGCCAAGCGGAGGAATGCCAGCGTCTCACAGGCCACGTGGTTCACGCGGTGTCCACAGGGGGCAGGCGCATGGTGACCACCGTCTCCACCACAGAATTTGCCAGGCCTACGAGCCAAGAGACCGCTGCCAGCCCAGCCCAGCACAGCACCTTGGGCTCATCACTGCCACGTAGCGCAAGGGGTCATGGACAGCCCCGTAGCGGTCATAGGCCATAGCGGCCAGCAGCAGGAAGTCGGTACCCCCCAGGGCCAACGAGAAGAAGAGCTGGGTCCCACATCGGATGAAGGAGATGGTCTTCTTCTCCAGCAGGAAGGGCACCAGCATCTGGGGGACCCCGCTAGAGGTGTAGCAAATGTCCACCACCAAGAGGTTGCAGAGGAAGAAGTACATGGGCAGGTGCAGTCGTGTGTCCAGTCCGATCGGGAGGATGATGAGCCCGTTGCCCAGCAGGGTCAGCAGATAGGCGGCCCCGAACAGGACAGAGAGTCCAGCCTGGGTCTGCCTGTCACTGGAGAGCCCCAGGAGGACAAACTTACTTTCCCAGGTCAGGTTGTCCCTCCTCATGGAGCAGGTGGGTCAGGCTGCCAGGAGAGAAGCAAAGGCAGAGAGGGGTAAGCAAAGGTCCCACTTTATTTTATTTTATTATTTTTTTAAGATTTTATTTATTTATTTGAGATAGAGAGAATGAGAGACAGAGAGCATGAGAGGGGGGAGGGTCAGAGGGAGAAGCAGACCCCCCCGCCGAGCAGGGAGCCCGACGTGGGACTCGATCCCGGGACTCCAGGATCATGACCTGAGCCGAAGGCAGTCACTTAACCAACTGAACCACCCAGGCGCCCGCAAAGGTCCCACTTTAGGAGTCGGGGATTAGGCCTGGAGCTGGAACTGGAGATGCAACAGGGACACCTACCCTTGGGTTCCTTAACCTAGATGCTTAGGGAGAAGGCAATGAAAGTGCTGGAGGAAGAGACAGCTAGACTCTCAACTAGACTGAGATTCTCAAGGCTAAAGTCCCTGTTCTGGTCATCCTTTTGTGGCTAGGACCCAGCACAGTTATAATTACAGAGGAGGTAATCATTCACAGCAGAAGGAAAGAGAAAAAAAAAGTGATGGAGAAAGAAGGAAAGACAAAAAAGAAAGTAAAAAACAAAGAAAAACTAAGGAAGAAAGTTTGGAAATTAGAAAAGGAGGGAAGTGGAAGAGAGGGAAGAAAGGCAGATCTAGTTTTAAGCCAGCATCAGTTCAGCTCCTCTGTGTGCCAGGGCCTGTGCTAGACATCAGACACCTGCCCGTGAACAAGAAAGACAGAAGCGTGAGTCCTGCTTTCTTGGTTCTTGTAATTTAATCGGACACTTAAAAACTACAAAAATTAATTAAGTATAATTGTGCTAAGTGCTTTGAAGGAGAAGAACGAGGTTACTAGTTGTTTAATTCAATTTGTGGCTGTAATTAAATTACCACTGGTTATGTCTTACTTCTCAATAATGTGCAATTTACATAGTAAGTTGCAGACATTTATTTAGATGTTTAAATAAATGATTAATAAAATAATGCCATGAGGGCTTTTGGAAACCAATGATCACACTACTACTTAATATGAACTGACTGAAATCCACTGAATCTTTCAGAGGGAATGAATTCTCCTTTCTCAGCTAGGATTGTGTTGGATTATCTCCCTTCCAGTGTGTTGACCAGCCCAGTATAAAAACAGAATCAAATGCTACCAGTTTTTCTTAATAGAAATGTAATCTTGAGGCATATTTCCTGCTCTTAAAACAGTTAACAATGAACTCATTTATTAAAAATATTTGAGTATATAAGGTACTATGCTTTCAACCGACTTCTAGCATATAATGCCTCTCAATGTTAGGAATTTGTGTTTAGAAAATCAGCAGTGCAACAGAATCAAATAAGAAACTTTAAAATAAAATCTGTGACAATCAAATGAGCCAGCCAAACAAAGGACAAAAGGAATACATCAGCGTTAAGAAAACCAGAGTGGAACCACAGAATCCAATATAATAGAACTGAAAAGCATAATCCGCTTGAGCTTTCTTCTGGCTGGCCACAGTGGCCTTCGAGAGAGCAGAGAACCTGGGGGGAGCAGGCACCTCTCGCCTCCCCTTTAGCCCTCGTCCTGCAGTGGCCGGAGGGCGTCACTGCAGAAACGAAAAATAGAAACTGGCATTAGATTCTCAGGTTTGGAGACCCTGTTCTGGGGCTTAGAGGATGGTGGCTAGTGGCTGGGTTTTGAACACTGCCCCAGGGAGCCTTTGGCTGCCCCCAAAGCCGGGTCCTTGTATCAGCCAGAGGAAGTAACTGCGCTCTGATCTACTATGACCTGTAGGCTGCCAAGCATCCAGAATTCAACCCTTCAGGGTCACTGTTATGGATCCAGATTCCCTTCAGAAGAGCCCTGTTACTATATAAGAAAAGCAAGCATGTGAGAAGTGAAAGAAGCCATGGAGATCACATATTCCATCCATTTCATTGTATAGACGAGGAAACCAAGGAACAGGAGTAAGCTGGCAGGCCCAGGTGTCACATCTCTCTAGGAACCAAGCTGGAACGAAGTTTAAGAGTGCACAGCACATTCTCAGCTCCCACTGAGCCGGGTAGTGAGCAGTGGGAAGGAGTTGTGGAAGGATGTGGACTAGGAAGGGAGGCACCCAAAGAATCTTAGATTGGAGGCCCAGCACAGCTATCTTGCCATGTAGAGAAATGCTGTGTAGTGAGTGGGAAAAGCTTTGAATGAGAAGTCATGGGATCCAAGCCATGGGATTTGCCTCTTCCATTAGCCTGCTAGGTGCCCTGGGCTGGTTATTTGACCTCCCTGAGCCTCAGTTTCTTTGTTTGAAATGTGGGAATGGTAATAATGCCTACCTTGCAATATTTTGAGTAAGATTAGATGAAGAAATGAACATGAATGTGCTTTGTAAAGTACTAAGTAAACATGACTATTGTTACACTCAACAAGTCAATTTCATGGAAGTAAACTCTGCCCAGGGATATGGAGACAAGAAACAGTATGAATATGTGCTATGGAGGCCAGAAAGTTAACAGAATATAAATAAATATAAATCCCCTTTGCAATACATCCTATTGCCTAAATAACTTAACTATAGAGACCCTGCTTTAATAACTAAAGAATTAAGGTAGAGAGTTTGTCCATACCCAGTGGGTAGTACTATGCTCTACGAGCAGTATGAACTCAATACCCTTTTTCCCAATACAATCTTGAAATACGCTGTTTTTAGATGGTGATAAACTATTTTTATTAATAGATGGTCTTGTTCTCAGCTTTTTGGGATTAGAGAATTTCGTTCCACTTTGCTTGACTTAGTGAACATTTACTGAGCACTGAGTAGTGCCTGGCCCAGTGGTAAGTGCTGGGTAACAAGATCAATGCAGCCTGGTCTCCCTCTCCAAGAATTCAGCCTGGCCAAAGGACAGAGAGGGTGAGTTATCATGACCTTATCCGAGTTTTCCAAAGGAAGCTCCCAAGTCTGATAACTGAGACTAGAGTCAGAATATGTAAATAACCAGGCAGATATGTAGAAAAAATAAAGTTGAAGCAAAGAAACAACCAGTGCATTTGCTTTTTGAAAAAAGTAGATGCCGTTTAAGGCGAACATAGATTGGTAGTAAGGAGACCTGGGTTTCAACCTGTATCAACAAACCATCTAGATATCATTGTAGACCACTACCTTTATGAGGCATATTTTCTTCATTTGCAGAATGAGCAAGGAAGGTAGACTCCAAGATTTCTTCCAGCTCTAAAGGTCTGCAAAAAGTGAATATATGTAAGCTATAGTTTAAAGCAATGTAAGAGGGGAAAAGAAAAACTTCAATCTTTGATTACTCTAAGAATACATAGCTAGTGAGGCTGTGGGCACTAAAATATTATAGGTTACTGGGTTTGGGGATCAAAGCATTTGTATTACACGTAACTATTTGGGGAGGTGCCACTGAATGGGATCAGGAGAAGTTCAGTTCAGGAAATAGGGAAGCGGCCATACAGATAGAAATGGGAGAACCACTTGCTTGGGTCAAAGCTTCTTTCCAAAGCTGCACCCGGGGAATTCCTGGAGTGGGAGGACCCCTAACAAACCTACCTTCATTCCTTTAAGGATTATGCTTCTTAATGACTGAGAATATTCACCTTCCTCTTTTTCAAAAAGAGACAGGCTTATGTCTAAGTTTGGTTCTTATAATAATTAAGCTCAGCCCTTCTGCCTTCCTTCTTATCTCCAGCATAATGCAAATGTCTTGAGGCTAAGAAAAGAGACTTAGCCCTTTTGACCTCCACTCTTCAGCGTTTTGAATGTGTGTCTGTATACCCTGAGCACTTCAGTTTATACTGTTGGTTGGGTGACTGACCAAGACCGGGGACTCAACTGAGGAGCTCAAAAACAATGAGTTGCATTTTCTGGGTCATGGGAAGAATCAAAGAGCCTCCAACTATAATAGTGAGAAAAACACAGGGGAGGATCCCAGGGCAGTCCTGGCTGCTCCCAGGAATTCGGGCTCTACTCTCTCATCACCTCCTCTCCTCCTTCCCTGTGGGGGACTCACCGAGGTTCAGTGCTCATCTCATGCACATAATTCCTTTTGGATGAGGAGGCCTGGAAGGAGGCCTTCTTAGAAAGCCTGGAAGGAGCAGTCCAACCTCTTCTGGGGGCTGGAGTTTTTACTTCCTCAGTCTAAGCTGGTAACTTTTTAGAACATTAGAATCCCCAGAGGGCAATTACTTGTTCTTGGTGTGTACCTTTATTCACCCCTTCCCCCAGCTACTTCTCTGCAATCACAGCTCCCCACTCTTTTTAGTTCCCTATGGGATAAACATTTTGAAAACATTGTATCTCCGCGTTTAATTGTCCTTCTAGTTCCCAGACTAATGAGCCCTTCCTTCTCTGACTTTTGGATCATCCACTGCCCTTCAAGGCTATGGCATTGCTGAGGACTTTTGGCAGGAGTCAGGAGACAGGAATATTTACTCTGAGTTGATGGAAAGGGATTGAGATTAACTGGGAAAGAGAAGAGGAGCTAAAATCTCAGAGTCTGATCTCCTTTCTGAGGGAAGAAGATGAGTGCACCTTCTCCCCTCTTTCTGCACACCTAGTTTTAGTGACCAGGGAGTGGTGAGTAAGATTGCACAGTAAAACCATCATGTCTGTGGCCTGGAAGCCACTGAGAAGTCCCAAGTTCACAGTCATGAAAATATTTCCATAGACTCCTCAGTGATCTCCAATATCACATTTCTGTTGAGTTGTGTTTCCTTTGCATATTTTCATACCACCACAAGTTTTCCTAGCTCTCACTAAGCTTGATCTCCCGGTTCTTGATCATCTTCCACAAAGTTTTAGTCTCTTTACTGGAATTAGTTAGAAGGAGCAGAGAAAACAGTGGGTCAGGATGGGGTTTTATTCCCAATATTTACCTATCGATTTCTATGCAATAGAACATAGGTCTTTGATAAGATAGGAATACAAAACAGAGATATTGTTAGCAACTTACTCATTAGAATTTTTCTCTAATAATTGATAATATCAGCAAGATAAAGGCTTAATTATCTTGAAGATTTGTCACTCTAATGACAACGGACAGGGGGATGGTAGTTTTATTTCTTCTTCTTCCCTCAGGTTTACCTCTGCTCCTTCCATCACACAGCAAAGCTCAGGACACCAAGGACCTGAAGCTGTCCTAACCTTAAGGTCCACTGAAAGCAAAAACTGATGTGACCTTCTGTCTGAGAGCTGTAACCAGAAGTTAAGGAGGATGGCAGAGGTAGAAGTCTGAGGATACCATGAGGGAGAAGAGGAAGTGACACCTGCCAGGTGAGTCTTGTGATGCAAATCAAAGGTAGACTCAGTATGGTCTGATATAGGTGAGCCAAGTAGAAAGGAAAGAACTTTTGGGGACCATCTTCCCCAGATGACATAGTGAATGATCCTGTAATGAAAATATCTGCTTGCTGGCAAAACAAAAATGTATCTTTCCTACTTTTCTGAACACAGGTGATATGTAACTGGATGAGAAAAGTAGGTTAGAAAATTGTAGGTTCAGTATGATCCTATATTGCATAAAATAATATACATACAGTTGGATGCATATAAAGATAGGAACATAGAAGAAGAACTGGAAGCATGATCAAAAATATCAACAGGTTATCTCTGGTAATAGGTTTGCAGGTATTTTTATTTTCTTTTTGTTCATCTATATTTTGAAAAATGTCTACAATAAGCATATTATTTTTCTAATAAGAATCTCAGTGACATTTTAAAAATAATTGATATAGAGGTATCCTATTGAGACAGGAATGCTGGGATATCAATTCATTGGCTCAAGTCTAGTGGTACTGAATGGCCTTTGAGTAACATGGGTGAGTATTAGGGTAGAAGGAAGGTATCATTATAATTCTGACTCAGGAAAGTAGATATGATGGCAGGTTTTATGTTATTTAGACCATGTGAGATAGATCTATAAACAGCCTATGGTGGTAGACACTCTGGACCAGGGACAGAACAATTGTTTTTTGCTCTGGCTTTGGCATAAATGGCTCTGTGACTTTGGGCATGTCATTTAAACTCCTGGATCTCAGTTTCATCATTTGTGAAACAGGAATTGGATTAGACCTCTAAGGATCCTGCAGTTCTGGAAGTCTCTTTGCTAGTGTGGACTTTAAAATATTCTGCTTTCATCCTAGTTATGGAGGTCAGACACTAGAATCAGACTGTTGTGGGTTCCAGACTGTGGTCTTGAGGAGATAGGAGTAATTGTCTCCTTTGAGCCTGACCCACACCAGGAGTTTCATTGACAATCAATATTTTATGTACTATTGGGACCCCCTAACCCTTGGAGATAATTCACTTCCTGCATTGTCTATGCAGCCCCAGCCCTGCTCCTTGCTGGATCTTTCTCTTTACTTTTTTGGAATTGCACTACCACCACCCATTTCCCTACCCCCTACTTCTCCACCCAATATCTCCTTGCCACAAGACTTTCCTGTTGCTATGAATACGTTATTCACTTCCATTGAACTACTATATCTGGTTCTCAGTTATGCACATTTCCCATTCATTTCTTTCCACTTGGTGGGTTTTGTTTTGTTTGTTTGTTTTTTACCAGAATTAGCTTTTCCCCATCTTTCCCCAATGAAATGTCAAGAGGCACCTTGACAGGAAGGCTGATGACTGCCATACCTGACAGCAGCTTTAATAGCCTTGGATACAGCTTATCACTAATTAGCTCTGTCATGAGAGGGTCTGAATACTGCTCTGCTTCCTACCTCTCTACACACTAGGAAAAAAATTTTTTTAAGATTTATTTATTTATTTGAGAGAGAGAGAGAGAAAGAATGCATGTGCATGAGTGGGGGGAGGGGCAGAGGATGAGGGAGAGAATCTCAAGCAGACTCCCCGCTGAGCATGGAGCCTGAGGTGGGGCCTGATCCCAGGACCCAGGAGGTCATGACCTGAGCTGAAATCGCAAGTGGGTCGCTTAACTGACTGAACCCCCCTGGGGCCCCCCAGGAAAATTATTTAAATGGTATTTCTATGCTTTGGTCTTCTCTCTGTGCCTAAGCAGGTGACTTGGGGGGAACCACTTAAGTGGTGGAGGGGGTGCGTGATGCAAAAGAAAGATTTGGCAACTAATCTTTAATGAGTCCTGAATGCTTTGTAAGTAGCATTGCCTTGAAACTTTATATAATTTCCTTATTATGTATTGACATTGGACAGGTACAGTACAGTGCCTTTCTGGAAACGAAGGCTTTCCTTAATAGATTGACAGCACACAGGGAGTCTAGAACAACCTTTACTTCAAGATCAACTTGCCAAAAAAAAAAAAAAAAAAAGATCAACTTGCCTATGGATGGGGTAACAAATTTAAATACATTCTTCTTGGATGTTTGGTAAAAATATACCTTCCTTGTTTTCAATAATGATCTTATCTTTCTAAGTCTACATCCTGATGGGTAGTATGGAAAGGGGGAAAAAGCAAACAATGTAACATGCCAATTAAAAATATCTTAGTTTCGGGCACCTGGGTGGCTCAGTTGGTTAAGCGACTGCCTTCGGCTCAGGTCATGATCCTGGAGTCCCTGGATCGAGTCCCGCATCGGGCTCCCTGTTCGGCGGGGAGTCTGCTTCTCCCTCTGACCCTCCCCCCTCTCATGTGCTCTCTCTCATTCTCGCTCTCTCAAATAAATAAATAAATCTTAAAAAAAAAAAAAATCTTAGTTTCCTACAGTGCAAACAGTCTCTCTTGGCTTAAAATAATTTTTCCAAGTAAATATTTAATTAATTCAAAATTTGACCTTTGATCAGAATGGTTTCTTTCTTTCTCTCCTTTTCTTGAGGCGACTTTTGTGTAGAAGAGAAAACCTGATACTATGGGATGTGGTGGGACTTGGGGTGGGGGTAGAGAATCACTCCTGTCTCAAACGCGTACTGGTACTGGTCTCTGCAGTTGGGCAGCCGCTCTCATCTGCGCATATGTACATGGCCTTTCTGTTGAGAATCTAGATCTTGCCTTTAGCATCACTGTTGAAGTCCGTGGCATTGTCAGGGCTCAGTGGCAATCCTTTTGTCAAAATGATCCTCCGTCAGGGTTTTCTGATGTGATTCCCCCCAAACACACACATATACACCACCTCCAAGAACTGACTCTGATTCCCTTTGGGGCCCTGGCTGAGGAAGTTTACTTTTTTGCCCCTCCTCTCCAAAAAGCTGATCCTCCCTTCGCAGGTTGTCTAGTTCGGCACCTCACATTGGAGCCAGGTAGAAAGTTGGGACATATATCCTACGTCCTAGGAGCCAGAAACATGGCTCAGATTGACCCAGCTGGCATGCTCTCCCACTGCTGCTCTGAAATCCCTTGACCTCCTTGGAATTTCTGAGCCACCTTGAACAATCGTGTCTTGCCAGGTCTCCAGTAAGGATCAGAAAAGCATTTCCACTCTTGGCCCTCTCTTCACCTATCACTTCTCCATCCCCGGGGAACTTGTCCCTCAGAGGTATGGTCAGAACACATATATTTGACTGTCTGCTTCTCTTACTTTTTTCTTCCTTTATTTCTCCCCACACCTGTGTCAGAAGGGAAACGTTTTTCTCCTCTAAGGAATGCAGGGACTCCCCCTAGATCCTATCCTGAATTCCCTGTGCTTCTAATTTATCAAAATCTCAGTGTTCAAATCCAAAGTCTATGGATGCTTCAGGACAATAAGAAATGTGGAATTAATAAAGATAAAACTATATTAATCTAATATTCCTGGGTGCCTGGATGGTTCAGTTGGTTAAGTGTCTGACTCTTGATTTTGGCTCAGATCATGATCTCAGGGTTGTGAGATCGAGCACTGCATCAGACTCCATGCTGAGTGTGGAGTCTGCTTAAGATTCTCACTCCCTCTCCCTCTGCCCCTCTTAAAAAAAATCTAATATTCCCAAAGTATTATTTGTTATACCTGCTATTTTTCACATAGTGCCCATCTTTCAGGGGAAATCAGGTATCTCTTCTCTCCCCTGTTCAGCTCACCACACCTGCCCCCACTGGACAGGTTGGACCTTCATTTTCAACTCCCTGAGTTTCCATTGAGGAAATTCTCCTGCCTCCCCTCCCCATGGGCTCTTTTAGTCTTTGTGCTCCATATGCATCCCAGCTATGATCTAGCATTCAGTTTCTTTTTGGTCTTTGGCCTGGGTTGCCAGTCATTCTGTTCCATTCTGTTCTCCCATGTTTACAACTGACTGGGGCTGTGGACCTTATGGGTAGAGGGGATAGAGGAATGTAGCCACAACTTTTCTGACTGCAGGACTAAGCAGCAACATGAGAATCAGATTATGATCACTAAGCATAAGGTATGTGAGATATTTTACTAAAAGACCCTGTTTGATTCTTCTTGAGAGGCCCTTCTCAGGTCTCCCAGCTTGATATGGGGTTGGCCCTAACTCGGGGACTGGGTATGTGCTATGTCCTAGGGAATGAGAGAGGGAAACATTAATCTGTCAAATTCAGGTAGGCACAGACCTGGCCAGAGCTGGACAATTGTTTAAAGACCAGTGCAGATGAAAATCAATATATGTCTGATGTCAAATCTTACTAGACCATACTGCCTCCACCATTCCTTCCTTTCTGAAATGACATGGTTGCAAATGGAAGAATGTGGAGGTCTCTTGATGCTCTGACATTCTGAAATTCTCTACATAGAGATAAGCAGAAGGGGAGGCAGTATCTTTCTGCTTCAGGATCTTTTCCATGCCCCAATTAAGCAAAACAATATCTCTTAATACTCAAAAGGAGCAGGGAAAATGTTTCTGACTGGGTGTTTCCTGCTACTCTTAGATATGGTTGCTTCCTGGCCTTTATACAAGGAAGCTGACTTGTGTTTTTCTCTGGAGTCTTCTGGCTAACTTCTAGACCTACGAATTTGCTTCAATTTTGCCTTAACATTTTGGATCCTGTGGTGGGCTAAATAATGTCCCCCCCCCCCCCCCCATGTCTACATCCTGATCTCTGGAGCCTGTGAATTTTACCTTCTATGGCAGAAGGGACTTTCTGGATGTGATTAAGTTAAGAATTCTGAGATGGGGAGGCTATCTTGGATGGTCCCAGATGTGCCCAACATTGTCACTAGTATCTTATAAGAGGGAGGCAGGAAGATCAGAGTCAGAAAAAGATGTGTTGATAGAAACAAGAGTTTGCAGTGATGTAAGGAAGGAGTCACAAGTCAAGGAAGGCAGGTGGCCTCTAAAAATTAAAAAAGGCAAGGAAAGGTTTCTCTTCTGAAGTCTCCAGAAGGAAGAAGCCCTGCCAGCACCTTGGCCTGAGTCCAGTAAAATTGGTTTTGGACTCTGACATCCAGAACTGTAAGACAATAATAAATTTGTTTTGTTTTAAACAATATGTTTAAGTGCAGGCCTGTCTATGCTCAGCTTCTTGCCTCCCTTGCCCCTGAGCTGGGTTGTTTCCGGACATAAGTCACAACAGCTCAAGGACTTATTGACTCTCTGTGTCCCAGGGGTATTTTACACCATCTTAGCTACTTATGAAGACCAGGGGATCCTCACCCCAAGGGCTCTCTCCTATTTCTCCAAAGGCTTTGCAACTTGTATAAAAGGACAGTAAAATAGATTCCATCTCTGTTTTGCCTCTGTGTGAGAACAACCAGATCAATGCTTTATGTCCACACTTTCCAAAGTGAAGTGCTTGCTTGCTTTTGCAGAGCTTTCAAAGACGGTTTCTAAAATCAATTGGTGGCTCTTGTCCCATCCCCCCAGCCCAGTATGAAAGGGTTGAAATTGAAGAGGAGGGAGAGAGATTGGAGAAAAGAATTTCTTGGAGAGAGCTGGTATTCATTAGTGTTTGTCATCCCTCACCTCCATGCATAAAGGATGGGAGGGTTTCCCCTCCACCTGAGGCCATTCATTGTCTTATACCAGTTAATTTGTACCCCTTGAGTTTGGGAAGCTAAGGACCGGTAAGAGGAGCTGTGGCTAGGGAAGCTGGAGAAGGCAAAGCAGAGAAGGAAGAGGGCTGCAGAGCAGTAAATGGCATTTCACCTGGAGGTACAGCAGAGATGCTCGAAGGTTTCTTGTAGACTAGAGGTGGGCTCCATGGAAGTGAGTTAGCCAGGTGTCACTTTGACTCGTTCCCAAGAGACTAAGACTTGGAGGGGAAATGTGACCCTAACAGAGGGGTGGACTCTCAGATACCCAGGGGTTGAGGAAGAAACTGTATGTGGTCACCAGAGGGAGGGGGTGAAGGGAAGGGGGAGTTGGTTGTTGGGGAGATCAGAAGCTTTGTGGACATAAAGGGAACTACAATGAGCCCAGTTGGAGAATCTCTAAGGAAACTGTGAAGGTGCTTTTGAATACAGCCAACTTTGGGAATCTGCTTTCAAAGGGCACCATTGCTGGTCAAGAAAGACATTTCCACCCCTTACCTGTATCTTTTCCCTGCTCCAACCCAGGAAAAGTCAGGAGCAGTTTAGTGGAGGCCAGGGAGGGGATGGAGGTGAGGAAGAAGCCTAGAGAAGAGGGAAGAAGCAAACCCTCCTAATATAGGCTTCTGGAGTTAAGGGTGAGGAGAAGTATCAACTTGGAATGAGGGTCAGAGTTTTATTTTATATTGGACTGTCTACTTTTAATACTGAAATGATATTTTGGGGACTGGAAGCGACTGGAAACCTTTTTATTTTCCAAGAGGAGTCAGGGCATCTATGCTCCATGTTATGGATTTAGTCCAGGAATGGGGGAAGAACTATCCCCACGGTGCAGGTTTGAGAGTATGGGGGTCAGAAGGAATAAAGTTAGTTTTGGCTAGTACCCGGAGAATTCAACATGTTCAGTAAACCAGTTCTTAGTTTCCAGAACACGATCAACTTGAGATCTTATGGTTTGAAGCCTGGAATTCCATCTTGGCCATGACCTTTTCCCAAGACTTTCAAACCCGTTTCAGGCTCGGATGGACTCTGTGTAGCCAAGGTTGTTTTACCTACTTAGCAGACCATGGCCCGGCCGAGGCACCAACACCTGGTGGCTGAGGGTGTGGGTTCTGAACTCTGAATGCGTGCATCTGAATCTTGGCTCCCCTCCAGTGCATTTATGACATTGGGCAAGTTAAAGTCTCTGTTGCCTCAGTTTCTTCAAATGTCAAATGAAAAGAATGATAAAATGAAAGCCAATGTTACTTTCACTCCAGCAGGTGATTAAACATGATTTGAGTTGGTTCTCCACATTTTTTCACTATTGGCTGGGACCTGGCAGCCATTGCATGATTGTGGGGCTCTCATGAGGATTAAATGAGATGGTCCATGAAAAGCACTGAGCACAGTGTCTAGTCTATGGTGAACCCTCAACAAATGTGAAGTATTTTTGTGTTTGAAATACTGCCAACACTTTATTTTTTAATTTTTATTTTTCTTCCAAATTTTAATTTAAATTCTAATTAGTTAGCATACAGTGTAATATTGGTTTCAGGAGTAGAATTTAGTGATTTATCACTTACATATAATACCCAGTGCTCATCCTAACAAGTGCCCTCCTTAATACCCATCACCCATTTAGCCCATTCCCCACCCATCTCACTCCATCAACCCTCAGTTTGTTCTCTATAGTTAAGAGTCTTTTATGGTTTGCTTCCCTCTCTCTTTTTTTCCCCTTATCACAAATTCATCTGTTTTGTTTCCAAAATTCCACATATGAGTGAAATCATGTGGTGTTTGTCTTTCTCTGACTGACTTATTTCGGTTAGCAAAATGCACTCTAGCTCCATCCACGTCATTGCAAATGGCAAGATTTCATTATTTTGATGGATGAGTAATATTCCATTGTATATATGTACGTATATACACATATATATATACCACATCTTCTTTAGCCATTCATCAGTCAGTGGACACGTGGGCTCTTTCCATTGTTTGGCTATTGTTGATAATGCTGCTATAAACATCGGGGTGCATGTACCCCATTGAATGTGTATTTTTGTACCTTTTGGGTAAATACCTCATAATGCAATTGCTGGGTTGCCGGGTGTTCTATTTTTTTAACTTTTTGAGGAGCCTCCATACTGTTTTTCAGAGTGGCTGCACCAGGCTTGCATTCCCACCAACAGTGTAAGAAGGTTCCCCTTTCTCCGCATCCTCACCAACATCTGTTGTTTCCTGTGTTGTTAATTTTAGCCATTCTGACAGGTGTGAGGTGGTATGTCATTGTAGTTTTGATTTGTATTTCCCTGATGCTGACTGATGTTGAGCATCTTTTCATGTGTCTGTTAGCCATCTGGATGTCTTCTTTGGAAAAGTGTCTATTCATGTCTTCTGCCCATTTCTTAACTGGATTATTTTTGTTTCTTGGTTGTTGAGTTTAAGAAGTTATTTATAGATTTTGGATACTAGCCCTTTATCTGATAAGACATTTGTTCCATTCTGTGGGCTTTTAGTTTTATTGATTGTTTCCTTCACTGCCCAGAAACTTTTTATCTTTTTTTAAAAAGATTTTATTTATTGGGACACCTGGGTGGCTCAGATGGTTAAGCGTCTGCCTTTGGCTCAGGTCATGATCCCAGGGTCCTGGGATCGAGCCCCGCATTGGGCTCCCTGCTCAGTGGGAAGCCTGTTTCTCCCTCTCCCACTCCCCCTGCTTGTGTTCCCTCTCTCGCTGTGTCTCTCTCTGTTAAATAAATAAATAAAATCTTAAAAAAAAAAAAAAAGGTTTTATTTATTTATTTATTTGAGGGAGAGAGAGAGAGCACCAGAGTGGGGGAGGGACAAAGGGAGAGGTAGAAGTGGACTCCTTGTTGAGCAGGGATCCCAATGTGGGGCTCCCTCGCAGGACCCTGAGATCATGACCTGAGCCGAAGGCAAACGCTTAACTGACTGAGCCACCAGGTGCCCCTGGAAGCTTTTTATCTCAATGAAGTCCCAATAGTTTGTTTTTGCTTTTGTTTCTCTTGCTCTGGAAACGTGTCTAGGAAGAAGTTGCTATGGCTGAGGTCAAAGAAGTTGCTGCCTGTGTTCTCCTCTAGGATTTTGATGGTTTCCTGTCTCACATTTAGGTCTTTCATCCATTTTGAATTTATTTTTGTGTATGGTATAAGAAAGTGGTCCAGTTTCATTCTCCTACATGTTGTTGTTCAGTGTTCCCAACACCATTTGTTGAACTTTTTTCCATTCTGTAGTTTTTCCTACTTTGTCAGAGATTAGTTGACCATAGAGTTGAGGGTCCATTTCTGGGTTTTCTATTCTGTTCCATTGATCCATGCATCTGTTTTTGTGCCAGTACCATACTGTCTTGGTGACTACAGCTTTGTAATACAGCATGAAGTCCAGAATTGTGATGCCTCTAGCTTTTCTTTTTTTTTTTTTTCAGGTTTGCTTTGGCTATTTGGGGTCTTTTGTGGTTCCATACAAATTTTAGGGTTGTTTGTTCTATCTCTGTGAAAAATTACTGCCAACACTTTAGAAGAAAGGTGCTAGTCAAACTAGTGCTACAAATAGAAACTAAATTTTTTCCTTCACACATTTACTTCTATCCTGTTGAGCCTTGTAAACTCATTTTTTTCTGATTTTCCCTTTTGCAAAATACAAGCTGTTCCAACAGTTCTCTGCATCAAAACCAAAGTGTTTTATGCTGCTTTTGGGATTTTGTGAGAGACATTTTGGAAGTATCTTTTTAGAAGCTGCCATGGCTTCCATGGTTTTATTGCCCCTCAAGCTTTGCATTAAGTGCAGAAGGCTTCAGAGCTCTTGGCCCATGGAGCTGTGGAGGGCAGCCTGGGCTAAACCACAAGTAGAGGCTAGATTCTAGCTCAGGAAGCCTTCTTCCAGCCAGGTGAGGTGGGTATGGGGACACTGAAGCCAGCAGGGAAGTCAGAAAGGAAAGTGAGTATAGGGGCTGGGAATGATTATCCAAGAGCTAATATGGGTCCAGAAGCTATCCACAGAGACAAGAACTCCTTCTCATCTCATCCGTGCTCCTATTAGCAGTGAACTTACCACTGGTGTCATAAAGGGTGGAGATGGAAGGGTCTGTCCTGGAAACTGCCTTACAGACTTCTTCCCTCTCTCCATGTATCTCCAAGTCCAGTGGAAAAAAAAAATCCAAAGGAATTCCCTCAGCTGCCATAAGAAAGTCACCTGACTTTCCCTCTCTGATTTTGCAGATGGGGGTTCCATTTCTCCTTATCCTAAAAAAGGAAAAAACCTTCTGTTTGAGTTGTGTTTAATTACTTTCCAGGAATTTCATCAGCGCTATCTCATTTGAGGAAGGAGAAATCGAGGCTGAGTTGGGCTACATAAATTTTGCCAAGGTCAAGTATTTACTAACTCTGACTCCAAGGGTTCTGACTCCAGCTTATATTTAGATTCGCTCTTTATTTGTTTGTTGTAAAACATTAATTAGTGGCCAAATCCAACCATCTAGGCAAAGTCTATTCTTTTTAAATTGAAGTATAGTTGACTCACCATGTTATATAGTTTCAGGTGTTCAACATTGTGATTCCACAGCTCTGCTCTGTACATTATACTTTGCTCACTACAAGTAGCCACCGTCTGTCACCATACAATGCTATTACAATAGCATTGACTGTTCCCTATGCCGTACCTCTCATCCCCATGACTTACTCATTCCATAACTGAAAGCCGGTACCTCCCACTTGCCACCCATTTTTGCCCATCTACTCATCCCCCTCCTCTCTGGCAAACATCAGTCTGTTTTCTGTATTTATGGGTCTGTTTCTGCTTTTTTGTTTGTTTGTTCATTTGTTTTGTTTTGTTTTGTTTTGTTTAGATCCCACATATAGGTGAAATCATATGGTATTTGTCTTTCTCTGACTTATTTCACTTAGCATAATACTCTCTAAGTCCACCCATGTTGTCTCAAATGTCAAGATCTCATTTTTTTTCATTCTTTTTTATGGCTGAGTGACATTCCATTATATCTATCTCGTATCTTCTTTATCCCTCCATCTATTAATGAATGTAGGTTGGCTCTTTTAAGAATCTAGTGGGAGCAGTGCTATAATCATTTTTAACACCACACCATCAAACATGTTTAAAATCCTACACTATCAGTTTGAGGTAGCAATAAGATCAGTGGAATGATTTTGAAGGCTTCTGCTTATGAAAAAGATACTCATTTAAAGAAAAAGAAGATATCTATTTCAAACACCCTTGAAAAGCAATTTTAGGATAACCTAGACTGTCCAAATATTTACTCTAAAGTTCTTTCCAAGAAAAACAACAAAACTATTTATTAAAGATTATTAAAGATAGCATATTATTTTTAAAAATCAAGTATATCATATAGGTTATTTTTTTAAAATTATCTATATGTGCCTTTTATGGTTGGGAGCCTTGTATCCAAAATAGGGACTGTTTATACCCATTTAATAAGACTTTAGAGTATTTATTTCACCACATCAAATTGTTTAGAAAGTTTATAGTATTTTTATTTTATGATCCATTTTTGGCCATGTAGAGGACTGATTTAGTGACAATTTTTGGTTAGTGTATTACCTTCTGATAATATTGTTCTTTTAGGAAAATACAATTTATAGCATGATATACCACCTGAAGATGTAAATTACCAGGAATATCATAGGTAAAATAGATTTTTAAAATAGAGTGAATTTCTTCTGCTGAAGCTTTTAATTTCAACTACTCATGCAGCAAAACATTTTATCAATGATAAATGATTTTCAGATATAGAAGTGACATTGGACAAAGCTGAAATAAGCCCATATTTTGCAAACATAACCACACCATAACTGAACCTCCTTAGACTTGCTTCTCTAAGGATTGCATCCTCCACATGAACCATAAATCCCAGTGCACTGACAGGTCATTGATTTCACTGTGGAGTGTGATAGATTGAGGGAGGGAGGGCTACCTCACACGTCACACAGCAAGCCTTCCTAAAAATCACCCTAAATGTCTTTGATTTTCTCCTTGAAATCCCTTTCCCCATTATAGCTGCCTCTTTCCCCATAGCCTAGGCTTCCTCAGCCAGATGCCCATGCATGAGTTTGTTTCTGGAAAGAGCAGTGTGAAGAAGCAGGCATCTCATGTAGAGAAGGAGATGATGGAAGGATCCAGGTTCTCAGGGCAGAAGGTTCCGGTATCCAGTGCCCAGCATGATACATGGTCTGTCCTAACAACAGAGGCATGGGGTCTTCACCAGAGCAGTCCTGCTGTGTGGTGTGGCTAGGTTCCTGTCTTCACTGACTACATACCCAAATTTACAGCACTCCTAGAGACTCTACAGGTCTTTTAATACCCCTTACAAATGATTTTTTTTCTTCATAAATTGCTTCAATTACTAGAGTGGATTGTTATTTATTTTTTTTAGTACAACCAAAATGCTGATTGATCTACCCTGTTGATCTCAACTTCAGTCCCTAAGCCAGTTCTCAGTCTTTTCAGGCATTTCACTTTACTAGGCTTCTCACCTCAGAACTCCCTTATTACATAAGGAAAGAGAGGAAGAAAGCAGTCCAGCAAAACAAAAACTGCAACTGCCTGGGACCCTCAATTCATTCAGGAAAAACAATGACAAAAAAACAAGAGCAAAGCTGCAAGAGCTTGGAGACAGACCTACCCAAGATAGACCCACCAAAGATATACCCAAGTAGAGGTGAAAAGGGTAGACTGCAACCTGCTTTCTCCTTTTCCTGTAACCCCAACCAACACCCCCTTTTCCATGCTCTACTACATATATATACCCTCTTTCTTCCAAGGTATGCCACTTCTTTAAGGTATGCCTGTGTAGGGCTTGAGGTGTAAGGCTACAGATGTTCTTTGCCTAGAACAGCTTTGGGACCTCAGTGCCCAATCCTGCCCACCAGAAAATATCCTCCATTAGTGATGCTTTTAATGCCAGACACTGTTCTAGCACATTTCCTATATTAACTTTAGTTATTACATCAGGTGATGTGAGACAGGTACTAATATCAATTCCAGAGTATCCAGTGAAGAGTCACAGGTCTAGAGAGGTTAGAGTAACTTGTTCAAGGTCACAGTTAGGAATTCAAGCACCCAGAATTCAGACCTAGGTAGCCTGGCTCAATGCTCTAGTGATGGTCACAGTTTTGCCACTTTTCTCCAAGAAGGCCCACCTTGCCTCTACAGCTGCCATGTTCCAGGAATGTTCTGTTGAAGGACTTTACTTCCCTCTTTATGGATGTGTGTTTAACTGTGATGACAGAATGGAGTAAATTCATTCTGTTGATGTTTCCCACAAGGATAGTGACTCCTTTAGGGAGTAGCTGAAGTTTAGAGACAACGTGGACCTCTGTGATAAGGCCCTAAGACCAACATACCAGGAACAGACAGAGGAGGAAATAGACCCTATAGGGGATGTGAACACCTGATGATTAAGGAAGATTATATGGTTACGAGGACTTCTCCTCTCCTTATGATATGAAGAAGGTACATTTATACCCATTGTCGGGAGGATCATAGACATCTTAGTTCTCTACCATGTGGGATTGGAATGTCAGAAGCTCTCGGTAAAGATTTAAGTCATTAATAGAAAGGCTAAACTATTATCTACATCTCAAATTTCTTGAAGACTTGTGGCCCCCACAGGGCTACATATTACTTCTGTAAGTGGGTCTTAGACTAGATGTGGGAAATGGTCTCATACGCAGAGGAATTTTATTTAAGGTGAATCAGCATCTTCCATGTTAACGTCACCTTCCTTTATCTGGTCTGGATGACCACATTCTAGTTCTCTCCCCTCTGCCCCTTCTAACAGAAGTTTGTCCTGCTACCTGCCTAACTTGGGGAAGTATTCATTGATGGGGAACTGTGATTCTTAGTAATTTAGCCACCTTCCCCCACTTGGACCTGGCCACCTCAAGGACAAGACCCTGTGTGATCAGAGAAATGGGAGCTTTCCTATCTTAAAGATGTTTGTATGCTCAAGTTCAAGCCATGGCAGAGAGTAGCAGTAAGAAATGTATGAGTGGTTGAAATGGGACCTGGAACTCAGGTGGAAGGATTACATTTAAGTTGGAGGGGGGGCAACCTCTCTGAAGGGCTGGAGTCACTGATACTGAGGGGCAGAGGTTCTCAATCTTTATTGCACCTTACAATTACCTAAGGGGCAGCTTTTTAAAAATTCCAATGCCGACCTTCACCAAGACCAATTAAGTCAGAATCCCTAGTATTTGGGTCTAGACATCAGTATTTTTGAAGGTCTTCAGATGATTTCAGCATGCAGCCAAGTGAGGGACCCACTGAAATCAATGTATTGTGGACAGAGGATAATTTCTGGCTAAGTCTGGATCTGTTAAAATTCCAGTGGCACAGTTTGAAGAGCTGTGAGATCTTCAGCAGTTCTAAGTGCTCACAGATCTGTATTTGAGAAGTTACCCATGATGTCTTAGAGTCTGTGTTTGTATCAATCATGTTTTTTATTTTCTATACTTGATGATGTTTTGATGTCTTGGGGGCCTTGCTGGTTGAGGATAGGAGGCCCCTCCCAGAGCTAGCTAGTTCCTAGAGATAGCAAACCAACTTCCTGTGACTGTGCCTTTCATGTGCAAACTGACCAACCCTAAGCCCTTATCCCCAACCACCCCCTTCATCTGACTCTTCATGTATCAAACCAGCAAGTTGCCTGCCCTGTAACCCCAGGGCCAGGTCAGCTAAACCAGACAGCTGGAGACCACTCTGATATCCCAGAGCCCCCTGAAATTATTCAGACTATCCAATCCTAAACTTACTCAAGCTTTCCTACCTTGCCTTGCCCACTCCTTCCCACAGAAATCACAAGAAAGGCTCAGGGCCATGCTTTCCCCTCTCTCTTTCTGTCTTCTGACTGACCCAGTGCTTCCCCATGTGGTCCTTCATGGTGTGACGCACCCCTTCACTTGGGAATTGTAACTAATAAACTTCCGTCAAGGGCAATTGTCTCTGTGTCTGTTACCTTATCGCATCTGATTAAAACAAATCCCAGGCACAAATCTTGAAGCAGTGCTAAAGATTTCAGCATTTGAAATGAAATCCAACGTTCCTTTCCACTCCAGCAGGTGATTAAACATGATTTGAGTTGGTTCTTCATAGTTTTTCAGTGTTGGCTGGGGCCTGGGAGGCATTGCGCCATTTCTGGGTAGACGGCATTTCTCAATGTGGGGTTTGTTGTTTGTCTGCCAGGACTTTGCACCTGCTAAGGCCTTTGCTGAGGTTTGTGCAGGTGAATTTGATGCTCTTTGGGCTGGATGAGACATCCCTAAAGTCATCTCTGGCGCCAGTACCATGTTATTCTAGAAATAGTAGTATCATTTGGCATTGGTAACTGCTCCATCCTTGAAATGCTCTTTCCTTGGCTTCCATGACGCCACGCTATCTTCGATTTTCTTCTACTCTCCTGATTGCTCTTTTAAAAAAACTTCTCTGTGCCTTCCGCCTTCTCTGCCTCGCCTTTATTTTTATTTTGAAAGCATTTATTGAATAAGTGACATATATGTATGCAAGAAGGGTATTCAATGAAGAGTAAAGTTCAGTCCCACCCTGTGCTCTGGTTCCCCAGACTTTCAATTTGGTTACAAAGGTGTATGTGTGTGTAAAACATACAGGACATATACAGACACACATGATATGTACAGACACACATTCTGTGTGTTTTTATATATAAATGCTATCATACCATAACACTGACTTCTTCACTCTTTCATTCAACAATGTACTGGCAGCTAAACATGCCAGACACTGTTTAGGAACAGGAAATACTGTGGTGAGTAGACCATTTTCATAGAGTTTATGTTCTGCTGGGAAGGACAGATAAAACATTAAAAAGAAAGAAACACCATTTCAAATACTGAGAGATGATTAGAAATTAAAGCATGATAATGTGATAGAAGGCAGAGAGGCAATATTATATGGCGTGATCAGTGAAGCCCTCTACAAGGAATTAATATTTGAGTCCAGACAGCATCTGAATGACAAGGAGCCAGCCTGTGAAGATGGTGGGAAGAGCACTGGAGTGGAAATCACAAGTGAAAAGGCTAGAATCCAGGATAACTGCACTGTATACCATTACACACCTTGCTTTTTCACTTAACAGCACATATAAGAGATGGTTCCATAAAACTGCTTTTTCTTTTCGGCAGCTGCATAGGATTCCATTAGAGGGATAAACCATAATGTGCTTAACCAGGCACATACTATTATTTAAATAATATCTAATTTTTTTGCTGATCCAAGCAATTTTGACATGAATATTTTTGAACATGCGTATTTGCCCACAAAACAACTACATTGGTAAGGACATACCCGGGAAGTACAGTGATAGGAACAAATGATATGTGCCTTTAATTCTAATTGATATTTAATTGATGTGCCCAGTTCCCCTCCATAGAATTGAACAAATGTGTATTTCCAGCAACAAGGGGGTCCCTGTTTCACCCCTAAATAGTGTGTTTGCCCTTTTGAACATCATCAAAATAAATGCTCAAAATAGCATTTTGAGATTTTTTTTTGCACTTCTCTCATGAGTGAGGTTGAAACTCTTTTCCTATGAGTAAAAGCCATTTGCATCTCCTTTTCTGTGACCAGTCTATCCATACCCTTTGCCCATTTCTTCTTTGTGATTATTCATCTTTTTCTTACTGATTGGCAAAAATTCCTTATGCATTAATGAAATGGGCCTTTTCCATACATTAGATATGGAAGTTTGTCTCTTCTCATTTCATTTTGTTTAAGGTAGTGTCCCACGAATCAAGCTGTTTTATATCTAATTAACAAATTATGTGTTTTGCGTTATGCTTAGACAGTCAGTCTGTCCTTCAGTGCGGCTGTTCCTTGCGGTCCTATGTTGGAACTGCTCTGTTCCTCCTCTGTCTCTTGTTCTGTTCTTCACAGCCATGCCAGTTGCCACTGATAAGCTGGTGAATTCCAAATATGTTTCTCTAGCCCAGATTCTCCTCACTTATACCCACTTCCCAACCATACAGCTCCACACCCCGTGTCAACATTATCCATACTGAACTCACCACCTCCACCTTCTCCTGCCCTCAACCTGGTTACGCTTCCTGTGCGCTCCATCTCGGGGCCCCTGGTCTGTCATCTTTTCCTCATCATCTCTGACTCCTCTTTCTCTTTTATCCCTCAGCAATTTGTAGTAAGTTCTGTTAGATCTACCTTCTAAATAGTTCTCCACCCTGTTCACTTCCCTCCATTTCCAGTACCACTTGCCTGAAATGGGCCAACATTATCTCCAACCCAACATTATCTCCTACCCAAGCTTCCTAGCAAATATACTTTTTGTCATGTCCTTCCCCAGTTCCTTCTTAACACACTAGTCAGTGTTCAGATTGGAACATATCACTCCCCTGCTTGAACATCTTTAATGGCTTTTCCTTCTTTTCCTCCTCCTTGCCCACCCTGCCTTCTCTTTTTTCCTTTTTCTCCTCTTTTTTCTTAGAACGAAGCCCAAACTCTTTAATTTGACTTGCAAGCCTTGTGTGCTCTGGTGCTTATTTCTACCTCTAGCATAATCTCTTAATACTTGAAATACACAGCCCACCCACCCCCCATCCCCACCAATTCGAGTCAGTCCCATTAACAAGCTCCTGGAATGTATAATGGTCTCTTTTGGCTTGGTGCATTTGCACATGCTTTTCCTCTGCCTGGATGCTCCTTTCCCAGCTGTCTTTGTTTGGCTCGGCTATCCCTGCTTGCACTTATGTCCTAACACATCACTTCATCATAAACTTTTACTGATGCCCCTACTACCCCAACTCTAGGCTAACTGCTTTCCACAGGGTCTTGTATTTTTCCCATCGTGGTACCTGTCACCTAATGATGCAATGCCTATTTATTTGCCTGAGTCCCCTAGTAGATTTCAAATTACACATGGGCTTCATCTTCATTCCTTCAATAATTTGGGTTGAGGTGCTAGAAATACTTGGCATTTTGATCACAGTTGAATCCTTAACTGTCAAGTTCTTGGCATGGAACCATCACTCAATAAACAGCTATTTATTGCACATATGGATGAATGAATAACTTCTGGGATTTTCCCAGTGTAACTAACATCTGTACTTAAGGTTTTGTGCCAGTTTATCCCCTTTAATATGCCAAGATATACGAATGTAACATTGTTTAGAAACAGTCACATCAAGGGACTTTATCTTCTCTGTTGGTTTTACATGACAATGTGGATTAGTAATTCTTTAGTAATTAGTGTTAAAGTAGTAATTCTTCCTTTCAATGTCTCCTCCCTGTTTCTTTGACAGCAATATTTCCTCCAAGCTACTGGTGGATTAAAGTTCCTTGGTGCATTTCTACTCTTGTACACAGGCGTATGCTGGACCCGCCCATGCAGAGCTCACTCTAGTTCCTCTTTACTCCCGAGCTATTGGTGAGGAGACAGTTTTTAGCCAAGTGGGCTCAGGCCTTTATCTAGGTGATGGAGGGTAAGAAGTCCCCATGATTCACTGAGCAGGCCCCCAAAGAGGTTTTTTTTTTTAAGTAATGATTGTTTCTGTATAAAAGTAATATCCATTGAGAATGATTAGGAGAAATCTGGAAGATATACAATCAAGAAAATAAAAATCACCCATAATCTCATCACATAGAGAGCGATTATTAACATTTTGGTGAGTGACATCACCAGCTCCATGGTCTCAGTGGCCATCTGTGAACCCAAGTCTACCCTCCTCTGGAGCCTGTGTTCTGGATTACTGGATCTGCCTCAATCAGCATCTTCACCAGTTGGTCCTGACAGCATTTCAGCTCCACAGTTTCAACACAGAAGCTTCCATCACCACCCTCCCAACTTGCTCCTGCTCCCATGTTCTCTTTTTCAGCAAATGGCACCACCATGCACCCAGTGGCCCAGATTAGAAATGCTCCTTAACTCCCCTTTCTTTCACGCCTCCATATCCAGTCAAGGTTCTGCAGTTTTCACTTCCTGCATATCTCTTGACTCCATGTCCCTAATCCCCTGGGTCAGTCTTCTGGTGCAGACTCCATCACCTTGTCCAGACTCCATCAGCTTTCTCCTGGAATAGGGCAGCAGCTCCCCAGACAGGCCTCCACGTGCCTGGATGGCCAGAGTGACAACACAGGAACAGCAAGTCATCAGATCACTCGGGAAATTCACATCCTTCCGCTGTTTACAGGGTCCTTCCCTCCCAGTGTCCCAGTCCCTGTTGGACCCTTTGCTGCTTGGACCATTCTTCACCCTCCGTTTCTGATTGACCTCTACTCAACTTACAGTTCTCCTTAGTCCTCTTTGTTTTTCCAAGAAGTTTTCCTGACTCCCCTCTCCTCTCAGAAAGTCTAGCACAGAAACTCCTTCTCAGGAACCACTCCATCCATCGCCTCTTCACCCCTCACATTTGTCCGTCCGCTCCCATCCGTGAGCCCTTGCGGCCATGAGTCGTGCCTTCTTCATCACCGTGGGCCCCTCAGCCTGCGCGGGCTCGGGTGCACGGGGAGAACCAGCAAGCACTGATGGGGCCACTGTCTGCAGGTCTAGGGCTCTGTACCCCGCTGTCTTTGGCCATCGCTCAAAGGGGGGTGGAGGATGGAGCCCCTGCCGTGGACACTCTTGCAGGTTCTCTTCCCCGAATCCAGTCCTTGAGTCCCCCCTGGTGGCGTTCCTGACACAGACACCCCCCGGCCGCGAAAGCTTTAGGGAGCGGGAGCAGAGCTGCCCCCTCTGGCCTGGTGCCTGCCCGCCTGCCGTCAGGGCTCATCACACAGACCTTGTCCCTGCCGCCCCCGCCCCCGCCCCCTGCGGATGGCGGCAGTGATCTCGCGGTTGCGCAGGCTGCAGATGAGCGGGTACAGCAGCGGCGTGACGTTGGTGTAGACAAGGGCGAGCGTGCGGTCCCGCCGCGGGGAGTAGCTGGACTTGGGCCTCACATACATGAAGGTGGCACAGCCGTAGTGCAGGAAGGTGACGGCCAGGTGTGAGGCGCAGGTGGAGGCGGCCTTGCGCCGGCCCCGGGGGGCGCAGGCGGCGCAGGGCGGCGGCGATGGCCCCGTAGGACAGGATGAGCCGCGAGGGCAGCAGCCGCCGCAGGCAGGCGCCCAGCAGGGGCAGCTGGTCGGCGTAGCCCCGCGTGCAAGCCAGGTCCGACGGCGCCGTGATGTCGCAGAAGAAAGGCGCCAGCAGGCGGGAGCCGCAGAAGGGCAGGTGGAAGACGGCCACCGTGAGCCCCACGGCCACCGCCATTCCCCCGAGGCAGCAGGCCAGGGCCAGCCTCGCGCACAGCCCTGGGGTCACCACTGCGGTGTAGCGCAGCGGGTGGCAGATGGCCACATAGCGATCATAGGCCATGGTGGCCAGCAGGAAGCACTCGGCCCCACCCAGCGCCACGAGCACCTGCATCTGGAGGGCGCAGCCCAGGAAGGAGATGGGGCTGCCCCTGCCGAGGCCGGGCGCGGCCAGGTCGGCCAGGGAGCGGGGCACCACCACCAGGGTGTAACAGAGCTGGATGGCTGACAGCTGGCCCAGGAAGAACAGCATGGGCGGCCGGCTGGGCACCGAGGCCACGGCCACCACGATGAGCACGTTCCCGCCCAGCGTGGCCAGGTGCACGGCCAGCAGCAGCAAGAAGAGCACCGGCCTCAGGTGTGGGAACTCAGAGAAGCCCTGGAGGAGAAAGCCACAAGGCAGGGTGGCATTGCCTGGGCTGTCCATGCACTGGGCTGCCCAGAGGCACCTGTAGGAAAGAAATGGGGAAAGGGAGAGCTTGTGGGTATAGCTCCTCTGCGCCAGTGGTCGAGAAAGTGCTAGATGGAATTTAAAGGGTAGGAGGGAGTAGTGGCTGCAGAGAGGGGGGTAGGGTTCCCGGGTGCATTCCCAGCCTCCCCTGCCCCTTGTTGGTGTTTTATTAACTTGGATAGTTTTGCCTGCCTCCTGGACTAGACTTCTCAACGTGCTTTTTCCAAAGAAGCCTTAATTTTAGGCCCTTTCCTTTCAACCTCTCTCTCCTGACCTCCACCTACAAAGGATTCCCTGCCTTCAGACCCTAGTTATTATTTGGTGGGTCTTGTATTGCCAGGAGTATTATGCTGCTCTCAGCCTTAGCTCCTCAAGGCAGGGAATGTGTCTTTCTGCCCTGCTTCTATTTTCTCCTGCCTGCCCTTTGAGTTGCTTTCTGTGGTGTGTCACAGAATCGCAAAAACAAGATACAGATGAAGACCTTGGCGGTAATCTCATAATTTTAAAAAGGAAAATAAAGCTGGTGGGATGTGTGTAGGGGAGGCTTAACCACTCACAGAAAGCTAGGAACAGAATCTGCTTTCCTGAGGCTGAATCCAGAACTTCCCGTGATCCCTAAGTAGCCATAAAAAAGGGTCACTGGGATCAGTTGTTAATCCACATTGATTTAGCCTTAAATAGAGACGTCTGTTCCAGGTGCTGAAGCAGATACTTAGGCAGCAGGGGGAGTAGTGGGAAGGCCTCTCTGGGTGCATCAGGAACAAAATGTCCCTAACCTTTTTATTAACCCTCTGTCAACGTGAGAAAAAGTGACGTGTATCTGTTCTAACTCGCCTTTCAGAGTTAGCAGTACATTCCACATTTGCTGACTGAGCACAATTTCTTTCTCAGCGTTGCCCGGTGACGCATTTGCAGGCAACATTTGGAAAACTTTGACAGCATGTAGGTTGGCTGCAATTGTTGCAAATCTTTGCAGTGAGGAACATGAGGTGATAAGGACTTTAGGCGAACTGCAGGAGGGTGTTTGATTTTCCAGGAGCTATTAATGGCATCTCTTTTTATTTCCGTATCTCCTCTTTTTATTAACTTTAATTGTAAGCTCAACTATAATTTCCTCTTAGTGCCTCTGAGTCACTGTTGATGACTGATGTTGGAAGTGGAATTTGTGCATGGTTGTTATACCACAGAACACAACAGCAATAAAGCCGGGTTAAGGACAACGGGTAAATCAGTGGAAGAACTGGATTTTTGCTATCTAAGGCTCCTTTTTGAGAGGAGAATTTTGGTGGTTTATATTTATCAGTATCACTCCATGTTCTTTCTTGTCATCTGAGGGGAGCACCTTCAAACACGAGGGTGGGGTCTTTTAGAGGAGGAGTGGGGTGGGGTTTGGCATGGGTGGTAAGAGGGGAGTCACTTCCCATCTGTTTTAGAGCCCTTACATTTGTTGTTGTTTGTTTGTTTGTTTGTTTTGGCTGGTATTTATCTGTTGAGCCAATTTAACAAACCTGTGTTGAGTGCCTCTTCCTTGCCAAGTGTCGAGTGTCTTAGCTGTATGTGGGAACAAGAGGGAGAAGCCTGGCTGTCCTGGAGACTCAGGTAGGCTGAAACTGTGGAAGTACCCACCGTGGTCCTCTCCACTCTGCCTCGGCTTGCCGTTCTCTACTTCTTTCTTTTCATCTCCTTAAAGAAGCAGGGAGGGGGGCAGAGAGGCAGAAGCAATCCTGTTCTTTTTCCTTGTGTTCGCACTGTGCAGAAATGATAAGAAAGTTTGGGCGGGGACGCCAGTAACTACAAGCTCAAGGTGCGTCATGTTTTACAAACAAGGCTGTGGAAAGCAAGCCAGGTAGGTTGATCCAATCAAATGTAGACTGAGGAATGTTTCTACTTAGTTTGGTGTATTCAGGAGCATTTATCATAAACCCTAAGAATGTATGTTAGAAATGTCTTTTATTGGGGGGCGGGTGGCAGGATGGGGGGCAGGGCAGAGACACTTTTCAAACTCAATGATTTGATTGAAAATCCAGCTCCACCCTAGTAGGAGCTGCAGAGGGAAAACACTACAAGGCCTGCCTGAGCCACCTTTCTCCCCAGGGGCAGAAGGGCAGATATTCTCATTTCCGGGTGATTAATAACACTGACAATAACAGCTACACTTAAGAGACTGGTAGGTCCTTGCTCAGAAGGACTTTACACATTTAACTCACTTAATCCTAGTGACTCTTAGTATACTCATGATGAGGTAGGTAGACTCTTAGTCTCCCCATCTTACCAACAAGGAAATTGAGGCCTAAAGGAATTAAATGTCATGTAGCTGGTTAGTGCTAACGGCAGGTTTTATACTCAAGCAACCTAGCCTCTCATAGTTCATGGTCATATCCACTACACAGTCTTCTGTATTTATACCTCTCCTAAAAAATCCTCTCCACGTAAGACACACCCTACCCCTTTCCCCATATCTTCCACTGTCCCTTGCCCAGAAATTGCCTACACTCTTCTAGGCATTTCTGTCTTCAGATTTCCCTTTGCTGACATTTCTCTTGAGGACATGTAGATGTGAGCAGTAATACAGATAACCTCAGATAGCAAATCTAAAAATAATTTCTCCTTAGCTTTGACATTCATCACTGGTATTGTTATTGTTCTGGCAGATCTGCCTTCCTAATTGTGTAAGGCCCCATGGAGCACCCACAGACTCATGGCTGGCTGGTGGCCCAGGACATCTGGATGTGGCTGGAAGCCTCACTGGGCTGGGGTTACAGATCTGGGATTTGATTTTTGCTGTGCAGAATAATGAAAATGATCTGTAATAATGATGTTTTGAAGTCATTTTAATAGTCAATCAAAGCACGTCTAAAAAGAGATTGGCCAGTGAGAGCTTTGAGAGGCAGACAAGTCAGGCCCCTCTGGGTTGTAAATATTCCATAAGAACTGGAATAGAGCTTAGAGGTCAAAGGTCCAGATCCTCCTGTTATAGCCAGCGAGGCCCAGAGAGGTCACATAACCAGCCTGGGGTCTCACTGCTGTCTGTAGCAGAGCAAGACCAGAGCTCAGGTCTCACAACTCCTGGTTGATGGTTCTATTTCTGCCAGAATTGTCTTTCAGAGTAGACCTGAGCCCACTGATCTAGTATTATTGTTTACAAAAGCACCAAAAGAGAGGTCACAGAAAAATTAGATCGTTGTCTCCCAGGGACTTAAATATAGAAAATTATAAATATGCATGAATTTCCCTAACTTGACTTAATAATCTATCATGGGCCTCCGGTCTATGAATTGATACAAATTGTTCTGCAATGTATTTTCTTCCAGTGCTTCCTTTTAGGAAAAATACATACTATATATTCAAAAGTTGGGTTTTTTTTTTCCTTTTTAAAGTCCTCTGTGAAGTAGGAAAAGTGTGTGTGTGTGTGTGTGTGTGTGTGTCCCGTGTCGTTCCCCCCCACCCCCCATGTAAAATTTTGCTTTGTTATTTGCTGAGTTTGACTTGGGATGGGGACCAGTCACTTAACACTTCCAAAGGCTTGCCTCCTCACTGTCAGCTGGGGTTAACAAAGGAGAGGCATTGTGCGGATTCCCAGATAGTAGCACAGAACCCGGTGCACAAAAAGCCTGGAAAGCATTCTTCTCTTATCTCTCTTCTCCACGATTGATGGGCTTAGGTCATATTTCCTCCGGATACTCATCTTTCCACCAAGCAAACCTCCTCACCTCTTGATTGTGTCCTTCCGGGTGCTTTCCCACTTTGTGCCTTCTCTGTCTTTCTGGGGTCCTAGAAGCAGGGTGTTCATAGCATTCTGGCTTTAGGAAACTCACAGGGAAATAAGTAGACATAGATGTGGATAAGTCTGTCTGTCTGTCTATCTACATATCAATCTATCACCATTATCATCATCACTCTCCCTCTCTCTTTCTACTTCTTTTTCTTTTTTTTTTAGGTTTTATTTATTTATTATTTGACAGAGAGAGACATAGCGAGAGCAGGAACACAAGCAGGGGGAGGGGGAGAGGGAGAAGCAGGCTTCCCGTCGAGCAGGGAGCCCGATGCGGGGCTCGATCCCAGGACCCTGGGATCATGACCTGAGCCGGAGGCAGACGCTTAACGACTGAGCCACCCAGGCGCCCTCTACTTCTTTTTCTGTTATGTTTCCTATTGCTTTTCTAAAACTGTACAGACTATGGAAGAAGACATCTATAGGTTCAGACTCTGCTGCACCCATTCACCAGCCACATTACCTCTGTCTCCCTGATCCTCAGTCTCTCAATAGAGATGGTGTCTAATTCATAGGGCTGTAGGGAGAAATAGGCACACTGCAAAGAAAGCCCACAAGAGAGTGCCAGGCACAGAGTGGGCAGCAAGAGGTGGTTATTCATCGTATCATTATTATAAAACAACTTCTACAGTATCGTGTCAGCCTTTGGGCTCTGTCTGCCTCTGGCAGCTATGATTACCGTAAGCATAAGGCTTGTCCTTGGTTTAGGACCACTAACTTGAAACTCATGAATTTACCTATACATGCATTGTTATGTATTTTAAGTTTAGATTTGTTTTCTGGAATAAAATCCCTTGAATTAAAATGCATTTACCGGGCGCCTGGGTGGCTCAGTTGGTTGGGCGGCTGCCTTCGGCGCAGGTCATGATCCTGGAGTCCCAGGATCGAGTCCCGCATCGGGCTCCCTGCTCGGCGGGGAGTCTGCTTCTCCCTCTGACCCTCCCCTGTCTCATGCTCTCTCTCTCTATCTCATTCTCTCTCTCAAATAAATAAATAAAATCTTAAAAAAAAAATAAAATGCATTTACCATTTTCTTGTTCTAGCACACAAACATATCTTTTGGTGTTGTTTTTTGTTTTTGTTTTTGTTTTTCTCATCAGTAACTTCTTTACTCAGAGGAGCTAAATACCATCTCTGGATGTGGAGATGCTTCCTTCTGCAACCATTCACAATCAAAGCCTTGACCCCTGGGATATGTGCCTCTTTTGCAGCAGGACTTCTGTCTTGTGACCAGTTACTTAGACATGATGAGGCATCTACTGAGTCCTTGCTGACTAAATTTGGTGAGATAGCTTGTCAAAGGCTTTTGAAAGTCTAAATAAAAGAAATCCTTTGTTGGTTACTTGTCAGCATCTTTATCCCCTAAAAGCATTTAACTAGATTTAATAGAGCATATTTTCCTTAGACAAACATTCTTGCTTTTCCCCATTTATGTGTTTTCTGAAGTGTTTAGTGATTTTACATGTTATAAAAATTAGAGAGGCCATTGCTACTTTCTGTGTCTGCTCTGGAGCTTTTCTCAAAATGACAGTTCTGTGGGCAGTCTTCAAGCTCTCGAGCTCTGGCTTAATATGTTACCTTGGGTTTTGCGTTTTGGCCAACATTTTCTCCTCAAGTTTCCTAGGAATTCAGAATCACAAAATGTGTGCACTTGTGTTTAGAGCTCCCTGAATAGATGCCACTGTTAGTTATTTTTTTCCCCCAAAATCAATTGTGGGATTAGGGCTTTGAGTAAAATATCATTTCGGGCTTCCTGCTCTCTTTCATTTTCATCTGGAGAGGAGCTTTGAACCGTACAAATCTAGGAGTCCCACTGATTTTAGAGCCAGCTCTCTGCCTTTGATGCTTTGAAAGAAACTCCCGCTTGAATGCAGCAGCCCCCATTTAAAGTCAGTCTCTGATCCAGGCTTCTGCCAGAAGAAGAGGGCTGTGCTTCAGAAAAAAGCACTTTCATGTTGAACATCAAAATTGTCTGGCGAGGAGACCGTCCCAGCGCGAGCACTGTAAAGGTCAATGTTATTGCACATAACTGCATGGTCATCCTACCGTTACCATTTGAAAAATATTCTAGGTCTCACGACCAGTCACCTTATCTACTGGAAAAAAATGTTGCGTCTTTGCTCTAGGGGGAAATTAGTTCGTTTTCAAAATTTATTTATTTATTTTTAAGTCAGCTATCATTTTCCACGAAGTCAGTTTTAGTAGGTTTAAAAATGCTTTTAATTTCTGAACTGCATCTTGTGGTACAAAACAGCAGGAGGGTTCCCTCAAAAACCCAGAAGAGCCTCCTTCTTTTTATTTATTTATTTATTTATTTATTTATTCATTCATTCATTCTTATGTTAATCCCCATATATTACATCATTAGTTTTAGATGAAGTGTTCCATGATTCATTGTTTGTGCATAACACCCAGTGAAGAGCCTCCTTCTGAAAGCTGCTGTTTTGGTCCTTGTTGGTCACAGCCTGAGAGCTAGAGCTCAGTGACAGGGCAAGGCAGCTGCTTGGATGAGGAAGTCAAGGCAGCCTCAGTTTTGCCAGGGTAGTTTCATGATTCATTAAAATGAAAACAAAAAACAAAAAACAAGAAAACAAATACTGGTGAGAAAAAAAATGTTCCTGTCCTGGGCCAGCCACCTTCTAGAAGAGAACCCTGTTAATGTCTTCCGAACACTGCCTCAGAAAGCCATGGGCCCCTCAGAAAACCGGTCACCTGCAAGAGGTGTGTGCATAATTTTGGCTTCAGGAGATCTTTCCCATGGGGCACACTCCCCACCATCCTACTCCCTGCCTCTCAATTTCCAGAATAGATGCCTGTCATTGCTGAGAAAGGCAACAAAGATTAGATGAAATGAGCTAGAATGCACAGGATTTAGCCAGCCCAAGGGTGGGCTATGATGACCCAGGTCTTCTTCAAGGAAGGGTCCCTGTGGTTGGTGTGGTCTGAAACCTGGGGAATTAGTTCTTTGACAAGGAAGGGAGAAATACACGGAGCCATTGATAATACATGACAGGGGGTTTTCATGTCCCGTGGAGCCAAATAATTATTATGGATATTATCTTCTTGAATACTTTCTATTCTGCCTCTGAGAAAATAAATTATTTTCCTTAGTTTTATTTCACATATTGGAACATATGGAAACAACATATCATTGGATGCCTCTTGCCATGAGAACATGTGTTCACTCGAGAAGACAGACTCTCCCACTTTTAGATGGGAAAGCTGAGGCAGAAGAAATGCATTTGGGTAAATTAATTGGATAAAAATAGAAGTAGAACCTAAAATTCCTGGTATCTGCAGCTGCCTGATGTTCCTCACACCTGACTCCACTTCAGTGCATCCAAGACTGAAGGGTTTCACAGAGTGCTTTGAGCATCGTGTGCCCTGTGACTTAATGATGTGGGGCACTGGATCTGACCTAGGGAGGGTGGTAGTATGGGAAAAAATTCTACTCTAACATTTGGTCTCTCTTTTGGGCAAACTTAGCTGGGAAGTATTCTGATTTCCTTATTTCCATATTATTTTTTCTAAAGATTTTATCTTTAAGTAATCTCTACACCCAACGTGGGGCTTGAATTTACAACCCTGAGATCAAGAGTCGCATGCTTCAGGAACTGAGTCAGCCAGGCACCCCTCCATGCTTTTCTCTTGGTGTTTCTTTCTCTTCCTCTGCCCACCTACCTTGCAAACACTGGGCTTCTCCTTACCTGGGCTCAGGAGAGGGATTACCTGGAGATGCAGGGGAGAGGAGACTCAGCTTGTAGTGACTGGAGGTTAGAGAGATCACAGGCACAATGAAAAACAGGAGGCTACAGAGTTGCAGTAGGCAGTTATAGAGGAGAAGGAGGGCTTGGAAAGAGGAGAAGAGATGCGGAGGCTAAACAAGAAACCTGGAAGGGTTTTCCACAGTAGTTTCTGATTAGCTGTGTCTGGTGGGTTCTAGAACATTGGCTTGCCTTATATCCCTGGAGAGGTGGGGGCAGTAGGGAGGAGAGGAGTATACTAGTCCCTTCCAGAGGGAGGACAAGAGCCAGAGCATCCTGTGATTAATCCACTCACCACAATCCCTCCTATACTGTCCAAGAGGAACAACTCTTCCGGTCTCATGCGGCCCACTTGCCCAGAGTGCTATCTGTCCCGTTGGTACCCAGCACTTTCCCTAGAGTGTGCCTTGCTCCTCTCTTGCCATGGCAGTTCCCATCTCTGCATGCTGGAGCAGGTGGCAGCTGCAGAACATGTAGTGAAGTGTCAGGTGCCTGGTAGGTCTCAGATGTCTTAATTTGTCCAATGGCTAGGGCAAGGGAACTGGCTGTTGAGATGCATGAATGAATCTCCTTTCTTAACTCTCACACATGTGCAAGGACGCAGGAAACTGCACTAGGAAGCCTCCACCATGGGATACACACACCCCTGGAGTACGAATTAGGCAACTCTGGCAGGTCCCTCTGTGTTTGGGAGCTGAGGAATTGCTCTTGATTTTTTTGGTTATTATCCTGCACGTCTATGTGTGCATGTGTCCTGCCATCACAGGACCCTAGAGGTTATCTTTTCTCATTCATTTACTCACCAATTTATTCATTAATTCAACAATTCAGCATGTTTATTGAATACCTACCATGTGCCAAACCTTGATTTAGGTATTGGGGTGTAGATCCTGTCCTATTGGAGCTACATTCTAGGGAGGAAATTGACAATAACCAAATTAGGTAAATTATATAACGCATTCAAAAGTGATAAGTCTAGTGGAAAAAAATAAAGGAGGATAGGAAATGTGAGGGAAGACATGCAATTTTAAATAGGATGTTTGAGGAAGGTTTTAGTGAGTAGGTGACATTTGATGCAAAACTTGAAGGAGGTAAAGAAGTGAATCATGTGGATATCTGGGGGAAGAACATTCCAGGCAGAAGAATTAACTAGTCAGAGGTCCCAAGGCAGGTGCAGACATGGTGTGTTTGAAGTACGGTGAGGAGGCCAATGTGGCTGGGGTGGAGTCCGTGAGGACAGAGTAGTGGCAGATGAGGTCAGAAAATCAGTGGGTGGTCAGGGGGTGGTGCCTTATAGGCAATTGTGAGAACTTGGCTTTTGTTCTTTGTGAAATGAAGAGCCACTGGAGGCTTTGAGGACTGGAATGCTATAAAAGGATCCCTCTGGCTGCTTTGTTGAGAATAGACTGTAGGGGAGCAGGGTGGAAGCAAGGAGATCAGCATTACAGTGATCCAGGTGAGGGAAAATATGACTTGGATTAGATGAGCAGTAGAAGTGGTGAGATGTGGTTGGATTCTGAATATGAATATACTTTAAATGCAGAGCCAGCAGAATTTCTTGGTGGATTGGATATGGGGTGCGAAAGAGGGATCAGAATGGCTTATTTTTCTGCCTGAGTGACAGGAAGGATCAAGGTGTGAGATGAAGAAGGCCTCAGCTGCAGCTAGTTTGGGGGAGGAAGCATGATCAGAAGTTCAGTGTGGGTTATGTTAAGTTTGAGATACCTACTAGATGTCCACGTGGATTTGTGTAGTTCATGGGGGTTCATGGGAGAAGTGCCACTTAGATGTATAAATTTGAAGTAGTCAGGGGCGCTTGGGTGTCTCAGTTGGTTAAACATCCAACCCTTGATTTTGGCTCAGGTTAGTGAGATCGAACCATGCATCGGGCTCCATGCTGAATGTGGAGAGCCTGCATGGGATTCTCTCTCTGCCTCTCCCTCTGCACCCACCCCCCCAACCTCTGCTTGTGCTCTCTCTCTCTCTCAAAAAAAAATTTTTTTTTGAAGTCATCAATTACAGATGGTGTTTAAAATCATGAAACTGGGTGAGATTAGTTAGGGAATGAGTATAGTTAGAGAAAAGAAGGAGTCCCCCAAACTGAGCCCTGGGGTATTACAGTGTTAGGAGTTTAGGAAGATGAGAAGCCAGAAAGGGGGCCTGCAGGGAGGTAGGGTCCTATGGCCTCCATTTTTCAGCCCCGGAAATCATCTACTTGTCTTCTACCTACTTCCTGGTGTGCACATCTCCATCATATAGAATATTTACATGGAAAATGATTCCATGATAGAGTAGAATGACTTCCCCGGTTGATAATAAACAATTATCACAATTCCTACATACTTCTTATGTTAAGAGTGTGTAGTTGGATGGGAAGCAAAGGGTCTTATTCCTTCCATTTTCCCTTCTTCATAAAGTGTAAGGAGCTACACCACAGACTGGAAGTGAGGGCAGAATCCAAACCCCATGAAGAAGGAAAGAATTGGAAACAGGGGCACCTGGCTGGCTCAGTCAGTAGAACATGCGACTCCTGATCTCAGGTTTGAGTTCGAGCCCCACATCAGGTATAGAGATTACTTAAAAATAAAATCTTAAAAAACCCCCCAAAACTTGGAAACAAAATTCTGGGTTCTAAAATTCTAGGTTCTTATCCCAAATTTACCTTTGTTTGTTTGTCCAAGCCTTAGTTCACGTGACTGAATATAAGAATATTACTATAATCTGTGTCTAATTAGCAGATTGTTTTAAGATTTCATTTGCTCTTTAACAGCTCTAGGGGGTAAAATTGAATAAAAAGAACTGTACACATTAAAGGATACAATCTGGTGTTTGGACAGATGCAAATACCCATGATACATCACCATAGTTAAGGGAACAGACGTATCTGACACTTCCCAGAGTTTCCTGTTTTCCTTTGTTTTTGCGGTATGAACACTTAACATGAGATCCACCCTCTTAACAAATTTTGAAGTGCACAATACACTTTGTTAAGTGTAGGGACGATGTTGTACAGCAGATCACTAGAAATTACTCATCTTGCATAACTGAAACTTTGTGCCCTTTGAATAACAACTCCCCAATCCCCCCACACTCCCAGCCCCTGCAACCACTATTGATTTCTCTTTTGCTGTGAGTTTGACTGTTTCAGATTCCTTCTGTAAGTGGGTTTAAACAAACTCATATTTCTCTTCTTTTTTATTTTTTAAATTTTATTTTAGTAAACTCTACACCCAACTCATGACCCTGAGATCAAGTGTCGCATGCTCTTACTGACTGAGCCAGCCAAGCGCCTCTTAAACAAACTGATATTTCTCCCACCTTAAAAATCTCTCTTGATCCCATTTTTTCACCTAACTCCCACTTTTATGTAGTCAGAAAAATTCCTAAGGAGTTGTCTGTCCTTGCGTCCTCACCTTTTATTCTCTCTTTAATATCTTTTTTTTTTTTTAAGATTTATTTATTTATTTATTTGACAGAGGAAGACACAGCGAGAGAGGGAACACAAGCAGGGGGAGTGGGAGAGGGAGAAGCAGGCTTCCCGCTGAGCAGGGAGCCCGATGCGGGGCTCGATCCCAGGACCCTGGGATCATGACCTGAGCCGAAGGCAGATGCTTAATGACTGAGCCACCCAGGCGCCCCTTATTCTCTCTTTAAAAACTACTTTACTGAGGTATGGTTGACACAAAAAACTGTTTTGAGATTTTAAATGAGATCTTACTTATGAAAACATTTTGTAAATTCTAAAGTACTGCGTAAGTGCCACTTACAATTATTATATTAAAGAGCTATGATCAATATATTTTCCAACATAGAACTCTACCCCCACTTCCCTGGCACTGAGCTTTCAGAATGTAGAGTGCACTCCCATTTCCCATTCTTTTTATGTGCATAGTTTCCCAGTAAAGTGAGAGGCTAATGGGAAGGGACTCTGTCTGAACAGGTCTCCTTAGTGATCAGGACTCGCAGATGTGATGATGTCATTCACAAACAGCAGTGTGGTCATGGTTCAGAGTTTTGGAAACAGTGCCAAGAGGAACTTGGACATAATTTTCAGGATGTGTAAACTCTGCGCTAAAGCAAAGGTTACCAAAGACAAGGAGTTTGGGGTTTTATACACAATGTTTTCTTTGGCTGTAGTCTGGCTTTATTTGAAGAGTTGTGTCAACATAGGGAATTCTCTACTTGGGCCTAGGGATTCCTCAGGGTGGTGGTGCCTCTGTCCCCTCTCAGAGGGTTGCTGGGAGTTTTCTCAGACTTGGAACCATGTGAGATCTGTGTTTGAACAGAGACTGGAAATACTTACATCATCTCCACATTCCTCAACCATTTGTCATCTGATTGCAAATCAACTGGTGAGATGACAGTGGAGAAGAGGTTAGTTAAATTATTGAGTTTGATGAATATCTATGGCCCTAAGGGGAAAAAGTTAATTTCTTTTGGGGCTTTGCATTTTTTCTTTTGGTAAATTTATAGAAATACTGATGATAGAAAAAGCGCAGTAGAGTAAACCTAAAGTATCAAAAATAACCTATAATGATACATATGAAAATCAAAGACATAGAAAAGAAACAAAATAGAATATAACCCAAACCTTAAGTTTATTTACTAAAAATTCCAAGAAGATGGATAAATTTCTAGAATTCTCACCCCAATGAAAAATGAGAAAAGATACATATGAATTTAAAAAATAAAAAGGTAGAAATTAAGATAGATACAGTAGAGATTAAAGATAATAAGAGAATATTATTAAGAAGTATTTATAGAGGGGCGCCTGGGTGGCTCAGTTTGTTAAGCGACTGCCTTCGGCTCAGGTCATGATCCTGGAGTCCCTGGATCGAGTCCCGCATCGGGCTCCCTGCTCGTCAGGGAGTCTGCTTCTCCCTCTGACCCTTCCCCCTCTCATGTGCTCTCTCATTCTCTCTGTCAAATAAATAAATAAAATCCTAAAAAAAAAAAAGAAGTATTTATAGACACAATGGACACACATGTGAAAATAAAAGCTCAATTGGCTTAAGAAGAAAAAAAACTTGGAAAGACTTATAATCATTGACACTGAATTACTATTAAAGAGATAACCTCTTTGCCCTTCTCACTACTCCCATGGAAAATAATTTTAAAGATGGATTTTACCAAACTTTCAAGGGACACATGATGCCCATATATTAATGTTTTTCATTAGGAAATGAAATTAAGTGGCCATGGTTCCTCTTGGCACTGTTTCCAAAACTCAGAACCATGACCATTTCATTAGGAAATGAAACAAAAAGAAAGAAAAACTGATTTTATGAGGTTTGCATAACCTAGACTAAAAAATCCTTATATTTATGAAAAGTATACACCAGTTTTATAGATGAAAACATTTTTTAACATTATCCACGGAAATTGAATGTTTTTAAAAAACATATTTTTACCCAGTGACAGTTTCCTCAGGAATACAGGGATGATTGAGCTTCAGAAAATTTATGATTCACTGTCATAATGGCTGGCCAAAGGAAAAGAGAGTCATCTCAGTACACATGAAAAGAAAAATGATGAAAGTTCTTAGAAGTTAGAAGTAGGAACTTTTAAGTTTCCAGGACAAACAAAAACTAAAGAAATTTGTGAACACTAAGTGAGCCCTACAAGAAGTATTAAAGGGAATCCTTTGAGTGAAGAGAGAACCCAAAAGTAACAAAGACCAGAAAGGAACAGAGACAATCTACAGACATAGTGACTTTACAGTTAAAACAATGGCACTAAATTCATATCTTTCAATAATTACTCTGAATGTAAATGGACTAAATGTTCCAGTCAAAAGACATAGGATGTCAGACTAGACAAAAAAAAAAGACCCATCGATATACTGTCTACAAGACACTCAGTTTAGATCCAAAGGCATGTCCAGATTGAAAGTGAGGGGGTGGAGAACCATTTATCATGTTAATGGACATTAAAAGAAAGCTGGGGTAGTGATCCTTATATCAGACAAACTAGATTTTAAATCGAAGACTGTAAAAAGAGATGAAGAAGGACACTGTATCAAAATAAAAAGGTCTATCCAACAAGAAGATCTAACAATTGTAAGTATTTATGCCCCTAACTTGGGAGCAGCCAAATATAATATAAACTAATTGATAACAAAATTAAAGAAACACATTGATAATACAATAATAGTAGAGGACTTTAACACCCCACTTATAGCAATGGACAGATCATCTAAGCAGATCAACAAGGAAACAAGGGCTTTGAATGACACACTGAACCAGATGGACTTCACAGATATATTCAGAACATTTCATCCTAGACCAACAGAATACACATTCTTCTCAAGTGCACATGGAACATTCTCCAGAATAGATCACATACTGGGTCAAAAACCAGGTCTCAACCAGTACCAAAAGATTGGGATCATTCCCTGCATATTTTCAGACCACAATGCTTTCAAACTTGAACTCAATCCCAAGAGGAAATTTGGAAAGTACTCAAATACATCGAGGCTAAAGAGCATTCTACTAAAGAATGAATGGGTCAACCAGGAAAATAAAGGGTTTAAAAATTCATGGAAACAAATGAAAATGAAAACACAACGTTCAAAATCTTTGGGGTGCAGCAAAGGCAGTCCTAAGAGGGAAGTATAAAGCACTACAAGCCTTTCTCAAGAAACAAGAAAGGTCCCAAATGTACAACCTAACCTTATACCTAAAGGAGCTGGAGAAAGAACAGCAAATAAAGCCTAAATCCAGCAGGAGAAGAGAAATAAAGATTAGAGCAGAAATCAATGAAATAGAAACCAAAAGAACAGTAGAACAGGTCAACAAAACTAGGAACTGGTTCTTTGAAAGAATTAATAAGGTTGATACCGAAAAGCAAAGAGAAAGGACCAAAATAAATAAAATCATGATTGAAAGAGAGATCACAACCAACACCAAAGAAATACAATTATAAGAACATATTATGAGCAACTATATGCCAATAAATTAAGCAATCTGGAAGAAATGGATGCATTCCTAGAAACGTATAAACTACCAAAACCGAAACAAGAAGAAAGAGAAAACCTGAACAGACCCATACCCAGCAAAGAAATTGAATCAGTAATCAAAAAGCTCCCAAGAAACAAGAGTCCAGGGCTGGATGGCTTCCCAGCAGAATTCTACCACACACTGAAAGAAGAATTAATACCCATTCTTCTGAAGCTGTTTCAAAAGATGGAAATGGAAGGAAAACTTCCAAACTCATTCTGTGAGGCCAGCATTACCTTTTTTTTTTTTTTTAAAGATTTTATTTATTTATTTGGGAGAGAGAGAGAGAGAGCATGAGTGGGATGAGGGGCAGAGGGAGAAGCAGACTCCCCACTGAGCAAGGAACCCAACATGGGGCTCAATCCTGGGACTCTGGGATCATGTCCTGAGCCAAAGGCAGAAGCTTAACTGACTTAGCCACCCAGGTGCCCTGAGGCCAGCATTACGTTGATACCAAAACCAGACAAAGACCCCACCAAAAAGGAGAATTACAGACCAATATCCCTGATGAACATGGATGCAAAAATTCTCACTGAGATACTAGCTAGTAGGATCCAACAGTACATGAAAAGGATTATTCATCAGGACCAAGTGGGATTTATTCCTGGGCTGCAAGGGTGGTTCAACATCCACAAATCAAACAATGTGATATATCACATTAATAAAAGAAAGGACAAGAACCATATGATCCTCTCAATAGATGCAGAAAAAGCATTTGACAAAATACAGCATCCTTTCTTGACAAAAACTCTCTGCAGTGTAGGGATAGAAGGAACATACCTCAATATCATTAAAGCCATATATGAAAACCCATAGCGAAGATCATCCTCAGCAGAGAAAAACTGAGAGCTTTCCTCCTAAGGTCAGGATCATGACAGGAATGTCCACTCTCAACACTGTTGTTCAACATTGCATCAGAAGCCCTAACCACAGCAATCAGACAACAAAAAGAAATAAAAGGGATCCAAATCAGCAAAGAAGTCCAACTTTTACTCTTTGCAGACAACATGATGCTCTATGTAGAAAACCCAAAGATGCCAGCAAAAAATTGCTAGAACTGATACAGGAATTCAGCAAAGTCACAGGATATAAAATCAATGCACAGAAGTCAGTTACATTTCTATACACTGACAATGAGGCAGAAGAAAGAGAAATCAAGGAATCAATCCCATTTACAATTGCACCAAGAACCATAAGATTACCTAGGAATAAACCTAGCCAAAAAGGTAAAGGATCTGTTTTCTGAAAACTATAGAACACTTATGAAAGAAATTGAGGAACACACAAAGAAATGGAAAGACATTCCATGCTCATGGAGTGGAAGAACAAATATTGTCAAAATGTCTATGCTACCCAAAGTAATCTACACTTTCAGTGCAGTCCCTATCAAAATACCATCAGCATTCTTCACAGAGCTGGAAGAAACAATCCTAAAATTTGTATGGAACCAGAAAAGACCCCAAATAGCCAAAGTAATGTTGAAAAAGAAAATCAAAGCTGGAGGCATAAAAATTCTTGACTTCAAGCTGTATTACACAGCTATAATCATCAAGACAGTATGGTACTGGCATAAAAACAGACACATAGATCAGTGGAAGAGACTAGAGAACCCAGAAATGGACCCTCAACTCTATGGTCAACTAATCTTTGACAAAGCAGGAAAAAATATCCAGTGGAAAAAAGACAGTCTCTTCAACAAATGATGTTGGGAAAATTGGACAGCCACATGCAGAAGAATGAAGCTGGACCATATATTCTCGTATATGGTATTCTTATGCCATATACAAAAATAAGTGCAAAATGGATGAAAGACCTAAATGTGAGACAGGAATCTATCAAAATCCTAGAGAAGAACACAGACAGTAACCTCTTTGACCTCGGCTGTAGCAACTTCTGGCTAGGTACATTGCCAGAAACAAGAGAAACAAAAGCAAAAATGAACTATTGGGACTTCATGAGATAAAAAGCTTTTGCACAGCAAAGGAAACAGTCAACAAAACTAAAAGGCAGGGGCGCCTGGGTGGCTCAGTTGGTTAAGCGACTGCCTTCGGCTCAGGTCATGATCCCAGGGTCCTGGGATCGAGTCCCACATCGGGCTCCTGGCTCAGCAGGGAGCCTGCTTCTCCCTCTGACCCTCTCCTCTCTCAAGCTGTTTCTCTCTCGCTCACTCTCTAATAAATAAATAAAATCTTAAAAAAAAAAAAGATTTAAAAAAAACAAAACAAAAAACTAAAAGGCAACCTACGGAAAAGGAGAAGATATTGCAAATGTCTTATCAGATAGAGGGCTAGTATCCAAAATCTATAAAGAATTTATCCAACTCAACACCCAAAAAACCAAAATATCCAGTCAAGAAATGGGCAGAAGACATGAACAGACATTTCTCCAAAGAAGACATACAAATGGCCAACAGACACATGAAAAAATGCTTGACATCACTTGGCATCAGGGAAATACAAATCAAAACCACAATGAGATACCACCTCACACCTGTCAGAATGGCTAAAATTAACGAGTTAGGAAACGACAGATGTTGGCGAGGATGTGGAGAAAGGGGAACCCTCTTACACTCTTGGTGGGAATGCAAACTGGTGCAGCCACTCTGGAAAACAGTATGGAGGTTCCTCAAAAAGTTAAAAATAGAACACCCTACAACCCAGCAACTATACTGCAAGGTATTTACCCAAAGGATACAAACATAGTGACTTGAAGGGGCACATGAACCTCAGTGTTTACAGGGGCAATGTCCATAATAGCCAAACTATGGAAAGAGCCCAGATGTCCATCAACAGATGAATGGGTAAAGAAGAGGTGATATATATAAATGGAATATTATTCAGCCATCATAAAGAATGAAATCTTGCCATTTGCAATGATGTGCGTGGAACTAGAGGGTATTATGCTAAGAGAAATAAGTCAGTAAGAGAAAGAAAAATACTATATGGTTTCACTCATGTGGAATTTAAGAAACAAAACAGATGAACACAGGGGAAGGGAAGAAAAAGAAAATAAGACCAAAAAAGAGAGGGAGACAAACCATAAGAGACTCTTTGCTATAGGAAACAAACTGAGGGTTGCTGGAGGGGAAGTGGGTGGGGGGATGGGGTAACTGGGTGATGGGCATTAAGGAGGGCACTTGATGTAATGAGCACTGGGTATTATATGCAACTGATGAATCACTAAATTCCGGGGCACCTGGGTGGCTCAGTCGTTAAGCTTCTGCCTTCGGCTCAGGTCATGATCCCAGGGTTCTGGGATCGAGCCCCACATCGGGCTCCCTGCTCGACGGGAAGCCTGCTTCTCCCTCTCCCACTCTCCCTGCTTGTGCTCCCTCTCTCGCTGTATCTCTCTCTGTCAAATAAATAAATAAAATCTTAAAAAAAAAAAAAAGAATCACTAAATTCTACCTATGCAACTAATAATACACTGTGTGTTAATTAAATTGAGTTTAAATTTAAAAATTCACACACCATCAAATCATGTATAATGATGTATAAGCGTGAGAAAGAAGGGCACCTGGTTGGCTCATTCGGCTGAGCAGATGACTCAGATTCAGCTCAGGTCAGGATTGATCTCAAGGTAGTGAGATTGAGCCCCACCTCGGGCTCCACACTGGGCAGCAAGCCTGCTTAGGATTTCCTCTCTCCCTCTCCCTCTACCCCTCCCTGCTTAAAAAAATGTAAATTTTGAACTAAGGTGGAGAGAAGAATGGATGAGTAACTCTCCTGATATTATAATATACTGCAAAGCTATAAGTAGTATTTGTATAACAATAAATGGACATACAGTACAGACTGACAGTCCAAAAACATGTGTTTTTTATGTAAAGTCAGTAAATGATGGTGATGCATCATAAATCAGTGAAAGATGCTTTAATTTTAAAATAAGTGTTTCAGAGAAGTAGGTTTATCATCTGACGAAAAATCAAGTAGATGCTCCAGATATACCAAAAAGATGTAAAATGCACAATCCTTTAAGAGAAAAATTGATGGATTTGACTACATTAAAAATAAATATTTTGGTTAACAAGGACAATATAGGTAGAAATAATAGTCCAGGAAGTGATACTTGCATCACGAATATCAAAGAGTTATAGTTCTATAAGGAAATACCACTAATTAATTTTAAAAACCAAGAAAAATAGAGGATGTGATTAGGCTATTTGAAAGGAGGAATTCGAATGGATGACAAGTCATTGAAGAGATTCTCAGCATCATTTTTGTCACAGATAAGAACATTTAAACAACCACGCAATCTTTCTTTTCTCCTTCTCTGTCGTCACTGCTATGATGTGGATCCTTGACCTACATTTTAATCTTGTCTTCGCACTAGCCTTTCAGGAGCAAGTTATCTTTTTTGCCAAGAAATGAAAGGAAAATTGTCCTATTTCTCAAGGGATTTTTTTTTTTAAAGGTTTTTAAAAAATTTACTTATTTGAGAAGAGCGCACATGAGCTGGGGGGAGGAGGGGCAGAGGGAGGTGGAGAGACACACTCCCTGCTGGACAGGGACCCTGACACAGGGCTTGATGTCAGGACCCTGGGACCATGACCTGAGCCGAAGGCAGATGCTTAACCGACTGAGCCACCCAGGCGCCCCAATTTCTCAAGGGATTCAAATAAAAGTCATTAATCAGATCAGGTGCTACTCTAAGAAAAGCCATTGGAGAGAAACAAAGCTGGGCCCACATGTTTATCTTGTCTTGATTCCTTCCATGTTCCTTATCATGCCACTCTGAAACACTTTCACAGTAGCTAATTGCAATTGGTTCAAAACAGAACCCATTCAATTTTTTTCCTCTTGTTTTCTGAAGTTCAGCAATAAATACATGTGACCACTTTGGAAGTATTGTTAAACCTTAGTCCGTGAAGCAACATATTTCCCAAATGTGACTTTGAGGCGACACCAGCCGGCCTCACCCAGATGGAAACACACTGAACATCACACCTCACACAAGACGCTCAGCCAACTATTAAATGGAAAAAACAACAACAACAAAAAACAAGAATAAGTGAGAAACCATTTATAACCACGAGGTTGGCAAAAACTAAAATGCCAGGTAATATAAACGACTGGTGAGGTTGGGGAGAAATGTGAGCCATCTTGTACTGTGCGAGGCGATATAAATTAACAGGGTCATTGTGGAACAAGTTCATGGTTAGTGAGACAGCACTGTGTTCGTATTCTGTGTCCTCGAGGCTTCACTGTGAAGTGTGCACCCCGCAGACCCTCTCCTGGAGATACAGAAATACATGTGTTCAGGAGTTCACTGCAGCATAGTGTGAACCAGCAGGGCTGGAAATGACTTGAATGCCCAACGGTAGAGAAAGGGATAGGAGAATGTGCTACATGCAAATCACGGAATACCGTGCAGGCGGTTAGAAGTAAGAACTACATTTAAGTATGTCTGCATGAGCAAATCTCAAAATATAATGGCGAGGAAAAGAAAAATGCCGGCATGTTAAACACACAAGAATGAGTACTTGAATGTAATATTAATACTATTATTAAACATCAGAACATGGAAAGAGGCACTGTGCATGACTGATAAATGCTATTGTTCCACAAAGTGATTATGGTCACGTTAGTTTTTTGCCCTTCCCTCTGCGACTTAGTTCTTTTCTTTCTCTCCTAAAATCGGTGGGAATAGGAAAGAATATAATTGGTTGTAGCTAACTAGCATGAAGTAATGATTGACGCTTCCCTTATTATGCTGTCTTCTCATGTGAGGTCTATGGTATCACAAGTTCACATCAGAAATGCTTGTCGCTATTGTTAAATTTCTAAGATTGCTTTTTACCATCTTTGATGATTTCTCATAATAAAGGCTTGGCAATGCGGGGATGAGGGCCATATTTTCAACCTCCTTGCAGTCACATAATTAGTTCCTGAAATGAGGTGATACTACAGAGCCTTGTTGCTGATTTTCTTGTTTGTGCTTATATGCTAACCACACTTTTCATCCTTGACTATTTCCCCTTTGCTTAATGAGCAGCAAGGAGATGCTTTTGGTATTACCAACCCTTCTGTAAGATAACATTGGCTAGACCTTTTAACTGATTGCTCCTTTGTGTTACTAGGACTGCCTACTTACTTCAATTCCATCCATTCCTCTAGCTTCCTTTCTGACCAGACACCTGCCAACCCTTCCCAATACAAGTGAGTTCCTGCAGATGCCTCAAAATTGCTTGCTCATTTGCTGAGGAAATCTCCGTGATATCTCTGCCAACCAACCTTCTGTTTTTCTCAAGCTCACTTTCGCTTATTTTATTCTTTTTTTATTTTTTATTCTTATGTTAATCCCCATACATTACATCATTAGTTTTAGATGAAGTGTTCCACGATTCATTGTTTGTGCATAACACCCAGTGCCCCATGCAGAATGTGCTCGCTTATTTTATTCTTTTTTTTTTTTTGACAGAGAGAGAGTGAGAGAGAGCGAGTACATGAGAGGGGGGAGGGTCAGAGGGAGAAGCAGACTCCCCGCCGAGCAGGGAGCCCGATGTGGGACTCGATCCCGGGACTCCAGGATCATGACCTGAGCTGAAGGCAGTCGCTTAACCAACTGAGCCACCCAGGCGCCCTCGCTTATTTTATTCTTAAAAAAAGATACTCCTTGTTGATTATTGCTTCTCCTGTTCTTTCCATTTCTGCCCCTACTGCATAGCTTGGAGGAGTTCCCGGACGTGGTAAACCCTCAGTGTTTGCTGCTTTTCTTACTGCCACCCTCGTACTGCTACTGAGTCTCCTGGGACGCCCAGACGTCAAACAATTATGATGCTTTAGGCCTTATGCCAGGTATTTTCTCACTTAGCTTAATACATTCTTTTGCCGAGAACACTGAAACCATTCAAGAGAATTTTTTAGCTTTTTCAAAAGTCAGTCTCCTTAAAATTTGAGCCCTCCACTTATCCTTCTCATTTCAGAACAGAGGTGCGTCTTCCTCTATAAGGCCAACCCTTCAATATGTATTTTCATCCTATTCCTCTTGATCGCTCCCAAGACTGTGTTTTCCTGGTTTCTGACATCCTACATTCTTCATCCCTACTCTTCCCACGGGCTCCTTTCTCCTTCAAACATGCACAGGTCTGCCTAACTTGTCTTGAAAACCCCCAGGTTTGGACTTTTTTTCTGTATAAAATTCTATACATTTTTCTCCTTCACATCCTTGTATACACTCTTAGGTAAGGTTTTAGTCTATCCCATGGCTTCTTGCCTGAATCCTACACTCCTAGAACTCACTTCTATAATTTCTGAAATAATCACAGTTGGTAATGATTTCCTAGTTACTTAAACCCTCTTCTAACTACGTATTTTTCATAGATTTTTCTATTGCATTTTGCCCCTCTGAGCACTGTATCCTTGAAACTTTATGATAGGACCTATTCTTGATTCTGTTACACCTTTCTGTGCACATTCCCCTGCCTCTCCCTGGCTCTGTAAAGCCAGATGGTGAGCATCATGTGAGGGCACCATCTGAGGGGATCCTAGAATCAGAGCGTGGACAGGAGGTCAGGCCTGGGCCAGCAGGAAGGTCAGTATTCACACTGTTACAGAGAAATCAAGGGGACGCAAAAAGACAGAGAAAGGCAGAGAGTTCATATTCCTGGCATCGGTTGATAGCTGATCTGCTGCAGTTTTAGGTGAACTATGTTGAGGGTTTACAAGAACTGATGGAGAAAGGAGGGGCAGAATGTGTGCAGGTAGTAGTTGGGTGGGGTGACAGGGAAGTAGGTTGGCTGGTGGGCAGAAAAACAGAAGGGAAAAAAAAGGATAAGGAGGAGACTTGGCTCCATTTACTTACTTTCTCCTGATGGAAGTTCATCCTGGGTTGGCCTTAATTGGAAGCCTGTGAGTGATGATGGCATGAAGCCGCAGGCTCAGTGATTGCGAGACCTGGGCTGGTCTGATTACTGGTGGTGGAATGAGTAGAACCTGCTGGAGGTAAAGACCTGATAAGCAAGGCACTTTGACCATCATCATCCTTCCTCTTTAATAAACATCAGTCATCCACACATTTTATACCTTTCTATTATACAAATTTTCATATACACATAAAAACAGAATAGTGTAACAAGCCCTCATATCATTTATCCAATTCAACAGTTATCAGCATTTTGCCAATCTTGTTTAATCTGGCTTTGCCCATGTCCTTACGATATTTGTTTTTGTTGCAGTGTTTTAAAGGAAATCCAAAAGTCTATTATTTCACCCACAAATAACTTAGTGCATTCACTTGTTTTATAGCTAAGTGCCTGCACACACTGGTGCCTTTTCTGCTTTTGTACAATTATTTATGCAGCTCTTTAGTTATGATATTTGAGTACCAGGTGCGTCTTAAAAAGGAGCAGTGGGTTCTGCAAATGGATATAATAAGGACTCTAGTACTGGGCGCCTGGGTGGCTCAGTGGGTTAAGCGACTGCCTTCGGCTCAGGTCATGATGCTGGAGTCCCTGGATCGAGTTGGGCTCCCTGCTCTGCGGGGAGTCTGCTTCTCCCTCTTGACCCTCCCCCCTCTCATGTGCTTGCTCTCTCTCTTTCTCTCTCTCTCAAATAAATAAATAAAATCTTTAAAAAAAAAAAAAAGGACTCTAGTACTAATGCCTCTTGTTTACTTTAATCTTTGTGGCTTTAAGATGCCCCACTAAAGACTAGGCCTTATTCTTTAAATTAATGCAGAATATTCCTTTCTTAGGCAGTCTTGGTCTTAAAGGTGAAATTTGTATTTTGGTTAATAAGGACTTTGCCATTTGAAAGTCTCTGAGCTGGTCTGATAGCAACCTTACAACCACCACGATCAACTTAAGTTATTGAGCATCGACCTCTGGAAGATAAATAAATACTGGAGATAAATGGACTGATCTGGTAGGAGAGGTATGAAGGGCTATAAAACATAATTAACATTATGGTTTTGCAAGATGTTACCATTGGGAGTAAATGTGTAAATGTAAATGGGATCTCTCTGTGTTATTTCTGAAAAATGCATGGGAGTTTACAATGATATCAAAATTTAAAAAGTTTGCTTTTTATAAAAACTAAATTCACAACATAATATATTACATAATATCACTTCTAAATTCACTAAAGTTTCGTGAGTGCTAAAAATACTAGTTTTTGCAAATATCTAGATTTTGTCTCTGTTTCAACATATCCTTTAGTAATGAACATTTGAATCTGGCCCCACCATTTCCTGTCTATTTGAACCCATCTGTTCATTTGTTAAATATTATTTCACCATTCCCATCTCTTTCAACAATGTAAGTAAATTTCGTCATACAGGGAAAAAAACCACAATTAACAATACAGAACTGCAGACAATGCATCCAATAAACAGAACAGAAAATAGGTCTGCTCAACAATTATAGCAAACCATCTATATAAACCAGAAATCAGGATATTGTGATTTAATAAAGAACTTTTTCGAACATGTAAATTTATTTACAAGAAGAACCCCTCAAAATAAAATCAAATCACTTTCATGTTTATTTGAATCGTCTTTATTTTTTTTATTTTTATTTTTTGTATTTATTATTCTTTTTTTTTATTCTTATGTTAATCCCCATACATTACATCATTAGTTCTAGATGAAGTGTTCCATGATTCATTGTTTGTGCACAACACCCAGTGCTCCATGCAGAATGTGCCCTCCTCAATACCCACCACCAGGCTAACCCATCCTCCCACCCCCCTCCCCTCTAGAACCCTCAGTTTGTTTTTCAGAGTCCATCGTCTCTCATGGTTTGTCTACCCCTCCGATTTCCCCCACTTGAATCGTCTTTATTAAGGATAAATCTCCTAAAAACAGGACCATGTAAAAAATCTATGACACATGATTCCCAGTGCAGTGAGCTGAGTCTGGAGCCCTCCACAGGCTTTTTGGGTGGTCAGGGAAGGATACTGTTGAACTCAAAGGTAGAACTTGGTCTGACTTGGTCAGGAGCCAATTTCAAGGCCAAAAAGGATTTGTATAGGGCGGTGGTGGAAAGTTAAGTCCAGAAAGGGATGTGGAGGTGAGTGGTGAATGTCCTAAACTGCGTTTTGTGGAACATTGTCAATCAAATGTTCCTAAGTTTTCATTGAAAAAGTGTTCTGTGATCAAATGCATCTGAAAATGTTAGTTTTTTATTTAATGTGGGGCTCAAACTTACAACCCAGAGATCAAGAGCCGCATACTCTACTGACCAAGCCAGCCAGGCTCTCCGAAAATATTAGTTTTAAGAAAAAAGTTTCAGATCTCTTGGTCACATATTTGAGCTCTTAGCTAATGTGAATGTAAATGGACAAGAGATGATAATAGGTAGCATTTCTTTCTTTTCTGTTTCTAATGAAGGACCTATTAATATCCACAGAACACTGGTTTTTCTCAGCACACAGAAGGAATTGATCTTATCTTAAAGGATGTGAGGAACCACAAAAGTTTTTCTGCAAGAGAAAAAGTGGCGTTACTGAGATTCATCTGGTGTGGGTTTAAGATGGAATGAAAAGGGAGAACACGAAAGCAAGGAGAAAACTAGAGTAGTAGTTGACAGGGGAAGGTACGAGGGTCTGGATCCGGGCATGGGGTGCCTGAGAGGAAGGGAGAGTTTGCATGCAGGAGTAACATGCAGAGAGAATGTTCACTTTCAGTAGATAACTGAGTGGGACAGGCGAGGGTGAGGAGTGGGCCAAATGGGATTCTGAGGTTTCATGTGTAGGGAAAATTTGAGACCATTGACAGAAATGGAGCCATGCACATAAAGAGAGCTCACGAGCTGGAAAGGATGCTGAGGTCAGAAGTGAGCATATTGGGCTGCATGTGGCCAGGCGATTATGCGTAACAGCTGCTGATGCAGGTGTAAAACCAGGAGCGAGAGGGCAGGGCCAGACTGAAGGCTTGGAATTTTTAAATTTTATTTTATTTTAGTTATTTTATTTTCTATTATTTTGTATTCTATCTTGTTTTATTTTATGGAGCGTGATTTTAACAGTTGATCGATCGACATTGTCATTCACTTCTAAATTCACTAAGCTGATTGCTGTGATTTGGACATATAATATCAAGCCTCTCAATGAGGGTTGGAAATTTTTATAACCGGGTCTTGAGTCTATGCGGACTTTATGGGCAGTGTAGTACGCTAGAAAGAACACAGTATATGGAGTCAAAAAACCTGGTTTCTAGTTCTATCTCTGCCACTAATTCTTTGTAACTTTGGACAAATTATTTATCTTGCCTGAATAGGTACATATGTAATAAAAGTGCCTATCTCAAAGGATTGTTGTTTGTGGAGGTTGAGTTAGATAATATTTGTGCATAAACTGTAGTGGGCTGTACCCATTTTAGTTGCTACTATGACTGATAAGTCTATGGAGAAAGAAACCTGAACTGTAAATCTCAGATCCAGAGATCAGTCCCAGAGTAAGTGCCTAGTAGTAAAGACCACTGTAGTTCATGTCAACACAAAGGCCAGGATCTGGCAAATTGAGCTAGGATGGAGGAAGTCAGGTAGCATAAAAGCGGGCAAGCATTTTGCAGCAAGGAGTTCTGGTAGCAATTAGTAGAGATTGACTCACTGGGAATGTGGGGCATGAGGGGCAGGCCATAGGGTACTCCGTATGAGGTAAGAAATCCAAATCAGCAGGCCTGGGGTGGAAGTTAAGGACACCAACTCCTAAAGCAGGGAATGCCAAGAGCAGAGCAGAAACAAAAGCAAGCCTGGCAATCCCAACCAGGGATTTGAACTACGTAAAGGCCTTCCAAATTTAAGAGGCACGTCTTGACCTTGAGGAGGTCCTTAAGTAAAGAAACAATGATACTCAACACTCAGAACACTTACTGTGTTCCAGGCACTATCATAAACTCTTACGTTGATTGAATCACCGAATTCTCAAACGACACTGTTGTTATGAGCATTTTGCAGATAAAGAAACTGAAGCCTAGAGGAGCGAAGTGACTTGCCCCGGTTCACACAGCCTGTAAGAAGCAGAGCTAGGATTTGCCTGCAGTGTGACTGGTGCTAGAGTCTCCCCTCTTTGCCTGTGTGCCCAAACTGCTAGTGTTGGAAGGGAGGGGGGCAGGCAAGGGGTAGGCACCCCATTCTGCTACAGGGCAGGTGACCCCGTCCACCACATGCTCCCAGGCTCTGAGGATTCTTACTGCTGACCTCCATACCTAATATGTCTGAACTCTCCATATGCTGTACAGTGCTGGTCAGTGTGTTCGTGATCACCGTGAGTGTTAATCGGAGGACGGAGAGTGGCTTGATTTCCTTATTCTATTGGATTCTATATCATGGAGGCAGCATGACATAGCACTCCCGGTGGGCCTTGCGTTCAGTGAAGGCTGGATTTGAGGGCTGGTCCCACTCCTCAGTGGCTGTGAGCCCTTGGCTCGCTAGGGTTCTCTAAGCCCGAGTCGGTCATGTGTCGCTGTAGGCTGGCATACACACATCATTCCTTGTGCAGGCTTGGGAATCACAGCCTTTGAATCCTGGTGTGGCCTTAGCTGTGTGCCATTGGGGAATGATGACCTTTTCTGTTTCTCAGTTTCCCCATCTATAAAATGGGCAAAATAACAACTGCATGTTGGCCAGAGAGCTGTTCTGAGGATTGAATGGGGTTTAACATGATGTGTGCGACGTGGTGAGTTCACAGCCAGGGTTCTCTCTCTACCTGTGTACAGGGTCGTAGTGAGGGCACAAAGGGACAGTTCTGTGCAGTGGTGAGCACGGCTCAGCACAGGGAAGTCCTCCCTAAATATCATGTATTCGTGTTGTTTTTTTACTCATCCTAATGCATTTACCACAGGGCGACAGCAATCCCCCGGTCCACCTTCTTTCCCTTGAGGACTGACCCTCTGTGCTTACTCAGTCTAAAATTCATTCTCGTTACTGACTCCCAGATGCTGAGACAAATTTTTGTCTTGGAGCTACTGGCCGCAGGACAGTATCTTCCCACTTCTGTCTGTAGTGTCGTCTGGAGGGTTCTGCGGCCCTTTGAGCTCCATGCGGGCTTCTCAGGAGGCAGTCTTGCTCCCCAGCTGGAGCTGGACAGCGCCTAGCTCTGGTGGCATCCCCGTGCTTGACGAGCAAGTCAGACACTTCTCCTGGCTGTTGGCTCTATGATTCCTTGTAAGTCTGTGCCACAAATCTTAACCGCACGCCCCACTTCATCCTCAAGTTCCCGGCAGGAAAATACTCTTCTTTGAGAGTTGAAGTTTTGTTTTGATCGGTAAAAAATAATTATGTAAGACTGAAAAAAGTATCAGTCCCCTACCCTACCCCCACCTACCTCTGACTTCTCCTCAATGTTAACTCTTTTAATTATTTCTTCGGGCAGTGTACTTAAAAAACAACCTTAATCTATTATTGGTTGAATTTTTTTTCAGTTTCACATATTATTTCTCATATTTCTCATAGTTTTTTCAGTTTCACATATTATTTCACATATTATTTCTCACCTTTCCACTGTGGAAGATGGGAATTTGGCTTTCTTATACTCGTCCCCAATACAAACACATGAGAGACAAACACAAGTACTTCCTTTCCCTGTATAATAGTTACATCATGGTTTTGGTATAGGATGATATTTGCTGTGTACATGATTGTAATTATGTTAATATTATTCGTGGATGAGCCATAGATTATACTATTATCACCAATTATTATATTTCCTTTCTTGTAAAACTTTTGTTTCCCCCAGAGTCAATAATTATGTCGTCTTTTTGTTTGCTATGTAGCTATTACTCCTTCTCCCTGGAACATGGAGCCAGTGGTGTGAATCGTGGAGTGCATTTGAGCATATTTGCAATGTGTCAATTCATCACATGTTATGGAGACATCTCTCCTGGAGCTCAAAACTCCTGCTCCAACGTGGGCTTGTTGGTCTTTGCTCACTTCACAGCTGTCTTCCTGGCATCTTTCTTTAGCACCATGCTGAATGTTACTTCCGTTTTCTGTTGGATCCCTGTTGCCTGGGTGCTGGATCTTTCCCTCCCTCCCTCCTTTATTCTCTTGTTAGCGAATATTCCCCTAGAAACTTACTTTAAAAAGTCTTTGAAGCCTTTAATGTCTGTTTATGTCTTTATCTGTCCAAACAATGGGTTACTATTTTGGGTGGGTATAAAATTTTGTGCTGAAAAACCTTATTCCTTAGAATTGTGAAAGTTCATTCCATTGTTACTGGCTGCCATTGTTGCTTTGGAGAAGTATGATGTTATTTTGATTGTGAGTCCTTTTCATATAACCTATCTTTCTTTTTCTTTCTGAAAACATTTGGTATCTCCTCTTTGTTCAGAATAACCTGAAATATCACAACACTGTGGCATGGTGTGAGCCGTTTTTAAAATATCATGAGGGCGCCTGGGTGGCTCAGATGGTTAAGCATCCGCCTTCGGCTCAGGTCATGATCCCGGGATCCTGGGATCGAGTCCTGCATCGGGCTCCCTGCTCAGTGGGGAGCCTGCTTCTCCCTCTGCCTCTCTCTCTCTCTCTCTCTGTCTCTTACGAATAAATAAAAAAAATAAAAAATAAAAAAAATAAAATGGATCATGAGCGCTTTGGTGGGTCCATTCAACCTTGAAACTCCTGGTCTTCATTCAGGGAAATATTTTTTCATTATGTTTTGGATAATGTTCCATTTTCTTTCTTCTTTCTTTTTGGAACTCTTATTCAGGTACTGAACCATCTGGACTGCTTTCTCGTTATCTCTTTCTCTCTCTCTCTTTTTTAAGATTTTATTTATTTGAGAGAGAGAGTGAGCAAGAGAGAGCATGAGCTGGGGTAGGGGCAGAGGGAAAGGGAGAAGTAGACTCCCCGCTGAGCAGAGAGCCCGATGTGGGGCTTGATCCCATGACCCTGAGATTATGACACAAGCCAAAGGCAGACATTCAACCGACTGAGCCACCCAGGCACCCCTTTCTTTTTTTAAAGTATGTATTTTCTCTAGTTTTCCCTCTCTTTTTGCTTTAGTTGTGGGAGATTTTCTTGACTATCTTCCAATTCTTTCTTTGAATTTTTCATTTCTACTGTCAAATTTCTGATTTTAAAGAACATTGTATTCTCTGGTGTTCCTTTTTTTTGTCTGTGATATAATGTTCTATTTGTTCTTATTTGATAGATGCAATATCTTTTCTAATTTCTCTGATGAAATATATATTTTGTAATATGTCTTATGTATATTTTGTAATATCTTTTTTGGGGGTAATATCTTTTTTCTCCTAAGATTTCTTTTCGTGTGTATATTTTCTCTAACAGTGGAGGTTTTTTAAAATGACAGGTGCTGGGGCGCCTGGGTGGCTCAGTCATTGAGCGTCTGCCTTTGGCTCAGGTCATGATCCCAGGGTCCTGGGATCGAGCCCCGCGTCAGGCTCCCTGCTCGGCGGGAGGCCTGCTTCTCCCTCTCCCACTCCCCCTGCTTGTGTTCCCTTTCTCACTGTGTCTCTCTCTGTCAAATAAATAGATAAAATCTTTATAAATAAATAAATAAATAAATAAATAAATAAATAAATAAATAAATAAATAAAATGAAAGGTGCTTCCTAACTTTTTGTTTATGATGTCAGTAAAAACTATCTGGAATCACAGTATGTACAGACAAAGCTTGTTGATTGGTGGGAGTCAGCAATTAAGTGAGGTCTCAGTTTCTTCAATGGGCACCTCTAAATGTCAGGATCTGTAAGTCTGTTCTGCTGACTTGTCAGTATACTCAGAAAGGAATTCCCTAATCTCTAGCCGGTAGGGTATAAACCTGGCTGCCAGGATCCTGGGAATCTGATGGGGAAGGTGATCTGAGGGTGAGATGGGAAAGAAACCTCACTCAGTGCCTGTTTTCAGCATATCACCCCTGTTCTGGGATATGTATGGTGTCCTTAATACAGAGCTCTGCCAGTTCAACCTCTCCTATCTCCTTCTACCCCTTGGATAGAGTAGAGGTAGCTCATTGATTATAGGGACCTAACTGCTTCTGTGCAGACTTTTAAGCCAACCCTCAAACCTCAACTCTTCCTAATTCCAGGATGTCCTAATAATCTACAGTATAAATCTAGGCTTCAGGGCTACTATATTTCCAGCTTAGGTTTCTATTTCCTTGGTCTGCTAAGTTGGTTACCCATCCGTTCGTTTTGCCAAGTCTAAAATTTTGTTACTGTCATTGCCATCCCTACTTTCTTGATTCTTGATGATTTATACCTTTTAAGTCCCTTACTTGTCATTTTAGAGAGGTTTGAGAGGAAGCAGAAGTGAACTCATGTGGTAAATGGAATATCCCTGAGAGGCACTTCTTGACCGTCTTCTGCAAGGCATGTGTAGTTACCAAGTATGGAAGATAGTTTTGTTTTGTTTTTTTTCTTCTTTTCACATATTTTACTTCCTGACATTGGCCAGATTTGGTTTTAGTATTTAACTCTTCCGTAGTCAGATGAAACTAACCACGGGCCTGCACTCTCCTACTCAAGGGGTGGGCATATGACCCATGCTGAAGTAGTTTGATTCTTCCTCCTCAAGATTCAAATCTTCAGAAGATGTAAAACAAGTCTGAAGATAATTGGCATTCGTTCATCCCATCCATGGCATCCTAACCAGATCCCTTCATCTATTAAACAATTCCTGATTTTCTTGCCTTCTAGACTCCAGAAACTACCTTCACTCCTGTTGATTTCAAATATGATTCTATGGGTTTCCAGTCAATTCTATTAGCTTCTGATAATATTTCACTTAATTTCACTCTTGATTTGGTGTTCAGTTTGAGACTGTGTAATAGTTGTCATACCTGTGATATGGTGAGAAATTACTTCATTATTCAACGCTGCACATTCACAACTCACTAAGTTCCCTCTAAATTCTTGCAAACTGATTAGTTCTTTCCTCAGTTCAGCTCTTTCAGGCAGTACCTTAAAAATATAGTTAGTAGCAGCCAGCTCATCTTTCAACATTCTTCTTCAAAACCTCTTTGCCAAATGTGATAATTTCATTAGCTACAGTTTCTGCCTTACAAGTTATCACAGGCAACACTTATGCTAAATGTTTTGCCTCTATATAATAATTCCAGAAGTTTTTTCCAGCTTCCACTAACTTGAAGCCCAAAGCCAATATTGCATATTTCAAGTGATTGCTATGTTATGGCATTTCTGCACAAATTTGTGTTATAGTTGGCTGTCGCTGTGTAACAAACAACCATAAATCTCAATGTCATATGACAAGATTTTTCTTTTTCCACTGAATTCCCTTTACATATTTGTGAAAAATCTATTGATATTTATGCATAAGTCTATATCTGGACTCTACTCTTCTACATTGATTTATGTGTCTATCCTTTCACCAATACTATGCTCTCTTCATTAATGTAGCTTTATGGTAAGTCTTGAAATGAGGTCATTTAAGTCCCCCTGCCAAGTTTGTCTTTTTCAAAATTGTTTCAGCTCTTGCAATTCCTTTGATTTTTCCTTATAGAGATTGGAATCAGCTTCTCAATTTCTACAAAAATTCCTGCTATGATATTAAGGTTGCATTGGATGTATAGAACAATTGAGGGAGAGTTGACATCATAGCTACATTGAGACTTTCAACTCACTAACAAGATATATCTTAAATTTTTTGAGGTCTTTGACTTCTTTCATCAGTGTTTTGGAGTTTTCAGTACACAGATCATAAACACATTTTGTTAAAATTTTGGTGCTAAAATACACCAAAATGTTTTGTATTTTTTGGTGCTATTATAATGATACTGCTTGAAATTTTTCAATTTCCATTGGTAACATAAACAATATATACAGAAACGCAATTGATTTTGGAAATTGAACTTATATTGGCCTTCTATCCATGGTTAAACTTACTTTTTAGTTCTAATACAATTTTCATAGATTGGAGTTTTCTAAATACGCAATCATGTCATCTATGAAGAGAAACATTTTTATTTCTTTCATTCCAGTCAGTAGGTCATTATGTCTTTCTTTTCTGTCTTCTCTTGCTGCAATGAATAGAACTTCCAGTGTGATGTCATGTAAGAGTGGTGAGAGTGGCCCCCTAGCTGTGTTCCTGATCTTAGAGGTAAAACATTCCTTTTACCATTAACTATGATGTTAGCAGGCCATTTTGTAGATGCTATTCCTCAGTTTGAGGCAGTGCCCTTCCATTAATAACTTCTTGAGAGTTTTTGTTATGAATAGATACTGGATTTTGTTAAATGATTTTCTGCATTTCTAAGAGATAAGCGTATGGTTTTTTCTTCTTTTGTCTACTAACGTGGTGAATTATTTTAACTTTTGAATGTTTAACCACCCTTGCATGCCAAGATAAACCTTACTTAGTCATGATGTATTATCATTTTTATGTATTGTTGGATTGCAATTGCTACTATTTTATTAAAGTTTTTTTTGTTTTGTTTTTTTAAGATTTTATTTATTTATTTGACAGAGACAGAGACAGCGAGAGCAGGAACACAAGCAGGGGGAGTGGGAGAGGGAGAAGCAGGCTCCCCGCAGAGCAGGGAGCCCGATGTGGGACTCGATCCCAGGACTCTGGGATCATGACCTGAGCCGAAGGCAGACGCTCAACCATCTGAGCCACCCAGGTGCCCCTTTATTAAAGTTTTTATATCTCTGGGGCACCTGGGTGGCTTAGTTGGTTAAGCGACTGCCTTCGGCTCAGGTCATGATCTTGGGGTCCTGGGATCGAGTCCCGCATCGGGCTCCCTGCTCTGCAGGGAGCCTGCTTCTCCCTCTCCCACTCCCCCTGCTTGTGTTCCCTCTCTCGCTGTGTCTCTCTCTGTCAAATAAATAAATAAAATCTTTAAGAAAAAAAGTTTTTATATCTCTGCTCATGAGGGGTATTTGGTCTGTAGTTTTATTTTAATGTTTTGGTTTTTTTTTTTAATGTTTTTTTTTTTTTAAGATTTTATTTATTTATTTGAGAGAGAATGAGAGACAGAGAGCATGAGAGGGAGGAGGGTCAGAGGGAGAAGCAGACTCCCTGCCGAGCAGGGAGTCCGATGCGGGACTCGATCCAGGGACTCCAGGATCATGACCTGAGCCGAAGGCAGTCACTTAACCAACTGAGCCATCCAGGGGCCCCTTTAATGTTTTGTTTTTAATATAAGGTAATGCTGGTCTCATAAAATGATCTAGGTAGCATTCTCTCCTCTTTTATTTTCTGGAAAAATTTGCATAGAATCTGTATTCTTCTGAAATGTTTGAGAAAACTTGCCAGTGCAGCCATCTGAGCCTGGAGGACTTTTCCTTGGAAGGAAATAAATTCAATTTTTTTTTTAAAGATTTTATTTTATTTATTTGACAGAGAGAGAGATAGCGAGAGCAGGAACACAAGCAGGGGGAGTGGGAGAGGGAGAAGCAGGCTTCCCACCGAGCAGGGAGCCCGATGTGGGACTCGATCCCAGGACCCTGGGATCATGACCTGAGCCGAAGGCAGACGCTTAACGACTGAGCCACCCAGGTGCCCCAATAAATTCAATTTTTAAAAAAGAACATAAGATTCTTAAAGAAGTCTATTTCTTCTTCAGTGAGTTTTGCTAGTATTTCTTTCAAAGGACATGCCTGTTTAATCTTTATGATTATAAGTATCTTTAGACTCTGCAGTGATGTCCCCTCCTTCATTAATAAAATTAGTAATTTATACCTTTCCTCTTCTTATCATGGCCAGGATAACTGGTCAGGTATTAATTTATGGATGTTTTCAGAAGGATTAGCTCTTTATTTTATTGATTCTTTCTCTTTTACTGCTTTTCCATTTTAATGTTTCCTGCTGTTATTTTTACTATCCTAGGAATTCTGGATCAATTTCCAAGAATCAACACTCTAGGTCATTATGTTTTAAATTTAAAAAAGTTATGACTTATCATAAATACATTTTACATCATATCCCACTATGTGCGGGAAAGCCCACATACATATAATTAACTTTCTCAAAATAACACTTACCTGTATTGCATATTATATGTTTTGTTTTTTCCCCCAATTCAGTTCCATTCTGTTCCAGCCTGGCTATATTCTCATTGTTAAAAAGCTGTTCAGAACCTGCTAAACTGTATTTACTGCCTACTAATGGTTAGTGATGTACAGTTAAACATTGCTGCAGATACTTCTGATAACAGGTCTTTTACACCATTTTGTGAAACCCTCTACTACTTTTTGATCTATGTCAGTGATAAAGATGAAAAACAAGAAAAGGCACGTTATCTAGTCCTTTGGCATATCCCTAAAAATCTCTTGCCAGGTTGAAACAGAGCCATTAATGAACAGACTTTGCATGTGGTGGTTTGTTCATTCATTCAACAAATACTGAACCCAGGTATCAATTTAGGCACTGTGGTTGCAGCAGTGAATAAAACAAATAAAGTCCTTTACCTATGGAATTGCCATTTTAGTGGGTGAAAATAGTCAATAAACAAAATATACAAATAAGTTTGTCAAGTGATGGATGATAAGCACAATCATAAACACAAAAACAAGATGCAGAAGAAAGACATGGGGAAGCCATGTGATTGGGATGGCCAGTGATTATTTTACCTAAAGGAGAATATTTGAACAAATAACTGAAGAAATGAGAAATAGCTGGGGAAAGAGCATTCCAAACAGAGGAAAGAGCAAGTGCAAATGCCCTAGGGCAGGATCACGCCTGGAACCGGAGAGGAGCACATGGAAGAAGGGCAGTGGTGGAGACAGGAGCAGAGGTAGCCGTGTCCAGGCTGGGGCTTGCTTTACAGGCCATGATGGTGACTGGATTTTACTCTGAGAAAGGGGAAGCCATATGAAGTACTTTTGCAGCTGAGTTATAAGATCTGACTTACACTGTGAAAGACTCAATCAGATTGCTGTGGGGAGAATAGAACTAGAGGCAAAGGAAGGTATTGGGAAAGTCCAGGCAAAAGGTGGTGATGACTAGCATTAGGGAGGTAGCAAGAAGGTGGTGAGGGAGATTGAATTGTTTGTCTAGAAGATAAAACTGACCATATCTGCTGATAATTGTATGAGGGTATAAAAGAAGGGAAGAACCTAACCCTCACTCTCCATCATCCCATTTTATGTATATTTATGGCACTTGCTACCATTTATAATTATATCATGTATTTTTTTCTTCCTTGTTTATTGTCTTCTTAACTACTAGACCAGACATTCCATAAGATCAGAGACTTGTCTATCTTGTTCACAGCCATACTCCAGCACCCGGGAGAGTGCCTGGCAAATACAGATGCTCAATAAATGTTCGCTTCTATGAATGAGTAGGAAGAAAGGAATTTGGCCTCTATATTGAATCCTTAATATATTTCTGCCCTTCCACTCTCTAATTCCAAATCTAGGAATCTATTTTGAGGAAATATTCACAAATGCAAAGACTTATCTCTATAGACAGTCATCAAAGCAACTGATTCTAATAGTGGAAAATTATACACATGCTAACTGTTCAACAAGAGGAGAATTTGGGACCCTTCCTAAAAGGTTCAAGGAAGACTTTGCCCACTTTCAGGGCAGGATAGCTAATGGTGGAAAATAGCTCTTTGCCAGGGCTTGAGCACCCAGAGCCCTGCAGACCCATGGGCATAGGATTATGCCAGCTTGATGTTAGTTCACTTCAAATCATGCATTCTATTTATGACTCTTAAAATCTCAAGGGTTTAATTTAAAAAGTTATACAGCAGGCTTTGAACCAGTTCCTGGGACCTCATTATTGTCAACTCTCTTCACCCTGGGCCTATGTGGAGGGAGTTAAGGGAAAGGAGAGAGGTAACTTAAGGGAGAAGGAGGGAAGAGAAGGATATATGATAGAAAAACTCTAGGGAAAATGGGAGCAGAACTTTAATTAAAACCCAGCTGGGCAATTTGCAGCAGTGAGTTCAACCCTGAGAAGGACAGGTTAGCCTTAGGAAGTGCTATGGGAATATGGGTGTGCTGGGCCCCACGGAGGTAACATTTCAATAGATGTAGAGCTCCTGGCAGGTTCTCGGCACCTTCCTGTGGGAACTCATGCCTCTGTGAGCAAACACGAACACACTGGCATTTACAATTTTACTAATTAATAAAACCTAGATTTATTCTGCTGAGTGCTGGGAAAAATAAATGGATAAAACCCCATTTTTTCTCACTAAATAATTTTTTAAAAAACTTGTGCAACAGGGTCCTAGTACCCAATCTTAAGTATATTTATTCCCAAATCAAAGAGTTCCTGAGCTAAAAGGTACTCAGCTACTGTGTCTCTTCATTTTACAAATAAGGAAAATGATGCCAGAGAGGACCTCAAGGTCATAGAGAAAGGAAGAGAATGCTTTATTTCCTGACCCTATTTCAGCTTTCTCTTTATGCTTCTGTACTGTTTTATAATTTTTTCCTGGATTTACTTATTTGACAATTACTTACTGAAAACCGATGTGCATTGCACTGGTTAGCCATTGAGGAAAATGGCACACATAGGTGAAACGAAAATGAATTCTATTTTCTTTTCTTTTTTTTTTTTTTAAAGATTTTATTTATTTATTTGAGAGAGAGAGAGAGCACATGAGGGGGGGGAGGGTCAGAGGGAGAAGCAGACTCCCCGCCGAGCAGGGAGCCCGATATGGGACTCGATCCCGGGACTCCAGGATCATGACCCGAGCCGAAGGCAGTCGCTCAACCAACTGAGCCACCCAGGCGCCCTGAATTCTATTTTCTTGAGATGCATGCTCAGGATGTAAGTATTCTTATACTCACTCATTCAATCTTTTTCCTTTGTCTGACTCTAAGACCAACCTTTGGTGGCCAAGATTTAGATCCTTGTGAGCCAAATGAGACCTAGTGTCACGAGAAACTATGAGTACATTTGGGCTTGCAGAGATTCCAAGAATTGGATGAATTCTTGGAGGAAGAGGCTGTCAGGTTGTCTAGAGGATGCTACAGTTGGGAGTTTATTTAGTGCAGCACTCAGGGATCTTGGTTGGAAAGCAATAGAAAAGAAAGCCTTAGCTAATTCCTGGAGGAAAGGGATTTACAGGAAGTAATTTGGACAGCTCTCATAATTAATGGCGTGTATGGAGAGCTATGAGCTAGATGTTCGGAACTGCAGCACAATTTATACCTCAGGAAGTTTGGTTAGGGTGCAGCTGCTGTGACCACTAGCCACTGGATGCTACCAACAGAATTAATTCCATACTTTTATCCTCCCCTGGCGTCATCTACTTGTTATTCAGTGTCCCAGTGGACATGACCGACTACTCTAGCTTCAAGGTTGAGAGGAAGAAATATATGTATTTGGCATTTTTACCTAGTGTACTGTGAAGGAGGACTTATCTTCCATTCAGACTCAGACTATTTGAGGAGGACCCCAGACAGAACCAGGATCCGAATGCTGAGCAGTCAAAACAAAACAAAACCCCCAAACAACTAAAAATCCCCTGTGTCTGTTTAAAATTAAACAAAACTAAATGAGTCGAGAATAAATAGGCAATCTGTATGAATCTGGTCAGATTTCCACTTTTTCATCTGTAGAAGTAATTAGTAAATCTTTTGTCAATATAGCTTCATCCTAGATACCCAAAGATATATTGAGAAGTAAGGTGCTAATATTAGGGGTAAAGTTGCCAGATATTTTATTGTCATGAAAATAATCTGAGCTAATTATATGTCTTTGAGAGAAAAAAATATCTTTTACACATTAATCTCTTAAACGTCAAGCATATAACAAATTTTAAGTCCAGTCAAGATGAAAATCAGTTTGGCTGAGCTGTGGATCGTGTTCTATCTAATCTCTTTCCCTTTATTTGAAAAATACTTTATAATTTCATATAAAACTAAATGAATTTACTTCCCCACCCCTTTCAAACACATAATTTTAAACACAGAATTTCTCCCTCCATACTGGATTAGTCACATCTTCATACAAATATTCTCTAGTATTTCATTATCTTAAAAAAACAAACTCTTTAGACACATGAAAAGATGTTCCACATCACTAATCATCAGGGAAATGTAAGTCAAAACTGCAATGAGATGTCACCTTACACTTGTCAAAATGGCTAAAATAAAAAAAGATAAGAAATACAAGTGTTGGCAAGGATGTGGAGAAAAAGGAACACTTATGTGCTCTTGGTGGGAACATAAATTGGGGGCAGCCACTGTAGAAAACAGAATGAAGCTTTCCTCAAAAAATAAAAAATGGAAATATCAGATGATCCAGTAATTTTACTATTGGGTATTTGCCCAAAGAAAACAAAAATACTAATTTGAAAAGATATATGCATCCCTATGTTTACTGCAGCATTATTTATAATACCCAAGATATGGAAGAAACTTAAGTGTCCATTGACAGACAAATGGATTAGGAAGATGTGATATATATTATTATATTTAGTGAAATATTACTCAGCCATTAAAAGGATGAGATCTTGCCATTTGCAACAACATGGATGGACCTAGGGGGTATTATGCTAAGTAAATAAATCAGACTGAGAAAGACAAATACCATATGCTTTTACTCATATGTGGAATCCAAAAATTCAAACAAATAAATAAACAAAACAAAAAGCAGGATCAGACCTATAAATACAGGGAACAAACTGATGTTTTCCAGAGGGAAGGGGGTTAGGGGATGGGCAAAGAGGTGATGGGTGAAATGGGTGAAGGGGAGAGGGAGGTACAGGCTTCCAGTTATGGAATGCGTTAAGTCACTGGAATAAAAGGCACGTATAAGGAATACAGTCAGTGATACTGTAATTGTGTTGTATGGTGACAGATGGTGGCTACACTTGAGGTAAGCACAGCATAAGGTATAGAATTGAATCACTATGTTGTATACCTGAAACTAATATAACATCGTGTGTCAAACATCCTAAAAAACAAAATAAAACAAAAGAACTCTTCCCTTAATTTTTTATACCTCCAGTTGTCACCTCTTTCTTTGTTTCCTTACCAAGAAAAATTTATCAAGAGCATTTTCAATATAGGTGGTCTCAAATTCTTCACCTCCCATTCCTTCAACCGACTCCATTTGGGTTTCTGACTCAGCTACCATCTCCGTTGACAAGATCATCTCCACAAGGACTGATTCCAAAGTCACATCTCCACCCTCCTTTTACACAACTTTTTTATGAGCAGTCAACAACTGGATATTTTCCTCTTCCTCTGCTTTAAAAAAACTTTTTTTCTTTTCTGTAGTTCTGTGATACTATAAGAAGTTTGGGCTTTTCTCTTATCTTACCAGGCTAGTCCTTCCCAATCTCATTAGCTTGTCTCAAAATAGCTGGTAGCATTCTCAGTGTTTTTCTTAAGGAATTCAGTGTGGTCTAAAACTTTGAATACTGTCTATATTCTAATGAATTATACATTTATATTTCAGACCTGACCTCTTCTATTCTATCAAACTGCCTAGTTGATATTTTTCTTAATCCCATATTTTTGTTTCCCACTATATCAGTTAAAGATATGAAAAACACTGAGGGCTCAAGCCAGGAGCCCAGGTATCATGCTTGATCTCTCTTACCTGTCCCCGCCATATCTGATTCATTCTCCAAGTCTGTTAGGTCCACCCCCAAAATATAGAGGGTTGTATTTTCCAAAAATAATGACTATTTTGTTTCTTCCTTCCTAGTTTGTCTATTTTTCTTTTTTTTTTCTTTTTTTTTTTTTAAAGATTTTATTTATTTATTTGATAGAGAGAGAGAGAGAGAGCACAAGTAGGCAGAGCGGCAGGCAGAGGGAGAGGGAGAAGCAGGCTCTCCGCTGAGCAGGGAGCCCGATGCGGGGCTCGATCCCAGGACCCTGAGACCATGACCTGAGCCGAAGGCAGCCGCTTAACCGACTGAGCCACCCAGGCGCCCCTGTCTATTTTTCTTATATTCATGCATTAGTAAGGACCTCCAGGGGTACGCTGAAAGGTAGTACCAAGAATGAACATTCTTCTCATATTCTTGAATTTAATGTGAATTCTTCTAACTTTTCACTACTGAATATAATGCTTTGCTAGAGGTTTCTAGTAGATATACTATTTGTTATAGGAAGTTTCTTACTACTCTGTGCTGCAAATGTTTAATCCTGAGTGGGTCTTGGATTTTTCAGGTTATTTCTGTCAAGATCATGAAGTTTTTCTCTTATAATCTTTGAAGTCAGTGAACACATTAGTTGTACTAGAATTGTGTCATTCTGCATTCTTGAGATTTATCTGTTCCCCCAATCTACTTCCTCTAGACTTGGAGAATTCCTATGGCCACTCCTGCTCTGTAAAGCACTTTGTGCTGGGCAGGTTCTTGGTTACCTTTTACCATGTGATACCACCTTCCTGGGTCTTTTAGGGGGAGCCAGCCTCTGGTTTTCCAATAATGTGTTGGAGTTTTATATTTATTTGTTTATTTATTTATTTATTTATTTATTTATTTATTTATTTATATTTATTTATTTTTAAATTTCATTATGTTATGTTAGTCACCATACAATACATCATTAGTTTTTGATGTGGTGATCCACGATCCATTGTTTTCGTATAACACCCAGTGCTCCATGCAGTACGTGCCCTCCTTAATACCCATCACCGGGCTAACTAATTCCCCCTCCCCCTTCCCCTCTAAAACCCTGTTTGTCTCTCAGAGTCCAGAGTCTCTCATGGTTCATCTCTCCCTCCAATTCCCCCCCCACCTCATTTTTCCCTTCCTTCTCCTAATGCCCTCCATGCTATTCCTTATGTTCCACAAATAAGTGAAACCATAAGATAATTGACTTTCTCTGCTTGACTTATTTCACTTAGCATAATCTCCTCCAGTCCCATCCATGTTGATGTAAAAGTTGGGTATTCATCCTTTCTGATGTCTGAGTAATATTCCATTGTATAAATGGACCACATCTTCTTTTCCATTCATCTGTTGAAGGGCATCTTGGCTCTTTCCACAGTTTGGCTATTGCGGACATTGCTGCTATGAACATTGGGGTGCATATGGCCCTTCTTTTCATTACATCTGTGTCTTTGGGGTAAATACCCGGGAGTGCAATTGCTGAGTCATAGAGTGGCTCTATTTTTAAATTTTTGAGGAACCTCCACACTGTTTTCCAAAGTGGCTATACCAATTTGCATTCCCACCAACAGTGTAAGAGGGTTCCCCTTTCTCCACAACCTCTCCAACATTTGTTGTTTCTTTCCTTGTCCATTTTTGCCATTCTAACTGGTGTAAGGTGGTATCTCAATGTGGTTTTGATTTGAATTTCCCTGATGGCTAATGATGATGAACATTTTTTCATGTGTCTGTTAGCCATTTGTATGTCTTCTTCAGAGAAGTGTCTTTTCATATCCTCTGCCCATTTTTTGACTTGATTATTTGTTTTTTGGGTGTTGAGTTTAAGAAGTTCTTTATAGATCTCGGATACCAGCCCTTTATCTGTAGTGTCATTTGCAAATATCTTCTCCCATTCTGTGGGTTGCCTCTTTGTTTTGTTGACTGTTTCCTTTGCTGTGCAGAAGCTTTTTATCTTGATGAAGTCCCCAAAGTTCATTTTTACTTTTGTTTCACTAGCCTTTGGAGATGTATCTTGAAAGAAGTTGCTGTGGCCGATGTCAAAGAGGTTACTGCCTATGTTGTCCTCTAGGATTTTGATGGATTCCTGTCGCACATTGAGGTCTTTTATCCATTTTGAGTTTATCTTTGTGTATGGTGTTAGAGAATGGTTGAGTTTCATTCTTCTGCATGTGGCTGTCCAATTTTCCCAGCACCATTTATTGAAGAGACTGTCTTTTTTCCATTGCATGTTTTTTCCTGCTTTGTGGAAGATTATTTGACCATAGAGTTGAGGGTCCATATCTGGGTTCTCTATTCTGTTCCATTGGTCTGTATGTCTGTTTTTGTGCCAGTACCATGCTGTCTTGGTGATCACAGCTTTGTACTATAGCTTGAAATCGGGCAACGTGATGCCCCAGCTTTGTTTTTTTTCTTCAACATCTCCTTGGCGATTTGGGGTCTTTCTGATTCCATACAAATTTTAGGATTGTTTGTTCCAGCACTTTGAAAAATGTCATTGGAATTTTGATCGGGATGGCACTGAAGGTATAGATTGCTCTGGGTAGCATAGACATTTTAACAATGTTTATTCTTCTGATCCATGGAGTTTTAGAAAAGACCTTGTCTTTGTAGAAATTTAGAGCCAGGTTTTTGGAGAAGCTGGAGCCTGTGCTTAGTGTGCCATCTTGAGGACAGACAGGAAAGGACTGGAATTATTTTGGTTGATGCTGTTAAGAGATTTGGGAATCATCCTGATTTAGAGGAATGCCTTTGATCCAGAATTTAATGACCTACAGCAGGACCAGGGAAAGTGACAATTCAGAAAAAAAAAAGAGCCTTTCCAAAATTAATGTTGGTTGAAGTTCAAGTGAGAAGAAACAAGTGTGGGAAGAAGTAAAGACAGACCATAAAAATGTTAAGGTCTAAGGAATTTAATTAAAAGCTGATTCTTTGGGGGCACCTGGGTGACTCAGTTGGTTAAACATCTGACTTTTGGTTTCTGTTCAGGTCGTGATCTCAGGATCATGAGATTGAGACTTGCATGGGTCTCTGCACTGGGCTCAGAGTCTGCTTGGGATTCTCTCTCTCCCTCTGCCCTTCCCCCTGCTCTTGTGCACGCACACACACTATCTCTCTGTAAAATAAATAAATAAAATATATTTTTTTATTTATTATTTTTATTATCTTTTTTTATTTGAGAGAGAGAGAGAGAGCACAAGAGGGGGGAAGTGGGAGAGGGAGAAGCAGACTCCCTGTTGAGCAGGGAGCCCAATGTGGGACTCGATCCTGGGACTCCAGGATCATGACCTGAGCTGAAGGCAGTTGCTTAACCAACTGAGCCACCCAGGCACCCCAAAATATATTTTTTTAAAAGCTGATTATTTCCCTTGAAAGTTTCCATCATCATCCCCCACAAAATTTTTGCTGAAAACATTCTTATCGATACTGAATCTTGAATATATAGAAGCGGTGGGAGAGGAAACCAGTGGAAAGTTAACTTCTCATCTAATCTGACTACCAATATGACCAACATTTATGTAGCAAGGAATGGGGTAGAAAAAATAGAATAAATACTAAAGTCATATTGCAGCTTCCCTTCTAGAGGAATGGAAGAATGTCTTTGAATTTCATTAAATATCATAGGCCTGTATAGGATATTCAGTGGAGGCAGGAGTTGGGAAACTCAGTCTTGTTTAGCTTCATCTAGTCAACAAATACCTTTTGGTGTGCCAGGCCCTGTGCTAGGAGTTGGGGGTAAAGCTCTAAGAAGTGCAGACATCAGCCCCACATTCATGAAATGTACAGGCCAGTTAGGGAAGAAAACATTAAACAAACATTGCTGCAAATGTGATGAGAAGTAGGAAAGGAATCAGGGGGTATGACTGTAGGTAACAGTGCCCATAGTCAGGACACAGCTGGGTATAGACTTTGCTCTAAGAAGTGGTTTTTAAATTGAGACCTACAAGAGGAGATAGAACCATTGGTTAGCCTTACTGACCAGACTCCTGTCTTTCCAAAGCAGGAAATAAACAAATCCTTTGCCTGTCTGAAGATTCTCTCTATCCAAGGCTACCTTTAAAATCAAGAGTGTATGGTTTCAGAATCATGGAATTCTAGAGGTAGAATCCATGGTCATCATTGGCTATCTTTACCATCAGTGGAAAACTGGCTTGTGTTTTCACTGTGCTGACTCAGGTTGTGGTGGCGTCCATCCACTGTGAGTAGAGGAAAGAGATGTGACACCAGAGCAAATCCTCGGTGAGAAAAGACAGGAGTCACACTGCTCTATCAGCAAACTGGAGGAAAAGAAAATATTTCAGTTGAACTTTTATGAGGACAGGTGATTGGAACTCAACTCAAACTGGTAGAAGCAAAAGAAAGCAATTTACTGGTTTAGGAAACAAAAAAGTATAGGTGTTTATGTGGAATACTGGTCCTAGACTATGGAGCAATATCCTTAGGGACCCTGGAGAATCACAGCCTTATGATAAGTGAAAGTAGAGTGTCTCAACCAGCACCACTGTTGTTCTTCATTATTGCTCAGCTGTGATCAGTCTGTGTCATTAGGAAATATCTCATACTAATTATAACCAAGCATTCGTTGAACATCTACAGGACACCACGTGCAGTGCTGAACACCAGGATCACAGAGATGGAAAAGGAGAAGACTCTGTTATACTGCCTGATGAGAGAGACCGCTGCTTAAACAGGTGACTAATAACGTGGTGTCATTAGGACACAGAAGTAACATGGGGAGCAAGTAAATAATATCTCAAAGGAACACATTCAGGGAAGGCATCTTGGAGAGCTTAGCTTGAAAGATTAACAGGAGTTTTCCTGGCGTATAAAGAAGGCAAAACTATTTTAGGGAGAAGGAGCAATATCTATAAACATACAGAAATGTAAACCATGGTGATGTGTGCTGAAGACTAGAAACAATTTGGATTTGCTGGAGAATGAGAAGGTGGGAGCTAGAACTCGAGATAGGAAGATAAGAGCCAGAAAATGAAGAGTCTGGCATTCTACCTGAAGGCAATAGGGAGTCACTGAGGGCCTTTTAACTGGCATGTGTGGTTTATTCGGCAGCAGTTTGGAAAACATGTCAGTTGGGATCATACCTAGAGGTAGGGAGCCCAGTGAAAAGGCTACTGGAATAGTTCAGATTAGAGACACTGGAGACTTGAATTTTGACCATGGTGCAGGGAATGGAGTCAGACTGGTGGTGACTTGGCCCTGCACAGGAGTCAGCCCAGAGCAATGGAAATCTAGATAGAGAGCAGTGAAGGAAGTCTACCCCCAGGGGCTTTGATTTGAACTTGCCTGTTAATCTTCTGGCTGGGACTGGGATTCTTTCCTGCTAACGCTCAGATTCCTTACTGCCAGGGGAAATGGTGTAAGTCCAAAGCTACCTTCCTGTCTGAAGTAATCTCAGACTCTTTGGAATTGTGAAGTCAGTGAAAATCTGGAGACAGTTTGCTGTAAGACAAAAAGCAGGGAATCAGGAGTCAGAACACTGAACTTGAGTTGTAAGTCTGTCTCTTTCTGGTTATTTAAAAGGTTGATGCAAACTGCTTATGCTCTTAGCCTTCAGTTCCTGCATCTGTAAAATGAGGATTGTATTTTCCACGCCTGGCAAGAATTGCGTTGAAAAATGGAAGGAAAGTTTTCAAAATGCTGTAAAATACTGTGTACATATTATTTATTTTATAGTGAAACCAGAATTTGGGATTTGAGTAGAAAGATGCCATTGTGAGAAACTTGCTACCAGGTCATTCTTCCCAAAACACGCCCTTGTAATGCATTGCGATAGTGAGGTGAAGTCATCTTCTGAACTGTAAAGATAACTCAGGAGAAACCACTGATCTTGTAGCTGGCAAAGCTGAGAGTCTACCTCAAGGTTGTCTGGCCAGAGCTGTGTTATTGTATATTTTCAATAACTCCACCCACTTTCATTTATTTCCACGAAGTTTGGAGGTAGAGGAGAGGAGCAGGACACATATTATTATCCATTTTAGACACTTAAAACCTTAAGACCTGAGAGACACCCCTGTGCATTCCAGTCTCCCTCATCAAGGGGAGGCAGTGTGCCCATGGCTGGTGTGGGTGATGCAGGAGTCGTGGGACTCCTGGGGTCACCAGGATATTATATACCTTGGGGGGGGGTCTGGTGGTTCCAATCTCCCCATTTCTACTCAGTACCTGAAGATATGTTTCCAGAGCTATCCACACGTTCCAGTCATGCAGGCGTCCCCCTTGTCCAGCTTTGGTCTCAAGAGCAGAGTGAGTCTGAGCTGGGGATGTCCTGGACCATCTCATGCATATAGACTGGCCAGAGGTTGCACATGGCCTCAGTGGTGTGGGGACAGATATCCCATCCAATCACTGCTGGTTGTGGTCCACCTTGTGGAAGGGAACCCAAATGCCTTCGGACCTTATGATCCCCTCATCAGGGAACATAGGCACTGACCGCACATGGCACATGATGGGATATCCTGAATGCATCCAACCTGAAGAAAACAATAGGAAAGAAGAGATGATGTGATGCCCAATATTCTTTATAGAGTATATGTCCCCCCACCAGCCCAGGAGACCTAAAGCATTTTGAATAATCCCAGATTAATCAGAGAAGCATTTGACTTTATCACCCTGCCCAAGTTTATTTGTAGCCTAACTGGTCTCCTTCCAAGTTCCTTAGAGTTTGATACTCTCATCCCCACTTGACTCTGAAAGGTACACAAAAGAAAGAGAATCGGAGTACAAGGAAAATCAGAAACAGAAAACAGACCAACAGCAAGGAAACTTCTCTCATGTGCTTTGGGTACCTGGAAGCTCCAATTTAAACACACACATTTATGTCCTTTATCAATACAAGTACCCAATAGCTACATCCTTTCAGTGTTACCATAAGCTCTAGGCACACAACCCCAGTTCCAATACACAAGGAAGGAAGCTCAGTAACACCTCCTTCCTCCATGCCTGGGACATTCACATTCCAGAAACAAGCAGAGAAGCTCACCTGGTCATCTTGCGACTATAGCTCAGGTCTAGTGTCAGGGAGAAGTCATCTGTGTAGAAGTAGTGAATGGATGGTTTGGAGATGCTATATATAGGGAAGAAGATATGATTATCTTTTGCTTCTTCCTGCTTCCTTTTGGGAAAGTGGTGGTTGGCTGGACAATTTCCCTAAATACCTGAGTGACACTTAAATGGTGCTTTTTGGGTCTGGGTCTGTAACTGAGACCAAAATGATTGGGCTGAGACCTACCCAGTGTCTTCAAGTGTTCTCTGCATGTATTCAAGGGGCACCTGGGTGGCTTAGTCGTTAAATGTCTGCCTTTGGCTCAGGTCATGATACCAGGGTCCTGGGATCAAGCTCTGTGTGGGGCTCCCTGCTCAGCGGGAAGCCTGCTTCTCCCTCTCCCACTCCCCCTGCTGTGTTCCCTCTCTCACTGTCTCTCTCTCTCTACCAAATAAATAAACAAAATCTTTAAAAAAATAATGAAGGATTCAAGAAACTAGATATGAAGTAACATATCTAGAAAATGTTCTACAGCTTTGTGGGAAAAATTAGAAAGGTATATAGAGAATCACTGGGGGTACCTAAGGAGATGCAGAGGTAAAGCATGATCATAGACCGAAAAACTAATTTCTTAAGAGATGTCAATTCCCCACAAATTGATCTATATTTTTAAAAAATTGCTTAGAATCAAATCACAGCAGGGTTTGTTGTAGCAGTAGTTGTTTGCTTATTTGTTTTGGTGGAACACAATGAGCTGATTTTAAAATTTAAATGGAAGCAACAAAGAGCCAAGAATCGTTGAGTGTTCTAGAAGAAAAATAAGGAAGAACAAATATAAAAATATTGCAATGTTGTAGCATTGACACAGAGATAGATAAATAAATCAATAGAAAAAAACACAGAGCCTCCAAAAGACCCACAGTATATAGACACTTGGCCGAGCAGATTTGAGGAAAGAGTAGACTTCAATGAACAGTGTGCATTGATAACTGGGAATCCATAGTTTTAGACACTGAAGTTGTGTTCCTATTTCACGTGACCCAAAAAACATCTGAACTTGAAAGGAAAATCGCAAAACTCTTGGAAGATAATATAGAAAGATATCTTCATGGAATTTGGGATAAACAAAATAATTTTTAATCAAGATACAAGTGGCATTAACCATAAGGAAGAGATTAATAACTTTGACTTATAATGTTTATCAGATGATACCAGAAGAAGAAAGGGCAACCCAGAGTGGGAGAAGCTATCAGCACACATGTAACTGACCATGGTTATGTAAACAGAATATCACGACATGCAGAGAATCCAACAGAAAAATGCACAAGAGGAAAAAACAAAATCTAAATGTCAAGTTAATCTATGCAAAGCTGCCTAACCTCATTAATAGCCAGGACAGCATAAATTAAAACCACTATAATATGCTATTACATACCCATCATTTTGGCAAAAAAAGAGGGAGCAATGCCATTAAGTGTCCACAGGATCTAGAGCAATAGAAACTCCTCATAGAGTCAAAGTGATACAACTTGAACTTGCCATTGTTTGTAACTTATTTTCATCTAGTCCAGTTGAAGTTGTGCATATTCTATGGCAAGGCAGTTCCATTGTTAGGGTATACCAGAGAGACCCTTTCACGTGTGTACAGAGACACATAGAAAGAAGTTGGTAGTAGCAAATGGACTCCAAATAAAAACAATCAAATATCTATCAACAGCAAAATAGATTTTGTTTCATACATTATATTCATATGGTGGACTATTAGGCAGAAATAAAAATAAACTATAGCTATAGATATCAATGCAGATGAGTTTCACAAATGTAATATTGTACAAAAGAGAGAAACCATAAAATGTTACATAAAATACAATCTTATTGTATTTACATAATGTTCAAAATCAGTTAAAAGTAAACTATATATATATATATATTTTTTTTTTTTTTTGAGAGAGAGCACACACACATGCATGCGTATGGGGGTGGGGGGAGGAGTAGAGAGGGGGAAGGACAGAGGGAGAGAGAAAGAATCTTAAGCAGTCTCCATGCTGGGCACGAACCCAAGGCAGTCTTGATCTCACAATCCTGAGATCATGACCTGAGCTGAAATCAAGAGTTAGACATTTAATCAATGGAGCCACCCAGGCGCCATAAACTATGTTGTTTAAAGTTGTGCATAAAGGTCAGGAAAACTGTAAAGGAAAGCAAAGGAGCTCACAAACATCAGCTTAGTGTTCCATTCTGAGGCAAGGGATGGGCTATGTTCTTGGAAGGACACATGAGGGGCTTCAGTTACTGGTGATATTCTATTTCTTAGCCTGGAGCTGGTCTGATGGTTCACTTTACAATTATTACTTAAATAGTACCTATCTTTTATGCACAATTTTTGTGAACATGACGTATTCCAAAATAGCAAGAATATTGTTGGGTTGCATCTTCTGACTCTAAAAGGCCCAACTTCAGTTATTAGAGCACATTATAACCTATGTAGATTATAACATGACAGTGTTCCTAAAAATACTTTCTTTTTTCAATTTTAAAGTTTATATTATAACAAATGGATTATGGCAAGTAAAGTTCAAAGTTCTGCCTGCTTCTGAGTTGTAACTTACTGCTTCTTCCTTCAAATTGTCTGGCTTTAGCAGAGATTCAGGCAACTTCCATGTTTCCTTTTAATTTGATCTTTAGGAGCCTTAAGACAGCGTCCCAACTCCTACCACCAGATCTCATTATCTCTGGAAGGGTCCAAGAGATGGAATCTTTTTGATAGAAAATCATAATATCCTAGTCATGTTAACTTAAATCACTTACTACTTGCAACTCAGAACTGCCAAGGAATCTTGCTTCAAGTAAAGGTAAAAAAAAAAAAAGGATAGAATCTCCCTCAACACTGTTTTTCTTGTTTTTTTCCCCACTGAATATAGGATTTGGATATAATTAAAGGGATACATTGGCTCAAATCCTTTTAAGAGCAACGACCTATCCACATTCATAAAACAATTTCCTGTCATTACAGGAGTAGCTAGATCTCCCAACAGAACATCAGCTCTAATTAAGGTATCCACTGCATAATTCTGCTTAGAGTCTTTAATACTCTCATGTACACACACACACACACGTACATGCACACATATTTGGTTGGCATCAATATGTGAGACTAAAATTTCACTTCATCTGATTATTTGGTCAGCTGTTTTCAGATTGATTTGCTCTGTTACTTTGGATCCAGTATACCAGTTCCCATGGCCCAGGGCTTGACCGCAGCCAAGTTATTGGAAGTGGTTCAGGAATTCTCTGTGCACCTAAGTATTTTATTCTGGAGCCTTTCAAGATCTTCAGGCCTGACATAAGTTGCTGCCTTTAAGAGCCCTCATTTAGTCCTAAAGCAGGGTCAGAATCCTTGACAGGATGTTTGAGAATGGAGATTCAAAAGAAATAAAGATTCATGAGGTCTGAGACTCTGGTCTTCAGGATAGAGTCAGAATTCCCTGATTGTGGCCCCCATTTGGTGAGGTGATTTTGACCCAGGGATGGGTGAAATCCCTGGTAAACTGAGTTTTATTTCCTAGTATGCTTTTTACATTTTTTTTTTTTTTTTTTTGGCGGAGCTCTTCTTAGTCTTAACGATCTTGTAACTGACTAACCTATCATTATTCATTTTTGGTAAGTAGTTTGTAGCACTTGATGTTCTTCTGTGAGTAGGTTTTTTTTTTTTTTTTTGTAACCAAGCGGCCAAGTTTCCTTCTCTGTGTGGTATGAGCCAAGTGTAAAGGCAGACTGTACTGGGATCCGAAGAGCATCTTATTGCTTCTTTTCCCCAGTGGGTGGTCACTACTTCATCTAGGTCCCAAATGATTAGGCTGAAGAAGCCTGCCCATATGTCGAATGGGTTAACTCCATCAGTTAAAAAGACTACTCATCTATGAACCTCTTTCTTAGAATGGGGGGGGGGTTTAAGTGAGAGAAAGGTAAAGTTTACTTTGGGAGGATATTTTTCTGTGGTCTAGATATTTCTATGGCCAAAAGTGTATCTTTTGGGAAGGTTCTTGGGCTTGTTTTAATGATCATCTATTTTATGAAAGTCATAGATTTAATAAGAACTATTAACTAAAATTTCATATGTGTAATTGATAAAGCTGGTGACCCTGTTGTATGCCAAGAATCTAAATCCATTCTAACAATATTACGAGCTAAACAATAGAATGAATTTTTTTGTATTTGAGTAAGAGTGAATTGATTTGGGAGATGTTTCATGGATAGTACAAGTGAAACTTGTCCACCTTTGTGTATCTCTATTCAAAGATCAAAAGCCATGGGGTCTTTTGGTGAGATATTTGCCTTCATAATAAAGACAAACTCTCAAAGACCTTAAAGAAAGGTTTGTATAGTAGGTATAAATTACTCCTTCAGTGAATTTGTGTATTTGCCCTCTTCTAAAAGTTGTATTTCTTGGCTTTAAAAAATTCACTTAGAATATTTTTTAAAAAGTGAAGAGCATATTGACTGTCAGTTGCTTTATGGGAAGGGTAGCATGGATAGCTCTTGTAAATGAAAACTAGTGCAGGGACTTGAGTTTGCCACTATGGGAATGGTACTGTTGCTAGTCAGGAGTTGTAATGTTTGCGCGTAGCCACAAGGAGGAGACAAAGAACAATATAGGTGACCGCAGATTCTACAATGCCTTAAGGTTCATTCAAGATAGAAATTACTTTAATTCCCTTTAGCGGGGCTTCTTATTTCATTTTAACACTATTGGCCAGAAGTAAGAGGTTTTATGGTTCCATTCAGTGTGACCAACCACTAGAGCTTTAATGGTTTTGAAATTAATTGCCCATTCTTCTGATAAGTCAGTGGCTATATAGTGCTGAGGGGGGAAGATATAGGTAGAGTCCTTCTTATCGCCTTTAAAACTGTAAGGCAGCCATTTACTACTTCCCTAAATTACCCTAGGGTGATGTCTTTCCTTTGAAATTTATCCAGTTCTCTAGGAATGTGGGTATTTCAGATATTAGATCTAATAGCCTGTGCGAATATATGGGGTTCCTTGTCCCACACTCTGAGACATGAAGATGGAAGTTGCGGTATCCTTAAGAATGAACAAAGGACACTTGGATATAAGTCCTGTGTTTGAGACAAGCTTCTAGGACTCCATCAAGCTGTTATTTTCAAGCATCAGATCTTAAATCCTCCAGACTAGGTAGGGCAGGGTTGTGGTATTAAAGGACGTGTACCTTCGGTGAATGACCCTTATCATTAAGTAATTTCTTTTTGAGTAACTAGAAATAACATGCTGTGTTTTTAGCAGTGTGAATCGGGTTGGCCATCTGTGGTCAGTAGTGATGTACGTGTAAGTTTCATGCACGTAGAGCGGCAGGTTGTGGCAGACCCAGGAAGCATCTGTAGTGTGTTGGCTGAAAGTGTAGGCTCTGGAGTCCCAGCGAACAGGGTTGGAAATGTGGCTTCATCACTTAGCTTTGTAGCTCTGCTTCCTTCTCTGCAAAGTGGAGACAGTAATGATACCAATTCTGTAGGACTGTTGTGAGCACAAATAAAGAAAAGCAGTTATGACAGTTCCTGGCAAACAGCATTTATTGATGATTTATCATGGCTACATTCACATCCTTGTGAGCAAATATAATCTGGAATACAGAATGCCCTGAGACAGTCACAGTTACAACTAACTGTGAACTTAGAAACAAGCAGCAGAGCTTCCCCTTGTAAGAAGGGGAAGGTTCTAGTTTCCACTACAAGAGAGTGTGGGGAGCAGTCAGGTTTTTGTCTTTGTCTCTATGGCAACCTCTTAAACCCAGTATTTTCCATCCATGTACTCCTCCTTAACGTCATGGTTAAGAACACCAGTTCTGAAATTGAATTTCCTGGGTTCAAATCCTTCCTCTACCTATAGGGAGGCTAATCATATCTGAAGACAACCAGAAAATCAGGTACCAATATCTTTTTGGAGGTTAAACTTGATATTTAATAAAAATTCAGTAGTTAACATGAGCTAAATCAGAAGTTTGGTGAGCTTCTATTTTCTAGGTGAATTTTTGCTTAAATTCTAAATCTTCATGGAGGATTTTTTTCATTGCTGGGGGTTTCACTCAAGCCCTGACTCTTCCTCTTATTAGCTTGGTTACTTCAGAGTTATTTAATATCCCTAAACATCTGTCTCCTCAACTATGATGTGGGGCTAATAAGAGTACCTGCTTCTAAGGTCTGTTGTGAAGATTCCATGGGATAGCTCGTAGAAAACACCCCACACAGTGCCTGGGACAGACTGACTCTCACTGTGTGCTAGGTGTCATCTCTGTTCTTCCCATTCACAAATGTTTATTGAGCGCCTTTCATGTGAAAAGCACCTGGCAAAGGATAATAGTGGAATAAAAGGAAATTATCCTAGAGTCAGTAGGAGGATGATGAGATTCATAAAAAGACATTCCCTAAGTCACTTCTCCTTCTGAGGAGCCACTCTGCTCTGAACACAGCTCATGGAATGATATTCAACACGACAAAAATATGGTTTAAAAGCAAGCTAGAGGGGAGGAGGGGGGAAAGATGGCGGAGGAGGAGGGGACCCTATTTTAACTGGTCCCCAGAATTGAGCTGGATATCTACCAGACTGGTCTGAGCACCCACGAAACCAGCCTGAGATGGAAGAAGATCTGGATCTCTACAAACAGAATATCGCAGGCGGTTGGTTTTGAGGCACGAAGCGGCTGGCGGTTTTAGAAGCACAAAGGGCAGAGATGTGCCCCGACCTGGAGGCAGGACTGGGGGCGCCGCGGAGGGGTGCACAACCCAGGCTGCTACAGTTTATAGCAGCACGGACAGAAACGGAGACGGTGTGGCCTGGAGAGCTCACTGAAGAACAGACTGCGGTCTCTCTGCCCTAGGGAGAGGGTTGGAAACGGTCTCTTCTGCTCTGACTCGTGGAAGAGACGTGGAAAGCCACCAGGGAAAGGCGCCAGAGAACAAAATCCCCAAAGACTGCTTCCCACTGAGCCCATTCCCCGCCACGGGGGCGCAGGGCAACTCCACCCAAACAGGGTTGCCTGAGTAACAGCAAGGCAGGCCCCTCCCGCAGAAGACAGGCTGGGAAAACAAGAGGCCAGCAACCCTAAGGTCCCAAGAAAACGGGTGCATCTTGCTTGGGTTCTGGTCAATAACTTGGACTCTATACATTCCCTCAAACAACCATCAACAGAATGACTAGGAGGAGGAGCCCCCAACACAGAAAAGACTCAGAGATTATGACTTATGCTGCAGATTTACAAATGGATGCAGACATAACCAAGCTGTTGGAGATGGAATTCAGGCTAGCAACTGTGAAGACAATGGCTAGAATGGAGAAATCAATTAATGGCAACATAGAGTCTCTAAGGGCAGAAATAAAAGGTGAATTGGCAGAATTTAAAAATGCTATCAATGAGATCCAATCCAATCTAGATAATCTAACAGCTAGGGTAACTGAGACAGAAGAGAGAATAAGTGACCTGGAAGACAATATAATAGATAAAAAGGGAAAAGAGGAGGCCAGGGAAAAACAACTCAGAATCCATGAAAATAGAATCGGAGAAATAAGTGACACCATGAGGCGTTCCAATGTCAGAATAATTGGAATCCCAGAGGGATTGGAGAGAGAGAGAGAGGACTAGAAGATGTATTTGAGCAAATCGTAGCTGAGAACTTCCCTAATCTGGGGAATGAAACAAACATTTGAGTCCTAGAGGCAGAGAGAACCCCTCCTAAGATCAAGGAAAACAGGCCAACACCCCGGCATGTAATCGTAAAACTGGCAAATCTTAGAACCAAGGAAACCATCTTAAGGGCAGTTAGGGGTAAGAGATTCCTTACATACAGAGGGAGGAACATCAGAATAATGTCAGACCTATCCACAGAGACCTGGCAAGCCAGAAAGTCCTGGCAAGACATATTCAGGGTACTAAATGAGAAGAACATGCAGCCAAGAATACTTTATCCAGCAAGGCTTTCATTTAGAATGGATGGAGAGATGCAGAGCTTCCACGACTGGCAGAAGTTGAAAGAATATGTGGCCACTAAGCCGGCCCTGCAAGAAATATTAAGGGGGGGGGTTCTATAAAAGGAGAAAGACCCCAAGAGTGATCTACAACAGAAATTTACAGGGACAATCTATAAAAACAATGTCTTCACAGGCAACATGATAACAATTAATTCATATCTTTCAATAATCACTCTCAACATGAATGGCCTAAATGCTCCCATAAAACGGCACAGGGTTGCAGATTGGATAAAAAGACAGGACCCATCCATATGCTGTCTACAAGAGACTCATTTTGAACCTAAAGATACATCCAGACTGAAAGTGAAGGGATGGAGATCCATCTTCCATGCCAGCGGACCTCAAAAGAAAGCTGGGGTAGCAATTCTTAGATCAGACAAATTAGATTTTAAACTAAAGTCTGTAATAAGAGACACAGAAGGACACTATATCATTCTTAAAGGGTCTATCCAACAAGAAGATCTAACAATTGTAAATATCAATGCCCCCAACATGGGAGCAGCCATCTACATAAGCCAAGTGTTAACCAAAATAAAGAGTCATATTGATAACAATATGTTAATTGTACGAGACCTCAATACTCCACTCTCAGCAATAGACAGATCATCTAAGCAGAAAATCAACAAGGAAACAAGAGCTTTGAATGATACATTGGACCAGATGGACCTCATAGATATTTACAGAACATTCCACCCTAAAAAAACAGAATACTCATTCTTCTCGAGCGCACATGGAACTTTCTCCAGAATAGACCATATACTGGGTCACAAATCAGGTCTCAACCAATACCAAAAGATTGAGATTATTCCCTGCATATTCTCAGACCACAATGCTCTAAAACTGGAACTCAATCACAAGAAAAAATTCGGCAGAAATTCAAACACTTGGAAGCTAAAGACCACTCTGCTCAAGAATGTTTGGGTCAACCAAGAAATCAAAGAAGAACTTAAATAATTCATGGAAATCAATGAGAATGAAAACACATCGGTCCAAAACCTATGGGATACTGCAAAGGCAGTCCTAAGGGGGAAATACATAGCCATCCAAGCCTCACTCAAAAAAAATAGAAAAATCCCGAATTCGCCAACTAACTCTACACCTTAAAGAACTAGACAAAAAGCAACAAATGACGCCTAAGCCACGCATTAGAAGAGAAATAATTAAAATTAGAACAGAAATCAATGAATTAGAAACCAGAAACACAGTAGATCAGATCAATGAAACTAGAAGTTGGTTTTTTGAAAGAATTAATAAGATTGATAAACCACTGGCCAGACTTATCCAAAAGAAAAGAGAAAGGACCCAAATTAATAAAATTATGAATGAAAGGGGAGAGATCACGTCTAACACCAAGGAAATAGAAACAATTATTAGAAATTATTATCAACAACTATATGCCAATAAACTGAGCAATCTGGATGAAATGGAGGCCTTCCTGGAAACCTATAAGCTGCTAAGACTGAAACAGGAAGAAATTGACAACCTGAATAGGCCAATAACCAATAACGAGATTGAAGCAGTGATCAAAAACCTCCCAAAAAACAAGAGTCCAGGGCCTGAAGGATTCCCTGGGGAATTCTACCAAACATTCAAAGAAGAAATAATACCTCTTCTCCTGAAGCTGTTTCAAAAACAGAAACAGAAGGAAAACTTCCAAACTCATTCTATGAGGCCAGCATTACCTTAATCCCCAAACCAGGCAAAGACCCCATCAAAAAGGAGAATTTCAGACCAATATCCCTGATGAATATGGATTCCAAAATCCTCAACAAAATCCTAGCTAATAGGATCCAACAATACATTAAAAGGATCATCCACCACGACCAAGTGGGATTTATCCCCAGGATGCAAGGGTGGTTCAACATTTGCAAATCAATCAATGTGATAGAGCACATTAATACGAGGAGGGAGAAGAACCATATGGTCCTCTCAATTGATGCAGAAAAAGCATTTGACAAAATACAACATCCTTTCCTGATTAAAACTCTCCAGAGTATAGGGATAGAGGGAACATTCCTCAAGCTCATAAAATCCATCTATGAAAAACCCACAGCAAATATCATCCTCGATGGGGAAAGCTGAGAGCCTTTCGCTTAAGATCAGGAACACGTCAAAGGTGCCCACTCTCACCACTGTTGTTCAACATAGTACTAGAAGTCCTAGCAACAGCAATCAGACAACAAAAAGAAATAAAAGGTATTCAAATTGGCAAAGAAGAAGTCAAACTCTCTCTTTTCGCAGACAACATGATACTTTATGTGGAAAACCCAAAAGACTCCACCCCCAAATTACTAGAACTCATCCAGCAACTCAGTAATGTGGCAGGATACAAAATCAATGCACAGAAATCAGTTGCTTTCTTATACACTAACAACGCAACTGTAGAAAGAGAAATTAGAGAAACGATTCCATTTACAATAGCACCAAAAACCATAAGATACCTCGGAATAAACCTAGCCAAAGAGGTAAAGGATCTATACTCTAGGAACTACAAAACACTCATGAAAGAAATTGAAGAAGACACAAAAAGATGGAAAAATATTCCATGCTCATGGGTCGGAAGAATAAACATTGTTAAAATGTCTATGCTACCCAGAGCAATCTATACCTTCAGTGCCATCCCAATCAAAATTCCAATGACATTTTTCAAAGTGCTGGAACAAACAATCCTAAAATTTGTATGGAATCAGAAAAGACCCTGAATCGCCAAGGAAATGTTGAAAAAGAAAAACAAAGCTGGGGGCATCTCGTTGCCCGATTTCAAGCTATAGTACAAAGCTGTGATCACCAAGACAGCATGGTACTGGCACAAAAACAGACATACAGACCAATGGAACAGAATGGAGAACCCAGATATGGACCCTCAACTCTATGATCAAATAATCTTTGACAAAGCAGGAAAAAAACATGCAATGGAAAAAAGACAGTCTCTTCAATAAATGGTGCTGGGAAAATTGGACAGCCACATGCAGAAGAATGAAACTCAACCATTCTCTAACACCATACACAAAGATAAACTCAAAATGGATAAAAGACCTCAATGTGCGACAGGAATCCATCAAAATCCTAGAGGAGAACATAGGCAGTAACCTCTTTGACATCGGCCACAGCAACTTCTTTCAAGATACATCTCCAAAGGCTAGTGAAACAAAAGCAAAAATGAACTTTTGGGACTTCATCAAGATAAAAAGCTTCTGCACAGCAAAGGAAACAGTCAACAAAACAAAGAGGCAACCCACAGAATGGGAGAAGATATTTGCAAATGACACTACAGATAAAGGGCTGTTATCCAAGCTCTATAAAGAACTTCTCAAACTCAACACCTAAAAAACAAATAATCAGGGGCGCCTGGGTGGCTCAGTTGGTTAAGCGACTGCCTTCGGCTCAGGTCATGATCCCGGAGTCCTGGGATCGAGTCCCACATCGGGCTCCCGGCTCAGCGGGGAGCCTGCTTCTCCCTCTGACCCTATCCCCTCTCATGCTGTTTCTCTCTCTCTCTCTCTCTCAAATAAATAAATTAATTAATTAAAAAAAAAGATTTAAAAACAAAAAAACCCCAAATAATCAAGTCAAAAAGTGGGCAGAAGAGATGAACAGACACTTCTCTGAAGAAGACATACAAATGGCTAACAGACACATGAAAAAATGTTCATCATCATTAGCCATCAGGGAAATCCAAATCAAAAGCACACTGAGATACCACCTTACACCAGTTAGAATGGCCAAAATGGACAAGGAAAGAAACAACAAATGTTGGAGAGGTTGTGGAGAAAGGGGAACCCTCTTACACTGTTGGTGGGAATGCAAGTTGGTACAGCCACTTTGGAAAACAGTGTGGAGGTTCCTCAAAAATTTAAAAATAGAGCCACTGTATGACCCAGCAATTGCACTCCCGGGTATTTACCCCAAAGACACAGATGTAATGAAAAGAAGGGCCATATACACCCCAATGTTCATAGCAGCAATGTCCCCAATAGCCAAACTGTGGAAAGAGCCGAGATGCCCGTCAACAGATGAATGGATAAAGAAGATGTGGTCCATTTATACAATGGAATATTACTCAGCCATCAGAAAAGATGAATACCCAACTTTTACATCAACATGGATGGGACTGGAGGAGATTATGCTAAATGAAATAAGTCAAGCAGAGAAAGTCAATTATCATATGGTTTTATTATTTGTGGAACATAAGGAATAACATGGAGGACATTAGGAGAAGGAAGGGAAAAATGGGCGGGGGGAATTGGAGGGAGAGATGAACCATGAGAGACTACGGACCTGAGAAACAAACAGGGTTTTAGAGAGGAAGGGGGGAGGGGGGATTGGTTAGCCTGGTGATGGGTATTAAGGAGTGCACGTAATTTATGGAGCACTGGGTGTTAGATGAAAACAATGGATCGTGGATCACTACATCAAAAACTAATGAGGTATTATATGGTGACTAACATAACATAATAAAATTAAAAAAAAAATAATGGGAGATTTAAATGAGTTAATGTTTGTACTGGGCTTAGCATAGTACCTGGTACACAATTGCTCAATAAATCTATTATTGTGATTAAAAAAATAATAATAAATAAAAAAATAAAAGCCAGCTAGAGAAAAATGGCCACACCCCATCATTAATCCTGGAGATGGAGCTCTAATGAGAACTGCACCTAGCCAAAGAGTTGGGATGGGTTGGAATGGATTGCGTGAAAGCTCAGGGAGGCTGCGTTGGGGGTTAATTTGGGCTGTTGCGCCCAGAGTAATCCTGGTCCCAAGTGAAACCTGTTGTGCAGGCAGACTTCTCATCATGGCTGCTGTTAACATCAGACATCGCCTTGACTCTGTGGTGACCAGAGGGGTCAGTTGCCTATTCTGTGCCAAGAACAAACAGGCTGGTGGACTTGGCAGGCTTTGCTACCGTGACATTTACTTTTGGTTGAAACAAAAGTACTAGAAGATGGAACTAACCAAGAAGACTAAGTGGCTTTGTGACATCCAGTTTGAGTTTATACCATCTCTCTCTTTTTTAAGGTTTTATTTATTTTAGAGGGAGAGAAAGGGCGAGTGAGCAGGGGGAGGAGCAGAGGGAGAGGGAGAAGCAGACTCCCTGCTGAGCGTGGAGCCCAACGCAGGGCTTGATCTCACGACCCTGAGATCACAACCTGAGCTGAAATCAAGAGCTAGACACTTAACTGACTGAGCCACCCAGGTATTCTTTATACTGTCTCTTTTGAGTTTACACAGTTCTTTGGGTTAGGTCATACCCAAGAATCCTTCCAGAGGTGGGAGAAGGGACATAAGACAGGCTAGGATCTCAGTAACCATCAGTGATATCATGTCTGGAACAACACTGATAATGCATTAAACACTCTTACACAGAGACTGCATGCCCACCTCAAGGTGGCCAACTCTGAAGTGGGATTCAGTTTTCAGGTTGTCCAGACAGACCACCATGGGCCCTGGCAAAAGCTAAAGAATACCCTTGCATGTGTACGCATATTGCAGTGGACGAACATGTTTACCATTATCAAACACCAGACTTTTATCCCCATGTCATGGATGAGAATACAGAAACATAGACAGAGACTTTTTAAGAGATTTTCCATAGTACCAAATCAAGTTCAGGGCTCTCTATACCAGCCTGTCTCTCTTGCTATTAGAAAACTTCCCAAAGCATAAGAAATTATCAGCCATGTTCAGGGCTAGCAGGGGTGAGGGAGTGATATCAGATTATTATGGTAACCCATAGTCTTTAGAACTGTTGATCAAGGGGCACCTGGGTGGCTCAGTCGGTTAAGCATCTACCTTTGGCTCAGGTTATGATCTGACTCCCTGCTCAGCGGGGAGTCTGCTTCTCTCTCTCTCCCTCTGCCCTTCCCCCTGCTCATGCTCGCTCTCTTGTGCTCTCTCTCTCTCTTAAATAAATAAAATCTTAAAAAAAACCCAAAAAACAAAAAACTGTTGGTCAAAAGTAGGAGCCGAGAGCCTGCAGGACCTTAAAGAGCAGATGTAAGATCCTCTGCTGGAGGATTAGGATGGTGAAACAAGTCAGTTAGAGCAACAGTATAAACAGGGGAACAGTAACAAAGGCATTTTCCTGAGAACGTTGGTATCATTTTGTCTTATGACTTAACTGCCTCTCCCCCACCACCTTGCTGCCATCGTTTACTTCTGAGGATGCATGTACACCCGCATGGGGTTTTCCTGCCACTCAGGCAAACAGGCCAGGCTGTTCGCCACTTCCTTCTGGACAGGCCAGCCCCAGGCCTCAAAGAATGGAGCCAGATTCTTCTGCACCTTTTCAGAGAACTTCTTTGCCCACAGATTCATCTTGCCATCCTTGTCTTTGGGGATGCCAGAAAGCGTTTGGTACTCAGCAAAGAGCTGGGTGAATGGCTCCCACCCAAAGGCCTCCTGGAGCTGAGAAGAGAGAGAAGGGACAGGATGAGGAACCAGTTTGTGGAAGTACCTGCAACTTGCACGTTCAAAGTGTATTTCAGTTATAGTGATTCCTTCCCCTTGATCATTCATGAGCTTCCCTCCCATGATTTGCCTCTGTGTCCCTACCCTACCCTTGCACATAAATATAATCCCGTTGGCTCACTCCACCTCTTGGCCACAAAACCTATAACCCTTCTATTTAGTAGGGGACTTCACAGGGAAGCTAATACCTGAAAAGGCATAAATATTCAACAAATGAGTTATTATAATTATCTCTAATTTAAAAAAATTATATTCCCAGATACTAAATGTTTTCCTAGGCATCAGACGGGTCTGAGCCTGACTGAGATGGGAAACCCTTATATCTCACATGTTTGGCCTTTGGGACCCTAAAGGCTGGGAACTTCCAACACTTTGCAGACATAATAAAATCCCTGTTTTTATACAGCCATTTCAGATCTGTAACTATTTTCAAGGCTACTATTTTGCTCTGTGGAGCACTCCCTTGGGGCAAAACAGGAAGAAGCAGGCATATCACAAGGGGCTCAAAAAGAGAGTGACTCATGTTCACAGAGGGGCAGTCCACCTGAAAGCCACAGCCAGGAGGCCCTTGTCAGCTAAGATAATAGAGGTCTAGAATGAGCAGGGATCCTGGGGTGTCCCAGACAACTCGCCCTTTTGTGGAGGAGAATTCTGACTCTGGGGTGTAAAACCTAAGGACAGATGACATCTGGGGATCAGCTTTGACAGTTCGGAAATGTTAATGTTCAGAGCAGTTTGGGGGAGACGACAGGGCTTTGTGCATATTTCACAGGAAGCCCACCTGCTTCAGGACTTTGGCATTCTCCCATTGGGTTGGTTGGTTATTCATTTATTCATTCTAAGAACATTTCAGGTTCAAGTGGGATGACTGGAGTCAGAGAACCTTGACAACAGTTATCTCCTAAAAAGCCTCTTGTAATGCAGTTGTCCTGGAGACACACCACTGTTATCACGAAGGGACGAAGGGACGAAGGGATGCAACACTCACTTGATCCACAAAACTAAGGTGAAGAGAAACAAAGCACAACAAAACAACACCCACTTCTGGAGCACTTATTAGGAGACCATAGTCAAAACCAGTGAGTGGAAGTGCTGGGCTCCAACCTCAGGAATGACTAACTCAGAACTTCTGCTCATGACCAGTAGAACAGTAAGCTGTAGTTTCTCTACTTGGTTTCCAGAGTACTTTTCATTTCCTCTTACTTAACATCACAAAATACAAGGGGCCTGGGGCAGGTGTTATTTCCTCAGTCTTAGAGAAGTCCCACTATGCAGTCAGGTCCCCCATGCCCAGGCTGGAGGGGGTACGAAGGGGGTCCAAGGATGCTACATGATGGAGGGGTCTGCTCGCCCTCACCTCCCTGCCTTTCTGCTCTGTACCTGTAGGTATGTTTCCAGAGCTGTCCACACATTCCAGTCATGCAGGGGCGCTCCCTTTCCCAGGTGCGTTATGATTCTCTGCTTTCGTTCTGGAGGGCTCAGAGCAGGGTGGGCCTTAGCCCTGGGGATGCCCAGGACTGTTTCATGCACATAGACAGACCAGAGGTTGCAGGTAGCCTCAGTGGTGTGTGGTGGGAACTCCCACTCTTGTTGCTGCTGGTTGTGACCCAGCTCATGGATGGGTCCCCACAGACCCGTGCTCCTCATGCCTGCCTCATTGATGAGCTCTTCCACCGACTCCAGGTGGCACATGATGGGGTATCCTGAGTGCATCCAGCCTGGGAATGCAGAAGGAAGAGATGAGGCATGGCGGAGGTGGGGGGCACCCAAACCATTTCCCTTCATGCCTCTCCGCTGGGTAACTTTTCCTCACCATCCTGGCTGCCCCCAGTAATGCCAGAATCTCCATGCTGATTAGAAAGTAGATGGCTTGCTCTGCTTGGTCAGAAATGGAACAGTCTCCAGCCCCCTTCCCAGCCTTTCATGCCAGGGTTATGCCTTCCTCCCCGCTCTGGCCCTGAACAAGATGAATATACTTTACATAGCCATTCTTACTATGGTTCAGTGCTTCATTTTGTGTGAGTTTCCTATCATGTGAGTCTGTGACACTATGTCCTGTGTCTGGATTTGAGATCCCTGAGGCTACAGGTATGTCAGTTCTGCCATGTAAGCCACCGTTGTATACATTTATGCTCTTTAGCAGAGATAATCTTCTCCTTTTTTAAAGAGAAGAAAACTGAGGTCCAAAGGAATGTTCTCTATGTCAGAACCACATTTCCTTATTTTTCTTTCATGTAAACCAGTCAATACTTAACATAAACTTCTTTCCTTACTCTCCTTCCATTGCCAACTCTGACTTCTGTTTGAAGGAACATTGCTGTTTCTCCTTGAAACAATGAAGAGATGGCTCATTGCTGTGAACTCCTAGTAGCATTTTTTTCCTGAGATTGTTTTACCATCCTGTGAAATCTCACCTCGTAGATGTAAATGATTCACCTTTTCATATGGGAACATCTCTGCACCCCCATCAAGGTCTGCGTCTGTTATGTCTTTTTTCCTTTACTGGTGAGATTATGCCTTTCACATATGGGGCATTAAAAAAGACAAAAGAATGAAAAAATGGCATCCACTGACTAGGAGCACGCACCAGCTGAGATCTGCACATCAGCAACAATCCTCTCGGGACAGCAGAAAGGGAAAGGCCGGGCTGCCAGCTGGGCTATCGCATGCATCATCTCATCCCAGAGGCAGAGCACCGGCTCGGGGTCCTCCAGGGCTCGCAGGTTTGCAGTCGGCACCGTCAAGATGATATTGTCTGTTGCCAGCTCTCCCCAGGTAGCCGGGCTCTCCTGGATACAGTTCTTCCAGTCCTCCAGAGATGTCTTACCTGGGAATAAATATTGTGGGCCTGTCACCCACTTCCCCAACTTACCTTGAACTCCAGGAGGAGGACACCAAAATAATGAACTATTAACATGTGGGTCTACATGCTATGAAGTGAAGGACTGGCCTCTTGGTTCTGCCGGACGTCTCAATGGACATGGTATTCCATAGCTCCCACCTCTGCTTACATCTTGAACAGTTCTTCCCCCCTTCTGTCCGCCATTCCCTACCCTACCCTTCCTTAGCAACTGGCCCATAACTATGGTGGCATCCCCAGCACCCCCTCTTCCCTCAGCATTCAGTCCACTCACCCAGCTTGTAATACGGGGCAGGCACAGCCCTCTTGATGGTGACAGATATGGGGCCCAGTTTGCTGCCCTTTGGCACGATGACATAGAGAAGGCCACCCCAGAGGCAGGAGATGGGTAGTATGGTCCTGTCCATACAGCACTGATGAGTCACCACAGGGGCTCGAGACAGCTTGCTGGCCTTGGCCAAGTTATCAGTGTGGCAGCCAATCTGTACCTGGGGAGGTGATTCCACCATATGTAGGAGGAACTAGGTCCCTATGGTGTGTGTGTGTGGGGGGGGTGCTGTGTGTGTGATGGGTGAATGGCAGGTACTAGAAAAACACCAGCTTCCTCCTTCGATGAGCTATGCATGGAAACCTATGACATTTTAGTATCCCAAAAGTCATTGGGACTGAAAGGTATGTGGAACCATTCTTCCAGGGATTTAAACAGCTTTACAATGGATTGTCACCAGACAGACCAGGCGGGATAATCCTGAGGCTGATACTGACTAGGGCCCCGCGGAGCCTCTGTACCAGGTGGAGTCCGGGCTCTTGTGGCAGGACCTACACCAGTGTGGTGATTCCAAAGCCAGGATGAGCCAGAGGGGATACTGGTGACCCTTTGTACACAGACAGGAGACCACCCATCTAGAGGCAGCGGGATCTGGCCTGAGTGGGGAGGACTGATTCTCACTTCCCCTGTTGTCAAGGGCTCCCCTTCCTGGTCAGGTGGGTTGAGGGCTGTTTTGTCCGGAGTCCTGGGGTTGCTTTTCTTAGGTTTCATGTAAGCGAGCTCCAGAAAGGAGGCTGACACAGAAGACACCCTGTAACAGCAAGTGACCCTCAGAGCTAAGGCAGGACAATTTTAATTCTGCCTCTAGGGCCTATTTTTGTGGTCAGATGAAGCACACCCTTCAGGTGTCCAGGTAATGATGTACAACGCAGAAAGGCTGTGTGCTATTGGCCAAGCGGGTGAAGTCCTGAGGATGTGACAGGTGCTCCTGGCCCCCCTCATATCCCCGTGGGGGGAAGGGGTAAAATCACCCCACGTGGAAATCCAGGGGCTTAGGTTCAAGTACCTGAATTTAGCTCTGGCATTCAGTCCCTCCCTTAGGCTCCCTGAAATTGAGCTGCTTCATCTGTGAAATCTGTGAAATGGGCAGAATAGTCCCTTCCTGGCTTCCTGGTAGCACTGCTGAGAGCTGAGGAAAAGGAGGTGGCTCTGTGGTTTGGGGTGTCGGCAGTGGGGGTTCTGGCCTTACCTTCAGGCCGGCAGAGGCCGCGGCTTCAGACAGTAAGACTTCTGCACTCTGTCCACCTGGGAGGTAGAGCCCGGTGCTCACCCAGGCATCACAGTGGCCTGACAAAAGCCATAGGAAAGGCTGAGTTCTTCACTCACCTGCCTCTGCCGCACCTGGAGCCCCACAGCCCCTCCTGGAGGCACAGCCCCTGCCCCGCCTCCCTCAACGCATCCATGCTTCCGGCATGCATCCCTCCAAAACCCTCAGCAGAACCCCAACCCCGTCTTCCCAAAAGGACACGACAGACAATGAAGCTGGCCCACCTGAGCTTCAGTACCCGCAGTGTCCTGTGAGCCCGGGAACCCCACCTTCCCCCGGGTTCTGATGCTCTGGCCACACCCCTCACTCTGTACCTGGGTTGCTCCCATCGATCTCCACCGTGATGGGGTGTCCTGAGCTGCAGGTCCAGGTTCCAAGCTCCTGCCCCAGCTGGGAGCAGTCAGTCCCAGAGTGTGCCAGCCCCGTGGCCAGGCAGAGCAGTGTAGCCTCAAAGGAGTCACCAGGCACAGGGTGCTCCCGGCTCACAGCTGGGAGGCCTGACAGACGCAGCGTCTTACTCAGGAGTCGGTGCAAGGATATGTAAGCCGGGACCCCCTCTGCAGGGATCTGCAGGAAGGCTGCGCCATCGGCTCCCAGCTTTGCCAGCCAGTGCTTTTCCAAGTTCCCAGCCCCACGGCTCAGTGCAGCCTGGAAATCGGACAGCGCCTTGCGGAAGTGGTAGCTCCGCATCTCGGGGGTAGGGACAGGGAAACAGCCTGCGTCGAGGGTCTGAGCTAGGATGCTGAGGCCTAAGCCGTTGAGGATAACGTTACCGGGGAAACCAGCCAAAGCAGAGCGGCCTGGGTTCTGGGAGGCCCACCACCAGGCCTGGCCCCCGATCAGCAAGCCCCCACCCTCGGCCACAAACTCCTGCAGCTGCTTAGCCTCCTGGTCACTGTAAGCCACACAGCAGTAGACACGCAAGTCATGCGTCAGATGGGGCTGCAGACTGCACTCCAGGCCACGCTCTGACAGGAGGGCACACAGGTTTTTTAGATGTGTGTTCACCCCCAATTTGCCCGTCTGGCCTCTGGCCAGCCAGCGCACAGCATTGAGCAAAAAGGGCCCCAGTTTGGGTGCACAGAGGATGGCCTCATGGGCAGCCAGGACCACCCGGCCCCGGCCGTAGCGGGCAGCTGCCAGGAAGCAGCCGAGCGAGGCGTCTAACCCCAGAGGGAAGGCGAGGGCCCCGTGCACCAGCAGCTGCGAGGGCACTCCTCCCGTCTTGATGTCCAGCTCTGAGATCCCTTCCAGGAGCTGCTGCTGATCCTGCCTGAGATCATCCCCACACCTGCGAAGTGACAGGGGGACAGAGGGGCTACGGTCAAGTCAAAGAAGCACTGAAACAAGCTCACTGGATGGGGAGGTCTGTGTGGGGGTGCACGGACGACCTCGTTCACGGCCCTCTCGTTCTCACTAATAACGGCTAGGATTGGAGGATGCGATGCCATTTACTTCTTTGAGTCTAAGGCAGAGTTTTCCACCTTTTAACAACTAACTGATGGCACAACCTTGTCTAATTGGCAGTGTTTGCCCTTACTTCGTGACACACAAGATAATGGTGCTTCTTATAACCGACGTGGTCACAGACTTGATGAGATACTGAGGAGTATGGTAGCGGCACATCTTAAAGCCCACATTCTCCAAGTAAACCCTTCCAGGAATTCTTCCCATGCTAGTCAACTGAGTGGTGGATATTCTGGCTTGACTTTCATGTCTTTTTAAGTAATTACACATATAGGGGCGCCTGGGTGGCTCAGTTGTTAAGCGTCTGCCTTCGGCTCAGGTCATGATCCCAGGGTGCTGGGATCGAGCCCCACATCGGGCTCCCTGCTCGGCGGGAAGCCTGCTTCTCCCTCTCCCGCTCCCCCTGCTTGTGTTCCCTCTCTCGCTGTGTCTCTCTCTGTCAAATAAATAAAATCTTTAAAAAAAAAAAAATCAACAGACCGGCTCCTTCTTAGCATGCAGGGCTCAGTTCAGACTGCATCTCCTCGGAGAGACATTTCCCGTCCACTCTGCCTACAGCCCAACACCCTTCTCCATCCTGATTCTCCAATCAAAAGTTTTCACAGCATTATCACTAACCAAAATAACTTAATTTTTTCATCAGTTTACATGATAGTGATGTGTCCCTTTCACTAAAATGTCCCTCCACAGTATATACCATTTCTTGCACACTGAAGTGCTCATAAATATCTTTGGATGATTGAAGGGTGAACCAGAGAATAAGGGTAGGTAAAGTCACCTCCAGGAGAAGGCATAATGTCCACAGCAACCAGATCAACAGGAGACTGACCGGATTATTAATACATCTAAAGAAAAGATGGGGGGCGCCTGGGTGGCTCAATCGTTGGGCGTCTCCCTTCAGCTCAGGTCACGATCCCAGGGTCCTGGGATCGAGCCCCATATCAGGCTCCCTGCTCAGCGGGGAGTCTCCTTCTCCCTCTCCTGCTTCCCCTGCTTGTGCTCTCTCTTCCGCTGTATCTAGCTCTGTCAAATAAATAAATAAAATCTTAAAAAAAAAAAAAGAAAAAAAAAGTAATTACACATATAAACAAGTTAGGAAAAAACAGTCCATTCCTAGAGAAAGTAGTCCTACTTCTACATTTCTCAGAGCTAATTTTTTGCCAAAAAAAAAAAAAAAAAAAGCTGTGAAAACATCAAATTGCTAGCTCTGAGCTAGAAACATAAGTAAATTGTTTAATACTGCACTTAAAGATACATGCAAACACACACTCTTTCAAAATTCTCACTTAAATCTGATGAGATTTACCACTTTTATTAAGAAATGGTCTAAGTGTAATAAATTCAGAAAAAGTTTGTATTTCAAGATTTTTTAAAAAGATTTTACTTATTTATGAGAGAGAGAGAGAGGGGGAGAGAGCACAAGCAGGGGGAGCAGCAGAAGGAGAGGGAGAAGCAGACTCCCTGCAGAGCAGGCAGCCCGATGCAGGACTTGATCCCAGGGCCCTGGGATCATGACCTGAGCCAAAGGCAGATGCTTAACCAACTGAGTCACCCAGGTGCCCATCAAGATTTTTTTTACCAATTTGTAGATACTCTAAATGTCAAACAATGACAGATTAAATAAGTTACAGTTAACTATAGATGGCATACCATATGGTAATTAAAATAATTATTAGATAATATTGGAAAATGCTTAATGGAAAAAATTTCAAAATCAGATTCCAAGATACTGTGCCCTAAAAAGCCAAATTTTGTGCAATGAACCATCAAAAACAAAACCAAAAACGAGTGGAAAACATAAAACCAGACATAGAAGCAGAATCTAAAGAATATTTCTCAAAATGTCTTCAGTGTCTTCACAATTTTAATTAGCTTTATAAAACTTTATTTCTCATAATAAAAATCAAATGTTGTTAAAAAATAGTTTATTCAAGTAGCAAAACATTATTGAAAAAAGTACCTCTTGTACAGTTTCTCCTTAATTTCTCTTCAGCATAAAGGAGGAGCAAATAAAAAATTGGCATCAATCATACCATGGCTTGCTGTTTATCAGTTAAAAACAACAGATAGATGCATGCGAATTAACGTGGACAGGTGTCCAGAACATTCTGCTGAGCAAAAAAAATTCTAATAGTAGAACTTGGTGTTGCAGTTTATGTAAGACAAAAATAAAACAAAGTTAATATATGTCAATGTAAATGTCAAAAAAGTTAGGGTTAAGCCACAATAAACTTTTGGATTGTGGAATAGAGAGACAGGGTTGGTATTGAAAGAGATGGTCAAAAGAGCTTTAGCCTCATTGGTATTTTTTTTTTTTCAAATCAGGAGAATGTACGAATGTAATTTCTCGGGTAATTAAAAATTAAAAATTAAATTTAAAATGTTAAGGTAACTGCTGGAAAACTAGAGATAAAATGTATAATCTACAAATGTGTTGGGGAATTTAAGGAATAGAGAAAACTTAAGAAAGAATGCAGAAAGAAACAAAGAAAGCATAAAAACAAAGTAAGAAAGAAGACAAGAGCAAGAAATACACTGAAGCTATCACTATATATGAATGGGTTAAATTTCTATATCAAAAGACAGAGGCTCTTGGATTGAGCTAAGAACATCTTGGTATAAGCTGCTTGTAAAAGACAGACTTGAAGCTGATACACAGAAGGACTGAAAGTGCGGAAATCTATATATCAACAAAGCTGTATCTGAAAAACACAGCACAAAGAAACCAGAAGTGCCAGTATTAATATGAGATGCAACTGAATTCAAAGAGGAAAGAATTAAAATACACAAAGATGAATATTTTTCATGGGTAAAAGTTATTACACTTCACCAAAGATATAATTTTCATCGGTTTTTAGGGCCCTAAGAACAAAGCACTGAAAGCAAAAACTGCTACAAAGCAAATTAAAATTTGATGAACTCATAATCGAGTTTGGGATGGTTATGGCTCTCTCAGCATCCAGTGGATCAGTTACATTAAAAAAAAAAAAAGAGGATAGAGATGATTCGAGCAGAATGAAAACACACTTGATTAGAATCAGAGGACAATGGGGCAATATTCTCCCAGACTCTGAGGACAACAGAGAGCCTAGAATGCCATATTCCACTAATTTGTGGCATAAATATACAGAAAAAGCAGACTTTCTCAAACAGGATACGTTAAATAAAACACCAATTTTCAGCTCACACACATGCACAGAAGAGCAAATTAGATGATCTGTATCAAGCTTCTCGGAGTCCAGAGGCATGAGAATAGGGATGGCGGTGTGGGATGGAAGACAACCTGCCATTCTCCTCTATATATTTCTCTGTTGTCTGTATGTTTTCACAGTAAGCTTGAATTCCTTTAGAAATATTTTTTGTAAAAAGATGGGATGTTTCTCAAAAGAAAAATGAAGGAAGTAAGGAAGGGCAAGCATAGTAGATCATAGTAGATGGGACACCAAGTAATTCTCAACAGACTGACAATCTTTTAAGGGCAATATTAATGATCTCAGACATCTTTTTACCAATATTTAAAATCTTGTATACTATCTATTTACATTGAAGTCTGACAAATAATTAAAGTAGCTACTACTTAATGAGGCGTAATATACGCTAGGCATTTACACATGGATTATCTCTCTTAATAGTTATGATAAACCTGAGATATATTATTCTTGCTTTACAAATGAGGCTTAGAAAAGTTAGGCAGCTTGCTCCATGGTTCTCAGCTAATAACTGGTGGGAACGGGAAGCCAATCCAGGGTGGTTTGCCTCTAAAGCCAAAGTTGTCCACACAGCAGAAACTCTGAGTCTTTGGATTAAGCCCACTTGCGGTTTGCCTCTAAAGCCAAAGTTGTCCACACAGCGGAAACTCTCCTTCAGTTATTGAGTCTTTGGGTTAAGCCCACAAGTGGGTATATGGCAAGCAACACATATAGGTTGTGCAAAGGAGGCTTTAGATAGATGTGAGGTTGGGGTGCATGGGTGGCTCAGTCAGTTGTGTGTCTGGCTCTTGGTTTCAGCTCAGGTCATGATCTCAAGGTCCTGGGATCAGGAGAGTCCCACACTGGGCTGCTTGGGATTCTTTCCCTCTGCCCCCCCCTTCCTCTCTCTCACATAAATAAATAAATCTTTAAAATAGATAGATAAATAGATAGATAGATATGAAGGTGCAAACAGTACAGCATCTGTGAAAAAGGAAACACGTGTCTCTTCAGAGCTGACAGTGCAGGAGGCACTGAGGAAGAAGGGAAGTTGAGAGGTGCTGGGGTGCAGGAAAGACACCAGACTGATGTAGGAGAGATGTCAGGCTTCAAAGCCCATGACCAAGAAAGAATTCTTGAGACGTCTTTGGTGCAAAAAGGTGGTTTTATTAAGGCACGGGGAAAGGACCCGTGGGTAGAAAGAGCTGCACTGGAGCTGTGAGAAGCAATTGATTATATACTTGGAGTTGGGGGAGGTAAGAGAAAAAGGAGGTTTTCAAAAGAAATGTCATAAGCTCAAGAGGACCTACGAGATACTGGAGGCCTTGCCATTGTCAAGGTTCTAGTAAAGGTAAAAAAAAAAGCAAAGTAAAAAAAAAAAAATCCTTCTAGTAAAGGATTAACATTAAGACAGCTGGGAGTTTCCTTCTGGAAGTTAGGCTATTGATAAGAATGCTTTTTTTCTTGTAAATCACTAAGACATTTGTAAACTGAGGGGCACTCAGTCCTGTTGGACTGAGATCTCTATTAGTTAACCATTTGTTTTTCCCTTTCCTTAGTTTTGGGGCAGGCAGGAGGGCCTGAGGAATGTCACACAGATGCCACCTGGGAGTGGGTAGTCAGCTTGTGCTTTGTCCTCAGCTTGCCTTCTGCTCCCTCATCACACCTGAGCAGGCAGGAGATACAGGGAAAGGCCTTTCTGAATGCAGCTTAAAGAGTCCTCCCAGTCATGACAGCAAAGACAAGAAGGCTCAGTGCAAAGTGAGCCACTGTCCCCTTCATCATACCCTGCCTGGCCTCGCCTATCCTATTCCTCGTGGTGCCTAACTGGCTTATTTTTCCTGAGGTGTTTGGTTCTTAATTTGTTTTCTTTGCTCTGAAATCCTCCTTTTCATCTTACTCTGTTGCTTGTTTTATTTAACATATATTTTTAGAAAGGTCTAAATAGAACTTTCATGGCTTGAACCATTCTCAAGGAATCTGCTTCTGTTCACTGGGTCATGTGTTTCTTCCAGGCATGACTAATTCTGTTGTCTTTCCATACTAAATTTCTGTCTCTCTTATACTTCCCTTTTAAACTTGCTAGTGTTTTTACAGAGTTATTAAATGGATTTCTTCCTGATTAGCGTCGGCAGATCTTTTCCATGTTCTGCAATAGTTCTCTCCTTCTATGCTTTCTAACGTACCCAGGACCTGTTTGTTTGTACACACACCCCACATCTACCCATCTTCCCAGATAATATGGAAGTTGATATATTTCTGCTTTCCACTTTCTTGTCACCAGAGGTTTGTAGCACGAACAGAAGGGCAAGGGTCACCTGAGCCTACTGCTGTCCTTGCTGGGGGCTAGTCCCTCCACTGTCTGGGGCGCTGAGGCTAGGCCTACTCCACCCACAGGGGGGGGGAACACACCCGAGGGGTTCCACCCACCGCCGTGCAGGGAGGACAGCAGCTCCAGCATCCTTTTCTGCCTCCACCAAATCCTGAAGCAGCTTTGCTGCTTTTGTACTTGTGTTTAATCTCACCCAATGTGTTCAGTCTTCGAGAACATGAGAAGGCATTAATGCTAGTTCTTGGATTTGTGGTTTCCGCTTCTTTCTTGCATCTGGGGTGGGGGCGGGGTCAGGCGATGCCACATACCTGCCACACATCAGTCACCTGTCAGCCTCGAAACCCCCACGTTCAGCTCATTACTTAGCATTTTTCATTCATGTGGTCAGATTGGTGGAGAGGGCAACTCCAGGATCTAGCCTCATTTCACACAATCTTTACCTGGAAACTCTTCAGGATTGTGGTGAGGATCACATGACTGAACATGAAATCTTCAAGAGATGCATAAGCTGCTAGCGTATGTTTACTTTTATGTGAGCAGTTCCTAATATATTCTAGACTTTATAGGTTACACCACGTGTAAACGTATTGAGCTGTTGTTCGAGGAATACTGTTTTCACTATACTCTTCTGTGTCTTGGTATAAAAGCAGTGCGTACCTTTGGATCTGACTTTGCATATTAAAGCAAGTGCCGTGTCCTCCTCAGCTTTTTAAGCATAGGTGTGCAGTCAGTTCTTGCCCTTGGGGACAGGACACGGAGGGTATCTTCTGTTGGTTTTTAGAGAATGCCCCTCCCCTTGGCAGACAGAGTATTTCATGTCTCCAGCAGGAATTTGAAGTTAGCAAACCTGCTGGGTCACTCCAGTAGCATTTGACCATTTGCTGGCAGAAAACTTCCCTAAAAACCCCTAAGGGGATGCCAGGTGATGGAGGAAGGAATCTGAGCTGAGGGCCTGGGCTTAAAGTAATAGGGCCTTCTTAGACTTTAGAGCTGACCTGGTCTGCCAGCTTCCGTTCAGTTTTTGGCTAAGCTCCCCTGGCGGAACATTCCTTAACGTGAAGTTAACTGTGGGGTTAACACTGGTCTACTAGACCACCCTTTCTTTTTTATGGTTTTGGATGTGTACTCACTTATGTATTCATTAGTTTATATGGTGTGCAAATATCTCTTGCTCCCTTCCGTGTTTCACACAGCGGGCACTGAGAATAAGGCAGCAAACAGGACAGGCAAGATCAAGGCATTCATGCAGCTTTATGTTCTGCGGGCTGGGCGGGCACTAGCAAGTGCACAGGTGGGATATGATGTACAGATTGTGATCACTGATGTTTGGGCCATAAATGGGGAACAGTGACACTGGCAGGTCAGTCCTAGATTCAACAGGGCCATCAGAGAGGACTCGTCTGAGGAGGGGGTTTGAGCTGAAGCTGAGTAAGGAGAATGAATGGGCTTTTCAAGAGCTGAGGGAAGATCCAGAGTAGGAAGAGAAATTTGAAAACCAGGGTTTAAAAACAAATTTGCCATCAAACTGCCAATGTTATTTTTTTGAATAACTGGATTTGCAAATCTCTTGAAATTTTATAAGACAAGAAACCTAATGTTACACTTACGGTCTTTGAATTTGGGGGGATTTCTAAAATACTTTAAGATGTGTGTGGTTGATGTATCAGCTACAGCTCGTCCTGAAATACCCAAACTAGAAAATGCCTAAGTACTCAACAAAAGGACACAGTTAAACAAAATATGGCACATCTACTGTAAGTAAAAACTCTCATTAAAAAGATTATTTTTAAAAAATAGAAAAATGGTTTTAAACAAATACAGAATAGCAGTACACAATCACAACTAGCAAAAATGATGGATGTGATGGAAGTTACAGAAAGGCTACAGAAGGTCAAGATTTTGTTGGGGACATAATGAGAAACTAAACATACTCAGATACTTCAATGTCATATTGTTATTTCAGTGAAAGTTTTACAAATAAGGAATGCCGATAACGTGGAAGAGTTATTTTCATACATTACCTGAACATTCCCAGCAATTCTGTTGGTCATTCAAGTATAGACTAAACACTACTATAATAAACTATATTAACTATAGTTAAACACCACTGTAAGCCCAGTGCCCAAAATAGTGTCTGGAACTTAACAGGCACTTAATACATTTTATCTATCTATCTATCTATCTATCTATCTATCTATCTATCTATCTATCTATCTATCTATCTACCTATCTATCTATCTATCTATCTATCTATCTATCTATCTATCTATCATCTATTTAATTTTTATTTATTTTGAGAGAGAGAGAGAGTGTGCGTGCATGGCGGGAGGGGCCGGGGGAGGGGGGAGAGAGAATCTTAAGCAGGCTCCACATCCAGCAAGAGTCTGTTGTGGGGCTTGATCTCATGACTGAGATCATGACCTGAGTTGGAATCAAGAGTTGGAGCCAGTCAGAAGCCCCAAAATACATTTTAGATGAATGAAAGAATGGACAGGTACTAGAAAGAGGGAAGGAAAATTGATATGTTAAGGAAATTTGCTTCTTTATCCATTTTGTTGCCAAATTAATAAAACAATAGAAGATGTGAGGTTAAAGAAAGACATCAGGGTGTAATTTGAGGACATTTTTTTCTATTGTTTAAGATTTTATTAAAAAAAGGCAGAAAAGTAATATAAAAAAGTTTTTTCAGGTTATAATTACAGAAAATTTGGAGATTACAGAAATGTTTAAAGATGAAAAGAATAATCACCTATCCCTAGAGATACACTATTAATACTTTATTTCCTTCTAGTGTTTTTTCTACTTATATATGTACATGTTTTAACAAATTTGGCATCATTTGAATGTAGCTTTATATCTTAATTCTGTCTATTGTATTATGAGTATTTTCTCATTCCTTTAAGTAGTAAGTCTTTAAGGACCTGAAGAATAAGATATACCATAATAATTTAAGCAGTGTTCCATTTATTAGACACTTAGAGTTTTCCCAGTGTTTTACTTAATAGTGAAAATACCATTAAAAATATTTGCTACTAAATATCTGCCTCATGGCCCAATTTCTGCTGTCCAACCCTTCCATCTTCCCTTCCCCCATAGGTACTGATTTGGAGAATCCCTCCTAGTAAACTTCCTGTACACTGTGTCAGTCTTTGAGTTGGGTTCATGGGGAACCCAGTTCTGGGGAATTTGGTAATGTTTAGCAGAAATTACATTTGCAGTTCTCCTTTGACTCACCAATTCCATTTCCAGTGATATGGCAAAAATATGAAGACATATGCACATAGGCATTTATTGTAGTATAGATGTAATAGTAAGAATACTGGAAAAAAATTTAAATATTAAAAACTCGAATGTCTGTCATTAAAAATTAACTGGATAAACTACATTGCATCTATACATTTCAGTGTAATAAAATATGTAGTGCATATCTATAGGCTATTATGGAGCCATATCCAGAAAATTATGTGTTTTTTTTAAAGATTTTATTTATTTATTTGAGAGGGGGAGAGAGCAGAGTGAGAGAGTGAGAGCGAGAGCGAGAGCGAGAGCGAGAGAGAGAGCACGAGCTGGGGGAAGGGGAAGAAGGAGAGGGAGAAGCAGACTCCCTGCTGAGCAGGAAGCCTGACACAGGGCTCCATCCGAGGAACCCGGGATCATGACCTGAGCCGAAGGCAGATGCTCAACTGACTGAGCCACCCAGGCGCCCCCAGAAAGTAATGTTAAGTAAAAAAGCAAGGTGGAGAAAGTATGTGTAGTATACTATTATCTTTTTCAAGTGTGTATGTATGCGTTCATATATAAACCAACAGTGGAGTAAAGATATTTTTTTTTTAAAAGGGAGAGAAGAAAATTATATAAAGGGAACAGGGGATAGAATACTGGCTTCTTTTTTTTTTTTTTTAAAGATTTTATTTATTTTTTTGACAGAGAGAGACACAGCGAGAGAGGGAACCCAAGCAGGGGGAGAGGGAGAGGGAGAAGCAGGCTTCCTGCAGAGCAGGGAGCCTGATGTGGGACTCGATCCCAGGACCCTGGGATCATGACCTGAGCTGAAGGCAGTCGCTTAACCAACTGAGCCACCCAGGCGCCCAATACTGGCTTCTTAAGATTTTACTTTAGATACACATAGCTATGTTACATAATTATAAAATAATTATTAATTCACAAAAGCAACTCCCCAAAGCAAAAGTAAAATATCCAAATGAATCTACATGTGTATCCACTCAGTGGTGTAACCACAAAGAGAAGGGCTAGTCTAAGTGTCGTTAAAGGATGGTAATTTGACTTTGTGTACCTCATAAAATATATCATAAGGATGGAAGGAACTGGACATAATCTTTAACTCTGCAGTAGTACTGTTATTTTGCAACTGTTACGTGTGTGTTGTGGCATAAAGCCAATGAGTCATTAAGTTGCTTTCTTTCAGCGCTAGGCTTTTTCGTCATGGGAAAAAAGGAGACAGATGCACGGTTGCTGAAATGAAATAAAACCCTGTAGCCCAGAAGTTGAATTTGAAGCCTCAGTACGAACTCTTGATGTGTTTATCTTTAAAAATACTTACTTCTTAGCTCTGCCCACTCAAAAGGCCTGGAAACAATGATCAACCCAGGAGCAGTGAGCCCCTCAACAGACTCTGGCTCCTAAACACCATTTAACACTCTAAGAAGGGCAGGCTCCTTGGAGAAATGGCTGATCTTGGGTCTGCGGCAGGAACGTGTAACGTGAGACCGAAACAAGGAAGTCCACTAAGGTTGGGTCAAAAATTTCAGGAGGTCAGGAGACGTTTTGTGAATAGGCTCACGATGGCCAAACATCAGATGACCAACAAAGCTACTTCATCAGTAGCACTGATAAAGATAATACATGAAACACGTTTATTATGTGAGTATTTCAATCCATGAGTTCACAATGGAGACCTCTGGAAGATTCTAGGTATCCCCTCGAACCAGTGCTTCGAAAACTGGTTAAAAAGGGGAGGAGAGGGAGAATCCCGCATTTATCCTGCCTTCCCTACACAGACTGAACCACAGGGCAAGCAAATAGTGGAGGAAGGGAGGTTCATTTTTATAGGAGTATTCCAAATGCTAAATGAAAGAACTGCTAAAACTTTTAAACCTACCATTTTATAACCACTAATGAATTAACAGATCTAGGGCTAGGCAATGATGATTAATGACTGCTAATATCATGGTGAGGGAAACAGACATTGTGTCCCATCCTATGGGTAGAAGCCGGAAGGCAGGCAGGCTGAGAGAAGGAGCCGGGGTCTCTGTCTCGCTCTTCAGGCTGTGTTTCTGACAATCACTGTGTCTCCTCTGAGACCCCAGGTCCCACAGACAGGCCTTCCATCTGGGGTCCCATCTCCTGCTAGACAGTCCTAGCATGGCACCAGCGTCCACCCTGTGACTCACCCCTGGGCTCCAGGGACATTACCACCTCCCTCTGTCGGTTGAGCTGTTGCTAAGCCCTCAGTTACCGTGTGGTCTCTCATACAGGTTTTCAGCTCTTGCATCACCTGCTTAGTCAGTTCCTCGTATTAAGTCTCTCTGTCGAAACACCAGTTAGTCCTGACTGATAAGCCTTCCCTGATGACCCTAAATACCCTCCACTCCCTTCCCTGTTACTCTGTCCACTTATCTTGCTTTCCTTTCCTGTTAATTCTTATCAACGCCTGCTAGAGTTTCTATTTATAGGTTCCCTCAGTTGCTTAATTCTGCACTGGAATATAATAGAGCAGGTAGCTGGGCTTGGACTGCTGAATGGGGCCTGGCACACGGTAGTGCTCACACGAATAAATCAATGTTCTTTCATCTGTTTGAGAGACACCCATACACACTCTCACCAACCCAGGCACTAGACACGGGAGACAGAGAAGTGAATAAGATAAGCTTTTCTATTTGGCCACAGGACAGAGTAGCAGTCAGAACCCAGCCCCCTTTGGGTCTTGGTGCATTTTAATTATCCTGTCTTTGGTTTGTGGTAGTTCCAAAATAGAGTGGAGAATCACGTGTATTGAAATGGAAGCTCAGGGGCGCCTGGGTGGCTCAGTTAGTTGAGCATATGATTGAGAGAACCAAGCAGGCTCCACGCTGAGCGCAGATTCCGACACCGGGCTTGATCCCACAACCCTGAGATTACAGCCTGAGCTGAAACCAAGAGCTGGACACTCAACTGACTGAGCCACCCAGGTGCCCCTGAGTGTCTGACTCTTGATCTCAGTTCAGGTCTTGATCTCAGGGTTGTGAGTTTAAGCCCTGTGTTGGGCTCCACGCTAGGTATGGAACCTACTTAAAAAAAAGGGGGGGGGGGCGACTGGGTCGCTCAGTTGGTTAAGCATCTGCCTTCGGCTCTGGTCATGATCTCGGGGTCCTAGGATCAAGCCCACGTCGGGCTCCCTGCTCTGTGGGGAGCCTACTTCTCCCTCTCCCTTTGCCCCTCTCCCTGGCTCGTGCTCGCTCTCTCTCTCAAATAAATGAAATCTTTAAAAAAAAAAAAGGGAAGCTCATCGAAGAGGGAGCTCGATCTACTGTTAACACGTGTCGGACTCCCTGTTGGGAAATACCACTCACCTGACGTGGAGCGGGATCTTGGGTATCTTCTTAGAGACCTTGAACCGGCCTGTGTCCCCATAGATGTCGGTGAAGTACACTCCAGCCACACTTGTCACCTGGTTCCCGGGGAACCTGGACAGCATGTTGTCAGGACCATGCTGACTGGCCCAATGCCAGGCTTGGCCCCCGATGAGCAAGCCGCCTCCACATTTCACAAACTGGATCAGCTCTGCAGTCATCATATCATTGTAGGCATCGATGCAGTAAACCCCCACGGGGGCCCCCACTTCTGGCTGAACTTGTGCCTGAACCCCACAGCCCTGCAGGATACTTACTAGTGACGTCAGGGATGGGTGCACTCCAGTGGGAGCCCCAGGTGAGGGACAGAGCCAACCCACCGCGTTACGAAGAAATGGAGCCAAGCCAGCATTCAGCAGGTAGCCCTCATGGGACACCACCACCAGGTGGCCTCGGCCATAGGAGGAGGCAGCAATGAGGACCTGGCCCTTGTCATTCACCATCACTGGGAAGGAGGCCTCTCCAGTAAGAAGCAGTTCACATGGGATGGGGCCTTTGGGGACATTCCAGCTGGTCACTCCATGCATGAGGGCTTCGAAAGCACGGGCGGGAGTTGTCGCCATGGTTCAACTAGCTGCTGCAGAGAAAATCAAAGACTCAGCTTGGTCAGAACTGATGAAGGACCGAGTGAAAACACACCAACTAAATGCATGCGAACAAAAACCATTTACTGGGTTCCCCACTGTGTGCCAACCACCGGGGGTGCAGCAAGGAACACAGCAGACAAGGGCCCCATTTTCATGAGTCTGATGTTTCAGAAGGGAAAGGACAATAATAGGTAGACAAATAAATGAAATGCAGCAGTTAATAACTGTCATGAAAGTAAACTAGCGATGTGTTATCAAGCAACTGGAGAATTTAGGTTGCATGACAGGAAAGGCCTAGATACGGACGTGACCGTGAAGCTGGAACTGACGTTGCAACTGAGCTCTGAAGTGCTGCAGGGGAAGAGCACACCCGGCCCAAAGAAGCACCGGGCAGGGAGGCTGGAGAGTACCAGCTGGGTCGGAGCAGGACCTGAGCGGCCGAGGGAGGGGCTGGGTCCTGCAGGGCCTGGCACGAGGTGAGAGCCGGTGTGCAGGAGTTGGCTTAGTATTGGACTGCATCTCTGTCGCCGAAAAGGTCAGGCGGCCCTTCAGAAACTGCATTTTTGGGGATAGTTTTGACAGAATGAGTTGATACACCTGCCCTAACCTATGGGTAGCAATCTGTGGTTTCCAGAGGTCTTTTACAATTCAGTGTGCCTAAAATTGAGCTCATTATTCCCTTAAAGCAGCTCCTCTTGGATAAAGGACTTAAGCCTCAGTTTCCCCATTTATAAAAAGAGAATAATACACCCCTTGGAGGACTGTTTTTGAAGATTAAGAGAATGCATAGAAAACACCCTGTTGTGAGTACACAGTGAGCTCTGAGGAAACACGAGGGTCTGCTCCTATGCTGACCTTTCTAGCTTCCCCAAGTGACAAGGGCCATGCCCTGCGTCCCCTGTCCACTCCCCTCAGCCCACCTCTGACTTCAGCAGCCGCCATGGAGGAATTTCCGGAACGCTCGGATGCCCGCTCACTTGGCAGGTGCACAGGGCAGCCCTGAAGTGGCAGAGAGCCAACACCCGGGGAAGTGGGGAGCGTCAGGGACACATGCCACGGTGGCGGACCTCACGTGCGTTCTGGAGTTCCTCACAGGAGGAACTGAGCTCCAGCTGCCTACGGTGGTAGACAGCTCAGCCATGTGCCCTTCACTGCCTTTCCCTTCTTCCTGGTCTCTCCCTCCCCAAGTCCTCAACCGGGCATTCTGGGCTCACTTCCCAAACACACTACCTGCCTCAAGTTCTTGGAGCAGGCTTTACTTTGGGGAAGAAGCTAAGACACCAAAGCTCACCTCTACCTTTGCCTCCTTTCTTCCTCTCTCCTGTTTCCATACACAGCCAGCCACCTACCTCACTTTGTTCATCGTCTGTCGCTGGGGTCTCTCAAACATCAGTGCCCTCAGTCTGTAGTCACATCTACACTAAACGGATCTGGCTTTAGTCCCAGGATGGATTCTCACCCACAATCTTCCTCAGGCCATCCCACCCACTTCTCTTCGTAATAAAAACCCTTCAGTTGCATCCACTCCCCATAAGGTAAAAGCTGAGTGCCTCCAGGGTCTGGACTCTCTGCCGTTTTCCAGACTTTTTTCCTGCTACATTCTCCACAAACCTCTCTAGCAGGCTTGGCATCCCTGAGCCTGCCCGGTATTTCCTGTACAAGGCCAGCTCCTTTCCACCCCCTAACTTCTCTTCCCATCTAACCACTTGTTTCTCAGCAATGCTCCCTGGAAAGTGAATTCATAAAAGAGAACCAACACCCACATGGAGCATCATGGGGCATGTGGGTGATCTCAGCTTTCTGGTGTAGCAGTGGGAAAAAGCAGCGAAAGAGGTCAGGACGCCTGAGGTCAAGATCATGGTAACTACCTTTGAAAGAAGTCTTTTACTGATCTGGACCTCTATAGTTGAACGGGAAGACAGACCAAAAAACCCAGGAGATGAGTAACAGTTCCTCCGAACTCTGACTTCCACTCCCTAGAAGTAGGTGCCCACGCGCGTAGACACGCACACATCCGTGCACACACCCATCAAATTCCTGACTCACAAGTCCAAAGAGGCAAAGAAACGTGTTTGGAGACAAACACCAAGTAGCACCAGACTGGCTAAACGAAACGAAACCCTGGACCTAATAAGAGAACCACGCCGACTGAGGGCACGTTCTTGGGCATGCTTCTGGCACCTCGGGGCGCGCCAGCGTGCCCAGGTGCTCGGTCCCCGCCCCAACCGCAGTGCTCTCGGATGGGCAAACTCACGGTCAGTAGTCGGATGTTCAGCACTGGCTCGGGGCGTGTGGATTTTTGCAGTGGCGCAGCGGGCGGTCCAGGGGCTGGGCGGGGGGTTGGGCCGGGCGCAGTTGGGGTGGGCCGGTGCCTGGTTGGAGGGGGCGCGTGGGGCAGGGCGCGGCGCGGCGCGCGGTCTGGAGAGGGAGCTGGCGGGCGCAGCGGAGGCCTGGGGCGCCCCGTAGACGCGGCTCGGCGGCAGTCCGGAGGGCGGAGCGCGGCGGGAGGCCCAGAGGCCGGCGGGGCGGGGCGCGGGGCTATTGGGGCTATTGGGGCTATTGGGGCGGGGCGGGCAGGGAGCACAGGGCGGGGCTCTACGCCCACGAGTCGCCTCCGCGAGGCTCCTCCCGACGGGTTGCACTTGGGGCGGTGACGCGGCTTGCGGGGCTCCTTCGGGGTGCGCGGCTAGTCCTCCCAGGAGGCGAGGGTCCTCAATCTGCAGGGGTCGGGGCCGAAAGCGGCTCTCTCAGGCCCTCCGAGGGTTCCGGGGTACGAGAGGGAGGTTTGCAAAGTTGCTGTCACACTTGGTGCTGAAAGCAAACGCCGAGTTCCCAGTAAACCAGATTCGGGGTAAATAACGCCCAACTGCAACGTAAGCCGCGGCCGACGGTTCGTCGAGTGGAATCGCGCCCCTCCCCTCAGGTCGTGGGGTGCAGCCCCGGAGAACCGCGGCTCCTGCGTTGCAGGGCTGCCCCCTGGTGGTCAGCACCCGCCCGTGCACCCCGTGCGGACGGAGATTCAAAGCTGTGCACGGAGCTCAAGCTAGAGAACTGGGTCTGGGAGTATAATAGAAATCTGTGCCAGAGATTGTCTTGCTCCCGGAATTTCCTTTAAGTTTATTCAACGCAACACTCCTTCCTATCAAAGTGAAATTTCCTTCTCCTAGAAAGCGGCTCAGCCATCACTTGCCTAGAAAAGAATTTCATAACCTCCAGATTATACCAAATCCTCCTCCCGATTACACCAAATACCTCTGCTTCTTTTTTTTTTTTTTTTTAAGATTTTATTTATTTTTTTGACAGAGACACAGCAAGAGAGGGAATACAAGCAGGGGGAATGGGAGAGGGAGAAGCAGGCTCCCCGCTGAGCAGGGAGTCCGATGCGGGGCTCGATCCCAGGACCCTGGGATCATGACCTGGGCCGAAGGCAGACGCTTAACGACTGAGCCACCCAGGCGCCCAATACCTCTGCTTCTTATTGGTACCCAGGTTGCGATGCCGCACTTCCTTGTATGACCACCGATTATCGTTGGTTTCTCTCATAGTCTCTCTTGCTGTGAGTGTAGTTAGTGTCTGTCTCCACTGTACCCATCATTACCTAGTTTCATTTCTGTCACGTGGTAGGCTTTAGTTTCTTAATACATAAAAGTGTGTGACTGAATACATAAGCATATAGTGAATGTTCAAGAGATGTCTGCTGAATTAGTAAATAACTGAGTCTTGGAGGACTAGTGGAAATCTGTTTGGCAGAGGACCAAAGTGCAGTCAGGTTTCAGAAAGAAAAAGCAAGGAGAAACCTACACAACGAAGGCAATTTGGAGAAGACCGATTGGAATTTCAGGGTATTTCAGGATAGAAGCCTAATGCGAGCTGAGGTTAGTTGAATTCTTAGATTATAGGCGAGGAAACAAACCTTTGGGAAACAAAGTGGAGTGGGTCGCTGAGGGAGTGTGTCAGGAGAGTTCCATGTCCAACGCTAAGTTTAGGGAGGGACTCTACAGTTTTAACCAGACTCTACCTACATCACTGTCTTTATGGTAAAGTACCACTATTCTAGAAAGACTCCTGAGAGTATTTTGGTGTTGATCTAATAGAAGAAAGGGTTTTAAACAAAGATGATTTTTCCAGGGCCAGAGAGCAAAAGGTACCTGTGGTCATCGAAGTATCTGCCATTTGGGAGCAGGAGTTGGCCGAAGAATGGAAACAAAACAACATAGGAAACTGCATGAAGGTACATTTGTTTATTTATTTATTTACTTATTTTAAATTTTTTATTTAAATTCAGTTCGGTTAGCATATACTATATTATTAGTTTCAGGGGTAGAATTCAGTGATTCATCAGTTGCATATAACACCCAGTGCTCATTACATCACATGCCCTCCTTAATGCCCATCACCCAGTTACCCCATCTCCCCACCCACCTCTCCTCCAGCAACCCTCAGTCTGTTCCCTACAGTTAAGAGTCTCGTATGGTTTGCCTCCCTCACTGTCTTTATCTTATTTTATTTTTCCTTCCCTTCCAGTGGGTTCACCTATTTTTTTCTTAAATTCCACATAGGAGTGAACTCGTAGGGTATTTGTCTTTCTCTGACTGACTTATTTCACTTAGCATAATACCTTCTGGTTCCATCCACATCGTTGCCAATGGCAAGATTTCATTCTTTTTGGTGACTGAGTCATATTCCATTGTATTTATATACACATACCACATCTTCTTTATCCATTCATCTGTCAATGGACATCTGGGTTCTTTCCATATTTTGGCTATTGAGGACATTGCTGCTATTTTTTTAAAGGTCCATTTAAAATGTGGCAAATGAAATGTGGCCCAGCATGGGCCTAACTAAAGGGTGTGAAGGTGCAGACCCCCAGGCCCTTCCTACAACCTGGGAGAAAACAGAGACTCCTCCATGAAAGTCAACATATTCTCATTGGGCAGGAGTTCTGTGAGGTGCTCTGGGAGATGGAAATGATACTACAGTCAATAAATCTAAGAAGATAGTAGAGGTGAAAGAACCATAATACCATTAGGATTTATGTAGGTGTCCAAATCAGCTGCAAAATAAGTGCCAGGGAAGAAAAAGGAAGAAGCAGTGGTTTCTAGTCATCAGAGATGAACTTACAGAGAAGGGGACGCTAAAACTTAGCTTTGAAAAAACATAAATATTGTGTGTGGGCAGAGAAGAGTGGAGGGCATTACACCATGAGACCACATCATGGTCCACAGCATGGAGATGTCAGTGTGAAAGCTTGATTTGAGAAAGACATGAAAATGTTCCTTGTGACCGAAGCTTGTTAACAGCACTTGCAGGAGCGAATTTGGATGGCATCCAAGGAGTTGGGATTGGAGTTTATAGTCTGGAGGAAGGTTTTTAAGAAATGGCAGGTAGTAAACACTGAGATTCCCTCTTCAGCGTCTATATCCTACCCCACCTTCTACTGCCCTTTCTAAGCAGATCCCAGTTTTGTTCAGGTAACCTACCTGTCCCTTATGAGATCCAGTTCCAAGGGTAGGTATATATTAGCTGATGCCAAGCATGCTACTCCCTATCCTTTGTACTGCAATGACTGGCTCTTTCTGGGTTGTACATAATTAATATGCATGAACAATATGATACTTAATTGTCGGGCCTAAGCAAGAGGCATACACAAATCACGGCTGTTACTGTTACCAGTGGTACATCAGCCCATTTTTGTTAAACAGGAAATCCTTACAGCAATTCCACTTTCTCACTAAGCCAAATGCAGGGGTTACTTCATACATAGGCTTTCTAATTATGGGCTAGCATTAAGAGTCACTGACTTCCTTCTTCAATTATTTTTAGTTATGAATTATACTTAATGTGGCCCCATATATTCTTTCCCTGAAGGGCCTCAAGAATCTGGAAAGGATTAGCCACAGTCTAATTTAGTAATAGGGATGGTTGAATCCACCTATGTGCATTTACTGGTATGAGTCACTGGGGAGGTTTACTTAGTCATTATTTAAGATGATCCAGAACAGGTGCCTACAGCTGTCTTAAGAATAAGTACTGTGGTGGCCATGAAAATGCTCCACTCAGATCTCCAACTGCAGGGAGTGGGTATGAACTTGACAGACAGCCCCAGCTGATGCCTCTGGAATCCTGGTGCCAGGGCCATGCTGCAATTCTCTTGGCTTCTCCTGACTGGTGATTAAGGGGACTAAGGGGACTAAGGCAGGCCCATTCCTGGGAGACATGGGACTCTTCTGATGGGCGACTGGGGCTAAAGGACTCCCACTGGCCTTGACGAGACTTTCTGAGACCTGCCCTGCAATGTAAGCCTTTCTTCCTTTGCTCTCTCCTTCCTGAGATTACACCTACCTTGAGGTCTGTTGGCCCTCCCAACCTCTGGTCCCTCTCTGTTTTCTCTCACAGATGTTTCCCTTAATAAATCTCTTGCACGTCTGATCTCATCTTGGCTTCTGCTTCTTGGAGGATCCAGGCTAAAACATATACTGTTACAATTATATCTCCTAAAGTTCAAACACTCAAGTGCATTTATTAAATTTGTGTTATAATGGGAGTGAAGAGGAAAGGCATTAACTTGAGAGCGTTTAGGAAAGCCTCACCCACTACATTTTTCATTCTTTAGTACATTTATGAAAACCTTTGTTCAAATTATAGCATGGTCTTTCTCTAGGCAAGTTCCTGCCTGCCTATTTATTTAAAGCAATGAAGCTGGAGTTTGCTGCCACTCTTGACAGGTGGCCAGTGCTTAATCAGAGTCAGAAAAGCTTTCATAGTCTCCTTTGGTGTATTTGTGAAATTAACCTGGAACTCTGTTTTCTTTTTGGATCATAAGTGTATGGAACACATACGGTAGGAGTGGGTAATATTGCAATAAGGAACAAGCGAGGAGTCTTCTGTTTCCAAACTTGTCCCAACTCCAGGTCAGATATAAAGTTGGTTTTGTACTGAAGAGTTCAGTTGTCCAGGAGCCAGGGCAGCTAACTTAGCCAAGGCTGAATGTGGATGTTTTTCCTCTGGCTCTGAAATATCAGACCCATTGGGTAGGCACACAACAGATCCATTTTCTATAATTATGCACCCACACCAGTGGGTTTATATGTCTTCACACACAAACCCACAAATGTTGTCAGGATGTCAGAGGGGCTAGTGTATGGGAGTTGGGAGTGAGTGAAGGCCAATCTCTCTACAACAAAATTCCTACAGAGTCTCAAAGCTCCTAGTCCTATGGGACCAGCAACATTATTTTTTTATGTTTTTCTACAAATATAAACAATTATTTCCAAATTGATTATTCCAGAGTTATCTAACATCACGGTCTTCCTTCTCAAGACTTTTCATTTTATGTTGAGACTTGTGATCCAAGTGTCTTTTAATTTTAATCGAGGTCGAATAGATATTATGCAGCTTAATGGGGGAAGAGGGAAAATGGAGTAAGAAGCCAAGAATACCTGAGGCTGTTTCCTATGACTCCCTGCACATTTGTCCTGATGAACATCGATATGTAAGTCTGAAACTTCCATTGCTGTGCAAATTTAGTCAATTGTTTCCAAATCAATTTTCTTCATATGAATGTGATTCCAAATTCCACTTGTTACTGGATCCATCAGGCCATCGACAGGGGCCCAGAACTTAGAGGCATGTCTTCATTCAATACCTTTGGTAGAGGTCACAGAAACCACTAAGATGAGCCCCTCTTACTCCTAAATTCCAGACGGAGAAACTCCTGTGAAGTGCACCTTGATTTTGAAGTTTGAGGAGAGAGATTCACAAGTTGTGAGTTTCCATTAGGTCAGTGGATCCTATCGTAAGGTTAAGGTCAGAAATCAACACTTACATCCAAGAGAGTAGCTACTGACTCTTAGAGGGATGGAACTCTTGTCTGTCTTGCGGCTCTCAATATGCCAACTATAGTTTTACCTCTCTTTGCCTTGAATTGTCTGCTTGGTTTGCTCCACCATTTTCTTCAAGGATTTGCCAAATGTCCCCTTATCAGAGAGGCTTTCCTGGACCTAACTCCATAAAATGGCAAACATACTCTTTGTCCAGTACCCACCCCCCCGCTCACCAGAACGCTCACTTTCCTAACTTTATTTTGTTTTATATTCCTTCATAGCACTTATCATACTTGATATATGTTTATTTGATCATTTTATTTTATTTTATTTGTCTTTGTAACAAATGGTGTCTTATTTTTTTTACATTAAAAAAATTTTTTTTTGGAAAGAGAGTTAAGTGTGTGTGTGCGCACATCAGAGGGGAGGAGGGATATCCCGGGCAAAGGGAGAAAATCGTAAGCAGGCTCCATGCCCAGCACAGAGCCCAACCCAGGGCTCGATCTCACGATCCTGAGATCATGACCTGAGCCAAACGCTTAACCAACTGGGCCACCCAGGCACCCCTATTTGTTCATTTTAATGTTCAAACTGGAATATTTATGAGGGCAGGTGCTTTATTATGTTTATTGTGTATTTCCAGACCCTATAACAGTAACTAGCATTGTAGTAGGTGTTCAATAAATGTTAATTGAATGAATTTATAGGTGACCCAATGACCTGATTGGAAGGGGATGCCCAGATGATTTTATGAACGTTTAGGAAACTTTTCCATGAACATTTCTTAAAAGAGGGCAGATAAAACACGAAGGATTTTAATTTAACTTGGGAAAGTATTTTCCTAGTGGCTTCATCTAGTTTTGTGCTAAAAAATATTTAAGATTCAGTGAGGCCCCAGATCTTTACTACCTTACTCTCTGTCCCCCAGAGACTGTAAATTCAAAAAGGGGTGTTTGAGCACAGGAGAAAATGGCTTCCGCTACTCCTTTCAGAAAAGCATTATGTATCTAATGTAAAGGCGTCTTTAGTTTCCACTTTAAATTCCAGCTTTTCTCTGTGTGACTCAGTTAGCAAGTGCATTTACACAGATTGTGAAGGTATATTATTGTTACGTTATTCCTGCTAGGTCAAAGCAAACTGCTGCCCTAAAGCCTACTTTCTATTCCTCCTAGAACGGCTCAGGGCATCTACATTCAGAAGGGGGGATGTTTCAGACAATAAGGAAGTGACCCGTTAGCATTGACTTGTGGTCCCAACTTCATTTTGAGTTATAACCAAGTTATAACATCCTGTCTAGGGCAGCATTAAGGAGTCATCCTTTGCAAGGGTCACTCTTGGGTACCTTGTGATATTAATTTTTTCCCCAATTTATCCCCATGTTCAGTCAAGAGGAATGCATATTTTAATATTGTGTAAGAGGAACAACGGCTCTTCATCCATTCTTTTGGGCTGCGGAAGAAAACAAAAGCACCTGTTGACATGCAGGCGCTTGTCTGACACACACACAGCTAGGCACTGTTTTTCCCCTTTGTACATGAACAATTTCATAGAACAACCACATCAAACAAGAGCACTCTGAGAGCATGATCAAGCAAGGCAAGAACAAGATCCCTGGGCAAACACACAATACCAAATATCCCTCTTTCTTGTCTAAAATGAGGACCTGCTACTTTTTCAGAAACCAATTATAGCTCTATGGGCACTTCAGTCATCCCCACCAATAGATGACGTTTAATGAGACAATCATAGAATTACCCTTGCTTCCTTAGACTCTCCCCAAAATTATCCACCCAAAGCCCAAATTCTCTAGTAGTTTCTTTTAACACCCTTTTACTGAGATGCCCAGTTTCCTGCAGTGTTTACCCTCACTGGGATCCAACTTGCTCAACTATGGGTGTGTTGCTGGTGGTCTTTGGCTGGAGGGCATGAATACCATCATCTGTCATACCTGAGCGTATTCTCTCCTCCCCATCCCATTAAACACTCTTCTTGATCCAGTACCAGAGATCCACTAGGCATTATCCAAAGGTCACTCCAACCCTACTGACACGAGTCAGCTGTTCGCCTTTTTATAGTTTAATCTCAATTTCCTAGGAGCATTGAGACTTAAGTCTGCTCGAGGCTTTGACTGTTTGTTACCAGTGGACAAGCTCACAGTGCCACAAGTCTTGTGAATAAATGTCAAAGCCTTGGTTGAGGCTTAGTACTGTTTCCTTGGTAACAGTTTGGTCTCAAGGCTGCTCTGACAGCAAGAACAAAAGGAGAAACTCCATGTTAAAAAACAAAACAAAAAGTTGGAGTTGCCTCTCTCCATCCTGCTGGAGGCTAAGGGAAGAGTTTGTGAACTCTTTCAGGCACTTGGCTCTTATTTAAAGCACAGACGCTTTGCAGATAACAGGATGGGGCAGAGGTATAGCCTGTTATATATACTTGGCCCCGGGTTCCAGGTTGTACTGAGGAAGGGAGGGATGTCTTCTGTGTCTGTGGGGTCTGTGATTTCATTGTTTTCATGTTCTGCATTTGATCATTTTGCCCTCCTAGCTCCCACCCTCACTGTCTCCCTCTCACCTGTATTATTTCAGATCTCAAAATTATACTAAATAATTTTGGCAGTCTGTGAAAGTGAATTTTATGTCAAAATTTAGGCAGTTCATGCAAAGAAATTTTTAGTACCTACATGTATGTATTCCTTAATTATGTGTATTTGAGTTCCTGTATAGTTCAGATGAACAGAAGTAACGTTTTAATGGCCCTCATGTACACACATTTGTGTTAACATAATCCTTGGCTCCTGGTACTGCCATCACTGGTCAATGCATGTTTTTTTTTTTTAATTTACTCATTCATTTATTCTATTTTTTCCTAATATGCTGAATACTATAAAACTAATCATCCAACATGACAATAGAACATTGACAGTAATTTAATCTACACAACCTTTCCTCACAAAGAAATGCTTCTTTATAGCATTCAAATGTATAAGAATCCACATGTATAAATAGCATTTCTATAGCTCTCTTGAATTAGATGTGGAGTGTATGTGTGTGTGTGTGTGTGTGTGTAGTTAGAAGATGTCTGAAAAGTAGAGGATCAGCCATCACTCCTTCTCTACGACACTTGGAAGATTGACTTCAATGATGAGGGTCAAAGAAGGAAATCCTTTTCAAAATGGAAGCTGAGCAGGGGTCCAAAAGCTTTGAAGGAATAAAGAACACAGATGTGATGTAGTCTTGGAAGAAAGGATAGCATGGGTTACTTTTGTCAGCAAAAATAGTCAACATCTAAGGCTATAGCTGGTTATCTGTTGGCTTGCTAGGCATATATATTAGATGAGGTTGGGACATCAGGTGGGGACATTGGTTTAGGGACTAAATATATCAGACTGATCTGTAAGGCCAATATGTAAGGATGTAAGGCCAATATTCCTTAGGAAGCTCTATCTGGCCTTGGGAGTTAGACAATAGAAGAAAGTAAACTAGCAGAGAAAGAAGAGCCACCAAGAGACTAGGAATAGCAGGACACAAGAAATTTGGGAGCCTGAAGATCTCCCCTTTAGAGTTGACTGCTTCTCCAAAATATGGTGGGGGAAGGGGGGTGGGGGGGAACAGCAGAAAGCAGATTATGATGTTCAAGCAAAGTAGCAAGGAATATAACAAGGAGACTGATGGATGAAATCCTCTGACACCATCTGGTCTCATATAGGACTAAAACTTTCTAAAATTGTCAGATGAATAGGAATACAGGCAAACTTACAAACCGATATGATCTTGAAATGCTTCCTGGAATAGGGACAAATATCATACGCCTTCTTGGGAAGGAACACTGGTTGGCCATCTTCATGCAACACCTGATGAGTGTTCCCTCACTCAACAAATATTGAAAATCTGCTAGAGAGTAAGCTTAATCTCAGATACATGGTGAGATCAGGGGCAGGCTTTGCTTTTTGTGGAACACCTGTGGAAACGAGAAGGTGAGGTGTGAATAGCTCGAAGATATTTAGTATGGCTGGAACCAGAGAGTAATGGGGAGATACGATGAACCTGGACAAATCAGGTGGATCCAAGTATCAGAGGGCATCATAAGCCATTTTAAGGGTTTTGGTTGGGGCATATCTTAGTCAATATGAGGTCACTGAAGAATTTTTATTTGAGTTTATTAAAAATTTTTCAAATACATGCACAAGGTAAAAAATTAAATAGTACAGAAGGACTTGAAATGAAAAACACAGTTTCCCACCCCACCCCTTTTAACCCTAGACCCATTCCCTAGAGGCAATGCATTTAACAATTTCTATTTTTAGATCTTCTGTTGACTAACTTGCTAACATTAAATAATATGTCTGAACAATAATTCTTGACTTATTAACTTTAGACAATCTTTAATAATTCCCCATTACAAAAGATAAGGATTTAACTTACACTATCCCCACCTTTCCTATGCCTATCCTTTCCCAAATTTTTGATAGATATGCCATTTTTAAGACTTCTATTGATTTAATTTATAACTTTGGACAATATACTATCCTCCGGTTCTTGTTCCATTAGCTGCGGACTTTATCTTCTCATTCCCACTGTGAATATCTAAGTAGCCCCACTCTTCCTGACACCTCTCTTCCCCCAACCAATTCTCAACCTCTTTCTGCTCTCTTGTTTCTTAATTTGTCAGAATTAATTATTTTCAGTTTCATTCCTGAATAAAACAGTAAGCCTTTCATGTTTTGTCTCTAGGCTGATCAGAACACTGAATACCAACAAACAGCATCTGCATTACTTTGGCTAAGTAAATCATGTTTACTGAGAGCTGAGTAGAAGCTAGGCCATTTTCTCCCGTACATATCCAGTGTTCATGAAGCCCGTGCCTCTTGTAAGGAGATGTACCTACCGCCAATGTCCAGTTGAGTCTCTTCTTATATCCCGTGAGTTTTTGTTGTTGTTTCACATTTGGACCCAAATGTCTTGACTTATTTCTGTTTTCTTTTTGCTGACTAAAGAATGTATGTCCTCCATATACTCAAACATTCCAGCTTCTCAATGAAACTATCTATGGAACAGAATGCATACTTTCCCCAAAGAGCCCGAGACTGTGTACTCTCATCTGAAATGGGTCTGCTAGAGTGACACCTCCTGGGTGTGATCCATTGTTTTCTGGATTCTGTTTTTTCCTCTTTCCCAGTTTTCCTCATCATTTTGTCGGAGAACGTCCTCGAGGTACTTTCTCAGAAAGGGTGCAAAGTAGGTAGACTTTCTGAAAACCTGCATGTCAGAAAAGGTCTTTATTTTGACACTACTCTTGACAGTTTGGCTTTGCTATGTTACTCTGAGTACAAAAATTTTCTGTAAGTGAAGAAATTACTCCACTGGCTTCTAGCATTCAGTATTGCTAATGAAAAATCTGCTGCCAGTCTATTTCTTATTCCTGTTTTAGTTGAGCTAATTGTGATGACTTAACTTTATTTTCTCTTTGGGCACTTTTAACATCTTCCTTGTATCCTTAATATTCCAGAATTTCACAAGATTGTGTGTAGACGTAGGTTGTATTGGGGCTCCTCAATCTGGAGACGTGGTTCTTTCTGTTCTTCATTTTTTGTCCTTTTTATTTCTTCACCTATATTTTTTTATGTTCTCTTTTCCAGAAAGTCCTAATGCTTAGATATTGATTGTCTAGATCTTTTCCTTTCTTTATTTTTTTCTGCTATTTCTTTTTGTTCTATATCTAAGGAGTTTCCCTCAACTATATTTTCCAGCCTGTCCACTGAATATTTTGGGCAGTTTTATTTCACTTTCAAGGGCTCCTTTATTCTCAGTTTTTCATTTCTGTGTAGCATTCTGTACTCATCTTACAAATACACCTCAAATCTCTCTGAAGATACAGATTTTAAAGTTATTCTTTCCATGTTCACTTTATTTTTCAAGCGTCCTAATTCTAACTGATTATTTTTCTTAAATGCTCCTCCCCTGGTCCTCCTCCTCCACCCCCCGATGCCCAAAGACGGGATTCCTAGCTGACTGTTTTCATTTAAGAATCAATATAACTGTTAACTTTTACAGGAGTTGGTGTGGGTGTCCTCTGCCAGTGTATGGTTGGATCTGTTTCTCCAATAAGCCTCTTCCAGGACTAGAAGCACTAGGGTTACTTGAGGAGGGGTTTCAACATTCAGAGGATTAGCCGATAGGCTAGGGGTCACTTATTTCCACAAAAAGAGAAATTTTATTCTGGGGCACCAACTCCTACCTCTCCTCAGGCAGTTTATTCAATTTCTCTACAAACAACAACAAGAACAATAGATTTGTAATGGATACCAATTATAGACTGCCTGTATTCTATGCACAATGGTTGGGGCAGAATAGGATGGGATTCAATTTTACAACTGGTATAACTCTTTGTAGACTTTTCAGGTGCTCATGTTTCTTTGGAATTACGTTATTCAGATCAGCTTCTATTCTGTCTGAAAGATACCTTCACTCTTTCATTCATTCTCATGTTTCATCCACTTTCTCTCTTCCAGAAATGTGTTGAGATCTTCTTCAGTTATAATCAAATCTGTTTAGTTTTCTTTGCTGAGATGTGTCAATTCTCTCTTGCATTTCTTGACTTCAATTTCAGTGGGGCCTAGGGAGGGAGGGGAGGTAAACTTATATGCTCAGTTCATCATCTTATATTTGAAGTCCCACTGGAAGCTTTCAGACAGGGGAGTGACATGAATAGCTTCCTATTTTAAGAAGGTCCCCAGGGCCATAATGCTAAAAATGAACTAAAGAGGGCCAGGATGGATACAAATATTATTCTAGAAGACTAAGAATCTGATTTCCTTGCTGAGAACATGCAATGTCTGGGGCTTTTGGGAGTCAGGCACTTTACCAAAATAACCCATCATTCAAAACCCAGTACCCTACTAGAATGCTTTCATGGTGCTCTAGAGATGATAAAGGAAACCTGAATAAACTGGGATCTGAAAGACCTGGATTATGCTAAACGGGTCACTGTCTTTGGGATGTACCTTAGGAGCCTACCTCAAGTTCTTCCTTTTAACTGGCATTTGGGAGAAACAAAGGGACTTTCTGTTCTGATAAAATTGGATGAGGAGTGAGTACAAGCAGGCAAAGTGCTGGCAAGTAGGGACATAAAGGTCCTTCTGTTTGCTGGCCGGTTTCTTCATTTACTCATTTATTTGCATATTCAAAGCACTGTAGTTATTAACACCCATTCTGTAATCAGAGTGCCCAGGTTTAAATCCCAGGTCTACCATTTATTAGCAGTGTAGACTTAGGCAATTTACTTGATCTCTGTAAAATTCAGTTCACTTCTTCCTAAAATGGGAGCGATAAATTTCCATCTCATAAGATTATTGTGAAGATTAAATTAAACAATCTATATAAAAGAACAAGTACAGTATTTGGCACATACTATCTAATTGATAGAATTCTAACTAATCAATAGAATTTTTTCAAATGTTGAATGAATATCCAACATCATCTATGTTTAAAGCATCTAGATGATAGATATTCATGAAATAAGGGAAAAGACTTCTAGGATTAAGAAATGACATAATAAAGGAATCCACAGAAAAACACTCTCTAGGTCAAATCTTATCTCTGCATCCACCCACTTCTTAATAAGGCAAATAAAATAGTGTACTGAAACAACTACATCCAAATAAATATAAGCGGTCTAAAGGAAAACTGGCTGGATGTGTGCATTAATCCCAGAGCCTCAACTCTAGTTAAAATTACACGGAAATGGGAGGTTTTGAATAGGATTAGAAGAAAACTTGAGAAAATCTTTGCATTGTAATTAAATAAAATTTGGGTCAGTCGTATCCAGTTATCTGGTTCTGAAGTCAAGATTCTCTCTGCGTGTGGACTTTATCTGCCAAACTAGTAAGGAATTCTGGGCAGTGATAGGAATCTGATAGGAACACCATCCCTAAGTTGGATGCCCATTGTTTGCTAAAGACAAACGCCCTCATGGATTTGTTCTGATTTTTCAAGTGACTTCCACTCTTGATTTAATCAAAGAAGGAATTTTACCTGAAAGATGGAATTGAATAAAGAGACCAAACGCCAAGTAGCTAGTAAGACCCCCACTATGAATTTAGAGCCCGTGGATCCTGTAGATCCTAGAGCTCATAAAGCAATGGACCCCAGTCCTTTGAGAGGCTGGTGTATAGAGTGTAGGATGGGATGGGATGGATCACACCACATCTGTAAATGCCATGTAAAAGGGTAGTCTAGTTCTGAAATGATTAATTAATGCCAATTAGTAATAAAGGCACCTGGCACTTTCTCAATACCTACCAACTGCCAGGCACTGTTCTAATTCCTTTTAGAGGGACTAAAATTTAATCCTCACAATAATTCTATGAAATAGATCCCATTTTATGAGGAACTTGCCCAGAGTCATGTGACTAACAGGTGGAAGAACCAGGCTTTGGATGCGGGGAGTCTACTCTTAGAGATGATGGTCTTAACCTCCAGGCTATGGCGAGAGAAGGGGAGTACTCAGCTCACTATTCTGGGGGCCAGCAGAACATAGAAGAATCCCTACATTCACAAACCTCTTCAGAACTCTCAGTCTGAGTCTTCACGACAACCCTGTGAGGCAGGGATTTTTGTCCTCATCTCACACACAAGGAAATGTGAGTAGAGACACAATGACTTCCCCAAGAGCTAACGCTAGCCATGGGCTCTTTCTACTACACCAGGCTGCTTTCCAAACTCTTTGAAAACTACCCTAGACACAGAATATCAAGGAACTGTCTGCTTATCCTGGTAAATTTGTGTTTCAGTGGATTCTATGGTCAGGTGTTTGGAACAACTGGTCAAAAACAAAAGCCCAGAGAGTCCTCAGGATGTCAGGATAAGAACCACCCGCAAGGGCCATGGCCCATAGTGGTGAACCAAGGGATGGCATAGAGGCAGATGCCAAAGCTCTCAGAACCAGGCCAAAATAGGGCCAGGAGGGAATATGATAGCTGAGAGCAGAGGAATGAGACTCATAAACAGAAGGCCTTGCTCCTAAGAAATTCTGATTCCCCTTTTTGCTGTGTTCTTAACCCACTTCCTAGAGCTAGAACTACTAGGTATTAAGATATGGGGGCAATGAGCCAAGAGCACAAGGCTAGAACCCTAAGAGACAGAGGTCGAGGAATGAATCCCCATCTCTGCCTACCTCCCCAAACCTCTCTACCTGCCACCTCGCTGGGCACTCCTTACATCTGTGTGAGGAGGTATAATTTCATAATATTTTCCTTCCATTCAGGCAGATAGGCCAGGCTGGTAGCCACTTCCTTCTGGATAGGCCAGGCCCAGGCCTCAAAGAACGGAGCCAGATTCTTCTGCACTTGGTGGGAGAACATCTTCACCCACAGATTCATTTTGTCAACATTATCTGTGGGCAAGTTGGTCTGGTTCCTATACTCAGTGAAGAGACGGATGAATGGCTCCCAACCAAAGGCCTCCTGTAGCTGGGGAGAGAAAGGGGCAGCAGGAGGAGACATTTAATCCACAGAAAGACCCCAAAAACACTATAATAAATTAATGTAATGTATTTAACCCCCAAAAACATTAGTTTCATTTCTGTCACTGGCCCTCTCTGCAGTTCTAGCTGCTGGCCTCATGGGCTACTCTCTGTCTTATCTTAATGGGGCCTCTGAGCTAGCCAGGTGCTCAGCATGGAGCAGACCCTCAATAAAGGATGGCTGTGGTAATCACGGTCATGATTATTATCAGTATTTACCACCTACGTCATTAGGTGGTAGCTCACTCCATCGTGAAAGTGTTGAGAGGATATCACACAAGGGTTTAAAGCTGACTGAAGTGAAAAAAATCCTTGTATCTTTCACAGCTGCAAAGTTAAACCCCCAAAGCAGGAGAACTATCCCCCTCTCCCTTACCCGGACATAACCTGCATCAGTCACAGGTCTGTGCCAATCTGTAAGGCTACTGACATGGCCTTTAGGAAAAAAAAGTAAGTCCAGTAGAAACAGAAGATGATGTATAGTCTAGGTGGTTGGAAAGAAGTTAAGTAAGGCATCATTTTAGGAAAAGGCAGCTGGCCCGAGGCCCCTGGAAAAAGCCGGTGTGAGGCCGGGTTATGGCGCTTTAAGGTTAGGATGGACAGTAGCAGTTCTCTGAAACACCCTCAGCTGGATTTCACAGCTGAACAACTTTTGTCCCTGGGGTGAAGTGGCCCCAGCGACGAGGTTAGAGTCTCCGGGCAGTTTCGCTATCGTTCTCGGGGCAGTGGGTACACACAGAGAGGAAGTCGGGCACGTGGAAGAACCTGGCTGGAGACTGAGTTCCAGAATCCCAGGTGGTGAGACTCTGCACGGTGGCCTGGGAGCCGCTCCAGGGACTCGGGGGAGGGAACTTGGATGCTGGACAATAGTTCAAAGGCAGAGGCAACCTCATGTGCAGGCCACTGAGGCATCTTGGATTGCCTCTGAGGGAGAAACTGAGGCAGTTTCTAAGGAAAATGATGGGTCCCCTCCCATAACGTGTGTGTGTGGGGGGGTGGGCATGGTGTTTGGGGTTAGATAGCTATTCCGTGACATGGTTTGGCTTCAGTCTCAGGTATGTCTGGCTTCAGAGCAAGCCATGGTAACTGAAGAGTACTGCCCTCGCCTCTGCCTTGGTGCTTTCTATCTACTCTCATGAATCTCCTCAGAATCATGGCGTGAGGGTGCGGCTGAGGCAATTAAGTCCACTTTGGGGTCACTAGGGTGTCCCCTCTCGAGGTTGCACGGGCGGCCCCCCCGCGGGGTTTCCCATCCCCCTCCCTCTTGCCCAGTACCTGTAGGTACGTTTCCAGCGCAGTCCACGCATTCCAGTTTTTCACATTGGGACCCTTGCCCAGGTAGATTCGGACTCTCTTCTCCCGAACGGGAGGCCACAGAGCAATATTCGCCCGGCCCCGAGGGATGCCCAAGACCGTTTCGTGCACGTAAACACACCACAGGTTGCAGGTAGCCTCGGTGGTGTGCGGGGGGAACTCCCACTCTTGACGCTGCTGGTTGCGGCCAAGCTCGTGGACGGGGCCCCACAGCCCCTTGGTTCTGATGAGCTTCTCATTGATGAGCTCCTGCACAGATTCCAGATGGCACATGATGGGGTACCCGGCATGCATCCAGCCTGGGAACGCAGGAGGGAGGGAGAGGGGTTAGAACGCTCCCCACCCGTCTTTACCAGGACTTCCAGAACCCCGTAAGGCTCAGAAGGGCAATCCACACGAGGCCCACCAGGGCTCTCCCCCACCCTCACTCTGGCCTGCCGGTAATGGGTCTGATGCACGTTACAAACAGCCCTTCGTGTTACTCTCCAGCTTTTTCACTTCTGTGAGGGTGTCCTGTCATGTGAATCTGTCTCATTATATTCTTTTCTCAAAATGGAGAACTCTTGGATGGTGGTTTCCCCTTCTCATTATTTAGAAACGGTGTTGCCCACGTTGATGCTACTTGATAGTAATCACCTCCGTAAGGCAAGAAAACTGGGGTCTAAAGAAATTTCCATCGTTCTCTCATTTCTACACACCCCCTGATTTGTAAGGCTCTTGACCCACTGGCAGAGATCTCTTCATTCAGTGTCTTCTCAACGTTGTTAAATTCCTTCTCCCAACAACTGTGACCCTGGGGGGAGACCCCCCCCCACTTTTACTTTCTCCTTGAAGCGCCCAATGGGACTCCTGTGAAAGCCTAGCACTTTGTTCCTGCGTTCTTCTGGCTGTTGGAGGACAAGTCTTGACATGCCGACCTAGACTGTTCACTATTTCACATGCTGCTCACACACGGTTCCACAGCCCACTTTTCTCATGTCCCATAATCCCATCATATTTCCTTATGCCATCAGAATACCACTTTAGAAATTTTCCTCAGTGTCTGTCCATATATTACTTAACCATTCCATACTGTTGGGTACTTAGGTAGTTTCCAGTTGTTTTGTTGGGGGATTTGGCTGAGTCTATTTTTTTAAATACGTATCTCCCCCCTTTCGTTTAAATAGCAAGACTTACATCTTGTATGTCTTGCTAGAAAAACGTTTTTACCATGCTGCCTGCCCACTGCTTGTCTGTTGAAAGAAAGGAAGGCTGTCAGGGGCGGCATGCACAGAGCACCCACCAACTGAGATCTGCACGTCAGCAACGATCCTCTGAGGCAGACGCAGAGGGAAGGGCTCAGCCCCCAGCCGTGCCACGGCCTGCATCACCTCGTCCCAGAGGCGAAGCAGCGGCTCAGGGTTCTCCAGCGTGCGGAGATTGGCGGTTGGTACTGTCAGGATGATGTTGTCCGTAGCCAGCTCTCCCCAGGGACCTGGATTCTCCTGGATGCGCCTCTTCCACTCCTCCTGGGAGGTCTCCCCTGGGAAGAGAGGCCATGGGGCTTGAAACTCACTTTCCCAAATCCCTTATGTTAAAACATCCAACTTGAACCCCGGGAGGGAAAGACCGAGGTCATGAGTGACCATATCGCCCCTTTGATCCTTCTAGGAAGTCTCCAAGAATGTGGTTTGGTCTTCATCTCCTTGGCCCCAGTGCTGAATCTAAGGAAACTTAGCTTCCTCCCCTCTACCAGCCCAGAGTTTCTCTCCTCCTACACCAAACAGCCCCAGATGATCTCCTGACCCAGCTCTCCCACTCCCCATGGCTCCCACTCACCCAGCTTGTAGTATGGGGCATGCACGGCCCCCTTAACAGTTACGGGCACAGAGCCCAGTTTGCTGCTCTGAGGCACGATGATATAGAGCAGGCCGCCCCAGAGGCAGGTGATCGACTTGGTGGGCTTGTCCAAGCAGCACCGGTTAATCACGAGTGGGCCTCGGAACAGCTTGCTGGCTCTGGTCAGGTCATCCGTGTGGCAGCCGATCTGTATCTGGAGCAGAGAGATCCCCCTAAGAGTCACCTTGGGGTGTGTGCAGGTGGAGAGGGAGGGCTCCCAGGAGGTGGGGACAGGAAAGGCCACTGGGCCATGACCCCATGCAAGCCCATGCCATTCCATCATTCCTCGGGGCTGTGTGGACCGAATCGTGTTTTACGTAAACGTCCTCCCTGGGGCGTCAGCTCCACACAGGGTCATGTTTAGACACTGAAGTGAGGGGCACCCATAGGTGCAGCCCATAGGCTAATGCTGAGGAGGGCTGACTCCCACAAAGGCCCCTGGGTGTCTCTGGAACCCATAGGGTCCTGGGTTGCCTATTTCATTGTGGTGACTCTGGCCTTGGGAACGGGGCAGAGGGGACCTTGCTGACTTGGGACTTTTGCTGACTGGGGAGGAGGTGCAGGGGGAGGCAGTGTGACCAGCTCATGAACTGGAGGGTGGATTCAGTTCCTCCCGTTCTCCAGGGCTCCTCTCCTGGGCCGATGGAGCGGCTCCTGTACTGGGTGGAGTCCTGGGATCATTCTCCCAGGTTTATGCTAAACAAGTTACAGAACAAGGGCACAGAACAGACCCTACCTGTCACAACGACTCTTCAGGGGGACAGAGCAGGATGGCTACTGAATTTTCGAACGGAGTGTGTGTGTGTATGAAAGTGACAGCTAGGGGCACCTGGGTGGCTCAGTCATTAAGCGTCTGCCTTCGACTCAGGTCATGATCCCAGGGTCCTGGGATCGAGCCCCACATCGGGCTCTCTGCTCAGCGGGAAGCCTGCTTCTCCCTCTCCCACTCCCCCTGCTTATGTTTCCTCTCTCTCTGTGTCTCCCTCTGTCAAAAAAATAAATAAAATCTTAAAAAAAAAAAAAAAAGAAAGTGACAGCTGAAGGGGGACCAGGGGAGCCAGGAACAGTCCTCAGTGTCCCAGGAAAGAGGCAGAAAGACCCTGCGCTCCAATGGGAGATTGGATGAGCACAGAAAGGGAACTGAGATTGATTGAACACTTCTGCATGCCCGGGTGCCCTCCATTTGGTGCCTTTTGTTTTTTTAGTTTTAAAAAATTTTTATTATTATTTTTTAAAGTAGGCTCCATGCCCAACGTGGGGCTTGAACTCACGACCCTGAGATTAAGAATCGCAGGCTCTACCGACTGAGCCAGCCAGGCGCCCCTGTTTGGTGCCTTTCTTATTCCCCACTCTGGGACATAAGTGAAAAGCACAAAATTTAAGAGCCAGGAGTTGGTTAGGTTTGAGTCCTGGGCTCTGAAATGAATCAGATCTATTGGCTGATTGATTGGAGTATCGTGGACACGCAGTGTTACATTAGTTTTAGGTGTACTAGATCGATATTTTCAGTCCACCTGCACCCGCAACTCAGTTGCCTCATCCTTAAAATGGGATAAAAGTACATGCCCCACGTTGCCAATAGGGTTTTTACGAGGATCAAATAAGATGGCAACTGTGAAAGCCAGAATATCTGGGTCTGTGTCATGTGGAGATGGGGCACGGCCTTACCTTCAGATCAGCAGAGGCAGCAGCTTCAGGCAGTGAGACCTCTATAATCTGCCTTCCAGGAATGTAGAGCCCAGTGCTCATCCAGCAATATCTGGTGCCTGCCAGAGCACAGGAAGGACAGACTTTACCCCTCCTCCGTGATGCCATCTCCGTCCGGCGAATCCACGGCCCCTTCGGGAACTCTGCACGGCTCTCTCCCTTCATGCTGCCCTGACTCAACTCTTGCAAATGTTACTTAAAACCCCCACCCCCATCTCCTTGAAAGTGCATGGCCAAGGGTGGAGATGGCCTTCTGAAGCCATCAGACCCCGTTCCCACAGGACCCCACGCTGGGCGCTCCGCCCCCATTCCGTACCTGGATTGTTGCAGTTGACCTCAACAGTGATAGGAGACTCCGAGGGGCGCAGATAGGGGCTGCTGTACATGTCTTCGATTTCTGGCACTAACAGAGAGAGGTCACTTCCAGAGTGGGCCAGGCCAGTGGCCAGGGAAAGCATAGCACCCCTGCAGCAGTCATTGATAACGGGGTTCTCTCGGGTTGCAACTGGGAGCCGATAGCGACTCAGCAGCTTCCTCAGGAGCCGATGCACAGACATGTAGGCAGGGATCTCTTCAGCGGGGATCTGGAGGAAAGCTGCACCGTCCGGCCCCAGCTTGGCCAACCAGCCCTTTTCCACGTTCCCTCTCTTCCTGCCCATTATAACTTGGAACTCGGCCAGAGTGGAGCGGAAGTGATAGGTCCTTATCCCTGCTTTAGGCGTACGGAAGGGCCCTGGATTGAGGCTTTGGCTTGTGATGCTGATGCCAAAGGGGTTGAGGAGGAGGTTTCCTGGGAACCGAGCCAAAGGGGACACTCCAGGGTTCTTGAAGGCCCACCACCAGGCTTGGGCACCAACAAACAGTCCCCCGCCCTCGGCTACAAACTCCTGCAGCTCTTTGACCCCCACATCACTCACGGGTTCAAAGCAGTAGACACTCGCATCACTGGTCAGATGGGGCTCGATGCTGGTGTCTATGCCCCCCACCGCGAGCAGGCCGCTCAGTGTCCTCAGTTCTGTCTGCACCACGATCTTGCCTCGGCGGCCCCCGTCCAGCCAGCGCACGGCATTGAGCAGAAAGGGGCCGAGTTTGCTCACGGTGAATAATACCTTGTGGCCGGTCACGACCACCCGGCCCCGGCCATAGCGGGCCGCTGCTATGACACAGCCATGGTAGGAATCTAACCCCAGGGGAAAGGCTAGAGCCCCGTGCACTAGCAGCTGGGAGGGGAAGCAATCCGAGTTGCTGATGTCCAGCTCTGAAATCCCGTGCAGGAGCTCCTCTCTGTCCTCGGAGAGGTCGTCTTCACAGCTGCAAAAGCCACAGGTGTTCTCTATTAAAGGGGTGACCACATCAAGCTCCGAGAACGGCGCCCCACATACAGCAAGCATCAGCTTTACTGACATGATGGCCGTTGGCTCTTGCAGGAGAGCCGGGGGAACAAAGTAGACATATCTGACCTCACTGGGTGTGCAGGCTGGTCTGAGGGAAGACAGAGGGACATTCGTTCTGCTCTGCTCATTCTTGGGATGCAAATCCTTCAAAGGAAGCTCTGCCGTGTTTACCCGATATCGTGTCTTAACTATTCTAGATTTAAGTGTTTATTTCAGCCTGTGGGGCATTACATAAATAACTGAATGGGCAATTGTGTTTTCATTCTTTTTTTTTTTTTTTTAAAGATTTTATTTATTTATTTGACAGAGAGAGACACAGCGAGAGAGGGAACACAAGCGGGGGGAGTTGGAGAGGGAGAAGCGGGCTTCCCGCTGAGCAGAGAGCCCGATGCGGGGCTCGATCCCAGGACCCTGGGATCATGACCTGGGCCGAAGGCAGACGCTTAACGACTGAGCCACCCAGGCGCCCCTGTGTTTTCATTCTTATAAAGAGTCTTATTTATACATTTCATGCAGCCAATTTTCAAGTAAAGTCAGCGGAGGGCTGCGTTGGTGGCACCGTTGAAGAATCGCTCTTATCTCAAAAGGTGGGGCAGGGGAGCTGGCCGGCTTCAACTCTAGTAGAGACCCTCTTGTTACCTGAACCCAAAAGGATTGACTGTCTGCACCCAACATTCCACCCATTCCTTGCTGGCTTACAGGAGCCAAATATCCATGCTATAAGGTGTTTCTCAGTCTATCCGGACCTGTCTGTGGCCATCAAACCCCTGTAAGACCTCAGGACACCCACATCCCCCAAACGGGAGATGCAGTCCTGGGTACCTAGTGGGATCATTAGGGGGGAAAGGTAGAGTGACTTCTAAAAGCTGGAGACCCCAGAGCTGGTTATGCCACTTTTGTTGGGTAAAGGTTGGCAACTATATGGTCAGGAGGCAGTGCACGCAAACACTGAAAAACGGGAGTCAGGTAGACATCACTGTGTGTCTGTGTTGTGCTCTCTCTCTGTAGCTGCAAAAACTCCAGGTAACTGATGGGAGACTGTGGTGCTCTTAGTAGGTACGATCCTTTCCTCAAGACAAAGGTATCACCTTACTAGTGACTCTCCTGCTCCTCGAAGCACTAACCACTGAAATCACTCAACTAGCTCTTCTCGCTCTGATTCCAAGTTTACCAAACCGCCTTGTGATGATAATCTTGCTTCTGATGATCATCTGCCTACACAAGGAAGTCAGGGGCCAGGCCAAGCAGAATGTTCTAGTTCTGTGACATATCTATTTCTCAAGGAATAGCTTGCACAGTCTCTCTTTAATTTGGTGATTCTACAATTAACAATATTAACTTTAAATGTTTTACACAAACAATGAATCAATGGAACACTACATCAAAAACTAACGATGTAATGTATGGTGATTAACATAACATAATAATAATAAAAAAATAAATAAATAAGAGTTTTTGTTACTTTATACCTGTATACAAAATTAAATGAAAAATGTGTTTTGATTCTCATAATAAGGAGTTCTGTTTATAAATTTCATGCAATTAATTGTTTGACAAGTGAAGTCAGTGAAAAGGTAAGCTACTGTGTTTTAGATTAATACATTGGCATCACGGTTTATACATTAGCTATTATGATTAGGTGGGTGATACTGAATGTGCAAACTTGAGGCCCAGACACTGAATCACTAGCATCTCATCTAGACAATGACAATGACCCTAGGTGAGGTCCTGCTCATGCTTAGCCGGAGGAGGGGGGAAAGCCTCAGGCATCTGTTATTTCTAATAACCATGACTTATGTGCCGGGGAAGATAAATTTTTGTTCATAAACTGAAAAAATCTGAACTGGATTTTTACTTTTCTTTCCCATTCTCTTCTGAAATGAAACAAAAGCTTTAAAATCAGAATAAATCCATGATTGCACTGAGTTGTGTAAAGGGCACAATCAGTAAACTGGGCTAGTGAGAAATTTATTGAAAATATAAATCAAATGGAATCAAACTGATCAGAAACCCATGAGCACAGAAAACTCTGTAACTGCATATATGTGAGAGAAAAAGATCAAGAAAAAAAGAATAGGGATTTTGAGAAAATATGGAGATAATTATTACTGAGAAAATACACTTCAGTAACCAATAATGATCAATCTAGAATTCCAATGCCATTTAACATTTACATAAACAAGAATTGCCAAATATTTGATGACAAGTAGCAGCACGAAAGAGAAGCACCAAACTAACCTGAGAAAACCAACACCCAAGGGAGTAATAATGATAAATGGAGTTCACTCCTGTTGTTGTACATCCTGTGGGTTTGGACAAAGGTGTAATGACATGTATCTATAATTATGGTATCACACAGAGTATTTTCACTGCCCGAAAAATACTCTTGTCTGCCTATTCATCTTCTCATCCCACCCCTGGCAACCACTGAGGTTTTTACTGTCACCATAGTTTTGCCTTTTCCAGATGTCATCTGGTTGGAATCATGCATTGATCATGCATTTAAGGTTCCTCCATGTCTGTTCATGGCTTATTAGCTCATTTCTTTTCAGCATTGAATAATACTCCATTGTCTGAATGTACCACAATTTACTTATCTATTCACCTCCTGAAGGACATCTAGGTAGCTTCCATGTTTTTGCAATTATGAACAAAGCTGCTACAGATACAAACATCTGTGTGCAGGCTTTTGTGTGGATGTAACTCCTTTGCATAAATAGCAAGGAGTGTGACTGCTGGATCCTATAGTAAGAGCAGTTTAGTTTAAGCTCAACCATCTTCCAAACTGGCTAGTACCGCTTTGCATTCCCATCAGCAATGAATCAAGAGTTCCTGATGCTCCAAGTCCTCATCAGCATTTGGTGGTGTCTGTGTTTTGGATTTTCAGTTTAGTGACATCTCATTGTATTTTGCATTTCCCTGATACATAATGTGAAGCGTCTTTTCATATGATTATCTAACATCTGTACATCTTGTTGGTGAGGTGTCTGTTAAGGTGTTTGGACCGTTTTTAAAATTGGATTGTTTTCTTACTGTTATTTTAAGAGTTCTTTGTATATTTTGGATAATAATCCTTTATCAGATATGTCTTTTGCAAATATTTCCTCCCAGTCTGTGGCTTGCCTTCTTATTCTCTTGACATTGTCTTTTGCAGAGCAGAAGTTTTTAATTCTAATGAAGCCCAGCCTATCAATTATCTCTTTCATGGATCCTTGGTATTGTATCTAAAAAGTCATAGCTGTATTCAAGGTCATCTAGGCTTACTTCCTGTTATCTACTAGGGGTTTTATAGTTCTGTTTTACATTTAGGTCTGTGATCTGTTTTGAGTTATTTTATGAAAGCTGTAAGGTCTGTGTCTAGATTCATTTTTTGGCTTGTGGATGTCCAGTTCCATCATCATTTTTGAAGACTTTCTTCTCTCCATGGTATGGCCTTTCCTCCTTTGTCAAAGATCATATGACCATAGTTATGTAGGTCTCTTTCTGGGCTCTCCATTCTGTTCAATTAGTCTGTCCTTTCACAAATACCACTCTTGATTATGGTAGCTATATGGTTAGCCTTAGCTGATGTCAGTCCCCCAACTTCGTTCTCCTCCAATATTGTGTTGAACACGCCATTTTGAAAAATCAACTTCATTGACATGTGGTAAAATTCATTTAAAGTGTACATCCTGATGAGATTTTGTTACATTTATACGCTTGTATAATCACAATAAAAATATGTAACATTTCCGTTGCCACAGAAAGCTACCTTTTGCCCCATTTCAGTCATTCCAGTCCCCAGGCAACCACCAACGTGCTTGCTTTCAGTGTAGATGAGATCTGCCTTTTCTAAAGTTTCATACACATGGAATCATAAAGTATAGACTCTCTCGTGTTTGGCTTCTCCCACTCAGAATACATTTTTGAGAGCCATCCGTGTTATTGAGCCAATCAGTAATCCATTCCTTTTTATTGCTGAGTAGTATACCACTGGGTAGATATCTCACATTTTGTTCATCCATTCATCTGTTGTGAACATTTGGGTAGCTTCCAGTTTGGGGTTTGCTGCCATGAACATTCACGCACAAAATTTTTGTGTGGACATGTTTTCCTTTCTTCTGGATAAATACTTTGGAATGAGATGGCTGAGTGGTATGGTAAGAGGAGGTTTAAATTTATAAGAAATTGCCAAACTGTTTTCCAAAGTAATTGTATCATTGTACATTCCCAACAGTAACAGGAGAGTTCCAGTTGCACATTCTTGCCAACACTTTCTGAGTCTTTTTAGGAACTGTTCTAGTGGGGGGTGTATGGTATCTAATTGTGATTTTAATTTGCATTTCTCTGATGACCAACGATGTTGAGAATCTTTTCATGGGCGTATTGGCCTTTTGTCATTTATCTTCTGTGAAGTATGTTAAAATATTTTATCCTTTTATTTTTTTTACTGGATTGTTGATCTTCTTATTGAGATGTAAGAATTCTCTATGTATTCTGAATGCAAGTCCATTGTCAGATTAAGCACTGCAAATAATTTTTCCAGTCTGTAGCTTGTGCCTTTTTGTTTTCTTAATACTGTCTATTGAACTGAGAAGTTATTTAAAAATTTTTTGATGAAGCTCAATTTATCAGTCTTTTCCTCTTATGGCCTATGTACTTTTTGTGTCCTATCTAGGCCATCTTTGCCTACCCTAAGATCACGGATAATCTCTCCTGTGCTTTCATTTACAAGTTTTTAACAAACAAAAAATAGAAGTTTTTGAATTTTAGCCTCTGCATTTAGGTTCAGATCTTTTCAATAATTTGTTTTGTATGGAGTGGGATAAGCATCAGGATTCACTTGTTCTCCATAAGGGTGTCCATTTATTCCAGAACCATATGTTGAAAAGATGATCTTTTCCTCATTGAATTACCTTGGCACCTTTGCCAGAAACTAATTGAGCATGGATCTGTGAGTCTATTTCTGAACCACATAGTCTGTTTCACTGATCTGTATGCCTGTCCTCATGCCAATACCACAGTATTTTGATTACTTTAGCTTTCTAATAAGTATTGAAATTAGATTATGTTAGTTCCTTTCATGTGCATTAATTTTAGAGTCCCTTTGAACTTTGGTTGGGATTGTGTTCAATCTATGTCATCTGGGGGAAAACTGACATCTTAAAAATATTGAGTGTTCTGATTCATCAATGTGGTGTATTTCTCCATTTCTTTAGGTCTTAATTTCTGTCAGTGACATTTTATAGTTTTCAGGATATGGGTCTCATAATGAATTTTATTAACTTGATTCATTAGTATTTCACAATTTTGTGTCCTGTTTTAACTGATATTGTATTTTTAATTTCAATTACCAATTTCTGGCTGCTAGTATATAAAAATTAATTTTTGTATATGACCTTGTATCCTGCAACCTTGCTAATTCAATTGTTATAGTGCTTTTTTGTAGTTTTAAAGAATCTTTTACATAGATGATCATGTTTTTTGCAAATCAGCATAGGTTTACTTCTTAACTTTTCATACCTGTGCCTTTTTTTTACTTGCCTTACTGCACTGGCTGGGACCTTTAGTACAATGTTGAATAACAGCAATGAGAGCAGGTATCCTTCCTTGTCTTATTTTCAATCTTGGGGTATTTCACCATTAAGCACGTTCTTAGCTATAGCTTTTTTAAAGATGACTCATCATATGGTAGAAGTTCCTTTTTATTTCTAAATAAAATGCTATGATTTGGTATTGAATTCTGTCAAATGCTTGCATGTGTTTGTGTATGCGCCTTCATATATTGAATTATATGGTTTTCTCATTCATTCTGTTAATTTGGTGAATTACTTCCATGTAAGAATGTTAAATCAGCCATGCATTCCTAGGATAAGCCATACTTGGTCATGATGTAGTATCCTTTTTATATATTACTTTTATTCTTTTTACAATATTTTATTAAGAATTTTTGCATCTTTGTTCATGAGGGATATTGTTCTGTAGTTTTATGGGAATGTTTTTCTCTGGCTTTGGCATCAGAGAAATATTGGTTTAATAAATCAAGTTGCAAAAATTTTCCTCCTCTTCTATTTTCTTGAAGGGTTTATGTAGGATTAGTGTATTATTTGTTCTTTGAATGTTTGATAAAATTCATCAGTGAGACTATTTGGATCTGAAGTTTTCCTTATTGGGATTTTTTTTTTTTTGCATTATTGTTGATGTTAAATAAAATTTTTATTTTAAAATAAAAAACCATAAAAATTGCATATATAGTACCAAGTTCTATAAGCCCTTCACCCAGTTTTCCTAATGTTAACATATTAACAATCATGGTATGTTTGCCAAAACTAAGAAGTTAAAACTGGTAAAATGCTATTAACTCCAGACTTTATACAAATTTCATCAGCTTTCCCACCAACATTTTCTAGGATCCAATCCAGGAAACCACATTGTATTTAGTATTGGGATGTTTTAAATTATAGTTCCAACTCATTTAACACCTATTTTCTGTTTCTTCTTGCGTCAATTTTTAGCAGTTTGCCTCTCTCTGGAAATTTGTCCATTTCATTTGTCAAATTCATTGGCATACAGTTGTAATATTCTTTTATTATCCTTTTAATGCCTGTAGGATCTGTATTAATCATCCATATTCCATTCCTAGAATTTATCATTTGTATTATCTCTCTTGTTTTTGTGATCAATATATAGAGAGAGATTTATCATTTTTATTGATTTTTTTCCAACTAACCAGCTTTTGATTTTACTGATTTTACCTATTGTTTTTCTATTTCCTGTTTCATTGAATTCAGCTCTCACCTTTATTATCTTCTTATTCCTTCCACATATTTTGGATGAGGTTTTCATTTTTTGTTTAGCTTCTTGATGTGGAAAACTTAGGTCATTGAATTTAAACTTTAATCTTTTCTTTTCTTTTTTTTTAAAGATTTTATTTATTTATTTGAGAGAGAGAGAGAGAATGAGAGACAGAGAGCATGAGATGGGGGAGGGTCAGAGGGAGAAGCAGACTCCCTGCCAAGCAGGGAGCCCGATGCGGGACTCGATCCCGGGACTCCAGGATCATGACCTGAGCCGAAGGCAGTCGCTTAACCAACTGAGCCACCCAGGCGCCCAACTTTAATCTTTTCTAATAAGAGCATTTAAAGGCATACCTTTCTCTCTAAGCACTACTTTAACGGCATTACGCAAATTTTGACATGTTGTGTTTTCATTTTTATTCAGGTCAAAATATTTTCTAATTTCCTTTGTAATTCTTTTTTGACTTGCAGGGTATTTATGTATTTTTTAACTTACAAATATCTAGATATTCCAGATAGGTTTATGGTGTTGATTTCTAGTGTAATACTACTGTGATCAGAACATACTATGTATGATTTTAATCCTTTTAATCTTATTGAGACATTTTATGGCTCAGCCTATGGTCTGTCTTCATGAATGTTTCATGTACACTTAAAAAGAATGTGTACTCTGCTGTTGTAACCATGCTAATAGTTTATACATTCAAAAAGTAAAATTAAATATATAAATATGGGTAAAACCCCACATTAAATAAAAGTAGGGCCAAATGAAAAACAAACAGACAATCCAAGTACCTTTTGAACACAGTACTCGGACTTTCTATGCTCAGGGCAGTATATTCTGAGGACAAAACTAAATACAGAGAAATCTTTAAAACTTATTATTTATGCTGTTGGTAGTAGTATGAGGACAGTAATCATGAAATTATTTTGTGTGCACTGTAGGATTGAGCAAATGAGTAAATACTGAAGTTGAGGAAACCAGTATTCTCATTATGGGAGATGGAAGATACAAATCAGGAATGAGGGAAAGAGAAGAAGAAACCCTGTAGTTTTGGATTAAACTGGAGGTGTCAGTATGAACTTATTAAAAAATAAATATTTCCTGGCTGTCTTCTGAGGAGCCCAGGAATGAAGACAGTCCAAAAGCAATGAGCACACTGAGGTGATCCTGGTTTCTAAACACTATTCACCACTGAAAGGAGCTAGGAATCTTTGAAGATATGGCTGAATCCAGGTTTTGGACTAGAAAAGGACAAGATAAACTTGCAACACCTTGTTGTACCAGACATTGAGTAAATACTAAAAAATGATTGGTCATGTCAAATCATCGGGCAGTCAGCTTAATAGGGCTTTCACTTGCCAAATTTGTGACAAGATGACCTTCAAAAAACACTGACTATCAATGAATTATAACACATTTGATTTTTTTTTAAAAGGTCCATGACGTGAGTACAGAGTGAGACTAAAACAAAATTTTAAAACCACCACAAAATAAACAACAAATGTTGTGGGGGTGCGGAAGGAAAGCTCTTCCTGACAGAAGGATCTCAACCCATTCTGGGAGCAGAAAACCTACAAGCAGAACTACACCCAGCTAGAAGGTCAGGTTGCTACAGGTGCAGAGAAGAGAGGCATCCATATCAGAATGGGAGGCGTTGGAGGAGGTGACATTTCACATGAATCTTTAAGAAAGGAACAGGAGCTACCCAAGAGCAGTAGAAGTAACTGATTTTTTAAGTATTGACTCAGGCACAGATCATCAACTAATGCTAAAACCAGTGGGTAGAAGGTTGTTGGTGAACAGGACGTTACTACTCTCAAATTGTCACACCATAGATTAAACTAGTTACAAAGGGGGAAAGGCTCTTACAATAGGAAAATCTGACTAACTCCAATTTAACTAAATGGCTAACTCTATCATTACCGGTAACAGTAAAACTGACATCACATGCCTCCCCGATTTGATACAGTGTAACGAACACAATTTCACCTATGTAGTATTCTTGCCAAAAATGTCTGGGCCGAGTATAATCATGAGAAAGCAATTAGACAAATCCAAACTGAGGGGCATTCCACAAAACAACTGGGCTAGATGCTTCAAAACACTAAGGTCCTGAAAGATAAGAAAAGCTGACAAATGTTTTGGTTGGATCCTATATTTTTTTTTTAAAAGATTTTATTTATTTATTAGAGAGAGAGTGAGAAGAGAGCGCAAGAGGGGGTAGGGTTAGAGGGAGAAGCAGACTCCCCGCCGAGCAGGGAGTCCGATGTGGGACTCGATCCCGGGACTCCAGGATCATGACCTGAGCCGAAGGCAGTCGCTTAACCAACTGAGCCACCCAGGCACCCCTGGATCCTATATTTTTAAAAAAAATCTAAAAAAGGCATTGTTGAGCAATTGCAGACATCTGAACATGGACATTAAATAATAGTATTGTATCAACGGCACATTTTTTGAGATCACTGTATTATGGTTATGCTGGAAAAAGCCCTTGTTTTTAGGAGATACATGCTGAAGTATTTAGATGTGAACTGTTACTTTGTCTATATCTTACTCTCAAATGGTTAGGCAAAATAATTATTCCTATGTGTTTACATAGTATATGTGAGAAAATCTAACCACTGAGGTATCTAGGTGAAGGGTGTGGTTATCATTACATTATTCTTGCAACGCTCCCATAAATGTGAAAAATTTTAAGTAAAGATCTGGGGAAAAAAATGAAAGAGAACTGCAGGAAGAATAGAAAAATCATGTGTAATTTCTAAACAGTGAAAAGAGAAAAAGAAACTCAACCAATGGAGCAAAAGGCAGAAAGGGAAAATTTTAGTATATGTGCTGCTGAAGCGAGCACTGGAAAGGGAAAATTTTAAAAGAAACAACAAGAAAGTATAACAGAAAATATCGAGTACGATGATAGCAACTAGAGCATCAATTTTCTCGATTATATAAATGGATTATTTCCCTTGTAAATGGCAGAGGCTCTCTGTTAGGTTAAAAAATCAGATTTATAGTAAGAGACAAATCTTTTGGAAAAGATACAGAAAGACAGAGTAAAAGGATCAACAAAGAAGCAAAACAACAACAAAAAAATAGGAATAGCTATTACCGTATTAGACAAAATAGAGTTCAAGGTGAAAAATACTAGTTGCAAGAAAGGATATGCTAGACCGACAAAACATACACACCATGAAAAAATTCATGAGTTTTTAGGATACCAAAATATAGCTTTGAAATATGGAAAATAAGAACCAATTCAGTTCTAAAATCACAGTGGGAGTACAGAACAATTGTTTTAGAACTCTCTTTTAGATCAAGTATATAAAAATTAAGTAATTTATGGAAAATATGAATAATCCAGTTGATCTAAAGGGTAAGTTTAGACATACGTATATAACAGAGAATTTACAAAATGCTCTCAAAAAACGATACTGTTACTGATATTTTGCTAGGTCAGAAAAAATAATGCTATTGAAAGTATGTGATAACAGCATTGTGGTTATATTTAAAGATCAGACCTTAATCTTTTAGAGATACACTATTTTATGGATGGCATGATGCACTGTCAGGGACTTGCTCAAAACCAACTGGAAGAGGGAGGGAAAGGGCAGGTGATGAGTTGAGACCAGTTAGCAGGAGTTGGTAATTGTGGCACCTGGGTGATGGGTACATGTTTGTTCACCGTTGTGATTTCCATTTCTGTATATGTTTGAAGATTTCCAAAGTAAGTTTCTAAAAGGAAACTGACAAGTATTTAAAACGAATAGGTATATATCTAGCCTGTGTAGGTTTTAGTGGAAGGATATTCATTATATCTTTATGTATAGGAGAAAAATTAGAAAATAACTTTATTGTGTACTAATAGGTGAATGGTTAAGTAACTTATGGAACAATCCAACTGTGGAATGCTATACAGCTATTCTGAAAGATGATGTACGTTTATCAGGTGCACATGGAAAAATGTTCAAGATACATTAAGTGAAAAATCAAGTTGCAGATCTCTCTCTCTCTCTGTTTCTCTTTCTTCTTCCCCAGCTCTACCACCCCCTCCCCCGTATGTACACACACACACACGCACACGGAAGAAAAGTCAGAAAAGATAGAGTCCAAACTCTGGGGAAAAGAACGAATTAGTTGGAGCAGAGGGAGAAGTGGAGATGAAGATCTTTTACTTTTTACTTTGCATACTTCTGGATTATTTCGGTTATTTTTCAACAAGCATGTATTTTCAAACTGAAGAGAGGAAAATGTTCATAAAAAGAGAAAGAGATCCGAATTGTGATTTAGCAATTAACTCTTCTAAAGTGCCCTGTCTTCCCACTTGGATTCGTTCTCTAAAACATCTTGTTTATTTTTTGAGAACCAACTAATGCAATTGTAGTCTACATAACTAAGCATGAAGTGAGAATGGTGGAGTAGGAGTTAGGTCCTATGTTTACCCCCACCACGCCTGGCCATGATCCTGACATAAAATTCCACAGTTAGCATTCTGAAAATTCCTAACATGTAACAAGCAATGACCTCCAGCGATTTGTGGATCCTTGTTATAAATAAGCTTATAATTAATATCCGCTCAGATTTTTTGTTTTCCAAACTGCTTGGCAAGTAATAGTTATGATTATCTCCCATAAACTGACAGTTTTCTTTCTTCATTTCAGCTAATTTCAAGTAGATTACTCAATTTTCAAAATTCTGAAATTTTAATGATCTGGAATTCAAAGACTTTTTGTGTGTAATATCCTTTCATGATCTTTCAAAATGAAGGGAATATAAATCATTATCAGTGTGTAATGTCTGTCAATTCAGGTTTCACAAGGGTGTTTTCAAGTCAAGGAATTTGGAGCATGCAGACATTTCAGGGTATGACCATTTGTACGACATTCTTTTCAATGCATCTCTGATGACTTTGACTTTATATGGGGATCACTGTGGACTGAAAACCATTCTCAATGGCCTACAGCCTAAAGGAGGACAAGGATGTTCTACTCCAGCACTTTCTATTCAGAGGGAAAAAGAGGTAGAAGGATATGCCAAGGTCACGCTGCATTTACTGGCAGTAAGATCCCGGGGTTCCAGTGAAACTCAATATCACAGCCCCTTCCTACAACAGTTGTTCGGTTTTTCTAATTCCTTCCAGGTCTTGTTACTGGAGATGTTTATGTGCTTTTAATTCTCAGGTCTTTGGAAATCATTTTCTTGGCATAAGAAATAATGCCTGGGATATAGAATATAATCCATAAATGCTGGCTATATAAATGGATGAATGAACAACAGAGTTGGAACTCTTTAATAGAGGCCTGAGGTTTGGATAAAAATGAGACAAGGGACTTCTATCCCAAAGAGGAACTAGGCAAACTATTCTGGTTGATTCTCCTAAAACCTCCCTAAGATTGATCATCTAATGATGCATTTTATCTGCATCACATCTCTTATTGGTGGAGCCAGTTCAATCTCTAGTACCTGTTTTATTAAATGTATAAATGTTAAATTTATAAAATGTGGCAGTTGATCATGATGATGCTGTCTCAGTTTGGTGGAGGAAGTAGGTAAAAACATGAGTTAAAATGCCAATACTTCATACAACTGGGACAACATACATGATCTGGAGTAAGGCACCATAATGATGGATGCTAGGTAAGTTTCACTGGTTGGGAATAATATTCATGACATCATACTCATATACCATAGTGTGGAGGCTGGATGTGAAAATAATTAAAGTGTTTTAGGTATTTGAGCGTGTTTCTTAATTCACTGAATCCTCACAACCATCCTGAAAGGCAGCTATTATTAATCCCACTTCAGAGACGAGGCTTGAGAGGGTGACTATGACACCAGGTTATAGAGCGTGCACCAGACAGAGCTTGGGAACTTACTGAAGTCTTCCTTCTCTAAAATCTGGGCCTTTTCCAGGTTATATGAATCCTGAGTCCTGCAGTGAGACTGTGAGTAGTTTATGACAATGGACACAGTGTTTTGTCAAATGAAATACTTAATAGAAGGTGAGTCTCCTTCTGCACGTAAAGTACACCACCACTGGCCTCAGAACTAGAGGCACAGTAGAGACACTGAGGATGAAGATGATAAGAGGAGAAATTGCTCAGGGAACAGACTACAAGTGGCTTGGTCTTACAGAGGGCATGGAGACTAGCATTCTTTTTTTTTTTTTTTTTAAGATTTTATTTATTTATTTGACACAGAGAGAGACAGCGAGAGAGGGAACACAAGCAGAGAGAGTGGGAGAGGGAGAAGCAGGCTTCCCGCCGAGCAGGGAGCCCGACGTGGGGCTCGATCCCAGGACCCTGGGATCATGACCTGAGCCGAAGGCAGACGCTTAACGACTGAGCCACCCAGGCACCCGGAGACTAGCATTCTAAATGCAGATGATGATGCTTTCCAGGCAGGAAGGGAGGGCAGTGACTAGGAGGCTCATGTCCTGACACCTGTGGGTATTCTCACCAGGTTAAAAGTAGATCATCTGGTTTTATTGCTTAGGGATTTGTTTTTCTGATCATAAAGTAGATGTCCTCTGACAAAAATTTGATTCATCTTGATAAGACCTGCCACAGTTTACTCTTAGAAGGGCGAGAGGATCCCAAGATCTTACTTAGAATTTAGTAAGAAATATGCAAGTAATAAGATTAAAGTTATCTTAATTCACATTCCCATGTTTAAATGAGGGCTTAAAAATAAATAAATCCTTTGAGTAACTAAATCCATAGGGGTTTTCAATCTGAACTTTGCTGAGCATGTGATGGAAATAATCTTCCTTCTTGAATTCTAATAGAAGCATCCTGGTGTCTTGCATTGTCTAATGTTTCTAAAACATTTTGCAGATATTCTGTATAGTACTACCAATCACAACAAGAGTGGAGAAAGATCCAAATGCTCAACAGCAGGCAAATGATTAAATAAATGAGGCATTCTCATGAAGTGAATCAAATATAACTTTGAAGATTATATAGAATGAAAAATATTTATGAGTGGAATTCAAAATAGTATGTATACTAAGATGATAACTATGTAAAATTATGGATGAGTGGGGAAAATAATATGCAAAGATGAAAAGAGTTGTGTTGTAGGTTTATGACCTATTACTTTTTAAAGTGAACATTTAAAAATATAGGAGCTATTGAAGAATATTGAAAAAGTGGCTTAAAAGAGTATCCCATGAAGAAGATTCATAATTCCAATGTACTGGCAATTGGCAATACATACACACATAGAAATATTTATATGTGTATCAGAGATGTTAAAAAGGTAAGTGAATCATTTGGAGAGTTAAATTTGGTTTTCTGTTTATGTCATAAAACTATTTATGCATTGACAGATGTGGAAGGTCTTTAATGTGACTTGTGAATTATTTTTCTTGTCTTTTAATGTTCTTACATGTGAAGTGAGGTAATGAAATATATACCTTATTAATAAAATTTGGTAGAAAGTTTGGAAAATAAAAGTTAAAAAGTAAAAATCATCTACCATTATTCCATGACCCAGAGTTCTACCCATTACTGATATTTTGACCTTTTCCTTCTATAATATTTTCTACACATAGCTATATTTTTTGAACAAAAGTGGGAACATAATGAAAAACAGGTTAGTATCCTACTTTATTTCATTTAATAATACCCCCTAAAAGATTTTCTCCATGCCCTTAATTATTCTTGGAAACATAGTTTTAATGGTTGGTAAATCTATAATTTATTTAGCCATACTACTTTTCCCTATTACAAATAATGCTGAATTGCATATCCTTGTACATGAATCTGATTATATCTGATTCTTTTTTAAAGTCCTATTAAAAGACATATTAGGGGCGCCTGGGTGGCTCAGTTGGTTAAGCGACTGCCTTCGGCTCAGGTCATGATCCTGGAGTCCTGGGATCGAGTCCCACATCGGGGAATCTGCTTCTCCTTCTGCCCTTCCCCCCTCTCATGCTCTCTCTCTCTCTAAAAAATAAATTAAAAAAATCTTTAAAAAAAAGACATATTAAAGGTTTATTAAGGCCTAATTCACATAAAATAAAATTCACTTGATTTAGGTTTATAATTAATGGATTTTGATATACCGTTTGGCAACCACCACAACATCAGGTGGGAGAAGATCATTTAATGTCTACCTTTCGGCATTGGCTACGTGAAAGTGAATTTTTTTTTTTAAGATTTTATTTATTCATTTGAGAGAGACAGAAAGAGAGAGCACAAGCTAGGGGGAAGGGCAGAGGGAGAGGGAGAAGCAGGCTCCCCGCTGAGCAAGGAGCTGGTGCAGGGCTGGATCCCCGGACCCTGGGATCATGACCTGAGCCAAAGGCAGACACTTAACCGACTGAGCCACCCAGGCGCCCCTGTGAGAGTGAATATTAAGTAAACTATGGGGTGAGGAGGAGAGGGTTTTTTGTTTTTCTCTACCAAATCTCAACCCATACTAATCTCAACCCATGCATTTAATCAGTATTTCACATCTTTCTTTCTCTCTCTCTCTCTCTCTCATACCCCCCCACACACACCCTCTTGTGCCTTTTACTTTCTCCTCCATACTTCTGTCAGCCAGTCAGCTCAGGAAAATCACTACTGTCATCTTCAATCCATCCACAAGTTAAAAAATGACCCACCTAACATATGAGCAAAGCTATGCTATACCTACCTGCAAAAGCAAGCATTGTGACACAGTCTTACCTAGTAAATAACCAACACTGATAACCCACAATCTCCACAACAGAGTCTGCATACTTCCCTTATTAACTCTGATTTGTTTCTCAAGCATTAATCTTCAAGTTGATTTTACATGTGCGCATACACATATATCAGTACACACACACGTACAGCCGAACCCCCTCAACCCCACAAGCTGAGAATCATTGATGATGAGAGATGAGTAGGCAAGCCAAAGAAAAAAGAGGTACGGTTTTGGTAGAGAAAAACATCTGTGAAGGCAAGTAGGGGGGATTAGGTTGTTTAGAAACAGAATTATGGTCAAGTCTTACCTCCCTGTTCCTTAGGATGAAAATCATTGGTAAGCTGAAAATCTGATCAATTTGGTCAGTCATTATGCCTCAGAACGACTGTGTCTTTCCTCATGGCACATGTGGGGTTTTGTTTCAAATGTTCCATGCCAAGAAGAGGCCATGGCCCATGCCCTATGTGTCCGCACTAACCCTCGTATGCCTTCCTCACCCAATCCTACTTTACTCTGCTCCTGCCAGTCAGAGATCCCAGTGCTCTCTGCTCCAAAGATGCTTCGAGTTTTAATGTACAACCGGGTGTGGCCTGGTACGCTTCTTATACTCCTGGGACTACTCCAGCCTCTAATCTCCCCCATTCACCCATCCAATCACCAGCCAACAAATGTTTCCTGAGCACCTACTAACCTGCTCTACGTTCAGCACTATATGAGATATTGGAGCACAGTGTGAACAGAACAGACTGGGCAGTGCTCTTAAAGAACTTCCATGTAGCCTGTCTCTGTACCCATCGCCTGCCCCCCTCGTTCTTCAACATCAGGTGTTTTGCCTGCAGACATAAAATCTTCCCCTAACTCCTAGATTTAGCACAAACAACTCATGCTATCTTTTCTTCTAGCTCACCTTCTGAATCGTCTAGTTCTTACTTCCATCCCAGTCCCATCTGGCTGGACATTTCAAAGCCTTTCCCACAGCTCTTTAGACTTTGTCTTATGGGGTCCCTCATGTCTGTTTTCCGTTTCCTCACATTTAGCTAGACACCAGGGAAATAATGGTCACTAAGAAGTTTTCTCTGCTCAAAGAGCTAAGTGGTCTGGTCTGGGGAGGCAGTAGCAATGGGGACCTTGATTGGTTTAGGGTGATCTGTTTGATAGAGGGTAAATCTGCTTGATTTAGGGTGAATCTATGCCTAAGTGCCAAGGTCTCTTCTGTTAGCCTGGGAGCAACCGAAAGACAAGAACCGTGTCTTTTTTAACATGGGACCAAATCCCCACTGGGGTAAGGCACTCACCTAACTAAGACTGGAATCTTGGGCATCTTCTTGGAGACTTTGAAGAAACTTGTGTCCCCTTTGTTGTCGGTGAAGTATACGCCGGCCACACTGGTCACGAGGTTGCCAGGGAACGTGAAAAGCACCCTTTCATCATCGCCCTGGTTAGCCCAGTCCCAGGCCTGGCCTCCAATGAGCAAACCCCCTCCACGTTTCATAAACTTGACCAACTTTTCCGTCATGGTTTCATTGTAGGCATCAATGCAGTAAACCCCCAGGGAGTCTTTCACTTCTGGCTCAATCTTCGCCTCCACCCCAGAACCCTCAAGGATTTTGGCCAGGGGTCCCAGGGATGGGTGTACACCAATGGGAGCCCCTGGGGAAGAACAGAGCCAACCTACTGCATTGAGGAGAAAGGGAGCGAGCTGGGCTTCTACCAAGTAGTCCTCATGGGACACCACCACCAGGCGGCCTCGGCCATAGGAGGAGGCAGCAATGAGGACCTGGCCCATGTCATTCACCATCACTGGGAAGGAGGCCTCTCCAATTAGAAGCAGTTCACATGGGATGGCATCTTCGGGGACATCCCAGCTTGTCACTCCATTCATAAGGGCCTCAAAGGCAGCAGAGGGAGTCGCCATGGCTGGATTGACTTCTGTAAAGAGGAAAGCAAAGACTCAGTTTGACGAAGAATAGATAAACAAATAAATAAAGGAGCCAAACAGTTCACTCCTCCCCTAGCAGGGACAGTTCTTCCCACGACGCAGATGAGACAGACTGAATTGACTCAGGGACTCACCAGGGGTGTCAAGGTATCCAACCCAGGAGACCCCATCACACCCTTCCCAGTCCTCCTAAATTCTTGTGGCCAAACCAAAAGAGCTGGACACTTTTCCATTGCAGAAGGAAGCAAACCTTCGAAGTGGAGAATGTGGGCAGAATAGTGCCCCCAAAGAGTTATCTGTAAGTCCTAACTCCCAGTACCTGTGAATGTGACCTTATTTGGAAACAGGGTCCTTGCAGTACAGTCAAGTTAAGATGAGGTCATGCTGGATTTGAGCAAGCCCTAATTTAATGACTGGTGTCTTTTAAGAAACATCTGGATGCAGACACAGACACACAGGGGAGAATGCTAAGAGAAACTGGAGCGATGCATCTATATGCCAAGGGAGGCTAGAGGTTGCTGGTGAGCACCAGAAGCTCTGGAAGAGGCATAGGACAGATTTTCCTTCAGAACTTCCAGAAAGAATCACCTTGCTAACACCTGGACTTCAAACTTCTTTGCCCCCAGGCCTGTGAGAGAACATATTTCTGCTGTTTTAGGTCACCCAGTTTGTGGTGATGTGGTACAACAGCCACCAGAAAACTAATCCAGTGGTGCCGCATGCTGCCCCCTGCCCCACTCAGCTCCCACACTGATCTTATTAATCCCAGCTTGGGGATCCCAGAATTTCAGTCTGGAAAGTCTGGGTCCTCAGAGAAGCTTCTTTGGTCGCAGTCATAGGCTGGGGAAGTGGAAAGCATAAGTCCTCTGTGGCTTGAATCCAGGTCCCAGACAACCAGGAACTATGGCAGATTCTTACTTGTACCTGGACACAGTGGAGAAAGGTGTGTATGTCTGTGGATGCGTACTCACACAAACCCTCTGCTTCTTCACCATGAGCTCCCTGCTTAGGATGCTTGACGTCTGACCTCCACTATATACACTTTACTGAAGCAGTTGCCCCAAGAGCAGCTGTGTTTTCATAATCAGGACATCCAGGGGTTGGCATTCTCACTGCCCACTCGGTGGCACCAGCCAATGCTGCTCCCCTGGTCCCTGAGGCTCTCACCGCAGGTAATGTTATGGCCAGAGCCAACCTCATCATCTTCAACCTGCTGACCCATTCACTTTCTATCCTTCCCTCACCTCTTCTGAAAATGCAGATGTTCCTTATGTTTTTATCTTTGGTCCTTAACATCCTTCTGTTTCCCCTGTCAGAGAATTTGCTCACTCTCAAGGTAATATGGCAAAGCAGTTACAAGCTCAGGCCCTGGAGTTAGGCTATCTGGACCTGAATCTTAGCTCTGTTTGCTTACTAACTGTGAGATGGGGTGACACATCTCAGACTTGACTTCCTCATTCATTAAGTAGGGACGAGAGTGTCTAGCATATAAGGTTGTCCCAAGGATTAAAGGAAATAACAAGTTAGGTGTCTTTCAGTTACTTATTATATATATATGTATATGCGTTTATTTATATGTATGTTTACTTATAATTATTTGGTTAAGAGTAAGCTATTTAACTTGCAAATGTGCATAAGAGAGAATTGTTATTTTTTAAAAAGATTTATTTATTTTAGAGAGACTGAGTGAGCGAGTGGGGGAGGGGTAGAGGGAGAGAATCCTCAAGCAGACTCCCAGCTGAGTGTGAAGCCTAATGTGGGGTTCGATCCCATGACCCATGAGATCATGACCTAGGGCCAAAATCAAGAGCTACCCAGGCGCCCCATAGAGAATTCTTAGAAAGTGAACAAAAACCAAACCTAATGTCAGATTTTATAAAAACTGAACTAAGCATTTAATGATTCTGATTTTATAGTTTTCACATTTTGGAGCCAATGCTAACACTAATATTAATTATTATTACATTTAGTTCTCAAGTGTTTCCACGGGCCCCTGAGAAAGTCCCGGGCACAGGCACTGTGCCTTCCGCAGGCACAGATGAAAAGGCCCTGGTTCTGAGGTAACAAATAAACTCAAGATCCTCCTGAAAGAGCACACTCTACCATCTGCAGGGGTCTCTAAAATTAAGAAGTCTTAAATTTAGTCTTTTCCCTCAAAACTAGCTCCTCTTAGGCACATTACATGGGCTCAATGTCCCTAGCTGCTAAGGAGGGTGACATTTACCTCAGAGAATCTTTGAGATGCTAGAATCAGCAGGCAGCTGGTTCACAAGAGCTTGTCCTTTCCCTGCTCTTCCTGGTGTCCACAAATAGCCAGGACAGCAAACCGCAAAGAGTCACAGTTGTGCCCCTTCTCCCTCCTGTCTGCTATCCAGCTGGTCACAGTCCTGTCAATGTCATCGTTCAAGGTTTCCAACCATAGTGCCAGGAACCTAGTTCAGATGCTCAGTAATTCATTCCTCGACTAAACTGACCCAGTTTCTGAGTCACCAGGGTCTGTTCTTCTAAAAGCCACTGATAGCATTATTTCCCAGAAGAGAACCCCCTCCCAGAGCTTTGCTTTTTCCCACAGGGTTAAATCTGACACCTTCATCCTGGGGTTTGAGGTCTCCAGGGCTGGCTGCTCCTTACAGTTTCCAGCCACCTAACCTCTCTGCAGCTTCCAGAACACTTGGCATCCCTGGACATGCCCTGCTTTCATTTTAGAGTCTCTTTCCATTCTTTTCCCTTCCTGTTCCCTCTCCCACCTCTTTCTATCTGTTGAAATCCTACCCTTCTAAGAGAAGATATTCACAGAAGAGGAAATTTAAATGGCCAAGTAGTCTATGCAAATACTCTCAATCTCACTAGTCAAGGCAATTGAAAATAGAATGCATGATGTTGCCCACAAGATTGTCAAAAAGGAAGAAGGCAAAGGAGGAGGAGAAGGTGAAGAAGATGAAGGCAGATAATAATGCCCAATGTCCAAAAGGCTAGGAGGACATGACCACAATGTGCTGGAAGGGCTGAGAAGCTGAGAGCAATCTGACGGTGGCAGCTCCATTTCAGAGGTGAGCCTATCCTCAGACCAGCAATCCCTTTTCTGATGACCTTTCTTACAGAAACAAGAGCAGCAGTATTAAAGATATAATATGTACAAGGATGCTCACTGCCATACAGAACTACAAATGGAGATAGATAAATGCAAACCTAGAAATGGAGAGAGATAAATGACAGGGAATGTTTTCCAGAACCATCTATGACTTCTGTGGATGCAGCTCTCTAACCCAAAGCCACACCTATCCCATTTCTGCATGCTACCCCACCTCACAGCCTGGTATTACAACATAAGACCCTGGGCCATGGCCCCCAGCCAGCCACGGATGCACACCCCCTAAAGAGCTGCCCATCAGACCCCTTCTCTCTGGGCCCTGGTCACCGCCAGGGCTGGTACTCCAGAAACACTCAGAGCAGAGAACTCACGTTTTTGTCTCCCTAGCTGTATTTTAAGCTAGTTCATGGGAGAACAGTCTATGGAGAAGTGACAAAGGGATGGGCAGGTGGCCTGGAGATTTGAAAAGTAGGGGACCAGAACGAAGAGGGCTTTTCCTGTGGAGTTGCCTCCTCTTACCTGCTGGGGTTTGGTAGGGAACACTCAGGCTCCCCTCTGATCGGCCAGTTTCCCCTGTCCTGCACCACGAGTGGGACTGGGATAGAGCCTCAGCCTGATACCCATGCTGTGTGTGTGGCAAGCCAACGTCTGAGAGGGAGAGTGTTTGGATAAAGGATGATAATCTATATTATAGAATATCATGTCGCTATTACAAAGAATGAGTTAAATCTGTTTTGCATATGTAGAAAACCCTAGATATACTTTAAGTGGAAACCTCAAATCACTGTAATATATAGCACACAAACCCATTTTTGTAGGGATGAAGATAATAACAGTAGTACTAGTAATTTTAGTAGGAGTAATCACAACACACTGCTTTCCAGGTTCCAAGCATTATTATGTTTCTTTCATAAAGTATTTAATCCTGACAACAAACTTGTGAGGTATGTACGATCACTATCCATTTTATAGGTAGGCAACAACAAATAAAACAAAAAATGTGATGGCCAGAGAATGTGTTACTTGCTCAAGTCACACAAGTGTGAGTGGTGGATCCAGGATTCAAACCCAGGGAATCTTGTACTGAGTCCACATTCTTAAGTACCAGAAATATATAAGCCTGGTTAAGGACCAGGATTTTCTATACAAGAGAAAAATCTATGGGGGCCACATTTTAACATGCCAACATTAACTGCATTAGGGAGGGAAGAGGTGAACAGTATTCTTTCTCCCTATACAAGTCTTCATCCTTTGAATTGTATGTATTACTGTTACAGTTAAAAGTAACACAGGTAATATAACTTCAAACAAGCAAGTAAACACACATTAAATGCTTGGGTATATATATTACTGGATTGCTTACCTGATCATATCTCACCTAAAATGTATTTTTTCATCTCCCAATCGGCTGAGCATTTACCTACTAAAAAAATCTGATTCCCTCCTCTATGAGGTTCTTTGAATTTTGCAGCTGGTTCTGTTCCCACTTTAACCAGCTATATCCATGACTCCAACACCTGACTTTTAAACCGAAAGCTTCCTGTTTATGCCTGTTTATGCTCTCCTAGCTTGGGGACTACAGAGGGACACAGGCTGGGTGGGGGCAGGGTGGGGGAATCCCTTTTATTTCTCTCCCTAAGTTCTTCATCCTTGGTTCTCCTTCTGTGGCTTCTGCTTTCTCTCCTCTGGGCCAACTCGGCCCTCTTTCAGCTTGCTGGAACCCCAGGCACCTCTAAAGCAGGCTCAACCTGTAACTCAGGCAGAGAGCTTTACGAGTCCCCTACCCCTACCACAGAGGCCCCATGCAACCTAAATGGGGCTTCCCTTTAAGAGATGTATTTGGAAGGGAAGGAGGGTAGCAGGCCTGTCTTGGATACTGCACCACATCCTGCATTATAGTTTGATTCCAGATCCAAGTAGGGTAAGTGTCTGAGATCAGGGCTATGTGGGTTCTTTGGATTCTCCAGGAGAATGAAGAGGTGCTCCGTGGGTGGATAACGGGAGTGATGGATGGTGTCAAGGGCAGACCGAGATCACTTCTTCGGCAAACAGCTCCCCTGGCCTTGGCAAATGATTAATAGCACAGACATTCAGTCCTATGGGTCTTCTCTTCTTCCTGCCATTTTCTTCCATGAACCCCTTGTTTCTTTTTCCTTATACATCCAATACCCTGTCCAATGTCCATCAACTTCTACTAAGCTAGAATTGGGGTGGGTTCACCCTTCTTTTGTATTCTGTCCTACATATTCCCAGATCAATTTTATTTATTTTTCATTGAAAAATGGTTTAATATATTTAAAAAGGATATGAAATACATGTATTAGAACGTTAATTTTAAAAATTAAACAGATTCCTATATACCTACTACCCAGCTTAAAAAACAGACCATTACCATTATTTTTAAAGGCCTTCTTGTCCTAATACTTCCCCCATTCCCAAAAAAGTAAGCACGATTTAAAATGCTGCTTTTCTATTCCCCTATTCCTATCTTACTACACTCCCTTCTCAATTCCTGAGTCCCCCAGGGGCTCTCTTTCTCTCACTCATATTTGCTCATTTCTCTGACGAGGAAACTCCCAAGAGAACAGCATCGCAGGGAGCACAAGCCCGGGGGTGTTGACCAGCCTGCCTCCCAGAGCACAGCGTTCTGTGAAACAGACAACGGGGGACACAGGTCGTTCTTAAATTTGAGGGGCTGTCCGTACTGAGTTCTGGTGCGGAATCCTCTCGGTTCCGCCCCAGGCCCTCACCCCAGCCAGACTTGTACACAGGCCCAGAGCCAGTCCGCGAAGAGCTTGTTGGTGACGTCCGAGGCGGAATGGAGGGGGGCTGGGGGGCGGGGGAGAGGGCAATAGGGGGAAGGAAGGGAGCTGAGCAGAAAAGCTCTGCCTGGCAGGGAATGCTCCAGACCTGTTGGCACGGTTTGCGTGAGGTAGGGGTACACAGACCACTGGCGCCTCTTGCACTTAAACTCCCCCCCCACACCCACACCCACAGACACCGGTCCCCCGGGGGCTAGTGAGAGTGGGTAAGGGAACTCAGTCCCAGAGCCGGTGTTTGCAAAGATCAAAGGACAGTAGGACAGAAGTGATGCTCTGTCACCAGCCACCTGTGTGACCCTGGGCAAGCCCTGCCTCGTCCCTGGTCTGGGGCATTCTCATCCGACGAAGCTGCGGAGGAGATGCTGTTCTCCCGTCGGGCCTGTGCGTATCTCGACCACACAAAGCACGCAAACACAAACATCAGATGTCAGAACCCGGAGAGGGGCAGCAATGCGGCAGCGGCGACGCGGAGCCCAGAGCAGAGAAAAACCAGCAACAGAGGCTAGGACACAATCAGCGAGGGACCTGTCCCAGATCCGGGGGCCCTCCCGCAGGTCCCGCAGGTCCCGCAGGTCCCGCAGGTCCCGCAGGTCCGCCCGCGCCCCCTCGGGCCCCCTCGGGCCCCCTCGGGCCCCCTCGGCCTCCGGCACCGCCCTCCCCAGAGCCAGGCCGAGTTCCTCGCCAGCCGCCCCTTCTCCCGCCTGCGGGGCTTCGGCAGGGGGCCACTCACCGGGTCGCGGCGGCAGCCGGACGGGGGCAGGGCTGGGTGCAGAGGGGACGCACGGTGCGGCGGGGAAGGGGCTTCCCTGCAGGCAGCGCCGCGGCGGGCGGGCGAGCGAGCTGGTAGCGGGGAGGAGGCGCAGCCGGGATGGGGGGGGGAGGAGGGGTTCCCGAAGAGTCTCCTCCTCCCCACTTCCTCCCGGGCGCGAGAGCGAGCCCGAGGGGCGGCGCTTGGCAGGGGACAGCGCTTCTTTGTGTCGCCGGCCCTGCTGGCTCGGCATTGCGGTGGCCCCCATCCTGGCAGAGTGGACGGCCGTTCTATTAGAGACAAACTGCTCTGACTATTCGTTACTAAGGGAAAGGCTGAATAAATGATAGGACACCTTCGGTGCGATATTATTCAATTCTTAGGAAGGTCTTAGATCTCCATTTGGTTGGGGGGATGTACTTGACATACTGCGGAGGGGGGATAAAAATTGTACAAAACTGTTAGCTGTGCTTTCATTTTTATAATTAAAAAAAATAGCCCTTTACGTATTTGTACTATGATGGGAGAAGGGAAGACTACATCTCTACCTGTTAATATTGTTTGACCTGAGGAAGAGCGCAGGGCAACTTTTATATAGCTCTGCATTGTTTGCATTATCTATGTTTCTTTTGTAAGTTATGAATATATTATATTTCAAACGGACAATAGGTAGCTAGAGTCTACCTTTCTATGTACATTTCAGTTCCTATTTCTTTCTTGAAGTCTTTTCTGATCACCAGTTGACAGCTGTCCTCCCTGCTGTGAACTGTGAGTTCTACTTTGTCCAGTGACTTCACCGTCCTCAGGAGCTAGTTCTAGCATGTGAAATGCAGTTAAAAACTCAAGACTGTCACCAGATGTCCCGGATTCAGATCTCAGTGCTACAATCTACAGGCTGACCTCAGTTTTACTTGTACAATAGGAATGATAAAATTAGTACCTATATTACAGATTTATTGTAAGGCTGAAATTAAGTGAGTGAATACTTGTAAAGTTCTTAGATCAATGACTGGCATGCAGTAAGACTGTACCAGTGCCTGTTAAATAAAATAAATATTCAGGCTGCCCTAAGATTCAATACTTCATGTTCCAGGAAAATGCATACCTTTTAATATACTGACTAGAGTTTTGGTCCAAATCCAAGTCATATTTCCTTTCCCGAGTCCCCTTCAACCTCCTTTTCCTCTTTCCTTTCTTCTTTAAATCTTTCCCCAAATTGAATCATATAATTAATAGCCAATAAGGGATATGGGTAGGTGAGCTCAGTGGCATAAAACACAGAAGGAACGCCAGGAACAGAAATCAAGAAAACCTCAATTCAGGATCCTGCCCAGTGGAGGACCACCTGAGCGACAGTGAGCACGTCCTTTATCCCCGACAGGGCTCAAGTTTCTGAGCTAATAAACAAGGAGGGCTGGAGACTTGCTTGCTAAGTCCCTTTCCAGTCTGAAATGACAAGACTAATAGCACCGCAAGGCAAACCCCCCAAGTACTGAGTTGCATGGAAAAATTTAAAATATTGTTTACATAAAAATAAATAATAAAAGGACAAAAATATACGTGAGAAGGATAGACCCTAACTTACATCTGAGGATGGACATGAGATTTCATGGGGAAAAGATTTTAACTGTCAGGTTTTGTTTCTTAGAAAGGAGGAGACACACACACATATACACACACGCGGGGAGGGGGGAGACACACATCCACATCCACGGGGTGGGGGGCGGGGAGAGCAAGTGCGCTGAAGCAAAGGTAATAAAATGTCCGCATCTGATAATTCTGTTATATTATTTTCTGTACGTATCTGCAGCTTCGAAACATTTCATCATGAGAAGTGTTGTAATAGGGCGGAAATTCCTGGAGAAGAATGAAGCACGAAAGAAATAAGAGCCAGAGTGGTAGAAAAAAGCAGAACCAGACACAGAGATGGAGAGACCGCAGGGAGTCCCCTTTGAAGACATCTGCCTCCAGGCCCAAGCGGTCTCAGGCCCAGACCCTGACTACCTTCGCAGCCCCGCAGGCGCCCCCTCCCCCGCGCTCCCCCGGACTCTGGCCGGGTCGCTCCTTCTCCCACCCCAGCCGCGCGAGCTTGGTCGGTGCGCCGGGGCCTGCTCCGGTTCCAGAACCATCTTTGGACGATACTCACCCGTTATCCAGCAATTTTCACACCGGGCTAACCGGAGGGGTAAGGGACTGATCTGCAGAGACGTGACAAGGAGACAGGGCAGTCAGCCTGCAGATTCGGTAATTGGAGGAGGTGGCGGCGGGAGGCGTGCAGCGGGGAGATGGCCTGCAGTGCAGAGGGCGAGGGGGGGGGGTACCACCCGGGAGCTGATTGGCGGCTGCGGCGGGGGGGCGGAGCCTGGCTGGCCGCCCCCAGACCTCAGAGGCCCTGCTTTGTGTTGAGACGATGCAGCCCCAAATCCTGGATGGAGTCCCGGCACGGCTCCGAGTGCGACAGGGCGATTGGTTAAAAAACAAATCCGTAAGACTTTACCAAGGGAGGGGTTGATAAATATAGATTTGTATATAAAACGATACATAACTATTTACAAGGAAGAGTTAAATATACATATATGTGCCAGGAGTTAGGCTGTATCTATATTAATATTTTTAATGAACGTTTAACATGGTATTAAAAATAGAGCTTGCATTTTTGTAGGAAAAACTTTTTAAATATTTATATATGCTTATATAAACACAAATTATATGGAAAACATACATCAAACAATTAGAATCAGTTACTTCAGACAGTTAACAGTAGATTACTTTTAAGTATGTTTTCTTCATACACCTTGTTAACATTTTGGTAGAAATATATATTATTTTGTGATAAAAATTGATAAATTTAATGAACTAAAACAGATAAAATATCCTTGCTCAAATAGCTGGTAGTGACACAGCCATAAATATGATTTTTCCCTGTGTGGGGGATTCTTGAACTTTGTCCCTAGTCCTATCTCATTTTAGTCAGTAAGAGCAGGATATAACACTTGACTTTTGAGCCATAACCTGACTATATGGTCCCGCCTTGAATCCATGTCTGCTCATCTAGCTTGGTGAGCTCAAATTTAGAAGCTGGGCCAAAAACCAGCTTGTTCCCTTTTATGGCTGGTCCCAAAGGCCTGAAAGATTTGTGTGGCATCTGTACATTCTGCTGTTTCCTCACCCTTCACCCATCACTGCACTGGCCCCTATTCTCTGCGTGCCTAAGGAGAAGGTGTCCCTGATCAAACTGTTCTCAGGAAGTGACCAGTAAAAAGCTTTCTCCCCTACCACAAAACAGTGTCCAGGCTGGACCTTTGACAGGAATGTGGTTTCAGTGGTAAAGGAGATAGATTCCTACATCCTGTATCACTTTGGGGTTTCATTACCACTCCCCAAACTAGAGTAAACATAAGTCAAGAACTGTGTTTTGTTCTTCTTTAGATTCTCCACTTCATGTGGCCCACAAACAGGTGCTTGGTAATGTCTGCTTGATGGATGGATGGACAAGATACATGACTGTGGGGTGAGGAAGGCAATCTTAGCACACTCCTCAACAAGACAAAGAGTAGCTTAACAGTGAATCAAATCACAGCTTTCCTATGTTGTAAGTTTTCTCATCTTCATATTCTTTTCTTTTAATCTTCTCCCATAAACCTTTTGTTTTCTTCCTATATCTGCTAAAATTTCAGCTAGTTCTAATCTCTCCCTCTGTTTCAGACTTCACATCACTTGCTCCGTTTTAAATCCTATATCCTTCTAGAGTTTCTGTTTTTCTTTCCGGTTTCTACCTTGAGACTGCCATGAAATCCTGAATGTAATGAAATAACTTTTGAAATATTACATTCAGTAAATACTCAGCTAAATTGGAATGAATGAACAATTTATTAAAAACCCATACTATAAAATATTATGCAGTTCTGAAAAAGGATAAGCTCAAGTCATACCTTGAGGAATGCTTTCAATATATATTTTCAGCAAAAAATTTGTAATGCTCCTAGTATGTGTTTATGTTTATTTAAGCAGGAAAAATAAGGACATATTTGGCTACCTCAGGAAGTGGAGAGGGTTGACAAGTAATTTTTTTCTTTAGACATTTATTTTTATTTTTTTAAACTTTTTTTTTTAAGATTTTATTTATTTATTTGACAGAGAGAGACACAGCGAGAGAGGGAACACAAGCAGGGGGAGTGGGAGAGGGAGAAGCAGGCCTCCCACCGAGCAGAGAGCCTGATGCGGGGCTCGATCCCAGGGATCATGACCTGAGCCGAAGGCAGACGCTTAACGACTGAGCCACCCAGGTGCCCCTAAACTTTTTTTAAAAAAGATTTTATTTATTTATTTGAGAGAGAGAGAATGAGAGAGAGAGAGAGCATGAGAGGGGCGAGAGTCAGAGGGAGAAGCAGACTTCCTGCTGAGCAAGGAGTCTGATGTGGCACTCGACCCTGAGACTCCAGGATCTTGACCTGAGCCAAAGGCAGTCACTTAACCAACAGAACCACCCAGGCACCTTTCTTTAGCATTTTGTATTTTTAAAATGTTACAAACATAACCTAATATATATATATATTATATATATATATGGACTATTCAGTAATACCACTATTCAGTAATACCACTCTTAGGTATATACCCAAGAGAAATGTATATATATGTCACCAAAAGACATGTACCATAATGTTCAAGGCAGCACCATCCATAATAATCTAAAACTGGATACTACCCTCCCTTCTTTCTTACCCCTAGTTCTGCCCTGGCACTATCTTCTATTACAAGTGTCTTAAAGATGTTATCTTCAGATAAATTTGAGAATTTATTTTCAAAAGTTCTTTAAGGAAATTCTAAAGGATGTATCTCAAGAAGAAATAAAATAATCTGAGATAAATTATCTGAAATGTAAGACAAAATGGTAAGAGACTTCTAAATCTGGCACTGAGAGAATACCTTATTTAGAACAACCCTTCCACTGAAAATTCACAGCAATAAAAGTTGGACAAAATCTAGGAAACAATGGAAGACTTGGAAGAGCAAACAACACAAGGAGAATTTGAGAAGCTATAATCCCAAGGGAAGAAATACACAGGACATGAGTTCTACATCCACTGGGGATTTTCAAGTTCACAATGCAGAAAAAGTGAGGCCAAGCAGAAAGTGTCAGTCTTACTGATTCAAGATTCTCAAACCAACTGAACTCAGAGGGCAAAATTTCAGACAAGAAGCTATCTCTGAGAGTGAATATAAAAAATCTGTATACAAATTCCCCTTAATTTGTCACTGGCTGACTCTTAAACTATGCACACACAGGAAGGGACCACCTCCTCCAAAAAAATCCACCAAAGCTTGTTGAAAATAGCAGCTAAAATGTCAAACAGATGACAGTTATTTCAGTAGCTGTACTATTCTGGGAATAAAGCAGTGGAGGTCAAGTCCCACAAAAACAATACACTCTTAATCAACACACTCTTTCAGTTGAGACATGAGAGGATCCATGGCATATCAAAAGAATGACACCTTTGGAGTCAGGATTATGGTCTTGGGTAAAGGAAAAACTTAAAATGCACCAATTTTAAGAAAGCTTAAAACTAACCTTTAATGGCATGAAAGTACTCTTCTGGTGCTTTATCATTGCTCATCCCCACCCCCAAAATCCTCTTCGAAAAACAATAACATCAACCATAACTTTATGGTTTAGGGGGAGGCTAAAAATCAGATTACATTGCCAAGAACTCAGAAGAAACAACAAATAATAGAAACAGACTCACATGTGGTTTGGACATTTGCATTCTTAGGGATTGACTTTAAAATAACTGAGTCAATATGTTAAAAAATTATAGAAGCAAGGCTGGAGAATTTCAGTATTGTAAAACTCATATATAGAAAACCATAAGGACTCCATCAAAAAACTGTTAGAACTAATAAACAAATTCAGTATATTCAGTATGGTTGCAGGATACATAATCAACATACAAAAATTAGTTGTGTTTTTATAAACTAACCAGGAAGTATCTGAAAAGGAAATTAAGAAAATAATCCCATTTACAATAGCATTAAAAACAATAAAATACTTAGGAACCAATTTAACCAAGGAGGTAAAAGACGACACTTATAAAACATTGAAGAAAGAAATTGAAGACACAAATAAATGAAAAGATATTCCATGTTCATAGATTGGAAGAATCAATAATGTTAAAATGTCAATACTAACCAAAATTATCTACAGATTTAGATTTGTATTTCCCTGATGATTAGTGGATTTGAGTACAAAATCTACAAAATTCCAACGGCATTTTTTACAAAACTGGAAAAAAAAACCAATTCTAAAATTCATATGAACCACAAAAGAACTCAAATTGCCAAGGCAGTCTTCAGCTAGAAGAATAAAATTTGAGGCATTACAAATGCCCGATTGCAAACTATACTACAAAGCTACAGTAATCAAAATACTATGGTACTTGCAATGGGAAAAAATAGAGAGCCCAGAAATAAACCCACACATTTACATTCAACTCACTGTCAACAAAGGTACAAAGAACACACAATGGGGAAAGGATAGACTCTTCAATAAATGGTGTTGGAATAACTGGATATCCACATGCGGAAAAATACCGTATATGAAAATCAACTCAAAATGTAATTAAGATTTAAATGTTAAGACCTGAAATTGTAAAGCTACTAGAAGAAAATATAGGGAAAAAACTTCTTGACATTGGTCTGGGCAATAAATATTTGGATATAACCCCCAAAACACAGGCAACAAGAGCAAAAGTAAACAAATAGGACTACTTCAAACTAAAAAGCATCTGCATAGCAAAAGAAACAATCAACAGAGTGAAGGGACAACCTATGGAATGGGAGAAAATATTTGTAAACCATATGTCCCCAATAAGGGGTTAATACAAAAAATATATAAGGAATTCAAACAACTCCACTAGCAAGAAAATAAATAATCCAATTAAAAAATGAGCAAAGGACCTAAGTGGACATTTCTCAAAAGAAGACATACAAATGGCCAATAGGTATATGAAAAAGTACTCAAATCCACTAATCATCAGGGAAATACAAATCTAAACCATGACATATCACCTCACACCTGTTAGAAGGACTACTATCAAAAAGATAACAAGTGTTGGTGAGGATATGGGGAAAAGGAAACATTTGCACCCTGTTGGTGTGAATGTACATTGGTAAAGTCATTAGAACCCAGGAACCCAATTTCTGGGTATATATTCAAAGGAAATGAAATCAATATCTGGAAGTGATATTTGCACTCCTATGTTCATTGCAGTATTATTCACAGTAGTCAAGATACGGCAAATGACTTAAGTGGTTATCCAATGAATGAATGGATAAATAAATTGTTGTATGTATATTCAATGGAATTTATTTAGTCATAAATAAATAGAAGAAAAGTAATAAAAAAGTCATAAAAAGAAGAAAACCTGGCCATTTGTGACAACATGGATGAACTTTGATGGCATTATGCTAAGTTTCAAAATAATTCAAAGACAAATACTGTGTGATCTCATTTATATGTAGAATTTAAAATAGTCAAACTCAGAAGCAGAAAGTAGCATGTGCTGGGAGGTGGGAGAAATGGGGAGATATATAGATCAAAGGTTGCAAAATTTCAGGTATGTAAGGTAAATAAGTTCTGGAGATCTAATGTATAGCACAAGGACTATAGTTAATAATACTGTATTACATACTTGAAATTTGCTAAGAGAATAGATCTCAATTGTTCACACACACACACACACACACACAAAAGGTTAACTATGTGAGGTGATCAATATATTAATTAGCTTGATGTGGTAATCATTTCACAATGTACACATATATCTAAACATCACATTGTACATTTTATATATATGCAAATTTTCTCAATTATACCCTAATAAATGTTATGATTTAATGTGTTATACAACTAGAGTATTCCTAAAACATTCAACCTAACACATTACAACATATAACTTCGAAATAAGAGGAGCAGAAAAATGGGGAATGAAGGAGTAAAAGAGGGGAGGGGAATGAAAGAGACAGATAAAGCACAAAAAATAATAAGCAAAAAAAAAAAAAAGAGAGAGGGAGATAGAAATCTATTTGCACTACTAATCACAATATATATAACTGGAATAAATTATTCAGTGGTAAGTTATAAATTGTCAAACAATAATTTTATTTTTTTTATTTACTTATTTTTAAAGATTTATTTATTTGGGGAGGAGAGGGGCCAAGGGAGAGGGAGAGACTCTCAAACAGAATCTCCACTGAGCATGGAGCCTGATACCAGGCTCAATCTCATGACTCCGAGATCATGACCTGAGCCAAAATCAAGAGTCAGATGCCCAACCAACTGAACCACCCAGGCACCTCTCAAACAATAATTTTAAAACCAGCATTTAAAAAATACCGATAAGTTTATGACCTATATATGACCTAAAACATAGTTTTAGAAAGATTTAAAGTCAAAGGATGAAAGAAAGATAAATCTTTCTCGGAGGTAAACACCAATCAGGGTAAACATTAGTCAAAGAAACCTTGATTTGATAGGTGAACAAATTAAGAATTTAAGCCAAAAAGCATTAATAGGTAGCCATAATATTGAATCCTTACATTATATTAAAATTTTCAATTTACTCCAATTCACTAATAACAGAGCCTCAAAATATATAAAGTAAAAATATACAGATCTACAATGAGAAATTTCAAAATCTACCATCATAGTGAGAGATGGTAACATACTTTTTGTTTTGTAATCGACAATTCAAACAGATAAAAAACTGGTAAGGATATGGCAGATCTGGATTGTATAATTACCACACTTGTTAATATAATTAGACACTATACATTATCATCAAGCGCACAAATGAAACTGATCATGTGCTAGATCATAAAGCTAGGTTCAATAAATCCAAAGGAATTGATATCATACATTCTCTGACTATATTATGAATTAGGTAACATTTACTGCAAGATAATAAAAGAAACCTCATGTGAGTAACTGGAAATTAAAATACACTGTTCTAAAAAAATGCATGGCTTAAATAAGAAATCATAATGAAAATTATAGATACTTACAGCTACATGATAGCAAAATATTTGTATCAAAACTTGAGAGATATAGCTAAAAAGCAGTGTCACAAATTTAAGAGCTTAATGTGCTAAACATATGAGCTAAGCATATACCTTAAAAGCTTAGAAAATAACAAAAAATTAAAGAAGAACTAATAAAACAAATAACAATTAATGAAAAAAAAAGCTAAGTTTCATGTATGTGTGTGTATGGGTGTAAGTATATGAAAGAGCTAATAAAGTAGTCCAAATTCTGGCAAAATTAGTCAAAACAAAATGAGAAAGTATATTTACACACATTAATAATAAAAACAGGTCATAATAATAGATGATGAAACTAAACATAATGAGAGAATATTATGAACTATTTTATTCTATTAAGTTTGATTATATATATATATAACAGTTAAATATCTTAGAAAATAAATTCATGAAAATTGACTCATAAGAAAACCTAAATAGTCCTATAATCCTTAAAGTAATTGAACCAACAATTTTAATACCTTTTGATAAAGTAAACTCCACAACCTGGGGTTTTGCTGGTGATTTGAGGAAATAGTCAAGGACCAGATAATTCCAACCTAGCCCAAATTCTTCCATAGAATAGCAATAGTGAGAATACTACCCATCTTATTTTATGAGATGATATCAACAAATAATAAAGTAAGAACCAAAGAGGATAATTACATGCCAATCTCAATTCACATATATAAATGCAAATATCTAATGCTTATCTTTATATAAAAGTTATTGCATATTTACCAGAGACAATTTATTCCAGGAAAGCAAAGCTGATTAAATATTAAAGATTGAATACTACACTTTATCATATTAACATATTTAAATGGAAAAAACATATGAGAAAATCAATAGCTACAGAAGAAGCATTCAATAAAACATCTACTTATAATAAAAGTGCTTCCCAGAAGAAGAATCAAACTTTCTTATCATGGGACAAGGCATTTACAAACTAACCATTCCAAATGCAATATTTAAAGTTGACATAATGAAATCTTTCTCTTTCTTAAGGATAAAACAAGATGCCCTTCTCACCTTTATTCAACTTTATACTGAAGGTCCTAGCCAACGCAGTGAGACAGGAAAAAGAAATTAAAGGTATAAGGATTGGAAAGGAAGAAACAATACTGTCGATTTTCAGATGATATGATAGCCTGTGTAGCAAATCTGAAAGACTGTACAGGTAAAGTTAGAATTATTAATGGAGTTTGTCATGTTCGAAATAGAGTCAATATATAAAAGGCAACGGAATTTCTATACAACAGAAACAATAAGCTATAAAATATAATTTTATAAAAGAAAACATTTACGATAGCAGTAAAAACATAGTGTATTTGGAAATAAATTTAATAAACATAAGCAGAAGGAAAACAATGAAAAATATTACAAAACATTAAAGTTGAGCTAAATAAATAGGATTATATACCAAGTTCATAGATGGAAAAATGCAACATCTTAAAGAGGACTTGTCTCTCCAAATTGATATATAAAATTAATGCAATATCAACCAAAATTCCAGTGGGTTTATTTGCTTGTTTGTTCCTTGTTTGGGAGAACTTGATAAGTTCATGTAAATATTTATATGGAGGCACCTAGTTGGCTCAGTTGGTTGAGTGTCTGACTTTTGGTTTTGGGTTGGGTCAAGATCACAGGACCACAGGATCAAACCCCACATCAGGCTCCATGCTCAGTGCAGAGTCTGCTTGAGATTGTCTCCCTCCCTCTCCCTCTACCCCTCTCCTTGCCCGTATGCTCTCTTTCTCTAAAACAAATAAATAAAATCTTTAAAAAATTTATTTATATGGAAGATCAAAGATACAAGAATTGCTAAAAACTCTTGAAGAAAAATTTTAAAAATGGTAAGATCTTGAGATAACTACAGGATTAGGAAACTTAAAACAAATTCATGCTTATATGAAAAACTGAATTCTTGCAGATCACTGGTGCTGAGACAACTGATTATCCATATGGAATAAACAATATAACAATCAGTTTCCAGGTGGATTAAGACAAATTGCCAAATGCAAAACTATAAATGCTTTTAGAGGTAAATATAGTAAAATTACTGTTTAGAGAAACCAATTTTCTTTTTATAAAAGAAAATATTGGTAACTTGAAATTAAAATTCAAAACTTAGTTCGCTGAGAGATATGGACATACAGAGAAAGAAAAGCTAAGCACCAAATTGAAAGCAGATATTTGCAGCATGTACAGCTGACGAAGAATTGATTACCTATACTATACATTATATAAGGAAAGCATTCCAATGAGTCAATAAGAAAAAGGCAAACAACCCAATATGAAAATGAGTAAAAGACAGGAACCAGGATTTCAGAGAGAAAGCACAATAGTTCACCAATGTTTGAAAAGATGGTCACTTCATTAGTTATTGGAGAAATGCTAATTAAAATCACAGTGAAACACTATTCATGCCCACCAGACAGGCTAAAAATGAAATTTGATAATACCAAGTTATAACAAGTATGTGGAGTAACAAACTCTTGTCTATTGCTAGAGGGAGTAAAAACCAGCTCAATACTTTGAAAACAGGTTGGAAATAACCTAATAAAGTTGCACATACACCAATCTTATAACCTGGTAATTCTGTACCTGGGTGTGCAATCCAGGGAACCAGAGTGAGCCTGTGCATGTACAAGAATGTTAGAGAACAACATGATTTGTTAATATCCCCTGTAGTAGGCAGGCTTTAAAACCTCCAGATGTCCATGGTTCTGTGTAAGCCCTTTCTCTTGAGTGTGGGCTACAATTAGTGATTCACTTCTAATAAATAGAAGATCACATGTCACTTTTGAGATTAGGTTACAAAAAGAATCTGGCCTTCATCTTTTTCTCTCCTTCTCTCAGGGAGCCTTTATCCCGGGGGAAGCAAGCTGCCATGTTGTGACTAGTTCCTAAACAGAAGCCCATTTGGCAAAGAACTGATGTGTCCAACCAAAGCCAGTGAGGCCAAGAGGCTTGCCAACAGTCACTTGAGGGAGCTTGGAAGGGGTTCCCTCTATCCTCAGCCTCGAGAAGACTGTGGTACCAGACGATATTGCTTATAGCCGGTGAGAGATAACTGTGTCAGACACTCCCTGCTAAGCTCTTTCTGGATTCCTGGCCCACAGAAACTGTGAGATAATAGGTTTTTATTTTAAGCTGCTAAGTGTTGGGGTAATTTGTTACACAGCAAAGGATAACTAATACATTTCCCAGACTAGCAACAACCTAAATGTAGAATGGATAAATTATAGTATACTCATACCATAAGCAGTGAAAATGAAGGAATCATCAAGGGTGAATCTCAAAAACTTGAGTATGTACAGTATAATGCCATTAATATGAAAATTAAAAAAATTAGGGAAAGCAAACATGTACATACATGTTTTTGGGATACACGCACAAATCACAAAGCTATAAAGAAAAGCAAGGAAATGATTAATCCAAAAATCAGCTGTCACCTCTCACGGAAGGGAAAGGATGGGCTTTAGGGGGACACGCAGGGGGCTTCTGTGGTACTGCAGTGCCATTTTTTCCATCTAGGAGATGGTCAGGCATTCTGTTCATTATTTAGACCGTTCTAGACGTTTTATATACCCCTTTATAATAAACACACACAAAAAAAACCAAAGCAAAAAAGAAAGCAAGGTATTGAAATGAAGTCAATGGACAAATAAATAATTTGGAATATCAAAGAAAGGATGGATGGATGGATGGATGGGTGGTTTGCTAGATGGATCGTTCGGTCCTTTATGTCTAATCGAACTTGAACTTCTTTCAAGAAGTTTCATGATTGGGGGCGCCTGGGTGGCTCAGTCGGTAAGCGTCTGCCTTCCGAAAGCTCAGGTCCTGGGATAGAGCCCGCATTTGGGCTCCCTGCTCTGCGGGAAGCCTGATTCTCCCTCTCCCACTCTCCCTGTTTGTGTTCCCTCTCCCACTATGTCTCTCTCTGTCAAATAAATAAATAAAATCTTAAAAAAAAAAAAAAGAATTTCATGATTATCTGGTTCATAAATCTTTTTCTCCTATACTTAAGACCTTCTCCGTTCATTGCAGGTTTACCCAACTCATTGGCCAGCTCGAGCTGTTTACCTGGGAACTGTATAATCCAGTACTTACAGCTGCAGGCCAAACACATTCCAGACTAAAGTTCCGCCCCCTTCACGGCACCTACTCTTACCACCACCCCTCCCGCACCCCACACCTCCCTCCCCCAGCGCAGACACACTCAGAGCCTCTGGGCGCCTAGAGCACTGGAGTAGGCTTTCGAGGGGTGGGGTGGGGGGTGGGAGTGGTCCTGCAGAGGCCAGCAACAGCCAGATAATTTAAAAGCAACGCCCCAGGAGATGGGGTAACATTACCTCCGGGGTTCGTTTTAGCTCAAATCTCAGTGGCTCCTTGTAGAGCACACGCACAAAAAAAGCACAAGAAAATGGGGAGGGGGAAGGTCATCGCCTCCTGACAAGCAAGGGAGACAAACACTGCGGCAAGAAGAAAACAGAGACCGAGTTGCAGGGAGACAGCAGAGAAGAATCCGAGAGGTAAACCGCAAGGAATTATGTTAAACACGTCTGCCACCCTCCCCTTGAGGACAAGTAGAGGCCCCACACCAGTCCCCATCCTTCCCTACCCGACAGCACGCACAGTCTCCACGGGCATTCCCTCTGTCTCCCCGTGCCCCCATCCCACCCCACCCCCGGGCCACAGCGCTCCGGGCTGTGGCCTGTGTCGCTCCCAGGCCTCTTTGGGTCCAGAATCCATCGCTGACCCCCACTTACCGTTTGCCCCGCTTTCCCTGCAGCGCGGGTTCGGGGCGGAGAGGACCGGCTCGGAGGGGGCAGCGGCAGTTCCCCAAGGGAAGGAGCTTCTCAGGTGAGAAGGGACTGGGCGGCCGCCGAGGCTGGGGACGTGGAAAGTCTCAGGCAGACAGCGGGGCGCGCGGGGGGCGGGGGGGGGGCGTCCCGGGAGCTGATTGGTGGCCGCGGCGCTGGGGCGGAGCCTGGCCCGAAGTCCCCGGACCGTAGAGGCCTCTCTTTGTATCAATTTCTGCAGGAAGATGCAGCCCCAAATCCGGCATGGGGACCCCAGCACCCGTCCAGGGAGCGCGGCAGGGCAGTTCGTTGAAAAATAAATCTAAGACAATTTATGAACAAGTGAGCAATTGATATACAATAATATATTTTTATATAAGATAATGCGCAATTATCTCTAAGGAAGAGTTAAATCTTCGGGTCCTAGATACATTTTTAATTAAAAGCGTCAAGTTGCATTAGAATGGAGCATACGGTTACATTCTTATAAGAAGAAAACAATCTTGCAAGGCTTATACACGGGGCAGGGCTAAGAGTGAAGGAGTTGGCTATTGATACTTATCTTCATAACCACTGAATTATTTTAAAACAGCACATGTATAGTTTTATAAGTTAAATAAAAAACAGGAAGGTGTTAAAAATATTACTAACAAATAGGTGGCAGATATTGAGCATGAGAGAAAGAAAGGTGTGGCTATTATAAACCTAGACTATGAAGCCTCTGGCACATCGCCTCCTTACCATCCGGGGAGGGCATTCCCTTCCTATGGCTGCAATAACAAGTGTCCACAAATTTAGTGACTTGAAACAATACATTTATTATCATACACATCTGTAGCTCAGAAGCCCACTGGCTGAGATCAAGGTGTAGACAGGGCTGTGTTCCTTCTGGAGGCCCTCAGGGAGACTTCATTTCCTTGACTTTTTCAGCTCCTGGAGGCTGCCCAAATTCTTTGACTTTTGGGTTCCATCTTCAAAGCCAGCCATCTCATTACCTGGGCCTCTATGCCTGTCCTCATATTTCTCTTGCTTCTCTTTCACTTATCTCTGAGCGACTTTGACCTGTTAGCTCCCTTTCCGCCCTGGATCCCACAGGCCACCCTCAGTTCTGAATCCCACTTCCCTTTTTATGCTTATTTCTCTTTCTGTTCATCTTCTCTTCTGCATTGGTTCGTCTTTGTCCCCCCAGATAATTTCCTTCTTTTTTTTTTTAAAGATTTTATTTATTTATTTGAGAGAGAGAATGAGAGAGAGCACACGAGAAGGGGGAGGGTCAGAGGGAGAAGCAGACTCCCTGATGAGCAGGGAGCCGGATGCGGGACTCGATCCAGGGACTCCAGGATCATGACCTGAGCCGAAGGCAGCCGCCCAACCAACTGAGCCACCCAGGCGCCCGATAATTTCCTTCTTTACAGGTAGAAAGTGTAGTGGGTAGAGCACCTTATGAACAGAACACTTGGTTGTGCCCTTTTACTGCCACTTGAAACTCTGCTGCTTTTCAGGGCTGTGGAAACACACGCGGTACCGTGTGAGACAGGGCGTTCTTAACTCTGACGGCTGTCAGTCCGAGTGCCCCGCCTCTCCGCGCGTTCCTGTCCAGACCCTCACCCAGGGACTGACTTTCCTTCCCAGGCCCAGAGCCAGTCCTCAAAGAGCATGTGGGTGACGTCAGAGGAGGAGGGGCGACGGGGCTGGGGTGCGGGGAGGCAGCTGTGGGAGGAGAGAAGCTGAGCAAAACAGCCAAGCCCCCGATTGGCAGGGAATTTGCTGGCTGAGGTCGGTGATGTCTGCCTGTGCTTGGGTGGAGGAGGTTTGCAGGCTGCAATGGCCCTGTCTCCTCCCAGATCCCCCCCCCGCCCCCTCCCCACACACATTAGGAGCCAAGCCTAGGGCCGTGATTTCGGCCTCCCAGATTCTGTACTGAACAGACTGGCCTCAGTGGGCATAGAAATGTCAAGGTCATGCTCCATCTCCACCTGGGCTAACCCTTTCTGCTGTCTGAATTCAGTATTCCTTTTTCGAGAAAGAAGGAGCTTGGAGGAGATGTTTTAGCTCCCAAACTCTATGATCAATTGCACAGCAAAATGGTGGGTTTTGTGAGTGTCAGGGGAGTGAGTGGGGGAGGGCAGGCATGTGTGCTCTTGACTCTCCCTTTCTGAGAGGAGGAGGAATATGGCAAGAGAGAAATACAGCTGCGTTGGCAGAGAGAATGGAAAGAGAGCTCAATGCCAAGGCACCCCGGGTCCTTTAGGAACACTCAGTCCGCCTCCACAGAAGACCCCAGACACCCCACTCAGCTGCACAAACGTGCCCAGACATTGGCTCTGTCTTTCATCCTAGGAGGACTTTCTAGTCAGAAACTACCCTTCTGTGTCTGGGAAGCCAGTTGCTCATTTCTAGAAACCTCTGAGAGCTGAACCCCATGTCTGCCCTCCACTCTGGTGCGGCAGTTCTGAGGGAGGCTAGGTTTCTGCAGGGAGGCAAGGAGAGGACAGGTGGCTTGCAGATTTCCAGGGAGAAGGGGTTGTACCAGTGAACAGAAAGGCTGACCCTCTCCTGAGTCAGAAAATTCTTCTTGCCTTTGAACTGATCCTCCTGTCCTTTTTCCCCAGATCTTGAGCCTGTTGGCCTTCAGACTGGAATTCCACCATCAGCTCTCCTGTCTGCAGCTGGCTGATTGCAGAGTCTGAGACTCACTGGCCTCCCAGATCCCCTGAGCCAACTCTTTGTAATAAATCAATGTCCTCTATCCCTATCTGTACAGATACACCTATCTGTAGCCCCTCACTGGTGCTTTTCTTTATTTACCAGGCAGGCCTCTGTCCTGGTGTGTTTTCCTAAGCTTTTTTCCTCCCCACCACCCCTAAAAGCTCTATGTTGCATAACATAGGGACTTCTACGGTGCGAGGGGGACATTTAAGTACACTTCATGTAACTCTTCACTATAGTCTGGGATAAAAGCCTTGAGGAAAATAAATCAGCTACCAGAGAACCTTTACGGTTGATTCCATCCCTCCCCATTTTCTCCCTCATGTCCTTATGTGTCCCTCTCTGTGGGCTTTAATAGGGACTAAAATCAGTTTTTTAAGCGGAATTATTACAAACACGAGTGCAAAGAAGAACATGTTTAAAGCTTGGAACATTTTGTGTTTAGAAATGAATAGTTAAGAAATAAATATAATCAAAATAGGAAATAAATATAATAAATATAAATTGAGAAATAAATATAATCATTGAGAAATAAATATAATCAAAATAGTAACAGTGGGAGGATGGGGGAAACTGAGGGAAGACTGGTAAAGCAGGAGAATTTTTTTTTTTTTTTAAAGAATGGTTAAGTGCTATCTTCTGTTTAAGGACAAAGACTTCCTTATTTTTATTAAAGCAATACAGTGCATTAATAGATGGGAATCAAGAAAAAAGGAAGGATTATATTGCACATGCTATTTTTATTTTTTAAAGTTTTATTTAAGTAATCTCTACACCCAGCATGGGGCTCGAACTCATGACCCTGAGATCAAGAGTCACACACTCCCCTGACTGAGCCAGCTAGGCACCTCTGCACGTGCTACTTTTAATTTAAAAGGTATTTAATTTGTCCCAGTCACTTTGGGCTGCTGTAACAAAAATATCATAGCTGGGTGGCTTGAAGAACAAAAATGTCTTTTCTCATAATTTTCTGGAGGTTAGGAAGTACAAGATCAAGTTGCCAACAACCTCACATGACAAAAGGAGAGAGCTTGGATTTCTTCATCCCATCCCCTTCATGAGGAGTCTACCCTCATGACCTATTACCTCCCCCCAGGCTCTCCCTGCTAAGTTTATCAACATTAGCTTAGGTTAGGATTTCGAAATATGAATTCTGGAGGGACACAGACATTCAGTCCACAACAATGTCATTCTTACATAAGACATGGTTTGAAGAGAGCCTAGTACATAGCAGGTCTCAGTAAATGCCATGCGTTTATTAAATTATACTCACTTTTAGGTTTTATGGAATGATGTCGTGCTCCATTCCTTCTTTGCTTTATACTAACAAGTATTTTTTTATGCTCTTACAACTTCCAAAATTTTCTTTTTCTTTTATTTAAATTCAATTAATAAACATATAGTGTATTAGTTTCAGAGGTAGAGTTCAGTGATTGATCAGTTGCATGTAACACCCAGTGCTCATTACATCACATACCCTCCTTAATGTCCATCACCTGGTTACCCCATTCCCTCACCCACCTCCCCTCCAGCAACCCTCCGTTTATTTCCTATAGCAAACAGTCTCTTACGGTTTGTCTCCCTCTCTGATTTCATCTTATTTTATTTTTCCCTTCCTTCCCCTATGATGATCCTGTTTTGTTTCTTAAATTTTACATATGAGTGAAATCATATGATAATTGTCTTTCTCTGATTGACTTATTTTGCTTAGCATAATACCCTCTAGTTCCATCCACATCATTGCAAATATTAAGATTACATTTTTGATGGCTGAGTAATATTCCATTGTATATGTATACAACACATCTTTTTTTTTAAAATTAACATATAATGTATTATTTGTTTCAGGGTTACAGGTCTGTGATTCACATATTCACACAAATCACAGCGCTTACCATAGTACATACCCTCCCCAATGTCCATCACCCAGCCACCCCATCCGTCCCACCCCCTTCCACTCCAGCAACCCTCAATTTGTTTCCTGAGATTAAAAATCTCTTATGGTTTGTCTCCCTCTCTGGTTTCATTTTGTTTCATTTTTCCCTCCCTTCCCCTATGATCTTCTGTCTTATTTCTCAAATTCCTCATATCAGTGAGATCATATGATACTTGTGTTTCTCTGATTGACTTATTTCGTTAGCATAATACCCTCTAGATCCATCCATGTTGTTGCAAATGGCAACATTTCATTTTTTTGATGGCTGCATAATATTCCATTATATATATATATACCACATCCTCTTTATCCATTCATCTGTTGATGGACATCTAGGCTCTTTCCATAGTTTGGCTATTGTGGACATTGCTGCTATAAACATCGGGGTGCACGTACCCTTTCGGATCCCTACATTTGTATCTTTAGGGTAAATACCAGTAGTGCAATTGCTGGGCCATAGGGTAGCTCTATTTTCAGCTTTTTGAGGAACCTCCATACTGTTTTCCAGCGTGGCTGCACCAGCTTGCATTCCCACCAACAGTGTAGGAGGGTTCCCCTTTCTCTGCATCCTCGCCAACATCTGTTGTTTCCTGACTTGTTAATTTTAGCCATTCTGACTGGTGTGAAGTGGTATCTTATTGAGGTTTTGATTTGTATTTCCCTGATGCTGAGTGATGTTGAGCAGTTTTTCATGTGTCTGCTGGCCATTTAGATGTCTTCTTTGCAGAAATGTCTGTTCATGTCTTTTGCCCATTTCTTGATTGGATTCTTTGTTCTTTGGGTGTTGAGTTTGATAAGTTCTTTATAGATTTTGGATACTAGCCCTTTATCTGATATGTCATTTGCAAATATCTTCTCCCATTCTGTCAGTTGTCATTTGGTTTTGTTGACTGTTTCCTTTGCTGTACAAAAGCTTTTTATCTTGATGAAGTCCCAATAGTTCATTTTTGCCCTTGCTTCCCTTGCCTTTGGCGATGTTTCTAGGAAGAAGTCGCTGCAGCTGAGGTCGAAGAGGTTGCTGCCTGTGTTCTCCTTTAGGATTTTGATGAACTCCTGTCTCACATTGAGGTCTTTCAACCATTTGGAGTCTATTTTTGTGTGTGGTGTAAGGAAATGGTCCAGTTTCATTCTTCTGCATGTGGTTGTCCAATTTTCCCTACACCATTTGTTGAAGAGACTGTCTTTGTTCCATTGGACATTCTTTCCTGCTTTGTCAAAGATGAGTTGACCATAGAGTTGAGGGTCCATTTCTGGGCTCTCTATTCTGTTCCATTGATCTATGTGTCTGTTTTTGTGCCAACACCATGCTGTCTTGATGATTATAGCTTTGTAATAGAGGTGGAAGTCTGGAATTGTGATGCCGCCAGCTTTGCTTTTCTTTTTCAACATTCCTCTGGCTATGCGGGGTCTTTTCTGGTTCCATACAAATTTTAGGATTATTTGTTCCATTTCTTTGAAAAAAGTGGATGGTATTTTGATGGGGATTGCATTGAATGTGTAGATTGCTCTAGGTAGCATTGACATCTTCACAATATTTGTTCTTCCAATCCATGAGCATGGAACGTTTTTCCATTTCTTTGTGTCTTCCTCAATTTCTTTCATGAGTATTTTATAGTTTTCTGAGTACAGATCCTTTGTCTCTTTGGTTAGATTTATTCCTAGGTATCTTATGGTTTTGGGTGCAATTGTAAATGGGATCGACTCCTTAATTTCTCTTTCTTCTGTCTTGTTGTTGGTGTATAGGAATGCCACTGACTTCTGTGCATTGATTTTATATCCTGCCACTTTACTGAATTCCTGTATGAGTTCTAGCAGTTTTGGGGTGGAGTCTTTTGGGTTTTCCACATAAAGTATCCTATCATCTGCAAAGAGTGAGAGTTTGACTTCTTCTTTGCCGATTTGGATGCCTTTGATTTCTTTTTGTTGTCTGATTGCTGTGGCTAGGACTTCTAGTACTATGTTGAATAGCAGTGGTGATAGTGGACATCCCTGCCGTGTTCCTGACCTTAGGGGGAAAGCTCTCAGTTTTTCCCCATTGAGAATGATATTCGCTGTAGGTTTTTCATAGATGGCTTTTATGATATTGAGGTATGTACCCTCTACTCCTATACTCTGAAGAGTTTTGATCAAGAAAGGATGCTGTACTTTGTCAAATGCTTTTTCTGCATCTCTTGAGAGGATCATATGGTTCTTGTTCTTTCTTTTATTAATGTATTGTATCACATTGATTGATTTGCGGATGTTGAACCAACCTTGCAGCCCAGGGATAAATCCCACTTGGTCGTGGTGAATAATCCTTTTAATGTAGTGTTGGATCCTATTGGCTAGTATTTTGGTGAGAATTTTTGCATCCATGTTCATCAAGGATATTGGTCTGTAATTCTCCTTTTTGATGGGGTCTTTGTCTGGTTTTGGGATCAAGGTAATGCTGGCCTCATGAAACGAGTTTGGAAGTTTTCCTTCCGTTTCTATTTTTTGGAATAGTTTCAGAAGAATAGGTATTAATTCTTCTTGAAATGTTTGGTAGAATTCCCCTGGGAAGCCATCTGGCCCTGGGCTTTTGTTTGTTGGGACATTTTTGATGACTGCTTCAATTTCCTTAGTGGTTATAGGTCTGTTCAGGTTTTCTATTTCTTCCTGGTTCAGTTTTGGTAGTTGATACATCTCTAGGAATGCATCCATTTCTTCCAGGTTATCTAATTTGCTGGCATAGAGTTGTTCATAATATGGTCTTATAATTGTTTGTATTTCTTTGGTGTTGGTTGTGATCTCTCCTCTTTCATTCATGATTTTGTTGATTTGGGTCATTTCTCTTCTCTTTTTGATAAGTCTGGCCAGGGGTTTATCAATCTTGTTAATTCTTTCAAAGAACCAGCTCCTAGTTTCGTTGATCTGTTCTACTGTTCTTTTAGTTTCTATTTCATTGATTTCTGCTCCTATCTTTATTATTTCTCTTCTCCTGCTGGGTTTAGGCTTTATTTGCTGTTCTTTCTCCAGCTCCTTTAGGTGGAGGGTTAGGTTGTGTACTTGAGACCTTTCTTGTTTCTTGAGAAAGGCTTGTATTGCTATATACTTTCCTCTTAGGACTGCCTTTGCTGCATCCCAAAGATTTTGAATAGTTGTGTTTTCATTTTCATTGGTTTCCATGTATTTTTTAAATTCTCCTTTAATTTCCTGGTTGACCCATTCATTCTTCAGTAGGATGCTCTTTAGCCTCCATGTACTGGAGTTCTTTCCAATTTTCCTCTTGTGATTGAGTTCTAGTTTCAAAGCATTGTGGTCTGAAAATAGGCAGGGAATGATCCCAATCTTTTGGTACTGGTTGAGACCTGATTTATGACCTAGGATGTAATCTATTCTGGAGAATGTTCCATGGGCACTAGAGAAGAATGTGTATTCCATTGCTTTGGGGTGGAATGTTCTGAATATGTCTGTGAAGTCCATTTGGTCCAGTGTGTCATTTAAAGTCTTTCTTTCCTTGTTGATCTTTTTCTTAGATGATCTGTCCATTTCAGTGAGGGGGGTGTTAAAGTCCCCCACTATTATTGTATTGTTGTTGATGTGTTTCTTTGCTTTTGTTATTAATTGGCTTACATAATTGGCTGCTCCCATGGTAGGGGCATAGATATTTACAATTGTTAGATCTTCTTGTTGGATAGATCCTTTAAGTAGGATATAATGTCCTTCCTCATCTCTTATTACAGTCTTTGGTTTAAAATCTAATTTGTCTGATATAAGGATTGCCACCCTAGCTTTCTTTTGGTGTCCATTAGCATGGTAAATGGTTTTCCATGCCCTCACTTTCAATCTGGGGGTGTCTTTGGTTCTAAAATGAGTCTCTTGCAGACAGCATATCGATGGTCTTGTTTTTTAATCCAGTCTGATAGCCTGTGTCTTTTGATTGGGGCATTTAGCCCATTTACATTCAGGGTAACTATTGAAAGATAGGAATTTAGTGCCATTGTATTGCCTGTTAGGTGACTGTTACCGCATATTGTCTGTGTTCCTTTCTGGTCTATGTTGCTTTTAGGCTCTCTCTTTGCTTAGAGGACCCCTTTCAAGATTTCCTGTAGGGCTGGTTTTGTGTTTGCAAATTCCTTTAGTTTTTGTTTGTCCTGGAAGCTTTTTATCTCTCCTTCTATTTTCAATGACAGCCTAGCTGGATAGAGTATTCTTGGCTGCATATTTTTCTCATTTAGTGCTCTGAATATATCCTGCCAGTCCTTTCTGGCCTGCCAGGTCTCTGTGGATAGGTCTGTTGCCAGTCTAATGTTTCTACCCTTGTAGGTTACATCTCTCTTCTCCTGAGCTGCTTTCAGGATTTTCTCTTTGTCTCTGAGACTTGTAAGTTTTACTATTAGATGTCGGGGTGTTGACCTATTTTTATTGATTTTGAGAGGGGTTCTCTGTGCTTCCTGGATTTTCATGCCTGTTTCCTTCCCCAAATTAGGGAAGTTCTCTGCTATAATTTGCTCCATTATACCTTCTGCCCCTCTCTCTCTTTCTTCTTCTGGGATCCCAATTATTCTAATGTTGTTTCATCTTGTGGTATTGCTTATCTCTCAAATTCTGCCCTTGTGATCCAGTAGTTGTTTATCTCTCTTTTTCTCAGCTTCTTTATTTTCCATCATTTCATCTTCTATATTACTGATTCTCTCTTCTGCCTCATTTATTCTAGCAGTTAGCGCCCCCATTTTTGATTGCACCTCATTAATAGCCTTTTTGATTTCTACTTGGTTGGATTTTAGTTCTTTTACTTCTCCAGAAAGGGTTTCTCTAATAACTGCCATATTTTTTTCAAGGCCAGCTAGTATCTTTAAAGTGATGATTCTGAACTCTAGATCTGACATCGTACTAATGTCCATATTGAGTAGGTCCCTGGCAGCCGGTACTACCTCTTGTTCTTTTTGTTGAGGTGATTTTTTCCGTCTTGTCATTTTGTGCAGAGGAGAATAGATTAATGAGAGAACAAAATGCTAGCAGAGTAACAATGTCCCCAGAAAATATACTCTAAACAAATCAGAAAAGACCTGAAGCAGTGGAAAAAGAAATGGAAAGAGAGAAAAAAGAAAAAGATAAAGATAAAGATAAAAACAAAAACAAACAAAACAAAACAACAACAACAACAAAAAACCAGAATGTGATCAAATATGATCAGGCTGGTATATAGATCCGTGCCACACACTAGATTTGGGGTGTATTTTGGTCATTTAGAAGAAAGTGCCTCCCAAAATTTTAAAGAAAGAAAAACTTATATATGTACAAAAATAAGGGTTGATATGATGAAGGGATGGAATATTACTGTAAAGATGGAAATTATAAAAAATTTTATAAAAGGAATTGATAAGAAGTTGTTTGAAAAAAGAAAGAAGAGGATTTAAAAAAAGAAAAAAGAAAAAAAAAGGGAGAGAATGTGATCAGGCAGGGGAATAGAAAGCACCATATACTAGAGATTTAGGGTATATTTTAATCTGTTAGAAGAAACTATCTCAAAATTTTAAAGAGAGAACAACTTATATATATATGCCAAAAATACGAGTAACTACTATTAGGGGATAGAATATGACTCTAAAAATGAAAAATAAAAATGTTTTTTTAAAAAAAGGGATTGATAAGATGTTGGTTGAAAAAGGGAAAAAGAAAAATGCAAAAAAAAAGAAAAAAAACAGTTAAAAAAATTAACTTTGAAAGACTAAAGAATCATGGTAAAAAAGCCATGAATTCTATGTGCAGTAGTCCCCTAGCGCTGGAGTTCTGCCATTCTCATTGATGGGTAAACTTGGTCTTGGCCGGCTGTTCTCGCTGATCTTCTGGGGAGGGGCCTGTTGCCGTGGTTTCCAAATGTCTCTGCTGGAGGCGGAATTGCCCCGCCCTTGCCCCCTCCCAGCTAAGTCATCTGCTCGGGTTTGCTCTCCGGGGCTTTTGTTCCCTGCGAGCTTTCCGTCCAGCTTTGGAGGCGGAGAGTGAACATGGCGGCCTCCCCATCTCCGCCCCAGAGGAGCCGAGAACTCGGGGCCCCGCTCCTCAGTGAGCCCCCAGAGAAAAGCAGTCAGTCACTGCCGTCTCCCCGCTCTCCGGCTGCACTCCGTGCTCGCCTGGCCTGTGACCGCGCATTTCTATCTCTGGCACCCGACCCCGTGTGGAGTCTCCAAACCCAGCAGATCCCTGCGGTGCGCTCCCGCGCAGCTCCTCCCCGGGGGAGGAAGGTGAGTCTCCCCGGATCTGCCGCTTGTGGGGTCCCTGCTGGAGGAGCAGGGACCCAACTGGGCCGCGGATCACGGTCAATGGCCACCCCGAGCTGAGAGCCCGCGCCTGGGCTCCGCCTCTGCAGCCGGCTTCCCGGCTCCATTACCTGGGAGCTCTGCCGCACTCAGGCACCCCCGGTCTTTCTGTGACCCCGAGGGTCCTGAGACCACACTGTCCCGGAGGGTTCCACCCCCCGCTTAGCCACCGGAGTGACGTCCCTCAGCGGAGCCAACTTCTAAAAGTTCCGATTTTGTGCTCCGCGGCTCCATCACTTGCCAGAAGCGGCCGACGGAGGCCCCTCCCCCGCCGTCTATCCTCCCAAATATCGCCTCGGATTCACTTCTCCGCACGTCCTACCTTCCAGAAAGTGGTCGCTTTTCTGATGAGAGTTGTTGCTCTTCTTTTCTTCGATCTCCTGTTGAGTTTGTAGGTGTTCAGAATGTTTTGATCCCTATCCAGCTGAATTCCTGAGAGGAGACGAAATCCAGGTCTCCTACTCCTCCGCCATCTTGCTCTGCCCCCTGTGGATTTCTTTTCTTCTGCTGACTTTGCCAGGTTTAGCACCATAGCAACATTAGCTTTATAGGATCTAGACATGAACAAAACTTTGTCAATATTTTCACTTATTTATATTAAAATAACACATTTGTTATTATTATAAAACTACCATATGTCCATTATAGAAAAGGAGGGGGGGAAATACCAAAAATTATAGAAACTATTTCAATGACCTATATGTAATCCCAATATTAGAGATACCCCTGATTAGCATTCTGGTCAATTATTATACATCTATATCTATAAAGTATCTAAATATTTATATATATTCAGGTATTTATAAAATTGGGATTATTTTGTATATAGTATACAGTTCCAGGTTGTATTCTTTTCCCCATGATTTATATCTTGAACATTCTACCATGCTATTAAGTGTTCAAACATGGTTTTTTAACAGCTGTATAACAGTTCAACTCATTTAGTGAAATTATATTGGTCATTTTCCATTTTGGAAATTAGATTATTTCAGAACTTTGCTAATCACAATAATTGTGGGCGCCTGGGTGGCTCGGTCGTTAAGCGTCTGCCTTCAGCTCAGGTCATGATCCCAGGGTCCTGGGATCGAGCCCCACATCAGGCTCCCTGTTCCGCAGGAAGCCTGCTTCTCCCTCTCCCACTCCCCCTGTTCCCTCTCTCACTGTGTCTCTCTCTGTCAAATAAATAAATAAAATCTTTTTTTAAAAAATCTGTTTTACTTACCTCTTGAGCTACATTTCTGATTATAGGGTGGATTCTTTGAAGGAGAATGGAAACAAGCCAAAAGATTAGCATTTAGAGTGTTTTTTGATACATAGTAACAAATTATCCTCTAGAAATATTTGGTACATTTATACTCCCAGTCCCTGGATATGAGTGTACCCATCTGAACTTCTGATGGACTCAGTATCTTCTTCTTTTCCAAACATTATATAGGCTCTCCACATGTTGACTGAAATCCTTTTTGGTACAGATTAAAGCATGTGTGGCAGAACGGGTTTTTCTCTCCTTTCTTTCCTTCTTGGAGCCCAATGTATATAGAGCTTTCAACGAGAGAGAGGCATATTTTCAAAATATAAGCCAGGGTAGGGGGAATTTAGGAAGATTTGCCAGCTTAAAATTAGTATCTGCAGTTTATAAGTCCATATATCTCCTAGACAGTCCTTGCAGAGGCTGGTCTGGTAAGGATCCTGCTCCCTCTCCTTCCCCATCTCTTTATCCTTTCTCATCCCAGCCTTGGAATAAGTAGGGAAGCTGAATGTAGCAAGAGAAATGACTGGAAACTTGAGCTGAAGACTGGGCACAGAGGACTTATGGTGGGCAGTTGGGGGGAACAGGACCAAGGGTCTGGGAAAGAAGAGGGAGAAGACCCAGGAAGAAAGTTTGCTGCTGATTGCGGGCGCATGCTTAGGATAAACCTTGAGAATATAGGACTAAAGCCCTGTGCTCATGGATGGAGTTTGGAAACAGGTTAAATACCAAAAGTTCAAAATCTCTGCATGAGTTAGAATCTATCACACACACTTGTAATAAGAAATGATTAGTCTTTCTCTGGGATTATGAGTATGTATTGGATTGGGTAACATGAAGGCTGTTCTCTTGTTGTGCATTGCCCTACAATGTTTGAATATCATCAGGTCCTAGAACTGAGCAAACGGCATTGGTTAACCATGGCTGCTAAACTGTTAGAAAAATAATTTCAAGAAACTGAAGTAGACCCTGAGAAAGTGATAATGGTAAAATGTGTTCTGAGGGGAAAAGAGGATGCTGTGTTCTCATTTCTAAAGATTAAGTCTATAATTTAACACTGATACTTCAATTGCAGAGTCAGGATTATTCTGTGTTGTGAAAGATGCCAGGGAATGATAGCTCGTAGCATGGTGGGGGATGTGTGCTGGTGAGGACGAGTCCATATTGATTAACATATTTTGGAGGAAAACATTAGATCAATGGATAATATGACAAATCCAAACAGAATGGGATTTGCTGGTTTCATTTCCAGAATCCTGGGCTTTGGGCCTATGATGGGCAACAGGACAAGCAATCACATACCTGTGGGATCACATCCATGTCTTTCTACCAAGTCCAGAAAGCCAAGGGTATTTATGAGGTGCAGAAAGGCAGGGTAGAAATAATGAGGAGTTTAAACTATGGAACAAATACATTAGAGAGACAAAGGACACTTACGGCAGGCAGAATCTAAAGGTGATGCCTGAGTTGAAAGCTGTGAAAGCAATAGCTCAGTGCATTACTAGGTTTTGGTCTTAGAGTCTTTGGAAGGGTAGAGAGGGCTGAGTAAATGCATGCCAGATTTCTGACTATCAGGGGATGAGCAAAAAATTCTAACTATCTAATGAGATTGCAAAAAGTTTTCTGTAAAGCAATAATAAAGACCCTGAAAATATGGCCTGGTTCAGCCAAGCACAGAGTCAAGCTTGACTCATGACTCTGCTTGCATAACCAGCCTGAGAGAGTTGCCTGGAGTTCTTTTTGCTGATATGTAATGGAAAAGGCAGAGAGGAAGGCAGAGCCAGGGAGAATTATGAGACTCAGGATGGAAGAGCTGAGACTGCATCTTGGACCCTAGCTCATGTCTTGGAGGGTGATGAACAAGCTGACAGGTTGAACAGGTGGTTCTTCTCTTCTAAGGACAGAGAGCCCTGAGGGGCAGCAAACCCCATGTTGCCCTGGGGAGGATGAGGTGGAAAGGGCACCTCAACTTTTGTTACTGATGAAAACTCGATGGTCAGGAGATCACAAACACTACTCTCCTGGAGGGACTTCACTTTCATGTTGAAGTTAAACAAAATGTCTTAATAGCCAGTTGGATGATTTCGGTAGAAAGATGTTGGACATTTGAGTCAGAATCTTGCCTGACTCATTATTGGTCCCACAGCCCCCCTGACCTTGGGAGATCCCATGATCCCCCTGAAGGACTTGGCAGTGCTCACTCCAAAGAATCACATGTGTTATATTTGTCATTTTTTAGTCTTCTTCAGTCTTTCCTTCATGTTATGACCTTGACACTTTTGATGACTACAGCCAGTTACTTTCTGTATCCTCAATTTGAATTTCTCTGCTATTTCCACATCATGAGTTTCAGGTTAGACATTTTGGCCAGAGTATAGCAGAAGCAACTCAGAATTCTTCATTCTATCGGATGTCATGTGATTTCAACCTCTCCCATTACAAATGATGTTCATGTCCATTACTTGATTAAGGTGATGTCTGCCAAGCAGTTTCTTTCATAAAAATCTCTCATTTAGCTCCCCTGTAATACAATCCTCCAATGCTATTTTAATTTAGTGCACCCATCTTATAACACCATAAACTCACTTTTTCCAAATATGGTAGTGATGGCATGCCTCAGGTCACTGGCCTGGTTTTATTTGTATTGGCATGGTTCTCGTATCACATTAGCCTTTTTTATTTGATTATTTAAAGCATTTCTCTTAGCTTTTTTTGATGGGAGGGTAAGGAAAAGTGGGATGGCAAAAGCAGACGGGAGAGGAAGGGCTGTGTCTGTATCTGCCATCATGAATCAAGCTTGCACCCAAGCCTGGGTGCCAGGTGTGTGAGTGTTGGCTGGTGGATCACCCTTGCCTGTCCCCCCCCAACACATGGAACTAGTGGGCAAGTGTGGTTAGCTCCAGGGTTTGTACAATGGAAAGAAGAGATGAAAGGCAGAGAACCTGGGGAGTTGGGGCTGAGCTCTGTCATTAATTTGTTGTGTGATGCTGAGCAATCCTCTTCTTCCCTGGAGCTCAGTTTTCATGTCATGGAAATGAACAGAGACAATTTCTTTCAACACAGCAAAAGAAAAAAGGAATGTGTTAGGACCATGAGATTCTGAGATGAGAAAAAGGTACAAGAGTAACACAAGAAGAGTAAAACAGAAACAGATAATCCTCAAGGAGACTTTGGCCCCTTTGGGTTCACAGAGAGGTCTTTACCTCATAAACATACCTTCCTATGACTCACATGTTGACAAAGATCCACCATTGCAACCACATGCACCCTTTAAGACTGCGCCCCCCCTCCCCGCCGCCTCACCCAAGGAAAGGTCTTCCTGCCCTCTCATCCTTGATCCTTGATGCCTGGTAAGCTAATCTTGCATATTCCAGAAACTCTGAAAGGTAAAAACTCCCTCATCTACACTACTTACTATTTCAGCTCAGAACATGCTTAGAAGGAGGTTCACCCTCAGAGAAGTGGTAAGGAGATAGAAAAACAGCCTAGAGTTTTTAAAGTAGGAAAAGAGTGGAAAGGAGAATTATTGTTGATAGAAGCCCCCGTTCTTCCTTCCGGGCTTCACTGGAGGCCAGAGGGGCTGGAGCTTTGCAGTGGAGATGCTCCTGACTCAGTAAGATCTATAGATGCGGCTTGTGGAGCTCCTAGGCTGAGGCAATTCACAGAACTGGGTGGAAAGAAATTACAAAACCACTTAAAAATCTTTTAGTCTTGGGGCGCCTGGGTGGCTCAGTCGTTAAGCGTCTGCCTTGGGCTCAGGTCATGGTCCCAGGGTCCTGGGATCGAGCCTCACATCGGGCTCCCTGCTTGGCGGGGAGCCTGCTTCTCCCTCTCCCACTCCCCCTGCTTGTGTTCCCTCTCTCGCTGTGTGTCTCTCTGTCAAATAAATAAATAAAATCTTTAAAAAAAAAAAAATCTTTTAGTCTTGTGAAAATGTGCTTTTTTTTTTTCTTTTCCTTTTAAAGGCTCAAATTCTTTCTTAGCTGTTGGTTCTGACCCAGGTTTCTCACTGAAGTGTTGTCGGAGACATTTTGCTCAATTGGAGGTTGCTAGTCCCAAAAGGCTTCTGAAAATTATTACCACGGGGCTATCGGGTAAAGAAGCATAAAGGAGAAGGAAGGAGGTTGTTTTGCATTAGAATAAAGAAGTGCAAATTAAAAAGCTGAGCTGCCTTCTAGGAATGGAAAGAATGAGTCATGGGCATGGCTTTCCAGTGGCATTAAGATCACTGTGCCCTTACATGCTCACAAAACTTCTCTTTCTGTTTCAGGCGGGAGGGGCAAGGAGAAAATAGTTCCTTTAGGCAAACAACCTAAAAGCCACAAACCAAATCTGTTCTTTCATTGAGCTTCCAATGCCAAGCAAGACAAATTGACAAATTGACTACTCCGGTGGCAGAAGGCAGCAAGCAGTTTAAGAAGGCTGGCTAGAGAGACCATTGCTATCTAAAGCCCAAAAGCAGCTTTGCTAGCCATCCATGTGGTTCACTCTGTTCCAGGGACATGTTCTCACTTTAGGGCAAACTGGGGACTCAGCTTAGGGGGCGGGGGAGTGAGGCAGGGTTGACGTCTTTACATTTCAAAGATTATTTGAAACCTCTTTCTTTCTGTGCCAGGAGACTCAAAGAATAGCTAAAGGAGAACAAAACAAGACAAAACAAAAACAAAAATGAAAGCCTAAAGTTAAATTTTTTTCCATTAGGAATTTAAACATCTCGATAGAGAGAGAAAATAAATCTGCCATCATTACAAGATCCAAAGAAAGCTACTCTTAACATTATTAAATATTTTCTTCCTTTTTCAGTCCCTATTTTTAAAAACATAGCCTCAGTTGTGCTGAATCGATTAATCAAATCATTCAACAACTTAAAAACCTTTTAGTTTGAAAGATTTACAGGAAGTTGTTAAAAAAATGTACAGGGAATTCTTGTGTACCCTTCACCTAGTTTTCCTGAATGGTGACATCTTGCGTAATTATAGTAAATACCACAGCCAGGAAACAGACATTGGTTCAAGCCACAGAACTTGCTCAGATTTCACCAGTTTTATATGCACTCCTGTGTGTGTGTGTATGTGTGTGTGTGTGTGTATACAGTTCTATGCCATTGCTTCACATGTGTAGATTTGTGTATCTTGATTGTGACTGAGATACAGAACGGCTCCACCACAAACTTCCCTCATCCTACCCCTTTTTAGCCACCTGCACCCGAAAAACATACTATAATTTTGTACACTTTGTATATGCCAGCCCTGTTCTGGGCACCCGGAATGCAGCAGTGAACAAACAGAAATCCCTGCTCTATTGAGAAGAGACAGAAAATAAAAAATTTTTAAAAATAAACATATATGTTAGGTGATGAGTGAAAAAAGTGAGACCCAATAGATACTGGAGATTTCTTTTAGGTTTTTTTTTTTAATTTAATTTTATTATGTTATGTTAGTCACCATACATCACATCATTAGTTTTTGATGTGGTGATCCACGATCCATTGTTTTCATATAACACCCAGTGCTCCATGCAGTACGTGTCCTCCTTAATACCCATCACCGGGCTAACCCATCCCCCCACCCTGGAGATTTCATTTTAATGAATGGCCAGAACAGGAAGACTAGTATCTATTGGGATAAAGATCAGAAAGTGGTTGCCTCTGTGGGAGTATATTGGCTACAAAGGAGCATGGGGCACAAAAGGAGTTTCTGGAAATGTTTTATATCCCTTGTTTGGGTGCAGATTATATGGGTATATATGTCAAGACTTACAGCATTGGACATTCAAATCTATACATTTTAGTGTATAAAAGTTATATCTCATTTTTAAAAAGTGCAGTGATGGAAAATATTGGGCTAATATTAATCCTCAAGCCACTGAGCATATCAGGTTAGAATGCTCAAGGTAGTCAGTTATAGGCAAATGACTAGTCTTTTGGTCAATATTTCTATTCTAGATTCCAGAGGCTACAACTTACCTTTCAAGGGTGTCTTGATTTTGACCATGAAAAGCAAGATGATACAGTTTTTGCAATGTAGTCCCCAAGCAAATGCACATTTAAAATGACAGTCTGGATGACTCCACTCATGAATGGACTTGCATTTTGACCTTAATTCTCCTTATAGGATGCTTTTTATTACCACGTTCCTCCAGCTGTGGGTTAAAGGATTTAGCACAGTTGAAAATGCTGTAGAATTTGAGTTTATGTCATTTTAGTTCAGAAAACATAGGCAGCTGGCTTTGACACGTACAAAAATCAGCAACATGGAATCAAACACACTAAGAAAGTTCAGATGCGACATGAAGGTAAAGAAAGGTTTCTTTAGTATTTGGTGGGTCTCATCGTCAGGACAATGGTGATAATTAATATATTCCTTCTTCATTTATCCATTCCTTCATCGATTACTTACTGTGAATTTACATATCTATGGGTTTTCTAGGAGCTGGTGATAGATCAGTGAGTGAAACAGACTAAATCTTTTTCCTCATGGTGCTTACACTCTACTGGGAAGAGATTTAATAAACATAATAGTAAGAAAAGGATATGTTAATTTTAAGGGGTGTTCAAAGATGATCTGTCTATAGAAAAAAAGGAAAGTAGGAAGATCAGTAGTGTGGAGGATAGGGAGATCTTGGTTGTCTCAGTGATAATCCAGTATTTGGGCAGATCTTTGAAGGAGATGTCAAATGAGCCATGTGGGGATTTGGAGAAGAGGGTCCTGGTCAAGAGAGCAGCCCAGGCCAAGATGTGAGGTAGAAAGGGCCAAGCATGGTCAGGGAATAGCAAGTCCTGAGAGAGTGAGGGATATGAGGTCAAGTCATGAGGGTGGCTGAGTGTGTGCGGAACCATCCCAGATGAGAATCAAGAACTCAATAAAGAATTTGCTGATGAGTGTCAAGTCAATGCATAATTAAGCCACATCAGTTTCACCTCCCAGATTTCAAATTCATTTCCTTTTCTCCATGGCCGCTCCCCTTGCCTAAGTCCAACCTGCTTTCAGTTCTCTCCAAGAACGGCCACACCTCTGACCTGGTTGGCCCCATATCTTCTCCTGTACCCAACAATCCTTTCTTCATACTGTAGCCAGGCACACATAATCATGTCCTTTTTGGTTGTGAGAGACTAAAATTTTTTATGGCTTATAAATTTTGATTTCACTCACCTATCCAGGTTCCTCTGGTAGCACATAGCTCTGTGATACTTCCTCCCACAGCTAGAGCTGTACAAGAGATGCTTCTCTTTCCCAGAGATCACGTTCTTGTTCAGTTCTCCACTCCCCAGGACACCCTCTCCACATACATCATATTAACTCCTGCTTATATTTTATATATCAGCTCACAGTTCCATTTTTCAGGAAAAACTTCCCTGCTGCCCATCACGTGGATGTGCAGTTTGCATATTATGGCTATTTTGCTGACTGTAATTGTGCTAGATCATTAATTTAAGGTTTATAGATGCACTTTCATGAGTTTCTGTTCTTAGAAACTTTGGGGAGCTAAAACTGATTTTGCTAATTCAAAAATAGTATTTGAATATTATGCTAAAATGTTTTGTTTTTGGAGGGACCCCAACTTTTAGACACATCTCTTATAGAAGAACTATAGTAAAGAATTTGCAGAAGTTGTTGGTTCCTAATTCCAAAGGTTTTTGAGAAGTACTCTTAAATGCCAAGGAACTTTAAACCAGGGATAGTCAGAAAAATCCATATGACAAAGGGAAGAGAGTTGCATCACATTTCTTCAAAAAGGAAATAGAAAACCCAAAGGCCTTTACAACTGGAAAGAACTAGTCAGGGTGCTTTCATGATTTGAGGAATGGCATGCCCCTACAAACCTAACAAGCTTCCCTCTGGGTTTCAGGTGAGTAGGACAAAAATATTGAGAGGATTGAGATAGAGGGAAATACTAAAGATTTTCCCAGAGAATAAAGGTAGCTAGAAAAGCAAACCAAATACATCTTTTCAATTAGCTCTAAATGCTTAAGCTAGGAAAATTTACCCTGGCAGGGACAGAAGGCTGGCTTTGAAAGCTGTCCAGAGAAGCAATTGCTGACAGACAGCTTGAAGTGCTTTTCCTGATTCTCTGTGGTGAGTCATCCTGTTATAGGGCAAAGCTATCATCTTGGTGCAGAACAGGTCATGGCAGGTGAGTGAGTTGAGGTTGGTGCCTTGAAGCTTCAAGAGTTAATCCTCGTGATCATTCTTTGAGGGCTCCTCCTTGTGGTTATAGCCTGAGAGCCAAGCTTTTAAAGGAAAAAGCAGATAAGCAAACACAAAAGGAAACCCATTTTTTCCCCCTTCTTCTGTTATGATAGTGAAACAAAAAATTGGAAAGAAGAAAAAACCCCACTCATTGTCCTATTCCTATTATTTACCAAATTTCCATATATCCTCATCCAGTGATCATAGTTGCAAGCATTAGAGGAAAAGTTTGGCTAAGGCAAGCAGAAAATACAGTTATTAAAGGGGACTAAATAGCTCACAGAATCTCTGAAATCAGTTGACCAACATTATGAAAAATGGTCAAAAATCCTTCTGCAGAAGCGGTCCCTGGCAGACACCCCGCAGTCTTTCCTGGGTCTGGAGAATGTAGTGTGTGTTGCAGATACCCCTGGTGCCCCGTTACCACTGCTGATTCTAGAAACCACATTTGCTCTGCCTCTGGTGCCAGCCTCACAGTGTTCAGCTCTGGGCAGTTCCTCCCTTTTTTGTATCATTGGTTCCTTGTCCCAAATCTGGCACAAAAGCCCCTGAGTGACAGAGCCTGGATCACACCCTGTGCTCTTGCTGCAAGGGATGCTGAGAACATTTTAGCCTCTTTTGGGGGGGATGATACCCCAAACACAGAGAAGCAGGCTGCCCACTGAGCAGGGAGCCCAGTGTGGGGCTCGATCCCAGGACCCCGGGATCATGACCTGAGCCGAAGGCAGTCGCTTAAACAACTGAGCCACCCAGGTGCCCCTGGATTTTTAATCTTAAAAGGGATGCAGTTAAGTGATTTTTGACATGACAGGTCTAACCATGAAAAATGCTACTCTCCAATTTACACTGGAGCCTGGATCTGACTGTTCTGGCTCTGGAAGAAACAGCACCACATGCTGTTCACAGATTAGAGCAGTTTCTCGACCTTGTTGCTGTTGATGTTTTGAGCCGTCTGATACTTTGTTGTAGGGGACTGTCCTGTCCATTGTGGAGTCTTTGGTAACACCCCTGGCCTCTACCCACTAGACAACCAAGAGTCCCCTAGCAGACAAAATCACCCCCCAGCGGAGAGCCACTGGGTTAGAGCATATACAACAAAGCAACCCACAAGATATTTTTTCCCAGTGGAAGACATCCGGACTCTTCAACAATTTATTCTACCTGAGTAATGTGTTAATGTGGTGAGACTTGTGAATCCTTAAGCATTAGACCATTTCCTTATTTCTTTTTCTCAACCATACAAATAAAATTATGAGATTTGAGTTCTTAGAAGCAAGGCAGGAAGCACTTTTCACATGTTAACTAATTTGGTGCTCAGTGTTACCCTTGGGGGAAGGCACTTTTATTATCCCTATTTCATAGAAGACGCACTGGAGCCACAGAGAGGTTAGGAAACATCCTTAAGGCCGCACTGCTAGTAGGGGATAAAGCCAAGATTTTGAAAATCGAGTTTTAAAACATATTACTTTCTTTTGAATTACTTGTGCCTGGCAAAACTTTTCCAACAGTACAAAAGGGTACATTATAAACTATAAATCTCTTCACACATCTACTGCAGTCTTTTTTCAAGGCACACATAGTGTGTATGTGTGTATGTATAGTCCCCTTAAACATAATTGGTAGTATGCCATACAAACTACTTTAGCTCTTGCTTTTTTTACTCTACAACATATCACAGAAACCATTTTGTGCCATTAATATAGAGAGGGTACATAAAACCTCACCATTTCCCCTTCCCTCCATCATTCTGAAACGATATTTTACCATGAATTTCTGAAAGATAGAAACTTGTTAAATTTATAACCAAAATACTATCATTATACTTAAAAAATTTTAAAAAATTCCTAAATATCATTATTCACTAAATGTTCTAATATAAATAATATATATATTATTTAGAGAGAGTGCATGGAGAGGGGAGGTGCAGAGGGAAAGGGAGAGAGAGAAAATCTCAAGCAGATTCCTCACTGACCGTGGAGCCCAATGCACGGCTTGATCTCACAACCCATGAGATCATGACCTGAGCTGAAACCGTGGGCTGGGTGCTTAACCAACCGAGCTACCCAGGTGCTCCTTGCATCCTGATTTTTAAAAATATTCTTTGTACTATGCATTTGCTACATCAGGAGCAAACCAAATTAAAAAAAAAAAATGAAATTAGAAACATACTGAATCTCCAGTCTGGATCACATTCAGTGGTCTCGCCTGTTGAAGCTGAAGACCATGTGCTACTCCTGGTCCTTCTTGTGAGATGACACTAAGAGCCTCTACTTTACACTGTCTATTATCTTGTTGTCTGTTAAATCTTTAAAAAATGGGTTTTATGTTTTTCTTCAATTTTACCATTTCTAGCACTTTTCACATCTTTCTGTGTGTCCAAATTCTGTTTGGTATCAGATTCCCTTTGTCTAAGAAAACTTCATGAACATTTTTTTGTAGTGTGGATTTTCCGGCAGTAAATTCTATTTTTGTTTGTCTGATGAACTCCTATTTCTCCTTCATCTTTGGAAGATATTTTCTCTGGGTATAGAAATTTGAGTTGACAATTATTCTTTTTTATCAGCACTTTATAATTATCACTCCATTGCCTTCCAGGCTGCATAGTTTTATTTTTTTATTTGTTCTTTTTAAGATTTTATTTTAAGTAATCTCTACACCCAGCATAGGGCTTGAATTTACAACCCCGAGATCAAGAGTCGCACAGTCCATCGACTGAGTCAGCCACGTGTCCCCAGCCTGCATATTTTTAAAGAGACGTCTTTTAATTCAATTTTTGTTCTTCTGCATATAACATATCTGTTTTTCTTGTCACTTCCAAGATTTTCACCTTTTTTCTTTAAAGCAGTTAGAATATGATATCACTAGTTATTTTTATTTGTTTGCTTGTTTTTATAGTTATCTTCCTTAGTGTTCTCTGAACTTCTCATATCTGTGGTTGGATGTATTTCATGATTTATGGAAAATCTGTCATTTTCTTTTTAGATATTTATTCTTTGTTCTTTTATTTCTGTTCTTCTGGGATTCCATTTGTGTATATGTTAGTTTGATTTGTACCCTCTTATGAGCAGCCACTGCATGGTTCGCCATTTATCCTAATGAAATGAACATTTATTCTCACACAAAAACCTACATGTGAGTGTTTACAGCAGCTTTATTTATAATACCACCATCCAGAAACAATCTAGATGTTCTTCAAAATGTGGGTGATTAAGTAAAAGGTGGTACATACACATCATAGAATACTCATAAACAATAAAAAGGAATAAACAATTGATAGATACAACCTGGATGAATCTCTAGAGAGTTATGCTGAGTGAGAAAGCCAGTCCTAGAAGAAATATACTATATGACTCCATTTATATATAATTCTTGAACTGCCAAAATTCTAGATATGGAGAACAGATAGTGATTACCAGAGGTCAAGGAGAGGGTGAGGGCTGCACAGAAGTGGTGTGGCTATAAAAGGACAATATGAGGGATTCTTGTGGTAATGGAACATTCTTAACTATATCAATGTCAATATCTTGTGATATTATATCACATTGTCATATGATTAAAATTTAATACATATATAATTATATCCTATTATATATCATGTTATCTTATGACATGGTAGTATAGCTTTGCAGGATGTTACTTACCATGGGAGAAACTGGGCAAAGGTAGAAGGATACATCTGTATTATTTCCTAAAACAGCATGTATATCCGCAATGATCTTAAACTACGATGTTTAATTAAAAATAAAATTTGAATCCCTCCACAATGTATACACATATGAAGTCATGTTGTGCACTTTAAATATTTTGCAATTTTATTCATCAGTTATATGTTTATAAAGCTAAAAAAAAGTTTGAAGAGGGGTAGAAGTTTCACTCTTCTATGTTAAGGATCTTGGATGATCTTAATTCTTTTCCATTTTTTTTTTCAGTAGTTGCTAATACTTCCTTTATCAACTTTCTCTACATTTAGATTTTTAAATCTATCTATGTGATGCTGTTATTTTTGGAGCTTAAATAGTACCATGAGGAATGTGCTAGGATGCCCATCAGACTTGCGGTGGTCACAGACGCCCACTGGGCACTGTGTGTACATGAGGGTAGGGAAGAACATCTCTTCTGTCTCCAGAAGGAGAAATAAAGGCATGTGGTACCAAAAGGGGAGAATTGGTATTACCACCAGATTTAGATACAGCCCCAGTCACTGCTCCCTGGATTGGGGCCTTGAAATCTAAAGTCTGGTTTGGGCTCTAGGAGGACATCCTCCATCCTCAGAAGGCTGGCTTCTCTGGCTGTTTGGAATGGCCTAAGTCTGTAAGGAAGATGTGAGAGGCAGAGGGATGGAGAAGAGCCTTCTACAGGGAGGACAGGGTGGAGGCCCTGTCCTGTGCATTGGGAGTGGTGGCAGCAACTAACATTGTCATGCAGGAGGCTCCTGGGGGGATGTGTCAGCCCTCCCCTGCAAATGCAGCTGCTGCCAAAGCTCATTAGGTCTGTGTGTGAGCTGTTTCTGAGCTCTTGTCAATGTCCTCCCAGTAGTGTCCCTAGCAATGGCAACTAGTCCCCAGGAACTGAGGAGCCCCGGGGGCCCAAGGACTTTGGGGTGTCTCTTTTATATGGTCCATCCCTGTGCTGGAGGGAGAGCTCTTGAGACCAGTTTAAACCTAGAGGAAAACAGACACATCTCCTTTGTCAGCACTGATGAACATCTGAGTGGCATCCACAGCCTGTGGGAGTGTGGCCTTGGCAAGGACAGAGACAGAAATGATGTGACTTGTTAGGGACTTGGATCAGGGGCATGAAACATGACTGGTGAAATCTTCTCATCTTAAGTAGTATAGAAAATGTGGTAAAGTTATTGTGCTTTGCAGGAGCATGAGGCTTGGGTATAATTTTACAACAGGCTTCTTAATTCCAAAGCTTAGTACTGACATACAGGGAGAAAGAAAGAGGGAAGAAACCCACAAGTATGATGATATCTTTTGTTAGGTATTGATATTGGCTAGCAGGTGGTGGTAATATTAGAATATTATTTTCAGGCAAGAAAAGATACATTATCAATTGCTTTAAATCCTCGTATCTCCTATCTCAGTTATTTCTGAAGAGTTTGGTTCTCACAATATTGTGATTTGCTTTAAAAAAAAATAGATAAATGAAGACATAAGGCAATTAAGGGCTTACTCAAAGACCCTTGACACTCAGAGAATAAACTGGATGCAAGATTCAGGTGTCCTAACTCATCCCAGGGTTGGTTTTTCTTGAACTGGCTGTGGGGATTAAACCATAGAGACTTGCCAGACAGAGAGAATGATATTGCCATGAAAATCCTAGTCTTAGCCACAGGGAACAAGAATATAAAGAAGACAAGAATTTACATGAGACCACAATACAATATGTCACCAAAAGTGAATGTCAGATTCATACATGTTTGAGAAACTGGGTCTTGGTAACTGGTCTCAGATTAAGTAAAAAGTCAGGTAACCAAATCTGGCTAGAAGAAGTTAGCAAGACCACAAAGAGAACAAAGTAATTTTCTTTCAGGATGTCAAACCCATCTTTGAGATACCAACCACCCAAGCCATCATAGATTCTCTGTTTTCATACGTTAAGATGATGCAAGTATTCCTGCTCAGGATGGATGTTCTCAGTGTCTACATCAACCAACTCTTCAGTCAGGAGTACAGAAATTTCTCTCTAAATGAAAGTGCCATTTCTATGGACAGGTCAACTTGTTGAAGGTATGGCTCTGAATTATTGTGAGCAGCATGAGAGAGCTATCTGCAGGTTATGGGACCTACCTTCACATGTTCTGCTTCTGTATTTGGGACTTTCACTTTTCCCAGCCAAGACTGTTTAGCTCCCCAACACACAACCTGTTTCAGGGAAATGGATGGATTTTTCTTTATTTAAATAAAAAACCATAACTAACTAAAGTTGAGCTTTCTAATTAGTTGTATTAAGTTAGATAAAATGTGTTTGTATTAGGAATCTGCACACTTGTTTTTTGTTTGCATATGTCTGTCCTAGAGAGAAAGCATTTTGGTTCTATTTGCTGTTTGTATTAATAACTGGGTAATGAGAGAAGGCACATGAAGGTACTTTAACTGGAGCCAAGGGTTCTATTTTAACAATGAAGAGCTAATGTCTGCATCCATGCCTGAGACTCGATTTTCCCTATAATTTCAGTGTCATTCCTGATCCCTCCTCCATCTGTAAGGGTCTTGGTTTTCAACTGTTATGTGACCTATTTTAAAGGTCACAATAAGGTCAGGTAATTTATATTTTAAAAATCCATTTTGAATAATTACATCTATAAAATTCACAAAAAGGATATTTTCCTGACCAAAGGAATAAACATAGATGTTTCTATTTTCTTAATCTACCAGGTATTCAAAAATGGACTCTATCACTGTAGAAAACAGAAATATTTGGAAATCAATTAACTAAAATTTAAAAATTTTAAATCCAAGGCAAAGGACTTTTTAGAAATATATATACTGTTTGATGGGCTAAAAATAATTAGCTGATGTATCCATGAAAGGTATTTAAGTATTAGCAGCAGTGGACAGCGACTGTATCAGCAAGATTCAAAAGCAAGTAGTTGCACTGACCAGGTGGAAGGAGATAAGGCAGTGGTGGTATATTTGCAGTGTGAATGAAGTCAAAGGGAGAGGTGGGGGATTAGTAATTAAACAATGAAAGAAGAGGATTTATTCTGTGGAGTGTAAGGAAGAAGGAAGAATTAAAAAAGATGTCCTGGGAGAGAGGAAGACTTTTATTCTATTGCTAGAGATTAAGGAGTATAGAGGGCATACAGTTTGTGGAGATATGAATTGAATCGATGGTGGGATATTTAGGAATCATTCATTATGCTGTTGAAGAAGCATCTGGACTTTGTAGCGATGTCTAGGAGGTCATTGTGGGCTTGAGATGGAAGATCCAGTGTTAGAGACAAGTCTTCTAAGCAGAAGCTATAGGAAAAGCACAAGCTCTGTGCACAGAACCTTAGAAAATCCTCACAGTAATGCAGTAGGAGAGCTTAATTATCAAAAACTACAGAAGTTTAAAAGTTTTCCATGAGACAGATAAGAACATTAGTTTGGAAGAAAATTAGGACAGAAGAGCATCACAGAGTGGAGAATTTAAAGGAACAAATAGTTCAGTTGCTTAAACAATAAAGAAATAAAGTAGAATAAGATCTCTGAATCTGATGATTAGAAGGCCACAGAGTGCCCTTCAATAATGCAGTATTCATGGATTAGTGAAGATGGAAACCAGATTTCCATGGCTTGAAGGATGAATGTTCTGAGGAAATAAACCCTACCAATCATCTCAGAACTCTGGATGTGAAAGGAAGAGAGAATCAGAATGGTAATTATGTAGCAAAGATTGGGTTTTTATAATGAGGGAAAAGGAATCAACCAAGAGCAAGAGAAACCCAGGATGGTAGAAAGGGGAATGAATGAAGAAATAAGATCCCAAATGTGATCAATGTGAAATGAAATGTCAACCAGCTATCCTCACTAAATTATGGACACCTGCCTATTCAGCCACTAATGGACCAATTGTAGATCTTCCAAATGTTTGAGTTCACCAACGACCCAATATTTGGCGAATATTTCCCACATTTTACAAATTGGCCAATATTTCCCACATTTTACAAATTAAAAAATATAAAACTAAGAGAGGCTAAGTAGCTTGCTCTAGCCTTCAATAAGCTGGAGAGAACAGATTTAAAGCAAGAACTTCCAGACTCTAAAGGTCCTGCTTTCTCTGGGATGTGACACTGTTGCTTGTTTGTCATGAGACAAAGGCTGTAGTAGAGAGATGTGCAGGGTAGGCGAGAGGAGCAGAGTGAGTCATGGGCTGGCTTGTTGTCCAGGCAGCTTGCACATGCAACAGGGGGACAGTGATGGGAAGACAATCTGTTCTGTGTCTTTTTCTTCCACTTGAGCATTAAGAGCACAGGGAAGTGTAATATTGCCCTTGAAATCCCAGCATCTGGCAAAGATGGCACTTAGAGATATTTGCCAAATTAATCAAAAACAAATGTCTACTTCCTATGCAGATCTACTAAATAGTCAAAAGTTAACAGATTTGTTTTCTCTTTCTCTTTTTATACTAGAAAGCCAAAGCAGCCATTTCCATACTGTCCTTTTTTACTGAGACCGTACACAAGGGCTAGAGTTGTAGAAAAATAAAAAGCAAGTCAGAATGAGTGAAAAGGGTAGCAAAATAAAAAGAACAAGATAAAATGATCACTCTTCTCCATCTCCTTCCAAAGACCAAAGACACCAAATTCTCAAAAGACCTATATTTTTGCACCTTGCAGATTTCAAATCTACTAAAGGTTTTGCTTCCTTTCTTTATGTTTGAAATTGTGGACAGGATATGAGAGGAGAGCACAGCACTTGTTACTCTGTCTCTGCCAGAGTGGGGCTCCTGCTATAACTCATACCCATAAACTCATGCCATGAAGAGTTGATGAAGTACTTTCCCCGTAGTTATCTACATTTGAAATGAAACATACTTGTGAGTTATGCAGTGTTGCCATTTTGTATGTAAAAGTTTAAATATCTAACTCAATCTCATCTCTGTTAAGTCACTAAAACAAAATTCATATTCAGGTTCTTTAATTCCAGATTTTTCCATGAGACACCAGCCTTATTTGCAGTATATATCTGCCTCTTCCAAATCTTTTTTTTCTTTTGTAATTTATTTATACATTTCATCATGTTTGCACAATAGATAAGGGTAGGGTTGTCCTTGAATTTTGGCCCATGTTTACCATCATTGCTTATTTTGCCTCCCAATGTCATTTATAGTTCCCTCCTGCCCTGGAAACGCAGGTAAACTGGAGAGATAATAAAACTCCAAAAATTGCACTGTTTTATCTCCAGGCTTTAACTGACTCCCTGAGATCACATCATGTCCTTATGAAAGTGCCAGCCTCCTCTCTTATGTAGAGTAGATACAATGGGTCTTAGGATCAAACCTATCGTCTTGGCCCATATGATCAAAAATATCTAGCTATGGCAGATCATTAAGATGTGCATTCTCTTAAGAAGTTATTCTTATAGTTCTTTAATTCAATAGTTTCTCTTCTCTCTGACTCTCTGCAGACTAATAATCTTCACATTTTTTATTGGACATAAATAACCAGACTTGAGTGACAGAGTTTATTCTCCTCCGCCTGTCCAGTGACTGGGACACACAGGCGTCCCTCTTTGTCCTCTTCTTGATCACTTACATGGTGACAGTGCTGGGGAACTTCCTCATCATTCTTCTCATTAGACTGGACAGCCGACTCCACACTCCCATGTACTACTTTCTCACCAACCTCTCCCTCATTGATGTCTCTTATGCCACAAGCATCGTTCCTCAGATGCTGGCAAATTTTCTTGCAGTACATAAAGCAGTCCCATTTGTGAGCTGTGCAGCCCAGTTATTTTTCTCCCTGGGCTTGGGTGGGATTGAGTTTGTTCTACTGGCAGTGATGGCCTATGACCGCTATGTGGCTGTGTGTAACCCCCTGCGATACTCGGTCATCATGCATGGAGGCCTTTGTACTAGGTTGGCCATCACATCCTGGGTCAGTGGTTCTGTCAACTCTCTCAGGAAGACTGTAATCACCTTTCAGCTGCCCGTGTGCTCAAACAAGGATATTGATCACATATCCTGTGAACTCCTAGCTGTGGTCAGACTGGCTTGTGTGGACATCTCCTCCAACGAGATCGCAATCATGGTTTCTAGCATTGTTCTGCTGATGACACCTTTCTGCCTGGTTCTCCTGTCCTACATCCAGATCATCTCCACCATCCTAAAGATCCGGTCCACAGAGGGAAGAAAGAAAGCCTTCCACACCTGTGCCTCTCACCTCACAGTGGTTGCCCTATGCTATGGCATGGCTATTTTCACTTATATCCAGCCCCACTCCAGCCCCTCTGTTCTTCAGGAGAAGTTGATCTCTCTCTTCTATGCTGTGTTGACACCCATGCTAAACCCCATGATTTATAGTGTAAGGAATAAGGAGGTAAAGGGGGCCTGGCAGAAACTACTAGGGCAATTATCTGGGTTAACATCAAAATTGGCAACTTGATGAATCCTGAGCATCACTTAGAGAAAGGAGCTTTGCCTGTGTTTTCTCCCACTTAACTCAGATATGGCAGGAATCACCTGCATTGCCCTGGCAACCAGGAAGGAGATGACGACACATGTGATGCTGGGCAGGAGGCTGGAGGTTGGGTTGGGGTGTGGGATGTGGGGGTATTTTTATGTCACCTCAGCATATTCAGTGGAGTTGAGCACTGCTGTAATTGGACTTCCTACCCTTACTCAATCTTCATTCATATGGCCTGAGAGTACAGTTTGCTGTTTTGATTTGTCACATTGTTTGTAATTATGGACCTATTAATGGACCTTACTTTGGACCACTGCTTCTTATTCATCCAAATTTTGTATGAAGTTACTGTGTTTCCACTGGGGGAAAAAAGGATCTTCACATTTTAGACTCAAAATACTACATAGCATATGTATCCACATCCAGTAACTATGTGAGTCCCTGTTCTGAGGAGAGAGATGCTCTCAAGGCTGCTAGGATGTCCTTGTGCTGGACCATTAACCATGCACATAGCATCTTGTCTGAGTGCTGGAGGTACCTCAGGAGAGGAGCATCAACAGAAGGTCTTGTTTTATAGTGATAGGAATATAACTAAAAGTGTTTGTACAAGGCAAAGCCATGGAAAAGCCACGTCTGGGGCACTACTTGACAGCATACAGTTTGAGAGGAATTTATTGCATTTATAAGGAGTACCACTTAAATGTTAAAACCATCCCATTTCTGAAATAAGTATTAACTCTTTTCCTAGACTTTAAATGCAGAATAACACATAAATTTTGACATAATGTATAAAATATAAAAGATGTAGTTAATCTTAGAAAGTACAGATTCCTCAGCCAAAGCCAATGAAAGATAAGACAACTTTATGTGCATTTGGTGAATCAGGATAGCTATGCACTGGCTCCTTCTAGTCTCCATATTGAACACCTTCTTCCATCTCTCCTCCCATGTACAACAGGACCCTAGTTGGTCCTTGTACACTAGTGAGGTGGAATAGTCATAGAGATAAGCCTTTTGGGGTGATTGCAAAGTCTTCCTGTATGAAAGGACCAGAAAATGTCTAGCTGGAGACCAGAAAATAGTACAAGTTATTGAAGTGACAACAACCCAAAAGAGGACAGCCAGCGAAAAATACAGAGCTGGATGAGAGCACAAGAGTTCAAAAATTCCCTGAAGCCATGACTGTAGGACAGAGAAGAGGAAGTAGTGAGGATGAAATAGGCAGGTAAAGAGGGTCGGATCACAGAGGGCATTGAATGCCAAATTACCAATGTGTAGTTGGCAAGGATTTTTAAGCAGAGATATGACTTGATAAAATTTACATTTTAGAATTATCACACTTGCCAATGTCAGAGAAAGAAGAGGTTAGACATCAGGAGACCAGCTGGCTGCCTGCTCCAGTGACACAATTAAGACAGTAGAGGAATCTGAATGAAAGAGAAAAGTCAAGCCAAGTCACATGATTTAAAAGAGATTTCAGAGGGACATTGCATTTCTCCGGGATTGCAATTGCTATGTGGACCCCATTCCTCCTCTAAAACTTCATTATCCTGGTATAAATATTATGTAAATCATGGAGTAAAGTGTGAATTTTACCACCATGAACAACTGTATATAAAATGGTAGGAGAAAGAGATGAAAGAGGCAGAAAATCAGTAAAAAATACAAATGTACCCATGACACACAAAGGAGGAAAGTATGAAGATGCAATATGCTCATTTCTGCATCTTGTTGACATGTTTGGACTCTCCTTCACTGTTCCTCGAGGGATCCCTTTGCCTTCCCCCGGCCCCCATGTCTTTGCGGTTGCCCCTTCTCCCCCCTCTCCAAGGTCAGCAGCACGGGTGACCTCTCTGGACCTGCTCCTCTGCTTCCATGCTCACTGTTTCTCAGCCCAACTGAGTCAACTCATAAGCAACCTTTATTTCTCTTTCTGTGTTCTTCCTGTCCAGCACGTTGACTTAATTCCTCCATGTGGCATTCAATCTTTATTGAAATTCTCATGCACTTATGACACTGTGCATCTCTTCTACTAGATCCTTAAACTAGATTGGTGAGAGTTACTTTAAACCCCTGTGTGATAGTTCCTATAATCAAGTACATCTGATCCTGGTTCTGTTAATTTCTTTGTTCAATGACACTGAATTTTTCTTGCCTTTTCCACTGACCTTTAGTTTTGACTGGCAACTGAACATTTTGAGTGTAGGATAATAAACTGAGATAAGTAGCATTATGCCTTGAAATGGGCACATCTCTTCTGTCTGTGCTGTGGTCTCGCCTGGTGAGGAGAGTGTGGGAATCAATGCACTCATGGGTTGAGCGGGGCTTGAGTTTTGGGTTGCTGTGATCATCCCCCTCTACCAATAAATTAATTTCTGTATCAGGACTTGTGCTTAATGTGGGGTTCCCGGGGGTTGGAGGGCTTTCCCCAGTGTCGCTAAACCACCCTGAGTTGTAGGCTCTGCTGGGAGGCTGCATGTGGAACGAGTGTCTGTGCACAGCCTGCCCCTGCCCCCTGGTCCACAGCTGTGACTTGTTCCTCAATCCTGCTGGCCTAGGGATGGAGGGTGGGGCTTTATGCCTTTGTCCTGGCTCTTTCTGAGTCTCAGGCACGTCCTTTGTCCCTGTGTCTCAGGGTTGGGGCCTTCTTAGTGATCTTTCCCCTGCCACAGCCTGAGGAGATGGCTCACTGTCTGAACAGAGTGGTTTCCTGCCCTAGGACCCTGGAGAAAGAATGTTTTGTTTTGTTTTCCATTCTCTTCCCTCGGTAATGAGTCTTCATCTGTCTCTGAGGGAACCAGTTTGCTGTTCTCCCCACAGTGGCTCAGGCTTTTGTTCCATGATGCAGGCAGAACCTGTGCCCAGAGCGTGCCTTCTCCAGCCGCACAGCTGTGCCCTCACCAAACGTGCACCTGGCAGGAGGCTTTCTCTGCTTTTCCACGTTTCCCTGAACATCATTGCGAGGGCTGTCCCAAGTGTGTGGAGAAAATCTTGAGAACTGGCGGCACTGCTCTTTTTGCCGTGGCTCTCAGCCATTCTGTGTTTCTAGTAACCCACCCTCAAACTTTAGCCATTCATTAAGGCAATTCTCATGGGCTTGTTTGCTGGCCCTGTTTTCCTCCCAGGCTCTGGCCCAGGTGAGTAAGAGCTCACATCCTCTTCCTCCCTGGATGTGCCGATCTTTCCTGAGATTTCATGCTTTTGGGTTGCTCTGTAATCTCAGCTTTCTGATGATTCTGGGAATAATTATGATTCTGTGGTTTAACCTTTCTTGTTTTAGGAGGGAACCAATGTTCTTTCGAGCTTTTTACAGCTTAAGTGGAAGCTAGAACAAACTCAAATATATTTTTTCCTTTAAAGGAGACTGTGTTCTTTAGAGCAGTTTTAGATTCATAGCACAATTGAGCAGGAAGTACAGAGAGTTCCCATATGCTCCCTGTCCCCCTCCTTGCTCTGCCCCTAGAAACATCCTGTACCAGAGCAGTACATTTCATTTACCTTTATTTTAACTTTTACTTTTTAAATATTCTTTTAGGTAGACTCCATGCCCAACATGGGGCTTGAAGTCACGACCCCAAGACCAAGAGTTGCATGCTCTACCGACTGAGCCAGCCAGGCACCCCCATAATCACTTACTTTTAAAGGCGTGTTTTAAAAGACAAAGTTTAAGGGGGAGATGTGAGTGATAATTTACAGGTAATAATAATATAAAATGGCAAATAATGATTTTTAAGCCAAGGAATTTAAGGCAAATAAATTGCTTCTCTGAAAGTAGCTTACCCAAATTATATGCATAGTGTTTAGAGAAAATAATTCATTATATTCATGTTTATCTTGCAAACCAAGCCTACGCATTGATAGTACATATTACTGCATTTGTCACAAATGTTTTTGAAAGAACTATTTCGATTCCTAAGCAGACACTGATGAGATGACCTTCCTGGGCAGAAGAGGGCATTTCCTGTTTGGGGAACAGCAGGAATTGGAAAATGGGTGGGAGTCATTGGAGAATGTAGATGAAATATTTGTGAAGTGAATAATGATAGAATAAAGTGTTAAAATGAAAGATTAATGTGACCATGGTTTACAGAATGAATTGTTCCAAGAGTTCTCAAATTTATTCTATCAGAAACACCTGAAAGGCTCATTAAGCCACAATTTGCTGACCCTCCTATGTAGGGTCTGATTCAGTGAGTTTGGGCAGAATGAAGGCTATCATACTTTGGAGTGCAGTGAATTATTTGGCACTCTGGTACAAATACTAAAACAACAGCAGTCAGCAGCATTAACAATGGAAAGGAAATATCCATGGGACAGATGTTTTCAGTAAGAGTGATATAACTTGTTGAGTGATGGAGGTTGAATGACAAGGTCTGGAGCAGGTCTGGAGCAGGAGCAACTGAGAGCTGTGGGATCTTTACCAAAGCTTGGAATTTGGGAGTTTCCCTTTTTGTTGTCTGCAGATGAGTAGAGAAGATCAGCAGTGATGTGAACGTCTGGACACCCTGACTACACTCTCTCAGCCATGGAATTTTTCCAACTTTCCTCAGAGAAAGTATCCAACCAATTCTGTCAATCTAGGGGAGTTCAGAAATTCAGGTGAGGAATGAGAAGCATCTCTACTTTCTCTTTCTATTGCTTGGAATACCACAGAGACATGGTCAAAGTCACTGGGTGCTGTAGTATCAGACGTTATAGTAACATGGCAGAATGAATGAGGAGACAAGCAAGATGATATTCACATTGGTGAGAATAAAAGATGTGGGAGATAATTACTGGACATTAGAGAAATAGATGAGGTGGCAAGTGCATGATGAGGGGATGCATATGTTGGTGGATGAGCAGATAAGCAGGTGGCTGAGTAAGTATGGAAATGGGTATAGACAGTGGGTAAGTGTGTGGATATGTAAATGATGGTGTTAGCGTGACTGGGTATTGGACTTGGAGATGAATGGACAAGTAATTCACTTACAGAAGGATTGCCTGAAAAATGTATCAGAGATGTAATGTGACTGCAGTCTGTCAAAATTACATTCAATTTTTTCATAAATATTAAAAATTTGAAGAGGTATAGAAAATTGACTGTATTAATGATTTTGGATCTCCTTTACTTTTCCCTTTTTCCCCCTGGAGACCATAAAACTTTATTTTTGTTGATCCTATTTGAGTCTTAAATCTTTTTACACAGTGCTATTATTTTTGGAGCTTGATTAGTACTATGAGAGATGTGCTCTCCATAGGGTTCATCCATCTTTACAAAACTCTCAGCAGGTCTAGTAGGGTCTTCGCCCATCTCAAGGGAGTGAGGCACAATGATCCTGTGTTCAGGACAAACAAGGGCATCCTGGAGCTAAAGGGTATAACTGTTTTTTCACTAGGTTTGGTTGCAGACCTAATCACTGCTCAGAAAAAAAGGGGCAAGAGAACTAAATGTCAGGTTTGGGCTAGAGGAGCATGCTGTAAAACCTCAGTAAGCTGGCATCTTTGGCTTTTTAGAATGACCTTTGGCTCCAGGGGATTATTGTTGTTGTTGTTGTTTTTTTTGAAGAGAGTGGAGAACAATTGACTTCACAGGGAGAAGGGCAGCAAGGAGACCCTGCCCTTGAGAACCGGGAGTGGTAACATTGATGGACACTCTATTGCATAAAGCTCCTGAGGGGAGTCTTTCAGCCCCACATTGCTAATTTAGACACTGCTGCACCTCACTAGGTTTATGTTGGAGTCATAACTTTCTTGCAGCTGTTTCCCTCATAATCTAAACTATTCCCAGATGAGTTCTTAACCAGGAGCCTGAGGAGTCTGGGACTCTTCATCTCTCTGGTCCATGGCTTTGTTGGAGAGAACATTCTTTAGAAACCAACATAAAATTAGACTGAAGTAGACACGTCTGTTTGTCAGGCACTAATCAATGCTTGAGAGCTCAAATGGAGGCACCAGCAGAGGGTAGGTGTACACAGGTGTGTCTAGAGGGGCAGAATTAGAGCTGATCTAACTTGTTTGGGACTTTGGATCAGGATTTTACCCACAAATGCTGCAATCTTCTCACCCGAAATAATATGGCAAATGTCGTAAAGTGATTCTGCCTTCCTGAAGCTGGGGGCTCAGGTACTGTTCTAAGGGTTCTCAATGCTGAATTTATGTACTAACAGAGAGAAAGAGAGAGAGTGAAATGGGGGAGATGCAGAAGAGGATGATTAATATTTGGAAACTGAAGATAGTGGGGAGGATTTCTGCAACATATTTGGGGAAGACCTAAGGGACAAACCAGATCTGTAAGGTGATAGTTACTTTACTCATGAGCATGTGTAGGAGTCTATTAAATTTCCAAAAAGACAAATTGTTAATAACTATGCAGTCTCTTTTCTCAATTTTCCTGAAGAGTTTGTGTACAAAGTATTTTGATTTTCCTTTAAGTGTTGGAAAGTGGAAATGTAAGATGAGTAAGTGGATTGTTCAAGTCCTACAACACTCAGAATGTGAACTGGGACTAGAATTGAGGTCTCCTGACTCATTTTTGGGTTAGTTCCTCTAGATTAGGCTGTAGGGATTGCACTGTGGGGACATGGTAGATTGAAGGAATTATACTGCCATAGTTTCCCCACTGGGGACAAGACACACAAAGAAGCTGAGCATTTACTGAATGAAACCATAGTAAAACATCATTCAAGGTGATTTGAGTATTCCATATATCAGAGAAACTGAGCTCATTAGTTGCTGATTATGTGAAATGCCAGGCACCAAATCTAGATGGGAAGTAGCAAACTGGTTATCTTCTGAAGATATAAAACCTGTTTTAGAACACCCTCCCAAGTGATCCTTGGGTGCTCTGTTCCAAACATTAGGTTGTTGCAAATATTTCTGCCCATGATGAATGCATTAAATGTATATAGCATTCAAGTGTTCAGCCATAGGTCTTATGAATCTTTCTCTAAATTAAAGTGCTATTTCTATTGGCAATTCAAGTATGTAAATGTACGGTCTGGTTTATTTTGACCAGCATTAGACAAAACATGGTTTTGGGACTCATCTTCATGTGCTTCATTTCTGTCTGTTGCAGTGAAGTTGTAGAGGATTACAAATAGGAAGACAATATGATTAAGATTCAATGGAGGATTGCAAAAGATGTGCATAGACTTTCAGAAGAGAAAAAACTTTTCCCCCCTTAGCTATGGGGCATTATTAATGCAATGAATGGGGAGGGGGAATTATGGGTAGTGGGCTTACCATAAGCCTCACTGTTTCAGATTGGATTTTTGAGGATGATCCACGGTTTTGTCCATCCATGCCCTCTTCACATTGGCATGAATAGTGGAAGGAAATATGGTTCTGAAATATAATCCTGGAAAGTGAGGCACTGAAGAATCCTATAACGTGCATACCTCCTGAGTCTGTTCAAATCAATTCTTGTCTCTTCCTAATGTACAAGGAGACAGAGAAGATAATTTCTTGAGTTTCTTAAAATGTTTACACATGATAGTAAGACAGTGAATTTGGCAATGAATGCTGAGAATAGAGCAGGTATATGAAACCTTTTACCCATTTATGAAGCTCTGAATAGTTCCATCCTTAAAAAAATAATCAAGTATTTTGGAATGTTTGTACATAGAGTAGTAATGGAAAATAAATGCAATTAAAAATGACTGAAAAACAGGAGCAGCAGAAACTGCAAACATCTCCAGAGAACCACAAGAAATGATCCTGTGTGGCACAGCATAGTGAAAATTCTGTCAATGCTTCTTAGATTTTGTCTGTAGGTCAGGTTTCTTGTCTTATTTGATGAGCAGTTGCTCATAGTTCTTCAGTAGTTCTTACCAGTTCTATTAGAGCAGAAATCTGGGGAGGGTGTGGTAAAAGGCTAAAAGGGCCCTTTACTACATTGAAAAGCCATATTGTTACTTGGGGCGACACCCTTCTTCTCAGGCATTCTGCAGAGCTTAGTGAGCTCAACATGGAAGGAGCTCCCATCTGGGAGGTCTACTGATCAGAGTTTAAGTAAATTATGACAGATGAGTTGGAGATGCCTCATTTCCATGACTCCCAAATGCCATGTGTTTACAAGTTTTACCAAAATTTACTGCCTGAGAATTTACCATATTTCTAATGGGCAATTTTATTAGAGCATGGACCATTTTAGTGGAAGGTAGACCTTGGTATAGAGAGTTACAGAGATGGAGTGAAAATATTTGGCTTGTAAATGAAGGATTAGAAGCAAGAATCAGATAAAGGGAGGCAGGAATAGGCTAAGGCCAAATTTTTATCTACCCCATGGAGATAAAGGCCAGTCCTTGTTTTAACATCAGCAAGCATTGTTGTCTGAATTATTCACTGTTCACCTTGTTCAGATGACATGTACTTTCAGCCAAAGATGTCATCAGGTAGTAGGAGATTGAAACAATAAGAAAAATAATTGTGGTTGAATTTAAGTAGGTGGAATAGGTTGAAAAATAACACTTAACTTGTTATAATTTACATCAAGTTTATAACAGAAAAAATAACCGTTTCCATGGAATCAATGAAGAGATTTATTTTTTAAAAAGATCATAATGGTTGGCTAAAATTTAACTTTTAAATTAGGTGTATTGTGTCATATAAAAGGTGTTATGTGAAAAATTTGTTCACCTACTTTATGTCTTCATTTCTTTGTCATGGAGAGAACATTTTAGTCCTGATATTTGTGTAACTAATAATTACTGGATAATGGGGGGAGGCACTGGGAACTAGTTTTAGCTAAGGTCTAGAAAGGTAATATTTTAACTGGGAAAATTTGATCTTGCTGTCTAAACTTCACCCCTGACTTTTTCTGCAACGTCAGAGTCATTCACATACAAGTTCACAAAAAGATTATTTGCTTTATATCATAAACTTTCCATTTAATATTTTTAATATCTAAATATGTCCTCAAAAGATGTTCCACATAAAAAACACATTTCAGGCATTAGTATCAGTATTGTAAAGAGAAAAATTTTCATAGACTATTTCTATAGCATCTTTCATACGAAGTCACATAGTATGCTCTATTTGTTATGGCTCTAGTAATTATGCTACATCCACCCTACTTCATAAAACACAGGCATGAAGTCCTTCCTGCAAGGTGCTCATGTCCAAGGAGATAAACCAAGGGATATGTCGTTCCCCAGTACTATGTTCTGAGCAGACAGCATGGATTATTCATTTGTGAGTAGACCATGATAGCTCAAAACCTATAGAGAATGGTTTCAGATTTGTTGAGAAAATATGTAAAATAGCATTTTGTTGTTGATTAAAGGAATACTGTGGACCTGGCAAAAGGTAAAGTAGCCAGAGTTAGGACAAATTCTCAGAAGAGAGCACAAAATACACTGTGCAGGAGGAAGCGCTAAATAGATGTGGCTCTTAACTGTGGTCATTGTTCAACACTGGTTTTGAACACCAGCTGCCTGCCTAACCCTATACTAAAAGGTTTCTGTTGTCTTATTTATGCAGACAAATGGAACAAATATTCCCACACTTTCCCTTTGTTTTTTGACCTCAGTGAGAAATACACATTCAGGAAGAGCTACAGATCCTACAAATTAGTTAGATCTGAGAGGCCCAAGCTCTGGCTTTCTGATAGGAGTGGTGAGATCTGAAGTCTTCATCTGGCACCGAGTCCATTTTCCACCCTAGGCCAGAATAGGAACCCAGCTAAATTTAAATGGAGCTGCTCTCAAAGTAATAAGGTGATGGTATTAATTGCAGGGCATGCTAAAAGCATCTGATGAACACGTTTCCTCCTGCATTTGCCTTTCCAAACGCCGATCTATTTTCTTTATCTACCATGATTCCCAAAAATGACTACGAGTGTGGACAAAAGGTGAAATTGGTTATTAATGATTTTGAAATAAGGCAGTGGTCTTTGGAAATGAATAGCAGCCTCGGTGGGTTAAAAATAATCAGCTAACGTATCACTGAAAGTTACTTGAGTATTAACAGCTTATTTTAGTAAAATACTTTGCTGTAAAACACACAGTATTATAATAAATGCTAGAGATAATAAAATAAAAGTTAGAAATAAAACAGGACCAGACTGAAGATTGTGTGGAAATTCTTCTGTGCAGGAAAACCTTAATTCTGTGTACATGTAGAGCTCATAGATCTGTTTGTGTAGGGAAGTGTTGAGGAAACACTTGTATCTCCTGATGAAGTTGGAGGGAGCATGTAGGAGTGTGGAGTGGGTGGAGGTGGCATCAGGGAAATTTACAAGGATGCCTTGCACTCTATGGCATGGGGTGATGAGGGCAAGTGTAAGTACGAATGACGCTGGGAGAAGTTGGGGAATATGCAGTAAAGGAAATGAAGAAAGAGGATTTATTCCAATGGGTGGGGAAGAGGAGGGGAAAGTCAAGCATGAAGTGTTGGGAGAATGGGAGAATTTTTGTCCCATTGACAGAAATGAAGGAGTCAGGAGAGACCCCATGTGTGGGGAGGTGAGTGGAGGCCTTGGTGAGACATTTCTGAGATGGACATTCATTATGGTGTTGGGGAAAGCATCTGGGCCTTCAGAGGGAAGTCCAGGAGACAAATGTAGACTTGAGGGTGAGCCGCACACAGTTGATCACAATTTTTGTCGTTAGAAATTACAAGCCCTTCAAGGGGAAAAACCAAAGAAGAATACAGTTGGTGAGCACAGAACTGACCAGATTTTCACAGCAGTGGAGCCGGAGGGTTTGGAGAAATCCCTCACGAATGCAGATAAGGAATAACAGATCAGAGGCTAGTCAGGACAGAAGCACAGGATAGAGTCAAGGGTTTGAAGGAGTAAATACTTGACACTATTAAAATTTAAACAGTGAAAATCAAATGAAAGCCTGTGTATTTGATATGAGAAAGTCACCAGGGATCATTAAGAGTATAATTTCCATGATTTAGTGAAAGTAAAAACCACAGTTTTCTGGCTCAAAGGATGAATTCTATGAGGAAATAATTCCAGCAGGTGAACACCAATCATTTGAGAACTCTTGATGTGAAAGAGGAAATAATTAGAATGATAAATAGCAAAGATTCCTCTCCCCATATTGGGAGGTTGTATATATTTTTTTAATGAGGGAAAAGTGGTCAATGAGAGACGAGAGAAACACAAGGATGGCAAAAAGAGGGAATAAGTGAAAGAATAACATCCTTATTGAAAGAGATAGATGAAAAAGATGATGAAAGAGATAGAGAGTATGAAATCAAAGGTTTAGGTCAATTATCATCACCAAATAATGGATACCTGCCCTGATTCAGTCATTGGTATAGGAAGGTTAGATCTTCAACTCCTTAATTTCAGCAATGACCCTTTTAGTTGGCCAATATTATCCACATTGTGCCATTGAAAAACTATGAGACAGGGTTGGCTGGATGACTTGCTTCAGTCCCAGGAAGTGGAAGAGAATGGATTCAGAGCACAGACTGTTAAGTTTTGAAGCTCACACCTACAGTGAGATGTGATACTGTTGTTCATTTGTCATGAGACAAGGGCTGTAGTAGAGTGATGTGGGGGGTGGGCAGGAAGACTAGAGTGAGTCGTGGACTGGCTTGTTCTCCAGACAGCTTGCACATGCAACAGGGGGACAGTGATAGGATGACAGTCTGTTGTGTGTCTTTTTCATCCACATGAACTCTAAGTGTAGGGAAGTGTAATATTTACTTTGAAATCTTAGCATCTAGCAGCAATGGCACTTCCTGGATGTTTGCCAAATGAGTGGAAAAAGAAATGTCTACTTTCTGTTGCAGATTTGTTAAAATTCAGTAACAGTTAACAGATTTTTTTTTTGAGGTTTTAGAATTAAATTTGAATGTCATCTTTGAGGCATTTGATCTGACCATGATTGAAGAAAAGCCAAGTGAGGGGTGGTGGTGGAAGGTTTATGATGGAGCCAAAGAGGAGTAACAGTTGAAAGGGGAGATCAGTTAAGAGAAGGACACCAGCAGAGTTTATGAAAATGAATGTGGCTGAACCATGGAAGAGATGGGCATTTAGGGGAACTGCTTGTTTTGTTTCAGCCTTTATCAGGTAAGAGAGTGGAGGCATAGACAGTCTTACCTTTCTGCTCACAGACCCTAGCAAGACCCCTTTGGATTCTAGGACAAGCAGCTCTGTTTCTGTCCTCAAGCCCTCTCACTGCCTTTATCCTTAACTTTAAAAATTTTTTAAAAATTTGAACAGTTTCTGTTTAGTGTTCAACATTGATATTGTAACATACAGTTCTACTTAAGAAGCCTTTCTGGGATGAAAGGAAACACAAAAGAAACTCCATTCCAGCATACATGTACATATATTCATACACATATTGTACTCTGCCTTGGTCAATGATGAAGGTTCCTTAAACAATTGCTTCCCTTCCTCTTTTGTAAATAGAAAGCCAAACATCCATACTGTCATTTCCTTTATTTTGAGCCCATATGCAAAGGATAGGTTCTTAAGAACATCAAGTTGAGAAGAAAAATAAAAAGAACAAGGTATGATCACAATTCCCTTTCCCTTCTGATACCACTGAAGGCTGAAGAGATCAGGGCTATAAAAAAGACAAATGATCCCCAGGTCCTCAAGGTGACCAATCATCCTGAATCCCTCAGTTCTATTATTGAATGCCTCCATTTCATTTATATCTGAGTTTGTGGAGGTTATACATGGGAAAATCCTTTGCTATTCTATCTACTCCAAGGCAGAAGTCATGTTACTACTAATACTCAGACTAGTATAGTACTATTATTACTAGTACAGTCTATAAAGTACTTTCTCCAAAGTTACCTACATTTCAGCTTAAAAGTATTTGTGAATTGTATAATATTGTCCTGTTTCATATATAAAAGTTTGTCACTAAACCACAGTAACAAACTGCTAAACAAAATCAGATTTCAAACCTGGCTTCTCTGATTCTAGAACTTTACACAAGGCCCTGCTTCTTCCCAAAGAGTGAGTGCCTGCCTCTTGTAATAGATTTATTTATTTTATCATGATGAGGCTAGTTGACAAAATTAAGGTAGTTTTTATAACTTTCCAACAAGATTTTTTTTCATTGTTTGTCATTTTACTTACTACTATCACCTACGAAGCTCCCCTTACTCTCAATCTGAGGTAAGTTGGTAAAGATGTGAGCTCCTGAAATTGCACTGCATCATCGCCAGTCTTTAACTGGGTTATCCTGACCACCTCACATCCTTATAAAAGTGCTGGCCTGACTCTGATGCAGAATAGATGTAATACATGTTGGGATAAAGCCTATCATCTTGGCCAGTAAGTGGTCTGAAACATCTGGTTAAGGCTGGCCAATTGTATACAATAGATATTCATAAAAAATTATTTTTATAATTCTTTGATTCAACAGTTTCTATTGTTTCTGACTTTCTCTGCAGATTAATAATCTTCAGATATTTTAATGGAAACAGGTAACCAGACTTGGGTGAGAGAGTTTATTCTCCTCGGCCTGTCCAGTGATTGGGACATGCGGGTTTTCCTCTTTGTGCTCTTCTTGATCACATACATGGTGACGGTGCTGGGGAACTTCCTCATCGTTCTCCTCATCAGACTGGACAGCCGACTCCACACTCCCATGTACTACTTTCTCACCAACCTCTCCCTCGTTGATGTCTCTTATGCCACAAGCATCATTCCTCAGATGCTGGCAAATTTTCTTGCAGTACATAAAGCAGTCCCATTTGTGAGCTGTGCAGCCCAGTTATTTTTCTCCCTGGGCTTGGGTGGGATTGAGTTTGTTCTACTGGCAGTGATGGCCTATGACCGCTATGTGGCTGTGTGTAACCCCCTGCGATACTCGGTCATCATGCATGGAGGCCTTTGTACTAGGTTGGCCATCACATCCTGGGTCAGTGGTTCTATCAACTCTTTCATACAGACTGCCATCACCTTTCAGCTGCCCATGTGCACAAACAAGTATATTGATCACATATCCTGTGAACTCCTAGCTGTGGTCAGACTGGCTTGTGTGGACATCTCCTCCAACGAGATCGCAATCATGGTTTCTAGCATTGTTCTGCTGATGACACCTTTCTGCCTGGTTCTCCTGTCCTACATCCAGATCATCTCCACCATCCTAAAGATCCGGTCCACAGAGGGAAGAAAGAAAGCCTTCCACACCTGTGCCTCTCACCTCACAGTGGTTGTCCTGTGCTATGGCATGGCCATTTTCACTTATATCCAGCCCCACTCCAGCCCCTCTGTTCTTCAGGAGAAGTTGATCTCTCTCTTCTATGCTGTGTTGACACCCATGCTGAACCCCATGATTTATAGTGTAAGGAATAAGGAGGTAAAGGGGGCCTGGCAGAAACTATTAGGGCAATTTTCTGGAATAACTTCAAAACTGGCAACTTGATGAATCCTGAGCATCACTTAGAGAAAGGAGCTTTGCCTGTGTTTTCTCCCACTTAACTCAGATACGGCAGGGATCACCTGCATTGCCCTGGCAACCAGGAAGGAGATGACGACACATGTGATGCTGGGCAGGAGGCTGGAGGTTGGGTTGGGGTGTGGGTGTATTTTTATGTCACAGCAGCATGTTCAGTGGAGTTGAGCACTGCTATAATAGGACTTCCCACACTTTCTCTATCTCCATTCATATGGCCTGAGAGTAATGAGAAGAAAAACACACTGTTTTGATTTGTCACATAGTTTGTAATCATGGACCTATTTGTGGATCTTACTTTGAACCACTGGTTCTTATTCATCCAAATTTTGTACAAAGTAATTGTGTTTCCATTGGGAACGGAAACATTTTCATATTTTACACTCACTTATAATAATGTGTGACATATGAAGCCACATCCAGTAACTGTGTGAGTCACTGTTCTGAGAGAGATGCTAGGGGGGCTGTTAAGATATCTTTGTGCTGGACCACTAACTGTGCACATAGCATCTTGTCTGAGTGCTGAAGGTACCCCAGGAAAGGAGCATCAACTAAAGGTCTTATTTTATAGATAAGAATATAACTAAAGGTGTTTGTTCAAGGCTCCTACTGGCCAAGGAAAAGCCACGTCTGGGGCACTACTTGACAGCATATAAGCAATTTGAGAGGAATTTTACTGCATATGTATAAGGTACCATTTAAATGTTAAAACTGCCCAATTTCTGAAAAATCCGTAACCTCTTTTCTGAGACTTTAGATACAATAAGCACATAAAATACGAATTAATATATAAAATATAAGAGGTATAGTTAATCTTAGAAAAGACAGATTCCTGAGCCAAAGCCACTGAAAGATAAGATAATTTCAATATGTATTTTGGGAATCAGGAGAGTTGGATCAGCTGGGCAGTGTTTCTCTCTAGTCTCTGTCTGAACACCTTCTCCCATCCCTCCTCCCACACAACAGGGTTCTGGCTGATCTTTGTAAATTAGTGAAATTGAATATGTGAGACTGGGTCTCATCTCTGAGAAAACACCTAAGTAAGGAACAAAAGGAGGAAGGAATATTGTACAATAGGCATGGAAGGGGAAAGAGGAGAAAGAATGGATAGTAACTCATCTCACTCCCTTGGAAAAAATCTCAAAGTCCTTTCTTCCTTTTTTTTTTTTTTTAAAGATTTTATTTATTTATTTGACAGAAAGAGAGTGAGAGCAGGAACACAAGCAGGGGGAGTGGGAGAGGGAGAAGCAGGCTTCCCGCCAAGCAGGGAGCCCAATGTGGGGCTCAACCCCAGGACCCTGGGGTCATGACCTGAGCCAAAGGCAGACGCTTAACGACTGAGCCACCCAAGCGCCCCACAAAGTCCTTTCTTCCTGTGTCTTGTGTAAGTCAGGGGATTCACAGTTCTTCCATTTGTGAACATGTTATCACACATTTTCAGTGTCCAAGTAGAATTGAAGTTTCATATAATCCAAAATTCATTTGACATTCTAAATCTACCTAAAAATAATCAATCCTAAGTTTTTCAAAATTGGCATGTGTCTCAATAGATGTCACTGGTACTGGGCTAAAATTCTCTTTAGGTATTCAGATATCAGCGGAATATCTACTGTGTTATCAGTGACAGTGAATTGTTGAGACACAATAGTCAATGTGAATCAGTCCTGACAATATAATGGCATAGCAAGGATGACAGTAAAGCAATTAAAATGTAGGGGTGAGAAAAGTCACAGAGAGTAAGACTTTGTGGGTGATTGCAGAAGTCTTCCTGTATGGAAGGAGATATCATTTTGGAAAACAAGTCAGAGGAAGAAAAGATTGGAGTAGAGGAGACTAGCTAGGGGGCTGCTCCATAATCACTATTGAGACATTAGAGGAATCTGAATTAAGATAGTGGCAATAGAGAAAAAAAATCAAGTCTTGTGATTTAAAAGTTATTTCAGAGGAATACTTCATCTGCTCTCAGTTTGGAATTCCCATGTGGATCTCATTTGTCTTCTAAAATATTAATATCCTGTCTAAATATTCTGTAAATTGTGGAGTCAACTGAAAAACTGACCACTATGAACACATCGTATATACAATGTAGGAGAAAAATATAAAAGAAGGAAATTAGTCAAATATATACAGGACACTTCAAGGAGGAGAATATGTGAAGGTGCTGTACCTCATTTCTGTGACTGATGTGTGGTCCCAGTGTGACTTTCTCCACCTCCCATCCCATGATCCCTTTGCTTTCACCCAGCAACTTAGCTTGTTTGGGTTCACCTGAAAAGTTTTCCAGATCTGCATTTCTCAGGAAGCAGAAATGTTGAGAGTGGGCTTCAGATATGTAGAAACAAATGAGTGTCATTTTATATTCCATGCATTAAGTTTCTACTTTCATCTTTTTCATATTATGGACTTTTTTTTTTCCAGGACTGCCTTTTCTCAGAAATTTAAATTTTCATTAATATACGTGAATACCTTGAGACAACTGGCATTCCTCATTAATAGCTGTTTGCGAATGACATTCTCAGTATAAGGGAGGAAAGTACTGTTGATTCAGGGGCAAAATAAGATGATGTTCTAAACATTAAAGCCATTAAATATAACTCCTTAAAAACATTGGGCACTGAAAAATATTTGAAAATTAAAATCTTGTTCATTATTTAATAACCATAAAAATATCACTGAGGTATTTTGTAAGAAACAAAAAACCTGATATATATAAAAGTTACAATTTGTTCAAATAAGAATCCAAATAAAATCCATACATTACCATTGTCTCCTATGTCTCTGAAGACCTGCTTAATGTATAGGTTCACCTTCAATTTTTCCCCTCGGAATTATTTGTTGAATAAAACAGGATTGTTTTTCCCAGTTGGATTCCCTTGCAGCTTGGATTTTTTGATGACATCCCCGGAGTGTAGTTTTGCATGTTCCATTTACCCTGTATCTCCTTTTAGATCTGGAGGCTTGATCAGATTTAAATATATTTTCTTTTCTGGCAAGATTTTTCAGATGGTGGCATGTACTTCTATCAAGAGGGACACAGTGTTCAGTTTCTCTTCTCTAGGGTTTATTATGGTTATTGCATTGCATAGGGTTTCTCAACAGCAGCCAACGTCTATTGACATTTAGGGCTAGATAGTTGTTTCTTCTTCAATCTTCTGCACATTGTAGGGTATTTTTCAACATTCCTGACCTCTACCCACTAAATGGCAGTTGTGTCCCCTCCCCACCTCCTTCCAGTTTTGACAATCAGAAAAGTCTCCAGATATTACCAAATGTCTCTGGGGATAGCAAGATCACCCCTGGTAGAAAACTACTAACCTAGATCCATTAATTTATTAGGGGTTGCAAGGTGGGGATATTCTATTGTCCCTTTCTCTTTAGTATTTGAAATGCATTTATAAGTAGAAACTTCCTCCTCACCACCTTTTTATCTTCCTGAGGTATAGTTAATAGAGGACAGGCAGGATAAATGTTTTATTTTTTCCCTTTCTTTACCACTTTTTATAAAATACAACAAAGGAGATGTTTTTAAAAAAATCATGATGAGCTCATCAATGTAAACTTATTTGCTGTATTTTTATTTGTTGCAGCTATTGTCTTTATCGATGTTCAAATTGTATTTATTGAGTGGGAGTCTAATTTCCTTTTGGTGCTGTAACAAATCACAAGTTTTGCGTCTTAAAACAACACAAAATTATTATCTTACAGTTTTGGAGCCCAGAAGTCTGAAATGGGCTTCCCTAGGCCAAAATCCAGATGTCCACAGGCTGTATCCCTTTCTGGAAGGCTAGGGAAGAATCTGATTTCTTGCTTGTCCCAGCTTTCTAAGGGAGCTTCCACTCCTTGGCTCATACCCCTTTCTTCCACCCTGAAGGTTAGCACAGCTCCTTCATACCTCTCTCTGACTCTGATTCTGCTTCCATCCTCATATCTCTTTCTCCTGACCCTGAGCCTTTCTCCTTGCTCCTATACAGACCCTCGTCTGGGATCACACAGATTATCCAGGAAAATCTCTCCACTTGAAGATCCTTAATATAATTGCATCTACAGGTTCCTTTTAACAATGTAAGGCAGGTTCTGGATATGAATATGAATAACATATAGGTTCTGGAGATTGGGACATGGGCGTCTTTAAGGGGTCATTACTCTGGCTACCAAAGAGCCTATTCAAATTGGCTACTTAGTTTTTTGTTTTTTTTCCCCCACACGATCCTAGTATCTTCAATAGCTCCCTTGCTTTCTGGTGTGATACAACATTACAGTCCCATCTTTTACCTTTCTTGCCTTATAATTGGAATTATTTCTCCAAGAAACACTGATTCCTTTAGATGGAAAATGGAATTTGAGAGCACAATCTGAGTACCGTATTCTACTGGCTGTTGGTAAGATGTATAGTCAGTGATGGTTGTAACTGACCTAGTGTTGGCTAAATAAAATCCAATACGTTGAACCCTTAGATAGTCACCGTCATCACCATGACCACTGATGTGCTCGGGAAATGAGGCTGATTGACTTCTGAGTATACCAGTATTCTTGTCCACATGGAAACCGAGAACCTCCTTTGTCATGAGAAATCCTATGGAACACACATGAATTTACTCCTCTTTCTTATTTAAAGCTCTGTGTCCCAATCCTCTAAAAATTTTCTTTTATATCAAGGTAAAAGATTGGGTGTGGCCTTTAAATCAGTTCATATCATGGCTTCCAATGATCTTTCTTCCATGCAAAGTTATGGTGAAATGTACTGTATAAAATTCTCCTCTTTAGGAAGAACACTTTCTCCATAGTCTTTCTGGACCACACCTTCTCAGTTAAATAGTCACAGAAATTATGTAGGAGACCATATTATGAGTTGAAGATTCAATGGTAGGATGACAGGAACAGACATGATGGAAGTATAAATCAACTGTTTATGACAGTTAGTTTGAGTCTTTAGGATCTGCTCAGGCCTAGTCTCACATATACTACTTTATGATTTGTTCCTCAAAGCAGGTTTTGATGGACAGCTCCAGGTTCATGGTGATCTGGTTTCCCATGACCAGGCATTCCCATGGCCTAGTAGGGCCCAATAGCAAGTAAAAGTTGTTTCTCAAAACATCAGGTAACTTGACAAAGGCATTTCCCGCCCCCACCCAAAGACCAGCACTTTGATTCTTTAATCAAATCTTCCTATAGGGCCTATTCAGCATTTCAATCTGCCATAGATACTTCAAGGATCAGTGAGAACATGGGGTCATAAGGACCAAGTAGAAGATTGTTTGCACTGTAGATGAACCATCTGGAGAGTTTCTTTTGCACTGTTCTTGAAACTGGCATACATGGCGCCCTAAGCTGATTGGCCTTCTAATGGTAAACCCAAAATGGACAAATATGGAAAAACTGAGTCTTGAAGAAAACAGATGCAGATAAAGAATAAACAATAAATTGCACTGGTGTTACCACAATAGAAGCTTCCAGGCTGGATATTCAGATATTAGGCCTCAATGACATAGTTCATTGATTAGAGAAGTTATTTCCTTATATGGTACAATGTTGTAGATATTGACTTGATGTTCCACTGAATGGGATGCAGGGATCACTGTCTTACAATGAGTTTCTATGTGGAATATAACCTGTTCTCCACCTGCTTTTACAGGTATTCTCTAGGGGTACCTGGGTGGCTCAGCCGGTTAAGCATCCAACTCTTGATTTTGGCTCAGGTCATAATCTCAAGGTCATGAGATTGAGCCCTCCGTGCTGGGTGTGGAGCCTGCTTAGGATTCTCTCTTTCTCCCTCTGTGCTCCACCCCCCCCCCATTCTCACTTGCTTGAGCTCTCTCTCTCAAAAAAATAATAAAATAAAAAAATATTCTTTGTGCTACTTATTTCTTAGATCAGAGCAAACCAGCTTTAGAAGCAGACTGGATCTCCAATCTGGGTCAGATTCTTTGGTCTGGTCTGTGGAGGCTGAAAACCACATGCTGATACTGGGTCCTTCTCCTGAGAGACACTGAGGGGAGGAAATGATCAAGCTAAATGCTCCTTAGTGCATACACATTAGCATAATTTCAGACTTCTTACTATCAAGGGGTTTCTTCTATGGGTTTTGAATATTCTAAATATCCCTTTTAAATTGTAGAGTTCTGAAGTAAACAATGATCTCAAATGTAGTCTAATCAAGTCAGAGTCCAATGCATGTGGCAGAAACTGGCTAGCTGCTCATAAAACATTTCCTCTGCTTCACAGTGAGGTGAACCATGGAACCAAGTTCTAACTTCTGAAAATGTAGATGCAAAGTAAGACAATATGCCACTTCCAGGCCTGGCCTGTTGAAATCTCCCAGCCAGCAGCTTCCATTATTCATTGTTTTGCTCTGAAGTCACCTATATAGAGGGGATCCAGCACAAGACTCTGGGGGGCTCAGAGGGTGGAGGAGGCTGGATCCTGAGTCACTGACTGGATGAGAACTAGCCAGAAGAGCCATCCCCACCAGTGTTACCCACATGGGAATGTGTATAAATAAGAAATAAATTTTATTGTGTTAAGCCATAGTTACTTGGGAACTGTTTATTTCAGCATCTAGCCCACTTTGAATAGTACAATGAGATTATTATTTTAATATGATCATTTCACAAATATCCTATGTACATCTAATTAGTACCCTGCTACTTATAACTAATGAATGACATTTGCCTTCAGGCAGCTCACAGTCCAAACAATTTCCAGTAATTTGGACTTCTTCATAATTATTACAAATGTGTTTAAGATTGCTTTAGCTAAAGTTTTAAGTAGATACCAAGTATTGAAATGTGATAATTAAAAGCTTCATGTCTTTATCATATAAGCTGTTGTTGAGCCAACACTCCAAATTCCTTACTACTTGATTTTTTTGGTCTTCAAGTGCTATGCTAAGATTAATAAATAATAAAGGCTAATTCATTATTTTATTTTTTTATTGAGGTAAATTTTCATATAGTAAATTCATTCTTTTCTTTTTGTGCAGAATTCTAGGATTTTTAAAAATGTATACAATCATATAAGTACCACCACAATCAAGACAGAAATTTTCATCATCCAAGCATATTTTCATGCCCCTTTTTAGTCAAATGATTTTCTGAACACCATTGTTGGTCAACCACCAAGCAGATTTCTCTATTTGTCTATTGCAAAGTATCATGTAAATGGAATCAGTAGGACACAGCCTTTGAATCTGACTTCTGTCCCTTGGCATAAAGCATTTGAGGTGCATTCGTGTTTTTTCATGTTATGATAGTCCATTCTTTTTATTTGTGGAGTGATAGTTTAATTGTATGGATGTACCACCTTTGCTGATTTACTTTTTTTTTTTTAATCTGGATCCTTTTATTTATTTTATTTATTTAATTTATTTATTATTATTTTTTTATTATGTTAATCACCATACATTACATCATTAGTTTTTGATGTAGTGTTCCATGATTCATTGTTTGCATATAACAGCCAGTGCTCCATGCAGACATGCCCTCTTGGAAAAAAGGGGGGGGGGGAATGCCTTTGTCAATACCCATCACCAGGCTAACCCATTCCCCCACTCCCTCCCCTCTAGAACCCTCAGTTTGTTTTTCAGAGTCCATAGTCTCTCATGGTTCATCTCCCCCTCCAATTTCCCCCCTTTCATTCTTCCCCTCCTGCTATCTTCTTCTTCTTCTTTTTTTTTTTTAACATATAATGTATTATTTATTTCTGAGATACAGGTCTGTGATTCAACAGTCTTACACAATTCACAGTGCTCACCATAGCACATACCCTCCCCAATGTCTATCACGCAGCCACTCCATCCCTCCCATCCCCCACCACTCCAGCAACCCTCAGTTTGTTTCCTGAGATTAAGAATTCCTCATATCAGTGAGGTGATATGATACATGTCTTTCTCTGATTGACTTATTTCACTCAGCATAATACCCTCCAGTTCCATCCACGTTGTTGCAAATGGCAAGATTTCATTCCTTTTGATGGCTGCATAATATTCCATTGTATATATATACCACTTCTCCTTTATCCATTCATCTGTCGATGGACATCTTGGCCCTTTCCAGTTTGGCTATTGTGGATATTGCTGCTATAAACATCGGGGTGCACATATCCCTTCAGATCACTACATTTGTATCTTTGGGGTACATACCCAGTAGTGCAATTGCTGGATCGTATGGTAGCTCTATTTTCAACTTTTTGAGGACCCTCCCTACTGTTTTCCAGAGTGGCTGCACCAGCTTGCATTCCCACCAACAGTGTAGGAGGGTTCCCCTTTCTCCGCATCCCCGCCAACATCTGTTGTTTCCTGACTTGTTAATTTTAGCTATTCTGACTGGTGTGAGGTGGTATCTCATTGAGGTTTTGATTTGGATTTCCCTGATGCCGAGCGATGTTGAGCACTTTTTCATGTGTCTCTTGGCCATTTGGATGTCTTCTTTGCAGAAATGTCTGTTCATGTCTTTTACCCATTTCTTGATTGGATTCTTTGTTCTTTGGGTGTTGAGTTTGATGAGTTCTTTATAGATTTTGGATACTAGCCCTTTATCTGATATGTCATTTGCAAATATCTTCTCCCATTCTGTCAGTTGTCATTTGGTTTTGTTGACTGTTTCCTTTGCTGTACAAAAGCTTTTTATCTTGATGAAGTCCCAATAGTTCATTTTTGCCCTTGCTTCCCTTGCCTTTGGCGATGTTTCTAGGAAGAAATCGCTGCAGCTGAGGTCAAAGAGGTTGCTGCCTGTGCTCTCCTTTAGGATTTGGATGGACTCCTGTCTCACACTGAGGTCTTTCAACCATTTGGAGTCTATTTTTGTGTGTGGTGTAAGGAAATGGTCCAATTTCATTCTTCTGCATGTGGCTGTCCAATTTTCCCTATACCGTTTGTTGAAGAGACTGTCTTTTTTCCATTGGACATTCTTTCCTGCTTTGTCGAAGATGAGTTGACCATAGAGTTGAGGGTCCATTTCTGGGCTCTCTATTCTGTTCCATTGAAATATGTGTCTGTTTTTGTGCCAGTACCATACTGTCTTGATGCTGACAGCTTTGTAATAGAGCTTGAAGTCCGGAATAGTGATGCCGCCAGCTTTGCTTTTCTTTTTCAGCATTCCTCTGGCTATGCGGGGTCTTTTCGGTTTCCATACAAATTTTAGGATTATTTGTTCTATTTCTTTGAAAAAAATTGATGGTATTTTGATAGGGATTGCATGGAATGTGTAGATTGCTCTAGGTAGCAATGACATCTTCACAATATTTGTTCTTCCAATCCATGAGCATGGAACGTTTTTCCATTTCTTTGTGTCTTCCTCAATTTCTCTCATGAGTATTTTACAGTTTTCTGAGTACAGATTCTTTGCCTCTTTGGTTAGATTTATTCCTAGGTATCTTATGGTTTTGGGTGCAATTGTAAATGAGATCGACTCCTTAATTTCTCTTTCTTCTGTCTTGTTGTTGGTGTATAGGAATGCCACTGACTTCTGTGCATTGATTTTATATCCTGCCACTTTACTGAATTCCTGTATGAGTTCTAGCAGTTTTGGGGTGGAGTCTTTTGGGTTTTCCACATAAAGTATCCTATCATCTGCAAAGAGTGAGAGTTTGACTTCTTCTTTGCCGATTTGGATGCCTTTTATTTCTTTTTGTTGTCTGATTGCTGTGGCTAGGACTTCTAGTACTATGTTGAATAGCAGTGGTGATAGTGGACATCCCTGCCGTGTTCCTGACCTTAGGGGGAAAGCTCTCAGTTTTTCCCCATTGAGAATGATATTCGCTGTAGGTTTTTCATAGATGGCTTTTATGATATTGAGGTATGTGCCCTCTACTCCTATACTCTGAAGAGTTTTGATCAAGAAAGGATGCTGTACTTTGTCAAATGCTTTTTCTGCATCTCTTGAGAGGATCATATGGTTCTTGTTCTTTCTTTTATTAATGTATTGTATCACATTGATTGATTTGCGGATGTTGAACCAACCTTGCAGCCCAGGGATAAATCCCACTTGGTCGTGGTGAATAATCCTTTTAATGTACTGTTGGATCATATTGGCTAGTATTTTGGTGAGAATTTTTGCATCCATGTTCATCAAGGATATTGGTCTGTAATTCTCCTTTTTGATGGGGTCTTTGGTTTGGGGATCAAGGTAATGGTGTCCTCATAAAACGAGTTTGGAAGTTTTCCTTCCATTTCTATTTTTTGGAATAGTTTCAGAAGAATAGGTATTAATTCTTCTTGAAATGTTTGTTAGAATTCCCCTGGGAAGCCATCTGGTCTTGGGCTTTTGTTTGTTGGGAGATTTTTGATGACTGCTTCAATTTCCTTAGTGGTTATAGGTCTGTTCAGGTTTTCTATTTCTTCCTGGTTCAGTTTTGGTAGTTGATACATCTCTAGGAATGCATCCATTTCTTCCAGATTGTCTAATTTGCTGGCATAGAGTTGTTCATAATGTGTTCTTATAATTGTTTGTATTTCTTTGGTGTTGGTTGTGATCTCTCCTCTTTCATTCATGATTTTGTTGATTTGGGTCATTTCTCTTTTCTTTTCAATAAGTCTGGCCAGGGGTTTATCAATCTTGTTAATTCTTTCAAAGAACCAGCTCCTAGTCTCGTTGATCTGTTCTACTGTTCTTTTGGTTCCTATTTCATTGATTTCTGCTCTGATCTTTATGATTTCTCTTCTCCTGCTGGGTTTGGGCTTTATTTGCTGTTCTTTCTCCAGCTCCTTTAGGTGTTGGGTTAGGTTGTGTATTTGAGACCTTTCTTGTTTCTTGAGAAAGGCTTGTATTGCTATATACTTTCCTCTTAGGACTGCCTTTGTTGCCTCCCAAAGATTTTGAACAGTTGTGTTTTCATTTTCATTGGTTTCCATGAATTTTTTAAATTCTTCTTTAATTTCCTGGTTGACCCATTCATTCTTCAGTAGGATGCTCTTTAACCTCCATGTATTTGAGTTCTTTCCGACTTTCCTCTTGTGATTGAGTTCTAGTTTCAAAGCATTGTGGTCTGAAAATATGCAGGGAATCATCCCAGTCTTTTGGTACCAGTTGAGACCTGATTTGTGACCTAGGATGTGATCTATTCTGGAGAATGTTCCATGGGCACTAGAGAAGAATGTGTATTCTGTTGCTTTGGGATGGAATGTTCTGAATATATCTGTGAAGTCCATTTGGTCCAGTGTGTCATTTAAAGTCTTTATTTCCTTTTTGATCTTTTTCTTAGATGATCTGTCCATTTCAGTGAGGGGGGTGTAAAAGTCCCCCACTATTATTGTATGGTTGTCATCGATGTGTTTCTTTGCTTTTGTTATTAATTGGCTTACATAATTGGCTGCTCCCATGTTAGGGGCATAGATATTTACAATTGTTAGATCTTCTTGTTGCATAGACCCTTTAAGTATGATATAGTGTCCTTCCTCACCTCTTATTACAGTCTTTGGTTTAGAATCTAATTTGATATAAGGATTGCCACCCCAGCTTTCTTTCGGTGTCCATTAGCATGGTAAATGGTTTTCCATGCCCTCACTTTCAATCTGGGGGTGTCTTGGGTCTAAAATAAGTCTCTTGCAGACAGCATATCGATGGGTCTTGTTTTTTTGATCCAATCTGATAGACTGTGTCTTTTGATTGGGGCATTTAGCCCGTTTACATTCAGGGTAACTATTGAAAGATAGGAATTTAGTGCCATTATATTGCCTGTAAGGTGACTGTTACTGTATATTGTCTGTGTTCCTTTCTGGTCTATGTTACTTTTAGGCTCTCTCTTTGTTTAGAGGACCCCTTTTAATATTTCTTGTAGGGCTGGTTTTGTATTTGCAAATTCCTTTAGTTTTTGTTTGTCCTGGAAACTTTTTATCTCTCCTTCTATTTTCAATGACAGCCTTGCTGGATATAGTATTCTTGGTTGCATATTTTTTCATTTAGTGCTCTGAATATATCATGCCAGTCCTTTCTGGCCTGCCTGGTCTCTGTGGATAGGTCTGTTGCCAATCTAATGTTTCTACCATTGTAGGTTACATATCTCTTCTCCCAAGCTGCTTTCAGGATTTTCTCTTTGTCTGTGAGACTTGTAAGTTTTACTATTAGATGTTAGGGTGTTGACCTATTTTTATTGATTTTGAGGGGGTTCTCTGTGCCTCCTGCATTTTGATGCCTGTTTACTTCCCCAAATTAGGGAAGTTCTCTGCTATAATTTGCTCCAATATAGCTTCTGCTCCTCTCTCTCTTTCTTCTTCTTCTGGGATCCCAATTATTCTAATATTGTTTCAACTCATGGTATCACTTATCTCAAGAATTCTGCCCTCATGATCCAGTAGTTGTTTATCTCTTTTTTTCTCAGCCTCTTTATTTTCCATCATTTGGTCTTCTACATCACTAATTCTGTCTTCTGCCTCATTTATCCTAGCAGTTAGAGCCTCCATTTTTGACTGCACCTCATTAATAGCCTTTTTGATTTTGACTTGGTTAGATTTTAGTTCTTTTATTTCTCCAGAAAGGGTTTCTCTAGTATCTTCCATGCTTTTTTCAAGCCCAACTAGAGTCTTTAAAATTATCATCTGAACTCTAGTTCCGACATCTTTCTAATGTCCGTATTGATTAGGTCCCTGGCAGTCGGTACTGCCTCTTGTTCTTTTTTTTTTGAGGTGATTTTTTCCATCTTGTCATTTTGTCCAGAGGAGAATAGGTGAATGAGAGAACAAAATGCTAACAGGGTAACAACGTGTCCAGAAAATATACACTAAACAATCAGAAGAGACCTGAAACCGGGGGAAAAGAAAGGGAAAGAAAGAAAAAAGAAAAAGAAAAAGATAAAGATAAAAACAAAAACAAAAAACAGAATATGATCATATATGATCAGGCTGGTGTATAGATCAGTGCCACACACTAGATTTTGGGCATATTTTGGTCTGTTAGAAGAAAGTGCCTCCCAAAATTTTAAAGAAAGAAAAACTTGTATATGTACAAAAATAGGGGTTAATATGATGAAGGGATGGAGTATGAATATAAAGATGAAAATTATAAAAGATTTTATAAAAGGAATTGATAAGAAGTTGGTTGAAAAAGAAAGAAGAGGATTTAAGAAAAAAAAAAGGGAGAGAATGTGATCAGGCAGGAGACTAGAACAAAGCCATACACTAGAGATTTAGGGTATATCTTGGTCTGTTAGAAGAAACTGTATCCCAAAATTTTAAAGAGAGAACAACTTATATATATACCAAAAATAAAGTTAACTACTATGAAGGGATAGAATATGACTCTAAGAATGAAAAATAAAAAAGATTTTTTAAAAAAGCCATTGATAAGATGTTGTTGAAAAAGGGAAAAAGAAAAATTTAAAAAAAGAAAAGAAAAAGAAAGTTAAAAAAAGATTAACTTTGAAAGACTAAAGAATCATTGTAAAAAAGCCATGGATTCTATGTGCAGTATTCCCCTAGTGCTGGAGTTCTGCCATTCTCATTGATCGCTAAACTTGGTCTTGTCTGGCTGTTCTTGCTGATCTTCTGGGGGAGGGGCCTGTTGCCGTGGTTCCCAAATGTCTTTGTCGGAGGCGGAATTGCCCCGCCCTTGCCGGTCTGGGCTACGTAATCTGCTTGGGTTTGCTCTCGGGAGCTTTTGTTCCCTGCGAGCTTTCCGTACAGCTTTGGAGGTGGAGAGTGAAAATGGCAGCCTCCCAATCTCCACCCCGGAGGAGCCGAGAACTCGGGGCCCCGCTCCTCATTGAGACCCCAGAGAAAGGCAGTCAGTCACTCCCGTCTCCCCAGTCTCCTGCCGCACTCCGTGCTCACCCGGCCTGTGACCCAGCGTTTCTATCTCTGGCACCCGACCCCGTGTGGAGTCTCCAAACCCAGCAGATCCCCCGGTGCACTCCCACGCCTCTCCTCCCAGGGGAGGAAGGTGAGTCTCCCTGGATCTGCCGCTTGTTGGGTCCCTGCTGGAGGAGCAGGGGCCCGACTGTGCTGCGGATCACGGTTTATGGCAACCCCGAGCTGAGAGCCCGCGCCTCGCCTCCATCTCTGCAGCTGGCTTCCCCCGCTCCAATACCTGGGACCTCTGCTGCACTCAGGCACCCCCGGTCTTCCTGTGACCCCCAGGGTCCTGAGACCACACTGTCCCGTGAGGGTTCCACCTCCTGCTTCCACCTCCCGCTTAGCCACTGGAGTGACGTCCCTCAGCGGAGCCGACTTCTAAAAGTTCCAATTTTGTGCTCCTCGGCTCTATCACTTGCCCGTAGCGGCCAACAAAGGCCCCGTCCCCTGCCATCCGTCCTCCCGAATATAGCCTCGGATTCACTTCTCCACACATCCTACCTTCCAGAAAGTGGTCGCTTTTCTCTTCAGAGAGTTGTTGCTACTCTCTTCTTTGATCTCCTTTTGGGTTTGTAGGTCTTCAGAATGGTTTGATCCCTATCTAGCTGAATTCCTGGGACCAGACGAAATTTAGGTCTCCTACTTCTCTGCCATCTTGCTCCTCCCCCCCCCATTGTTTATTTTCTTACTAATTAGTTTTGAGGATTGGTTAAATATTCTAGATACAAGTCTTCTATAAGATATGTGTTTTGCAAGCATCTTTTCCCAGTCTGTGGCTTGTCTTTTCATTCTCTTAACAGTCTTTCAAGAAGCAGAAGTTCCAATTTTAAAGAAGTCAGATTTATCCATTTGTTTCATTATAGATTGTGTTTCTGGTGTCCTATCTCAGAAATCTCTGCCTAATCCAAGGTCACAAAGATTTTGGTCAATATTTGAGTCCCTGATCCATTTTGAGTCAATTTTTGTATGTATAATTAATTGAAGGTCTGGATCCAATTTCTTTTTTTGCATATGGATATCTAGTTGTCCATCACAATTTGTTGAAAATTCTGTTTTTTTTTTTTTTTTTTTTGCCTCCATTAAATTTTCCTTGTGCTTTTTCCAAAAATAATTGACCATATATGGGTGTATGTATTTATGGACTCTTCTGTTCCTTTGATCCTTTTATCTAACACTGTGATTTGAAATTGGTAGTGTAAATTGTCCAACTCTGTTCTTCTTTTTCAAAATTTTTTCAGTTATTCTAGATCCTTTGTTTTCCCACAAACTTTTAGAGTCAGATTAATTCCTACAAAAATTAGTTTTGCTTTGTATCTACAGATCAGTTTGGAAGAGAATTAATATATATTTTTTAAATATTGCCTTTCACTCCATGAACATGGTAAATATTTCTTCATTTATTGGTGTTCTTACATTCCTTTCATCAGTGTTTTTTAGTTTTCTGCATACAGATCTAGCATGTATTTTGTTAGATTTGCACCTAATTCTTTCATGTTTTTATGTACTATTGTAAACAGCACTGCCTTTCAAATTTCAGTTTTCAATTTTTATTGCTTGTAATTACAAATACAATTGATTTTTGTGTGTTGCTATCATGTCTAGTGAACTTGCTAAACCCATTGGTTATAGTAGCTTTCTTGTAGACTAGTTAGATTTTCTACCTAGATAATTTTGTCATCTGTGCATAGAGACAGCATTTTTTCTTCCTTTCCAATCTGAATGCCCTTTGTTTCTGCTGCCTTATAAAAGGCACTGGCAAGGACCTTTAGTACAGTGTTAATAGAGTGGTACAAAAGGGCATCTTTGCCTTATTCCCAATTGTAAGGGGAAAGGATTTGATCTTTTACCATTTAGTATGAACTCAGTTAAAGGTTTTTTAAGATGCCATTTATCAGGGTTGAGGAAGTTCTCTTTTCCTAGTTTGCTGACAGTTTTTATCATGAATGAGTGTTAAAATTTTTTTTATTTCAAATTTTTATTTAAATTCTAAATAATTAACATGTGTGGTAAAATTGGTTTCAGGTGTAGAAATATAACACCCAGTGCTCATCACAAGTACCCTCCTTACTAGAGGGTATTATGCTAAGTGAAATAAATCAGTCAGAGAAACACAATTATCATCTGATTTCACTCATATATGTCTTCTAAGAAACAAAACAGGAGCATAGGGGAAGGGAGGGAAAAATAAAACAAGATGAAATCAGAGAGGGGATAAACCATAAGAAACTCTTAATCGTAGGAAACAAACTGAGGGTTGCTGGAGGGGAGGGAGCAGGAGGATGGGGTAACTGGGTGATGGACATTAAGGAAGGCACGTGATGTAAGGAGCACTGGGTATTATATAAGACTGATGAATTACTGAACTCAACCTCTGAAACTAAGTAATTGAATTTAATAAGAAATGAAATTAATTAATTAGTTATCAATTAAATTTAAATAGAAATGAAAACAAAACAAAAAACCAAAAATAAATAAACTTATTGTTTGTTCAGAAAAAAACAAACAAGTGCCCTCCTTAATACCCATCACTCATTTAGCCCATCCCCCACCCACCTCCCTCCATCAACCCTCAGTTTCTTCTCTATAGTTGAGTCTCTTATGGTTTGCATCCCTCTTTCCCTCTCTTTCTTTTTTTCTCTTACCCTATGTTCATTTATTTTGTTTCTTAAATTCCACATATGAGTGAAATCATTTGGTATTTGTCTTTCTCTGACTTAGTTAGCTTAGCATAATGCAGTCTAGCTCCAACCACATCATTGCAAATGGCAAGGTTTCTTTTTTTTTTTGAAACGAAATATTCCTTTGTATATGTATACCACATCTTCTTTATCCATTTATCAGTCAATGGACACTGAGCTTGTTCCATATTTTGGCTAGTGTTAATAATGCTGCTATAAGCATCAGGGTGCATGTGCCCCTTCGAATCTGTATTTTTGTATCCTTCGAGTAAATACCTAGTAGAGCAATTGCTGGGTCATAGGGTAGTTCTATTTTTAACTTTTTGAGGAATGTCCTTACTGTTTTTCAGAGTGGCTGAACCCATTTGCATTCCCACCAACAGTGTAAGAGGGTTCCCTTTTCTCCACATCCTCTCCAATATCTGTTGTTTCCTGTGTTGTTAATTTTAATCATTCTGACAGGTATGAGGTTGTTATCTCACTGTGGTTTTGATTTGTATTTCCCCTGTTGCTGAGTGATGCTGAGCATCTTATCAGGTGTCTGTTAGCTATCTGCATGTCTTCTTTGGACAAGTGTCTGTTCATGTTTTCTGCCCATTTCTTAACTGGATTATTCATTATTTTTGGGTGTTGAGTTTGATAAGTTCTTTATAGATTTTAGATACTAACGCTTTATTAGATATGTCATTTGCAAATATCTTCTCCCGTTCTGTTGGTTGTCTTTCAGTTTTGTTGATTATTTCCTTCTCTCTGTAGAAGCTTTTTATCTTGATGAAGTCCCAATAGTTTATTTTTGCTTTTGTTTCCTTTGCCTCCAGAGATGTGTCTAGTAAGAAGTTGCTAGGGCTGATGTCAAAAAGGTTAGTGCCTGTCTTCGCTAGGATTTTGATCACTTCCTGTTTCAGATTTAGGTCTTTCATCCATTTTGAGTTGATCTTTGTGTATGGCATAAGAAAGTGGTCCAGTTTCATTCTTCTGCATGCAGTTGTCCAGTTTTCCCAACACCATTTGTTGAAGAGACTCTCTCTTTTCCATTGGATGTTCTTTCCTGCTTTGTCAAATATTACTTGACCATACAGTTGTGGGTCAATTTCTGGGTTTTCTATTCTGTTCCATTGATCGATGTGTCTGTTTTTGTGCCAGTACTATACTGTCTTGATGATTGCAGCTTTGTAATATAGCTTGAAGTTTGGAATTGTGATACCTCCAGCTTTGCTTTGCTTTTTCAAGATTGCTTTGCCTATTCAGGGTATTTTTTGGTTCCATGCAACTTTTAGGATTGTTTGTTCTAGTTCTGTGAAAAATGCTGTTGGGGGCGCCTGGGTGGCTCAGTTGGTTAAGCGACTGCCTTCGGCTCGGGTCATGATCCTGGAGTCCCGGGATCGAGTCCCACGTCAGGCTCCCTACTCAGCAGGGAGTCTGCTTCTCTCTCTGACCCTCCCCCCTCTCATGCTCTCTATCTCATTCTCTCTCTCAAATAAATAAATAAAATCTTTAAAAAAAAAAAAAAGAAAAATGCTGTTGGTATTTTTTTAGGGATTGCATTAAAAGTGTAGATTGCTTTGGGTAGTATAGACATTTTAACAATATTTATTTATTCTTCTAATCCACGAGCATGGAGTGTCCATTTCTTTGTGTGTCATCTTCAGTTTCTTTCATCGGTATTTTATAGTTTTCAGAGTATAGGTCTTTCCCCTCTTTAGTTAAGTTTATTCCTCAGTATCTTATTATTTTTGGTGTAATTGTAAATGGGATTGTTTTCTTAATTTCTCTTTCTGCTGCTTCATTACTGGTGTAGAAATGCAACAGGTTTCTGTAGATTGAATTGTATCCTGTGACTTTACTGAATTTGTTTATCAGTTCTAGCAGTTCTTTGGTGAGACATTTTAATTTCATGTATGTTAGCTCTTATTTGATATTATCTCATGCTCTCTTCTCTTTGTATCATCATCATTATTTTTTCTCTTTGTACTTCAGTTTTGCTTATTTCTATCAACTTTATCCTCATTGACTTTCTCTCAGTTCTGTTGAATTTACCCATAAGCAATCTTCATCTTTGTTGTTGTGTTCTTCAGTCTAGTATTTCCATGTGATTCTTCCATATATTTTTCATTTATCTACTGAAATTCCTCATGCATTTATGACACTGTCCATCTTTTCCACTATATCCTTTAATGTTTTAATGAGAGTTATTTTAAAGCCCTGTGTGATGGTTCCTATATGCAGGTCATACTTAATTCTTGTTCTGTCAATTGCTTGGCCCAGTAACAGCATATTTTTTCTTGATTTTTCTCTGATCTTTAATTTTGGTTAAACCCAGACGTGTGTGTGTAGGATAAAAGACTATGAGATAAATAGTATTATGCTTTGCAGTGGACACATCTCTTCCGTTTACCCTGTGAGGTAGTGTGTATGTGGTGTGGAATCAGTGCAGCCAGGATTGTGTTGGGTTTGAGTTTTATGTTGCTATGGTTATCCTCAGTGCACCAACAAATTCAATTTTCTCTATCATGACTTATTCTTAGTTTGGGATGTTCAGTGGTTGGAGGGCCTTTCCCAGTGTCACTGAACCACCCTGAGTTTTAGGCTCTTTCTATTAGACTGCATGTGGAGAGTGTGTCTGTCCACAGACTGCCTCTACCCCATGGAAACAGCTTTGACTTGTTCCAGAATTCCTGCTGGCCTGGTGATGGAGGGTGAGGCTTTATTCCTTTTGTCCTGGTTCTTTCTCAGTCTTAGGCACATCATTTGTCCCTGTGTTTCAGAATTTTTTTTTTTAAGGTTTTATTTATTTATTTGAGAGAGAGAGAATGAGAGAGAACACATGAGAGGGGGGAGGGTCAGAGGGAGAAGCAGACTCCCTGCCGAGCAGGGAGCCTGATGTGGGACTCGATCCAGGGACTCCAGGATCATGACCTGAGCCGAAGGCAGTCGCTTAACCAACTGAGCCACCCAGGTGCCCTGTTTCAGAATTTTTTAGTGATCCTCCCCCTCTGTGGTTCTAGGAGATGGCTCACAGACTGACCTAGATTGGTCCCTGCCAATGGAAACCCCAGACCTAGAGGTGATTTTTTGTTTTGTTTTGTTTTTTGTTTGTTTGTTTTTTTTCTGTTCCCCCTTCCCTCAGGAATGAGCCTTTATCTGTCTCGGGGGAAAACAGGGTTTGCTCCCCTTCCCCAGTGGCTTCAGGCTTGTGTTCCATAATGGAGATGATTTGGTGATGAGAGTTCCTCATCTTTCTGTGGCAGATGTGGCTGCCTTCACCTAGACCTGCACTATGAAGGAGAGAGACTTTCTCTGGTTTTCTACCTCCCTCAAAAATTCTCATGAGTACTGCTCTAAGTATGTGGAGAAAATCTAAAGAATATGTGTGAACTACCTCTATTTTTCTCTGGCTCCTAGCCATTGTATACTCATAGTACTCCCCCATTCAGCTTTTACCAATCTGATAAATCAATTCTTACAGGCTTGCATGGTGCCCCACATTCCTCCCATACTCTGGCCCAGGTAAGGCAAAGCCCACATCCCACCTCTTTCTGGATGCAACTATCATTCTTGAGATTTCATTTTATTTGGTTTTCCTGCAACCTCAGCTTTCTGATGATTTAAAAATAGTTATGGTTTTGTAGATTATCTGCTCTTTTCTTGTTTGATGTTCTTTGCTTGTTTGATGATGTTTGATGTTTGAGGTGATGTTCATTTAAGCTTTCTACAACCTAAATGGAATCTAGAAGTAACTAAATTATTCTTTAAAGTGTATTTTACAGACAAAGTAAAAGAGGGAAAAAGATGCTAATTTTCAGCTAAGTACTAGTATAACAATGACAAATAAAGCTCTTCAGGCCAAGGAATTTTAAGTCAACAAATTACTTATCTGGAAGCAGCATACCCAAATTAGATGCAGTATTTGGAGCAAATATTTGTGTTCTTCTTGCAAACCAAGCCTACACATAGGTAGTAATATTATTGTGTTCATCACAAGTGTTTCTTGAAGAATGTATTCCAATTCATAGGCTGACACCCATGAGATGACCTTCTTGGTCAGAAGAGAGCATTTCCTATTTGGGGAACAGCAGGAATTGTAGGATAGGTAGGGGCTCACAGGGGAGACAAACAGGGAAAACTGAGATTGTGGTTGAATTTGAACTTCTTTTCTCACAGTTAGTTGAGATATGGCATTAGAATCATTAAGATCAAATATTTGTGAAGTGAATAATGGTAGAATAAAGTGTTGTAATGAAAAATTAATGTGACAGTGGTTTACAGAATGAATTGTTCCAGGAATTCTCAAATGTATTCTATCAGAAACACCTGAAAGGCTCATGAAAATAGTTTTCTGGACTCTCTGCAACATATCTGATTCAATAAGTTTAGGTAGAATGAAGCCTATCATGCACTGAAATGAACTGAATTACTTAGCACTTTGGTATGAATGCTAAAATAATAGCAGTCAGCAGTTTTAATAATGGAAAGAAAAGATCCATGTGACAACGTTTCCAGTAAAAGTTGATATAACTTACTGAGTGATGGAGGTTGAATGAAAAGAAAGGCTCCCCAGGTCTGGAGCAGAAGTGACTGAGTTTGCTGTGGGGTCCTTACCAAAGCTTGGAATTTGGGAGTTTCCTTTTTTGTTGTCTGCAGATGAGTGGAGAAAAACAGCAGTTGGATACTGTGACTACAGCACTCATAGCCATGGAATTTTTCCACCTTTCCTCAGAGAAAGTATCCAATCAATTCTGTCAATCTAGAGGAGTTCAGAAATTCAGGTGAGGAATGAGAAGCATCTTTACTTTCTCTTTCTATTGCTTGGACTATCACAGAAACATTGTCAAAGTCACTGGGTGCTGTGGTATCAAATGTTATAGGAACATGGCAGAATGAATGAAGGGACAAGCAGGATGATACATTGGTGAGAACAGAAGATGTGGGGGTAATTTTTGGACATTAGGGGAATAGATGAGGTGGCACGTGGATGATGAGGGGATGCATACATGGTTGGCTGAGCAGATAAGCAGGTGGCTGAGTGAGTATGGAGATGGCTATATACAGTGGGTAAGTGTGTGGGTATGTAAATGGTAGTGCTAAGAGTGACTGGATATTGGACCTGGAGATGAATGGACAAATGATTCACTTACAGGGTTCATGATGCCTGAAGAATATATCAAGAGATGTAATGTGACTGCATTCTGTGAATTTTGCATTTACTCTATTCATAAAAATTAAAGATTTGGAAAGGTATAGAAAGCTAACACTTCTGTACTTCTTTGTTGAGAATTTCAATGACCTTTTTCCTTTCCTTTTTGCCCCCATGTAGAGCTTAAGATTTTCTACATCCCCCTTTTGGGATATTATTTGGAGTGTTAAGTATATTATGTGATGTTACTATTTTTAAATCTAGGAAAGTACCATGAAAGATCTACTCAGGTGTGCATCCATCTTTGCAAAACTCGAAGAAGGTCCAGTGGGTCTTTGCACATTTGTCAGGGGAGTTAGGTACAATGCTCCTGAGTTCAGAAGGAGAGATGAGGTTATCTTGGAGCTTAAGGGGACAACTTTTTTATTTTTTTCTCACCAGGTTTGATTGCAGACCTAGTCACTGCTCAGCAAAATAGGGGCATGAGTGCTAAATATCAGGTTTGGGCTACAGAATATTATAAAACCTCAGAAAACTAGTATCTCTGGCTTTTTAGAATGACCCTAGGCTTCAGGGGGTTGCTGTGGTTGAGGAGTATGGGGAAGAACAGGCTTCACAGGGAGAAGAAGGGCAGCATGGATGCCCTGCCCTTGAGAACTTGGAGTGGTGACGGTGATGAACACTCTATTGCATAAAGTTCCTGAGGGGAATCTGTCCGCCCCACATTGCTAATTCAGACACTGCTGCTCCTCACTAGGTTTGCATGGGAGCCAATTGTGGGGCACCTGTGAACTTTCTAGTAGCTGTTTACCTCACATCTAAACTAGTCCCTGATGAGCTCTTAGCCCGAGGAGTCTAGGACTCATTTCTCTGGTCCATGACTTTGTTAGAGGGAAGCATTCTTTAGAAACCAACATAAAATTAGGCTGAAGTAGATGCATCTGTTTGTTAGGCACTAATCATTGTTTGAGAGCTCTGATGGAGGCACCAACAGAGGGTGGGTGTACACAGAGGTGTCTAGAGGGGCTGAACTAGAACCAATCTGACTTGTTAACTGACTTGTTAGGGAGTTTGAATCAGGAATGTGACCTACAGATGCTACAGTCTTTTCACCCTGAATATTATGGCAAATGCCCTAAAGTGATTCTGCCTTCATGAAGCTGGGGGCTCAGGTACGTTTCTGTTCTAAGGGTTCTTAATTCCCAACTTATGTACTGACAGAGGGAGAAAAAGTACAATGGCGGGAAATGGGAGGAAGCACCTGATTAATAATTAAAAAGTGGAGTTCCTACGGATGAATTCTGCATCTTTTGGGGGAAAGCAGTTAGGAAACAAGCCCAGATCTGTGAAATGATTAGTTAGGTTTTGATATTCTTGAACATGAAGTAAGAGTATATTATATTTCCAGACAAAATAAATTGTCAATTGCTTTAAAATATCTTTTCTCAGTTATTTCTCTAAGGGTATATATACAAAGTATTTGAATTTTCCTTTCTACGGTAGAGATTTAAAGTGTAAAGTGATTAAATGGGATTGCTCAAATTCATATACATGCAAGAATATGAGCTGGGACTAGAAATAAGTTCTCCTGACTCTCACTTCAGGGTTGGTTCCTCTAGAATGGGCTGGAGAAATTGTACTGTGGAGACGTAGTTTTTTGAGGGAATTATACTGGGCTAATCTTCCTACAAAGCACAAGACATATAAAGAAGCTGAGCATTTATAGAATGAAATTATGATAAAATATATCACAAAAAGTAAATTTCAGGATTGCACATGTTGGAGAAACTGGGTCCTCAATAACTGGATTCAGTATATGTAAAGAGTCAGTTAACAAAATCCAGATATGAAACAGATAACAAGAATCCAAGAAGAAAAATTAATTGCCCTCTCAGGATTAAAAATGATCTTTAAAACATCACCTTCCCAAGTGGCCCTGGGATCTTTTGTTTCCAGATATTAAGATGATGCAAATATGCCTGTCCATGATGATAGAGTCAGTGTATGCAACAACTAAATACTCAGCCACAGTTTAGAGGACTCTTTAAATAAAAGTGACATTTCTATCGACAACTCAATTGTGTAAAAGTGTGGTCTGGTTTATTTTGACCAGCATGAAAGAAAGCATATCTGTAGGTTGTGGGACTTACCTTCATGTGCTCTGCTTCTGAATTCAAGAATTGTAATCGGTCTTTGCTAAGACTGTAGAGGACTCCAATGAGAAGGCCAAATATGATTATGACTCAACGGAGTGTTAGAAAAGATGATGCACAAACTTTCAGGGGAGAAAAAGGTTTTGGCATTTTATCTCTTAGCCATAAAGCATCATTTCTATAATGAATGGGGGAAAATACAAAGAAGGGGCTCACCTATAAACCTCAACTGTGTTTCAAACTGGATTTTTGAGGCTGATCCAAGGTTTTGTCCATCCATGAACTCTTTGAATTGGCATGAATAGTGGAAGGGGTAATTATTCTGAAATATAATTCTGGAAGTTTAGATACTGAAGAATCCTTCTATAGTGTGCATTCCTCCTGAGTCTTTTCAAGTAAATACTTTTCTCTTCATGATATGGGGGAAAGGGAGAAGATAATTTATGAAGCCATCAGTCAATAGAAATGGAAAATATTATTTGATGGATTTAATTTAAATGTATTTAAATGGGTAACATTTAAATGGATAACACATTCACTGGCGTAGGATATTAAATGTGGCAATGAATGTTGAATAGGTAAATACACCCATGTGTCAAGCCCTGGATACTTCCTTCCTTGCAAAGGAAAATTTAGAATTTTGGAGTGTTGGCTCATAAAGTAGCAATGGAAACTAAATGCAACTAAAAATTGATTAATAAATGTGGACAGCAGCACCTGAAGACATCTCTAGAGAATCACAAGTGATGATCCTGTCTGTGTGTACCAACACATGAAAAATTCCATCATACTTGGTTTATTTGTCTATAGTATGGGTCAGGTTACTCATCTTGTTCTTGAGGAGCAGTTCCTTGTAATTCCTCAAGGTTGTATCATATTGTTAGAGCAGGAATATGGGGAGGATGTGGTAAAGGCTAAAATGGTACTTTATGTTGAGAATTGCTGCTTGGGGCAATACCCTTTCTCTCAGGCATACTGCAGAGCTATAGGGAGGTTGGAATGAAAGGGGCTCCCATCTGGGAGGTCCACTGGTCAGAATTTAAGTATACTATGATAGCTGGGAGATGCCTCATTTTTAAGACTCCAAAATATCAGATGTTTACAACAAATATCACTAAAAATCACTGCCTGAGAATTTACCATTAGAAATATATTTAACTTGGGGCAACTGGGTGTCTCAGTTGGTTGAGTGTCTGCCTTAGACTCAGGTCATGATCTGGGGTCCTGAGATCAAGTCCCACATTGGGCTCCTTGCTTGTGAGAGAGCCTGTTCTCCCTCCCCCTCTGCCTGCCACCACTCCTGCTTGTGCACACTCTCTTTCTGTCAAATGAATAAATGAAATATTTAAAAATATATATTTAACTTGACTTAAGATCTTGATTTTGCTGATATTCTTCTTAAGATGGGAGAGGAAAGGGCAATTTTAGAGCATGGACTACTTTACTGGAGAGCAGACCTTGGTATAGGAAGTTAGAGATGGCATGAAAGTATTTGTCCATAGATGAAGGGTTAGAAGGCAGACTCAGATAGAGGGAGTCAGGAATAAGCTAAGGCTAAATTTTATCTACCCCATGGCGATAAAGGCCAGTCTTGATTTTAACATCAGCACGAGCCGTTGTCTGAATTTTCCCTCTTCATCTTCTTCAGGTGCCATATACTTTTATCTGAAGGTGTTATCATGTTGTAGGAGATTAAAACAACAGGAAAAATAATTGTGGTTCAATTTATGAAGATAGAATAGGTTGAAAAATAACCTTTAATCTGTTTACAATTTCAATTTTTATAATACAGAAAATGTAACAGTTCCATAAGATCAATGGATGAATTTGCTTTACTTAAAAAAAGATCATAATGATTGACTAAAATTTAACTTTTAAGTTAGATGTATTGTGTCATGTAAAAGAAGGCTTTTTTGAGAAACCTCAACACCTATTTTTTTAATTTAAATTCAATTAGCCAACATATAGTACATCTTCAGTTTTTGATGTAGTATTCAATAATTCATTGCTTATAACACCCAGTGCTCATCACATCATGTACCCTCCTTAATGCCCATCACCTACTTACCCCATCCCCCTGCCCACCTCCCTTTCCACAACCCTCAGTTTATTTCCCAGAGTCAAGAGTCTCTCATGGGTTGTCTCCCTCTCTGATTGCTTTCCGTTCAGTTTCCCTCCATTCCCCTATGATCCTCTGCATTATTCCTTATATTCCACATATGAGTGAAACCATATGTTAATTGTATTTCTCTGATTGACTTATTTCACTTAGCATAATCCCCTCCAGTTCCATCCATCTTGATGTAAATGGTAGGTATTCATCCTTTCTGATGGCTGAGTAATATTCCATTGTATATCTGAACCACATCTTCTTTACCCATTCATCTGTTGAAGGATATCTTGGCTCCATCCACAGTTTGGCTGTTGTGGACATTGCTGCTATGAACTGCTGCTACTGGGGTGCAGGTGCCCCTTCTTTTCACTACATCTGTATCTTTGGGGTAAATACCTACTAGCACAATTGCTGGGTCTTAGGGTAGCTCTATTTTTAACTTCTTGAGGAACCTCCATACTGTTTTCTAGAGTGGCTGTACCAGCTTGCATTCACACCAACAGTGCAAGAGGGTTCCCTTTTCTCCACATCCTCACCAACATTTGTTGTTCCCTGACTTGTTAATTTTAGCCAGTCTGACTGGTGTGAGGTGGTATCTCATTGTGGTTTTGATTTGTATTTCCCTGATGGCAAGTGATGTGGAGCATTTTTTTCATGTGTCTGTTGGCCATTTGTATGTCTTCTTTGGAGAAGTGTCTGTTCATGTCTTCTGCCCATTTCTTGACTGGATTATTTGTTTTTTGGACGTTGAGTTTGATAAGTTCTTTATAGATCTTGGATACCAGCCCTTTATCTGTTATGTCATTTGCAAATATCCCATTCCATAGGTTGCCTTTTAGTTTTGTTGATTATTTCCTTTGCCGTGCAGAGCTTTTTATTTTGATGAAGTCCCAATAGTTCATTTTTGCTTTTGTTTCCCTTGCCTTTAGAGATGTGTCTTGAAAGAAGTTGCTGGGCCGATGTCAAAGAGGTTACTCTCTGTGTTCTACTCTAGGATCTTGATGGATTCCTGTCTCACATTTAGGTCTTTCATCCATTTTGAGTTTATCTTTGTGTATGATAGAATGGTCCAATTTCATTCTTCTGCATGTGACTGTCCAATTTTCCCAGCAGCATTTATTGAAGAGATTGTCTTTTTTCCATTGGATATTCTTTCCTGCTTTGTTGAAGATTAGTTGACCATACAGTTGAGGGTCCATTTCTGGGCCCTCTATTCTGTTCCATTGATCTATGTGTCTGTTTTTCTGTCATTACCATGCTGTCTTGGTGATCACAGCTTTGTAATAGAGCTTGAAGTCAGGCATTGTGATGCCCCCAGCTTTGGCTTTCTTTTTCAACATTCCCCTGGCTATTCAGGGTCTTTTGTGGTTCCATACAAATTTTAGGATTGTTTGTTCCAACTCTGTGAAAAATGTCGATGATATTTTGATAGGGATTGCATTGAATGTATAGATTGCTCTGGGTAGCATAGACATTTTAACAATGTTTATTATTCCAATCCATGAGCATGGAATGTCTTTCCATCTCTTTGTGCCTTCCTCAATTTCTTTCATAAGTGTTCTGTAGTTTCTAGAGTATAGATCCTTTACCTCTTTTGTTAGGTTTATTCCTAAGTATCTTATGGTTTTTTGTGCAATTGTAAATGGGATTGATTCCTTAATTTCTCTTTCTTCAGTCACACTGTTAGTGTATAGAAATGCAACGACCTACTTTTTGTTTTTATTTCTTTGTCATAGTGATAAGAACATTTCTATCCTGATATCTGCAGTAACTAATAATTACTGGAAATTATGAGAAGATAAATGAAGCTACTTTTAGCTAGAGTCCAACAATGATAATATTTTTTGTTTATTTATTTACTTTTAAAGATTTATTTATTTATTTTAAAGAGAGAGAGAAAGTGGGGGAAGGAGTAGAGGGAGAGAAACTCATGCTGACTCCGTGCTGAGCATGGATACTGACCTTGAGATCATGACCTGAGCCAAAATCAAGAGTTGGATTCTTAACTGACTGAGCCACCCAGGTGTCCCCAACAATGATAATATTTTAAATAAAAAAAGTTTTTCTCCACACTCCAGACCTAACTTTTCCTGCAACTTCTGTGTCATTCATGAAACTTACCATTTTCTACTCTTTTTTTAAGAAAGATTTTATTTATTTATTTGATGGGTAGGGGCAAGTGGGAAAGAGAGGGAGAGGGAGAGGATCTTGATGGATTCCTGTCTCACATTTAGGTCTTTCATCCATTTTGAGTTTATCTTTGTGTATGATAGAATGGTCCAATTTCATTCTTCTGCCTGATGCATGACTTGATCTCAGGACCCTGAGATCATGACCAGAGCCAAAGGCAGACGCTTAACTGACTGAGCCACCCAGGTGTCCCGGATTTTCTACTCTTACATGACTTATTTTTAAGGGTCAATATAAGCTGGTACACTAGTTTACAAGATTAGGTACTTCATAGAAAACTCCCATTTAATATCATTTCATTTTTAAAATATTATTTCATTTTAAATCATTTCACCAAAAGGACAGTGATCAATATAACACTAATGGATTTCAGGCATTACTGACAGTGCTTTAAGGAGATAATTTTTCATGGACTATTTTAATGATATCTATTATATCACATATTGTGTTTTATTTGTTATGGCCCAAGTAATTACCCTACATCTACCACAATTCATAAAATACAAACAGGAGGAATTGCTTCCTTCATGGTGCTCTTGTCCAAGGAGGAATCACAGGGGTATATAATTGTTTAATATGATGTTCTGAGTAGGCAGCATAGATTATTTGTTTTTGAGTAGACAAATAACTTTGTACCCCGTAATCAACATCTTCCCATTTCCTCTGCTCCTGGTAACTACCCTTGTACTCTCTTGTTCTACGTATTTGACATTTTAGATTCCACATATAAGTGAGATCATGTAGGTTTTTTCTTTCTGTATTTGGCTCATTTCATTTAGCATAATGTCCTCCAGGTTCATTCATGTTGTTGCAAATGGCAGGACCTTTTTTTTAAGGCTGAAAAACATTCCGTTGTATGTATGTATATCATAATTTCTTTATCCATTCAACAGATACTAATTTGTTTCCATATCTTGGCTGTTCTGAATAATGCTGCAATGAATATGGGAGTGCAGATATCTCTTCAAGGTACTGAGTTCATTTCCCTTGGGTATATACCAGAAGTGGGATTGCTGGATCACATGAGGGTTCTATTTTCAATTTTTTTAGGAAATGCCATTCTATTTTCCATATTGGCTGCACCAATTTACATTTTACAAACATGTACAAGGGTTCCCTTTTCTCTACATCCTGCCAACATTTGTTTCTTTGCTTGTTTGTTTGTTTTTTGATAATAGCCATCCTAACGTGTGAGGTGGTATCTCATTATTGTTTTGATTTGTAATTCCCTGATGATTGGTGTTGCTGACATATCTTTTCATATACCTGTTAGCCATCTGTATGTCTTTGAAAAAAATGTCTGTTCAGGGCTTTGCCAATTTTCAAAATCTGGTTGTTGTTTTTGCTATTGAGTTGTATGCATTCTTTATATAGTATGGGTATTAACCCTTTATCAGATACATAGTTTGCAAATGTTTTCTCCCAATCCCTAGGTTGCCCTTTCATTTTGTTGATTATTTCCTTTGCTGCAAAAAAGCTTATAGTTGATATAGTTCCACTTGTTTATTTTTGCTTTTGTTGTTTGAGCTTTTGATGTTAGTATAAAAAAAAAAAATCACTGCCTAGACGAATGTCAAGGATGTTTTCCCCATGATTTCTTCTCAGAGTTTTCATGTCTTACAGGTTAGTCTTTAACTCATTTTTGAGTTTATTTTAATGTATATGTAAGAGAAGTGTCTATTTTCTGTGGACCGGGGGGTTCAACATTCTTGAATGCTGAGCCCTGTTGGGCCAGAGAGCTATGGAGTCATTCCCTCAGTTGACAGCCATAAAAGTTGGGGTGCTGGATATGCGGTCCAATTACTTCATCCTCAGAGAGAAGCTGGGAGTTGTGGGTTCTCTCCCAGTTACAGTTGTGCTGGTTGTGGGAACTGTGTCACTAGTGTGTCTCAGCATCTTCAACCTGTTTCAATGGGGGTATTTTCCCAATCATCCTGTGTGTAGGAGTTGCTCAACTACTTTTTGGATTTCTCTTAGAGGGATTCGATCTGTATATAGGTGTTTATTTGGTGCATCAATGAGAGGAGAGAAAGTCAGGAGCCTCCTATTCTGCCATCTTGCTGACCTCCTTTCCCAGATTTTATTGTACACTAAAGAAGCATTTGGTACCTAGCAAAAAGGTAAAGTAGCCAAAGTTGTAACCAATAGAAGAGAACACAAACAAAGCTAAATAGGATCGACTCTTAACTGTGCTGATTGATCAGCACTGGTTTTGAGGCAAGTAAATATTTTCTCAGACTAATCATGATTAAAGAAAAGCAAAGTGAAGGGTGGTGGTGGAAGTATCATGATACAGCAGGAAAGAAGAACTGTTGAAAGAACAGATCAGGTTTTGAGAAGGAAATTAAAGAAATTTATAAAAATATATGTGTTTGAATCACAAAGGAGAAAGGCATTTCTGGAATGATTTGTTCTGTTTTAGTGTTTAAGAGCTAAGAGAGTTGAAGCATAGAGTCTTCATTTTTCTGCTCAATGACCCTAACCTGATGCCTGTATGGGTTCTGGGATTGGCAGGTAGCTCTGTTTCTGCCCTCAGTCCCTCTTGCTGCCTTTAACACCTATTTCCCCTTACTTTGTACACTGCAAGGAAAGGAAAGTTAGTGAAAGGACAGTGATTCAAATATTCTTTTAAATTTTAATTATTCTTGTTTAATGTTCAAAACAGATATAATAACAAATTAGGTCTATGGAAAAGGCACTTCCTGAGTGGAGAAACAGGAGGAAACTCCATTCCAGTGTACATCTACATGAATTCATACTTTCTTCTCTGCCTTGGACAATGAAGAAGGGCCCTTAAACATTTGTGTTTTCTTCCTCTTTTGTATCAAGTCTTCTTTGCTTTCTTTTGAGCTCATATACAAAGGGTAGATTATTAATAGTAGTAAATTGAGAAAAATAAGAACAAGATACCATTCCAATACCTTTCCCTTTATGATCCCACTGAAGGCTGAGAGACCAGACGCCAAGTGGATCAAAGGCAATCAAAACCCAAAAAGTCTTCAAAGCCTCCCACCCATTCCTAAACCCTTAGTCCTCGGGAAGATTGCCTCCAGTTTTATTTATGTTCTAATTTGTGGAGGGAGTGCATGAAGAAAATCATGTTTGCTACCTTATCTACCCCAAGGCAGAGGTCATGTTACTAATACCCCTACTACTATAGTATTACTGCCATTATTGGTTCACAAGTACTTTCCCTGTAAGTTATCTGCAGGTGAGCTTAAATGTACTTGTGAATTAGATGATATTCCTCTGTTTTCTATATAAAGCTTGTCACCTAGCCCAAATCACATAGCTGTAAATAAATAATAAATAAAATCATTTTCGAAACTTAGGTTCTCTGATTCCAGTTCTTTCCACAAGGACCTGACCCTTTCCAATATTTCCTTTTGTAATATATTTCCCCTTTTCATTATGATGGGTCTAGTTGACATATGTAAGGTGGCTTTTAAAAACTTTCCAACCAAGTCGTCTTCATTGTTTATCATTTTACCTACCATTATCACTTACCAAACTCTCCTTGCCCTGGAATCTGAGGTAAACTGGTAAAGATGTGAGCTCCTAGAATTGCACTGCATTATCTATAAATGGCTCTTTGTTTCAACATCTTCTGTTATCTCTGACTCTTTGCAGATTAATGATTCTCACATTTTTAAATGGGAACAGATAACGAGACTTGGGTGAGAGAATTTATTCTCCTTGGCCTGTCCAGTGACTGGGACATGCAGGTCTTCCTCTTTGTCCTGTTCTTAGTTATGTACATGGTGACAGTGCTGGGGAACTTCCTCATCATTCTCCTCATCAGACTGGACAGCCGACTCCACACTCCCATGTACTTCTTTCTCACCAACCTCTCCCTCGTTGATGTCTCTTATGCCACAAGCATCATTCCTCAGATGTTGGTGCATCTTCTTGCAGCACATAAAGCAGTCCCATTTGTGAGCTGTGCAGCCCAGTTATTTTTCTCCCTGGGCTGGGGTGGGATTGAGTTTGTTCTACTGGCAGTGATGGCCTATGACCGCTATGTGGCTGTGTGTAACCCCCTGCGATACTCGGTCATCATGCATGGAGGCCTTTGTACTAGGTTGGCCATCACATCCTGGGTCAGTGGTTCTATCAACTCTCTCATCCATACTGCCATCACCTTTCAGCTGCCCATGTGCAAAAACAAGTATATTGATCACATATCATGTGAAATTTTAGCTGTGGTCAGACTAGCCTGTGTGGACACCTCCTCCAACAAGATCATAATCATGGTTTCTAGCATTGTTCTGCTGATGACACCTTTCTGCCTGGTTCTCCTGTCCTACATCCAGATCATCTCCACCATCCTAAAGATCCGGTCCACAGAGGGAAGAAAGAAAGCCTTCCACACCTGTGCCTCTCACCTCACAGTGGTTGTCCTGTGCTATGGCATGGCCATTTTCACTTATATCCAGCCCCACTCCAGCCCCTCTGTTCTTCAGGAGAAGTTGATCTCTCTCTTCTATGCTGTGTTGACACCCATGCTGAACCCCATGATTTATAGTGTAAGGAATAAGGAGGTAAAGGGGGCCTGGCAGAAACTATTAGGGCAATTTTCTGGAATAACTTCAAAACTGGCAACTTGATGAATCCTGAGCATCACTTAGAGAAAGGAGCTTTGCCTGTGTTTTCTCCCACTTAACTCAGATACGGCAGGGATCACCTGCATTGCCCTGGCAACCAGGAAGGAGATGACGACACATGTGATGCTGGGCAGGAGGCTGGAGGTTGGGTTGGGGTATAGGGTGTGGATATATTTTTATATCACAGCGGCATGGTCAGTGGAGTTGAACAGCTATAATAGAACTTCTCACTTTTGGCAAACCATAAGAGACTCTTAATCATAGGAAACAAACTGAGGGTTGCTGGAGGGGACAGGGATGGGTGGATGGGGCAACTGGGTGATGGGCTTTAAGTAGGGAATGTGATGTAATGAGCATTGAGTATTATATAAGACTGATGAATCACTGAACTCTACCTCTGAAACTAATAATACACTGTATGTTAATTGAATTTAAATAAAAAATAATAAATTCTAAAAAAGAGAGAGAAAAAAAAGAACTTCTCACCCTTATTCAATTTTCTTTCATATGGCCTGGTAGTAATTGAAGACAATACCATTTACTCTTTTTATTTGTCACATTGTTTGTAATTATGGACCTATTCATGAATCTTACCTTGGAACACAATTTTTTATTCATCCACACTTTGTAAAAGGTTATCATGTTTCCACTGGGAACAAAATCATTTTTAATTTGAAGACTCACTTAAAATGTGTGGTATATGTAGCCATATTCGGTAACTGTGTGAGTCACTATTCTGAGAAGAATGTTGCTATCAAGGCTGATGAAGATATTTATTTGTGCTACATTCACTACATGTGGATATAAAGACTATCTTGAGTAATGGAAATAATTAGGTGGAGAAATATCAACTAAAATTCTTGTTTTACCCTGAAGAGGTTATAACCAAGGATTGTTTGTACACAATGACATTATTGGCTAAGGAAGATCTGAGATCCAGTTACTGCTAATTTATTGTGTATACGTGGGCATTCATTCAAAGGCAAAAATTCTCAAATTCTGAAAATTCAACGAACTTTTTCTCTGAAACTTTAGAAATAAAGTAAGCAAATGAACCATGAGATAAATGTGTAAGATATCAAAGATATAGTCAGTATAAGAAAAGCACTTTCCTTAGGCGATCAATGAAAGATAAATGCAGCTTTGATGTGGAGTTTGGGTTATCGAGATAGGTCAGTCTGCTGTGCAGATGTTACTTACAAGTCTCCGTATTATGAGCCTTCTTATATACCCCCCACCCCAACACACACCCACGAGGCCCTACTCAACTTTTGTAAATATAGTAAGCTAGTATCATCTGTGAGTGTATCTCACCTCTAACAATAAACCTAAAAAAGGTAAAAGAGGGAAGAAATGATTAAACAAGGCATATGTAGGAGATGGAGGAGAAATAATTTATTATTATTATAATAGTTATATATATAATATACTATTAATAATAATCGTGGGTCTTCTCACTTTTTTTGAGAACCTCAGAATGATGCCCTCTTTCTGTCCCTTTGTCTCTCCATTGAGTCTGTTAATTCTCATTTGGTTCATTTGTATTTGGGAGTTAGTGATCAGGAGTTGAAGGGCTTCCATTGGCACCTGTTTTCCCTGTGAAACAATAGGAGGTGCCCATTGCTGAGAGAGCAGAGGAGGAAAGGCAGGAGTAAGGGGTGTGGGAATGGTGAAGGTTAAAAGCCCATTTGGGGTCTAGGATAATGTGACCCATTAGCTATGGATGCCACTGTTCAGCATTTCATGCAGTATCAATTACAAGGCCATAGTGGTCAAATTTTCCCTCTCATATGAACAACTTTATTCTTAGCCTTTTCTAAAATAAAGTCACAGATGATCATTTTGTGGGCATCAGCTTTGTTAAAGACACTGCTATAGGCATTGTGGGGTACCAAAGTTGTCTTTAGATATGGCCACTGCCTCTGGAAATTTTTATTCTTCTAGGGCAGGAGTTGGGAAACTTTCTGTAACTGGCCGGATTACAAATGCTTTAGGCTTTTGGGGCCATACAGTCCTTCACAGCTACTCTGCCATTGCAGCACTAAAAGCCATAGACAACACATAAAAGAATGAGTGGGGCTAGTACAAATAAATCCCCATTTATGAACACTGAAATTTGAATTTTATGTTATTAAAATATTATTCTTCTTTGATTTTTTTCAACCATTTAAAATGTAAAACACATCTTTTTCTTGTGGGACATACAAAAACAGGCAGCAGGCCAAATTTGGCCTCTGGGCTGCAGTTTTCTATAGTATTATAGAAGAACTGTATAAAAATGTAAAATTATAACACAAGGTATGCACAGAAAGAGCTCCAGAAATTCAAAGAGAGAGGGGATTTTTTTTTTTTTTCTGGATGTGGAATGAGGGTCATATAGGAGAAGGTTTCTGAGAGAAGATCAAGTAATTCTCATTTCAGTTTCCATTTCATAAAGCATCTCATTTCTCATAGTCATTTAGGTTCAATTACCCAAGATCTAAGGACTCCACACTAATGGGTGAATGGAGGAGATGAATCATGCACTGAGCACCGTCTTAGATATCTGCTGAATAGTAACTGGATGATTTGTATTATTTCTTAGTCCTTGAAGTATTTAACAACAGTGGCAGGTCTGTAGTGAGCACATTCTCTTATATTCAAGCTGAAGCTTTCATTCTACTGTCCCTTATCCTGATAAATGGGACCATCAGGTGTTCCCCCATTCCATTAAAATCCAGTATTTTAAGATCTAAACCTGCCCCTATTAAATATAGGTGCACACTACCAAGTCATTGTCCATATGGTTTGGTTGTCCCTTCTGCTCCATCATTGGGTTAGGCTGCTCTCTGTGAAATCTGATCTTCAATATCATTTTCTCTCATCTTCTAGAACATTTCTTTTATCACTTGTATGCACATTACTCCCTGACGCCTTTGAGCCTTCTATATCTTCCTCATCAAAGTGCAACAGCATATTAAACAATAAGTGCAATCCTGGACAAGTTACAAAACTTAAATAAGGCTCAGCTTTATTTTCTACAGCATGAATAATAAAAAACCCCTGATGAGAAGTCTGAGAGGATGGAATGAAATATTTGTAAAGCACTGAGTACAATGTCTGACACAAAAAGCACTTGATAACTGTTAGCTACTGTCATTGTTTTTTTCTGATAGAGCATCTTTCCCATTTCCCCCCCACCCCTTGTCCTCCCTGACCCCCTAAAAATGTTTTAGCTCTATTAGCTAGCCCACCCAAAGCAATGTAAAGAGTCTGACATAAGAGTAGATACCAAAAAAGTGTTTAGAAAACAGACCTCTGATTTTTGGCAACAAAGATCTAGTTCTGTCTCATGCATTCTTAATGGGAGGAATATTATCCCCAAGGGGGTAAAAATTGGTCCTTGTAGAGGGAATAAAAATATCTTAATTATTGTAATGATTTATGGTCCTTCAAAGGGCCGTGGTACATAAACAGATATACATTATATCTGTGATGTTAAAACCTCATGGGGTGAGTGGTTAAGAAAATGATATCTAAAAACTTTCCTTCCTTAGGTGAACAATAGTGAATAAAAGATTGAGAAACGCTGCTCTATCTGTAGAGAACTATTTCTTGTTTGGGCACAAATATTCATAAGTGAGTCATAAGCACAAAGGACAGAAGACAAATAGTCTAGGGTTAATTAACTTTGGACTTGAAGATTGCCTCATCTGTATTTGCCTATTTTAGTTTGCATTCCTAGACCTTGCCTACTCTAAGCAAATTCTTCTGCCCAATTGGTTCCTCCACCTATTTTGGACTTTTATAACCTCATGGGTATGGACAATAGGATGTTGCTGAGTGAGTTCCTCCTGCCTTAGCACCTGAGTCGCTGGAGAGTCTGTTATGTTCCCGGCCATGTGCCTGATGACAGTGCTGTGATGCTTCATCAGGCTCTTCTGAGCAGCCTAAACACCTGGTCAGCTATTCCATAGATATATATTATATATATATTGCTATGTTTTGTGGGGTTCTGTTATATGATAGCACTGTTTCACACACGTTTATTCACTTTTGGGGATCCCAAATATCTAGGAAGTTTTATAGGGAGTGTTAGAATTCCCATAAGTATGTAATATAGGATTTATTAAGTCAGATTCATAAAAATTTGAAGGAATAGAGCAATCTTAGCTAGCACCTGCACTGCACTTACAAATTATAAGTTTTAGAGGCCTTTTAAGTCTCATAAGTTTGTGTTGACGCCTCTCCTCAAAATATGGATATTAGTATCCACATAGTACAGAGGAAGAGGTTGGGATTCACATATACATAACTTGTGTGAGTGTAGACAACTAGCAATCTGCACTTAGAGCCTGGATTCAGTACAGATGTGACTTGTCTGATTCCAAAGGCGTCATAAATTTCAACAAGGACACCCCTCTTGGGATATCAGCTGTTTGTGGATCAATGTTTAGCTGAAGATGTGAAAAAGCCCCAGAGCCATAATGTTACTATTATAGCTAGGATGGTTACAGTTCCAAGTAATAAAATCCAAAACAAACTGATATATGCAAAATTAACAACTAAGTGTAATGAACTGGTATCTGAATAGTGAATCTAGAATCCAAAGTTTTTTGAAGTATGTCTATCTTTTTGTTTTCTCCTATCTCTCAGCTTTGCTTCTTTCTGTGGGCCTTATTCTATTTTATGGTTCATAGATTTCCTCCATGAGGTGGAAAAAGTAACTTGGAGGTCCCAGGTATACATTATGACATGAGAAACAAAATCTTAACTTGTCAGCCAGCCACAGAGATGGGTTTGAATTGGCTTAGCCTGAATCATGTGGTCTTCCCTCACTCAACTAAGCTCTCTGTCAGAGTTAGGAGGCATTTTGACCAGGCATTAACATATTTTGTTGACTTGAATCATTTTGACTTATAGAAACTTGTTTTATCTTATCATATACTCTGTTTTGATAAATGTTCCACGTACTCTTGAAAAAATGTATTTTCTGTTATTGATTATTCTATAAATGTCAATCACGTTGAGTTTGATAATGTTCAAGTTTTCTATTTCCTTACTGATTCCTTACCATTCCCTTCCTTATGCTTGTTTTATCAGTTATTAAGAGACAAGTATTGAAGTTTCTTACTGTAATTGTGGAGTTGTCTATTTCTTCTTGCATTTCTATCAGTTTTTGCTTTACGTGTTTTGAAGCTCTGTTGCTAAGCATCTAAATATTTATACTTTTTCTGTATTCTCCATTAATTGAACCCATTATCATTAGGAAATGCCTTTCCTTGTCCCTGGTACTATTCTTTGCTCTGAAATCTACTTTGACTGATACTAACATCGAAACTCCAGGTTTCTTTTAATTAGCATTAAAATGGTATTTCTTTCTCATATTTCAGGGATCACTGTGCTTCATTGCCTGATATCCAATGAAAATTGTTGTTTTGTATATTTTGTCCTGATCTGTAGTTGTTCAGGTGGGAAGGTAAATCCAGTCCCAGTTTCTCTGTCTTGGCTAGAAACAGAAGACTTTTCTTGGTTTTTAAAGCCTACTAAAACTAAATTTGTGTTTGGATTCTGGAGTCATTTTTCTTATTGTGACAAGTATCATGAGGAAACATCTATAAACTCAAAATGGTTATCAAGACTCTTTCACTTTTCTCTGTTGGAACTCAGGTTATCTGGCTCTAGGGTTGTGCTCTGAACCATTGTCCCACACTGCTTCTAAAATATTTTATTATTTTTCGTGGTGAGAAGATAGAGGTCTCACAGGAGAACCTCTACCTTCCAGGGCTTCCTAGGCCAACCGCTTTCCAGAGATTTTTTTTTTTTTTTTTTTTTACCTTATCTGAAAGGTGAGGAAACTGGACTAGGAGGGAATCACTTCCATAAAGCTATGTTATTCTGTGATTTGTGGGACTCCTATTTCCTGCAGAAGATTAATATATCAGATAAGTTTACCCTAAAAAGTTCACCGTTACTTTTTGAGAAACAAATTCTGTTTGGCTTTGATTTTCTTAAGAATCAGAAGCTGTAACTGTAATAAAGAATATTTAAAAACACAAAAATTTGACTTGATTTTATTGTGATACAACAGAGAATTTTATATAATAGTGGGCAAAGATACCGTGTTGTTACTTGGGAGTTTTTAATAAAGGTAGGCATTTTAAATATAATGCTTGTTATTAACAGTCATTACAAAAAATAAAAATATTATTTTTAAAATAATGTGTTCTACAAAACCTATGATTCAAGAAAGAATGGTGATTCTGGAGCTGACTAGATCTAAATCCCTAAAAATCCCTGCATGATTAGGAGAAAGGTGTTCCATCTCTCTAAACTTTTGTACAGAAAACAACTTTTAAAAGAAAAATCAGTGCATATAGATATGGGTATCAGCATTATTTTTGTTACTGTTAATTTGGGCAATATTACTCTATGTTAGAGTTTTAATTTTTGAAGTGTTTTTGGAACTATCATCTCATTCTATTTTTTTTATTAATTCCCTGTAAGGACTGAAATTACAGAGTACCACAAACTGGGTGGCTTAAACAACAAAATATACTTTCTTGCAATTCTGGATTCTAGAAGTCTGAGATCAAGGTGTTAGCAGGGTTGGTTTCTTCTGAGGCTTCTGTCCTTTCCGCAGGTGGGTTTCTTTTCCCTGTGTCTTCACATGGTCTTCCCTCCCTGCATGTCTGTTTCTTAATCTTTTCTTATAAGGACACCAGTCATATTGGATTAGGGCCCACCTTAATGATCTTATTTTAAGTTAATGACTTCTTTAAAGACCCTGCTTCCAAATACAGTCACATTCTGAGGTTTTGGGAATTAAGATTTCAACATATGAATTAGGAAGGGACCCAATTCAGCCCATAACATTCTCATATTCAACAAAGATTATGGCTATGACAGTGATAGCCCCATTCCTTTATATTTTATCCACTAAGGTCAGGAGAGCTGGCATTATTATTCCCACTCAAAATATGAGGAAACCTATATCAGGAGAGAATTTGGAAAGGCTATAAAGAATTTAATTTGATTGGTATTTTATTTTCTGTAAAATTACTGAGGCTAATTATAAGATAAGAAAGGTCTCTTAAAGATAAGAAAGGTCTTATAGGTAAGAAAAAGTCTAAAATAAATTTCCATCACAGGCAATTTTACAGAGATGCACTTCTGCTAAGAGCTATCATTAGTACTAAGCACTATCTATTATTTAGGTATTCTATTAGTACTATATAAGAACTCTCTATGTGCGCTTACTAAATGCTAAGTACTATTACCAGAGGTCAAGTGAAAGTCAGATTTGTGATAATCTGTGAGCACTTAGAGATCCATAAAACACTTAAGAGGAAGGAGACAGTGTGACTGAACAAGTCCCCTACACTTCTTGATTTTTCTTATATTTTTTTAAAGGAAAGGGCATGATTGAAAGGTACATGTGTATAGAAATTAGGAAGAAGAGCCAGTTTGTGCAAAGATGATAATTTGATAGATTGTCATAAACTTATGTGTTGTAGACGTGGAATAAATGTAGATGTCATGTGACCCGACTTTCTACTGTTGGTAGAAGGTTGATAACAGGGCTTACAAGTTCACAAGAGAACATGGTCTTTGTTCCACGTAGAAAAAGGCATCCCTTCAGGATAAAAAGTCCCAGGTCAGCACATCCATCGCCAAGCCAAACATGGGTTTGATTATATTTTCTTACTACCTCATGTCTCTATGTTTGTGTAATGCACACTTTAGCACCAGGGTGCAGTACGATTGAAATGACTCTGTTTCATGGAAGTTTGATGGAACACACCAACATAGCTTATCTTTGAGGGAATACTTTTAATATAGATTTTACTTCTCTAAGGCTTTAGGATTTTTTTCAGGTTATTTTATATTCCATCAGCTTTTGGTAAGTTATATTTTAACAGAAATTTGTCCTTTGATTTAAGTTTTCAAATTTATTGGCATCAATATATTCATAGTTTTGCTTATTGTCTTTGAATGTCTACTGAGTTTGTGTTTATATCCTTTTTCCATTCTACTATTATTTTATTTGTCATTTATCATTTTTCTTTCTTAAAATCATATTTATTGATGTATATTTTACATGCAGCAAAATTCATTATTTTAAAGTATATAATTACATAATTTTTGTCAAATGTTTATAACCCCCATAAACAAGATATAGAATATTTCTAAAAGTTTCCTTTTTCTAGTTTGTGGTCAATGCCCTCTTCTTACCTCAGCCCCAGGAAACTGCTTATTTCATTTCTATGCTTACAATTTTGCCTTTTCCAGTATGTTAAATGGAATCACATTGATGAAGCCTTTTGTGCCTGTCTTCTTTCACTTGTAATAATACCATCAAGACTCATGCATACTGCTGTATATAGCAGAATTTTTTTTTATTTAAAGATTTTATTCATTTATTTGAGAGAGAGAGAAAGAGTGAGCGTGTCCCAACAGGGGTAGGGGAAGAGGGAGAGAGAGAATCTCAAGCAGACTCCGAGCTGAGTGCAGAGCCTGAGATGGGGCTCAATCTCATGACCCTGATTATCATGACCTAAGCCAAAATCAAGAGTTGGATGCTCAACTGACTGAGTCACCCAGGTGCCCCTGATTTCTTTTTATTGCCAAGTGGTGTCCCATTATGCAGATGTACCATAATCTGTTTATTCATTCACCAGTTGATAGATATTTGTGTTATTTCCAGATTTTGGCAATTATGAATTAAACTGATATATGTAAAGGTCTCTTTGTGGACACATGCTTTTAATTTTTCTTCAGTAAATTCTTAGAGATGGGTCTTGTTTTTTATCCATTTTGATACCCTATGTCTTTTGACTGGAGCATTTAGTCCTTTTACATTCAAAGTAATCATTGATAGATATGTATTTGTTGCCATTTTATTGGTTATTTTGTGGTTGTTTCTGGGGATTTTCTCTGATCCTTTCTTATATTTCTCTCTTTCATGTTTTGCCTATTTTCTTTAGTGATGTATTTGGATTTCTTCCTCTTTATTCTTTGCATGTTTATTAGTGTTTGATATGTGGTTGCCATTAGGTTTGTATATATGGTTGCCATTAGGTTTGTATATAATCTCTTCTGCAAATATCTGCCTATATTAAGCGGATGGTCATTTAAGTTTGAACCCATTCTTTTCTCCTCTCCTCCCCATATTCTACGTATGTCATGATATTTTATATCCTTTTTGTGTGTGTGAGGTCCTTGACTGATTTTTAAAAGAAATATTCATTTTTACTGCTTTTGTGTTTCCTACTTTTACACTGTTACTTTTGGTTTCTCCTTTCCACTCAAAGACTCCCCTTTAACCAACCTTCCTCCCTCCCTCCCTCTCTCCCTTTCTTCTTTCTTTTCTTTTCTTTTTATTTCTCTCTCTCTCTCTCTAAAGAGAGAGCATGAGCAGGGGGTCAGGGGCAGAGGGAGAGAAAGAGAGACTCTTAAGCAGGCTCCATACTCAGGGCACAGCCCAACATAGGGCTTGATCTCACAACCCTGAGATCATTAGCTGAGCTGAAAACAAGAGTCAGATGCCACCCAGGTGCCCCTCCCCTTTAATATTTTTTGCAGGGCACATTTAGTGGTTATGAACTCCTTTCGTTTTTGTTTGTTTGAGAAACTCTTTATCTCTCTTTCTAGTCTGAATGACAGCCTTGCCAGATAGAGTATTCTTGGCTGCAGATTTTTCCCATTCAGCTCTTTGAATATATCATGCCACTCTACTGTCTTGCCAAGTTTCTGTGGAAAAATCTCTAGCTATCCTCATGGATTTTTTCCTTGTAAATTAATGACTTCTTTTGTCTTGCTGCTTTTAAGATTTTTTCTTTATCACTATATTTTGCAAATTTAATTACAATATGTCTTGGTATAGGCCTGCTTTTGTTGATTTTAATGGAAGTTCTTTGTGCCTCATGGATGTCTCTTTCCTTCCCCACATTAGGGAAGTTTTCAGGTATTATTTATTCAAATAAATTTTCTGCCCCTTTTTCTCTCTCTTCTTTTTCTGAGACTCCTATAATATAAATGTTGTTACATTTGATGGAGTCACTTAATTCCCTAAGTATAATCTTGTTTTGCATAATTCTTTCTCTTTTGTTCAGCTTCATTGCTTTCCATTATATTGTCTTCTAGGTCATTAATTCATTCCTCTGCTTCTTCCATCCTGCTGTTCATTGCATCAATTGTATTTCTAATCTTGTTTATTGTACTCTTCATCTCTGATTGATTTTATAACTCTTATCTCTGTGGTAAGGGTCTCACTGATATCTTCCATTCTTTTCTCAAGTCCAGTGAGTATCCTTATGGTCATTCCTTTAAATTCTCCATTAGGCACTTATATCTGTTTTGCTTAGATCTCTCTGTGGCCTTATCTTGTTCTTTCATTTGGGATAAATTCCTCTGTCTTGTCGTTTTGTCTAAGTTTCTGCCTATTTCTCCAGTTATTTCTCCTGTTCCTGAAAGTAATGGCCTTATGAAGAAGAGATGATGTAGTGCCCAGGGCCTGAGGCTTCAGGGAGTATCTCCTGTGTTCTGCTGTTGTGTTCTGGCTGCTCTATCCTTTAGGCCCATTGTCTTCAGAAGCCCTCCTTTCCTGCTGTGGGTAATGTTTGGTCCCTGGCCTGAATGTGGTGAGTTTTAACTAGGTGTGCTGTGTTCTGCGTGTGAAATGAGACTCATCACTACCTCCCCTGTAACTGAGGCCCTGAAAAGCTCTCTGGATGGGAGATGTGGTGTGGGCAGGGTTTGTGCTGGTCTTCTGGAGGAAGGGCCCCCCAAGCTGGGACTGAGGCAAGTATAACTGAGAAGGGCAGTTCCACCAGACTGCAGCGGGGTGGGGCTTAGTGTAAGCAAGTTAGGAAGCACTGCTTCCTGCATATGGCTCTGTGTTTATGCTGAGGGGTGATAGAGGGAAATGGCACCAGCCAGCTCCTTTGTTCTCAGAGAGGTCTCTCTGTGAATGCTGCCCCTCTGGGGCATGCTTCTAGAAGGGCAGATAATCTCCACACAGATAATACCCCAGGTACTGTTTAGATCACTGCTTCCATGCTGTCTGCCTCCAGGTTGTTTGCCTGCCTTCTCTCCATAAACAGTACAATGCCCTCAGGGCTTTATCCCAGCCAAGCCTGCAGACCTGTAAAACTCCAGGCTTTAAGCCCCACTGTTTGTAAGAACTCATGAAATTCAGCTCCTCTTGTTTTCAAAGCCAATAGCTATGGGGAAGTGTTCTTGTGCATTCCCCTGTGTCCTTCTGTGTGTGTGTGTGTGTGTGTGTGTCTCTGTCTCTCTGTCTCTCTCTCTCCCTCCCTCTCTCTTCTCTGAGTCCATGGCTCCCTCCCCTCTGCAGCAGCTGTAATCTGTTTCTCTTCTAAGCCCTGTCTCCACACTTCCTACCTTCTTCCATGTGGCCTCTGCTCTCCCTTTAGCTGTAGTTTGTTTTGCCAGTCTCAGGTGGATTTCTCAGGTATTTAGAATGATTTGATAGTGATCTAGTTATATTCATGGGATGGGGCAAGCCTAGGATCCTCCTACTCTGCTGCCATCTTTCTCAAGAGACTTCTATTTATTTTTTTTTATATAGCTGGATACATTTTGCTAATATTTTAAAAAATATTTTTGTATCCATGATCATGAGTGATTTTGATCTATAGTTTTTAAATTTGTGATGTTTTTGTCTTGTTTTGTTATCAGTGTAATGCTTAGATAATTAATTGGGGAAAGTTACTTCTGTTTCAATTTTCTAGAATATTTCTTCCTTAAAAGTTTGGTACAGTTCACCAATGAAGCCATTGGCCTATTGTTTTATTTGTGGAGAGGTTTAAATTGTTTTTGTTCTTTTGATGTGTTTAAGATCAGTAGTGATGTCACCAATTTCATTTTTTATATTGATAATTTGTATCTTCTTTCTTTCTTGAGCAGTCTGGATAGAAGTTTATCAATTTTATTGATATTTTCCAAAAAAAAAATCAGCTTGTTTCCTTATTTTTTAGCTTTTGTTTTCTTTGATTTTCTCTATTATTTTTGTTTTCTATTGATTTTTAATTATCTTTATTATTATTTTTCTTAGGTTTATGTCCTTAACTTTGCTTGAAATGCTTTTGTCTACTGACTATAAATACTTTTATCATTTGCATGACGAATACATCTTTATTTATCTTTCATTTTTTTTAAATTTTTTTCTTCTTTTTTCGTTTATTTTCACTGGCATAGAATTCTTGGTTGGCATTTGTTTTCTTCCAGTTCTTCTGTTAATCTTATCTTTTTTTCTCTGTATGTAATGCATAATTTTTTCTACAATTGCTTTAATAATTTTCTTTTTATTGTTGCTTTATTAGATGTAGTACTTTAGTATTTTTTTTAAATAACTGGGGTTTGTTAAGTCACTTGAATATGTAGATTCATTCTTTTTATCATATTTGGAAGTTTGAGGTTAATATTTTAAAAATATTCGTTATGTCTTTCCCCATACCTCATCTTCCCCTTTTGGGACTCTTTGACTGATTTTTCTCCTCATTATGATTTGTTTGGGTTCCCTTTCTTGTGCTATGATCTGGAAACTCTCCTGCCTCTTTGGATGTCTGGAATTATTTTTATGAATTACAAACATAGTGAGTTTTATGTTTTGGGGGCTTTAAGTTGTTTTGCTTTCCTTTAAGTATTTCTGCACTTTGTCCTGGGAAGCAATTCAGTTGCTGAGAATTTGTTTGATCTTTTGAGGCTTTCTTTTAAGTGTTGTTAGGTTGGCTCCAGAGCAGGCTGAAGTGAAGTTTGTACCATTACCGAGATTATATTTTTCTGAAGACTCTACTCAATGTCTTGTGTGTTAGACGTCTTTCCATTTGGCTAGTGAGTCCTTTCCTGGGCTTTGTGTCACCTCTAGAGATCGTTCTGTTTACTTCTTTCTGGTGGTTCTTTCCTTGGCCCTTGTAGGTTTCTCACATTCACACAAAGATCAATAACCAGCAAAATATTTAAGGATACCAATTTTCAGATCACACAAGTTCTCTCTCTTTGCAGCTTTCTCCTCTTTAGTACTCTGTCCCAAAGTATAAACTGTCTTTTCAATTTAGGATGACCACAAGCTATGCTTTGGTTCCCTCTCCTCATCCTGTGGCCTGCAAACTCTCTAGGCAGTGAGCAGAGGTACCTGTAGCTCACCTTACTTGTTCTCTCCTCTTGGGCATCCCTGTCTTGCACTACCTGTTGTCCAATGTATGAAAACCATTGCTTCATATGTTTTGTTCAGTTTTCTAGTTGTTCAAGGTAAGAGAAAAAATACCATCCCTGTTATTCCCTTATCACTGGAAACTAAATTCACGATGACTTTTGATATTGATTTATTCAATCTAAAAACTGCCTAATTATTAATTGTAATAATTTATTTATAGATTCTTTTGGATGCTTTTCATAGAAAATTATATAATCTGCAAATAAAATAATAGAATTGTTACTTCTTTTCAATCCTCATAATATTATATTTTTCCCACTGTCTTCTTGCATTGGTTAGGGCCACCAGTATAATGTTAGAGATGAGTATAAGTAGCATTATTATTTTGTTTCTGAACTTACAAGGAATACTTTCAAAATAATCACAATAAGTATGTTTACTCTATATGCATTTTATCAGATTAGTAAGTTCTCTTTTTTAAAACCATGAGTTGATGTTACATTTAAAATTATTTTCTATATCCACCAATATGATCATATGATGTTTTTCTTCTCTTAATTTATTAATGAAGTTAATAACATCAATTGTTTTCTTATATGAAACCAACCTTCCCTTCTTGAATAAAACTGACTTTGTTATGATGCAGTTTTATAGATTTATAGATGTAGTTTGCTATTATTTTGTTTGAGAATTTTCTATCTGTTTTCTTGAGTCTGCTCAAAGTGTAATTTTCCTTTATTTTCCCAGTCAACATTTGGTATGATGGCCATCCTAACCTTGTACAATGAGTTAAAGCATGATCCCTTATTTTTCTTTTCTCTGGAAAGTCTTGTGCAAATTTGAAAGTATATGTTCTTTTAATATTTGATAGAATTTCCAGGAAAGCCATAAAATACATTGCTGAAGTCAAATCCTTTTCAATAGTCCAGAATTCCTCTTGATAAAGAAGGTAAGGTCAATTTGATATATATTTTTTTCTTAGCACATGCATTTCTTTCTGGTTTTGAAATTTAGAATATTTTCCTATCTTCAGTGTAAGTGATCTTATTTGTAAGATTTCTTAAAATTCTTAGAAATGGCCCTCATATAATAGCTATGGTTCTTTTAGTGTCCTAATAATTTTCTGTCTTATACCAAAAATAGCTCAGAGGAGCTATATATTCTCTTACTCTCTTCATATATATTTTGGGATAATTTTTTTTAAAGATTTTATTTATTTGAGAGAGAGAGAGACAGAGATAGAAGAGAGCATGAATGGGGAGGAGAGGGAGAAGCAGGGTCCTGCTGAGCAGGGAGCCCAACACAGGGCTTGATCCCACAACCCTGGAATCATGACCTGAGCCGAAGGCAGACGCTTAACCAACTGAGCCACCCAGGCGCCCCTATTTTGGGATAATCTTTAATGATGTTTAATTTCTTTTATACCCTTAAGATTTATCTTCATAAAGGAGGAAATATTTTTCTTTTACCTATTATCTATTAAATGATGTTTTCCAAGGGATGGGACTGCCCTCTTCTTTCTTGCTTTCCCTAAACCCAAATGATATTAAAAATACTTTATAGCAAACACAACTTATCACCAAGACTAATAAAAAAAGAGAGAGATATGAAGGAATAAATAATGTCAGGAAAGAAAAAGAGACATTACAGATTCTCTATACATTAAAAATATGTAAGAAGATATTAAGAAACTTAGGCTGTAAATTTTATTTTATTTGTTTTTTAAAAAGTAGTTATTTGAGAGAGTGTGTGCACACGTGTGCATAAGCAGAGGGAGAGACAGAGGGAGAGGAAGAGAGAATCTCAAGCAGAATCTGTGCTGAGTATGGAGCCCAACCTGGGGCTCCATCTCACCAGCATATCATGACCTGAGCCAAAATCAAGAGTTGGACACTTAACTGACTGGGCCATCCAGGTGCCCCTATTTTATTGTATTTTTTTTTTATTTCAAGTTTTTATTTAAATTCTAGTTAGTTAACATATATGGGTTGGCTAGTAAATTTTAGAAATAAATATTTAGATGAAATACACAAATTCCTAGGAAAAATAAACTTACCCAAATGGACACATGAATAAAAAGAATAGTCCTATGTACTAAAAACTTTAAAACCATATTTAAGAATTTTCCACCAAACCACTTGGGCCAAGTGGTTTCACCATTGAATTCTACGAAATATATAATGAAGAAATGGCACCATTCATAAAGTAATTTCATGTATACATATTTAATATATAAAAGCCAATTATACTTTTACATAATTTAAAAGATACTAATTAAAGTAGCTTTCAAAACTTCATACTGGGCATAAATCTAATCAGAGATATGCAACACTGTTACATAGAAAAAAAATAACAGATAGTAAATAAATGGAAGAATATATCTTTTTTATGGATTGAAATACTCAAGAACATAGAAAAGTCACTTCTCATTTATTTAAAAAAATTTTTTTTTAAAGATTTTATTTTTAATAGTAACCTTACAGGCAATACAATGGCACTAAATTCAAACCTTTCAGTAGTTACCCTGAATGTAAATGGGCTAAATGCCCCAATCAAAAGACACAGGCTATCGGATTGAATAAAAAAACAAGACCCATCGATATGCTGTCTGCAAGAGACCCATTTTAGACCCAAAGACAACCCCAGATTGAAAGTGAGAGGGGGAAAACCATTTACCATGCTAATGGACACCAAAAGAAAGCTGGGGTGGCAATCCTTATATCAGACAAATTAGATTTTAAACCAAAGACTATAATAAGAGGTGAGGAAGGACACTACATCATACTTAAAGGGTCTATCCAACAAGAAGATCTAACAATTGTAAATATCTATGCCCCTAACACAGGAGCAGCCACTTATAAGGGCCAATTAATAACAAAAGCAAAGAAACACATTGACAACAATACAGTAATAGTGGGAGATATTAACACCCCCCTCACTGAAATGGACAGATCATCTAAGCAAAAGATCAACAAGGAAATAAAGACTTTAAATGACACACTGGACCAAATGGACTTCACAGATATATTCAGAACATTCCATCCCAAAGCAACAGAATACACTTTCTTCTCTAGTGCCCATGGAACATTCTCCAGAATAGATCACATCCTAGGTCACAAATCAGGTCTCAACCAGTACCAAAAGACTGGGATGATTCCCTACATATTTTTAGACCACAATGCTTTGAAACTACAACTCAATCACAAGAGGAAAGTCGGAAAGAACTCAAATACATGGAGGCTAAAGAGCATCCTACTGAAGAATGAATGGGTCAACCAGGAAATTAAAGAAGAATTTAAAAAATACATGGAAACCAATGAAAATGAAAACACAACTATTCAAAATCTTTGGGATGCAGCAAAGGCAGTCCTAAGAGGAAAGTATATAGCAATACAAGCCTTTCTCAAGAAACAAGAAAGGTCTCAAATACACAACCTAACCCTCCACCTAAAGGAGCTGGAGAAAGAACAGCAAATAAAGCCCAAACCCAGCAGGAGAAGAGAAATAATAAAGATCAGAGCAGAAATCAATGAAATAGGAACCAAAAGAACAGTAGAACAGATCAACGAGACTAGGAGCTGGTTCTTTGAAAGAATTAACAAGATTGATAAGCCCCTGGCCAGACTTATCAAAAAGAAAAGAGAAATGACCCAAATCAACAAAATCATGAATGAAAGAGGAGAGATCACAACCAACACCAAAGAAATACAAACAATTATGAGAATACATTATGAACAACTCTATGCCAGCAAATTAGACAATCTGGAAGAAATGGATGCATTCCTAGAGATGTATCAACTACCAAAACTGAACCAGGAAGAAATAGAAAACCTGAACAGACCTATAACCACTAAGGAAATTGAAGCAGTCATCAAAAATGTCCCAACAAACAAAAGCCCAGGGCCAGATGGCTTCCTAGGGGAATTCTACCAAACATTTCAAGAAGAATTAATACCTATTCTTCTGAAACTGTTCCAAAAAATAGAAATGGAAGGAAAACTTCCAAACTTGTTTTATGAGGCCACTTATACCTTGATCCCAAAACCAGACAAAGACCCCATCAAAAAGGAGAATTACAGATCAATATCCTTGATGAACGTGGATGCAAAAATTCTCACCAAAATACTAGCCAATAGGATCCAACAGTACATTAAAAGGATTATCCACCACGACCAAGTGGGATTTATCCTTGGGCTGCAAGGTTGATTCAACATCCTCAAATCAATCAATGTGATACAATACATTAATAAAAGAAAGAACAAGAACCATATGATCCTCTAATAGATGCAGAAAAAGCATTACAAAGTACAGCATCCTCTCTTGATCAAAGCTCTTCAGAGTATAGGGGTAGAGGGTATATACCTCAATATCATAAAAGCCATCTATGAAAAACCCACAGTGAATATCATTCTCAATGGGGAAAAACTGAGAGCTTTCCCCCTAAGGTCAGGAACGTGGCAGGGATGTCCACTATCACCACTGCTATTCAACATAGTATTAGAAGTCCTAGCCACAGCAATCAGACAACAAAAAGAAATAAAAGGCATCTGAATTGGTAAAGAAGAAGTCAAACTCTCACTCTTTGCAGATGATATGATACTTTATGTGGAAAACCCAAAAGACTCCACCCCAAAACTGCTAGACTCATACAGGAATTCAGTAAAGTGGCAGGATATAAAATCAATGCACAGAAATCAGTGGCATTCCTATACACCAATAACATGACAGAAGAAAGAGAAATTAAGGAGTCGATCCCATTTACAATTGCACCGAAAACCATAAGATACCTAGGAATAAATCTAACCAAAGAGGCAAAGAATCTGTACTCAGAAAACTATAAAATACTCATGAGAGAAATTGAGGAAGACACAAAAAATGGAAAAACGTTCCATGCTCATGGATTGGAAGAACAAATATTGTGAAGATGTCAATGCTACCTAGAGCAATCTACACATTCCATGCAATCCCTATCAAAATACCATCAACTTTTTTCAAAGAAATGGAACAAATAATCCTAAAATTTGTATGGAACCAGAAAAGATCCCGCATAGCCAGAGGAATGTTGAAAAAGAAAAGCAAAGCTGGCGGCATCACAATTCTGGACTTTAAGCTCTATTACAAAGCTGTCATCATCAAGACAGTATGGTACTGGCACAAAAACAGACACATATTTCAATGGAACAGAATAGAGAGCCCAGAAATGGACCCTCAACTCTATGGTCAACTCATCTTTGACAAAGCAGGAAAGAATGTCCAATGGAAAAAAGACTCTCTTCAACAAATGGTGTTGGGAAAATTGGACAGCCACATGCAGAAGAATGAAATTGGACCATTTCCTTACACCACACACAAAAATAGACTCAAAATGGTTGAAAGACCTCAATGTGAGACAGGAGTCCATCCAAATCCTAAAGGAGAACACAGGCAGCAACCTCTTTGACCTCAGCCACAGCAACTTCTTCCTAGAAACATTGCCAAAGGCAAGGGAAGCAAGGGCAACAATGAACTATTAGGACTTCATCAAGATAAAAAGCTTTTGCACAGCCAAAGAAACAGTCAACAAAACCAAAAGACAACCGACAGAATGGGAGAAGATATTTGCAAATGACATATCAGATAAAGGGCTAGTATCCAAAATCTATAAAGAACTCATCAAACTCAACACCCAAAGAACAAATGATCCAATCAAGAAATGGGCAGAAGACATGAACAGACATTTCTGCAAAGAAGACATCCAAATGGCCAACAGACACATGAAAAAGTGCTCAACATTGCTCGGCATCAGGGAAATCCAAATCAAAACCTCAATGAGACACCACCTCACACCAGTCAGAATGGCTAAAATTAATAAGTCAGGAAACGACAGATGTTGGCAGGGATGCGGAGAAAGGGGAACCCTCCTACACTGTTGGTGGGAATGCAAGCTGGTGCAGCCACACTGGAAAACAGTAGGGAGGTTCCTCAAAAAGTTGAAAATAGAGCTATCATATGATCCAGCCATTGCACTACTGGGTATTTACCCCAAAGATAAAAATGTAGTGATCCGAAGGGGTATGTGCACACCGATGTTTATAGCAGCAATGTCCACATTAGCCAAAATATGCAAAGAGCCAAGATGTTCATCGAGAGATGAATGGATAAAGGAGAAGTGGTATATATATACAATGGAATATTATGCAGCCATCAAAAGGAATGAAATCTTGCCATTTGCAATGACGTGGATGGAACTGGAGGTATTATGCTGAGCAAAATAAGTCAATCAGAGAAAGACACGTATCATATGATCTCACTGATGAGGAATTCTTAATCTCAGGAAACAAAATGAGGGTTGTTGGAGTGGTGGGGGGTGGGAGGGAGGGTAGCTGGGTGATAGACACTGGGGAGGGTATGTGCTATGGTGAGTGCTGTGAATTGTGTAAGACTGTTGAATAATAGACCTGTACCTGTGAAACAAATAATACATTATATGTTAATAAAAAAAAAAAAAGAAGAAGAAGAAGATAGCAAGAAGGGAAAAATGAAGGGGGGGATCAGAGGGAGAAATGAACCATGAGAGACTATGGACTCTGAGAAACAAACTGAGGGTTCTAGAGGGGAGGGTGTGGGGGGATGGGTTAGCCTGGTGATGGGTATTAAAGAGGGCACGTACTGAATGGAGCACTGGGAGTTATATGCAAACAATGAATCATGGAACACTACATCAAAAACTAATGTAATGTATGGTGATTAATATAACATAACAAAATAAAAAAAATAAAAATAAAAGATTTTATTTTTAAGTAATTTTGACACCCAACATGGGGCTTGAACCCACAACCCTAAGATCAAGAGCCACATGCTCTATTGACTGAGCCATCCAGGTGCCCCTCCCCAAATTTATTTTTAGATTAAATCCCAATTAAAATTTCAGCAAATTTTTTTCCTGAAAATTTTCAAGATAGTTTTAGAATCAGATTGAAAATTCAAATGGCCAAGAATAGCCACGCCCTGCCCCCAAAAAGAAAGAAAAAGTAGAATCAAGTTGGAGGATTTACACTATGATAAAAACAGGCTTTATTATAAAGCTACAGTAATTAAGGCATTGTAATATTTTTATAACAATAGACAAATAGACCAATGGGTCAGAAAAAAGAGTCTAGAAATCAACCAACACATATAAATCAAAATTTGATTTATGGCAACACAGGAGAACAGTGAGGAAAGAATGGTCTCTCGATAAAATTGGATATCCACATAGAAGAACAATAAATTTGGGCTTCTATCTTATAAAATACCCAGACATAAATTCCAGATATATTGTTTTCAATGTGAAAAGTAAAGTATTAAAGCTCTGAAAGATTACATTGAAGAATAACTTTGTGATTTGGGAGAGACAAAGATTTCTCAAGACACAAAAAAGCAATAACTATATGAAAAACAATAAATAGAACTACATTAAAATTAAGGGCATCCCTTCATCAGAGGCACCATTATGAGAATGAAAGAGCCACATGTGGGATAAAATATTTGTGATCCATATAAACAATAGGCTCATATTAAAAACACACAAAAAACTAAAATCAATAAGAAAAAGAGAGATAACCCAAGAGAAAAACAGGCAAGAAACTGAACACACAGCTCAGAAAATGGAATCTTCAATGACCAATAAGTATTTAAAAATATGCACAACCTCATCAGTCATCAGAGAAATGTGGGATATAATCCCCATGAGATACTACTATATGCCCATCGGAATGGCTACAGTGACAAAGACTGATAATCCGAGGATAAAGTCTAGAGCAAAAGAAGTCCTCATACAAATGTAGTTTGTGGGGATATAATCGGTACAACTGTTTTGACAAACTGACAATATTAGCTGAAGACAGACCTGCACAGATGTGATGCAGCTATTCCACTCTAGGTAACAGAAATGGATATATATGACAAAAGGTTGAGTGTGACTGTGTGTGTGTGTGAGTGTGTATGTGTGTGTGTGTGAGAGAGAGAGGAAGAGGCAAGGCAAGGTGAGGAGAGGAGAGGATGTTCACAGTAGTATTGTTTTCAATGGCCACAAATTAGAAACAACTTAAATGTCTATCAATAGAATTAATATGTAATTTGAGATACTCAAAGTGGCTCATGAATTTGTCGTATTTACAGAATATGAGGGCAGACATCTAGGTACAAAAATAGCTAAATAATTTGATTGTGCCCAATTAAAAGCCTTCCGATAGTGAGACAAAATGGAGAAAAGTCTCACCAAATAGCTGTATCAGTTGTGAAGAGAATATCTGACCATAGCTCACTTCAGAATCATGTTACAGGGGATGTTGTTTGAAGGGCCACCAGGTGATCCCTGAGTAATTGGGCACTTTGGGTCAAATGGTCTCAGTCTTGAGTACATGGACAGAAAGTCATGGGCAAGTTGTAGTTTCTCAAAGAGAAACTTCAGTAAAGGCAGGAGAATGTCTCCAAGGGAAACTGGGGCTTTGGTTTCTCTTCTCATGTTTCTGGGTCAGGAAAAACTAAATTCTGGTTTGTAAATTCTTTTAAAAAATAGGTAAGAGTTTCAGGTGAGGAAATCACTATTCAGAGAAGAAGTAACAGAAGCCTAATAAGCACAGCATAATTGGCCTGTAGAGATTGTCTCTCTGAGGGAAAAGAAAGTTACTTCTTCCAAATCCCCCATCTTGCCCATCTCTGCTCTTCCTGGGGCAATGATGACCTCCTGTCCCAGAGGTAAGACAGTCATGCTCAGAGGTGTTCCCCTTGAGTTCTTAGGACCAGCATCAGGAAGCCAGGGTATCCTTCACACACAACTTCTTCCTTGGCTCATGTGGCAATTGGATTGAATCGGGCTACTGGAGAAATAAATGTCCCATTTTGGCAATTGGTTTAAAGAAAACATATATATCTTAATTTTATTAAGTTTTTAAAAAAATTATTAAGTTTCTAATTTAAATTTCAGTATAGTTAACGTTCACTATTATGTTAAAAGAAAACATATTTGGGGTAGCCAAACTGGGGAGAAAGTTCTTTCTGGTACCTCTGAGAAATGCAGCACCTAGCACAAGGCTTTGGCCACAACGGTAGGAAGCATTGGGCTTAGCTACTACAGGTCATGTCCCATCCACCACTCTGTACTCCTCCGCACCTGCCCGCTCCTGGAAATCTGCACCAGTGGACAGGTTTGTGTTGACCAACATTCTTAAATGATGATGGTCGGAAGGTGATATCATCTGGATAGCTGGCTTCAGACTTTCTGTTGACCTAAACAATATAGGTATGCATAAGGAAGTGGGGATGGGGTGGAGAGAGCAACTTAGCCAATTAACTTTTGGGAAATATCACACTTTCCAGGTGCTCCTTTTTTGAGAAGAATACTTGTAATGTGTAATTTCAGGGAGCTTGAACCACCATTCCAGGAAGAAAAGGTGATGCATGCTTGCCGTTAAATAGGTTACAACACCTCCACCTTACTTTTGAATCCGCTTTAAACTTTTATTTACATATCAAATTTTCAAAACTGTTTTGAACTTTTATTTATTTTTAACCTCTTTTTTAACCTTCCTTTTCTTATTGATATTATGTACTTATTCCATCCTTGTCTCTATTTCCCTCCCTCCAGTGAATTAGGATAAACCTGAATGTATGATCCCTTTAGACAGATGGAGAAACTAGGTAATGAGAATTGAACTGGGAAATGCATGTTTATTGGCAAAGCAGTTCATTCATTCCCAGAGAGAGGCACTTTAAAAACCATGAAGATGATACAGAAACATGATATTTTAACTATGTTTCTTTTTTTTTTTAAGATTTTATTTGAGAGAGAGAGAGCTTGAGCTCTCTTGCCCACCTCTGCCATCGCCTCCTCCACTCTCCAGAGGTGAGTCAGCCATTGTCAGTCTCTTTTAAACACGTATTTAGCAACATGATTTATGAAACCAGGTTCCTGTAATCCGTAGTCCCTCCTGTATTCTTCAAGCCTAAGAGCATGGCAGCTTGACATGGTTGTCCTCTCCTGGAGATTTGTCCAAAGAACATGTGTTCCGGCTATTCGAATTAGGAAGCCAGAATTTTCAAGTGATTTAAGGGTCCCCCACCTGTGGTGGCCTGAGCCTGCTAACAAGTTGGCACTGGTCTTCATCTTTGCTTTTCACCCATCGACTCCTGGAAAGAGGGTCCAGGTGCCAGGTCTGTGCTGATGGGCCTTTTCTTTGCTGATGCCAGTAGAAAGATGACTCCCTCAGAGACTAGCTCTTTCCCCTGTACACGAAATTTCTGTTTTGAGAACAAGTCTTTAGAGTAACATCCTTGTCTGAAATGCTTCCTGCAACTGCCCATCTGGGGCTGGTCAGGAATCTAATATAGCTTTGCTAGGTCTCACTGTCCACACTTGCATGCTGAATGGGCTGCTTAGCTGATGCATGTTGTTAAAATAGTAATTTTCAAGTTTATTTCCATTTGTTTATTAATTTAATAAAGCATTTTATTACGTTTTTTATTGCTGGATAACTATGTGTATATTCCTCCAGGAAAGGCATAGTTTATGCCATTATCTCTATTTTACAGATATGAAAACTGATGTGCTAGGATTTTAGGGAAATATATGCGTTTCCATAATGCTTCATTCCAGTGGAAGAGGTCTTTCAAAATGAAAATCAAATGTTCAAGCTGCATGAAAATGATCCAAAGATGCAGAGCTGTTGGTAATGATAAATGCAGCTATTCTGCTTGAAATAAAAATTTGTGTGGGTTACTCACCATGCCTGGTTCTAGCTTAAAGCTCATTCTCTAAGCAGTCTGGGGCAAGGTAGAGAAAACAGTGTAACACTGGAGCAGGGCTAGATGGGAGATGAGCAGAGGGGAGGGGAGGGGAGGGGAAGGAAAGGGAGGGGAGAGGAGTCCTTACCTGTAGGAGGCAGCTGACCCAGGAGTCCTACCTTCTCCTGTTCAAATCTGTGCCATCCCCCTCTTTCTTTCCTTTTACTTCACCTTTGCCCCATGTCCCTCTCCTTTCAAAACTATTCTAAAAGCTCAGAGGAAAGGGATATGGGTTTCTGATCATCTCTGGTGTGCTTTGGCAATGCTGAGATGACTGGTAAAGTATTTCTCCTCTTTGCAAAGCAGATTATGATAAAGTGGCTGAAGACAAGAAATAATTCAATAATGCCTTAGCTAAGTGTCTTTGAGTCTTCTATCTTTTGGCGAGGAATTTGGGGTTTTTCAATAATGTAACTGAGGAAAAATTTGTCCTAAAGAGGTGTGTGTGTGGGGGGAGGGGTGGGTGGTGGGAGGGTTGTCCTGAAAGATCTCACTGTTCATATTTTCTGAGAATTCATCAATTTCTCTGGTAAATGTATTTTGAGCAGGATTTCTTTTTTTTTTTAATTTCTTTTTTATTTTTTTTATTCTTATGTTAATCCCCATACATTACATCATTAGTTTTAGATGAAGTGTTCCATGATTCATTGTGCATAACACCCAGTGCTCCATGCAGAATGTGCCCTCCTCAACACCCACCATCCAGGCTAACCCATCCACCCACCCCCCTCCCCTCCAGAACCCTGTTTGTTTTTCAGAGTCCATCATCTCTCATGGTTCGTCTACCCCTCCAATTTCCCCCGCTTCATTCTTCCTCTCCCGCTACCTTCTTCTTCTTTTTTTTTTTTCTTAACATATATTGCATTATTTGTTTCAGAGGTACAGATCTGAGATTCAACAGTCTTGCACAATTCACAACGCTTACCAGAGCACATACCCTCCCCAGTGTCTATCACCCAGTCACCCCAACCCTCCCACCCCACCCCCCACTCCAGCAACCCTCAGTTTGTTTCCTGCAATTAAGAATTCCTCATATCAGTGAGATCATATGATACATGTCTTTCTCTCTTTGACTTATTTCACTCAACATAATACCCTCCAGTTCCATCCACGTCATTGCAAATGGCAAGATGTCATTCCTTTTGATGGCTGCATAATATTCCATTGTATATATATACCACATCTTCTTTATCCATTCATCTGTCGATGGACATCTTGGCTCTTTCCACAGTTTGGCTATTGTGGACATTGTTTTGAGCAGGATTTCTAACATGATAGAACCAAATTCTAGAAAATTTCACTGCAAAGGACTAAAAATAACACTCTGGGATTGAACACTAAGATAAATAAAATATGGGAAGCTCTGGTATATAAAATATTGGATAATTTTAGCAATGTGTTAATTGATTAAATGTCAAGAAAAGGTCATCGATAAATATTTTTTCTTTTCTCCCATTTTCATTGTTCCTTTTCTTCCTCATTTGATTTCATTTCAATTTCCTTTACTTTTTCACTATACTCTTTTTTTTAATTTTGTCTTCCTTTCTAGTTTCTTTTTTCCTGTCTTTTTTCCATTAATTCTCTCTCTGACTTTTTTCCCTTTTTCCCTAGAGAGCTTCTCAATGACTTTGCTCATTTATTTATTCTTATTTGCATCTCAATATCCTCTCCTCTTCCTCTGCTTACCTTTTGCATACGTTTCTCCTTCAGATATTTATTTACTACTTGTTTATTTAAGTTTGGGCTAGTTTTAATTTTTTTAAAGAAGATATTTAATGAAAGACATTCAATGAAGATTTTTTAAATTGGGTTATAATTCATATCACACAAAATTAAGCATTTTGTAGTGCATAATTCAGTGTCAGTACATCCCAGAGTTGTGATTTTATGTTGTGAAGGTACAGCTAAATAGTTATCAAAGAACTGTGAACAGCTTGGGCATGAGAGAGTGTATGGGACCATTGTGTGGGACCGCAAGAGGGCGCTCTGGAAGCATTCCTCTGACCGGAAAGAACTGCATCTCTTCGCCTGTATAATTCTTGGGCTTACCTACATGGACACTCAACATTTTACCTCTCTGCCGTGGGTGTGATTACCAAATGACCTGGAAACGTAGCCTGCTTTTTATGTTATTGTGACAGTAACTATTTACACAAACAGAGGGGGGGATATGTTGGCACTATTTATAAGCACTCACCACTAAGGAGAATAGAGTCCAAATTACGTGTGGGATGCAGATCAGAAGGGACAAATCTCCCAACCAGACAAGACTCATCCCCACAGTCCAGGATCCTTTGTCGTGACTCATCTTTTCTTTGTTAGGGATAGTCCTTTGGCTAGACAAAATTATACTTAGGTTTAATCATCTTTTGCAAGCTGATTTTAAAAAACTAGCACATACCTTTATCCATTTCTGATATTAGGTGTCCATTATTGTCCACAATCATAGCCCTTCATCTTTTCCTAAGGGAGGAAGAAAGGACTCCCTGCCATGGACCCATCTTGTAGTCATCACTATATGAGACACAAAGTAGAAGCATGATCACCTTTCCAAGTCTGTAAAAGAGGCCAGTGAATCATGTTCTGCAAGAAGAAGAGAGTTTCTAAATGAAGGAGATGTGCTTTGTTTCTCCTTGTCCTGTTATTGGCGAGGACTGAAAGCCAGACTTCAACTTCCCAGGTAAGCGGGAGGCACCTACTCTGTTCCACCAGGACTCAGAGGTGAATGGGATCAAAAGTAGGAGCTCAGTCCTCTTGACATGTCTTGATTTTTTTTTTTTTAAGATTTTATTTATGGGTGCCTGGGTGGCTCAGTTGGTTAAGCGACTGCCTTCGGCTCAGGTCATGATCCTGGAGTCCCGGGATTGAGTCCCACGTCGGGCTCCCTGATCAGCAGGGAGTCTGCTTCTCTCTCTGACCCTCCCCTCTCTCATGCTCTCTAACTCATTCTCTCTCTCAAATAAATAAATAAAATCTTTAAAAAAAAAAAAAGATTTTATTTATTTGTCAGAGAGAGAGAGAGAACACAGGCAGGGGGAGCGGCAGGCAGAGGGAGAAACAGGCTTCCCTCTGAGGAAGGAGCCCAATGAGGGACTTGATCCCAGGACCCTGAGATCATGACCTGAGCTGCAGGCAGATGCTTAACGGACTGAGCCACCCAGGTGTCCCAATATGTCTCCTGATTTTATGTTAGGTGAATCCATAGCCTTTAAACGGTGACTATCACTGTGCAGCACATGGGTTATGTTGTGCATAGAAGCACTAGGGATGTGCCCCAGGTTATCAGGTAACCCTGTTTACTGCTCACTCCTCCTCTGTCTAGTCTCTTTATCTCCTTTGACGCCTGAAAATAATAGGCCAAAATTCAGGGTGTTGTTGTCAAGATTATTATATCATATTAATTATTAGATATATAAAGTATTTAGTATAATTTGGTACAGAGTAAGGAATAAATAAAATGTTTGTTTATATCAACTTGATATAGAAACAAGTACAGTTACAGTTTTTAATTCTTCTCATAACATTTTTCCCACCCAGGGAATTTTTGCACTCTCGATGGGCAAGAGTGTTTCAGGAGCTTGTTTTCTTCCCACCATCTGCCCCCAAAAGAACAGATAAGATTAAGATTTTCTAAAACTGAACTGACTATTCTGTGATTCACAGGGCAATTGATTTGGGTAAGTCATTTGAAACAATTTTACAAAGAAACAGGATTTACTTTGACTTTAACACATCACTTTTTTTTAACACACCACTTTTTAAAAATATCAAATATATTTTATTTAAAAAAGCAAAATCACTCACATAAATTATGTATCACTTAGAGATGATTATGTTACTGAGCAAGCATAACATGGCTGTAATAACAAATGCCCCCCCTTTTGTATATGTTTTTGGAGACAGGTAGGAAAACACTACTTGTTTTGTTATTGTTTGTTTGATTTGTTAAAGCTGACATTTGAGTCCTGGTTATAGAAGTGCAAAGAGTGTAAATGAATCTACCATGACCCATCACCTTTGCATTTCGGCCACCTGTGTGCACCTTCTGATATAACTTGGAAAAGTGGCTGCATCACAGTTATATTTGAGCCCTCGTCAGACAGGACTGAAGAGAGGTTATCTGGAGTAAGTCTTACATACAATGTGGTACAAATCACTGGCATTGCTTTAAAGAACAGGTTACAATAGAAATACGCCTTGGAAACAATTCTTCTCACTTTGGTATATTTCAGGTCTTTTTTTTTTTTTTTAAGATTTTATTTTTATTTATTCGACAGAGAGAGACACAGCTAGAGAGGGAACACAAGCAGGGGGGAGTGGGAGAGGGAGAAGCAGGCTTCCTGTGGAGCAGGGAGCCCGATGTGGGGCTCGATCCCAGGACACTGGGATCATGACCTGAGCCAAAGGCAGACTCTTAACGACTGAGCCACCCAGGCGCCCCGGTATATTTCAGGTTTTATTAAGTGTGATTTATTAGGTTGTTTGGTTTATTTCATGAAATCCTAACACAAAGCAGTAAGCACGAAATACTTTTTTCAACATCTACCTTTTCAGCAATTCTTGAAATATATATGTGTATGTATATACACACGTGTAGCAAGAGAGAGAGATAATTCTCTTCAAAAACTGCAGATTTATGGATGTCAGAGAGAGACCTGTATTTTCTAGTGTGATCTCCTTAGCTATTGGTGAATCTCTAAAAAGCATTGGAGTGCTAAAAATACATTTACGTAAGGATAGGAAAGCACTATAAATGTATCAATCCATATTTTTATCAGGGTTTTCATGACGAGGAAATTTTCTAACCAGTATAATGATATAATAATATTTTGTATTCAACGTAAAATATGGCAAAATGAAAAGAAGCTGATGTACAAATAGGTATAGTGCAACAGAAATTACAAGCAAGGGAACACAAAAGAATTAAGACTATGCTATTGGTTTCTAGCCATGAAGCTAAACAACCTATTAATTTTGAACATTCTGGAAAAATATAATTCTTTTTTTTTTTAAAGATTTTATTTATTTATTTGAGACAGAGAGAATGAGAGAGAGAGAGAGCACATGAGAGGGGGGAGGGTCAGAGGGAGAAGCAGGCTCCCTGCCGAGCAGAGAGCCCGATGCGGGACTCGATCCAGGGACTCCAGGATCATGACCTGAGCCGAAGGCAGTCGCTTAACCAACTGAGCCACCCAGGCGCCCCGAAAAATATAATTCTTGAACTACCTATTTGTCCTGAAGATTTTGAATCCTGTATCTTATTACACAGTGAGGAACTTTACTTACACTTTAAGAGTTGTGAATCTCTTTGCCAATCTTGTAGCTAAGTATCTTGTTCCGGTTAATTCTGGTGTGAATGACTGGAAGTTTCCAGTGCAAGGTCTTGAATGGGTTTCTTTTTTTTTTTTTTAAAGATTTTATTTATTCATGAGAGAGAGAGAGAGGCAGAGGCAGAGGGAGAAGCAGGCTCCCGCTGAGCAGAGAGCCCAATGCGGGACTCGATCCCAGGACCCTGGGATCATGACCTGAGCCGAAGGCAGATGCTCAACCGACTGAGCCACCCAGGCGTCCCTTGAATGGGTTTCTGATATTGTTTGATCATTTCCACTATTTTCTGTGTAACACTCAGTTTCCGAAAGCTCAGTTTTTAATAAATTCCTTGGCATTTTGGATATTATTCAAAACAATACTAAATCCTGAATATTTAATGACTAATGGTCTGAATATTGCTCTTTTCATGACAATGACTTTTAATCTTAAGTCCCACAGCCCTTTATGTTAGAAGAAGTATGACCTCTAACAATTATTCTAAGTTTTTAGGCTGAAAGTGGAAGGTTTTTTGTTTTTGTTTTTGTTTTTAAGATTTTATTTATTTATTTGAGAGAGAGAATGAGACAGAGAGAGAGAACATGAAAGGGGGGAGGATCAGAGGGAGAAGCAGACTCCCCGCTGAGCAGGGAGTCCGATGCAGGACTCGATCCCGAGACTCCAGGACCACGACCTGAGCCGAAGGCAGTCGCCCAACCAACTGAGCCACCCAGGTGCCCCGAAAGTGGAAGTTTTTGATAAATGCAGTTATAGTCTGCTGTCCATCAATAATTATAGCATGAATATAGCTTAGGCGCCATTGGAGTAATAATCTTTTTTTTTAGTTTTTATTTAAATTTCAGTTAGTTACCATACAGTGTAAAAGTAATAATCTTTTACATAAATCTTTCATGTACCATCACTAAAATAGTCTTTAAGACTTCAGACTCCTGTCTCTATACTTTAGTTATGGATCACTTCTTTCTTTTTGTAGGTGAGCGAAATAAAGAAAAAACAAAAGAAATTTTTGGGGGGGTTTTGGGGTCAAAGAATTACTGCCTATGTCATCATGTTCTATTAATTAACACCTGATCTTTTATCCTATCTTCACTGGTGAGGAGTGATCATTGTTGTATTGAGAAATGAATGAGCTGTTCCTTCCTTGAGAAAGCATCATTGTAAAGTAATAACCTCACATCATTTTGTGCTCCGTGGCTCTATCACTTGCCAGAAGCGGCCGTCGGAGGCCCCCTCCCCCGCCGTCTATCCTCCCGAATATCGCCTTGGATTCACTTCTCCAAACGTCCTACCTTCCAGAAAGTGGTCGCTTTTCTGATGAGAGAGTTGTTGCTATTCTTTTCTTCAATCTCCTGTTGAGTTTGTAGGTGTTCAGAATGGTTTGATCCCTATCTAGCTGAATTCCTGAGACCAGACGAAATCCAGGTCTCCTACTCCTCCGCCATCTTGCTCCGCCATAACCTCACATCATTAAACACTTTATTAAACTCCCCTTGAGGGGTACAGGAGATGAATTTTAGCAGCTATGTATACTTTCTCTTCATGCAATACCTGATTCTTGAAGTTGGCTGTCTTGGGTTGATCTCACCCAGTGCAGCCACTGTTGTGACCTAGGTAGAGAGGAGACCTTCTACTTGACACTCTCAAAATGACAAGTTACAGCAAATACATTCAAAATCATTTATTAATAAAAATGTAAGAATATTATTTAAAATATCCAGGGTTTCATGGATGCATTCCACTGAGGAGGGGTAAGTAGGGTTGTGTCTGAGATATCTAGAGGGGAAATCCAGTAAGCAAAAGGAAGTTAAATAGGACTGGACATCATTCAGGATTCAGAAAAATATCTCTCATGTGAACCAAAAACTTTTTCACCAAAAAGACATGAATTCTCTATAATAACTACAAATTGAGTAGGATTTAAGTCTAAATACTTCATTAATTTCCTTCCTCCATTTAAGAGCAGATGTTTCAGAAAAGAAATTATGATCTAATAAATTGAATTATAAGAATGTAACTTCTTTACTCCTTGATTTCCAGCTGCACAGCTGGGTCCCATTGTGTTCCTCATCTATGGATACATTCAAGCAGGGTTTGGATGATGATTTGGCTGAGATGTTCTAGGAGAACTTTGGTTCAGATGGGTAGGCTCTCTCTATATGGTCTAAAAGTCACCCTTCTAATCCCAAGTTTTTGTGATTTGGCTTTTCAACATCTTCAGAGTTTTGTCCTTGGAAACTCATGGGCCAGGAAAATAAAACCCAGACATGGGTGAGTGAGTTCATCCTACTGGGGTTGTCCAGTGACCCGGAAAACTCAAGTCTTCCTCTTTGTCCTGGTTCTGACAATGTACTTGGTGACTCTTGTGGGAAATGTCCTCATTCTTATTAGGATCAGACTGGACAGCAGACTTCATAACCCCATGTACTTCTTCCTTAGTGTTTTATCCTTTGTGGACATTTGTTATGCAAACAGTTTTGCCCCACAAATGCTGGCCCTCCAGCTCTCAGGCCAGAAGTCCATCCCATTCTATAGCTGTATGCTCCAGCTCTACATCTCCCTGGCATTGGGTGGGTCTGAGTTCTTCCTGCTGGGAGCCATGGCTTATGACCGCTCTGTGGCGGTGTGCCATACGCTGCACCACAGTCATCATGCATGGAGGACTGTGCCTGGGGCTGGCTGCTGGCTGCTTGGCGGCTGGTTTCATGAATTCGTTGATGGAAACAATCATTACCTTCCGGCTTCCCCTGTGTCACAATGTTATTAATCACTTTGCCTGTGAGACCCTAACAGTGCTACAGTTAGCCTGTGTGGACATCTCCTTCAACGAGGTCATGGTGGCCATCTCAGGATTTCTGGTGATCGTGCTTCCCTGTTTCCTGGTTCTATTCTCCTATGGTCGGTCATATAGTTACTGCCATTCTGCAAATTCGTTCTGCCTAGGAATGTAGCAAAGCCTTTGGGACTTGTGCTTCCCACCTCACTGTGGTTTGCATGTGCTTTGGGGCTACCATCTTCACCTACTTGGGTCCACGGTCAGCCTCCTCAGTGGAAATGGAGAAAATTGTCACTCTATTCTATGCTGTGGTGGCACCTATGTTGAATCCCTTCGTCTACAGCTTGAGGAATAAGGAAGTTATGGCTGCTTTTCAAAAGGTTCTAGAGAAATTCAGAGATTAAGAGTAAAGACTGTTAAGAACTTCTTGTTAGCTATCATCAAAACCAAAAGGGAGATTGGCTGAGGGTATACAGGACTCCCTTACTTACACTAAGGAAGACTAACATGGCCTTGCATATGGATAAAGCATCCCTCCACCTGATTAATGAATTTCCTCATATAGGCCAGTGCAAGATAAGTCACATGTCAGTGATCCATGAGAGGACCTCTTCTTAGATCATCTTCTCTCAGATATCCAGTGGTATTTAGACTTCATCTGCCCATTTTTAAAATTTTATTAGCATATCAATGTATAAAGAAATGATCTGCAGCTTTGTCCAGCAGACCTGGTGTGGAATGAATGGAGAGATGAATTCCACCAATTAGTTTTGCTTTTACCTGGTGGAGCAGAATGGAGAATGTATTTTCCTCTTTCTATATGACAATGCTCCATTTATTTGTAGAACAACCTTATTTCCTCCAGGATAAACACAAATGGTTTCTTTAACTCTTTCTCAAATGATGGCAGTTTTAGAACTTTCAACACCATTTGTGCTTTAGTCTAGAGTATGACATGATATTCTGAAATAAATAATATATGATGCTATATTTGTTCACCCCAATATGTTGGTTCTCATTTTCTTCTTTTTTTAAGATTTTATTTATTCATTTGAGACAGAGAGATACAGAGAGAGAGAGCATGAGCAGGGGGAGAGGCAGAGGGAGAGGGAGAAGCAGACTCCCCGCCGAGCAGGGAGCCTGACGTGGGGCTCCATCCCAGGACCCGGAGATCATGACCTGAGCCAAAGGCAGATGCTTAACCATCTGAGCCACCCAGGTGCCCCTCTTGTATGCTTTTCAAGGATCAAATTTGTTTGTAATATGCAAAATATCTGTGGCTTCACTATAGTCTTTTTTTTTATTGTAGCAATATATATATAAAACATTAAAATTTGCCAATTTAGCCATTTTAAGGGTACAATTTGGTGACATTAATTACTTTCTCAATGTTGTCCAAACATTACCATTATTTCCAAAATTATTCATAACTGTAGTTTTTTATTAAACTAATTTCCCAAGACCTATAAACTGTTCACAAAATCTCCATACCCACTGCATTCTTATTTTGTTAAAGCTTAAATGAAGACATGTGTATTTAGCTCTGCTAATTTTTATTATTGATTTTCATGCATTACACCAGCCCACCAAGAATATTTTGAATCTTGATTCTCAAATTTATTCCATTAGTTTGCTTTTTCTGTTTCATAGACATAATAAACACAAAAATTATAAAAAGAATTACCAAGTACTACATGTCAATTTTATATCACTGTGAACCTATTTCCACATTGAAAGCCTTTATTGAGCAGATTTTGTACATGCTTTTAAATCTACTTTAAAATAGATTATTCAAGCATATTTTAATCATTTTATCTAGAAGCATATAATAAGACTTTGTCAAATACCTTTTTAACTGTTATATTCTGGTCCTCGCCTGTTTGCATATAAGTGTGCTAAATTTACATAATAACAATTCCTGATGTTCTGAGCTCCATCTGATTATAATCTGGAAGTGGAGTATATTCTTGTACTTCCTATGCCCAGATCTTGAACATCCCCAGGGATGTTAATGTGAAGGTCTTTATATTGCACTCATCTCTGGTTCTCTGGAACCCCTGCAAGGATGGGTGTCAGGTGAAGTAAAAAATGACCTCACACATCAAAGCCAATGCCTATGCCTCTGTAAAATTCCTCTAGACTCATCTTTTAGTGACAGATTATCTTCAGTTTCTCAAAAGTATGTTCTTCAAAGTACAGCTGTAAGACTAATGAATCTAGGTCTTTTATGCTAGAGCTCTATACATTTATTGAGGGTGGAATAGAGGGAGAGAGGGAAGGAGGGAGGGAAAGACTGGCAAGTGGTCAACCATCGCCTAAAATGGTTGAATGTGACATTAGTACAGACTAAGTCAACTATAGTGAAATTGTTTACCAAAGGAAAATCAAAGACTAAGTCTGGGTATTTGCGTCTGTGCACTGGACATTCCATAGCAGTAAAAAAGTCCCTTCGACATGCTTTGATACTCAGAGACTGGTCTGTCCAGCCTTCCTTGAAGACATCTAGTGAGCAATAGATGCTGTATTAGTTTGCTAGGGCTGTCATAACAAAATATCACAGCTTGAGTGGCTTAAACAACAGAAATTTATTTTCCCACAGTTTTAGAGGCTGGAAGTCCAAGATCAAGACATTGACAACGTCATTCCCTTGGAGGCCTCTCTCCTTGGCTTGCAGGTGGCTGCCTTCTTGCTGTGTCCTCAGATGGTCTTTCCCCCATGTATGCATGTCTGTGTCCTAATCTCCTCTTCTTATAAGGATATCAGTCATATTGCATTAGGGCCTGCACATATGACCTCATTTTACTTTAATTACATTTTTAAAGCCCTTTTCTCCAAATACAGTCATATTTTGAGGTACTGGGGGTTAGGGCTCTAACATATGAATTTTGGTGGGACACAATTAAGGCTGTAACAAATAGGAACCCCACATCCTGAACTATCAGCCTGTCTGCTCTGGCTGAACCAAAACTAACCTATACACTGTGTTGTTAAAAAGAAAAAAAAAAAAAACTTATTGTATCAATCTATCAACCTATTGATATAGAAAGCATACATAGTTAGTATGCATTATTTGTTCTTATTGAACTTCAACTTGTTCCTGGTGAGTGCTAACAATAGGCTACTAAATGCTCACAGTGTTTGATAGTTAATCCTAGAATTTTGCCATGCTAATATGTGTTTTCAAATCCAATGTCCTGATAATTTTGAAAATTTTAAGTAAATACTCTACATTTGTTTGTCCTTAACTTCCTGGTACAGATCCTATTCTCTGTGGTTCCTCACAGATTACAATAGGGAGCAGGGAAATAACATATACTAGTCTTCTAGAATCCTGGGATAAAATTCAGAATCCGGATGAATGCAATTAACTTAAAATAGCTAGTTTGTTCTTTTGTGCATCATGGGAGGAAATAATTTTCTTTCCTTTATTATATACAGGTCATTTCATTTGATGAAAAGATTAGCTTAGCCTTCTGTCTCACCCCTTTTATCTGTGCATTAACATCAGATCTTCTTCTCTAAAGAGAGCCCTGTTTTTTGTTTTTTTTTCTAGGTCTTTTACTTAAAATATCATGAACTTCTTAAATTCTTCACTTTATTTATTTATTTTTTAAGATTTTATTTATTTATTTGACAGAGAGAGAGTGAGAGAGGGAACACAAGCAGGGGGAGTGGGAGAGGGAGAAGCAGGCTTCCCGCTGAGCAGGGAGCCCGATGCGGGGCTCGATCCCAGAACCTTGGGACCATGACCTGAGCCGAAGGCAGCCGCTTAACCGACTGAGCCACCCAGGCGCCCCTCTTCACTTTATTTTTAGCATTTTAAGTCACACCTTGCTTAGTTTTCCTGTTATTAACTGTAATTACTGAAAACTTCATTTAAATTAAGGAGGACCTGATGTTGTATATGAAAGAGTCTCACCATATTAAAAAAAGTCTATAGATGCATTGGTGAAATAACTGAACTTCAAGTGTAATGAAAATTTACAAAGATCTAGAACATAAAACAAAAGGGTCACTTAGAAAATATTTTTTCTATTGCTGTGTAACAAATTATCACAAATTTAGCAGCGGAACACCACACAGATTTCTGTTTCTGTTGGTTGGTTCTGTTTCTGTTGGTCCAGGCACAACCTAAACACACTGTCTGCTCAGGATCACACTCAGCTCAGGTCAAGGTGTCAGTCAGAGCTATGACCTCGTCTGAGATTCAGCGTCCATTTCCAAGTTCACTCACTGTTGGAAGAATCCATTTTCTTGCAGCTGTCTGACCGAGATGCCCATTATCTTGCTTGTTGTTAATTGGTAAAAGTTTATAATAAGCTCCTAGAAGTCTTTGCTACATGTCTTTGCTACATGTCTCTGTCCTCAAAACATGGCAGTTTGCTTCTTCAAGAGCTGCAGGAGAATCTCTACTGTTTTTAATCTCTGACTTCGAGGAAAGCCTGGATACCTTTAAAGAGTGCACTTGATCAGGTCAGGCTCGCTCAGGATATCTCTCTTCTGAATAAATAAAATTCAACTGATTAGGGGTCTTAATTCCATCTTCAAAATCCCCTCTTCCATGTAGTGTAACATTATCACAGGAGTGAGATCCTATCATATTCACAAGTCATATTCATACTCAAGGTGAGAGAACTCTACAGAGCATAGACACCAAGAGGTGGGAATCCCAGGGGCCAAATTAGAATTCTGCCTATGAGAGCTGGAATCAGTCTTTGCAATTTTAGATGACAGAAGGCGATGGAATATCTATTTACAGAATCCTGAGAGTAAATGTTAGTAAAGAAAAATTCTTTATTAGATCAAGGCACTATTCACTATTTTTAAATAGGCTTTATTGTTTAGAGCCATTTTAGGTTCACAGTAACTATGAGCAGAAGATACAGAGATTCCCTATATCTTCCTTGTCCCCTCCCATGCATAGCCTGCCTCATTACCAACATCCCCCACCAGAATGGTGCATTTGTTACCTCTGATGAACCTATATTGATACATTATTATTCCAAAATCCATTGTTTACATTAGGGTCCACTCTTATTGTTTACATTATGTGGGTTTGGACAAATTTGTGATGACATGTATCCACTATTATAGGATTATACAGAGTAGTTTCACTGATCTAGAAATCCTCTATACTCCATCTTTTCATCCCTCTCTCCCCGCAAGTCCCTGACAACCATTGTTTTTTTTTGGTTTGTTTGTTTGTTTGTTTTTTATTGTCTCCATAGTTTTGCCTTTTCCAGCATGTCAGAGTTGGAATCATACAGTATGTAGCCTTTTCAGATAGGCTTCTTTCACTTAGTGATATGCATTTATGTTTTTTCATGGCTTATGGCTCATTTCTTTCTGGAACTGAATAATGTTCTGAATATTCTGAATAATAATTTGGAACTGTATAATTGTCTGCATGTACCACAGTTATTTATCCATGCACCTACTGAAGAACATCTTGGTTGCTTTCAGATTTGGGCAATTATGAATACAGTTACTATAAACATTTGTGTGCAGGACATAAGTTTTTGACTCCTTTGGGTAAATACCAAGAAGGATGATTGCTGGATTGTATGGTAAGAATATGTACTTTTGTAAGAAACCTCCCAGCTGTCTTCCAAAGCACTTGAAAGAGGTTTAACTAATAGGCCAATAAGTGTAAAATAAAATAATTAGGATAATTAATATGAAAAGGTAAAAAAGCAGAAAGGAGAAACAAAAAAATGAAACAAAAATAGAAAGCAAATAGAAAATCAATAGATTTAAATGTATGTTTACTCATAATAATATTAAATTAAAATGGCCTAAATACAGTTATTAAAAGACAGAGGACATGATGTAGGATAACATAGATCCAAGTATGTGCCTTCTAAAATCAATCCATTTTTTGTATGAAATTTCCTTTCCCTCCAAATCTTGAAAATACTGTAATTTTTCCAATCTTTACCAACTTGAAAGAATATACAGATCTCATTCTTAATTGCTGTTCTTTGTTTACCAAAGATCAAATAAATTGAACATTTCCTTAAAAAAATAAAATAAATCCATTTTTAAAAAGATTTTATTTATTTATTTGACAGAGAGAGAGACAGCGAGAGAGGAAACACAAGCAGGGGGAGTGGGAGAGGGAGAAGCAGGCCTCCCGCCAAGCAGGGAGCCCCATGCAGGGCTTGCTCGCAGGACCCTGAGATCATGACCCAAGCCGAAGGCAGTCGCTTAACCAACTGAGCCACCCAGGTGCCCCGAAATAAATTTTTAATATAAAGACATAAATGGATTCAAAGTAAAAAGATGAAAAGTATATACCTTGCAACACTAAAATCAGAAAGCTGGAGTGACCATATTAATATCAAATGAAGTAATCAGCAGAATAAAAAATATTACCAGGGGAAAAAGTATGACATTAATGATAAGAGTATTGATTAATCAAGAGCACATAAATATTCTAATAATCTAATAACAGAGCTACAGATACATAAAAAATAAATAGACAAATCCACTACTATTATTGGAGATGTTAACATCATTCTTCCAGTATTTGATAGATCAATTAGACAAAAACCGATAAATATATGCAGACTTGAATCAACCTGACCTAAATGGTGTGTTTAGAATAGTCCATCCAGAATACAAATGTCAATACATTTAACTAATTGAAATCATGCGGAGTATTTTCTTTAAACATAATGGAATTAAATCAGAAATGAGTAATAGAAAGACCATAAGAAAATCCCCAAATATGTGAAAATTCAACCCCATTCTTCTAAATAACCGTTAGTCAAAGAAGTAACAAAAGAAATTAGAAAAATATTTTGAATTGAATAAAAAGAAAATGCAATATATGAGAACTTTGGCAGCTGAAAAAGGGCTTACAGGAAAATTTTAAGCATTAAATGCTTATGTTAGAAATGTCTCAAATCAATGACTCAAGCTATCACTTTAAGAAACTAGACAGAAAAGATCAAATTAAGCACACAGAATACAGAAGGAAGAAAACAAAACAAAGACAATTTAAGAAATTCTCAGAAAAAACAACGGAAAAATTCAATGGAACTAAACATAGTTTCTTTGAAAAGTTTAATTACATTGAAAAACCTTGAGCCAGATTAATCAAGAAATAAAGAGGAAAAACACAAATAACCATATCAAGAATTAAAGAGGGCATATTTCTACAGACCCATTAGATATTGAAAAAATATTATGGCAATATTTTTCATAGATTTATATCAATCATTTCAAGATTTTTTCTTAGATGAAATAAATTTCTGGAAAATAAAAAAGCTACCAAATCCCTCATTAGAAGAAATAGGCAACCTGCAAACTTTCTATCTATGAAAGAAATTGAACACAGAGTTAAAAATTTTTCCACATTGAAAACTTCAGGCCCACTAATAAATTTTATGAAACACATAAGGAGCATATAGTATTAGTGCTATACAAACTCTGAGAAAATAGAAAAGAAGGAAACATTCTTTTGGCAAATGCCACTGTGAAGCCAAGATTACCTTCACACCAAGACCAAACCAAGGCACTAAAAGAAAAGAAAGCTACAGAATGATAACCTTCTGAACAGACACACAAATTTCTAATAAAAGATTATCAAAATTCAATGACTTACAAAAATATAATAGATCACCACCTTGGGGAGTTTAAGCAAGGAATGCAAGTTTGGTTCAACAATCAAAAATAAATCAGTGTCTTTCATTATATTAATAGACTACAGGAGAAACCCAGTTTATTATCTTAATAGAAGCAAAAAACTAGCTAATATAATTACAAATCAATCATAATAAAGGTCTTTAAAAACTAGATATAGATAGGAACTTTTTAAATCTTAATAAAGTTATTCAAATAACTTAACAGCCAAAATCATACTTAATGGTGGAAGACTGAATGATTTCCCCTCAGAGATTGAGAACAAGACCTGGGTGTCCATACTCATCATTTTCCTTCAACTAGAGATACTAGTCAAAGTGGTAAGGCCAGAAAAGAAAAATAGAAGGATGCAAATTAGAAAGAAACAAATAGAATCATTTTTATTCTTAGGCAGCATTATCATCTACATAGAAAATCCCCAAGAACATACAATATAGGTCCTAGAATTAAAAAGGGAACTTGGCAAGTTTGAAAAATGCAGGCAATATATAAAGTATGTATACCAATATACTTAAGTATAAATTTTTACTTTAAGGTAATGATGTTTCAGTAAACATCACTGAAAATGGTGGAACAGGGAATCCCAAGACTCCATCCCTCTATAAAAATAGCTAATAAGCTATCAAAAGCTTTCAGAATTGCCTTTTGTAGGACTCTGGGATCTAGTATAAAAATGGCAATGATGGGAAAGATTATGAAATTGTTGCATTGTGGTGCCATGGGGCTGGGACATCCAAATTGCCCACCTATCATCTCCCACCTGTCTGACCATGACTGGTTGCAGCCATGAAGGTTATAGCCCACACTCTTGGTGCAGGTTGGTAGCCAGAACCAGTAATATGGACCTTACTTTCAGAGAATTTTGGTTGAATGTTTCACCCTATATGGCAGCTATCTGAAGGATTGACATATAGGTTACCTTTGCTTCACTGACTCAGAGCATTCTCAGGGCTGGGGTGGCTTCCCAGGTGGCATTTGCCAAAAGTATTTAAAAGTAAAAGAACTGGCTACAGCAGCTTGAGGCTAGCGATAACCATTGAGATGAGCAATAGGCTGACAGATTGAGAAAGAAGAGGTTGGGAATGGACATACATGGCAGAGCAAGGGCTTTTAAAACCTCAGGTTTATATCAGGGAATTGAGAAGACTACACGCAGGCCCAGGACTGAACATATGCTTAGAAAAAGCCTGAAAAGACCCTAAGATTTTACCTCTGGGTGACCTTCAGGCTCTGTATGCAAGGGAATAAAGTTTGAGGCCGAGTTTTACATGACTAGGTAAGGGTTGAAGGAGAGCTCCAAACAGAACAGTCCATCAAGAGGTGAATGCATAACACGCAGCGAAAATACCCATATATTGGGATATTACTCAACAATATAAAAAATGAACAGCCCCTTACTGTTACAAAATCTGGATAAAACACAACAGATACAACAAGACTGACCAAAAAAAAAGACAGATAGCCAAGGGATCTGGGGACCTGAAGAACAACACGACAGTGAGTTTCTTGGATTTCCTTATTGCTTCCCAACATATCCAAACAGGGGTCTGCAGAATTCTCCAATCTGGACCTGCCAACAGGTACAAGTGGAGAAAAAAAAAAAAACCTCCAAGGAAAGCCTACATAGCTGAATTCTAGGATGAGATAGTGCTCCATTAAGATACTCCATCTGTATCAGCTGAACATCTCCAACCTACTTGGGGGATTATTTGTAGGAAATTCTGACCCCAAACCTCTTGTATAAGGGATTGTGGTCACGGTAGTTCATAGAACCCGCTCACTACAGATGTGCATTCCTTGTCTTTGAGGGAGAAGTATGCCCCCTGCAGCCGGGTTCAGTCTGCCTAGGGCACGGCCACCGCAATAGGTGACCGGAACAGTTAGCTCAACTGTTGTTTGGTGGGCGCTCTGTCATTTCTATTTCTATCACAATATATTTAAAATCCATATTAGAAAATTGTGGATAATACCAAATCATACACTTTAGGGGAAGTCGGAGTTTTTATAGAACTTAGAGATAGATTGAGGCCAGTGATTTGAAAGGCATGGCTTAGTTTTATTAGTTTTATTTGTCACGGTAGTTTTGTTTTACACTTCAGTCCTATAAGGAAACTATGTTAAAGAGTGCTGTGAGTCTTTTCGTGGAATGTTCTTAAAATTAAAATAATAAAATGTATCATTTCCTTTAAAAAAAGTAATTGCCATAACCTTGTGTTGCAGACTGAATTGCTTATAGCTGTCAGCATCTCCATTTACCATTTCACGGAGGCACAGTGAATTTGACAACTTTTCTTTATGTGAAAGCTACTTAAGATTTCAGCAGCCTGCAGAGAAGTGATGTTTAGTAAAATAGAGTTTTGTTTCAAAAAGTGAAATATTGGTCAAGGGGTTCCCAAAGGCAGCTGACAAAGTAAGGATGATCACATCATGATAAATGTATTTGGGATACAGTTATGGCACAGCATTTAAAACAAAAACTTTTATTTAAAATTTTAATGAAGAGTGGAGCCCCTGAGTGGCTCAGTTGGTTAAGTGACCGACTCTTGATTTTGGCTCTGGTCATGATCTCAGGGTCATGAGATCAAGCCCCGTGTTGGGCTCCATGCTCAGCATATGGAGTCTGCTTGGGATTCTCTCCCTCTCCTTTAGCCCCTCCACCCACCACTCTCTAAAATAAATAAATAAAATTTAAAAAAAATTTTACTGAAGTGTAGCAATATAAGTCTACTTTGGGTACTGATGTCTCCCTTGAAGAACCGATCGATCATCTTGTTTTAAGTAATGTGAAGATTGAATAATAATTGAAAATCTGCAGAGAGATTTAAAAGTAGTCATTTTTCTTCTTCATGTTTCAACAAAGAATAAATTCAAATCTGGTTCTTTTCAAAGTGTGTGACCGTAAGTGGATTTTTCCCCGTGTGGAACTACTATTATATAAAACAAATAAGACTGTCACAATAGGCAGATAGAAATTTCTCATGGTTCCCACAAGAGACCTACTGCCATCATCAAAGTACTTTTCTCCTGGGTCTTGGCAGAGATGTAGAGAGAGTCTTGATACCATTTAAAGCCCTCAGAATCCAAAGCTCTTCACAGCTTGGTGAGTCTAAGACCACTGCAGCTTCCACCAGGAAGGCAATGGGTGCTCTGGCCCCGCGGTGCTGGGAGAGACAGCCTGGTGACATATCAGGCACAGATGTGATCCTAGAGCCTGGGGCTCACCTCTCAGTTAGTCCTGGCTCTCAGGCTGGCAGCATTTGGGTAATCTGTGCCCATTTACTTGTAGGTTTAGGGAGTGGGTTCCTCACATCTATTCAGTACCTGAATCATTCTTTTGTACTTCTTCCTATTTTAGAATCAGTGAAGAATTTCTTTTCACATTCCACCCCAGCAGAGGCTGCTGAGCCAAGGTAAGTGTCTCCTCTCAGAGCATCACTTTCTAACTATGCAGGCAGCTCCCCTTCAGACTCCCATGGCACAGGAATGTTTAATCCTAAATATTTAACACTATCGTTGTGCCCCTCTCTTATATTCACCCCCAGTTCCCATCAGTGGGTCAGGGTGATACTCCCATCTGTCATACTGTAAGTACGGCCAGGCATGCAGTGAGCAGAGAGCACACTCCCCCTGCTGTTTTTGAGGGACATCTCTTGGTGTTTCTCAGAAATAGGCACCCCAGATTCTGACGCCAACCTGCAGATCCTGTCCATACCTCTTGGGTCCCTATGCTGCTGCCTCCTCCCAGTAATTCGTTTATGAAGGAGGTTACAAAACCACTGGACTTTTGGCAGGGACAGAGGTTATGTTTTCATCAAATTTAAATTACTGAAACCTACAGTTGTACAGAATCCAAACAAAATGAAGAGAAAGTGCATACACAGCAGGCACAAGAATGGAGAAGAAGCTAAAATATTTGATTCTAAATCAATGGTAAAAATCTGCCATGAGGGATCACTCTCATGGAGTAGGAATTATTATGAGTGAAAGGTCACAAATTTATGGTGAAATAATACATTGACAATAAATATGGCCAGCTCAACTTACTAGTATCCATAATTAGTGCCTATATACTCTTCCTTTAGTTGAGAAATAGGACAATCTTTTTTCTTCTTTTTTGGGAGCTTGTGGGGAGTCGAGCTTCCTCTAGGAATGCAGTTACTTGTGTAATTTGTGAACAGGTATGTCTAAAGGTTAACTTTGTTTCTTTAACAAACATTGTAAATAGGGTGATTGTTCTCTTGTGTGTCTTCAAGTGTCTGCTATGAGGGTGTTTTCCAACTAGTCTCTTGATCTCTGATTTACTAGTTCTGTCCCATGCAAATCCATCTCCCTGCATCAAAAACCAGGGTGAAATATGAGGATGTTATCAGCTACTGAAAACATTCAGCAACTATTTTTTGTTTAGACTACAGGACAATTTTTAAATGCCTTAGTATTTCACATGGAGGGCTCCATCATCTGGCCCTCGACACTATTTCTCTCTGTCTCTGTTTCTCTCTCTCTCTCTCTCCATCCCTTTTCTACTCATTCATTCTCTCATAATTTTCCCACGCACACAGCAAATAGGTCTTAATCAGCTGCTTCCCTGAAAATGTCAGGCTGTTTCATTCTCCTGTGTCTTTGTTCACTCTGTTTCACCTGCCTAAAATGTCTCATCCTCTCACTTATTTATGTTTCAAGTCTTAGTCCAATGATTGCCTCTTCTCTGATACAGTTACTAAGCATTTCTATATGTCTATTTCTGGTTTTGTGTGTGTGTGTCACTGAATATGTATTTATGTCATATTAATATTTTTTAAAATTTGGGTTCATCTCTCATAACTGGTGTCTATAATGAAATTTCAGTAGAACTAGAGGATATTTCCTAAAATAGCCAGACACTTTAAATATAACAAGGTGGTGATGAGCCTCAAATCTGTATGTCAGCCTAGGTGGTCAGGCCATGCCTTTCCTCTCAGACAGCTCTCAGTTTGGCTGTCAGGATGATCTCACCACTCTCTAACTTGGAAATGTTTCTTACTCTGTCTAAACCAGTGTTTTCTGGGGAATTAGAATACAATACCTCATTAGTATTGTCTTGTGGATTAAATGGGATATTGTATGAAAAGTACTTTTAACTGAGCAAACTTCTCAGCAGCTAGTAAGTGCTCAATAAATTATTATTAGAGAATATTCTGGACTGATTGTTTAAGCTTCACATTAAAACGAATCAAAACACAACCCTACCTCTCTGCCATTTCTTCAACTCTGAGGAAAATGCCTGTAAGCATCCCAAGTTTTCCCCATCTTAGTAAATGTTGTCCCTTCCATGTCACCAGCTGTATATCTGAGAGTCCTATATATCTCTCTTTCCCTTATCTTCTGTATTCAAACCATCAATTACCATTAAAGATTCTTCTAAGATGCATCTGAAATCTGCTCACCTCTCTGAAACCACTGTATTCAGGGCTACCACCACCTTCTCTGAATAGCCTGCTACCAGGCTCCCCACCACTCTTGCTTCCAGAGATGTGTGCACTGACAGAGTTATCTTTGCACTCATAAATCATAAACCATACTGTGTCCGTACTGGGCTTTAGCCCTTCTCATACTTCTCATTGTATTGAGATCGCCATTCAGAGCCCTTATTATGACCTCCAGGGCTGCCTATTTTTCCCATCTCTTGTGTCCCTTACCTCACAGACCACAGCACATGGTGGTGGCCCCTTTTCAGGCAGTGCTGTCCCTCCTCAGCAACAAAGGACTGGGGCCCTGGAATCCTTCTCTGCCCGGGTCACCTCCTCAGAGGTCCAAGTGAACTTCCCTGATCACATTCGTATCACTTTCTGTTCTGTAATCTTCCTAGAGAATGTCTCAAGTTTTATTATGCATTTCTTTTTGCTTGCTTATTTTAAAGACTCTCCTCCCAGAGACTCCCAGCCCCACCTGTGAGGACTTGCAGCTGCCTGAGAGCAAAGCCCATGTTTGTGTTATCTCTACTCTGCTTGGCTCACAGCAGCTCCTCTCCTCCCTCCTGTTAGCCCAGGTTCCTTTCCTCTAATAATAAGGGGTCAGAGCCCCTTTCACACTTGCTGTCATTTACAGTTCATATAAACTTTCATTCACATGTTTTCATTTGGGTTTTGATCCATGGCGACATAAGCTGAGTGAATATTAATATTCACGTTACAGAAGAGAAAATTGGGTTTCAGAGAGGATAAGAGGTCAAGGTCATATAGCAAACCGGGGCAGACCCGGTGCTTGACTGAGGTCCAGGTCTTTAACACGGAAAGCCTGACTCTCCTGATCTCAGCGCTCACGTAATGTGATCGTCATCATTAGCTCGTGACAGCTGCACTCCATCTCCATGATGGTGGAGGGCAAGGATGTAATGGTATGTGAGGGGTAAGTGAGTCTTAAGGAAGAACTTCCAAAGCACTGTGTAGACATGGGCCAGGAGCGCTATGCATATCCTTTGGAACTGGCAGTGGTAACATGGAACATGTAGACTGGATATTGTTTAATTTGGGGGTGGTTGTGAAGGCAGTGTAGAATAGAGCATGGGCTTTGGACGAAGACTTCAAGGTGATTCCTGCCTTGTTACCAGTGGGAAGTTGGTAAGTTGCTTAATGTCTTTCCAAGACTCAGTTTTCTTATCACTAAAATGGGTATAATAACATGTAAAGAAGCTATGTAAGAATTAAATTACGGGGCGCCTGGGTGGCTCAGTTGGTTGGGCGACTGCCTTTGGCTCAGGTCATGATCCTGGAGTCCCTGGATCGAGTCCCGCATTGGGCTCCCAGCTCAGCGAGGAGCCTGCTTCTCCCTCTAACCCTCCCCCTCTCGTGTACTCTCTCTCATTCTTGCTCTCTAATAAATAAATAAATCTTTAAAAAAAAAGAATTAAATTACATTAGTGCCTACTGTACCCAGTGTATGGTCTAGTCTATAATATGTTATGAATAAATGATATATTACTATTACTGCTAGTCAGAGAAGGCAGAGGATGGAAGAATCTAACTGGACCATGGACTCTGACCAAGTGATTTTTTCCCCCCAAGAGAGCTAAGTCCTGTATCTCCAATATGGAAGTGGAGAACCAGACCCAGGTCACCAAGTTCATTCTGGTGGGGTTCCCTGGGAACTGGGGCATGCGGGTAGCAGTGTTCCTGATGTTCCTCATGGTCTATACTCTGACAGTGGCCGAAAATGTGGTCATTATCCTGCTGGTGCAGCAAAACCAGCCACTGCACAAACCTATGTACTTCTTCCTGGCCAACCTGTCTTTTTTGGAGACCTGGTACATCTCTGTGACTGTGCCTAAGTTGCTATTTAGTTTCTGGTCTGTGAGCAACAGTATCTCCTTCACTCACTGCATGATACAACTTTACTTCTTCATTGCCCTCATGTGCACAGAATGTGTGCTCCTGGCTGCCATGGCCTATGACCGCTATGTGGCCATCTGCCGTCCATTCCACTACCCCACCATTATGAGCCACAGGCTTTGCTTCCATTTGGCTCTTGGCCCCTGGGCCATTGGCTTTGGCATCTCCTTGGCTAAGATTTACTTCATCTCTCGCCTCAGCTTCTGTGGCCCCAATGTCATCAATCACTTCTTCTGTGACATCTCTCCAGTACTTAACCTCTCCTGCACAGACATGTCTGTAGCTGAGCTGGTGGACTTCATCCTGGCGCTGGTCATCTTTCTCTTCCCCTCTCTATCACTGTCCTGTCCTATGGATGCATCCTGGCCACCGTTCTGCATATGCCCACCGGAGAGCAGAAAGCATTCTCTACTTGTGCCTCCCACCTCGTGGTGGTCACCATCTTTTATTCAGCCACGATTTTCATGTATGCCAGACCCCGAGCCATCCATGCCTTCAACATGAACAAAGTGATTTCCAATTCTATGCTGTTGTCACCCCTGCTCTCAACCCTTTCATTTATTGCCTAAGGAGCAGAGAGGTCAAAGAGGCTCTGAAGAAACTGGTCTATTGCCAAGCTATGCAATCGGACTAGTCACTTACAAATTATTAGAAAGAAATTATTTGACTTGGGGCCTGCTCTTCCCTCCTTGGTCCTTCTCCTTTAATGCCTGAGCTCATAGTACTCATGCTGATATGATATCACCACATCCACATCAACCACAGGCTCTTGGCTGCGTTGTGTTGTATGCATAAGCACACGTGGTCTGTGGTCTGAGGGCAGATCCCTTGTAGAGAGAGTTCTCTTTGGCTGAGACCTAAAATGGGGTTTCTGACACTGTGGGTAAATCCCTAATGGGTCAAAGTGGGTGAGCAGGTTGGTAGTATCTGAATTAGCTGTTTTGGGATGTAACAAGCCTTAAGCATTGTGGGCCAACAGATTTGAGATGGCTTCCTGACTGAGACAGAGGTAGCAGCGTCCTCAACAGTCCCATCCTGGGGATGTTGTGCTGGCCATCAATCTTGGTGGCAGAGACTAGAGACTGCTCCTCTAGTCCCCCCAACACTTTTCGTATGTAGCCGTTTCCCTGCCTTACACACATTTCTGCTGCAGGTAGCTAGAGTGCTTCCTGTTATCTGTACATGAACTATACTTAAAGCAATTGTAATTTGTCTTCTGACATAACTTATACTGTTGCTTTGTCCTGAATTTCACATTTCCCTTCTAGATGTTACAGTATGTTTGTATCCTCTAGTGGTTGAGCAGAAAGTAAATGATAAATAAATATCAGCAAATATGTTATTTGCTGAAGGAAAACTTTGCCCTCATTAATCATCTTTTCTTTTGACCTCAATGTTCTCCTTCCTCTTTAATCTACTTCTACTCCCCCTGGCCTTCATCTCTCAGCACATCATCTCAAATACAAGCAACTAGTCCAAGTTTAGGACTTGACAGATTATCATCCTATGCCACAGTGACTCTCAGCTCCCCTACTTGTTTATCTGACACCCTACCTATGAACACTAGACTTGCTGATCAAAGGTGCCACACCCACAGAAGGTATAGATGTGCCCACTCTTGGTTCACAGTTTTGTCAATGGCAAAGGGAGCCATACTTTAAACTGTATTCAATATAATATGCCAATGTCAGCAGGAATTTAAATCTTCCATTAAAACAGTTGAAAATAGAATGGCTTTTAGCATTTTCAACATCTTTTACCTAAAAACAAATAACATTTTCAAAAATGTTTTCTTTTTTTTTTTTTGAAGTAAGAGGCATTAGGAAGGATTCTTTGCTACATTTTACAAACTTGTGGAACAGAAGCTTAGGAAGTAAATACGTACAATCACAGAAAATCACAGACAGTGGGGAGCAGAGGTCAAAAGCCCAGGCTTCCGGACTCTGAGCCCTGGGTCTGTCCTTAGCTCATGGGATCTTTCTAGAGAGAAAACATGCTTCTTCAGCAGACTAAGTGTGTAGGGGTTTGGTTAGAAACATCAATTGCTATACCTGGAGAAACTGTTAATAAAATAAAAATGGACAAATGTGAAATATATTCCTTAAGAAAGCAAAGAAACAAAGATAACATGCAAGCCTACCTTACTTTAGAGAATAAACATACAAAAGGCAATGACTCTCATAATGGAAATGATTTAATATTTGCTCCTGGAGCATATTTTGGTTTCTTGATGCAGTAAAGAAGTGATTATACGTATATTTCCACTTAAAACCAGACATATAAGGGAAAGTGTTTATTTTGTGAGCTAATTCAGATAAACCATTCACAATGTTGCAGTGTAATAGGGCTATCAAATGCATGTGCTGAAAAACAGGAAGTAGTGAATGGGGGATAAAAATTACCAACTGGCTGCTGACGATCTGAGTTCTAGTTCTGGATACATCTTTGTCATGTGACGTGGGACAAACCATCTAAACTCTCTGAAACACTGATTCTTCATATGTAAAACAGAAATAATAATGCCTGCTTTGCAACCCTTCCACAATGGTGATGAGGATAAACTGACATGATTCCAAAGACTTTGGTTGTTCAAGATCTGGGTCAGTGTAAGATCTAGGCAGGCCAAAACTTGGTTACAGTTTATTGGGGGAAACAAGCTGCAAAGTGTCTGTAGATCTCCCAAACCATCCTGTACTGACTGAGCTCCACATCCCACGGTCTGGGAGACTCCAAATATAAGGGCTGTTTGTTTCTTTATTATTTCTCATAAGTGTCTGGGTGAGAGAGTGTGTAGAAGTAGGGTTTCTTCACCAGTTCTATTCAATTGTGTTTCAAAGAGCAGATGGGAATCAGATCTGTAATCTTGACCTCGTTGTTAGAGGAATGCCTAAATGCATAAGCTAAGCAAATTAGAGGGTACAGATCAGACCAACGTAGGAATCAGCCTCAACAGAGGGAAGATGATGTATAGCAGTGTAATGGATAAATGCACCCAAAAGAGTATTTGTAAAGTGAGCCACATAAAGCAAGGCGGACATTTTGAACAAGACTGCATGGGGGTAGGTAACCACCTTGTAGATTCTGGTAGTCAGTTTTAGTGGTTTACTTGGAGACCAAGCCTCAGGATTCATTTTTGACCAACCAACTCATAATGGAGTTCATCAAATCAATGAAAATGTATTTTTATAACAAAATATAAAAACTTGTATTTAGGAACAGATGGCAGACAATATAATTATACATACAAAATGCATACATAATATACGTAATGTCGCAGGTTAAATGGCAGCTCCCAGAAAGATTTGTCCCAACTTCAGGCTGGAATTTTTGATTATGAACTTTTTTGGAAAAGTGGCCTTGGAAATGTAATTAAGTTAAGGATCTTGGGGTGTCTGGGTGGCTCATGTTAAGCATCTGCCTTCAGCTCAGGTCATGATCCCAGGGTCCTGGGATTGAGCCCCACATCGGGCTCCCTGCTGAGCAGGGAGCCCGCTTCTCCCACTCCCTCTGCCTGCCTCTCACCCTGCTTATGTTCTCTCTCTGTGTGTCAAATAAATAAGTAAAATCTTTTAAAGTTAAGGATCTCAAAGTGAAGCCATCTTTGATTATCTGTATGGGCCCTAAATCTAATGACCAGTGTGTTGTAAGACAGAGAAGGGGAGAAAGCAGAGGTGAAGGCCATGCGAAGATGGATGTAGCATGGACTTGAGCATCCACAAGCCAAGGAATGCTTGCAGTCACCAGAAACTGGCAGAGCAAGGACTGATTCTCCCCTTGGGCTTTCAAAGGAAATGTGGCCCTGCTGACACCTTGATTTTGAACTTCTGGCCTCCAGAATTGTAAGAAAATAAAATTGTTGTTTTAAGCCACTGAGTTTGTTGTAATTGTTATGGCAGCCTTAGGAAAGCAGTACTCATACCAATTCTGGTGGCAGTAAGCCCAGTGGTGCATGGGGCGGCGGGGGGGCGGGGGGGAGGGAAGAGTAATGACAAGTGCTGGTGGAGATTTTAAGCTTTAAATCCAATGGTTACAAAAGCCCTCACTGAGAAAGTAAAGTCTGAGCAAATAGAATGTTGCCAAATGGTTTATTAACAATTTACAACAGACAAAGGTACAGAGTTTAGAGCCCCATGCAGTTAGAGGTCAACTTGCAGACATTGATGGGATGTTAGAATTTTGCAGCCTAGTTAGAGAAATTGAACCAAAGAAGGTAGAATTAATGAGATTTAGGATGCAGAGGAGAAAGTCGATGGTCAAATATTCATCAAATGAAAGTTTAAGAGTCCCTCAGTGTTTGAGAGAACTGAGGCATCTACTACCTCTTAGCACCTGGGTGGCTAATTGAGTTAAACGTCCGACTCTTGATTTTGGCTCAGGTCATGATCTCAGGGTCTTGGGATTGAGCCCCAAGTCAGGATCTGCACTCAGCAGGGAATCTGTTGAGGATTCTCTTGCTCTTTCTCTCTAAAATAAATGAGTGGTAAATATATACAGAGTGATGTTGCTCTTTTACTTTTGTTCACTGCTAGATTCTTCCGAGGCCCAGAAGTATCAATGGGTTGAGCCAATTATGACCCCATAAGTCTATACATAGGGAAGTGTTACACTGAACTATGAAACTTAGGTCTTTAAGGTTTCTGCTGTATGACAGAGTGTGCACAAAGGTTGGCTCTGGTTTATTTGATATTAAAAATTTTGAAACCTCCAACAGCAATGCAAAGCTTCTGGATCAAGGCAACTTCATCAACCTTGCCTTTTGCTGGGAAAGTTGTCATGGTAACAGTAGGGCTCAGAAGCAAGAGCGGCTAACACAGCTATTACAACTCTACACAGAACGTATCAACACTTGGAGCATTTCCCTTTTGATTCATGGTTAGCCTGGGACGTTGAAAGATTCCATGTGTGCTGAGACCATGTGGTCAATAATAATTTAATAAGAAAAAAATCTGGAGGTCTAGACACAAAATTTAAGAATTATTTGTTTAGGAGTATATGGATTACAAGTGTTTGTCTTTCTTCCTCCTCGCCTGGTCTTCCTTCTCCTTTTTCACTTACCTCATATTTTCTGCTTTTTTTTTTTTCTGTGTAAAAATGCTGTATTGCTAGTTTCTAAGATAAAATAATTCCTCCAAATTAAAATGCTGCTGTGCTCCCATCATACTCCTCTTTAAAACAGTGTTTCACTCCACCTTCTGCAAAGATGTGGTCCTTAGCTTGGTCAGAGGCTCTTGTGCTCCTGCTTCTGCATCCAGACTCAGCACCTGCTTCTCCAGCCTCTTTACTCGGTTCTCCCACCTGCACTTGATGTTCTCAAACTTCTGTAGTTTCTACAATACAAATGCTGTTTCAGGCACCCCATCTTTGCTCCAGCAATTTCCTGGGCTTACAACATCTTCTTTCTCCAGCTTTAAGATTAGTGTTTGTTTGTTTGTTTTCCCTTTCTTCTAATTCAGCTTAGACATCACCTCCTCCAGGAAAATTACTAACTAGTGGCTTCCTTTCCTACCTGAGTCACAATCAGCTGCCCTATATTCTCTTCTCTAAGCTCAAAGGAGGAGGAATTGTGTCTTATTCGTCTCTGTGTCCCTAGAGTCTACCACTGCACCTGGGATATAGTTGGTGCTTCTGAGAAAAATGAAAGGAAATAAGAAGTTTCCCAGGACCATGCATGGTATTTCTTTCCAACTATTCTAAATGTTTTGAAAAGATTCCTTAAGGATCCCAAAGGTCGGGGCACCTGGGTGGCTCAGTCAGTTGAACATCTGACTCTTGGTTTTGGCTCAGGTCATGATCTCATGGGTCATGATCTCATGGGTGGTGGGATCCAGCCCCATGTTGGGCTCCGTGCTCAGAGGGGAGTCTGCTTGAGATTCTCTCCCTCTGCCCTTCCCCCAACTTGCTCTCTCTGTCAAAAATAAATAAATCTTAAAAAAAAAAAAAAAAAGAATTCCAAAGATCTACACATTCTGTAGCTATTACTAACAGTCTCATCAAAGACCAAGCTATGAGTTATTTGCATTGGGTGGTGCTGCAGTCATAACATTTATTCACCAGATCTCGGAGCTTTTTAAATCCTCAGCAAACGTGCACCATGCTACTAGAACAGAAATTGGGAACTGCCACTGTTGCTGAGCAGAAACTGGGTTTACTGACAGAGAAGCTGTAGTGTCTGCTTCTAAAACTCAAGATGTTCAAATTAATCCTTTTCAAGTTCCTTCATAACCCACAGGAGCAAAACTGACTCCAGTTTTCTCCAGTTGTTATCCGGTTATTACCTTTGTTCTCATTGTGTTCCCTGCCTGATATGCTTCATCAAATGGCCTTCACCATGGCCACCATTCACCTTTAAGCTGTTGTAACCCCTCACGTGAATGTCCTGGCATATCCCTTCTCCCGTTTCCATCCTCCTATTCTCATCAAATAGCCACACCCCAAGCAGATGTATTTTTTTAGATTGCTTTATTAAGGAATCATTGACATGTAAAGAGCTGTACATCATTAATGTACACAACTTGATGAGTTGGGGATAAATATACACCTGAAAGTATACCACCATCATGGCCATAGACATGTCCATCACCTCCTAAAATTTCCTCGCACCCACCCTGTTTATTACTGCTGTTATTATTAATTATTGTTATTTTTGTAACAATATAAGAGCATTTAACATAAGATCTATCCCCTCAAAAACTAAGTATACAATGCAGTATTGTTAGCTATGGGCACTGTGCTGTGTACTGGATGTCCAGAATTTATTTTTGTTGCCTAACTGAAATTTTGTACCCTTTGACTATCACCTCACCATGTCCCCTGTCAATCACCACTCTACTCTCTGCTTCTGTGAGTTTATCTATTTTAGATTCCATATGCAGGTGAGATCATGCAGTCCTTCTGTGAGCACATGTAACTTTAAAACACAGCTCTGATCATGAAACTGTGGAAAAGGCTTCAATTTTGTTTCATTATCTGCTGAATGAAGGTCACAGACCTTAGTTTGAAATTCAATATCCTCCACTATCTGCTTCAACATGCTTTTTGTTTTATGTGACACAACAAATCAAAACCATAACCTAAAATTAATCTAAAATACCCCAATTCCCTTGAAGACTATTGCTGATTTCTGTAGCTGAAAGTAGTATCTGCACCCTCTGAATGTTCTCATTTTTTTACTTTTATTATAGTTTTTTAAAAAAAAAAATTTATGTCTCATTTTCCTTTATAAGAGCATCCACGTGTGGTGTGTCTTTGGCCACAAACAACTCTCACACTGCACTCAGTAAATATTTGCTTAATAAAGAATTTGGGGTTGATTTAATAACCACTACTTCAAATAATATTTCCTTGGGGATATGTGTTAAGCTGCTTTACGGTTTTAAAAGTGGGAAAAAATCTGATTTTCTATAATTTATTTCACAAATTATAACTATTATACTTAATAGGCTACCTGTTCTGATTATTCATTTCTCCAACTCACTTTAAAAAATGGTCAGTTTTTTCCAGCAGTGTATATTTGGTGTTGGTACCATCTAGTGGGAAGTACGAGTAATGCTCAACAATTAATTTGGCTTTGGAGAGCTAGTTCTGAGCCCAGCTTGAAGATCATCTGGTCCAATGCTCTTCATTATACAAATGATAAACTGAAATTTTGAAGAATTAAGCAGTTTCTCACAGTCTGCATATGGCTGAGCATCTATTATGTGAAATGAACTTACATGGGCTACTAAGAATCAAAGCATGCTTCCTACCTCACATAATTAACCACCAACACAGCGACATAAAACATTAATCTGTAAAAAATGGCAATAAAAATGTTTGAATTATTCAATATGAGTGAAAACAGCTGGGTAAAATACACAGACAAAAATCCCTGTAAGAAAAATGTGCTAAGAGCACAGTGCATTAAACAATAAAGTTTCTAGAAGAGGTGGGGTTTGTGCTGAATCCTGAAAGTTGTGTACATAAGGATTTGGACAGTGAGGGGAACAAGGAAGGAGCATTTAGTGCAATGGAAAGGATAGAACAAAGACATATTTAGGGGACACTGAGCATGAGAATAGAGGAGGTAATAACAGCATTAACTGCTTTAAGTGGAATGGAGGCTGGTGCAAATAAGATATAAAGAAATGCTTTGAATCAATTTGGTGTGAGAAGGCAAACAATAAACTGATAACTTGAATCACTAAATTGAGTCAATCTTGTGAATGTACTCAAAGGCAAAATCATGGAGTTGGAATTTAAATTCTTTTAAGTAACAGTGGTTAGATAAAAAAATTATATATAAAGAATAAATTAAATGGGTGCCTAGGTAGCTCAGTTGATTGTCTGATTCTGGATCTCAGCTCAGGTCTTGATCTCAGGGCTGTGAGTTCAAGCCCCGCACTGGGCTCCATGCTGAGTGGAGCCTACTTAAAAAAAACAAAAACAAAAACAAAAACAGAATAAATTAAAAAGAAATATCCTAATGTTATATGAAATAGCACTTGTAGCTTAGTATGAGATTCACTACAGTATAATACATTGATTCAAAGATGTTGTATTTCAAATAACCCAAGGGAAGGTAAAAATGGTGTGCTTTAGAAAATTGTTAGATGATTCACAAAGTAGCCCTGATGACAGATGCTGATGTAAAGACACTGGTAGAGAGTTGGAGTAAAATCGGGCATGAATGTGACAACATGGATGGATCTAGAGGGTATCATCCCAAGTGAAACACATCAGACTGAGAAAGACAAATACCATATGACTTCACTCATATGTGGGGTGTAAAGACAAATGAACAAATAAATAAGCAAAAAGCAGAATCAGACCTTTAAATGCAGAGAACAAACTGATAGTTGCCAAAGAGCAAGGAGGTGGGGGATGGGTAAAATTGGTGAAGGGGAGTGGGAGGTACAAGTTTGCAATTACGGAATGACTGAGTCATGGGAATAAAAAGCAAGCATCGGGAATATAGTCAATGGCTTTGTAACAGTATTGCATGGTGACAGATGGTAGCTACACTTTTAGAGAATGTAACATAATGTATAAACTTGAATCACTATGTCATACATCTGAAAGTAAGTAACATATGTCAACTGTACTCAAATACAAAAATTAAAAAAAAATGGGGCATGAAATTGAGTTGAAGAAGTATTATGTCTAAAATATTATATATGACTTAAGTAAGTATAATTAAAGGAGCAAATTAAATACCATACAAAGAAAGGAAAAGATAACTAAGCTGTTTGCTTTCTTCTTGCATTGAGATTATTTTTTATTGTGTCTTGACAATTTCCTATATTTTCTATATTCCTCATGTTTCTACAACATATGTTCCTTTTAAAATAAGAAAAATACATGATTTCAAAACTGAATATAGCAAAAGGCTCTTTGCATTTCATTTTTAAAAAACGTTTATGCATTTATCATGGTTTAAAATTGAAGAGTATGTAGTGGAAATGTTTCCTTTGCTTCCCCGTGTCTTGGGAATGAATTTGGCTTTCTGGGAGATATAATCGTAGTACAGTGACAGACATAAATCCAATTTTATTATTTTTCTCATACATTTAGTGGGTTCAGTACATTTATTGTGTAATCCATCTTTGCATCAGTGACTTGAGATACCATTCTCATCATGAACACAATTCAATATATATTTGTTTATTTACAGTTTCTTTATTCTGATCCACTGGCCCATCTCTCTAGCCATGTACCAGTAACACAGGGTTTAATGACCGTAATTTTGTGAAGTTTAAAAATATGAAAATGTGAGTCATCCTCAACTCCTCTTTTTTTATCATTTTATTTTATTTTATCTCATCATGATGAGTGTACTCCTTAATCCCCATCCCCTATTTCCAGTATCCCCCCACCCCCCCCACACACTCTGATAACCATCAGTTTGTTCTCTATAGTTAAAAGTCAATTTCTTGGTTTGTCTCTCTTTTTTTTCCTCCCCTTTGCTCTCTTGTTTTATTTCTTAAATTCCACATATGAGTGAGATGATATGGTATTTGTCTTTCTCTGACTGACTTATTTCACTTAGCATTATACTCTAGCTCTAGCTGTGTTGTCACAAATGGCAAGATTTCATTCTTTTTATGGCTAATATTCCATTGTGTGTATGTGTGTGTGTATATATATATTGTGATATATATATATATCACATCTTCTTTATCCATTCATCAGTCAGTGGACACTTGGGCTGCTTCCATAGTTTGGCTATTGTAAATAATGCTGCAATAAACATTGGGGTGCATGAATCCTTTGAATTAGTGTTTCTGTATTTTTTCAGTAAATACCCGGTAGTGTGATTACTGGATCATAGGGTAGTTCTATTTTTAATTTTTAAAGGAAACTCCATACTATTTTCCAAAATGACTGTACCAATTTGCATTTCCTCCAACAGTGCATGAGCATTCCTTTTCCTCCACATCCTCGCCAAAACCTGTTCTTCTTGTGTTATTGATTTTAGCCATTCTGACAGGTGTAAGGTGATATCTCATTGTAGTTTCAATTTGTATTTCCCTGATGATCAGTGATGTTGAGCATCTTTTCATGTGTCTATTGGCAATCTGGACATCTTCTTTGGAGAAATGTCTGTTCATCTCTTCTGCCCATTTTTTATTTTGATTATTTGTTTTGGGGGTGTTGAGTTTTATAAGTGTTTTATATATTTTGGATGCTAACCCTTTTTGGATATATCATTTGCAAATATCTTCTCCCATTCCACAGGCTGCCTTTTAGTTTTATTAATTATTTCCTTTACCATACAGAAGCTTATTATTTTGATGCAGTGTCCCAATAGTTCATTTTTGCTTTTATTTCCCTTTGCTCAGGAGACTTAAAAAAAAATGTTGCTATGGCTGATGTCAGAGAGATTACTGCCTGTGTTCTCTTCAAGGATTTTTATGGTTTCAGGTCTCACATTTAGGTCTTTAATCCATTTGAGTTTATTTTTGTGTATGGTGAAAGAAAGTAGTCCAGTTTCATTCTTTTGCATATACTTGTCCAGTTTTCCCAACACCATTTGTTGAAGAGACTGTCTTTTTCCCATTATATTCATTCCTCCTTAGTCAAAGACAAATTGACTATATAATTGTGGATTTATTTCTGGATTTTCTGTCTATGTATCTATTTTTATACTAGTGCCATACTGTTTTAATTACTACCACTTTGTAATATAACTTGAAATCTGGAATTGTGATACCTCCAGTTTTGCTTTTCCTTTTCAAGATTTCTTTGACTATTCGAGCTCTTTTGTGGTTCCATACAAATTTTAGAATTGTTCTATTTCTGTGAAAAAATGCTGTTTGTCCTTTGATAGGGATTGCATTAAATGCATAGATTGCTTTGGGTAGTATAGGTGTTTTGACAATATTTGTTCTTCCAATTCTTGAGTATGGAATGTCTTTCCATTTCTTTGTGTCATCTTCAATTTCTTTCATCAGTATTTTATAGTTTTCAGAGTACAGGTCTTTAACCTCTTTGGTTAAGTTTATTCCTAGATATCTTATTATTTTTGGTGCAGTTGTAAATGAGATTTTCTTAATTTCACTTTCTGCTGCTTCATTATTAGTGTAGAGGAATGCAACAGATTTCTGTACATTGATTTTTTATCCTGTGACTTTACTGCACCCATTTTTCAGTTCTAACAGGTTTTGGTGGAGTCTTTAGGATTTTCTATAGGTAGTATCATGTCATCTGCAAATAGTAAAAGTTTTACTTCTTCTTTACCAATTTGGATGCCTTTTTCTTCTTTTTGTTGTTGAATTGCTATAGCTAGGATTTCTAGTACTAGGTTGAATAAAAGTGACAATTAAAAAGACCTTGTCTTTTCCCTGACCTTAGGGGAAAAGCTCTCAGTTTTCCCCCATTGAGTATGATATTGGCTGTGGGTTTTTCATATATGACTTTTATTATGTTGAGATATGTTCCCTCTGAACCTACTTTGTTGAGTGTTTTTATCATGAATGATGTTGTACTTTGTCAAATGCTTTTTATGCATCTGTTGAAATGATCATATGAATTTTATCCTTTCTCTTATTGATGTGTTGTATCATGTTGTTTTATGAATACTGAACTACTCTTGCATTGGGGAATACATCCCACTTGATCATGGTGAATGATTTTTTAAATGTATTGTTGGATTCGATTTGCTAATATATTATTGAGGATTTTTGTGCCTATGTTCATCAGAGGTATTGGCCTGTAGTTCTCTCTCTCTCTCTCTTTTTTGTGGTATCTTTATCTGGTGTCAGTATGAGGGTGATACTGGCAGGTAACCTTCTTTAGGCATGATTTATAGTGCTGTTGGCCATGAATCCAATGTTAACGAAGCAACAGTACAATACATTCCGAAAAAGGAAGAGGAAATATGCCAATTTTTCTGGTGATTCATGCTTTTTACTTTTCCATATGATTTTAGCATCACCCTATCCAATTAGAAAATAAATCCTATTGCTGCTTGGGGATTGCACTATATTTATTGACTTGCTTAGGGGAATTGGTGAATTTCTGATGCTCAGTTTTCCCATTCAAGAATATTGTAAGTTCTTCCATTTGATTAAGTTTGCTGCACTAAGATGTGCTTTAAAGTTTTTTTCACAGTGTTTACACATTGTGTTAAATTTTTAAGATACTATGGAATTTTAATTTTCCTACTTTTTAGTATTTTCTATTTTTTGAATTGTTTAGAAAATACCTATATTAATTCTATTATTATTATTATTATTTTATTATGTTATGTTAGTCACCATACAGTACATCATTAGTTTTTGATGTAGTGTTCCAAGATTCATTGTTTGTGAATAACATCAGAGCTCCATGCAATACGTGCCCTCCTTAATATCCATCACCGGGCTTAGTTCTACTTTTTAAAAATTATTTTCTTTGAGGCTTGATATATGGCTTTTTTCCCCTCTTTTTTTTTTTTTTGAGAATGTCTATTGGCATTTGAGAATGCCAAATCCTAACCATTAGACTACCAGGGAGAATCTACTGGCATTTGAAAGAAGGTTCATTTTTTTCAGGATTCAGAATCTGTGAAATGTTAATTAGATCTACTTTATTAATTATGATATTTTTAGTCCTGTATATCTTAAATTTTTCAATGATCTGGTATGAACTGAGAAAGATGAATTAATGTCTCCCACTGCTTCTGTTTTCTTTGTTTCCTTTCCCTATTTCTCCTTGTATAGCATGTAGTTTTTGCTTTAGGAAGGTTGACTTTATTTCATTTGAAGTTAATAGTTAAAACTATTTTATCTTCTGTGTTGATCACAGTATTTAGTGTTATTAGTACTCTTGTATAACTTACTCATGCTTCTTTTTGGTCTGAATAAAATCTTGTCTGATGTTAATATTGTTTTACTTTTTTTTGTCTGTGTTTGCCATTTGCCATTACCTACACTTTTTTTCCTAAATATTCTGAATCCCTTTGCTTTAACTATGTTTCTTGTGAACAGCATAGACTTGAGCTTTTTTAAAAATTCAGTCTGTAAGTTCTTTTAATATGTCGTTTAAGTCTATTTGTATTTATTGTTATATCTAAAATGGTCTGGATTCTATCATCTGATTTTATGTTAAGCTTGGTGTATTTATAACTTTATAGAACTCTTGTGTATTTTATATTCTTGTGTGCTTTTTTATTAAAAATTAGGAGAATTGTGGTTTTATTCTGGAGGTTATGTTTGATATCTGTAATTTTCTACAACATTCTTAATCTTCTACTTCTTTATATTGAATTTAATATACGGCCACAGGTAAGTAATTGCCTGGGATGGGCAATAATGAAGTTTATCTATGTACCCTTTATCCTACCTTCTTTCTCTCTCCTCACCACCTGATTTTACTTAATCATATTATCATTAATTAAATGTACTTATATCTCTTTCACTTGATTTGTCAGATTTAAGTAAAACACTTTGTTACAAGATATTAAAGATGAGGAAGTCAACATTACACAATCTACTGTCTTTTTTTCCTCTCAACTTTTGTTACTTATAATATGTTTCTACAGGGCATGTATTAAGCATTTGAATTCTGCTCTACCACCTTAATCCTCATATTTATATTCATCATAGACCTATAATGAAAAAAGATTCAATGCTCATTGCCACTTCTTTTGCCATGGATTTTCTAGGACTAATATTCTTTAAATTCCTTCTATTTCTACCATATTTGTGCCTTTGCATTTGTACAACTATGTGGCTGGGTATAAAATTTGGATGATTCTTTCTGGAGGACTCTGTACGAGGGACTGCACAAACTTTAGCATTGAATATTGCTATGGAAATGTGTAAGTCCAGAGTAATTCTTTTTGCTTTATAAATAGCTTTTTTTTGGCTTAGCTAACCACATGATCTTTTATCTTTTTAATCTAATAACATTACTAGAATATTTCCTTAAATGGCCACTTTGTATCAGTTTCTCAGGGACACAGTTTGCCTTTTCAATCTCTAGATTCATGTTTTTTTACTTCAGGAAATTTTTAAAATTATATATTAAAAATGTGTATTTTATTACTTAAATTTTCTAGAAAATGAATGTATTAGGTCTTCTATACCTATCTTTCCATACCTATCATTTTACTACTAATTTAATTCTGTATTTCAATTTGATTATATTTGCTTTCTTTATTTATATGCTCAGTTTTTCTTAATGTGTTTCCAGCTGTGTTTCTATTCTCTTTTCCCCCTTCTAATCTCAACTTCATTTCTGGAGTATTTTTCAATGTTTTTCATTTCTATTTTAAGCTTTGCTTTTTCATACTTTATTTCCTTCTACTACATCAGTGTACCATTCCTAAATTCTGGATTCTCTGAAAAGTCTTAAGTCTCTGCAAAGTTTTCTTGTTTTATAAAGAAAAGAGTTTCATTAATTTTTTAAAAAAATTATTGAGAAATGTTTGATTACCACTGTCACCTGTTATGTGGGAAAATTTCTTTTGTGTGTTCTCTATCAGCCATTAAGTTTCTAGTTTCCCTTTTTCTTGCAGAATATTTTCAGTGATACAGTCAATTCTCATTATTTGCAGATTCTGTATTTGTGAGTTGGTCTATTTGCTGAAATTTATTTGTAACTCCAGATCAACACATGGGGTGCTTTCATGGTTGCTCATGAGTATGTGCAGGATGTGAAAAATTGCAAGTCTCCCAATATGCATATTTCCAGCTGAGGTTGAACGAGCTAATATTCTGTCTTCTTGTTTCAGCTCTCATGTTGTAAACTAATATCCTTTTCATTGTCTAGTTGGTGCTACATTTTTTCCATTTTGGTGGTTTTTGTTGATAATTGCTGTTTTAAATGGTCCTCAAGTACAACGTAGTGCTGAAGTACTGTCTAGTGTTTCTAAACACAAAGAGATTGTGATGGGCTTTATGGAGAAAATAACCATAAATCCGGTTGATGAAGGCTAGGTAACCTTTTTAAGGCACGATTTATAGTGCTGTTGGCCATGAATCCAATGTTAATGAAGCAACAGTACAATACATTCCGAAAAAGGAAGAGGAAATATGCCAATCTGTATATGAGAGCTCTCCAGAAAGTGCTAACATAACAACTATAGTGCATGATATAACTATGGAAGATATAAAAAAGTGGTTAAATTTATGCATTCATGAGATGACAACTGATTTTTAAAAAGTATAATGGACAGCATTATTGTGAGGCCAACAGCAAAATAAATTTATGGTCATGTTACCCCAAATCAGGAAAATGTTAAATACTTCTTAAACCCTTCTCAGCCAAGCTGGCTGGCTGACATTTTAATAAAGGCAATATAGCATGGGAAATGTTAAACTTGCAGCCAAGATGTCCTGCAGATAAGATGGCTGCAGAAGAATTTTAAAAATTCTTGCTAAATGTTATACAAGAAAAGGGTTATGTGTAAGAACAGGTTTTCAATATTGATGAGATGCTCTTGTTTTGCAAGGATGTTGGTAAAGTACCCCATATAATGCAAATGGCATTTTGGTTAAATAAAATGTTGCGACCAAAGATTTGCAAGAACCTAACTATATTTCCCCTAGGAGCAATAGTTCAGCATTTGTTAATTCAGTGCTCAAAGCAACTTTATAGAACATAACCACTGCAAATAACAAGAATCAGCTGTGCTATTCTAGTTCCCTTTGACTATCTTTGAAGCAGATGAATTTTCTTAGACAAGCAAAGGAAGAGGCAAACCCAATAGGAAATTTCCTTATGAACCTGAGTAATAGAGTTGATTCCTGTTATTTGTGGTAGTTATGCTCTATAAAGTTGCTGTGAAGACCGAATTAACAAATACTGAATCATTGCTCCTATGGGAAAAACAGAGTTAGGTATTTTTTGGATTTGCTTTAAAATGTTTTTTGTTTTTTTGTTTTTTGTTTTTTGTTTTTTAGTTTTATAGCAGTTTTAGGTTCACAGTAAAATTGAGCAGAAGCTGCAGAGATTTCCCATATATTCCCTTCCTCAACACATGCATTATCCCTCATTATCAAATTCCCCAGCAGAGTGATATACTTATTATAACTGATGAGCCCACACTGACATATCATAATCATCCAAAGTCCATAGTTTATATTAGGGTTCACTCTTGGTTTTGTACATTCTATGGGTTTGGACAAATTTATGATGACTTTTATCCACTATTATGGTATCATACAGATATTTTCACTGCCTCAAAAATCCTCTTTGCTCTACCTATTCATCCCTCCCTGTTCAACCTCTGGCACCACTGATCTTTTTACTGTCTCCATAGTTTTGCTGTTCCCAGAATGTCACATAGTTAGAACCATACCACATATAGCATTTTCAGATTGGCTCCTTTCATTTAGTAATACACATTTAAGGTTTTTCCATGGCTTGATATCTTATTTTTTCTTTTAGCTCTGAATAATATTCCACTGTCTAGATATAATATCACATTTTGGTTGCTTTTAGATTTGGGGAATTATGAATAAAGCTGCTATAAATATCCATATGCAGATTTTTACATGACATAGGTTTTCAACTACTTCTGGTAAATACCAAGGAGCATGATTGCTTGATAGTATGATATGAATGTGTTTGTTTTGTAAGAAAACATAAAACTGTTTTCCAAGATGGCCATATCATTTTGCATTCCTACCAGCAATGAATGAGAGTTCCTATTGCTTCACAACCTTATCTGTATTTGGTGTTGTCAGTGTTCTGGATTTTGGCCATTTTTTTTTAAAGATTTTATTTATTTATTTGATAGAGACAGAGTGAGAGAGGGAACACAAGCGGGGGGAATGGGAGAGGGAGAAGCAGGCTTCCCGCTGAGCGGGGAGCCTGATGCGGCGCTCGATCCCAGGACCCTGGGATCATGACCTGAGCCGAAGGCAGATGCTTAACGACTGAGCCTCCCAGGCACCCCGATTTTGGCCATTCTAATAGACACATAGTGATATCTCACTGTTATTTCAATTTACATTTCCCTGATGACATATGCTGTGGAGCCTCTTTTCATATGCTTATTTGCCATCTGTATATCTTCTTTGGAGAGGTGTCTGTTGAAATCTTTGGCCCATTTTTTAACTTCATTGTTTGTTTTCTGATTATTAAGTTTTAAGAGTTCTTTGTATATTTTGGATAAGAGTTCTTTGTCAGATGTGTCTTTTGCAAATGATTTTCTTTGTGGCTTGTCTTCTAATTCTCTTGATATTGTCTTTTGCAGAGAGAAATTTTTTAATTTTAATAAAGTCCAGTCTATCAGTTATTTCTTTCATGCATCATGTCTTTGGTGTTGTATCTAAAAAGTAAAGGAAACTCATATGATCATTTTAATAGACGCAGAAGGAAGTTTTTAAGATCCCCTTATTTAGGAATAGATAGGAATTTTTCAACCTAATCATGGGTAACTACAAAATACCTACAACTAACATAATGATGAAAGACTGAATGATTTTGCTAAAAAGCAGTAATAAGGCAAAAATGGCTACTTTTACCACTTTTATTCAGTTTTGTGCTGAAGGTTCTAGGATGTGTGATGAGGCAGTAAAAAGAAATAAAATGCATGTAGATTGGAAATGAAGAAGGAAAATGTCTTTATCCTCAGATAACATGATTGTGTTTGTGTGTGTATGTATGCAGAAGGAAGGACTATAGTATAAAAAAAGCTACTGGAACTAACACATTACTTCAGGAAAGTAACAGGACACCAGGTCAATATACAAAATCAATTATATTTCTAAATGCTAAACAATAAAATTTGAACTTGAAAACTGAAATAATTTACAGTAGCAACACAATTATGAGACACTGGAGGATGAATTTGACCAAAGATGTATAAGACCTCTATTCTGCAAACTATGAAATATTTTTGAGATAACTTAAAGAAAACCTTAAAAATGGAAATATGATATGCTCATGTAAAAGAAGGTTTGATATTGTTAAAATGCTAATTGATTTTTTACAAAACTGATGTATTGAGATTCTGAGTCCCAGTGTGATGATGTTAGGAGGTGGGGCCTTTGGGAGGTGGTCAAGTCATGAAGGTGGAGCCTCATGATTGGGATTAGGGGTCCTATAAAAGTGGCTCCACAGTGATCCCTGGTCCCTTCCAGAATGTGAGGACACTGCTAGAAGGTACCTGTGTCTGAACCAGAAAGCGGGCCTCACTCCATGCTGAATCTGCTGGGACCATAACCTTGGACTTACTAGCCTTCAGAACTGTGGGAAGTAAATATTTGTGGTTTATGAGCCAGCCAGTCTATGGTATTTTATTATAGCAGCCTGAAGAGACTATGACAAATGTATACCTCAATATTAAAACTGGAAGTCCCCCTTTTTACTTCTGAGATTTGGGGATTAAAAAAAATTTAAGGTGACATCGAAAACATGTAAGATTTTAATTGATGTGAAATTCACTAGTAACTTATTAAGATAATTTTAGTGGGATTTTAGTGAAAAGTTGGGTTTTAGGGTACATCAAAGGAATGAGAGCAAGGGTGGAATAGTTCTTCCACAATTCTGGCAATGCAGGAAAGGACAGGCCAGGAGCTGGTGAGACAGGTTGGCTTGTTTGTGCTTTTTGGGAAGAATGATATCAAGAGCCAATAGAAAGGAAATGAGGAAAACTGAAATCATCCATTTCTTGAGAAAAAGAAAGGGATGGGATCAAGAGCACCTGTGTAGAAAATGGGCTTTCATATGAAGGGAACCCTTTCTCCATTGGTTAGGAAGGAGGAAAGCATAGGTGTGGGCCCAGGGACACTTGGAATGTTTTGTGTTGGGAGGTCGAAGGCTGTCCATGTGATGACTTCTGTTTTGCTCTGTGAAAAGGAGATAAAATCATCTGTCATGTGTGACATGGAATGTTGGTGAGTTAGGTGGGTGGTCTGAGGTTTGAATAAAGTGAAAAATGTTTAAAATATCAGTGTGGAGAATGATAGAAAAGATTGCTGGTCAGGGTCAATGGCCCAGATGAGGCTGAATTTTATGGATTTTATTGCAAACCACTTCTCCAGCAATGTCGGTTTTTTTGTTTGGTTTTGTATTTGATTTTTTTTTAGCAGTACTCAGCCTGAGTGCCATGGCAAAGATGGTAAGACAGTGGGATTAGTCCAAGGATGGTGTATTTTCCTGGAAGTTTCAGTGACATGGCAATGGAACTGAGCTAATTTATTAAAAATATTCTTTATTGATGGAACTTGGAGTCTAAGCAGGGTAAGAAAAGAAGTGAAAACTAAGAGAAGAAAATGTAGGGCAGGGGGAGACTAGAGGTTCCTATGGGGTAAAATATCCAGGACAAGTGGACTTAAATGAACAGGAAAGCTGATGAGTGGATTTAATATTCAGAGGTTATGGGTGGCCACAGGGCTCAGGGTGCCAACCATAAAAATAAAATAGCCAGTTACTTTACTAGCAAAATGAATTTATTTGGGAATAGCAGAGAAATTGCAACTGGGGACAAGCAAACTCTGGCAAGTCCAAAGACAAAGGGAAGGGAAGCTTTTATTAGGCTTTGGGGTAAATTGGGGAGGGTTGTTTTGCACAGAAGTTCATTGGAGAAGAACAAAAGTTCGAGGTTGTGACAGTTTCTTGTTGGCTATAGGAGGTGGTTAGTGCCTTGTTGTTGGGGCAGGGAGGGATCTTCCTTCTTTTCCTTCAAGGCAGGAGATAAAGTTCTTATGTGAAAAGTGCCCCCCCAGTCCCCACCTAGCAGCCTGCCCCAACACCCTTCCTCCTGCTGGTGGGGCAGGCTGCAAGGAGTGGTACGTGTGTGAGCGCCCCCTCCGGGGATCCCCACTTCATTTTCAGTGAGGTTTCCTTTCCCCATTTCACAGGGTGTGAGGATGGCAGTGGGTTAGAAGAGGGGAAATAAAGGCAATTAAGTGACCCATACTGTGCTGCTGGTTTTTCTTTTCTTTTTTTCACCACATTGGTCTGATTCTAAAATACGAGCTTGGCAAAATTACTAAGCTTTAGCTTAAGTGACTGAATTAAAATTAGCTGAAGCTGAATGACCTGAGTTTCATCAAACTCAGGAGTTCCGTATGAGAGGAGAGACTGTCAAATGGGGGCAGAGAAGGAGAGAAGGTTGGTGTGAGGGCGTCCAGCAGGCTGGCTGGGAAGGGTGTGCTCATTCGTCGGACTGCCCCTTCTGGGTAGGGTTTCTTTGTTTGCATATTAGTTTTATTATTTTTCATAAATAAGACACTGTGTTCTAAAACCTGAAGTCGAATGTGAGTAGGGATGACCCTGATAACAGCTGATGGTTCACGGCTGCCTCAGTGTCAAGTAGCTGGTCTGTGTTGGATAATTTAAAAGAGTAAGAGAAAGCAAATATATATGAACACATTTTTTGGTGTCCTTTTGCCTATCAAAAATGAATCAACATAATAATGAGAGAAGGAGAGTGGTTCAAAGTTAGACTGTCATGTAGTATTCTATATGGTATGGTTTTCCTGGTCTTCTTATTTTTGTGTTATGTTTGTTTGCCAATTCAGTTGATGTGTCATTTGATTCACTTTTCCCTACATTTTTTATTGTGAAATTTTTATAACTATAGAACTTTGGAAAGAATAATATAATGAACATCCATAACTCCTCTTATATTGACTAATTGCTAGTAGTATTTTGAAATATTTTCTCAGTCTGTCTACTTACCTACCCAACTACCTACCAACCTATATTGCTTTCTATTGGTTGCTAGCTAGCTAGATACAGATACACAGATATACTTAGACACATATGAGTAGTGGTTTTTCACTTGTTCCTCAGCAGACATATGACAGTGTCTGGAGATATTTTTGATTATTATGATTAAGGAAGGGAGGAGCTACAGGTGACTAGTGGGTAGGGACCAGGGTGCTGCTAAACATCCTACAATGTATAGGACAATTGGCCACAACAAAGAATTGGTTTCCTGTCTAAAATGTCAATAATGCTGAGGTTAAGGAGGGGAATATATAATATAATATAATTTTTGTTAATGTAGTTTATTCTAGCATATAACATATGATATATACAAAATAAATATATATGATTTGCAAATATATATTTTGCTGAATCACTTAAAAGTATGTTTTAGACAGTATGAGTGAACTTTAGTAGAATATATGTACACGAATACCCATTCACTCCTGAATAATTTAGCATGAATCTCCTAAAAACAAATATTAAACACAATACCATTATCACACTCACAAAATTTAACATTGATACAATAATATTATGTACTAATGGCTCTTTGTTTTTTCAATTGGAGATCCAATAAAGATCATGCATTGCATTTATTTTCTTATCTCTTCAGCCTCATTTATTCTCAAAGTGTTGCCTCTCCCTTTGTCTTTCACGTCATTGATATTTCTGAAGAGTCCAGGTAGTTGTAGAATGCCCTGAAATTTGGATTCCTCATATCTAGATCCAGATAAAACTTTTTTTGTGGAGGAATTCTACCTAGATTATGTTGTATTCTTCCCAGCATTGTATGATGAGGCACATGATGTCAGTATGTCCCACTATTGATAATGTTAAGTTTGGTGATCTGGTTAGGTGATTTCCACGAGATTTCTCCATTGTAAAGGAACATTTTTCTCCACTGAAATTAATTAGTATTCTGCATCATGAATCTTGGAGACTATGTAAGGATTCTGTTTCCTAACAGTATTTTCAGCCAATTATTTTCGAATTCATTGACTGCCTGAATCAATTATTAGGTTGGCTGCAAAATAGTGATTTTCCAATTCTGTCATTACTTTTTACAATTATTAGTTGATAATCTTTTCTAAAGAAGAACTTTCCCTTCCTCTTATCACTATTAAATCCTGTACTTTTTATTGCTATTCGAGATGTTATTTATTCCTGAAGTAAATATTTATAAATACAATATGTGTAGAATTTCCTTGAGATTTCTGATTTGTTGGAGTCTAAAACCGTGGCCAGTTCTGAAAAATATACAAATCAAATTGTGTGTGGACATCTTCCCTCTGCCCCTTCCATATCCATGCTTCACCTTTCTCTGTCATTCTTTGTGCCCAGTAAAACCGATCTGTGTATACTACACCATAGGGTTTTTGTTTTGTTTTTATTATTATGTTAATCACCATACATTACATCATTAGTTTTTGATGTAGTGTTCCATGATTCATTGTTTGCGTATAACACCCAGTGGTCCATGCAGAACGTGCCCTCTTTTATACCCATCACCAGGCTAACCCATCATCCCACGCCCCTCCCCTCTAGAACCCTCAGTTTGTTTTTCAGAGTCCATCGTCTCTCATAGTTCATCTCCCCCTCCGATTCCCCCCCAAAAGGGTTTTACTGCCCTCTGGCTTCTTATTGGGTTTGGCTCATTGGAAACAAAAGTAAGAGACTAGATAGAAAGGGAGGAGAATGAGGTCTAGTATTTAATCATTTCCTGCAGGGTCCGCATGGACTAGTCCAACTGACTTAAGATTCCATCTTCTATCAGCCACCCTTTCTACACATTCCTCTTTTCTGTAGGTTCTAGTAACAGCAATCTCCTCTTCTCCTTTAGGCCTATAGTTTGTAAAGAAGTTTTATTACCAGCCCAAGATCCTGCATTATCCTGGGATCTTGTACTATCTATCCCTTCTGGTTCCCACACCCTACACATAGCTTTGTAAGTAGCTTTCTTACCTCATCAAACTTTCTTCAAATTACTGAATTTAGGTAAGCCATCTGTTTCTGGCTGTGACCCCAGGTGGTGCGTGTATATATGTTCCCTTCCTTTCTTCTCTCTCTCCTTCCCAGGAATCAGACCTGAATTAAATGGCTCTCCAAACCTTCACTAGATCCCTCATTTTCTCCCATGGGGTTTCCCCAGTAAATACCATTCACATCTAATCATGTCATGGCATCAGCTCTTGAGGACCCAGACAAACATTGTAACTTATTAACCCCAAGCATTCCTCCATACCTTGGGCCTTAGTTAAGCCTTACAGAAGAACTGAGAAGGTTGAATAATTTGGCATCAGTTTGGTATCTGTCTGTTGAGAAAAATTCAGTTGTATTAGTAGACTAGCAAAGGTTTCTAAATGGACTGTGTGGCAAGGAGATGATGGAATTAGATCTGGGGTTAACAGCAACTGGGACAGACGTGCTAGCAGCAGGAAATGTTAAAATTGGAATAATGTTACTTTGAGGAAGTTCTAGCTTATAACCTTTATCATCGTCTTTATGTTTTGCTATTACCAAGGAAAAAATATACAGGGTGGTTGTTTGGGTGGCTGAACTGGGGACTATGAGTAGGTGTAGGGAGACTGTGCTTGAGTTCATGCTAGACTCTCTCAGCAGAAAAATGGAAAAGGCTTTGGAATCAGTTTTAAATTTTGGATGTGTCACTTATATGACCTTGGATGAGTTATTTAACTTGACTGAACTTGCTTCTTCTTTCATAAATAGGAAGGTAATAAATATTCACTCATAAAAATTATTTTGATGATTACAATAATTCATATAAAGATCTGTTCCTGAAATACATTGGCAGTTATTTGGTTTGTTATTTTATTTAAATGTGTGAATAGGAAAAAGAGCTCAATCCATTGATAAGATGCTTAGAACTCCATTCTCCAAGGAGTGTGTCTCCACATTCCTCTTAGCCTTGACTCTGGGGTCCCACAGTGTAGCAACCAGGACATTTTCCCAAAAGGCATTGTGCCCCATGGTCTCTTGACTAGTTGCCTGCAGAGAGCATTGCTCTGTAATTAACAGAGGCAAGGTTTAATGAACTCCACAAGGAGATTTTTCCTGACACTTTTTAGATCCTGAAATAGTTTCTATTCCTTCGAGATCAATTAAAAAGTTTTTTTTTCATCTTTGCCAAAATACCTGAGGCAACTTTCCAGCTGTGTCTTTTTAATGAGTTCTCTAAATGGCTCCATGAGGTTCTTTAGTGAACTAACTGAAGTTGTAAGAGCTCTCTGGGAGCAAGAACAAGAAAACTTCTGAAAAACCCTGAAGGTGATTTCCCTGGGCAGGCTCAGAGGTGCACATACCTTTCAACTTAAAAACTTTCTAGATTTTTCACAACTACTCAGGGAGGGGGGAAGGAAGCAAGGGAGAATATGCCAGAAGGCTTTAATAAGTCCCTAATAGGTGAGGCTCTTCCACTTAGGTTCATATTTGAGTACAGCCTTTGAGCTTCTCAGCTTTGTCCTGTTGGCTAACAACTGAAGAAGCCAGAACCCTGACCATTCTTCAGTGAAGAACATAAATACACCCTCACCAACCCCATCCCCAGACTCAGGCTACCTCAGGTCTTTAAATTAACCTGATGGATGTGTCAGGTGACTCCCTCATCCCCAGGAAAGCAGTACACAAAGAATGTATATATATTCTTATACATACACAAACCAGATTGGACATTCATTTGAACTAACAAATCAGTTCATGATGAAAAACATTTAATTCAAATTCTTGTAGAAGTAAGTTTGGGTCCATGAAGCCAAGTAATGAAATAGACTGACATTTATTGCTGAAGTGACCAATTTTGAGTTCTTTGATCTTGCATTTACATTGGTTTTTATACTTACCATCCATCAAACATATCAATGGAGCAGGGTTGGGATTAAGGTAAATGGAAGAAGAACCCAGGATGGATTCAATTCATTATAGACAATCCAGACAGGGAGATACTGACAGGGTATCTCTGATAGAATTTAATAATCTTCACATCATATTTAAAGGTAAATAATCCCCCCATTTATTAAATAACTCCTGAAAAAAATAAGCCAGCAATCCACTAATAGTCAAAAGATTTTCCTGAATATGCTAAGGCAATTTTCTTGTAAAAGATTAGATAAATTCAATTCATTTTAGAGAGAATTCTTAGAGTGAGGAATTAGTGACAGAAATAGATTATTTTAAGTGATAATAAATGGTTTCTTATGAAAAGGAAGATTTATCATACATATTTATCTCATCTTCCCAGATACCACCAAAATGGATAGAGCACAATGTATAATGCACAGGAGCAAATAGAATGGCAGAGGAGAAATAGTGAATAAGAGGAATTGCAGCATTTTAAAAAAATATAGATAGAAAGCAGAGGGAGGAGTGACAACTAATTTATCAGACAAGAAACTACCAACTAATGAGCATGCAGAAGGGAAAACTAATAAGAGGTAAGACACATTACTTCCAAGAGCCCCTGAGAGGCTGCAGACTTGAATATATTAGCAACAGTGGACCCTGGGGGTACACAAAGAGGAGAAAACAGGGGGATAAGATGAAAATCTGTTATTAAAGTGGTTGGAACTTCTGACTCTGCACCATTCCACACAGCTAGGTAACAACTCATCCTGGGCAGGAGCCTGGAAGCTCATTTTATGGAGAAATTGAGGATAAGAAGTCCTAAATTTTGGGATTCCAGATGAAGCAGAAGCCAGTGAGGCTTCGATCTGAAGACAGAAGAATTAAGTGAAAGTCTGAGCACTGAAGAATGAGAGTGTGTGCCCAATTACTCTCCCTGCACCCCAATCTCTCACACTCAGGTTCATTCTACCCCTCCTGCTCACAAATAGACACAAGACTGAAGACCTCATTGGATAAACCAACCAGTCCAGAAAACATTCATATTTGAGGGAATCTCAACAAAATGGATAGCTGGACCATCCTATCACCTTATATAAAACTCCACATATGAAGTTTCCAATGAAAGACAAATACAGAAAGAAAAGAAGAAATCAGTGGAAACAAAGATGATGAGGAGGAGAAGAGAATAAAGCTATAAAATGCAATAGATATTCCCATCTTTCCCACCTTCTTTTCCTAGAAAAAGAAATCAGCAGTTGGCCAGTTGCATGGTGTGGGTGGGATAATCATGCAGGAATCTGTGCATATGTGCTGGAGGCACTCCAGGATACAGAGTATAGAGGTAGCATGGTTGGGAGATTGCATGCATTGAACAAAGAAGTAGTTGGTTGAACAAATAAGCAAACACTTTGAGGACTTCTTCACAACTGGAAAAAGTAGTCACAACTATGGCATGATGATAGACTAGAAGCACCAGAAGAGTAGGATTGGAATTGGAGCAAGCAGTACGAAATCATTTTGTTTTTTAGACAACTTTACTGAGGAATAGATTACACACAATTAAGTGTATCTATTTAAGAGTCAAGTCCAATGAGTTATGACAAATCAGCACAATCAAGATATAGATCATTTCCATCCCTCAAAAAATTCTTCTGGTGTCCTTTTACAGTGGATTTATGTCCCCTCACCCTCTGCCCTAAGCAACCACTGATATACCACCACAGACTTCTGTCACTATAGATTAGTTTTGCCTGTTCCACAATTTCATATGAATGCAATCATACAGAATATGTTCTTTTCTGTATAGCTTCTTTCACTACATGATTTTGTGATTCATCCATATTAATAATGCATGTATCAGCAGTTCATTTATTTTTATTGTTGAGTGGTATTCCACTGTATGGATATGCCATGATTTTTTAATCCATTCAATTGTTGATTTGGATTGTTTTGCTATTTTTTTTAGAAATAGCTCTGAACAGTTGTACACATGTCTTTGAACATATGTTTTCATTCTCTTTGGAAAATACCTAAAAGTATTTACTTACTTTACCACATAGAAGTGTATGTTTTAGTTTATATGGCACTGAAAAATTGTTCCATTTTACATTCACCCTGGCAATATATAAGAATTCCATTTGATCAACATCTTCTCCACAGTTGGGTTTTTAATTTTAATCATTTTAGTGGATGTACTGTGATATTTCCTTGTTTTAATATGTATTTCTCCGATGGCTAATGATGTTGAACATTTTTAAATGTGCTTATTGATCCTTTGTATATCTTCCTTAGCAAAGTATCTGTACAAACCATTTGCTCATTTATTATTTGGGTCATTTGTCTCCTTATTAAATTTAAGAGGCCTTTATATATTCTTGACAGAAGTCCTTTGTCAGAAATATGCATTGTGAAAATTTTATTCAATTCAGTAGTTTGTTTTTTTTCATTTTCTTAATGATGACTTTCAAAGACCAGAAGTTTTTAATTTTGATTAAGTACAAGTTATGTTTTAGTGAATCATGTTTAAAATATATATACATAAATACAGAAATAGTTTTAGATGTATATGTTAGTGTGTGTAAATATGGAAACATGGAAATGCATTTGTTTCCCACCCCTGTTTGCTGGTCTCCTTACAAACACTGACACCCTGCTGAGAGTGAGCACACTAAGAGCCCAGATACTGGTTTTTAAACTTCTCCACTAAAGGGAACAGGGCTGCCTGAAGAAATGGCTAATTCCAAAATAAAATAAAGAAAAAAAATATAAGAAGAGCCTGTAACACATTTACATCAGAAAATAAGAAAATTCTAAAAAAAAAAATAGTGTGGATGTAATAATAGGATATAGGAGTCAACTTGAAGGGACTCTCATTGGCCAAATAAAAATAAAAAATGAAAGTAACAGATTATAATCCATTTAATAAAATAGGGATTCATGAATCCATACTGATATAAACAAATAAATGACCAGTAAAATGAGATATGTAAGCTCTTCTTAGAAGAATTAGACAACTTAGAAGAATGACAACTCATAAATGTAGAAGAAACAATAGAAAAAAAACTTGTCATTTGGTGACCATTATAATGGTGATTGATTTAGGCAGGCGGTATCAGTTGAAGCTAAACCTGGTGGATAAAGTTCTGATGAGGGTCAAAATGTTGGTATAGCATCAGAATATCTCCTACAAAACTTTAATAAGTTACAAAGGAAAAATTGTGACTTTATGGTGGAGAAACTTGGCAGAAATCAACATGATCAGATGACCAAGGTTAAAATATTGCCAATAGTGAGATGGGTGGAATGCCAGGTGGCCTCTGATGTACTGAGAAGGGCACAACGTAGTTACTAGTAATGAGAAATATGCAGATTTAAAATATAGAATCCTAAACTAACAAATTACTGAAGTCTAAGAATTATATACATGTACGCAGAAAGACACAAGCAAGTAGATGTTAAGAAATTCTTATATACTTAAGATGGAAAAATTAATTGGATCAATCTTTTCAGAGAGTACTTTCATAACATAATAAGTAATAGTAATCTCTTTATTTTTCTATTTAGATCTGACAAGAACTCTGAAGTATTGATGTTATACCCAATTTAAAAATGAAGAAATAATTGAGACATTAAGTATCTTGCCTAAAGTCACACGCTAATAAGTGGTAGAGCAAGACTCACTGATCTAACCATTTGTTTGTACTGACTTGAGTCATGAAAATATTTCTGATCTTTCATTCAGTAAGTATATATGTATACATATATTTTTTTTTTCTAAGATTTATTTATTTATTTTAGAGAGAAAGCAGGGGGGAGGGGCAGAAGGAGAGAGAGAACCTGAAAATTCTAGAGGAAACTCCTTGCTGAGCATGGAACCTCAAGCAGGGCTCGATCTCATGATGCTGAGATCATGACCTGAGCCAAAATCAAGAAGTCAGACACTTAACTGACTGAGCTACCCAGGAACTCCTTATTCAGTAACTGTATTTCTTTCTTTTTTTTTTTTTTTAGTAACTATATTTCTAAAAATTAAAGCAATAATCCCAGATGAAGTTTTATGCACAAAAATATTCCTCTATTTATAGTATGTGCATATACTATAACTTGTATAGTATTAGTATAATATCTTAAAGTAGTATAATATTTTTAGTATATGGAAAAATCTAAGTATACAAAAATGATTAAGTAAATTATGATATGTTCATATAATGGGTATTATACACCTATTAAAATTAAGTTTGTTGATAGATTGCCTGGATTGTTATGATAAATGGTATAGTAGCATAGGAAGTTTTATATAGAGTATGAGCTCAGCTATGTTAAAACTACATGAAGTCTGACAAAAAAATACAGTAAATGTTAATAAAATTGACCTCTGAATGGTTGCCTTTTGGGTGAATTTCATTTTCTTCTACTTTGAGCATGTATGTTAATTTTTTTTTTTAAGATTTTATTTATTTATTTGAAAGAGAGAATGAGAGAGAGAGAGCAGGAGAGGGGGAGGGTCAGAGGCAGAAGCAGACTCCCTGCCGAGCAGGGAGCCCGATGAGGGACTCGATCCTGGGACTCCAGGATCATGACCTGAGCCAAAGGCAGTCGCTTAACCAACTGAGCCACCCAGGCGCCCGAGCATGTATGTTAATTTAAAATCAAGGAAAGTTGAAAGTATTTTAAAAATGGCTTTGTGTAATAAACACTAAGGCAAAGGGAACTCAGACGTCATGACCATCCTGCATATGGTATATATATTTATGTCCTCCTGGGCTTACCAAATACAACATACCAGACAAAGAATAGGGCAGTAGTTAAGTAATTTATGAGATTTGTAATCAGACAGACCTGGGTTCAAGGTTATTTAACTTCTTGGAGTCTCAATTTTCTCATTCACATGAAGTTATTCAGTTTGGGGTATATTTGGAACAATTGCTGCATGAGAGCAGTTATGCAAAGTTCCTGGCACAGTCCCTGATATACACCAGGAAGTGAACCAATGTGTTAATTATCATTACCAGTTGAGCTCTTAGAAGATGAAGGATTATGTCTCTAGAGATAAATGTGAATTCAATTCAAGGATTTTAGATATAGTTAGAGATTAAACATGTGTCCAGATAGAGAATACAATTAAGTAGAATATACAAATTTAAACTAGATAATTTTTATTTATTTTAAAATAATTTATCAAAGGGGCATTGACTGGCAAGGAATTCACTGTAATGGGCAATTCTCACCAAATCTCAAACGTCTGACCTCCACTGAGTAATGTAGGTGAGACATCTCATGGTCTTTAGGGTTTGGGGATATTTAAGATTCTGTATGTGGGATAATTCCACATCAGTAATCATTAAATCATATGAATTTTACCTAGATCTCAACCTAAGAAGCTTAAGAGATACTTTGCCTTGAACTTCAGGTTCTAAGCACTCCTGAATTTTCTTCTGACTAATCCCCATTCTAGTTATAGAAACATGAAACCCTCTTATTCTCTTGATCAATGATAAACCAATAGTCTTTGATTAATATACCAGTATTACAGATGTTTTATATATTATGCAAGTTGTCATGGAGAAGAAGGGAAATAAATTTATACCACCACCTTCCACTCCTACCGTGTGTCCAGGATTGGCATGAAAACAACTTAAAAGAAAAAAACTTATAAAAGAATCCAAACTTGAGTGTTATGGCCACTATTCCATACTAACCAATGGGTTATAGCACGAGTCCTCCTCATATGGATGTTAGCTCACGCTCAGCCATATTCAGTGAGGAACACTGATATAATTACAAGCAGTCCAGCAGACCTATTCTTTACCTGTGTTACTAAAGATGCATCTATAGGCTATTTGTCAAGAAAGAGGAAAGGACAAATCAAAAATTATAATTAGATTTCTCTTAATATGAAAAATTAGGCCTTCTGGGAGAGGAGGAATAGCTAAGTCAATAGGGTTCCTAACTCAGGTAGCCCATGCATTATTCATACTTACACCTTCTTGGGGTAGATACGGGGAGGAACGATGGGGTATGTAGCCCCCTGAATTAGTCAGCGCAGGAGCTTTAAGATCTGAGGCTGCTAAAAAGCTTTATCGCTGTTGTTTTTTTGTTTGCTTTGATTTTTGCTATTTGTTACCTTGTTATCTCAAGTCCTGTTTGACATTCTTCATTTAATTATGATTCACACCATGCCAGAAAATCATTTACATTCAAAGGAGAGAAGAGTGTTGAGGGGAAGGGCCCAAGAGAACACACAGAAGAGAAGGTAAAAGGAAGAGAGGGAGGGAAGGAGGAAGAAGGCAAGGAAAAGGGAAGGAGGGAGGGAGGAGAAAATAATTGGGGGAGAAAGAAATGAAAAAGGAGATCAGAAAAAAGGAAAAAAAAAAACCTCAGCAGTGACAGAAGTTAGGCAAAGGGAGTTTTGTAACTGAACATCTTACAAGTCCTGCTCAGTGTAATGGAAATGGTGATCCGTGAGCAAACATATGAGGAAAATCTGCTTTTCTAAGGCTATAATAATGTAATCTTTTTCAATAAAAATGTGTATTTCATAAAAAGCATAAATTGACTAATATATTATGTTCTTAACTCTTTTCAATTAGCCACTATGAAATAAGTCTAATTATCATAAATGTGTTGACTTATTTATGCAGCAAATTAATTGAGCACCTACTATAAGAAGCCACTGGGATTTTCAGTATAATGATACAAGACGTAGTCCCTGCCCTTAAGGACTTTGCAGTAGAGAAGACAAAGAAGCAGCAATGAAAAGGCATACAAATTTTAGCTTGTGCATGTGCTGCTATGAGACATGGTAGTGTGGTAGGGGAGAAGGGGACAAGTGATAACTAAACTGAGAACATACTCCTGGCATAGGGACCCGTGAGCACAAAAACCCTGAGGCTGGCAAGATTTTGATATGATCTAGGACTGGCCTAGGTCCAGTATAACTTTAACTCCCTGATCGAAGAGGAAGATTTCCAGAGATATAGTTTGAGAAGCCGGAAGGGCCAGATCATTTAGCATTCTCATAACCTTCAAAGGGAATTTGGATTTTATATGGTTCAAAGAGAGGACATTGAAAATTTTTAAGCAGGAGGTGGAATAGGAGCTGGAAGTCAAGTTAAAGAGACGTTACATTAGTTTAGTGGATTTTGTCCGCCTTCAACTAGAATAAAGCCTCACAGAGGTTAAGAAAGGCACAGATCAAGTATTTTCATTTGACTAATTAATAATGGAAACCATGCTAAAGGTATGTATTTAAGGCCCTTTATACTATGAGGGTCAAATCTTCCTCCCTTCTTATCCAGATATACACCTTCCCCACCACCCCATGGTGCTTAGATTATGGGCTGTCATGAACAGAATTCAGATTCCTTTTGGAGAGGAAGGAGAATCAGGAATGACTGTTTCTCACTTGCGTAACTTGGCAGGGGGTGTAGTGAGGCAACTTACCGTGATAGATAAGTCAAGAAGAAGAAAACCGAACATTTCATTTTAAATACACTAGATTTGAGATGCCTGGGTTCTTATCTGAAATCTGCCTTTAGTCATACCTGTCCTAGCTTCAGTATTCTTATCTTTAAAATGACACCTTTGGATTCAGTGTTCTCTAAGGTTCTTTGCATGCATAAAAGATTTTTTAAAAATAGAACTGTACATTTACTTTGTGTTTTAGAGTTTGCAAAGTGCTTTTTTTTCTTATAAAGAATGAAGTGCTCTTCTCATGCTGGTGGTCCTTGGACCATGCTTTGAGAAACATTTCTCTATCACCTAAGCCCACGCTACAAAATGGGTAATAGTTGAAAGATTAAGGGAGAATTGAATGGTTTTCTTAAAAAAAAAAAAAAAACAAATTAACAGATATACAATTTATCCTTCAAAACCGTATTGTTTAAGATTTTATTTATTTATTTGACACACACACACACAGAGAGCACAAGTAGGGCGAGCGGCAGGCAGAGAGAGAAGCAGACTCCCTGCAGAGCAAAGTCCAACGTGGGTCTCCATCCCAGGACCCTGGGATCATGACCTGAGCTGAAGGCAGATGCTTAACCGACTGAGCCACCCAGGTGCCCCCAAAATTGTATTACTAATGCACAGGCCATCTGACACTGACTCTGTGTTTGAGAATGTCCTCGCTCCTTCCCCTTCTTTTTGAGTCTGTACTGTAGTTCTGGAGATATGAAAGATCATGTGGACTTTGTCCCCTAACTGGAGAAAAAAATAAGAAGGTATGAAATCCATTATTTTCCTATTCATCAGCCTTTCTGTGTGTGTTGAGGAATTAATTGATGAGTTACTGGAGGATGGGTATGCTTCCAGGGTACTAACAGAAGCTTCTTTTGAATGTGATGGATTCCTAGCAGGATGAACTATAATTCTCACTTTGGAAATGTTTGGTCCTGTGTGTCTTTATCCTTGGCATCATATGCTATCAGCTGAGTTCTTTTTTACACAGGGTAATAGCTACTTCTCATTTTCACAAGGAATTCACTGTACATTTGTACTGTAGTATATTTCTGATTAACATCTTATTAACAGGCTCTCTGGAAATTAAAATTTTCTCTACGTACTGCATAATGTTCACCCTTGTATGGGTCAATACAAATGGGAAATGATGCAAAAAAAGTGATGTATTTTTCTCGAAGGATAATAATGGCTTTCTCTTAGTAATTTTGGTCTTACTTTATTTTTTCTATAAATATTAACTTCAGTGTATCTCTCTGCAGAAGAATTTTCTTGTATCTAAAAAATAGAATTACTCATAGGATTAAAGTGACTATCTCAGTTTGTGTCCTGGCATAAGACAGAGCATAGCTCACTGATTTCCTTCTTTTCTATTTTCTGATTTGCTATTTCTCTGATCTTTCTTCTCACTCTCCTTTGGAGATTTATCTTCCTCTGTCCATCTCTTAAAAATTGGCCATTCTTAAGATAATGTTCTTGTCCTTTCTTCTCACTGAAACTGCTCTCCTTAAATATTCTTCATTATCATGGCTTTAACTATTACTTATGCATATGATTCCCAAGTCCATGTCTTTGGGCTAGATATCTCTAATGAACTCCAAAACAATTCGGTTAATTCCTTATTAGACGCTTCCACCTGTATGTGCCATAGGCCCATCAAACATATCATATTAAAAACTATGAAAAAACTCTTCTTCAGCCCTTATCGTAATTCTCCCCCAGGTATTCTTTGTATAAGTGAATGAAACCACTCTACATACAGCCACATAAGCCAGAAATCTGGGAAGTATCCAAGATCTGTTTTTTGCCTCAGCACATACACAACATCACTAAATACTGATAATTGTGTTTCATATGCATTCTCTCTCCCTGTCCCCTTGGCTATCTCCCTAACTCAAGTACTCATTATCTCTCCCTGGAACACATCAGCTCTTCAGATAGCTTGGCCTCGTGGTCTCTAATCTTATTCTTTTAAAGTCTTCTACACTAAACAAGAAGCAATCTTTGTAACTACATATGTCATCATATAATCCTCTTTATTCAAAAGGAAGGCCAACATCTTTGACATGGTACAGAAGCTTGTTTGTGAACTCCCTTTCCAATATCATTCTTTTGCCTTTCCCTCCTTATGCCCTAGGGGACAGCCTGGCATGTCCTGTACACCTTATATCCTCCTGAAGAATGCTTAAGTATCTCATTCATGGTAAAGCCTGTACCAATTCCTTTTCAGAATGATCTAGTACACCCTTAATACCATGGTATACTGTGCAAACTTCTGTCACAACTCCTGTATTGTTTATTTGCATGGCTCACTCTGAAGGGAGACTGTAAGGCCCTTGAATATCAAGGCAGTATCTCATTAATGTTTGCTTTTCCAGTGTCTAGGACAGTGCCCACATATAACATGCTCAGTAAATGTAAATTGAATGATTGCATTAATAAAAGAATGACTTAAATTATTAAGTATCTACATGTGGATAATTACGGATATAAAGTATCCATATGTGGATACTATATAGAAACTTAAAATCCTCTTGGCAATATTTTATTTCGTTCTCCAGTTTCAGGTAGTCAATAAATTTATCTTAAAGGCTTCAGTTAATTTTTTAACCACTGTATTTTTTAACTTCTAAACTTTTCACTCCTCCAAAGTTTCAGGATATTTATTCCTTGAGCTTCTTTATTCTGCCCATGGAAATACATGGGCTTTGAATCCTTGACTAGGCTGTCAGCCAGAAACCATAGGCATATATCGTTCCTTCACTTATTAACAGAGAACTACATTGTTCATGCATTAACAATTCACTTCTCCTCTTTTAAGTAAAGAACGAAATGTGATCTGATAAATGAGTTTTGGATATTTCTCTCCAAAACTGCCCATTGAGAAAATACACACACATACACATATAAGACTGACACACATAAGAGAGACAATCAGAAAAATTTTCAAGAAATTCTCTGTTTATGTTTTATTATGTGAATCTAAAGTCAGCACCTCAGTCCAAGTCATTATTATATTAGAAGGTTCACAGAACTTTATGAGTGTATCATAGTAAAGATGTGCTGCCCCCAAATCCCAAAGCTTCTATCAGACTCCTCTTCAAGGCCACTTTTACTTTGGTGTCTGTTTTCCCTTACTTCCAACACCCCATGTCAAATCTCAGGTACTACATGGAGAGGACTCAGCACAGTGTAGGAAGGTTGACAGAAGAGTTTTCCTTATCTACCATCACCCAACTTAGAATTATCTAAGGAGGAAAGAAAAAAATCAATGCCAATTTTCAACCCACTGTCTCATGAAGATGATGCTCTGCCTCCTCCAAGCTTCACAAATCCATCTGGGACAAGATAGAGATCCAGGAACCCATCACCATCCAAATACTTGAGGGGTATAATTTGCATTGTGGTCCCAGGAGTACATTTGTTCTTATTACTACACAAGTTTCATATGTATGGATTCATCTGGGTATTAAGTCATCATTTGCCAGCTCCTTTTCTTCTGAATGTCCATCCCCAGGGCCCAGAGAAATGGAGACAGAAAGACAAACAATTTTGGTTCTCCTGGTAGAGATGTATGTCCTTGTCTCCTCTCCCCCAGGGATACTCAGAGACAATCTGGGTGCGCTTGGGTGAAGACAAGCTTGCTATAAAACCTTTACTGTTGGTGTTCACGGTGAGCAGGCCCCAGTACCTACATCAGCCTGTGTCGAGGGAACAGGGACAAGCCCTGCACCTCAAAGTCTCTCTTTCAGAGACAGTTGGAGGGTGCAAGATCATCAACTCTCACCTTCAAAATCTCTGCTGACTTCTGTGCAGTTTCTTCTAAATCTAATCCTATCTCTAAGATAAGACAAAGGCTGGTATCACAGTGAGTAAGGGGCCTTTTTCAAAGTGTGGTAGTTGAGAGAAGGTGGGGCCTGGAGGAAGGAAGAGCTTCAGAAATTAGCATCCTGAACAAGAGGTACAAGGTCAACTTATGGGCAGGCAGCTTTCTGGTCTTAAGATAGGGTTGAAATTTTCAGAGCTGGAATCATAAGCTGCATATTGAGAATGATCAAGTATATCATGAGTTGTCATATAATAGGTGTATATAATCAGTTCTATGGAACATTTCAGGATTCCGTTTCTGTCATCCCTGTGGCCATATGGTTGGTGGAATGGCAGCCAGAAAAAATGAAAGAAGAGTCAAAGATTTGATTAAATTCTGGGATAGGCACTTTGGATGTTATTCCTAATGTAATGCCTTCCATCCATCCATCCATCCATCCATCCATCCATCCATCCATCCATCCAACAAATGGGTGCTATATTAGGTACTGTCCAAATGCAGGGGGGTCCAGAAATAGCATCTACACAGAGCCAGGGAAGCAGTTCTGCAAGAGGGTGGGGTGCGGCAGGAATAGAAACATTATATAGTTAAGTCTTCACATGATAACCACTTGCCCTGACCCTATACCATAAATTACTTCTATGAATGCTGACCAGATTAGTGATGTTGCTCTGTTCGTGCTTAAAAGGGAAACAGTCAGATTTCCCTGTGCAGCATCAGGAAGTAAAAAAGTTAGTGCCAACTTCATTTGCTAAAGCCCTAAAGCTAGTGAACAGAGAAGGAAACAGATCTCTTTGAGGTTACATTTATAAATCTTATTCCTTAATTCATTCATTCATTTATTTACTCTACCATTTATTGAGCACCTGCTATGTGCAATGTACTCCACAAGTTATAAAATAAAAGCAAAACAAATGAAAAAAAGAAAATGGGAACAAAATTTGAAAACTAAACCAATTAGAAAGTAAACATATATGAGAATATGGCTATGGGCCCTTTCCCCCAAATGAAATAATTTGTCATTCTGGAAAATAAATTATTATGTGACTGCCATCATGTAGTAAAAATAAGGGTCTTGTGATCAAAGTTAAATAAAATTCTGTAGACATCAAAATAGTACATGCAACCTTGTGCTCACTTACACTACTTGAATAATTTTCTTTCTGCTTTACTGTGGATTAAAGGATTTGACGTAATGGCTCTGAAAAGGATCGCCAGCTGACGTAACACACAGGATATACTTTAAACCCCCTCTTTCTGTTTGAGAACTAACCCAGACCTGCGTTTGCTCCTCAGCACACAGCCTACTGCAGCAGCAGCAACTGATACATACTGCTGCCAGGGAATAACGGAAAACCAAACATGGGTCACAGAATTCATTCTCCTGGGATTCCCGCTCAGCCCAAAGCTGCAGGTGTTCCTCTTTGAGCTCTTCTCCCTGTTCTATGCCTTCACCCTGCTGGGGAACAGCATCATCCTGGGGCTCATCTGGCTGCACACCCCCATGTACTTCTTCCTCTTCCACCTGGCCATCATCGACATAGCCTATGCTTCAAATAATGTCCCAAAGATGCTGGCAAACCTCCTCAACAAGGAAAAAACTATCTCCTTTGTCCCATGCATAATGCAGACGTTTTTATACATGGCTTTTGCTCACACTGAGTGTCTCATCTTAGTAATGATGTCCTATGATCGGTACGTGGAGATCTGCCACCCCTACATTACTCTGTCATCATGAGCTGGAGAGTGTCCATTCAGGCTGTCACTTCCGGGGCATGTGGCTCCCTGCTGGCCCTGGTCCATGTGGCTCTCATCCTGAGGCTGCCCTTCTGTGGGCCTCGTGAAATCAACCACTTCTTCTGTGAAATCCTGTCTGTCCTCAAGCTGCCTGTGCTGACACGAGGCTCAACCACGTGGTCATTTTTGCTGCTTCTGTGTTTATCTTAGTCGGGCCCCTCTGCTTGGTGCTGTTGTCCTACTCACGCATCCTATTTGCCATCCTGAGGATCCGGTCCGGGGAGGGCGCAGAAAGGCCTTCTCCTCCTGTTCCTCCCACCTCTGTGTGGTGGGGCTCTTCTTTGGTAGTGCCATTGTCATGTGCACGGCCCCCAAATCCCACCACCCTGAGGAGCAGCAGAAGATCCTTTCCCTGTTTTATAGCCTTTTCAACCCTATGCTGAACCCACTGATCTACAGCCTGTGGAACGCAGAGGTCAAGGGTGCCCTGAAGAGAGTGCTGTGGAAGGAGAGATCAATGTGAGGGATGCCAGGGACAGTCTTAAAGGTGGAAGACCTGTTTTCGATGAGATTTGGAGGAAAGGTAATAGAAATGCTTTAAGAATCTAATGTCTCAGATTTTCAATATTAAAAATATATATTGGTCAGATTCTGTCCCTAGACATGGGGTACTTCCAGACCACAAAGCACAGGCCATACAAGAAGAATTGTGTACTGGTGAAGCACTGAGCAGAGTCATGGACTCCTCTGGCCAGTTCCCAGTGCTACCTAAGATCCAGTTTCTTTCCTTTTGAGGCTTTTTTTCTCTCACATCTCCCTTAAGATTTCCATCTCCCTTATTGCTGTAAGTATATGCTAATAATGCCATAATATATTCTGTACAATAGTGCACCTCTAATAAGAGGATAAATACTGACCTTGTTACGCAGTCCCCTCCTTGGAAATGCACTAAGGAATTTCAAGTCTAAGGATGATGACATTAGTTCTGAAAAGTTATCTAAATCTGAGCCCAAGGAATCTATTTCTGTGAAAAGTAAAGTTTAATTTTATGGATTTTTTATATGTATATGAGAGGCAGAGAGATATCAGGATCTTTGTTTCTTTTTATTTAATTCTGCTCCATTTAATTTAAGTGAGTTTGTGTTTAGAATAAATATGAGAGTCAGTTATTCGGGAGAGTTTCCTTTTCCAGTGTTCAGATTACAAAGCCAGGTGTAGGTAATAATTGACCGTTAGGATGATGGCATAAAATATCACAAGAGTAGGGGGACCTGGGTGGCTCAGTCAGTTAAGCATCTGCCTTCGGCTCAGGTCATGATCTCAGGGTTCTGGGATTGAGCCCCGCATTGGGCTCCCTGCTCAGTGGCGAGTCTGCTTCTCCCTCTCCCTCTGTGCTCTCGCCCTCTGTGTTCTTTCTCTCTCTCACTCTCAAATAAATAAAATCTTAAAAAAATATATCACAAGAGTAAGAAAATCTTGTAAAAGGAAGACATGAAGGGGGGCCAGTAGCTTAACATAATGATGTAGACTCATGTTTAGAACCACTAACACGACAAAGTCCGGTAAAGACTTGTAGGAACCTCAACAAAATTCCAAGACCATCTGTTCCAGGCAATATTGATCACTTATTTTGGGCCCAAGTGGTCAGAATGATGAGGAAGAGTAATTTTTTTTTTCTTTTTAACACAAGTTTGGGAACTAAGTGGCCAAAAGAGTATGACAACAGTGATTTCTTTAACATGTTAAGTATGTCATCTTTTGAATTCTCTTCCTCTCTGGTAGGCTCGTGTGCCATTCAGGTGTATGATTTATGTGATTATATATTATAATCCATGTTCTGTAGATCTATTTTTTTCACATCCTCTCATGTATCAATATCAGTCCCCATTTTTCTTCTTCCATGAAATTAAGATACACCAGGGAAACCTTTGCCTTCCATCTCTCTCCTAATGCATGATTTTCCTTTTGCTTCTCAAAAAGCCTTGTTGCTGACTATTCATCTCCTTGACTATTCTACTCATTAGTTAACTTAGGCAACACATTTTGTCTCTGGCCATTATCTGAGTCTCCTTATCTCCACAGTATCAGGACATTGCTTGCTCAGTACCGCTTTGCTTGTTCTGCTCCCTCCCTCTTTACCCCCTGACCTTCCTCCCCTCTCCCCCCACCAAAAACAATAATTTGAATTAAAAAAATATTAGCTCTAAATGTAACAATAAGCACGTGCGCTACTGTGGGACCTATTTTAAAAGTAGAAAAAAAACAAGCAATATTTTTATAAAAATGATGTTTTAACTATACTTAGAAAATTATTATTCACTAAAATATGTATACCTTAAATTAAGGTTAAAATCCAAAGAGGGAAGAAGAAGAGGCAAATATAGGATAATGTGTCTCACAGAAAATATAAGCCATAGGTTTGGATTCAGAATGTTTCTACAAGGACCCATTAGAAAAATCAGGGGATTGCATTCACTTTTATGTCAGTTCAAAAAATACTTGAGACAACATAGACCAGAAAGACCAAGCTTTTGCCAAGATAACTGGGATAGATGAGTTATAAAGAGATGTCTGCCAGCAGGTCTCAGGAGAGGCTCTGATTCAAAAAGAGAAAACAAAACCAAAAACTGTATTTTGTGAAGAAATTAAAGAAAATGCCTGAGTGTATGAGAGACTACTCTTAAGTGTTTCAATATTTGAGTTACAGGACTTTAATAAACAGATTATATTTTGTTGTTATGACTTCTTTTTATATATATTCTTTTAATGTTAGTCACAGTTTCCAGAGGGCTGAGGGTGACAGGAGTCTGCTGGGTGCTTCCCAGATGTTATCGCATCTTTCCCCAGTGACACTGGAATGTAGATACGGTGAAGTAACAGCGGACTTCTCCTCAGCAAAACAGATGCCAGAAGAGAACATTCAAAATGATGGGGGGAGGCATCACTCTACGATTTTACACTTAGCCAAAAATTCATTCAGGAATAAGAGAACCAAACGAGAGGAAATCTTATGAGATAAAGCCTAGCAAAATGTATCCCCCACAGGCCTTCAGTGGAAGAACTCTAAACCGATGTACTTGGATCTTTTTTGAAGTGAAAGTATATGATGTAAGGAAAACATGCCGAGCACACAAGTTGCTAAAACATGTTAGTAAATGTAGCTGTTAATGTAGACAAAACAGCTTTTTATATGAGACAAGGAAAAAGGAAATGCTTATCAGCATTGAAAGTTTGATTAAGTAATACCAGTGAGTCATTAAATCAAAAGAAGTCCCTCGTCATGGCTAGCAAGAAGATGAAAATCTTGAATAATTGTAGACTTCATTAGAAAAATTTAGAATTAACGTGTGTGTTAAAAATTTAAAGGGGTGCTTGGGTGGCTCAGTTGGTTAAGCATCTGCATTTGGCTCAGGTCATGATCCCAGAGTGCTGGGATCAAGATCGAGCCCCACATCAGGTTCCCTGCTCAGTGGGGAGTCTGCTTCTCCCTTTCCCAATGCCAACCCCACTTGGGCTCTCTCTCTCAAATAAATAAACAAAATCTTTTTAAAAAAATTTAAAGGTAAATCATCTTTGCTTCCTCTGAAACCTTACCTCATTAGGTGGTTGTAGTGACTTCGAAGTATACCCACCCTGCAGTGATGCCATGGACTTCTAGCCACAGACAAGGACCACTGTTCTGGTGCACAAAGCTCCTGAATTCTGTTGCCAACTGGGTCAGATCAGTGTCTGTGCAGCTCGGCTGCCCTGACTCCAGTAGTCCTGACCCCAGCAGTGCAGTGCCTCACTCGCCACAGAGGACTGTTCCCAAAGGATTTGAGGCAAGAGCCAGTTTCACAGGAGCGTTAGAAGAGGCACCTTGGAAATGGGCACAGCTAGCTAGGAGGTTGGGGATTTCCTGATATGGCCAGCAGGTCTGATGTTCTAGAGTAAAGTAAGCTAGCTGAGTTGGATTGTGATTGGTGCATGTTAGGATTCCTCTGCAGGTGTTTCCTGCAAGTGCAGGACTTAGGTTTAATTTTCAACGTGGGCCAGACCACTGGGGCAGCCTCTGTGCTATGGGTCCTGATATACGAATTAATTATCACAAAATATGCTAGTGAGGGGGTCAAATGGGGTGATCTTTACCTGAAGAGGCAGAATGAGCACAGTTTTGAGGAGTGATGAGGGATAGAAACAGAAAAATGTTCACCGTTAGCCCAGAAGGCTGACCTATAGCCTGCATAGTTCTGATAAGGATCAAATACATACTGGTTGCTACATTCTTCAAGGGACTCATGACTGCCTGTACATCTCACCGCTAGTTAATATCCAGCTGAATGATAAGCACCAGAGAAATCGTGCAAAAGTAGTTTTACGAGTAGAAATTTGAGGAAACATTTATGATCTAATACTCCCTGCATGTCCCCTTAAGCACTAATCATATAACCACCAGCTTCATACAGCAAAAGTGAAGCTCTTATTGCTCATGGGTCCTGTCCCCATGCTACTTAAATAAGCTTACAAAGTTGCACCGCAAAATGTCTCAAGAATTCTTTCTTGGCCGCTGGGCTTGACGACCCCACAACAAGGAGTTGTATTTTTCTTTGAAGGTGTTCAGTTTGTGACTGAGGATTTTGCCTTTCATTTCAGAATAATACTGTTGTTAACCATGAGAACAATAGTATTGACAACATTCAGCCCTTGCCTTGAATGGAATAGCACCCAGTTAGTGTTATCAAGAAATTTCCAGAAGACTGAGCCCGAATAGAACAAAATTAATGATTCTAAAAGAACATATGCTGTTCTCTCTTAATCTGCTAGATAAGCAACAGAATCTATCAGTGTGGTTTATAAACCTACAGAAAACCAGGTGTTGAAATGGGAATTTTTGAAGGAATGAAAGAAAAGGCATAGTCCAAGGAAGAGAAAAAAAGAAAAGAAAAAGATAATCACAAGAAATGGTCCTTGTCCTTGGCTGACCTTGGGAATCACCTGGGAGCTTTTTTTTTTTTTTTTTAAAGATTTTATTTATTTATTTGAGAGAGAGTGAGTGAGAGAGATTTTTGAGAATGGCAAGTTGCTTAGAAAGATGGTCCATAAACAGGATGAAAATATTCTGGAATCCTAAAAGATGACTCAGTTTAAAAAATGAATCAGATTCTGGAGGACCTATGATTTTCCTGGTAGGATTTCTCTTTCAGCCCAATGAGTATTTAATAAGTGAGATATTGACCTGTGATGTTGTGATTTTTAAGAAATATGTTTGGTCTTCATCCATGCTTCCTGGCTCACAGGTCCCAAAACTTTTGTAATTTCCTGAAGGATAAGAGCAATGGGAACATCTTTTATTATAACATTCAGTCTCTTGTCCCCAGTTCCTGAAATTACTTCGGAGCCATAAAGGTGAAATGGGTGTCTTGTTATTCATAACAAGCCCCCTTCCACCACAGCTCTTTATGTTAATGAGGTGACTTTTGGAAAGCACCTACGGTGGGGGCTGGTTGCCAGGGGAACCAGAGGGGCTGGAAGTTGGATCCATCACCAATGCCTAATGGTTTAATCAGTCATGCCTGTGGAATGAAGCCTCCATTAAAACCCAAAAGGACGGGGCACCTGGGTGGCTCAGTCGTTAAGCGTCTGCCTTCGGCTCAGGTCATGGTCCCAGGGTCCTGGGATGGAGCCCCGCATTGGGCTTCCTGCTCAGTGGGAAGCCTGCTTCTCCCTCTCCCACTCCCCCTGCTTGTGTTCCCTCTTTCGCTGTGTCTCTCTCTCTGTCAAATAAATAAATAAAATCTTTAAAAAAAAAAAAAACCCAAAAGGACAGGGTTCAGAGGGCTTCCAGGCTGGGGAACCAGAACTCTTCCATGTCTGGGTCCTCTGACCAGGGCCTCACCCTATGTGTCTCTCTGTTCATCTAGCTATTGATTTGCATCCTTTCTGTAAGAAATCAGAAGTGAGTAAACCGGTTTCCTGAGTTCTGTGAGCCGCTCTGGAAAATTAAGCAAACCCAATGATGGTGTCACAGGAACCTAGGATTTATAGCCAGTTGATGAGAAGCACACAAGTAATGACATGGACTTGTGATTGTCATCTGCAGGCCAAGGAGGCAGTAGTGGGAACTTCTGGTCTGTAGCCGGGAGGTCAGAAGCCCAGATAAGGCTTGTGATTGGCATCCAAAATGGGGGGCAACCTTGTGGGGGCAGAATGCTAAATCTGTGAAATCTGACACAATCTCAGGGTAGATACTGTCACATCTGGGTTGAAATGTAGAACGCCTGGCTGGTGTCTAGAGAATCGTTGCATGTGTGGGGGGGACCCCCCAATACACACAGTGGAGTTGGGTGCAGAACCCCTTTAGACCACAGCAAATATAATGAGGTCAGACACAGATAATTCTCATCCTTTCTTCTTTGATAGGACAAAAATTACAGGCCACCTCGTGTTTCCAATAGTGATGAAAGAAAAACTCTTTTTCTTTGTAAATCGGTAAGATTGTCCATAAACTTTGTTCAAACCAAAATCCTGACTTATGGCCTGCCAAGCATGCATTGTACATTGGCTTTGTGAATGAATAGCCTCAAGGAAAGCCATCTTGTCCTTGAGATATTGATCAATGCTCCTACTCCCTGCATTCCTTGATGTTAAAACTCATGATTCCTGCCTATATGACAAATGCATGATTTTTTGAGCTTTTACAAGACATAAAAAAGGATATAACCCTGTAAAAACCATTCATTCTCTGGAGCACTTTCTTCCCTGTGAAGATTGCTTCCCTTGGGCTGTCCTACCTTGGGTTCTAATAAAACTCTATTTTCTTTTTATATTAGAGTTTTCTCTCTGTGGTAAATTTGTGTTGACAATTGCATGTAAAGAAAGGAAATCACTCTGGAAACTATTAATAAACAGCAGAAATGTAAGCCATGTGGAACTAGTCTAACATAGAGCAGAAAGATTCCTAGTGACTCTTACTTCGAATAATTTTGTCCTTCTGAAGCTCTTGAGAGTGGGGACCTGTCAGCTGATGTCAATGTTTTCCTTCTGCAGATTATGAAGTGGGGTACTTTTCCAATGGGAATAGCTCCATGATAATGTAATTATGAGAAAGGCTGTTGAAAATAATAATGATGACTGAGATAAAGAAGCCCATGGTGAAGGATTTTTGGTAGGACTACATTTAGTAATTATAAAATTTTGCTGCTTTGAAGATTTTTCAAAAAATTTTATATGATCTTGCCTCCTTTAGGGAATATAGTCAGTGGTATTGTAATGGCATTGTATGGTGACAGATGGTGGCTACGTTTGTGGTGAGCATGGCATAAGGAATAGAGTTGTGGAATCACTATGTTGTACCCCTAAAACTAATGTAACACTGTGTGTCCGTTATACTTAAAAAAAAAAAAAAAAAGCTTTGTATGACAGGAAAGCTAATCATAATCATAAGGTTATCTTTTTATCATTATAATGTTAATTTTTTAACTCAGTTACTAACTGGAGTTTAACACACTTAAAATATCAGTATTGTAGAATAGGATTAGCATTCACTTTGTATATAAATTGGGTAACATTTCATGAAAGAACAAAACATTAATAAGACTGTGAGTCTCCTGGGGGTCCTGATTGATTCTGTCAGAGAGTCCTTGTGACAATGAACATCGTTATCAGGCAGGAAGACTACCGTATTTATAAGATGTCAACTCTCGTTTACTGACCTTAAGTGGAAGCTAGTCCAGAAACAACAATACAGTACTTAGGGTACAGTACTTTTTTAGAGTGTTGGGTAATGTTTGGGTTGGGGATAATTGTGTATGATGGAGGTGAGCAGGGAATAACTACCTTTTCCTTGGAGGAATCAACATGGAGGAGATTCCTGATTGTCAGCTTCTGAGACACAACTGTGCTTGGCTTCCCATCTTCCTCTCTCCTTCCCTCTGGGTGTCAACTATCAACACGAAGCACACATTCTCCTCTTCCCCTCTGTGTTGTAAGTCTTGTAAGGAAGGCCAGTTGTTTTATAATGTTTCCTGTGTCTTGACAGTGGGTTCTGTTCAGAGTAACAGTTAATAAATCTATTTGGGTAGCACATCTTTTTAAAAAAAAAAAAGATTTTATTTATTCATTTGAGAGAGAGAGAGCACAAGCAGGGGGGAGGGGTGGAGGGAGAGGGAGAAGCAGACTCCCCACTGAGCAGGGAGCCCAATGTGGGGCTGGATCCCAGGAGCCTGAGATCACGACCTGAGCCAAAGGCAGATGCTTAACTGACTGAGCCACCCAGGCGCCCCATGAGTACCACATCTAAATCACATTCTCCACTTAGTCTTTCTTCAATAGCTCTTGTCTCTCTCCCTTAATTAATTCTCAATAGGAGTGATGTAGAAGCTTGTTCTTTATTGACAAACTTGAATACCCTAGCATATTGTACCCACGCTTACAGTTGAGACTCACCACACTGGGGCATTTGGATTGTAGATTTCAGTGGCTTACAGTTGCTTGTGCTGTGTGGGAAGAAGGGAGCTCTAAAGGACACTGGGAGCTGGGACAAGGGGTAAAGGGACTTGCTCCTTCCTGTTTGCTTGCTGGTCTTGTCAGGATTGCTCAACCACCCTATACATTGCCAGTGGCTGCTGGTGCCTGTCGCTCCAGTCTTTATTTTCCAACTTTCCCAGAATGAGCCTCCTTCCTCCCCCTGGAAGGCAACAGTGCAAGCTGGGGAGCACCTCCCCCTCAGAGGTAAAGTCTGAACCCTGACTCCTCTGACCTTCTAGTTTGTAACTACGCCAAACTCTGCTCTGGGTCTTAGTCTTAGGGATGGTGGCTGCTTCACTCAACTCCTATCTGTGTATCACAGAGCTCCATTTTTACTGTTGAAATTCTGCAATGTCACTTTAACCATTTTGTTACATTAAAATCTCTATTGAAAAATCTGTGTGACTTCTCTTTTCCTGTGGGATTCCCATCTGATTCAAAGAGAGGTTTGAAAAGCACTCTGAAATTTGGGACAGCTATACAAGTTATTACATAAAATATCTGGGCAGGTATGAGAGTTAAAGAACAGAAAATTACTCTGTAATGTTTCTAAAATTACCTGATGTGTTTCAAGGTGATCCAGTAATTATAGGTGTGGTGTGTGTTCCCTGTACCCATGAGTGAAAATGCCCAAGACATTTAGGAATTTTGTTCACTAAGTGAAGACAGAACAATGAAGTAAAAAAAAGAAAAAGTGGGCACCAGGTCAGACAATGGTATAGTATCTCTTTATAAAGGGAACAGAAGAAAGAAACATAAAGGTCAAGAAGAAGAGTGCTAAACAGAAAACAGAAATGGTAGACAGTCTAGTTATCTCAATATTTACATTGAATGAAAATAGATTACATCCTCCTATTTTCACACTGATATTTTCAAACCCATAAAATATAGCTATATATTGTTTGCAAGAGCAACTAAAACACAGTCACAAAGAAAACCTAGGAATAAGCGTATTGAAGAACATATCCTGTGCAAATATGTGATAAATTGAAGCAACAATGTAAATACTAGGCAGATATTTACATTTATGTTTATATAAGGCAGAAAACATTAATTAGTATAGAGAGAGTTACTATATACAAATTCAGGTAATAGGCTATCAAGAAGATGTAACAATCATAAATATGTATGTATGTGACAACATAGCTACAGTATAGAATTCGGGGAAGAAAACCCAGAGAATTATCATGAAAAGTTGTTAAATCCAACTTGGTAGTGGGGGATTTAACAAAATGTTCTCAGAAACAAAGTGATAATACTGAAAAAAATTAGAAATACAGGTTCTGAAAAACAGAATTAACCAGCTTGATCTAATACATAAAGAATCCTACACCCAAGAAATAGAGAGGGGCGCCTGGATGGCTCAGTCAGTTAAGCATCTGACACCTAATTTTGGCTCAAGTCATGATCTCAGTGTTGTGAAATTGAGCCCTGCATTGGACTCCGGGCTCAGCATGGAGTTGGCTTGAGATTCTCTCTTTCCCTCTGCCTGTGCCCCTCCCCCCATTCATACTTGCTCTCTCAAAACAAACAAAATCTTAAAAAAAAGAAATAGAGAATATATATTACATGCAAATTATATAAAAATTACAAAATTTGAATATATACAAAGCAACAAAACCTCTCCGATTTTCAAAGAAAAATATCACAAGGATTCATTATTTTACCACAGTGATAATACATTTAAAATTAATAATAAAAGGTAACTCAAATATTTGGAAACCTAAAAATGTACTTCAACATCATTTGTGTTTTAGAAATGAAGGTAATGATGAAAGTTCTAATTGCCACACTTGAGATATATAGCTAAAATGGTAAAAAAAAAAAAAAAAAAAAAAAAAGCAAATTTATATCTCAGGTTACATTTATTAAAAAAAAGACACAAAAAGTAAGTTCAATAATCAACTCAGGAAGATGATCAAGAATTAAAATAAACAGGGGCGCCTGGCTGGCTTAATCGGTTAAGCATCTGCCTTCGGCTCAGGTCATGATCCTAGAGTCCCAGGATTGAGCCCCGCATCAGGCTCCCTGCTCAGTGAGGAGTCTGCTTCTCCCTCAAACCCTCCCCCGTCTCATGCTCTCTCTCTCTCACTCTCTCTCAAATAAATAAATCTTTTAAAAGAGAATTAAAATAAACATAAGATATAGTTTAAAGAGCAAACCTTAATGATGAAAATAAATAATTTTGAAGATCATTAAAATATAAACCTAGTTCTTTTTACAAATACCAATAAAATACATAAGGCTGTGAGAAAAAAAAGAGAAAAGATCTACATATACAATGTTAGGAATAATACATTATATAACCAAAAAAGTAGAGATTTAAAAACAGAATTCTATGAACAAAATTTATTTCAATAAATTTTAAAATTAGAAATATTACTAAAACTTCCTTATGTAGAAATAGAAAATCTGAACAATAAATATTCAAAAAAATTGAATCAATGACCAAAATTATCCTACAGTCAGTGAACACTAAGTCAAATAGTTTTAAAGGCAAATTTTACCAATCTTCAAGAAATGGCTAATTTTCTTATTATGTAAAACCTTTTTGAGAACAGAAAAAGAGGGACAACTATCCAGTTCATTTTACAAGGCTAATACAACATTGATGACAAAACTAGAAAAGGATAGTAGAAGAAAAGTAATTTATTGAATAAATCTCAAAAGGTGAAATAAATACAAAAATCTTAAATAATTAGTAAAGTGAGCACAGCATTTTCAATATCAAACAAAAGATATTTTTCAGATAAAATAGAATATTAGGCAAAAAATTTTTTTGAGAAAAATAGGAGCCTTATATGCTAGTAGAATTAGAAGAGGAGGAAATATGGTAGGTTTAGATGTTTAATAAATTGGACCATGAACAACATACAGGTAATGGTGACTGTTTCTCTGTAGGCACTAGAGGCCCTTGGACATTATCAGTATGAGAGGGTAGCATCTTTCTGACATGTCAGGGTACAAATCTGGACGTCAGTCACCAATAAGCCTCTCCCTGAACAGGTGTGATGGAGAAAAGCCCATTTCAGATCTACTGCAGGTCAGTGCTCTCAGGGTAAAAAAACAATTGGTCTGTCCATAATTTTCTTGGTTGGCATGTACACTAAAATAACTTTAACTTAGGAAATTCTACTTCTTTTATATTTGAGTATAAGAATAGATTTAGATAAAAGAACAAAAGAAATTTAAGTCACAAAGCCACCATCAAATGGATTCTGTTGTATTCTGCCATTTTAGGAAGAAGAGAAAATATAGTAGCGACAGACCTAGGGGAGCCTTGGTCTTTCCACCCCCTTGAGCTCACAATCTCCGGAAACTAAAAAATAGAGATTGTTTCCTGCTGAGAATTTTCCTTCCCTTTCTGCACTCGAGTTAAATTCTACAAAACAGGATTTAACAAGTCCCATTGGGATACCTTATCCTATTTCCTGACTCTTTACCCTGTTCCCCATAGCTTCTATAGGTCCTGCTACCTGGTCTTACTTTATAAATTGCATTCCTTGTGGTGACTTGATGAAAAAAATAGAATGCATGGTCAGTTGGGTCAGGTGTCGTATAAAACTTAGCCAACACCAGAGAGCATGGGAAAAATATATGAGTTTCATCTGCCCTAAATACCACGTAATCTATTTGTAGGGCTAGTGGGTGGGGGGGTGTTGGAGTTTTTGAAACCGAAATAAATCCAAGGTTCTGTTAATTGTGCTATATGAAGGAGCCTGGAAGACATTCTAATGCTTCTTACATTTAGGATCATGGACTCCATAGTGAGTGAAGAAATCATCAGCAGCAGCATTTTGTCATGAATGTCCCTCTAAGAAAACCAGAGCTAAGTACAGTGAGAGCTCCTCTTCCCCAGGAGCAGATGATGGTGTGCAGGATGGGTCTTCATCTCTCCCCCGACACCAAACACTCAGAAGCATCTTGAGAGGTGGGTGAGCTGAGCAGAGAATAAAATGCTCTCTTCTGAAAGAAATCCCATTGCCTCTGTTGAGAAAGTTTTTCTTCCAAGAGATCATTGGAAGAAAGTAATTTCAACACTAACGTACAGATGCCGTTTACTTTATTGGTATACTTGCACTTCACCCAACTTCTATCCAGCTGGTCTCCTCATTTTTAGCTGTAAATCTGAGATAAGTGTATTATCTAGTCTTTGTTCACTGTACAACATCAGACAGGCTGTAATGAACAATCACAATACAAAATTAATTGTTAGGGTCTGTCAATGCCAAATTTAGCTAACAGGATAATTTAAAAGTTATCTTCCCTTTTAGATACACCTAATATGTACCATTTACTCTCCTGAATTTAGTGTTGAATTTCTTGTTTAAATTATAACATAGCTGTTTGAAGAGGTTTGCTTACAAACCTTTCTATCACCTGATGGTATTTTCATGAAATAATGGGTTTGATTGACCAAAAAAGGAATTTGTTACAGAAGAGGGGTGTCCTGAAAGTTTTATTTTTAAAATATGAAATTTCTTATGGTGATTTATTTAAATATAAGAATTATCATCTTTGTGAATCCTTTTAACAGTGCTGTCATTCCAACCAGGTTATATACACCAGCAGATATGAACTGTCTTATATACCCTCAGCTGAGACATGAAGCAGGACATAGAGTATGTTTAGTAAATATCTGTGGATTTTGTATTTTGTCTTTTAGCTATTTGCAGGTAGGAGGAAGATGAGGTACTCATTGGTCCTTCCACTTTGGTTTATTGTGTGCCTTCATCATATGAAATTTTAGAAATAGCATTGTGATCTTTATTGGCTCCAGATATTGCAAGAAAGTTGAACTGAATATGACTAACACTTTTCTAAACAGTTAGGGCCAGTGAATCCTATAGTTGGAAGGGACCTTGGCATTCTTCTGGTTCAACACAGGAATCCTGTCTTACATAGATGGTTAGTCAATTTCTGATTTAAAACATTCACTGACCTAAAGTTCAACTCCAATAAAACAACCAGTTTTCAAGGAGGTGATTCCAATTGTTACAGCTATTTTTTGAACTAAGATAAAATCATCCTTCAATAATTTCTACTATGAATTCTGATTCTGCCTTTGAAACAGGGCAAAAGATTAGTTGCTTTTGTTTATGAAATCTTTCAAATACTAACTTAACAGAAAAGTTGAATGGGAAACTGATAGGAACTCAATTATGAATTCTTCTAGGATTCCTATTTTAGTGAAATTCAGATGGACTCTGGACTAAAGAAAGATACGGAATCAGGCAAAACAGAAGCAATGACTTAAAAGCTACAATGATTCAAACTTCAGAGTACCCACTCTGTTACAGAAAGATTCTTTTAAATTTTGATAAGCCACAAAAACCTAAAGATTCGTGATAAATAATAATTTTTTTACATAGAGTTAAGCTATAAAATATGCTAATGATTTTATGAATATGAGTCCATAGTTAGGGCTCTTGCTCTAGACTTGGATAGGGATCAGTACTTGTTAAGTCCCAGGCTATGACCCATCCTGAAATCATTCAACCAACATTTTTACTAATTAAATAGAATACAATAATATAGAAAATACATTGCACATAATAAGGACTCAAGGATATGTATACTAATGCATGTATGTACCTAGTAGTATTTCTTACTGTAGGAGATGGCAAAATATTTGGGAAAAACTAGATAGGTAGGTAGGCAGGAAGATAGATACAGAATTTAAATATAACAGAGTATAAGAGGGGTGACAGGTGTAACATCCTGATGATGAGATAGCACAATCAAAAGAGAACATCTGTAGGTGCAGAAGTCGAAAGACAGAGGTCTCCATTTGAAATCTAGCCAAATTTGTGACAAAAAGCCTGCCATTCTCTTATTTCATTCAAGATTATGCTCTCAGTAAAGATCACAAGGCTTACAAATAATTAATATATTGAAGGAACAAATTCATGAGAAAACCTGATGGAAGAATCACTGACATGCACCTTACCCTTCTTTCCATCCTTATTTTATAGATCCTTGAAATAGCAGCACACATTCGCACATACGGATATATGTATATCGCCAACCAGGAACACACATGGGCAAACCTTTGATAGAATCATTACAAACTGAAGGAAGTGCCCAGGCCTATGAAGGCAATTTAGGTATTATTAACATTTTGAACTGTGGTGAAAGTTGGTCAATAAACACAAGACTTACTGAAGACTGCAATAGCATGCTAGGATTTAGCTTATTGCAGTGAAAAAATTTTCCTTGTGTGTCATTTGGAATGCATAGTTTCCACTTAGTAAGTGACAAATGGGACAAAAATCTCATTGAAGATGTTTTCTTAGGAAATAAATGATGACACACACAGACCTATCATGTTTAAACACTTCCCTCAGGCATTCAGACTTGGTGAGCTCCATTATCTCTTTCACAGGGAAATGGGGGGAAATCAGACCTCTGTCACAGAGTTCATCCTACTGGGATTTCCCCTCAGTCCAGGGATTCAGATGCTTCTCTTTGGGCTCTTCTCCCTCTTCTTTGTCTTCACCCTGCTGGGGAACGGGCTCATCCTGGGGCTCATCTGGCTGGACTCCCGACTGCACCCCCCCATGTACTTCTTCCTCTCCCACCTGGCCATCGTCGACATAGCCTATGCCTGCAACACCGTGCCCCAGATGCTGGTGAACCTCCTGAAGCCAGACAAGCCCATCTCCTTTGCTGGCTGCTTGACACAGACCTTTCTTTTCTTGACTTTTGCCCATACTGAATGTCTTCTTCTGGTGGTGATGTCCTATGATCGGTTTGTGGCCATCTGCCACCCCCTCCGATATTCTGCCATCATGAGCTGGAGGGTGTGCATCACCCTGGCATTGACTTCCTGGATTTTAGGAGTCTTCCTGGCCCTAGTACATCTAGTATTACTCATACCATTGCCCTTCTGTGGACCCCAGAAAGTTAACCACTTTTTCTGTGAAATTATAGCTGTCCTCAAGCTTGCCTGTGTAGATACACACATCAATGAGATTGTGGTATTGGCTGGAGCAATTTCTGTGCTAGTGGGACCCCTCTCCTCAATTGTAATCTCATATATGTGCATCCTCTGTGCCATCCTTAGAATCCAGTCTGGGGAAGGTCAAAGAAAAGCCTTCTCCACCTGTTCATCCCATCTCTGTGTGGTTGGACTCTTTTATGGCACAGCCATTATAATGTATGTTGGGCCCAGATATGGGAACCCCAAGGAGCAGAAGAAATATCTCCTCCTGTTTCACAGCCTTTTCAATCCCATACTCAACCCCCTGATCTATAGTCTGAGGAATAAAGAAGTCAAAGCTGCTCTGAAGAGGATGCTTGAAAAAGAGAGAATGTCATGAAAACCTGTAGAATGATAAAATAACTGAGTTTAAAGGGACCTGAGAAATCATCTCATCCAATATTTACCAGGATTCATAAATATCCTCTGGGGCATCCTTTTCATCTTCAGATTTTCCTAGCACTCTCTCCCAAGAAAGATCATTCTACTTTCCTCCCTCTGACATTGAAAGTCAATGCTGCACAAGAAAATGAAAATAACCCCACTAGCTGCACAGTGGAAACACTTTTAATATAATTCTGTGAAATATTCTGAATAAAAGGAAGTAAGTTTGTATATTTTTCTGTAATCAGAACTAGTAGACAACATTTTGTAAAATAAAGCAAGGAATTGGCAGAATGTTTAAGATACAGCAATTGGGAGAGATTGATAATGTAATAATTTCAATATTTGAAATTCAGCAGCTGTCATCTCCCTCAAAAATAGGTCTACATTGGGACTCTCTCTCTCCCTCTCCCACTTCCCATAAGTATCTCTGTCTCCAGCCAGAGAAACTAATGGGAAATGTAGAGAAATACTCATGTGCTTTCAGATTTATTCTCATCATATCTAATAACCCTCTAACTGTGATTGAAAACATCCAAGATTTCCAATATTAGAATATAGGTAAAATATATATTTAAATGGAACATGCATACTAAAGAATATCTTCTTAAAAATCAGGATCAGGTTTTATTGTATATTTGTTGACTCATAATATATTTATAGTTCAAATTACATGAAAAAGGAAGATTACTAATGCCATAAGCATAATCCAATTTTTTTAAAAGATTTTATTTATTTAAGAGAGAGAGAGCATGAGCAGGGGGAGGGGCAGAGGGAGAAGGAGAAGCCAATTTTCCGCTGAACAAGGAGCCCAATGCAGGGCTCGACCCTAGGGCCCTGGGATCATGACCTGAGCCAAAGGCAGAAGCTTAACTAGCTGACCCACCCAGATGCCCCAATAATATCCAATTTTTGAGGGAAAACTCACGATAATAAAGAAAGGATTTTTCTTCTATTTGCTTAGCTGAATTTTCAAATCCAACTGAGGAATCTGTATTGTTTATATAATGAAGAAATACAAAGTTTTTTGAAAAGCACAATTTTAAAAATAGAAAGTCTGTGAAACAGTTAAATGCAGGTTTATAAATAATCTGATCATGTAGAGACAAAAAAATTATGGACTGGAATAATTGGAAAATATAAGAAAACACGAATCGAGTTATGCATCAAATAATTTGCAAATAGATGAAGAAATGACATTGAAAATGGGAGATGATGAAGGTACCATCGAACAACACTTAAGTGGGAAACTGGAATGGGAAATGTGGAAGAGTAAAGAATAATGTTCAGTTGAGAAACAAGGTTTTATAAGTAGGTGCTGAAAGTGACCTTGGGTAATGACAGGGTAGCTCTGTTTGCACTGAGTAACTTACTTGCAAAGAGAAATAGCAATTATTTGGCTTCCTTTCTACGTAGACTAGTTTTAGGATTTCTAAAATAGAAACAATAAGCAATATAGCAGAGTACCTATCTTGAAAATCATGTTATGATAAAGCACCTAAAAATACTGGATAAAATATTTTAAAAACCATAATTTTTAAGTGCACACCTGGGCTTGCAAAAGCATAAATAAAATTCTCAAAGAACAAAGATGAGGCACAATCACCAACTGAGTGGTGAGACTGTAAACCAGCATCTGGCTTTCAGGTCACTTTCAATCCCCAGGATTCCAGGTTGCAATGACTGCAAGCCCATGAGAGATATAGCCTTCCCTTATGTAAGGCAGGAAATCAGAATAAAGACGCCTTCATGAAACTGGACCCTTCCTCCATTACCATCGGGAATACAGTAATAAGCAGCTAACTGAGAAGTTAACTTCGCAGTTGAATCTACAAAAGTCATAGGACAGTGGGAGAATATCTTTAAAGCATTTAAAAACAAGTGTCAATCAAAAATTTTATATGCAGAAGAATACCCTTCCAAAACTCAGATGAAATAAACACGTTCCCAGACAAAAACAAAAATAAAACCAACAAGCAAACAAATGAATTTGAGTCTTTATTGCCAATAGGTCTACACTGCAAGAAATCCTAAAGAAATACCTTCTTTCTAGCTGCAGGAATGCTCCTAGATCATAATGGGTATAATTTTTTTTCTCTAAATATTAAGAATATTTACTTTATCTTTGGTTTTCAAAAATGTTACTATAGAATTTCCAGTTATCTTTTATATCAGTTTATCCTGCTTATGACTTGCTGAGATTTATGCATTCATGGGAGCACACTTTCACCATGATTGGGAAATGCTCAAAAATAATTTCTCCAAAATTTGCTTTTTTCCCCATTATGTTTTTCTTTCCTCTTGAGTATATGTTAGAATTTTTTTTTACCACACTCCTTTATATCTTTCAGACTCAACTTCATTTTTCCATTATTTTTCTTTTTATGTTTTTATTTGATAGTTTTCTGTTAATCTTAGTATGAGACATTGGTCCTGCTCTCTGCTGGGGACAATCATCTGTTAAATTCATCCAGTGTTTTTTCAATTTATTACATATTACTGTTTCAGAATGAATATTTGATTCTTTTTGTAGATTCTGATACTTCACTGAAATATTACATTTTTTATTCTTTATATCTTCATTTCCCTTTTCTTTGACAGATTATAGTTATTTGAGTTTTTATTTGTAACTTTAGTATTTGTTATATCTGGGACCTCTACTGTTGACTCTTTTACTTCTTGATTAGTTATAACTTCTTGCTTTTTCACGTGTTAAATGATGCATTTTAGAAGCTGTAAATTTTGTCAGACTCCTATAAAGATTATTGATATGTTTTTGTTTTTCCCTGAAAAAGCAGTGAAATTTGTTGAGGATCACCTTGTTTCTCTGGGGGTTCCATTTTAGGTTAGTCAAAACTAACCAATTTCAGCGTTACCCCTACTGCTCAGGCATCATTTCTGTGCCTACACCAAGGTCTTTATGAAGAGATCTCCATCCTGGCTAGACTGTAACTCCAAATCCCCTGGAACATTTTGCAACTTCTGAAGTTTCTGTTCAGCTCCTTTCAATTCCTCTCAGCTCTCCTCATCTTTTGGCATCTCAGCCATTGGTCTCCTTTAGGTTTCAGCATCCATGTACTTAGGACTAAGAAATGCCTAAGAAAACTCCCCACTCCCCTCATACAGTTCCTTCCTTTTCCATGTCCCCATGCCAACTCAATTCCCAGTTCTTTTATTTTTCTGTAACTCCAGTTTCTGTTGCTTGCACCCAGCAAGACTGCAACTTTCTGCTTGGACTCTGTTTTTATGACCACTGTTTGGGAATGTCTTCTGGAAGAAAGCCTCTGTGAATGTGAGCTCACTTTATATATCTTTTTCTCAAGGAGCACAACCCTGTACTATTGGTGTACTTCCTAAACACCCTCATGTGAAGCCTAAACTCACTTCTAATTATCTTAGCAACTTTGCCTTGCTCAAAAAGCATTAAATATCATCAAATAAAAATTTTGTGAAAAATTGATCTTATTAATGATTAAAGCAGCATGAAAGTAATGTTGCCAGTTTGAAGAGGGCTTAGAAAGGGCATTTATATGTAATTCATCCAAATGGCAAACTGCTCCAGTTTTGTTTTTATACTGAAGTCTCTCTTAATAGGTAGGTAAGAACTGAGGCAATATAATCCTGAACGATATTCCAAAAGATATGATTATTCTGAAATCTCAAGTCATGTACCTGAGAAGCAAATGTTAAGGAAGCTGACTTGTGGTTGTTAATCATAGATACCATGTGACAAGGTTTCATTGTCTGACAAGCAAGTAATTAGATGGGTTGGACTGAATTGTGTTCACTCAAAATTTATATGTTGAAATCATGGTGCTGTAATATCTCAAAGAGGGACTTTTTGGAGATGGGGTTTTATAGAGGTAATTATATCAACATGAGGTATTTAGAGTAGCTCTAAACAATATAGCTGGTCTCCTTATAAGAAGAGATTAGGACATAGATATAAACATGTGAAGACACAAGAAGATAGCCATCTACAAGCCAAGAAGAGGGACCTTGGAAGGAACCAACCTGGTCCATACCGAAATCTCAGTATACTAACCCACAGGACTGTGAGAAAATAAACTTCTATTGTTTATGCATCCCAGACTGTGGTAATTTGTTATGGCAGCCCTAGCAAACTAATAGAGAGGTGAAATAGAGAATCAAATGAATATTAATTAGCAGAGAGCCAAGCATTGTTAGGTGCAAGTCAGTTACCAAAGATACCGTTTAAGCAGCTACTGGAAAATTCTTCTCCATGACAAAGAGTTTATTTCAAGTTTAGGAACAAAAAAAATTTTTTTTCTTAATTGTGAAAGTCTTTTATTGAGGTCTTTTGGAAAAAAAATAGCATCTCTAGTATCATTACACAAAACTCTTATCTTAGATATCTTCAGGTTAACGTTCACTTTATGAAAGCACAATGATCACATCAAGATTATCTATAAATTTGCCAAGCATTGCATTTCTCTGAGACCCTCTGAGAGAATCGTATAAGCAAAATTTACCTTAAAAATTAATTGACCCTGCATGAAAATAAACACCATTATGGACAGTATGGATGTATATGATATATATATATTCTTCAGTCACTACACCAGGTTGATGATTAGCAGATTGAATTCAAAAGAGCAAAAAAGGAATCTCATCCATGCTAACTCTTCCCTAACTTCATGTTTTAAACACCAAGTGCAATAAAGTTTGGAGAAATCATCAGAAACCTAGTTATAAGGCTTCTAAACAGACAAGAGTTAGAGATATGAAAGGCTAGAAAAGTTTCTTTACATTTATCTAAGCTTATATGATGTCAAGAGCAGCTGTATGCTATCTATGAAGACAAGAAATATGCTTTTTCTTCAAAAAAATGTAGGCAGTGGTCAATAGAAATAATGTAGTAAGGATCTCCGAAAATCCTCTGCTCCGTAAAGAAAAAAGTACACTGACAAATTTGTAGAAATCAACTCTTTCAGAACTCAGGGGGGAAAAAGGCACAATCTGGGGAGTGTGCATGCAAGAAAAACTGCTGACCTTGTTATGAACCATGAGCTTTGGGGTGGTTCAACTTGCTGTGTTTCCATCACCAACTCCCCAGTTTTGCGATATCCTCAAAAACCAATAGCCCCACAGTCATCGTGGAAACCAACATCTCTGCAGCATCTGGAGGGAGAGAATATGGTTGAAACAATAAAAGAGCAAATAATTGGTAATCTATTGAAATTAAGTTGATATTAACCTAAACCATATTATTATAAATTAAAATGCTAATCATAATCCCCAGGGGTAGCCCCTAAGAAAATAACTCAAAAATATATATTTGTGTGTGTGTGTGTGTGTGTATAAAGAAACAACAAGAGAATTAAATAGTGCACTATAAAATATTTAACAAAAAGGGGCCAGTAATGAAGGAATGAACAGAGGAATAAAACATCATAAGATATATGGAAAAGAAATAGCAGTTAGTATACAAATGTTGATATTGGGTTTGGGGGCACCTGGATGGCTCAGTGGGTTAAGCAGTCAGCTCTTGATTTCAGCTAGGTCATGATCTCAATGGAGCTGGGATTGAGCCCAGCCTGGAGCCCCGCGTGGAGCCCACATGTCAAGCCCTCCATTGAGGCCTGCCTTGGGCTCCATGCTCAGTGGGGAGTCTGCTTCTCTCCTGCTCCCTCTGCCCCTCCCCCCACTTGCTCACTCTCTCTCTCTAGAATAAATAAATAAATCTTAAAAAAAAATAAATGTTGATGTTGGGCTTAGAGCCCAGGTAGACCTTAGGTCCTGTACTCTTACACTCTCATCCAAATTGTGGAATTAAGACTAAATTTTATCAACATCTGAGCATACAATGTACATTTTCAATGTTTAATAAGCAATACAAAAACATATATAAACTGATAGCAATCACCAAAGACAGCTAGAAGAAGGGAAGAGAGAACAGAGGGCATAAGGGTCTAGAAGTGCATCTCTAAATGTATACTATGGATCAGCCTCTACATAAAGCAGGTACTCTCTCAACAACAGAGGGAAGACATGAGAGGGAAGATTATAATTGGAGTCTTGTAAGTCTCTTTAAAGATGTTGGATTTCCTCTCTTGAGATAAGAGGTCAGTGGGCACTGCTGATCCACACTGATGTGCACTAGGCTAACATTCAGTCTGGAACACTGCATTTGGGAAGAGGCCTGGCGGGACACACTAATTTAAGTGTTATCAGCATGTAAATTGCAGTGAAATCCTTGGGGCTGATGAGGCCCCATAGAAAGTGGACAGAAAATAGATATAAAGAATAAACCTTGAAAAATGTCAGTGTTCAGAGGTTGGGGAAATGAGGAGAAACCCACCAAGGAGACAGAGAAGGAGCCACCAGGAAGGTAGAAGGGCCACAGGGGGAGCAGAACATCTTGAGAGTCGAAGGAAAGGAGTGTTTCGAAGAGAGAGCACTGTTGGCTGGGTTAAATGGTGCTGGCAGGTCAAGTCAGATAAGGACAGAGAACTACTGGTCATTGGGTTTAGCAAAATCAAGATAATTAGTGTCTTTGAGAAAAAGAGTTTCACGTGCTGACTGGATGTGTTCAAGGGAATAAGAGCAAAGACATTTGAGACAAATTGCTGGAGGGAAGTTCTTGAGTAGGCAGGAGGGGTGGGATTCACAACCTAAGTGGCAGGCTGTCCTTCATGAGGGTCGAAGCCAGTAACTTCACAGTGACAGCAGAGGAGTTGGGAATGAATGCAGATCCAGGATCCTGGTCAATATTTTAGTTAAGATTGTGAATTATCATCGGATAGCTTCTGCGTTCTCAGTGACTGTCAGTCAGTAGCTGGGACTGTGGGTGGGAGGACTCCTGGGAGGTTAAAGAGAGAAAATATGGGGGGGAAATCCTCTTAGAGAGGAGACTAGGGAAACAGAGTTCTGGTGGCATCGAGGACCAAACTGATGTGAATACTCATGAATTTAAAGTGGCCTGAGTCATCAGGGTTATGTGTTTTTCTTCAGATGTGTGGAGGTGGGCAAGGCCATCCACCATTTAAATTCAGTCTAACACCTAAAGGTGTAGAACAGAGGCATTAAAATTACCTCTCTAAGTGTAGGATGGAAAAAGAAACGTTAAAAAAATGAACACGTATTTAGGGGGTAGTTTGTAATCAAAGGAAGACAGGAAAGCACTGAGGGAATACGGTTCAATCTCTGAGTTTCCATGTAAAAATAAATATTTGCGATGGAAATTTTTGATAATTCACTTTACAGTAACACTTCTCAGCAGACAGAGATTGTTCACTCCCTAGGGAGGATATAGTCCTTTGAGGTGCTGCCGTAACAAGCCCCATGGGGGCACACTTACATCATAACATTTAAACCATTCCAAGAGGAGACATGGAAGCAGGCACACTTGAAGATCAAGTACATAAAAAGTCCGAATACTTGAGGCTTGTACTATGTGACATAAGCCATCAAGTATGACTTGTATCTGCTACATTTTCATGCCAACATCCTCCTGAGTAGGATCACTCATGCCATTCTTCCTGAGTTCTCACTTTTCTGCATAAGCAGGTGCACACACACACACACACACGGATAACAGAGCTGGAGAACTCTGCATAGGTTTTACACTGCTCTGTAGGGAAGACAGAATGGTGGGAAGACACTTTGTAATGTGTTTCCTGGATGCCACAGGTATGCCTCTGGGCAATGGGTGTGTTTTAGGTGATCAGAGTATAAAGCTCTCCCATCTAGATACCTCCTGAGCACCTCTGAGTACTGTCCTCTTGGTCAAGCTAGAAAGGATATCTGGGACTCATCATCCACCAAACCTGCTTCAGGGAGTAGGTGACTCATTTGCCCATCTCTGTGAGTTTTCCTGTACATTCAAGCCGAGTTTAAGGGATATACCAGAAATAGCATCCCCCTTTTACAAATCATTGTAGATAAACTGGTTGATGAGTAACAGAAGAGCAAGACAGAAGGATGGCAGAAATCGTCAGGTTTAAAAAGAAGAAAAAGCCACCTTTGTGAGACCTCTTTCTCCCATTATGCTGGGGATCTCAGTAGTACCAGTATTATTGACCACTATGCTGTCACAAGCCCTCCTCAGTCACACTTATGGGGAGAGGCAGATACCATGTGACTCATGCTATCTAACTGAAAGGTGCATAAGAGCCATCTAATCCATTTGCCTCTTTTTACAATTGAAGAACATGAGCCAGAGGTCTTCCACAATTTTCCTTGACTTGTCATTTCTTCCCCAGCTGCACAATCTGCTCCTACCACATCTTAGAAATATCTTCCAACCAGAGAAGTGAGAACACTAGGGGTCCATCTATATGCTGCCCAGGAGGGAGGTCTTAATCAGTAGCAGGGAGAAATCCTATAGCTAGTTGATAAAACTCCATTATTATTTTTTGTTTATCTGTGAAGCTTCGTAGAGATCCCTGATTAGCTTTTTCTTATTTGGTGTTCCAAGCTTGCTCTTCAGGGATGGTAGTCCTCATCCTGGGGGAACACTTTGATCCTAAATGGGATTATGTGATCACTAGTTTGCGTAAAATTAGGATGAAAGTATAGCTGGTGGAAATATGGTAAAAACCACTACTACAGAGCTTCTCTCTTTCACCTCTGTTTTGTATCTGGCACCATATTCAGTGAAAACATTTGCGCTATAAAATTTAAAAAATTTAAATGCTCTCTTTACTTTTTAAGTCACTTTTGAGAAGTGTTTTTTTTTTTAAACAATAACTAAAGTGAAAATGTGTTATTCTTAAATTTAAAAAATGCAAAAAGAAATAGAAGAATCCAGGTCAGTGTGTGTAATATGACATAATGAGATGATCTTTTCCTTGTTTGAATTCTATGTAAGAAATATTTGCGCTTGAGTGGGGGTGCACAAGTGCATGCGTGTGTTTCTGAATTTCTGAGTTAATCAAGTTGTTCCTTTGGTCTGACTGTTTATCTTTGCCCCAATACCACACTGACTTAATTACTGTGGCTTTATGATAAGTGCTGGCAATGGAATAACTCCTTCCTCATTCTTCTCAAGATTTTCATGGCTATCCTTGACATTTGCATTTTCATGTAACATTTAGAATAAGATTATTAACCCCCACACATTAAAAAACCTGCTGGGATTCTGATTTGAATTTCATTGAAAGTATAGATAATCTGGAGAGATTTAGAACTTTGTAAATCATCTAATCTGTAAACACATGCACATATAAATATCCTTCACTTTGTCCATTGACCTTGAATCCAGAGTTTTTATAAAATCACTCATTGATTTCAAGAGTTTATCTATAATTTTTTTAAAGATTTTATTTATTTATTTGAGAGAGAGAAAGCATGCGAGAGAGAGAGAGCGAGAACATGAGCAGGGTACAGGGGCAAAAGGAGAGGGAGAAGCAGACTCCCACTGAGCAGGGAGCCTGATGCAGGGGCTCCATCCCAGGACCCTGGGATCATGACCTGAGCTGAAGGCAGACGCTTAACTGACTCAGCCACCCAGGCACCCTATCTATAATTTTTTAAAAATTTCTACATACATAATTGTGTTTTTGTGAATAATGACATTTTATAGTCTCCATTTTAATTCTTATGCCTTTTACTTTTTATTCTTCCTATATACTCGCTAGTTATTGAGTCAATGTTAAATAGACATAATGTTATGATAGCAGAGTAGGCTTGTCTCCTAGCTCAGAAAAAGCTTCTAATATTTCATTAATTAAATGTCATGTTTCTATAGGTTTTGTAAATATTTTTTCAGATTAAAGTTCCTTTCTATTTGAAGTTTGCCAAGTCTTTTTTAGGAAATAGATCCTGAATTTTATCTTGTTGGTGGATTTTTTTCCCATTAGTATTGTACAGTATCTCCTCTGTTCCGATAAATGCTTTGGAATGATATTACTATGGCCACTACTAGTTTCTATGTGCCAAGAACATGTTTTTTCAATAATTCTTTTTAAACTTTGTGTGTGTGTATATGTGTGTGTGTGTGTGTGAGAGAGAGAGAGAGAGAGACAGATAGACAGAGAGACAGACAGAGAGAGACAGAAAGAGAAGAGTTTGGATTTATGTTTGGGTGGTTTAGGTATGATTCTTGTAAGATTTTGTAAATTGATTTTCTGATTTTCATCTAATATGATTAACTCTATCTTTTAGTGACTTATATTTATGTATAATGCAGTAATATATATAGATTTATTAATGCCAGCTTTTTTTTGTATTTCTGTTTATCAAATCTTATTTGCTTTTTTATTTCTTTTTTTTCCCCTTCTGCCTGCTCCTGGATTGACAATGCTTTCAGTTTCTTTTATTTGCCTTATAATTTTGAAAACTATAGATTTTATGTCTGTTTTTGATGATTTTCATTAATTGGTAATATCCAAGTTTAGTAAATTATTCTAACAAATTTAAAGTCATTTGGGGTTTCAATTCTCATCAAGGAAATTTAGTACTCATTACCTATCAAACATCCCTTCCTTGTTTACTTACTATTTTTAGATTTCATCTTGCCCCTTTAAAATACCAAAATAATTATTCTATAATCCATAGGTCATAAAATTTACCAGCATATGTTTTCAAGTGATGTGTCAAAATTATTTGTGTCAATATTATTTTTGTATTTAAAAAAAAACCCTCTGATTCACGCTTATTCTATTGAGGAATATACTTTAATAGTGTACTGAGGATCTGTAGGTTTCAATACCCTCCTTATCTGTATGTCCAATAATGTCTTTGCCGTCATTCATTCAAGAGAGTTCTTGAAGATACATTTTACTTATTTTATTTTTTTTAAGATTTTACTTATTTATTTGACAGAGAGAGACACAGCGAGAGAGGAACACAAGCAGGAGGAGTGGGAGAGGGAGAAACAGGCTTCCCGCTGAGCAGGGAGCCCAACGCGGGGTTCGATCCCAGGACCCTGAGATCATGACCTGAGCCGAAAGCAGACACTTAATGACTGAGCCACCCAGGCGCCCCTTGAAGGTACATTTTAGAACAACAGCTTACCTCTTTGGCAAATTAAGGTAGTAGGTTGTATCTTCAGACCCTCTCTTGCTGATGAGAAGTCACTGGCACTTGAATTATTGTTCCTATGTATTTCATTGTTCTTTTATTTGGTAACTCTTAATATTTCCCCTTAATCCTGGAAAAAAGTAAATGATAAAACAGTCTAACAAAAGTTACTGAAGAGACAAATGAAATTAGTGCTTCTATTAAAGAATCACAAAGTCAGGGTGCCTGGGTGGCTCAGTCAGTTAAGCATCCAACTCTTGATCTCAGCTCGGGTTTTTTGTTTTTTGTTTTGCCTTTTTTGTAACTGGTATTTTTTTTTTTTAATTTTATGATGTTATGTTAGTCACCATACAATACATCATTAGTTTTTGATGTGGTGATCCACGATCCATTGTTTTCAATATAACACCTAGTGCTCCATGCAGTACGTGCCCTCCTTAATACCCATCACTGGGCTAACCAATCCCCCCTCCCCTCTAAAACCCTGTTTGTCTCTCAGAGTCCAGAGTCTCTCATGGTTCATCTCTCCCTCCAATTCCCCACCCCCCATTTTTCCCTTCCTTCTCCTAATGTCCTCCATGCTATTCCTTATGTTCCACAAATAAGTAAAACCATATGATAATTGACTTTCTCTGCTTGACTTATTTCACTTAGTATAATCTCCTCCAGTCCCATCCATGTTGATGTAAAAGTTGGATATTCATCCTTTCTGATGGCTTAGTAATATTCCATTGTATATATGGACCACATCTTCTTTATCCATTCATCTGTTGAAGGGCATCTCGGCTCTTTCCACAGTTTGGCTATTGCGGACATTGCTGCTATGAACATTGGGGTGCATATGGCCCTTCTTTTCACTACATCTGTGTCTTTGGGGTAAATACCCGGGAGTGCAATTGCTGGGTCATAGGGTAGCTCTATTTTTAAATTTTTGAGGAACCTCCACACTGTTTTCCAGAGTGGCTGTACCAACTTGCATTCCCACCAACAGTGTGAGAGGGTTCCCCTTTCTCCACAACCTCTCCAACATTTGTTGTTTTTTGACTTGTCCATTTTTGCCATTCTAACTGGTGTAAGGTGGTATCTCAATGTCGTTTTGATTTGAATTTCCCTGATGGCTAATGATGATGAACATTTTTTCATGTGTCTATTAGCCATTTGTATGTCTGTCTTCTTCAGAGAAGTGTCTGTTCATCTCTTCTGCCCACTTTTTGACTTGATTATTTGTTTTTTGGGTGTTGAGTTTGAGAAGTTCTTTATAGATCTTGGATACCAGCCCTTTATCTGTAGTGTCATTTGCAAATATCTTCTCCCATTCTGTGGGTTGCCTCTTTGTTTTGTTGACCGTTTCCTTTGCTGTGCAGAAGCTGTTTATATTGATTAAGTCCCAAAAGTTCATTTTTGCTTTTGTTTCACTAGCTTTTGGAGATGTATCTTAAAAGAAGTTGTAGTGGGCGATGTCAAAGAGGTTACTGCCTATGTTCTCCTCTAGGATTTTGATGGATTCTTGTCTCACATTGAGGTCTTTCATCCATTTTGAGTTTATCTTTGTGAATGGTGTTAGAGAATGGTCAAGTTTCATTCTTCTGCATGTGGCTGTCCAATTTTCCCAGCACCATTTATTGAAGAGACTGTCTTTTTTCCATTGCATATTTTTTCCTGCTTTGTCGAAGATTACTTGACCATAGAGTTGAGGGTCCATATCTGGGTTCTCTATTCTGTTCCATTGGTCTATATGTCTGTTTTTGTGCCAGTACCATGCTGTCTTGGTGATCACAGCTTTGTACTATAGCTTGAAATCGGGCAACGAGATGCCCCCAGCTTTGTTTTTCTTTTTCAACATTTCCTTGGCGATTTGGGGTCTTTTGTGGTTCCATACAAATTTTAGGATTGTTTGTTCCAGCACTTTGAAAAATGTCATTGGAATTTTGATCGGGATGGCATTGAAGGTATAGATTGCTCTGGGTAGCATAGACATTTTAACAATGTTTATTCTTCCGATCCATGAGCATGGAATATTTTTCCATCTTTTTGTGTCTTCTTCAATTTCTTTCATGAGTGTTCTGTAGTTCCTAGAGTATAGATCCTTTACCTCTTTGGTTAGGTTTATTCTGAGGTATCTTATCGTTTTTGGTGCTATTGTAAATGGAATCATTTCTCTAAGTTCTCTTTCTACAGTTGCGTTGTTAGTGTATAAGAAAGCAACTGATTTCTGTGCATTGATTTTGTATCCTGCCACATTACTGAATTGCTGGATGAGTTCTAGTAATTTGGGGGTGGAGTCTTTTGGGTTTTCCACATAAAGTATCATGTCGTCTGCGAAAAGAGAGAGTTTGACTTCTTCTTTGCCAATTTGAATACCTTTTATTTCTTTTTGTTGTCTGATTGCTGTTGCTAGGACTTCTAGTACTATGTTGAACAATAGTGGTGAGAGTGGGCATCCTTGATGTATTCCTAATCTTAAGGGAAAGGCTCTCAGCTTTTCCCCATTGAGGATGATATTCGCTGTGGGTTTTTCATAGATGGATTTTATGAACTTGAGGAATGTTCCCTCTATCCTATACTCTGAAGAGTTTTAATCAGGAAAGGATGTTGTATTTTGTCAAATGCTTTTTCTGCATCAATTGAGAGGACCATATGGTTCTTCTCCCTCCTCTTATTAATGTGCTCTATCACATTGATTGATTTGCGAATGTTGAACCACCCTTGCATCCCAGGGATAAATCCCACTTGGTCGTGGTGGATGATCCTTTTAATGTATTGTTGGATCCTATTAGCTAGGATTTTGTTGAGGATTTTGGAATCCATATTCATCAGGGATATCGGTCTGAAATTCTCCTTTTTGATGGGGTCTTTGCCTGGTTTGGGGATTAAGGTAATGCTGGCCTCATAGAATGAGTTTGGAAGTTTTCCTTCTGTTTCTGTTTTTTGAAACAGCTTCAGTAGAATAGGTATTATTTCTTCTTTGAATGTTTGGTAGAATTCCCCAGGGAATCCTTCAGGTCCTGGACTCTTGTTTTTTGGGAGGTTTTTGATCACTGCTTCAATCTCGTTACTGGTTATTGGCCTATTCAGGTTGTCAATTTCTTCCTGTTTCAGTCTTGGCAGCTTATAGGTTTTGAGGAAGGCCTCCATTTCATTCAGATTGCTCAGTTTATTGGCATATAGTTGTTGATAATAATTTCTAATAATTGTTTCTATTTCCTTGGTGTTAGTCGTGATCTCTCCCCTTTCATTCATAATTTTATTAATTTGGGTCCTTTCTCTTTTCTTTTGAATAAGTCTGGCCAGTGGTTTATCAATCTTATTAATTCTTTCAGAGAACCAACTTCTAGTTTCATTGATCTGATCTATTGTGTTTCTGGTTCCTAATTCATTGATTTCTGCTCTAATTTTAATTATTTCTCTTCTAATGCATGGCTTAGGCATCGTTTGTTGCTTTTTCTCTAGTTCTTTAAGGTGTAGAGTTAGTTGGTGAATTCGGGATTTTTCTATTTTTTTGAGTGAGGCTTGGATGGCTATGTATTTCCCCTGTAGGACCGCCTTTGCAGTATCCCATAGGTTTTGGACTGATGTGTTTTCATTCTCATTGATTTCCATGAATTGTTTAAGTTCTTCTTTGATTTCCTGGTTGACCCAAACATTCTTGAGGAGAGTGGTCTTTAGCTTCCAAGTGTTTGAATTTCTGCCAAATTTTTTCTTGTGATTGAGTTCCAGTTTTAAAGCACTGTGGTCTGAGAATATGCGGGGAATAATCTCAATCTTTTGGTATCAGTTGAGACCTGATTTGTGACCCAGTATGTGGTCTATTCTGGAGAAAGTTCCATGTGCGCTCGAGAAGAATGAGTATTCTGTTGTTTTAGGGTGGAATGTTCTGTAAATATCTATAAGGTCTATCTGGTCCAGTGTATCATGCAAAGCTCTTGTTTCCTTGTTGTTTTTCTGCTTAGATGATCTGTCCATTGCTGAGAGTGGAGTATTGAGGTCTCCTACAATGAACGTATTGTTATCAATATGACTCTTTATTTTGGTTAACAGTTGGCTTATGTAGATGGCTGCTCCCTTGTTGGGGGCATAGATATTTACAATTGTTAGATCTTCTTGTTGGATAGACCCTTTAAGAATGATATAGTGTCCTTCTGTGTCTCTAATTACAGACTTTAGTTTAAAATCTAATTTGTCTGATCTAAGAATTGCTACCCCAGCTTTCTTTTGAGGTCCGCTGGCATGGAAGATGGATCTCCATCCCTTCACTTTCAGTCTGGATGTATCTTTAGGTTCAAAATGAGTCTCTTATAGGCAGCATATGGATGGGTCCTGTCTTTTTATCCAATCTGCAACCCTGTGCCGTTTTATGGAAGCGTTTAGGCCATTCATGTTGAGAGTGATTATTGAAAGATATGAATTAATTGTCATCATGTTGCCTGTGAAGATGTTGTTTTTATAGATTGTCCCTGTAACTTTCTGTTGTAGATCACTCTTGGGGTCTTTCTCCTTTTATAGAACCCCCCCTTAATATTTCTTGCAGGGCCAGCTTAGTGATCACATATTCTTTCAGTTTCTGCCAGTCGTGGAAGCTCTGCATCTCCCCATCCATTCTAAATGACAGCCTTGCCAGATAAAGTATTCTTGGCTGCATGTTCTTCTCATTTAGTACCCTGAATATGTCTTGCCAGGCCTTTCTGGCTTGCCAGGTCTCTGTGGATAGGTCTGATGTTATTCTGATGTTCCTCCCTTTGTACGTAAGGAATCTCTTCCCCCTAACTGCCCTTAAGATGGTTTCCTTGGTTCTAAGATTTGCCAGTTTTACTATTACATGCCGGGGTGTTGGCCTGTTTTCCTCGATCTTGGGAGGGGTCCTTTCTGCCTCTAGGACGCAAATGTTTGTTTCATTCCCCAGATTAAGGAAGTTCTCAGCTACGATTTGCTCAAATATATCTTCTAGTCCTCTCTCTGTCTCCACTCCCTCCGGGATTCCAATTATTCTGACATTGGAACGCCTCATGGTGTCACTTATTTCTCTGATTCTATTTTCATGGATTCTGAGTTGTTTTTCCCTGGCCTCCTCTTTTCCCTTTTCATCTATTATATTGTCTTCCAGGTCGCTTATTTGTTCTTCTGCCTCAGTTACCCTAGCTGTTTGATTATCTAGATTGGATTGGATCTCATTGATAGCATTTTTAAGTTCTGCCAGTTCAGCTTTCATTTCTGCCCTTAGAGACTCTATGTTGCCATTAATTGATTTCTCCATTCTAGCCATTGTCTTCACAATTGCTAGCCTGAATTCCATCTCTGACATCTTGGTTATATCTGCATCCATTTGTAAATCTGCAGCATAAGTCATGATCTCTGAGTATTTTCTATTTTGGGGGCTCCTCCTCCTAGTCATTCTGTTGATGGGTGTTTGAGGAAATGTATAGAGTCCAAATTATTGACCAGAACCCAAGCAAGATGCACCTGTTTTCTTGGGACCTTAGGGTTGCAGGCCTCTTGTTTTCCCAGCCTGTCTTCTGCGGGAGGGGCCTGCCGTGCTGTTACTCAGGCAACCCTGTTTGGGCGGAGTTGCCCTGCCCCCCTGTGGTGGGGGATGGGCTCAGCGGGAATCAGTTTTTGGGGCTTTTGTTCTCTGGCGGCTCTCCCTGGCGTCTTCCCACGTCTCTTCCACAAGTCAGAGCAGAAGAGACCATTTCCAACCCTCTGCCTCAGAGCAGAGAGATCGCAGTCTGTTCTTCAGTGAGCTCTCCAGGCCACACTGTCTCCGTTTCTGTCCGTGCTGCTATAAACTGCAGTGGCCTGGGTTGTGCGCCCCTCCGCGGCACCCCCAGTCCTGCCTCCAGGTCGGAGCTCGTCTCTGCCCTTTGTGCTTCTAAAACTGCCAGCTGCCCCCAGTTCGCAGGTGCGACCCCTCCGCTGTGGGTTTCTGCCCCGGGGACTGCCCTAAAGTCCTTTCCCCTCCGCTACCGGTCTGCAAGTCTGTGCCCCATCCCCAGCATGCGAGGCTGTCGCTCACCAGTGGTGTAGGATCCCCACGGCCAGGCACCCTCCCGCTGCCGTTTATCCTCCAAAATCTGCCTGCAGAATCAGGGCTCCCCACTTCGTACCTCAAAACCAACCGCCTGCAATATTCTGTTTGTAGAGATCCAGATCTTCTTACATCTCAGGCTGGTTTTGTGGGTTCTCAGACCAGTCTGGTAGATATCCAGCTCAATTCTGGGGACCAGTTGAAATAGGGTCCCCTACTCCTCCACCATCTTTCGCCTCTCAGGTCTTTTTTTTTTTAAGATTTTATTTATTTGAGAGAGAGAGAGAGAGAGAGAGCGCGCACAGTGGGGGGAGGGGCAGATTCCCCACTAAGCAAGGAGTCTGATGCAAGCTGGATCCCAAGACCCTGAGATCACGACCTGAGCTGAAGTCAGACACTTAACCAACTGAGCCACCCAGGTGCCCCAGCTTAGGTCTTGATCTCAGGTTGTGAGTTTGGGCCCTGTGTTGGGCTCCATGCTGGGCATGGAGCCCAATGGAAAAAAAAAATCACAAATCCTATGTATGAAACAGAAAGAGCACCCTAATGAACCAAGAACAATGTGTATAGGAAGAATCAACTTTAAACTCTTAGGAAGGAAAAAATAAAGTCATTAAAATTAAAAAAAGAAAAATCAGGCAGATGGGATAAATGTTAACCTGGTGTGTTAGTCATAGAATAAATGTACAATTACAATATAGTCATGTAAAAGTCTATCACATGGTGAAGAGTGAAAAAGAAAAACATCTGAAAGGGTAATTAAGGGACATAAGTTGATCGACTACACTTTGAATAAAAGACCCACAAGGTCTAGACACAGTGAAATGTAGAGGATGGAGAAAAGACAACAGTCGAAGAGATAATTGTTAAGAATTTACATTCATTGAGAATTTTTATTTATCCTATTCTGTTATCAGGATACATTTTTTATCCAAAGATTCATATATTCTTCAGTAATGGAAAATACTCCATTTGCTTGAGTGTACATTTATGTTTATTTTTTTGTGCTCCTTAAGTGGAATGCATTTTTTTTTTTCTTAACCATTTAAGGACTTAGGTCTGTTTTGAATTCTGAAACATTTTTGCTGAAATCTCTTCAAATACTGTTTCTTCATTATTCTCTCCATTCTTTTGCTCTGGAAACTTTATCATGTCTAAGTTTAGCCACTCAATCTGTTATTCATGTCTCAAGATTGCACTTTGAAAATGGTAGCCCTTTGTTTGTCTGCATTAACATCTGCATGGGTTCTTAAATGTGACCTTCCAGTACACTTTTTCTCTCTTTAATGTGAGGTCTGGAAACTATCTCCTTATTGGTTATAAAATTATGTAGCTTTATGTCTTATTTCAAATATCTGTGCTTGATCTATTTTATACACTCATTTTTTTATGGTTACCTTGTTCATTTTTCTTAATTTATCAAGCATTTCAGTAATTATTATTAATTAATTTATTATTTATTTATTATAAATTTATTAATTTATAGGAGCATCCTAACCATCCTTAGTCTTTGGAAGATTGTGCTATACATTTATTACATCCTGAATGAATTCAAAGCTAATTGTTTACTTTGTTTTTCCTCATTAGCAGAACTTATTTTCCCCAAAATGTGTTTAGGCACATATTCTGAGTGAAAGATTTTTTGTTGTTAGAATTGTTTTTATTTTTATTTGCCTTTTCCAACTTTTCTTTTTTTCTGTCTTGTGATTTTGAATTTTTGTTGTTCTTCACCCAACTCTATGGGCCCTGCATATATAATATATAATATGTAATATATAATACAAGAGTGTCTCAGACTCTGGTGATCTAATGAGAAAGCCAGGAAGCATACTGACTTCTTTGTAGTCTCCTTATCCAGCTGCACAATAGTTGTTTTATACCTCCTTTTATACCCAAGCCCTTAGTTTCAAGCAATCGTATTAGTATATCCCATCTCCCAAAACTTGCCTTGACTCTGTAAGAGCTGAGCTCCAGGTATAACATTCTGCCTTCATACTTGGAGCATACATGTTTCTGATTCATTTCTGGTGTTGCAAAAATGATCTCATTTTAAACTCTGGCTATTTGGGGGTTTGTATTTTATATTTTGATTTCTCATCTCCACGTGTTAGGAATTCCTCTTGAGCACAGATCTTTCTTCTTAACTAATATACAACCAATAGTGTAATACAATGATAAAATTGTTAGTGTCAATTATTATTGTTAATAATATTTCTGGGAGAAAATAGAAATTAGTGGAAGCAGAGGTAAGTGAAAGAGAATCTGACTCTATTTCCTTATTATCTTCAGCTGATTATTGTTTACAATGAATTTCAAGAAATGACATTTCTTCTATTTTTGAAATGTAGCCAGAGACCCCAATTTTTATGTGAAGTCTACTAATTGTTAATATTGGTCAATAACTAAATTTATTAGGTATCTCTAAAAGCCAAATGTACAGATCAACATCACAGACTTTGGACTAGATTGGATCCATGAATTACTGACTTGTGGCCTCTGCATAAATTCTTACTCTGTATGAATGTATCATTCCTTTTTCCTTTTCTACCACTCAGCTCCAAAATTCCTGTGCTAAGTGCAGCAATGTACCCACCTGTGAAAAGAACATGGGAAGCAATCAGACATAGATCACAGAAGTCATCCTGCTGGGATTCCAGGTTGACCCCAAACTTGAAGTTTTCCTCTTTGGGTTCTTCTTGCTATTCTGTAGCCTCACCCTGATGGGAAATGGGCTCATCCTGGGGCTCATCTGGCTGGACTCCAGACTGCACACCCCCATGTACTTCTTCCTCTCAAACCTGGCCATTGTTGACATGGCCTATGCCTCAAGCATTGTCCCCAAGATGCTGGCAAATCTTATAATGCAGATGAAAACCATCTCCTTTGTTCCATGCTTACTTCAGACATTTTTGTATTTGACATTTGCTGTCACAGAGTGTATGAGTTTGGTAGTAATGTCCTATGATCGGTATGTGGCTATCTGCCATCCCCTACATTACACTGTCATCATGAGCTGGAGGATATGCACTATCATGGCTGCCACTTGCTGGATATTCAGCTTCCTCTTAGCTCTGATCCATATTACTCTCATTCTGAGGTTGCCCTTTTGTGGGCCACAAAAAATCAACCACTTTTTCTGTCAAATCATGTCAGTATTCAAATTGGCCTGTGCTGACACTAGATTCAGCCAAATTGTTCTCTTTGCGGGCTCTGTGTTTGTTTCAGTAGGGCCCCTCTGCTTGGTGCTGGTGTTCTATATGCGCATCCTGTTTGCCCTCCTGAGGATCCAGTCTGGGGAGGGCCCACAGGAAGGCCTTCTCCACCTCTGCGTGGTGGGGCTCTTCATTGGCAGCGCCATTGTTATGTATATGGCCCCTAAATCCAGCCATTCTCAGGAACAAAGAAAGATTCTACCATTGTTTTATAGTCTTTTCAACCCTATGCTAAACCCACTGATCTACAGCCTGAGGAATGCAGAGGTGAAGGGTGCCCTGAGGAGATTTCTGAGGAAGAAGTCATCAGTGTGAGGGATGGTTTGGAGTATTCCAAGACTGTGAGCTTTAACACATGGTTCTGGGTCCTTGAATGCCTTTTTGAGTCCCTTAATTTAACAAACCCAGTACTCTTTATCTTTGGATTTCTTATAAAATGAGAATATAAATACTCTTACACTTTAAGCCATTGATACAAAACCTGAGATAAACATTATGAAACAGAAAATCACAGTCTAATCCTATTCATGAACAGAGATGCAAATATCTTAAAGAAAATATTAGTAAAATAAGTCCACAAAATAATATTACATTTTGATAAAGTTTTATCCTCCAAATGCAAGAATTATTTAACATTAAAACAAACAATGAAAATAATTGGCCACATTAACAAATTAAAGGATATATATCAGTAGATCCAAGAGAGTATTTGACAAAATTCAACATCAATTCATGATAAAACTCTTTACAACCTAGTATACAATCTACCAAAAAAAAACAAAAGAACACATATAATAGATATAATACTTACTGGTGAAATGCCAGCACCTTTCCCCGTAAGCTAAAAAGTAAGACAAAGATGTAGACTCTCACCACTTGTTTTCCTTGTTTTGACCTTTTTGCTAGAGACCCTGAAGAGTACAGTTAGAGAATAAGAAGAAACATACAGATTTGTGCACACACACACACATTTGAGAAGGAATAAACGAATTGTGATTATAAACAAAATAACATGATTACATATGTAGGAAATCCAAATTATAAGAAAGTTTAGCAAAGTAGCTTGATACAAAATCAATATGAACATCAATTATACATTTTTATATAACAAATAATTAAAATGAAATTTTACAAAATGCTGGTATAGACTACAGGACTTACTTTTAAAATGCTTAGGAATAAATTTAACAAACCATATACAAAAACTATAAAGATACAATTAGAAAAATTTATTGAGTCCCTATGACAACTAAATACACAGATAATACAACATGTGATATGCTGACTTCTTGGACTAGGAAACATAATATTACAAAGATTCGATCTCCTCAAACTGATTAATATATTTCATGTAATCCTAATCAATATCCCACAATATTCCAGTTGTGTGGGTATGTGCAGAACTTCACAAGCTGAATCTAAAATGCAAAGGGCCAAACACTATTAAAAAAGATAAAGGACGGGGCGCCTGGGTGGCTCAGTCGGTTAAGCGACTGCCTTCAGCTCAGGTCATGATCCTGGAGTCCCTGGATCGAGTCCCGCATCGGGCTCCCTGCTCGGCGGGGAGTCTGCTTCTCCCTCTGACTCTTCCCCCTCTCATGTGCTCTCTCTCATTCTCTCTGTCTCAAATAAATAAATAAAATCTTTAAAAAAAAAAAAAAAGATAAAAGACAAGGTGGGGAGTATTTAATTCTCCAGATAATAAAGTGTAATATAAAGTGCCAGTAAGTAAAACAGTGTGTCATTCATCCAGGCATTGACCAATAAATAAACTGAACAGAATACAAAGCATAGAAGCAGATTCATGACTTTATAAAATGACACTTGCTGTATTAGGGATGTGGCATGGCAGTTCGGTGGGGAAAGGAGAGGCTTTGCAGAGACCAGCATATTTCAGAGTCTCACCTGTCTGGACTAGGTGATTTTCTACCATATCACTCCAGCTTATCTTTGTACCCAAATCACTTTACAGAATAAATAGACTTTAGGAATAAAGCCAGAATGAAGATTTTTTCTTTCCTGGACATACGGTAGATGAGTCATTTTCAGATGTTTTGGTGGTAGAATTTTCTGACATATCAATATTTAAAACTGATTAAGAAGCAAAGAGAAACTTTTTTTGTCTGTCTTTCCCTCTTTATCAAGAAGGAAGATCTTTTCTGGAATTACTCCCCCTCAGCAGATTTTTCCTGGTATTCCACTGGCAAAAACTGGGTCAAATGGTCATCTCTAAACAGTCTCTGACAAAGAAGATGAAATTGAGAGTTTGACTTAGATCCATTATGGTTTAATCCCCTATGGCTCAGAGTGAGAGCCACTTTCTCTGATAAGTTTACTATTTAATACCTCAAGAATATCAGTACTAGCTCAGCAAGGAAGGGGTAATGGCCATAGGGCAGAAAAGCAACAGTATCTGCTAAGTGGTTCAAGTTGTGAAGCAAAACTTCTTGAATCTTAAGTAGGAAATTAAGTGTGCTAATTTTCTCATCCTTTAGCTTTAGGAATCCAACTGATACTTTCTCACAATAAGGCATAATGTTTAAAACCTAAATTAGAGGCTACAACCTCTAAATATAATGAAAAATTATTGTTATATCAAAGAGATTGTATTAAGAATCTTATAAGATTAAAAAATTCTGAATTAGAATAATTTGGTTACATAGTAGGTACTTTTCCTTCTGCTAGATTAAAAAATATATATACTTAAAAATAGCATGAGAAGTATGAATCAATTTTCATTAAAATGTTATCTGTTTATCCTTCCCTCCTTATATTTCTCTAAGCATACAGAGATATGTGGGAGTCCACTAACCAAATGTGTGGATAATGTATTTTTCTGAATTGCTTATTTTCATTTGGGGAAAATATTTTTTTACACAAAATAAAAAGTCAAAATACTTTCCTAAAATATCATGTGATTACATTTTATTAGCCCTGAATCCGACTTACTTGAAGAAATCTCTGGGATACTGAGCTATAGTAGTTACTTCAGAGTGCTTTGATATAGAATAATTTTAGATTTTTTCTTTGTACTTTTCAAGATTGCTTTATTTTTCACACATGGACCTCATTTCCTTTTTACAACAAAAATAATTCCATTTTTTTTTCCTCTAAAAGTGGGTGGAGAGAGGCTGGTAAAGAAGCATGAAGACTTTTAAGAAAGAAGGTAACATGAGTGCAGCCCTCCTGTTTACCACTAGGATCTGAGCAAAGGAAATGCAGATTTGTCTCTATCAGTTGTATCCCTTAGTGTCTGACCATTATTGGTCTATAATAAACATCTGATTAGGGAAGATAGTGGTGGTAAGCACCCACTCTCTGATCCTGAGCAGGGTACAATGCAATGTTGTTGTCCCATTGATCAGCCTAACCATGGAGACGCAATTTCTGGAAAAGTCTACGGGTGGAAGAAAGAGAAACACCACCACACTTGAAGCCCATTCATCCACAGCACATCAGCCGTGGCAAAAGTTTGTATAGGGGCGCCTGGGTGGCTCAGTCGTTAAGCGTCTGCCTTCAGCTCGGGTCATGATCCCAGGGTCCTGAGATCGAGCCCCGCATCGGGCTCCCTGCTCAGCGGGGAGCCTGTTTCTCTCTCTGCTGCTCCCCCTGCTTGTGCTCTCTCTCTGTCTCTGGCAAATAAATAAATAATAAAATCTTAAAAAAAAAAAAAAGTTTGTATAGAAAACTCTTTATTAGGCCAATATTTTCCCTCACCCAATTTCTAAGCAGGAAGTATATGGCAACTAAAGGCTTCTAGGTACAAGTGATAAAGGTGATGTTAACAAATTACCTTGTTTTTCCCTCCACTTGGACTCTTACTCCCTCTTCCTAGGGTTTTCACAATCTCTTACTCCCCATCAGCCACCTCAAATAATATATCCATCCTTCAGGAGATTTCCATTCTCCTTCTATCTGGGCTGGTTGCTTCCTGGCAATTTCATCTGCCTTTACCCTGTGTTATATTTCTTAGTTCATTAATCTCGTCTTTCTCTTTCTTGGTTTAACTCTCCTTGTTTTTATGGAGCACCTCCTTCAGTTGCTCATACACTTAGAAAGGTTTATCATGACAGAAGTGGTGAAAATAATCATAACCACTTCTCATTTCTCATCACTTATACTATTTTATCTTCTTCAAATACCATGTTGAAATTCTATGTGCTATGTGGACAGAAAGAAAGAAAGACAAGACTCAAGCTTTCTGAAGGAGGATTTTCTGTCTCAGAGATGGCAAAATATTAAAATGATATTTAGGTGCAGCTGTAGGTATTGTATTTGTGATCTGTAAACACCTCTCTCTAAATTGACATTCTTTAATAAAGGTCCATCACTAATGATAGAGCCAAGTATGCTTTGTAACATTTATTCTTACTAAAATATTAATCACTATGAATATTGATAATAAGTCTAAGACTCTTCATAAGAAATGCTTTTGCTTTCTCCACTTCAAAGATTAGAGACAAAAAATTAGAGATAAACCGTGACATCTCTTTGTATCCACAATATGCTGTGTTAAATATCATCATTCAACCAAAAGAAATAAAAGTGGTAAATATACATATTTTTTTAAGAGAGAGGGGGAGAGAGAACCTTAAGCAAGCTTCACACCCCACATGAAGCTCGACGTAGGGCTCAATCTCACAACCCTGAGATCATTACCTGAGCTGAAGTCAAGAGTAAGATGGACATTTAACCGACTGAGCCACCCAGGCACTGCTAAATATGCATATTTGAATGAGCATACACCAACATATTATCCTTGGTTCTATCTGGGTATTGGTGAGTGAAATTTATTTTTCTGTAATAATCTTGTTTTCCTTGTAAAATACAAACAATAAAAAAATAAGAAAATTATAAAATTATTTAAGTACAACTTTGAAAGATGTTATCATAAGTGCTTTTAGTCTTCCGGAGAAGGGAGACCAATTTGGGTTTGGATAGCTGAAGAGAGCACCCTGAGTGCTTTGAAGGATTGTTATTATATTTGAAGTCAAATGGGTACTACAAGGACAAAACTGACTTGGAACAAGGAAAAGCATTTCAAGAGTGGGAGCTATGGAGGAGTAGTACTTGATTAAAGTGGAGTGTCTTGAAGAATGAGAAGGTATGCTCTTTCCAACACAGATTATTTTATGAAAAGAAATAACACCAATATCCTCCCCCTTAAATATATTTTTTCTGCTTTCCAATAGATTAAATATACTACTTTTATTTTGAAGTGACTTTTCTACCAGAGTTTAAGAAATAAGACTCTACATGGACACTCTGGAAGTTAGAAGTGGAAGGACTTTACAATCATCAAACATCATTTAGCACATGAGGTGGCAGGGAGAGAGATTCATTTTTTTTAAGATTTTATTTATTTATTTGGGAGAGAGAGAGCACCAGTGGGGCGGTGGGAGGGAGGAGCAGAGGAACAGAGAGAAGCAGACTCCCCGCTGAGCAGGGAGCCTGATGCGGGGCTCAATCCCAGGACCCCAGGATCATGACCTGAACCAAAGGCAGACGCTTAACTGACTGAGCCACCCAGGCACCCTCCACCCTTTTTTTCCTTTTCAAATATTTTATTGAGATTCATTTTAACTGTAGGCCTTAACCCAGAATGAAGAAATAAAAATGTGATCCAGAAATCTTGAGAAGTTTGAAATGGAGACCAAACTAAAGAAAATTAAGGGAGAATTATATCTAAACTGCCAAGTCAAGAATACTAGTAAGTGAGAAATGTGCAGTGATTTCCTGGCAACGATATTTCTCCATTGGGAGAAACCTGTTTCTCTGGATTGTGTATTAAGAGGGTCCATGGCGCCCCTACCATGAGACATCAAGAAATCACAGTCTCTCTTCTATAAACAGGAAGAATTACAGAGTGGAGCAGTTTTTTTGTTTGTTTGTTTTTTTAAGATTTATTTATTTATTTACTTGAGAGAGAGAGAATGAGAGACAGAGAGCATGAGAGGGAGGAGGGTCAGAGGGAGAAGCAGACTCCCTGCCGAGCAGGGAGCCCGATGCGGGGCTCCATCCCGGGACTCCAGGATCATGACCTGAGCTGAAGGCAGCCGTTTAACCAGCTGAGCCACCCAGGCGCCCCCAGAGTGGAGCAGTTTTAAGCCTGGTAAAATATATATGGAGAGAAATTAATTTATGACATGACCTTGAATTTTTTATTTTCTGTGCCAGGGTCTTGCATAGTTTAGAGACATCCTGGTCTCACCCAATCCCAAGCAAACATAAATCCCAAACAAATGCACACTAAAATTTCCTTGGGACACTGAAAGATCAAAATGAATACACGTGGGAAACACATTTATTGGTTCACCTGCTGATAGGAAAGTAGCAAACTCTAAATCTCTCTGAGGAGAATGTGAGTGGATGTAATGCCACAGGGTTCTGTCCCCTGAATCATTATTTGTGTCTGTGGGGATGGAGCTGGGTTCAAATGATGACAGAACAAAGCCCTAGCTTGCAGAAGCGAATCCATCATCAGGTTCTGCCATGAGAACTGTGAATGCGGGCTTCACCTCCTGATGAGGTCTCGTTAGACAAGGGACTCATTCCTGGTCCTTCCCTGTGAGATTTCTTCTAAACCCGAGGCCACATTTGAAGAAAAGAACACAGATTATACCACTGTAAGTAAACGTGGTTCATTAGCCGTAGGAAGGGGTTTGCAGGTGAGAAATGGGAAAGGGGGCTGGGAATGAAACCACTGGCTCTGGGTATTAGTGACTAAATGTCTTTCACGTGTGGCCCTAAGCCTATCTTCATAACTAGGGCCCTGATGGGGACCTCTAGGTACCGCTACTAATTCCCATGGTGTAGCCATGATGCCTCTGACCCTCTAAGACCCTCAGTCCATATTCTCATCATCCTCATGTGGCAGCTCTTGGCTTTGTCATGACCGTGTCAGAGAAGAGGCATCAGCTAACCATCCAGTAGGATATGATCTGATTGACGAAAGGCTTACAAAGAAATTTAGGGGGTCACGTGGCCCACATGCCTCTTCTTACAAATAAAAAATTCTGAAGTCGGAGGTAAGTGGTTACTTGCCCTAAGACCTATCTTCCTTCCCTGCCCTGTTAAATGCCTGCCCCAGCAGATCTCAGAAATATTGTCTGCCCCAACAGGACCCACTTGTCTCTTGCCTGGGAGAGAGATGGCATTCTCTTACAGGGGAAACCCAGGTCTGTTGGTGTACAGATTTCTCTTTTTGTTCCTTGTTTTAGCAGAGAAGTATTGCGATTCTTAACATGTTTCCTTATGATTATCTAATCCAGAAGTTACTCTGTGTGATGGTTTTCAAATCCCTAATATATTGTTAGGAACTTATTAAGTGTCTTATGTGAGTTAACTCATGAGGTTTATTGTTCATCCCATTTTGTAGCTGATGGAGCTGAGGACCGGAGAAGCTCAGAGAGGTCACAAAACTACTATGCGGCAAAGTCAGGATTTGAACCCAGGCAGTTGGGCTCAGAATCCATGTTTGTTTGTTGCACTCTGCTACTCATTAAGATCAAGCTGAGTCTTGAAGTAAGTATTGGAGATGATAAGTAATTTCTGAGTAAGTGTGGAAATTGGACAAATGTGTGTTGCCCCAGAACACCATCTTTGATGGCCCAGGGCTCTCACTCAGAGTGATCAATAGAACCTCTCAGTGTAGGTCAGTGCTAAATATCCAAAGTACAGCCTTCTTTCCTGCCAAGAGATTTTTGAGTTTTAAAACCTGTGTTTTCCTCTTCAACCCAGGAGTGAGTTTCCTTTAAAGGACTTTTCCACTTCCTTAAAATCCTTTTGAAAATTAATTTTTAAAAATCAGCATATAAAAACATTAACAGAAATGAAAGTAAAATGGTGTGTTTATTTGTTTATTATTAAATTATTTATTTATTATTTATTTATTTATTTGGTGTGTTTTCTATTTAAAGTCAAAAAATAACCAAAAGAAAAGACAAAATAAATGTGAAAAGGTTTATAATACCATGGTTTTGTTAGATCTCTAATCCTGATGATTTGGACTCTTTCTTGAAATTTGTGGTCTTATTAATACTGTTAATAACAATTAACATTTATATAACTCCAAATATATGCCAGTTTGGTGGTCATTATTCTTCACATCAGTCCTTTTAGACACCTGTTGTCACTATTTTATGGATGAAAACAATGAGGCGGTGACTAGAGTAAGTGGCTCCAGGTCCTACCATTCACCTTGCAGAATGGAGATTGGAACGATGCTCTGACCAGCACTGTTAACACTGTTAACCATGCTATTTTCATCCTGGTTCAGGGATCTTGCTGTTTTCAGTCCTTGTGAATTTTCATGCTATGGAAGAACAGAGAAATGTATCCATGAAATGTCCCTTATTCTGCACACTGGAGACTTTTCTTTAATATGTAGCTGGAGCGGACACAAGTAATTTGAGATCTCTCTCTCTCTTTTTTGTTATCTGCCCCAGGCTTTTTCTCAGAGGAAAAAAAACAAATCTGGCTTCTTGAACTGTGAAATTCAAAATGCAAAATCATGCCAATATTTAAAAGGAAATAATGCTTTCACCTTGTATTTTTCTACTTTCTTTGTTCTCAACAAATGAGCTGATCGACAATCAGTGTATGCTGTAGAGTGGTCTCCTTGTGACCTTCCTACAAAACTGTACAAAGGTGTGGCGCCTGGGTGGCTCAGTTGGTTAAGCGACTGCCTTCGGCTCAGGTCATGATCCTGGGGTCCTGAGATCGAGTCCCGCATCGGGCTCCCTGCTTGGCGGGGAGTCTGCTTCTCCCTCTCCCGCTCCCCCCTCTCGTGCTCACTGTCTCTCTCTCAAATAAATAAATAAAATCTTTAAAAAAAAAAAAAACCGTACAAAGGTGAGATTGGCATCCAGTAGGACCTATAGTCTGTTAGTAGCTCACATTTGACGAAACGAGTTGTTTCACTAAGAATTCCATTTGCCTCCTTCATTCCTGCCATTTTGGAGGTTAGTTACTGGTTTCTCTCAAAATATCTTAGGAAAAAGAATTACACATAAAACTCTATCATTCCAGCTTGTTTTAAGTATGAACTTTGATGAGTTAAACAATTCTAATCATTTGGGAAAGGGAAGCTAATGCCCAGCCTGATAGCTGAAGGATCCAAGTGTCTGCTGTCCTAGGTCACTGGCCTGGGTGCAGGAGTAACACAGGGACACATCACAGATCAGCCCCCTGGGCTTGCCCTTGGATCCACTCTCAGCATCGCATCTCAGGCCCAGACAGGCTTCCCTGGCCACGGGCTCTGTGCTCAGCCTGCCTGCCCGTCCTCCTCAAGCTCGTATCACATTCACCTCCAGGAGGTGTCCTAGGACTCATCCAAAGGTGATCTTTGGAACAAAATTTAGTCTTTCGGCTTCCTGTGTCTTTATTAGCTCTAAAGACATGCATACAAGACTTTCTCTGAAAGCATGATCTCCTTTTCTGTCATTACTTGTGCCTTGCTTTCCATGGTGAAAGAATGTGTTTATTTCAGGAGAGCCTTAAAAATTTACAAAATGTCCATATTCCCAGAGGACTAGGGCATTAAGAGCTCTCTGAGCCCTCCTATTCGGCTTGATTTCCTGGGACCCATTAGCACAATATTCAGTCTGCCCACAAAATGCCATATTCTGTTCAGACAGAATTTGTATTGTCCAGACAGTTGGACAGTTTCCTATTTCATATCTGCTAATTGGTAGTTCAGTCTACATCCTTTAACTGTGCTCTGCTTGCATGAATTTAAAAATAAGTCAGTAAGTCAAAAGTAGATCAGCCCATATAAAATCAGTAATATTTGAGTGACTTTGTAGATATTTTACTGATCATAATTTGCTGCTATTTCTTGGGACCTCCAGTGAATGTCCACGCAGAACGTAGGAAGTTGGCTTAAGACAACCACTTCCTTTTAAGAGAAACACCAAATTCACAGAGACATAGACACGTAAGTTCACATGAGAGCAAATGCCTCTCAAATTTGCAACTTCATTGCACTCTGCACAAATGTGTCTGCTAGTAAGCATGTTGGTCAACCACATGATTATAAACAAAGGGAATTCACAGAGGCAAACATTAGTATGCAACATTTGAGCAGTATCCAGGGAAAGAGGAGGCCTTCATGAACTGGCTTGGGATAAAAAGTTCCCACTGGTAAACAGGCTGGTCCTATGTGACTTTTTCTAAGGTACTGATGGGAAGATTCCTAGCTGACAGGTAAATTCTCTGTCACTTCTGATTCTGCTTACAGTTTTATTGTTTTTATTGTTTTCAGTGTTTTGGTTTTTAACTACAAACCCCTAAAAGCTACATTGCAGATGAGGAAATTAAAAGGGCATCTCAATGGGCTTCTCTGAATGACAAAGGCCACTTTCTTTGACCTCTGCAACATCACAGCTCTGCCTGTGTCTTGTTCACATTTTGGTGAGTGTTGCAATAATTTTCAACCTAATTTATGATCTATTTCTACTTTTAGTCAGTAGAAGATCTTGATCTTTTTCTCTATTAGGACAATTCAGGGGGAAAAAATCTGTATAAAGAAAAATGAGATTGAGATTTTCAATTTCCCCTTTCCTGTCAAAGGTTAACTATTTTTCATAATGTAGTGATTGATTTCTCCCATATGAAGCTGTAAGAAAATCTGCTTTGATTTGAGATTCCTCTTAAAATTTGGTGAGGATTACTCTGAAGATGAGTAGGAATAATGTGCACCTTTAGTTGTATATTACATTGTAGATTTTTCCAAAATGAAAATATTTTGTTTTTTTTTACCCATGGTAATGCATAAAGTTTATTAAGGAAATGAGCAAATAAGCAAACAATTTATATAAAAAACAAATCATATAATCAATATAATAGTTAATATCAACAGATAATCAATATAAACAGTTTCATGGTTAAAACAAAGAATTTTTATACATATATGTATGTAGGCACAAAAGACGTGTATAAATATTTTTATATTAAAATATAAGTTGGATCATATTATATGCACATTATTTTACTTCATGTGGAAAAATTTTTCATTTCACTATATAAAGATTTATATTAACCTTTTTAATGGTTGCATTGCATTCTGTGTTATAAAAGTAGCCAAATATCTTAATCCATCTCCAATTTATAACCTTTATATCAGTTCCAAAATTTTTAAAATATAAGCAGGGTTATAATGAATATTTACAACCTCTTAGTCACTATAGTTCTGGTACATTGGACCTTTTCCTTTCCCAGACCTCACTAAGTCCTTCCTGCCCAGGGATTTTGTCTTTACTGTTCCCTGAGCAAGGAACAGTCTACTTTGGCAATAGTTAGGGTGGACTCCCCTTCATCATTTGGACTCTACCCATGTGTCTCCTTGTTAGAAAGATTTTTCCTGACAATCCCATCTAAATGACCTCCCTTCACACCAAGTGACTTTCAATCATATTACCCTGTTCATTTTCATCATTATACTTTCCACTATGAACAAATATTTTACGACTTTGCTCCTGTTGTTTTAGGGATGGTAATCAACCATGACGTCTCCTTGCTCCTGGTCTGAAGAAATAGAGAAACAGACCCAGGAATCAGGTAGAAATTAAAAATATATGCTTTCTTAGTGAGGTTTATTGGAAAATATGATCTACAGCTTTAACAAAATGTCTCTCCAAATTAAAATCACAACAATTAGCCCACCTCCACTCCCTAAATGGGACAGTACATGCTCCTGTAGGCTTTAGCCTGAAAGAATAGAAATGCATATGACCAAAAAAGAGAGCAGAGAAGGGGCATCCTCATTTCCTGTTTCCTGTTCTACAAATCCTATAAATAAGAGAGCAGGAGAGCGGCAGGTATCCTCCCGTGTTTCCATCCAGGGGGAGAGAGATTTCTCCCCTAAATGGAAACATGAAGAGTAGATGACAAGTACACCACCCAGCTTCTTCACTATCTGTATCCCCTTCAGAATGCATCTACTTTCCCTATGCTGTTCTTCCAGAGTTTAAAAGAAAGGCTGGAACAGATGATGCACTCAAGGAATATGTGTTAAAGAATTATTGAAATAGAAATTTAAATTGTAGGGGCGCCTGGGTGGCTCAGTTGGTTAAGAAATTTAAATTGTAAAAAACTACTCACATACTCCATTTTCAAAGTTCATAAGAGGGGGACATTGGTACATTTTTCGTGCAGGAAGCTGGCCATAGGTATCACAAGCTTTGAAATGTCTATATATTTTAGCACCTGCAATTTGACTTTTAGAATATATCCTAAATAATCATGAACATAGACAAAACTTCAGTTTGAAAGAATATTTATCTTGATGCTAATAAGAGAAATAAGAACCCCAATTTTTTCAACAATAAGAAATTAAATAAATTGTAATATAATAGAATATTGCATTAGTTTTAAATAATACCTGTAAAATATTACTTTTAATACAAGAAAAATGTTCATTATATTAAGGGAAATGTTAGTTAAAAATAGTCTCTATAATATAATCCTGATTTTAAAATATGACTTTGAGGATTCAAGTTTTTACAAAGAAAAAAAATGAAATTATTTGTAAAATATTCTGTTGGATTTGAAACTACAGCCTAATTTGAAAGTAAAAAGTTCTCAGGTTGGGGCGCCTGGGTGGCTCAGATGGTTAAGCGTCTGCCTTCGGCTCAGGTCATGATCCCAGGGTCCCGGGATCGAGTCCCGCATCAGGCTCTCTGCTCCTTGGGAGCCTGCTTCTCCCTCTGCCTCTCTCTCTCTGTCTCTCATGAATAAATAAATAAAAATCTTAAAAAAAAAAAAAAAAAAAAAAAAAAAGTTCTCAGGTTGTTTCTGGGAACAATGTGAAGAGAGTGTAAAGGGACAGCAAGCACCAGTTTACATGGTTTCGAGGCATAATGTCACCATCTGGCTGTTCCATGACCGTTTTTCCCCCTGGATAGACCCAGCCACCTCCCAGGAAGAGCTTCCTAGAAAGAAATAACCAACCAATGCCCCACCTGTTCCCACTCCCTGTGACCTGCTCAGAACCCATTAGAACAGCAGGGGGCAGTCAGCATGGTAGCAGGTGAAGAAGGTCTGAGGGGAGTTGATGGCCATAGGAGTTACCAAAGCTGGGAAGATACCATGATGACAATTCTTTCACCAGAAAATAAGATAAACTCTGAGATTTTTCTGTGTATTACGTTATAAAAGGAAAAAGAAAACACCCAAAGAAAATACAATTACAATATAGCTGTTAATGTTAATTCATTTTCCCTTTTGAGATTCATAGTTGAGAAAGTTGCAGAACTGTCCTTCTGTTTACCTGAATTTAGGATATATACACGTGTTCATTGCATGGGGCCAAAGAATTCTTTTACTTATGCCTAAATTTCAGTATCTGGTGCTGTGATAAAACTCTCAGAATAAAACCGCAAACACTGGAAATGGAAAAGAGGTACTAGAAGAAGCTTGTACAGAGGATTATAGCTGAAAATGAGGGGCTTACAAAGTTATAAAGACACTATAAAATGAGACTTCATTTAGAAGGCACTTCAAATCTGAAACAAATAAGTAGAAAAGCATCTGAGAAGGGAAGTTGTTAAGTAAACAACCTATAAAGAACAGAGGGCCCTAATCGCCTCCTATCTTGGACCAAGAAGACAAACAAGCTTAGGAAACAAAACTACGTCCTGTTCCATACATTCTGTCAGGGCATCTCTCTTCTAACTACCTTAATAATCAAGACTCAAACCCTTGAAAGGAAGCTAGAGCACTTTAATTCTCCAAAACAACATATGTGTGCGTGTATGTGTGTGTATGCTATTAGGTACTGTATATAATAATGTATAATATTATCTTGTAATATATTTTATTTGTAGTAAATTATATACAGATATAGCCTATCATTCCATTGATAGAAGGGGAATTTTTTCTGATTTATATTAGCACACTGAGTTTTTTAGAGATATCTAAAAATAAATGACAGAAAATTGATCCAGAGTAATATATTTCTAAATGTTCATTCTGTAACATTTAGTGCTATTTTGAGTCTTGATTACCCTAGAGCTCTGACCTTCCTGTTGTGAATGTGGACTTGTCAGTCTCTGCCATAGGAACATGGGAGGCAACCAGACATGGATCACAGAAGTCACCCTGCTGGGATTCCAGGTCGATCCAGCACTGGAGCTCTTTCTCTTTGGACTTTTCTGCCTCTTCTATACCCTCACCCTTCTCAGGAATGTAGTCATCCTAAGGCTTATCTGCTTAGACTCTAGACGGCACACCCCCATGTACTTCCTCTCTCACCTGGCCATTGTTGACATGTCCTATGCTTCCAACAGTGTCCCCAAGATCCTGGCAAAAATCTTGTGAATCTGAAAAGAACCATCTCCTTTGTTCATGCAGACTTTTTTGTATCTGGCTTTTGCTCACATAGAGTGCCTGATTTTGGTCATGATGTCCTATGACCGGTTTGTGGCAATCTGCCATCCCCTACATTACACTGTCATCATGAACTGGAGAATGTGCATGGTCCTTGTTGTGACTTCCTGGGTGTTTAGCTTCCTCTTGGCTCTGGTCCATTTAATTCTCATCCTGAGACTGCCCTTCTGTGGGCCTCATAAAATCAACCACTTCTTCTGTGAAATCCTGTCTGTCCTCAAGTTGGCCTGTGCTGACACCTGGCTCAACCAAGTGGTCATCTTTGTGGCCTGTGTGTTTATCTTACTGGGGCCCCTCTGCTTCGTGCTGGTGTCCTACTCACACATCCTATTTGCCATCCTGAGGATCCGGTCCGGGGAGGGCCGCAGAAAGATCTTCTCCTCCTGTTCCTCCCACCTCTGTGTGGTGGGGCTCTTCTTTGGCAGTGCCATTGTCATGTGCATGGCCCCCAAATCCCACCACCCTGAGGAGCAGCAGCAGATTCTTTCCCTATTTTATAGCCTTTTCAACCCTATGCTGAACCCACTGATCTACAGCCTGAGGAATGCAGAGGTCATGGGTGCCCTGAGGAGAGCACTATATAAGCAGAGGCACACGTGAAGGATAACGAAAATCAACATGGTGAGGGACACTCTGCTCCCCATGAAATATGGTAGGTGGCATTTTTTCACCTTATGCTATAATAAATGCCACATTAAGATAGAATATTTTAGACCTAAACATACAACCTGAAGCCATACAGACTTTAGAAAATAAAATAGATGAATACCTTCATGACCGTATGTATGCAAAGATTCTTAGAGATGATTCAAGAAGCACAAGACACAGAATTTGAAGAATTAATAAATATTAGGCCTTTTCAAAATTAATCCTTCTGACCATCAAAGTCACTATGAAGAAACAAGAAATGCAAATCACAGATGAAGTGTTTTATATTTTTTAAATGCGATGGTGAGTCAGGTATGTCCACATGAGGAGACACGGGAATGTCAGGGAAACACAAAGTTTGTTGTCCTCACAGGTCCTGGAGAAGGAGGCATGCACGCCTTGCAGGGCCATGTAGGAAAGACACCAGGGTGCTCAGGAGACAGAAGACAGGATTAAGGGAAGGTTTACATCATTGCCTTCCTGGGCATTTCCACAGAAAATACCCAATAAAGGGTTGTATTAGAAAAAGCTGGAGTTTGTATAATGGGCAAATCTTTGCTATGTACAGAAAGGGCATCATGGAGACTGATGGTCCAGGAGAATTCTAAAGCTGAGAGTTTCTGTGATCTTCAGAATGCGAGTTACCTTACTTCCAATAATCTCCTTCAAATCCATCTGCCTTCTCTTCTGTCCTGAGCTATAGAGTGCTGTGTAATAGTACGTACTACTGTTTGCCCTTTCTCAAAAATCAACATGCCCAATTCTGACCTTCATACAACTGGGATGGATTTCCTCTTAGGTCTGCCAATCCCTTGGTATTAAAAAAGAATTATAATAAACCAATGTTCAAATGAACAGTTTACAATTGCAAACTTCAAAGTCATGAAATGTTGAATCTCTGATCTCTAAAAACAAAACAAAATGAAAATAAATAAATACCTTTTGCTTGGAAATGGAGTTTTTAAACCCTGACTGATAAACTAGATAATCTTTTCAGATCTCAAAGCAAATTTCTAAAATACACTGCCTTCAATTATGAGAATAAAGTAAAACAAACAAACAAACAAACAAACAAAACCCAATCCTTTTGTCACCAAATTATAGTTACTAAAGGTAAAAACACTAATGGGGATTTTCAATACAACTGCTGGGAAGGCAAGGTTCATGAGGCACCCACAGCCATACACCAGGCCTGTAGACACCAGGGTGGAGACGTAGACACCAGGCCCTATTGAGAGCCTCTTTTAGGAGCAACAAAGCCCATGAGTTTTTAACATGTATGAAGGTCATCAGCTGGGAGGAAAAGGAACTGCTCTGAATAACACCATGTCCTCATTGATATATGACACACAATAAAAACTAGCTTCAGCACAAGCCTTTAAACTGAGGTAGGGTAACTGGTTTTGTCTTCAAATGATTGGAACTCAGAAATCAGTGAACCATGGCTAATTGTAAGGACACCTATCATCATAATAATCTGGTGTATGGACAAGGGCCAAATCTATTGGAACGTCACAGCAAATACTTCTGTAATTCTTACTGATTTGTTTCGTAATGAAACAAATTGTACCATGACCATACTCTGCTGTGGGGTACCATTGGTATTATTGATAAAATTCAACCACCTTATGGAAATAAATGATATGTCAATGCTGATACTGAGGACCAAATGTATTGGGAGATCACGTTAAAGCCTCCTCAAGTTGTAATACCAAAGGAAAATGGCTGGTCTGGGGAAGCCCTAGAGTTGACTAACCATCAGCTCATTTCTATGCTAAATAGCTCTGCTCAAGGTTATTACAAGGTACAAACAACATAGCTCCAAGGGGAGCAAGTAATCAAATTAATACAAAAATGTGAAAATGTATGCCATGGCTTTCTAGGATATCACTGTTTCTTTGAATCTATCCCTAGTCTTCACTGGCTCCTCCCAATATGGGGCATATTCATGCTCTTGCTGTATCTACCCTATTAAGTAAAACCTTGCTGTACCTGCTACCTAAGTGCTCTTTAAATGTAGATGCTCAGAAAAATATGGTCATTTTGCTGGAAGAGCACATAGGCTGAGGTCCAGGTGTGGACCATGCCATAAGAAAGGGTTAACTCGGTTAAATTTGTGTAAGTTAGGAATTTAAAGGAACTTTAAAATATTCTGATCCTAACAGCTAAAGTGAGCCACAGAACTAGAAATTGTGTCCCTCTGAGTTGGGATTCAGAATTACTTTGATAATTAGGGGTAGGAGTCCTGGAGGCACATGTGGCGGATGATGAAGAGCAGTGACAGGATAGCATGTGTCTGAGGAAAAACATGGGATCCAAGGGCTGCTCCCTAGTTAAGAGAAAAGACTGCAGGTGGCAGGATTCTCAAGATGACCCCCTGAGGTACCTGCCCCACTCTTTTTTAATCAAGTGCTAATCTGGGCTCTGCTGTGAATATATTTTATAAATCAACTGATATTAAACTATGGAGTTACATTGGTGGGCATACCCCATTTAGGTGAGCTTTTGGAAAGCAGGGAGTGTTCTCATCTAGGAGCAGAGGAGGAAGTCAGGATATCTGAAGTGTGAGGATGGAGGGCGTCATGTGCAAGGTCTGCAGATAAGGACTTCAGACCCAGCCATGTCCTTGATGTCAGTCTGTGAGACAGGTTCAGAGAATCCAGCTGCCCCATCCTACAACTCTGATCCATGGAAACTGGGAGAGAACACATGTGGGCTTTTTTTTTTTTTAATGTGTCTGGTCTTTTTTTTTTTTACACTGTGTATATATATATATATTAATTTGTTAAAAATTCCAATATAATTAACATATAGTGTTATGTTAGTGTCACATATACAATATAGTGATTCAATAATTCTGTACATTACTCAGTGCCCATCATAAGTGTACCCTTAATCCCCTTCATGGGTTTCCTACCTCCCCCCACCGACCTCCCCTCTGGTAACCACCAGTTTGTTCTCAACAGTTAAGAGTTTATTTTTTTATTTGTCTCTTTTTTCCTTTGTTTGCTTGTTTTGTTACTTAAACTCCCCATATGAGTGAAACCATTTATCTGACTTATTTCACTTAGCATGATACCCTCTAGGTCTATCCATGTTGCTGTGAATGGAAAGATTTCATTCTTTTTTATGGCTGAGTAATATTCCATGGTATATAGATACCAGTTGTGTGTTGTTTTAAGCTGCTAAGTTTGTGTTCACTTCTGGCAGCAACAAGAGAAAACTATAAAACTTTTGGTATCAGATAAAATCCATTTGTTTTCAAATTAGTAAAAAGATTAGTAATCTACCATTTAGTGCAATGGTACTCTACATTTCTGGTCTTGGGGCTTCTTTGAACTCGTAAAAATTACTGAGGACCTAAAGATATATTATTTATATGGTAATATTTGTTAATATGTACCATATTAGAAGTCAAAAGTGAGAATTTATTAAATATCTTAATTCATTGAGAATTATTTCTATTATATATTAATATAATGTATTTTTATGAAAAATAACTATCTTTTATAAAGCAAAAAAAAAGAGTAAAGAGAGTAGCTATGTTTTACATTTTAAAAAAATATTTATTTGGGCGCCTGGGTGGCTCAGTTGGTTAAGCGACTGCCTTCGGCTCAGGTCATGATCCTGGAGTCCCGGGATCGAGTCCCACATCGGGCTCCCTGCTCAGCAGGGAGTCTGCTTCTCCCTCTGACCCTCCTCCCTCTCATGCTCTCTGTCTCTCATTCTCTCTCTCACAAATAAATAAAATCTTTAAAAAAAATTTTTATTTATTTTAGGAGAGGGTGTGGAATGGAACTAGAGCAGGAAAAGGGCAGATGGAGAGTGAGTTAGAGAATCCTAAACCAACTCAGCTCTGAGTGCAAAGCCTGACATAGGGCTGGATCCATTACCCTAAGATTATGACCTGAGCTGTATTCAAGATTCAGACACTTAACCAACTGAGGCCCCCAGGCACCCCTGTTTTACATTTTGAACAATCTTACATGTTGGCTTAAGGAAAGCTGAATTTTATATTTCTGCTGTACTCTGTCTAATGCAATATCACATGTCATGTTACCTCTGGAAAACTCCATGGGGCACTCATGAGAAAGGGAGGGTGAAAAAGGCAAAAAGTCTAAATATAACTATCAAAATAGTTTTGATCATATGGCCCCTTCGAGAGATTCTCAGACATTCCCCCAAGCCCCTGGACCACACTTAAAGAACAAATAACTTAGTATATTCAAACTTAGTATCCACATTCATAAAATGGTAATGCTGATCAGATTAAACCATGTAGTCAGTATAGAGCATTTGGCACATTTTCAGAAACAAGAGAAGTGCTCAATAATTGTTGCTTGTGAATAGTAGAAACCTTCCTCATTTGTATTTACCAATCCTTGCTGCAGATAGAGATACATCTTGGCTTGGGGATCTATTCTCTCTCAGGTTTGCCATAACACGTTCCATGGGAATCCACTTCTCAAGCATCTAAAAATCCCAGTCCCTCAGATGCTTTGATGGAGATTGTAAAGAAGCATGACTTCATAAAACTGTAATCAATTTGAGAGTTTTGGTACAGTAACTTGTGACATTTGTCTTATCTTATAACCCTTGAGATAGCTGCAAGTTTGTGTACAAACAGTGTGATGCCAATATCCACCCTGTTTCCTCACCAGGATTTTCCTCCAAGGACCATCAGACACTACCAACCTCTCCCCCAGAGAGAAAATTCAGGGATTTCCCTCCCTAATCTTAGGAAGAAGATAAATAGGTATAATATTGTATGATCATTCTGGGAATTTGAATTCTCAATAGAAACTCAAGAATGTTTTTAATTCATCTGACTCTAAAATAAAAGCTATGCTCCTGGGGTTCTTTGAAGAACCTTCAGAAGTCTAGTGAGTGACTCCTGTATCTGGGATTTAATCCTCTGAAAGCTACCAAGGGAACAGGACCCTACATCCATTTTAGAGGTACATTTCTCAACTCTGTGGAGTTTATTGTAGGTTAAAGTTGCTCCTTGTGAGAAAACCCAATGCTAGCATGTCCTTATGCAGAAGAGATTATTAATTTATGCTGGGAGATGATTTTCAGTATAGGTAGTTGATAAAGGGCAGGCTATGTGGACAAAAATGATATTCCTGGGTGAACTTCCCTCCTGACTCACACTGTGCACTGTAGGTAGATACAATAGGCACCTGGACGTCTCCCTCCTGTATCTTAGGGACCATCTGCCCACTGTGTGGTGGGCAGGCATCCTTGAACTCCCCCAGCATCTCTCTCACCATTTCCTCCTAATGTAACTGAGTGGTGGTAGCACAGTTGTCTCAGGGTAGTGTGAGGGGGCTCAGACAATGAGAAGCCTTATGCAGCCATTTTCTCTGAACAAGGTTCCCAAATGGCCAAATTAACAAAAGTACAATATCACCTAGCCTAAATGAAGATCTTAATGTCTAGAGCAACCTGTCTCAATGGAAAAGAATGTTCTAGTAACAGTTACAGTAAGTCTTTGCTGAAACACTGTAAGATGTAAGTTTGCCATATAGTCATTCTTTTTGGCACTATCCGAGGTTATTACCCTGTTATGATGATTATTAGGCTTAAAAAATCACTGAGTTTGTGTACATGTCTTTCTTATCACAAAATAGGACAGAAGGAGTGCTAACGCTCCTGACAAGGGTTGGAGAAATAGATATATCTCCCTTGATCAAGAAACATTCTGGGGTCCAGGACAGCCCAGAAAGAGCTGCTCCTACCAACTGAGCAAAGCTTTCCTATTTGAGCTGCTATTGTTTCATTTACCTCATTGGGGCCATGAAATTTTAGGTATCACTACCATGACATTTTCTTCTCTATGCCAGTAATGTATTTGCTTAAGAGTTTTAACCTACTTTCAATTTTATTTTGTGTTGTTCATTTTTTAACAGCAAGATGGTAATAACGGTAATGAAAATGAGAATGAAAAAATATACTCAGACACAAAAATAACTAGGCTAAAAAGTTATTAAACCAATGTTCCCACTGAACAGTGATGGATTCTGTGCCTTCCACAGTATTTTTATCCTTTCTGTTCACAGAGTAAATGTGGTTCAGACATTGCTTATTGTATCCCACTGTGCCTCTAGAATTCTGCAATACTGATGTTGCTGTCTTCCACTTTACATAACATAGGCATAGTCTTTAATTGTAGCAAAAATCCATGTCACAAACTTAAGGCACATTTATGTAGAAGCTTCCCAAATGCAATCATATTCATGGAGGTGAACGAATCTGTGATTTTGTCTCTCTTTAATTTTCCAGTGATCATATTCTGTGAACTTCTCTAGGGAAGGAGAAACCATGTCTTTGTCAAATGAAACTGGGACATATAAGATACGTAGCACGTCAATTTTTGAACTAAAATGACAACGATCCATCTAACAAACATTTCCTGAGTGCCTGTTTCATCGAGAACTTTACCTGTTATTTTGGGATATAAAGATGTTCAGGACATATTACATACCCACAAAACTTCCTATTTGGGAAAGAGAATCTCAGTTCAGATACACGACATTTGGTATAACCCCCTTTCTATCTTTGATTTTATCTTGAGGGTTATCCAGATCTTCATAGTGATGATCTACCTCTTAACTGTTAATATTGACCAAGCCCATATATTTAATAGGTACCTGAAGAGCTTCTTCAGATGCATCTACTCTGATTCACAAGAATAGAAAAGACCCTTTTTACAGGCTGTTTTATCATTAGACTCCCAATGGGGCCTAGAGAAGATCAAGTAGGCTGCCTTCTTTCTCTTTGTAGTACCTAGTGGTACCTACAATAAAATGGTTCAAATGAGGAGGACTATGACCCCATGGCAACACCCCACCAGGATTATACAATGAGGGTAGTGATGCACACAGTTTATAACCACACTAATATTTTTGAATGACCCAGATGCATTTTCTGGCCCAATATATACTAGATTAAGAATTTACAATTCTCTAACCCTAGTATGCTCTAAAAGGATATACAATAATTCTCAGTATTTAAAAAATTACTGAATTCATCTTACATTCAGAAAAGGTAGCATAAATGTAGAGAAAAAGAGAATAAGGTAAATATGAAAGAAATATTAAAATTTGTTGAATCTGTGTAAAGGAACATGGGTTTTTTTGGTATAATTCTTGACACTTTTCTGTGAGTTTAAACTTATTCCTTATCAAAAATTCAAATCAAGAAGGTAATCAATTTTGGGAATAGCGGATCTGGCAAGTGGGGCCAAAGATACAACCTTTCTCTGAGCTCATTTTGAGATAGGTAACTCTAATTTTTGTCAATTCTCCAGCTCTACCTTTTCTCACACTTCAGTCCTTGATAAACTGTCATTAAGAAATGGGAAGCAACCAGTCATGGGTCACAGAATTCATCTTGGTGGGACTCCAGCTCGGTGCAGAGATGGAAGTATTCCTCTTCTGGATCTTCTCCCTGTTCTACATCTGCAGTCTGTTGGCAAATAGCATGATCTTTGGACTCATCTGTCTGGACCTGAGACTGCACACCCCCATGTACTTCTTCCTCTCACACCTGGCTGTCATTGACATGTCCTATGCATCCAATAATGTCCCCAAGATGTTGGCAAACTTAGTGACTCAGAAGAGAACCATCTCCTTTGTCCCATGCATAATGCAGACATTTTTGTATTTGGGTTTTGCTGCTACAGAGTGCCTGATTTTGGTGGCGATGTCCTATGATAGGTTTGTTGCAATCTGTCGTCCTCTCCAGTACACTGTCATCATGAGCTGGAGAGTGTGCTTGGTTCTGGCTGTCACTTTCTGGTCATGTGGATTTATTCTGTCTCTGGTACATGCAATTCTCGTTCTAAGGTTGCCCTTCTGTGGACCCAGGGAAGTGAACCACCTCTTCTGTGAAATTCTGTCCTCAAGCTGGCCTGTGCTGATACATGGATCAACCAGGTGGTTATCCTTGCTGCCTGTATGCTTGTCTTAGTCGGGCTACTCTGCTTAATGCTAGTCTCCTACATGTGCATCCTCTGGGCCATCCTAAAGATCCAGTCAAAGGAGGGCCGAAGAAAGGCCTTCTCCACCTGCTCCTCCCACCTCTGTGTGGTGGGGCTCTTCTTTGGCATAGCCATGGTGGTTTATATGGTCCCAGACTCCAATCAACCTGAAGAGCTGGAGAAAATACTGTCTCTATTTCAGTCTCTTTAACCCAATGCTGAATCCCCTCATCTACAGCCTGAGGAATGCTCAGGTGAAGGCTTCTTTGTATAGAGTACTGCAGAAAAGACCCATGTGAAGCACAGATAGAATGTTGTTTGAGTAGGGTTTCCTTTTAAATTTATGTGGTTTGCTGAAGCAAAAACACATAAGAAGTTCCTGCTTAGAAGTTTGAATTAAAAATGGTTACTGTCCATCTTTTAGCTTTAAAAATAGGGCAAAGTTCCATGAAAAGTAGATCTTCTAAAATTGAGGGACCACATTAGGATTTGGGACATCTAAATTATCAGAATATTTACTCTTTTTTTTTTAAAAAAGATTTATTTATTTATTTATTTATTTGAGAGAGGTGGGGGAAAGCAGGGGAAGGGGCAGAGGGAGACCATCTCAAGCAGACTCCCCACTGAGTGCAGAGCCTGACACTGGCCCAATCTCATGATCCATGAGATCATGACCTGAGCTGAAACCACGAGTTAGTCACCCAATCAACTGAGCAACCCTGACGCCCCTATTTCTTTTAAAAAATATTAAGTGTTCTTTATTTTTTGAAGCCAGGAAAATATTAATGTAAGGAGAAAACAATTAAATGTAAAAAATTACATCAGTGCATTTCTCTGGCTTATGTATTTAGACATGTGACTTTTTAATCACCTTGTGGTAGCTAGAAACAATACAGTAAGATTAATACCATAAGACAGAACTTCCAAAGTAGATTGAAATTTCAATACAGAAAATATTGCAGAATTATATGACTCTATCTCTCCAATTGTGAGGCCAATGAAGTAAGAGTTTAGAGAAATTCTAAATTCCTTGATGGAATAATTTAGGAGTAAGGGGGAAAAGTTAGGGAAGGCTCTAGTCCAATGAGAAACTATGTTAAAAAAAATCCTAAAATATATTAAATGTTTAGGATTTGGTGAAATGAAGGAAATTCATTAGTAAATGTTTAAATGGTTCTAGAGGTCAGAATTTTGAGCACTGCTCAAACATCACATTTACTATTGGGTTATAATTTCATTTTTAAAAATAATTTCTAATAACATTGAATTACCTGTTAAAGTTCTTCAAATAGATTCCACCAATATTTTTTGTAATGTTTGAATCTACTTACCTGAAGATGGTCTGGGGTAGCACCAAACATCATGAGACAATTATGATTAGCTAACATCATCTTTCTTTCATGATGGTGGAAGTTCCTCTGAATTTACCAGAATTGAACAACTGTCTTCATGATGCTAATGGTGATAAAATAAGAGCTGCTTTTTTTATGATTCAGTATTTGTAGATACTGCAAAATGATCACCACAATAAGTATAGTTAACATTGGTCACCATACATAGCTAAAATTTTTTTTCATGTAATGAAAACTTTTAAGGTCTACTCTCTCAAGAGTCATTTTTTTTTTTTTTTAGGGTCACTCTCCACTTTTATTTATTCTTAAGAGCCACTTTCAATCATGCAGTACAGTATTATTAACTATAGTCACTTCGCTGTGCATACATCTCCATGACTTATTTATTTTATAACTGGAACTTTGTACCTCTTGACCCTCTTCACCCATTTCACCCACTCCCCACACACTGGCCTCTGGTAATCATCAATTCGTTCTTTGTATCTGTGAGCTAGTTTTTCTTTTCTTTTTTTTTTTTCTTTTCTTCCTTCCTTCCTTCCTTCTTCCTTCCTTCCTCACTTCCTTCCTTCTTCCTTCCTTCCTCACTTCCTTCCTTTCTCCCTCCCTCTCTCTCTCCTTACCTCCCTCCCTCCCTTTCTTCCTTCTTTCTCTCTCTCTCTCCCTCCCTTTTTGGTTCCACATATAAGTGAGATCATATGGTATTTGTCTTTCTCTGACTTATTTCACTAGCCTAACGCCCTCAAGGTCCATCCAGGTTGTCACAGATGGCAAAGTTTCCATCCTTTTAACGTCTGATTAATATTTCATTGTATATATACCATATTTTCTTTATCTATTCTTCCACTGATGGTCACTTACTTTGTTTCCTCGTCTTAGCTATTGTGAATAGTGCTGCAGTATCATGGGGTTACAGATACCTTTTTGAGTGAGTTAGTGTTTTCATTTCCTTTGGATGAATACCCAGGAATGAAATTGCTGAATCAAATGGTAGTTCTATTTTTAATTTTTTGAGGAACTTCCATAACTATTCTATAGTGGCTGCACCAATTTATATGCACAAGGGTCCCCTTCTCCCTACATCCTTACCAACACTTGTAATCACTTGTTTTTGATGATAGCCATTCTAACAGATGTGAGGTAATATCTCATTGTGATTTTGATGATGACGTGTGATGTCAAGCACCTTTTCATGTACCTGTTGGCCCTGGATGTCTTCTTTGGAAAAGTGTCCATTCAGATCTTCTGCCCATTATTAAAAGAGATCATTTGGGTTTTTGCCATTGAGTTATATGAGTTCTTTATATATTTTGGATATTAACCCTTATTGGATAAATGATTTCCAAATATTTTCTCCCATTTAGTAGGTTGTCTTTTCATTTTGCTGATGGTTTCCTTTGCTGTGCAGAAGCTTTTTAGTTTTATCTTAAAATGTATCATGACGTTAATTATTCTCTATTTTTTGACAAGTCATGAAAACTTCATTAACCTCAAGAGTTATAAAATTCTAGCACATGTACAAAATTAAGTGTAATTAACTTTCATTTAAAAATACATAGTACAGGGGCACCTGGGTGGCTCAGTCGTTAAGCATCTGCCTTCGGTTCAGGTCATGATCACAGGGTCCTGGGATCGAGCCCTGTAAAGGGCTCCCTGCTCAGCCGGGAGTCTGCTTCTCCCTCTTCCACTCCCCCTGCTTGTGTTCCCTCTCTCGCTGTGTCTCTCTCTGTCAAATAAATAAATAAAATCTTAAAAAAATTAAAAAATTAAAAAATAAAAATACATAGTACACAATTAAAAAATACATATTGATATATATTACTCAAAGCATATAATATATAGTATTCAACAATGTAAGCAAATATATATGCTGAGAAAGAAACCAAAAACGTGAAGTCCAGATTGCTACTCAAGACATTTAATATGCCTAAATAAATAAACACATAAATAGAATTCACTTTACTTGGCAGAGGACTATTATCTATGTCCACTGCCTCTTTGTTGCCAGTTTTTTCCATCATAATTTTATCTCTAAATTGTTCACATGTGCTGTCTATACATGATTGTAACTATAAAAATAAAGGCAATTCTATGCTTCTTCCCTTTTCTGAGCAAGATAATTGTATTTCCTTGGAATATAAATTGCCACCATTTTTAGAGTTAGTAATTCTTGAAAGAACAATTAAGTCTTTGCTGGAACATGAAATAGAAGACAGTTCTAGAGAAGGTTACAGTGTTTCAATTCAGGCTTCCAATGAGAATAAAAAAATTGGCTTAACTGTTGCCCAAAGTCAATACCTCAGATTCTAAGATGTCAGGCTGTATATTTGGATGAGCTTATATATATTCAGCAATATAAGCAAACTGTAAACTATAAAGTTATTCAAGTGAATCAAATGTTTATTTTCTCTACATAATCGAAAACAGGAGAAATCATATGGTTGTAATATTAAACACGATGCACTTTTACGTAAAAGTTTAAAAGAATGGAAAAACAGAAATAAAATTATTTAAAGCTCTTAAAATAAGGCAGTAAAAAACTGTTTCTAAACTATTATCTGGTTCAAAATCATTTTTAGGGTATCATTTTTAGAGTAGAATTTCATTTTTACCCTGTACTTAGCTATACACCTTGGAGGGGTCTGAGCTATGTTCTTGCTGTTCCGACGTCATCATGAGTCCTGTACTGTAAGCTGCATTATAGGAAAGCCTCTAGAACCTTCTATCAGAGGAAAAGACCAGCAGTAGCAGCCTTCTAGTGATCGGAGGGTCTTCCAAAAGTTACGAAGTTTCTGCTGAGTCACAGCAGAGACAAGCTGTGCCCTGCAAGCTCACTGATATCTCCCCTTGTCACGAGAAAGCCGTGGAGGAGGGAAAACACACACACACCTGGACACAACGCTGGCATTAGAGGAAAGCAGTAAGATACCCCAGAGGTTAGCAGAGGTCAAGAATTCAGAGATACAGGAGGTTAAAAGAGCAGACACCACCACTAGATTGGAGGCAGGGGGACGGGAACGAATCTCATTTCCCTACTTACTGTGTGGCTGGCGCAAGTACCTAACATACAGAGCCCTCGCCATTAAAATAGGATAATACTTCTGCCCCGGAAGATCAAGGCCTGCCAGCGGGACACTGCATCAGCCCAGGGCTGGACACAAAGACACCCCGAGAAGATGACGCTCACATACACGGTCTCCAGAGACCACTAGTCAGGCGTGAAGCCTGAAGGCTGTTCCCAGTTGCGGACACGGTGTGATCAGAATCGTGTGGTGTCCCTCTGCTCGGAAGGAAGGCGCTTCCCTCTTGGGCTTTGCTTCAAACAGCAGGATCCCACCGTGGGGCCCCCCAGACTTGAAGAAACAGTTCGGTCAGCGGCAGTCTTGTGCTTAACGACTTACCACTAGCACACCTGCTCATTATTCTTTCTTAGCCCTCAAAGTCCCCAACATGGATTCGTTCACTCTCCTACTACCTGAGACAGTGATTTTTTTAAAGCCTCAAAAAAATGTCAGGGGCTCTCAAAACATCAAGGCAGTAATGTCTTCCATCCTGTGAGGTTACATTTTTTTCCCTTAGGAATAACATAGAGAACCTGCTAAGGGGAGGAGCAACATAGGAACCCTCCTTTGTCAGAAGAGGAATAACAAGGGTGAAGCTCAGTGCCTACGCTCAGATCGGGTGGAGAAGGTTCAGCCAGGGGCTGAGGGCTGTGATATAGATGGACAAGCATCAGAGTGGGCAGTCAGCACACCTTGCAATACAAGGAAATGACCTAGCTTCAGTTACCTGAACTAGGTGTTTCATTCCCTCCCACTGGGGCTCTTTGAAGTTCAACTTCTTTAAGGTGATCGAAGGTCCTTTGACCCTGTCTGGAGAATCAAGCAGAATGACAGCATATCAACTAGTGAGCGGCTTATAGAACACATTCTCTAGAGGCAGCCTTCCTGAGTTCAAATCCAGACTCTGCCACTTACCAGCTGTTGACCCTGGGCTAGTTCTTTAACCTGTCTCCGTTCTACCATCTGTAAAGTGGAGATAATTGTACCTACCTCACAGAGTAATCACGTGGACTGAGTTTCTGTGAATGCGTAGGGCATGCATAATACATAGCAGGAACTATCTAAGTGTATGATTGATAAATGACAGAATAAATACATCTACCATGGGCTTAGTGTTACAGCTGGTATTGGAATCTGAGAATAGAAAATATCTCATATTACCTTTCCCTTTTAATGCATAATATTGATTAGTCAGTCAGATCTCGGAAGACTCTAAAAAGATAATTTTTTTTTCCTAGATTTATTCTTTCATTTGGGTTCAAAATCATTTTCCCTACTTAACAGATGAAGCAATTGAGATTTGGAAAGTTTAAATTATTTACTAAAAATGAAAAAGCGAAAAAGAAAATTAGTAAGAAGAGATTAGAAACTGAGAAAACAGTTCTCCCGAACCTGCTATGAGACAGAACATTTTTGCAAGATGCCATTCACAGCCCCTCCTGAAAAGTAATTAGAGCACCTGATAAATCTGAGCAGTTTTCTAACAGATGTTCATGATATTTCAAGAGCCTTTCTGGGCATGCAGGGTTACCCACTCAGCTGACAGTCAGTTTTGGGACTTGCCTGCATCTTTAATCCATTTTGTGACTAGCCTAATAGTCTTTATTTTTTTTAACCTTCCAATAAATATTTTTTTATTTTTTTATTATGTTCAATTAGCCAACATATAGTACATCATTAGTTTTTGATGTAGTGTTCAATGATTCATTAGTTGCATATAATCTTCAACCAGACATTTCCATATTGTATCCGGGCTCCTTCTTTCCTACAAAATGTTTTTACCAGCAGGAGGCAGCACTGAATTTGGTTTACGCAGCAACCTCTCTCAGAGCAGCTTGTTTGAAATAGAATCCTGAGATGAACTCAAAATCACTTTCCCTCTCTCCTTCTCTCTCTCCCTTGCTCTTCCCTTCTTTCCCCTCCCCGCTTTCCTCCAGTTCCCTTTTGTTTTTCTTTTTTTTAAAAGTAACCAAAGGTCAGAAAGGAAAAGCCCAGAGAAAACCTGAGACAGCCTGTGGTCGTTCTCAAATCTTAGCGTGCTCCAGAATCCCCTGGAAGGTTTGTTAAAACTCAAATTGCTGGGCTCCACCCCTGGAGTTTCTGATTCTGTAAATCTAGACTGAGGTCTGACAGTCTACACTGCTAAATTTCCTGGTGGAGCAGATGGTGCCAATCAAGGAATAACACATGAGATAAACTACATAAATGGAAAATTCCTTTTTGATCATGACCTTCAGACCAGCCACACCTTTTCTTTCCTTCTCCAAACCCCAAAGCTCTCCTCCCCCTGAGACAGGGGATATACTCAGAGAGACTCATAATCCCAACCCACGAAGTTGGGAGACGATCCCATTGGAGGGGAGGGTGCTGAGTAGACATGGTTAAAGGGATGTTGGGGGAGGCATGCAGGGAAAGTTCCCTGTGAGAATCAGGTTTTCACCCTGAAAAGCCACTTCTGAATCTACACCAACGGGTGCTTTTGTGAGGTTGGATTGTATCTATTTAAACTGGAGAAAAGGATTGGCTGAAGCTTCTTCGAGACTCTCAGGAAAAGGTGGAGGTGTTCTTCTATTTGAGCCGCAGCCCATTTCTCCAGGGGAAGGGGTGAGGAGACCCAGAGATCCATGCTTGGCCCCAAATTCCCACTGGTGCTCCCCAACATCCAGACTCCCTCCCCCCACGGCCCTCCCCCCACCTCCACACAGGCCTTGTTCCACAAACAAGGGAAGAGGAAAATGAATGCAGTTTGTAATGTGCATTCCTTCTCCCCATGTTCTAATTCCTCTAGGTGAGAGATCAAAAACTATCCTCCCAAAGTTTCTCCTGGCTAGAGGTTATTTGGGAAACAAGCTTAATTTTACAAATTTCTCAACCCCAACCCTCATAACATCATTAACATCTTGGGAGTTGTTTTTATCAGTGTTCCCAGCCCCAGCTGGTGGTCATAAGCCTCACATGGGGCACTTTTACAAACCACAAAGCCAGGACTCCACCCCAGACCCACAGCATCAGAGTCAGGAGGCTGAAGTTCCCAAGTGATTCCAATGGACCCTCTACGGGTAAAAACGTCCCTGTTTTAATCAAATAGCCAGTTAGATCTCTGTGAGCGCTGAGCTCCTTTGCTCTGGGCAGTGAGGAAATGCCTACCCCAGGACTGGTTTCAGAGCAGGGAGGCTGCATGAGGGTGCTGTGTGAAGAGGAAAAGACAAAGCTGGGAAGTGAGGGAGCTCGTGAGAAAAGGAGCCACCATCGCAGTCGACGGAACTTTGGTAAGAAACTTTGAAAAGTTACCCATGGCCTCAATCATGATCTTTTGAATAGTGTAATGACTGAAATCCTCAGCTTTCCCAAGTTGGCTGAACTTCCACTCCAGCTCTGAGTCTGTACTGGGGTGAGGGAGAGGCTGAAGGCAAGTGCTTGAAACTCCCCTCCAACGTCTCCCTTTATTATAGGACATAGTTTTTGTGATTCTAAAGGCTGCCCTAATTATGGCTTCTTTATAATTGGGGGGCTCAAAGGTATCAGTGCTTGGAGGATGCCCACCAGAGAAGACAATAGTTATTTCACACAAGATGACAGTTTTGGTTTTTAACTTTACCAGGAGAGTTGTGGTTTGAATTTCTCCTTGAGGGGAACAGAATGCATTGATGATAATGTTGATCATTTGTGCCTTTTACATGGTGAATAAACACGAATTTGAAATATTTGGTTAAAATCTCTGCTTATTTGTGGACTTAAGAAAATAAAACTCAGTGACTCACATAGTGAATAAACCCCACATCTGTAGGCATAAAAGAAGCAATTTCTTTTCTAAAGTCTTTCTCCTATTTAGCTGCTTTTTAACTTTTTGATCCAAAGAGTCCCCCCAAAATTTCTAGAAAATGGGCTCCTAGGGTGAGCATGTAATGCTTAAGTATTTTTTCTTAACCTGTACAAACTCTTCATAGAGTTGACTTTGTATTTTCGACTAATTAGATTGGGCAGAATTTTCTGTTGGTCTCTGGTATTCAGAAATTGCATAGGTGAGTGTTTTCCTCCAGTTTTTAAATATTAAGTGTGCTTTTCCTTCTCACAAAGAACAGGTGGATCATCAAGGCCAGAATCATTTTCAAAGTAACATCTCCGTGCTTAGTCCTGACTCACTTATAAGCCACTTGGTCCCTTCATATTAACGAGGTGCTCTCCGAACCTTCTTTAAATTCTTGTTCTTTCTTCACACCTGTTTTCAAAACCCTGTAAATGATACCCCAAGTTCTCTTCTATCAAACCCATATTCCAATTCTAGACATTCACAGTTCATCTTCTGGAAGCACAAGTTTCATTTCTCATGATGTTTCACCAGGGTGGTCTTCTCACTGTATAAATGGCGAGACCATTGCCTGCTCATCCTCACCTGAGGACTTAATTCATGTAGTTTCCATGCTGGAGTGGCCCTCACCTCTCTACCAGCAATGGACTGCTGGCTGTGGCAGCCAGCAACCGCAATAGGACCATTATGACCACTTGACTGCCAAAAAAGCTTCTCATTGACCCACTTGTTCCAGGAAATTGCTGGCCATAGAAAATACTGACCCTCCAACCTTGAATAATCCTCTGCCTTTGGCCTTAAACTGTGTGTTTAGCCCCTTACAGCCAATCAAGGACTGCCTAATGCCCCTGAAGCCCAATGAGACTCCTTGACTTCCCCCAAAACCCCAAACCACCAGAATAGAATGCTTGCTAACCAGAGACTGTGTTTTCACTTTTTACTGTCTAAAACTTACTCTCCTTGCTAACTCATTTGAACCCCTGCTGACATAAAGCAAGAGCAGATGCGTTGCCTTGCCAGAGTCTATGAATAAAGAGCCTTTTAAAATTGTGCCTCAAATCTAGCTTTGTGTTTGACATTAACCATCTAAATCCTATTAACTTTTCAGAAGCAGTTTTGGTTCTAACCTCTCTATAGCTGTCCAGCACTAAATTTCTACTTTCCTATGTTATCTGCCCCCTTTCATCCCCTGTATAGACTGGCCTCAAGCCACCCCCACACAGGCATTGTGAAGTAATCATAAGGAATTGGAAGGAGGGGAGCTGTAGCTTCTTTTTCCCTGCCTGCCCCCTCAGTCATCTCCCTCTCTCCATACACCTAAAACTGAACCTAAGCTTAAACACATAATGTCCTGTCAATAAATGTTTTTGAGTATGTTTATACTTATCTACCGGAGCTGTGAGAATGAAGTGGACCAGATTACCATGTTATTTTATATATGTAATATTTAGTCATGGTACAGAACTTTTAAAATCCCATTGACACTGGGAGAAACGTCAATATTCCAAACATGTAAAAATACTAAATAAAAAAAAATCTAAAAACCTTTAAAAAAATTTTAAAAACATTTCTGTCTGCTTTAGTGTTCAATCTTTATCCTCAGTGACTGAATAATTTTCACAAATGCTTGACCTATAGTAAGGTCTTCATAAATATTTCTGAATGAAAGCATGCATGAATCTGTGCTGAAGGAGGGAAGGCCCAGAGAATACATTTTTAAATGTAAAAAGTGACTTGGAGATAGAAAAGTATAGGAGTTTGGAAGAAGGAGCACAGAAAGAAATTGAATCTCAAGGCCAATATGGCACCACAGATATGCTATTCTAATCAACCGTTTTGGTGGACATTATAGTTAATGTTTGTCAGCTGCAAGGTGGCAATTTGATTATTACTTAGCAATAATCCTGCAAACAAAATTTATCTAGTGTCCTGTGAGAAGCAGCTTTTTTCACTTAAATTACTAAGAATCCTAAGGAGAGAGGAGATAAACCCAAATAACAAATTATTTTTTAAGATAAAAATAATATATCTAGAAAATATTCCATAGGGGTACCTGGGTGGCTCAGTCATTAAGCGTCTGCCTTCAGCTCAGGTCATGATCCCACGGTCCTGGGATCGAGCCCCGCATCAGGCTCCCTGCTCGGCGGGAAGCCTGCTTCTCCCTCTCCCACTCCCCCTGCTTGGGTTCCCTCTCACTGTCTCTCTCTCTCTCTGTCAAATAAATAAATAAAATCTTAAAAAAAAAAATTCCGTAGCTGGATTATTAGTTTCAGAGATAGAAACACCCTTTCTAAATTTTTGTAATCTGTATATTACCTTGTATGATATTAGACACACAGTAGGGACTGAAATATAGACTTGTTAAATGGGGTGGATGAAGCGAATTAAACTTCTTCCAGTTCTTCTTAACGATTGATTCTCAGAAACTTCTTTGATGAGGTTATATTCTTTTCTATAATTTGCCTTTCTTTCATTATTTTTTTAAAATTGAAATGTATTTGACCGATAACATTGTGTAAATTTAAGGTGTACAATGTTGACTTGTTATATTTATATGTTGTAATATATAAAAAAAAAAGCATGAGCACAAGTGGGGGGGGCGGAGCAGAGGGAGAGAGAGAAGCAGACTCCCTGTTGAGCAGGGAGCCCGATGTAGGGGCTCAATCCCAGGACCCTGAGATCATGACCTGAGCTGAAGGCAGACGCTTAACCAACTGAGCCATCCAGGTGCCCCTGTCTTGTCTTTTTTTTTTTTTTTCTTCTTTTCTTTTTCTTTTCCTTTTCCTTTTTTTTCTTTTCAAAGATTTTATTTATTCATTTGAGAGAGAGACTGAGATAGAGAGAGCATGAGCGGGGGAGGGTCAGAGGGAGAAGCAGACTCCCCGCTGAGCAGGGAGCCCGATTCGGGACTCGATCCCAGGACTCCAGGACCATGACCGGAGCTGAAGGCAGTCGCTTAACCAACTGAGCCACCCAGGCGCCCTGTCTTGTCTTCCTGATAGCCATTCTAACAGGTATGACGTGATATCTCATTGTGGTTTTGATTTGCATTTCCCTGGCAATTAGTTATGTTGAGCATGTTTTCATGTACCTGTTGGCCATTTAGATGTCTTCGTTGGAAAAGCATCAATTTAGTTTGTCCCATTTTTTAAATTGGATTCTTTCATTGTCATTCGGTTGTATGAGTTCTTTATGTATTTTCTGTATTAACCTTTTGTCTGATATATTGTTTGCAAAAATGTTCATCCATTCTATAGGTTGACTTTTCATTTTGTTAATTATTTATTTTGCTGTGCAGAGAATTTAAGTTTGATGTAGTCCCATTTATTTATTTATTTATTTTGCTTCTGTTTGTGCTTTTGGTATCCTATCCAAAAACTTACTGCCAAATGGCAAAAGGGGAGAGGAAGATACAGGTCCAGTTATGGAATGAGTATGTCGCAGGAATGTGACATAAGGAATATAGTCAAGGATATAAGGAATATAGTCAAGGATATTGTAATAGTGATGGATTGGGATAGATGGTAGCTACATTTGTTAACATAGCATAATGTATAAACTTGTCAAACAATTAAGTCATACACCAGAAACTAATGAAACAATTGTGTCAACTATACTCAAATTAAAAAAAAAAATCATTGCCAAGGCCAATGTTGAGCTTCTTCCCCATATTTTCTTCTAGGAGTTTTATAGTATTAGGTCTTACATCTAAGTCTTTGATCCACCACAAGTTAATTTTTCTGACTGGTGTAAGATAAGGGTCCAATTTTCTTTGACATATGGATGTCCCTTTTTCCTACTACCACCTATTGAAGAACTCATCCTTTCCCTATTGGGTGTTCTTCTCCGTTGTCAAATATTAGTTGACCATATATATTGGGGTTTAATTCTGTGCCCTCTATTCTGTTCTGTTGGTCTATGTGTCTATGTTTTGTGCCAGTACCATACTGTTTTCATTACTATAGATTTGTAAAATAGTTTGAAAGAGTTTTGTCTTTTTCTTCAGGATTGCTTTGGGATTTCTGGGTCTTTTGTGGTTCCATAGGAATTTTAGGATCGTTTTTTCTGTTTCTATTTCTATTGGTATTTTGAGGGGAATTGCATTGAACCTATAGATGGCCTTGGGTAAAATGGACTATTTAACAATAATGATTCTCCCAATCCATGAATGTCTTTCTATGTTTTTGTATCTCTTCCTCAATTTCTTTCAACAAAGTCTTATAGTTTTCATAGTACAGAACTTTCAATTCCTTGGTTAAATTCATTCCGAAGTATTTGATTGTTTTTCATGCTATTGTGAATGGGATGGTTTAATTTTTGAGATGTTTCATCACTAGTGTATAGAAATGCAATTGATTTCTACATGTTAATTTTGTACCTTGCAACTTTACTGAAATCATTCATTAGTTTCAACAGTTTTTGTTGAGTTTTTGAATTTTCCATATTCAAAATTGTATTATCTATAATAGCAACAATTTTACTTCTTCTTTTCTGGTTTGGACACATTTTCTTTCTTTGTCTTGCACAATTGCTCTAGTTATAGGACTTCCAGTACTACATTGAATGAGTGGTGAGAGAAGGCATTCTTGTCTTGTTACTGATGTTAGAGGAAAAGCTTTCACTCTTTCTCCATTGAGTATAATGTTACCTGTGGGTTTGTGGTAGATGGGCCTTATTATGTTGAGGTATGTTTCATCTATACCCAATTTGTCAAGGGTTTTATCATGAAAGGCTGTTGGTTTTTGTCAAATGCTTTTTCTGTATCTACTGATCCAATTATGTGATTTTTATCTTTCATTTTATTAATGCGATGTATTACATTTATTGATTTGCATTGTGAACCATCCTTGCATCCCAGGGACAAATCCCACTTGGTCATGGGGTATAATCCTTTTAATGTGTTCATGAATTTGATTTGCTAATATTTTCTTGAGAATTTTTGCACGTATAATTAATAGGGATATTGGTCTATAGTTTTCTTATGTTCTTATCTGGCATTGGTATCAGGGTAATATTAACCTCATAGAATGAGTTTGGAAGTGCTCCCTCCTCTTCAAGTTTTTGGAACCATTTGAGAAAGGTTGGCATGAATTCTTCTTTAATTGTTCAGTAGAATTTGCCAGTGAAGTTATCTGGTCTTGGGGATTTCTGCTTTGAGAGGTTTTTGGTTACTGATTCAATCTCCTTATTCATTACTGGTCTGTTCAGATTTTCTATTTCTTCCTGATTCAGTCTTGATAGGTTATGTGTTTCTAGAATATTACCCATTTTTTTTCTAGAAATTTATCCATTTTTTAGGTTACCTAATATGTTGCCATATAATTATTCATGGTAGTCTGTTAGGATCTTGTGTGTTTCTGTAGCAACAGTTATAATGTACCCTCTTTCATTTCTGATTTTGAGACTTACCAGTCTAGCTTAAAGTTTTGTCATTTAATCTTTTCAAAGAACCAGCTCTTACGTCTATTGATCTTTTTGTTGTTTTTCTGATCTCTATTTCATTTATTTCTACTCTGCTCTACTCTCCTCTTTCTTTCCTTTTGCTAACTTTGGGCTTAATCTGTTCTTTCTCTAGTTCCATGAGGTATAAAGTTAGGCTGTTTATTTGAGATCTTTCTAATCTTTAAACATATGTATTTATCACTTTTTCTGCATCCCATAAGTTTTGGTAGGTCATATTTCCATTTCTATTTGTTTTAAGATAGTTTTTTTATTTCCTTTTGATTTCCTTGACCCATTGGTTATTTAGAAATGTGCTTTGAATTTTCCACTTTTCCTCTTGTTGTTGATTTCTAGTTTTATACCGTTGTGGTCAGAAAGTTGGTATGGTTTCAAATTTAAATTTGCTAAGATTTGTTTTGTGTTCTGTGTTCTATCATTTGATGTATCCTGTGGAATGTTTCAGGTGCACTTGAAGAATGTGTATCCTGCTGCTGTTGGATGAAATGTTCTATAAACATCCGTTTGGTCCATTTGTTCTTAAGTGTGGTTCAGATTCAATGTTTCCGTGCTGCTTTTTTTTTTTGTCTGGATGGACTACCCATTGCTAGCAGTGGAGTACTGAAGTCCTCTACTATTGTACTATGGTCTATCTCTCCCTTTAGATCTGTTGGTGTTTAATATATGTCAGTGCTATGATATTAGGTAGATTAGGTGAGTATATACATATTAATGTTTTATCTTCTTGCTATAGTGATACTTTTATCATTATATAATGACCTTCTCTGTGTCTTGTTTGCATCTTTGGCTTAAAGTCTATTTTGTCTGACATAGGTATGGCTACCCCACTTTCTACTTTGTTTTGGTTTCCACTTGCATGGAATATCTGCTCCCATCCCTTCACTTTGAGTTTATGTGTGTCTTCAGAGTTCTAATGAATCTTCTTTTTCTGCATTCCTATAGCTCATTAAAATGAGCAGCACCAAGAATCTAAGAAAAAATATCTTCCATATGAGAAAACAATCTGAGATGGATGGTTTTAAAAGAATATGGGTAGCAGGAAGTAATTCTTTAGTCTGATAACTGATACAACAAAATAAAAACCTCTCTTCATTGAGAGGTTAGCCCAAATGTCACCCCTCAGAGAGGCCAGCTCTGATAACCCTTGAAGAAATAGTTCTCCATCCACCTACACTGCTCTATTTTATCCTATACTTATTGTTCAAGTGTGTATCTTCCCTATTAAAATGTAAACTCCTGGAGGAACAACGCTGCATCTCTCTTGCTTATTATTCTATCATTACGACCTAGAATGGTGCCTAAAATATTTCTTCAGTGAATGAATGGATGGATGGGTGGATAGACTGCTTTATGCTGTACTTTTATACTGTATTTAACCATTAAGAGAGAATTACTAGGACATCTGGGGTTGTTACAATTATTTTGGGGACAAAAGGTAGCACTTAAGTGATTTACTTTATCATATGGTATTCTATTAATGTTCACTCTCTATAAATGAACATCTTCATCCTCTTTTTATTGTGTTAATGGTGATTGCTGACCTCTGATCTCCCAGAGGGAATTTTGAGAAAAGACCTTTCTTCCCTAAACCTTCCTGATTATGTGGGGATTGGGTTGGGTTCTTGTGTATATTGCTATAATTCTTGTATATTTGTAACAGGATCTTCCAGATTCAGAATGAAATATGAATAGAGAAAGAATGGGGAGATGTAGTAAGTTTAGTTGAGATAATGTATTGTTTAACTGAGTAGTAGGAGACAAAGCTCAAAATGAAGACTGGGGCCAAAAGGTAAAGGGTCTTGGGGAGAGGATAGTGGGTAAGAAATTTAGATTTATTAAGTTAAAAATGAAATCCACACCCTTACTTTCCCCTCACCCCCAACCAGAAGTAAATGAAAAAAAGTAGGATTGATTACATGTAGGGGAGAGAAGTTCACAGAAGCAAAGCTGTCCATTTCTTCATCAATAGGACCTATCTATTTTTTTCTTTGAGGAAAATAACCATAATTATGAATTATTATGGTGGTCTGTTCTTGGTGCTGATGAATAGTACTGTTAAGTTTATAACAATATTTGCTCATGTGTGGCCCTTTCAGTACTGAAGAGCTCCTGATATTCAACAAAAAAAATATGCTAAGGAAATAGTGAAGATATGAAGCAAATGTATCAAAAATATTCCTATTTTCTTTGACATAAATTATAGTTATTTTGAAGTCTTTGTATGTAACTTCAATATCTGTGCTATATCTGGGACCACTTCTACTGGATCTTTAATCTCTTATTAACTTTTCCTGCTTTTTCACATGTTGAATGATATCACTGTAGAGGCTATAGGTTATGTTATATAAAGATTATTGAGGCTTTGTTTTTCTCCCTAAAAGAAATCTGTTGAAAATATCCTTATTCCTTTTGGGAATTGGTTTTAGATTTGTTAAAACTGGTATATCTCAGTTTTATTGTACTCAGTTTTATTGCATGATTTTTGTGCCTATACCAAGGTCTTTATGAAGATCTTCCCATTCTAGCTAGATTGTAACTCCAATATCTCATGAACACTTTGCTATTTCTGTGGAATACCTGTTCATCTCTGTTCATCTTTTTTTGTCTCTTAGCCTCCCAACAACTGTTTTTTGCTGGGCCATTCACACTTTTTGCAACTTAGAAGGACCTGAGCAATGCCTAAGAAATTCCTATACATATTTTCGGGACTCCTTTTGCACATATACTTCCTCCTCCAAATTTCCTCCCCCAAAACCACAGCTTTCTTATTAGCTCATGCATGCAACCCCTCTTGCTTACACCCTGTGAAATTTCAATTCCATGTTTGGCCTCCATTTTCTTGATTTATTGTTTGGAAGATACCTCTTGTAAGAAAGCCTGTATGAATGTGAGTCTTACTTGTACTTCCCTTTAAACAAGCATCACAACCTTATACTATCCATCAAAGACCCACTCATTCAAAGCTTAAAAACTCACTTCTGATTACTTAAACAATTTTATCTTGCTCAAAAACACTAAATACTGTGAAATTTTTGGAAAATTATCCTTTAGCACATAACAAATGCTTTTCAAGCTGATTAATCGGTAAAGCAGGAAGAAAATAATAAATTGCACAAGTTTGAAGAGGGTTTGGCAAGGACATATACATGTTATTTACACAAGCATCAAACTGTTCAAATGAACAATTACAGCTTTATTGCCCTGTCTGTATGAGTAGGTAGGTAAGAACAGGGGCAATATAATCCTGAGTCCAAAAGATAAGATTAATCAAAATATTGACTCATATACCAGAGAAGTAAATGTTAAGCAGGTTGATTTGTGGCTGTTAACTAACTACATGCTGTGTATGATTTTCATTGATTTAAGAGAGCAATTCATTGTTATGGGCATAATCAAATATCAGTTAACCAAGTGCCAAACAATGCCATATAGAAGTCAATTATCAATTATTACATTAAAGAAGCTATTGGAAAATTCTCCACCATGGTGTAAAAAAAATGACAGTGCATTTATTTCAGGTTTGGGAACAAAAATTTTCTCAATTGTAAAAGTCTTATAATTGGGATCTCTTGGAAAATAAGATTATCCTTTGTATTTTTACACAAAAATATTTTTATTTTTTTTCTTATCTAAATTCAATTAGCCAACATATAGTATATTAATTTAAGATGTAGTGTTCAACAGTTCATCACATCACCCAATTACCCTATCCTCCCACCCACCTCCCCTCCAGCACCCCTCAGTTTGTTTCCTGTAGTTAAGGGTCTCTCATGGTTTGTCTCCCTCTCTCATGACCTCCCATTCAGTTTTCCTCCCTTCCCTTATGATCCTCTGCCCTGTTTCTTATATTCCACATTTGAGTGAAACCATATGATAATTGCCTTTCTCTGATTGACTTATTTCACTCAGCATAATACCCTCCAAGTCCATCCACATCAATGTAAATGGTAAGTATTTATCCTTTCTAATGGCTGAGTAATATTCCATTGTGTGTGTGTGCGTATATATATATACGCACACACACACATACCACCTCTTCTTTATCCATTCATTTGTTGATGGACATCTTGGCTCTTTCCACAGTTTGACTATTGTGGACATTACTGCTATGATCCAAAGGGTCACTACATCTGTGTCTTTGGGGTAAATACCCAGTAGTGCAATTGCTGGGTCATAGGGTAGCTCTATTTTTAATTTTTTTGAGGTACCTCCACACTGTCTTCCAGAGTGGCTGCACCAGCTTGCATTCCCACCAACAGTGCAAGAGGGTTCCCCTTTCTCCACATCCTCGCCAACATTTATTGTTTCCTGTCTTATTAATTTTAGCCATTCTGACTGGTGTGAGGTGGTATCTCATTGTGCTTTTGATTTATATTTCCCTGATGGCAAGTGATGTGGAGCATTTTTTTCATGTGTCTGTTGGCCATTTGGATGTCTTCTTTACAGAAATGTCTGTTGATGTCTTCTGCCCATTTTTGACTGGATATTTTGGTTTTGGGGGGAGTTGAGTTTGACAAGTTCTTTATAGATCTTGGATATCAGCCCTTTATCTGACATGTCATTTGCAAATATCTTCTCCCATTCTGTAGGGTGACTTTTAGTTTTATTGACTGTTTCTTTTGCTGTGCAGAAGCTTTTTATCTTGATGAAGTCTCAATAGTTCATTTTTGCTTTTGTTTCCTTTGCCTTTAGAGATGTGCCTAGCAAGAAGTTGCTGCCTGTGTTCTTCTCTAGGACTTTGATGGATTCCTGTCTCACATTTAGGTCTTTCATCCATTTTGAGTTTATCTTAGTGTATGGTGTAAGAAAATGGTCCAGGTTCATTCTTCTTCATGTGGCTGTCCAATTTTCCCAGCACCATTTATTGAAGAGACTGTCTTTTTTCCATTGGATGTTTTTTCCTGATTTGTCGAAGATTAGTTGACCATAGAGTTGAGGGTCGATTTCTGGGGTCTCTATTCTGTTCCATTGATCTTTGTGTCTGTTTTTGTGCCAATATCCTACTCTCTTGGTGATTACAGCTTTGTAATATAGCTTGAAGTCTGGCATTGTGATGCCACCAGCTTTGGTTTTCCTTTTCAACATTCCTCTGGCTATTTGGGGTGTTTTCTGGTTCCATACAAATTTTAGGATTATTCCATCTCTGAAAAGTGTCGATAGTCATTTGATAGGGGTTACATTGAATGTGTAGATTGTTCTGGGTAGCATAGACATTTTATTTTATTTTATTTTAAGATTTTATTTATTTATCTGAGAGAGAATGGGAGACCGAGAGCATGAGAGGGGGAGGATCAGAGGGAGAAGCAGACTCCCCGCTGAGCAGGGAGCCCAATGTGGGACTCAATCCCAGGACTCCAGGATCATGACCTGAGCTGAAGGCAGTTGCTTAACCAACTGAGCCACCCAGGCGCCCTAAGCATAGACATTTTAATAATTTGTTCTTCCAGTACAGGACCATGGAATGTTTTTCCATCTCTTCATGTCTTCCTCAATTTCGTAAGTGTTCTGTAGTTTTTAGAGTACAGATTCTTTACTTCTTTGGGTAGGTTTATTCCTAGGTATCTTATGGTTTTTGGTGCAATTGTAAATGGGATCGATTCCTTAATTTCTCTTTCTTTAGTTACATTGTTAGTGTATAGAAATGCAACTGATTTCTGAGCATTGATTTTTGTATCCTGCCACATTGGTGAATTGTGTGAGCTCTAGCAATTTTGGGGTGGAGTCTTTTGGGTTTTCCAGAGTATCATGTCATCGGCAGAGAGTGAGAGTTTGACTTCTTCTTTGCCAGTTTGAATGCTTTTTACTTCTTTTTGTTGTCTCATTGCTGAGGCTAGGTCTTCTATTACTATGTTGAACAATAGTGGTGAGAGTAGGCATCCCTGTCATGTTCCTGACCGTAGGGGAAAAGTTCTCAGTTTCTCCCCATTGAGAATGATACTCGCTGTGGGCTTTTCATAGAGGACTTTTATGATATTGAGGTATATTCCCGCTATCCCTACACTGTGGAGAGTTTTAATCAAGAAAGGATGCTGTATTTTGTCAGATGCTTTTTCTGCATCAATTGAGAGGATCATAGGGTCCTTGTCCTTTCTTTTATTAAGGTGAGGTATCATGTGGATTGATTTCTGAATGTTGAACCACACTTGCAGCCCAGGAATAAATCCCAATTAGTAGTGGTGAATAATCCTTTTATTTTTTATTTATTTTTGTTTTTTGAAGGTTTTATTTAAGAGAGAGTGAGCTAGCATGAGAATGGGGAGCAACAGAGGGAGAGGAAGAAGCAGACTCCCTGCTGAGCAGGGAGCGTGGTGCAGTACTCAATTCCAGGACCCTGGGATCATGACCTGAGCTAAAGGCAGATGTTTAACTGACTGAGCCACCTAGACACCCCATGAATAATCCTTTTAATGTACTGTTGGATCCTATTGGCTAGTATCTTGGTGAGAATTTTGGCATTCATGTCCATTCGGGATATTGGTCTTTAGTTCTCCTTTTTGGTGGGGTCTTTGTCTGGTTTTGGGATCAAGGTAATGCTGACCTCATAGAATGAGTTTGGAAGTTTTCCTTCCATTTCTATTTTTAGAAACAGCTTTAGAAGAATAGGTATTAGTTCTTTAAATGTTTGGTAGAGTTCCCCTGGGAAGCAGTCTTGCCCTGGACTCTTGTTTGTTGGGAGATTTTTGAATACTGCTTCAATTTCCTTGCTGGTTATGGATCTGTTAAGGTTTTTTATTTCTTTCTCTTTCAGTTTTGGTAGTTTATGTTTCCAGAATGATTCCATTTCTTCCAAGTTGCCTAATTTGTTGGCATATAGTTGCTCATAATATGTTCTTAAAATTGTTTGTATTTCCTTGGTGTTGGTTGTGATCTCTCCTCTTTCACTCGGGATTTTATTAATTTGGTTCCTTTCTCTTTTGATAAGTCTGGCTAGGGGTTTATGGATCTTATTTATTCTTTCAAAGAACCAGCTTCTGGTTTCATTGATCTGTTCTTTTGGTTTCTATTTCACTGACTTCTGCTCTAATCTTTATTATTTCTCTTCTCCTGCTTGGATTAGGCTTTATTTGCTGTTCTTTCTCCAGCTTCTTTAGTTGTAAGGTTAGCTTGTGTATTTGAGACTTTTCTAATTTTTTTGAGAATGGCTTGTATTGCATTATACTTCCCTCTTAGGACCGCCTTTGCTGTATCCTGAAGGTTTTGAAAAGTTGTGTTTTCATTTTTGTTTCCATGAATTTTCAAATTTTTCTTTAATTTCCTGGTTGACCCATTCATTCTTTAGTAGGATGCTCTTTAACCTCCAAGTATTTGAGTTTCTTCCAAATTTCCTCTTGTGATTGAGTTCAAGTTTCAAAGTGTTGTGGCCTGAAAATATGCAGGGAATAATACCAGTCCTTTGGTATCAGTTGAGACCTGATTTGTGACCCAGGATCTGATCTATTCTGGAGAATGTTCCATGTGCACTTGAGAAGAATGTGTATTCTGTTGCTTTAGGATGGAATGTTCTGACTGTATCTGAAGTCCATCTGGTCCAGTGTGTCATTCAGAGCCCTTGTTTCCTTGTTGATCTTCTGCTTGGGTGATCTGTCCTTTGCTGTGAGGGGGTGTTGAAGTCCCCTATTATTTTTGTATTATTATCAATGTGTTTCTTTAATTTGGTTATTAATTGGTTGATATGATTGGCTACTCCCAAGTTAGGAGCATAAATATTTACAATTGTTAGATTTTCTTGTTGGATAGACCCTTTAATTATGATATAGTGTCCTTCCTCATCTCTTATTACAGTCTTTTGTTTAAAATCTAATTTGTCTCATGGGGTGCCTGGGTGGCTCAGTCATTAAGCTTCTGCCTTCGGCTCAGGTCATGATCCCAGGGTCTTGGGATCGAGCCCTGCATCAGACTCCCTGCTCTGCAGGAAGCCTGCTTCTCCCTCTCCTACTGCCCCTGCTTGTGTTCCTGCTCTCATTATCTCTCTCTCTGTCAAATAAATAAATAAAATCTTTTAAAATAAATAAATAAATAAACAAAATCTAATTTGTCTGATATGAGGATTCCTACCGTAGCTTTCTTTTGAGGTCCATTGGCATGATAAATTGTTCTCCACCCCCTCACTTTCAATCTGGTGGTATCTTTAGGTCTAAAATGAGTCTCCTGTAGACAGCATATGGATGGGTCTTGCTTTTTTTTTTTTTTAAATCAAATCTGATACCTGTGTCTTTTGATTGGAGAATTTAGCCCATTTACATTTAGAGTAAATATTTACAGATATGAACTTAGTGCCATTGTATTATCTGTCTATACAGGTCCCTGTTTCTGTAGATTGTCTCTGTTTCTTTCTGGTCTATGTTACTTTTGGGCTCTCTCTTTGCTTACAGGATCCCCTTTAATATTTCTTGCTGGACTGGTTTAGTGATCACAGATTCTTTTAATTTCTGTTTGTCCTGGAAGCTCATTATCTCTCCATCTCTCCTTCCATTCTGAATGACAACCTTACTGGATAAAGTATTCTTGGCTACATGTTTTTCTCATTTAGTACCTTGACTATATCATGCCAGTCCTTTCTTGCCTGCCAGGTCTCTGTAGATAGGTCTGCTGCCAGTCTGTTTCTGCTATTGTAGTTTAAGGAGCTCTTGTCCCGAGCTGCTTTCAGGATTTTCTCATCTCTGAAATTTGCAAGCTTCACTATTATGTCAGGGTGTTGATCTGTTTTTATTTATTTGGGGGGGGGGGGCGTTCTCTCCACCTCTTTGGCTTGAATGCCTGTTTCCTTCCCCAGGTTAGGGAAGCTCTCAGCTATGATTTGCTCAAATAAACCTTCTGTCCCTCTGTTTCTTCCTCTGAGACCCCAATAATTCTAACATTGTTTTGCTTTATGGTATTGTTGATTTCTTAAAGCCTCCTCTCATAGTCCATTAGTTGTTTTTCTCCTTTCCTCAGCTTCCTTCCTTTCCATTATCTTGTCTTCTATATCACTGACTCTTCTGCCTCATTTACCCTAGCTGTTAGAGCATCCAATTGAGACTGCATCTCAGTTAAAGCATTTTTTATTTCAGCCTGATTAGATTTTATTTCTGAACTAAAAGATTCTCTCCTTTTATGCTTTTTTCAAGCCCAGCTAGTAACTTTATAATCATTATCCTGAATTCCAGCTCTAACATTTTACTTATATCCATATCGATTGTATCTGTGGCAGAGAGTATTACCTCTGGTTCTTTCCTTTGTTGTGAATTCCTCCTTCTAGTCATTTTGCCCAGAGATGAATGGAGGAATGAGAGAACAAAATAAAAAATATCAACCACGACCCAAGCAAAATACACACTAGACAAATCCAAAAAGGTCAGAAACCAAAAAAGAAGAAAAAAAAAGTGGGGGAGGGAAGAGAGAATATAATCTCCCAGGTGGACAAAACAGGGTGATCCACTTGTTCCTGGGTGTATTTTGATCTGTTTGTTAGAAGACACTAACTCCCAAAATTGTAAAGAAAGCAAAACTTACATATATACAAAAATAAAATTGATTACAGTGAAGGAAGCAAAAAATGAAGAATATATCTATAAAATGTAAATGTAAAACTGAAAGTAAAAGACTTAAAGAGTTGATTAAAAAAAACTAGTTGAAAAGGAAAATTATAAACGGAGAGATTAAAGAATCATGAGGGGGAGAAACCTGATTCTATATACTATTTTCCCCTAGTGCTGGAGTTTTGCAGTTCTGTGTGTTTGGTAAACTTGGTATTCCCCTGATGTTACAGCTGGTCTTCTGGGGGAGGGACCTGCTGAGCTGATTCTCAGGTGTCTTTGCCTGGGCAGAGTTGCACCACCCTTTGCCAGGGGGTGTAAGCTGCTTTGAATTCTTCTATGTGGCTTTTGTTCCCTGAAGGCTTTCTGTACCACTTCAGAGGATGAAAATAAAAATGGCTGAGCCCTGATCTCCAACCCCAGAGCTGAATGTAAACCCTCAGGGAAAAGCAATCTTCACTTTTGTGTGTGCCAAAGCAGTGTGCACCTGAGCCATTCTCCCAGGGGAGGGAGGAGGCTCACCCCAGGCCTGTAGCTTGCAGGGCCCCTGCACATAGAGGTTTGCTGATCATGCTGGGGTTCATGGTTTATGGAAAACTGGGCTGAGAACCTACTCCTGGGCTCGCTGGTCAGAGCTGGTTTCCTTGCTCTAATGCTTGGGAATTATGCTGGCTCAGGCACCCCTATTCTTTCCATGACCCTGGGGATCCTGAGACCACACTCTTCCACCTAAGATTCTGCCCCACTTTGCCACCTGGGCCCCTTTCAGGCAGGAACATCTCTCACTGGAGCAGACTTCTAAAAGTTCCAGTTTTGTGCTCTGGAGCTTTATCACTTCCTGGTAGCCAGCTTACAGAGGTGCCCTCCCCCCCCCCCCCCCCCCCCGCTGTTTATCTTCCAATATAACCCCTCAGTTTCACTTCTCTGCACTTTCTACTTTGCAAAAAGTGGTCACTTTTCTATTTGTAGAATTCCAGCAATTCTTTTCTTACATCTCAGGTTGAATTCATAGGTGTCAGAATTATTTGATAGTTATCTCACTAAATTCAAGGGACCAGATGAAATGAAGTCCTCTACTCTCCTGCCATCTTGCCTCCCTCTGAAAACCAAAAATATTTTAGATATTTCTAGTTTAACTCTCACTTTAGGAAGTCACACTATCCAGATTCCTTAAGTTGTTCAAGCCTTGCATTTCTCTGAGATCCTTTAAGAGGAGCACATAATCAAAATTTACCCTTAAATTTTAATTAAAACCATGGGGACATAAATGCATCATGTGAACAAATTGTGTGTGTGTGTGTGTGTGTGTGTATTTTTTAATCAGCAAATCAGGTTGATGATGAGCAGCTTGAATTCAAGAGTAAAAAGGAATCACCTCCATGCTAAATCTTCCCCAACTTTAGGTCATAAACACCAGATAGAGTTGTATAGGTGCAGCACAGTTTGGCACAACTCTGGTTCATCAGAACCGGAACCAAGTTCTCAGGCTCCTACACAGGAGTATGTGATATGAAAGGCTGGAAAAGGTTCTTCATGTCTATCTACCTTATGTAGTGTAAAGAATAGTATGCTATCTCTGCACAGACACAAAATATACTTTAACAAAAAATAAGCAGTGGTCAGTAGGAGTAACAAGTGTGCCAACATATACATAATAGGAGTCCCAGGAAGAGAAGAGAGAAAAATAGGAAGACAAAATATTTTAATAGTAGCAAAAATCTTCCCAAATTTGTGAAAGAGCATTAATATACACTTTGGAGGATATCAACAAACATCAAATAGGACAAATTCAAAGAAATAGGACTTAAAAGGCAAGTACATACATAAAATTTTAAAATATATGTTAATAGACATATTTTAAGATATAATTTGTACAATAATATAGTACAGGGGAAAAGGAGGGAACTGAGCAATATATGAGCAGTTTTTGTAAATGATTGAAATAGTTGGTATTAATACTGATCAGATTATGAATTCAAATGCTAGTTTTTTTTTTTAAATACGTATTTATTTTAGGGGGGAGGGGTGGAGGGAGAGGAAGGGCAAGAATCTCAAGCAGAATCCCTGTTAAGTGTGGAGCCTGACGTGGGGCTCAATCTCACAACCCTAATATCACAACCTGAGCAGAAATCAAGAGTTAGACGCTGAACCAACTGAGCCATGCAGGTGCCCCAAATTCAAATGTTAATTGTAATTGCCAGGGCAAAATCTATGAAAATAACTCCTATATAACAAAAGACAAAGGAATTAAAATAGTCCACTAAAACATATTTCCTTACAAAAAAGGAGCCAGTAATGGAGGAACAGATGTACAAAAAAATAGCAGTTATAGTCTAAATGTTGATGTTGGGGTTAAAGCCTAGGGAGAACATGAATCGTATACTCTTACACCCTCCTTATAGAATTGTGGAATTAAGACTAAATTTTATCAACATCTGAGCATACAATGTACATTTTCAATGTTTAATAAGCAATACAAAAACATATATAAACTGATAGCAATCATCAAAGTCAGCCAGAAGAAGGGAAGAGAGAACAGAGGGCATAAGGGTCTAGAAGTGCATTTCTAAATGTATACTATTGATCAGCCTCTACATAAAGCAGGTACTCTCTCAACAACAGAGGGAAGACATGAGAGGGAAGCTTATAATTGGAGTCTTGTAAGTCTCTTTAAAGATGTTGGATTTCCTCTCTTGAGATACGAGGTCAGTGGGCACTGCTGGTACACACTGATGTGCACTAGGCTAACATTCAGTCTGGAACACTGCATTTGGGAAGAGGCCTGGTGGGACACACTAATTTAAGTGTTATCAGCATGTAAATTGCAGTGAAATCCTTGGGGCTGATGAGGCCCCATAGAAAGTGGACGGAAAACAGATACAAAGAATAAACCTTGAAAAATGTCAGTGTTCAGAGGTTGGGGAAATGAGGAGAAACCCACCAAGGAGACAGAGAAGGAGCCACCAGGAAGGTAGAAGGGCCACAGGGGGAGCAGAACATCTTGAGAGTCGAAGGAAAGGAGTGTTTCAAAGAGAGAGCACTGTTGGCTGGGTTAAATGGTGCTGGCAGGTCAAGTCAGATAAGGACAGAGAACTACTGGTCATTGGGTTTAGCAAAATCAAGATAATTAGTGTCTTTGAGAAAAAGAGTTTCACGTGCTGACTGGATGTGTTCAAGGGAATAAGAGCAAAGACATTTGAGACAAATTGCTGGAGAGAAGTTCTTGAGTAGGTAGGAGGGGTGGGATTCACAACCTAAGTGGCAGGCTGTCCTTCATGAGGGTCGAAGCCAGTAACTTCACAGTAACAGCAGAGGAGTTGGGAATGAATGCAGATCCAGGATCCCAGTCAATGTTTTAGTTAAGATTGTGAATTATCATCGGATAGCTTCTGTGTTCTCAGTGACTGTCAGTCAGTAGCTGGGACTGTGGGTGGGAGGACTCCTGGGAGGTTTAAAGAGAGAAAATATGGGGGGGGGGGAATCCTCTTAGGAGACTAGGGAAACAGGATGAGTTCTGGTGGCATCGAGGACCAAACTGATGTGAATAGTCATGAATTTAAAGGAATCTGAGTCATTATGGCTGTGTGTTTCCTTCTAGATGTGTGAGTGCTAGCAAAGCCATTTATTTTAATTTACATCTAAATGCTTAGAGAGGGTGCAATGGCCTCTCTAATGTAGAATGTACATTTGGGGCAGAAATGTTTTAGAAATGGGACAAATACTTGGGCAGTAGCTTAAAATCAAAGAAGATAGGAAAGATGGGATTCAATCTCCATGAGTTTCCCCAATAAAAATTAATATTTGCAATAGAAATTCCTGATAATTATTTCACATTAACACTTTTCAGCAGGCAGAGATTATTCATTCCCTAAAGAAAATATAATCCTTTGAGGCTGCCTTAACAAGCACCATGGGGATTACATTCATCATGAAGCTTTCCAAAAGTAGAATACGGAGGAAGGAAACTTCAAGGTCGAGTACACAGTACATTCATATCCTTGGGGATTGTACTAGGTGACCTAATAAAGTATAACTTATCTGTTAAATTTTTATACCAAGATCCTCTTTAGTACAGACAACCATCATAGGGAAGACACAGAATGGTGGGAAGATACTTTGTAATTTCCATAGGTATGTCTCTGGGAAATAGGTTGGTTCTAGGTGATCAGAGTATAAAGCCCTCAGGTCTAGAAGCTTCCTGAGCACCCCTGGGTCCTGTCCTGGTGGTCAGGGCAGAAAGAGTATCTGGAACTCCTCATTCGCCAGAACTGCTTCAGGAAACATGTGACTCAGCTCCAACCTTTTCCCGTCTCTGTATGTTTTCCTGTACATCAAAGCCCAATTTGAGAAATACAGGAAATAGTACTTCTGTTTGTCTGAGTCATTATTTTTATATTGGTTAATAGTTTACAGGAGACCCTGGTGATGGGTATTAAAGAGGGCACGTTCTGCATGGAGCACTGGGTGTTATACACAAGCAATGAATCATGGAACACTACATCAAAAACTAATGATGTAATGTATGGTGATTAACATAACAATAAAAATTAAAAAAAATAGTTTACAGGAGAGCAGGGCAGATTGCTGGCAGAAATTATCAGGTTTAGGAAGGCGAAAAGGCCACTTCTGTGAAGACCCACTTTTCCCCATTACATTGGGAGACTCAGAGCAGTATCTGTTACCCATGATGATAGGTGTCCGACTCTTCTTAATCCCACTTTGCTCATTCATGGGAAGGGGTTGGTGGCACTAGCTGTCCCTGGCTCAAACTGAAAGGGGCATAAGAGCCATATGATCCTCTTATCTCACATTACAAATTATGGTGAACTCAGAGGTATTATGTCATTTGTCCTTGACCTATATTTCATTTCTTCCCCCCCGCCCGATGAGAATCAGGTGTTCCTACTGCATCCTAGAAATCTTCTCCAGCCAGGGAAATAAGGAACATTAGGGTCCTTTACTTTGCTGCCCAAGAGGGAGATGTTAATAAGTGACAGGAAGAAATCCCATAGCTATTGGACAAAGATTCCATAATTATTTCTTGTAATTTGAAACTGGTAAAGGTGCCAGAATAGTTTTTTCCTGCCCCTTTTATTTGATGGTCCTCAACCTAGGGAAACCCTTTGTCAGATCCTAGAGTGGGATAATGTGACCACCATTGTCATATCAGATTTGGGGGGAAAGTTCTAGCTGGTGAAAATATGGTAAAATGTCCTTACTACAGAAACAATTTCTCTGATTCACATGTGTTTGTACCTGGCAACATATTCAGTATGCTTTTTATGCTTTTCACATTTATTTTAAGCCCCTTTTTAAAAAATAAATGAAAATATATATTTTTTAAATTTTACAGGAAACAAAAGGAAAATCAAGAAAATCAAGGAAAATCCTGACAGAGCTTATAATGTTGGGATGAGGCATAGAATTTCTAACCCCTTCCTCTAAACTGCAATAATGTGGTTATTTTTGTCCATATTGTCAACATTCTTATATTTGAGATTCAAGTTACTACTTATTAGTCTAAAAGGGCTTTTATATTGATATTAACCCAACTTTTGCTCTGTAAAAGGAGAGCAGTGATGATCTGTTAACAGGAAATTACTGGAAAGGCATTCTAGGTAGCGCCTATTGAGCTTACAAGCCATCCGAGTCCACCAAGGTGGTATGAGGTGTTGGAACCTAAAAGGTTTCACTTCTGCAACAAGTCAGGGAAGGTAGTGATCAATTCCCTGTAGACATAAGGGAGTGTGGGAGAAGTTCTAGGAAAATTAAATATTAAAGCCCTCCAGTGATCATTTTATAATATCATAATTATTAATGCTGTTTTTTTACTAAATAAAAATTCTAAAAATATATTAAAATTATGTAGACATTTAAATACATTAGCCGAATCTCCTATAAGGTAGATTCTTATACAATACACAATGTAACAAATGTATTCTTTTAATCTATGAAGACAACATGCCTGAAACATACAATAAATTTTAGAGCGATTGGATCTTTTGAGAGCTGGACTTAGAAGCTAAAAGCAGATAATTGGGAGCATGGGAGAGAGACAATGAAGGATAGCCATTGAAAGTCCCAGTCTGCTCTGAAAGCCAAAGAATCAGGCAATGTCATCAGGGTGCTATTAGTAAGAGGGGGAAAAGCTATAATTTTGATTTATGTATAAATTTACGAGTTTGTATGCAAGGGATTCTACATTAAACTAAGTAGCTAAGGCCCCCAAGCAGTCCCAACTAAGGACACAAGGGCAGACCAGAACTAACAAAGCAGCAGCCGCCGTGGACGTTCTTAATGGTTGGGCTGACATTAATAACATTTAAAAGTTTAATGACATTAACTGTAACATTATTACCTAAACTTTGAATGTTAAAGATATGTACTGAAACTGGATGAAAGTCTTATAATCATTTTAACTAGTTAGCTGACTCAATATTGCTTAAGGGACTTATAAGCTATCATTAAATAGGAAAACCACTGGCCCCTTCTCCCTGGTATACAACACAGAGATTTGTCAGTGTAAGAAGTTAATTGTAAATCAGTGTCTGCAATATGCTGTATTTGCCGTTTGATTTTTTTTAATTAGGGCTCATATTTAAATCAGTGTATTCATTTTACCCCAATGGCAATGCCATAAAAATTAGATTTTTCTGCAGTTCCAGGTTTTGAAGAATGACTCTTTTCCTTCCTTCCTGTCCCCTGAAAATGAACATTATATATAATCTATACACCATCCTAAATGTGCCTTCCTAATTGTTGATTATCTGTTTTCGTGAGATAAACTGGAAACTTTAATTCATTTACACAAATTTGCCACATCATTCTCAACAGGTACTAAATACGCAGAAATATTTTCCTCATTTATGGTGAATTACAGGAGCTAAAATTAGATAGTATCCCATAACTGTTACCAAACAGAAGTTTTATAAATTCTTTAGGTGTGAGATGCATAATGGAGGCTAGTAGGTTGAGTATAAGTAAAACCAACTTTTGAAATTAAAAAACTGTGTTTTTATTAAACTATGGATACATATCTCTGCTACTATAATTTTTTTAAAAAATCATTAAACATATATTTTTTTCATAATTAATCATCTTCTTCAATTTAGAACCAGAAAATCATACCTATTCCCCTGCCTGATGTCCAATCAGATTTTGGATGTGATACACTATAATTTTTAAAATCCTCATTTATACCATTTTATTCATATAATAAAGACAAACTAAATCATGTTAATTGATGTTCATAGATTCTGAAATCAGAGAAATCCTTTATGGAATTCAGTATTGATCACAGAATTTTGCATGGGTTTTGTAACTGGTGCTGTGGGTGCTCCATCTATAATACCTTGCCTTCCTCCTTCAGTGTACATGGGTCTGAATTCCAAGTGCCAGCATCTGAATTTCTTTGCCTGATCACTTTCCCTGACGTCCAGAACCATTTTTCTAGCCCATTGGGCTGGGGAAGAGAGCCCTAATACTTGGTGCACTCACCTCAAGGTCTTCAGTCAATAACTGATTCTACTTAGTGTATCAGTTCAGCTTCAAGGAAATCCACCCTCCTTGCCCTACAGGTAACTTCACACCAAGATGCATATTCTACACTGGCTCCAAGATTTTCCCATTAGGCTCAAGCTTCTGTTACTACGATTTGGTCTACTTGATCACCTACCCTTCAGGGACTGGCTTTTCTTGGTTCTCCTCCTTTCCCACACCTCTACCTGTATTTCCTGGGATTACCTTCTAAAAACCACCTTAGATGAATAATTGTCTAGGGGTTGGCTTCTGGAAGAACTGAAGCTAAGATAGATGTTTAAGTAGAATCAATATTTATATTTTTTATTCATAATGGGAGAAGATATTCAGGGACAACAGGCAATTTTGAACATGGAGAGAAACTTGACATGATTTTTATGTTTATAAATATGAAAGCTATTTGTAGAATTCTGGGTATTCTAGCACAAAATATTTGATTGTCAGAATATATTGCATTGCAATTTTAAAAATTCTCATTTATACCATTTCCTTCATATAATACCTGAACAGTGTTGAACTGATGTTCACAGATTTTGAAAACAGTAATGATCACAAATTTGGGGGAATGTGCTTATGACCCTCATGTTTTATTTCTAGAAACTGATTTTATAAAGAGAAATAGCCCAGATTATTTTTGTCAAGTAAGCTTCCCAAAAACTTAATTTTTCTAGGAATAGGTAAATCATACATTTTAAAAACTAATTACAGAAGTGCACAATAAATACTTGTGTAGTTACATGGTTTGTATTGTCAAGCAAAAAGATAAGCCCTTGTTTCAATCTTCTTTCATAAGATTCCCCCCCCCCCCGAAAATTGGATAGCCACATGCAGAAGAATGAAACTGGACCATTTCCTTACACCACACACAAAAATAGACTCCAAATGGTTGAAAGACCTCAATGTGAGACAGGAGTCCATCCAAATCCTAAAGGAGAACACAGGCAGCAACCTCTTTGACCTCAGCCGCAGCAACTTCTTCCTAGAAACATCGCCAAAGGCAAGGGAAGCAAGGGCAAAAATGAACTATTGGGACTTCGTCAAGATAAAAAGCTTTTGCAAAGCAAAGGAAACAGTCAACCAAACCAAAAGACAACCGACAGAATGGGAGAAGATATTTGCAAATGACATATCAGATAAAGGGCTAGTATCCAAAATCTATAAAGAACTCCTCAAACTCAACACCCAAAGAACAAAGAATCCAATCAAGAAATGGGCAGAAGACATGAACATTTTCCCAAAGAAGACATCCAGATGGCCAACAGACACATGAAAAGTGCTCAATATTGCTTGGCATCAGGGAAATCCAAATCAAAACCTCAATGAGATACCACCTCACACCAGTCAGAATGGCTAAAATTAACAAGTCAGGAAATGACAGATGTTGGCGGGGATGCGGAGAAAGGGGAACCCTCCTACACTGTTGGTGGGAATGCAAGCTGGTGCAGCCACTCTGGAAAACAGTAGGGAAGTTCCTCAAAAAGTTGAAAATACAGCTACCATATGATCCAGCAATTGCACTACTGGGTATTTACCCCAAAGATACAAAAGTAGGGATCCGAAAGGGACGTGCACCCCGATGTTTATAGCAGGAATGTCCACAATAGCCAAACTGTGGAAAGAGCCAAGATGTCCATCGACAGATGAATGGATAAAGGAGAAGTGGTATATATATACAATGGAATATTCAGCCATCAAAAGGAATGAGATCTTGCCATTTGCAATGACGTGGATGGAACTGGAGGGTATTATGTTGAGTGAAATAAGTCAAACAGAGAAAGACATGTATCATATGACCTCACTGATATGAGGAATTCTTAATCGCAGGAAACAAACTGAGGGTTGCTGGAGTGGGGGGTGGGGTGGGAGGGATGGGGTGGCTGGGTGAGAGACATTGGGGAGGGTATGTGCTATGGTGAGTGCTGTGAATTGTGTAAGACTGTTTCAGAGGTACAGATCTGAGATTCAACAAATAATGCAATATATGTTAAGAAAAAAAAAAAGGAGGGGAAGAATGAAGCGGGGGAAATTGGAGGGGTAGACGAACCACGAGAGACGATGGACTCTGAAAAACAAACTGAGGGTTCTAGAGGGGAGGGGGGTGGGAGGATGGGTTAGCCTGGTGGTGGGTATTGAGGAGGGCACATTCTGCATGGAGCACTGGGTGTTATGCACAAACAATGAATCATGGAACACTATATCTAAAACTAATGATGTAATGTATGGGGATTAACATAATAAAAAAATAAAAAATAATAAAAAAATAAAAAGATTCCCCCCCCAGGACTTTAGGAAAGTTATAATCTTATGAATATTCATATATAAATGTAGAGCAAAAACAAGTTTAAATAAATTAAAAGGATTGAAATTATGCAAAGCATCTTTTCTGATCATAATAGAATAAAACTAGAAACCAGTAATAGTAGAAAAAACAAAATCATGTGGAAATTAGAGAACACGTTTAACAACCAATTGTTCAAAGAAGAAAATACAACAGAAATTAGAATATACCTTGAAACTATTCAAAACAAAAACAGAATACATCAAAATTTATAGGATCCATAGAGAACCATGCTACAAAGGAAATTTATTGCTATAAACACTTGTATTAAAAAAGAAGAAAGGGGGCGCCTGGGTGGCTCAGTTGGTTGGGCGACTGCCTTCGGCTCAGGTCATGATCCTGGAGTCCCTAGATCGAGTCCCGCATCGGAGTCCCTGGATCGAGTCCCACCTCGGGCTCCCTGCTCAGCAAGGAGCCTGCTTCTCTCTCTCACCCTCCCCCCTCTCATGTGCTTGCTCTCTCTCATTCTCTCTCTCTCAAATAAATAAAATCTTACAAAAAAAAAGAAAGGTCTCTAATATAACCTAATATTATATCTTGAGGAACCTAGGGAAAGAAGAGCAAACTAAAGACAAAGCTAGAAGAGAGGAAAGAATAAAAGTTTAAAGTTGAGATCAATGAAGCAGAGAATAGGGGAAAAAATAGAGAAAATCAATGAAATCAGAAGTTAGTTATTTGAAAATATCAATAAAATTTTTAAATAGATTAATGAAAAATGAAAGTATTAAAATCAAATGATTGTGGGGAAATTACTACTGATTTTATAGAAATAAACAGGAATATAAGAGTACCATGAGGGGCATCTGGGTGGTTCAGTCAGTCAAGTGGCGACTCTTGATTTTGGCTCAGGTCTTGATCTCAGGGTTGTGAGATTGAGCCCTGCATTGGGCTCCTTGCTCAGTGGGGAAGCTGCTTGAGATTCTCTCCCTCTCCCTCTGTGCCCCCCAACCCTGCTGGTTCACTCTCTCTCCCTCTCTCTCTCAAATCTTTAAAAAAGAGCATACCATAAAAATTGCATAACCTGATGAACTGGGAAAATTCCTAAAAACACACAACCTATGAAGACTCCACGTGAAGAAATAGAAAATCTGAACAGATCCATAACTAGTAAAGAGTTTGAATCAGTAATTAAAAACTCCCCAGTGATGAAAGTCTGGACCAGATGATTTCATTGGTGAATTCTGCCACTGTTTAAACAAAATCTTTCATAAACTTTTCTGAAGTATTGAAGAGGGGAGGATACTTCCTAACTTATTCTATGAGGCCAACATTACCCTGTTACAAAAGTCAGATAAAGACACTACAAAACAAGAAAACTGAATCTCTATATAAATAGGTAAAATTTCCCAATAATCAGAATCTGGATCCAGGAGCATACTAAAAACATTAGACAGTATGGTCAGGGGGGAGAGGGTATTCCTAGAAGGCAGCCTTAGTTCCACCTACAAAAATCAATCAATGTAATACATCATATTTGTACAATGAAGGGGAAAAAAACACATGTTCATCTAATTAATGGAGAAAAAGCATTTGACAAAATTCAATATCTTTTAATGATGAAAAAAGGAGAAAATGACTCCACAATCTAGGAATAAGAAAGGAACCATGAGAAAAACCATAGATGAAGCCTCTCCTACTTTTTGGTCCATTTTCAATCAATGGGGTTGGGTTTCACATGAAAATTGCAAACCAAGGCAATCCCCTTCTGGGAGGTCCAGGAGACCCGTGCAGAGAATCCAGATGATCTGTATCAGGACTTCCAACTCACGGAAACTGTGAGATAAATAGTGTTGTTTTAAATTGCTACATTTGCAATAATTTGTTATGGCAGCAATAAAAAAACTAACATGCTTTGAAATAGACATCATTTGACTGTAGCTCTAGCCTGGGCTGATCGTTGATGGTTCTTTACTGCAATGGTCCTTTTAATTGTCTGATTTCAAGATAATTTCACAATTGTAAATATCCCTGAGGACCCAAAGAGATTTTATTTGTGTGGGTATTTGTTGGCATTTATCATACTAGAAACTAAATTTTAAAACATTTAAATAACTTAAAAGATAATTACATCATATAATATGTATTTAAAACAAGAGTGAAGAGATGGCATTGTTTTATATTTTTTGTAAAATTCTTTAATGTTTATCAAGGACAGCTAGATTTTTGTATTTGCTTCTACATCCAGTCTTAAAATAGAAAGTGTTATGTAGCCTTTGAAAAACTCCATTATACCCTCATGAGTGAATGATGGTAGAAAACGAGTCATATTTTAGATTATTAAGAAAATAATTTTGACCTCATGGACAATTTCAGAGGGTCTCAGAGTCCCTGAACTAAATATTAGGGAACTGCTGACTTAGTTTACTTAAACTTGAGTCACCCTGGCTGTAAAATGATTATATCAAACATATATATTCCATGGAAAGCATTTGGTACATTATCTGAAATAGAATAAGGACTCAATAATTATTGCTTAAGGTTATTACAGTCCTTTCATAATTGCGCACATCACATACCCTTGCAGATAGAGCTACACCTTGACTTTGGGATCTGTTCTTTCTCAGGTTTGCCCTAACAGGTTCATGGAAACTACCTTTCAACAGTCAAAATCCTGGGCTCTCATAGGCCTTCATGGGGTCTGAAGAGAAGCATGAATTCATAAAACTATAGTCGTTTTGAAGGCTTAAATATTATAATTTGTGATATCACCCTCAGTTTTTTTTTTTTCCTCCTCATGAGATATTCAAAGTCTGTGAGTATAAAGAGCATGATGCTAGGATGTGCCCTGCCTCTTCCTAGAATTTTCCTCCATGTTAAATTAGCCCTTTGTTTTCTGAGCTGCTGTTAACTTATTCTCTATTGGGGAGATATTATTTAAGCTAAATAATAGGTAAAAAGATGTCTAGGAAGAAAGTCCTGAATAGTTGGTGATGGGATAACTACATCCACATGGAACCATTTGGGCAGTATGAGACCCAGGCAAATGTCCCAGTTGTAATTAGCTCCCTGAGACTGGAGGGTAGATGGCTCTTAGCTAAAAGTAAAGGACAGATTTAACCCAGTAAACAGGAAGTTACCTACATTATAGTCAGATTATTCTTAAGCTTCATAAAGTCTCACTTTCTAGTAACTATTCTTACTCTTTCTTGGTATTTAATATAAAGAGAGAATGAACCTGGTACATTTTATACCAGGTTGGACTAAATTGTGTAAAACCTTGAAAGTCAGCATGATAGAAGCTGAAAAAGTAAAGTGGGACAACTTCATAGAAAAGGTGAGTTTGAAATTAGTCATAATTATTATAGATTCTTTCCCTCTGATTTCTTCTGGTGATGATATGTCTGGATTTATTTTTTATTTGCTTTTTAGACAGAAGATAATGACAGAGATAGATTTCACTGAGAACTCCCCTGTCTAGGAATTTATTATAGGAAAATGATACACAAAATTTATGAATTTACACAATTTATGTTGCATACAATATAGGTAGAAGGTAATCTATTAAATCAGTTAAAATATAAAATAGTATGCAGCTGTCAAAATACATTGTAGAAAAATATTTTGTCATGGAAAATGTACATGAAATGATTCTAAAAGAAAGAATACTTTTTAATTTCTAAAAGAATTTCTAAAAGAAAGAATACTGTTTAATTTTTAATTATATATGAAAATACATGTAGAGTAAGTAATGAAACACTATATGCAAATTATTAACAATGATCACCTTTGGTCATATTTCACAGTATTATCTCTTTGGTCTTTTATTGAATTTCATGTTTTCCTGAAATATTTTTGAAAATTTGAAAATTTTTGAAATTTTGAAAATCTCGTATGAGGTAGGTAGGTGCCTCTTCATTCACATAGTGAACCAGACTATTGAAACTAATCTGTGAATCTGAAATTACCAAGTCTGAGTGTCTAAATATAAAGAAAAACAAAAAAATTTAAGCAAGATAATAAGATTTTTTGCCTAAAATACGCAACTGCATAATATCAAGATCATTTTCTTTAATCTTAATATTTATTTATTAAAATAGATTTGGCTCTCCAAAGGAAGTCTGTAAAGATGTATTAGGATTAAACGAATATTATCCCCTTAACAGTTTGTGTGCCAAATTATATGCTTTACCAATTAAATGAGGCTATTAGAAATTTGGCAAAAATCATAAAAATATTGTTAATGATCTAATAAAATCAGATTTTTTTTGAAAATATGATTCTTGGGGTGCCTGGGTGGCTCAGTTGGTTAAGCGGCTGCTTTCGGCTCAGGTCATGATCCTGGAGTCCCGGGATCGAGTCCCGCATTGGGCTCCCTGCTCAGCAGGGAGTCTGCTTCTCCCTCTGACCCTCCTCCCTCTCATGCTCTCTGTCTCTCATTCTCTCTCTCTCAAATAAAAAAATAAAAAAAATTAAAAAAAATTAAAAAAAAGAAAATATGGTTCTTCACTAAGAGGAACTAGACCTTTTTTTGTGAAGTAACTGATTTCAAGTTGAAGTGGGAAATGTACAAGATGAGGCTAGAACAACTTAGTAAGCCAGCAGTAAGAAAGTGCTTTAAATTCTGGAGTAATTTTACAATGGAGATAACCTGGAGACACCACCTTAACCAAGAGATCTACATTAGAATCACCAATATTGGGACAAATTAACATTATCTATGTATTAATGAAAGCCATTAAGAAGGACACTTTTTTTTTTTTTTTAAGATTTTATTTATTTGACAGAGGCACAGCGAGAGAGGGAACACAAGCAGGGGGAATGGAGAAGGAGAAACAGGCTTCCCGCTGAGCAGAGAGCCTGATGTGGGCTCAACCCCAGGACCCTGGGATCATGACCTGAGCCAAAGTCAGACGCTTAATGACTGAGCCATCCAGGTGCCCCAAGAAGGACACTTTTTAATATACTATCAGAAATGTATATTTTGAACTAAAAAATGGGCAATCAATGGAAAACCCAAATCAAGAGACACTTTAAAAATATCAATTTTAAGGTAAAGTCTGAGTGATTTCAGATTAGAGGAGATAAAATATGTGATATTGGATTACATCTTGGACCAGAGGGGCAGAAAATGCTGTGTCTAGAATAGAGAATCATGTTAATATTACATCTCCTGATTTTGGTTAATTATCCTGAGGATAGATGAATCTCGTTCTTAGAAAAAAATACTAAAGTTTAGGGACAAATTGGCATTGTGGCTGCATTTTACTCTCATGTGATCCAGAAAAAAATTAAGGTGTATATAGAAAAAAAGAAATGATAAAGTAAACTTTAAAACAACTTGGTAGGGGTGTCTGGGTGACTCAGTCGGTTAAAGCATCTGCCTTCCGTTCAGGTCATGATCTCAGCCAGGAGCCTGCTTCTCCCCCTCCCCCTTCCTCTGCCACCTCCCCTCCCCCCCTCCCCCCCCCCCCACCGCTTGTGCACTCTCTCTCTCTCTGTGTCAAACAAACAAAATCTTAAAAAAAAAAAAAAAAGCAATTTGGTAAAATGTACATAGTATTGTTTTAATTTTTGGATACTGATCTGAAAGTTCGAATTACTTCGAATAAAAAATTTTAAACTAAAATATTGGAGAGAAAAAGTCAAGTAGGGACAAGCATACAAGCTTCCTCTGAGTTCGAGGTAAATAACTTCAATTTTCATTGAATTCAATTTTCATTGATTCATTCCAGCTCTGACCTTTCTATCCCACTTCAGTCCTTTATAAACTATCATGGAATGGGGGGCAACCAATTATGGATCATGGAATTCATCCTAGTGGCATTCCAGCTCAGTGAAGACATTGAAATGCTCCTCTTCTGTATCTTCTCCCTGTTGTATATCTTCAACCTGCTGGCAAATGGCATGATCTTGGGACTCATTTGGCTAGACCTCAGACTGTACTCCCCCATGTATTTCTTCCTTTCTCATTTGGCTACCATTGACATACACTATGCTTCCAGCAATTTGCCCAATATGCTGGAAAACCTAGTGATACACAAAAAAACTATCTTTTTTGTCTTATGTACTATGCAGATAATTTTGTGACTTTTGCTGGAGCAGAGTGCCTGATTTTGGTTGTGATGGTCTATGACCGGTTCATGGTAATCTGCTATCCACTCCAATACACCATCATCATGAACTGGAGAGTGTGCATGGTCCTGTTTGTCACTACTGGGTGTGTGGGTTTTCCCGGGCCCTAGTGCATCTAATTCTCTAAAGTTGACCTTCTGTGGGCCCCAGGAGGTGAACCACTTCTGTGAAATCCTATCTATCCTCAAAGTGGCCTGTGGTGATACTTGGATCAGTGAAGTTTTTGTCTTTACTGGTGGTGTGTTTATCTTAGTTGGGCCCCTTTCCCTGATGTTGGTCTCCTACATTCACATCTTCTGGGCCATCCTGAAGATCCAGACAAAGGAGAGGCACAGAAAAGCCTTTTCCACCTACTCCTCCCACTTCTGTGTGGTTGGATTCTACTTTGGCATAGCCATAATGGTTTATTTGGCTCCAGACAATAGCCAACATGAGGAGGAGCAGAAAATCCTTACCCTGTTTTACACCCTCTTCAACCCATTGCTGAACCCCCTCATTTACAGTCTGAGGAATGTTTAGAGGGCAATATAAAGGAAGTTAGAATTTTGCATCAGGGAACTTTTCTCCTTAAGAGGTGATTGGTGGTGCAATAAAACTCAAGAAAATTCCCCAAGAAGAGGCATGATTCAATGATGAGAATTATCAGAGTTACATTAACCAGGTAGCGGAATAAAAATCCCTGGGCCCTCGTTCTTCCATGGAGACAATAATATATAGATCAATTGCCATTGTGAAAAACCAGTTAAGAGGCTGCAGCACCCAGACAAGCACAAAGCCAAGAAGAAATACAGTAGAGTGATCAGGCAAATCCATGGCATTTTTCCTGCCCTAGTCACTCCCCATCACTGGCCCAGTGTGGTGTGATCAGAAGATTCCTAACTCTGCTTTCCCTCTGGAGGGAAGGAGATGAGTGGACCATGGGTATGACATTCTGGCTTTCAGGGCCTGGCCTGAGGGATTGTTTTCCATCTGGTGTGATTTAGAGCACTGATAAGAATGGCAGTTTGGGGGCCATGTTGGGGGCACTGAGAAGGCAAACATTCCAACTTCCTGCCAATAGGGATATTGTAGCATCTCAGACAAACACCAAGGGGAGCAAGAGTTTACAGGCTCCAGAGAAAAAGCAGGCAAACCTCTTTAACTGAGAAAATACATATGCCAGCTCAGAGAAGCTACATCCCCTCTAAAGGTTGGAGAGGTCCCCAGAATTTCTAGCAGGGCAGATTGCCCAAGATCTTCTCTTCATGAAGACAGTAAAGACTAGGAGAGGTAGCTGTTTTTCCAAAAGCCCAAATTTCAACTAAAATTCACAAGATATGCAAAGAAACCAGGAAACCATGGGCCAAAGGAACAAAATTCATTTCTGGAAACCACCACTAAAGAAACGCAAATTTATGAATTACTGACAAAGAACCCAATATAATCATTTTAAAGCTAGATCCTCAATGATATAAAAGAACATAAACAAATCAAGGAAAATGATACATGAACAAAATGAAAATATCCCCAAGGGGTAAAAACTGAAAAAGAACAAAACAAATTCTGGAGTTGAAGAATACAATAACTGAAGTGAAAAATTCACCAAGAGATGAAGAGAAGAAATTAAAAACTAGCTGGAGAGAGATGAAAACAAAACACAACAAACCAAAATGGGATGTTGCAAGAGCAGTACTAAGAGGGTAGTTTATAGTGTAAACTCCTACATTAAAATAGAACAAAAGTTGCAAATTAGCAGCCCCACTTTATACGTCAAAGGACTAGAAAAAGAAGAAAAATCAGATCCTGAATTAGCAGAAGGAAGGAAATAAAGATTAGGGCAGAGGTAAATGAACTAGAGAATAGAAAAACCCTCAGTAGAAGAAAAAAATGAAAATACAAATTGGTTTTCTGAAAAATTCAACAATATTGGCAATCACTTAGCAAGCTGACAGGCAAAAAAGATGCCTAGAACAGTCATAGTTATGGAAACATAGAATAGTGGTTACAGGGACTGGAGGACGGAGGAATGGGGAATTTTTATTTAATGGGGACAGAGTTTCCATTTGGGATGAGAAAGTTCTGGAGATGGATGCTGGTGATGGTGATGATACACAATGTGAATAATTTAATGCCACTGAACTGCACATTTAAAAATCATTAAAATTTTATGTATATTTTCTGCAATAAAATATTAAAGATACCCTTCATTTGATAACTATACAAAAAGCTGTCTTTATTGATTATATCACCATGAGAGGTGCTCAATCTGGCTTTGTAAGACCATAATTTTAATAAAGATAATACTGAAGAGCAATATGCTTCTATCTCACCAATTGTGAGGGCAGTGAAATAAACAAGAAACTCTGAATTCTATTTGAAATAACATCCAAGTAAATGATGAAAAGTTGTGGAAATCTTTAATTCAACTGGGATTATATAAATTTTAAGACACATTTCAAGTTATGATAAAGTCAATGGAAGTCCATTTGAAAATGTTTAAATGGGCCTGGAAGGTAAGACATTGAGCACTGATTTAATGTTAACATTTATTTCTGGCTTATGGTAATTGCCAGTATGGCAAGATTGGCTCACCTGTAGAGATTTTTGGATAAATTTTCCTACCAATATTTTTAGTGTTTTAATCAATTCATCTTAAAATGGTTTGGGGTGATACCAAGAGATGTGAGATAAGTTTGAAATAACTAACATCACTTACCTTTCATGGTGGTAGAAAGTCCTCTGGATTTGGGAAACAGGAATGAGCAGTACTCAGGCTAATGTTTTTGTAGAAAGTGTGTTTTTCTGTAGTCGTCAGCTAAGCATTTCTTTAGTTTTGAAAACGTTCTCTTTATTAAGGACTTTCACCTGAATAACAGATTTAATTTGATATTCAATTGTCAGGTAAGTCATTAATGTTTTTTTTAATTAACTTTATTTTTAGTGCAGTTTTTGGTTTACACAAAAATTGAGTACTAAGCTGAGAGTTCCATATACTCCCTCATCCCTCCCCACACAGGCTCTCCTATTTTTAATATCTTGCATCATATGTGGTACATTTGTTATAATTGATGGGCCAATATTGATATATTTTTATTCATTGAAGTCCAAGTTTACATTAGCATTCACTCTGTGTTCTACATGCCATGAGTTTTGACAAATGTATAGTGACATGTATCCATCATTACAGTAATCTACAGAATAGTTTCACTACTCTACAAATCTGCTGTGTTCTACCTATTCATCTTTCCCTCTCTCCACCCAAACCCCTGGCAACCACTGATTTTATTTTTTTTAAGTTTTTATTAAATTAACAGTTAACATACACTGTAATATTGGTTTCAGGTGTAGAATTTGGTGATTCAACACTTCCATATACCTGATGCTCATCCCAACAAGTGCACTCCTTAATCCCCATCACCTAATTCACCCATCCCCCTACTCACCTCCCCTCTGGTAACTATTAGTTCTCTATAGTTAGGAGTCTGTTTCTTGGTCTGCCTTTCTCTTTTTTTCCCCTTTCCTCATTTGTTTTGTTTCTTAAATTCCACATGAATGAAATCCTGTGGTATTTGTCTTTTTCTGACTGACTTATTTCATTTAGCATAATACTCTCTAGCTCCATCCACATCATTGCAAATGGCAAGATTTCATTCTTTTAGCTGGCTGAGTAATATTCGTGTGTGTGTGTGTGTGTGTACGTACCACATTTTTATCCATTCCTCAGCTGATGGACACTTAGGCTGTTTCCATGATTTGGCTATTATAGATAATGCTGCTATAATGCTGTTATAAACACCAGGTGCATGTATCCCTTTGAATCGGTATTTTTGTATTTTGGGGGTAAATACCTAGTAGTGCAATTGCTGTGAGTGGTTCTATTCTTAACTTTTTTGAGGAACCTCCATATTGTTTTCCAGAGTGGCTGCACCAGTTTGCATTCCCACCAACAGTGCAAGAGGGTTCCCCTTTCTCCACATCTTTGCCAACACCTATTGTTTCTTGTGTTGATTTTAGCCATTCTGACAGGTATGAGGTGATATCTCATTTTAGTTTTGATTTGTATTTCCCTGATGATCAGCATCTTTTCGTGGGTCTGTTGGCCATCTGTGTGTCTATTTGTGTCTTCTCACTATTTGTTAATTGGATTATTCATTTTTTGGGTGTTGGGTTGGATAAGTTCTTTATTGATTTTGGATACTAACCCTTTATCAGACATGTCATTTGCAAATATCTTCCCCCATTCAGGTATGTTGCCTTTTAGTGTTGTTGATTATTTCCTTCACTGTGCAGAAGCTTTTTATTTTGATGAAAAATAGTTTATTTTTGCTTTTGTTTCCCTATGCCTCAGGAAACGTATATAGAAGGAAGTTGCTATGGCCAATGTCAAAGAGGTTACTGTCTGTTCTCCTCTAGGAGTTTTATGGTTTCCTGTCTCATATTTAGGTCTCTAATCCATTTTGAATTTATTTTTTGTGTATGATGTAAAAAAGTGGCCCAGTTTCATTCTTTTGCATGTTCCTGTCCAATTTGCCCCACATCATTTGTTGAAGAGACTGTCTTTTTCCCATTGGATATTCTTTCATGCTTTGTCGAATATTAATTGACCACATAGTCGTGCGTTCCTTTCTGGGTTTTCTGCTCTGTTCCATTGATCTACGTGTCTCTTTTTGTTCCAGTACCATCCTATCTTGATGACTGCAGCTTTGTAATAGAGCTTTAAGTCTGGAATTGTGATGCCTCTAGTTTTACTTTTCTTTTTCAAGGTTGCTTTGGCTATTTGGGGTCTTTTGTGGTTCCATACACATTTTAAGATCCTTTGTTCTAGCTCTGTGAAAAATGCTGGTGGTATTTTGGTACGGATTGTATTAAATGTGTAGATTGCTTTGGGTAGTACAGACATTTTAGCAATATTTATTCTTCTAATCCGTGAGCATGGAATGTCTTTCCATTTCTGTGTGTCATCTTCAATTTCTTTCAACAGTATTTTATAGTTTTCAGAGTACAGGTCTTTCACTTCTTTGGATAGGCTTATTCCTAGGTATTTTACTGTTTTTGGTGTGGTTATAAATAGGATCAATTCCTTAATTTCTCTTTCTGCAGTCACTGATCTTTTTAATATCTCCATAGTTTTGCCTTTTCCAGAATGTCATATAGTTGAAACCATACAGTATGTAGCCATTTCAGATTGGCTTCCTTCACAAGGAAATATGCTTTTAAGGTTTCTTCAAATTTTCTGTGGTGTTAGAGGACCTTTCTTTTATTGCTGAATAATATTTCACTGTATGGATGTACCACAGCTTGTTTATCTACCTATTAAAAGACATCTTTAGAACTTTTAAGTTTAGATAATTATGAATAAAGTTCCTCATTTTTCCTATATGTGCAAAGGTCTTCTCCAGTCTATGGCTTGACTTTTCATATTCTTAACAGTGTCTTTCACAGAGCACAACTTTTTAATTTTAGTGAAATGCAGCTCATTAATTTTTTAATGACGAGTTTTTGGTTTTCGGTATGTTCAGATTTTTTCTTCTCTGAAGACAGGACTGATGACTTCCCAGCTCTCTTACATGCTCAAATAAAAACCAGAAGTCACCAATTTCTCTTTGAATTTTTATTGGGGTGCCCACAGAAGTCAGAAATGGATTAATTTTGTAACAATACTGAGAGCATGATCATTCCTATATTACTTTATTATTACCACTGAAACATATTACCACAAACTTAGTGTCTTAAAACAACATGAACATATATCCTGTAATTCTAAAGGTCCGAAGTCTGAAATGTCTGCAGGATTGTGTTCTTTTTGGAGGCTCCAGGGAACAATTTATTTCCTTGTCTGTCCTTCGAATTTTCCAGTCTGCCTACATTCTTTGGTTCCACTCTCAGAGCCAGCAGCATAGCATATTCTTTTCCTCTCTGACCTCCTGCTTCCCTCTTACAAGGACTCCTGTGATTATAGTGGCCCCTGTGAATAATGCATGATAATCTCTGTATTTCACGATCTTTAACTAAATTCCTGGAATTCAGATGTCGACATCTTGGGGGGCGGTGCATTATTCCGTCTACAGATGCCCCAGAGATGCTCCTACTATTAACAAAGATTTTAACTCTCAAAACTTTAACGATGAATTATAAAAAATATATATTATCTCATTTGATTATTATTACCAAATAATTCAAGAAGTTAATGTGCTAGCGTGTCACACTAATTCTACGTCTCTGATTCATCTATCTCAACCAACAGGTCACCTAATTTTCCTGTTTTGCTTTCTGCTTATAAAGCCCATTTGAAAGAACTAATTTGCATTTCTTGCCTAATCATGTTTATGCCTTATGTGGATGTAAATGTGCTAAGATAAATTAAAAATAATGTGGACACCTTCTTATATGACATGCCCAGTGGAACAACACTGGAGCAACAATCCTAGAACTACAAGACAATAAAAACATTTTGAGAACATTTTTGAGATTAGATTCATACAGACTGTAATCTGAAGAATCGTACAGCAAAAGACATAAAGAGAAATCATTATCTTCTGAGGTTATGAGTCATACCAGGGAAATATGAGTGGGAATTCTGGAAGGATTACAAAACCAGTAAGAGTTCATAAGGGCAGGTGAAGTCTTTCTGATAGATCACTTGAAGAACTTTTGAAAATGAGTATATCTTCAGTAGTTTAGAACAAAGAATTTAGTTATCTGTACTATTCTTGGTGCTGGTGGTTGAAAGACTGGACAATTTACATATTTCTCTAACTTCATAGTCCACATTTATAACACGGAGATAACATATTAAAATGGTATGTGTAAAATATATATCTGAGGTCCTGAAACACAATACAAGCTAAATCAACACCAGTGTCATTATGATAATCTCACTGCTTTACATCCCAGTCTGATTCTTCAGTAGATGAAAATATGCACCTTCTTGGAAGGATTTACTCCCCTTAGAGATGGCAGCACAGGCTCTGTAGGCACCCATTTATTAGATATTAGGGAGACACAGATCTTATAAACCCACCTTGGGGATAAGAACTTTGAATTAGTAGAACTATTATACATCCAAGTGTTATGTCCCATAAATTGTGATATTTTCCTCAGGTTAAAGTCTTTGAGATATTCGCAAATCTTTTTGCATTCTATGAGAATCTATCTGCTCTTGCCCTTCCCAAATATATTTCCTCCAAAGACAGTCAAACACAAATGATCCTTGTTTCTATCCAGGAAGAATGTTTACCAAAACTTTTTCCCTTAGGAAATAGGTATGTTATGTATAGTGAGTATGGGCACTCCCTGCCCTCCAACCTGGGAAAATCTAAGTTCCTGACAGAGTCATGAAAATTGTGTTGAGCTGATCATAAAACAAGTGCAGAGAACAATAGCTACTTATTCTCCAACATCATTAGGAAGTGAGGTAAATATTTTCAACCCTGGGATTTCTCACTTTGGAGACTGCTGGAAGAAGGACTAGGTCTATCCTCTGTGGGATTGCCTCTAAATTGAAGTAGAATCTTAAGGTAACAGCCAGAGTTAACAACACCACATGTAGAAGAAACTTATTTGCATTGGTAGGTGGTTTAGGATATGGATTATTGCCGTAGGACAAGGAAACAGAAATCACCTGGGCTATGGTGAAAGAAAAATCATATCCAGGATGTCTGCCTTCCTGAGTCAGAGTTTGTGTTCAAGGCAGCTGCAATGGCAAAGAAATTCTCATGGGGAGCTCTTCTTAGCTGAGCTGTGAACATGGGCATTCTGACTCCATTTGACACCACTCTCCACATTATCTCCAACAGTGTGATTAGGGGTGGAGACCAGACTGGATGCTCATGTGAAAATGAATAGGAGGCAAAGAAAACAAGAATTTTTTTCCAGTCTGTGGCTCTCTGAACTCAGCCACAGAGATGAAAGGACTTCACACACCTAAATGAAGGTATTGATGTGCAGAGATGAAAGGATAATGTTAGGAATATGTAGCTATGAAGACCTCCACCAATAGAATTTTCAGCATAAAATTTGCTACGAATCTTGATATCATTGAGTGACTACCAGTCAGCCTAAAAACAAGTCCTAATGAGAGTGTTTATAAGCAATATTTTATTGCCTTTCACAAAACAATGACATAATTAAGGGTGACTTATAGTTATATCTGAGGTATATTCTCCCAGTTTATTCTTTTTTAAGATTTATTTGAGAGAGTAGGGGAGAGAGCAAGAGAACGCAAGAGCATGAGGGGGGTGGGCAGCAGAGAGAGAGAGAAGCAGTCCCTCCACTGAGCAGGGAGCCCGACCCAACACAGGGCTCAATCCCAGGACCCTGAGATCATGACCTGAGCCAAAGACAGACACCTAACTGACTGAGCCACCCAGGTGCCCCTCTCCCAGTTTATTCTTGAATGTTACTGTATATCATACTGTGGTAGCATCTGTCTTTTAGGAAATATTTTTTTGGTCCCAGAGTAGGGATGGATACTAATGCTGCTGGATTTTCTGAAACTACCATAGAGATGGAGATATATAGTAAAACTCCTTAGCTCATGAAACATTTTTCAGGGGTTCCTGTGTTGTATGTTCAATGAAAGCACACCAGGTGAGGAAGTACTTTTACTATTAATTTTCTTGAACTGATGTGCTTTAATCGCATCAATTAACAAAATGAGTCGTCGTTCAACCATCGAATGCTTTCATATTTTCTTCTCTCTTCCATTGCTATAATGACTTTATGTTCTGTGATAACTTTTATTTTTAGCTTTGGTCAATTTTTAAAAAATAATATCGACATAATGGTAACCAAAATGAGAAATAAATGATTTAATAATTCAAAATAAAAAATAACCACAATTGAAAGAAAGTCTAGAAAGTAAGATTGTGATGTGTAAGAGGCAAGTGTTCCTAATCAGTAGAAATAGGTTTTTCTTATTTAAATTAACTTTCCAGTTTAGAGATTAAACATATTTTAATTATCACTGATTGTTTCTAGTAGTGTCTAGAAAACAATTGATATTCCTGATGTTTCTTAACCAATTCTGAACTCTAGACAATTATTTTTGCAGCTAAATTTAATACCACATATTCAATACACTGTTTTATAGAATCCTCCCTCACTTGATCATATTTATAGAAAATAAAGTGTCTAGAGCACCTCGGTGGCTCAGTTGGTTAAGTGTCTGCTTTGGGCTCAGGGTCATAATCCCAGGGTCCTGTGATCGAGTCCCACATCAGGCTCTCTGCTCAGCAGGAAGCCTGCTTCTCCCTCTGCCTCTGCCTACAGAGGCCCCCCGCTTGTGTGCTCTCTTGCTCCCTTGCTCTCTCTCTGTCAAATGGATAAATAAAATCTTAAAAAAAAAAAAAAGAGGGACGCCTGGGTGGCTCAGTCGTTAAGCATCTGCCTTCGGCTCAGGTCATGATCCCAGGGTCCTGGGATCAAGCCCTGCATCAGGCACCATACTCAGTAGGGGAGCCTGCTTTTCCCTCTCCCTCTGCCCCTGCTTATGTGCTCTCTCACTCACTCTGTCTCTCAAATAGATAAAATCTTTAAAAAGAAAAGAAATTGTCTCTGTGAGCTTTTGCCCACACAGATACTACTCCATCTTACCTGATGCTTCTCTCAGGTTTGTAGTTTAAAAACTTCAAAGGTCTGCCATGCATTGAAACTGTAACTTCCAAGTTACTTTAAGCAGCTTTTCTTCTTTTAATTAATACAACCTTTTCTTCATATTTCTCCAAATGGTAAGTGCAAATCAGATATAAACTACAAAATGCATTTGTTAAAATTTTTTCATAGGTTTATGATAGCCTAATATAAGAGACCAATTCCAATTTACACTTAGGAAACAATATATTCTTTTTTTTTTTTTGATGTAGTGTTCCATGATTCATTGTGTATAACACCCAGTGCTCCATGCAGAACGTGCCCTCTTTAATACCCATCACAAGGCTAAGCCATCCCCCCACCCCCCTCCCCTCTAGAACCCTCTGTTTTTCAGAGTCCATCGTCTCTCATGGTTCATCTCCCCCTCTGATTCCCCCCCTTCATTCTTCCCCTCATATATTCCAAACTCATTAGTTGACTTATTATAGCTTTTCAAATAAAATTGTCAAGTTATTGGCATTTATAACAGTAAAAATTTTCTTTAAAGCAGAAGTCACAATTTTGCAAAAACACAAGATCTCCTATTTAGCCCTCAATGTATGTGTTTTTCATTGAATATGACATTCATTTAACAAAAGCTTTGAGTGTCTTTTATATAATAATGAACAGGGTGATCACTCAAAAGGACAAAATAATGTATATGATAATACATATTCCCAGGATACATTTTATATGGTCAATGCAGCATGTGAATTCAATTGAATGGCCTCTGTATCCCATTCCTTACTCTTTCATCCTTGACTGTGTCTTTAAAAATAGCGAGAGATTTATAATGACAATGTAATTATTTTTACTGATATCTTTGACCAAGACTGCACATTAACTATCAGCTTATAGAGACTCTGAACTCATAGTAAGTTGGTGCTCAGAACAGCCTGAATCCACCAAAGCAGTGAGGACCATCTTTACCCCAGACTGTTTAACTGGGCCTGTCTTGTTCTTATGGTAATTATTTTTGTATAAGCAAAGAAAGCTCTTGAATGAAGCAAGAAGTCAAGGCTCAGAATATCAGAGGACTTTAATGCACTTTAAGGCATCCCTTTGAACTTCTGCGAATAGGTCAGTTGCCACTCAATGGATAAACAGTGAGTACCTCTGTGTGTGTCCAAGATGGATCTCACAGCACTCTCCATTCAATAAATTTCCATCTTAAATATATGAAAGAATATACAATCATTGCCAATATGTTTTCATTACTCAGATCATCCTGTTGCATGGGTCTTAAAAAAATCATATATATGAAGAAAAATTACAATTTTAGTGCAAGTGAATTTAGCTCACAATGATGTACTGAGAACTATTTATGTAGAAAATTTGCCGCAACTGTGCAAAATAAAAGAACATCTGTGTATATTTAAATGTTATGATGCTGTGCTAAATAATACATGATAAATTGGTTCTCTTCTGTGTAGCAGATGAAGTCCAGTTGAGAAGTCTTTTTTTTTTTTTTTAAAGATTTTATTTATTTATTTGAGAGAGAGAATGAGATAGAGAGGAACAGCATGAGAGGGGGAGGGTCAGAGGGAGAAGCAGGCTCCCCGCTGAGCAGGGAGCCCGATGCAGGACTCGATCCCGGGACTTCAGGATCATGACCTGAGCCGAAGGCAGTGGCTTAACCAACTGAGCCACCTAGGTGCCCCGAGAAGTCTTATTTTTGATGTCAGTTACATAAGGAAAAAGAGTAATTCTTAGAGTAGACCCTAAAATTGAGAGAAAAATCACTACATTGTATAGAGTTTTAAAAACATTGTTATGTATGAGGAATGGTAAATGTTTAACAATGAGATTTCTAGGGAGAAAGGGGCTCTTATTTATAGTGTTTACCAATATTGTAGTGTAAATACTCCTACCAGGGCCAATTTCAAGTATCCACCGTGTCACCACTGAGCATAAAGTGGGAAAGGCCTGAGTGTTAGTAAGCCAGTAAAAACCAGCTCCATCAAATATTTGGAAGTTACAGACAGAGATTATAAAATATCCATGTAGTTCCTTATATTTCCTATCTTCCTTGAAATTAGAATGAATACATATGCTTGTTTCTGGCCTAAAAAAGTGAGATGTGATGTGCACCACTTCCAAGCTACAGTGGTTGTAAGCAGGTATGCATCTTCCCTCTATCCCCATGCTGCGATCCACTAGGAGAACTTGTGTTCCATGAGGCATAGCTACAAGATAAGCAAGGGCTGCCTTGCCCATGACTGACTTTGTGTAAGTGTAAAATATATATCAGCATAAGGCATTGAGGACTTAGGGTGTATCTCTTGGGTTCTGGCAGCTGAGTATCATATAGGAAGATGAAGGGTGGTGTATGTGATAGAGCTGCCATTTGGAAAACCCCAAAAACCTAGCAAGTAAAATACTAAGACAAGGTGTGTCTGGAGTGTGTCAAGCCCTTTGAGATTCAAGGTCAGGTAGATCAAGGTAGAGGGTAAGATGAGACAAGGTCTCAGGCTGGTAATTATGGGGGTTGCCTGGCTGGTTCACTCAGTAGAATGTGAGAATCTTGATCTCAGGGTCATGAGTTCAAGCCCCATGTTGGGTATAGAGATTACTTAAAAAAATATGATAGGTGATTGAAAGAAAGATAGATGATAGAGATGGATAGATGTAGAGATAGATGATAGATAGATAGATAGATAGATAGATAGATAGATAGATAGATAGATAGATAGATGATAGATAATTATGGGAGGATCAAGGTCTGCATGTTGTTTAGTCAGATTATCCCAGAGTGGTTCCTCCAGAAGTGGAGTTTGAGATGGAGTTTGCCCACAGGATATTTATTAGGGATCAACAGTTGTAGAAGGGAAGTGGAGACAGGAAACCTACAATGTCAGTGCAACAAAAGCTCATTCAACCCCACAGGCACCTCTGAAACACTTATGGTCTACCAGTTGCACCGTGATGGCTGGGCCTTTGTATCCCCACAACAGAAGCAGCACCAGAAGCACATGCACTAGGATGAAGCATCGCTGCAGCTGAGTCAACCCAAAGGAGCTGATAGCTGGCTGCTATCTACTGGCAGCTAGAGTGAAAGTCTTGCCTTCAAGTGATGACTCTCCATATCTACCATGCAGGTTGAATTCAAGTTTGAGGAGCCTCTATTTTTCTTTTTCTTTCTTTCCTTCTTCTTTCCTTCTTTCCTTCTTTCCTTCTTCCTTCCTTCCTTCCTTCCTTCCTTTCTTTCCTTTCTTTCCTTTCTTTCTTTCCTTTCTTTCCTTCCTTTCCTTCCTTTCCTTCCTTTCCTTCCTTTCCTTCCTTTCCTTCCTTTCCTTCCTTTCCTTCCTTTCCTTCCTTTCCTTCCTTCCTTCTTTCCTTCTTTCTTTCTTTCTTTCTTTCTTTCTTCTTCTTTTTCTGCTGTTTTCTCATATTCCACTTATCAGGTAATGGTAAGAATAACCCCAAGATAAGATATTATTCCTACTTTGAGTCAGAGATTTAAAAAGGATGCTTCTCAGGAGCCAGGATGGTAGAAGTGCCCATCAGGGGGGCACCTGGGTGGTGTGATGCAGTTGGTTAAGTCTCGGGATGGAGCTCAGCGTTGGGCTCCACACTCAGCAGGGAATCTGCCTAAGAGTCTCTCCCTCTGCCCCTCCCCCCCCACTAGTTCTCTCTCTCTCAAATAAATAAAATCTTTTTTTTTTTTAAAGATTTTATTTATTTATTTGACAGAGAGAGACAGCGAGAGAGGGAACACAAGCAGGGGGAGTGGGAGAGGGAGAAGCAGGCTTCCTGCAGAGCAGGGAGCCCAATGCAGGGCTTGATTCCAGGACCCTGGGATCATGACCTGAGATTAAGGCAGACACTTAATGACTGAGCCACCCAGGCGCCCCACAAATAAATAAAATCTTTTTTTTTTAAAAAGTACTCATCTGGTAGGAAAACAAGGGAAGGATGAACTCAGCTTTACAAAGTCTAAACTGTGGAGTCAGCCACCTTTCCTACTGAGGAATTCTTGTCCAAGTTAAGCTTTGAAATATTTATTTTTCTTGCTTTTATTTGTCTCAACAAGAAAATGAAAGAAGTGTCCTTTGACTCGGCCATTCCACTCCTAGGAATATATCCTAAGCTTTTAATTTAAAAAAAAATTTTTTTATATTTTATTTATTAGAGAGAGAGAAAGAGCGTGTGTGAGGGAGAGGGCATTTGAAGCAGACTCCATGCTGATTTTGGTGATGTCCTGGGTTTGTGGTGATCAGCCACCCTCTCCATTACACTATCATCATGAATTGGAAAGAGTGTGTAGGCTTGGTCGTTGCTTCCTGGATGTGTGGATTTATTCTGGCTCTGATCCATGCAATTCTCCTCCTAAGGTTGCCCTTCTGTGGGCCCCAGGAAGTAGACCATGTCTTCTGTGAAATCCTATCTGTCCTCAAACTGGCCAGTGCTGACACCTGGATCAATGAAGCTGTCATCTTTGTTGAATGTATAATTAACTTAATGGGCCCCTTTGCTCGGTGCTAGTCTCCTATACTAGCATCCTCCCAACCATCCTGAAAATCCAGTCAATGGAAGGCCAAAGAAAGCCTTCTCCACCTGTGTGGTTGGGCTTTTCTTTGTCACTGCCATGGTGGTTTATATGATCCCAGACTCTAGTCAAAGACAGTAGAAAGAAAAAAAGCTCTCCCTTTTTCATAGTCTGTTCAGTCCAATGCTGAATCCCTTCATCTACAGCCTCAGGAATGCTCAGGTGAAGAACGCCTTGTATAGAGCATTGCAGACAGGGTCTGTGTGAGGGGAGGATAGAACTTTTAGCTAGGTCAAATCTTTTCCCTTTGAGGTGTTGTTTGAGAATGACTTAAAGGTCAGAAAAATTACCTAACAGTAAAGTTTGATAAGAAAATGTGAATTGTTCAAGACTCTACCTGAAAGTAGAAAATATTTTGAAGTGTGAGGATAGTCTCTGGTTTGGAGCATTTTTGTTCAGGGATGAGACATCTGGATTATCAATATGCTTAATGCTATAAAAATCTATAGAGCCCATTTCTTCAAGAAATAAATTAGTATCTTAAGACAATATTTTTGTTTAATTGTTGAAACAAAATGTCAACACATTGCCCTAAATAATCAGTTCAATCATAAGCATTCACATCACCTAGTAACAAGCAATATTTTTCAGAGAAATGAAAATCTCTGACTACGGTAGCTTAATATATACATCATCACTGAACTGTGTATTCCTAAAATCCCACCAGTGAGTCATATGAAGAAAGGACTGAGAGTCATTGCTGGATAGCTAATAAATTCCAAGTGTTCCAACTAGAGTTGAGAAATTCTTAGTATGTAGCAAAAACAAGCTAAAACTATCTTACAGCTCTTTATAGAAATATCTCCATCCCTCCTATACTGTGCTTTCATTTTCCCTTCCCACCTACTTCCTCCCTTATAGTTCCCACTTATGTGTTACAACACATGTAATTAAAGACAGATGTATTCTCTTAAGTACCTCACTTCCACATTATTTTTATATGTCTTGCCAAAGTTTTCCTCAAAGCTTCTGCCTTTTTATTTTCCAGAGCAGCAAAATATTTCAGGCAATAATATTTCACCTTGTCATGCCTTTCAATCATTAAAAAAGAAAAACTAGCAATATAAATTAATAAATATATGGTGGACTAGAGTAACATACTAGACTTGGCTTCTCAGTAGATAAACTACATTAATAATCATGCAGGGGGTTGCCTGGGTGGCTCAGTCTGTGCTCAGCAGGGAGTCTACTGGAGATTCTCCCTCTCCCTCTGCCCCTCCCCCCATGTGCTTGCTCTGTCTCTCCCTCCCTCTCTCTAAATAAATATTTTTAAAAAATAATAATCATTCAGGGACTGGGACTTACAGGCAAGGTCATCAAAGTGACCAAAACATCTAAGACATACTTTTCATTTCTAAATGAGTCTCTTTTCTTATGAAATTAAGTCATTAAGACCCCTTTTCTTCAGTAATCTTTTAACTATATTTTTAGTTAAAATTTTAAGTGCAGGAAAAAGATTTTATACTTTTGCATTAAAAATAGTATATTGTACTGAATGGAGCACTGCATGTTATACGCAAACAATGAATCATGGAACACTACATCAAAAACTAATGATGTAATGTATGGTGATTAACATAACACAATAAAAAAAATAGAGACACGTTAAAAAAATAGTATATTGTCTTGAAAATAACTGGTGTCAGACTTACCCTCCTGCTGTAAATAATTACGTGATCTCAACAGCCTATAGTAAGCAATGTTTGACAGTCATTGAAATGATGGAGAAGATGCACATGAGGGAAGTATCACATTTACCGCAGCTGCCCCAGGAGGGCATTTCCCTGGTCTTCATGCAGGAATATGGAACCCAAGCAGGGATCAGAGAAAGCAGAGATCAGAGTTCAAGCCTGCTAGGTCAGTTAGGAACTGGGGGTCAGTGTACCACAGGAGGGATAGCAATAAAGAGAAAATCCTAAAAACATAAATGAAAGTGCCTTTTGAGTTCTTAGTTTTCTCCTTAATTATGTGAAAATGGGCTAAGGAAATTGGTTAAGAAAGGGAGATCTAGTAGGAAAAAAGCTGCCAAGAGACTGAATTTAGAACAGAGAATCTGGAACTAAAAAATGCAGGGTAAGATACTGGAGTTCAGATCCAGCCAGAATGGGGAGATACTGGTAAAAAACTTAGGAACTCAGTTGGGACTCCAGAAGTCCCACATCTTGGGTGAATTGCCATGTTCTAGAAGTAGATGCTATATATCCCAGTAGTAAGGGAGAAAATGAAATACACTCATCATCACACAGCCTAAAATCTGGCCATAAGAGGAGCAAGGATATCTTCAAGTAATTTAACTGCTCTCTAGAAAAAAAAAAAAAAAAAAAAAAAACCTCAAAACTCTTAGTTTCTCTAGCTTATGGCTTTATGATTTCAGCATAAAATTTTAATAATTCCTAAACATGTAAAAAAGCAGGAAAATTTGAGATAAATCTGTTATTAGAAACAAACTCACAGATCATCCAAATAATTGGAATAGACAAGGACATCAAAATACCTATAATCGATATAAAGAAAATTTGAAAATGAATGACAGAATATTTCAACAGAAAATAAGAATCTGTTAAATAATCAAGTGAGCATTCTAAATCTTCTCCTAAAAATAAAAGAAAAAAGAAAAAATCTTAACATAAATAACTCATTAGATATATTTTACAGAAGACAGGATACAACTGAAGCCAGGATTGGTGAAGTCAAATACAGTTTAAAATATATTTCCAAAACTAAAGCAGTGGGAGGAAAAAAAAAATGGAAAGAACTTGAGAACAAAGTAGAGTTGTGGGAAATACTCCAAGGATCTAACAAACCTTAATTTCCTAATCCCCAAAGGAAAAAAAAAAAAATGGAACAGATGAATTAAAGAAATAATGACAAGAACTTATAAAGTCTGATAAGCAATATCAATACAGATTCAAGAAGCTCAAAGAACTCAAGCAGGATAAACCTAAGAAAACTTCACTGAAAATATAGTCAATGATATTTATAATACATTGTATGGTGACAGATGGCAGCTACATTTGTGGTGAGCGCAGCATAATGTATAGAGAAGTCCAATCACACTGTTATACACCTGAAACTAACATTGTATGTCAATTACACTCAAATTTTTAAAAAAGGAAAAATAAAAAGAAACCTCACTGGAAATGCACTAGTCAAACTATAGAAAATGAAAGATAAAGAAAGAAACCTTACAATGGGTCAGGGAAAAAAATGCATTACTTTCAAAGGAACAGTAAGATTTACCAAACATCATGGAAGCCAAAATACAATCTTAAAGTAGTGAAATTAAGAATACCATCTTAAAGTAGTGAAATTAAAAACTATCAACATAGAATTCCATACACTACAAAACTGTATAAAAATGATATCTCTAAATAGAAATTAGAAAGGAAGGAAACTGGGAATATCAGGAAGAAAGAAAGAAGCAAAATTAGGAGTAAACTCCATAGGCTTTTCTTATCCTCTTAAGTTTTCTAAATTGTGTTTGATGGTTCAAGCAAAAATTATAGCAGTATCTGGTGCTATTCTAAACTTATGTAGGAGAAATATTGAAGACCATTATACTGTAAATTGGAGAGAGTAAAGACCTAAAAGGAGATAAGGTTTCTGTACTTCACTGATGCTGGTAAAAAAAAAAAAAAAAAAAAAAGGCATCAATTGAATGTGATGTATATATAATATCTAGAGTAACCACTAAGCTATGAACAACAACCAAAAAGCTATACAAAGAGATACAACAAGAGCACTATTGGTAAATCAAAATGGAACTCAAAAAATAGTCAAGTAACCCACAGGAAATCAGGAAAAAACATAAACCAAGATATACTTAGTCTAGGCCATAAAAAATATCTCCACAAATTTAAAAGAAATAAAAATCATACAGAGCGGGTTCTCCATCCACAATGGAATCAAACTAGAAATCAATATAAGAAAAATAGGAAAATCTCCCAATATTTGAAAATTTTAAAATTACTTTTAAATAATCTATAAGTTAAAGTCATCTCAAGGGAAATTAAAAAAAAATACATTGAGGGGCACCTGGGTGGCTCAGTTGGTTAAGCGTCTGACTCTTGATTTTAGCTCAGGTCATGATCTCGAGGTCATGAGATTGAGCCCCACATAGGGCTTCATGCTGGGCGTGGAGCCTGCTTGGGATTCCCTCTCTCGCCCTCTGCCCCTCCCCTGTTCATGCACTCCCACTCCCACTCTCTCTCTCTCAAAAAAAAAAAAAAAAAAGGAAAAAGTTTTAAAAAAATACTTTGAATGAAAATGAAAACATATTGTTGAGAGGGAAATATTTCAATAAATGCTTATATTACAATAAATATGCATTAGAAAAGAGGAAAAGTCTCAAAGCTACAATGAGATATCATCTCTCACCTGTCAGAACGGCTAAAATAAAAAACACAAGAAACAAGTGTTGGCAAGGATGTGGAAAAAGGAGAACCTCTTGCACTTTTGGTGGGAAGGCCTACTGGTGCAGCTCCTGTGGAAAACAGTATGGAGGTTCCTTAAAACATTGAAAACAGAAGTACCCTACAACCCAGCACTGGACCTACTGGGTATACTTCTCAAAAATACAAAAACACTAATTTAAAGGTATACATGCACACTATGTTTATTGCAGCATTATTTATAATAGCCAAATTATGGAAGCTGGCCAAGTGGCCATTGATAGACGAATGGATAAAGAAGATGTGGTATATACATATATATATATATATATATATGTATAATGGAATAGTATTCAACCATAAAAAAGAATGAAATCTTGCCACTTGCAATGACATGGATGGAGCTAGAGAATATAAAATAAATCAGAAAGACAAATACCATATGATTTCACTCATATGTGGAATTTTAGAAACAAAACAAATGAGCAAAGGAAAGAAAGAGACAAACCAAGAAACAGAACTTTCACTCATGGTTACCAGAGGGGAGGTGGGTGGCAGATGGGTGAAATGGGTGATGGTGATGAAGGAGTGCACTTATTGTAATGAGCACTAGGTGATGTATGGAATTGTTGAATCACTATATTGTACACCTGAAAGTAATATAACACCATATGTTAACTATATTGGAATTAAATGAATGAATAAATACATAAGTACATAAATAAGGAAAGTCTCAGATGAATAATAGATATACCTACCTCAAGAACCTAGAAAAAGAAGAGCAATATAAAGTCAGAGCAAGCGGGGGAGGGGAGGGAATTAATGAATATAAGCACAGAAAACCCTGAAATTTAAAACCAAAAATCTTCAAGGTAAATCATTAAAACAAAGAGTTGGGTTTTTTTTTAAAGATCAATAAAACTTAGAAACCTCCAACAGTACTTGTAAAGACACGGCTTAAAAATATTAGAATGAAATGGGGGATATCACTGCAGACATCAAAGGATGATAAAGGAAATTACAAATAACTCAGATTAAATGAACCACTTCCTTGAAAATCACAAACTACCACAACTCGCCTAATATGAAGAGTTCACTCACATAATCCTGTAACTACTAAGGAAATTTAATTCACAATTTTAAATCTACCAAAACATAAATCTCAGGAAAATGACTTATACACACAACAACAACAACAACAAAAGCTTATACACAAATGTAGAAGATTTTTTGGTAATAGCTCAAAACGGAAATAATCCAGATGTTCACCCACAGGTAAGTGGTTATACTGTGGAGCATCCACACTATAGAGTATAGCTCAGTAATAAAAAAGAGCTACTATTGATATATGCAACAACCTGGATGAATCTCCAGAGGAAAAAAAGCCAGTCACATAAGATTATATACTATATGATTCCGCTTATGTAACAGTTTTGAAATATCAAAATTATAGAAGCAGAGAAAAGGTTGTGGTTGAGGACAGAGTGAGAGTGGGAAGGAGGTGGGCGTGACTAGAAAAAAGGCACCATGGGAGGTTCTTGTAGTGATGAAACTATTATGCACCTGGACTGAACCAGTGTCAATAAGCTGATTGTGATTTTGTATCACAGTTTTGAAAGATGTTACCAAAGGGAAAATAGTAAAGAGTGCACAGTATTATAATGGTAATATAATAACCCTTGTATTATTTCTTTTTTTCTTTTTTTTTTTTAAAGATTTTATTTATTTATTCATGAGAGACAGAGAGAGAGAGAGAGGCAGAGGGAGAAGCAGGCTCCCAAGGAGCAGGGAGCCCGATGTGGGACTTGATCCCAGGACCCTGGGATCATGACCTGAGCCGAAGGCAGACGCTTAACCATCTGAGCCACCCAGGCGCCCACCCTTGTATTATTTCTTACACTGGTGTGTGAACCTACAATTATATCAAAATAAAAGTTCAACTAAAAATGAAAAATTTTAAAGTTAAAAACATATTTAACAGCATAAATCTTACAGAAAAATTCACATGAAAATTTAAGGAAAGTATCAATAATTTTGGAAAAAACAAAATTGGAAACTTTACACTTCTGACTATAAGGCTTAATATATAGTGTTGAATTAACCATATTAGTTTAAGGATAGATCAATAGAATAGAGAATACAATAATAGATCCATATGTATTTCATCAGTATTCTTGACAAAATTGCCAATGTAATTAGATGGGTCAATAATACATCTTTTCAGTTGGACATCTTTCCAAAAAAAAATAAAAGATACTCCACCCATATTTCCTACCATACACAAAGATAATTTGAGGTATATCTTAGATCTAAACATGAAAGCAAAGGATTACTCTTCTAGGAGAAAAATTGCAGTATGACCTTTGGGTAGGTTGTTTTCTTAAGCAGGAAGCTAAAAGCACTAATCATAAAAGAAGAAATTAAGCTGATGCCATTACAACTAATAATTTCTGTTTATCAAAAGAATCAGTAGGAAAGTGTAGAGGCAAACCACAATCTGGGAGAAGATAGCTTTGGTACACATGTTCAACAAAGCACTTAGATCTAGATTCTCTAAAGAAAGTCTACAAATCAATGATGGGAAACAACTCAATTAAAAACTGGGCAAAAGATTTGAACAGGTACTCCATATAAAAGGTTATTCAAAAGATCAATAATCATACGATAATGTGTGCAATACAATTAATCATCAATAAAATCACAAATATCACAATGGCTAATATAAAATTAATATCAAGTGGTGGGAAACTAAAATTATAAAACCATACTGAAAAACCATTTGGCAATATCTAGTAAAGTTAAACATGTGCCTGTCCTAGGATTTGGCAATTCTATCCTTGGTATACACCCACTGAAAACATGTATAAGAATATTCATAGGCGTGGGGCGCCTGGGTGGCTCAGTCGGTTGAGCGTCTGCCTTCAGCTCGGGTCATGATCCCAGGGTCCTGGGATCGAGCCCCGCATCGGGCTCCCTGCTCAGCGGGAAGCCTGCTTCTCCCTCTCCCACTCCCCCTGCTTGTGTTCCCTCTCTCGTTCTCTCTCTCTGTCAAATAAATAAAAATAAAAAAATCTTTAAAAAGAATATTCATAGGGGCACCTGGGTGGCTCAGTCAGTTAAGTGTCTGCCTCAGCTCAGGTCATGATCTCAGGGTCCTTGGATTGAGCCCCGCATTGGGCTCCCTGCTCAGCGGGGAGTCTGCTTCTCCCTCTCCCTCGGTCCCTCCCCCCAGCTCATGCTCTGTCTCTCTCAAATGAATAAAATATTTTTTTTAAAAAAAATTCATAGAATATTTTAGTTACAACAGCCACAAACTAGAAATAACCCAAATTTCCGTTATTCCGTTATCTATCAGTAGAATAGTGAACTATTCATATTGAATATTATGCAGCATAAAAAATGATATAACAGCATGGATAAATCTCAAAGACATTATACTGAGTCAAAGAATCCAGACATAAAAACATGTACATACTGTATAATTTATTTATATGAGATTCAAAAACAGGCAAAGCTAATTTGTTGTAATAGAAGTCAGAATTCCCTCAGAATAAGGAAGTGATTTTGGGCTGGGGTGGTAGGGTGAGGGGAGAAGACAAAGGAGTTTTCTGTTGTGATGAGGATGTTCTACACCTTGATCTGGATGGAGCTTACACAGGTGTGTCAATATATACAAAGTATTGGATCTAGACACTTCATAGCTCTAATATTTGGCCATTTGATCAGGCGACCACATAGATTGGAAGGTAGATGAAGATGTCATGTGAAGTCTCTGGCAAGCCCCAATCAGTAAATCGTAGCACAGGCAACAGGGACTCTGCTTCAGGATATTTCCTTCTATACCAGAAGACAATATGCATTTCAAAAACACAACTCTTCATGTACTACTGAACCTTAGCAGAGACTACTCATAGAGTCTCAAGTAACTATAAATGCAGGATTGCCTATCTTGAGCTGAGATGTTATACGACCCACCAAATCATAAGATTAAGTGATCACGGCAGCCATGCCTCACACAAAGAATGTGGTATAACTCAGGAAGAACAAGTGCAAAAGACAAAAGTAAGCAGAATGGCCCAGATCCTCACATTCCTGTATCACTTATATCACTGATGGTTCTTCCCTCTCTGTGCAGTGTATCTGCCACGCAGGTGTGGGGTTTTAAAGGTAATTGGTAAGGGTAAAACTATCATTGCCCAGAACTGGCAATTAACGTAGTCATTTACCTTGTGCGGACAGAAGTTGCCAGAAGTGAGAATATGCATGGACTCCTGGAAATTGGCAAATGGTGTGACTGGTTGGTCATGCACCTGGAAGGAGCACAGTTGGAATATTAGGTGAACAGAGCACAAAGTAGGAGAATCTGCATATCCTACATTAATGCCAAATAAGCAAGTGACTCTGTGATGCAGAATAACCTGGAATGTTGGACCTCTCTTGGCAAGGCCAAGTGGGATGCCCAGAATGAGCTGAGAGGGACTTCCATGGAAGATGTCATGAAAAATTATACCTACAAAGCAGAAGATCTAAAAAAAAATATAAAATATAAGGGACTGGATTTGGCTACTAGGCACACATTTCCTCTAAACTGATATAATGCCTTGTTTTTCTAATACTGTGGATAAAGTCAAATGATGAAAATAACTGGCTAACCCAGTTCCTCAAGATTGTCCAGGATATAATTCTAATAGATTATGGCCTGAAGCAGCTTCTGAGTCATTTTTTCTGTAGATAAATTAAAAGTGCTTTTGTTAAAAGCCCATCATTAATCAGGTACAAGATGATTCAGTCAGAATGTCAGCCAGCCTTTGTTCTTGGCCGTCCCAGTGATTGCACAGTGAGCAAACAAATGCAGTAGCCATGGCAACAGAGATGGAGGCTTTGCATGAATCCAACAGCATAGGGTGCCCCTCACCAAGACTGCTCTACTCTGCTGCTCTGATCAGCTGAATATATGTTCTGTCAGCAGCAGAGACCAGTGCTGGGCTCTCAGTATGGTATCTTCCTCTTAAGGAGACCAGTAAGTCAGTTGTTGGCATTCTAGTTCTTTGCACCTTATGAGCAATGATTCATCATGATTATGGATGATACACATTACAACTATGAACTTCCCTTTCTTGTCTGTAGTACCTTGGTCAGTACCTCTATTGGAGAGCTATTAGAATATCTGACTTCTGATATGCTTTCCCACATAACATCACCTTAGTTCATTAGACCTGCTTCACAGCTAAGGAAGTAACAATGGGAAAATTACCAATGGATTCACTTCTCCCAGCTCATACTGTGTTACTCAGAAATTATAGACCTGATAGAAACTATGACCTGACACACAGATTTGGAACACTGGATTGTTGATAACATCCTGCAGCATATACTGTGATAGTATATGCCTACTTTGGTAGGTAGATTACATATATTTAGCTTCATCCATAAGGGTAGAGAGGACAGGAGTTGGCCCTCTGCTTTTACAGAGCTCTATCTATCCCATGAGGGCAGGATCAGAAGTTATCAAAAAGGGAAAATTTTCTAAAGTAAACTTTGCTCAGCCCTTGTGCTCATCTGTTCTTCCAGACAGGTCAACAAATACCAGGGCATGTCTAACATCAATTCCCAGCATGCTCGCACATCTCCAGATTTATGCTCAAGGATTTAGGATCTGAGTTGCTATCTAAAATGATGTAACGATTAAGGCCTTTGAATTCAAGTTCATTTTCCTACCACCTTCAGGATGGTTGGAAATTTAGACTACACTAAAGGAAATAAGGCTGTAGAAATTAATGTCCAGGTTCTACTTCACTATCAAAGAATAACCAGGCATGGATCTTTGAATCTCCCAAGTGCCTCCTGAATGTTTAGGACCTGGAACAACATAATAATTCATGAAACTGTAACAAATTCATGTATTTGTGTAGCTGTAATATTCATGTGGTGCCAGAATATGGCACCAGTTAGTTATGAAGAGACTACTTGTTTTTACCTTAACTTCTAAAGATCTCACTATCTCTCTCTGGCTTCCTGAAAGACAGAAATAGACAGGGACTGCCAGCATTCTACCCTCAGGAGGGTAACAGTGGTTGAGTTCTTCATGTCTCTGTAGGGAGCATGCTTGTACAAAGGAGACCTACTGTCTCATACCCTACACAGAGCTCTCATGGCAATTGGGAAGGTACCTTGTAGAGATGATAAGTTAATAAAGCCTTCTCTTAAAGGCAACTTGAAGAGCAAAGATCCTTCCTTGGCAGTTCTCAGATGAGCAACAAGGCTCCTAGCACCGTCAGTAACTTTAGCCATACTAGATGTGTTTGCCTTTTCTGCATGAAGACTTATTGGGGTCTTTATACAACAGTCATCTCTAGACACACAGGTTTCCTATCACCTTTGTGAGTTCTGGTCAAATATATTTTAACATCATTTTCGTTGCCTGTTAGCTTTTACTATCACAATTTAATATCATGCAAAAGTACATTGTTATTAATGCTTAAAGTTTGCTCACTGATAGTTTAAATAATAGGATATTTTGAGTAAAATATATTTTTAAACTATCAATATATTAATACAATCAATGTATTAATGGCTATTTTTGACTGGTAGCTATTTTTAAGGTAAGGAGGTAAGTGTGTGCAAGTGACTTTCTTGTAGATATTTAATATTAAAAAAAAAGCACTTCTTTATTAAAAAACTAGATTTAAAGTGTCACTCAGAGAGAGAAGTCAAATATCTAAATATACAAGGAAGACTATTCAGAGTTATTGAATAAGTGTACAAATGCTTATCTATTTAGTATGTGCAGTAGTATGAGGCCAGATTGCTAGCAGTGAGTAGGAGCTTGGAGTTCCTATCATGTCAGCTCCACCGGCAGAACAATAGTAGGTACATTATGGGAGATCAATAAATACTCGAAATTACTTCCAACATCCTGCACATAGCAGTTATTATTGGAATGGTAATAAGAGAGTTTCGGTGCAAATGGGATCATTTTTAAGCAGGCTTATAATTTTGTGGCCATTTAAATTAAAGATTTATTGCTCATCCTTGCTGTCTCCAAGACAAGATGATCTTACATCAAGGACGGGAATGAAGTGTAAGGGAGAAGGGCAATATCATGTTTGTCCTTAATTTTAATTGTGGAATCATAGAGTAAGAAAGATGATTTAGTTCAATCTCTCAAGGACTTCAGAGACCCCTTCTGCAGTATCCTTCACAGTAGCTATTGTCACCTGCAGAGATGGTGTCTAAAACTGGGTATTTCTAGAGTATTTACCAATATTGAGTCAAAATTTTAAAAAAGTTACTGATTCTGTTTTTATGCTTAGATAAACAATAGTACAAATCTATTCATTCACATAAATGTTCATCTAAATATTACGGAAATCTAAATAATAAAAGTGATATTTTAAGCCGAAAATAAGTCTTTATACTCAAGAGGGGATTTGGTGAGATATTAGTTGTGGAGGTGACAGTAGATGCAAGAGTGGAAAGTGTGTTTAGACAGGCAGGCGAGAGGTTAATGGCTAATGGTGAATATGGTCAATGGTATATCTAACCCTAGGATATTCTATCCTAATGATCCCTTCCAACTCAAGATTAGACTTTTCACAGTTTAAGGACATGGGCATGTGTATCAGTTAGGAGTCATTATTTTGGGGAAAAAAAACCAGAATAGTTCTGACTAATATAAGCAAAGAAAGGCAGAATTTATTTGAAAAACATGGGGTAGCTCACTGAATGAAACAAAAACCATGTATTTGATTAACGTGTGACACAATATTTATTTTGAACATTTAGCCTCTGCCAAAAATATTAACAAAAACAAAGGAAACATGTATTTGTGTGTGTGTGTATATGTATTTTTAAATTTATTTCAGGGCTACCTTTAAACATTAAAATACACAAAAAAATTACTGAAAGTGTTTTTTTTTAATTTCAATCACAAAGTTTTATGATTCTTTTTAAAAAATTTTTTATTGTTATGTTAATCACCATACATTACATCATTAGTTTTTGATATAGTGTTCCATGATTCATTGTTTGTGTATAACACTCAGTGCTCCATGCACAGCGTGCCCTCCTCAATACCCATCACCAGGCTAACGCATCCTCCCACCCCCCTCCCCTCTAGAACCCTCAGTTTGTTTTTCAGAGTCCATCATCTCTTGTAGTTCATCTCCCCCTACTGAAAGTGTTTCTGAAGACTTTTCTATTCTATAAAAAGATTTCAAACAAATTAAGAGAAATTTATTTTTAAAGATTTCTTTTAAATATTAACTCAATTTATTCTGTCATAGGGATATGGGAGACAATATGACATCTGTCACAGAGTTCACCCTACTGGGATTCCCTCTTGGCCTGAGGATTCAGATTCTTCTCTTTGGGCTCTTCTCTCTGTTCTATGTCTGCACCCTGCTGGGGAACGGGCTCATCCTGGGGCTCATCTGGCTGGACTCCCGACTGCACACCCCCATGTACTTCTTCCTCTCCCACCTGGCCATCGTCGACATAGCCTATGCCTGCAACACCGTGCCCCAGATGTTGGTGAACCTCCTGAAGCCAGACAAGCCCATCTCCTTTGCTGGCTGCTTGACACAGACCTTTCTCTTTTTGACATTTGCTGTCACAGAATGTCTTCTCCTAGTTGTGATGTCTTATGATCGGTATGTGGCCATCTGCCACCCCCTCCGATATTCTGCCATTATGAACTGGAGAGTCTGCATCACCCTGGTGCTGACTTCTTGGACTATTGGAGTCCTTCTGTCTTTGATTCATCTCATGTTACTTCTACCCTTACCATTCTGTAGATTCCAGAAAATCAATCACTTTTTCTGTGAAATCATGGCTGTTCTCAAGCTTGCCTGTGTAGATACACACATCAATGAGATTGTGGTATTGGCTGGAGCAATTTCTGTGCTAGTGGGACCCCTCTCCTCAATTGTAATCTCATATATGTGCATCCTCTGTGCCATCCTTAGAATCCAGTCTGGGGAAGGTCAAAGAAAAGCCTTCTCCACCTGTTCATCCCATCTCTGTGTGGTTGGACTCTTTTATGGCACAGCCATTATAATGTATGTTGGGCCCAGATATGGGAACCCCAAGGAGCAGAAGAAATATCTCCTCCTGTTTCACAGCCTTTTCAATCCCATGCTCAACCCTCTTATCTATAGTCTCAGGAACTTAGAAGTGAAGAATGCCTTGAAGAGAGTGCTAGGAATAGAGAGAGACTTATGAAAAGATTATGGCATCAGGGTTGACAGTGACCTAAGAAGATACTATCTCAAGAGATTCCACCCCCAACTTAGCATAAGAATTATCTGAGACAATATAAATAAGATGAAAAGAGGGAGGCAAACCATAAGAAACTCTTAACTCTAGGAAACAAACTAAGGGTTGGTGGAGGGGAGGTGGGTGGGGAGATGGGGCAACTGGGTGATGGGCATTAAGGAGGGCACTTGATGTAATGAGCACTGGGTGTTATATGCAACTGATGAATCACTAATTCTACCCCTGAAACTAATAATACACTATATGTTAACTAAATTGAATTTCAATAAAAAATTTTTTAAAAATAGAGCCATCTTCTGAACCATCACTTAAATCACTAATTCAATAGATGTGGGATGTATCCTAGAGATCTATATCTTCAAATATTACCAAATTGTGATGCAGCTGGTCCATGAACCAGGATTTGGAAGCTGCAGATCTAGAACAATACCCTTTATAATATCTTCCTCAAGCTATGGTCTAGCCTTATGCCTCCCAAAATGGTTTTCTCAAAACACTAGCTTCTCAAGGGCTTTAAAAATAAACTCTATGGTAAAGGGAGTTTGAAAATTATTGCATATTAAACACCTTACTTTAGAGCTCACAATTCATATTAACATAGTGAAAACTAAAAATTTCTATGGTGAAGAAGATTTTTATTCCAATTTTTAACCAATGTTTTCCAAATTTATTTGATCACATAAACATTTTTTCATAACACTTACTAACAGTTTCCTGGGACAGAAAATCTTGATCTTGACTGACTCATTGTGAACACTTCCTGTTACCACCTTCTAGAGCAAAATTATTTCTTTCCTGCGAGGTGAGCCTCTAAAGAGGATGTAGGTCCAAGCACAGTACCCCGAATCAGCCTGTGAGAATGTGTACTCTCTTTGGGTAAAGAAAGTGAGGGTCAGTGTCTCTCCTCATCACTGCTAGGTCATCTGGAGATAATGAATCCAATCCTCTGCTTCACCTTGGGTCCGCATTCCTAGTTACATTTCATGGGCTAACTTCATTCAATTTCACAACCTTCTATATCTGAGATTTAAAAATGTATACATGTCCCTGTTTACCCATTATACTCAATCTATTTTTTCTCTCTTTGATTTGAAAGATAAAACCAAGTTTCTCACAGAAATCTGAGAGGATTTGCAAAAGCCACCACCTACATAGTGTATAAGCTTTAGAAAGAGTTCTCCAGTGTTGTGTTTAGAAAATAGAGATAGGGGAGAAGTTCTATAAGAGAATGGTCACAGGAAAGTACACAATGAATGATGGCTAAAAAGGAAATGAATAAAGGATAGAATGCCCAAGGGGCTAGCTGATCCTTTGAAGATTAAAAAGGGAACAAAATAGGGAAAGGGCATGATTTATTATATGTTGGTTATTCCTGAAATGAACAAATCTCAAATGATAGCCTCACACCCAGGAATTTCCTGATATTCTGTATAGAATGCCATGTGGACTACTGCAATCTCAAAAGAAAAAGGGTTAAGTGAGCACTAAGGAACACATGCATAGTCCTCAGTGGCTCAATGGATCCTAGAGAAAGGGAAAAAAGGAAAGTCAAATCGATGTCTCTCAAAAAAAAAAAAACCTTAGGGGCTTAAGTCTTGGTCATTAGTTTGGTAGGTCCATAGACTAGTTTTCTATCAATTAACCTGGAATTGATCAGAATGGTCAGAACTTAGTGACCTTCACAAAACTCACAAGATAATCATGGTTAACCCAGATGCCAATTTCAATCTTTATAATGAAGGATGTTTCTCCCCAGGGAAAGGAGTGCCTGTGTCCATTATTCAAGATAGCCCAGTTCTCTTTTCAAAAATCTGAGAAATGAATAAAAAAATATATGACTCAAAGAGCCTAGAATCAGAGCAAATGAAATTGAATAATATAGAAGGGTATTTCTTTAAAACTGCAGAAAAATTCCCCCCAGTAGGTCACAATTCTCATAATGAACCTAGATGTCTATAACTGAAGTTTCTATACCTTGGATATAAATAATAACAAACACAGTAAAAATAAACTTTAACAAATTCTGCCCCTTTGTTTCCCCAGCTTTCAAGATTCGAAGTGAAACATTGAAAAAAAAAACAATTGTTATTTTCCATCAATTATATGTGCTATGACTTTCTGAAGATATGTTCACCCTTGACTCAGATACTTATTTCATCAATCAAAAGACAACATTTCGCAAACCAATTACTGAGGTAATTTACTTTGGGAAGTGTTTAAATGATCAGTGTATTGATTTTTATTCTACTTCCAAATGGAAATTATGTCCAAAATCTGGTGGACTGTGCTATAATCACAAGCTATAAATGCAGGCTGAATTAAGGTCAGGGTTGATAAAAAATGCCCAATGCAGACAGACAATGTAAATATTGGAGAATATATGTATTGCATTTAAGAGTTAACTATGTGTTATTTTCCTTTCTATACAGTTATGTTTTATATATGTTTATGTTTTACTCTGACCACTTTTTTTTTTAAAGTAAGCTCTATACACAACATGGGGCTTGAACTCATGACCCCAAAATTGAGACTCGCATGCTCTGCAGACTGAGCCAGCCAGTTGCCCCTACTCTGACCACATTTAGAAGCTGTCCACAAGTTAAAGCAATGCTGCCTTGATATGCAATGGAAAACATGTAATTTTGAGATGATGCATTTCCCAAAGTTAAAGTTTGTTTGTTATCATAAATATTTATATTTAATTTTCTTATTATCTTAGTTCAAAGTTTTTACTTTTTTATAACAGATGGTCATACAGTAGATAAACTAGAGAACTATATCCTATTGTTTTCAAGATTTCAGTATGCTACTTTTTATATGTCAGTTTCTAGATTTCCACATTTTCTGGAAGTCACCTGAAACAAAAAAAAAGGTCCCAGTATTTATGGATTGCCTAGTGCGCGCCTGGATTTTCACATGAGTAAGAGCCATTTTTGGTGTCCCTGAATGTGTGTTTCTTCCCATAATGGATATGTTCTCCAAACTTGATAATTGTGACCAGTTTTCCCCAAGTTTTCATGATTGCCTCAGCAAGACACTGTAATGAGCTGATTAGTTTGTAAATCACATGATTGACTGATAAGAGATTTCCCAAATAACATTTTGGCCTCCTTACATCCAGTATGAGAAAAGAGTGGAATACAAAGAAATATGACAACATCATAGGTAGAAAACATTCTCCCAATCCCAGAAGAGGCAGGAAGCTTCGAGGGGAGGCTGCCTTAGAGAGGGTTCTCTCCTCCCCTGCCCTGAGGAGCTGGATCTGGAATCTCCTCACTTCAGAACAGAGATTAGAGAATACTTCCAAGGTTGACCTACTTGGGTGGTTTGTGCCCTAGAAAACCCCTCCTCAGACATGTTCTAATAAGCCCCACTGGGACATCTTGGCTCTCCTCGGACTCCCCATTCTGCTCCCTGCCTCCATAACCTGCTCTCTCCAGCATCTCCACAGCTTGACTTGTTGCTTGGAATCAGCTGATTTTTCAGGGTCCTTTCTTCCCACCTCTGCTGCTCCACAAGGGGCCCAGATTACAGTGGGGAGAAGCTGAAGGACAGAGGGGAAGGCCGGGAGCTTCTTCACCATCACACTGGTTCTGCTTCCTTATATGTTCACCTGAACCATCTGCAGGTTTGGGAATTAGGGCAGTGCTGGGATTCATGAAATCCAAATAATGCCAAGTATTCAGGGACTGTAATGACTGATGTCTCAAAGGTGTGTTCTGTGGCTGGCTGTGTTGTCTAATCATGGGTCCTGCTGGGGATGAGAGCAGAAAGAGAGAACTGCTTTGTCTGTCCTTCCCAGTGGAGGTGGGCATGCATGCATCTCACAGCCCACCCCTCCAGTGAGCCCTCAGGTGCTACCAACTAGGTTGAGGTCATCAGAGAATAAAAGCTCCTTTTCTGAGGACTCTGCCACATTTTTGATCAGGCACAGAAGTGAGGGTTCTTCAGCTCCCACAGAAGCTCCCAGAAAGCAGGATCCTGCCCAACCTTCAGGTGCTTTTCCCTTTTGAGGTCCTTGAGTCCAAATGTGGGAGCTAACCAGGTTACCTTATTATACTATATCCTTAATTCCTATTAGACATGTGGTAGCACCTACTCTTTTGTGGACTATCACACTGTTAACTACTATTCTTTTTAAGCACAGGTAAGGAAATTCAGTCCTGTCTAAATATGGGCTGATTATTATTCTGCTATGGGGCTGTTTTGAGGAAAAATCAATGCTAAGTTAGTTGAACATATTGCTCACAGATGACATAATTATGTATAGAATTTGGTTAATATCATTTTATACCGTGGAAAGTAGCTGCATGAAAGCAATAACCTGTGGACGGTGATGCTAGGTAAAGAATAAGAAATTTCTGTATGATGGATTTAGGTTAAATATGTAAAATAATTTTGTTAAGCCAAAGAACTTTACACTGGGATATATTACAAATGATTTTACATTTCAGAAAAACTGACATTAGTTTAGTCCTTGTGTTTATGTCAACAAAACCACAATACATAATCTATACATAGCTCTTCCATTACCTATAACTTGGAGAACAGCACCAGGCACACAGAAAGCACTCAACTTTTAAATGTTAGACTTTTCCAGACCTGGAATATATGTGAGTGTGTATGTGTGAGTGAGTGTGTATGTGTGTATGTGTGTCTGTGGTGAGGTGGTTACAGGAAGTGCAGGAAAGGGACGGGGTTGTTTTGTAGAGGATATTCTGTTCAGTTTTTAATAATTTGTCACAGTTTTGTGCTCTTTTTAATCCCTAATATCTCTTCAACTGATTGTGTTCTTTCCCAAGAAGAACATCAAAAGATCAAGAGGCAAAATCTGCTTTACTAGTCTTTCAACAACGTATTATCCACAAACTCACATTGTAGGCTTACATTGTTATGAAGACTTTGCAAAACTGACTTAAAAACGGTAATGACCAATAAGGGGAGTGATCCCAGGGACTAATGGCACCAGGAAGAAGCCATGCTGGTCTGATCCATACAGTCATAGGCTAGTCAAGAAACTGTTAAAGATTGATGGTAATTGATCCGAGTTATTGAGTGTTCACTGTGCCCTGGGCATATGCTCAATGTATTATCTCAATTAATTAATTAACACATGTTATCCTCATTAATACGTATTATCTCAATCTTTATAACAATCTTATAAAATAAGTACTGCCAGTCCTTTCAAAAAAGTGATAAAATAGGGCTTGAGAGGTTAAGAAATATATTCAGGGTCATACAAGTAGTAAATGTGTGTCTGACCCCCTGCTCTTTCATTCCTATTCTATGGTGCCTTTCAATATTTGGGAATTTTTTTGTGTGGGTTTTTTGGATTTTTTTCTTTTTTCCTTTTTTTCTTTTCTTTTCTTTTTTTTTTTTTTGCTTGAGAATGTGGCTCAAGGCAGAATGTGGAGAGCTCATTAATGTTTTGTTTTCTTGTATTTAATCAAATTGGTATCCAGTTAGTCAATAGTCATTGAACACCTACACTGTTCTGGGCACAATGCCTGGTCCAATATATGATCTTTTTATCCCTGACCAGATTAAAAAGATTTCTTCAATCTAAGGTTATTTTAAATGTAAGTTCTTGTTAAATTAATTCTGAAGTACAAGTAGAAAGCCTTATTGGCCATTATGGTACCAAGAGGCAATATCTCCATATCCCAGATAAATGTGTTGACAGATATTATTGCTATTGTGAACTACAAGATAGTATTTCAGAAGGTTATAGATATATATGTATGTCTTATAAGACAATTAATCTGAATATAGACAATTAACCTGAATGTAGACTTTCTATGTAATCAAAATCTTCTAGAAACCACTCAAATATGGAACTATTGATACGTCTCTAGAAATACTGTGGAGGAGGAAATAAGAAAGATTTTGAGAATGGGAAATTGTAGACAAGAGATAAGGAAAATTGGAAACAGAGAGAACGTCATAAAGGGAACCAGGAGTGGAAGGAGATCAGAATAGAGACAATGATATAGTGAGGCAGAGGAACAGAGACAGGGAGACATAACCATCAAGAGGGAGGATTCAGAGCAAGGAAGTTACCAGGGATAAAGAAGAACATTACATAATGATAAGGGTCAGTTCACCAAGAAGACATAATCCTAACATGTATGCACCTAGCAATAGGGCATCAAAATACATGAGCCAAAACCAGTAGAATTGAAAGTAGAAATAGATGAGCCTACTATTAGAGTTGGAGACTTCAACATCCCTTCATCAGAAACAGACCCAGCAGACAGAAAATCAATAAGGATATAGCTGAACCCAACAACACCATCAATCAACTGGGTATAATGAGTATCTATAGACTGCTCCATCCAACAACAAAGAGCAAAATACACATTCTTCTCAAGCTCACAGGGAACATTCACCCTGGTAGATCATATTCTGGGATATAAAACACACCTGAACAAATTCAAAAGAATAGAAGTCACACAATGTGTGCTTTCAGACAACAATGGAATTGAAGTAAAAATCAGAAGCAGAGAGTGAGCTGGAAATCCCCAAATATTTGGAGGTTAAACAACATTCTTCTAAATAACACATGGGTCAGGGAGGGAAATCTAAGAAACTTTAAAGTATTTTGAATTAAAAGAGAGAGAAGGGTTCTATTGAGTACATTAGTAGTAATGATTATTTTTTATATTACTTAGGAGTACACCATCCAATACCTCGGTTGAACTAAAGATTTAAAAAATAGTTTTCATTTCAGGAATGCTGTGTGACTCATGCCTACAGCATTAGAAAAGAGTTTGTCAGCTCCTCAGATCTTAAATTTTACTTTTGAAACCCAGGCCCCATCGAGTACTGGCAGGTTTGTTCCTGTGTAAAGAAATGATTTCAATCTTAGATATTTACTTTGAAACCGTGAAGACACTGGATAATTTATTAGTCATCAGTTTGCCAATTTTTAAATTGCATCTTATATATATATAAGATACATCATTTATAGCGCAAAACAATGTCTGAATGTTACATTTGGAACTGAGATATATTTAATTTCTTTTGTACTTCCTCCTTTCACTTCTGCCAGTCCTTTAGCAAAGTTAATCCATTGATTCAGGTAAGAGGCTTTCAGTATCATGTAGAATAAAATAAAATATGGGGAAAAAAGAAAATAGAAATGTCTTTCAACTGTCTGAGGCTTAGATATTTTGGAGATTCTTCTTCAGTGTTGTTTTTTTTTTGCCTTGTAAAAATGTCCTTAATGGGACAAGCAGGATTTAAACAAGGCAGAAATTCCAGACCCAGTGCAAAGATGGTCCAAAAATTCAATATTTAGGCATTCACTTATTCTTGTATATTCATTCATTCATTCATTTGTTCACTCAATAAACATTTTGTAAGTGCCCGAATTACAAAAATGAGTATACTTTTTCCTGTTCAAAGTTATATATTATGACCCAGTCCTGTAAAAGAAAGCAGACTTTCAGCTCATATGACAACTGTTCTTTTTTTAAGATTTCTTTATTTTCAAGAGAGAGAGAGCACCTGAGCCTGAGCAGGGCGAGGGTCAGAGAGAGGGGGAGAGATAATCTCCCACAGACTCCCTGCTGATCAGGGAGCCAGAGGCGGGGCTCGATCTCATGACCCTAAGCTCATGACCTGAAGCCAAAGTCAAAGTTGGATGCAGATGCTTAACCGACTGAGCCACCCAGGTGCCCCATGGCAACTGTTCTTAATCTTAATGTCTTCACTAGGCCCTCCTGTCTCGTCTGTACCTTTAAGTTTCAAAGAGATTCAGACTTTGCAAGTAATTTTCTTTTTCTTTCTGTAACCATTTGGAAGTTGCAAAATCAATTAAGGAAGGACTGAATAAAGATATTGTGCTTTTTATAAGATGTGGGTTCAAATGCATTTTCACAACTAAGTATTTTCATATGCTTTGTATGGGTTTTCCAAATAAATGTAAAGGGCTGTCCTAGCACAGTAATTTTTTTATATAATTCTAAAAAAATAAATAAGCCCTGGTCATGTTTTAGGAGTTCATGGTATCTATTAGTGACTTGATGTATCCATTAGTTAATCCATTTGTGATTTGATGATATAATAAACATTTATTGATAATGTTTATTCTAAAAAAGTCATTTGTTGATTCTAGAGAGGGATTTAATGGGGATGTCCTTCAGGTCCCAGTTAGCTGCTCAGACAAACTTTTTTTGGGTTGTATTTTAATGAGGTTATCTCTGTCCCAGGCCTGGTCCCCACTTTATAGATCCAGCTCTGGAAATTTTGTTAAGTATGTACATTTCCATCCATATCCTAATATTCAAACTAAAAGGAAAAAAAAAGGAACCATGCATAAACCTGAATGGAATTATTTATTATAAAAATATTGGCAAAAGCTTTGCTTAGTAGCACATTCCCTATTTGTCAAAATATCTGCACAGGAAGGCAAATTAATACCTCATGGTTAATTGGTGAGCCTGGACCCCAAGCAGAGGGCATTCACTGGAGATCTTAGAATGAGGGTTACTGATCACTGCTCACTCAAGCCACTTGGACTGAGGATACAGACCCCCCAGGAGAACTGCTTTCTCATTCCCTGGACAGTACAGAAAGAGGTGCTGGCAAACACCAGCCCTCCTGAATCACCCCCTTCTCTATTCCTCAGCCTTTCTGCAGATATGCACCCAAATTGTTACATTTGGGTCCCCTACTTACAATCAGATCCTCCCCCCTTCCTGGTTCCGTGAGATTGCAGCAAAGCACTTTGAGTGGAGTTGGGGATGGACTCACATCCCCCACCTACACGTTTGCTTGGGTTGTCATGTTTCCTTCTCCAGTTCTTCTCATCCATGATAAGTGTGTTTTGCGAGTTTTATTTTTCAAGAAGCAGTGTTATTTCTCTTATTCTCAAGTTCCTCAGGGAGCATCTCATTAATGTCTCCGTTGGAATTAATGACACTGGACTAGGGTCTTAAACCGGCAGCATCTTTCTTTATGGGAATTCCGGAGAGACTTTTCTTCAGAGGCAAGAAGGCACAAGTTCAATAGTTCAGCCTCAGGTTATTTTTGCCTAGTAAAGGCACCAACAAAATGCGTGCACTAGAAAGATGCTGATTTCTACAAGGTATATGGAGGAAGCCATTACTAAGGACTTAAGGACAAGACAATTACTATTTGGCACATCACCTATTCATAGAAGCCTCGAATACCTGACCACCAGTGTGTTGCTATAGCAATCCGTAAATGACAAATTCACTAAATTATCTCTTTGCCAAAAATTTTTAAATTAGCTATCTATAAAGCACTTAGCAATTCTTATATTATCGAAGTAAGGCAGACTTCATTTTTTAATAAATGGTTGTTGTAGTTTTTTTTTTTTTAAGATTTTATTTATTATTTGACAGAGAGAGAGAGAGAGAGCACAAGCGGGGGGAGCAGCAGACAAAGGGAGAAACAGGCTCCCCGCTGAGCAGGGAGCCCAGTGCGGGGCTCTATCCCAGGACCCTGGGATCATGACCTGAGCTGAAGGTAGATGCTTAACTGACTGAGCCACCCAGGTGTCCCTGTTTCTTGTGGTTTTGAATTTCACAAGGGTACATGATGCAAATGCTAAGCCATACAGCATCATTCCAAGTATGGCCTTTCTTAGTTATATTAGTACCTGGATTTGCTCTTTTAATAGAAGTAGAGAGGAGATGAATTACAAATAGTGCATATAGGGAACTGCATCTTAAAATGTCTTCACATGGATCCATACACACCACAGCCTTCAAATCAAGCGTGAACGCCTCACCTCATACTTGTTTACACGCCTGCCCACAAAGTCTAGACTTATGATACATGAACACTGGGCAGCCTGCCAAAAAAACAATTCCTTCAAAGTTTATGGATTGTTATTTGGAACCATTTTTTGGTAAATCAGTAGCTAGGAATCAATCAATAGATTGCTAAATGGCCAATTGTCAGTTTGTATCCGTCACCCACTGTAAAATATAGTCAATAGAGCCTGTATGTAGCCCATCCACTGATTCCTTCTTTGCGACCCTAAACAGTCACAGAAGATGCTCCTTCTTTCATCGCATAAGCTCCTCTAAAGTGCAAAGGTGGATTTCTGTTGCTGAAAGCCGCATGGTTGATATTTCTAGTGAGAAACTGGATTTTCACGTCTCTTTCCTAGGCTACTCTAATTTTCGTATCTGGAGTCCTTCCATGACTGATGACCTCTACACTCCAGCAGTTCTCTTAATAATTCTGGCACGTGCAGCGCCAAGATAATCCGTATTTAATGGTTACTTTATTTCATCTTTGGCTTGACATTCTTCCTCCCCATTACAGTGTCATTGGCTCTAGGTAATCTGTCCTTGGTGACATAATCCCCTTTCTGTAAAACTGGTTGTCAGATTAAGTGATTAACTTAATGTGTAACTAGATTGTTAACTTTAATAGTTTATCTTCTAAAAATGACAAAATGTATAATATGTCTAGATGTTTTTTTTTTTTTAAGATTTTGACAGAGAGAGAGATAGGGAGAGCAGGAACACAAGCAGGGGGAGTGGGAGAGGGAGAAGCAGACTCCCTGCTGGGCAGGGAGCCCGATGTGGGACTCGATCCCAGGACCCTGGGATCATGACCTGAGCCGAAGGCAGACGCTTAACGACTGAGCCACCCAGGCGCCCCTAGATGTTTTTTTTACAATTCCATCCCAATCTTTCCATTTTCTCTTCATAGTGGAATGGGGGAAAATCAGACAGTGGTGACAGAGTTCATTCTACTAGGATTTTGTCTTGGCCCAAGAATTCAGATGGTTCTCTTTGGGCTCTTCTCTCTGTTCTATGCCTGCACCCTGCTGGGGAACAGCATCATCCTGGGGCTCATCTGGCTGGACTCCTGACTGCACCCCCCCCATGTACTTCTTCCTCTCCCACCTGGCCATCGTCGACATAGCCTATGCCTGCAACACCATGCCCCAGATGCTGGTGAACCTCCCGAAGCCAGACAAGCGCATCTCCTTTGCTGGCTGCTTGACACAGACCTTTCTCTTTTTGACTTTTGCTCTGACAGAATGTCTTCTCCTAGTGGTGATGTCCTATGATCAGTATGTGGCCATCTGCCACCCCCTCCAATATTCTGCCATCATGAGCTGGAGGGTCTGCATCACCCTGGTGGTGACTTCCTGGGCATGTGGCTCCCTGCTGGCCCTGGTCCATGTGAGCCTCATCCTGAGGCTGCCCTTCTGTGGGCCTCGTGAAATCAACCACTTCTTCTGTGAAATCCTGTCTGTCCTCAAGCTGCCTGTGCTGACACGAGGCTCAACCAAGTGGTAATTTTTGTGGCTTCTGTGTTTGTTTTAGTCGGGCCCCTCTGCTTGGTGCTATTTGCCATCCTGAATATCCAGTCTGGGGAGGGCCGCAGAAAGGCCTTCTCCTCCTGTTCCTCCCACCTCTGTGTGGTGGGGCTCTTCTTTGGTAGTGCCATTGTCATGTGCATGGCCCCCAAATCCCACCACCCTGAGGAACAGCAGAAGATCCCTTTCTTGCTTTACAGCTTTTTCAACCCTATGCTGAACCCACTGATCTACAGCCTGAGGAACGCGGAGGTCAAGAGTGCCCTGAGGAGAGCGCTGTACAAGGAAGGTCATTCCCAGCTGGAGTGACATTGGAATCCCTAGGCTCAGTAGTTCCCTGGAGCTTTGGGTACTGTGTACCACCTAAGCTTCTCACTCTTTATATCTGAGACTGAATAATCCAAGAGATTCTGTAAAGCACTCCCTTTTTCTGTCCAGGAAGTACTTGGGTTTTTTTGCATTCATTATATGTAATTCTATCAAATATATTCTTTCATCTAACTGCACAGTCAGTTGAGAGCACCTAGAGGAATAAGTTGATTTCATCCACTGCTGTGGATCCCAAAAGGTTAAAATAGACACTCTACCTGTGACTTCATCAGGTGTGCTCAATAATAGCAGAATGCAGGCTTTACCGGATATAGCCACATCAGTTACCATTTTTTAAAATATTGTAGCCACAGAGATTTAGGACCTGTTGATACCTTTTTCCTTTTTTACTCCATATTAGGACGTTTCCCCTTAGTTGTACTTCTTCTTATAAATAGTAAATGTACCTAAATGCCTACTTAGACTTAGGGGAACACTGACTTTGTTGACTAAACCTTATAATCTGTCTTATAAATTTCTGTGGTCAGAAAGTAAGTCTGCACACATTCAGCTGGCATCCCAGGGAATTACCCAATGAAATCCACTTTCCAGCCTGCCCTGGGCTTTTGATGACCACTTGTTTATAAACTCTTCTCACCTGCTTAAGAAGAGTATCTGTGATTCTCTTTGGACAAACACATACTCTTCACTAGGAGGAGTTAGCAAGTGCTACAACCCAGCTCTCAATGATCAAGTAGTGATGGAAAGCCCCAAGTAGAGGCAACTGAATGGGGAGAAAAGGTTTTAACAATAATAACAGTAGTCAACATTATTACTATGTACTTACTCCATGCCATCCACTGCACATAGATAGCTAATTTACAGAGATCACCTCATTTTATCATAAAAACCCATTTCTCATTACCATCCCATTTTACAGATGTAAACATTAAGCAAATGGCAAATGCTAGACCCATGCCCCAATGATCTGACTCCCAAGCCTTCTTTATACAATGTAGTACACCATTATCAATATGATCAAATTAAGAATAAGGCTAACCTATCCCAACCTAGTATATTCTAAGTGTATATGGGTTTCTTCTCAGTCTAATAGGTGCTGCAATGAGGCTGGGAGAGCCAGAGATTATAGAAGGTCTCTTATCCCGGTTGGTGACTCCTATGGTCATGGTCACAAAGAACATTAGGAGCTTCTGAGCACAGAGAGGGTAGGAATGGAGACTGCTCTCAGTGAGGTGAGAGGTTTGGTTTAGAGCTCAGCTGGTAGCAAGACGCAGAACCAAAGCATCTCTAGTTTTACACACAACCTCTCACAAGTTCATGCACATTCGTGTGCATGTGTGCACACACACTTATGGACTCCTTACTATGGCGAAGCACTCTGTTCTAAGTACCTGATAAGTATTATCTTTTTTCATCCTCATAACTACCCTATGAGATAGGGACTATTATCCACTCTTTGTGGGGAGAAAACAGAGACATAAGGAGATTAAGTAACTTAACCAAAGCGTTGCAACTGATAAGTATCTAGTCCAGGATCAAACTTAGGTGATCTGCCAAACCCATAGGCATAACCACTAAATTAAAGTCAAAGAGATTGTGAAATTTCAGAAGCAGGAAATGGAAATGGAGGAAGAGAGTAAGAAACTTTCAACCTCCAACCAGAGAGAGGCATTGGGCTCCGGATAGAAAAGGTACTTATGTTTGCAAAAGAACGCAGCTAGAGCCCTCTTCCCGGGGCAGTGCTTTGGCGGGGCGCGGGGGGCAGCTCTTGTCTGCGGTCCGAGGGTCCCTGCAGTCCCGGCAGGTCTTCGGAGGCAATAGGCGGCTGCAGCTGGGAGCACTGCAAACGCCGCAGCGGCCTCATCCAGGCGAGTGGGCTGCGCCTGGAACGGACTGAGCCGCGCCCGCTGCAGGACAAGCTGCGGGAACCTGTTCTGCGAAAGGAGTGATTTGCCGGGCTGGACAGCCGAGTCCGAAGGGGGGTGGTCACGTGGCCCAGATTGGCGCAATCTGCAGGTCAGTCACCAAAGCCCTGGTAGCCTATTGTCAGATATACCGGGATGAGGCTTCCAAGAAGGCCATCCAAGACATCCTCATCCAGTATGACCCGACTCTGCTGGAAGTGGATTCCCAGCACTGAATGCAAAAAGTTTGACGACCCTGGTGCCCGTGCTCGAGACCAGAAATCCTGCCAATAAACCCAGCATGAGGATCAGGGTTCACCTTTATAATAAACAAGTGTCACCGGACTTAAGGTTAAAACACACACACACACACACACATACACACACAACTTGACTTTCTAGTGGAGTGAAAATAAGGGTGAGATAGTAAAAGGGTCCAGGGATGGAAAAGGGGCCCCTTGACAGTCTGAACCATAAAACAAAACAATGGAAGAAGGAGGTTAACAACGCAGTTTTAAATTGATGGGTCACCAAACAGAAGAGCCTTAGAAAGTGATCTTGTAATTTACCTAAACTGGATATACTTTGTAATTTGCATATTGCCTAACACAGTCTTTAATCTGCTGTTTCATGACAGGTGTCGGGTGCTGCATGTCAATGTTTGGTGGGATGCAGGGCAACAGAAGGACAAATGGTGAAGACCTGTAATGCCAGGGACAGGTCTCAAAGGTAAAAAGCTCTCCTGGTACAAAGTGGAGCATCAGAAAAGAGTGGGGCCCAGAAAGCATGCCCCGGAAGCCACCTGTGTGGCCTCCTAACTCTGTGCAGTGCTCTCCTAAGGTTGGCCTAAGCATCTGGACCCTTAAACATGCAAGATCTGCGGCTAGGGACCGGGGTTCTAGGCCCAACTCTACTGTTTGATAGCCGTGCTCTTTCCAGGAATATCCTCTAAGATTGCCTGAGTTTCTGTCCCCCATCCATCAGGTATGCAGAATGAGAGCTGCCTAGGTGGCCTCATAGGACTGCTGAAGGCCTCAAACAAGAGGGGTGCAAATGGACACATTTGGAAGACTTAAAGTGCTATGCAAACATAAGATATTGCTATCATTATAGTTAACATTAGGTCAGAAGTTATTCTAATATTGTCAGGCTTGCTAAACTTTGAGTCTGGTATCAAAGCTATTCCTTAGTCAGCGGGAGCATTGGGGTTGGTAAGTCACCCAAACCTTTGCCCACATGGCTTCTGCATCCCCCCCTTCAGCCTTGAAGGGAATAGCTTTCCCCAGAATCCAGCCTGCAGACCAGACTCAGTGACCCTTTTGTGAATCAGTTGGCAAAGGCCCCAGGGGGAACCTCTCTCTCTTTGAACCTGTTCATAGCCTATCCACTAAGAAAGCATGGGGGACCCCTTTCCTAAACCAAAGGAATTCAGATTTCAGGGTTTTTTTTTTTCAGATTTTGTTTTTTATTTCCAACATGTACCATTATGTATCATCTCTCTACAAGGAGAAGGACAAGAAGCTGTTCATCTTTTCATCCCCAATATCTTAGCATACTCACTAAACATTTGGCAAGTAAAGGACCCTTTATCCATTAGCCTCATTTCCAGATTTTCAGTGTTGAACTTTCTTCTGATTTCTAACCTTGTTTACGTCCCTCAAGTGGCAGATTATAGTATAGTAGAAACGCAGTTATAGCTGATAATTATTGAGCACTTACTATGTGGTAGACACTACATAAAATGCTGTAATAACATCTTCACATTACATCTCTGGAGTGGACACTGTTACTATCATTATACAATGATGAGGAAATAAAGTTTAGAGAAATTAATTAATTTACCCAAGGTCACAGAATTATTCACTGATGGAAACAATTCAAGACTAGGCAGTCTGGCTTTAAATTCACTCTGAGTTTTTCTTTTGCAGAGAATCTACTGCTATTCATAACCTGCATGGCTGGCATAAGGACTGTTCACAATATGTACTTAGTAAACTTCAACTGAATGAACAAATAAATATTCATTATATTTAAATTTCCACCAAGAATTTATGCGCCTGGGGATGTGTTACCCTTCATTTCTTTAAGGTAGGGTGTCTTATTGTCCATTAGATTTATCCAATTCTTGCCTTTTAATATATTCTTATGTGATGGATAGTAATAATTAAGAATATGTTATTGCTGGGCGCCTGGGTGGCTCAATCATTAAGCGTCTGCCTTTGGCTCAGGTCCTGATCCCAGGGTGCTGGGATCAAGCCCCGCGTTGGGCTCCCTGCTCCGCGGGGAAGCCTGCTTCTCCCTCTCCTACTCCCCCTGCTTATGTTCCCTCTCTCACTGTGTCTCTCTCTGTCAAATAAATAAATAAAATCTTTAAAAAAAAAAAAAGAAAAAAAAAGAATATGTTATTGCTCTAAAATCACAGAGAAGAAAGGAAAAAAACTAGGGTAGAAATTTAGCACTAAATATAAAAAATCCTGGGGATGTTTATTCATTTCTATCATAAGAAGCAGTGGTCACTGGCTTCTCCTGGACTGTGCCAAATTGCTGAGCCTGTGATCCTGGAAGGCTAGGATGTTGCCGGTGCAAGACGGGAAGCCATGTTAGGGTGTTGCCCTTGAAAACTGGCAAGAGGGTGGAGTCAGTTGTGGGCCGTAACTACTGGAAATGATAGGGATGGGGAATCTGTTTGTGGTCGCTGGTTCACTTGCCGCCTGAAATTAGCACCTGTGGCATCTTTGACATGTGTACTGACATGTGTCAGGATTGTTGTTTACTGTTTGCTGTGAATGTAAAGTATCATCGTTAAATATGGGTTGTTGAGGGTAGACAAAAATGAAAGGAGGGTTGCAATGTAACTGGATGAAAGCATGACTGTGTTTCTCCAACTAGCAAGGAAGTGTCTTTCTCTCCTTGCTTTCTTGACAAACTCTGTTGGCTCATTTTGATGTCTTTTTTTTTAACCTGTGTTTCTGTTTTTTTCTATTTTAATTTTTGAAATCACATTTGGTCAAAAGAAGAGGTGGATCCTTGAACACACTTGGATTTACACAACAGAGTGCTGGTTCGGAGTTGGGATATCTGGGTTCCCAGCTCGGTTTCCCCACTAACTCACTGTGTGACCTTAGAAAAGTTGCTTACTCTGCTGGCCTTCAGGTTCTTTACCGATAAAATGAAATTTGAACTAGGCACTTTTTAAGAGTCTTCTTATTTTCTTGTTCTCTGTCTCTCTGTTGATTTCCTCACATTTCAATGAAATTTGGATCTTCACTTTTTCAAAGGAATGTAGATTAAGTTCCATGAAGAGAAAATGAAGTGGACTCAAAGATAATTGAATATCCTGGACCTTAAACATAGTAGGAACTGAAGAGTAACTGCTGAGTCAATGAGTGAGTTGAATATTTATTGAATATTTATTTATTGAAATTGCATAAGGCTGGCTGAAATAGGAAGTGAAATCCCTACTCTTAGAAAAGTCAGTTTTATTAGCCTCCTAGGATCTTATTAAATATAACTTTCATTGGGAAAGGTTCTGGGACCAGAAATCAAACTTTATATCGAATTTGGTATCTCTGTTGCTCACATTGTAAATAATAATTTTCATATGCAGTACTTAATGAGCACTTACCAAGTGTCAAGCATTGTGCTGAGATATATGCATTATTATCTTGTCTAAATTCCATGACAATTCCATGAGTTTAATGAGTTTAATACTTTTATTGCACTCATGAAAAGGGAAGGAAGGGAAGGGAAGGGGAGGGGAGGGAAGGGGAGGGAGGGGGAGTGAAGGGGAGGGGATGGGAGAGAAGGGAAGGGAAGGGAGGAAAGAAAAAGAAGAAAGAAAGAAAGAAAGAAAGAAAGAAAGAAAGAAAGAAAGAAAGAAAGAAAGAAAGAAAGAAAGAAAGAAAGAAAGAAAGAAAGAAAGAAAGAAAGAAAGAAAGAAAGAAAGAAAGAAAGAAAGAAAGAAAAGAAAAGAAAAGAAAAGAAAAGAAAAGAAAAGAAAAGAAAAGAAAAGAAAAGAAAAGAAAAGAAAAGAAAAGAAAAAGAAGGAAGGAAGGAAGGAAGGAAAAAAAAAAGAAAGAAAAAAAGAAAAAGGCAAAGAGACAGTAACAACTTTGCTGTGATTACAAGTAGGTGACAGCCTGGGCTCTAATCCAGGTCAGCCTGACTCCAAAGACCACACCCATAACCAGTAAGCACACTGCCTCTCTATAGCCTAGACTCATAGAATCTTTTGCTGTCTATAATTAAGTAACATTCAAGAAAATCAGCATGAATGTTCTGAAAACACATTTTTTAAAAAAGATAAAAATAGAGCTAATGGAGTTTTCAATACATATTTAATGAGCAAAATAGTAATATACACATCAATTTTTTAATCGGGCAAGAATTATATAGATATAAGCAGAGACAAATGAGCCATGCACAGTGGAAATGAACCACTCATGAATACGGTGAGAGATGTCTAGGCTCTCTAGCAATTAGAGAAACAGATTTTAAAGCACGAGATACCATTTTCTGCCCATCAAATGGGACAAAAATAAAAAGATTGATATTTTCTAGTGCTGCTGAGTATGTGAGCAATAGTTTGGGTGGCAATATAAATTGATTTGGTGCTAATGTGGGAATATAGCTTCAAAAATTGAAGTTTGTACTCTTTTTAATGCAACAACTCCATTCTAAGAACATATCCTGCAGAAATATTCACATATATGTGCAAAATATATACATGTATATTTATTTTAAATTGAAGCATTATTTACAATGCAAAATGTTGCAAATAAGCTAATATTCTTCAATGGTGAGTCTGTTAAATAAAACATGATAAATCTATACCATGAAGTATTATGCAACTATTAAAATAAATTTTCTCTCTCTAATGTCCAGGGAAGATTCTCCTAAAATAAGTGAGTGAAGGAAGTCATATTGATGTAGTACTTTCTCATTCATGTAGGGAAAAAGTTATTTGTGTGGGTATGTGTGTGTGTACAGGCATATTAAGGCACAGGAAAATGTTCAAAATGATACACATTGAAAGGTTAAAGAAGATGACTCTCAAAAGGGAAAGTGTACTATGGAAAATAATACTACATTATTAGAAAATTTTATTAGAAAATGTTAGTGTTGCAATTTTTTTTTAAATTTATTTTAGAGAAAGAAAGAGAGAGCAGGGGGAGGGGCAAAGTGAGAAAGAGAGAGAGAATCTCAAGCAGACTCTGCACTGAGCATGGAGCTCAACGTGGGGCTCGATCCCAAGACCTAATCATGACCTGAGCGGAAATCAAGAGTTGGATGCTTAACCGACTGAGCCACCCAGGCACCTAATTACTTCACTTAAGGAGAGAGAGAAAGCACCTAGAGTAGTGCTCCTAGCCTTGAGGATTTAGTAGAACACTGACTTTTGTTGGGGAAGATAGGCCAAATGGTGCTTATAGAGAGTCACTGCATTTTTCAGGCAGGTCAATTAGGCAAGTTCCTTGAAAAAGATGAATAGTTCTCAGAGAAAAGAGGAGCCATCATTCCTCTGAATCACCCATGAACATTTTGGAAAAGAGGGAGACAGAGAACTAGATTCTAGAGCAGGTGGCAGTGAGGAGCCAGATCCTCAGGTGGGTGTGGTGCCCAGCAGAGATGGCGCCACGATCCCCAGGCCTCCCTGGTCCCAGGAGGTCTGCGAGAAAAGGCTGGGCAATGCCACCAGCCTTCACAGACCAACGGGCTTGCATCAGGCTGGTTCTGGGGCTCCTGGTCCGGCTGCACAGTGGATGCCTCCCTCTGGACTGTAGCGCACGGGGCCACAGCGCCACTGGGGCTCCTCTTCCTCATACCAGCGCTGTTCACTGAAGTCAGGGAAGAAGGCTGCAGTCTCTCTACCGGCTGAAACCACAGAGTCAGAGCCATGGGTTGTGTTGCGGGTGTCGGTGAGGCCGAAACTTCCACGAATTGAATCTGGGGCCACGTGACGTGCTCGAAACTCTGGTGGGTCCCATCAGTGGCCTCCAGAGCGGGACGGCATCCTTGCGGGCGAGGACGTGGGCTCGGATTGGCCCTCTGGCCACGAACTCCACCAGCCGCTGACAGCTGATGGCAAACAGGCCCTTCATGCTCTTGGTAAAGCTTCCGGCATTCTTCTTTTCTCCACAGCAGTTCTCTCATTCGTACAGTAGGGAACCTGTTGCTCCGAATCTGCTGATGAACGGGCTCCAGAATCAGGGGGTGAGCAACAGCGTCAGGCTCGATCGGGGCCAGAGGAGGCTGGAGAGCCTGAGGGCTCCGCAAGGCCGAGGTCCTCTCACTGCCCTCTCCTCGCTGCCCCTCACTTCTCCGGGCCTGCAGCCGCGCGACTCCTGGCCCTCATACCAGGACCTAAGCGCACCCCAGATTCAGGGCTGTTCAGGCCCCAGCCCAGCCGGAGCTCAGGTCTGCATTCACCCGGTCCTCCGCCGCGGAGCCCGGCCACCAGGCACCGCGATGGCTACCCTGCGCGGTCCCAGCGGGGTCCTTCGGGCGTTCGGCCGGGCAGCCCCGCTGGGGGTCCTTGCCGCGAGGCCGCGGACCGAGGGGGCCGCCGAGGCTGCGTGCGTGTGTGAGGCCCTGCGGGAGCCGGCGCGGTGGGAGCGGCCGGGCTGGGGCGAGGCGACCTGCAGCCCCAGGCCTGGTCCTGTCGGTGGCCCTTGTCTCTCCCCAGCGCTTGCTCCGGGTCGCACGAGCAGTGTTGCCATTTTAAAAAAGAAAAAGGAAAGCGACCCAGGCCCTTGCGCCTTGTAGAAGCAAGTCTTACTCCTTTCCCTGTGGCTCCCAAGCTTGGCCTGGGCTTTGGAAGGCGAAAAAGCATGGCGGCTCCCGTGGAGCCTGACCCAAAAGCGGACTGGGCACGTTTGCTCCCATCCCATTGCTTAAAACTTGGTCACATAGGATGTGGTTTTGGAATGTTGGTGTGTTTGGTGAAGTCCAGAGTCAGTGGCCGGGAAGGAATTCTTGAGACGCCTTTGGTGCAAAAGGGTGGCTGTATTCAAGCGCGGGGGCCGGACCTGTGGGCAGAAAGGGCCGCCCCCGCCGCCTGCTGCCCCGGGATTGTGGGGAGCAACTGATTGATTATATACGTTGGGGTTGGGAGAAGTAAAGATAAGGGAATTTCCAAAAGGACTTTCATACGTCGAAGAAGACTCGGGATCCCGGAGGAGTGTCGTAATCTGCCGGTCTCAAGTATGTGTCAAGGGGCAGCCCATTCTAAGGACATTTAATTTTATCTAACTTCCCTTCTGCCTCGGGTTCCCACGTTCGTATCTTCGCACGAAACGCAAGGCAGTCTGGGAGATATGGTCTCTACGTCCCCGGGAATAAGAGGAAACTGGTTTGGTAAACATCTCCGCTCTCGCCCACGAGTACTCGGAGAGTCCGTGTCTCCAGCCCTGTGATCCTCGTCAGGACAACAGCAAAACTAGAGAATTCTGAGACATGTGAGCCGCCTCCACAGGTCTTCAAAAGCAGCACTCCCACTGATACATACAATCGGTTTTTTATCTTCAGTTTTATGTGAAATACAACCCAAAGCGCCAAGACAAATCCCCGTGGTCCTTCTTCAGTACAGAAATTTTAAACGGCGACTGCCCCCTCGGTCACTTCCTGAGGGATTCAGCCAGGATCAAACCGGAACCGTCACACGGCAAGAGTGGGTAATCCTGTAAACCCAGGTTCAGATACGCCACGCTCAGTTGTGTCCTTGTTTTGCTTCCCCATCTAGACAATGGTGATAAGATACCGCCCGCCCTGTCTGTCCCAAGGGGACAGTGTGAGCTTCAGAAAAGGTAATATACCTATCATTATTTTTTTAAACTGAAAAGAAGTCCTAAGCATTGTTCTTAGTCCTATAGCAGAGAAATTCATCAATTATCTTCCCTCATCTTTATTTTCCCCTTCCCTACTTTCTGTATTTTTTACCCGACCCCCTTGTAAAAGAGATCGAGGACAGTTTAGTTCTAAGGAAGGTATCAGAGAAGAGCCAAAGGAGTGTCTGAACAACAGATGTAATTGGGCAAAAGGGTTAGATTTGGGGCACCCAAATTAGACAGGTTTATGATCCTTTCTGCCCAGAAAGTAGGCTGTGATAGGAGACTGGACAGCTGATACTTTAAGAGGGTAGGGAGAATGGGAAGGCTGAATTTCTAGCTATCCAAAATGATAGCCCCGTGGTGTTTGCACCGAACTTTAAGAGCAGAAGGAAGTAATGACTGAAGTTGGTTACAAGTCGAAGTTCTAAGGGATTGAATCTTCTGGAGTGCAGAAGACAACCAGCACTCCATGCCTGGGTTGCTGGATCCTTCTGCATCAGATCCAGCAGAACACATGGTTAGTGTGTGTGCAGTGGGATTCTTTCTGTGGGCTGTGGTACCACTACTGATAAAGTGATATCACTTCATGGACTCTTTGCCCTTTTGTGAAGCCAGCGCCTATTCAGTATAATTTTAGAGGCAGCCTGGACTTACAATTACCTCTCCCTACTGCCTTCAGATACCCAGAATTTCTTTTCTTTCTTTCTTTTTTTAATGTTATGCTTGTCTCTTTTTTCTTTTTTTTTTTAAGATTTTATTTTTATTTATTTGACAGAGAGAGACACAGCGAGAGAGGGAACACAAGCAAGGGGAGTGGCAGAAGGAGAAGCAGGCTTCCCAAGGAGCCGGGAACCTGATGGAGGGCTCCATCCCAGCACCCCAGGACCATGACTGAAGCCGAAGGCAGACGCTTAGGCAGACGCTAAACGACTGAACCACCCAGGTGCCCCACCCAGAATTTCTTTAGCAAGAAGATCTTTTGTTTCACAATCATAGATAAACTTCATATGCAGATGCACATATCCATGCTTGGTTGCGGATCACAGGTGCTAGGGGACCTGTTTGGATAAGAGAGTCCTAGATACCTAAAGGGCGGGGGGAGAAGGAGGGAGGCTGGGACTCCCACTGCAATTTCACCTATTTTAATCTTTACCTCTTCTGAAAACTGTGGCCACACCAAATTTTTCAGCTACCATTTAAGTCTCTGAAAACTGCCAGGAGACTTAGAAAATAATAAAAACTAAACAAAACCAATAAACACTAAGTTCCACCAGTAGGGGGGCTGATTAAGTAAAGACTGGTACCTCCATGCAGTGGAATACCATGCAGTTTTTAACAAACAAAAAGCATTGTGGATGTTCTCCATATCTTATATGGAAAAATCCCCAAGATACATTGAGTCAAGTCAGGGTAATAGGAAGAGGGGTAAACACCCTATATCTGTATGTGGTTATGTGTGTATAAAATAATTCCGGAGGACTACTCAAGAAAACAAGCAGGCTAGAAACAAAGATGATGGTGACAAGCAGGAGCATATCCATGCCGAAGCTTATAAAATTTGAGGCAGCTTCTTTAAGAAAAAGAATGTTAACTTATGACTACAAAATTAGTTGAGAGCCTCAGAAAGGGCCCTTGGTAGGGGCTCTGAAGCTTAATCTTCTCTAGCACATGGTAAATCCAATGCTGGGGACAAGCAGGAGGGAGAGAACGTCAAAGAATACTTTGAAAGCTGCTAGAAATTTGAGCCATTCTTACCTATTCAAGAAACAAAATTTTTAAAAAATCAGTGTTTTCCCACATAGCTTTGGAGAAAGAGAATTGATTAGGTGACCCAGCCCCGTGAAAAATTTGAGTTCATATAATCAGATTCATAACAAGAAAATTATGAAAACTATCATGGTAACTATCTGAAATACCATATTTCATCTATCAGGTTGGCAAAGATCAAAAAGTTTTAAAAAGGGCATGGCATGTCCTTCGTTGCCTTAATTTGGTCTGAGTGACCTCCATGGAGAATGATTTGCCCATGCCTCCCACGATTACAGATGCACATACCATTTGATCCAGCAATTTGGCTTCCAGGAATATTTCCTACAGGTGGACTGGCACGTGTGCAAAGCAATGGATGCCAAGGTTATTCACTGCAGCATTGTTCCTTCTGCCAAACTACTGGGACTCCCTGCATAGGAGACTGGCTAGATCAATTATGCTACCTCCATTCACTAGGATGTTACACAGCTGAAAAATAAACCAGGAAGATCTTTATGTACTGACACTATAGAACAATCTTTATATATTTAAGCAAAAAAAAATTAAAAGAAAACACAACCCAGGTTTCAAAATATATTGTGGGCTATCATGGATGTAATGTATTTCCTATAAGCGCAGAATGTTTTTGCAAGCATTTCACAAACAACCTGCAATATGGGAGTGACCGGAAGGGAAGTGGATAGCTGGGGGACATGTGTGAAAGGAAAACTTTTATACTTTTAAATTTTGGAACAACATGTCAATGTGCGACTTTTTTTGAAATAGGACTTTTGGAAAAAAACAGTGTTTTTTAATTCTGCAAAATCCACCTTAAACTCTAATGAAGCCTGACGCTGGTCAAGGACAACCTGTTGAAGTCCCAAACCTTCACAAAGTTCCATTTAGGATGCGGACCAAGCCCAGGCAAAGAAAGATTTGAGAAGACTGTTTCCTCTCCACTGGATGGTAGAACACTCACATTTAGAAGTCTCATCAGTTATTCAATGAGCCATGAGTGTATTATCTGAAATGAAACCTTCCCCTGGGGATTATTTTTTTAGTGGACCCTATTAAATTTCTAGGAAATGATTCTTCTGTAAGTTCATGGTAGCTATGAATTCTTCTCTGAGCTCCCCATTATAGTGCATTAGCTCTTTAAAGATGAAGAGACCTCCTCTTCCTAACTCCTGGAGGAGACAGAAAAGGGCCATGGGAGCAGTGTTTCTTCTATTTTCCTTTATTCTCATTGGGGATTTCGAGTTGCTTTGCTGAATTTAAAGAAGACAGGATCGCTTGGGACATGGTTAAAAGCCAAACCTGAGGACACAGCCTAAAAGAAACAAGTCTGAGCCGCGGAGAATATTGGATCCTAAGTATGGGTCATTCTTCTGAACATAAGAAAACTGTCACTGATGGAGAGCTGCTAACGCACCCTTCAAAGATTGATAATATAGGAGATACCTTTTGTTACTCACAGATTGTATATTCCAAGAATGGTTTAGGGCCAAGAATGAGTTGCAAGATTGATTTTTTTTTTTTAAGAAAGACTAATCTTTGCAGAACAGAAAGGCTTGTGATTTAAAGCACTTATTTCCACAAGATGGTGCTATAGCTTCTGCCAAAAGAGGACACTCACATTTCCCTCAGGAGCTAGAAATCCAAAATAAACTTCTGATGGGAATGAGATCTCTTTGTGCTTTGGTGAATCTGTCAGAGAAGCCTATTGTGCAGAAACGTTCTGGTGGGGTTGATTTGGGTCAAAAGGGTGACTGAAGGTTGTTGAGGTAGGAATGACTTCCACCACCTCGACACATCCCGGAGCGGGTGTCTCACTCAAGGCTTCGTGCTCATCTTCAGCCCCTCCTTTTCCAAAGTGCTCCTCTTCCCACGGTCAGGCATGTATGTGTGTCAGGAAGGTAATGTGGGTATTAAGGAGTGGCATACATGTCCCCACTCATGGAAATGAATCTCCCACACCCACCCACACTGTGCACCCAGGGGCAGCTCGAGACTCAGCTTTTCAGAACTTTCCCTACCACTCTGGCCCGCGTTAGTCATACTTTCCTTTGAATTTCCCTGGCATTTGGAATATTATTTTACCATATCCATGTAAATTCCCCAAGTTCTCTTGAGACAGAGTCCGTGTCTTAATTGCCTTTGCATATCCCTATATAACGACAGGCATTCTACCTTGAATTTATGCATAGTAATGAGATTGTGAAAACAGACAATCTAAAGTAAGTGTTCAATGACCTTGGTTGGCAGCCTGAGTAATTGGGAGGAGGCTAGCACCAGCAGGTCATTGCCTAGGAGCTAGGAGTGTGATCTCCTAAGTCACAACCTCTCCAGTGCTGTTTGATCATCTCTAAAGGGGTGGGATTAAACTGTCCTCCTGTTTTTCTTTTTAATGTTTTGCCTTTATGACTTTAATGTCTTCAGTATCCCTGCCTTGAGGGAGCCAAATTCATAAAGCTCACCAGGCGATTGTGATGGACTCTGGTAAAGAACTACTGCTCACATCACGGTTCCCAGATCTGGCTTCTCGTCTTCATTGCATGGGGCACTTAAAGACAAGAAACAGCAAACAAATAATCTTTCCTGGAGATTGTGCTGATTTACCAGGGTTGAGAACCATGGCGATAAAGCCAGAACTCCTCTAAATGGATGTCATCGATTTTAGTCTCTTTGCAAAAAGGGATCATCCCCATCCCCATCCTTATCTTCCAAGAATCTTGGGTGGAAAACTTCTGAAACTTCCTGAAACTAAATACCACACCAAAAAGCAAGACAATTTGAATGATGGCACTTCTGGGGATTGCTTACTGTGATGCTTACTGTGATGCAGGATAGGACCCTGCTGTCTCTCCACGATGGCTGGCACTCTGCCTCAGCTGTGACCAGTCCGTGGAAACACCTGGTCATTCTCAGACAGGATTTACCAGACATTTTAGAGATTCAATTGAATAAGATGCAGAGGCATATATATTTTCCTCTGATACCTGCACCCAAGTTAACAATATACCTCCCGGAGAAATTTCAAAAGCTAGGAGCCCCGAGAGACCGGGGGAGAATGTGAAGTCAGGCGACTTGAATGATGAAGGGGCATGTAAGCCATGCATGCTACTGAGTTTAGACTTTATACTTTCAGAGATGGGCCTCCTCTAAAGGATTTTGTTCAGTTTTACTGAGGTATGATTGACAAATAAACATTGTATATATTGAAGGTGTACAACTTAAATGTTGCGATAGGTGTATACATTGTGAAATGATCACCAAAATCAAGGTATGAAACATATCCATCACCCTGCATAGTTAACATTCTCTTCTTTTTCTTCTCTGCCACTCCTTCCCCATACCTCATGTTAAGCCCACACTATTTGCCCTTTGCTGCACAGAATGTTCTCAGGCTTCTATTTTTACATATCCCATTTCTGCTATTGGTATGCCTTTCCTCAATTCCCCTCTCCACCAGGTACAGAGTACTTTTTTAGGACAAGTCAACTCAAACAGCACCTTATCCATTGAGATTTCTCTTATTCCCCAAGCAGTGCTCTGTCCTTTATGCCCGCCATTGCACTTTGTGGATATCTCGACACTTATCACACTCTGCTATCATTATTTGCTCCTTGTTTCTCTCCTTGATTACACTGAGAGCTCCTTGGGGCACAGACTTGGTCTTTGTATATCCGGTTTCCAAAAAATGGATATTGAGTAAATGAATTTTTAAAAATGAATCAGGTAATTCATATCTATACCTTGAACAACACTAAATTGAGGCTAGTGCCAATGTGCAAAGGTGGAGAAAAGAAATAAAAGGAGACCAAGGATGGGAAAGGAGAAATACGTTCATCAGAATGGCACGGGATAGCTAAGAACCACAGCAGCCAAGTCAGGGGGGGATTTAAAGGAGAAGGATGGAGAGACCATGGTCAGCCAACTTAAGAAAGGAACTGAGTTCAAAGGTGGGTAATAGGATCAGGCAAAAAGCAGAGTCAGAAAAGTCAGAGCTGTATGCAAAGAACTAGCACTGGATCAGCTGAGAGTCAGAATTAACCAAGTGAGGAACATGTAGCCAATAACATGGGATGGTGTCTGGTCAGGGTAATAAGAGCCCCAGGCAGAACTCAGAGAGTTCCTGCTTTTAAAAAGGTCATTGTCATTCTTTTAGTCCTGATACCCAGAACTACACAGGACAGTTCTCTGTCCTTTCCCTTCCATGGCTGGATCTCAAACGCACTGTCTCCAATTAATATGTCCCCAAATTCCAGAAATTATACTTTTTCTTCCCCCATCTAATACAGCTCTCATTTAAAAATAACTTTATGTTGAATATGCTTACCTTTCCCAACCCTTACCGCCTTGTTATTGTAAGTTTATTCATTCAACATACATAACCATCAGGCACTATTAGGAAAGGAAACTAACCCGTATCAATCACCTTCTACACTTGCTCTAAGGTCCCCTCTGTATGATACCTTACTGAAGCACCACAACCACCCAGTGAGGCAGGTATTGCTCAGTAGAATTATCCACATTTAAGAGATGAGGGAGATGGAGCACGGGAAGGTTAAGATGCCACATTTTTGCAATGGTGTGGCAGTGAGTGGTGAAGGCAGGATTCAAATCCACCTCTGCCTGCATCTAAATCCTATCCTCTTTCCATTGTATCATTCTTTCTCCTCTCTAGGACTTTACAGAAGAACTATAAGCCCAAATGAAATATCACAATCTTAGGACAGGATGAAAGGCCTGATCAGGAAGCCCAGGCACCACGAGCAAGCATCAAGACATGGAAAAGAAGAGTAAAATGAGAACTGTGCTTTGCGAAGTGAGGGGAAGAGGAGCCTCGAGCGTGGATTTGTCCCCACATGTGTCCACCCTGCAGACAGAGATGCTCCCTGGGGGGAGCCAGCCCCCTAAGGGATACATTTTAACTTTCCTACATCTCACCACTAGCTGAAAAGTCCGGTCCAGCCTTGTCTGCCTAATTCTCTGGATGAGAGCCCAGAGGTCATGGAATCAAGGGTGGTGACTTAAAAAAAAAAAAAAAATGCTGTTAGGTCAGGGCTGGCAGAACAAGAGGAATCTGTTCTGTGAGACCTGATATTCAGAGGAAACTAAGGCACAGAGAGCTGTCCCTGGGGGGAACCAAGTCAAGACGGAGGGGAGCAGAAAGAATAGCCAGGCTGGTTTCTGCGGCAGCTCCAGCACCTCGCTTGGGATCACCACCCCCGGGAGGCAGTGTGGAAGAGCAGGGATCCAGGATTAGGAGTTTACTAACTTTGCTCTCCACCAGAAATCAAGGGCCCCCTTGTGCCCCGGGAGTGAGTTTTCTCTCCTCACCTACAAAAAGAAAGTTTTACCTCAAACTCTTTGATTTACCACACTCTCCATTCTTAACCTCTCGCTGAGCTTAGGACGCTTGCTTGGCCTGTCCTTACAGACCTGAACTAATTCTGCTTTCCTCACTACTTCCCACACCTTAACGCAGTAGCTTAGAATCAGGTCATGGGAGGATGCCTAACTGTTTAGGGCTTAACCCTTCAGAGTAATAATGACCAAAGCAGCATATTCTTTGAACACAGAGATGCTTCAGGACTTTATTGGAGAAGACACCATTCTACCTTAATGATAATCTATCCTAAAGTCTTCAGAAACCTAGCAGGCACGGTCAGCCAGGATCAATGGAGCAGTCAATGGGCACCGTAATCTGGAAATGGTCTAACCCACTAGATATTTGAGCTTATAGATCATGGCATTCCCAAGAACAAAACAGCCAGAGAGCCTATGAAGACTCTACTTGGAAATCCCTGGAGGAATGAGTGGGGCGGGGGGTGACCTGGCGAGAATGAACAGATCAAGGATCTCTGTCCCCCTAGGTGAGGGATTCTTACTATGTCTGTGTGGCTGCGCCACAGAACATTGTGGCTTTCTCTGAAGTCTATGGACAGGCATAAAGATAGACCTCCTCAAGCATGGCCTGAGACCAACAGAACATAAGGTTTCCCTGGAAGAATCAGAAGAAAAAAAAAAAAAATACAAGCATGAGAAAACACGCAGGCCTGAGACATAGATACTTGAATAGATAGACACGTCCTGGGAAGAATACAGAAGGAACACATACCCTGAGCTATATGATCGACCTAGAATGAACTTTAAAAATACAGAAGGAAACAGTGCACAGAGGAAAGACATGGCCATGCTGTTTTAGAGATGGACGTTCCTAGGCCCTAAGAGAGACAGGTGGACATCAAGGGAGAGAAATGAACATGGAGGCCCGAAGATAAAGCGCACAAACACAAAACCTCAGACATGAGAGACACAGACCAGCCAAAAGATAAACACCCGCAGCGGGCAGATCAGCGGGGTCCAGAGGCAGGCTTAGGTGGCGACCTAAAGAAAACACAGGAGAAGAAACACCCGGGCAGTTCGCGGAGACACGCGCGACTCACGAGAGGCCCCCGCGCCCCGCGCCCCGCGCCCCCGCTGCCGGCCTCCGAGCGCCCGGCCCCGCGCGCCCCGCGCCGCTCTCCCCGCCGCGCCGCGCCGCCGCCTGCGCCCCGCGCCCCGGGCTCTCCTCCCGGCCCGCCCGCCACTTCCCAGCTCTGACGCGGGAGCCTCCTTCACACCAATGGGGCCGCGGCGCGGCCGGGCCCTGCCCCTCCCCCAGGAAGGTGTGTCCGCGGTTTCCACACCTGAAACTTCCTAGCAGAGTCAGACCCCTCCCTCCCGTCCGGGCGGGGAGGGGCGGGCAGCGGGTGGGGCGGCTGGGGCGGCCGGGCCTGCGCTGGGGACGGCCGGCCGGCGCCTGGGACCCGGAGGGGCCTCTTGGGCCGAGACAGCATGTGACACTGCCCAGGTGGGTGCCCTCCTCCCTCGCAGCTCGTGGCTCCGGGCGGGCGGCGGTAGAGCCCCGGCGGAGGTAAGGGAGGGCCGGGAAGGACGCGGATCCGGGCCTTCAGCCTGGGGCCAGCCCCGGCGGGGGTCGCGGGGCACCGGCTCCGGAAATGGGGGCAGGGCAGAGAGGCAGAGTTCGGGGGGTGTGACTGAGTACCCTGCTCTGAAGAGGAGGGAAGCTGGAGGAAATGCTCTTGCCTGAAAAACTTGCTTCCGGCCTGGTCCCCGCCTTGGAAATGGGCACCCTGCCCCCAGATGTTCCCTGGGCCAGTAATCAGGGCTCTTCCTTCAAAGTCTCCGGCTCTGGGGAAACCTAACCCCCATAGTAAGAAATAACTGAGATTCCCTTTGTGGCCATATTCCCTATCTAGACGTGTTTTATTGTCTCCTTTTTCTTACCCAGGCGTGGGCCTTCCTTCATTTATCTTCCTATGGATTCGCATACTGTGTATGTCTAAGTACACGCCTCTCCTTGTTCGCCAAGGCGCCTGAACCCGTAAAAATGACTCCTGCCCAGCCCCCACCCTATTTCCCCATATATTCGAAGAACTTCCAAAGCTTCATGTTAACGGTGACTTTGCGTTCTGGGTGACTTTGCATTCTGACGTTGGGGAGGTGGGAAGGGAACTCTTTGAGCTGGGAGTTGGGGGTGGGGGTGCTAGAACAGGGCTAGTTCTGAGCATCATTTATGGTTGCCTTCCAGCAGGATTGTCCCAGGAGAGCTAATCCAGCTGCCAGTGGATTTTCAGAACCCAGGCCCTCTCCCTTCCTGGATCTTGGATTCCCCAAGACAGATTTGCCCTCCTGTCTACCTAGAAGTGACCTCTGGCCAGGACTCTTGTCAGATTGAGGGGGAAGGGTGTGTCATGTCAGACAGACCAGGGAGAGAACTTTCTTTTCCACTTTCTTGCCTCCTTTGCTCCCCAACTTGCATTCCCTGGTCTTGCATCCTTGGCCTGCTCCAGAAATCCCAGCTCCAAGCTAAACATCTCCGGATGTGGCCTCTTTCTTAGGCTTCCTGTTTTATCTACACTTTGAGTTTGAAGAAGCTCCTGGCTTAGGCCCAGCAAAGTGGGGATCATTTGTTAGCCAATCTGGGTTAACAGAAACTGAAGCCATGTCTATTGAGGGGGTTTCTTGGGGACCTGGGAGGAGAAAGGATGGGGGTATCAATTCTGAGAGAGACTGTTTGGCAAGAGGATTGCATGTTAGTATCCTAGTGGGGAAGAAAGAGAAGTCAGGATGTAGGCAGAGGAATCCCTCATCAAAAACTCATGATGTACTATATGTTGGCTAATTGAATTTAAATGGAAAAAAAAAAAAAAGAATACAGTAATTCTAAGTACAGTCAGGAGTCATATATTAGGTGTCCCCAGTGTGTATGGCTTCCCATATCATAGTCTGTCTGAGGTTGTCTGTGGCCACATTAAGCATGGTGTCTGTAGGATAGACAGGAACATGTCATTCATGGTGTCTGAAGTGGCCAGTCACTATGTGGTGTGGACAAGAATGGGGTCACACACAGGATCATGGGTTGAACAGGAGCAGTGTTGCTCAAGTGTCAGTGGTGTAGACTCAAACAGGTGACTTACAGCATCTGGTGTAGACAGGGATGAGTCACTGTGTCTGTGGAGTGCATAGGAGCTGGTCATTTAGTGTCTGCAAGGTGGACCAGAGCAAGGTGACCTCAGGTTCTCTGTTAAGGACACAAAGAGGTTGCTCACACTCACATTATCTCTGTGGATGGCACCAGGGCCATGAATGGATTTGTGGGGCATACATCAGCATGATGTTCTGGGTCAGCTGATGGGGTCTACAGGACAGTAGATAATGTGGTATTTGCAGACATTAGGGAACAGATAAGAGATGTTTATTACAGTTTTCATTGGGATGGTAGAGCTTTCCTCAAGTGGATAGAACACAGATATTAGTAGTTAGTGGTCCAGAAAGCTGCTCTCATTTTCCTATCTGTGTTGCCCCTAACATTGGGGGCAATGATGTCAACCAGTGAATAAAGGCATTCATCTATATGGTGGTCTTATTTTCCAAATCAGAGTGAGAACATTTTGATTTGGGAGGTATTTTCCTAACGTGAGCAGCAGTATAGACAACAATGTAAACTCAGTAGTATTGTAAGTTCAAGAGTATCGCGGTGATTTGTCGTGTCAGTCAGAATATTTGAACCTCACACTGCTACAAAATCCAGGAAGCATGATCCTCAAAAAAACACATGGTGCTCAACACCGGTTCGAAGAACAAGCAGTGTCATTGGGAGGAGGGGATATCTTTGAAATACAATTCTCTGTCTGGTGATTAGAAATGGACAAGAGTTCAGGTGTTGGGGGGCTCCCAAGGAGATACTGAGCTCTGTCGCACCCTGTATTAACAGAGTGACTTGGGGCTTTGTCTTGAACGAAGTGGCATGTGGACAGGGTCAGCAGATGCAAAATGTTTCTGGCCTGGAGGAAGGCTAGATCAGCATGATGCCACACCCCATCTTTGCCTGTGCTCAGATAAACAGTGATTATTCATCCCTGGTGGAGAAAGAGATGAGAAGGTAACTGACATATGGACAATGCAGAAAGGCTCTCTCTTGATGCCTTTATGCGAGTGGAACCATGTTTTGCAGCTTTCCTTGAGCTTTGGTCATGCCTGATTGCAATCAGATCACTAGGACAGGATCAGATATAGGGGACATAGGGTACGTTCTTCCCTTGTGGTAAATGGTGGCTGATCTGGTGACCACCAGTATTTCCAAATGGATAAAGGCAGTGTTAGTGTCAGTCGGCTTATAGGCCGAGACATTCATCGTGTAACCCCAGCGGAACCGAAGACGTCCACGTACCCCAGGGCGCGTGGAGATACAGCCTGAATAGAGCAGGCAGACACTCATGTATTTAGGGGCTGCTTGTTTTGAGGACTTGAGTGTGTGCTTGGGTCTAGGGCCAGGACAATACAGATGTGGGTGAGGGGAGACTTCAGGTGACGTCACACAGTCTCCTTAGGCAGGTAGGAGCCAAGTGTCATAAAGTGTTTATGGGGTGTGTGGTTGAGAGAATAGGGTCACATCACAGTATCATCTAGTGATTATAGTATTTTGTACTTAGGTCTAGAAATAGGGAGCAAATCACGCACTGTGTCAGTTAACTGAAAGAGGACATAAAAGTCCTTCCCCACAAGTATGCTTATGTTAGACACGGCCCTTTGCCCCATATAGATGGTATCTGTGTCTGTGGGGTGGCCAGGAACTTGTCACACACCACCTCTGCAGGGTGGCTAAGGACCTGTGTGTTTGGTTATGTCAGGCTTGATTGCATAGGAGCGGCAAGGGTGGCTTACTGTGTGTGTATGTGCGCGTGTGCACGTGTGCGTGTGTGTGTGCGCGTGGTTGGGTGCTCGTGCAAGCATGCTTGTGTAAAGGAGTATGATTGTGCAGTAGCTCAGCGGGATGGCAGGCATTTTGGGTGGTAGGCTTCCATGTTAAGCCTGGAGAAGACAAGAAAAATGTGCGGGTCCAGGGGCAGCTGTGGGTTCCACAGGCCCCCGGGGTCTTCTCTAGGCCAGTGATCTGCTAACGTCTCCCAGCTGGGCTCCTGGTTGCTTATAGTAGATGTCAGTCAGGAGACTTTGGTTTGAGCTCACCGGTACCATTTGCTTAAGAAGTTTGAGCAAGTGTCTGGGTTACGGGACCTCCAGTTTCCCCATCTGTAAGTGAGGCAGAGCTTCTCATGTGTCTCTAAAGGTCCTTCCAGCTCATGAATCCTCTGTTTCTCTTTTATACTTTCTCTCTCCTCAACAGTAATTGCAATTCCTAACACTTCCGTGACCCTCAAAGTTAATAGTGTACTTTTTTAATGTTACTTAGTCTTCATTAGAAATCCTTGCAAAGGAACAATTTAAACCCCTGTTAAAGATAAGAAAATGGGGGGGGGGCACCTGGGTGGCTCAGTCGTTAAGCGTCTGCCTTCGGCTCAGGTCATGATCCCAGGGTCCTGGGATCGAGCCCCACATCGGGCTCCCTGCTCAGCGGGAAGCCTGCTTCTCCCTCTCCCACTCCCCCTGCTTGTGTTCCCTCTCTCGCTGTCTCTCTCTCTCTGTCAAATAAAATCTTTAAGAAAAAAAAAAAAAAGATAAGAAAATGGGTGTTCAAGTAAATTAAATGATTTCTACAATTGTCTAAAATGACAGTGGGCAGAATTAGCTAGATACATACAAGGCAGAAGTAAAAATTGAACAACATGCTTTTAACGCTGTCTTCTTCCCTTCTTCATTCATGCAATAAATCTCTGTGGAGGGCAAAGTCAGCTGTAGGCAAGGAGACAGAGCGGTTAATATGGCAGTGTTTCTGCCCTTATGAAGCTCATGCTCTAGCCCAGAGAAGAGACATTAAATATGTAATTATAAGCGCAGTGAGTGTGAGAGAAGCAAAGGGTGCGCTGGGGCAGAAGAGAATTCCCCGCAGAGGGGCAGTACACGTGGAGGCCCATAGCACAGGCACGGGGGCTGGGGGGCGGGGTGCTGAGAGCTGTTGAGGCCCCTGCAGGGGAAGGCAGAGGTCAGGCGTGGAGGGCATATAACCCAGGCTGAATATTTGGGCTTCATCCCAGTGGCAGTCAGAGGCTACTGGAGAATTTAAACTAGAAGTGGGGCATTGAAGGATCGGTCCCATGCAGTGTAGAGAATGCCTTGGTGACGGCAAGAGTTGCTGTTTGGAGGCCAGCGGCCAGGCTGTGCCCCAGGTGCAGCGGCCTGGGTGAGAGAGGACAGGAGAGCGCACCAGGGTCTAGCAGTGCGGATGGAGAGAAGTGGACAGACTCGAGGGATAAGTAGGAGGTGGGCTCAACAGGACTTGGCTGCAGATTCGATCTGGGGAAGGTGGGCCGGGAGGGAAACAAGAATTTTGTTCCATCATTGAAAAGCATGTATTGAGCACTGAGTATGGACCAGGTATTGTGCTAGGTGTAGACAGTCGATCAAGATGGATGTAGTTCTTGATCTGGTGAAGCTTACCACCTATTGTTTGGGATAGATAATAGATCGAAATACACACATAACTGTAATTGTATCAGTGCTGCAGAGGAGAAGTGATGTGAATGAAAGCTGGTAAGTCTATGGCGGGGAGTGCAGTCAGCTGGTCAGAGGGCTGGAGAAACTTACGGAGCTAAACCAGAAACATGTGGTCTCACGAAAAACAAGAAAGAGTCTATCTAAAGGCAATAGTGTCAGACCCCGACAAGAACCACCACACTAAGTGTCCTTTGGTGTTAACATGGACGATCGTGGGGGACGTGGGCAGCGTGGTGCTTAGTGAAGCAGGGATGGGGGCGGGTGAGATAGGAAGAGGTGAGGACCTCGGGTATGAACAATTCCTTCCACAGTTTAGATGAGAAAGCCATGGCTATGCTTCAGTTGTGGGATGGTTCCAACAGAGGCGGGGATGGTGCGAGAAGAAGAGAAAATCCATCGCATAAGGTGACTGAGAAGACAAGCTAAAGAACATGGCGTGTAAGGGGAGGGACACCTGTTGGGTTGTCAAAGCAGGAAGGGGGAAAGAGCAAAACTCGGGGTGCTCTGAATTGCCAGGAACTGAAGTCGTTCCTCTCTATGGGTTTCTAAATTGTTTCAAGATAGGAGATGATGTTTTCTGCTGGAAGTGAGAAGGTAGGTGGGAAGGTCAAACTTGCAGGGGGCAGTAAGCTCATGAGGGTAACACAGTGTCATGGACCTGGCTAAAGGGGGTAACCACTGTATCTACTGCGGTTTAATCTAGTAAGTCTAGTTATCATTCTACTTTACAACAGCTGCTTTATTATTTTTTTTATTTTTAAGATTTTATTTATTTGAGAGGGAGAGAGAGACAGAGAGAGAGCGGGGGAGGGGCAGAGGGAGAGGGAGAAGCAGACTCTCTGCTGAGCAGGAAGCCCGACAACATGGGGCTTGATCCCAGGACCCTGGAATCATGACCTGAGCCGAAGGTAGACGCTTAACGAACTGAGCCACCCAGGCGCCCCTACAACAGCTGCTTCTATAGTGGGAGACAGAATTGCTAATTAGTTACAAGGCTCTGCTAGATACTATGGAAAATAAGATGAGTCAAGTCCAGACTGTGCATAGGGAGATCACACTACACTTTAGTACCTTGGACACTGGCTACAATGGCCAGGCTGATTCTAATGCCTTCAGCAGCTTTGGAGGAAGATCCCCGCTTCTTCTCTGGGCTCTTGGATCTAGGGTGTGTCACTCACAGTGTCTGGGAGTTATACAGGACTGAGTCACGCTTGGTGTCCAGAGAGTAGACAGGGAGAGACCATATGACATAATACAATCTAGAGAGTAATGGCCCCTGGGAGTGTTCCATGCTCTTTGACAACGGTCTCACGCTCTAATTTAATCATTTATTATCTGTCTCCTCCATAAGACTGCAGGCTCCATGAGGACACAGTCTTAGTCTGTCTTGTTTACCACTGAATGCCCTGCCCTTAAAGAGGTCACTTGGTAAATACTTATTAGATGACTAAATCAGTGATACATTTCATAGAAGCTATTGCTTACTTTGTTGAGTATTTTTCATCTCCAAGAATGACTCTAAATGAAACCAAAGCAATGTCTCACTCTTATTCTCTATGGTCTGTCCCTTTGATAGATAGAAGCAAAAAGGGTGATACAAACTTCGTGTTTTATTCCTCTTTAGGGCTCAGCCCTGATGGAGGCTGAGGAGCCCCAACATGGGGCCTCGACCCCCATCCCTGCCTTAGCGGAGCTCAGTGTTATCCCGGAAGCTCTCAGGAGAAGCAGTCAGACCGCGACCTTGGGGCCCAAAGTTCAAGAAGGCTGGGAGCCATCCTCCACATGGGCAGAGGGACGAGGACTCTCGGAGACCCAGCAGGGAGACTTAAGGGATATGAATAACTGTGCAACCAAGAGCATGACCTCCTTCCCCAAGGAAGCCCCTGCAGGTGCGGAGACCAACCAGGAAGACTCTGTGGGGGAGACAGGGGACACCCCAGAGCGCCAGGAGGCAGTGCCTCAGAGCCTGGCAGATGGACAGGCGAGGACACCGGCTCCCTCAGAGCTCAGGGCCTGCCCTGTTCAAGGTGAACATCTAGGCGTGGTCCCAGTATCCAGTGAGCTGGATAGCGGAGTGGAGATGGAATTTAGACCAGAACTCGCTTCTTTGACTGGGGGAACTGGACACGCAGAAGAGAAGGAGGAGGTTTTCCCAGACACCTCTGCTCAGCCCAGATTTGGGCCTTCCTGTGAAGAGCACCCAGCAGAGACCCACCAGCCAGGGGACTCTGTTGGGCAGGGGGAAGAGCTGCAGTCTACGGAGGCAGAAGAAAGTCCAGTGAGAGGGGGACTCATGTGCCTCCTGGGGGCCGAGGGGCTGGAGGAGCAGGGACGAGTGGAAGGGGGCTTCCAGGAGGAAGGATCTGTCAGGGAGGATGGGAGTTTAGGGGAGCAGGAACAGCCGGGGGAGCAGGTTAATGGCACAGAGGGAGAAAGGCAAAAACAGGAGCAGATACAAGGTGATGTGATGCTTGCAAAACAGGGAGAAAGAATGGGGCTTTCTGGGGAGTTGGAAGGTCCACACTGTAGTGAGCAGGAGAGGAAGACTCTGGGCCAGCAAGAGCTACAGCAGGGAGAGGAGGGGAAGAGGGAGTTAGGGGGGTCAGGGGAGAGGAAGATGGATGCTCAGAACGAGGAGAAGCAAAGCTCAGCGGGGAGATCAGGGAAAGTAACTGGAAGGCAGGAAGGTCGAGGGCTTCAGCGCAAAGTGATGTCAGTGGAGGGGCAGGAGGAGCAGCTGGGGAATTGGGATGGGGACCCGCTGTGGGGAGAGGCCAGAGAAGGAAGTACAGAAGAGGCGGGGGCACGTGATGGTCCTTCCACATTGGCTCCAGTAGCCCCTGAGTTCTCGTCTCCCTGTGACGCGTTTCTAGACACCTGTTATCCCATGACCAGTATTCCTGGGACTCAGAAGGAGCCCAGGGCTGAGGAACTATCCCCTGTAGCTCCAGCTCCTATATTGGAGCCAGGAGGATTGTCCTGCCAGCCAGCTTCTTCACTTGGCTCTCTTCCTGCTGGGGAGTCACCTGACCAAGAAACAGCTCAGGATGGCCAGCAGGAGGGATCCGAGCTGGGGAACAGGGCAGTGTTCAGCCAGGAGACCGAGATGGTCTCTGCCAGGACATCAGCCGCTCCTCCAAGGATACCAGATTCAGCTCCTTTCAGTCCTGCCAATGTCTCCCCAAGCACAGCTACATCATCATCTGCCAGCCCCCTAGTTGCCTCTCCCAGGAGGGAGCCCTCTCTTGTTGCACATTCTCCAGAAACCTCCAGAGCATCTCTTTGGACTAACAACGCATCTCACTGTGGGGCTTCTGAGACTCCCCCAGCTGCTCTCTGTGGCTTCCTGTCTGCAGAGGCCACCATGGAAATATCCACCAGCTCCAATCGGGCCAACCCTCAGAGCCCCCTAGGCCACTCTACAGGGGCTGTCCAGCACCTAAGGAGCAACTCCTTCCCAGGCTTTCATAGGACAGAGCCAACTCCGGACCTGCTGGGACTATCACTTTCCTTCTCCCATTCAGAGTTGCCCCAGAGGGCCCCCAAACCTGCCCTCTATGGCTCTATGATCCCGAGAAGGGACAGGAAAAGTGGTAGGGACTGCAGGATCATTCCAGAATCCCCTAGTTCATTATCTACTCTGGGGCAGGACTCTCAAGAATTCACTTCAAGTCCGGAAAGATCCAGTAGTCCCTGTAGCACCCAGCCATGTGGCTCCCGACACACTTCAGCCTCTGCCCCAGAGTCTCCTGCCTATGGCTCTTCCCCACCCCTTGTCTCTGTAGATGTGAGGATCCATGAACCTCTGCCCCCTCCTCCCCCAGAGAAGAGGCGTGTTCACCCCTCCATGGTAGAGAGAGACAGCCATCTCCACGTAGGAGTTCCCACGCTGAAGCGATGTGGCCATTCTCTTCCATTGGCCCCAGGTTTGGGGCTACATGGCCCCCCCAAAGGCCCACTTCCCCCAGTTCCTGACTCCCTTGTGGCAAGGCAGCACCGTCCTCTGCCCTCTACCCCGGACACTCCCCATCCTACTCAGACCTCCTTCTCCCACAGGCTGAGATACAACAAGCCATTACCCCCAACTCCTGATTTGTCCCAGCCCCACCATTCTGTTTCTTCTTCTAGTAGTCCAAGGATCTACAGGCCTCTACCCCCTGTCCCTATTATGGATCCTCCCACTGAACCACCCCCGTTACCCCCGAAGTCCAGGGGGAGGAGTAGGAGCACTCAGGGAGAACTCATGAATGCAGGGGGTCAGGGCAAGCCAAGGCCTGTTTGTCAAGAGCGGATAGTCTCCACTCCCCATTCTGTTGGACGTACCTCCTGGCCCCCAGCCATGGGCCGATCAACAGACTCTTTGGCCTCCACCAGCAGGAGCAAGAGGGAAGTGTCCTCTGGCATGGCTTTCAGCAACGTGGCAACCCTTCTAAGTCCCTCTTCCCCAACCACACACTGGAGTCTGGAGCTTCAGGGACCCACCTCTGAACCAGGACCCTCAGAAGAGTCTGAGGCCCCTGCCAGAGGATCTTTGAGAAGAACAGCCCCTCAGGAAGGAGCCAATGGCCTGAAGAGGTTGGATGTAGGCCAAGCAAGGCAGGCAGAAAAACTCAGCCATCCCCATCTGGAAAAGGCATCCAGCTGGCCCCACAGGCGGGACCCAGGGAGACCACCAGAGAGCAGCAGTGGGCAGGTTGCAGATCCTGGTGAGGGATCCAGTAAGCACAAGGGCTGGAACCGGCAAGGCCTGCGCAGACCTTCCATCTTGCCTGAGGGCTCTTCAGGTAAGCAAGGAGCAAGATCATGGTGACGCTCATGTCGGACCAAGCTTTCTCCAGCTCTCACCACCTCACCCATCTTCTGTCCCCAGGGCCTCTACTGTTCCCTCTGGTGGCTTCACTCATCCGCGTACCCAGCGTCAACACAGAGGGAAGCCCTTGAAAGCCTCTCTGAGCTCCCTGTAGTGCTCCTCCTCCTTCCCCTCTATCTCTGTCATCCAGCCGTGGTGGTGTTTTATTGTGTACCTGTTTTTCCCAAGATGGTTGTGGATGATCCCCCTCTCCCTCACCATGACACACACACTTTCCAGCTACCAACACCTCTTTGAGGTCCTCCTAGTAGTAGAGAAGACATCCTCTTCTTGTCCAGTTCACATCTGATACCAGGGATGGTGACGCACCTGGTAATAGTGTCCTCAGGTGCTTTCTCCTTTGGCACTGGTCTCCTGCACAGACTCCCAGTTGGGCCCTTCTGTTCCCTCAGATGCCTACATCTCCTGCTTTAGGTCTTACCTTCTTGGGCTCTCTGAATGTCCCTCTGCAATCTCAGTGACTTCACCATTTCCATTTCTAGATACAAGAGGTCCAGCCGTAGAAAAATCCCTTGGCCCTTCAGACACCATTGTTTTTCGGTGAGTCACCTTCTCTCCTAGCAGACACACTTGGACTGTCTTTTCTTAGGATACTGAGATTTCCATTAGTTGACAAGGGTTCTGGGACGCTGTGTCTTCCAGAGATGGGAAGGGGAAGAGACATATACCAGGATTCCAGGGTAAGGGCATCTTTTCTCTTACCTGGCTGTCAGCTGGGTCTGACTCTCCCATCCTCCTAGGTTCTTTAGCCATGAACTAAACCCCCTGTAAAAGTTCAACATGACATCCAGAACAGCTCTGAACTACCTAAAAGTGGGTCAGGCTACAGCTTGCCTCTTGAGGGGATTCAGCCCTCACATCCCAGCACATGGCCCAGAGATCGGAGACTATCTCATCTAGGGTCACCTGGGGCGTCTCTGCATCAGTGGCCAGCAAGCACCCAGAGCCCCTCTTGCCTCCGCAGGGAGAAAAAACCAAAGGAGGTAATGGGAGGCTTTTCAAGACGCCGCTCGAAGCTCATCAACTCCTGTGAGTACCCAGAAACAGAAGTATAGAGCCATATGGCATTTTGCCCAAGACTGGAGCTCATGACTTTTCTCAGTGGGGCTGTGATCTCTACAGGGAAGAGAATCTCCAGGAGAGCCAGAAGCAGCTTGGTGGCTTCTGTCTTTAAGCCTCAACATCCCTGTCTCCCTAATTCTCTCCCTCTGCCACGCTTCTTTGCCCCTGTAGCTCAGCTGCTTTACCAGGAGTACAGTGATGTGGTTCTGAACAAGGAGATTCAGAGCCAGCAGCGGCTGGACAGCCTGGGAGAGGCGACCGGGTCCGCCTCTCCCCGGCAGCCCCGGAGGACCCTGGTCTCCTCAGAGTCTTACCTGCAGCGCCTGTCCATGGCCTCCAGTGGCTCCCTCTGGCAGGAAATCCCCGTGGTGCGTAATAGCACCGTGCTGCTCTCCATGACCCACGAAGATCAAAAACTGCAAGAGGTACCCAGCGGGGCAGGGTCGGGGCAGGGCATGGGCCTACAGGAGGGAGGGCAAAGTCTCATCCTGATTTCCTCCTCGCTGCCACCACCACCAGCAAGAGCAGGCTGTCCCCACCACACACTCACCGCACGCTCTGGGCACGCCACGGCTATCGCTTGTCTCCCCTCGGATGCATGTGCACTGCTTTCTGGATGTTAGCACTTGCCTTCCTCCCCGCTTGCGCAGGGCGTGGGCCGCTTCCTTCTACCTGTTGTTGGTTGGGGCTCACACAAAGTTACCATGCCCCTGAATTTGTTGGGAGGAATGTGGAATTAATCCCTTCACTGCTGCTTCAGGCTACAGACTAAAATTTCCCTCTTCAGCCGGGGTTCCGCACTACACTGGTTTTTCTCTTCCGCCAAGGCATGTGAGTGGCTTTTTGCTGTGTCCCTTGCAGCTGTCCTGTGGTCCCCTGGTCTCATACAGGCTTTGGAATGACCATCAGTCTTGGCTCGGTCCTTACACCCAATGGCAATACTGTAGTTGAGGCTGTTTGTGTGATGTTACATTATTACCATTAACAGGTTTCACATGGAGAGCTTCTCTTAATAATCAGTCTGAAATATGGGGTCGAACCTCTCTTCCCCGGAAGACAATGTGGCACCATGGAAAGGCATCATGGAATCATGTTTACATATTTGACTTCTGGAGTAAATGACCTGGTTGTGAAGCCCACTTTGCTGTTTGCTGGCTATTTAACTTTGGCCGGATCACTTGATCTTTCTAACCTTCTGTTTTCTCATTTGTAAAACTGGGTTGCAAAAAGGATAAGTGCCTAGTACATAGCAATCACTCAAAAAATGTTTACTACTGTACTTTAATTTCAAGTCGGGCCAACCTGGGTCTGAATCCTGGCTTCACCATTTGCTAGCTGTGTAACTTTAGGCAAGTTACATAACCACCAAGTCTCAGATCCCTTGTCTAAAACTTGAGGATAATGTCTACCTTTCAGGATTGCTCTGTGGTGTAAGTGAAGTATCCATATCTAGCTTTTAGCATGATGTCTTTTACTAGTTTGATGCATTTTAGTGCCATACTCTCCCCCTTTCAGCGGTGGGAAGGAGTCAGATGTTGGCCAGACAGACTTAGAGATAAACAAATCAAACAGAGGCAGCTATAAATGTTTAGGATTTTTGAAGCTCAGACCTGGGGGCCTTATTCTGACCTCAACTTTTATTTATTTATTTTTTAAAGATTTTATTTATTTTTTGACAGAGAGAGACACAGCGAGAGAGGGAACACAAGCAGGGGGAGTAGGAGAGGGAGAAGCAGGCTTCCCGCGGAGCAGGGAGCCCGACGCGGGACTCGATCCCAGACCCTGGGATCACGACCTGAGCCGAAGGCACACGCTTAACGACTGAGCCACCCAGGCGCCCCTTGACCTCAACTTTTAAAGCACATGGAGGATATGTAGAAAATGAATGATCTGCCCAATACTTATGGAACCAAACAACAGGAGATGACATGAAACCTAGGTCTCTTTCAGCAAACTCCAGCAACGCTGGGAAGTCCACCAGGCCTCCCAGGCTGGCCCTGGTCTCCTGTTTCTGAGAAGAGAAGCTTCTATGCTTCTATGCACATAGTCCTTTCATAAAATAGCATTTCTGGGGTCTCCAAGGTGCTTGCACCAACCCCATTTCTTTTGACTGTCACAACATCTTTGTGACACGGAGGTCATTGTACCTACACAAAAAGACAGAAAACCTGAGGTTCAGTGAGGTGAAGTGAGCCACACAAAGTCATATAGTCGGTGAATGTTGGAACCAGTACTCAAATGTACCTTGTGTCCTGGTTCAGTGTTGTTGTATGGGAAGGTCATCACCCAGGTGTGTGTGTCTTCTTGCTCTTTCTGTCCTTCCATCTACTTGGAATTGCATGCTTGGATGAAGAGCACGAGCAGCCCTGCTGGCGGAGGACAGGGCTGTGAGCGGTGGCGCCCCCTGTTGGAACCTCCAAATAAGTTCTCAAGTGCTGGACCATCTCCATTAAACCACAACAGCACATCTCGTTCTCAAATATCCTGCTTCCTCCCATTTCTCCTCAAACCCCCAAAGCACCTTCATCCCCTAAATCTGTCCCTCTTTCAAAGTTCTCTGGCTCAGTGAGTGAGTCTGCCATTCACTCAGTTACCAAACTCAAAAACAGGCATTACACTATGACTCTGGCTACTCTTTCAGCCCCATTTCCAGCAAAGAACCAAGTTCTTCCAAATCTCCCTCCTAAATAATTAGGAAGCTGGCCTACCTCTCCCCATCCCTGTGGCCATTCAGACCTCCATCTGTCACCTGGAATGACTATGGCAGTTTCCTAACATGGCTCCCTTGCCCCATCTACTCTTTTCTTCACATCGTGCTCAGAAATAACATTTATAAAAATCAGATCTGATCAAGTTATTTCCCTACATGAAGCCTCTTTTTAATCTTCCCATTGCCTTAAGTCCAAACTTTTTTACCTTGTTTTGTAATCCTCCAGACCTCTCTCTATTTGCCTCCCCAGCTTCATCTCCTGCCACTATTTTAGTATAAATACTTGGTTCCAAAAACACTCCATTTATTTAAGCTTCTTGAAAGTATCCTTTTCGGGGCGACTGGGTGGCTCAGTCGGTTAAGCGGCTGGCTTCGGCTCAGGTCATGATCTCAGGGTCCTGGGATCGAGCCCCGCATCGGACTCCCCACTTCGCGGGAAGCCTGCTTCTCCCTTTCCCTCTGCCACTCCCCCTGCTTGTGCTCTCTCTCTGTGTCAGATAAATTAAAAAGTCTTTAAAAAAATTAAAAAAAAAAAAGTATCCTTTTCTCTTACACCTGTAGGGGGTTGTACACGCCCTTCCCTCGGCCTCCAGTGCTCTTTCCCTCTCCTCCTGATGCCACGTTGGGCTCTGATGTGACTGGGAGCTATGAGAGGAGCTGACTTGTTCCCTCCTCTGCCCCTACAATGTTATGCAGTGGCTCACGTACACTGGGGACTTGATACCTATTTTAAATTAATCTCCTCTCCAACCTCCCAGGCCAAATTTGAGCTGATCGTGTCAGAGGCCTCCTACCTACGCAGTCTGCATGTGGCCGTGGATCATTTCCAGCTCTCAGCCCCGCTGCGGGCCACCCTTTCCAACCAGGAATACCAGTGGCTCTTCTCTCGTTTACAGGACGTGCGTGAAGTCAGCACCACGTGAGATTCCTCTTCTCCCAAACACCACTCACTCGGCTTCAGTATCTTTAGCCTGTAAACCATCGGTTGTTGTTTTTTTTCTCTCTCTCTTTCAGCTGCCCTCTCATTGCTCCCTTCATGATTCCCAATGCTGTGGGAATAGGGAGAGCAAAGAAGAGGAGAGAGGGTGTGTGGGTGGCTAGATCCATTCATGGATCAACAAATGAATGGGAAATGCTTCCCAGGTTGAGGACGGGATGCACAATGGGCAGGTGCTGCACTGGAGATGGGTTGTGGGAAACAGGTAAAGATCAGAAAGCCAGAACAGAATCAAAAGACGAACAGGAAATGGAATATAAGGATCAGAGGGTTTGATCAGGGGCAAACTAGGGATTGCCTTGGAGAGAAACTCTAGAGCATAGCAGGGGTACAGAGCTAAGAACAGTCAGTAGAAGTCACCAACTAATAGAAAGGAGGCGTCACAAACTCAAGGTATAGCAGGGGTCAGCCAACTGCTCACTCAGGAGACTTGTGTGAATATTGTGCAGGTTCCTTTCAGACCTGGAGGAGAACTTCGAGAGCAACATCTTCACCTTCCAAGTGTGTGATGTCGTCCTGAACCATGCTCCCAATTTCCGCCGGGTCTACCTGCCTTATGTCACCAACCAGACCTACCAGGAACGTACTTTCCAAGGCCTGCTGTAAGACCTGATCCCCATCCAGTCCCCCTGTGGGCCCTGCAGTGAACTTGCCCTGAAACTCCCAAACCCCAACCCCAAATAGTATCCCCAAAGCACATGTTCTTGTGCCTGCTCTGTGATCCCAGCCCCACCCACCTTTTAGACGCCCCCACCATAGGCATTCCACTGCATCTCTACTCCCCGTGCCTTCCCTGTGTCCCCAGTACTCCCCACATCCCTCCTCACTTGAGCTTTGCTGCCCACACAGGAACAGCAACAGCAGTTTCCGAGAGGTCCTGGAGAAGCTGGAGAGCGACCCCGTCTGCCAGCGCCTTTCCCTCAAGTCCTTCCTGATCCTGCCCTTCCAGCGCATCACACGTCTCAAACTGCTGCTCCAGGTACAGCAGCTCCCTCTCTGGGCCTTTCCCCTTCACCTGAAAGGGACAATCTCAGGGAGACCCAAGGCACAGGACTGCCCGTTCCTTTGCCCCTCGTCCACACCCTGTGGATGATGTGAGCCTTCTCCCCATTGCCCACACCCTTCTTCCTCAGGGTGAATTTGCTGCAAAAATTTTGTCCCTGGACTTCATTAGCCGACCCTCAATTCCCTCTTCCTGTTTTCCCATCCCTTCTTTCCATCTGGCTCCTGCCTACTGTTTGTTCTATAGAACATTCTGAAGAGAACACAGCCTGGCTCTTCCGAGGAAGCAGAGGCCACAAAGGCACATCATGCACTGGAGGAGGTAAGCAGCCACCAGACCCACTCAGACCCCTTGATTGGCCTTCACAGAGTATTCTTCTTCTGCAAAGGCCCATGACTCCAGAGAGCACAGGACCATGCTAATGGGATTGCTCAGCGACCTCAGTGCACCCACCAAACCTCCAAACACCCTCCCCACCCCCCATCCCCTGCCCAGCCTCCTTCCCACACGGAGGATGCTCCACACCAAGGGACTATGTACGTCCCCAGATTAAATCTTACATTCACTCCACCCAGGAACATCCTCTCAGGTCATACAAGGTATACCAGAGGCCTAGAACTTCAGTTTGATGCTGACTTCACTCAATCCCAACCTGCCAGGAAAAAACGGAGGCTGTCACAACCAACCTCCAGATTTCTTGCAGGGGACTCCAAGGTCAAAGCCTCTAACACAGTGCTCTTCCTCTCTCCTCACCCTGCTTGACATTCAGCTGATCCGGGACTGCAATAACAATGTCCAGAGGATGCGACGGACAGAGGAGCTCATCTACCTGAGCCAGAAGATTGAGTTTGAGTGCAAAGTGAGTCGGTCTCTGGCACCCCCACCCCATCTGTGAAGCTTCACTTTAGCATCACCCACAGGTCACCCTCTAACATAGAACCATCTTGCTCGCGCTGTCTCGGTCTCTGCCCTTACTTCTGCACACCTTCTCTTCTGTCCTATTTCTGGGACACCCAAATGCCTGCTTCAGTCTCCATGATAGATTATTAAGTGAGAAAGGATAGACACAGAATTTTGTTTATTGTAGCATATTATCTTTGGTGAAAAAGTAGGAGGACACAAATCTGTGTCTGTGTTTGCTTGTGTATACCTAGAGAAACTCTCGAAGGATACGTGGGAAATGAAGGACAGTGGTCACCTGAAGGGGGTTACCTGAGGGGGAGAAAGTGCATTTGGGGAGTGGGCTGGTGAGGGAGAACATTTGGTGCTTAAATCATTCAGTATTTTATCAAGTCTTCACCTAGTTTGACCAAAGCAATATGAAATTAATTCCAAATACAGGGCCAAGATCTCCATCAAAATACAAATGTAAATAAACATTCTGCATTCAAATTCCACCTCAGAGCAGATACCACCCTTACTTACTTCCCTCAAAGAGCGGGAAAATCCCTGATCCACATGTTAATTGTAGTCCAGTACCCTTATCTTTACCCAGCTTCCAACCCCCAGCAGACCGCACCTAGTTCTCCTCAGTCTCATTCCTGCATATGACTCCATGGGCTCGTCTCAGGTCTCTGGTTATAATCAGAGAAAGAACAGATGTCAGAGCTGCCCAGATCTTTTAACTCCTAAGGCACACAGTGTCCTGTTCCCTGCCTTCTACCCTCACATACCCTAATTGGGGTCTGCCAGTCCCCCTTCAGTTCAGGCTTCCTGGCCTGAGCTTTCTCATGTAGTCCCTGTCCTGGGTTGAACCACAGGCACCTGCCATTTGCCTGAGTTGTGGACGTGGGAGCTGCACAGCAGTAGACGGTAGTAGAGAGAGGGCTCAGAGAAACAGTCTAAGTGGATGGGTTATGAGAAGGAAGGAGAATGTGGAAGAGGTGAGTGTCAGTGGTGGGACTCATGAGGAGGAGGCACGGTGGGGAGGGCAGGACTGAGGAAGGCTCACGCTTGCCCTATCTGTGACACTGCCTTTTCTGTCTTCCCTGAACTACAGATCTTCCCACTCATCTCACAGTCACGCTGGCTGGTGAAGAGTGGAGAGCTGACAGCCCTGGAGTTCAGCCTCTCCCCTGGGCTGCGAAGGAAACTGAACACGCGTCCAGTGCACCTGCATCTCTTCAATGACTGTCTGTTGCTGTCTCGGCCCCGAGAGTCAGTGACTAGAATGGGAGGCCAGAGTACAAGAGGGGAATGGGATGAGGCAAGAGGGCAGGACTCTTGGGACAGAGAAAGCTCATATTCCTAGAGGAGCCCTTCTCAATGGCTCGACCCATGGAGTGCAGGTCATGGCCTAGAGAAGAGAAAGAAAGGGGATCCCACCAAATTCTGTCATGAGATCACATGGCAGGACTTGGACTATGTTATAGACACAGAGCAAAATGTAGCAAACTAGCGGACCACATTCTCAAATCCATTTATTTGGGCTAGACTCAGCCTTAGTCTAGACGTTCTTAGCCAATTCCAGATCCTCACTCTTTGGTCCTAAGGGCCTTAGAAAATTTATATTGATTTTATCTCTCCAACTCTTTAAAGTGGTGAAGTATTCATTGCACATGTGGTTTGTCAAATTGGTGACAAATCCCTGGGGACCCTGGAGCTAACATCTTGGGAGCAAGGTAGCTCCATCTTGTGGTTTTTTTGAGAATTTGCAAGCTGCAAAGGACAGGGATCTTGAATCCAAAGATAGGAGGGTGGATGAAGTATAACAGTTGTAGAATCGGGTTAACAAACCTTGTGTTTTACAGGGGTAGCCGATTCCTGGTATTTGATCATGCTCCCTTCTCCTCCATCCGAGGGGAAAAGTGTGAAATGAAGCTACACGGACCTCACAAAAACCTCTTCCGACTCTTCCTGTTGCACAACGCACAGGGCACCCAGGCTGAGTTCCTCTTCAGCACTGAGACCCAGTGAGATGGGGCAGGGCAGAGGAGCTGGGGAAGGGAGGGAGGGAAGGAGAGAGAGAGGGACGGAGGAAGGGAGGAACAGAGGAAATCCTGGGAAGGAAATGGGGCTGGGGCAGAAAATGTGCTCAGAAAACAGCCATAGCACTATTTATCCTATTCTGGACTGGAGGGCATCCATAGGGAACCCCAAACCCAAACTCTTAGAGCTAATAGACAACTTGCAAGAGATGGGGTAGGAAAGGGTACAGAGTTGCTACCAAAGTTTAGCATCTATTTTATGCTCTTCAGTCAAGAGGGACAAAGTCTGCGAGACAACAAAAGGAGATGGGCTGGTATGAAGTAACTAAAGAATTGAATTACTGATGTCCCTGAGTGAATGGCCATGTTGTATGAGCCAGAAACTCTTCAGTGCCAAAGGATGGTGGACATCTATGTGAATAAGACAAGCAATGGGGTGTCTTTAGCTTGCCTTCCTCCCACCTTCCAACCCAGTCCTCTGTTGAGCAGAAATCTATAGTGTTGAGAACTTTGATTTGCTCATCTTTTTAATGATGATGATGATAATAATAATAATAATAAATACATTCACACACAGATACATACATTTTGGAGAGTATTAAAGAATAATACCTGTAAACCCTGGTACACAGTGCCTAAAATGAGCAACTACAGGACCATAGCTACTGTTGCTGTTATAAGAGATATAAGAAGCCTATTCTTTAAAAAGTTTGACATGACACCAAATGGTCCAAGGATCCCTGTGTTGTAGACACTTTTCAGTTTTGTCTCTTGGAAGACACCTCAGGGTAGGATCAACCATACCTGTCTTCACTTATGGAACATAGGGGCTGATATAGGGGTTTGTATACAAAATGTCACCAAAGTCAAGGAATCAGATACAGACTCATGTTCTTTGTTTAGTGTTTTGGGCAGCATCTTCCTGGAATAGAAATAGTGTCAGCTCTCAATTACTCCAGTGTTTTTGGAAGCAGAGGCCTACATAATACAAAATCCTTCAGATAATTACAAAATAAATTTGGGTTATATTGCATGACCCAAAAACTAGTAGATATATTTCCCTGACCTAATTATGATTACAGAATAATTTCCATCGCTGAGATATTTGATGGAAGGGAGGTGGGCAAAAGAGTATCGAGAATTCTGCAAAGTGGTAGAGGGTATCTAAACTGAGATGAACATTTTGCTCAGTACAAAATGGAAAATCTCATGTGTATATAATTGACAGTTGACATTATGCCCCCACTTGAAAGATACGCCATTAAGAGGACAAGCTCAGAGAGAGAAGGAGAAAAATAAAGGGTGATAAACACAATTACATACAGTTCAAGATCTTATGTTTCCAAGTAAGCAAAGTCCCATTGACTTTTGTCCGAGATGTCTTTAAACTAGACTTTTTGAACCAGACAAGTCTCTCCCACAGTCATTTTCCTTCCCCATCACTGGCCTTCATCCTACACCCCAGAGAGCTACAGTCGTGGCATTGACCCTGCTTTGTTTTCTCAGAAGTGAAAAGCTTCGATGGATCTCAGCCTTGGCCATGCCCAGAGAGGAGTTGGACCTTCTGGAGTGTTATGGTGAGTGAGGGGGTAAAAGGGAGAGAAAAATGGCAGGGCTGGAAGTCACCTTTGGATGTAGGAGTTTAAGAGGCTGGGTGCTAACTCTGAGAGACTCCCACTTACTGCTTCTATCCAGAATTTTAGAGTAGAAGTCTGAGCACTGGAGCTTAAGCACCTGAGATGATCCACTTAAAACTACTCACCACAATGGTACTGCTTCCTTCTCCATATACTTCCTCCCTTGGGCAATAATTTCTCTTTTTCAATATTTGTCCCCTTAAGTCATCCTGCTATTATTTTGCTTAGATTTCACCTGCTTCAAGGTCTTGGGGAAATATGGGGAGAAAGTAGGGCTGGAGTGGGAGTTGTGGGAGAATAGCAACCTAGTAGATTTGTCTTAACCACACCATCTCCTGTACAGAATGACCTGAGATCACGGCCCTTAGCCCAGGCTGCCAGGTACCCACAGGTAGCCAGAGACACACACACATATTATGAATGTGTCTTGCATTCATGTGAAGCCTGGATTGCTGGGTCTCCTATAAGTCCCCAGAGTTGTCCTCCAGCAAGAATTCCCTAATTGGTATCCAGAGAGGAACTGAACTCAAAGGAACACTGGTAACTCAAAAGAACAAACAAATACAAGGAACCTTGGAAAATGAAGTAGGAGAACCAGGCTGTAAACTGAGTTCTACTAACTTGTTTGCTACCTGACCTGTCTGCTGGCCTTTACTTCCCCAGTTGGAAGGAAGGCAAGATGATGATGCTTCCTCCTTTGCTGTCATCTTGTAAATGGCAGAAGGAGATAAGCTTTAGAAAAAGAAGTACAGATAATAATGTAGTGTTCTGTTTGTTTTGGGAGGGAACCAGCAAAGTGTGGTAATGTAGAAAGAGCGATAAACCCACGTAAGATGGAATGCTTGTGGGTCAGGAGTCCTCTGAGGCTTGTTATCTTGAGCTTTAAAACTATGGAAATTTCCTCTGGTTCACAAAAATACTGAGATAGAGAAAATCCAGAATTTCCTGAGGAATCATCTTGATCAACCCAGTCATTTACAAGTGAGGAAACTGAAGCTATAGGGGATTAAGCACCTTGCTTAGGTCACACCTGGAGCCCCACGGTTGCATCTCTTCCAGTCCCACATTTGCTACTGGGAAGGAAATGAAGAATGAGTCACAGAATCAGATTTTACAATCTATTTGGGGAGGCAGAACACACACACAAAGCAGTTGGATAAGAGGCAAATGGTTTGGCCTGGACAATTAGTTTTAAAGGAATTCAGAATCCATTGAGGACTAAAGAGTCGGGAAAAGTTACAGAGAGAAGATGGGTCTTTAACAGACTTTGAGTATTCGTAATAATGAGTCACTGAAGATGGTCACAACGTATTCCTCAATTCATCTTCCCTGGAGAAATAAAATTTTTGATTCATTTCTGTTTTGGTATTTCCATTTCCTTTTCGACCATTTCCTGGTTGAGGATGAAGATTTTTCTGATTGTCTCATTTGTCTGTAACTTTCTAAAGCCTGAACTTTCTCTCTCCCGAGTCCTCCCAACCTCCCCCTGTAATTCCCCCTCAGTGTTCCAGTCACTTGCCTTTCCTAACCTCTCTTCACACTCTTCTCTTCCAAAGACTCCCCACAAGTACAGTGCCTTCGAGCCTACAAACCCCGAGAGAACGACGAGTTGGCCCTGGAGAAGGCAGATGTGGTGATGGTGACTCAGCAAAGCAGCGATGGTAAGAGAGAGAATCCGTGAGTAAGCTGGGTGTTGGAGGTGGGATACTGTAGGTGGATGTATTTGTTTCCTAGGGCTGCATAACAAAGTACCACAAATGGGGTGCCTTAAAACAATAGAAGTGTATTCTCTCATGGTTCTAGAAGCCATAAATCCAAAATCAAAGTGTCGGCAGGGCCATGCTCCCTCTGACACCTCTTGGGGAGGATCCTTCCTTGCCTCTTCTAGCTTCTGGTGGCCGCAGGTATTCCTTGGCTTGTGGTAGCCTAACTCCAGTCTCTACCTCTGTCTTCCTTGTGTGTGTGTGTGTGTGTGTATGTATGTGTGTGTGTGTGTTCAAATTTCCCTCTTTTTATAAGGATACCAGTTATATGGGATTAAGGCCCACTTTACTCAAGAATGACTTCATCTTTACTAATTACACCTGCAAGAACCCTATTCCCAAATAAGGTCACATTCTGAGGCACTTGCAGTTAGAACTTCAATATATATTTTGTGGGAACACAGTTCAGCCCATAAGAGTGAAGAAGGCCCAGGAGTAGGCAGTTGTAGACCTTGCCAGACCTAGAACAGCCAGGGCTAACACAAGGGAGGCTGGATTTCCCATGCCAGGGGCTCTCCAGTCCTTTCAGCCTTACCATTCAGAAAAGTTTTAGGGAAGGAGATCCAGAGGGAGTTATTATGGGTCTGTCCCAGGTAATTCTTCCCACCCTCCCTGTGCTCCTAGGCTGGCTGGAGGGCATGCGACTGTCAGATGGGGAGCGAGGCTGGTTCCCTGTGCAGCAAGTAGAGTTCATTTCCAACCCAGAGGTCCGTGCACGGAACCTGAAGGAAGCCCACCGAGTCAAGACTGCCAAACTACAGCTGGTGGAACAGCAGACCTAGCTATTTTCTGGGAGGAATTCCCTGAGCATAAGGACAAGACGTTCCTGGAAAGGGCTGGCCCCAGAACCCTGCAACAGAGGCCTTCTGTGGACCAAGAAGTAGACCTTCTGAAAACTCGAGGACAAAATGAAGCTACCAGTCGCGAGTCTCAAACCTCCTTTCATGTGCTTTGTGCTTGGTGGAGGGATTTTCAGGGACTTTGCACTGGATTCTGAGAATCTTTTCTCATAAGAAAACAGACAAATGGGGCCTAAGCCAAGGAACTTTACCTCTACTACCGTATAGTACTTAAATATTCTCTGTTTCCAGAGTGCAGATTCAGGGCTGACCAAAGTTTCCATCATGGCTACAAGTTAAATGGAATCTGACCTCAGTCCACTAGAGGGAGATGTTTAAGGGGGATTAGCACGTCAGATGAGAGGGTCAACAGGGTGATCTCTAAGGTATCTTCCAACTTGAGAGATTTTCCATAATTATTGGTGTGGGGTCAGGGCATGCATCTCTGGGATCTGTGTTGGTGGCAATGTGAGGGTAGTACTCTCTCACTCTAATAAATTTGGCACTTCTCTGAGTGTTTTCTTCTCAGACTCCTGAGCACTGAACAAGGTACAGAACATGGAATCCCATGAGGATTCCAGGCCATTTGATTTAGGTGCCACGAAAGACCAAGATGGTACCTAGGTCACGGCAGATGCCAACTCTTGCTTTATGACTTCCAAGAGTTTGGGCCGCTTTTCTGTTTGTTTTGGCCTCAGATGTTGTATAAGGACTTAGAAGGAATTGATGAGTGATGAAAATCCCATTCAAACCTTCTTTTTTATTGAACTCATAAGTTAAGGCATAGGTTAGTTGGAATGGATTTGGAAATCCTACTCAGACCATTCACAATTTCATATTTTGACTTGAATTATGGTGAAGGTATCTTCCCAGCTATTTCATTGTCTTTGTGAAAAGCAGCATGTATAATGGAAGAGTCCTAGAACCCAAGTCAAGAGACCACCTCCAGTTATTGCACTGCCATGATTCAGCCTGTCCATGTCTCAGTTTCCTTTAATGTAAAAGACAGGATTGGACCAAGTAACTTCAAAGTCCTATCCAACTCTGCCAAATAAGATTCTCTATCTCCTACTGGATTGCCTTTCTCAGTTGAGGAGCGTCACTCTATGTTAATTCTCATATAGAGCCCTCATACAACAATAGTATAGTCATCTTTTAAGCTGGATCATTATAGTCCTTCCCTGGACATTCTACTGCTCTGTTTCATTTTTAGGAAGCTCAGAAGTAGAATTGCATTGCAGCTTTGTGCAAAGGTAAGAATAATACGATAAACTTTGTCCTATACCCACTTGATGATACCACACGATAGTATCACATTTGATAACACATTTTGTTTTCTATCCATCCTAAAATGTAAATTAGCTTGCTTAATTTTTAGAAAAGTTATCACTATAGTAACTGGGATGGGACTAATATTTATCCTAAACAAGTTAACACTACTAAAAAATCTAAAATGGGGATGGTTTTAGAGAAGTTCAGTTGAAGTTTTCACTATTTTCATAAAGCCAGCTTTTTGTTATTAATATATGATATACTATGTATATATTGTATGTAAACTAACAAGTGGTGCTCCTTAATAGCAGTAATAATTAATATAATCCAAAGTATTTGTTCAAACCAGCATTTGAATACTGGCCATATGGCTCAAACAGAGCTGTATCCAACCTTATATTTTATAGGCAAATTCTCCCTTATTTTCCCAAAGAGGTAAAATGAAAACTTCTGATGATACACAGGCAAATAATTTTTTTTGGTTGAATGACTGCTTCTTTGTGTGAAGTTGCTAAGGCTTTCTGAGTGCCTTTGAAGCTGACATCTGTAAGACTGAAACTGTCTTTAGATATTTAATCTGTATTCATTTCATTGGGTTACTCTTCCCCTAACCCGGGAAATTAAAAGACAACTGGCTTCTCCCTGTCTTTAGGTCCTTGGTTTGAAAAACAAAAATGAAACAAACAAGAACTTAGATATGAGTCACCTCTACTCAGTTGAATTACTAAATTTCCTATACTTTGGGTTTTGGAGAACTGGGTACATCTACTTAATTGTTCCTTCTTTCTTTGGATTTCCGAATTTAACTCAACTTATTCTTTAATTCTGATTGGCATCACTGTCTTAGAAACAGCAATTTCTTATAAGAGATTGTGAAAACAACCATTTACCAACACTTTTTGGACAGAATGGCATTTGAGGCATGTATGAATATACAGTGTTTTGGTTTGGGGGTGTTTTTTTTTTTTTTTAAGCAAAACCATGCCCAAGGGTAGTGTCTTCAGGAGAGATCAACAGTAGTTCTTTATGGTCCTTTTCTGAATTGTAACATACTTGGAGCTTAGCATCACGTAGATTTATGCTGAATTATTTCCTTCGTGTCCTTAACCACATTGAATTTCCATCTGTCACTTTTATCACTAACACAGCTTAGCTCTTCCTTAAAGTTTATTTTCACTATCAACTTTTCACTTACAGTTAACTATGAGCTTAAGATTTTTATTGTGTACCATTTGCTCTGTCATGGTCATTTATAATGATTTTAGTAATATCAGCCTACGTGTTAATATCTGGAAGGCTCACGGTTTGAGATGTAGTTATTTCCCCTAATTTTGTTTTCTTTCTGTCTCTTAAGCAACTTCTATATCCACGATTCAAAGCAAAATGGCTTTTGGTCCCATGATGACTGATCTTAAAACTTTTTTTTTTTAGTCTTTGGACTAGGAGTTGTTTAAAAGCCTTTGAAAAATCTAAAGGAAATTATACTCTCTGGCTCCCCTTCTTTCATACATATATTTATCCCCTTGACATAAGCCCAGTTTTCTTTGGGATCTCACATTGCTCTACCCATAATAGACTGTATGCTTTTAAGTATTAAGTGCTACTCCCCTTATCATAGCCTCTTCTGGTTAATGAAGTTAAATTAGAAATCCAGTATTTTGGTATAGTGGCCCTTTCCAGACACACCTGTTTCTCATCCACCCACCCTAAGACACATCGTTAAGACTTGTGTGCATGTTTGTATGTGGTTTTTCAAACCTCTATATTAATGTCTTTTGGTGGTGGTGATTTGGTTCTATCACTAACAGGTTCGGTGACCCTAGAGCTCCATTTGCTGTAAACACGACTCGGTAGCTGCATGATTACAGCAACTCCAAAGCTGTTGTTTAATGTAATCTTTAAACTCTGAAATCAGGGAGGGGCGCCTGGGTGGCTCAGTTGGTTAAGCGACTGACTGCCTTCGGCTCAGGTCATGATCCTGGAGTCCCTGGATCGAGTCCCGCATGGGGCTCCCTGCTCAGCAAGGAACCTGCTTCTCCCTCTGACCCTCCCCCCTCTCATGTGCTCTCTCTCTCTCTCATTCTCTCTGTCTCAAATAAATAAATAAAAAATAAATAAATAAACTGAAATCAGGTGTGCAGAGAGGCCAAAGGTTACAGGCAAATGAGCTAAAGAGGAACCGATGCCAAACTCAAGTCATGATTCAAATGTGCTGAGAACATTCTCTGTACTTAGAAGTTTTTGACCCACTTCCTCCAACCCTCTCATTTTATTTTATTTTTTATTTTTTTAATTTTTTTTTAAAGATTTTATTTATTTATTTGAGAGAGAGAGAATGAGAGACAGAGAGCATGAGAGGGAGGAAGGCCAGAGGGAGAAGCAGACTCCCTGCTGAGCAGGGAGCCCGATGCGGGACCGGGACTCCAGGATCATGACCTGAGCCGAAGGAAGTCGCTTAACCAACTGAGCCACCCAGGCGCCCCAACCCTCCCATTTTAAATGGCAATTACAGAGTGGGCATTTCTCTAGCCTATTCCTCAGAAGAGGGTGAAGCAAAGCATCCATTCATTCTGCTGAATTCCCAGGGAGGATTGCAAAAACGAGGCTCCAGGCACAAAGAAGACTGGGGAATGCAGGTGAGTGGATGAGGGTGTTTATTCTTTCTGGGTGGCCTGTGAACAGGGAATGTGTGGAGGAAAGGAGCTGGGTTGGTGTGTGCTATAAACGTTTTCTAAGCTGGTGAAGGAGCTCCAAGGGAGTGACTACTGATCCCTGCTACTTGGAGGATGAGTCATGGGCCTGAGGGCAGAGCCTGCTACAGGGAGGGGCCTGAGTCTGGCCCACAAAGTTCCCCAGGAGCACCAATGAGCAGATAAATATTTTCCTGGCAGTTTAACCAGGCCTCTCAGAGGGCAATTATCTCTGAACAATGCAGATGGAAATTCAGAAGGAGAGTGGGAGCTGAGTCACTTTATTCCACTGAGTAAGATGGAGGTTCTAAATCTGCTCACAGACCAGGGGGCTCCCAAACACCAGGGAGAAAGTTCATTCTCCTCTGGAAAGGGTGGCTGTGAGTGACAGACCATGAGTTACTGTGGTAGAGACCACAAAGTCAGCAAGAGACTTTCGCCATCAGAGAAGTAGACAGTCCCAGGGAGAAAAAGGAAAATGCAGAAGGCAGAGAAAGGAGGGACCCTTGGATGGGACTCTTCCAGCCACTTCTAGAGGGTTTTCTTGTTGAGATCGATTTGTGGTGAGGATGAGAGACTCATCCACTGTTGGCGTCAAAAGAACCCTAAAGATCTTTGTGTCTCACACCCTTACTTGTCTCAGTGGAGCCTGCAGAGGGGAGATGATTTGCCTGCTGTCACACAGCTAGTTACCGACTGTGGATTAACACAGACCAGGGTTCATCTCTAGGATTTAAGCAAATACCTGTTGAGCTTGTGCTCCTTACAAAAGGTTGAAGGTGACTTGCCGTAAAATGCAAGGACTGAGTTAACAGAGTATGTGTGGGCAGATTATTTTGGGGACAGGAGGAGGTGGTGGTCAGACTTGTGGAATTGTTAGAAGCCAGATTTGGGGATGGAACTGAGCTGGGCCAGGCAACAGACTGGAACATAGATAAGGTGTGGTTTTCATAACTGTTTATCATCCTAGCACAGCAGGGCCTTGAAGAACTGGAGGGTCTCAGGAGCGCACATGCACACATGCATGTGTGTGTATGTGTGTGTGTGTGTGTGTAAAGAGGTGACTGTTTAGGGTAGGAGAGGACACAAGAGGATCTTTACTAGAAGATGGAATTCATACAGAGACTGGGCTTCCTCCTTGAAATTAAATAAAACTGGCATTAACAAATGGGGAAAAGAGATGGAATTTTCCAGTTGAAAATCAAGAAAAATGGATATCTAAAATATTTTTTTAAAAACATTGGTCCTTTAAATTGGTTCCGGGGACTTTTTTTTATTCACTGGGTATGAAAATGTACCTGATTTCACCAGTTCAATTAGGAGTTAAAGGAATTAATAGAAAAGTCAAATCAAACTGAATTATGAGCAAGAAGGGGAAACAAACAAGTGGACAAACAGGAATGCTTGGAAACATAAGATGCTTATTATTGTTGAAAATAATAACAGATTGCACCCCTGGCAAGCGACAAGCATATGGCTTGGGACAAGGGTGCCAAGCTGGAGAGAAGGATGCACCGGATAGAATTTGATGAAACGGATGACGTAATCTGCAGTCGGGCGAAAGTGCACCAGAAAGGACCATGGGATCTCTGTGGGTGGGAATTCCATTCTCAGATAATAAAACCGTGGCAGAGGAATGTACTTGAGGCAACTTGACCAGAGTAGAGACTGAGAGACAAATAAAATGTGAAAGCTGCAAACGAAGACACAGAGGCTACAGTGCGGAGGGAGGAACCAGCTCCTCTGGACTTTTGTATCTTGTCAATCACACTCCGAGATGCCTGGGCACTAAGACCCAGAGTCAGCTTGACATTCTCTCCTCCCTGCCCACACAGTCAAATTCCGTTAATTGGTTCATAGCATCGCTCACACTGACTGTTTCCTTCTTGTTCCCCTGCCACTGTTTTAGTCTCAACACCGAATTCCCAGACGCTGGAGTGACTTTCCCACTGGTCTGTCTACGCCCAAATTTTTGACTGCGAACTTCCTGGAGGAATGTGCTATAACAGTCTTAAGTTTGACAGTGTCTACCACATAACAAGGCTTGTCAGAGCCAGATACAACCTGGCATCCAGCTCCCACGGTACCCCCACACTCTGCCCCTTGCACGCCTTTCACTTCGCTCTCCGCCTACTCTGTCCACACATTCCAACACCTTTTCCAGTTTGGGAAGATGCGGCTTCCTGTTTGCTTTCATTGCTGCCTCTTCTCCCTCCTCTCCCTGCAGGACTCTCAAATCAAACTAAACACTTCTGAATCTTTACATCATTTAAATGCAGACCTCGGATCTATGGAAGGCTCTGATTCTACATCTAATCCAGGTTACACCCATTGTTGGATTGTGCTCTCCCCACCTTCTGACTTCCTTTGTGTCTCCTAAAATGATCAAAATACATTGCTTCTTGAAGCTGGTGCCCCCTGACGTACGTTTACATCCTGTCCAAAATGTATTTCTTTTGCAACTTTGGGCAAATATTTAAACCTGTCTAAGCCTCGGATTTTCACCTGTCGAATGAGTAATATCTTCCAAGACTGTTGTGAAATGAAATTCCCTATTAGAGAGCTAGGTACACAGTAAATGCTCAATAAATGGTTACCATCATCATTAGTATTTTGTCTGAGGACCAATTTCTGGGCAAAGTAAGTAAGCTCTTTCAGTTCCTCATGTGATCTTGTAAAGCGTACAAACACACAAAGTTATCTATCATTAATAGCCTTTTACCTATGAAGGCTCTGTCAATTTTTTAAATGATACGTTGGCATTCAGGAAGCAAGACTCTTTTATTTGCATTTAGCAAAGTAGAAAATAAATAACCTAAGAGTTCTCTCTAGACTTGGTTAAGGTATTCTTAGAAAATCATTTAAACCTCAGTGTCCTCCTCTGTGAATTGGGATAATTATATATATTGTGCACAATTATTTTTCCAACCTCCTTTCTAGACCTACTGACCCAATTGGGCTTTTGATCTTTGCCCATTCAACACCTCTTCCAGATCTTTCCACCACTACTCTTAGGCTGTTCCTTATCTTCCTCAATGCCACCTTTTCTTCTGCCCCATTCTTCTGCTCTTCTTTGGTGTTTCCACGAGTCCACCCTAAGACCACTTTTCTCCATGCTTCGTGCTGTGCAATTTTGTGTGGTGTCTGGACCTCAACTAGCATTTTCTATGCTGAAAAGATCCTGTAGTTGCCATAGACCCTTTAGTTCTCGTCTCTGTCACAGACTCTGGGTCCATATTTTTCTCCTCAGACACATTCACCCAGATAAACACAGGCACTTCAACCACAGCATCCCCAAACACAACAGTCTCCCTGTCCCCAGCTTAGCTCCTGGCCCATTATTTCCTTTCTCACTTGACAACATTTCTTAGTTGAAAGGTCTTTGTCCTCTTCCTTTTTACTTTGATTCCTTTTAATGAATTGCCTATCATATCACACTGATTCTGGCTCTTAAACATCTCTCCGATCTGACCCTCTCCTACCTTTGCGCAACCTACTCTCAGCTCTCGTTGTCTCTCACTTGGATTAATTCAGTAGCCTTGTCTGGTTTCCCTGCATCTCCTCTCTGAGCCCTCTGACCTTGTTCTCCATTTGTCTTTCTAAAACACAAGTCTGGGAGCGCCTGGTGGCTCAGTTGGTTAAGCGACTGCCTGCAGCTCAGGTCATGCTCCTGGAGTCCCGGGATCGAGTCCCACGTTGGGCTCCCTGCTCGGCGGGGGGTCTGCTTCTCCCTCTGATCCTCTTCCCTCTCGTGCTCTCTGTCTCTCATTCTCTCTCTCTAAATTAAATAAATAAAATCTTTAAAAAAAAATTAAAAAATTAAAAAATAAATAAAACACAAATCTGGGCAAGTCATGCCGATGAGGTACCACTGTGGTTGCCTCTAATCGACCAAAGAACACAGCTCAGAGGTCTTAGCATTGTACTTGCAGCTTTTCCCACTCTTCCTTACCAGCCTCCTCCTCCACCACTGCCCCTCTGTTGCACTCCTACATGCACACCCAGCCTCTCTGAACTCCCAATCTCGTTGGCCTTATACTCACTATACTTCTGCCCAACATCCCCTTTCCTGCCTTCTCTGCTTACCCAAATTCTACTCTTCCTTCAGGAATAAGGCCTTGGACTCTGAAGCTTTCTCAGCCCCAGCAGACATGGCTGCTTCCTCTTGTAGATTCCATCGAGCTTTGTCCTTATGGACAGCCCTGCACAGCACTGTCCTCCTGCATTGTAACGGTCCTCCCCAGTAAGAGTGTCTTTTTCTGAAAGCCGGGAAGACATTTCATTTACCTTTGTGCTCACCCAGTACTGTAGGTGCTTGTAAACCTCCACTGATTGACAGAATGGATGTCTCTGCCTTTATTTCTCAGGACTTTGTTATGAAACTCAAATAAGAGGGTATTTTTGAAAGAACAGTATAAACTAAACACAAATGTAAGAACCCTAAATCTCCCAGACTGTCCGTCTGTACTAAAAGAACACCCCTTCGAGGTGGGTGAAGATGTTTCATTTCCAGGAAATCGGACTTATTCTTAATTAGTCAAGACCATTTAAGACTTGGAGTGGAATCACCAAAAGCCAAATTGTCTTTTTCAGCTGATTTTTATGTATTCTTCTTATGCAAATGATGTTAAAATATAACAGTCAAAAATAAATTCTAATGGACTATCTCAGAAATATACAAATAATAGGAAAAAATAAGCTAACAGGAACAGAAAATAATAGGACTCCAAGAGACTTATAGTGTTTTTAGACACATGTGGAGCCTGTATGGAGAGTTATAATGGCGGGTGGGAGGGGGCTGCTAAATGAACCGGGTTCCTACAGTGAACCCAGGACTGCTCAGGAGCCTGAGATGCAAGAACGCTGAGTAGAGAGCTGGAGGCCTCCTGGACAGATTTTGAATTGTGAAGCTCTCATGGACATAGATGTCCTTAGCAAAGCGCTACAACTAGGGCTGCCAAATTGAGCAAATAAAAATACAAAACACCCAAATATTGCAGGAAGCATACTGACACTAAAAAATTATTTGTTGGTCTGCAATTCAAATTTAACTGGACATCTAATATTTTATCTGGCAAACCAAGCTGCAACCCAAATGACATTAATATCTTTGAACCTCATATTAGTGGCTCTCGGGTATTTTGGAGAAAAAATTAGCATGGGCTTTCTGACTATAAACAAGAAGAGTTTAAGGCCACAATGAAACTGGTGGTAGATTGCCATCTAGTGGAAATTTTGTGATAGTGACAGCTTAAATTGGAAGGATAGGGTTTTTCCTGGCGTCTTCAAGGAAGGATTGTGCTCTGGCCCAGTGCAAAGCCCTAAGGTTGCAGTGCGGGGAGTGATGACGTCAGGAGGATAAGGGTGCCATGGGGGGAGGGGAGGTAGAGGAATGCTGAGATGCGGCTGGCCCCTTGATCTAAGGAGAGGAGCACCTGACCTTGGCTCTCCAGAATGCACACTTTCTCCTGCATTCCAGCCAAAACCCAAACAAAAGCCAGGGCTAACTGTAAGAGGCATCGTATCCTTCCAGATGAGGATGGCTCACACGGATGTGGAACTATGAAAAATATATTTCTACAGATGTAATCACAATTATAATGAATGAAAGAAGTCCTGCAGAAGGTAACAGAGTGGTCACAAGTTCAGATTTTAAAAGGACTGAAAAGACGTAAATATTAAAAGGCAGCACTTCTGGAATTCCAAGGATAATCTCTCTAAATGTGAAGCCCAGAAGCAGTTCCGTGCTGCAAAACATGCTAAAGTCCACTACTAACAATAACACTAGCTATGATGACAATAAAACCAGACTGGGAACAGGAAGAACAGGGAGAGGACAAACATACTCCTTGAGGCAGATGTTATAATGTCAACGTGTAATACAGAGAAAGCAGAAGCACTTGACTCTTATTCTGGTCTTCTCCAGAAAGAATGATATTCTAGAAATTTAAAAACTTGGACAAAAACATAAGATGATCTTAAAACCCAAACAATCTTCTAGCCGATTTAAATCTAGATTTTTTTCTGGAGTAGAACAGGAGAGGGTCTCGAGGATTTAATAGAGGCAATTATCCTAATTTTTAAAGGCGTGATTTGTAGAAGCCAAGAAGAATAAATTTAATGTGTAATTGTCATAAATTTCTAGAAGAGACTATTAAAAGATGTTAGATAAAAAATAATCGTGAAAGACAATCAGTGTCTCCTAAGATAAGCCATGCCAAACTAATCTCATTTACTATGTTGTTAGGTTTACAAGAATATTAAATCATTAGAGTGCTATGAAGAGAATATGTTTTGATTTTAGTGAGCCATACAGCACAGTTTTTTCCCAAAATGTGTTTTCAAAATCCTGGAGATAACAAAGGATGGCCCTGGATCATAGTATAGTTGAGGATTTTTAGCCAATTTAACTTTCAGCCCAAAAAAGTGCTCATTAAGGGAGTATTTTCAAGAAGGGATGTCAAAATGTTCTGTAATTACTTGTTTACTAATGATGATTATAAAGTGTAGAAACATACTGATCAAATTTGCAGAGAGCAAAATTGCAAACAATGGGAATGCTATAGCAGGACTCCAAATCATCTTAACAGACTCAATAATGGGCTACAATTAACCAGATGAGACCGAACAATGTATATTTTTGTCTATTTGGATTCAAAAATATCAATTCTCCAAATACAAAGTAAGAGAATGATTTTAAAACAGTTTCTATTAAAATAACCTAGGGGTCATAGCTGACAATAAGTTTGGGACCAAGAATATGAAGTGGCTGGGGGAAAAAAAAATCTAATTCCTCTCCAGACAACAATAGAAAAGAGTGTCCTTTCTGAGGGAGGGGACAGTCACACTGTACAATGCAGTGGGCCAGACTGCATTAAAGTCAGGTTCAGTTCTGGCACCCTCTTAAAAGGAACATCCATAAGGTCCTCTTCATTTGAAGAGAGGCACGCAGGGTGGTAAGGAGAGAGAGCAAGCCACGGGAGGGCAAGGCTTAGAGGGATGACACACGGTAGTAGATTTATTCTTTGTAAGCACATGGAAAGCAAAACAGATCAATTAAACAATAGTGACTTCTTCCTAGCAGAAGAAAGAACTCAGTAATAATTAGAGCTTTCAGAAATTCTGTGGCCACTTGTGTAGGCGAGCTAGCCGGCCACCTCTGTCACCTGCAACTGGAAAATCAAGACTGTGATCATCTGTGGTGGCATGGAGGAGACGCCGGGGTTTGTCAGGAGGTTGGACTTGTCAGCTTGTCAGTTTCTTCTACCTCTAGGATTCTACACTTCTAATAACTTTTCACCATTTTCTCTGGTCTATCATTATTTCTTAGTTCTCATTTTATTTTTAGTCTGCCATTAGAATATGTAACGCTTTTTAGCCAAGTGTTGCAGGTAGGCATAGACCTTTTTTTTTTTTTTTAAAGATCTTATTTATTTATTTGAGAGAGAGAGAGAGAGTGCACCAGCAGAGGGGAGGGGCAGAGGAAGAAGCAGGTTCCCAATAGGGAGCCTGACACAGGGCTCAATCCCAGGGTCCTGGGATCATGACCTGAGCTGAAGGCAGATGCTTGACTGACTGAGACACCCAGGCGCCCCAGGCATAGACCTTGAAGTCTATTTCCCTCCAGTTCTTGGCTTTAGATGTCAACACTGTTGCATTTGTTCCATACTCCCTTGCTTCTAATCTGAGCGGCAGGAGCCTGAACCAATTAAGAGCTGGTGGGGAAAATACCCAGCCACCCCACAGGCCTTTGAAAGCAACGGAACATTGTGGTGGCTTTTGGAAAGAGCGGAACAGTAGCATGTGATTGACCGGTGAGAACTCTCCATCTTCCCCCCTTATGTCTGCTTTTAGGCTGCTCATGCCATGGGCCTTATGGGAATGTGAAAACAAAAGAGATTTGTGAAATGTATACTTTAAAAGAGCCAGATATGTATCATAACACAAGTCCTTTCATATTTCAATGTACACATTCTAATCCCTAAATTAAGGCTGTCGATGCCTGACTGTTATGATCCTCAAGTGGCAGGAAGGGATGACTACTAGGATAGCTGAGCAGAGCTACCATTGGTCCATAAAACCCTACAGAGATGCACACATAGGTGTTCTTGTGTAACCAAGAAGTTTCTTCTCCATTTCCAAATATTTTGCCGAAATTTTTGGTTCTTATGAGTCACGACTCTAGAACTATTATGACAAACATAAGTTAACAACTACTTAATAACACAAGTTTTTTGGGGGAAAAAAGTATACTTTTCAATAATCATAGCATTTCGAGGTCCAGGATGGTATAGACATACACACTCACCAAATGCAGTGATGTAGTTTGAATCAATGGCCCTGAAATCCTAGCTATTTGGGCACTGTAGGGCCATCAGATGTGGGGTGCTAAATATTATATATATATATATGAACATTCTCTTCTTGGTGCTCCCACTCCTCATTCCTACACCTCTCACCTCCCCCCCCCCCCCCCAAAAAAAAACAGCTTTGGAAGAATGAGTTGTGGTTCACAATGCTGAAGACTTGACCTAAAATATCCTTGAGTGTCTCTTGTCATCCTATCCCTACAGGGGATTCCAGAGAGAGGTCTAGGCTCAGATTTGCTCAGGTTCAGTCCTGAGTTTGGGAATAGAACATGATTTAATGCCAGGACTGAAGACAAGGCCCAACATGCCTGATTTCTCCCCCAGCCGGAGAGATGGGCCCATGGAGGATGCCAGGCTCCACGAGATCATGCCCAAAGGAGAACTCGCCTGGGATAGCTAGGACTGCATCCAACAACTGGTCAGCTGAGTGGAAGGCAGTGAAAGAAATGTAGCTTTTAATTTGTGAGTGCAGACACACATACTAAGAGAAACCCAAGAGTAAACTAGTTTACTGCTTACAACAGACACTGGCTCATTTGTCTGGCAAGGAAAGGAAACATAAACTTACAAAGAATTCAGAAGTCAGAGGGACCATTCTTTCTCTCAGGGCTGCCCTACAGGGGTGTGGAGGAAAGGGTGGGGCTGGCCCTCATCCTTCGCAAATCAGGTCAGGCAAGGTGAGCCCACAGAGGGGGGATCGTCTGACTTCCACCCCAGTCAACAGAGTCCACAGTCCTTCCTAACACTGCTGTCTCCTCTCCCACCCACCCCTCCACTCCTTGGCGCCACGACTAGGGGCCACAGCTGTTCTTGTCTTCCTCTCGGACCTCCTGGGGCACTGAGGGCTCCTCCGCAGAGGTGGCAGGCTGCTCCTCTTGGACCTTGCCAAGGAAGGGCCCCGTTCCTGGTCTGGCCGCTTCCGGCAGCTGGGCGGCACCTGGTGAAGGCTGCCTGCTCACAGCCGGAGCGTAGGGGGCTGGGAACAGATCCGGGAAGAAGCTATCACCTCCGGGGGGCTGCCCCAGGGCTTGTGGACAGAAGGGACCAGAGAAAGGCAGTTCTGGCAAGCAGAGGTCATTCCAGGGGGCCATACCTGTGGAGTCAAAGAGTGCAGGAAAGATGAGACAGGATTAAGGGTACCCACCAGAGCTGAACATACTGTGACAGACTCCCCGCCGCCTCCCACGGAAACACAGCTTAGGAACCCAGTGGGGGTGAAGCACTGGCACCAGGAGCTCCCCCACAGGGCCGGGCGTGCTCCTGACTCAAGGTTCTGTGGTTCGGTAGCGTCGACACAGATGGGCCTGTGGGTCAGGCCAGTGCCCCCTCGCGTGGGCAGCAGGGAGACCGGGAACGGACGGCACACATCCTTCCTCGCTTTCTAATGGAATTTAGTCTTACTATGATGGTTGCGCCCAGATTTCAGAGGTCCAGCTGGCCTGTCAGAATGCTCAGGTCAGCTGCCATTTACTCTGTGTATTTCCCTCATACTGTTTTTTCCCTCCTATTTTTTCTAACCCTCAGCAAGTCCCTCCCTGCTAGAGGACTACTATTCCCATTTTAGAGTCCGGGGAAACGGAGACTCAGCAAAACTGGGAATGGCTGAGCTGGACTTAAAACTTCAGTTGCGTAACTCCAAAGCTCTCACTCTGCTCTGCAGCTCCCCAGAGAGACCCAAAGAGCTTCGTAAAGCCAACCAGGGCCACGGAGAGGTGATGCGCTCACCGCCTGCCCTTCAGCCAGGGAGGCTCCCTGCCCCTTCTCACCTTCCTCAGTCACAATGGGCACCTTCTCTTCCAGCCCCAACTCACCCACGTTCCCAGCAGGTGGCTGCAGCACCATCTGCCCTGTTGGGGGGCCGGGGAAGTAGCCCTGAGAGGGACCCGTGCTGGGGCCGTAAGGCGATGTGAAGAGGGAGTCATCCAGCAGCGGAGGCATCAGGGAGTGGGATGTGGGGAAGGGGAAGGGATGCAGGTAGGAAAACTGAGGCTGAGGTGGTTGGTAAAGCTGGCTCTGTGGAGCCTGGGAGAACGGGAATGGCCCTGGCTGGGGGCTCGGCTGGTAATCCTGGGGTTCCAGTTCTTCCAAGTATGAACAGGTGGATGGTGGGGTGACACTGTGGGGGACAAAGGAGTATTTTGTGAGACTCAGGGGTAGCTTCCTCACTGTGACCACCCAGTAGGTGAGTCCTTCCCCATATCTCCATGAACCCAGACTTGCCTCTTCCTCTTCTTTCTCTTTCTGTTCCTGGCTTCTCACCTTCTTTCCTACTTTTTTCCTGTGATAATCTAGACCTTTCCCACCTCAAATCTATGTAAGCTTTTAATCCTCATCACAATTAGGACTCCTTGCTTCTCTCAGCTAACCGCCCCCCCCCCCCCCCGCTAGATCTGTCTTTTTCCCTTCTATGCCCTCCCAAGATAACTCAGGTGACCACCCCATTAGGCTCCATACCTTGTCCCCCAGGACGCACAGGGGCCATCTTTGTGACTGTTGTCACTGCCAGGAGTATCCAGCAGCAGAGGCATCGTTTGGGGGGTAGGGACAGGGCCCAGGGGAAAAGGAAGGTTGACTCTTCGAACAGGTGGGGGGCTGAAGAGTGGTGGGGTCACTGCCACCCTTTGAGTATTCTCACTTTGTTGGGTTGGGGCCAGAGTCTGGTCAGAGGTCAGCAGCATGGGGGGCTCTAGGAACCAAAGTCAAAGAGGGGTTACAAAGGTAAGAAAATGGGGAGGCAGATTTGGGATTATGGATGGTTAGAAGTGTGCCATGCCCAGTTCCCCTTGAATAGGCCCCACTGGACCAAAACCCTCGAGATCAGTGGCCTACCTTTCTGTCTATCTAGAAAGGACCCTGTCTTTCCAGCTGCCATTTCCGCCCCCCACCCCCACCCACATAACCCTCAGAAGGTGGTCAGCTTACCTGTAAGAGTATCTAGAGGGGGCTCCTGAGGGAAGGTTCCAGGCTCTGGTGCCAGGGACATAGAAGGTGGCAGCTCAGTTGCTGAGCTAGAGGCAGGCAGAGTGAAGACTGTAGCCCTAGTGTCCCTAGATTTAGACCAAGGCTTCAGTGCAGGGAAAGGGACACCAGAGTCCCAAACACTGCCTTCCTGCAAGACCCTGGCAACTTCCCGACCCCCTCCATCCAAAGTCTCTCTAAATATCAGCCAAGAACTCCAGCCCTCATGGCCAACTTTCCAACACTCTCTCCTTCTAGACCCCAAGAGCCCAGCTTAGAGCCCACTTCCTACTTATGGGGATGAGATCCAGGAAGAGGAGAAGTTCTACCTGCACTGACTGCTGGCAGGGGTAGGGGCAGGGCCTGCAGGACTGCCCTTGTTCTCCTTCCCATTAAGCTTCTCCACTTTTCGCCACTTTGCCCGGCGATTCTGGAACCACACCTGTAGGGGAGAGACCCTTGAAGAGTTCCAGAAGCTCGGCAGAGACTATGACTCAGGCTCTGATTGTTGCACAATGAGCCGGATGACTTTAGGAGGTCACTTTACCACTTGGCTTCTGACGCCTTTCTCTGCAAGAGTAGTTTTATGAAAAGATTCATCTAGATAGCTCTGAGGTATTTTCCTTGTCTAATCTGAGGCGGTAGCAACATGGAAATAGGCAGGAACACAGCCAGATCTAAGACCTAACCTCGGCCCCTAAAGGGAGATGCTGAGCACTTGCTGTGCTCAAGAGTTCCAGTTGGTGGTTTCTCCTCCACCCTGAGACCCGTTGGCCAACCCCCTTTACCATGATCCGTTGGGGGGTGACTCCCACCGTCTGGGCAATCTCCCGGCGCTTATCGCTGTCTGGGTAGTGGTCTTCTTGAAAGATCCTTTCTAGCTCCTCCAGCTGGTCTGGAAGAAGAAGAAACTTGCATGAGGACAAAGAGTGATGTGGCAGCAGAGGAGAAAGACAGATGCCTTCCAGACGAGACCATTGTCCCCAACCCAAGGGTCTGCCCAGAGCCTTGCAACTAAGTTTCCCATTGGGCTGGAGCCTTCTCTCACTCTCCTGGGCTTTGTGGCAGGGAACTGTGTGGTGTTTACTTTCCTGCTCTTTCTAACCTGGTCCCAATATCACTTTCTGATGAGGCAACCCATTGAGGGTCACAGGGTGTGGCCCTGCCACAGGTCAAGAGAGGATTCAGGACAAGGGGATGTACAAATTACCCACACTGCAATCTCCTGGAGCTACTGTGTTCTCTGTTGAGCTCACATTTCCCAGAGATGACACCAGCTCTCTTAGATGGTCTCTCACCTTCAGGGACTTACCTGAGCGGTATAGGGTCCGAGTCTTTTTCCGAACTTGGCAGGTCACTTCCGGGGTCCTCTTCTGATCTGTGTTTTGGCTGTTCTGAGCCAGTGTGCTGAGGAGGTTGGCCAGATGGCAGGGCCCCCGGCCTGACCCGCAAGGCACTAGGTTGTGTGTGGCATGGGCCAAGTTAATGACACCAGGAGATGATGCGGAGGCCAGACCCCCGACACTGGGCGTTTTCTGCTTACTGGAGGCTGGAGAGTAGGACCTCTTCCCTGGCTTTGCCTCTCTCACTGGGAAGGAACAGCCTTCCCCGGGAGGCTGGGGTCTAGGTGGGGCCATAACTGTGTCTTTGTGGAGAGTCCCAGAGCCAGATGGCTGGCTCACCCTCCCAGTATCTGCCCCAGCGGGTTCTCCAGGGGCCTCTGACGGCAGCTTCTCCCCAGCGACCGGGCGGGAGGGGGACAGTTCCTCACTTGGGGCATCCCGAGTGTGGGGGGCTGGACTCTGCAGCAGTTCCTCCTCTGGCCCAGCAGCCAGGGGCTTGCCTCCACCTTCCTGGCCTGTGGGGAACAGCACCCACTGACCTTAGCACCAGGGAGAAGGAAGAGCCTGGCCTTAGAGGACGTGCTGCTTCCTACTCTGCCGCCAGTTTCCCGTTTGGCCTCAAGCTTTCATTTGTCCACTCGACAAAGAGGTAGTAATTCTAGGTTTACCTTTCTTGCTTGGCTATTGTAACCATCGAATTAGATAATCCACTGCTTTGAAAAATGTGAGCAAATATATGCACCCATGAGGGGGCCTGAGCTCACATACACAGATGGTAGGAGAGCAGTCCTAATTTGGGGGGGTGCTTACTTTCTGAGAGTTGTCTGGGTTTTTGCACCCCAGACCTCCCCCCCAGGAATGTGAGTCAAGGGACAGGAATCTGTTCAGGCATTTCTAAGGGACAAACGGTGAAGCTGGGAGTGCACTGGGAGGAGAGAGAGATCGAGTCTGCTGCCTCTAAGACTGGATCTTGTCCCTGCTTAGAGCAGGGACAACGACAGGCTGGCTGGTGGTATGAGGAAGGAGAGCGCAGGGACACTCTGGGTTTCCAGCGTTTTAGGCCAGCTTGTAGCCTAGCGAACCTGGCACCTAGTAGGTGCTCAATGAATGCGACATGTCAGAGCGGTAGGCCTTGGTAGGAAAAGGGACGGGTGTGGGAACCTAGAGGACAAGGGTCCGGGGGTTCCCCGCCGGCGTGCAGAGAGACGACCTCAGGGACGGAGGGAGGGCGCACGGTGCCGGGCCTCCTGTGAAGGACCCCCCCCCCCGGCACCGCCAGCCCCTCCGCTCACCCGACCCCGAAGTCAGCCGACTAGGGCCGCGCGGCCGGGGCCAACCCCGCCGGCGTCAGCCTCCCACGCCCGCCCCACGCTCACCCCGCGGTTCCGGGCAGGGCTCCTGGGTGGGTTCCATGGCCCGGACTCACGCCGCCTCGGAGAGCGGCGGGGCTGCCCTCGCGCGGCCTAATGAAGCCTCGCCGGCGGGCAGGTGCGCAGGGGCCGCCCGGGCCCCGGGGAGCCCGAGCCCGCGCCCCGCACCGCGCCGCCGGGGCGAGCCCCTCCCGGGCGGCAGGCGCGTGGCGCAGCTGCAGGGCCGCGCGGGCCGGGGGCCGCCCCGCCCCGCCCCCCGGGCCCAGGTGTGCGGCCCGCCGCCCCTCCCCTCAGCCGCGGCGCCCGGAGCAGGGCCGCCGGGCCTCCCAGGGCTGGCGACAGTCGTGCGCCCCGCGCCCCGGGGACCGGCCCTTCCGTGCTAGCGGGAGCAAGGCCCCCCTGGAGCCTCAAAGGAGGGAGCCCCGCACGCTGGGCTCGCTGGAGCTTCTGCAGGCCTCAGCGGAAGGAGCCCCCAAGCCGCCTCCGCCTCGAGGGTCCCGGGCGCCCAGAGCTGGCCTCGGGGACGGCGAGCAGGCTGAAGGAGCCGGCGCGGCCAGGTAGGCTGCGCGAGGGCAGGGTGCGCGGACGCGCGGGGAAGGAGCGCTCGGGGCCGCGCAGGGTTCCTGGTCGTTCCCCCGGTGCTTGAGGTCCCAGAGAATGCCGGGGAGCCCCCTAAGGGAGCTCTCACACGGGTGATGTTCGTCATTCCTCGTTCATAGCGCGTTTCTTGCCTTTAAACAAAGTTGTACAGAGTTTAAAATTCTCACTGCCGCCTCCTTAGGTCCGTGTCTGACCCAGAGTGGAAAGCACGGGCCAGACTGAAACAGGTGCTGGCAGCTGGGGAGGGGGGTGGGGGGGCGCGGCGTCCAGAACAGAATCCAGGTGTTTTGCTTTTAAGGCTTAGAAGAGCCTGGACAGCAGGTGCTTTCCTGCTGTAATCACCTGTCTGTTTTCTTGGGCCTCCATTCCTTTGAGGACTTGGGAGAGCGGTCAGATTTAGTTCTGTTTGAAACATAAAAATATAAACGAGTTAACTTCATGACAGTATGATCAGAACTTCAGGAATCTGTTTTAATCCGCCCCCATAAGACTAATATCCTCTGATAAATGAAAGGTTTAGAAATAGGGCTCCGTTTCTCAGCCGGAAATGAAACATTGGGGGCCTTGTGAGCAGGGCATGGGGGGCAGTGAGGTTGCTCTCTGCCAGGACCCTCAGATGGTGATATGGTTGTAAATGGAACACAATAATTGGCTTGATTAAACATTTATAGGACACCTACTGTATGCCAGGCCCTGTGCACAAGTCAATTCCTTGCCTGCAGAAGCTTACTGGTATAGAGGGGACTAGAATAATTCTATAGGTAAATGGACTATGTCAATACAGGGTGGTCAGTGGTGAGTTAGGAGTATGCACAGGCTCTTAGGAGCCCAGAGGAACAGGAATCTCTCCTGGCCTAGGATTGAGGGAGCAGGAAAGATGAGGATGACACATGAGCTATGAGCTGAAGATTAAGAGAAGAGGCAAGTTAAATGCAAAGCTGACCTTGCCCCAGCCCTGCCTAAAACCCTGCAGTGGCCTCTGCCTGCCCAGAAGGGAAAGACCAAGCTCCCTAACAGGGCAGGAGCCTTCCAAATCCTGGCCCCTTTCTCTCCACCTCAGCTCGCCTGCTTCCCATGCCCAGAGTTCTCCAGTCTTACTCTCTTTTGACCTATTGTTTCTCAAAGAGTGTTCCTAACTTGACCCTAGATCAGAATTTCTTAGGGAATTTGTGCAAAATGTGGCTCCCGGGCCCCATTCCCAGAAATTTAATTGGTAGGTCTAGAGAGGGACTCCGAAATAGCCATTGTAACAAGCCCCTCAGGTGATTTTTATACATGTTAGAGTTTGAGACACTCCTAGACCTTTCAAAAACAGTCAATTAAAATCATCCTGGGGATGAGCGTGGGGGAAATTGGGGGGGGGGAGGGTGTGTGTGTGTGTGTGTGCGCGGGAATGACCTTTTGACCTTCACTGGGGTGTCTACTGCAAGGAGAAGCCAGCACACTTAATTTATTAATAGATTCAAGATCTAATTGTATAAAAGTGTCTGCTCTGCGTTTTAGGGAATTGAAGATGTTGGCATTTTTCTAAACACATAAATAGTTGAATTTGTTGGGCTTGGACTATGACGTTAGAAAAATTTAAGTTTTCTTTGTTGCTATTCTTGGCTGGCCATTGTGTGGCTTTTTTTTTTTTTTCCCCCAAATGACATACTGTTTGTCTATTTACATGAAAATTTGATTTCATTGCTTTGAGTGAATTTGGCCTCTTGAGGCTTAGAAGAACATCTTGAGGTGTTTCCTCGGGAAGGGGTTGTATTGATGATACACGCTGTTAAAAGTCCTCCCTCATAGATCAGCTGCAAGGGCAGGGGTAGGGGAGGAAGACCACTCTTTATAAGGGAGGGCAAGGACATTTGTTTTAGGAGTGCTTGGGAATAATTATTCCTAAGTCTGGTTTAGTTAGATTTCATCTTGGTGGTGTTCAGACAAGTTCATTGCTCAACCTTGCTTAGAAGGAAGGGTTTATTTTTAGTTTGGGGGGTTCTTAGTTTTCGGAGTCAAATTATAAACCACCACTACCACCCTCTTACCAAGAATCCTTTATTCCAACATCTTTTTCTTCTCGTGAATAGGAGAATAACAGAAAAAAAGAAACATGTCTGATGCTACTAAGCAATGTCATCAGGCATGTTCTCAGTCTGTGTGGAACTGACTGGACCATTAGGTTAGGCAAATGGAATAAGCATTCTTTGTCCTTCTCTTACTACGTACGGTGAGAAAAATAAGCAGAAGGTGGCTGGTTGGGAAAAACGTCAAAGCAGAAGCAGGGTAATTTGCTCTCGTCCTACCTGCCACACCCAGGCAGAGGCGGCAACAGGTCATTGGAAGGCCTGGGACCAGAGAGGTGGGTTGTGAAAGACAGAAATCTGAACAGGCCCTGGGTAGGGAGAGAAGAGAGTCACGGCACACGGGGCGGTGAGGACCCCGAAACAACCAGGGGGAGAGGCACCTGTCCAAGGCAGGGGAGGGCAGCTGGAGTCAGTCTCAGGTTCAAGAACCAGGACACCTGAGTCTGAAGAGGACAGAGGGCCAGTGATCAGATAAACACCGTGGGCCCATGACGACCGAACTGATGGTGCCCAGTGGCTTCCTTTGGAAATCCCAGGAGAGGACAGTTGGAGGTTGCTGGTTTGGGGCATTGAGAACACCTGGCTAGGGTGGGAATCTCCTGGCAGGGAGAACACAGGTTCTGGTGTGAGTTAGCCTAATAACCTTTAATCCCTATGCCCCAAACACTCAAGATTTCGTACTTCTACCAAGAATAGTGACCATGCTTAAGACCTGGGGTTGCTGCTGCTTTCGTTTTGAACCGGGCTGCAGAAACCACATTGCTGTGTTTTGTGATTTAGGAAGTACTTTCCCATCTGCTCTGATGGTCTCCTCCCAGCGTTCTGGAGTGTTGGAGCAATTTCTGCTCTATGCTAGTCTACTCCAGGACTGCAGAGTTCTAGTGGTAATTACTGCATGGCATTCAGGATGCCTCAGAACCTGGCCCCAGCCTTCCCTCAGACTCCGTCCGAAGCCACTTCCCCTGCCCGCCCCTCCAGTCTCCTCACAGGCTCTTGTTCAAACCTTGTCCTCTCTCAGAATGGCTCTTGCCTTCTCCTGCCTCAGGGCCACAGGTCATGTCGTTTTATGGGCACGAAACACCATCCCTTCCCTTTTATTTCTGTCAAAGTCTTACTCATACTTCAAAGCCCAACCCAAATATTCTCTTTTCTGTGAAGCCTACCTCAGCTTTCCACGCTGGAATGAGCAGCTCCCTCCCAGGTCCTCCCACTGCGCTGGGTTTGCATTGATATTCCCGCACTCAACACAGGCTGACCTGATTAGAGTTTTGTATGTTCTCTGCTGGATTGTGAGTTCTTGAGTGTTAACATACATCTCTTCATGCCAGGCACTTTCTACTTGCTTTACAAATACCAACTCACTGAATCCTTATAATAACCCCAGGAGGTACTATTATTAGCCACATTTTATGGAAGAAACTGGTGTAGAGCTTGGGTACTTTGCCAAGGTCACACAGCCAGTAAGTGGCACACCCAACATTTGAACCTAGTTAGTCTGGTTCCTACCTGTCCTCTTAATCACCAGATTATACAACTTTTTATTTCTGTCACGGTCCTTTAGTGCTTGGCACAATTTATGTTTCTGTCACAGTCCTTCAGTGCTTGGCGCAGTGATTTGCACGTGGGAGATCAATAATTGCTCATTGACCAAAAGTTAATCACCACTGGCAGGAGTTAGGGAGCAGGAGAGGGAGGCTTAGAGGGAGCCCTGGCTATTCAAGGAGCCACAGTGATGGGAATGTTCTGAAGCTTGGCCAGTGACAGTCACATGAACCTACACCTGGGATACAATTTCCTAGAACTGGGTATATACATATACCCACACAGGTAAATGTGTGTGAAACTGGGGACATCTGAGTAAGGTCTGTGGCTAGCACCAATGTCTGTCTCCCGGCGTGATCGTGTGTTATGGTGACGTACAAGGGTACCATTGGGGGGAATATGGGTGATGCGTGCATGGGATCTCTCTGTACCATTTCTTACAACTGTGTGAATATACAGTTATCTCAAAAAATTTTTTTATTGTTGATCCCAGAGTTCTGATCACAAATTCAGTTCTCCTGGACTTAGTTACATTAAATTCACATTAAGTAATAATATTTTGTGTGTAGTAGCACTCTAACTATAACCTTTTGTTGACAGCAATTTTAAAACATTTAGATTTAAATTATATCTATTGGATAAATTGTATCTATTTCTTTCACAGGGCTGTGGATAGGAAAGCAGAGGAATTTATGTCTAACTTGTTTTAAAAAGTAAAACAGTAGGGATGCCTGGCTGGCTCAGTCTGTAGAACATGCAACTCTTGATCTCAGGGTCATGAGTCCAAGCCTCCACTGGGCATGGAGCCTACTTAAAATAAACTTTGTCTTATTTTTTTTTAAGTGGGCTCCATGCTCCCACTGAGCCACCCTGATGCATCTACTTAAAATGAATTTTTAAAAAAGTAAAACAATAGCAATGTCTCTGTTCATAATAGGAATGCAAATTTATTAGGAAAATATTGGTAAATACTGAAGGATTAGAAAAGGAAAAACAATTTGCTGTTAAATAACAACCTCAGTTATTAAGTCTGTATAGTTCCTCAGAGCATGTTTATTGTGTTTTACATATGTTCTCCAGGATTGTAATTCTCCTATATAATTTTGAGTCTTTTCTTCCCTTAGTCACACAGTTCCATAATGTTTCAGGCTTCAGAATTTATTGAGTGATACTGCAATTCATTCTCCACCTATTGGAAAAAACTTAAAGCCTTACATTTTTCAAAACTAAGAACAAATTTGAAATAAAGCTTCTAATTTTTTTCTCTTACAGACTTTTTTTTTTTTAAATCTCTTTCAGTTAGTGATTGATCTATATGGTCCATGGTTTTTACAGTCCCAAGCCCATGAGGAGCTGCCAAGTTGTTCATTGCGCAGAAATAGGCAGCCAGGCTGACAGGTGTTGGGCTAAAGTGTTGATCATCAGGGAGGAGTCAGGGAGTCTGAGGTCATAAACCTGACAGGCCAGCAGGGCAGCTTTTATGAGAGTAAGAGTCCCTGAACACAGTGTTTTCTTCGTTTGGTATTTTCCACCTCTGCCAGTGACTTGACCAATTTTTCTGGTGTTCTGGTCTGGGTCGGTGCCCCCTGGGAAAAAGTGCTCTACCAGGAGGCCTTAGTGTGTAGGAAGAGAGCTCGGTCTTCTGGCCAGAGTGTGGTGGTCCTTACGGTTCTACTGGTCCTTCCAGGACATGGACTTGTGTCCTCCTGGGCTTTGAAGCCTTCCTTGTCCCCCACGACCGAGGTACCCTCCAGGTCTGGTGAATGGTGTGAAAAGTGAGGTCATGTCATGGTCAGCAGGCTCCTCTTCCCTGTGGCGACTCCTAATTTTTAGGTTGATTAACATTAGGGGGACAATTCTAAGGCTTTGGGATTGCAGATGACCTGCCCTTGTCTTTAAATGCCTCCTTGTGCTTGATATCAATCAAGCAAGATCACTCGTGTGGGTTAGAAGCTGGGAGAGGCTTCCTTTGCATGGAAGGGCAAATGGGGAAATACTAGGCTCCCATATAGTGAGGTAGAGAAGTGAAATGATAGGAGCTGAGATTGATTACCCGAGAAATAATTAGGCCTGCAAAACCTGTCATTCAGTTTGTGGGAAAGACCAGGGAGCAGTAGAACCAGATAGGCTGCTAGACCCAGTCTCAGTTTGCAAAAGGCTTCTGTCTCTATCTCCCAAACTGGATGCTGCATGGGCTCTTAACTTGGTGCAAGGGAGTATGCGCTTTGGGTGCCTGGAATTTAGGCAGGCTGCCAGAGCAGGCCCAGGGGGAGGGAAAAAGAGCAACAGAGATGGGAAAAACCGTATGTGGAAATAAAGATGAACTAGACGTTGTTACGTACATCTTGAGTCCAGGGATCTAATTTCTGATCTGACCTCTTAGAGATTCTGCTCCAAGGCCCGACTGCTGGCTTCTCCGTGGACTTGGGCTCATGGGCCAGGACAAACACTGAGGCCTCTCAGACTTCTCAAACTAAACTCCTGATTCCCACCACACAACTTGGGACGCCCCCAGTCCTCTTTATTTTTGTATCACCACCCTGTTGGAATCACCCTTGATTTCCCTGCCTCCCTCCCAGCTGATGTATAAACTGTCAAAATACCTCCACAATGCGTCTCCAGCTCTTTGCATCTCCGGGTCATCACCACTGTGGTCCAGGCCCCGATCCTCCCCTGCCTGTCCCTAAGCGACAGCTCCCTAGCCTTGTCTCCTTGTTTCCTCTCCTGTTGGGCTGTCATCCATTCCTCCACAGGCTTGCACAATAGTCTGAAAATGTACACTAAGCCACGTGTCACTCTTCTATTGATATGCTGGAATGACTTCCCACTAGACTTGGAGGAAAATGCAAACTTCTTACGATAGCTCTGCACAACCCACTCCAGCAGCTCCAACTGAATCTCGGGTGACTGCTCTTGTCCTTCCAGCACCTTGAACATATTCAAGTTTTTCCTGTCCCGGGGTCTTACATACGCTGTTTCCGTGCGGTCTTCATTCTCGTTGTGCCTGGTTCCTCCTCAGATCTTAGCTTGAATGTTCTCCCTCACTGAGGGCTCCTTGGCCACACTGTCTACTTAACACCTGCCTCCTAATATGTTCTCTTTGTTTCCATTCCAACTCTTTTTAAATTTGACTACGTTTTTAATTTTAATTCCAGTATAGTTAACATCCAGTGTTCTATTAGTTTCAGGTGTACCAGAGAGTGCTTCATCACTTCCCTACAACACCCACTGCTCATCACAACAAGTGTACTCCTTAATCCCCATTGCCTATTTCCCCCAGAGGGAGGGGGTGTAACCATCAGTGTGTTCTCTGTAGTTGAGTGTGTTTTTTTGTCTCTCTCTCTTTTTCCCTTTGCTCCTTTGTTTCTTAAATTTCACTTATGAGTGAAATCATATGGTATTTGTCTTTGACAAATTTTACTATTCTAGTTCTGTGAAAAATGCTATTGGTATTTTGATAGGGATTGCATTAAATGTGTAGATTGCTTTGGGTAATATATACATTTTAACAATATTTGTTCTACCAGTCTTTGAGCATGGAGGGTCTTTCCATTTCTTTGTGTCATCTTCAGTTTCTTTCATCAGTGTTTTATAGTTTTCAGAGTACAGATCTTTCACCTCTTTGGCTAGGTTTATTCCTAAATATTTTATTATTTTTAGTATAATTGTAAATGAGATTGTTTTCTTAATTTCACCTTCTGCTGCTTCATTATTAGTGTGTATGAATGCAACAGACTTCTGTACATTGATTTTGTACCCTGCGACTTTACCAAATTCATTTATCAGCTCTAGTAGTTTTTTGGTGGAGTCTTTAGGGTTTTCTGTAGATAATATCATGTCATCTGCAAATAGTGAGAGTTTTACTTCTTCCTTACCAATTTGGATGCCTTTTATTTCTTGCCTGATTGCTGAGGCTAGGACTTCTAGTACTATGTTGAATAAAAGTGGTGAGAGTGGACATCCTTGTCTTTTTCCTGACGTTAGAGGAAAGGCTCTCAGTTTTCCCCATTGAGTATGTTAGCTGTGGGTTTTTCATATAAGGCCTTTATTATGTTGAGGTATGTTCCCTCTAAACCCACTTTGTTGAGGGTTTTTATCATGAATGGATGTTGTACTTTATCAAATGTTTTTTCCTCATATATTGAAATGATCATATGGTTGTTACCCTTTCTCTCATTGATGTGATGTATCATGTTGATTGATTTGTGAATATTGAATAACCCTTGCATCCTGGGAATAAATCCTACTTGATTGTGGTGAATGATTTCTTTTAATGTATTATTGGATTCAGTTTGCTAGTATTTTGTTGAGGATTTTTGTGTCTATCTTCATCAGAGATATTGGCAGGTAGTTCTCTTTTTTTGTGGTGGCTCTATCTGGTTTTGGTATCAGGGTTATACTGGCCTCAAAGAATGAATTTGGATATTTTCCTTCCTCTTCTATTTTTTGGAATAGTTTGAGAAGAATAGGTATTAGTTCTTCTTTAAATGTTTGGTAGAATTTGCCTGTGAAGCCTTCTGGTCCTGGACTTTTGTTTGTTGGGGGTTTTTTGATTACTGATTCAATCTCATTGCCTGTAATTGGTCTGTTCAAATTTTCTATTTCTTCCTGCTTCAGTTTTGGTAGGTTATATGTTTCTAAGAATTTATCCATTTCTTCTAGGTTGCCCAATTTGTTGACATATAGTTTTTCATAATATTCTTATACAGTTGTTTGTCTTTCTGTGGTGTTGGTTGTTACTTGTCTTCTTCCGTTTGTGATTTTGTTTGTTATTTGGGTCATCTTTTTTTTTTTTTTTTATGAATCTGGCTAAAGTTTTATCAATGTTGTTGATCTTTTCAAAAAAATAGCTTCTGGTTTCATTGATCTGTTCTATTGCTTTTTGAGTTTCTATATCATGTATTTCTGCTCTAATCTTTATTATTTCCTTCCTTCTGCTGGTTTTGGGTTTTGTTTGTTCTTCTTTTTCTAGCTCCTTTAGGTGTAAGATTAGGTTCTTTATTTGAGATTTTTCTTGCTTCTTGAGACAGGCCTGTATTGTCATAAACTTCCCTCTTCAAACTGCTTTTGCAGCATCCTAAAGATTTTGGATCACTATGTTTTCATTTTCATTTGTTTCCATGTAGTCTTTGATTTCTCCTTTGATTTCCTGGTTGACCCATTTATTGTTTAGCAGCATGTTATTTCACCTCTATGTATTTGTTTGTGCTCTTTCCAGATTTTTCCATTTCTTTTCTTTTTTTTTTTTTTGTGGTTGACTTACAGTTTCATAGCGTTGTTTTCAGGAAAGATGCATGGTAGAACTTCGATCTTCTTGAATTCGTTGAGACTAGTTTTGTGGCCTAATATGTGATCTATTCTGGAGAATGTTCTATGTGCACTTGAAAAGAATATGTATTCTGCTGTTTTAGGATGGAATGTTCTGAATGCATCAGTTAAGTCCATTTGGTCCAGTGTGTCATACAAAGTCACTATTTCCTTTTTGATTTTCTGTTGGGATGATCTATCCATTGATGTAAGTGCGATGTTAAAGTCCCCTACTCTTATTGTATTACCATCAATTAATTCCTTTATGTTTGTTATTAACTGTTTTATGTATTTGGGTGCTCCCATGTCGGTGCATAAATATTTACAATTATATCTTCTTTTTGGACTGTCCCTTTTATGATTATGTAGTGTCCTTCTCTGTCTCTTGTTATAGTATTTGTTTTAAAGTCTATTTTGTCCAATATAATTATTGCTACCCTGGCTTTCTTTTGACACCATTTGTGTGATAAATGTTTCTATATTCCCTCACTTTCAATCTTCAGGTGTCTTTAGGTCTGAAATGAGTCTCTTATAAGCAGCATATAGATAGGTCTTGGGTTTTTTTGGGGGGGGTTGTGTTATTTTTAAAAGATTTTATTTATTTATTAGAGAGAGAATAAGCAGGGGGAGCAGCAGAGGGAGAGGGAGAAGTAGACTCTCCCCTGAGCAGGGAGCCCAACGTGGGGTTTGATCCCAGGACCCTGAGATTATGACCTGAGCTGAAGGCAGATGCTTAACTGACTGAGCCACCCAGACACCCCTAGGTCTTGTTTTTTTATCCACTCTATCACCCTGTGTCTTTTGATTGGAGCGTTTAGTCCATTACATGCAAAGTAATTATTGATAGGTATGTATTTGTTGCTGTTTTGTTTCTTGTTTTGTGGCTGTTTTGGTAGTTTTTCTTCAGATTCTTCTCTTGTTCTCTTTCACTGTTGGCTTTCTTTAGTGATTCATTTGCATTCCTTTCTCTCTATTCTTTGCATATCTATTACTAGTTTTTGATTTGTGGTTACCATTAGGTTTGTATATTAACATCTGCATTAAGTAGTCTGTATTAAGTTGAAGGTTGCTTATATTTGAACCCATTCTTTACTCCTCTGCCCACGGTTTAGATGATTGGTGTCATAGTTTACATCCTTCTATTTTATGAATTCTTGACTTATTTTTACAGAAATACTTATTTTTACTGCTTTTGTGTTTTTTGTTTTTTTACACTCTCACGGTCTTTCCTTTCAACTCAGAAAGTCCCCTTTAATATTTCTTGTATGGCTGGTTTAGTGGTAATAAACTCCTTTAGTTTTTGTTTGTCAGAGAAACTTTATCTTTTCTTTTATTCTGAATTATAGCCTTGCTGCATAGAGTATTCTTGACTGCAGATTTTTCCCTTTCAGCACTTTGAATGCCACTCTCTCTGGCCTGTGAAGTTTCTGCTGAAATCCACTGATAGCTTTATGAGGTTTCACTTGTATGAAACTGACTTCTTTTCTCTTGTTGCTTTTACATTTTTTTCTTTGTAACTACTTTTTGCCATTTTAATTACCATGTGTCTTTGTGTGTACCTCCTTACGTTGATATTTTGGGGGGATCTTTGTGTGTCCTGGATCTGGATATCTGTTTCTTTCTCCTGATTCAGAATTTTTCAGCTATTATTTCTTTGAGTAAATTCTCTGTCCCCTTTACTCTCTCTTCTTCTAGGATCCCTATAATGCAAATGTTACTATGTTTGATGGAGTCACTGAGTTCCCTAAGACTATTCTTAATTTGCATAATTTTTCCTCTCATTTGCTCAGCTTGATCATTTTCCATTACTTTGTCTTTTAGGTCACTAATTCATTCCTCTGCCTCCTCTAGCTTGCTATTTATTCCCTCAAGTGTATTTTTAACTTCATTTATTGTGTCCTTCATCTCTAATTGGTTCTTTTTTATCTATTTGTAAAGGGTCTCACTGATGTCCTCTACTCTTACTCTTTTCTCCATTCCAGTGAGTATCTTTATGATTGTTACTTTAAATTCTCTATCAGGCATATTACTTATATCCATTTCACTTAGGTCTTTTGCTGTGGTTTGATCCTCTTCCTTCTTTTGGGACATATTCCTCTGTCTCCTCATTTTGTCTAACTCCCTGTGTCTGTTTCTTTGTGTTAGGAAAGTCAGCTACTTCACTGTGCAAAATGTTTTTATTTTGGTGTAGTCCCAATAGTTTAATTTTGCTTTTGTTTCCCCTGACATATCTAGAAAAATGTTTCTCTAGCTGATGTCAAAGAAATTACCGCCTGTTTTCTTCTATGAGTTTTATGTTTTCAGGTCTTACATTTAGGTTTTTAATCCATCTTGAGTTTATTTTCATGTATGGTATAAGAAACTGGTCCAGTTTCATTCTTCTGCATGTAGCTGTCTAGTTTTCCCAGCATCATTTGTTGAAGAGACTATCTTTTCTCCATTGTATATTCTTACCTCCTTTGTCATACAGTAATTGGACCATATAACTGTGGATTTATTTCTGGGCTCTCTATTCTGTTCCATTGATCTATGTGTTTATTTTTGTACCAGTATCATACTGTTTTGATTACTACAGTAATCTTGTGGTATATCTTGAAAATCTGGGAGTGTGATACTCCAGCTTTGTTCTTGTTTCTTAAGATAGTTTTGGCTACTCAGCATCTTTCGTGGTTCCATACAAATTTTAGGATTATTTGTTTTAGTTCTGTGAAAAATGCTGTTGGCATTTTGATATGGATTCATTAAATCTGTAGATTGCTTTGGGTAGTATGGACTTTTTAACAATATTGGCACTTCAATACATGAACATGGAATGTCTTCCCATTTGTGTCACCTTCAAATTCTTTCATCAATGTTTATAATTTTTGGAATACAGTTCTTTCACCTCCTTGGTTAAGTTTATTCCTAGGTATTTTATTCCTTTTGGTGCAATTGTAAATGTGATTGTTTTCTTAGTTTCTTTTTTTGCTACTTCATTATTAGTGTTTAGAAATGCAACAGATTTATGTATATTAATTTTGTACCCTGTGACTTTACTGAATTAATTTTACCTGTTCCAGTAGTTTTTTTTGGTGAAATATTTAGGGTTTCTTTATATATAGTATCATGTCATCTCAAAATAGGGAAAGTTTTGCTTCTTCCTTAACCCATCTAGATGTCTTTTATTTTTTTTTATTTTTATTTTTGTCTGATTTCTGTTGCTAGGACTTCTAGTACTATATTGAATAAAAGTGCTAAGAGTGGACATCCTTGTCTTGTTCCTGATCCTAGAGGAAAAGCTCTCAGTTTTCACCATTGAGTATGATGTAAGCTGTAGGATTTTTATATATGGCTTTTATTATATTGAGGCATGTTCTCTCTAACCCTACTTTATTGAGAGTTCTTGTCATGAAGGGAACTTTGTCAGATGATTTTTCTGCATCTATTGAGATGATCATATGATTTTTTTTTTTTTGCCCTTTCTCTTGTTAATGTGATGTATTATCTTGATTGATTTGTGAATACTAAACCACTCTTGCATCACAGGAATAAATCCCACTTGATCATGGTGAAAGGCTTTTTTTAATGTATTGTTGGATTCTGTTTGCTAATATTTTGTTGAGGATTTTGCATCCCTGTTCATCAGAGATATTGGCCTGTGGTTTTCATTTTTTGTTTGGTATTAGGGGAATACTATCCTTGTAGAATGAATTTAGAAGCTTTCCTTTTCTATTTTTTGGAAGAGTTTGAGAAGAATAGGTGTTAACTCTTTAAATGTTTGGTAGAATTCACCCGTGAAGCCATCTGTCCTGGATTTTATTTATTGAGACTTTTTTTTGATTACTGATTCAATTTAATTGCTAATTAGTCTGTTCAAATTTTCTGAACTGAAAGATTATATGTTTCTAGGAATTTATTCATTTCTTCTAGATTGCCCAATTTGTAGGCATATAATTTTTCATAGTATTCTCTTATAATCCTTTGTATTTCTGTGGTATTGTTATTGTTTGCTATTATTGGTATAGTTGTTATTTCTTAATGTTCTTTATGCCTCTTTTACTTAGGGTTCATATAGCTTCTTGGCTTTGTGCATTTGTAGTATCCATCAAATTGGGAGATTTTTCGTCTAGACAGTATGCTGGGGTAATCATAAGGTTCAGCTCATTTATTTCTTTTTTCCTCAGGAAAGACTATCCTGCATTGGCTGTTGTCCAATGCCTGAAAATCATTGTTGCATATATTTTGTATAGTTTTTAGTGGTTTTTGATGATAGGGTAAATCTTGTGTCTGTTACTCCATATTGCCTGGAAATGGAAGCACATAGAAAGTACTTTTTAAATTTCAGTTAGCTCTCTACTGCCTACACTATGACGTTAGCATAGTTCTTTATAAGATGACTTCATGACAACCTCCATCCCCAACTTCACCCACTTAATTTAAAAATTTGCCAAGTTGGGGCGACTGGGTGGCTCAGTCATTAAGCGTCTGCCTTCGGCTCAGGTCATGATCCTGGGGTCCTGGGATCGAGCCCCACATCAGGCTCCCTGCTCAGCGGGAAGCCTGCTTCTCCCTCTCTCACTTCCCTCTGCTTATGTTCCCTCTCTCGCTGTGTCTCTCTCTGTCAAATAAGTAAAATAAAATCTTTAAAAAAAAAAAATTTGCCAAGTCTTCATCATATCCAAATTTCTTCATCCTCAGTGTGTTGCACATGCTTTGTCTCTGTCTAGAAAGACCTTCTTCCAGTGTATCCCCCATCTGACCAAATTCTGCTTGTTCTTTAAGACCTAACCCAATTGTCAATTCTTCTGTTAAACTTTTCCACAAGTCGGTATCCGTAGCTACTGCTGTGTTCCTACACCACTCAGAATATGACTCTCTTATGCACTTAAGACACTTTCCTGGAGATTCTTTTTTGACTTTTACACCTGACTGAAATCTTTTAATCTCCTAGAGAGCAATAACCTCTACATCTTATTCACATTTTCATTTCTCAGCCTAGCTCAGTACCTTACTCATAGTGGGTTCTTGACAAATGTTTACTCGGCAAATAAACATCCTGTCACAGTGTATAATATTGCTTTCTGAGGATAGTTATTGGCTTGCTTATTTGAGAAACTTGGGAATGATAAATAAGACAAACTAAATAAAACTTGGACTAGAATAGCTGTCACTAGCTAGCAGGTGTTCCAAATTATGTTTATCAGTGAGGATGCGGAGCAGGTGCTGGTTCCCTTCTAGGGTATTATTCTACCATTAAAATAATTCATAGCCAATATTGTTCTTTCTCTCTCTCTTTCACAGATGGTAGAGTTCTGTGAGAAGTGCATGCAGGAATAGGTTTTCCTTAGGAGCTCCCTGGACTTAATATAATATAATCATTTTCAAAGCATCAGCTTTAACTCTGAGAGATCATTAGAATTAGGATACTTCTGGCCTGATGGAAGGCCAGTATCTTAGAGACTTATGACTAAGATATCCCCTGAATTGCCTTGGACATGTGCAATCAAGATAATGTATATGGGAGATTCAAGATTCTTGACTATTCTTGAAAGCTGACAATTAAGAAAGGGCAAACATTTTGGATGCCTACCTCCATAATCAGGATGGAGAAGAGTATTCAGATGTGTCACCAAATAAAACAAAGCCTACGAGACTATAAAGAAAAACAAAACAAAACATGAGTTTATTATCTTGCTTGCTAGGCAAGGGAAGCTAGAACACTGAAAAAATTCACTGAACAGTTAATAGGAGTGGAGGTGTGAAAGTGGGGGTTAAGGTGCTTTATCCACTGGAGTGGAGGTGTCAAGGTTGTAATGATAAGTAAGGATTGAAAACTTCTTTTCTGAATGGAACAGAATGAGTCTATATGTCTATACGTGATGCAAGTTCATTGGTCAGAAAAGAGTCTATAGTTTGTTCCCCATTAAGGACTGACATATCAGATTATTCACAATTGTGTCTTTTATTAGCTTAGAATAGTGGTTCACTAAAGGTTTATACTTGTTTCACAATTTCACCTGGTTAAAAACAGTTTTAGTGAAACTCAGCATTCAAATTTTATTTCTCTTAAGCATGTGTGACTATAAGTGGGATAATGTGATTTATCCCACAGAGAATTTTGCGGGGACACGCCTGATTTAGCTTGGAGAAGGGTACAGCATGGGCTCTCTATTGGTAGGGGGAAATGAATGATGTTACAAATCTGGGGCTCTCAATAGGTAAAACTTATCAAATGCCAAAGGAAAGAACTTGGCTTTGGAGTAGGGTAGGCTTGATTTTGCTTTGCAGTGTAGCCACCTATTAGCTTTATGAATTTATCTAAGTCTCAGGGTTTTTTTGTGTAAAACATAGATAACAGTATCAGTCTCCTATCAGTTACTGTGAAGATCCAGTGAAATGATGTATATAAACCACCTCCCATGGGGTCTTCCTGTTCCTCATGGGATGAACAGTAGATAGCTAGCTTTCCTCCCCTGTGAACTCCCGCCCATGCACTCCCAAGTATATGAATACCTCAGCTGTCCCTCCATACCCTCCTGGGCTCCTAGCCTCCTGAGCACACCCCTCCCATGCTTGTTCCCCTTTTCCATACATTTCACCTTTCATTTCTCCCTTTTCCTCTCAATGCTTAAAATAATATTTGCAGGTCCAAAGATAACTTTTATTCATATTCTTCATTCACAAACTAGATTATACTTCAGTACAGCATTCTTCTGCATTATAAGATTCTAAATGCTTAGTGTTGGGAAAATGAGCTGCTTTGGGAAAAAGCAAATAGTCAAATGCAACTCTAAAGGAATTTTAGATTTGGGGACATCAGAGAACCAGCATCTTAGATGCCCAGAACCAGTATGTCTCCTCTTAATCCCCCATCTCAAATATAGGGCCCTATATGGCCTATAGCATAATCCTACTTTTACTCAAACTGTAAAGATCTTGTGTGACAGGGCCCAGAACACTTTGGAGCATTTGATACTCATTGAGCAAGGCTGAATGGCCTAGCATTCTTTCTGGTCACAGGAGAAAATGGTCAAGGTGTGGGGATTCTAGGAGACCAAGGGATTAGTGAGATTAAAAACTGTAAAATACACAAATTCCTATTGAACAAGGTGGAGAACTGGGTATCTTGTTTTATCAAAAGAAATTCTATGCCTTTGAAAAGTTGAGTCTTCTGGATCACTGTCCCTAAAACCCGAGGGGCACTGAATTTTCTCCAACATTCTCTTGCCAAATATAGTTTAAATTTATCCCTCATGCCACTGGAAGAGTTTTTCTAGAGGAGCGACAAAAGCGCACGGAAGATAGTGACTTAGAATGACTGCACTATTGTTTCACAACTTCTTTAGGCAGGTTGGAGACTAACGATTAGCATTTATATGGAAAGAGCCATCCATGGAAGATGTGTACAGTGTGAACCTTATTGGGGCCGGGGGTGGGGAAGAGATTGCAGAGTGGATAGGACAGGTTATAGGATTGGTTATGATGCAAAATAAGAATAAAAAAAGAGATTCTGAAATCCCAGCGCTTAGAAATAAGAAGGCTTAGAAACAAGAAGAAACATGTTGTCTTCTACATGTCCAGCACTGGTCAGTGGGGCGTTCTGCTCCATATGCTCAGGGACGCAAGCCACCATCTCACTGTCCCATCATCTGCAAAGCCCATGCTGGTCCTTAGACCTACCAGCAGAAGTGAGGGCTGAAAAGCTCCCTCAGCTTGGAATCCACCCCATCCTTAGTGCCCCTATATTGTTACCCTGAATGAGTATCTGGCTCTGATTAATTGCAAGGGCAGTGGGGGAGAAAATGGACTATTTAGGGGAGCACTGTCGTGTCTCATGTAGCCTGCTTTTCTGGTCACCAAATATCTATCCGCTTCCTTCTTCCTAATTTCTGACCGTCTAAAAGTTCTGTGTGATCTTTGCATCTGGCAAAAGTTCTAGGGTCACTGAGTGCTGTACGGTCATCACTCTGTCAAGTTATGACCTGACTCCTCTAGGTTGGAGGTCTCAGAAGTAAGGAGACAAGTTATCTGCTGCCCCGGTAACCAGCACACATGGTGGAACAGGAACAGGTGAACAGTAACAAACACATCTTGTAACCATGAAATTTTGTGCATTCTTCTCACCAGAAAAAGGGGCTTTTCTTCCACCTTCTGGCCTTTCCTTGCTGTCTGAGAGGGGTCTCACATTTCTAAATAGAGTCACTCCTGCTGCAGAATTCATCTAATTCTCCCTGTTTCTCTAGGAACTTCTGCACCTATTTGGGTTGTTAACCCCTTTGTCTCCATCGATTTCTTCTCTTCCACTTGAGTGCAGGTAATTGTTGTGTGTCTTAAGCACATTCTCTGTGCAAAGACTGGTGCCCAGGTTTCAGACTGACACAGACAAGGACGACCCTGGATTCTTAGTGGCACTCAGATTCTCCCGGAAATAGGTAGGAAAGAGATGTTGGGAGATCACTTTTTGAGCTATTAATGTGTATTTTGTTCATTATATTTTTTCCTCTTTCATATATTAGACACATGATTAAGCCCTTCACATTCCCTGGAATCAGGAGTTTTTGCAGGGCAGAGAGCCAAAGAAAGCTGCTTGAAATCAGAGACCTTTCCTGCCTTTCTTAAAAGTGTAAAGGATAGTAAAGTGTTTGGTGGGGAGGAGAAAGGCAAGGAGAGAGTGCCTTTGAAAGGAGCAAGCAGGGATATTGCCCCGCTGGGAGGAGGTGGTGGTAGGAGCCCAGGGGCTGCTTTGGCAATGTCCCAGGGACGAGGAAGGACCCCATGGGAGCTGTCTCAGTTTGTGTCTTGGGAGGCCCACGGGAACTAGGATTCCATGTGTTTTACCTTCTCCAAGGTTCAGTCTTTGCTTTCTTCCTTCCCACCTCCCTCACATTTCCCAAGTGCCTGCTGTGGACAGAGCTTAGAAATGCTCTGTGGATGCAATAAGTGATGGTTCTAATTCTGGTGGCCCCGAAGTTGGCTAGGGGGACATAATTATAATGTAATGATTCTGAAAATAGAAATATGATCAAAGCAGTCTGAAAGAAAAGGAAATGGCCAACCCTCGCACATTACTTTTTTCTCTCCAGTGGACTCTTGCTTCATTTCTCTGGTATTATGTTCTCCTGAATCCTTATCTCAAGCAGTTCTTTGACCCTTTGCTTTCTGAGCATGCTTTCTCTGTCTCCTGTCTGTATTTCTTTCTCTCCAGTAGCTGGAGAAGTCTATCATGGGTTTATTTGTGTCCTCTAGTGTTCTCCAAATCTTAAAAATGTAGGCAAAAAATGAATTTATTGAAAAATATTTGAATAGCTCATAGGTGGTGGGGTGGCAGGGGGGAAGGTGAAAAGTCATACTTGGAAAATGGCTTAGCAGGAATTAAGTTCCCACTACTCAAAGAAGAATCTGGGTTTGGCATCTCCATGTGTGCCTTGACACTAGGGAGGCCATTGCTGTGAATAATTTTTTAACTCTTTCTGCATCTTGGAGTTCCTCCTTTAAGACTCAAGAGTCCTGAGCAGAAGGATCAAATGGACCTGGTCTTGATGCATCCTTACAGTCCTGCCACTAGAGGGTTGGGGCAGGCAGTTACTGGCTTCTAGGCTCCCATGTTGAGAAATGAGGCTCTGCTTCCACCAAAATCCACGAACGAGTAAGGGTTCTTCTGAAATAGGAAGGTAATTTGTGGCCAAATATATATATGTATATAAAGTCCCTTTTCAAATATCATTACCTGCCTATATTTTATCAGGAGACCCCTGTTCATCCCAGATCCATAACTCTGGTTCTGACCTGTCTCCCCTATGGTGTCCTCTCTTTCCGGGTGCATCCAGAGCCTTCCTCTTGGATGCTCCATGGCGCTCCAAGCTGACATAGGCGGGGCACATTCATCTTCCTTTCCCTTCTCATACTATTTCTTGCTTCAAGGATCACTTGGGAAATGAGTTGAAATGCAGATTCCCTGGATTCACTCCGCCTCCCCAATTCTGATGTTTTGCCTGGAGCAGGGCCCAGGAATTTTCAAGTTTTAGCAGATGGCATATGTAATTTTGATACTAGTGATGGCGTTCTCATCTCTTACAAACTCTTACCAACTTTTTCTCTGTCATATCTGTCAAATTTTCCCTTTCTTTTCGTCAAAACAGTATGCCTTCACTATTGCAAAGAAGTCTTCGAGCCATCTTTCCCTATTATTGGCTTTATTATCTATCTGTCCCACCATCGCTATCGTAGAGCTTCTCATAGGCATCTCTGGCTTCTCCTTGGTGAGAGCTTCGGGGGGAGAGAGGGAAACTGCCTTCTGCTTTCTGGCCGTACTTCCAGAAATTGTGTTCTTCTAAGGGTGATAGAGCATTAGATGCCTGGAAAGGCACAAGTCCTGGCCGATTGGCGTGGATGCTGCTTGTAAACCACAGGTATCGGATGCAAAATGGTCCTGGTCCTGATAAGCATCTACAATAACTCTGCTGGGGCTTCTGTGTCCACAGCCCGACAGGCCTGCACACGTCACGCCACAAGTCACAGTAGTCATCGGAAGGACCTTCTGCAAACTACGTGCTGAGCATGAACATTTACTCCTTCCTTTGGGCAGATTATGATCAAGCCCTTATGATTTCCTTTAGACATCTTTCTTTTCAAACTTGTGTGTTTATAAGTTTGTTTTGTACCATGGAGCTATCTGTATAAAATTATTCAAAGGATTCTGCCATTATTTACTCCCCTGGAATGAACAGTCTCCAGTAAACAAGGGCTTAGAATAAGGAGGCTGCCTCCTTCCACGCTGATAGTTGTTTTTTTTTTTTTATTAAGAGTATTATACAATTTTCTCTTGTGCTTTATATATTGATATGGCTTTATGTCTTTTCTCACCTTGAAATTTTCTTTATAGGTTTTAATTTAAAAGTTGAAGAGGGAGATCTCAATTTCCTTGATTCTTTGACCTCTGAGTTAGAAGATGGTTGTAGTAGTAAATCATTAGAGGCAAAGAGGCGAAAAAGTACCATTTGTTCTGGGACAATTTTACATCATAAATTTGACCTTAGACTTACAAGAATGCTAAACTCCGAAAGCAAAGCATACATGAGCTCTGTTCCTGACCTTGAACAAGCAGTAGCATTGTCTAATGCAGCCCATCAGAAACACACAGTAACTCCGATCCCTTGCTTCTCTCTGTTCCAGAAGTGCACTTCCTGATTAGATCAAAGAGATTAACAGTGTAACCAACAGCTCAGTGCAAAGGCTGAATGCATATAGAACCTATACCGAGTGCTACCTATTTATTTAATAACTGTGGTTCATGTGAATCTACGTTCACACCCCCACAAACGTGAGAAATATCACCTTCAAACTCTCTAAGTCATTCTAATTTTGTTGCTAAAGTCTGCCTCTCTAGGCTGCCAAGAAATTCAGTGAGTCATACTAAGGGCTTCTTAAGGTTCTGGGCTTTATACCATTGGGACTACCTGGTGTTCTGTCACGTGTTCTCATGTGTCATCACCGAGACATCTACTGTCCTTGTCTACACATTCCTTGTAGGCCTGAGAGCTCTCCTGAGGGGAGAAAGGGGTCTTTGGCCAACTGTCAGTAGTTAGTGCACTGTCCTCCCTTCTGAGGTCTTGCTGCTTCTCTCCTAACACAGTCCACCACCCCCCCCCCCCCCCCCCGTACAGGACAGCCCTTTCTGTCTCACACAAAGCTCCTTCCTGTTTTCTGCTTCTCCAGTCCACTCTACTTTTTCCCTCAAACCTGTTCTTGGACTGAATTACTAGCAACCAAAACTTCGTTTGCCTTTTCTTGAGAACAGGGAGGACCAGGGCTCAGAAAGTGAGGGGACATGTTTGCATCCCATCCTTTGAGTGTAGAAAAGAAAAAAAATAAAGAAGTCTGATCCTAAGAAGTCTTGTACACTAACACATGAGCATTGGTTCAGTTCTTGCTATGTGTAAAATTCAGTACTCATTCCTTCTTCTCATGAATTGATGCTGACTCTCTTAGATACTCTGCAAAGCACTGAAGGCATATCATAGTCCTTGCCAACATCAGGCAGGGTTCTAGGGTGCAACCAACAAAAACCAGCTTTTGCTAATTTAAGCAAAAAGGTCTGGGGGCACCAGGGACATTTCTCCCTCCAAAATAAAAAGAGCAAATGATGTGTGGAGTTAGCCAGATGAATGAGTTCTAAGAATAAGTGGTGAGAGAAGAGAGTGAAGAAATAAGGCAGGGCCAAGCACTGGAGAAGGAGAAAGGGAAACAGATGAATAATGTAACCTCTGCTCCTAAGAGCCTTCACACTTTGGTGAGGAGATGGACCTGTGTGCACATAATGTGAGGAAGTCAGTGAAGTGAGGCAGAGCTTAGTCACAGTTCCTCTTGGAAGCAGCCAGCTTTGGTGTTCCTCGAAGGCAGGTTGGTCTGGAGCACTGTGGAGTCTTTTGGGGCTGACACCATGGCAGAGTTGGTGTTCCAGTTCTCTGGACACAGGGCAAGAGGACAGGCGGTCTTGCATAAAGAGTAGAGCATCCTAAATGAAGAAATCACTTTAAAATTTTCTTCCTTGCAGTCTTGCCTTGTCAGTGGTAAAATGTCATACCTGAATTTGGAAGGAACCATCAGATGCCATATTATTTTTATTGTTCATATTGAACATTTTCCAGAGAATACCATTTCCATAGGGTCAAACCCAAGTCAGTAGATCCAGGCATGTCCAGATGCAGTTTGATTTTTTTTTTTTTAAGATTTTATTTATTTGACAGAGAGAGACACAGTGAGAGAGGGAACACGAGCAGGGGGAGTGGGTGAGGGAGAAGCAGGCTTCCCGCGGAGCAGGGAGCCCCATGCGGGGCTCAATCCCAGGACCCTGGGACCATGACCTGAGCCAAAGGCAGACGCCCAATGACTGAGCCACCCAGGTGCCCCTGCAGTTTGATCTTAAAGCTATTTATTTTTCATTGATCGGGGCAGTTATATTGGTAACGTGTACTGTCAGTTATATTGACAGTGCTGTAGATTACATGGTTGTGTTAAGTGCCATTGGATTTAGAAACCAACAATACCTGATAAATCTGGAAGAATAATTTATTAAGATTATTAGTCTGTATTTTAGTATCACCGCTGTAAACAAATCTGAAAGAATATTTCTTCTTTGTGGACAACACCAACTTTCCCATCCCCACACCAACACTGCCTCTACACAGGAAGCAGAGATTTGGATTCAAGACCAGGGCTCAGGGTCTTTCTTGCCTCTAGAGCAGAGTTAGAAGGAATATTTTCCTTCAAATTACTGAAATATAGTAATAGGAGGAGAAAGGTTAAGGCTCTGAACAGGCCAAACTGGCCAAAACTGGGAGGTAGCTGACCTGTAATGAGAAAGGGAGTGAGTTCCTCTACCTTTAGTGTGTGTGTGTGTATGCGCATGTGTATTTGTAATCTGTGAAAGGTGAGAAGCCACGCCTCATTGACACATTACTTCCAGTTGGTTAACAAAGCTCTGTTGGGTGATGATATATGGATGCTGAGGGTGGGGATGGGAGTTATCCTCTGAGCGCCGTGGCCTCCTTGTTTGGCATGAAGGATCTCTGGGCCCAGGCATGGAGTCCTGGAGCGGCCCCACCCATCTGTGAGTGCATGACGTGGGTGAGCACAGTAAACATCTTGGCAGCAAACTGTACTAAAGATTCTTTTTTTTTTTTTTTTTTAAAGATTTTATTTATTCATTTGAGACACAGAGATACAGAGAGAGCATGAGCAGGGGCAGAGGCAGAGGGAGAGGGAGAAGCAGGCTCCCCGCTGAGCCAGGAGCCTGATTATGGGGCTCGATCCCAGGACCCTGGAATCATGACCTGAGCTGAAGGCAGACGTTTAACCATCTGAGCAACCCAGGTGCCCCTGTACTAAAGATTCTTGTGCCCCAAAAAGAACTGAGTCAGACTTTCTCAGCATGAGGGGAGGTAAAAGCCCTGAATCAGATTTAATTGGATTCAAATATTATCATCTCCTATTACAAATCAAGAAAACAACCTGTAAAGAAGTTGCAAGATTCCTGTAAGGCCATGTTAAGATGAAAAAAAAAGTTCTGGTGTGAGTTCTATGAATACTTAGCTTTTTGATATTGCTGTAGACGATTGGTGCTCTCCAATGGAACTTTCTGGGTGGATGGAAATGTTCAAGAACTGTACTGTCCAATCCAGTAGCCACTAACCATATGTGGCTATGTCAATTAAATTTTAATTATTAAACTCAAATGAAATGAAAAATTTAGTTCCTCAGCCATACTAGCCACATTTCAGGTGCTTGATAGACATATGTGGCTACCATATTGGACAGTTCTGGAGCCAAGACTCTTGTTCCTAGGCGATTTCTCTAGTTGGGATTTGGGAACTAGTTTTCAACTTTTGTGTTAACTCTGCCTGATTAGAAGGGACTGCTTCTAATGTTGTATGATGTTGGAGATCCTATTTAGATATGCCGGGAAAGAATGCAGTGGATGACAGCCTGAGTGTGGAAAAAGTTGCAGTGGCGTGCTTCTTGGTTATTCACCATTTCCTATTTTAAATGTTTCCTCACATTAGAGAGACTATGTGGGTGGAGCAAATGCTTCACCCCACTCAGTTCCTATGTGGTCCTGTTTCCCATGTGTTTGGATCACCTGTCTCTGGGAGACATCTATTTCTACTCTCCATAAAGGGTGGGAATACTGAGCCCCGTGCCCCATCCCCCCCCAAATCGCACTCAGTCACATACATACCACACTGTCAAGGGAGAAGACTCAGGGAAGTGGGAGCCGGGCAGGCCAGTTTTGGTTAAAAGAAGTAAAGGGGGAAGGAAAAAAAACCACTGGTCAAATTCACGTATTTTCTTTCCGACTAAGAACAATTGACAGCATCAGAAGTAATATTATATGGCCACAGGCTATTATCTTCCTTTCTTTCAACTCATGGATGATTTTCTACTGATCATACGTCATGGCTTTTTGGAAGGATTAAATGTATTGACCTCTTACTGTTAGTATTTCCGTAGTTTGCTCAAGGACCTTGGGGAAGGATAAAAGAGAGTTCTGTAGTCTGGATTTCTTTTTGAGGAAAAGGACAGTTTCTTTATTCCTCTTATTGTGAGTCTATTCGTTCCCCAAGAGACATGGGCTTCTTACAGTCAAGATACATGCCTATGTAGAAGAGTGTCTGGCATACCAGTTGATGAAAGATGACACACAAGGTATAGTTTATTGAACTGGAATTTAACAGAAAGCCTTGTATTTAAGACTAGCTCAGCGCTCCCCTCTCTGATTTTCCTACCTCAGTGGCTAAATGAAGATTATCAGGGACACGAAACCAATTCAGGTGTAACTGCCAATAGCTACGTCAGAACAGCTGTTTAACCCCTGGTAGCCTGATGATGACATTTGTGCCAATTCCCCATCGTCTCAGTTCTTCGTCGTTAGGACAGTCTTCACAGGGTATGGTGGGCATCTTGAACAGAGCTGAAAATATGGATGTAAGTTTTTACTCTATGTGGCCAAGTTCAAAATGGGACTCTCCCTCTCTATTTGTATACAAATATAGTATATCCACATATATAAATATGCACATGTGTATATATAGTATATCCATATATATGGATATATGCATATATGTATATTATATACATATTCTATATTTTATCAAGGCTTGGCTGCCACCTGGTGGAGGAAATTCCCCAATATGTGCATTTCAATATTGAGCAAATAAGTAAGATGCATATGTCCTTAGTTAACTGTTGGGATGCCTGGAAAAATGTTCTGAAATAGTTTGGTGGCCTTTGGGGAATTAAAGACTTTCATGAACATAAAGGTGTTTATGATGTGTCTGTGGAGTTGAGGGCATGTCTGTAAGGTCCTGTCTGCCACTGGGATTACTCATTAACAAATCAGTCTCTAGCACCAGAGTCAGGATCTTCTAGGGTTCTCTCCAGCTGTGAGATTGTGCAAATTTATACCTAGCTCCAGAGAACAACTTTGAGGCCAGAATTGCTGGGGTTCTGACTGCCGGCTGGAGCCTGAGGAGAATCCTGTCGATTCTGTCCAGATGTGAAATCTAGAAGCCACCCCCTCCTTGAACAGATCTCATGGAGCAACTTGGAGCAGGAAAGAGCTCTCATGTCCCTTTAGGAGATGACAGCCCTGTAAGTGAGGAGCATGTAAAGGGTAGAACGGGAAAGCGGCAAGATACATTGTAGCAGTGCTGGGCGCCTGAAAGACTTCCCTTAAGTTGCTGTCTTCCTTTCTGATGTCTTAAAAAGACCACACACACCCCAGAAAAAGGATCTATTTGCCTTTGCGTTCTGGAACCATTCAGGATACAAAGAAGACACTTGGATTTTGTAGAATGATTAGTATAATGATATATCGGATCTCACTGAGACCGCTTCCCAGGTTTCCTTGGCCCCCTTCCCCAGGCTGCTGGGTCCGTGAGACCGCCACTGTCCCCTCACCCGACACCACTGTCCCCCTCGTTCTGCCCCAGGGGTAAGGCCGGCGTCTGGGGTCTGTCAGGTCAGGCGTGGGCACCAACACTGCCCTTCCCCCCCGAGACATGAGGCAGCCATCAGTGGAGGGTCGGGGATTCGGCGTCCCGGTGGCTGCCTGGAAACCCTCGTGACAAATCGGGTGAAGGTGCAAGGGGCCCGGGCTTGTAGGCCGAGGACAGAGCTTGTGAGGAGGCCTTGGGAGAGCACAGAGCTGGGGGAGCGGCAGGATGGCAGCGTGGTGGACTGTGGTGAGCAGGCAGGAGAAGGAGGCCGAGGGCAGGTGAGGCGCGGCCTGCTGGACTATCCGGAACCTTAGCTGAGGGCGGCTTGGGTGACACAGGAGTCTCGTAGGCAGACTTGCATCCGCTGCACGTCCCTCTGGCTTCAGGGTGGAGATGTGATGGGAGGGACATGGAACCTGAGAAACAGAGATGAGCGGGGAGATGGGGGGCGGGGGGATGGTGGCTGGAGCTGATGGGGCAGCCAGCGTGCGGTCAGGAGCCCCGAGAGCCCAGGCTGGCTCTGTCGCCGGAGTGATTTAAGTCTCTTGCTGCTCCATTTGCTTATCTATGAGTTAGAGCTAAAATTTCCTGATTCCGAGCCTTACTTTGAGAATTAAGAGAACACACTTGGAAAACAAGGATGCTTCTGGAATCCTGTTTGGGTGGGGGGGGCGTGGGGATGGCATAGGGATGGTGTGGGAGGGCTCGGGGGCGCCGGGATGGCGCGGGGATGGCATAGGGATGGTGTGGGAGGGCTGGGGGGGGCGGGGATGGCGTGGGGATGGTGTGGGGGCACAGGGGGTGTGGGGATGGCGCGGGGATGGCATAGGGATGGTGTGGGAGGGCTCGGGGGGGCGCGGGGATGGCGTGGGGAGCGCCGGGATGGTGTGGGGATGGCGTGGGGGCGCAGGGGGTGTGGGGATGGCGCGGGGATGGCATAGGGATGGTGTGGGAGGGCTCGGGGGGCGCGGGGATGGCGTGGGGAGCGCCGGGATGGTGTGGGGATGGCGTGGGGACGCAGGGGGTGTGGGGATGGCGCGGGGATGGCATAGGGATGGTGTGGGAGGGCTCGGGGGGCGCGGGGATGGCGCGGGGAGCGCAGGGATGGTGTGGGGATGGCGTGGGGGCGCAGGGGGTGTGGGGATGGCATAGGGATGGTGTGGGAGGGCTCAGGGGGCGCCGGGATGGCGCGGGGATGGCGTGGGGATGGTGTGGGGGTACAGGGGGTGTGGGGATGGCGCGGGGATGGCATAGGGATGGTGTGGGAGGGCTCAGGGGGCGCCGGGATGGCGCGGGGATGGCGTGGGGATGGTGTGGGGGTACAGGGGGTGTGGGGATGGCGCGGGGATGGCATAGGGATGGTGTGGGAGGGCTCGGGGGGCGCGGGGATGGCGTGGGGATGGTGTGGGGGCACAGGGGGTGTGGGGATGGCATAGGGATGGTGTGGGAGGGCTCGGGGGGCGCGGGGATGGCGTGGGGTTGGTGTGGGGGCACAGGGGGTGTGGGGATGGCATAGGGATGGTGTGGGAGGGCGCGGGGGGCGCGGGGATGGCGTGGGGTTGGTGTGGGGGCACAGGGGGTGTGGGGATGGCATAGGGATGGTGTGGGAGGGCTCGGGGGGCGCGGGGATGGCGCGGGGAGCGCAGGGATGGTGTGGGGATGGCGTGGGGGCGCAGGGGGTGTGGGGATGGCATAGGGATGGTGTGGGAGGGCTCAGGGGGCGCCGGGATGGCGCGGGGATGGCGTGGGGATGGTGTGGGGGTACAGGGGGTGTGGGGATGGCGCGGGGATGGCATAGGGATGGTGTGGGAGGGCTCAGGGGGCGCCGGGATGGCGCGGGGATGGCGTGGGGATGGTGTGGGGGTACAGGGGGTGTGGGGATGGCGCGGGGATGGCATAGGGATGGTGTGGGAGGGCTCGGGGGGCGCGGGGATGGCGTGGGGATGGTGTGGGGGCACAGGGGGTGTGGGGATGGCATAGGGATGGTGTGGGAGGGCTCGGGGGGCGCGGGGATGGCGTGGGGTTGGTGTGGGGGCACAGGGGGTGTGGGGATGGCATAGGGATGGTGTGGGAGGGCGCGGGGGGCGCGGGGATGGCGTGGGGTTGGTGTGGGGGCACAGGGGGTGTGGGGATGGCATAGGGATGGTGTGGGAGGGCTCGGGGGGCGCGGGGATGGCGCGGGGAGCGCAGGGATGGTGTGGGGATGGCGTGGGGGCGCAGGGGGTGTGGGGATGGCATAGGGATGGTGTGGGAGGGCTCAGGGGGCGCCGGGATGGCGCGGGGATGGCGTGGGGATGGTGTGGGGGTACAGGGGGTGTGGGGATGGCGCGGGGATGGCATAGGGATGGTGTGGGAGGGCTCAGGGGGCGCCGGGATGGCGCGGGGATGGCGTGGGGATGGTGTGGGGGTACAGGGGGTGTGGGGATGGCGCGGGGATGGCATAGGGATGGTGTGGGAGGGCTCGGGGGGCGCGGGGATGGCGTGGGGATGGTGTGGGGGCACAGGGGGTGTGGGGATGGCATAGGGATGGTGTGGGAGGGCTCGGGGGGCGCGGGGATGGCGTGGGGTTGGTGTGGGGGCACAGGGGGTGTGGGGATGGCATAGGGATGGTGTGGGAGGGCGCGGGGGGCGCGGGGATGGCGTGGGGATGGTGTGGGGGCACAGGGGGTGTGGGGATGGCATAGGGATGGTGTGGGAGGGCGCGGGGGGTGCGGGGATGGCGTGGGGTTGGTGTGGGGGCACAGGGGGTGTGGGGATGGCATAGGGATGGTGTGGGAGGGCGCGGGGGGCGCGGGGATGGCGTGGGGATGGTGTGGGGGCACAGGGGGTGTGGGGATGGCATAGGGATGGTGTGGGAGGGCGCGGGGGGCGCCGGGATGGCGTGGGGATGGCGTGGGGGCGCAGGGGGTGTGGGGATGGCGCGGGGATGGTGTGGGGGGCGGGGGCGCGCGGGGACGGCGTGGCCGCCTCCGACTGGCGGTCCTGTCATGCTGGTTAAGCACAGGCGCCACCAAGTCCATTCCTCAAGCCAGGTAACCAGGTGATGTACGTGGACATAAGGAGGCTTATCTTGAAATCGTGTCTCCAGTGGGTTAAGGATGAACCGGAGCTATTTTGGGTAATAGAAATGGCTGGCAGGCAACTGGAAAGAGCAGCGCCGAGAAGTCCCAGCCGGCATTTGCTTCCCGCTGAGCTCCGCATGTATTAAAACAGACTGATAAACACTGTAATTAACAATCCTGGAGTGATGGTACCTTCCTACAGCAAAAACACATGATGGATTTGAAATGCAGTTTGAACCTAATCATGTGGGTGAGGTTATTTCATAGTTGACTAATTTAGCAAACCGTTTTTTAAAAGTGCTAATTAAAAATTGCCTGAGGTTATCAATTTGCTGGCAGAACTACAGAAAAATGGGTATAGAAGAGTTTCTTTCAGTCCAGCTAATTATTGAATAAAGCATAAGACTTGATTACCGTGGCAGGGAATTTTTTAAATGGGGATCTTTTCGTGAGCACGTCTTGTTATTTAGGGTAGTAGTTATTGAAAGACTAGAACGACAACATAGTGTCTTATGTGGTTCATTTTGTTCATCAGTATGCCCAGCATCATTAGGGCGAATCCATTCTTACATACTGGACTGAGGAACCTCGGGGCCCCGGTTGACAGTCTCCTAAGTAGGAGCTGGCCTGGAAGCCCGCCACCCAGAGCACACAGTTCTCACGTCTATTTTCGTCATCAGCATCTGGAGGTTCAGTTAGAGCATTTAATGTGCTGGGAGGGTGGCTGGTGCAATTCTTCCTGAGGCTTTATCACTTCCCTTAGAGTATCCTAAAAATTAGTTATCGTCAGGAAGTCTTAATAAGAATTAGACTGTAAGCTCTAAGGGGACACACAGCATGTTGGTCTCATTCCATGTTCATCTCCCAGTGCTGGCCCATGGGAAATTCTCAGTAAGCACTGTTGAATGCAGGAATCCAGTATGTGCCAGGTGTTGTTCTAGGGCCTTGGGATGCATCAGTGAATAAAATATTCTAGCAGGAAGAAGAGAGATAACATAGTAAATAAATAGATTATGGGCATGCTAGAAGGTAAGATAATTAAAGCAAAGTAGCAGGGATTCAAAGTGCCAAGGATGGGGTGGGGTGGAATGGGGTACTGGGCATATTTCTTTATTAAATGGCATGTTCCAAGTAGGTCTGGTTGAGAAGGTGAGATTTGAGAAAGGATTTGAAAGTGGCAAGGGTGCTGGCCAAGTGGGCATCTGCAGAGGAGCATCCAGGCAGAGAGAAGAGCTAGAGCAAAGCCCTCCAGCAGCAGTGGGCCTGGGTGTGTTTGAGGAATAACGAGGAGGCCCATGAAGCTTGAACAGAGTGAGCAGGCAGAGAGTACAGAATGAAAAAGAGGTTATGGTTGGGGCGGGGAGATCATCTGGGGCATTTGGGTCCATTGTAAGGACTTTGGCTTTTCCTCTAAGCCACTGCAGAGCTTTGTGTAGAGAAACGGAATGATTGGATGCAACTACTATGCTGAGAATAGTCAGGGGAGGAGGACACAGGAGAGTAGGGACCCCCGGGGGGGGGGAGGGGCATTTGCAGTGATTTAGATGAGAGAGAGCAGTGGCTTGGGCCAAGACAGTAATGGCAGAGATGGTGAGAAGTGGTCAGATTCTAAATACATTTTGAAAGTAGGGCTACCAATTGTGAGAGAAAGAGGAGACAGACTCAGGGCTTTGGGCTTGAGTGCCTGGAAGGATGGGATTGTCATCAGCTGAGGTGGGGAAAGTCGTCGTTGGAGCAGGCTTGGGGGACACCACCACAGGGTTAGTGGTGGGAGTGCTAGGGGTGAAGAGTCTCGGATATCAGGGTAAGATGTCTAGTAGACAGTGGGATAGGTGACTCTCCTCGCAGACGTTGTCTGAAGCCATATACCAGGTGAAATCACGAAGAGGCTGAGCAGACAATATAAAAGAAAAGAGGGAGGTGTGCCTGGGTGCCACGGTGGGTTAAGAATCCGACTCTTGGTTTCAGCTCAGGTCATGATCTCAGGGTCAAGAGACTGAGCTCACGTTGGGTTCCGCGCTGGGCAAGGACCCTGCTTGGGATTCTCTCTCTCCCTCTGCCCCTCCACCTCCCCCCTTCCACCACCCACTGACACTCTCTCTCTCAAGAAAAAAAAAAAAAAGGAAAGAGGGAGGACTTAGGAGCAGTGTGTTAAAAGGCTGGGGAAAGCTTCTAGAAGGTACAGAGAACCAGCAACCAGTGAATTAGGAGTAAAACCAGGAGAGTGTGATTTCTGGAAGGGAAAGGAAGAATGTGATCATTGTATTAAATATTCCCACTAGGTCAAGTCAGATGAGGATTGAGCCTTCATCATTGGCTTTACCCATATGGATGCCAGTGGTGCCCATAAAGACTGTGGTTTGGGGGCATGGGTGGGGGGCAAGAAATCACCCCAATGTGGGTTTAAGAGAGAAATGGGAGGAGGGGAATTAGAAAAAGTGCCTTTATTTATTTAGACAGCTTGAAAGGAGTTTACTACAAAGGAAAATATAAAGAAATGAAGTGGTAGTAGATAGAGGAAGTGGGGTCAATAGAAGAATTTAAAATGGTATTTGCTGATGCCAGTGAGGATGGTCCAGGGCAGAGGAAAAATTGATGTCAGGGTGACTGGATTGAGGACATGTCGTCTAATTGCTGGACACCATGAAGGACCCACTAAAGAACAGGATATATGTATGTTTGTACATATTTAACTTAAAATGGGGCCAGTCATCATGGTTGTGTGTTTCTCTCTAGCTATTTCCAGGTGCAGGGGAGATAGAAATTTGGATTTCAGCAGGGTTTGGGCTTTGCAAGTGAGCACAAGGTAGGGTTGAGGGTGTTGTGATTGTAAGGATTGGGATGGAATTCAAGGAGGAGATGCTCTGTAATGTTTGTTGAATGAATACCTGACTGAATGAAAAGCTGAAATTTTGTTTATGGAAGAGGAAAAAAGTGTGTGTTTTAGAAAAATAGAATTAATGCTCTCCCTCGGTGTGTGAGAAACTACAGAATGAATCAGACAGTCGGGGTCTCTGCAATGGCATCCATCCTGTGCATGTAAGTCAGGTTCTGTCCTTCTGCGTGCTCCTGCTTATCAGTGCCTTGGAGAATCTGACTGCGTCTGCCTCTGTGGGTCCCTCTGGGCCTGTCTGCTTGGGCGAATGTCTTTGTAGTGTTAGAAAGTGGGTTTTATTAAAATGTGACAGTTTATTTTTTCTTACCTATAGTTTAAATTGAATACTCCAATTCTGTTTCAAAAAATAAAATGTGACTGAATATGATGCTTATTTTCTTTAAAAATGTAGAAAAAGGGCAGAAGTAGATGGAAGAAAAAGTTACCTACAATTAGTCAAAGCTAACCATGGTAAAAAGTTTAAATATATTCTCTTCCAGTATTGTCTGATATTTACATAATTGTGACCAACATGTTCATATGCACGGTGTCCTTTTTGCTCTTAACATCACCCCCTGTGACAGACTGCTCCCAGGCCGCTCTTACCGGGTCCATAAAGGGCCATCTTGTACCACGTGTGAACGGGTGGTGTCCGCGCTGGAAGCTGATGCTCGTTAGCATTCCAAGTGGGCGAGAAAAGGAAGCCGATTTCCGTCTCTCTTCTTTCCCCACTGTTCTACCCGAAGTGCAGGTCTCCTTGTGCCCACTTTCTTGTCTACCTTCCCGCACGTCTTTCCTCTCGTTCTTCCCCCTTTCTCCCAGCTCTCTCTGTCCCTCACCCGTCTCACGGTAATGGGAGCCAGTGAGGGCATCCCTGGACCCCAGTGTCGGCCTTGCAGGAGACACTCAGATCTGTGTTAAAGGACAGCAGTATGTCAATTTGAAGGTCCCACTCAACTGGATTTTCTGCTTTATTGGAAGTTAACTCGTTATTTTATTTTTTAAAAATATTTTTATTTATTTGACAGAGAGAGACACAGCGAGAGAGGGAACACAAGCAGGGGGAGTGGGAGAGGGAGAAGCAGGCTTCCCGCTGAGCAGGGAGCCCGATGCGGGGCTCGATCCCAGGACCCTGGGATCATGACCTGAGCCGAAGGCAGATGCTTAACGACTGAGCCACCCAGGCGCCCCGGAAGTTAACTCGTTATTCTAATGAAGTGGCACAGGGTTCATCTCATCTCCTGCCTGGGACTTTGGACCTCATGGAACCAGGCTGACTCATTTTCATCTCTGCCCTTCCATCTGCATTGTTAGAGAGGTCACTTTGCCAGCTAGAAATCTGCAGCCTAGGATGCTGCCGGGCAGATGCGGTAGCAGTAAATTTTCAATGAGGCCCTAAGAATACATCTGTAAAAAATATGAAGTTAAGATCGCTTCTGATGGTCTTCATAAGGAGCACAATCTAGGAAACAGATGTATCCTCTCCCTCAGACTTGATGTAGGTCTACACTGGATCTCCTGGGGAGTTAACATAGAATCTTGGAGCTTAATTTAGAGACCAGGGCCCCACGAGGGTTTGTTCAGCCTTGGACTGAGCCCCGGGGTGCTAGCCCTGGCATTCTGTGGTTGTCGGGTGGCAAAATTGTCAGGAGATTCTTTTTTATGTTAAGATGAATTGTGCCTCCCATAAAGTCTCCAAAAGGTCCTGGTGTGTGGAATGTTTCGAGAAGGCCAGAATAGGAATAAGTGGAAACTATAGTAACTTGGGGCTTCTGTTACTCTGAATTTGTAGCCAATCCATTCATCTTGTCCCCTTTGACTCTACTATTACTTCCTTGATTTTTGTGCTATGGAGCTTCAGCTTTTAAAAATTACACACGTACCCAGGGGAAAGGTTAACCTTAGAGCAACTTGTGGTAAGCTATTTTTCGTGAAGATGGGAGTGAGTAACGGTGGCGTCAGGGTGATTCACACCATTTCTGTATTCACATAAGACACACAATTACTAGCAACATCTCCTTTGGAGAAGAAATCAGGAAAATGAATTTTTCTTTTTGTTGGAAAACTTTCTTCCTAAAAAAAAAAAAAATCTATCCCACCTCCATTTAGCCTTAAAAAGAATATATTGGCTTCTTCGTGATTTAATCTGTGACTTGTTCCCCGTAAAATCGTTCTTCAGTGCCACTGGCATACAAATATTCAAACTGACTGTGTTGCTCAATTCCTTGCAGTGGAATTGAATAAAAACTTGGATTAAAAGGTCAACTTCAAAATATGCACAATAAATTCACCAACAAAAAGCTTCCCAACAACTTTCTGCACCGTTTCTCCTCATCTCATTACTCATGTAGGCTCCTTGAATTTTAAGGCCTGAAAATAAAAGAGCAGAATGTGTAGACCACTGGGGCCTAGGAAATTTTTTTTCATGAACAGGGAATGAAATGTAGAGTGAAAAGTATTTCTGAAATTAATGAAGTTGACACAGTAGAGAGAGAACTGGCAGACACTTAATATTTCCTATGGTACAAAAAAAGGTAAAACTTCTCTATTATTTTAAGAAATCCCTTACTCTATACCCTTCCTATATTTGGTCCCATAGCCATAGTATTGAAAGCCTTGCTATTTTTGAGATGATTATTTTTCTAATTTTATAACAGACGATGGTAAAATCATTGGGGTTATCCAGCAGGGGCTGGTGGGACAAAGTATAGGAATTTTTATGTGAGTAGAGTGTCTTACTGTTACATAGAAAGCTGGTCATGCGTTCTACAAATATTTGCTGAGTAAACTACATAAATAAGATCGGAAGGCTGGTTTTTTGGATAAGATCATTTTTTTTTCATAAGAATCCTTTTGTGGCATTTATACCTTTTAAAAAGTTAACAGTGCTATCTACTAATAGAGAACACTAAATCAGAATAACAAATAATGAGGTTTAGTATGGGTAATTCAGTTGGAGATAACATACCATTTATTTTTTAATGGTTTTAGACTCCTCAGGCTGTTTTCTTGTGCGAGCTAAAGGTAGGTCATCTTTGGAACAAGTAGATGTAAACACAAATAGAGAAAATATTGGAATCGAACGTCATGGTCTCCAACTATTTCAAAATAACCTGTGTTCTTGTCTGCAGTCCACTTTGACTTGGGACAGCCATGGTCGTTCCTTGAACCCCCCAAAGCTGAAAACAGCTCCAGCCACAAGATTTCTAACTCTGAAAAATTTCTTTGTTAATCTCATATTCTTTCCTTTTTTCCCCCGGCAATTTAGGCCACTCACACATGCTCTTTACATTTATTTTGACCTTGATTCTTTTAGTCCATACTGATTTCCCAAACCTCTGTTGTCCGTTGCCTCATGGCTTTCATTTTCCTTCCGTCTCTTTCAAGCGACTTAAAATTCCTTGGCCTTTTGAGTTTGTTACTAGCTGGGCTTTGCTTTGGATGATGTCTTTAAGCCCGGCCTTGGTGCTTTGAACCTTATTTATTTTTTCAGATATGTGAGTGATTGAGTATCTATTAAACCCTGTCTGTCCAATCTAGAATTGGGGATTTTATCTTTAGGGTTGAGGAACCTATTCAGTGAAACTTTAGCATACCTACTTAAATCTTGGGGGATCAGGGAAGGAAAAGAACAGCAGCTTTCAGGGACTAGGGAAGCCATGCACTGTTCCTGGGTCCCGGGTACAGGTGGGGAGGCTCGTTCCTGCACCAGTGGGACCACACACTGATTTCCTGCACACCTGCTGCAGACGAGGCCCGACATGAAGACTGAGAATGGAGCAGATACCGTGAAACCCCAAATCCATGCTCCCAAGGGGTTTATAGTCTAGCAGAGGATTCACCATGTTAAGCAACTAAGCACAGAATTAATTATGCCTCTCAGATGGGACTCTAGTTCAGTTCTGCAGAATTTTATATCCCTAATTTCCCATGTTTATTGTTCAAAATATAACTGGCTTTTAAATATTCACTAGTCTTTAGGATTTGATGGTATTTTTGAAAGAAATATTTAAGGTATGGTTTGTAATCTTTTATCAATGCCTTTTACTGTTAGTTAAAAACCTTTTTTACAACCTTTAGGCTAACACACTATTGTGTGTCTTAGATTTCTTGGTTCTCAGGGATCTATAGGTCTATTAGGAGAAATTTCTTATTTCTTAACTGAGTCATCTCAGGGTCCTGTTGATGTTTTTTCAAGTCATTTGCAGGGATGGCATTAATCTTTCTTTTTATTTTGCTGCATACAAAGTCCTTGCTTTCAGGGGTAGAATTAAGTACAGTGAACAAGTCCTTCATAACCTGTGAAGAAAATGATGTTGCCAGGACCTCTTTCTGGGGTTGTAAGCCTTGACATTTTGTGTATAGTGGGAAGATCACACATTAGCTCTGAGCCTCCGGGGTGCTGAGCCAAGGGAGAATAATTGATCATGCCTGCCAGGAGAACTGTTCTGAGCTGAGGCTCAGACGGGGGCTCATCAAGAGAGAAAACTGTGATGGATAAGTGAAATCTGCTGTGGGCAAGGAGGGCCTTGTACTATAAGTACCAGGAATTTTCCATTCCCGATATATTGACCCCTGGGAATGGCTTGACCTTGTGGCTTTTTTCATCTCCCTCCAGTTAGAAGGATCATTTATTTTATTCTGAACGGAATGCTTTGGACACAACTTAAATAATCTAGCTCTCCTCCCCATTCCTAATGAAGTTAAACTGATGTTCTTATTCCCAAATAGGATCACATTCAGCCTGCTGTCATTGGCAGGTTATTCCTCTTAGCACACATATAAGAATGAATGTCATTATGAAATGGGGAAGATAAAGTGGTAAGTTAGACTCATGTTGTCTTAGGAGAGAATGCAGAACTCTTGCATTTACATACACATTTTTTAGAATTTCCTTTATGCATTTCACTCTACCCCTTGGTGTGTTTTTTCTATCTAGAAGAGATTTCTGGGTGTTTTTCGTTTCAATTTAGAATAAAATTATTAAAGCATACTGTGTGTGCACACACTCTTGTGTGCATGTTTGTGTGTGTCTAGGTCGTGTGACGGAATGTGTTTCTAGTGGGGTTTGAAAGTCACCATTCAGACCACACCCTTTTTATAATCATAGAACCTTCGGGAGTAGAAGAGTTTCCTCCTGCTTACTGACTTGGCCTATATCATCAGTCTCAATCACGTCCAATCCATGAGCAGCTTTGATTGTTCAAATAAAACTCTGGAAGGCATGAATTTGAGCAGGGGTAGTAAGCAAGGTCTGTTTAAAATGCATTCCGCAGGTGTGGAAGCAAACACAAATGTCTGAGCACTTACCTTCGTGAATGCGCAGGCTGTCCTGGCCACCTCCCCCTCACTCTCAGCATCCCCTCTGACTACTGGGTTGGCCCTAGTTCCCGTCCCAAGGGAACCTTGCTCTGTCTGCTTAACAAAACTTCAGGAACAGACATTTAGTGCCCTGGCCGTCCTCATCTGGGAGAGCGGCCCCACTCTGAATTCCTTGGACCACAAACGGCTTACTACATCTCAGTCTCGTGACTCCCACCAGCGTTCCAAGAGCTGTGGCCATTGTCATCTCCCAGCCGCCTGTGGAGAAGAGCCATCAGGGTGTGCTTTCACTCCTCAGTGACTTAGGTAACCAGATGCTATCCTGGGGTCGCCATCACGAGATTTATAAAAGCCACACGTCCGACCCACGTAAAGAAGAAAAGACTGAAGTCAAAGGGGATGAGAAGCACAAGTCACTTGGCCAGCAGGGCCCAGCTTCCAGTGTCCCTTGCGGCTACGAGCTGGAGGTCAGGATCCAAACCGGAGGGTGGGAAGAGGGGGCTGCCTGGGCACCTGAGATCTCACCGTCCGCATACTCCTGCTGTAGTAAAAACATAACAGATACGTGTTTAGATGATGTGGCGAGGAAGCACATAGAGGAATAGCACTTAGGCAGCTTTAAGGCCTGGAACGGGGTCATAGCCTGGCAGGAAGTGGGAGAGGTGCCCTCCCTGGAAGGGAGCACCCTCCCCGAGCCTCCGGTGGCTCCAGCGTGATACGCAGACGCTGAGTGTGGGCTGTCTCCGTGCTTTCCCCCTTCTGCTTACTACATTTCAGAAACTATATTCTCTTGGCTAAGCATCCCTTAGTAACACTGGTTAAGATTTTCAGGAAAAACAGGACATGCATTTTTTGGTAGTAAAATTTTAAAACAATAGTCATTTCTTTTATGTGTTGAGCGTATGTTTCTGGTAATGAGTATGTAATGGCTGAACCTCAACTTCTAAGTGAAATAAAAAGTGCAAGTGTCAAGAACGCTACGCACTTTACCCGCCACCACTCTGCTCCCTTCTAGTTTGTGCAGATGTTGTTCAGGGCAGTGGTTCGGAGGTCTTAGGTACTAAGTTTTTCCACTGGGGGTTCTGAGTTAAAGGACCTCGACTGACCTTTCCCCTGGCTTCTTTGCCCTTGTGTCTGCTGTGAATGGGAAGGTCAGCAGTACAGGGACAGAAGCTCTGGGATGTGCGTTTGGCGGAGAACGTGCCGCAGGGTCTAGAGGGGGGCCTTCCACACAGCACAGCACGGAGTGCAGGGTCTGGGCCGCTCACCTGTGCTCTGACCCTTCTGCTTTTTCTTAATTCCCCAAGGTTCTTCCTCCACCTTCGCTAGTATGGCAGTCCCTTCTATTCTTTTTTCTCCAGCTTATAAATATCTTTGAAAGCAATCCTGTCTTTCCTAAGGCCTGCAAGATAAGCAGGTGCTCCATATAATCCCTCTTTTCTAGATGGGCAGCGAGTCCAGAGAAAGAGCGTAAGCACTGGCACATGGGATCTCGTGCAGACCTTCCGTGCAGCTTAGAGCAAGTATTAATACTGGCTGCTTGCTGAAATCAGAGGAGTGAAGTGCTGTTGTTATTAAACATCCTTTGGGCAATTTTTTTCTTTTTGTACAGAAACATTGATTATGAGAGATCGGTGACAATGAAATACAGTTGAGAAAACGGGCTGTTTTCTTAAAAACGGACCACAAACATGCACACTGGTCACTAAGTATTTTTATTTGACATCGGATTCCAACCTCCTATATTTGCGTAATAATCACAACTGACCTCTCGTGGTGAACCTTCACAACTGCATGCAGCTCAACTGATTCCCCTTTCACGCTCCACTTAAAATCCAACTCTTGCTTTATTGTAACACCAGGAAGGAAAGAGCTGCTGCTGGTCCTTGAGAGCAAAATGGGGATGTGCGTTCATAAAACCTAGTGGGTGGGTTCTCCTCACGTCATGGTTTGTATGACACCATTTCATTTGGTAAATAGGATAGAAAAGGGTACGAAGAGAGATGAGGGTCTCATAAAAGAAACAAGAGTGCATTTCAGTGCCCCATGTGGTTTGAACCGCTGAGCTGGTAATGCTGTGCATTCTCTGCTGGGTAAGTGCCAGGTGTCAGGGTCTAGAACCTGGGCAGGGGGGGAGCGGGAGGAAGCTGCGGCATCACCCCGCCAGCCCCTCCCAGGTTCTGGCTCAGGACAAGGTTCCGGGAACTTGGGTGAATGTCTGGACCAGGACAGGAGCTCAGGCTTTCAGACCCAGATTCTTACTACTAGGTGTCAAACTCATTTCCTGGTCCTCTGCATTAATTTTGGGGCCTGTGAACCAATGCTTTTTCAGACTGAGTAATGTCAGAAACAATTCAGTTTTCGTGCATGAGTTTCCTATGCACAACATCTTCAGCCTTGGTTGTAATTCCAATGAGGGCAGTTCTCATCTGTCACTCCACTGGAGCCTAGTGCACTCAGCTCAGAGCCAAGCTTGGGGTGAAAGCGTCAGTAGGGCTTTATGAACTGTCATTCACCTTTCATGCCGTTTCTCTCTTCACCTATGGCTGCCTGTTTTCAAATTTAATAATTAGGTCAATGATTCTTGATTTATTTTTAAAGGATAATACCAAAGACAGGTAAGGCCAGGGCAAAACGGTGCTATTCTGACATCCCACTCTGAAAGGAAATTTTTTCCCGTATTATACAATGAGGACTCTAGCATTAACACTCAGACGTAGCCTTCGGTGTAAGGATTTAAGGATGGGCAGGAGGCGGCTGATGTGTTAAACACCAAGGACCCTCAACCGAGAACTTTCTCAGCTTCAAAATCAAAAACAATTCTCTAGGATAAATGGAATGATAATAATCGGTACTGAATTTTATAGGGGAATAATCCACAAGTTTTCCAAGTGAATGTAATAGAGCTTATTTACTTTCTTCACAAATAATCATTTTTTTCCCTCACTGTAAAATTGGGATCTGTCATTTGTGTTACCTGGATTATCTAAACATTAACATCTTTAAAACTACTGGGCTTCCCACGGAGAGGTGTAAATTTCTGTAAATCAAAGTTCTTGTTGAGCAATAAGTCGGCGGCAGATGAGGTAAATCAGAGGCCTGGCTGTGGATGCCAGGTGCTGGGTCAGTTTTTGATGGCCATGGTCCAGAGGAGTGGATGGTCCGTTTCCACGGTCACGACACCAGATCCATCATAGGTATTGGAAGTACTGACCAGTGTCCCAAAACCAAGCATGTTGTTTGCTATAAGAAAACAATAAAACAATGTTTAGTGAGAGCCAACCTTTCTCCAGTGTGGTGGAACTTTGTCAGCAGTTACCAAAAAGCAGTGAAGCCTATGCTTTGATATAAGCCATATACAATGTAGGACAGGCGAAACACAGCATGTGGGATTTTGAAATTGAAAGTTTCCATAACTTTCCAGGAGTTGGTTATTGGCTGTTAACCATTCTGGAATATATGCCACTCTCGGACAAAATTCCATTAAATTTTTAATTTTTTTTTCATTACCGATTGTAAAATCAAAACCCATTTTGTAATGTGCTACTTACTTCATTGCCTGGGTGCAATTATAATTTTTCTTGATGATTGAGAATTAACATTTTACATAAGTTATTAAACTCTATAAAGATGCAGTTTTAGCTTCAAGTCTGAATGATATGGGGCGGAAAGCTAATTACTCCAAAAAACCACGGGATTTCGGTTATATTTTTCTCATAAATTAAGAAAAGCCAAAATGAGCAAGGCTTGCTTTCTGTAAAATTAATAGAAACTTAAAGGTCGAAGCCAACTGTGAAATCTTGAGGAAGCCATAAGCTCAGCTGTAAAATGAGGCCAAGAGGTAAGAGAGAATCTTCTAACTATTTAATTAAATCAAAGTGAAGGCTTAGGAGTTAAGTGATATATATGTAATTGGTAAGTAAATTCTATGTATGTATGTATATATTCTAACAGGTTAGCTGGAGTTAATGCTTAGGCATTAAGGCATTAAGTTGAGGTAACCTCACTTTCTTTGCTTAGGTTAAGAGCAGTTCATCAACATGCCCCAAACTCATGACTGTCCTATACACATTCCATGATAACCAATATTATTCTTTTGGCTAAAATTCAAAGAGAAAAATAAATGGAGCCCCTTTCCTTTAAACAAAATGTAACTGAAGTTACAGTGCTTTGGGGAAATAACCGAATTATAATGCTCACTTCCCACTAGAGGGAGCTTGTTATCTTCCTGAGAAAATTTTGAAAAAGGCAATTTAAAAATCCAGAGATAGTATTACCAGTTAACACACTTTACTTATTAAAACTCAAATTACTTATTTTTCAGAGTTGTCAGCGTCTTTACTAATGCAAACACAAAGTTACAAGGTAAAACCATACAAGAATACGGACTGTGCCTCAGGTAATATTACCCTAATATATAATTCAGTGTAAGAAGCTCTCGCCTCTTCAATAATTTGGAAATTTTTTGAGATGAAGTTTCTAAATGATACTAATATTATTTATTTATTCATGAGAGACAGAGAGAGAGAGGCAGAGGGAGAAGCAGGCTCCCAAGGAGCAGGGAGCCCGATGCGGGACTCGATCCCAGGACCCTGGGATCACGACCTGAGCCGAAGGCAGACGCTTAACCATCTGAGCCACCCAGGCGCCCCCAAAATCATGAATTTTAATTGACTATGTCACTACAATTATTTTGGACTATATTCCTTCAAGTCAAAGAATCATGCTTTTGGAGCAAACCCTAAAGTCTTCCCTATAAGAAAAAAAAAAGTTGTTTTTTTTTTTTTTTTGTTTTGTTTTTTAGGAAAATAGTTGGAATTATGATTTGAACTCTCCTTACCCCAAATGTTGGAGGGTCAGTTGTGAAGTAAAATAACAAGACTGGCAGACAGACAACTTCCCACAGATGGGAAAACAGATTATTTTCTTCCAGTTCTATTGATATATATTGATGCATACCTATATACTAGGAAATGATCATCACAATAAATTTAGTTAACATGTATTACAAAATTTTTTCCCTTGTGATAAGAACTTTTAGAATCTACTCTTACCAACTTTCAAATATTCCACACGGCATTGTTAACTACATTTATCATGTTGTACATTATATGCCCAGTACTTCTAGATCTAAGAACTAGAAGTTTGTGTTCACCTTCTCCTAATTCCTCCCCACCCCTGTGCCCCTGGCAACAAAGTATCTGAGGTCGGTATTTTTAGATTCCACATATAAGTGAGATCATACAGTATTTGTCTTTCTCTGTCTGACTCACTTCATTTAACATAATGCCCTAAAAGTCTATTCATGTTGTTGCAAATGGCAGATTTTCCCCTTTTTATGGCAGAATAATATTTGTGTGTGTGTGTGCCACAACTTCTTTACCCATTCATCCCTGATGGACACATTTCTTGGCTCTTGTGAATAATGCTGCTAGAGACATGGTGTGCAGATATCTCAACATAGTGTTTTCATTTCCTTCAGATATGTTCCCAAAAGTGGAATTGCTGGATCATAGGGTAGTTCTAGTTTTAATTTTTTGAGGAACCTCCATAATGTTTTCCAAACTGTCTGTACCAGTTTACTTTTCATCAACAGCATTCACGGGTTCTCTTTTCTCTAAGACCATGCCAGCATTTGTTATCTTTTTTTGATGATAGCGTAAGGTGATAGAGCTCTTTGTGGTTTTGAGTTGCATTTCTGTAATGATGAGTGATGTGAGTGCCTTTTCATGCACCTGTTGGTCATTTGAATATCTTCTTTGGAAAAATGCCTATTCAGGTACTTTGAATGGATTATTTGCTTTTTTTTCTTTTTGCTCCTGAATTTTAGGAATTCTTTATATATTTTAGATATTAACTCCTTATCAGATATACAGCTTGCCAATATTTTTTTCTCCTTTTCATACATAGGTTGTCTTTTCATTTTGTTGATTGCTTCTTTTGTTGTGTGGAAGGTTTTAGTTTGATGTAGTCCTACTTGTTTATTTTTTAATTTGTTGCTTGTGCTGTAGGTGTCTTAACAAAACATCATTGCCAAAACCTGGGTCAAGACAATTTTTCCCCTAGGTTTTTTTCTAGAGTTTCATGGCTTCAGGTTTCATGTTTAAGTCTTTATTCCATTTGAGTTAATTTTTGTGAATGGTTTAAGATAGGAGTGAATATCCAATTTTCTCAGTACCGCCTATTGAAGAGATAGTCTTTTCTCAGTTGAGTATTCTTGGATCCCTTGGCAAATATTAGTTGATTGTATAGCTGGGGGGTTAATTGTACAGTTCTGGGTTATGTTCCATTGGTTCATGTGTATATTTTTTTATGCCAGTAACATACTGTTTTGATTAGTACAGCATTATTATATAGTTTGAAATCAGGAACTGTGATGCCTCCAGATTTGTTCTTTCTCAGCATTACTTTAGCTATTCAGGGTCTTTTGTGGTTCCATACAAATTTTAGGATTTTTTTTTTTTTACTTTTGTAAAAAAAATGACATTGGAATCTTGATAGGGATTGTATTAAATCTATAGATGGTGTTGGATAGTATGGCCATTTTAATGATATTAATTCTTCCAATCCATGAACATGGAATATCTTCCCATTTTTGTCTTATTCAATTTCTTTCATTAATGTCTTGTAGTTTTCAGCATAGAGATCTTTGACCTCTTTGGGTAAATTTATTCCTAAGTATTTTATTGTTTTTGATGCTATTATAAATGGGATCATTTCCGTCTTTTTCAGATAACTCATTGTTAGTATATAGAAACACTACTGATTTTTGTATGTTAATTTTGAGACCTGTACCTTTGCTGAATTGTTGATCTGTTTTTGGTGTGGCTGTTAGGATTTTCTGTATATAAAATCATATCATCTGCAAATTTACAATTTATTTCTTCTTTTCCAATTCTGATGCCTTTTATTTTGCCTAACTACTCTGGCTGCGACTTCTAGTACTGTGTTGAATAGGAGTGGTGAGAGTTGGCACCCTTGTCTTCTTCCTTATCTTACAGGGAAGACTTTCAAACTTTCATCATTGTTAGCTGTAGGCTTGTCTATATGGCCTTTATTAGATGGAGGCACATTCTTTCTATACATTTGTTAAGAGTTTTTATCATGAATGGATGTTGAATTTTGTCAAATGCATTTTCTGCATCTACCGAGATGACCATATGATTATTTTTTTCTATTAATGTGATGTATCACATTTATTTGTGTATGTTGAACCATCCTTGCATCCCAGAGATAAATACCACTTGATTATGGTGAATAATCCTTCTAATATGCTGTTGAGTTCAATTTGCTAGTAATTTCGTTGAAAATTTTTGCATCTGTATGTATCAGGAATATTGGCGTGTAGTTTTCTTGTAGTGTCCTTATTTGGCTTTGGTATCAGAGTAATGCTGGCCTCATAAAAGGAATTGGGAGTGTTTCTACCGTCTCAGTTTTTTGGAAGAGTTTGAAAAGGATTGGCACTAATTCTTCTTTAAATGTTTGGTAAAATGCACCAGGGAAGCCATCTGGTCCTGGGCTTTTCTTCATTGGGAGATTTTTCATTACGGGTTCAAGCTCCTTACTAGTAATTCATCTGTTCAGATTTTCTATTTCTTCCTAACTCAGTCTTGGTAGGGTGTATGTTTCTGAGAATTTTTCCATTTCTTTGCAGTTATCTAGTTTGTTGGTGTAGTCTTCATAGTAGTTTCATAAAATCTTTTGTATTTTGGTGGTTTAGTTGTAATCTTTTTCATTTATAAGTTTTTTTGATTTGAGTCCTCTCTTTTATGTTGGTTAGATTTTAAAAATTGTTTTCCTTTTCTGTATTTCATTTTCTAATCTTTGTTTCCAATCTTTTCTTTCCTCTGCAGACTTAGAGTTTAGTTTGTTCTTCCTTTCCAAGTTCCATAGATACAAAGTTAGGTTGTTTATTTGAAATCTTTCTATTTTCTTTTTTTTAAAGATTTATTCATTTGAGAGAGAGAGCACAAGCAGAAGGAGAGGGAGAAGCAGACTCCCTGCTGAGCTGGGAGCCCAATGTGGGGCTCAATCCCAGGACCCTGAGATCATGACCTGAGCCGAAGGCAGACGCTTAACCATCTGAGCCACCCAGGCACCCCCAAATCTTTCTATTTTCTTGATGTATGCATTATAGCTATGAACTTCCCTTTTAGAACTGCTTTTGTTGTTTCCTAAAAGTTTTGGTATATCGTATTTCAAGATACTTTTTCTTTTTAAATTCTTCTTCGACCCACTGGCTGTTCAGGAGAATGCTATTTAAGTTCCATGTATTCACAAATTTTCCAGTTTTCCTCCTGTTATTGATCTTTAGTTTCATACCACTGTGGGCAGAGAGGATAATTGGTATGATTTCAGTTTTCTTGAATTTGCTAAGACTTGTTTTGTGGCCTAACATAGGATCCTAAAAAATGTTCCATGTGCTGGCTGTGTTCCCTGCCCAAGTGCAACTGTAGGATGGGCTCCACAGTTGTGTGGATTTGTTGGTCATGCTTCTTAGTTAGGACTACTATTATTCTCAGGAACAGGCATGGCTATGAATTAGCTTCCCTGATTGGGCAGGGCAGCAGAACAGGGGCTAAGGCCATAATGGCTTGTTGTTTGGGGACCCCAATCAAGCAGGACTGTGTACCATCTCTGGCCAGATGGGGTCACCAGCTTTGCTCTGCAGATGGGGAGAGCCACTGGCCATGTGCTCAGCTCATGTGCCACTGTAAGCAGGGCTGCGAGGTGGGCTACGTGGCTTCCCCTGTACTTTGGTTAGGTTCCCTGGTTGGGTGTACTCAGAAGGCTGTACTCAGGAGAAGTCAGGGCTACAAATTCGTTTTCCTGCTTAGGTGGGGTTGCTGTAAATGCCCCAAGGCTGGCAAGGCTCTTTTCTGGAGGCCGAACAGGCTATAGTCTTGGCTCTGCAGATGGGAAGGGCTGCTGGCTTGGCTGTCCACTCAAGTGCTGCTTAATTGGGATTGCAGGATGGGCTATGCAGATTCCTGGGAGCTATAGTTGGGTTTCCTGGTCGGTAGGTAGGTAGGACTATAAATTAGTTTCCCTACTTGGTTGGGGCCATAGAATAGGCCCCAGGGCCTGCAAGTCTTTTGTTTGGGGACCCAATTAGGCAGAACTGTATGGTAACTGGGGTTACCATTCTGGCTCTGAAGGTAGGCAACTTGAGTGCTGTGGGGCTAAACAGTTTCCCAGGGGCTCAGGCTTCCTGCACTGGGAGTTACACTCAGCAGTAGGTAACCCTACGAAATAGCTGTCCTGCTCAAGCAGAGCAACTGAACTGGCTCCAAGGCTGGTATGGCTCATTATTTGTGGTCCCAAATCAGGCAGATCGGTGCCCCACCAAATTCCTGGTCAGACTGGGCCACAATCTTGACTCTGCAGATAAGCAAAACCACTGGCTGGTCTTGAATGCTGCTATGAGTGGAAACTCGGTCTTCCAGGATCCAAATGTGATCGCTATAAACTCTGTTCCCCTTTTCAATCACAATCTGATGCCCAGTGGTCAAGCTGCACAATTCCCCCTTGATGTGAGACCTGAGTTGGGGCCTCTTGTGACGTGACCCACAGTGCAGGGGAGCTGGATGTCCACCGTGGGCTCTGTTTCCTGTTGGAGAAACTGTAGGCTCCGGAATCCTTTTGGTGCAGTGTTGTGCTGGCCTGGGGAAGGAGCCGTGTGGTCAGTGTAGCCGCTCCTCTTGCCCTTCTGATGCAGTCCGTCTTGGTCTTTGTGCTTTAGGCGCACCCCCATCTGGGTTCTAGGATTTTTGCAACGGTGTCTCTTCCGTGGATAACTGTTAGTTTCTTGTGAAGGGGACTGAAGTTAGGAATGACCTATGTTGCCATCTTGATGCCATCACTCTCTCAAAATCTAGCCCCAAAAACTTGTCCAAAACCTTGGCTGGCTTAACATTTATATTCATTTCAACATTTAGACAATTGAGATGTAGTGGGTTTTTTTCCCCCCTCTTTGTTTGCAGAAAGCAGAATTAACCATGGTTCTAAGATAACCAGTCACTCAGATCAAGTCCTGTTTTAACTAGGGACAAGAATATAAGTTACAGCTTGTATCAAATTACAGGAAACTATCACATGTGATCAACATAACCTGAACCTGCTGTGTCTGAGTGAAAGTGCAGTCTCAGCTGTGTGCCTCAAAGCCCATGCCATCGACTGTTTGTTTGTTTGTTTTTAAAGATTTTATTTATTTGAGACAGAGAGAATGAGAGAGACAGAGAGCACATGAGAGGGGGGAGGGTCAGAGGCAGAAGCAGGCTCCCAAGGAGCAGAGAGCCCGATGTGGGACTCGATCCCGGGACTCCAGGATCATGACCTGAGCCGAAGGCAGTCGCCCAACCAACTGAGCCACCCAGGTGCCCTGCCATCGACTGTTTTAAGGGCAGTTGTGATGTAACGACAACAATATTGGCCAATGAGGGCTGGTTACGTTCCTGTTCCAGTGAAACATAATACCTGATATATTAGAGAACACAGAAGCACTGCCTACCTTGTGGGTTTTCATATTTTAGAGAAATAGAAGCACTTAAGAATAAGAGAAACGTTAGCATAGATTTTACAATTTTCGTCCATGATCTCAAACTGTTTTCTTTCCCAAAGGTAAGGATAAGAGTTAGGCATGTCATATTCTGTTGCTTTACTGACATCCTAGCAGCGTCTGTGTAAAGCTGGAAAGACTGAGGACTATACGGCAGAAGCTGGCAAACTGGTGGAATTTAAATTATTCAACCCTTCTTGTGTCACATGAGGGTAAGCAGGGCCATCTGTCCTGCTGTCTTGCTTGCCCTCCTCTGCCGGCTGGCCTAGTGGTCTGTGGCTCTTTTGAGCTGATTGACAGTGTAATAGAGGCCGTGGGGAGGCTTCTGACGCTTTAAAGGCCTGGAAAGCACAAGTGGGAAGGACTTGTTCCCTGTGCTCCCGGGGGACTGTTCTGCTCTGATACTTTGACGGAGGAAAGCTCTCCCTGTCAAAAAAAAGTCTAAACCCTGTCGTGTGAGGTAAGTGAGTCCAACCCAGGTTCAGACGATGGCTCTATGAACTCCGTTTTCTCATCTATAAAATGTGGATAAGAATATCTACTTCACAGAGAAGCCGTATGAATTATCTAGTCAACAATCTAACACATAAGTATTAAATTTTCAGCTTCTTTGCTTTCTTCTGTCAACGAAGTAGGTCAAGGTTTCCTTTCCCCACATCAATAGTCTTTTAAAATGAAAAAGAGAAATTGCCATGATTTGAACGACTAGCAAATGCCTTACTTCAAGTGATTAGTTTATAGTCAGCTGAGAGGTACGATGAGATAAACTTTGCCAGGCTGGTAAATCATTTGTTTTTATAAGGTATTTACTATGTTATCCTCTTTGCTGGACACTAGAGCTAGAAAGTCAAGCCCAGCAGACCGGACAGAAGCATGGGGCCAGGATGGGTTGTGTATTCAAGCAGGAAGTGAATCCGTGGGTGAGGGGTGTCACACACAGGCCTGACGCCCGTCCTGGCTTCCTAAGAATTTGGGGGTTGACACTGGTTATTTTGTAAAAATAAGTAAATTATAAAAAAGGCAATGCCAACATTTCTTAAACTGATGAAATTGAAGGAGTCAGAGAAGGGAGTAAACGTGCTTTGCCTGGGAGATGCTAGACAAGAAGGGGATATCTGAGATGGGAGTAATTTTCGTTCATTCCACACATCACCCGAGCACTTACAGTGCACCACGTGCTCAAGGTACAGCCGGTTTTTATCTGCAGTTTACAGATGGGGAAAATGAAGTTGAGAGAGGTTAAATCCACAGGCTCTGATAATGAAAGTTGTTAGATACACGTTACCAAGGGAGGCTAAGGCAATTCTTTGAAGAGTTTTAAAAAGAGAATTGAGGCTGCTCTGTTCCCTAAAGTAGGGAACTGTCAGCAGCCTGATGGACTAGAGTAAGTGGGCGATGCCGTGAAAGGATGGAAACCACTCTAAACCTTAAATGAATACCATATATAACACACAGAAAAATGTTTAATGATGCTCTCATGGTGGATCTCAAGGTTCCCCACCATTAGGGAACATTACGTAAAGTTCTGGGAGAATACTGGACATATCACTAACTATTTCAGACATAAGCGCACCACCGTATGCTCTACTTTCATCATTTACTCTCTGGAGAAGCTTAGCTGATTTGGAGAAATGCTATTTATTAAGAAAATGTGACAGATTTCATCAGCAGAAAAAGCAAACTATACTGCCTCTGAAATCAGTTCACTAGGATTGGTCTTTACCATTTTAATTATTTGAACTATAGACTTAAAACAGGTATTTACAGACATATATGTTTGGCAAACTTTTTATTTTAAAAATTGCTCATTTACCCTGTCCTAATAATAATATCCTTTCCAGAATTCCTGTTTTAAAGTGGTTTCCTATAAAACAGCATTTATACTTAACGGTTCTTCAAAATTATCAAAAATTAAATATTGCTTTTTCACACTTTCTTGAAGGCAGAAACTCAAACTAGTCCTGGTATAGAGCTGGAGAATACCTGCCTTTCATGTACATTTATTGGAATCTTAAAAAAATATATACAAGTTGGAGAGCATCTGAATAGAAATATATCCAATTATCTGTATCAGCACTGTTGAATAGAAATACGTGATCCAGGGCGCCTGGGTGGCTCAGTCGTTAAGCGTCTGCCTTCGGCTCAGGTCATGATCCCAGGGTCCTGGGATCGAGTCCCGCATCGGGCTCCCTGCTCTGCGGGGAGCCTGCTTCTCCCTCTCCCACTCCCCCTGCTTGTGTTCCCTCTCTCGCTGTGTCTCTCTCTGTCAAATAAATAAATAAAATCTTTAAAAAAAAAAAAATGTGATCCACACATCTAACTTTTAATTTTTCATTAGCCACATTAAAAAGTAAAAATAGATAAAATGTTTATATATACACACTTGTGTTATTTTTGTTGAGATATAATTAACAGATTATATTAGTTTCAGATATACTACATAATGATTCGATATATATATTGAGAAATGATCACCACAGTATGTCAGTATGATGTCCATCACCACAAATAGTTAAATATTTTTTTATGTGATGAGAACTTTTAAGATGTACTCTTAGCAACTACAATACAATATAGTATTAGTAACTAAACTCACCATGCTGTACATTACATCCTGATGACTTGTTTTATAACTGGACAATTGGATCTTTTGATCACCTACACCCATTTCTTCCACTCCTAACCTCTGGCAACCATGAACCTGTTTTCTCTACTGAGGGATTCTTTTTTTTCTCTGTCTCACTTATTTCACTTAGCATAATCCCCTCAAGATCCATCCATGTTGTTGCAAATGGCAGGATTTCTTTCTTTTCTATGGCTGAATAATATTCCATTGTGTGTATATGTATGTACACACACACCACATTTTCTTTATCCCTTCATCTGCTGATGGACATTTAATGTTTTTCCATTTCTTGGCAATTGTAAATAGGGCTGCAATGAATATGCAGATGAATATATCGTTTCAAGTTAATGTTTTTGTTTCCTTTGGATAAAACCCAGAAGTGGCATTGCTGGATCATATGGTAGTTCTATTTTTAATTTTTGTCGGAACCTCTGTAGTGTTTTCCATAGTAGTTGCACTTATTTACATTCCCTCCAGCAGTGCATAAGGGTTCCCTTTTCTCCACGTCCTTGCCAACACTTGTTGTCTTTTTGATAATAGTCATCTAGCAGATGTGAGGTGGTATCTCATTGTGGTTTTGATTTTCATTTCCCTGATGATGAGTGAGGTTGAGCACATTTTCATGTACCTGTTGGCCCTCTGAATAATTTTTTGCTATTAAATTTTATGAATACTTTCTATATTTTGGATATCCCCTATCCAATATAGGATTTGCAAATATTTCCTCCCATTCAGTATGCTGCCTTTTCATTTTGTTGATAGTCTGATGTAGCCCCATTTGTTTATTTTTTGCTGTAGTGGCAACCTTTGATTTTGGTGTCAAATCTAAAAAATCATTGCCAAGACTGATGGCAAGTTGCTTACCATCTCTGTTTTCTTCTAGGAGTTTTATGGTTTCAGGTCTTATTTTTGTGAATGATGCAAGACGGAGGTCCAGTTTTCCCATCACCATTTATTGAAGAGACTGTCCTCCCATTGCAGATTCTTGGCTCCTTTCTTGTAATTTAATTGACCACGTATGCACAGGTTCACTTCTGGGCTCTCTGTCGGGTTCCACTGGCCTGTGTCTGTTGTTGCTTTTTTTTTTGCCAACAACACAGTGTTTGGTTAATGTAGCTTTGTGATATTTGGGTTGAAATCAGGAAACATGCCTCCAGGGGTGTTGCTGTTTATCAAGATTGCTTTGGCTATTTGGAGTCTTCTGTGGTTTCATACAGATTTTAGGACTGTTTGTTCTATTTCTGTGAAAAATGACACTGGAATTTTGGCAGGGATTGCATTGATCTATATAGATTGCTTTGGGTAATATGGACATTACCACGAGCATGGCATCTCTTCCCATTTGTGCCTTTTTCAATTTCTTTCATCAAAGTATCATTTTCAGTGTACAGGTCTTTTATCTCCTTGGTTAAATTTATTACTATGTATTCTTTCTGATACAATTGTAAATGGGATTTTTTAATAATTTCTCTGATAGCTTGCTATTAGTGTATAGAAATCCAACAGATTTTTGTATGTTGATTTTGTATCCTGCAACTTTATTAGTTGTAACAGTTTTGTTTTTTTAAAGAGAGTCTTTAGGGTTTTCTATGTATAATATCATGTCATCTGCAAATAGTGACAGTTTTACTTCTTCCTTACCATTTTAGATGCCTTTTATTTCTTGTTGCTGCCTAATTGCCCTGGCTAAGACTTCTGATACTCGGGTGAAGAAAAGTGGTGGGAGTGGGCCACTTCATGTTCATGTAATCCAGTATATCTAAAATATTGTCATTTTAACATGTCATCCATATACAAAATTATTTTTTAGATATTTTACATTCCTTTTTTATAAGTCTTTGAAATCTGGTGTGTATTTACAGCATATCTCAGTTTGAACAAGTCAATTTTAAGCATTTAACAGCCGCATGTGGCCACTCTATTGATTGGACAGTACAGATCTAGGTTATTGAAGCAGAAACCATACTTATGAATCAGTTATCTGTTTTTTCAGGGAACATTTATCACGGGACTGCAGATATGTATTCACAGAGTTTCAGGTTATAAAGGGACTATTAAATACAAGTGAGCATATCAAGTCTTTTAAAATTATTTCAACTTGGAATGGATCAACAGACACTTGGACACTGGGCATATGCTCAGCAGTAAGAAAGATGGAGTCCTCTGCCCTTTAAGTTAAAGGCTAACAAAACTAGACAAGAAAACTGAAAATGTAAAATCTAAACAAACCTAACAAAATTACCAATAGAATATATCCTGTGTTCTACAAGGAACTTAGTAAGTAGACTCCTGCCTGGACATGTATGAGGTGGTTTTCTAAGTAAAGTCCTTGCTCTTAGTCATCACCTGTCCTCTCCACTCCTCTAAGTTCCCTAGCCGATTTTGCCATTCCCGCCTGAAAGAATAACTGATGGAACCTAATTGCTTATAACCTCGCTGCCTCTTACCCCAAACATCTCTTGGCCTGGTATTTAAGGCCTTTCCTCAAATGTCTACTTTCTCCCATATAAGCTACTTGCCAGCCACCACATGCTACTTGCTATTCCCTTAACAGATCAGGAACTTCCTACAAGAAATTTTGATGTTTTTCCTCTTTCTGGAACATATCCCATCTTTGCTATGCTTGCTGTATCCTTTCAGTCCCTTCTAGCCTGGATAGCTCTCTTTGATTCTCTACCCACTGCAGGCCAAATTAATAATACACACACAAAGAAAGACATGCAAATGTAGAAAAATGTTAGCAGTTCTAAATCTGGATGGAAAGTACAGAGATTTTGCTGTTCTGCTCAATTTTTTGGGAGGTTTGAGATTTTTTTTAATATTAAAATTCAATGTTAAAATTTGGGGGGAAGTTAGGGGAAAAAAGACTAGGAACTCGTGAAGGAAAGTGCCTTCTCCTTGCTTATCTTTACTTCCTCAAAAGCTGAAGTGATGCCGTTAGGAGAATCAAGAAATGCTCCTTGATTGGAAGTGCATTAAAATAAACCGGAATTGAAGAGAACGTGCACCGAATTTAGGAAGCAGGCATGCAGCCTGTGGTATGTGCATTAGTGGCTGCCTGGAAGGGCCTCTACAGGGATGCTGGGCATACAGACCAGTGCAGGGCACAGGCTGCTTCTTCGTCACCTTACTGAAGCTCACCCAGGACAGCCCTTACACTTATTGACACAGGAAGACCTGAAAATTAACCCAAATTATGCCTGGTGCCTGGAAAAACGGTAAGAGCAGACGTCTTCATTGTGATAGCAAGCCCTCCGCAGTGCTTTCTTGTAGGAAACCCTGACGAACTGAAGCCGCCTCCCAAGGTGGGCCCTGGTCACCTCTCTATCCTGATGACCAATCCTTTCTTAAACTCAAGTGTCTAAGGAAGGGCTATTCTAATTCTCTACTTGAAAGTGGCTGCATTTATCTTCGTCTCTCTCAGAAGTCACACCTTGCCCTTGGATGAGGGCTGGACTGATGTCCATTATTCTTCCCTCTCCACTCAGCCTGCTGTCCCCAAAACAATTAGACCAAGAAAATGCTGCAGCTTGGAGTAACCAAGGCTATTTATGCCAGTTAGAAAAGGTTTCCCAAGCACTTTCAAATGTTCAGGCTTTTCTAAAACATGCTGTTGTTATTTTTCTTTGCTAAAAAGAATTCCCTAATGTGTTATATCATTAGCATGTTCTACTCAAAGGGCCCACACTGCAGTTAAAGAGCGCATCATCAGAACTGCTTTACAAAAAAAGAGGACAGTCCAAATCCATAAAATGTGGCCTATTTAATTGTTAATGATGAAATGAATGGTCTGTGTAGAAATGGCCCAAGACTTTCAGTGTGGGAAGTCCGTATCAGATTTAAATCTGTGTGCAAAGACAGACTTTGGCCTGTCTCCCGAATACACAGGCAAGTGTGATGATTGTGGCTGCCTGTGGCAAAGCTGACCGTTCCTGACGAAGGTTCCCATCCCAGTTCGTGACTGACTGGTGGGAGAACCCTGGGCAAAGCCCTTTAGTACTGCTGGCCTCAGTGTCCTCCCTGAAAACAGAGTTGACCTGCCCACTGCAATATTCTGACTTCTGCTAAAAGTTCTTCAGGTGACCTTAGCATCCATTTGCAAAATACCACTCTGACCTATCTTTTGTTATCTTGGATGCGGCTGGCTGTGGACGTGGATGAGGTATGTAACAGTCTTTGACTTCTCTGTGAAAGTACTGAAAGTTTGTATTATTGTCATAATTTCATCTGCACCGAGGAAGCTTTAAAGGGGCATTTGCTTCTATCCTTCAACAGAGATTATTGTAAGTACATCAAACAAATGGCAATAGCATAGAAAAGTGAAGAATATATCAATCTCAAACCCACAGGTGACATCTGTGCAGAATAAGCTAAGAAGACATAATCTGTGCTCTTTATGATTTACCAAGTCAAATCAGATAACCCCAAACAACAACAAAAAAACCCCAGAGAATATCCTGGAAGGAATAAGGGGTAATGAGGGACCGTTAGCAACCACCGTACCTCCTTCTTATCCCTGGAGGAAGAGACTCAGCGAATGGCACGTGTGAGGCTGGAAAAAATCGGTGGCACCCCCCCGCCCCCACCAAATAACTGCTTTGAAGGACATTTATTCATTTAAATAAGATCAGATTAAACTAGCCTATAAACCAGCTTATTCATAGCTCAGGCATAAGATGACCTGTCATCTGTAACAGGATGGATGCTGTTGGTGAAGGTACCTATTAACCTTAGACGGGTAGGACCTGGATTACAGCTGCCACCTTGAGTATGGACAGAAACGGTTGAAGCATGGAAATCATGCAAGGCAATGACACATTTTGGTTTGTGACATCAGAAAGGCCAAACCCCAGGTGGCTGTGGAAATAAAGCTCTAAAAGGGGATGAAGGCCTGACTATTGCTGTTCTTGAATGCCAGGTCAGACAAAAACGCTTTCTGACATAGTTAAAAATAAATTTCTTACCATCTTTAATGCCAAGCTAATATAGGTTATAGAAGTTTGGTGAATATGATGTAGTGACTAAGCAATTTTTCTATAATGCTGGACTGTCTTCATCTTTAAACAAGTAAAAGAAAAATTGACATTTCACATTATAGCCATTGATCACAACTGGGAAAATGTTTATGCGTATACATTTAAAAAATGAAATAAAAACAACAGAATGACATGGATTTTTGTACCAGAAGGAGGAACCATATAGGAAGGAACACCACCCTTGGATCAAAGAACAGAAGGTATATTAAAGAGGTTATGTATGAGGCTACAAATATATAAGGTTAATAGGGTTTTTTGTAAAAAAAAAATCACATATGTTTACACATACCCCCACACAAAAACATGCCAATATATGGAAAAAAATCTATCTCCATCCACTAGGCAGATTTAGAAAAACCACAGCATATATTGATAAATTTCAGGAGTGAAGCTTAAGTATGGTTAGAAGTTGATTCTCCATCTGTCTATAGCTGGGAAGATCCAGTCAGATTAGGCAGAGGACTCTGAGTCCCTGAGTTTACAAAAGCTCATGGCTTGGTAAATGCAGCCAGACCAGCTGTTCCTTGGGGCTGCTGCCTTGCTGATGAAATGTCCACTTTTCTCCACAAGGCTCCCTGCTGCCTGTGTCCCTACACTGTCCCCTGATCTGTGCTTTGGCTCGACCACCTGCTCCACCCGAGGGACAGAGTGGACACGGGGACTCTGCCCGCCTCCACACACCCTCCCATGCTTTACGCTTGACTTCAGCTCCCTTCTCAGTGGATGAGCTTTCTGGTATCTCTCCCCCTGATATGGGGACTCCTAAAAATGAAATCCCATGGCCACAGTGGCTTTTCACTCCTTTGTTGAAAAGTATTTATAAAACAAAGAAAGAGTAGATGGATGTTTACTATTAAGCAGAGTTCATTAAATTATGTGGCTGTTTTTAGAATAGAATTTCATTTAGTGAGAGTCTGACCACTGTCTTTTAGGAAAAACAGCATTTGACTTAAGTCAAATGTTTTAGTGTTAACAGATATGATTTGTGATATCAACGGTAATAAAACAATGTCTCAGACTTTGTCCATAAACCCATAAATACATATGCTTGTTCCTACTGTATTTCATCATGACTGGTTTTCCTTTTTAATTTCCCCTTACTGGTATACAATGATAATATTTCATATTAGGAATAGCTGGCATCTTCCTATATGAATATTTATTACATTCTTAAAAACCAGCTACTTTAATTCATAATTAATATATTTCTTTCTGCTCTAGTTATCATAATCCATTTTTCAATATTCATACCATGGATCCTTTCCTGATGACAACCTGAACTCTTTGAAATTTGCATGCAAAGTTACATATCATCCAGGTCTCAAATTGGTAACTTTCTGTTTAGCATTTGCTACACCAACTGTGGTGTGGTGGCAGGCACAGTCTGTCTTGTACATGAAATGATGTCTTTTCCTCCAATGACTTGATCTAACTTCTTTTGTCACAGAATCTCTGAGAGGGACCTTACGTAGCTCATTCAGTGGTTTGCCACAGAGAGTAGTGGAACTGCCCCTGCTTTAAGCAGTTCAGGTGCCAGGTTCAGAGCCCAGACCCCTGGCTTTAACCCACTCAGAAATGAAGGGGGCCTGAGGGAACTTGTCAGGGCCTTCACAGCTTCAGAGACTATGGACCAAGAACCACTGGTTGAATACCCAACCCCTTTATTTCAAGACTGGGAAACCAGCTTAAGATATTTTATCAACGGAACGATGCACAGCGCACACATTTTATCAAGTGAAGGACAAAAGTCCTCTGCCTTCTGCTATCACAGAGTCAAACTAGGGAAGTTAACACCTTAGACAGACCTCTTTATAGACAGGCTAAGCTAAGTTAAATGATTTGAGTTGCATGCCAAATATTTAAATTGCTTGAAAATGTGGCAATGCCACCTATTTTTCTAATGCTTAGTTATGAAACTGAAGAAAGGGATCCTTATAGACAGACCAACATCCTGGGCTTCAGACCAGCCACAAAACTGATGCAGAGGTGTCTCATCCCTTATCTTTGAGTAGCTACAGAACATGGGCATGAAGTGCTTACCTGAAACACTTTGTACTGTATTTTCTTATTTTAAAAATGCACTGATTCCATTTCTAAAACACTATAGGAGTGCTTTTCTTGTCCGTGTTAGCCACTGGCAAGTGGTATTAACAGTCTGGACCAGGAGGAAAGAGAAAATGATCCAACAGGCTTACTACCAAGGACATGGTTCAATACCTGGCTTGTAGTAAAAACATTTTGCTACATCTGTAGAAAACACATTAGATAAAAAAGTGAATCTGAGGGAGGAGCAAGATGGTGGAGGAGCAGGAGACCTGGATTTCATCTGGTCCCAGGAATTCAGCTGGATAGGGATCAAACCATTCTGAACACCTACGAACTCAATAGGAGATCGAAGAAAAGAATAGCAGGAACTCTCTGAACAGAGAAGCGACCACTTTCTGGAAGGTAGGATGTCCGGAGAAGTGAATCTGAGGCGATATTTGGGAGGATAGACGGTGGGGGAGGGGGCCTCCATCGGCTGCTTCTGGCAAGTGATAGAGCCGCGGAGCACAAAATCAGAACTTTTAGAAGTTGGCTCCGCTGAGGGATGTCACTCCAGTGGCTAAGCAGGGGGTGGAACCCTCGCGGGACAGTGTGGTCTCAGGACCCTCGGGGTCACAGGAAGTCCGGGAGTGCCTGAGTGTGGCAGAGCTCCCAGGTATCAGAGCGGGGAAGCCGGCTGCAGAGACGGAGCTGAGGCGCGGGCTCTCAGCTCGGGGTTGCCATAAACTGTGATCCGCGGCACAGTTGGGCCCCTGCTCCTCCAGCAGGGACCCAACAAGCAGCAGATCCGGGGAGACTCCCCTTCCTCCCCCGGGAGGAGCGGCGCGGGAGCGCACTGCAAGGATCTGCTGGGTTTGGAGACTCCACACAGGGTTGGGTGCCAGAGACAGAAACGCTGGGTCACAGGCTGTGTGAGCACGGAGTGTGGCTGGAGACCGGGGAGATGGGAGTGACTGACTGCTTTTCTCTGGGGGCGCACTGAGGAGCGGGGCCCCGAGTTCTCAGCTCCTCTGGGGCAAAGATTAGGAGGCTGCCATTTCACTCTCGTCCTGCAAAGCTGCACTGAAAGCTTGCAGGGAACAAAAGCTCCCGAGAGCAAACTGGAGCAGAGTACTTAGCCTGGACTAGCAAGGGCGGGGCAATTCCGCCTCCGGCAAAGACATTTGGCAACCACGGCAACAGGCCCCTCCCCCGGAAGATCAGCGAGAACAGCCAGCCAAGACCAAGTTTACCGATCAATGAGAATGGCAGAACTCCAGCGCTAGGGGAATACTGCACAGAGAATCCATGGCTTTTTTACCATGATTCTGTAGTCCTTCAAAGTTAATTTTTTTTTTGAATTTTTCTTTTTCCCTTTTTCAACCAACATCTTATCAATCCCTTTTCAAAAAATTTTTTATTTTTCATTTTTAGAGTCATATTCTATCCCTTCATAGTAGTTACCCTTATTTTTGGTATATATATATAAGTTGTTCTCTCTTTAAAACTTTTGAGATAGTTTCTTCTAACAGATCAAAATATACCCTAAATCTCTAGTGTATGGCTTTGTTCTAGTCTCCTGCCTGATCACATTCTCCTTTTTAAAATCCTCCTTTCTTTTTTCAACCAACTTATAAAAGATTTTATAAAAGGAATTGATAATTTTCATCTTTACAGTCATATTCCATCCCTTCATCGTATTAACCCTTATTTTTGTACATATATAAGTTTTTCTTTCTTTAAAATTTTGGGAGGCACCTTCTTCTAACAGACCAAAATATGCCCCAAATCTAGTGTGTGGCACTGATCTATGCACCAGCCTGATCATATTTCATCATATTCTGTTTTTTTGTTTTGTTTTGCTTTTGTTTGTTTTTATCTTTATTTTTCTTTTTTCTTTCTTTCCCCCTGGTTTCAGGTCTTTAGTGTATATTTTCTGTGGATGTTGTTACTCTGTTACCATTTTTTTTGTTCTCTCATTCATCTATTCTCCTCTGGACAAAAATGACAAGACAGAAAAAAATCACCTCAACGAAAAGAACAAGAGGCAGTACCGACTGCCAGGGACCTAATCAATACGGACATTAGTAAGATGCTGGATCTAGAGTTCAGAATCATCACTTTAAAGATACTAGCTGGGCTTGAAAAAAGCATGGAAGTTATTAGAGAAACCCTTTCTGGAGAAATAAAAGAACTAAAATCTAACCAAGTCAAAATCAAAAAGACTATTAATGAGGTACAATAAAAAATGGAGGCTCTAACTGCTAGGATAAATGAGGCAGAAGAGAGAATTAGTGATACAGAAGACCAAATGGTGGAAAATAAAGAAGCTGAGAAAAAGAGAAACAACTACTGGATCATGAGGGCAGAATTCGAGAGAGAAGTGATACCATAAGACAAAACAACATTAGAATAATTGGGATCCCAGAAGAAGGAGAGAGGGGGGCAGAAAGTATTTTGGAGCAAATTATAGTAGAGAACTTCCCTAATTTGGGGAAGGAAACAGGCATCAAAATCCAGGAGGCACAGAGAACCCCTCTCAAAATCAATAAAAATAAGTCAACACCCCTACATCTAATAGTAAAAGACTTTCTCAAGAAACAAGAAAGGTCTCAAGTACACAACCTAACCCTACACCTAAGGAGCAGGAGAAAGAACAGCAAATAAAGCCTAAATCCAGCAGGAGAAGAGAAATAATAAAGATCAGAGCAGAAATCAATGAAATAAAACCAAAAGAACAATAGAACAGATCAATGAAACTAGGAGTTGGTTCTTTGAAAGAATTAATAAGATTGATAAACCCCTGGCCAGATTAATCAAAAAGAAAAATGACCCAAATCAACAAAATCATGAATGAAAGAGGAGAGATCACAACCAACACCAAAGAAATACAATTATAAGAACATATTATGAGCAACTCTATGCCAGCAAATTAGATAACCTGGAAGACATGGATGCATTCCTAGAGATGTATCAACTATCCAAACTGAACCAGGAAGAAATAGAAAACCTGAACAGACCTATAACCACTAAGGAAATTGAAGCAGTCATCCAAAATCTCCCAAAAAACAAAAGCCCAGGGCCAGAGGGCTTCCCAGGGGAATTCTACCAAACATTTCAAGAAGAATTAATACCTATTCTTCTGAAACTGTTCCAAAAAATAGAAATGGAAGGAAAACTTCCAAACTCATTTTATGAGGCCACCATTACCTTGATCCCCAAGCCAAAGACCCCATCAAAAAGGAGAATTACAGACCCATATCCTTGATGAACATGGATGCAAAAATTCTCACCAAAATACTAGCCAATAGGATCCAACAGTACATTAAAAGGATTATTTACCATGACCAAGTGGGATTTATCCCTGGGCTGCAAGGTTGGTTCAACATCCGCAAATCAATGTGATACAATACAGTAATAAAAGAAAGAACAAGAAACATATGATCCTCTCAAGAGATGCAGAAAAAGCATTTGACAAAGTACAGCATCCTTTCTTGATCAAAACTCTTCAGAGTGTAGGGATAGAGGGCACATACCTCATATAAATAAAAGCCATCTATGAAAAACCCACAGCGAATATCATTCTCAAGGGGGAAAAACTGAGAGCTTTCCCCCTAAGGTCAGGAACGCGGCAGGGATGTCCACTATCACCACTGCTATTCAACATAGCATTAGAAGTCCTAGCCACAGCAATCAGACAACAAAAAGAAATAAAAGGCATCCAAATCGGCAAAGAAGAAGTCTCACCTTGGCAGATGATATGATACTTTATGTGGAAAACCCGAAAGACCCCATCCCAAAACTGCTAGAACTCATACAGGAATTCAGTAAAGTGGCAGGATATAAAATCAATGCACAGAAATCAGTGGCATTCCTGTACACCAACAACAAGACAGAAGAAAGAGAGATTAAGGAGTCAATCCCATTTACAATTGCACCCAAAACCATAAGATACCTAGGAATAAATCTAACCAAAGAGGCAAAGAATCTGTACTCAGAAAACTATAAAATACTCATGAAAGAAATTGAGGAAGACAAAAAGAAATGGAAAAACATTCCATGCTCATGGATTGGAAGAACAAATATTGTGAAGATGTCAATGCTACCTAGAGCAATCTACACATTCAATGCAATCCCCCTCAAAATACCATCAACTTTTTTCAAAGAAATGGAACAAATAATCCTAAAATTTGTATGGAACCAGAAAAGACCCTGCATAGCCAGAGGAATGTTGAAAAAGAAAACCAAAGTCGGTGCCATCACAATTCCGGACTTCCAGCTCTATTACAAAGCTGTCATCATCAAGACAGTATGGTACCGGCACAAAAACAGACACATAAATCAATGGAACAGAATAGAGAGCCCAGAAATGGACCCTCAAATCTATGGTCAACTCATCTTTGACAAAGCAGGAAAGAATGTCCAAAGGAAAAAAGACAGTCTCTTCAACAAATGGTGTTGGGAAAATTGGACAGCCACATGCAGAAGACTGAAACTGGACCATTTCCTTACACCACACACAAAAATAGACTCCAAATGGTTGAAAGACCTCAATGTGAGACAGGAGTCCATTAAAATCCTAAAGAACACAGGCAACAACCTCTTCGACCTCAGCCGCAGCAACTTCTTCCTAGAAACATCGCCAAAGGCAAGGGAGGCAAGGGCAAAAATGAACTATTGGGACTTCATCAAGATAAAAAGCTTTTGGACAGCAAAAAAAACAGTCAACAAAACCAAAAGACAACCGACAGAATGGGAGAAGATATTTGCAAATGACATATCAGATAAAGAGCTAGTATCCAAAATCTATAAAGAACTCCTCAAACTCAACACCCAAAGAACAAAGAATCCAATCAAGAAATGGGCAGAAGACATGAACAGACATTTTTCCAAAGAAGACATCCAAATGGCCAACAGACACATGAAAAAGTGCTCAAAATCGCTTGGCATCAGGGAAATCCAAATCAAATAATAAGTCAGGAAACAACAGATGTTGGCGGGGATGCGGAGAAAGGGGAACCTCCTACACTGTTGGTGGGAATGCAAGCTGGTGCAGCCACGCTGGAAAACAGTATGGAGGTTCCTCAAAAAGTTGAAAATAGAGCTACCATACAATCCAGCAATTGCAGGACTGAGTATTTACCCCAAAGATACAAATGTAGGGATCTAAAGGGGTACGTGCACCCCAATGTTTATAGCAGCAATGTCCACAATAGCCAAACTGTGGAAAGAGCCAAGATGTCCATCGACAGATGAATGGATAAAGAAGAAGTGGTATATATATACAGTGGAATATTCAGCTATCAAAAGGAATGAGATCTTGCCACTTGCAACGACGTGGATGGAACTGGAGGGTGTTATGCTGAGCGAAATAAGTCAATCAGAGAAAGACACGTATCATATGACGTCACTGATATGATGAATTCTTAATCTCAGGAAACAAACTGAGGGTTGCTGGAGTGGTGGGGGCTGGGAGGGATGGGGTGGCTGGGTGATAGACATTGGGGAGGGTACGTGCTATGGTGAGCACTGTGAATTGTGCAGGACTGTTGAATCACAGATCTGTACTTCTGAAACAAATAATACAATATATGTTTAAAAAAAAAAAAGAAGAAGAAAATAGCAGATGGGGAAGAATGAAGGGGGCGGAAATTGGAGGGGGAGACGAACCATGAGAGACGATGGACTCCAAAAAACAAACTGAGGGTTCTGGGGGGGGGCGTGGGAGGATGGGTTAGCCTGGTGATGGGTATTAAAGAGGGCACATTCTGCATGGAGCACTGGGTGTTATATGTAAACAATGAATCATGGAACACTGCATCAAAAACTAATGATGTAAGGTATGGTGATTAACATAGCAATAAAAAATTAAAAAGTGAATCTACATTCACTTTTTAAATTTTTTTTTTAAGATTTTTTATTTATTTATTTGAGAGAGAGAATGAGATAGAGAGAGCATGAGAGGGGGAGGGTCAGCGGGAGAAGCAGACTCCCTGCCGAGCAGGGAGCCCGATGCGGGACTCGATCCTGCGATTCCAGGATCATGACCTGAGCCAAAGGCAGTCACTTAACCAACTGAGTCACCCAGGTGCCCTCTACATTCACTTTTAATATGATTATTTCATGGTATAGTCAAGACAAAATAAAGACTTTCTTTGTAAATCCAGGGAAATTGATCTATATTGTTAGCAAAGATAAAAAATTCATTTGTAATCACTATATTTGCAACTATCAGAAGGAAAATTAACATTTTCAAAATATCTGACATTATATCCAAAACAAGATGACTCTACACTGTATATTGAAAAAAAAAATCATTCTTCAAAAACTAAGTAATATAAGATGCCTGGGTGGCTCAGTCGGTTAAGCATCTGCCTTCATGATCCCAGAGTGTGGGATCGAGTCCTGCATTGAGCTCTCTGCTCCACAGGGAGCCTGCTTCTCCCTTTCCCTCTGCCTCTCTTTCCCTCTCTCTCTCTCTCTCCTGAATAAAATTTTTTTTTAAAGATTTTATTTATTTATTTGAGAGAATGAGAGAGAGAGAGAGAGCACATGAGAGGGGGGAGGGTCAGAGGGAGAAGCAGACCCCCTGCTGAGCAAGGAGCCCGATATGGGACTTGATCCCGGGACTCCAGGATCATGACCTGAGCCGAAGGCAGTCGCTTAACCAACTGAGCCACCCAGGCGCCCAATACTTTTTTTTTTTTTTAAGTGAGTTATACAGTTTGTAGAAGCTAGGTTTATATGAAAGTGCAAATTAAGTCATATTTATTTGGCATGATATAAATTTACAACTCTAATCTGCTTGGTAAAAACAGTCATTACTAGAATTGAACTAATTTTTAAAAAAAGTCACATGTATATGTAGAAATAGCTTGAGACTGTCTTTTCTGTGTCAGTAATTAGGAAGTAAGCAGACCACCTCATCTATTCCCTGCAAGCATCCAGGCTGACAGAGTAGAAGATCTATGGCTTCCTCCATTCCTCTGATGCCATCCAGTGTTCGTGCTGGACTGAGGGAGAGGCATGTCCGATTCAGCCCTTCATGGTGCCTCGTTGATGAGCAGGGTCTAAGCTACTCATTTTGGTCCAATCAGAAGTGGACCAATAGTTACAACTCTGACTTCTCACTTTTCTACTCATAATAAAAGACATTTTTTAAAGAAGCAATCTGGGGGCAGATGTCTCTCCCCTTACTCTCCCTACAACATCTGAATCATGTGCAAAATGTATTTGATCTGGGCTCCTTTGGGCCTCATTGATGAACGCTCTCCAAGATGTCCTCTGGGTGTTGGCAGATCCCTTGCTGCAGAGATGATGTACATTCAAGAGTAGAGTTTTGCCCAGAGGTGACCCTAGATTGGCTGCTACTTGGACACTCGAGGCCATCTGAAGAATCTGGATTAACAGCTGCCTCTGATCTTGGCCTTGGGGCAGCTTTACTTAAAAGTAGAGGCCCTGAAGCCTCTTGCGCCTCAGTCTGGTAGTGCTGGAGTATCCCGTTTTCCACTCTTGGATGGATGACATGAGGCCTGTCCCCTTTCCTCAGAATCAAAGGACCATTTCCTACAGTACGTACTGCAGAGCTATGCCAAGATGTTGTAGGCATGAACGTGAATGATAACATCTCTCTGTTCTGGCCCTTATTCCATAGAAGTCTTACCCTTCCAAATAAATCCAAAGATGTAAACAACCTATCCTATCTCCCGTTTCCCTGTCAAGGGCTGAAGAAATCTTCTTGGCTGATTGGGTCTTTGCTTCTTCTTTAAGAGACATGTTTAGATTTCCACTGAAGAACGGGATGAGCATCCTCCAGATCTAAGCAGGATTCTAGGCATCTGGATACACATCTGCCTCCTAGCGGTTTCAGCTGAGTGACCAGTGTCTTCTTGATTCGTGCTTCAACGTTCTTTACTAAATTTGCCATTTCGGTAGGTCTTTTTCTCCCAGTGGTGCCCTAATATTTTAAATTTTTGGATCAAAAAGGAATGGTTTAAAAAAACTTGTCCCCAACGTAAACTTTTTAAAACAGTAATATGGATCTTATAATATGCAATCCAAGAATGGTGGTGTGTTTTAGGATTAATGTGTTTTATGTAAGTGATTTCATAGGTCATGAAAAATATAAAAAATCTAAGTAAAAAGCATCCTTTTCATTTTTTTAATAAAACACTCCTGCATTAATCCTATTGAACCTTATTAGATATCTACCAGGATTGGAGATGTAAGCTCATGACCCTCAAACACAGAGGTTTAAAGCACCACTAAGTTAATACACGGGTAATGCTCTGCAGGCAAAGACATTAAATTTTTAACAGTGCAATTGACTGCATGTAGTTCAACCTCCGAACACACTGCTTGTGAAAAACTGCGGAAGGCATGCTCTGGCATGTGATGTATGGTACTGATTCCTCTGATGCAAAGATAAAAGAATCTACTTCCTGTTTGGATATGGTCAAAACCCAGGGTAAAAGGGGGTTTACACAGTCTCAGAAACAGGTGCAAAGCCAGTTAGAAAATACAAAGCCAGCAGAGTATTTTCTGGTCTAAGATCCTCCTGTATAGCTAATTTATGACATTTGCAGTTTGAGAGAGAGAGTGGTAAGTATAATGGGAAAGAGAAAAAAAAAACTGCACCATAAAGGCCTCTTTTTTTGTAAAGCCTTTAGTAAATTTCTGTTGGGGCCACTGAATTACCATTTTAAGATGTTTGACATCTCTGACCCTGTGTACCCCACCCTTGAATTTTTTAAAAACATTTTTAAAAACATTTTAAAAACATTTATAAAAACATTTCATAATTTAAAAATTATGAAAAAGCCCTAATTACTGTAATCTACAATAGACATTCATATGCTTTATTATGTACAAGAGTAATTCTGAGGGGTAGAGTGGGAAGTTGAATGTATATACTTCGAAAACAATTCTTAAAATTGCAATTGTGTTAAGCTCTTTTTAAGTACAAAATTACTGTGAAAATCAGACATTAAAGGTGATCTTTTTATGTTTATTAAAAAGAGTCATGAGTTTAAAAAAGACAGGCATTCAATGAGCATGCTGAAAGGTGCCTCAGCAGTCCATTATTTGTGTGGTAATGGACCTGCTATGCTCCGCAGTTCAAGACTCTGACATTATAACACATACTGGCCCGGCTGCCAGCTGGAAGTAAGGGTTCACTGTATGTACAAATTTAAAGCCTTTGTGTTATTAGCAAAGAACTTTATTAAAACGAAAGGAAGAAAGCTATTTTAAAATTATGCTTAGGGTTATTCTCAATTCACAGAATACAGTCTGCCAATTTGCAAAACTCCAATAAAAACAAGAGTTCCCTAAAGGTACCTCCCTAATTGTATATACAATTAGACAAAAGTACTAATATTAAAAATAATATTTCTACAGTTTGCTCACTACTCAGAATCATGTAAGCTGGAGAGACCAGGTTTGTTTTGCTGTCTGTTACACCTGTATACTTAGCATCGTGCCAAGTACATTGTGGACTTACTATAAATATTTATTGAATGAATAAATGAATATCTAAATAAAACCACCAACATAAAGACTAAGAATGACTTTGGTACCATGAAAAGAAAAAATACCTGATCCGAAACTGGGTGTCTGTTCTACAAACATCCACCCAGGCTGTGGGTCAAGGTGTCAGATAATTTCACCTGGAAAGCCAAGACACAAACCAACCGCACTCCTTTGGTATCAATTCTCCCTGAACTTTCAAATAAAGGGTCTTTTACTGATTTCAAAAGAGATCCCTTTCCTAGAACTCAGCGTTTCCTTAAAGGGTTATTACTAACTGACGCACACCAGCCCCACGTCTTCCAGAACTTAATATTGCTTCTAGGCCACCTTACACAGGTGTGTCCAGGAGCACCAGGTTGGGGGTGGGGAGAACACTTGCCTCAGTGGCGAAACCCTTACTTCCCATTCTCTCCCTTTACTCTTTGAGATTATTAGCAACTTCAGATTAGCTTTGATCCATAAAGTACCACACACACCGATGGATGGAACTCTGAGAAATACTACTGTTTCTCATAAACCAAGTGTATTGTTAAGCTTTTCGTTTTAGCACATTAATGTGGAAGTCCTGACTCTCCCTCGCTGGTGTCAAGGTGTTTCCCACACTGGATGTACAAAGCACCTTCTCTATGGCTCGGTGGTTTTACTACTGGAGGAAACATACCATTAAATTTTCCTGTCAGGCAGTAAGGAGAAGAGAGATTCATTATGTAAAGAGAGGCAAAGTAAAGGTTTACTATATAATCAATCAATGTTAATACACCCTTGTTTCTCTTATCAGGGAAACTGCCCCTCAAATATAGGAATGAAGAAATTTCTGGAAGAGAAACAATAATCCTAAAAGTACACATACTCCGACATACCGTTCATCAAAACGTTTATCATGCCATATAGTTGTACATTTATAAGTTTAACTTCTCCTTAAATTCTCTTAAGCCAAAACAGCCAGTATGAATAATAGGTATTCATAATAGGTTTATTATGGCTCTAGACAGTTCCAGGGAGTAACTAATGGAATGTCTGGGTCAATGTCCTGCATTACTTGAACATTGTGATTCTAGATTTGAAAAGGAATTTTGCAATGTGCTTGACATTATGGCTAGTTCTCAGATCAATGAAAATGAAAGCACTGGGTTGAAGTCCAGCCTCAGGTAGCTGTGAGAGCCTACGCAAGTCCCTTACCCTGTCTGGGCCTCAGTGTTAAAGGTGTAAAATATACAGTTTATGTTAGGTGACTTCTTCAGTCCCCATCCGCTGGGCAGAGACCCCCAGCCTGCTACTCCTTCCCCAAGGTTTAAAGGGATGTGATGCAGTTTAACAAATAATCCCTTTACAGTACAGTGTAAACTTCCATTTTCATTCCTGAACTGTATTCCTACAAATTCCTTGACCTCCATTCCATTATTGACTATTTCTCAGGTCTCTTCTAGCTCTCAGGTTCCATAAAGGAACAATAGATTGTAAATAGAAGGTCATTCTAACTTTCATAATAATAAAGTGGTAAGAGACGGAATACACTGCCAGACAACAGGCCATATGTAAAATAGAAGTGTGACCCACCCGCTGCTGAAAGCCGGCCTGGAAGCCAGCCTGCTCTAATAACTTCGTAATAATCAGCCCCAAATGGTCAGGACTTGATTAATAACTGATAGCTTCCCTAGTTTTTGTCCCAGCTTCCAACTTTGAGAAAGCTAAACATGTTCCCCTAACCGACCACGTAGGTGCCCCTCTTGTAGCCATCTGCCTGCAGGTCCTCATACAGACCCTGAGCGGGGCACACCAAAGTCTGGGTTCCCCGTATAAAGCTTTCCTAGTCCTCGCCTGCCTCTAAGTCTGCCAAAATGAGTTACCGTGCGAGTGACTCTGCATAGTTGTTGCTTGTGCTCATTTGGTTGCTATTCATTTATTTCCAAAGTGAGAATTAAAGAGGGCACAGAGAAGGCTCTCAACTTCAGCTAGATCCTTTCTATGTTTCCATCTGTGGTCAGTTATCAAGTTCTTGACAAAAACTTCCACACATCTAAGACCTCTCATACATCTATATACTGATACTTGCTAATACCTCACCCGACACGTCTCTACTAATCTACTCTGAGCACATGACTCTAGCCCAACTTCTCGGGGAGAACAGAAGCCCAGAACAAAACCGCCTCGCATCTTAGCAACATTCACTCCAAATGTCTGTAGTTCCATCCATGCAATCCCTCCCTTCATCTGGTCACGACAGAAAAGGAAACATTTCTCTGTCCGAGGCTGTGGATCCTGTTGTCCCCTAACTTCCCACAGCTTTGACCTACAGATGACTCACCACTCTCTTGTTTCTTCAAGCACTTGCCACCTCTTTCCTGCTTTCCGTGAGCACTTAGATGTGTTTGAGGCTCTACCATCCTAAACTCCTTCACCTGCTGCCCTAACTCCAAGCCCCTTCGGCTACCATCCTGTCTCTCCACCCCACTTTAGAGCCCAGACACAGGAACTACCTCACGACCCTTCCGTTTCCATCCATTCTACAACGGCTGCAATGCAAGGTCCACGTCGGTTAATGCACTGAAACTGTGCTGAGATTACCGACGACGTTGTGTTTCTCTACTACAAAAGTGTATTCTCAGTCCCTCCTATTGCGGCACATGTGTGGTAGAAACTCCTCTTTCTCAATTTTTTAACTCTGAAAATAGCTCTGCACTGTTGAACTAGGATTTGGCTTTAGCTTTACCTGAATTAACTCTTATAATCCTCATAATAACCAGATAACATAGGTATTATTACTACTTTGGAAATGAGGGCTCACAAAAGTTAAATCTCTCCACGCAGAACACACATCTGACAGACCCATTCTTCCTCCCCATGGCCTAACCCTCGGAGACAATAATGGCAGGAGATAGGAAAATACCATGAAAAACTCAGATTTTCTGCACATTTCCTGGCACATGAACAAAAGCTCATTATATGTTGAGTATTATTTCACTGCCACTTAAAACCCATGACTTACACGTGGAATATACCCAATACATTTTGACTGATTAAATGTACCCAGAGAAGTCAGAACAGTGACACTCTAATAATTATATTTGCTGGGGACTGTGGCCTGCTGGGGTTTTAAGGGAAGCAGGGGCATTCTTCATGACCTGAAAGCCTCCAGAGGCTTTTACCTGGTCACACCGATTTTAAAAAAGAGTAAGAAAAACTTTATTTTTCCGTTCTTCTAAATATGCACTCTCTCATTTCTAAAAAGGCAAAATGATAGATGGTGTGATTTGGTAATCATAGTCCTCTTTTTCAGAAAAGTATTTACCTTTATTTCATTATGGCAAATTAGTAGGCGTGAACGAAGAGGGAGAGCGGTTAAGTCTTCTTCCTATTATGTACATGTATAAATATTGAAATTCATGAGATTTAACTTTGAAAATCTGCTACTCTAGGAAAATGAAGTGTAATTACAGAGTTGAACAAAACCAAAGAGGACATGAGAGCATAGATTTACTGATTTACTCTCTTGCCTTCCCTCCCACTGGAATCCATTTATGGTGGAGAGGGAGGATAAAGACAGCTGGAGGAACAACAGGTCATTAACACAAATGATAAGGAAAGGAACTCCCTTCACATTTCAGGAACTGAGCCAAGGGAGAAAATTAGAGCAAGATACTGTATTTACACCACACTGTAACAGTGCTCATGTAATTGTCTGAACTCCTCACAAGTTCCTACTAAAATAAAGCATTAGTATCTGTCATTCTGTCTAAATATTGTTAAATGCTCACAAAAAAATCTCCAGAAGATAGTTGCCAGTTTGCCAAGAAGTCCTAGAAAGTACTGCTTACCAACCGGGAGAGGTTTATCCTTAGTTTAAGAGCAAGCAGATAATGACAGGACACATACTGTTAAAGACACTGTGTTACTTTAATGATGTTGCCCTTATGGAAAGAAAATTATAGCAAGAAAAAAAACAAAACATAGGGAGCAAGCAGTTCACTAGGTGCCGACTTTAAACAAGGAATGAATTTCTGGTTTGAAATGCAATATGGGCAAAAATTTGGCAAGAAGCCTGTAAGTTAGATAAAAGGAGCTTAAACTCAAATATAGAAGGGAAAGGAAACATCACCCAGAGAAGCTGCCTAAAGCAGGGAACGTGAGTGGATGTGAAGGCTTTCTGGATGCCATACTGCGGTCATGAGGATGTTCTGAAATCCTCGTGAGAGCTGGCTGGGAGCCCTTCTTATGGATTAGGTTCTAGAGACTGACTAAGAGCAGACAACAACCTCCCTAACAACAGGATTCCACATTTCATCATCACAGACTTAATATTATTATTTTATAATCCTAACTCTTAGGATGGGTGTCTTTTATTTGAGTGAATATTTTTAAAGATGAGAAAACAGAAAAGCTAATGATCTGGGAAGATCATAAGACCAAAATGTGCTAAGTTCGGAACGTAAGGGGCCCTCAAAGCTATGTGGGGAGCAAAGGAAAGAAAAGGGTTGGTTTCTGCCTGGAGAAGGTGATGCAGCCATCAGCTACTCAACTGATACTTGCTTTCGTTGTCTCCCCGAGGGCACCCATCTTCTGTGCCGTCCGCTGGAAGCCGGGTTCCAGGTATGGGATGCTACTGGAATCCATTGCTGGACTCAGGTCTTTGAAAAGAATGTCCAACAATGACTCCTGAGTAATGGTTTGCTTTTCAGACACTACAGTTTTATTTTTGTATACTGTCAAGAATAACATGGTGACATATGGGCTAAAGGATTATAGACGGATTAGTTCAGATACGTTGAATATCTTTCCCCAAGAGCACTAATGAATGGCTCTCTGGGAAGGCCTTGAATGATACAGGATTCTGTCCTTGGTGCTATCCTGTTCAACTGTGTATCATTGCCTTGGAAGAAAGCCAGTGAGATTAATCTGATCAATAGAGGACAAAATACATGCACAGGTAAACTTAAAGAATCAAGATCCACAGTGATCCCATAAAGTGAAAATTATAAGCCAGAAACAGTGGGAAGATTATATATTTCAAAAGGGTGAATGTTACGGTGTATGAATTATGTCTTGCTAAAGCTAGTCTATAAAAAACAAACAAAAGCAACAGGAGTATGTTTAACTGGAAAATGTAAAGCCACATATTTGAGTTAGAAAACAAGCATACTAGACAGGAAAAGCTTAACTGGTGATAGTCCTAGGGCCTGAGTAGACTCTGAAATCAGTATTGTCAAAGCATGGTCTCCTGGAGTCTAAGCTTCCTGAGGCACAGACACATGCCTGAATCCTCAGCACCGAATATGTTTGTAAAGAGGAGATGCATAACAAATGCTTATTAAATAAATAAGCTGCTTAAAAACACAACAGAATGCAAGGAAAGCTAAAAATCTAATACAGCCTTAAACTACAAGAGCTTAGAGGAGTTTTCCAATTAAAAAATCTAACATAGAAAAAAGACTGAAGTAAACACCCAAAATGTTGACAGTGTGTTAGAAGATTATGGGGAAACTGGGATATTCTTATTTTATATTTTTGTCTATTTTTCTTGTATTCTGCTTTTGTAGGATGGGGGGAAAAAAGTCCTTTCTGCTCCCCACCCAGGGTTGTTTGACATGAAGTGTTACAGACTCAAAGTTTCTGTCCTCCTCAAAATTCATGTCAAGATCCTAATCCCCGAGGTGATGTTTTAGGAGGTGGGGCTTTTGGGAGGTGGTTAGGTCATCAGAGTCCTCATGAATGGGTTTAGTGCCCTTAAAAGAGAGACCTTGGAGATCTCCCCTCAGCCCTTCCAACCATCTGAGGACAGAGCAAGACCACTTTCTGTGAATCAGGAAATGGGTTCTCACCAGACACCAAATTTGCCAGCACCTTGCTCTGGCCAGGTCTCCAGAACTATGCGAAATAATTGTTTATAGGCCACTTATCCACAGTATTTTGTTACAGCAACCCAAACTAAGACACAGAGTATGTTGAGACTATTTCCTCTTTAAAATTATGTATGCTACTTTGTATTACTTGCGTATTTTTTTAAAAGAGTTTTTTTATTTGACAGAGAGAGACACAGCGAGAGAGGGAACACAAGCAGGGAGAGTGGGAGAGGGAGAAGCAGGCTTCCTGCCGAGCAGAGAGCCCGATGTGGGGCTCAATCTCAGGACCCCAGGATCATGACTTGAGCCGAAGGCAGTCGCTTAAACAACTGAGCCACCCAGGCGCCCTGTATGATTTGCATATTTTAAAAATAGTATGTCTTTTCTCTCCCCCTAAACTGTAGACACCTTGACTGCAGAGATGATATTTTATTAGCCTTGTATGTGGTCTGATGGCAAGGACAGCAAACAGCAAGTTCTCACACCCCCTCTTGCAAACACTAGTCTAGCTAAAGGAAGCTGCTCTTACCTCATCCTAATTCGATATACTTGACATACTTTCTGTAAGAAAGGATATTTGATTCAACTTAAAAAAAATGTTAACACTGTGATTTAAAGTTTAGGCAAGTGTTATATGCAAACAGTGAATCATGGAACACTACATCAAAAAAAAAAAAAACGTTTAGGCAAGATACAATTCTGGAAATCTCCTCTTTTTTCTTGGTGGTGGTGAGGAAAACACATTCTCTCAGAACCCTAACGTTCCTTTCAGTGCATGTGCTTGGTGGTTTATCTGATGTGCCCCTGCTGGAGGACTGTCACCTTGGAGTATCAGTTCTGCACTCGGTTTCACCACTCTCTCAGTCAATTACAAGAGTCCTCACAGCAATAAACAGAAGAAAAACAAAGGCTACCTGCGAAGGTGGGGCCCTTGCCACAGGGCAATGGGAAGCATCCTAAGGTCTTTATTTCTGGACAAACTTAGAAGGGAGTTGGCTGATTAATCTTCCATAGTTATGGGGATTTTCTGGGTCAAAGACTGTTAGGCAAAGCATATTCCCAGGGGCCTTAGGAATTGACATTGATAAGAGATGATATCTACCATTGGTCATGAAAGAGAACCAGAAGTTAGCAACTACCCCCTCCAGCCTTGAAAACCCTGTCTAAGTTGTCTTGTCTAGAAGGGCATTAAAATTAATCACAAAATAAGGCAAACCCACAACCAAGAAACCAATCCTACATCACTTTCCAAGCCACATTTCATCTAATTTCCCATTCTTAAGACCTGCCGCCAGAAGAGCTTAACAGGAGAAGGGGAGGTGAATCCAGTGTAAGGTGAACCAAACCTCCATCAGCTCAGTGTCACTATCAGACATGTTTTCATTAAACAAATTTGACAGTGTGGATGGGTGACCAAACTGGTTTAGATCATCCTGACAAGTCAAAATCAGCTCAGAAAGAGGAGTCTAAGGAGTCAAACTAGAGAATTCAGGTTGCACCCATCGGCCACAATTCACCTTAGCCCCAAGACTCATGTAAATATTAATTATGAAGTTTTGAGGATCTGAAATATTTGGTCAGAGATATTTAGTTTAATATTTAAAAACAAAGCAAAATAAGCTAATACCAATTTGTGGTAGGTGGAGTTGTAGAATGGTATGATGGATGAATTTGAATAATTACAAATGGATTCATTTAAGAAAGTAAATGTACCCGAAAATTCTTTAAAATGATTTGTTTGTCCAAATAGTTTCAATGACCCATTGTTTACCCTGCTATGCAAATTCTTTCTCTTTAGATAATAAAAGGGTTGATGAATAATCACACAATTCAAATTAGTGACATTTAATTTAAAGAATCATTAATCATACCACCTTCAAATGTTATAAATATTAGAAGCGACAAACTCCTTTATCCTATCCAGCCTTTGTGACTTATTCTTGATGAGAATATAACCCTTTGTAATTATGGGTGACATGTTCTGAATCTACTTTTGAATTTGAGAATTAGCACCAAAGTTTAGGACACGAAACTGGGTGCTACTCAAGTTTCTCTATGTATCTGGCTATACCCTATTTAATGCCCACAATATTTTTCCTGCATCTGGCTGTTCCAGTCTTTTCCTAAAACCTACTACTCATCGTAAAGCAATTATTATTTACAATGCACCACTCAGGGTGCTTTCTGTGCAAAATGTGTATTCTTGGATGTTCAAACATAGGGAGAAGAGATGGTCTGTAAGCTTTTCCCCATTTAAGTAGTTTTCCACACCACGCATTCACATGTCACCAGTAAGTATTTATGGTTCAGCCAAGTGATGCTGTCTTTCGAGAGACACATTTATGGGCCTAAAAAAGAACCTGATGACAAAAGATTTTAATTCTAGACTATTAAGCAATAGGGAACCATTTACAATTTTTTATAAGGACTGATGGCTGAAAACAGTGTTTTAGGACTGACAACCATGACAGAGCATACCAAAGTAGAACCAGAGTAAAACACTTTTGCATTAAACCTACGATACACTATTGCTCTGCTAAGATGGTAACTGTGCATCCTTTGTTAGCAAGAAACCCAGGCTTTAAATTATTTTCCTGAAAGCACGGACTATTTATGTTGATTGATGCCTTGAGACTGTCTAGCTGGTGTTAATGGCTCAATCTGGGAGCTCCTGATTAGCCAAGCACTGATCTCCATTCTTGTGGCTGAGATAGCTGCATTTTTTCATTTCCCCAACAAATGTTTTCTGCAAAAATGTTTTCAAGTACCTGAAGCTATAAGTGAAAGTTGATCAATTAAAAAAGAAAGAACACAAATAGTGAAGAGGTTTCTATAACTTGATCATTTCTTGAGTACAGCAGGTAGGAGATGGAGACGTGAAAGCCAGAAGCTTTATCTGTGTCATAGGTTAAGACCGTTGATGTAGAAGTTAAGTAAAAAACTGAAGATTTTTTTGAAAATTCCCTTAAAGACATTATAAATTTTATCTATATTGTCTTGCAATCTACCACAGAGGCTTTCTTGGCTACAAAATTTGGTACAGTTTTGCAGGAAATTTCATTGAGAGCAGAATACACCTCTGTCCGCGGACATGGGCTTGGCTATGTGACTGTTTTGGCCAATAGTGAGCAGACGGAGAAGACAGTGTGCCGGGTCAGCGCTCAACCCTAAGAGACTGTGCACACTTCTTGCTGTTTTGCATGTCTGCTACTACACTGAGAAGAACATTCTAGCACGAAGTCCAAAGAAAGACAATGAGGAGCACAGTCATCCAGGTGTCCCATGGATCTACTTTAAGAGACAGTAGTGACACACCAGCTGCTGTGAAACCAGTCCAGCCTTTTTTTTTTTAAAGGTTTTATTTATTTATTTGACAGAGACACAACAAGAGAGGGAACATAAACAGGGGGCAGAGGGAGAGGGGGAAGCAGACTTCTCGCTGAGCAGGGAGCCCGACGCGGGGCTCGATCCCAGGACCCTGGGATCATGACCTGAGCTGAAGGCAGACACTTAACGACTGAGCCATCCAGGCGCCCCGAAACCAGTCCAGTCTTTGATTAGCCAGATCGTGCCTAAGATGCAGCTGCACGAGCAATAAATGATTGTGGCTTTAAAGCACCGAGTTCTGAGGCAGCATAAAACACAGCATCCTAGTGCCAATAATTAATGGATACAATGGCAAAACATTTTTGGAATCGAAGTTTGCAAACTCTTATTTGAATGTAGATTTTTCTCTATCACTTTTCCCCCCGTTACACTAGGCATGACACTGTCACATATAGAACTTCGTCTGTTGTTTTTGTGCCCTTTCTATTTATTGCTTTTCTCGGCAATTTGTAGTTCTTGGTTTATCTGCCCAGGCTTCCCACTGCTTTTCATGCTTCTCGTCAGTATGTACATTGTTTCCTGTTTGGGAATAGTTTGTTTTTCCCACCTTTCTGGCATCCTGTTTTCTTTTCTTGGAAACGTAAAGTCCTTCAAATAAATAATGGTCTCTTTCTCTAACATTTCTTTCAACCTTAGGGCCTCACCAACTTTGAGGGAAAAAGGAAACTAATAATCTGTTACCATTCTTACATTTTGACAATTTTAGGGAACATCTGCAGAAACTTGCCGTGTTTTTTTTTTTTTTTAAATAGAAGTTTATATATCAGAATGCATGAATGAGAAATGCAAAGTTAGAAACATGCTGTGAAGTGCTTTGGACACTCTGACAGCTGCAATTTATCAACATCAATTACTGTGCTTAGCTGCAAAGCTTTTGTCACAGGGAGACAGGGCACTTCCTAAATTGCCCACTGCCCTCTTTCATGATAATCTTATTTTTTTACCATCCAGTATCCCAGGATAAAAGATACCTTGATGCATCCAGAAATAAAAAAATTCAGATGTCATGGACATCACTGAGAGGACCCACTTGCTCCTCTATCCATCTTTAGATTGGTCTTTCCCCCTCTGTCTACATGTGGCAATAGATGACTTAGGCCAGGAGAGGAAGCTTAGCAGAAAACAAGTCAGCCCGTCTGCTATCTCCCTTTCTTTTTAATCAAAGGAAAGACCTCATGGAATTCAGGGTCAGCTTCGTAGTGGCTTCCAGCAGCATTGGGTGGGGAGAGCCCCTTTATGGCTGGAATTATACCAGCAAAGTGATTTTAAAATGCATACCTTTACCATGTGATAATGCCCATTTGCTAAATAGTATGGCTAAGTGTATTTACACTACTTTAGACAATTTAAGCACTAATTTTTCTCATTTTTTAAAAAAAGTATCAATCTACCTTTTAGAGATACTTGAATATACTACCACACAAATGCAGTTTCATACATACTCAGAAAAATCCAGTTGGTATTTTTTGGATACAGCTGAATTCCAGTGGACTTTTCTAGCAAAGTAGGTGAGGTGAACCCTGGCCCTAGATCCACTTAAAACTCCAAAGCCCCTGCTCTACTGTACCATGCTGCCCTTGAAGGAAACTCCAGCCCACATAATCCACTTCTAGAAAGCCAGTTTTAAGATTGCTATCCATAATGCCAAATTTTGAAGAGGCTTTCCTCTAGGATTATAAGAACAGAAACTCCTGGTTTAGGAATTGTAAAACAGGTTTATTAAGAATCAATAATCTGCCTATTTACTGAGCTTTCTGCCCTTATAACATGTGCCACAACCCAAAGAGGGTTTGGAGATAAGACCAAAGTTATTTACAGCTAATTTCTGAGTACTTGCAATTTCATTAGCTGTCTACAGATGTACTGCAGTCTCTAGCTTCAGTAAAGCAAGGTCAGCAGTAAGGGGCTGGTACACAGAATAGCAGCTGCCCCGGGCGCCTGGGTGGCTCAGATGGTTAAGCGTCTGCCTTTGGCTCAGGTCATGATCCCAGGGTCCTGGGATCGAGTCCCACATCGGGCTCCCTCCTCGGGGGGAAGCCTGCTTCTCCCTCTCCCACTCCCGCTGCTTGTGTTTCTGCTCTCGCTATCTCTGTCTCTGTCAAATAAATAAATAAAATCTTAAAAAAAAAAGAAAAAAGAAAAAAAGAATAGCAGCTGCCCCAAGATGTCAATCTCCTGATTCCCAGAATCTGTGAGTATGCACGTTACATGCCCTATGGGGAACGAAGGCGGCAGATGGAACTAAGTTTTCTAATCAGCTGACCTTAAAATAGAGAGATTGCCTTGGATCATCCAGGTGAGCCCAGTGTCATCACAAGAGTCCCTTAAAAGTGGAAAAGAGAGGCAGAGGAGGTCAGAGTGATACAGTATGAGGAAGATGTAGTTGTACATCGTTGGCTTCAAAGACAGAAGAAAGCCAAAAGCCAAGAAATGTAGAGGGCCACTAGAAGCTGGAAAGGTCAAAGACACAGATTCTTCCCTACGCTCTCCAGAAAGAAACATGGGTCAGCTGATACAATGATTTTAGCTCATTGAAGCCCATTTTGGACTTCTGAACTACCAAACTATACAATGATAAATCTGTGTTGTTTTAAGCCACTAAGTTTGTGGCAATATACTACAAAATCCATAGGAAATGAATACGTCATCTCATTAGTGAGATAGGTTACTATCTAAATCATGGATAACTGAGAGACAACAAGAATTTTAAATGTAAAACCGCATCTTATTTCAATAAGAACAGCTTGATAAAAGAAAAGCATAAGCAACCAAAGGAAAAATAAACTGGACTTCATCAAAATTAGAAGCGTTCTTCAAAGGACAGTATCAAGAACACGAAGAGGCAGCCCACGGAAAGCATTTCCAAATCTTGTATCTGATAAGGGTCTATTAATCAGAATATATAAAGAATACTCAGAACTCAACAGTAAAAAGACAACACAATTTTTAAGAGGGTAAAGAATGTGAATAGGTATTTCTCCAAAGAAGATGTACAGTTGGCCAATAAGCACATGACAAGATGCTCATCATTAATCATTAGGGAAATGCAAATCAAGACCACAATGAGATACCAACTGACACCCACTATGATGGCTATTAAAAAAAAAAAAAAAAGGAAAATGTTGGTGAGGATGTGGAGAAAATGGAATCTTTCCACCTTGTTGGTGGGAATGTAAAATGGTGTAGCCACTGAAGAAAGCAGTTAGACAGTTTCTCAAAAAGTTAAATATAGAATTAGTGTATGATCTAACAATACCTCTACTAGGTATACACCCAAGAGGAATGAAAACATAACCTGCCATGGATGTTGATAGAAGCATGAAAAAAAACCAAAAGTGAAAACAACCCAAATGTCCATGAACTAATAAATGGATAAACAAATTGTAGTATATCCATACAATGGAATATTATTCAGCCATAAAAAGAAATGGAGTACTGTTACATGCTACCATACAATTAAACCTTAAAAATTTTTTGCTAAGGGGTACCTGGGTGGCTCAGTCGGTTGAGCATGACTCTTTTTTTTTTTTCAAAGATTTTATTTATTTATTTGAGAGAGAGAGAGAGAGAGCATGAGAGGGGGGAGGGCCAGAGGAAGAAGCAGACTCCCCGCTGAGCAGGGAGCCCAATGCGGGACTCGATCCTGGGACTCCAGGATCATGACCTGAGCCGAAGGCAGTCGCTTAACCAACTGAGCCACCCAGGCGCCCCTGAGCATCTGATTCTTGATTTCAGCTCAGCTCATGATCTCAGGGTCATGGGATCCCGTCCCACATCAGCTCTGTGCTCAGCGGGGAATCTACTTGAGGTTTCTTTCCCTCTCCCTATGCCCCTCCCCCTGCTCATGCTCTCTCTCTAATTAATAAATATTTAAAAAAAATTTTATGATGCTCTATTTTTAAATTTTTGAGGAACCTCCACACTGTTTTCCAAAGTGGCTGTACCAACTTGCATTCCCACCAACAGTGTAAGAGGGTTCCCCTTTCTCCACAACCTCTCCAACATTTGTTGTTTCTTTCCCTGTCCATTTTGGCCATTCTAACTGGTGTAAGGTGGTATCTCAATGTGGTTTTGATTTGAATTTCCCTGATGGCTAATGACGATGAACATTTTTTCATGTGTCTGTTAGCCATTTGTATGTCTTCTTCAGAAAAGTGTCTTTTCATATCTTCTGCCCACTTTTTGACTTGATTATTTGTTTTTTGGGTGTTGAGTTTGAGAAGTTCTTAATAGATCTTGGATACCAGCCCTTTATCTGTAGTGTCATTTGCAAATATCTTCTCCCATTCTGTGGGTTGCCTCTTTGTTTTGCTGACTGTTTCCTTTGCTGTGCAGAAGCTTTTTATCTTGATGAAGTCCCAAAAGTTCATTTTTGCTTTTGTTTCACTAGCTTTTGGAGATGTATCTTCAAAGAAGTTGCTGTGGGCGATGTTAAAGAGGTTACTGCCTATGTTCTCCTCTAGGATTTGGATGGATTCCTGGCTCACATTGAGGTCTTTCATCCACTTTGAGTTTATCTTTGTGAGTGGTGTTAGAGAATGGTCGAGTTTCATTCTTCTGCATGTGGCTGTCCAATTTTCCCAGCACCATTTATTGAAGAGACTGTCTTTTTTCCATTGCATGTTTATTCCTGCTCTGTCAAAGATTATTTGACCATAGAGTTGAGGGTCCATATCTGGGTTCTCCATTCTGTTCCATTGATCTGTATGTCTGTTTTTGTGCCAGTACCATGCTGTCTTGGTGATCACAGCTTTGTACTATAGCTTGAAATCGGACGTGATGCCCCCAGCTTTGTTTTTCTTCTTCAACATTTCCTTGGCGATTTGGGGTCTTTTCTGATTCCATACAAATTTTAGGATTGTTTGTTCCAGCACTTTGAAAAATGTCATTGGAATTTTGATCGGGATGGCATTGAAGGTATAGATTGCTCTGGGTAGCATAGACATTTTAATAGAGCTACCCTATGACCCAGCAATTGCACTCCTGGGTATTTACCCCAAAGACATAGGTGTAGTGAAAAGAAGGGCCATATGCACCCCAATGTTCATAGCAATGTCCGCAATAGCCAAACTGTGGAAAGAGCCAAGATGCCCTTCAACAGATGAATGGATAAAGAAGATGTGGTCCATATATACAATGGAATATTACTCAACCATCAGAAAGGATGAATACCCAACTTTTACATCAACATGGATGGGACTGGAGGAGATTATGCTAAGTGAAATAAGTCAAACAGAGAAAATCAATTATCATATGGTTTCACTTATTTGTGGAACATAAGGAATAGCATGGAGGACATTAGGAGAAGGAAGGGAAAAATGAGGTGGGGGGGAATTGGAGGGAGAGATGAACCATGAAAGACTATGGACTCTGAGAGACAAACAGGGTTTTAGAGGGGAGGGGGGAGGGGGGATTGGTTAGCCCAGTGATGGGTATTAAGGAGGTCACGTACTGCATGGAGCACTGGGTGTTATACGAAAACAATGGATCGTGGATCACCACATCAAAAACCAATGATGTACTGTATGGTGATTAACATAACATAATAAAATTAAAAAAAAAATTTTATGATGCTAAGTGAAAGAAGCCAGACAAAAAAGGCCACATAGTGTATTATCCTATTTATGTGAAATGTCCAGAATAGGCAAATCCATAGAGACAGAGGGAAGATTAGCGATTGCCAGGGAAGGGGAGAGTGAGGTATTGGGACTGACTACTCATAGAGGGTTTCTTTTTGGCTGATGAAAATGTTCTGCATAGCACAGTGAATATACTAAAAACACTGAGTTATATGCTTTAAAGTGGTGTGTTTTATGCTATGTAAATTATATATCAATTAAAAAAAAACAACAGTATAACCCATCTACCTAACATGAATTTACAGCTTGGAACTAACTATCAGGATAGTTACCATTACCTCGTCACCTTACTGAGTTGAACTGACCTCATTTTTTGACTAAATCTTGGTTTTCCCTTGCACTTAACACCAGAATGCTATTCTTTTTTTTTTTTTTTTAAAGGTTTTATTTATTTATATGACAGAGAGAGACAGCGAGAACAGGAACACAAGCAGGGGGAGTGGGAGAGGGAGAAGCAGGCCTCCCGCCGAGCAGGGAGCCCGATGTGGGACTCGATCCCAGGACCCTGGGATCATGACCTGAGCCGAAGGCAGACGCTTAACGACTGAGCCACCCAGGTGCCCCAGAATGCTATTCTTGATCTTATTATGAACCCAACTCCAACTGGAATAAGAACATTTCCTCAGTGTTTTTAATTCCTTCAACTGATCTGACTTTCTGGAGTACTTTCTTCATTTTGGCTTCAAGTATAGCTTTGAGTTTTCACTTCTCATGTCTGTTGCCTCCTCATCTCCAAGAGGCTCCCCTTCTGCAGCAACCCCCTCTCTGCAGCCTCTTACTCTCTGGCAGATACCCTAAAGAAACTCATTAAGTATCTCCCTGAGTATCTGTCTACTGGATTGGAAGTTAGATACTGTTTCTAGTCTTTAAGTGATTACTTTAGAAATTTCAAGCTGCTTAATGCTGATGAAGTCTTATATTCTTCATACCTTCCCCGCATTCTGGGGAATGTAAGACTCTCAGGATGCTTTAACTCCATTTAACCATCTCAACTTATGTGTATGTTATAGTTGTTGAATATTTTAATTCTATATATTTTACCTTCACTTTAAAAAAAACTTTTATTTTTAAATAATTATAGATTTAAAGAATGTTGTAAAGAGGGATGCCTGGGTGGCTCAGTCGGTTGAGTGTTCGACTCTTGGTTTCGGCTCAGGTCATGATCTCAGGGTCCTGAGATCAAGCCCTGAGGCACCAGGCTCCCTGCTCAGCAAGGAGTCCGCTTGTCCCTCTCCCTCCTGCCGCTTGTGCCCACACGCTGTCTCTCAAATAAAATCTTAAAAAAAAAAGAATGTTGTAAGGAAACATACAAGGAATCTCCATGCACAGCTAATTCTACTGGTAATATTTTTATCCCTGATCTATAATGATAAAAATATTGTAATAACTTACTTTAATTTTGTCTATAGTAAAAAGTAATGTAGAGATTAAGGCCCTCTGCTTCTCTGTCAAAAAAATAAAAAAGATCAAACACTACAGGTTGTGATAGCGTGTAATTTTTTATTACATTGTGCTAGTAGGTTCAAGGATCTGTGTTGAAAAACCTGATTAATATATTTATCGTCTTTTTAGGTTTCTTTTAATCTAAGAAGATTCATGTTTCTATTTCATAAAGAGACATTTAACTTCCTCATCAGGTCATTCTCAAGTTATCTTTAAAACATAAGAGCTACTTTCTGCCTCTTAACCAAAGACAAGTCAAACATGTGCAGAATACAGAGGGCTATAGGCTCAGTGCAGAACAAAGCCACAAGCCTTCTTCCCTTTCTCGCAGAAATGCAAAGATCAAGATGCTAAGCTAGAAGGCATGTTCAGATTTTTTAAAGGGATACAAAAAACTGCAAATAATGAACAAGACCTTACTTCTTTTTACTATGTATCAGCATAGTTGTGAGCATGTGTATATAAAAATGTTAGAAATAAAGTTTTTTTAATTGAAATTATAAAAATAACCCTTGATGGTTTTGACTCATTTTTCTGTTCATTTATATTTTCTTAATTACTTAAGAATAGGTTTAAATTTGTAAGTGTGTTATTCACATGGACTAAATGACAACACCATTTTTCTGTCTAATACAGAGTTAATCTCCTTATCACTTGGGATATAATGGCAGCCTTAAAGTTTGAGAGACTTTAATTGCATTTATTGGAAAGTATCTCGCTATTTATTTCGCACTTATTTGTCTTCTTTGCACTAATATAGAGAGGGGCCCAAACGATCATGACTAGTTTCATATGTGTTGACATGGTCTCCCAGCTAGATCCTGAGTGCCAAGAACACAGCATTAGCATCACCTGAGTCCTTGTTAGAAAAGTCGAATCCCCAACCTCCCCCCAGACCTACAGAATCAAAATCTGCATTTTAACAAGACACATTAAAGTGTAAGGAGTACTGAGGTAGGCCATTCTGTTAGAACCTAATCCCTCCTTTTCACATGTCATTATTCTCTTTCCCTCCCCATGTCCTCTCCTTCCTTTTTGAAACCCAAGTTTCCTTATTAAAAACAAAAACAAAAATAAAACCTTCACTCACTGATTCCGTCACTGCTATCTCTTTTAGAGATCAGACTATCTCATTCTGTTTCTCTGGCTACCCCGTTCCTGGAATGAATTCCATGCCCTGGCTCCCTTTATTTTTAATTCACTTATTTCCTTCTTAAAATTCTGAAACGACTTTCACTCCAATGTAGTCAGTACACAAAGAAAGCACACAAACACACACAAAGATGTAGATAGTTAATCTGGGTAAGTTCAGATCAACTTCATAGCATCTAGAGTCCCTATACTGACTGGATAGTGAATTATTAGCATTTGGTGCCTGATGATTTTTGAATGTCCCTCTCATAATGCCTCCGTTCAAGATCATCTCCATATCTGCTCCTGCAGAGCTGGCCTACACCAGGCCAAGTGTACTGAATACCTCCTACAGTATTGTCCCAACCTTGAAAAACAGAAATTTTATATCTCTGCAGGAATAACCCACAAGTATACACAAAGAATTCATGGCAATGAAACGAAATGGGACCCAGCACTAAAGCTTATCTATTTTAGATGTTCTTCCTGAGAAGGCAGCCTCCTGAATCCTAGAATGCAAAGGCCCATCTATAGTCTAGTGTTCGAAACTGAGAAAAGAAAAAGCTGTCCATAGGAGCCATGGGATTCCTCACCATCAAGTGTTACAGAAGTAGCTCATGCTATTGAGGAACCAAACCAAAGAAAAAACAAATTCTCTTCCTAATCTCAATGACTTTTTTTTCCTTCCTTTTTATTGTGCCAGGAACACTTAACATGAGATCTGTCCTCTTAACAAATTTTTAAGTGCACAATAGAGAATTGTTAATCATAGGCACGATGTTGTACAGATCTCTAGAACTTACTCATCTTGCATAACTGAAACTTTATACCCATCAAATAGCACTTTATGCAAAGGTCTGAAGGTTGAGATGTTTTGAAATTTACTGGGTACCACAGCCCACTCACCTTCTAGATTTTGGGCAATCTGCTCACTAGTGATTGGATGTTGTATTATTCATCAGGTCTGCCTTTTATGAAGAAAAATGAAGAGCATAAAAGACAAGAACCACAGTGAAAATGGGGGTGTGCTGGAAGGTTAATGTGCTCTTCAGCTCACTTCAGATAGATCACTGAGCAGCGACACAATCTGTTCATCTGATGTATGCAGAAAGAAATGTTACGCTTCACCTTTGGAAATGGGCCATTACTCCTGTTGACAGATTATGAATTGTGGAATCTGGCTGGCACCTGGCCAGACAAGGAAGAGTTCATAAATCAGACACAAAACAGAAATACCTGACTAAAATTCTTGAGTTCTTGCAGGGCTTGAAAAAGGAAATATAAGGACAGAAGCAGTTAAACTTTAACCACATGTGAGTGTGTGTGTGTGTGTGTGTGTGTGTGTGTGTGATGATCTTCTAAAGACCTTTGTTAAGGGTCTACAAGGAAGTATTTTTGTTGTTATTTTTGTGGGCCAAAAAGTTCTGGTTCACTTAAGAACAGGGTGGGAGTACAGGGTCGGGGTGGAGTTGGGATAAAGATTCTGGCCTTGAAGAGGAAATTAGCTTGGGTCACCATAAGAAGAGAAAAGTGATCAGTTCTTTCAACAAAAAGTAGAAATAGTTGATTGTTGGGGTCAGCCTTTGTTTACTCACAAATAATCTGGAAAACAGGGCCATAATTTTACAGACATGGACAAAGAGCTACAACTTGGTAGATTAGCTAATACTAGGCAAATTGCTAAGTGGATGAGAATACATCAAAATAAGAGTTTATAAAGTACATGAAAACAGCCAGAAAAATGTCAACTAATATAAAAGGATGCTATAAATGACCTTGAAGAAAAATAAACTACTTGTAAGAAGATTGGCTCAGAATAGTTGTTTTGTGATGTAGGAATGAAATCCAAAAGTGATTTTTAAAATCTGAAAATATGCTCCACTGGTCCCCCCAAACCTTGCAAATATTGATAATCCTCTAGAACGGTACTAGTGAGGCACAAAAGGGAGTGTTCCACTGTTGTGTGACCCATTCCAATTGCTCCGACACTGTGAGCCGCTCATTACCGAGGCCTTGGGAGGGTCTGTTGTTTTCCACATGCCCCGCTTTTACTTCAGGGAGCAGCCACGAGGCTCCTAGCAATTCTTCACCAATATAGCACTGTCAGAGTTCGTACTTTTTTGAACATTACTGTATCACCAGCCTAATTTTTAACTCATTTTATTTTAAAAACCATTATTTAAGGTGTGCTTTAGAATATAATAGATAACATCATAAAAAGTGAAGAATAAAAGGTATGTCAAGCCTTCTGGCTGTGATAAAGCACCATCTCTGAGATAATATACTTTGTTACCTCAAGACTTTTCAGAGTTCTGATGAATTGATAAATTATTTTCAGATATGAAATACTACTTCTTTTTTCTGTTCCTTATTAATATCAACAATTTCAATTTCTCGGACCAGCTGACTTTCTCTTGCTCTGGGCAAACAAACTTTTGTACAACCCTTCTAGACTTCTGGTACAATTGTTACTTTGATCAGCATTTTTATACTAGAAACCAAAGTTTTCCTCAGGCACTAAGTACCATATTTTAGTCCACCTGAGGACTCCCTCTCAAGTGCTCTCTCTGCTTGCTCCGGGCTAGGGAGTCCAGTGCAAGTGGTAGGGAAGGAGATAGATGGCTTCGTCAGTAAGTGCTAAAAATACTGGATGCTCTTATGAAGACAATCCATTATAACTTTCTATTGTTTTTTTTTTCCTACTTAAATTTTGTCCTCAATCTCTCTGATTTCCCTAGTATTAAACTTTGTAAGATGGGTGCATATGTGGTTTCTGATTCTTCTGTACCCCTGCATCCAGATCCAGACCTACATATGCCTGTATCCCAATCACCACTCGGCACGTACCCAATGGTGGATGACCATGTCCAGCAGGAGAAGCTCCCAAGGAATGCAGGCTTTCCGGATGTTTGTCAAGGCAGCTCAACTGCCATGTTCATTTTCTGGCTCTTAGTTTAAAATGCTTTATTATCTGAATGTTAAAAAGAGAATGTATAGGTTTTCTTTGTCAAGATGTCTTCTCCGGGTCTAAGCATTTTGTTCCTGTTTCATTGTTCTTCAATAGGATCCTAGTGTTTTACCCTATTAACAGCAACATTCATACCAGTATAAAACACACCAAAACTTTAATTGCATGAGTCCATTTTAGGGTATGTACCAATCCTATGTGAAGTGACTAACATGCACAACTTTTATGTTTCATCACAGCTGGTGCAAGTTTAAAGCCTTAGAAAATAAATCCCAGGCACCTTTATATTCAGTCTGTTGAAAAAGAATGTTATCAGTCTTGCTGTGATTTTTCATTTTGATGTTATCTCACTATATCCTTCTAACATTTCTCCAAAGGAAATGACTGTCAGACCCGTGTCTCAGAAAACTAGTCAATCAGTAATTAATCATTGGTGAATTGTCAGATCATCTATAAACTAGCCAAGAACATTATAAGCAATGTTTATCCTAAAATATCAATTTCTCTTCCTCAGAGAAATAATTATATTTTAAGGTTTCTTGTGGAAACCTGTCTCTGAACACTCAAGCTTCAGTGACTGGGTTTGGTGCTCTATGCATAAGGTGCATAAGGCCTCATGCTATGTGCTATAAAGAAAACCTCAAGATTTATGAAATATAGAAGGTGAAATAAGGTTAAACTCATAATAAATTAATTAAATTCAATATGGCTCAATATAAATATATAAAGAGGGGTGGAAGTTAGTGTTTATCAGGTGAATTGAAAAGAGAATAACTGCTATGACATTTACTATACTGGCATTTTGTAGAAAATTGCATCTTGTAAGAAGGAGAAGAGCTGTATTTGAAGGGAATCAGAACATGCCACCCAAAACAGGCCACTTTGGCACACTGATTATTTTGAGCAGAAGGCACTTAAGAAATAGCAGAGGCAGGAAGGGCTCTCTGACCTCCCACTCTGTACCCAAAAGTTGGGCATACATTTCCCATGAGTCAGGTGCCCTCCCTGCACCATGAAGAGAACATTCTTTTCACTGGAGACAGGGAGTTGATGCCAAGATGAATCTGTATAAACAGACCTAATAAAATAACCCTTTACTTCCATTCATTCTCCCCATGTATTTCCTAGTCACTCTGCCATAATTTACTGCTCCTAGCCAAAATGCCTTTTTCCTTTGTCTTGACAAGTCTCCACAATTTATTGTTCTCTGTTAAAATGGTATATAAACTCTCAGGCCTATGTATTTCTTTGGGTCTTCATTTCTTATACATGAAGGTTTCCATGTGTACATAAAAATATTAACATTAACTAAAATGTGTATGCTTTTCTCCTGGTCATCTGTTTTCTGTCCGTTTGAGTCTCAGGCTCCCACCACAGAACATAAGAGGGTAGAGGAAAAGTCTCCCTCCCAACCTCCTGCCCAGAATCTCAAATGGATAGGTAGCATTTGAGGAGGAAAGCATTTTGCACAAAGTCTCCATTTGTTAATTCCTCTAAATATTAAAAAAAAAGAGACAGAAAAAAATCTTTTTTTTTGACGTGAGCTAATATAGTACTAATATCAAAACCTCAAAAAAATCTAGTTATTTAAGATACCTTCAAGAAATATAATTAGTGATAAATTTGATAAAAGATTACAGGAGATGTCAACTAAAAATTATAAAACATCGCTGAGAGAAATTAAGTCCTATGGAGGAAATACATTGTGTTCTTTGGCCAGAAGATGCAATATTGTTAAAAAGATCAAAGCTAGAGTATTTACACTACCTGGTCCTAAGACTAATTATAAAGCTAGAATAACTAAGACACTATAGTATTAGGATATAGTTAGTCACAGAGATCAGTGGAACAAAATGGAGAGTCCAGAAAAAGGCCCACACATATAACAATTGATTTCAACAAAGATTTCAAGGCAATTCAGTTGGGAAAAAAAAATCAACAAATGGTGTTGGAAAACAGGATAACCATTTGCAAAAATATGAATTTCAAGCCTTAACTCATCATTTACAAAGATTAATTCACGATGGACCATGGATCTAAATATAAGAGCAAAAGCTCTGAAACTTTTAGAAAATGATACAAGAAAACATTTTAATGACCTTGGGTTAAACAAAGATTTCTTAAGTAAGACACAAAAAGCATGAGTTATAAAATTTTTAAAAAATCAATAAATTTGATTTCATTAAAATTAGAAACTTTTGTTTTACAAAAGAGACTGTTAAGGAAATGAAAAGGCAGGCACAGACTGGGGACAGTATTTGCAAAACAGATATCCAAAAAAAGGACTCATATCTAGAATATACAAGTGAATAGTTGAAGGGAATCAGAACAGGGCACCCAAAATAGGTCACTTTAGCACATTGATTTTTGGGGTAAAATAAATGAGCACATATGTGTACCATGTCAGAAGACAAACTACAGATAAATTTACAATACATACAAGTTCAATAGGCCTAAGAGAAAACAGTCCTTTCATGCAACTTTGCATATATAACTCATAACTCTCGAATATCAAGACCAATGGTCCAATAAAAAAAACAGGCAAAAGATATGAACCATGGTTTTTTCAACTGTGGTGTTTATAGACAGTTTGGGTTGGATAATAATCTCACTGTGGAAGGTTGTCTTGTGCACTGCAGGATGTTTAGCCTCTCCAATTTTACCCAGTAGATGTCAGTGGGATCCCTAGCAGTGAGAACCTAAAAGGTCTTCAGACATTGCCAATGGTCCCATGGGAAGCAAAACTGCCACAAATGAGAACCACTGACTTCAATGAACTTTACCAAAGAAGATATACAGATGACAAACCCATACAACCTATGGTAATCAACTAAAAACTACTGAAAAAAATGGGAGTATTTGATAAAGTTATATAATATACAAATATTAACAAGATAGAAAATATGAAAAAACAATAAAAGGTAAGATTTTACACTCAACTGCAACAAGTTTTATACATAAGCTTGAAAAGAAATGTACTGAACTTACATAAAGGAAGCTATAAAATGAAGGGGCATGAAAGAAGGTATAAATAAATATATGCCTGGAGAACAAATTAAAAGTATGAAAAATTCCCCTAATCTTAATTATAAACTCAGTGAAATTGCAATAAAAGTAAGATTTTCCTTAGGAACAAAATAAAACAATTCTAAAGCTCACTGAAAGCATAGAAGAATACCAAGGAAAGTATGTGGAGGAATAAGCTATACTTTTCAAAAACAGTATAGGGATAGGAAAAATGCATAGAAAAATCACAGGATTGATCCTATATACTTGGATATTGTATGTTTGATAAAGGCAATGTTTTCAATTGCTAAGCACATGGGGAACTGACGGACGAGTTGTAAGCAAACCAGCCAGTAATTTGGAGGAGAAAATGGCTTCAGTTCCCTACATTACTTCTTACCCTCAAATGAATTTCAAATGATCCATATCAGAATTTTAAATGAGAACAAAAAAACAGGAAAAAAAAAAAAGAAGAAAATACTTGGATAGTTTTACACTTCTGACAGGAGGAAAATCTATTACAGATAAAGACACAGAAGACTACTAAATCTGAGTGCATAAAACTGAAACATCTTTAGCTAATTTATACATATCTAAATGAATAAATCTCAAAGACATGCTGTTCAGTAATAGAAGTCTGAATATTACATAAAACTTGCTTATTTACATAAGACATTTTAAATACAGAAAGCAACATAATGTGTATAGAAACACATGCAGGCATTCAAAAATACATAAAAAGTTTTAGAAGGATGTAGAGCATTTTATCACTCAGGAAGATAAATGAGGTCTGGTGTGGTGGTCTGGAAGACTAGCTTTTCTTGTAATGTTTTAAATGTTTTATTTCTTAAAGTTAAGAAAAGAACTGGAAACAAAAACAAAGAACTGTGAATTCTGGATGGTAGCAATGTGAAGGAGAATTATATTATTTTTCTACATTTCTGCATTTCAAAAAAATTCTTCAAGATTCAAAGCTTTTCGGGGTGAAATAAATGAGCACATATGTGTGTACCACATCAGAAGACAAACTACAAATCAATTTATAATACATAAAAGTTAAATAAGCCTAAGAGAAAAAAGTCATTTCACGCAACTGAAAAGATGAACAATCCAACAGAGAATGAGTAGGCAGTTAAAAAATTTATAAAGCCTATAATTATAAGAAAAGATGCGCTATTTCCCTAATAAGTAATAATTTCCCAAGTAATCAAAATGACAATTTTCTCCACTAGACTGGCAAAGAAAATTCATTTTGGTAAGTATGTGAATATAGATATACATACACATATACATACACACATATGTATATATATCTCATGATCCAGCCATCTGACTTCTGGACATTGAGTCCTTTTGACTACTCACATAAATACATATACAAGGGTTTTGGCTACAATAGTGTAATAAAAAAAAATCTAGACGTAATCCACATATATATCAAACTAGAGTTGGTTTAATATGTCATGGTAACTCTAAACAACATGATGCTATGTGTGCATTAAACAATTTTGTTGGCTTTTTATTTGTAAAGTAAGGCAGAGTATATTTGAGAATACATAACATGTTTGCAGGGATAAAAGCAAAAGAGTATATTTATTTTGAACATTTTTTGGTTAAAAATATACATACAGACATCCAAGAAGCTCAAGGGATTCTAAGTAGGATGAAATCAAAGAGATTCACACTGAAACACACTATAATGAAAATGAGGAAAGACAATGCCCAAAGGAAAATCTTAAAAGCTGCAAGAGAGAAATGACCTTTCACAATGGATTATAAATACACGCATATACACCCCCACACACAGAGTAACAAAGGCATAAAGTTCTAGGAAGATAAACACCAAATATTTGGAAGCAATTACCTATGGCAGGTAGATCATGATGGGACGGCATTTTCTATGTTTCATTACTTTGACAAAATAGTTTTTGCAAAGAAGAAATTTTTAATGTTGATTTTAAATTTTATTTATTTATTTTGTAAGAGCTCATAATCAAAGACATGGATGGCAAGTGGCATGGGAACCTGAAGAGAATTTCTGAAGATTTTAAAGGTGGAAGAAGGTAATAAAGTAGTATGTGATTTTTCAAGCAATGTGCTAGAATATTTTATTCTAGATGAAGAGATTTTGTGGTAATTACTAATGGTCTAAATTAATGCAGTGCTGCCTTAAGTTCTTGACTGCCCTTCTAAGTACAAGTAACTGTAAAGAAACAACAAAAAAATTCTATGATTTTCTACCTGAATACAGTATTTGAAATATTTATATATATGCAAAGTAGGTCATATTTCATCCAAGTTGTCATCAATTCATCCAATTCTTGACATGATATATAATTTTTAATGATGTGCAGAAATATTCTGAGTACTCTATCCAAAATCATCTAAGTATTAATAAGACCAAAAGTTACACACTAAATATAACCAAAACTTAGGGCAATATTTCCTCCTTTTCTATCACAAAATAGATAACTTCCACTCACAAAAACATAGTATAGGCAGCAAATGAGAATTTTCCGTGGCATCTTCTGGTAAGTAGTACCACTGCCAACCTCAACAAATTCCCAAGACATTTTAAAACGAGCAATTTAGTTGCCAGATCCAAAATAAATCATTTTATTTACGCAAAGGCTAAGACCGTCTTAGATAAATGGTAGAATGTTTGCCTCCTTTCTCTCTGTGCCCGAGCCTGAGGTATCTGACAGTCATCCCAACTAATCCCCTTGGAAGTCCAAGATCAGATTCATTCCCAGTATCTGTCATCTCTAGTGGAGTACCCCGAGTGCTCTTTCAGTCCATTCTACTCCAAGTGAATTCAAAACAGGACACTGGATTATTCCACTAGTTAGGATCTTTTAATTTACTAAGAAATGTGCTCTATTTCCCACAAAACATATAAACTGAGTTTGTACTGCAGATTTCTGATATGGATTCCCTTCCTGTGAGGCTGAGGACTGCCTTAGTAGTTGGTATTTAAAGAATTAAAACCCAAGAGTATGCATTCAACTAAGGAAATGGTTGATTTGGGGTGGCTTGTGAAGGAATAATTTGATACCATCCCCCACAATTTGATAATGATAGGGAGAATGTACTTTGTCACTTTATTAGGAGAAAGTCTGTAGAACTGCTCAAAATTTGGGCCCATATACAGGAGACACCTTATATTGTCCTGCATCTCTATTATAGAAACAGTACTTCGGAAAGGCTGGAAAATAAAAAAAAATTACCCATAATCTTATTACTCTAATTAAATATATTTTCCCACTTTCAATCTTTATGCATGTATGTGATTTTTTGTTTAGCATAATCCAATCATGGCATGTGCAATTTTATATTGTTTTTAAATTTATCTTTCAAAAGAAAAATGGTTTCTCAATGAGCAATTTTCATTGTCATCATGATAGAGTAGACTTTTCAAGAAAGATGGGAAGGAAAATATTTTAAAATCTAATCAGATATTTATAAATCTAGTATTGTTCTTTTGGGGCTATTTTGAAATCTCAGCAAGTGTAGATCTACATTTCCTTCCTGATTCTGCTCTCAGTAAATGACTCCGGGTCTACCCCATAGCGCCATATTCTTGCTGGAATAAATACAACTTCAAATGTACCTGGTAGATACTTGCACTTTTTTTTTTTCATTTAATCTCTGCTGTGGTTGTCCTTTTACATTTCTATTTATACTATGTTTTCTGATGGCCCACTTTTTTTTTTTAAGATTTATTTATTTATTTTAGAGAGAGAGAACGGGGGACAGGAGGGGCAGAGGGAGAGAGAGAAAGAGAAACTCCGGGAGACTCCGCACTGAGCATGGACCCCCACCCCCCACCCCGCAACGCAGGGCTGGATGCTGGGCTTGATCTCACGGCCCTGAGAACATGACCTGAGCTGAAATCAAGGGTGGACGCTCAACCAACTGAGCCACCCAGGAGCCCCATCTGATAGTTCACTTTCTAGTTGTTTCTTGCTATTTTTAAGAACCAGCTTTGTGACTACTTAACAATTTTGTCATTTTTAATTTCTCCTTTGATTGTTTTTCTTTCATTTCACTTCCGTAGCTACACTGCATTATTCTATTTGTAGCTTGAGTTAAAAACAGATACACATTTTTTAAATTTTTCTTTATTTACTTTAAAGATTTGAGAGAGAGAGAGAGAAAGAACCCATGGGGGGGAGGGGAAGAGAGAGAGAATCTCAAGCAGATGCCCTACCGAGCAGGAAGCCTGACATGGGCCTTGATCTCATGACCCATGAGATCATGAATTGAGCTGAAACCAAGAGTCAGACACTTAACTGACTGAGCCACCCAGCTGCCCCCCTTTTTTTCATTTTTAGAATGCAAGTATTCAAAGCTACATATTTTCCTGAGCAAACCTGACTGTATCCTATGATATGTAGGTGATTTTTTTTTCAGTTCTTATAATGTATAAATATTCCTTTTGATTCAAAAGTTGTTAAAGAGTACATTTTTACTTTCCACAATGTGTTGTTATGAATTAATGAATTATTGTAAGTTTTAGTTTTATTGTATAGCATCAGAATATGGAATGTGTAATTTTTTTTTTTTTTTTTGGAATGTATACTTTTTATTTCAGAGACAAAGTGGATTTTTTTTGGCATTTAATTTTGTGAATTTCCAAGGTGGTTTAAAAAATAGTTCTGTTATTTTCATCATATGCTTATACATAGGGATTGTATTTCATATGGACACATACATATTTATATATATATATCTATCTCTTTATCGGTTATGCAAAACTTACTAATAATTCAGATCTTTTACCTCTTTTTGCTTGTTTCCTTGATCTGTCATGAGCTGCTGACAGGGGTTAATTAAAGCCTGTCATCACTACTGTGTTTGTCAGTTTCTTTCACTTTCTTGTAATATGTGCTTTATGGATTGTGGTGCAGTAGTATTTAGGTATGTATTTATACTCTCATTATGCCCTTAAATATTATAAATTCCTCATTCATATCTCTCTTGACATAGTTTGTCTTGAATCCAACTGTGTCTAATGAAAATTCGAACAGCTTTATTCTTGTTAGTACTTTTAACTTGGTGTGCATTTAAGCTTTCTGGGTCATTTTGCTTTAAATGGCTCTCTTGTAGTCAGTATATATATATATTTTTTTTTACCCCATTTTTAAACATTTTAGATTAATTTTGTTTACTCATGTGTTTGGTTTTAGTTCTCATTTTGGGTTTGAAGTTAGAAATCGCCCAACATACATTCTTACAAAAAATGTGTGTCCAGGGCGCCTGGGTGGCTCAGTTGGTTGGGTGACTGCCTTCGGCTCAGGTCATGATCCTGGAGTCCCTGGATCGAGTCCTGCATCGGGCTCCCTGCTCGGCAGGGAGCCTGCTTCTCCCTCTGACCCTCCCCCCTCTCATGTGCTTGCTCTCTCTCATTCTCTCTCTCTCAAATAAATAAATAAATAAATCTTTAAAAAAAAATGTGTGTCCATCCTCTAGAATAAAAATTCCTGGATAGGACCACCTTTATTAATTTCTGAATCCTTTACAGTTCTCCGAGATGTACATAAAGACTGGATTTGGAATATATTTGTTAACAGACTTCAAATGAAATGTCAGAATGAGTGAATCTCCAGTGGTAAAGTTTGGAAAATATTTGACAATCCAGTGGTGCTAAATTTGGGACAGGAGTCTTCCTGGCCTTCCTAGAAGGACAAAACCCCAGTCACTACATCCCTCAACAATGTGCACCTGCTATTTCTGTACTTGGCACACTCATCAGACAGACACACCTTTGGTCAGTAAGAAATAAAGCACACAGTTCATTCTCTTTAGCCACCTTGCCATTACCACCAATCAATCAAGAGGCAGTTCCAATTTGGAATGAGATTTTAACTGCCCCATTTGCTTCTCCTAGATCAATGTGACAGCTGAAAACAGCAATAAAAGAATTCAGACAAGTTTAAAATTCAAAGGAACAGACTTGAAAAAGAACTGCATCCAAGATAACTGCATTCCTTCCTTTTCCTCTTTCACTTAGCCTCTTGTTATCTCTGCATCCTTCCCAAAGCCATTCTTCATTTACTTTAAATTGGAAGTTAGTCTTCCTAAATATCCTTCGATAGACATATTTTTGAATTCTTTAAAACCACCTTTGAAATAATGAGACTGTAGTCACTGGGTTGTTATTCCTGAGCTGGGCTCAAGTAGACAAGGACTTTACAAAATTGTAAAAAGTGACTATAAGGTCTGTTGGCTTGCCTGTCCCACCTGCAGTAAATAGAGCATCCCGTCAGAATCCTGCAGAGAATGGGGGATCTGGGGGAAACATGGGTAGGTTTGTTTTGTAGGAAAAATGGGTTATATTCTTTTAATCAAGGTATTGATGCTCAGAAAAGCTACTTTGTTAAGTAATATATTATGCTCCTAGATATAGGCAGAAAAATAATCACAACTACATACAAAGCAGGAGAGACCAGGGAGAGCCTGCACTGAATGAAGCTGAGTAGGTCACTGGAACAGAACTACAGGAATGAAAAGGCATGTGCCTTGGTGTCTGGGAAAAGTTTTACAAATTTTAGAAAGAGTCCCGTGGCCTAGGTAAAGAGGGAAAGGAAGAACTCTCCCTTCTCCCTCTCTCTCTCTTTTTTTTTAGTATTATGTGAGGAGAACTCTGAAAGGTCATTAAACATGGTCTCCATGACCAGTGATCACCATCTCAATTAATTTTCAAAAGATTCTTTTTGGATAATTTCTTCACAATAGATTAAACGACACTGTTTTCTGAAATAAGTATCAAATCAATCAAGCTTTGCATACTCTTTAATTCTTTTATGAATTATGCTAATAAACTAAAACAAAAGACATGGAAAGGGTGGTAGTGAGGTTAACAAAAAGAGACAAATGTAGCAGGTGGCTGAAAAAATAGATATGTAGATGGATTCTTCATTCCACATTTTAAGTGGTTTTACTAGCAACAAGTAGAGAAGAAGACAGAGAATGTCCTAATTTCCCAGAAACCAATTAGGTCGTGAATTTTGTTCCAGTAGCTGTGAAACAAGACTGGAAAGAAATGGAGCAATACGGAGCTCCATCCAGCATGTACCCGCGTTATCTGATGGAGACTAAACCAATTCAAATCCAGGTAAATGAACATTTTTTCTTACTAAGTGTTGAAACAAAATAGCACTTGGTTTCCAATTGATTTATATATTTTGGGTTTATTATTCTTCCCAAGTTCAGTTTTTAAGCCCCGCAGAGCAGCTGTGCATAAGGTTATCTGCCGTAGATGAGACAGTTGCCGGGCTCGGTGTGTGAACCCCCATCACTGTGCTGAAACTGCTCACCAGGTTTCCATCACATTTGTCAATTTCACATTCTGCCAGAACTGATGTTTTGATTCAAACAACAAGAGAAACCTGCCCTCAGTCTTTTCTTCACATATTAATTGAAGGTGAGAGAAAAAAAAGGCAAATAAGCAGGGAAAAAGTTTGAGTAGACACCTGACAGAGATTGATGTTTCTGAGTAACGAATGGGTGACTTAAAATAGCCACTCAGATTATTAGGCTCTTAGGCCAAACAGCTCGATTTCCTCCTACCCATCTTTCCTTTACTTTTATAAAACATACTGAAAGCTGTGAATCTAATTCATGTCAGCAGGGCTTTACCTGGCTCTTGTGGTTTGGAGAATCATCACTTTTCTACTTTCATCATATGTACACAGTAACTCTGTATGAATCCTTTTCTTTCCTTCTTCCCTCCCCTTCTTTTCCCTCCCCTCCTTCCTTCCTTTTTTTTTTAAAGATTCTCTTTATTTATTTATTATTTTGTGAGTGATTTTATTTTATTTTTTTTGTAGTTTTTAATTTTATTATGTTATGTTAGTCACCATACAGTACATCATTCTTTTTTTTTTTTTTTTTAGAGAGAGAGCGAGAGCATATGAGAGGGAGGAGGGTCAGAGGGAGAAGCAGACTCCCCGCCGAGCAGGGAGCCTGATGCGGGACTCGATCCCGGGACTCCAGGATCATGACCTGAGCCGAAGGCAGTCGCTTAACCAACTGAGCCACCCAGGCGCCCACATCATTCGTTTTTGATGTGATGATCCACGATCCATTGTTTTCGTATAACATCCAGTGCTCCATGCAGTATGCGCCCTCCTTAATACCCATCACCGGGCTAACCAATTCCCCCTCCCCCCAAACGAGGCAAAGACCCCATCAAAAAGGAGAATTTCAGACCGATATCCCTGATGAATATGGATTCCAAAATCCTCAACAAAATCCTAGCTAATAGGATCCAACAATACATTAAAAGGATCATCCACCACGACCAAGTGGGATTTATCCCCGGGATGCAAGGGTGGTTCAACATTCGCAAATCAATCAATGTGATAGAGCACATTAATACGAGGAGGGAGAAGAACCATATGGTCCTCTCAACTGATGCAGAAAAAGCATTTGACAAAATACAACATCCTTTCCTGATTAAAACTCTCCAGAGTACAGGGATAGAGGGAACATTCTTCAAGCTCATAAAATCCATCTATGAAAAACCCACAGCGAATATCATCCTCAATGGGGAAAAGCTGAGAGCCTTTCCCTTAAGATCAGGAACACGTCAAGGGTGCCCACTCTCACCACTGTTGTTCAACATAGTACTAGAAGTCCTAGCAACAGCAATCAGACAACAAAAAGAAATAAAAGGTATTCAAATTGGCAAAGAAGAAGGCAAACTCTCTCTTTCCGCAGATGACGTGATACTTTATGTGGAAAACCCAAAAGACTCCACCCCCAAATTACTAGAACTCATCCAGCAACTCAGTAATGTGGCAGGATACAAAATCAATGCACAGAAATCAGTTGCTTTCTTATACACTAACAACGCAACTGTAGAAAGAGAAATTAGAGAAACGATTCCATTTACAATAGCACCAAAAACCCTAAGATACCTCGGAATAAACCTAGCCAAAGAGGTAAAGGATCTATCTCTAGGAACTACAAAACACTCATGAAAGAAATTGAGGAAGACACAAAAAGATGGAAAAAGATTCCATGCTCATGGACTGGAAGAATAAACATTATTAAAATGTCTATGCTACCCAGAGCAATCTATACCTTCAATGCCATCCCAATCAAAATTCCAATGACATTTTTCAAAGTGCTGGAACAAACAATCCTAAAATTTGTATGGAATCAGAAAAGACCCCGAATCGCCAAGGAGATGTTGAAAAAGAAAAACAAAGCCGGGAGCATCATGTTGCCCGATTTCAAGCTATATTACAAAGCTGTGATCACCAAGACAGCATGGTACTGGCACAAAAACAGACATACAGACCAAGGCAACAGAATGGAGAACCCAGATATGGACCCTCAACTCTATGGTCAAATAATCTTTGACAAAGCAGGAATAAACATGCAATGGAAAAAAGACAGTCTCTTCAATAAATGGTGCTGGGAAAATTGGATAGCCACATGCAGAAGAATGAAACTCGACCATTCTCTAACACCACTCACAAAGATAAACTCAAAGTGGATGAAAGATTCTATTTATTTATTTGACAGAGAGAGGGAGCAGCAGAGGGAGAAGCAGACTTCCCACTGAGCAGGGAGCCTGATGCCGGGCTCGATCCCAGGACCCCGGGATCATGACCTGAGCCGAAGGCAGACGCTTAACTGACTGAGCCACCCAGGCACTCCAAATTCACAGTCTTTCCTACACTTCCTCTCATTCTACAGTTCAACAACAGGATCTCTTATGGAACAGAATACAAACCCCAGAGTTTATGGATCTGTATTGTCACAAGTCTGGTCAAAAAGAGTTGTCTGGTGGTGAGTTATGTAATCTGTGTGAATTCCAGCAGAGTTTAAAATAAGGGATGGATTTAGAAATAAATGGCTCAAGTGGCCTAATGAAAGTTGTGACCTGTAGGAAAATATGCTGAACCAATTTGTAAGTTCAATTTAGCAACTACTCAACAGTCTTCCACATTTTTTGTCTTGACCCAGGCCCTTAGGCCCTGGGGCTTTTGAGGTTAGTAACAAGCAAACATCTATTCCCCATGTCTTTACAGTCTGGTCAGAAACTGCTTAGTGTCCCCTGATATACATTCATGTCTTCATCCAGAATAACAGAACCACTGCTTTTTATCTAGATTCACTGCTCCTGAGAGTAGAGGTCACATTTCTCAGACTCCCTTGCAAGAAGATACACGCAGAGGTTTTATAGCAACTTATGGGAAATTTCCTTAAAAAGCAACTGATGCTCTCACTCCTTTCTTCTACCCTGCTGCCTGGCACACTGATGGGACAGAGCTCTAGCTGCCCGGGGGACCAGGAACGTGAGAGCCCCACCCAGTAGAGTGCAAGGTGGAAGGAGCCAGTGTCCAGAATAACTGTGTGAAGTGAAGCCAATAGGTCCTATACTAAGTCAGAGTGAGGAATTAATATTATACCCAAAATCAACCTTAAGATTTCTTTTCATCATCAATGACATTTAAAAATGAATTAAGAAGTTTGCTACCTAACTCATCAACTGTTGAATGATTTTCATCTTACAAAAAGCTGAATTTAGAATGAAACCCAGCATTTTTCTGCATCTTATTAATGATTCCCCACCCCCATATGTCCACCTGGAGAAACTTGTGTTCAGTCAGTCTTCCCAAGGTTCCCTCAAACCCCATGCAAGATTTCCTGACGAGCCTCATAGTCACAGACGGCCTAGAAACTCCTATTATCCCTCACATCTCAGAAGAGTGAGCTATAGTTTGTACAAATATCATGATTTTTCAATAATTCAACAAGTCTAGATTCAGCAGAGGCCTGACGTATTGGCACTTGATGACAATATAGCAGCCGACATATTTCTTGTAAAATATAGATAGGTTATCCCTTTGCTTAAAACCCTCCAATTCCCATCATGTAAAAAGATGAACTGGAAAAGCAACAACTCTTCTTAGATTCTTAAGAGAAGTAAGGTCACAGGGCAAACTGCTGCCCCCAAATTGAGAATAGGTGAATACAGAGAATCAAATCTTACCCAGACCAGAAACCCCTGAAACCAAAACCTCCATGGGAACCAGTGCAGGATAAAAAAACCTGAACTATAGGGACACCTGGGTGGCTCAGTCAGTTAAGCGGCTGCCTTCGGCTCAGGTCATGATCCCACGGTCCTGGGATCAAGTCCCGCATCAGGCTCCCTGCTCAGTGGGGAGCCTGCTTCTCCCTCTGCCTCTCCCCGCTGCTCATGCTCTCTCTGTCTCCCTCAAATAATTAAATAAAATCTTAAAAAAAAGAGAGAGAAAAAAGAAAACCTGAACTATAGTAGATGAATTGCTGGAGGTTCAGTGTGGACAAGCCTGAGGGATAAAAACTCCAGGGGGACCCAGGCATGGGGAGTCCCCACAATTTTGTGAGTCTTACCTTGAAGAGCTTGACTAGATTCCCACAGTAAGTATCAGAGCAAAGTACCCTGTGCTTCTGGCTAGGGGAAGGGAGAAAGAACCATTCTGAAACACAGCGGAGCACTCGGTTTCTTCTCTTCAACCAGGCCTGCCCTCAGGAGGAACTATTTAGCCAGGGCCTACCCTGCTGGGATTTTATCAGAGCCCAGGTGCCCTGGAAAGAAGGGATATACTCAGCTCCAGGCCATCTCAGCCATCCTCCCCCCACCAAAGTGGGGAGGGGGGGAAGTGTCCGAGATGTGTGTGTGGAGTCCAGAGGCCAGAGGCTCAGGCTCCCTACAGACTGTCAGAGCTAATCACTGGACTGTAGAACATTCATCTCCCACACCTCCACACCACCTCACAGGCTATGTACACAGCTCCTTTTACACAGCACATCATGGCCAGCTGTCAGGAAAAAATTACAAGGTACATTAAAAGGCAAAGAACAGTTTGAAGAGATAGAGCAAGGATCAGAACCAGACTAAGATATGGTCGGGGTGCAGGAATTTAAAACAACTTTGATTAATATCCTAAGAATTCTAATGACTAAATCAACAGCATGCAAGAACAGATGGGCAATGTAAGCAGAGAGATGAAAATTATAAGAAAGAACCGAAAAGAAGTACTGGAAATCAAAACACAGTAGCAGCAATGATGAATACCTTTGACGGGCTTACTGCTAGACTGGACATGGCTGAGGGAAGACTCTCTGAGCTTGAGGATATATTAACAGAGTCCACCAATACTGTAAAGAAAGAAAACCGTGACAGAAACAGAGTGGAATATCTAGGAACTGTGGGACAGGTAGGGAAGGCGTAGCAAATGTAATGGGAATCCCAGGCGAAGGAGGAGTGAAAGGAACAGAGGAAATATTTAAAACAATAACCACTGGCAATTTCCCCAAATTAATGGCAGACACTGAGAACCACAGACCCAGGAAGCTCAGGGAATCCTAAGCGGGATATATGTCAAAAACTACACACAGGCACATCATTTTCAAACTATGGAAAATCAGAGATAAAGAGAAAGTCCTGTAAGAAGGCAGAGGAGCAAGCAGTTCTTCCCATTTTACCCACAACAGAAGCCCCAATCTCGGAATCCCTGCAGGGCCATACAGGGGTCAGAGGAGTAGATAAGAATCACCAACTTCTAGATAGAAACAGAAACTACCTACTTCCCTATGATTCTTTCCAAGCTGCTTCTACCCCCTGGAAAGAAGTAAAGTGTTGAGGAGACAAGGACAGTTTCGTGCATTCCTTCCTTATGGTTTCATTGCTATTCTGCCTTCCTTTGGTGACCCTTAGTTTGAGCACATGGAGTCCACTGCCCTGTTTGTCTATTAGTGATGATTTGGATTATCACTCAAATCCAAGTCCTATTTTAATAAAGAGGTACTGGTCAATACTTTAAAAAAACACCACTGACAACAAAAGAAAAGACTTAAATACTGAGTCTACTTGGTTCCAAGTGTTTGTCCCTGAGTCTGTATCTAAAATACTGTGCAGTTAATACCTTAAAAGTATAAAGTGCTTTCCATATATTACCTTTTTTGAATTTTGCAACACTCCTGCATTGTTAAAATTATTTGCTTTTTGTCTTATATCTCTGGGTTTGGTTTTTCACTGGGCTTCTTTCTCTATTTTGTCATTTTATTTTAGATGACTTATTGCAAGTCCTGCCAAACTCTTCGTGGAACAAAGTTGACAGAAAAAAGAAAGGAAAAAAGAAAAATAATAAGACTGTCACATCAGAAAATCTGGAAATAAAGGGTTCTTCAAGGTCATATAAACTGGACCAGGCAGATGTGACTAGAGCCCGGTCCTTGGGTTCCAGCCCTGTTTCTGCTCTGGCCCCTCCCAACCCATATTTCCTTCCTTCTGCCCAGGATGATGGGCTCCCAGATACTGGGAACCGGCAGAGAAAACAGTGCTGAATATGCAGTAGGTCCTCAGTAAGCCTCATTTCATAAATCGGTTTCTTGGCAATCTACATTCTAATTTTTCATCAGTTCATGTTTGTATCCTTGACAACTTCACTTCAGCTAGCATCTCTGGGGTTGGACAACAGTTCAGATAGATGGCCCAAATAGGATTCATTCTTTGGATTTAGAAAGGAAAAAGAAAGAAAATCTTGACTATGTTTATGAAACTTCTGATGTACTATTTGCATGCCAGTAGCCTTATTTAATTCCTACTCATGCTTCTGTGTCTTCTACCCTGATACATATGTTGCTCATGTTTTTGCTTCAGGAAGTCAAATATACTCAGTAAACATGACCGAAATATGTCTGTCCCCACACAAAACACACACACACACACACACACACACACACACACACACACCCCTTTGGAGAGATGCCAAGAATTACCATTTTATCTGAACAGCATTAGAGATCTATTAAATTTGTTCTAAAATTTAGGAGATGCTGTACTAAAATAAATAAATATGTGTGTAAATGTATTTATTATTATTTAATGTAAGCCAGTGATTCTTAAACCAAGAAGCCAGGCTGCTTAGCTTTCTAGTGCTGGGTACTTTTAATTGAGAAATCAGCAGTGTAGTACTGACTAGATTTTCTAAGTGCCCATGCTGGCACCTAGACTCTTTTTCTGGCCCTCTTACTCTAACTTACAATGATCTGGCACACAAAGTCATGACACTGGGGACAGACAGAAAAAACTGCCCCACTCCTCCAAGGACATGCCATAGCCACTGCCCTGCACGTCCCTGTCGCCCCCGCCCCCCACCGCCCCTGCCAAGAAAACAAACTAGAGCCTGCATTTTAGACTGATCACCATCCTCTGGTTATAAGCGATATTTCTGGGAGGCCAGAGGCTGCTTCCAAGGGTGCAGAATGAAACACACATAAAGCCATCATCAATCATTCATCAGTTACAATTACCATTTGCATCCATTTATCTAATCAGAGCCTGCAGCGACTACCACCCGTGAGCAGTTCAAAGTCAGTTAACACAGAAACATTCAGGGTGGTTAACACTATCAGATATATATGCCCGCCCCTGTTCATGTTTCATTTACATGAACAATATATGCTCTCTCCTCCGCATTGCATGTTCAAGGAGGATGGGGAAATTACTGTACTGCAGTGGGAAGACAGGGCTAATCACATGCCACATTTCTTCAGACCAGCAAAGAAACATCCTGTGGGAAGCTAATAACTGGGATTGTGGTTTTAAGCATATTCTCTTTTTATTTCTAGAAACACATAAAGTGCATAAAGATGCAAAGCTGTATATATGTCCATTCCCAGCTTCCTCCCCACCACTGCACACAGCTCTCCCCCCACCAGGTTCCCTTACCCTTTTCCTGCCCCCTCCCACCCGCCCCCAGGCTTTATCTAAGTGGTTTCTACATCAGGTTCTTTTCATATTACAATCAGCCTTGAAATTTCAACATATTCATTTCATCCATGACATCTTTTTGGGAGCATCATAAACAATACTAAAAGCACTAAAGATGGTCACTGAAGATGTTTCTTTTTTCCTCTGCTTTGGAAATGTCTCCATGCCTCTCCTGTCACAATTGTGTGTGCGCGCATGCGCGAGCACACTCAGAATCATACCTCATTGGTCAGACATACACTGAATTGATTTCTGTTCACTTCTTGCTACATCACTAATGTGGTTCTATACTTTCTTCTGTACATAGCATAAGTTAAGGACCTCAAACTCTCAAACTTCTGTTCTATAAAACAGTTTCTTTTAGTTTGAAAAGAAATATTTAAATAATCTAACACCCAGGTGATAGCAAAGTGATGTTACTAAAGGATAAAATCCTAGCTCACCTACTACTGGACTCGCTACTGGACCGTGGTAATGCAGCTATGAAAACTTGGTGGGGAATTACATTACACTAAGTCTTCGCAATTTTACAATTTTAACTAAACCCACTAGACTGAGGGATAAGGTATGTGGGAGGCAGGGGCACAAAATTATTAACTGTCAAGCTATCCCAAATGGATTTAACTGAATTTCTCTTGTTCTTCAGCTAAAAGGATTAGTTGCTGTTTGCATCCTGGTTGAATACGTGCTCAAGGAATTTGAAACCTTGGTCAGGGCCGAAAAATGCTATTTTCAGGTCAATATTCCCTCCCCTTCCCCGTCCCACACTTAAGTCTATTCCTACCTACAAAGGATGAAACCTCTGTGCTCCTCAGTTCTCTTCTATATGAGGCAGCATAAGAGTTGCCTTCCCTGGGCTCTATGACAGGCCTATCTTTAGCCTGAATAATAGGATAATTAGCTTTCAGGGTATTTTAAGTAGAAGGAGAAAATGTGGGTTGCTCAGTTGCCACCATGATCATTCCTGCTTCCACATGCATTTTTATATTCTTCCTCCTGTCAGGAAAGTTCATATTCTCCTTTCTTACCTCCACCCCCCCCCCACCCCTTTTTCCTTTTTTACCTATTCCTCTTACCTAACTTTTAAGGCCCAGCTCAACTCAAACCTGAATTGTGAGGTCTTTCCAGAGCATGACAGTGATTTATCCTATATGTACTTCTTATTGCATATTTTCTGGCACACATAACAGAATTTCCTATATACTGTATTCTTCATATACATACAAGATCGTGTCTCTTCCGAGTGACTACAGTATTCTTTTTTTTTTTTTTTAAGATTTTATTTATTTATTCATGAGAGACAGAGAGAGAGAGAGAGAGAAGCAGGCTCCCAAGGAGCAGGGAGCCCAATGCGGGACTCGATCCCAGGACCCTGGGATCATGACCTGAGCCGAAGGCAGACGCTTAACCATCTGAGCCACCCAGGTGCCCAGACTACAGTATTCTTGAGATCAGTCGCACATCAGTGCTGTGCTAGTTAGGCCTATAGAAATGAATGACATTTAAATTGAAGTTTCTCAGAACTTGAATTTTTAAAAATTACTTATTTGGGAGGGAAAGACAATCTCTTATGTCTTAGAAATTGGATATTCTTAGATTTATGAGAAAAAATAACGAAACAGAATAGTAAAGCCAATTAGGATAGAGCTCTGATGTGTGTGTATAAGATCCAACTTGAATGGATTTTACTGTTGTATATATTAAAAATAATTTTCTTAAAAATGTTTTCAAACTTTAAAATGCTTTCATACTAGAATCCATTTAAACATATTTTAAGTAATATAAATGGGTTTATACATTCATCAGCAGTTAAGCAAGATTATCTAAAAGAGTAATGGGATTTATGGTACATCAAACCTATAAGTATATTTAACTATATATATACATTCCCTAGAAGTAACATACAAAATGAAGTATGCAGAAAAACTTGAAAAAATACCCTTTGTTCACATATTTTGAAATGTGACATTAGAGTGACTTATTCATGAGCATTTCCTAATACATTAGTAAGCATGCTGCAGGATATTTTGGAAAAGTAATGAAGGCTTAGTAATGCAAAATTTTTCTCCAGCTTTCTTTTCCAAGAAATAAATGAGGTGAGACTTGCTTTTCAGTTCAGAACTAGCTCTTCCTATCCATAATCTCATTTATCACTTCATCCTACACATCTGTATAGCTGCTTATTCTTTTTGGAATCTGCTCCAGCTCCTCTATTAGAGCCCAAGTCCTCTGGAGGCAGATCCAGGATTTTCCCATCTGTTTGCAAGGCCCACCAGCAGAGTGCCCCGTTTAAAGTATGTGCACATGAGGAGAAGGAACAGGAGTCTGCCAGACAGACCAGGGGAAAAGTGGGAAAGGAAGGAGAAGGACAGCGAAGGGTGACCTGGTCAGCACCAGCTGTCTCTACAGACTGTGTTCCAAGGCCAGCTAGCGGGCACTTGACCAACACTGGCCCATTCATCGGCATGGCTCTCTTTACCCCAAGCTCTACCCAACATTTCCTGGAAGTTCCTTGGCTACCAGGTACCTTTCTCTGAAAATCTTCAGGGAAACTCACAGGCAGATAAGGCCATTATATAGAAATAATGGCACAGTGAGTTGTGGATTGTAGTGGTAGGGGTAAGGAATATAAGACGACTTTTTTTTTTTTTTTTTAAATGAGGAATTGGTCCAAAAGGGGAGGACAGATGGAAGTACAAGAAGATGGGGAGGTGGGAACAGGATGGGAGGTGCAGGGAACTGATGGCAGCTTGCTGTTGCTAAAACAAAAAGGTCAAGGCACAAAATAATGAGGAATGGGGATTAAGACAATGGGGGCCATGCCGTAAAGGATCCCTTTGAGCTGGTTAAGGAGCCTGGATGTCACCTCACGTGCATGTACAAGAGATCCATCAGACATTTCAGGATCTGCTCTGGCAGTTTTGTAAGGGATGTATTTGAAGGGATAGAACTGAAGGCTGGGAGACAATTAGATGGGATGAGAGATGAACTCAGTTCAGACAAGAGTATTAGAACTGGAGATGAGGGGAAGAGTCAAGAAATATTTGGGAGGTATAATTACACCTCTGTGCGTAATCTTTTTCAAATGTAAATCATTTGTCAGTATCACTCCCTGGTTCTACAGCTTGCAGAACAGAATGCACACACCTCCCATGGCCGACAAGGCTTCCCTCTTGATCTCATGGCCAGGCATGTCCCATTCAACCACTCTCCCCAGTCCCAGACCGCTCTTCTGGTCTTCCAACACACCAAGCCTTCTCCCTTCCTACTATGCATCTGCTTCCCCTCTGGCCAGAATTCTCTTCCCCCAGCTCTCTGCATACCAACTTCTTTCCCATTCTTTACATCTCACCTCTTCAAAAGCACCTTCCATGGAAACCTTATTATCTAATGTGACCTTCCTCAATTACTCTACTTTTAATTTACTCATTTCCTCCATGCCACTTACCACAGTGCCTACTTATCTTGATTGTTTTTCATACTTGTATTTTACCTGTTCATTATATTATGACCCTTTCCCCAAATGTGTCATGGGGGCCCTTGAATTCTTGGATTTGATTTATCCTTGACAGTACCAGCACGATGGTGCTTGGTATATGGACAGCCCCTCCCCAAAAAAGACTATATAAATGAATATATATGAATAAATGATAAAGACATGATTGTCTATAATAATTAGAAGATGAGTTAAAGGGAGAAATCTAGTGATAGAGCCAGAGTTTGTACCTAAGACTACCTGGTTGCAAATTCCACTTTTAGCCACTATCCAAAGTACTCCTGCTTTGTTTTAGAGGAAATATCTAATTCACTCATTCATACTCTAAGGCAAGTGCTATAGGGTAGAGAATTAATGACTTATCATACAGACAATATCCTCAAAACAAATATAAAAATGAGTATAAACATGTTTAATTGGCCTAAGAGATACTTACATGTTATGGAAGCATATATCTATCAGTAAACCTATTATTTAAAAAAAAACAACTTTTTTATTCTTCCATGGTTAATCTACAAATGTGGTCACCTTAAAGATGTGAACTTTCCCATTTATTCCTCAAAAAATGCTTAAGAAAAGAAGATGGCAGAGAAATAAACTTAATGCTAAGAAGTTAACTATTTTTGTAATATGCTAAAACATACAGTGTACAGCATTTTTGCATAAAAATTAACAAGTGGCATTTCCTAAATAAAATGAAAAATGTTTTATAAAAGCTTAGATTTGTCCTTAGATTTGTCATACCCACGTCACCTATGCACAAAGGGACTCTGTACGTGGATCCCACCCACGGGTGGCACATACACTTCTTGTGTCTTATTTAGGGGTTCTGTAGTTGTGTGGGCTCAGCTCAGATGTCTTGTGCATGTGTGCATGTGTATACATGTCTTGGGCACCTTGTCCCTTTGTGGGCCCTTCTACTCCCCAAGACCACCAGGGAGAAGAGCGAAGCCTGTGATTGACACCAGCTTCGGCTGGCCCCTTCTCCTTTCCCCCAGCCATCAGGAAGCTCCCTAAAGGCTGGGACCTTATCTAATACCTCTGTGTGCTCCTCCTTGGTGCCTGACACACATTAGGAGCTCAATAAATGACTCTCTGTTGATGAAAAAAATTAATTTTAAAATTAATATAACTTTTCTTCTACACTTTATGAAATGTATGTAAAATTCTCTAACACTAAAGACTTTTGATATATTAGGGGGCTCTTTTTTACATATGTCTAGATCCTTCTATTCTAAATATTTATAAAAGGCAGTATACTAGGCCATAAGCTAAATAATAATAGATCAATTCAGTTTTTCTGTAGTTTCCTTTTGACAAAGAAATACGTTTTATCAGAAATAATTTCCTATCTGGAAATAATTTAGGGAGGGCTAATATTAAAGGAGCAACTTTAATTTTGGATTCAATTCGATTTTCACCTCTTTTTCATGCCAGAAGTTCTGAAATTTTAGTGTGCTTTAGGATCATCTGAATTTTTTACAAAACGACAATTGCCAGGCCCCAACCTATATGATCTGGGTCCCAGATATGTACATTTTAAAAGTACCTCAGAAAATTATGGGGAAAATGGGGGGGTCTTATATGGTCTACATTTCTAGAACTCTACCAAAAACAAAACAAAAACAATACTTGGGGGAATGTCTAAATTAAATAGTGCCTTACAGTTTACTATGCTGTTCCATTCATTATTTCATTTACTTTTCAGAGCAGAATGATGGGAAGAACAGGTATTGGCATCTTATTTTAAACACAAGAACCTAAGACTCAAAGAGAGTAACTGACTTTCCACATTTGGTCCTCTTACTAGCAATATATAGTGATACTGACTCATTCACCTATAAATGTCCGAGTACAAGCTTTTGTGCATGCACTGTTCTAGGTTCTTAAAAAAATTAGCAAATAGATAAAAAAAAATCTCTCTCTCATGATTATGTTCTGGCAGGGAGAGATTGATATAGGCAGGAGACATAATAAATAAATAAATCATGAAACTAATATTAAGTCCCATACAATCTATTCAAAGTAACCAGAAAGTTAAAAAAAAAAAAAAACTACATCTTACAGAGATTATCAAATGGACTTTTGAAACAAATGGGCTCTCCAGTTAATTAAATAAAAAACAAAATGAAACCCAACACTCCATTCCCTGAGGAGTCTAACTGATAGACTTAAGTACGATAATAGCATTTCGCAAACATATAACCTTTTCTTTACGTAGCATCAAAGTCTTACTGTAAACTCTAAACACACACTCAGCTCAATTCCCTTGCGGCTGCATTACTTGAAGTGCGTAACCAGTGGAATCTACGTTATTGAACCTGCTCTGTAGATGGCACTGCGGACCCAGTGATGATGCTCTGCTCGCAGGCCTGGCCTTGTTATCACTGCCCCACACAGCAAGGATCTTACTGGCTACTGCGAAAACCACCTTTGCTCTAAAAGCAGAAATCACTTCGCGATGGCAGGACACAACTTTAATTTGTAATTTAATTAAAACATCCTTATTAAGTATTAGGTCCCACAAAGGCTGAACTGATGAAATGATTCTGTTTATCCTGCTGTATCTACTGTAGCTTGTTGCCAGGTCTTGGTATAATGTCTGTTCTTGAAGTGGACAAATGATTCACTGATAAACTGATTCATAATAAATCATTCCTGTGGATTCTGGGTCTAACTCAACCAAAAGAATACTTTTTTATGGCACTTGATTTTTACTTCCCAGCCCAGGAAGTTCAGTATTTTCTGCAGGGAGGTAGATTTAGTGTCTGCTGAAGGTAAAGGACAAAGGGTTGAAGACAGAGGTGCTGTACTGCAGTCAGACCATAAGGTGAAGAAAGGCGTCTGTCATCTTGGGCTGGAGCAAGAAACTGCTGTAAATCAGCTAAAGCATTTAGGAAGGAGAAAGGTCAAGGCTTCTGGTTCTGAATCCCAGACTTTTATTTCATTTCACATTGACTGACTGATTGATTAACCTTTTCGAAGGGGTCACTAATGGCCAATGTAATGTAACTGTAGAAACAGGGGCAAAGTAGTTCAAACTATGCCATGGTAGGATCACACTACTCTCTTTTCCTGTACACTTGAATTACACTTGTTTTTACTGGCTCAAGTACCAGCCTAGAAAACAAGTCATAGTTGATCAGACATTCAATAAGCATGTTTCATTAGACTGGCCATTTCTTTACAGGTAAATCCTGAAACATGCAGGAGGGATGGGCCAGTCTGGCAATTAATCATCATGGCCATTTCAGTGCCAAGATAAAGTTTCCCCATGGAGGAAATGCTTTCTTCCATTTGACTGCTAAAAAGACACAGCTGCCTGCAGCCCTCACCTCTTGGCTATTTATGCTCTGCCCTGAGGGACATGCCTGGCCAGACTCTTCTGGCTGAAGAATACTAGCTCACTTATGCCACCGAAGCTGGCAATCTCTCTTGGCCTTTGTCTGAGCCAGTTACTACTTTAAGGAGCTGACAGTGGAGAGATGAGGTGTTCTCTCTTTTTTCCTTCTGTGGAGCTTGTTGCTTCAAGCAGTCTCTCATCCTTCCCTTCCATATGGTCAACTGAACGTTAGTGACAGAAAGAGTGAGGAATAATACAGAGACAGATGTTTCAGATCCAGAAGGAGTGAGGGCACTAGAATGATGAGAAAGCAGAATGACAATCTGGACAAAAAGAGAAAGAAAGGATGTAATATATCAATCTTGACTCACAATTCCTCAAGTGGACCACAATGATTTTATTTTTCAATTATCTAGAGGTTGAGGTATTGAAAGGAATCCAACAAGGCCCCAGGGCTCTCAGAATCCTGGCTGGGAACAGACTGCCAAAGCATAACATTACTCTTCTTCCCTATATGTCAAGGCTTTAGTGAACAGCTGGGAAGTTTGTTTAAAAGAATTCTCCAAATTTACTATAAGGTCAGTGTATCATTTGACATAATGATTTCAATTCCTCTAATACTGCATGTAACATATTTTAATTGGAAAAAAAAAAAAAAAAACGTAAGTACAACTCTAGTGATTCCCTGATTCAATACTAACTGTTCTGTGCATTCATAGTCAGCAGTTACTAATGGGGGAGCATCCAAGAGAGAATTCTGCTCTTCTGCTACTCTCCAGTGAAAAGGAGCACTGCCAGCAACTGGAAGGAATAAACTTCAATTTCAAGGACATTGGTTATTTTTTTCCTCCTCCATTCGTGTTTTTCCTAGGCAAGTATTTGTCTGCGTGCTTCCAAGGATTCTGTTAATCCATGTTCTAACAAAATCCTCAGAAAAAAGAAAACATCTCTACAGGAAATATAAAGTTATATAGAAAAAAATTATCATTATAATCTGAATATGGAAAGGGAAAAAAGTAAGGAGTAAACCACAATATAAATTTTAATTTGTAATTTATAAAAGGAACATCCTCAATATGACAGCATAAGTGAACTTACTGGAACTAAATAGTCGTGATTAAAAAAAAAGCACAATACAGCAAAATTGGTAGTAGGGGGAAGTATGCATGTTTTGGGGGAGGTGTTGTTATACCACTAAACAAGTATTTGTTTTCTGAAGTGAAAATCGCTTGATGGCATATAATCTACTTTCAGTTATTTCCAAGAAAACAAATGAATATGTTTAATTACTGTAGATGGAAGCATAACTGCTGGCACATGCAGTCACATAAAAGAGAGCTAATCTATCTGTCCACCCCTTGGCAAAAAATATAGTGATAGGCATGTAAATCAATCTTTTCTTTTTCTCCCTTCCTTCCCTCCCCATCTCTATGTATGTGTACATTCTGTGTGTGTGTATGGATGGATGGGTCTGCACACATGCTAGGGCGAGCTAGCAGCTCCTGCCTGGACACGAATCATCTGGCTCTGTCGAAGTCATAAGGACATGCCCTCTAGCTGAAAGCAGCAGTATGGGTTACTAAAGAAATACAGCCTCATATGAAGAGTAAGTTTTTGAAGAATATGAAGAGATTCCAGTTTTTTAACCACTACTGCTAACTAAACAAACAAGATTTTCCCTTCCTGCAGAAAGTTCCCATTTTCAGTCCTGTGTTCTATTATCCAAAATAGTGTTTTCCAAACTTGAGATTTTATTGCTTTTCATATCACAAAGGTATAAAGCTAGGGTGTCATAAAACATGTATACAATGAACAGGACCCACTGAGATTATTTTTCAAGAACTCATTTGAGAATTTTTAGGGAATATTGGGTTCTGTGGAATTAAAGAAGAAGAGTCATTTAAAGACTCAGCATTATCAACAATAGCCAAACTATGGAGAGAGCCCAAATGTCCATCGACAGATGAATGGATAAAGAAAATGTGGCATACACACACACACAGAGAAATATTACTGAGCCATCAAAAAGAATGAAATCTTGCCATCTGCAACGACATGGATGGAACTACAGGATATTATGCTAAGCTAAATAAGTCAGTCAGAGAAAGACAAATACCATATGATGTCACTCATATGTGGAATTTAAGAAAGAAAACAGATGAACATATGGGAAGGAGGAAAATAAAAAAAAAAAGGAGAAAGGGAAACATGCCACATAAGTGACTCTTAACAATAGAGAACAAACTGAAGGTTGATGGAGGGAGGTGGGTGGGGGATGGGCTAGATGGGTGATGGGCATTAAGGAGGGCCCTTGTGTTGAGCACTGGGTTTTGTATGTAAGTGATGAATCCCTGAATTCTACTCCAGAAACCAATATTGCAATGTATGTTAACTGACAAAATTTAAATTAAAAAAATGAAAAAAAAAAAAAAAGACTCACTATTACCAACTGATCCTATTATGGGAAAACTTAACTTGGAATGGTCTGAGCAGCCCATCCCACTGTCAGTTATACTCATCTCATGTATGCCCTATGTGAGCAGAGGCATGATCACAGCAGAAGGCAGCTTAGCTTTAAATGCAGCCCTTTGTAACCCTGACTGTACAGGAAACACTTGGGAAAGTGAAATAAGCAAAAAGCAAAAAACCCACATCTAGGTAACAACTGAGATAGACCAATTAAATGAGACCCTCCACGTGCAGAACAGAATCCAGGCTTCAGTACATTTTATAACCTCCCAGGTGATTCCAGTGTGCAGCCAGTTGATACCCTCATTTACTTCAAAAACAGTTCAAGAGGTAAAAAAGAAAGTACTAAGACAAAACCCTTGGCCTGTGGGCTAACTTATCAGAAAGCCATAAGGCAACTAATTCTCTGCAAAATTCTCTTCAAGTCTGTCTGACAGAAATCTCTCTATAGCAGCCCCATGAATTTGGAGGTCCTGGTGAAGGTTTATTTTTACTTTCGGTAGAAGGTGGTATATGAGTGGTAGGTCCATTGGTTTTGGAATCAGATGGCCAGAGAACAGTTCCAGCTCTATTGTTTACAGGTTTCATGACCCCGGGCAACAAAGTTCATCTCTGTGTCTAGTTATTACCCTACCTGTGACCCTGTACTTCACATTGTTGGATTATAGGAGCATTCACAGACATGCATCAAAGGAGTTTCTGACACTTGAGGAAGCACTCAGTATTCACTTGGTATTTGTTAGCTATTATTTCTTGCAGAAAAAATAAAGCAGGGGCCACAACCAAAGTAAGAAATATATGTACAATGTTATGAACTCATTTCAGTGACTTAAAAAAACTGTATGTGATAAGTCACTATTTGTGGTAATGGTAGTACTACACTTTAAACAAAACAGTTGTTTGTCGATCTTTATGGTTTAAGGTTCTAGGTAAAATTTTGGTTGAGCAAAGGGTTTTGCAATTTAAGAAAGTGTTTAAAATCCCTGTGTTAACATACTCGACCCTTATAGATTTAAAACACATTGTTAGAAATATTCACAGGCAATGGAATTTTCTTCTCTGAGGCCTCTCTGATTTATGTTAATTTGGACATGGACAAAGCCATGTGGCCAAGCTTTTGGCTCTTAGTGGTGTGCAGAGCATGTTTGCTTGGTGTGGTACATAGGGAACTAGGACAGTAAAAATGACACGGAAGAGGCTGTTCCTGGTCACAGACTTCCATTGGATTAAAACCACGGAGAACACGAGAGGCTTGACCAGCACAGGCTAAACATGGCCTTGCATTTTGGAAACTTCTGAAGTTTTTAATATTCAGGAAAAAAGTTTGATATCTAGTTCTGGTGGAAATATCCTATCTCAGCTGTCCATCACAATCTCAGTGAAGACAGAAATACAATGTATTATTGTTACTACATTGGCTGGTGATTGGAAACACATTACCAATGTACAAATTAGAACCTCTAATTCTAAAGTAATTATTAGCCAATTTCAGACTGTTAACACGATTAAAATTATGAATATATTAGCTGATTCATCCTCACAAATCAAATTTTGATTAGATAATACTACATGTATTATCTAATAGGTATTCAAATTTCTTAAAGGTTTTTTTAGTAGAAAAACTTTGACAAAATTGTTTGATAATATACACAGGACTGGGAAGGAAATGAAAGATTGATGGGTTTTTTCCCCATAAACCTTATTAAAGGTCCTGATTTGGTTGGTCTCCAACTGTTTTGGCTCAGAATTAGGAATTCTAGTTTTGATGACGGCTCATGTGCACTGATTAGAAAAACATCTCATAGAGCTATTAGAAAAGCAAGTTAATCACTAGAAAAATAATGGTGATAGAACAGTATTTCATACTGAAAGTTCTTAAAAATGTCTGCTTCTAATTTATTATAGGGCACATACTCTTAATGAAACATCAGTGAACAATTGGAACCTACATAAGTACATCTCTTTAGGTAATATTTGAATTCTATGTACAAGTATAATCCTAGAAGCATCAGGTAGTGTGAAATGCAGCAGAGTGGGTGTGGGGTTCTAGGTATGGAATTGTGAAGATTTTCTAATGTCTGCAGACTTCATTTATAGTACATCTGGTCCTCTAAATTGCATCACCTTGTTTTAAACAAAAACTGGTAGGCCTTCTGTTTGGGACAGAACAACAGGACAGAATAAGTTACAGAAACAGAGATTTGGGACATTTTACCAGGATAAGAGACACTTCCAGTCTTGTTTTTGTTGGAAAGAACCAAGTCATCCCACAGATTATATGCCTCAAGAAGAGAATGCCCTCTTTCATAAGCAGACATGGAAGTTGAACTTGGAGTTTTATAATATTTTTAAAGATTTATCTATTGATTTTGAGAAAGAGAGAGAGACAGAGAGCATGCAAGTGGGGGGGGGGGGCAGGAAGGGGCAGAGGGAGAGAGTCTCCAAGCAGACTCCCAGCTGAACGCAGAGTCTGACCGCTGATCTCACAGACCCATGAGATCACAACCTGAGCCAAAACCAAGAGCTGGAGGCTCAAATGACTGAGCACCCAGGTACCCCTCAACCTGGGAATTTTAAAGGTCAATGGTACATCTTGAAAAAGATAATATATTAAATGCAGCCATCATTTTTAGAAAATGTCACTCAATAGACCTTACCACTTAGAATAAGTGAGAAATGCTTCTTCTGAGTACTTAGTCAGATAATTGACATAAGATTCTAATTTCATACTTGGGCTGATTTTTAAAAAGAAGAAAAATTATTTACTGTATCTTTCTTTAATCCAATTCATACAATGATTCCAGAGTCATCTTCGCTAAACACAAAGGTGATCATTTCTCTTCTCTGCTTAAAATCTCTCCCCATTCCCTATAGAGAAATCCAGACTTCCTTTTATAGTTCGCACCCCCTTGGGGATCTGACCCCACCTACATTTCCAGCAGCATCTCTCATCAGCCCCACCTCTACTCCACACTTGAGGTGTATCAATACCTCTGACTCATCATGACATGCTCTTGTAGATGCTACACCATCTTCTTGGAATGTGCTGTTTCATTTTATAGTTGCTACAACAGATTTCTCTTCAAATATTGTTTGTAATTGTGACATATCATAGATTCCCAAGAGAACAAATTAGCATATAAATGATGAGCCTTTGCCATCAAAGGAAATATTCAACAATAGGGATATATATATACACACACTTATACATAAATTACAAATTATTTAAACCGTGGAAAAGTACGTTTTTTTCCAAACTTAAAAAAATAAACTATAACAAAAAACTTGATCTGACTTCATTCTCTTCATAGCCTTAAGGCAAAATAGAAATTCCTGTAATACAGAAACTCACAAAAATACATGGACATCATAACAGACTTAGAACAGATTTAATATTTCTCCATGTTCAGAAAATCAAGTTGATGTATTTCATATCCCTACTCCCCTGGTTTTATGGTTCTTGGCAATTCTTTTGATTATTTTTGTTCTCAGGCAGGGCTTCCAAATCCTTTTCTAAGCTTTAACCACCCCATCGTTCGGGTCTCCTCGCTCCAGCCCTCACTCTGCTGCCAAGCTCCCCGTCACTGCCTTGGCATCAAAAATGAAAGGCTGCCATAAAAGAAAGCTGCCCTGGGGCGCCTGGGTGGCTCAGTTGGTTGAACGACTGCCTTCAGCTCAGGTCATGATCCTGGAGTCCCAGGATCGAGTCCCGCATCGGGCTCCCTGCTCGGCAGGGAGTCTGCTTATCCCTCTGACCCTCCCCCCTCTCATGCTCTCTCTCTATCTCATTCTCTCTTAAATAAATAAATAAAATCTTTAAAAAAAAAAAAAAGAAAGCTGCCCTAATAATCGGTGTGTGCCGTACAAACAGTAATTTCCTTAGAGCCCTCCCCTTTAAAAAATCAGATAGAACATGGCCTCGAATATTATAGTCCTCAGTAGATAGTTTGCTTCTGCTTTTGATGCCTCCTCTTCCTGGCCCCTTTCATTTACTTATTCAATTATATGACTGTAGAACTTGTTTTTGAGTATGCAAGGACATGAAGGGCCAGCATTTTCGTGTCTGTGGTTCCCATGACAAAAATTAAAGATCTGAAGAGTGTTGGAAATACTGAGCAATAATTCTGATAAATATTCCAAATATACCCTGCAGTCTACAATGGCGTAGATTCTTGGAGTCTAAACTGCCGTGCCACACAGTATCAGAGAGGTTGATAAAATTTTGGCACGTGTTTCGGGAGAAAGGTTGACAAGTTTCAAACTTTTAACAAGTTTCTGCAAAATTATGTCAGCCTCCCCAAAGCTCTCTTCCAACGATTTAATCGGAATCACTTCCCATTCCCTCTGGGATCCATCTATCCTTTGATAAACCTGCTGTCCATTTTTCCAAATCAAGGAGACCAATCTGTACTCTGACTGGAATTTCCTGTTTTATCACCTAAATTGCTTTAAAAACAATTTAAAAAGGCAAAAGATTCTGGGATTTGTCCTAATCAAAGGTACAGGGCACAGAGCACAAGGCATTATTAATACTTCAGAACACACACAACAAAGGAAATCATTCAGCACCATTTCAGCATATTCCACCACTCAGGAGATTCATGCATATTTAAGTGGATTAATTTATTTTCTGCAATTTGCTCTTTAAGAGCTTAAGAGGCCATTTGCTTTGCTTATTTCAGGATTCTGTGCCCTTGTTCTCTGAGTCACCAACTTATAGCTTGAGTGCTCCAGGTGTATTTATGCTCCCAAAGAATTTTAAATTACCCATTAGGAAATCCAATTTCCTATTTGTAAGACTCAGAAGTGATTTTCCACTGTTCACTTTTTTCTTAATTAAGGATATAGGCCTGTATTCTCAGCTGAACTTTTGCTATTATATATTATTGGCTCTACAACAGTCAATATTTTAGAATGTCATCGATATCAGGATCACAGATAGTCACTTAAGATGGGCCACTCTTGGGTCCCCTTGAATTGATATTTTGGGTACCCCAAAAATCATCACCATAATAATATCCACTGCTTATTATACTCTATGCCCAGCACTCTATAAACATGATCTCATCTAATCCTTTCCATACTTCTAGGGCCTTTTTCCTCTATGACTACTGCAGTTTGAGAAATTAGAATATGTAGGCTTAGAGAAGTGAATCACAGGGTCACGTGCCTCATAAGTACCAGAACTAATATTTAAACCCACCACCTCTTCCTTCCAAGCTTTACATTGGTTCACAGATGTCCAAGGCATTAGACAGTGTTTTAGAGGGTTCAAGAATGATTAGGACCCAGGTTCTGCCTTTAAGGAATTTATGATCTAGTTGGAAAAGGGCTAAGGCAGTTATACAGGTATTACAGTCCAAGGCTGTGAGTGGCTTAAAAAGACATGCAAAGCAATCTGAAGATTCAGGGAAATGAAAGGTCACATCTGGTTAGGGGTATAAATCTTCAGAAGGCAAGTGCTGCTTTGTAGAAGCCCAGAAAAGCAGGTGGGATTCAGAAAATGGAAGCCATGGAGGTCAGGGCAAATAAATAGGCCATTCTAGAGCACTGGCCTTGAACCAAGGATGACTGACAATAACGAACAAAAGACTATTTGGTTTTCACTATGGACTGAAAGCCCACCATCTAGTGGTGGACTCCACAGACATGGAAAATTCCTGGATTCTGGGACACAGCAGAATTGGATCACAGTGATGAACAGGGTTCCTTAAACTTGTCTCGAGGGACCTCTCAAAGCGTATCTTATTTAGTTGTACTGTTAAACAGAAAGATCTCCCTTGGCAAGAAGTATCATTTTAGATTCACCTCAGGTATTATCTTTGATTCCCTCCTAGGCACTGCCTCTTCCACATCCTCTATGTGGTAAAAAACAAAAAACAAAAAACAAAAACAAAAAACCCACAAGATTCAATTGTGTGAGTTTGAAGACCTAATTGGCTTTCGTCAAGGATTCCTGAATCTGAAAGCATCCCACCCAGCAAGTAGAAAGGAGCTGGAGTTGCTGCGCAAATGGAAGGCTTCTATCGGCAGAAGGTGGTGGGGGAGAAGCTGCTAACAAAGAGTGGGTTGTTTCAAGCAAGGTTACCTCCCTTTGGGGGAAGGGCGGGGTTCTACCCTGCCAACGACCTCACTAGAGCTGATCAGGAAATTCCAGATTGACTGGTTAAAGGTCACATTTCTGGGACAGGCTGAAAGCGGGGGCCGTGACTCCATTTTGGGCTTGTTGTTCCTTCCTTCGTCTATCCTTCCTTCTTTCCTTCGTCTATCCTTCCTTCTTTCCTTCGTCTATCCTTCCTTCCTTTGTCTAGCCTTCCTTCCTTCGTCTATCCTTCCTTCCTTCCTTCATCTATCTTTCCTTCGTCTATCCTTCCTTCCTTCGTCTATCTTTCCTTCCTTCGTCTATCCTTCCTTCCTTCGTCTATCCTTCCTTCCTTCGTCTAGCCTTCCTTCCTTCGTCTAGCCTTCCTTCCTTCCTTCATCTATCCTTCCTTCGTCTAGCCTTCCTTCTTTCGTCTATCCTTCCTTCCCTCGTCTATCCTTCCTTCCTTCGTCTATCCTTCCTTCGTCTATCCTTCCTTCCTTCCTTCGTTTATCCTTCCTTCCTTCGTCTAGCCTTCCTTCCTTCCTTCATCTATCCTTCCTTAGTCTATCCTTCCTTCCTTCGTCTATCCTTCCTTCCTTCATCTATCCTTCCTTCGTCTATCCTTCCTTCCTTCCTTCGTCTAGCCTTCCTTCCTTCCTTCATCTATCCTTCCATCTATCCTTCCTTCCTTCGTCTATCCTTCCTTCCTTTCCTCCCTCCCTCCCCACCTTTTTTCAAACAATGTCTTTGGTCTGACATAGGCCTCCAGCCACACCGCTGTAGCCACTCCATGTCAACCTCCCACTCTGCTGCTGTGTCCACTGTTCCTAATTCCTCCCGGGACAACTAACCCCAGCTGAGCCTTCCATTCTTACTGATGCAGTTAGAACAGGAGGTTCACAAGGCCAAGTCTTAGGCTAATCCTTCTTTCCTGATTTAATTTTGGCACTTGCCATCTGACCCAACCCCACTGAAAGTTCATATTCTGCAAGTATTTGCTCAGTGCTTACTCTGTGCAGGAACCGTGCTAAGTGTTCAAGATATAGTAGAGAGCTAGACAGGCAACAGTCCCTGCTCTCGTGAGGCTTAACTTTCGTGAGGGGAAGAGATGCCTCGATGGCTCAGTCAGCTAAGCGTCTCCCTTCGGCCCAGGTCATGATCCCAGGGTCCTGGGATCGGGTCCTGCATCGGGCTCCTTGCTCAGCAGGGAGCCTGCTGTTCCCCCTGTGTTCACTCACACGCTCTCTCTCTCTCTGACTAATAAATAAATAAAATCTTTAAAAAAAAAAAAAAACACCTTTGTGAGGGGAAGACAGATAGCAATAATTTAATGAGATGGTATCAAACAAGGATGATTACACTGAAGAAAACTGAACAGGGCAAGTGCTGGAGTGCTTTGTCGGGGAGGGCAGGGATGCTAATTTAGATCTTATTAGATAAGAGTCTCCGTAAAGAAGCAATACCCAAGCTGAGACCTGAATTATGCTATGTGGGAGGGCCATGGAAGATACGAGGAATAGTATTCTAAGCAGAGGGAAAAGCAAATGCAAAGAACCCAAGATAGGAACTCCAAGGGCAGCCTGGTGAAGGCCAGAATCTGGAGCAGGACAAGCAGCACAGACAGGAGCAAGGTGTTTATTCTAAATGTGAGGGCAAGTCATTAAAGGTCCGGGTGGAGATACACATTGGAGAAGCAATGGCATTTAGACCTTTTTAAAGTCATCAGTTGCCATTAGATCATTGAGCTGACAGATAGAAGGGGACTCAGAAGCAGACCAAGCAGAGAGGGGCGTTTTCTTAATGAGAAATGAAGTTGGCAAAATAAATCAGTTGACTTCTAGGTAACAAACTGGTCTTAAATTTGTGTGGCTATACTGACTGACAGGACAGTGTTACCCCACCTCCCGCCCAGCCACAGTTTTCAGATTGTTTAGGTGCAAGTATAATAGTGAGGTACTACTAGCATTTTCTTCTATTCATACCTTCTTCATTAAAAAATATGTTTATGGGTAAAATTAAACAGATGACACAGCTAACTGTAAAATTTAAACTGTGACATTCTAAATAATATGTGATTGCCATAAGCATTAATGGTAAAAGAGTAACAGCCCTGCACATAGCACGAGGTACCGAGAGCTGGTGGTGTAAGTACATCCGGGACCCATAACCCTGAACCTAATCCACCAGTGTCCTCTCAGGCTAAGTAAGCATACTGAATTGCCAGGGAGACATTATTTTAAGAGTGACCTCTAGGGGTGCCTGGGTGGCTCAGTAGTTAAGCATCTGCCTCGGGCTCAGGTCATGATCCTGGCGTCCTGGGACTGAGCCCCTCGTTGGGCTCCCTGCTCAGATGGGAGCCGGCTTCTCCCTCTCCCTCTGCCTGCTGCTCCCCCTGCTGTGCTCTCTCTGTCAAGTAAATAAATAAAATCTTGAAAAAAAAAAAAAAAAGAGTGACCTTTAACCTGCTTTAGTGAATTTTTTTTGGATCAATCAAAATCATAATACTTACTCATAGTTACAGATTACTTGTGGTATGATTCACAACCGATGGAGACTTCAGAGCTGCTGCCCGAGGCTACGGTGCCCATGGTCACCGGCCCCAATCCACCCTGTGCACTGTTCCCCAGAAGAACTGAGTCAGAACTGAGGAATCCTCAACCACGAGTCCTTGCTGTGGTCTGAAATTTGTCCAGAAGTTACTTAATGTTTTAACAGCCTCTCCTTGATAGGTATTTTAAACTTTCTAAATCAATCTTATACCCAGTGCCTTGCCTGCTGATGCTGTGACAGACTTACTGATAAAGATTCACGCCACTTATGATTAGTGCCTTCATCCAGAAGTGTCTTCGTCTTAATACCTAAGGCCACACCTCTCATTTTGATCTCTGTTTCTGGTTTTGAAGGTGGAGCTAAACATACCTCTCCTAAAACCCCCCACCTCTACTCTGGACCCCACCTTCCAGCCTCCTCAGGGACGTCACCTGCACACTGTCCCCGCCTGTCCGCCATTTCTCCCAATGGAAATTTCTCCCTGGATCTCTGTGGTTTCTCAGCTCTCTTTGATTTTCAACATAGACTTCTTTTACATCTTGGACATAAAGGCTGCCTTGGTAACCAAACTCCATACCTATAGTTTTTCCTTGAATCACTGATAAACGTCTTTTACAAAGGTTAACATATCTGCTGCCATTGTGCTCTCAGTCTGCACTCAAAACTCCCTTCTAACCACCTTAAGAAACAGAAATCTGGCTTCCATCCCTACTAGGCTGCTACTATTCTGCATTTTCAAGACTGACCAAATTATTCCTTCAGTGAAATCCAACAATTTCACTCTCTTTTGCATATAATCCTACTCATTATTCTCTCTTTAAATGGCAGCATCTTTTTAGATAACCTATAGAATCCTTTCCTCTTCCTTGCTCACTGTACCTTCTTTGCCTTTTTTTCCAGAATCCACGATTTTTTACCAAACTGTAAATAAACTTGTTTCCAAGGCTAAGTAATGACTTCACTAGTTACTTGCAGTTGACAATGCTAGAGAAATGTGGAAGGTCTGAATATGAAAAAGACGGAGCAACTTTGGTAAGGAGTCCTATTATTAATCAAGTCATTTGAATGTCCAGTGTTAAGGATTTTACTAAGTAGGATGGGAACAAAACCTAAGGGGCCCAAAACTAAAAACATATACAGTCTAGGTAAGTGGATAAAATATAGATATAAAACAGTTGGAACAAATGCAAATGCACTTTTTACATTTACATGATACTGTAAGAACACCCTGTAGGACACAGTAAAGCAGAACTAGGAGTTCTTTGTTTTCTCTCTTTTTGCAAAGCAAATCTTCTAAGTTTCATGAACAGACACACAGTGAGAGAATCAATTTCATCTGCCTTTGTTTTTATAATGATACTTGTTCTCAAATTATAGTTTTATATGATTTTCAACATCTATAAAAAGGGAACCAGGGGCACCTGGGTGACAGTTAAGTTGATTTCAGCTCAGGTCAGATCTCAGGGTTGTGAGAGCACCTCCTGCAGGGCTCTGTGCTCAGTCTGCTCGAGAATCCCGTGCGCGAGTCTGCTGGAGATCCCTATGTGTGCTCTCTCTAAAATAAGTAAATAAATCTTTAAAAAAAAGGGGCGGGGGAACAAAAAAAATGTTTTAGACCTTGCCTCATGCTCACGGCAGTAAAGAAATGGGCAAGAGACATCATCTAGGGGAACAGTGAGTTCCTTTAAAACCCCAAATCCACCATACAGTGAGATTTCGAAATTCAGGCCTCCATGGACCATCCCTAGGTAGGTCTCTCTCCAACACACACTCGTTCACACTCAAAACTGTCTCTGGTTATAATCACATTCTGAATGGCATCACTTTAAGCCTTATCAACTTCTGGCAGACTTTATAGCTATTTTCACCATTAAAATTCAACTTCTCCTTTACTATCCTAATTGTTTTAAAGGTTTATGATAAAGAACTCTTGCTTCAACATCTTTCACTGTAGTGCAGTTGACTCGGTTCCAAAATTCATGTGGAGAAAATACACATGCTGATTTAAACAAGGTTGCTAATGACAAAACATGCAAGGCACGATTCTAGCCTCCCAGGAGTCATTAGAGGTAACAGGTACCAAATCCTTAAGGCGAATGCATTCCAGTAAAGGGAGTAAGAAATCTGCACAAAGATGCTCACAGGTAAATACACATAAGGGCTGCACAGCCCACTTTTGGAATTCAAAGGAAAGAGAAATCACATTTTGTAGGAAAGCTTCACGAAGGACATGATTTGAAGTGGCCCTTGGAGAGGAGTAAGATCAGTGGGAGGCAGGGAAAGATGTTCAAGGGAGAACACACACTGGGAATACTGGGGGATGGGCTCAAGTCTTGGGGAGAAGGCTTGCGCACTGGACCTCGAGTGCTTTTCACAGGCATTCAGGAGGAAAGAACAAAAGAGTACAATTCTGCTATGAGAGTAAAGAGGACTAACATTAGAGATGAAAGAGACTGAGATTATTTCGTTCAAGGTCACTCATTTTAAACAAAAGAGAACTGAAAACTTGGGGCAGATGAGACCAGTGCTCATACTTATATTGGAATCGCCGCAGAACCAGGACGAGACCGAAGCCAGTATCACTGTCCTTATTTACTTTGTCCCACAAGCACAAACCAGATTTCGCCCTGAGTCATGGATCTGTCCCATCCATCTACAAGGGGTGAAAGTTATTTAGGTAATTCACATAGTAATTAGCATGTACCAGGCAAGGCTGTAGGAAATAAAACTTCTTTATCCTTGTCTATCCCATATCAGCCTTTGGTGGGATACAGGTCAATTGAAAACACCACAGGTGTAAATTTGTATTTTTCTTAACTACATGTCACATTTAAACTGCCACTAATACAGTGCAAATAATTTTTTTAAAATGGCTAAAAATAAAAGTTGGTTATCAGTTGTAGCTGGCTTTAAAAAAAAATCAGAAAGGCTTCTTGCTTGGATAATTTTTTTGTCTAAGCACATTCTTTAACACACACACACAGACATATATACATACACAGAAGGAAAACCAGATTTAGGGATAGGTGAGAGAGACAGGTTGTTAATTTGCAATTAAATGGGTCTAGAAAGCAGATGAGTCAAAAAGGCCGATGAGATTTGCCCAAAGTGATCCTTGCAATTAAGCTTCGGGAAGGGAGCCAAAGTGTTGACATGAGCACCAGGGCTTCTGAGAGACAGCAATACTGCTAACGAATCTTTATCAAAGAACACTTTATTGAACTGAGCGTCAACTCTGTCTCAATGTAAATGAGGAATAGTAATTATTTCCCATTCCTGGCTTCACTGTGAACTTCTTAAGAATGAGGACCTTCAGCAGGAGATTATCAACTCTAGTGATGCCACAGGACATCCTCCTCCGTGATGTTCAAAGCACTTTCATACAGTGAACCACATCCAAGGAAACCTCTGCGAGATGGGTCCACACAACGCAACGTCAGCCCCTGACACAGCTTTCAAACAAACACCCCCTGATTCTGGTCCAGTTACTGCTTCTCTTAATTACCAGCACGTAAGGAAGTGAGGAGATGGACGTCTCCGTGAAAATCTAAGTTGTTGGCATTTATAATCAGGACTCCTCCGTTTCTCTGTGGCTTCAGCAGCCTGTGTTCAAACTGAAGAAAGTCTTGACATCATCTATGAATCCTCAGGTGAGGAGTCCAAATGGTGTCCCAGTACCATGGAACACCCTCACTTTAGAGTCAGAATCTGAACCCTACTGTCCTCTTTCCGCCACATTATTAACCGAAGTAAACATCTGCGTATGTTTTTCTGCTGCACTTCAAGGGAAATTCAAGGTACAAACTGTATAGAAAGAAGGTAAGTTACATGTTATATAATAATCTCCAGAGACTTGTTTTGTCAAGGGGTTTAAAGCATTGATTTGTCCCTCTTTTGGCTGTTTTTAAATCTCAGAGCCAGAGGATTTCTACCTTCTCTTGCTAGTTCAATCCTATTCTCCTCTCTGGAAGAGGAAAGAAGACTACAGTGTAGTTCCCTGATGCGTAATTAAGCTTGAGAATTTACCTCCTCTCTATGTAATTTGTATCTTTAGTTTCCCTTGAACTACAGCCAAAAAAAAAAAAAAAAAAAAGTAAATATTTCTTCACAAACTTCATTTGGGGTACACAGCTAGATAGAAAAGCCCTTTTATACGGAGGCTTCTATTTTAGTCTGCATACTGGACATTTCCCCAGTTTGATCTCCCCTTCTTTTAATTTAAGCCTAGTATTCTCCAACTATTTTCCACCTTTTCACAATTTGGCCTCCAAGCAATCTAGAGGACAGAGTGGTAGCTTGCTGCTGAGAAAACTGCATGCAATCTAAACCTCCTGCAACTAAGCCATCCTGCCCTTTTATCACTCTTCTTTCTTTTTCATCCTTGAATCTGTAGACACTCAAAAATTCTGTTTTAACCATTTATCCTCCTTTGTGAATGCTAAATAAACTTTGTTTCCCCGTTGACTCTTTATTACAAGTATCTTGAGAACCATGGTGACTGACATTTGGTTTATAATCACCCAGAAATATCACAGTGAGCATAAATTACACCTGAATTACCCACTCTACAAAGTTGTGTGGATTCTACCGTGTGATTTGGGTCTTACAGAGTGGAGAGGAGTGTCTTAGGTGGGGCTTGCAGCAGGATTTTAATTGCTAAGATGTTAATTTCTATCTCCTTCGTCTTTGATGTTGCCCAATTTCAAGGAAAATCCCACTTTCATTTAGAGAAAGGAGTTTGAGATAGGATATTTCACTCTGTCCAAAGCTTTTTTTTTTTTTTTTTTAAGATTTTATTTATTTGACACAGAGAAAGAGACAGCGAGACAGGGAATACAAGAAGGGGGAGTGGAAGAAGGAGAAGCAGGCTTCCTGCTGAGCAGGGAGCCCGACGCGGGGCTCGATCCCAGGACCCTGGGATCATGACCTGAGCCGAAGGCAGACGCTTAACAACTGAGCCACCCAGGCGCCCCTCACTCTGTCCAAAGCTTTTAAAAACAGTTATGTAAATCATCAGTGGTGGATCCATCCTATGTGCTGAGAGCACAAGGAACTAACAATAATTTACTATATGCCATAATCATCCTGTTTTGTTTTTTGAAAACTCCCTACAACCTAACACACATTTATTATGGTTGATTCAGGAAATATGAGGACTCAGGAAATATGAACTTGGACAATTCAGGAAATATGAACTCAGGACTCAGGAAATATGAACTTGGACAATTCATTTAATATCCTGTGACTGTTTCCTCATCTATAAAATGGGGATAATAATACTCTGCATTAGTAAGAGGGTTGATGTTAAATCAGATGACAGTGAGTGTAGAGAAAAGAGAGATGGGGTACATGAAGGTGCTATTCACAATGCAGAGTATGATTATTTGGACTCAGTAGAAAATTATACCCTGTGAGCTATTTCCACAGTAAAAGTTTATTCACCTGCACCCCTTGATTCTTTCTCTACAATTCATGTAATGACCACAAGTTATTGCATTCTTGTCTCAATATATTAGCTAGATGGTTGAATGCACAGAGTGCACATCTGAATCAGCACAAAAGTGCAACCTGGAGGAGGGGAAACGGAAGGGGACTCTTGAGCTTACACTGAAGTCATTTTCATCCGTCAACCTGCCCACATAAATACTAGGAAATCAACTCATTTAAAAACTGGGTAGGCAAACCTGAGTTATAATAGTGTTCTTGAATGCAGGTCAGTGAAAAATTGGTCTGCTTGCAAATTCCCATTTGTCATATTCCCTACAAATGCACGTTAATTGTTTTCATATTTAAATGCCTAGAATCAACCATAATAAATGTGTGTTGTCAGGTTGTAGGTAGTTTTCTAAAAACAAAACAGGATGATTATGGCATATAGTAAATTATTGTTGGTTCCTTGTGCTCTCAGCAGAATCACAAAAGGGCAAGGCCTTAAGAGAAGAGAAATCATTCATGTCTGGTTCAAATCCTACAACACAGAAAACAGAACCAGAGCTGAGTTAATGAAATATATTTTTAATACAGGTTTGTAGTGGGCCATATGTTATTAACTTTAAATGTCTGAAAATATAATACTGGCTTACAAACAGAATATTTGAAAATCCTTCTCAATGACAAAGTCTAAAAATAATCTTGCTCCTCTTTGTACTTTTCTCTCCAGAGAAATAATATCTACTGCTTACCAACACCACCACTAACTTTGCCTTCTTCATAAAAGCTGGGTCCTAGAGTTTCCCAGGATTGTCATTTTGTGCAATGATTCCTCAGCACTAATATTCAGAACTTATTGGAAGTGGCCGTTTTGTATAACCCCTGACTGACCAAATCTAGGTACATGCTAAGAAAACCCAAACTTGTAAGATCTCATGGTACAAGGACGTGAGTGTGTGTGTGTGCGTGTGCGTGTGTGTGTGTGTGTAAGGGGTAGAAATAACAGCAAGAGTGGCATGAATAAACGAGTAGTTTGATGGTGTAGGTGTGCTCAGTTAATTCATTACTACCTACTTGATCTTTAATGACCTTTAGAGCCCTGAGACTAATAATATGTGGCTATAAAAGCAATATAAGGAAGAGTCAACTTTTCTGCCTTTTGTGTTTTCACCATCTTAATCACACATCAGATTGTTCCCGTTTTTTTTTTTAAGATTTATTTATTTATTTTAGGGGAGGAGGGAGAGAATCTCAAGCAGACTCTGCAAGCTAAGCCTAGAGCCCAACATGATCTCACGACCAGAGATCATGACCTGAGCCAAAATCAAGTCAGACACTCAAAAAACTGAGCCACCCAGGTGCCACTTTTACCTGTTTTTGATAGAAACTATCAGTTTCTCATGTAAGTAGAGCTTCAAAGGCTAAACAGGTAAGAAATATAAAAAGGATTAAAAAACAAACAAACATGTGGGGCGCCTGGGTGGCTCAGTCGTTAAGCGTCTGCCTTCGGTTCAGGTCATGATCCCAGGGTCCTGGGATCGAGCCCCGCATCGGGCTCCTTGCTCAGCGGGAAGTCTGCTTCTCCCTCTCCCATTCCCCCTGCTTGTGTTCCCTCTCGCGTTGTGTATCTCTCTGTCACATAAATAAATAAAATCTTTAAAAAAATAAAAATAAATAAATAAAAAAAACCAAACATGTCTAATAAGAGACTGCTTACAACCCTCCAGACGAATGGAGCTTCTGCCTCTGGCCTGTGCAAGCCAGACTTCCTGTGTGGTTCTCACGGATCAGAATATAGACTTGGTTAAACCTGAGGACAATCCTTGGCGAACAGAAAACGGATGGATGGAAATTGTTACTCTCGTTCTTCTCCTTTGTGGACACCAAATAAATCGTGCTCACACAATTTGTTTTGTTTTTATTTTGTCTTGAGTCTTTATCACAAGTTATCTGAGGCTAGATGAATGACAACACTGAAATTCAGTTTCTCAACGGCAATATAAACAAGTCTTCACACGTTAGTTTTCGGGGTAACTGTAAAGATTCAATGATCTAATCACTATATTCAGTAAGTATTATTTCAGAAAATTATTGAATTCATTGAGTACAAACCTGATATGGGAGGCTGAATAATGGACCCCCACAATGTCTACACTGTAATCCCTGGAGCCTGTGAATAAATCACTTATAGGGCAGGAGGAGTTTTGCAAGGTGTGATTAAATCAAAATTCCGACATGGGGTTATCCTGGATCATTCAGGTGGTCCCAGTGTAATCACAAATTCCTTAAAAGCAGGAAGCTACAGAGTCAACGTTGGAGGAAGAGACAGAACAACGGAAGCAGAGGTCAGAGAGAGAGATACGATGATGCTATGCTGCTAGCCTGAAGATGGCGGAAGGAATCATGGTCAAGAAATGTGCGCAGCCTCCAGAAGCTGGAAATGGTGAGCAAAGGATTCTCCACTGGAGCTTCCAAGAGGAAGGCATCTCTTCAATACCTTGATTTTTGCTTTTTTAAGACCCATTTAGAACTCCGGCCTCCAGAACTATAAGATAATGGATGCACTGCTTAGGCCACTAGTTTGTGGTAATTTGTTCCAGTAGCAATTTGAAACTGATACATCTGAAAACTTACATCATGAAAAATTTAACAAAGATGGTTATTTTTTTAATCTGTCAAACATCACACACTTTAGGTTTATCTATCTTTAACTTTAGATCTGTTATCAAACATCAAAATTTCCTGCTGTGCTAGGAGGAGAAAGTTCTGTGCTAGGAGCTGAGACACCTGAGTTTTAGGTCAGCTCTGGCTCTAGGAAGCCGTGTGGTTTGTGAAGTCATTTTTATTTACTTACTTATTTTTGGAAGTCGTTTTTAGATGTTAGTTATTTCACTTAAAAATCATAGGTCTCAATAACCGATGACATTATTGTGATACTATCATCTTGACATTATGATAGTATAATTACTCTAGAATCTAAGTAAAGGAGATAGCATTCACACAGTCCGGCCCATACATCATAGAAATTGTCATTTGCTGGCATACTGTATAGAATGCATAAAAAAAAATCAAGATGTAGTATCAACAAGATTTCTTTTTTTTAATACATCCTGCTAATAAAGAAAGTAATATTCTGCTATTCCCATAATGTAGTCCAAAGCATAAGAAATCATTCAGTGCAGGGCGCTGGGTGGCTCAGTTGGTTAAGTGACTGCCTTCGGCTCAGGTCATGATCCTGGAGTCCCAGGATCGAGTCCCGCATCAGGCTCCCTGCTCGGCAGGGAGTCTGCTTCTCCCTCTGACCCTCCTCCCTCTCATGCTGTCTCTCATTCTCTCTCTCTCAAATAAATAAATAAATAAATAAAATCTTAAAAAAAAAAAATCATTCAATGCAGCCTAGAGTAATGAAACTGGTACACACTATTACATTTTAAAGTTTTACTAAATACTTGGAAATACTCAGTACTCTACAAATAGAAATGTAAGGCCTCCTTGAAAAACCTGTGAAAATATTTATTTGCAATTATGATCCTAAATTATATAAATAATATAAATGTAATATTATAGGTATGGCTATTATGAAAAACACATCTTTCACCCCTGCATCACACATTTAAATTTACATAAATTTGTAAGTGAACTTTTTACTTTTGAGGTTTAAAAAGATTCTTAGTGTAAAACTATTAATGAAGAAAAATCAATACTGAAATTTATAGCTAGCACTTTCCATTTATAAATAAAAATGGGCTATGAAACCATTAATGACTTTTCTAAATTAATCAAATAAAGCCATGGAGATTGGAAGTCATTGATGGCTAACTAAATACAGAAGGGAGAAAATTTCTCCTGTCCATGTGTAGAGATATGTGATTTTTAAAAGAACACTTATAGGATATTGTATATAATTTTCACGTAAACGCAACTTCTTCCCCATAAAGTTGTGCTTGCTTCAATGTTCAGTGATCTATACTCCTCTAAAGGGCCAGCTAGCCCCTGCTGTTTTTTAATTAGAAACAAGATGGCCCTGTAGTTCTCCTTCCCTCCCCTCTCTTCTCTTTGTGGCAGTAAGCAGACAAAAGAGGGCCAAGGTGCAAGGCACCACCTGTCTTTGGATCAGAACATACGCCAGGTATCTCCCCTGCAACCAGAGTTCCCTCTACGCTTTGTCCTTCCCTAGTCTTCATCCTGCCTGCTAGACCTACTTCCCTTGTGTCTCACTTTTGTTGCCTTGGAGTTCCCCGGAGTTTCCTTCTTGAATGCCTAGACTTCAAGACCAGGTAGCAGTATTATCCTGACACTAAAACCAGTCAGACATCACAAAGCAAAACAAAACAAAAAAACCCTATGAAACAATTTATCTTAGGATATGGATACAAAAGTCCTCAACAAAATAGAAAACAGAATCCAGCAATATATAAAAAGAACTGTACATCATGACCAGGTGAGGTTTGTCCCAAAGATGCAAGTTTGGTTTAACATCCATAATCCAACTAATGTAATACACTATATCAATAGAATTAAAACAAACAAACAAACACACAAAAATCACATGATCATCTCAATAGACAAATTAACAAAAGCAAAATCCATGCTATTTCATGATAAAAAAACACTCAACAAACTATGACTAGAATGAAATTTCCTCAATCTGATAAAAGACATCTATGAAAAACCAACAGCTAGCATCATATATATGGTGAAAGACTGGATGCTTTCCATCTAAGATCAGTAACAGGACAAGGATGTCCACACTTGCTGCTTTCAGTATTATTGAGGTTCTAGGCAGGACAATTTGGCAAGAAAAAGAAACAAGAGAATCCACATCCATTTGCAGAGGACATAATCTTGAATATTTAAAAAATCCTAAGAAATCCACTAAAACACCATTAGTACTAATAAATGAATTCAGCAAGGTTGTAGGATATAAGATCAATTTATAAAAAAATCAATTCTATTTCTATACACTTGCAATGAACAACCTAAAAATGAAATTAAGAAGAGAATTCCATTCACAATAGTATTAAAACAATACAATACTTTGGAACAAATTTAACAAAAGAAGTAAAAGCTTAGAATATGAAAACAGAAAGACTTTGTTGAAAGAAATTAAAGATCTAAATGAAAGTACCCCAGGTTCATGTGTTGGAAGATTTAACATTGGTATAAGATGGATTTACTTCTCAAACTGATCCGCTGAATCAACATGGTCCTTATCAGAATCCTAGCTGACTTCTTAGAAGTCAATAAATTAAGCAAATTATATAAACAAATTATGTCTCTGCATATAATTTGATAATTAAGTTCTGTGCTATTTGATCTACCATATTTTGTCAGTTCTAACATGTACATTTCCCCCTCATCTCTGCAATTATAATTAGTATTTTTTTCCTTAGTGAACATAATTATGCATCTTATAATCAATGACATCTTAAATATGATGAAATACGGTCATTTCACCTATTTCTAAACTCAAGAAAATGGTTTAGGGGTGGAAAACTTTCACTAACAGCTTCCTCTGGGCAAGACAGAGGCCAAAAAAAAAAAAAAAAGCCATCCTGATTATCACCTTTGATCTCTAACACATGTGTTTTATGTAAAAATTTTAATAATATCTTTAGCTCAATTCAAATTGGGTCACCAGTTATCAAAGAATTAAGATACAAAAGACACTGGGGTGCCTGGGTGGTGCAGTCAGTTAAGCATCCGACTCTTGTTGGCCCAGGTCATGATCTCAGGATCCTAAGATCGAGCCCTGCACTGAGCTCCACACTCAGTACAGAGTCTGCTTAAGACTCTCTCTCCCTCTGCACCCCCCCCTCACTGCGCACTCACTCTCTAGAATAAATAAATGAATCTTAAAAAAGAAAAAGATACAAAAGATATTGTCCTTGAATCAAACAGGAAATACTGATGTCACAGATTCAGAGTGCCATTTTTTAAGCACTAGACTAGAAAAGCAATAATTAAAAATAGTAATAAAGACACCTAAAAATATAAAACATTTCACACATTACTGGCATTAGCTCACAAAAGGTTATAACCCAAGTGGGCACAGCTATTGCTGAACCATGACACTTATAAGCCAACGAGTCCCAAACGTCTATCTCCAGCACGGACCTCTCCCCTGCACCCCAGACTTTAAACACTAACCGACCAGAATCACTTTGAGTCATAATGGAGTGAGAATTAAGGGTGCTTCTCATTGAAACTGCATTTTTACCAAGGGTAGTTTTATAGATCCATAAGCTGTTCCCTTGTTAGGCTGGCACTTAAAAATCCTCACAGAGAACTCCTGCAGAAAATCTTGGTACCTATACACACTTACTATAAATTATTTTCCGCTGAGATGAAAAATCTTTTCAAATGGTTTTCTCTTAATTTCTTCCCTTCAAAAATATTCCACTTGGGTTAGATTTGAGTCTCTTTCAGTCAGTGCTATGAAATTATTTCATTCTGTCATTTATTTCTATACTTTGAAAAAACATAAAAGAAGGAACAATGAATGCATAATTTCACACTCAATTTGAGTGTTATAAATAAGAGGACTGGGCAAATGGAAGGCAATTCCATTTGATACTTTCTTAGGCCAAAGTGTAAAGAAGTTAAGAGCTCCATCCCAGAGAATTTAAATTCTTCTTCCTAAGCCTTTCCATTTCTTGCTTTCCCCATATACGTGCCTTCTTCTTGTTTTCTTCTCTTTATCCCAAATTCATTTTAGTGATTTTTTTTTAACATCAACTTACCTTTGATGGCAAGTCTTTCATTTACTAACTGGAAACAAGGAAAAAGAGCATTAAACACTTGAATTCAAATTTTGAGTGCATCAATCCCTAATGATGTGAATTTAGGCAAATCACTGCCTAAAGCTTGGAATCACCATGTGTCCTTATCTGAAAAATGGGGATATCTGAAAAATTTGCACAAGCGATAAACTATACCACTTATCAGGGCGAAGGAAAACCAACTAGAATACAAGAAAGGTTACACTTACGCATATGGTAGTAAAACTTTACGACATCAAAGAAAAATGAGGTCTAAAAGACAGAGTTAAAGATGATTATAAACGCATAAGAGTCAGTTTGCTTAACTGCAAATTCTTCAACAGCTACAAGAGAAATCCCTAAGAATATGGCCAACAGAGAGTGAAAATAAGATTTTATTCTATATGTGTAGCCAAACTGTTCATCAAGATGGTGGACAAAGAAAAGACATTTCTTGATAGAAGAGCAGAGTCCTACTGATTCTCTTCTTCCTCCCTGACAGAACCTCGGTTTCACTTGGGACGCCCATGTCTTCAGATACAAAACTTTACATCCCAGCCTCTTCCACAGCGAGGGTGGCTGCTGGGTAGTTCCGGCCACTGAGGCCAAAGACTAGATGCAGGAAGGATTTCTGGAAACGGTGGAATCCCTAAAGCCTTGCTTTCCTGCTACATGTGCTACCCCGTCTTCCCCTCTGCCCTTTCCTTTGTCCTGATGCTGAACGGGGGACCTGAGTGGCTGGAGTTGCAACCTCTTACAATTTTGAGGCAAAGGCTGATGGAACCACAGAAGCCATGCCCTGGAACTACTTATGCCTGTACTTTGTTACATGAGGAGAAAAAGAAACAGGCTTCTTTAAAGCTCCTGTTTCCGTTAGTCATAACAAAACACATCCCAATTTGTTATGAGTGAAGAAGAAAGAAAACTTAATTACCACCAAATATATGACTTTCTTTAGAAAACCCAAGCGAATCTACACTCACATTTCTTAGGAACAATAAAAGCGGGGCGCCTGGATGGCTCAGCCAGTTAAGTGTCTGACTATTGGTTTTGGCTCAGGTCACGATCTCAGGGTTGTGAGATCGATCCCCACATGGGGCTCCACATGCTCAAGATTCTTTCCCTCTACCCCTCCCCCTAGAAACAATAAGAGCATTCAGCAATATATTGATATAATATACTTAAATCAATTTTATGTCTGTCTATATGCCACCAAAGAGCTCAGAAAACTGAAGTTTTTAGAAGGTGTAATTTACAATATCAACACAAAATATAGGGTTCCTAGAGATAAATCTTATATAAGATGTATAGGATCTTTTGGACAAAATTTTTAAATTATTGAAAGCAGTTAAAAAGTTCTAAGTAAACGGAGACAGACATTATGTTTATGGAAGACTCGATCACACACAGGAATTTTCTTCCTCAATTGTTGTATTCTCCCAATTTATCTATAAATGAAAAATAATTCCAATAAAACTTAAAATAGAATTGTGTGCGTGACCCTTGTCAAGTTAATGCTAACATTTGTGAAGATCGAAAAGCCAGGAATAACCATCAAACTCTGGAAGAAGCAGCTGGGAGACTCCATTAGCCATATTTCAGTATTCATTATAAAGCTACGCTAATCAAGGCAGTGTGGGATCAGTACAGAAAGAAGTGTGTAAGCCAAGAGAAGAGACTAGAAATTTAAGTTCTCCCCCTGCACGTGAAAACTTTCAGTTGGAGAGTGTAAGATAAATGGTGCTAGGGCAACTCGTTATCAGTAATGAAAAAAAATCAGATCTCTAGCCTGTATCATACACCAAAATCAATTTCGGGTGCAAGAAAAGACCTAAAAAATAAGACTTAAAACTATACTGTGAGAATGTCTTTATGACTGTGGAGAATAGAAAGATGATTTAAGACAAAAACTACAAATCCCTGAGAAAAGATGGACACATTTGACTGCCTTTAACTTACTAACGTTAATGCATACAAAAATGCAGTAAACAGCTGGAAAAGGGAAAATATAGCCAGGAAGAAGATAATTAGGATCTGAAGAACTTCTGATAATAAGAAAAAATCAAATAGTCCAATGACTAAATAGGCAAAAGAAAGCGATCCACAGAAGAAACCAGTGCTGCATGGTTAATAACTACAAAAAGATGCTTTCCCTCAGCAGTAACCAGAGACTGTAATGAGATATCACTGATACGCCTCAGATCGGCAAAAGTGATGAATTCTGACAATACCAAGAATTGCGTGAGGACGCAGAGCACGGGAACTCTCGCATTCTCCTGGGTGAGCGTACAAAGGCGGACCCACTGTCCGAGCCATACGGCGCACCCCGGAAAGGCGAAGACGCTCTTGCCTCTGATGCAGCTATTTTACTCCCAAGTGTACACAGCCTAGAGAAACTCCGGGCCCAGACACGTGACCCGGAATGTTCACAGCATCCTGCTCCGAAGTAAACTACTGTCATACAGGAGACTTCAACACTAGCTGCCACGTGTCACTCCTGGGGGGTGGGCACAGAGGCACCTTTTCACACCTGTTTTCAAGGCAGAACGTGATGAGAGATACTGCAAAGTGAAACAGGTAAATCAGATTAGTTTCAGAACTTGTGGCATCACCTTTTGGAGTGGGAAAAGACTCGGGGAGATAGCCAGACGCCCTGAGGGAGATTTGGGTGTGTTTGTTTGTTTTTAAAGAAAGGCAGACTGGCACATGCAGCACCTCATTTGGAGGTGTCTGGAGTCTTGGAAGTTTGACTACCCTACGTTCTCCTACAAACGGACGTTGAGAGCTTGTTTGGAGATCCTAGCAGGGGAGCGCAGCTACTCATATAGCCTTGACCGAAGAACGGTCCTCCTCTATAGGGGAAGGTCGTCCCCTATGACCCAGTGCGCAGCTTTGGGAGGGACGCACAAGTCGCCGTGGTGAGGGTGTCAGCCAGATCAGCCGAATCCACCCTGGCGATCAGTGGGGTGACAGATGTCCCAGCCAGATTGCCCTCCCATCCCTGAGGGAGATTTTGATCGGTTTCTTTAGAAGCACTTGCATACTCTCCTTGACCTAAGAAGTGATCGGCACCTGGCTGAGTTACTGCACCTCCTTTCTCCTTCCTGGGCCATCCTGTCACTTCATAGGTGTGACTGACTTGACATTGACCTCAGCGCTCTGCTTTCACAATGACAGTGAGAGAAGCAGGGGCCCTGCCCTCTCAGTGGAAGAAATCTAGACATTGCTCTTCAAGTTGACATTGCATCATTTCCCAGCTGTTCTCACTACTTTTTAATGACATATTACCTATCACAAGACCCCATTAAGTAGCTTTCACCACAGAGAACTGATGAAACAGTGTGTCTCAATTTTCTTGCTTTGCATACTCCATTAAGTTGCTATTTACATATTTTATATAAAATTGTAGAAGAAAAATAATTATTCTAAAAGTCAAAACAATCTGTAAATATATAAAGAAGTAGTAGTACATAGCATTTCTGCAGGATTGAAACATTATCATGGACAGTAAGATTAAACACCACATCATGCCCAAGGCCCCTTCCCAGAGTCAACTTCATTATACGGAATTAGGACGTGCATGTTACTGTGGGACACAGGGGATCAGAGGATGTTCTAAGGACCCCTGAAGAAGCCTGGATAATCGTCTGAGTCTTTCCCATCACCGTAAGAGAAAGGAAGCAGGGCCACTGCCCGGACAGCCAGCCCTTGTTCCTGCTTAGTGCCCCTCCTGTCTTGGTGCCGGCCCTGGAAAGTGAGGTCGCTGCCGGGTCCGAAAGGACTTCACCAGCATCGAGACTGGGTCCCGGGAACGAATGGAACTCCAAAAAGTACAACTGTTTTAGGTTGGAAATGTTTTCAAAAAAAGTTTCTAATGGGAGCTCATGTCAGTTTCAGCTAAACAGTTTCAAAGGCTGTCACATATTTCCGTGCACTGAAGCAGATCCTGTCTCACCGTCCTTTCAAATTCTGATGAGCTCTCCAGACATTTGCCTCAAAATAGCTCTAGTTTTTCCTAATTGTTTCAGCAGTGGCTCATAGAAAAGTCTTTTAAAATATCTTTTTATCTTCAAATTATTTACTTGTTGAAATATTTATTTCCTTGTGGGAACCTCAGAGTTTTGCATGTTACAAAAGAATGATGTGGTTCTATATTTTAGGTTTTACAACCTTAGAGGTACTGGTCAATCAGGAGATAATCCCTTTGACATTCAACCAAAGCGCTTTGATTAAATTACTATCATTTTTAAAGAGACTAGAGTTGACCTATTTCACAAGCTTGATGGTTTATTTTGGAATCGGCACTTATTTCATGAAAAGATCCACCTCAGTTTTTGTTCCTTTCAAATCAGACAGTTTTAGTATAACTAGGACCTATTACAGTTAACAAGTACTGGGAAACATTTTAAAACTTAGTAAAAAGCAGCTAATCTTGTAAAATCTTTGACTATGAAAATAACTTGCTACTTTAGTTAAAATAGCTGCTTCTCTGGAAAAGTAAAGTAGGTTTCAAGAACACATAATCATGAATAAGGTTGGCCAAAGAATTCTTAGATTCCACACCAGAAGTACAATCCATAAGAGAAAAAAAATCATACTTCATCAAAATTAAATTAATGAATTTAGTTAATTAAATTTCAGAAAATGAAAATATAAGTCAAAGACTGAGAAAATATTTGCAAGTCATATATCTGATAAAGGACTTGTATCTGGGATATATAAGGAAATCTTACAACTCAAACTAAAAAGGAAAATAATGCAATTAAAATATGAACAAAAGATCTGAAGACGTTACTCCAAAGAAAATATACAAATGATCCATAAGCACATGGAAAGGTATTTGATATCATGTCATGGGGGGGAAGCAAATAAAACCACAACAAGATACTCCTGCATATCCACTAAGATGTGTAAAAACAAAAAGATAGTGACAAGTGTTGGTGAGGCTGTGGGAGAAACTGGAGGCCTCACACATTGCTGGTAGAAATATGGAATGGTGTAGCTCCTCTGGAAGATAGCCTGACCGTTCACAGAAAGGTTAAACACAGACCTACCTTTGACGTAAGAGTTCCACTGCTAGGTATATACCAGATATATATATATATATACACACACACACACATACATTTTTTTTTTTTTTTAAAGAAAGAAAACCTCCCTTTGTGCAAGGGTTTTACTTACTGAGGTTCCACTTCAGGCCTGTTGTCGTAACATGACTGCAAGGCTGTCCAACAGGAATAAGGCCACACCAATCACCTTCCATTCCAGTATCTACATGCATTTTGTGCTTTCCCTGAAGTAGAGAAGGAATGATCATTAGCAGAGTGAAGAGAAAGGACAGGACATCAATGTGCACTGAAGATCTGGTCCTATGCACCAGGTACCATCCCAGAACTTCATGTGGTTATCATACTTAATCCTAACAACGAATTTAAGTAGTATGTGCTGAATAATCCCAGGAACTTTCACTTGACTTAATCCTAGTCACAATTTTGCAAGGTAGCTTATTGTTAATTATTACTTTTACACATGAGAAAATTGAAGCTTGCAGAGATTAAATGTGTCCAGGACCACACAGATAACAAGGGGGCAGAATCAGGATTCCTACCTATACTTGCCAATTCTAAAGACTGAACTGATTCCGCATGCTAATGATGTAGCCCTATATGACAGTTCTAGGGTTTTAATCAAACACTTGCTCGGGCGCCTGGGTGGCTCAGTTGGTTGGGCAACTGCCTTCGGCTCAGGTCATGATCCTGGAGTCCCGGGATCAAGTCCCGCATCGGGCTCCCTCCTTGGCAGGGAGTCTGCTTCTCCCTCTGACCCTCCCCCGTCTCATGTGCTCTCTCTCTCTCATTCTCTGTCTCAAATAAATAAAATCTTTAAAAAAAAAAAAAAAGAAAGAAAAGAAAATTCCTACACCAAAGGTGAATGTGATATTTGAAAAGATTTGGATACAAATAATCAAAGTGTGTATATTTAAAAAACAAACAAACAAAAAAAAACACTTGCTCAAGTGTAAATAAAACATTGCTTCCTAAGAAAAATCGCTACTTCATCTCAGACTTGGACTTCTAGCTTTCAGAATTCAATGTCAATCCTGCTAATGGTGAATCTGCTTCCTATGCCCATGGCTACTCTAGGGGATGCTCAGTGAGAAATATCCACCTCTACCAGGAAACAGTATCTACCTTGAGGAATGAGGATGCTTCCTCCATCTGGATTATGAAAACTGATATAATTTACTATGTTTTCAAGTTTTCAGTTTATAAGCAGGTTAAAGTTAAATGTAATGTTTAATCAAGGCTATAACATTTCCTTTTAAACAGAATACTTGGAAATTCCTCTTCTTCTGCAAAGTAATGACTTTCCATTATTTTTGTATTCTATTCATTATCCTCAGGATATATGGTCCTTATAGAAAGATACCTCAAGTCCTTATGGGGAAAATGCCAATGCACACATCTATTCAGTAATGACATAAAAAAGGTATTTTTAATAACTCATATAACTCTGAGGGGATAAAGATATTCTTTATTTTAATAAAATATTTAAAAGCTTAATATATGACACATTACCAGAGTAAGGTACTTACACCTCCTTTTACAGCATTTTATTCCAACTATGTCTTTTGTACTCTGTTATAGGCTCTGAGAACTTACTCTGCTGTATATAAGACCTCAGCATATGAGTAGGCTTTGTCTTTAGTCAAACAATTGCTTTTATTAGGAAAACAACTCTCTAAATTACTTATCAGTTCTTGAAATATAACACAAGTTCATATACATCTCTACTACCTATACAACTCATAAATATATATTTCTATTTGAACACTTAATCAAAAGGCATAAATTTAGTTAAGAGGGCTTAAATATATTCAAACACAAAGAATGTTTAAAGAAAACATAAAATATATTTGAACTTGATGCCCATCACTGGGCAAACACAGGTAGACAAACACCAAGCAATGGATTAGATACACTCGGAGAAAAGTGGGTGGACTGAAAACACAAAGCATTGTGAAAACAATGCCCAGTAGGAAACAGAATTGGTATAAATTACAGAACCCATCAGGGGCGCCTGGGTGGCTCAGCTGGTTAAGCATCTGCCTTCGGCTCAGGTCATGATTTCTGGGTCCTGGGATCGAGCCTTGTGCCCTGCATCAGGCTTCTTGCTCAGCAGGGATTCTGCTCTCTCTCTCTCTCTCTCTGCCTGTCCCCCATCTCCTCTTGTGCTCTCTCTCTCTCTCCCAATGTCCCTCCCCACCACTTGTTCTCTAATAAATAAATCTTAAAAAAAATAAATTACAGAACCCATCTATATAAATTGAAATACAAACACATCAACACACCTCTTCTAACAACAAAATTTAAAAATATGTTAAAAATTTAAATATATATATACACAAACACACACTAACATGTTTGCCTATGGGAAGAGTAAGGAGAATGGGAATGTGGTAGGGTATAAAAGGGAGGCAAATGGATCAGCCAGTGAAGATTCTTGCCTGGACCAGAGATGATCATGTGCCATGAACCAACCAGCATAACTGACTCAACACCGAAATCTTATAAAAAGAACAATATGTTGTTTAGATATAAAGTGATACAAGACAAATTCTCAGACTCTTCTGAAGAAAAAATAGGGAAAATATTTTAACAATTCTAAACAATAATTCAAGAAAGAGGAATAATTGGGATGTAGCAATGGAAAAAAGAGTGAAATGAAAACTAATCTTGTTCTTGAATAATGATCTTTGTTGTTTTTGTTTTAGATCAATTTAGAGCAAAAGCATAGAAACTATTATTATAGCTATGGAAACATTTTACATATTCAGAGTAGAAGCAGTAACTGTCAGAAGATACAGGTATGGAAGGGGGAGGAAAGCACAGGGGCACTCATCTTCTCATCATGTTACATCATAAGAGAGTCAAGAAATACTGCCTCAAGTAGTAGAGTTTTAAAGGCGGGGATTTAAAAATTGCTCCTGGCCTGAGTAACTGGTAATATGGGTAACGTGCCTAAGCAGCAGAAAGGGGACCGAGGAGGGAGACTTGAAATCACTCTGGCCTCCCTCTGGCCACATCCTCCTCCATAAACCTCCATGCCAGTGTCCAAGATGTGACTCATGCAGCTGCCTACACGAAGACTGTCATCACTGCATGGAAGGGGAGGCTGAGAGAAGTCGGAAAGATGCTCATCAGAGACCTGATCAGGTGCAGAGGAGTGGGGGGCAGAGTGTAGGCAAGGGGTTCCCTGCTGCTTGTGTGGGAAGAGAAACCAACTCCGCGAAGGAGGGTGCACATGTGCAAAGCCATGACTTGGTGGCGGGACACTCACTGACGGGGCCAGGCGGGGAGGCTGGGATGGTGGGGCACAGGAGGTTGTCAGGGCAGGGAAGCTGTTCTGTGGGACATGACCAATACATGACCTTATGCATTTGTCAAGACCCACAGAATCTGTAACACAAGCAGTGAGCCCTAATGTACCTTAAGGGCTTTTACAAATAATAATATACAATATTCGTTCATCATCTGTAACACAAGTCCCCCACTAATGCAAGATAATAGGGGAAATTGTGAGCAGGAGAGGGGATATATGGAAACTTTTTCTAATCGGCTCAATTTTCTGTAAACCTAAAACCGTTCTAAAAATAGTCTATTAATTAAAAAAAAAAAAAGTCTCTCCGTGCCTTTCAGTTTCTCATCCCTTAACGGGACTGGCAGCAATGTGATGGGAGGTCTGAAACCCCGGCCAGCCAGATGCGCGGTACTACACAAAGAGAAACGTGCAGCTGCTTCTTAGCAACCATTACAACTTACGCGGCTTTTCCCCCTAAAAAACAGGGTTTTCTTTTTGTTTGTTTAAACCATGAGCTGCCTTAATTTCTTTGTACAGAATTTTTCCCTCAATTGATTTACATTGACTAGCTTTGCCAGAGAGTTTGAGTATTGTTTCTCCCCACCACTCTCCCTTATAGAAATAACTCTCTCTGAAGGTATAGATGTTAAATATAACACAAATTATCATCCAGAGATGCAAACGTAACACACTTTGACAAATTCTGAAAGCCTCCTTCATATGAAAGGGAGTCTTGTAGAAATTTCTGATTTCCCTAGGAGTGCTTTGCTTTAGCAGCAAAAGAACAGAAAGCAGTGGTGGCTTTTCATGTTGGTGGATCCTGGCCCAAAAAGGGCTGTCCTCCCAGGGTCCGCATCAGAAAGCACAGCACACCAGAGGGGTTACAGGTAACCCACAGCCCCTTGAGCACTGGGTGGCAGACAGCACCAGAAGGGCAGGAATGCCCATCAGGCCCAGAGGGCTATACCTCTGTCTCGGGTAACAGCGTCTTTGACAATGGGGCCCACTGTTAGAGACTGTAACTTCATTCCTTATCAAAGAGGAATTTGTGTGTCATTGGGTTGTCTTTCTTTCCATGTGTTATAGTTAACCCCTATCTTTTAATTGAAGGCCTTCCTCCCCCTGTTTCTGGTCTACTTAACGGTTTGGTCATGGTCAGCTAAACACATTAGTATGTCTGGTGTTCCAGCTAACTTCCGTAGAGAATGGTGAAGGAGCTGGGGGGTGGGGCGGGGATGGGGGGTGATATAGGGGATGGGGATTAAGGAGTACACTTGTTGTAATGCACACTGGGTGATGTATGGAAGTGCTGAATCACTATATCGTACACCTGAAACTAATACAGCACTATGTGTTAACTACACTGGAATTTAAAATTAAGAAGAAAAAAAAGAATGGTGAAGGAAGTAAGGAATGATTTCTCAACCGGTGGACATTAACTCCCTAAGAGGAGATTCTTCAACTTGCATCATATAATGCAAAGGAAACAGCACATATACATGTTAAGTTTTATTATCCCAGGGAGAGGATGTTGCTATAAAATCCACTGATTTAAATGACACAGTGGTAAATTTTCTTTTCTAGGCTTGCTATATATTCATTGCCTTCCTCATTATGTTAACATTCAACACACCTTGAAATTTTTAATCTGGGAATAAACAAGTTTGTGGACTTGAGAAGTCACAGATATGTTTTACCTGCAGCCAATTAATATTTTTCTTCTGTTCCACAAAGATGCTTAGCCGTACGTGAATGGTCTTTGTGTTCATAAATATGCATTAGCTTTGTATGGTTAAAGGAGGGCAATATTATGCTTTTCTCCTTTATCTTCAGTCTGTGTGACGTCTTTAAATAATGAACAACAAAAGGAATTTTTGTTCACTCCTCAGATTTCTCGATTCATAATGTAAGCTAGCCTGTATGTGATTTGACATAGGCAGGCATGCAGCCTGACATTAAAGAACTCCCCCAAAGATTTATGCCGTTACTGAAGACTAGAGGCACATGAACTAATCACTGACTTCCATCTATTCTCATGAATCATTGCACAGGTTTCTGCTCTGTCCCCTGTTCTGAGCTAAGATAACTCTTTGAAGTCAAAGGCAGTTCTATAGAGTAAAGATGGGACAAAAATCAATCAGATGGTTTGCTTTTCCAATCATGGTTATTTTTTAACATATTAACAACCTTAGTGAGGTATGGAATTGTAATTTAGTGGAAGGTAGCAAAGCTATTGCTTGGCACCGTGCTGGAAATCATACTTATGAGCATGTTAAAGGCATCAGCATCATGAGATCACTTTTGCTAGACTGCAATGTCAAAACCAAGAGCAAAACATACACAAACAGATACCTAATGAAAAGGTAAGAAATCACTGTCACTTTGCTTGTATTATGTTTCTTCTTTGCAAATGACTAAGACACCACTGAGAGAAAAGATAAAGTACACCCTAGATTTTGCTTTTGCAAAAATATCAAACAATAAGCCATCTGAATCGTTTACCTCTCTAAATCATTAAATACAATAACTATGCCAAGTTTTATGCCAAGAGATCTTTGTGTGGATCTCACAAACTACACAGCAGTTTAACAAGATCATTCAAAAGCAATTGAACGCAGGAAGAACATCAGCGTCCTTTCTATTTAGTGCAGAAGATTCAGGAAGCAGATGCTCATGCCAGTTATAAAGTGGATGACCATTCATCAGATCGCTGTCGATGCTGCACTTGCACCCTGTGGCTGACTGCAGCTAGGATTTCTGGCACACAGACCCAGCATGACGGAAACACCACCGTATACTGATTAAACACGAGGATAACCCCTGGTAGCTCATTTTTCGTTAGTTTGTCCAGGTACTTAAAAAATTTATCAACAAACACTGCAGGAAATTAAACAGCCTGCAGCAAGGAACAGGGAAAGAGCGGACGGCGGTATCCACACTAGACTTGCCAGGAGAAGAGGCTACCTCTCTCACGCAGACACAGACCTCTGTGACGGGGCATGTCCACACTGAGACCGATCCTGCGACAGACGGCCCTCGCAACAGCAATGGTCTCCCTGGTGAATTTGTAGCTGGCTGTCAAATCTCAAGCTAGAAGACGTGTATCTTTACTTTTATGCTGCGTCACAAGTGCAGAATTCAAAACACAAGTGTACTGGTTTTATTCAAAATAGTCTGTAATGAATTAATGTTACATATAAATATATTTACATATTTTATTTAAGGTATTTCCTTTTGAAAATTCATTCATACCTTCTCTGTAGCTAGATTTTAGAGTTTCCAACCATGGCAGAAGCACATTTTTCAAAGCACATTCCAAAGAATACGACTCCCAGGATCAGGTGAGATCGGAAAGATTCTCCTCTCGGAAGTCACAATGCACTCCAGCATGGTTAGATGTTCTAGGTAGTTTTGTAGCAAAGAAACGCTGTTTACCTGAGTGAGAGCGCCCCAAACTTACGTGACTACAGATCCTCCTCGTGCCCCTCGAATAACACCTCATAATTACTCATGGAATCTGCATTTCAAGAAATCCGTGTAGGAAAATACTGATTTGGAATAGTTATACGCTGCATCCCAAACTATAATATTTTGGTTTAATATTTCCACAGCCAGAACATTTCAGTGGTATGTTTTGAAATTAATAACCTCTGTCTGATTTTTGTTTTGGAAACTATTGGATAACCTCAGGCTGAAACTGTGTGCTTACTTACTCTCTGATTAAAAGGTTAATGACAATACTGGTTATGAAAAGGAAGCCTTCTGCATGCTAGTTAAGCTAGTTTGTTAATTCAAAAGTCAAAAATATTTATGAAATACCTACTATTGTTAGAGACAGAATACTATAATGATAGGCTAATTTCCTCATTAATCCCCAACACTAGCTATTTCAAAATAAAACTGATGCAATCGATATTTATCCATTCTTTTCTGTCACTCTGTATTGGTGTTTTTTGTTTTTTTTTTTTACCATGCATCCTATTCTATCTTACACCTCCCTTTTATTCCAGTCAGGGGAGACAATCTGGTGAGTGCCCTCATGCTCAAGTGTCAGAAACCTACTCTTGGCTCCTCCCAAAGCTACAGACATTTTAAATGATGACATCTAAAGACAATACTTATCCCAGAAGCAAGCATTTCTAACAGGACAGGTTATGCCGAAAGATATATTTTGAGTTAGAGTGATGGTAGAGTTTTCAAATAGTTGAATGTTGTTATTCTACTTAATTTATGGAATGGTCAGGACTGTCCATGTTCTGTCTGTTCCTATGCTGTATCTCCATCCTTAACCTGGACAAACTTCTGAGCAAAGGGCAAGCTCCACATTTTTATGAAAATTCCTTGTGTCTTCTAGTTAACATGGATGACTTGCTTTTAATGGCTACCATCTTTATACTAGCATTTTATTACCATACTTCATCTTTCAAACAGGTTCATGTTGTATCCTTAAAAAGAATAAAATGTATTTGAAGGCTAAGACCCCTGCCTTTTATCTCTGTTGGATTTATAGCACAGTGGAAGAAACATATTAAGTGTCTAATAAATATCTGATTCATCAATGACTTAGAGCAAAAAGTATTGATAAAAATATGTCAATACGCTTAGTAAAATCTTCATCAAAGTTTGAGTAGATGAGGGATAGTCTAGTTGAACTGAAAGAACTCACTACAGACACGTAGACTTCTTTGTGTAGATAGTGTTTGCCTAACTGGATACCAGGACAGAGGCACACACCACCAATAATTATGAGCACTTGCCAACAATACTTGAAATACGCTTAAAGATGTATACAGAGTACACATTTTATGTTTGTGTGTAAAATGGCGTTTACAATACTACCTCATTGTGTTATTTTGAGGGCTAAGTGAGGTAACACGTTTAAGGTGCTGAGAACAGGGCTACAAACTTTCACGTTACACAGTAATTTACTTGCTCTTCTTCCTCTGTCAGGTCATCCAAGTTTAAATGGAACACAAGTTTTCCTTTCACTCTTTTCTGCTTTTTATTTTATAAAAGCCTAGGAACTTTGTCCCAGTAATTTCTGAAGGAAAATAAATGTGATTACTCCTAAGACTAATCTGAAATATTAGCGGGAAGGGAGAAAAAGAAATTTTTTTCTTTAAGAATTTTATGTTAAACCTTCATAAGGCTATCTCCATTTGCTTTATAAAAGCTCTAGTTTTTAGTAAACATTTTTAAAAATGTTCTCCTATTTTGAAATTGTCCTTTTTATATAAACATGAACTTTGATCACCAATTTTAGAAAAGTTCTAAGAACTCCTTCTGAGGTCTCGTATCTAGTCATCACATCTAAAATGCAATTCCTTGTTTTTGGAAAGCTCAATATGAATTAAGCCTACTATTAAGGTAACAGGAGATTCTCTCTCTCTCTTTTTAAGATTTTATTTATTTATTTGAGTGAGAGAGAGAGAGAATGAGTACAGGAGCACATGAGTGGGAGGAGGGGCAGAGGGAGAGGAGGGACAAGCAGACTCCCCACTGAGCAGGGAGCCTGATGGGGGAGGGTGGGCCCTTGATCCCAGGACCCTGCGATCATGACCTGAGCAGAAGTCAGAGGTGCCCCCGAGATTCTCTTTTTTTTCAATGCAAGCGAATAATTTAAATACAATTCAATTCAGACTCTAAATCCGCTGAGCTTATTTTTCGAATTTTCTCATAGTGGGTTAAGGGTTGAGAATAGCAGCACTGCAATATGTATTTCAACTTTCCTTCCTGTATCATTAACCACCCAACCTTCCTTCTATAAGCGAGATGTATGTAGAGTCTCCTACAGCAGTCAGCTCCCCACAGTAACTCAGGCACCAACATTCTCCTCTAGCTGACCTCTCCCTTTTGTCAGGCTCAACAAACCCCACCCCATACTCTTCTCCTCTCTCTTGTCCCAGAAGCTGCAAGTCATTAAGACTGGCAGGGGAGTGGAAGGGGAGAGAGCTCCTGGAGGGATCCTGTTCGTTACTCTATCTGAACAGCCTCTGGGAGGTGTTTCCGCTGGCAGAGATGCAGCTCGGCTGATGTTCAGCATGTGTGTCTGAGTTGGGTGTCTAGTTTTTTTTCCTTTTTCATGTTCACAAAGCTCATGGGATGTTGTTAGTGCTCCTGAAGAGGGGGGAGAAAAAGACAACTCTGCAATTATTTATCTCAAACCCCAGTGTGACTACCAAACTTTATAAACTGGAAGAAATAATGAGAAAGCTCCAGTTAAAGAAAAAGAGGAGGAGTGACATAACAATTTCTGAATATCGGCTATGTCCTAACATTCTGCTGGGCACCCTAATTCCCACAACAAGCTTGGGTGGTAGAGTTGTTACTAGGAGATCACAGACTCAGTACAGTCATTAGCTTGCTCAAGATCACTCAACTAGTAACTGGGAGATGCGGGGTCTACACGTCAGTATGGCGTCATTTTAAAGTCTACTTTTTTTACTACATTATCATATTTTTCTAGGCTTCTAACTTCAAAAGCCTGTCAGAATAGGTCATTCCTTTGCTCCTCTTCTCATTATTACTTTTTCCCTGTATTCAGTGTCCAAGTTAAGCTTTTGCATGACCCTGTCCAAAGTTTATCGTAAAGAATAAATACGTGAGCAGTAAATGAAGGAATTAATAAGCAAATGAACAGCTATCTTCCTTGACTTCATCCACCTATCTTCGACATTCCCCATTCTATTTACATGTCCTCATTCATTTACTTGTCCTTTGTTAGTGGCTGAATATAGGGAAGGTGCTGATAAGAATGTATGGGGCAGGGCGCCTGGGTGGCTCAGTTGGTTAAGCGACTGCCTTCGGCTCAGGTCATGATCCTGGAGTCCCGGGATCGAGTCCCGCATCGGGCTCCCTGCTCGGCAGGGAGTCTGCTTCTCCCTCTGACCCTCCTCTCTCTCATTCTCTCTGTCTCAAATAAATAAATAAAAAATCTTAAAAAAAAAAAAAAGAATGTATGGGGCACACATTCGAGTTTTCAAAACACACTACTGAGTTTTCCGGAAGTTCACAAAGAACAGTGCAAGCAAATTAATGACTGGGCTAAGAATAAGGAAATTAACACACAAAAGTCTTTTTAAAAAGATTTGACTACTGGGGCACCTGAGTGGCTCAGATGGTTAAGCGTCTGCCTTCGGCTCAGGTCATGATCCCAGGGTCCTGGGATCGAGCCCCGCATCGGGCTCCTGGCTCAGCAGGGAGCCTGCTTCTCCCTCTCCCTCTGCCTCTCTCCCTGCTCATGCTCTCTCTCTCTCTGTATCTCTGTGTCTCAAATGAATAAATAAAATCTTTAAAAAAAATAAAATAAAAAAGATTTGACTACTTTTAGTCAGGAACCAATAGGACAATTTTGTTTCTCCCCTAGATCCTAAAACAGTAATGGAAGCAGTTGGTTTAATACTCAGATGGTGCAAGTTCCAAGACTCAGCTCAAACATCACCTCCTCCATCATCCTTCTCCAGGGCCCTCCCAAACCCACACCTGGCTACCTGCACACTCTTGAGGCTCCACAATGCGCTGTTTTACGTCTAACTCTCTTACTGGAAAGTCAACACCTCAAGGAGAGAAGCCATGTCTCATTCATTTTTATATCTTTGAAACTGTGTACATTGTTAGATAGTAGGAATACAATAAATATTTATCGGAAAGGGAGCACTAAGCTCAGCTGCTTCCATGATAAGTACTCTCAACCTCTAATTTATGTGATAGCTACCACCTCACTATCCTAGATCTTTGTTCTTCTTTACATTAAAACTCCTAGATTTGCTGTTTACCAATTCACTATTTCCATTCCTCACCTCCAATTCTCTTGCATTCACTCCAGTTAAACTTTTGCTTACACCTCCCTATTGGCTATCATCAAGATAACTAATGACCTTCAAATTGTTAAACCCATGGTCAATTATTAGTCCTCACCTTCCTGCAGAATTCGCAATGAGTTATTACTCTCTCCTCCTTGACATACCATCTTTCCTTTGCTTGCAGAACACCATACTCTTGGTTCTCCTCTTCACCCACAATTTCCTTTGCTGTGTCCTCCTCTTCTCTCCAGATCCTAAAAGTGTACTGCGCTAGGGCTCAGTCTCAGTCTCAGCTAGATCCTCTTCTCCAATCGATCTACAGTTATGCCCTTTGTAAGCTTAACCATCTAGATCTTGGCAAATCCCAAATTTGTATCTCCGAGACTTCTCTAACTCTGCTCCTGAACATCCAGCCACCGATTTGACACAGCCTGATCTTTCACCTCAGCCCACCCTATCTTGATCTAAGCTGATATAGACTCCATCTTTCCAACTGCTTTGGCAAAAAGTTTTTCTTCTTTTCTTATACCCATAGGAAATCCTATTGGCTCTATATTCTCAATACACCCAGACTCCTATCACTACTCATAATTTCGTTTACTACCACTCTATCCAAGTCCCCATAACAAGATTTCCCCTATTCTCAACTCAGCAGCTAAAGTGATCCTTTGACAAGGTCAAGTCAGACCTACCTACCTCCTTACTGACCCCTTAAGAGAAACACTCCTAGCTTTCTGGAAGCTTTCCATTTCCCTCTTCAACCCCTGAGAAGGTTAGCTAGACTTTAGGTTCTGTCCATGGAGTGCCTCTGAGAGAAATGCGGTCATTATTAATGAATCCTGGTTCTGAGCTAGCCTGAGGGAGCCTGTTATATGCACAGCACTGTGGTTCAGGGCACAGGGGCTGAAGAAAGACTTCATGGACCTGAATCCTTTTTCACCAGGTTTGTATTTCATTTTATCTGTAAAACCAGAACAAAAGGATTGTTGAGGATTAAATGACTTGCTATGTGAGGTACTTAGAATAGTGCCTGCTAGAGAGTGAATGTTCTATAAACATTCACTATTATTAAAAGGATTAAAATGGGCAACCAAACAATGCATTACTTTCAATTTTAGACAGTCAATTTACTTGCCTCTCATTTTTCGTGTCAAGAATGTTAGGATAATTTTGTCTTCTGAAAGTAACCTGAAAAGTACCCCATTATATATTATGTGTTGGTAAAATGTTGTAATAAATATACCTTTCAAGCTAGACAGATCATAATCTTAATTGTTACAGTATTTTGGTAACTCTTATATGAGGCAAGAGTCTTCAATATGAGAAAGGTGAAAGTACTGATTTTTGCAGGGAAGAGTGGATAGTTTTTGATGTCCTGAGGTAAAATCATGGTAAGATTTCTTGATAAATATGCTTTAATGCATCTTAGCTTTATAGTTCTGTGCTGTAAAGATGATGATTATCATGAAGGCACAGTGAAGCATACTAGGTGTGATGCAGGGGGTTTGCAGTAAGGAACAACTGTAACAGGGCAGTCTTCACGTTTGTTGCAAATCAAGTGCCTTGCACAACAATCACCCTCATAACTGAACCACCTAATCTTTCACCTTCTCCCATTCATACAAGTCTGTGTGTTCATGTATCTCTTTTTCATATTTCTCTGTGGTAGTCAGTCTCCAAAATGGCACCCAATGAAGCCTGCATCCTGGTATTTATGTCTTTGTGTAGTGATTCCCCACAATGAATAGGACAAGCTTGTGTATCAGCTGGGTCCTGAAGAAGTGCTGGTGTGTGACTTCTAGGCTAGGTCATAAAAACTTTGACAGCTGCCCCCTTGCTTGCTTGCTTGCTTTTATAGATCACTTGCTCTGAGGGATGTCAGTCACCAAGTCATGAGGACATTAATACAGCTGCAGAGGCCCATACAGAGAGGGATAAAGCTGTCTCCCTCCCCATCCAGCTAGCACCAACTTGCCATGTGTATATGAATTACTTGCCTTGGAATCCGAGGACTGATGCCCAAGGCAACTGAATTTCATGAGACCCCAAGCTTAAAGCACCCAGAAAAGCCCAAATTCTAAACCTGCAAAGAAACTTTGGGATATAATAAATGTTTACTGTTGTTTTCAGCTACCAAGGTTTGTGGCAATTTGTTACACAGCAACGGATGACTAACATACTCTCAATCTTTTGCTGTCCCTTTCTGGGTGCCTGTGTTTGCATTGCTTTATCTTTAGATCCCCAGTGCTTTTCCTCTTCTCATTTCCTGTGCCCTCTCTACTTCTTTTAATGTCCATAAAACAGAATAGACAAATATATATATATTTTGTTCAGAATAGTGTATGGAAACAAAAGTGGAAGTATAAGTGGTTTCCACAGGAGAATTACCAGCTTTTCTTTGCCCCCTTTTCTGTGGGTTATTGGGAACTGATTCTCCCTCATCTTTATTCTTTCTTAAGCTACCAACTTGGGGAAGGGAAAGGGTGAAGTTAGAGGCACAAAAGTTTCCCCAACAATCATTAAATTTCATCTTAATGAAATTAGGATAACACAATCATAAAAACAGAACATTTTTGTTTAACAACATTACATACATTCCAATTCACTGTACTATATGTGATTATTTAAAAAGACAACATCAGAGCAAAAATGGGCCATATTTTATAATGAATTTGTCATTATAAGGAAAAAAGCATTAAAATAATGTACATTAACTACCTTCCACTCTTATCCTAAAGTCATTTAATATCATTCAAATAAATGATTTGTATGATCAAATAGTTATTTTATTTCAGAGACAGAGAGACAGAGTGCAAGCATGAGCCAGGTGGGTGGGGGCAGAGGAGAAGCAGACTCCCTGCTGAGCACAGAGTCCTGATGTGGGACTTGATCCCAGGACCCTGGGATCATGACCTGAGCTGAAGGCAGATGCTTAACTGACTAAGCCACCCTGGCGCCCCCCAAATAGTTATTTTAAAATTGATCTGGAGGGGCGCCTGGGTGGCTCAGTCGTTAAGCATCTGCCTTCAGCTCAGGTCATGATCCCAGGGTCCTGGGATCGAGTCCTGCATTGGGCCCCCTGCTCCGTGGAGAGCCTGCTTCTCCCTCTCCCACTCCCCCTGCTTGTGTTCCCTCTCTCGCTGTGTCTCTCTCTGTCAAATAAATAAATAAAATCTTTAAAAATAAAAAAAATAAATAAATAAAAAATAAACTCTTTGGTCCACAACTAGATTATGGAAGGTCTTGCATTTAGATTTTTTTTTTTCAAATAACAGTTTTATTGATGGAGCGCCTGGGTGGCTCAGTCGTTAAGCGTCTGCCTTCAGCTCAGGTCATGATCCCAGGTCCTTGGATCAAGCCCCACATCGGGCTCCCTGCTCAGCAGGAAGCCTGCTTCTCTCTCTCCCACTCCCCCTGCTTGTGTTCCCTCTCTCGCTGTGTGTCTCTCTGTCAAATAAATAAAATAAATAAAATCTTTTAAAAAATAAAATAAAATTGATCTGGATACTATAAAGTTTCCAAAATCGGATCCTCTAATGCCAGACATACTTCAGGAACAACACACAAGAGGCTGCTTCCTGTGTTCTCTAGCTTTTATTTTCTACTCTTCTAATTTTTTTTTATACAATAAAAAATTTGTTTTAGTTTTGCTGGTACCAATTTATGGTATCCTAGAAACTCCACAATGATGGAAAAGAACAGGTACTCACAACAAAGCAGAATTACCAACATATTTATGGCCTTATCATTTGACAGGGAAGGTCAAAGCTTCTTCGAGTTTATTCATAACCCTGCACCAGCTTTCAGTTCTTCGAAAATTGCTCCTTGATACCAGCTTCCATGAAATCACAGAGAGTGGCAGCCACTCTCTTAAGGCATAAATCAGATTCTAAATAACTGATAGTACTTTTTTCCTCTAGACCTGGACAAGAAAGGCACAGCATTTTCATTGTTGAGTGCCGACACCAAGAAAAACCAGTGCATAAAGGATGTTCTTAGGTTTTAATTTCTAAAGTCATCTGTAAGAAAACAGTCTTTGGGATTACAAAAAATGAAGGTCCTACTCTTGAATGTCACGGGCATTTTAATATCCTCTCTTCTTTTATTCTCCAAATCCAAATTAAATACTGTTGCAGACTTAGTGACTGTTTATCATGATTAATGCTCTCATGACTTTGTTGTTCCAAACTCAAAATGTGCAAGCTGTGTGGGGTTTGGGCATACTATCATACAAGCCAAGGACACAATGGCAAGTGAAATAGATATGTGTATATGCAACTAGCTACATAGAATAAGCAAGTAAAATTAAAGAGAGATTTTTTTTTTAAAGTCAGGACAAAATACTTAAAATTTTTTTTCTGTATGATGTAATTCTTTATTGCAGGGAACATTAAGAAATAGGTCATGGGAAGCCTTTATTCTAATAATTAGTAACACTAGTTTTTAATATTCAGCATTTAACATCTCAGCCACAGAAGTTGGGCATTTTCTCTGAGATATACTGATGCACCTCTTAAAGGGCTGAAAACAACCCTATGTGAAAAATAGTTGAAAACTCGGGATCTTTAATCTGCATGCATGGTTTTCAACTAATGAGTTATCTTTACTTATCTATGACAATAATTCAATGATGCTTCCTCATTTAGTTGTTTATCTTAATAAAAGTTAATATAGTTCTATTAATAGCCACCCAGATGACTGTTTTATGAGTATGCGAGCATTCATTGTCAGTCATTGTGTTTCAGCTTATATTTACCATTGTGCCAGCAACAACAGTGCCAAGAGCAGCAGTTACGCTGGGGTGGGGATCGGCACAGACTGTCTGGATCTGATGCTCTTCGGCCACTGATTGGTTGTGTGACTCTCGACAACGGACTGAGCTACTATCTAATATCACAAAGGTGTTGCAGGGGTTAAGTCAATTGTACACATGAAGTACTTAGAACAGTTTTCAATAAATCTCAGCTCCTTCATGGTCATTATTTTGTCATGGCAAACAAACAAACAAAAATGGATGAGGTAGGTTTAATGTGTGAACGATGTGCCTGTATCAGGACAGGGGCTCTGTTGTTCATCCTTAATTATTATTTAATTTTGCTAGATAAGCCAACAGAGAAAACAAGAGACAGAAGACGTGTTACAATTTCCATGTGGTGCTTTTATATGAAACACATTATATAATTTCACCTCTATCTACACCACCCCTTTCCAGCCTCAATCTCCATTCTAAGGCCAGTCTACACAGTAGTGTGACATCACTTTCTCAGGATCTCCAGGCTGCTGTGAAAACACAGACTAAGTAATGGGCATAGAGGCTCTTACATGAAAGGAAAGCCAGTATGACCAAATCATCACTTGTCTTAAAAATGCCCTAATTGCACTGCTTTATTTTACATCCTAGCACCTCCCTGAATTCCACGATGCACAGTGCTGTTTGGTTTGAACACAGTCTCTAAGTAGCAGTCCAAATGTGAGGCCTCATCTTCCAGCAATAAGATGGACACTGCAGTTGGCCTAAGGAGTTATCGGGGCGATGTAATTTTGTGGTCATTTTAAATCCTTAATGACTTTTTAAATATATTACTCCCTTAAAAAGTGAATTGTTCAATTTTTAGAAACATTGGTCACTGAAGTGACAGGAGCTAGGCTGCCACGTGTAAACGGTAGAGATAAATTAGGACTCCTCCTGTAGGAACTGTCTTTTTTTTTTTTTTTTTAAAGATTTTATTTATTTATTTGAGAGAGAGAATGAGAGAGAGAGAGCTTGAGAGCGGTAGGGTCAGAGGGAGAAGCAGACTCCCCGCTGAGCAGGGAGCCCAATGCGGGACTCGATCCCGGCACTCCAGGATCATGACCTGAGCCGAAGGCAGTCGCTTAACCAACTGAGCCACCCAGGCGCCCCTGTAGGAACTGTCTTACCCAACCTTCTGTCTTTTCCTTAAAAGAGAACATAACATTAGATAGCATAAAAAGAGAGTTTTTAAAACCAGGCAGTTTTCTCCCCATTAAAATTGTTGCTATTTATGTCGCCCTTCTGAGAGCCAAAGGTTGATGCCTTAGTAGATTTGAGTATTAATAAACAACCTCATTCTATTCTTTAAGTAACTTAGGAAAAAATGCATTCTGAAAGGAATGATAGATACTACCTCCTCAAATGAGGAAAGTCAGCATCTAGATGTTAACATAAATAACATACTTCTGCAGGTGAAAGAACAATATATAGGACACATATGCTTTTAAACCCAAGTAGCCCATCTTAACCTGCCACTTCTCAGATACTAATGAACAAATAATATTTCCAGCCCTTTTCTCCCAGCCCAAACTTATATACGAAAATACAATCAATTTAAAAAATCAGAGTAATTCTGCTATATGAGAAACATGGTGTGGCAGAGGGAAAGAGCTCTGGGCTGTGCAGACAGAGCACAAAATTAAGGCCAATATAATGTTTTACGGCCTCACAGAAATCAGATTCTCTAGGCCCATCTGAATATAATATTCTTCACTTGCCCACTGTGATTAAGTCTGTTAATGCAAGTGCAACATGCCCAATATATTCTTCTGGTATTTCTTACCGAAAGGGAAACTTTTAAATTCATCTGGTTTTAAAATAAGGGAAGATGCAGAAGCTAATAACCTTACAGTGTGGAGTGATGGGAAATAGCGTACAAGAACAGGGCAGAACAGAATGGAAAGTTCCTGTAGGTGGGGGCGCTCAGAGCTCTAGCAGTGCCTGGAGGAGCTGCTGGAGTGGAGATGGGTCAAGATTTACCATTTCAGACCTTAAGTCTAGGTTATGACAAATCTTCTAAGCACTTAAAACTTAAATGAATATGGAGTGGATAATGAGATTTTTTTTTTCTCTCTAAAATATAAGTCTGATGAATGATGCCTGAAAGTACCACCAGTCATTTTTATGAGTGCTCAGCTCAGCAATATAGGCTTTTTTTTGTACCTAAAAGAAAAATTTTCTTTGTTTTGGCTTCTCAAGGATGTTCACACATCCCCTGTTGAAAGGAATGTCATCTCTATAAATTTATATAGCTAGGATAATATAGTTTCTTCCTAAATAATAAAAAGTAAACTGTGAATGTATCTTAAGGTATAAAACCATGGATTCATATTAATAACTGTATATCCTAATTAGATTCTTCATATTATTTGCAACAACCAAAAGGATTACTTTTACTTAAAATACATGTATATGTGATAATGAATTGGTTATGGTTTATAAAAAAAAATGACAGATGGATCTATAATTGTGTATAAGAGAGATAACTTATTTGATGAAAATAAAAAAAATAAATCTTGTAAAAAATTACAATCTGGAGGAATCTAGAATTAATAACCATTGTGAGTGAGCCTTCAAGAGAAAAGAAAAAATACATTAGCATGATTGTTTGAATCAAATATTTTTTCTGTCATTTGCAAACTCAGAAGTTGCCAAAGATAAACTTCTGACAACTGTAAAGTATCTTGTTTCTATTCAAAAAAGCATTTAATAATTAAGGTTTTGCTTTTAAAAATAATAATCCTGAGATAAAAATTATGTCCATGTTTTGAAAGATACACATTTGCATACCCACAGGCATGTTTTTTCTCATGGAAGATGGTCCTGAAACTATAATATTCAATACTTGATAACTAAATCCCATGAACATATTACAGATTTGCTTCAAAACTATCTTCTTTTTTTTTAAAGATTTTATTTATTTGACAGAAAGACACAGCGAGAGAGGGAACACAAGCAGGGGGAGTGGGAGAGGGAGAAGCAGGCTTCCCGAGGAGCAGGGAGCCTGAGGTGGGGCTCGATCCCAGGACCCTGGGATCATGACCTGAGCTGAAGGCAGACGCCTAACGACTGAGCCACCCAGGCACCCCAAAACTATTTTCATCTTCAATTTAAAGATGAGAGTCACCTTGAGTATTTCTTATAATTTTAATGTAAAATGGAGGAAAAATCGTAAATGTTCTACGAAATACATCCAGAGAGGCCTTGAAACCAGCCAGGAGAGTCAGAGGGGTGGAGGGCGAATAGGGTTATAACTATACTGCAATGCTACACAGATTATTTGGGATTAGAAAAAAATGGAATTATGGTCAAAATGACATATGTAGAAAAAAATTACTACTATGATACAAATAAAAGTACTTTCAAATCTAATTTCTTAAATAAAAATTTTCTCCAAAACTTTAAACAGAGCTCCAGGTTTTAAAAAATAAAAATAAGAAAATTTTCAAGGAATAACAAAAACAATATAAAATATTGAGACTAACAAAATCTGACGTTCCCTCCAGACTCAGATATTCAACTGCCTACTCAAGATTCCTATTTGAAGTCTCAGTGGGCATCTCTGACTCAACACAGCCAAATGAGACTTGGTTCCTACCCACAGTCTGTCCCTCCCCATTTTCAGTGTGTCAGTAAATGGTACCACCATCCACCAAGCCCAAGACTAAACTGCTTATTCTGTTCAACAAAGGGTATCATGAGCAAAGCTAATAGACAGACGATGTAATGAGAAGAGACACTGTGTAATGTTCAAAACTGATAGAGGATTCATCTTTAAAATATATAAGAAACACAGCAATAAAAAGTTGACAGTATCCCCAACAGAAAAAATGAGTTAACACTAACAAGCGGGATTAAGGAGTATGCTTGTCCTGATGGGCACTGGGTGATGAATCGCTATACTTTACACCTGAAACTAATATAACACCGTATGCTAACTACACTGGAATTAAAATAAGTAAAAACCAAACCCCCAAAACAAAAATATACAAACTTCTAACGTAAAAAAAAAACACTAACAAGCATATGATGAGATGCTCAGACTCATAAGTCATCACAGAAATACAAATGAACACAGCAAGATACCACTTGATTCCTTTATATCCAGAAATTTGGATAATGTGAAGTGTTGGTGAGGATATGGTGATAATTTTTAAAACACAAGAAAAATAAAAAACCCTCACATAATGCTGGCTTGGTAAAGGCATTCTAGAGGGCAATCTCGAACTAGTTAAATAAAATAAGCCTATGTCCTATGATCTAGCAATTCCTTTTCTAGCCATATATGCATCAAAGAAAAGCTCACACCGGTCCATAAAGGCATATACATGATAGGGCTCAATGCAATATTATCTGTGGTGGTGAAGCAGGGTGAAGTTGGGGGGATGCAAGGTTTGGAAGCAATTTAGTGTCCAGTATTCAGAGTGTCTGGACAAATATACTAGATATCCAACATATAGTGCTATAAGCAATAGTAAAAAATGAGTGGTTCCCAAGGGTGTGAGGGAAGGTGAGGGTCAGTGAAAAGGGGAACCCAGGGGACTGTTAGGATGGTGAACCAATCTGTAATGGTGGATGCATGACAGTATGGGTTTGTGAAAACCTACAGAACTTTACCAAGAACACAAAGATTGAATCTTCCTGTAAGCAAATTTAAAGAACCATATTATGCAGCCATCAAAAGGAATGAAATCTTGCCATTTGCAATGACGTGGATGGAACTGGAAGGTATTATGCTGAGCGAAATTAAGTCAATCAAAGAAAGACATGTATCATATGACGTCACTGATATGAGGAATTCTTAATCTCAGACAACAAACTGAGGGTTGCTGGAGTGGGGGTGGGTGGGAGGGATGGGGTGGCTGGGTGATAGACATTTGGGAGGGTATGTGCTATGGTGAGCACTGTGAGTTGTGTAAGACTGATGAATCACAGACCTGTACCTCTGAAACAAATCATATATTATATGTTAAAAAAAGAAGAAGATAGTAGGAAGGGAAAAATAAAGGGGGGGAAATCAGAGGTGGAGATGAACCATGAGAGACGATGGACTCTGAGAAACAAACTGAGGGTTCTAGAGGGGAGGGGGGTGGGGGGATGGGTTAGCCTGGTGATGGGTATTAAGGAAGGCACGTATTGCATGGAGCACTGGGTGTTATACACCAACAATGAATCATGGGACACTACATCAAAAACTAATGATGTAATGTATGGTGATTAACATAACATAATAAAAAAAAAAAGAAGAAGATAGCAGGAGGGGAAGAATGAAGGGGGGGAAATCAGAGGGGGAGACAAACCATGAGAGACTATGGACTCTGAGAAACAAACTGAGGGCTCTAGAGGGGAGGGGGGCGGGGGATGGGTTAGCCTGGTGATGGGCATTAAAGAGGGCATGTTCTGCATGGAGCACTGGGTGTTATGCACAAACAATGAATCATGGAACACTTCATCTAAAACTAATGATGTAATGTATGGGGATTAACATAAGAATAAAAAAAAAGAAGAAGAAGATAGTAGGAGGGGAAGAGTGAAGGGGGTGGAAATCGGAGGGGTAGACGAACCATGAGAGACAATGGACTCTGAAAAACAAACTGAGGGTTCTGAGGGGGAGGGGGTGGGAGGATGGGTTGGCCTGGTGGTGGGTATTGAGGAGGGCACATTCTGCATGGAGCACTGGGTGTTATGCACAAACAATGAATCATGGAACACTTCATCTAAAACTAATGATGTAATGTATGGTGATTAACATAACATAATAAAAGAAAAAGAAAAAAAAAAGAACCATTTAGGAGGTTCAGGGAATCTTGGGGGAAAATGCAGATTGTGACAGGAGAAACTAACTGCACTACAAATATAAGGAACTAGCTTTGGAAATGAATAGTATATAAAAGTACAGGCAAAGGAACTGCATGTAAGTCCTGCACTCTAGTTGATGAAGTTTCCTACAGGGGCACAAGTTAACAATTCGAATCCTGCTGTCCATGTACACTGAAATTCAATAATTAAATAGATGGTGGAGGGTGAGATCCAGGTTTCTCACTGATGGAGTAGGAGATTACAGGCAAGCAAGAGGAATAAGCTAGAATGATCCCTGTGGTAATAGATTCAAGTTGGAAACATAATAAAAACTCACGTTTAACTTAATAGGGACGCATATAGAAATATGTATAAATATGGATATATACACAGGTCAGTATACACACCTATATTTCTTTGCTGAGAGGGCCTATAAAAATGACACCCCAGTAGCAATAAGCACACCTAGCATCCAGAACTTGGTTTAATACCATTCTTCAACAAAAGGAAACTGAACTCTAAAGAGCACGGGATGCTTCTAAGACTAGGGCAAGAAATATACAGGATGAGCCTAGAACATCTTGTAGTAGGCAGAAAACCTTACACATGCATGCATGTATGGGATGGATGGATGGACGGACAGACGGACACACACACACAATTTATGGGGCTATGTCAAAGGGACTAGGACCCAAGTGAAAGAGTCCCCAATGGCCCAAAGTGAAACAATTTGAACCACCAAAGAAAGAAAATATCATTAGAATACAAATCAAAATATAAAAGAATTAATGAGTCTAATCTGAGAAAAATAAACTACTGACTACATTTTTAAATGGGGGAAAAGAGAGAAATCTCCACGCAGAATAATTCCAAATAAATTATGTAACCACGCTAATGGAGTGGCGGAATAACATGTGGGCCGCACATACTGACTTCCTTTCGGAGTACATGTGGAAGGGGTGTGGGTGGGGGGCACAGGGCAATTGTACAGTGGGAAAAGCTGACGGACATTACTTTTAGCCAGGTGACCAAGGTTAACAAAAACAGTCATAAATCATGTTGATTGTACGTATCTTTGATATAATGTGATAAAAATGGTACTTTAACTGCATGTCTTCCTCTCTAAAACACACGGACCCAGTTTGAGCATGAGAAAAACATCGACAAATTCTAACAGACAGCCATCCTACAATATATGTCTGACAGTACTCCTCAAAACAGTCAAGGTCAACAAAAACGAGGAAAATCTGAAAAAATGTCAAAATTAAGAGAAACTTAAGGAGACATAATATCTAAATATAACATGGGATTCTCAATGTGATCCTTGAATAGAAAAAGGACATTAAGTTAAAAGGTAAGGACCTATGAACAAACCATGGATTTTAGTTAATAAAAATAAATCGGTATTAAGTATAACAAATCCACCATGCAATAAATTAGTAATAATATGAAGAACTACGTATGGGGGACAAGGGGACATACACGGGAACTCTTTGTACTATCTGCTCAATCTAATCTGTAAGTCTAAAACTATTCTTTTTTTGTTAAAGATTTTATTTATTTATTTGAGAGAGAGAGAGAGAGAGCACATGCATGAGTGGGGAGGAGGGGCAGAGGGAGAGAGTGAGAGAAACAGACTCTCCACTAGTGAGGAGCCCGACAACACTGGGCTCCATCCCAGGACCTTGGAATCATGACCTGAGCCAAAGCAGACGCTTAACTGACTGAGCCATCCAGGCCCCCAGTCTAAAACTATTCTTAGAAGTAAGCCTATTACTAAAAATATACAATTATGTATAATGCACACACACCCCCCAAATAAAATCAGAAATAAGAAAATAAAGATAACAAGAGAAATGCAAATTTCAACTATTCTGGAATATTATGCCCCACCTATTAGATAGATAAGGCTGAGAGGAAATGGGTCCTCTTATAACTGCATTGTACAACCCTTCTGGTGGAGGACTTGAAACAGGCTTCATCCAGATGCTCTGAGACAGTGGTCACAATTCTAGGGATCTATCCAAAAGATACACTGGCAAAAATACAAAAAGACATATGAGAAAAACTATTCATTGCACTGCATCCCATCACTATAGTCCTGACTTATAGACAAACTATAGCCAGTGGAGTATATCAGAGAGGCTAGAAACAGATCCACATATACACTGATAACTGATTTTTTACAAAGCTGCAAAGGCAATCCAGCGGGGACAGAATATCTTTATGACAAATGGTGCTGGAACAACTGGACATCCATATGCAAATGGAGGAATGTCGATCCATACCTCACATGGTATACAAAAAATAAATCAAAGTGGATCACAGTTCTAATGTAAAACCTAAAACTATAAAACTTCTAAGAGAAAACATAAAAGGAAACTCTTGTAACCTTAGGCTAGATAAGATTTCTTAGATAAAGCACCAAAAGCAGGATCCGTAACATAAAGGATGGATAAAGTGGACTTCATCAAAATTTTAAAACTCTGTTCATCAAAAGAGTACTACCCTGTAGTATCGAGTCTGAAAGGGAAGTAGAATTATGAACTCATGTTAATTGAAAAAAAAAAAAAAGTCTTAGCTTTCTCAAGTGAATCAACTTAGTAGCTACAAGCATTCCCTTTAATGCCCAGATTATGGTCTCTAACTATTATTTCTTATTAAAAGGACCCTTTGGAGAAATTCCAAAACTCAGCCGGGAAATGGGCAAGATGAGCCGGGAACATACTATAGAAATAGAAAGCAAGAAAGTTATCAAAGACTAGTGGGTTTGTGTCAAAAGGATTCATTCGGGAGCCAAATTGAATATGCTCCCCCTGGCCAAAGATAGGACACTTTGAGGAGCAATAAGGATAATAATGAAAATGGACTGATTATACCTATCAAATATGCTTAAATCCTCAACGAAAACTAGCTGATTGGTGTTGAAGAATGTACGGAACGGGCAGAGTGGGGTGACTGCCAGAGACGCCTGATGTTCTGTTCTGAGTGGGCCAGGGGCCGCTGACACCTGAGACGGGCCACTGAACAGCCCACATGGGAGGTGGAAGCCCGGGTCAAGGTGGAATCACAGCCTCGCTAAGCCAGCAAGAGTGTCAGCTGTAGCCAAGGCGGCGTCAGCGGCAGCAAGTACCTGTGGCGGATTTCCAGCTGGAACCGGGACAGGCATTCTTAGCGGAGACACCAAGCGGTGGTGAAAGCAGGACTGGAACATCCAGGTCGTTGACTGCCAAGTGCAAACTGAGCTCCATCTACTGGTGGAAGCTTCTGCCCCAAGCCCGCATCGTTTGTAGGAGAGCCTGCACCAAACCTTTATCTGGAGCCTTCCCTTCGCTCTTAAGGGTCCTGAAACTACTGCAGACACTGGATGTGGTGCGACAGCAACCGCGACTGTGGGAAAGGGCAGCGGGTGCTGCAGCGCAGTGACCCCAGAAGGAGATGTGCCCTGCGAGGCGGCCAAATCTTCACCGGCGCCTGGAAGGCTTTTAACTAGAACACGAACTTGAGCCTTTGGGGGTGTGAGGAGTTCAGGAAGACCGAGCCAAAGACTGAAGCAGCCACAGAGTGAAGAGAAGTGGGATTCGGGTCTGGTGCTGCTCCCTGGGGAAAGCATGGTTTCCATGACTGCGGAAGGAGCACCCCCCGAAGGTGCTGGCACTGCTCAGGCACCGCTTGCTGCAGCTGCAGGAGGCCCTGGGCTTGGCAGGGCAGCTGGCAGAGGAGTGCCAACTGGTGTTCCAACTCCCCGGGCTCCTACGGGACTAGCAGGCCCTGTCCGGGGGGCCGCAGCGGGGGGGGGGGGGGGGGGGGGAGGGCAACGCCACATGAAATGAAGGACCCTGCAGGGAAGAGGCACTGTAGGGACTGCTGCAGCTGCTGTTCCTGCCAGCAGGCTGGAGCCCCAACTGAGCACCCCCCGGACGGGGGACCCTCCCGTGGGCAGAACACCACCACCTCCAGGCTCCCCACGTGGTATGAGACCACCCATGCGCCCATGAGGTGGGCTTCCCCCTGCTTGAGGGACACCAACAGGCACGCCCCCTCCAAGAAGGAAACCCCCTCCACAGGAATTAGTGGTCCACCTCCCCCAGGAACACACCACCGAGACCCTAGGGTACTGTTGATCCTTCTAAGTCCCTTTTTTCTCTACAATGTGTCTTATGAAACTGTGTAGAGGGTTTGTGAGGTTTTGCTCCCTCTTTGCTGTATTGAGTAAAGCAATTAAAAAAAAAAAAAAGAATGTTAGGGAATCAATTCATTATTTTGAAAAATAGTAAATTAAGGGAAAAAGAATTTACAGATTATTCCACAGGATAACCCATTAGCTGGTCTGAGGGAAGCTTTTCTTTCGAGAGGTATTTCAGGCAATCAATGAAGTAACAGCGGCAGAAGAGGTTAGTACTAGCATTTGGCAAATGCTAATAAGGTCATGGAGGCGCACGACGGTCACCAATGCTATGACATCACAATAAAGAGCAACCAAATGTTGTGATGTAGTATCACCCATTTCAGGAATCTTCCAATTTTTTAATGTCTGATCACAGCTCTAGAATTACCTAAAAATTACAAAAATTCAAAGGAAAATTGAAAGTAATGATACCATGCCACGCAATGAGCCCAGACTGAAAATTCCATAGAACAAGTGACAGAGTTTCTTCAAGGAAAAGGTTGAGGAAGGAGCGGAATAAAAAGAGGAATGAGAAGAAAAAGAGAAGTGGAGGCACAGTCAGGCAAGGGGACCTACTGTTTAAAAGAACAACAAAAACACCAACCTGGGTGGCTCAGTAGGCTAAGGGGCTGCCTTCAGCTCAGGTTATGATCCCGGGGTCCTGGGATCGAGCCCCACACTGGGCTCCTTGCTCTGCGGGGAGCCTGCTTCTCCCTCTCCCGCTCCCCCTGCTTGTGTTCCCTCTCTCACTATGTCTCTCTCTGTCAAATAAATAAAATCTTAAAAAAAAAAAATAAAACAAACACCAACCTACTGCAACAGACAGGCCTTGTTTGGGTCCCTGATCACACAACCCACCATAAAACATCTTAAAACAATGGAGGAAATGGAGGTAAACACTTGATTTCATCACATTAAGTATTTTTAACTTTTCTGGGGTGCAAAATGGGACTGCACTTATGGTTTTTAGGAATCCCTTTCTTTTAGAGATACACACAAAAATATTTTTTAGTGGCCATAAAAACAATACACAATTTGCAAGGACATATAAACAAAAAGATAACTTATACTAGGATGGTTTTTTATGCGATGAAAAGGGAATCCTAGAGGGGATGGGATTTGAATCAACAAATCCTAATCAAATAGTGAAACAAAATGACCAATGATGACACTGTGCCAATAATTTATGATTAATTCAGCCCTTTCCACTTGAACCCTAAGGAAAGAAATCAAACAAAAACAAAACAAAACAAGCTTTCATATACATGGCCTTAAACATTTCAATTTTCATGAAAAGCACACACATTACCATTCCAGTTGCACATGGAAAAACTGAGACTCAGAGTCTCGAGGAGCCACGGTTAGTAAGCGCCAGTCAGGACTCGAGCCTTCCATGCAGAGCCAGAAGCCCTAGACAACTCCCACAGTAATTTAAAATTTTCAGACCTAACAAAGCAGAGGATAATAAATACCACATGGCTTCTTCATACATTTGCTCATTAAATATCAATTCTATAATTAACTATGATATATAGTCTCCTTCCAGTTCCCTTTGTAATGATTCTGAATGTTTCCTTTCTTTGAGAATAACTCCTCTCCGAAAGAGCCTTGCTGTAGTAAACTTCTATTTTAGACATAAACGCAATCTTTCATATAAAAAGTATTGTAGATAAAAGGAAGAGAGGATAAGATTTGTAGCATTAATTTTTTATATGTTGCACATCAACATTTTTATGCTAAGTAGTAAGTTAGAATTTGGTTCATAAAATTGTTTTAAATGAAGTATGTGTTAAAGATAAGATGAATTTAAAGAATTATGCACTATTTGGTTTTAGAAATGAAATTCTTTATGGCAGCCTACTGGACGGTATGCAGTATTAAGTGTTGCTGCTAAAAACTTGCCATATTTAACACAATTTAAAATCATGTTATGAAAGGGGCTGCAATGAATTGGTGCTTACAAGGGCAGGAATCTTTGCATCTAAGAGGTAAGTTCAATGAACAGAACGAGGTCTGCATACAGAGTTATAGCTATGGCCTATCAGTCTATGTTTCTGTCACTGAAAACAGCCCTAATTTGTTTTTCTCGGGGACAGAGCAATGTAGCAATTAATAAGAGCACAGAGCAGTACATATGCATGCAGAATGCCTTCACATATCTCATCTCTGTGGCTTACTAGCTGTATGTACAACCTATCTGTGGCATATTACGTGCTGCTTCTGTAGGCTTCCATGATATTCTGTATATATTTGTACTATGAAGCTTATTTTATTATGAAATCATGATCTATTTAATGATGATACTATTAGCTCTTTGAGAGGAACTTACTCGTCTTTGGTCTAGCAATTTGTAAATACCTGATACAAATAAGTCTTTAATAGTATGTTGGTTGAATGAATATATGAAAAACCTGTCCAAGTCCTTCTATTTTTTACAAGGCTTACTCTGCTCTGGGAAATATTTTATAGTGTGAAATACGCTCAGAAAAAAATATTAAAGTTTACTCATAGCTTTTCAATTACTATTATCAAAATTTCAAGGAGTGCCCACTTCTTAATAGCCTAGCTTCACCCAGGAGAAAATAAATCCTTCTCCACTGTCCCCTGAGCAGCATTTTTGTACATTAACCTTCCCTGATAAAAATAAGACCAATGTTCTATACTCTGTGCCTTTTACCTTGAGGGCTTCTGGTTAGGAGTGAAATTGGCTTCCTATCATCAGACAGTTGGAAAGGCCAACATGTATGTAATTAATCAATTTTGAGGTTCCTCTATCAACATGACTTTTTCCAAAAAGAAAAGACTCTGATTCATTACCATTACTACCTCAGCTATAATAAAACATTCTTCTTCTTTGGTAAGAAAACTGTGATTGTGCCCATTCATTTCTATTTAAAAACACATACACTCTACAAAGGATGGCAGGGAAGCCTAATTCTCTGTTATAAAAAATTATGTGGTATTTATAGGCTATGTTTAATGAGTTTATCTTTTTTTTTTTTTTTTTCTTGAGAGAGAGAGAGCACAGTTGGGGGTGGGTACAGAGGGAGAATGAGAATCTTAAGCAGGCTCCACATCTAGTGTGGAGTTCAATGCAGGGCTTGATCTCATGACCCTGAGATCATGACCTGAGCCAAAATCAAGAAATGGATGCTTAACCGACTGAGCCATACAGGCGCCCCAATGAGTTTATCTTTTTAAATTGCTTTTTCTACACTGAATGGCATCATACCAAGCACACGAATCATGTAAGTGCAAACAGAATCATGGAGTGGAGAAAGCTAAAGCATCAGTCTGACACGGATTTGGAATGTGGCTTTACTGTTGAGGAGTGGAATAACCCCTGAAAGCCAATTCATCTTTATAAGACCCAGTTTGTTCATCTTTAAAACTGGATCATATTGTCTCCACTTCATAAGGTGTTCTGAGAGCAAAAGAGGTCTCAAATGGGAATGTGCATGGAACCACCTGAGGAATATTCTCAAAATATACACAGCTTCAACTCAATGAACTACCTAGTCTGAATTTCCAGTATGTTCTTTCAAAAACTACACATGGATAAATGACAGTACATTTAGAAATGTCCTTATTATGACATTTAGTCATAATAAAGAAATAAGGATGATCTCTACTGCTGAATAGAGTGGTTTTCAAAATATGTGAAAAAAAGGAGGTAGAGACGTATATATAGTATGCTAAATTTCATATAAAAAGGGGGAAATGAGGGGCGCCTGGGTGGCTCAGTCATTAGGTGTCTGCCTTCGGCTCAGGTCTTGGTCCCAGGGTCCTGGGATTGAGCCCCACATTGGGCTCCCTGCTCCGCAAGAAGCCTGCTTCTCCCTCTCCCACTCCCCCCGCTTGTGTTCCCTCTCTTGCTGTGTCTCTGTCAAATAAATATATTTTTTTTTAAAAAGGGGGGGATGAGAAAATGTGTACATATTTGTTTTGGCTTTTTTTTTTTTGCAAGAATCTGAAAAATTCTGAAGGAGGGTGGTGGTGGTGGTGAGGGAGATAGGAATAAAAGCAAGACCTCTCCCGAGGGTATCTTTAATCAAGCTTTGCCTTTAGGCTATATAATTATTTGTAAAATATTTTAAATGATTAAAAAAATAAGGTCTTATAACTTCAAATCAACTGCAACAAATGAGCCTAGCAGTATATTAAATAGGCAGCATAACCACAGAAAGAACAAATTTTAGTATTTAGAGTGAGAAATTTTAGATACAATACTCTGGCTGGGATATAATTTAAAGACAGACCTACAAAGACATCTTAAATTTCACTCAGTAGCTTTACTGTTAGTAGTAATGTGGGTATTATAAATATGAAACTGACTACTATATACTATAGTATAATACAAGTATAGCATTTCAAGCCAGGATTTTGTGTGTGTGTGTGGGGGGGGTGGTTAAAGAAATAAAAATATAAAAGTTTAAAAACTACATATTAAAACTGAATTCAAAATATCAATGTGGATCCATGATTTATACATACACACACACACACATACCTTTTTGCTGTTTTTAGTTCTGTTTACTGAGAAAGTCTAAAAGCAATGCCACACAGTACCAATAAGCACATCTATTACCTGGATCTTGGTTTCTAAATATCATCCTCCACCTTGAAGTATTTAGAACAAAGTGATGTGATATCTGCAACTTACTTTCAAATGGTTACCAAAAGAAAAAAAAAGGTTTATATATAAAACACGCGATAAAGTGTTTAAAAAATTACAAATGGTTGGAATATGTTGTTCATCATGCTAGTCTTTCAAATTCCCTGTAAATATGATTCTTTCCATAATAAAAAAGTTGACTAAGGAAAAAAATAAGGCTGTGCAGATGATTTCAATGCCTACTCCTGAATGAGCCACTCTTCATGCATAGATACTGCTTGCAACTGGTTACCTTTCCTTCATTCTTTTGGAGTCCTCCATATGGATCCACTGAAATTCAGGGAGGAGGCATGAATTCCAACAGAAGGCTATAAAGCAAATGGCACAAGAGTAGGATTCAGAGAATTCCTAGACTCTCCATGGATGTACCATACTCTTACAACATTGTTCTGTGCAGAGTTTCCTCATCTGAGAAAGAGAAACAACGAACAGGAGTGCTCTGCTTAAGAGGACTGCTGGAGAGTCAAGTGAGATGATGCTGCAGGATTTCATACATGTTAAAAGCTGCGTAGCTCTACAAATACTATTAAAATATAATATTCCAACCTTTCAGGTACAGAGGTTATTTTATAATTCCTACATGGCTTTCAAGAGATTCCAGAGGTATATTAACAGACAGTATGTCTTTGACACTGAGACTATCTTATCTACTTGAGATCACATAGTCTGCTTCAGAAGACAATATGGGATTGGGGCATCTTTAATGCTATTCTCTGTCAAAGTAAGTTTAACCCTCTGTCTCAGTCTGTAGCTCATCCTAGGTTATACTCTGCTTTGCTAACTTGGTTCCTAACTTTGATGCATTTTTATAAATTTCACTGTTAAACTATTCCATATGCATGTGAGTCAAATATAATTCTGATCATGACAAAGTTATGAAGGATTAAGTGGACCTTTTAAAAGACAACTATGTAGGATAGTGGTTTTCAAAAAAAAAGAAAAAGGAGAAAAAGAAAAGAAATCCTCCCCAGTTGACCAGAGAGTACACTTATTTTCCTTCCTCTCAGTAAGATTGGCTTAGAAGTGCTGAAATTCTTGGTGTGTGTGTATGCATGCACATGTATGTTACATACAGTGTGTGTGTATGTGTGTGTGTGTGAGTGTGTGTGTCTGTAGGAGGGCAAGGCACCTTACACCATTCCTTGGAAGAGCTTTATAACATCCAGGAGGGTGAATGCACAGTTTAAATAAGTACCCTCAAATCCCAGCCCTTCTAGCTGAACTTTATTTTGATACGTTTTCCACTTTTTCTTCACTTTCAGTTTTGATCATTTTGGGAACAAACAAGATCAAAATGCTCCCAAATTCAGGGGGGAAAAAATCTTAATTGGATAAGAAGTAATACCACCCAGCTGGAGCCGTAAGAAGCCCTTTATACAGAAACTTTCACTTGTGCCAATCTTCTTCCCAGAGGCTCATTTCATTGCCCTGCTGGTGACACTCAGATCACTTCACAGTTCATTGATACCGCATTGGCAACCTTTTGTTTTCAATCAAAGAGAGATGCTGAAGCAACGCTCAATTGAACTAAGTCTACATGACACAGTGTGCTTGTGTCCTTGCCACAGAGGACTGTGGAAGGGGAACTAAAGGAAACTCTGACACCTAGCATCCAATATTCCATTACGTTACCTACAATTGGATTATGATGAATTAGGATGACAGAGCCCACACAAATGCTGATGCTGTCTTTTCTATTGTTTTGCCTGCACACAGCAGGCTTATGGATTGCATCCAGTCTCCAAAATGGATTCTCTGTCACTCATGGTTGAAAATGAAAGGCCAATGTTCAAGTAAGTTTTTAAACAGTTTCCATAGAGACTGAATTTGGTATTTCCTCCCTTGTTCCTTTGGAATCACTGAAGGATCACCATAGGTTTTTGCTGATGGGTCATCTTTCTATAAGCCCTCTTTAGTGAAAGACTCCTATAAGGTTAAAAAACTTGTAAGCTGTGAGTGGTGGGTGTCGGGCTGTTATTGCACGCCTTTCCCTCTGAGACTTCATTGTACCCAGGTTGCCTTAAAACCTACCAGGCCTGCCACCATCGTCCTCAAGGATAGAAACACACTGGCAGCCACCTAAAGCAGCCATCACTCCTTCAAATGAGCTTTCAGTGAAGTAGGAAGAAAGCGCATGACAGTAGAGAAATAAGCAGACTAAGTCACAGCCTGGGACGCCCAGCCACCCTGTACTGTATAAGAGGAAGCAATCATGAACACTTGTTAATGGCAACAGTATATTTAAATCGTCTAAAACTTCCTATTTATTTGGATTTGGCTAGAATCAGATGAACTAAGTGTGATCATTATTTCATCTTTGATCATAAATATGTAACTGTAATTTTTTTAAGGTTTAGAAAATGAGAAAAGTTATAACTTAGTAAATTCTTTCTTATGGATAGACTGCTTGGGGTCCATGTGAGAAAAAAGATTTTAAAAAGTGATGAAAATGATCCAGATGGGGGAAGTTCAGAAAGGCTTACTTGGAAATTCTGTGTAGAAGTCAGAAAATTTGAGTAGGGCTTTAAGAGAGTGACTTCAAAATTATTTGTGGTACAGAAAAGCAGTGGCTGTGGTCAGTTTGGGAAACAACTGATGGACCAGTTTCTTAGGTTGTATAACACAGAAGATGATAGGCCAGCAAGAGGGAGATTTAAAGGTCAAACTCAAAGCTTCACACTTAGCCCCAGACCAAGGTGCCCATGTAGAGGAGGAGGGGAAGGGCCCACCAGGATTATGGAACTGGGGGCAGGCCAGGAAGAGAAGACAGACTTGAAATAGGTTGAAAAGCACTTCACCAGCATCTGGTGACACAGTCAGCGTCCATCACTGTGCAAGCCATCTTACAAACGCATAGCATGGTAGCTGCACTTCTGCTCATGCCTCGAAAGAAAGGTATAATCCCTAACATTCATGTTCTGGTTTTGTTTAGCTTGGAAAACGGCCTCACCAAAATAATTTTGTAAGTCGTCATTACTTCCCAGGTCAGTCCCCCAAATTCAATTAAAGTGAATGAACAGTGAGAAAGGGTTAGCAAGAGCAATGGATTTCTACGTCCCTTCCTATTTAATAATCAACTGAAAGTAATCTGGTTTCTACCCATATTTTGCCATGAAAACTGTACCTGATCAAGTTCCTTTTGAGCTGCCAAACTTAGTCTATCTTTTATATTCTCAGCACCTTAGCTGATCACTCCCTTACCTCTTGAAATTCGAAACTACCTTGGTCTCAGTGATACCACTCTTGTAGTTCTCCTATTTCTTTTCTGTTAAGGTATTCTATTCTCTAGGGTTCTGCCATTGATCTTTTCACTCCATACCCTCTTTCAATGTGTAAGACTCCACTCCAAGTTTTTAATTACCATGTATATGTTCATGATTCTCAAGGTATATCACCAGGTCAAGCTGTGTGTGTGTGTATAAGTTGAGTAGAATCATACACACACACACACAGAAGAACTGCCTAAAAGGAGAAATTATTCTACAGATATCTATATATCTATATTTAAGCACTTCTACATAGTTTCAAAGACAGATCAATCTCTTTGTGTCCCAGAGTCAGCTGACCAACTTCCTATCTTCACCTGTTCTTCTCATATTCTCTATTTTAAAGAAAGACAGCAACCAACTGCTTAATCCAAAATCCTAGTCATTACATTGACTCCCTGCCCCCCGTATTCCTCCAAAGAAGACTTTCGAGCACACATCCCAAGGAACTCAATCAGCAAAGTGAAGCTGACTTATTCATCATTTCTTTTTTGGATTTCTAAGAGTTGAATGGCTTCCATCTCTTCCCTAACCAATTTATCCAACATTGCTACACACTAAACTCTCTAAACGGTAATCTAATGCCATTCTCTTGATAAAAATGCTTAATACCTGAGCTCTGCCATCAATATAAAGACCATCTACCTGAGAACGCAAACAAGTCCCTCTACCTTTCTTACCTCTAGCTGCATCTCCTACGGCTCCCAAGAATCTAGCAATTGTGCCAAGTTGTCTCAGGTTGCCTTGCACATGATACTCCTTCCACATTAAATGTCTTTATTCATCTCTCTTTGCCTAACTCCCCATTAGATGTTATCTCCCCTGAGAAACTATCTCCATGATCACCACCAACCCTGTCACCAATCTGGATTAGATGCTTTTTCCATGCCATCCTCACAGCACTCAGTGTTTTGTTTTGAAGGAGGCTCCACACCCAGCATGGAGCCCAACCCAGGGCTTGAACTTTTGATCCTGAGATAGAGACCTGAGCTGAGATCAAGAGCCAGAAGCTTAACCAACTGAGCCACCTAAGCCCCCTGCACTCACTATATTCTTCTAACAGATTTCTGAATTTTGCAATTTATTCTTCTGGCTTTTCACTGAACTATGAGCAGTAGAACAGAAGCCATTTGCTTTATTTCCACATTCTCACTGCCTGCCACAGTATCTACTACATAACAGGTGTTTGAAGAATGTTTGTTGATGAAATATTCTATGCTGTAAATCAACAAAACAGAACACAATACCTATAAAATAAACTCTTTAAGAATGTGTGGTTAACTTCTTAGTTACATTAGTTTAATTAAACATGAATAAAACCATAAAGGAAATATTTCTTTGGCAATCTAAAGAGGACATTAGAGGGCACTTAGAAAAATGAGAATTGTATAGCTTTAGAATTTTGTTGTCTTATTGCTCATTAAAATGTCATGTTTTCATAATAACATACTAAGACTAACACAATGTTCTAAACAGGATAGGCTTTGGTTTATAATTTTAAAACTCCCTGTAGAGGAGGAAGGGGAAAAGCACACAGAAGAGGAAAGAAGAGAAGGAGAGAACGAGCACAGAAACATTTTCCCTAGAAAGCTGGGCAAGGTTTGAAGTGAGGGGACAGAGGAGGATGCTTTGGGAAGATGTGTGTCTGTATTCCACATGGAGAAGCTGCTGCCCTGGCAGAGCAGAGCAGATAAAGCCAAAGAGAGTGAGTAATGCAGAGGACACAATTTGAAGGTAGAATGTTTAGGTCAGACACTGAGTGGCAGAACTTTCCCAGAAAAGCAAGCTTAGATGGGTAGTAGGGCAGAGGAAGGAATGGGTTAGCACTTGGAGTTATGGAAGAGGAAAGCGAGAGCTCAATGTGACAGCCCATCCTTAGAGAGGAGATGCCTGGTGGTTCTTTGCAGACGACTGCTGCCTGAGATCCACCTCATGTTTAGCATCCATTTTCTTTCAAAGAAACACTCTGTATGACCTTGGGCAAATCACTTTACCTTTAAGTCCCTACAATTGCCTATCCACAAAATGATCTTTAAGGTTTTATACCATTTACACTAATATTTAACGGTTCTATGCTACTATACAGTTTTATTTTTAAGTAGGCCTGATACCCAGCCTGGAGCCCATGGTGGGGCTTGAACGCATGACCCTGAGATCAAGACCTGAGCTAAGATCAAGAGCTGGACACTAGAATGAGTCACCCAGGCGCCCCCACTATATAGTTGATATTCTGAGAATCACTTCCCTGGTGCTGTCACTGATGAGATGGTCCTGGACATGTGGGTAGACAGACCCATACCCTCAGATGGTCCTGGACATGTGGGTAGACAGACCCATACCCTCAGTTCGCAGCAGAAACCATCATGCATGCCAAATTTACATCATGGATATCCAGCTTCTATCAGACTCTTAACATTTTCCTATCATATTCATTACCAGCATTGCAAATGTCTAATTTATAAAATGTGAGAAATTTAAACAGCAAATAATTGTTCTAGTGAGTGAAAAAACAAGTAGTAGTGAACATGACTAAGATCATGAGGAAGAAATATTTACAACATATTTAGAAGTTAGCTCAGGTGAGATAAAAAGTGATGGAACTCTGCTCTGTAACACCATTCCCCTGCATCAGATACTGGAATCCTGACTAGGAATCACTGAACAAGGTTTAGGATAATGTAAAAGGCACGCCTTATTAACTCTTGGACATCTCATTTCTTGGTCATAAATCCTATTAACTTGTATTACCAACTGCCATAAAACTTGCAGATAAAAGATAATTTATGCTCAGTGTACAGAAGCTAATGTTTCTGTACTCCTGAGAAGCACAGGAGCAGAAAATGAGAAAGTACGTATGAGAAATCTGGAACCATCCACACTCTGCATGGCTGGCATGATAAACATGGCTGGGAGCATCTAAATGTCTTCATAAGGAATACAGCCTAACTAATAATTGATATCAGTAGTGTTTCATGTCGAAAATGTCTCTCACTGGTTTCATAAAATCTCCTGTTCATAAAAGGTCATAAAGTCTTATTAAGAAGACATTTTGGAAAGTAAAAGAGAAATGCTTACTTTTAAGGGAGGAGCTATTATGCATTCTATTTTTAATTTTCCATTTGAAGGTATGTACCATCTGTCATTTTTAAAGTAAATGCTACCTACTGAGGCTTTCAGTCAAAATGATATTTTGACCCATAACAAGTGAAATATGCCAAAACACTATAAAAGACATTATATATTCAAAAATAAACCAGCTAAAAAATTCCAAACATTTTTCCATATTTATATAGATCTGGAACTATACCATTGTCTCCTTGTCTTAAAATTCAATTTGTGATGTAATGTATGGGGATTAACATAACAATAAAAAAATTAAAAAAAATTCAATTTGTAATAACCAAAATAAGTCACAGAAAGGGGAATGAAGAGAGAATGCAGATGAAAGATTTCGGTCTGGAACAACCTCTATAACCTTAAGGGAACGGTCTCTGGACATGTGGGTCAGCCCGCAGTGACCGAAAGGACTCTCCGCTCATGAATGAAGGACGCTGACTTATTTATCTAACAGTCTCAAGAGAGTCTCACATGTAGACTATCGCAGAAATGCTAAGATAATTTGGGGTTTGGGTGGCTTTTTTATAAAGATTTAAAAAAAGCACACTTTAGTCCCCTGGTCTAGGGCTATCACTGCCACTTAATAGACACAGATGAGTTCTCTTAGCAAAGCACAGCACCAAAACATTTCATCAGTCAAACCAACAGTTCCCATAACATGTCTCATCCTCCTGCTATTATCTTCAATTTCAGACAATCTATAATTACAGAACCAATTCTAGAAAACACTGTTCTCAAAAATAATACTCATAATAATTAGCATTTACATTGAGTTTCACCACTTTTGAAGTATTTTTAGCAAAGCTCAAAGGTAATCTCACTCAATCTTCTTCAATGATAAAAATTCTTGATGTATGTAGATTTTGTTATACTTGAGGGAAATTCGAGTCATTTTTGTTTAGTTTAGGGGAGCAACGAGGTGGGATATACCTTTAAAGTGTACCCCAAATTCATCTTATTTGAAAATGTTGTGAAGAATAATTACACACACACACACCAACTGGCCCCTCAGTTAAACATTGTTTATGGATAATCACCAGCCTATGAACTGTAACTTGTTCTAAGAGTTCGCTATTTGCACGTTAATCCACTAGCCCTAAGAAAGAGGAAATGTAGTGTAGTGGAAAGTGTTAGGTCAAAACACTTCGCTGTGTGACCGACGCACCTGTCCTGCTTTCCTCACAGTACTGTTATGAAGCTCAAATTAGACCCTTCTTGTAAAAGTTCCAAAATTATCTTCCTTTCTGAGAACAGCTATTTGTTGACTTTCAATTAAAAATACATTTAAAAAGTTTCAAACCATTCTTTATTTGGCACTGAAGCATACCAGATTGATTTTCTTGGGCCCTAGTTCCACAATATGTGAAAATGGTTTCAATTTAAAGTTATGAGGTTTTTTCTGTCCATTTTGATTGTGATTATGATCAGTCCTATAAACAATGAACAGCAACTATAGACACCGAGTATCCTCCCAAAACATGCACACTGCCTAATAGAGATGTATGCTCTCGTACATGGATAACATCAAAACACACATGACAAAGTCAGTTCAGCTCAATGATCTGAGTCTAATTTTAGAATGTAGAATGGTTCTATGAACTAATTTTAGTATAGCTTTTGATTAAGTTTTGGTGTTAATCACATTTCATAAGTGCATAATTAAAACTGTTAAAAATATGGCACACTATATAAGATTGGTTCATATCCTAAACCCTCAAACATACTCATTTTGACTTTTGCATTTATACCAATAATTGTCTTAGTGTTCTCTTACTAAAAGCAACTGAAAAGCAGGGACCTAGTATGTGTTTCTGGGGAGATTTTATTTATTTGACGAGAGAGAGAGAGGAAGAGCACACTCTGGGAAGATTTCTCTAGAACAAGTGCCAAAGAGAAGCAAAGCCATCACTGTTAACCCCGCAGGTAGAGGTCTATGCTAAATACTGTCACCCCTCTACATGACAGAGGGTGTGACTGTGCAGGTTTCTGCCCCACACTATGTAATCATTACTTTCTTAGGATAGGTAATTTCCTAGTTATTTCAATGAGACAAAATCACAATACCAAAGAATCCAGAAGGCATTGTTTTGGAGCATGTAGCCTATGACACGATATGACAACTATGTTGGGAGAACTGAGGATTCTGTTTTAACAACTAAGTTTAACATACTTTATAAATGGGAAAAAAAGTATGCTCCTAGAAATTATGTAGGGTCATGATTCCAGACTTTCTTTCCAAACTTCAGTTTCTGGCAGTTTGAGAGAGACAGTGTTCTGTGCTCACACAGTGGTTCCTCTCCCTGCTTCAAGGCCACAGCCTTCTTTTCCTAGACTGCCTTGCAGTGCGCTGGGGAATGTCACTGTGTTCCCACCAAAGGTGATAGAGGACACAGCCAGGCCTGGCCTTTAAAAACATGCAGTGCCACTTTCTGGCTATCTTTTCCCCAGATTCCACAATTTCTTCCAGTTGGCTTAGATATAAAATGGAGGATGCCGCCCAAACCAGACCAGATATTCCACTGATGAGAAAAAAACCTCAAAAACCTAATCTCAGATAAGCCTCTGAGATTGGGGGTTAATTACTCCTGTAACATAGGCAGAGTAAGACCAGACTTACAGAGGCAGTGTGACAAATTAGTACCCTGACCAACTTAAAACAATAAAAAGTGCTAGAAAAAAGTTAAAGAAATCTTTTTAAAGGCATCAAACATCTGTTTTTGTTTTTTTAAGGATACTCAGAAGCCAAAAACTAAGGTCTGACTGAAAAAGAAAACCAAATCTAACTTTCACCTTTGAAATATTTGGTGTTTACCAAAGCAGATGAACTTGAGCTTTGATTTCCAAGGCATCCAAGTATGGAAGGTCATCAGGAGACAAGGCCCAAGGCCTGCCAATGCTGGGAGTGTAAAAGGAGACTGCACCATATAAAGCAGAGACTTTCAGTGTAAATGAATATAAATAACACTCCACTGGACCACTAGGAAAACTGCCCAACCAAGCCCTGGTACTCTGTAGCTGAGAAGAGGGGGCAAGTCTCCCCTGAGCACCTGTAACCTAGCAGAACTGCTAGAATTCACAACACCTAGATGGTCAAAAAGTCTCCATAGATGTCCTAGGTTGTTAATGGCTACAAATAACTGGGCTAGGAGTCTGCTCTAAATTCTCCATGGACTCACTTTTAACTCACACTTCAAATAATTCTCACAGGTGAAGTTCCCAGAAATATAAGGTCATGGCCAAAAATCATAACACACAGAAGGAATCAAGGTTACAAAATATAAAAGTGAAAGTGAATACAAGACAGTGGACTTATAAAGACCACAGGTATTAGAATTACTCTCGACAATAAAGTATGACAATTATGTTTTAAAGAAAGGGTCTTGAAAAAGTGAGTAGAGGACAAGCATATAAGAAAGAAGAATCACGGCAGGAATTTAAAACTCTGTGGATGGTTTTAGCAGCAAAATAGACATGGCTAAAGCAGAAGAGTGGTACAGAATACAGGTGATGAGCTTCAGAATGCAGCCCGGGGAGGTTAAAGCATACAAAATGTGAAAGAGAAGTTTTGAGATACACATGATACAACGAGAATCTTAATTACAGTTAATTGGAGTCGCCAAGGAAGAGAGAAGATTGGTACTGAGACAATATTTGAAAAACTAATGGCTGAGTTTTCCAAACGGACGACAGACAGCAACCTGTAGATGGAGGAAATCCAGTGAATCCCTGGCTGAAGGCATCTTAGGAAGTCCACAATTATGCACATTACAACGATAGTACAGAACACCAAACACACTGAACAATTCTTAAGGGCAAAAGTCATTTTTTCAGACATGGCTTTTTCTATCAGTTAACCTTCCCTTTTTTACTTTTTAAAAATTATTGTACTACAGCTTCAACTAGTAATCTATTAACTAGAATATGTACCTACAGTCAAGTTACAGGTGACTACTTTAGCAATCACACTATCAGCTCAATATTATATAATAAAGCTCAATGATTTATAATAGTAGAAAGTTTCACGCTTCAGAAATTGTTAGGAGATTAACAGGTATTTAACAAACACATAATTAGAAATCTAAGAAGCATAGCTGCTCATGTCATATCACTAAGTGAAATATTTTAATGACTTCCCATTACCTACGGCAAAAACATCCATACTCCACAGTGCAGAATTCAAGGCTCTTCATGATCTAAGTAGTTTTCTAGTCTTATCTTCCTGGCATTTTCCAAACTGCAGATCCGAAGACATGCCCTACGCTAGTACCTTTCTTTAGTGGCTCCTTCCACCTTGTGTGGCTTCCTCCCCATCTCCCACAGCCAACATCCACTCACCCTTGAAGGTCCTGCTCCAATGTAGCCTCAAGAGAATGAAAACCAGGGATTTTGTCTCTTTAGTTGGCTGCCAAATACCTGGGTAAGTAAATGCCTGGTGTGTATGGCAGGTAACCGATAAATATTTGTTGAATTAACTGAGTGAATAAAATGTGAGTGCCTCTGAGTGGACTTTCCTTACTATACTTATGACCAAATCATATCTTTCATCTCATTTATGTACCAATCTTTTAACGGTGCTTTACGTTTATGTTTTTATAAATGACTTCTTCGCTAGAGAGCAAAGCTCACATAACTAGTTCTCTTAGTCCTCAACTGCCTAGCAGTGGAATAAATAGCAGACACTCCATAATGGTTGTTGACTAAATAAATGGACATTATTGAGTTTGAAAACGGAATTCTTCAGCTCCCTTTTCACATCTCATAGGAAGTGTTCCAGAAAACAACAAAGCTAGGCAATGCAAAGAGCCAGGAAAAAAAAAATGCAAAGCTGGCTGAACAACAGGGAGCATGCATTGTACCTATATTAACCAAACAACAATTTTTAGGTAATGACATGCTACAGATGGTGGATAGCAGATGGGCAGAAGCAATGCTGTAAGCAGTACATTACAATGAGAGGCAAAAAAGAACAATTGTCCACTATCTTTTAAAAATGTTACCAAATGATTATTTTTGTAGAGGAACTCACTGATCAACCTTATAAAACTTATTTAATAAGAATTCTGTTCTAAGTACTATGTTGATAGAAAATTTCCTCGATATTCATCATGGGAAGTGAATGATATAATCATTAGAATTTATTCCGAGGCAGTGAAATTAATAAGCAGGCAACTTATGAAGAGTAAAAGCTAAAGATTTTCTTTTCAGTGCTTAACAAAATCAAATCCAGTTTCCAATTATAATGACAACACTGAAAATATATGAGAATTCCATTTGAAATATTTGCCAAGCTTTGTGTTTCCTCTGTTGAGATTTTTCTCAAGTGGCATTCACATTCAGCTGTTCAAAATGCAAAAGTGTTAAATTTAATTCTTAATCAATTTAATTAAAAGTTACAAGCAAAATGAAAACTTTGAGGCGTCTCCTGTACATTTTTGCTGTTCCATGCTCTGAGGCAGTAGACCAGGGTAAACACAAGTAGGTAAACATGGTCAATTTCACTCATGTGTCAACTTCGAAGACACACAGTAGGCTCATGTTTTCTGCAAGTCTACTCAAATGTTAAAAGTTCTGTGGAAGCAAAGTGCTGACATTATATTTATTCTTCACTTACTGGCTGAAGCAGGTAGATGAGAGATTCCTCTTGGATTATTATAACTGGCACAGGAGTGATGCACGTAGCTTGGAACAGGGTGCTCACAGATGCCATAATCTGGTCAAAACGCCCACCAAGACCTCCCAAGGTCACAATTACATCCACCTAAGCAAGGCAAAACAAAACTGAAAGTCACATACTTAAAGTATTTTCAATAATTAAATAGCATCTAACAATGAAAAAGAGCTTTCAATACTATTTTATGTGATAAGCCATAGAGAAATGGTAGATATCACTTCTCTTGTTCAGATGAAGGAATGAAGTTACTTGTTTAAAGTCACATAATTGGTGAGTAGCAGTCACATTTCGAGACCAACTCTTTCAAGTACAAATTTTATGTTTTTCCCATCTGCCTGTTAACCTGGAAAACTAGTCAACTCTTCCTTTACAGCTGTTTATGTGTTCCTTCCATTTGGAATCATCCCTGATTTCGCACCTGGTGCCTCTCCCGTCCATCCCCATAGCATACCCGTAGTCTCTTCTTATAACACACAGGTTGTTGCCCCACTAGAATTCAAGTATCTTTTTACTGAACCTAGCAATGTTGCCTAAACTCTCAGGGCTTCATTTTTATGTTTACGTGCAAAAATTGGATAGTATTTGCCAATTGATAAGGTTGTTACAGGGTTTAAATGAGGTAAGTAGAGGAGTTAAGTGTAAAGCATTTAGAACATGTTCACGACATAGTGATTGTTTAAAAAATATTAGCCATTATTCTCTTGCCATTGGCAACGATGTGGATGGAACTAGAGGGTATTATGCTAAGCGAAGTAAGTCAGTCAGAAAAAGATACCATATGATTTCACTCATATGTGTAACTTAAGAAACAAAACAGACGAACACAGGGAAAGTGAAAGAAAAATAAGATGAAAACAGAAGGCGGCAAACCATAAGAGGCTCCTAACTCTAGGAAACAAACTGAGGGTTCCAGATATTTTTATGCCAATACAGCTTTATATTATTTTCCCTTCTTTAAAACAGATGAGGATTGCTGGCGGGGAGATGGGTAGGGGGATGGGGTAACTGGGTGATGGGTATTAAGGAGGGCAGTTGATGTGGTGAGTACTGGGTGTTATATACAACTGATGAGTCACTAAATTCTACCCCTGAAACTAATAATACAGTATATGTTAACAAAAATGGAATTTAAATAAAAATTTAACAAATAATAAAAAATATTAGCTCTTATTCTATTGCCGTATTATTTTTGGTATTATTATAGTTATATATTTTTAACATTTTTTGTTATTATTACCTATACTTTGATATGTTATTTTCCTACTTAACACTTTCAAGACAGCATTTCCTGTAACTAAAGTATAATTTATTTAAATGTTCCCCTGTTGTTGAAAATATATTTCCAGGATATTAACATATAAAATTACTTTACTGCTTTCTTTCTATATAAGACAAAGGGTAAAGGTGGGCTGTGGGGAAGTGAAAGGGAGTAAAGTAACCTTCTCCTGCAAAAAGCAGCTGACAATGGGCTTGGGAACAGGACACGACGCATTGCCTCCTCCCTTGACCCTATGCACCTTCTTCTACTCATCCTAATCTCATAATGCATCAACACAGTCAAAGCGGATATAGTCATTGTGGAAGAGGAAGGCTTGAAGAGCTTAATTAAAATATTACAAGAAAACCTTACGAATAATAAAAACGGACTGCAATAATAATCACTACATCTGGAATAAAATAGATATTGTTTAAAAACAGGGAGCATGTGGTTTAGGTTTTTAAAATAGTTCATGAAAAAAAACCTTAAATAACATTCAGTCCATAAAGATGCCATGATTTTAAAAGAATACCACGTTAACCAAGCACCCCACTCTTAGAGGAACAGTAAGCATAAGAAGTCCATGAGGCCAAAGGTTGTGTTTCTCTGGTCCCATTGTTAGAGCCCTGGTCTCTGAACAGTGCCTAACACATCGAAGACAGCCAAGTGTTTGATGGAAGAGTAAGTGAAGACACTGCAAGAAATGACACACCGCCTAAGGAAGAAATAGCTTAACTGCTATATTGTGGGAATATGTAAATCAGAATGGGGTCCCATAAAAACACAAAAGGTAAATTACACAGAAGAACCAAGATATTTGAAATGAGTTTTCTGTTTCTGACTTCATCAGAAGTAGGGAGAACAGGAATTTTTACTTTGGATAAGATGTTTCATGCCAAACCTGTGTGGTGTGCCTGTCTTAGGATACTAGTTTTGGAGATCTTTCAAGGACCCAAAGCATTAGATTTGGGGTCCAGGAAGAGCACGCACCCTGGGAAGCATGTATTACTCTGAATACATAGGCAAAGACAAGGACATCTGTTAACCCTCTGAGGAAGAGGGTAACTTGTAAGCAGTTAGGCTTAGACCTGCCGAGGAGACTGCTTCTGTTTGGGGTATCAGGTCAGGGAAATGGCTAGGATTTATTAGTAAAGCCACTCCAGACCAGTGGGGAATCGGCCCAGAAATTATATACCACCTCGGAAAGACTAGAGAGAATCTGCTCTAAACTGAAGAAAAAGACATTCAAAGAAGTTATATATGAAATCTAGCGAAACTGCTAAGGCTCCAGTAAAAAGCACATGGCACCTTTTTTTTTTTTTTTTTTAAAGATTTTATTTATTTATTTGAGACAGAGAGAATGAGAGACAGAGAGCATGAGAGGGAGGAGGGTCAGAGGGAGAAGCAGACTCCCTGCCGAGCAGGGAGCCCGATGCGGGACTCGATCCCAGGACTCCAGGATCATGACCTGAGCTGAAGGCAGTCGCTTAACCAACTGAGCCACCCAGGCACCCCACATGGCACCTTCTTACGCACATAATCCTAAAGTCACATCAGAAGCAAGGCTGGTGAGAGTTTATTCACTATGCAGATTCCGGAACCCCTTTTTAGGTTCTCAATTTTTCATTACTATACTCTAAGCCTTGAGGGATCCCATAACCTTTAAGGCTGAAATTTAACCCCCTCTTCTGCACTGGGGCATCATGATGAATAAGCGGTATCTGTAGATCAGTGACTGAATTTTTCAGAATAAAGAAGCCGCAAGATTACTTCTCATCACTACTCATTCTCCCTACAGGAAGTATTTAGCAAGACTGATTAAAAACATTAGAGGATCAATGGGGGCTGCAGGCAGGGCAGGGGAGGGTCAGCCTGAGAGGTTTCTGCAGTTCTCTGGCTCTGGCTGTAAGTAGGGCGTCAGGTGTTCACAGAGAGAGCCGAGACAGTGATACCACCCCTACACATTTACATGGGTTTTGCAAGGCTACAGTTATGTCTTTAGGACTACAATGCCACTAGGACAGTGTTCAATCTGAAACAGACCATTTGCAGACTGCCCAGGGTGACTCTTCTGTGTGGATCCAAAGCCTTTTGCATTTATTTCTAATTTCACCCAGTGTGTGGTAAGTTTTTAAAACTTTGTATTTCCTGAGGCTTCAACATCTTCAGACAGTCCGTGAGCCCCTGGCCCAGGTGAACAGGTGCACAGGGTGATAAGGCTGGTCCCTGCCACAAGTTTCCCCTTCTTGCCCTCCAGACTGTGACCTAGTGACATTCCAACAGACCAATGAAATCCTCTCAAGCCTTTGCTTGTCTACCCACCTTGACTCCCAATAAAGCACTTCCCATGGGGCCTCGCTCTATCTCCCAGCTCCCGACCTGTTTGAGCCTGCTTGCTGGGCACTCCTCCCATGCAGCCCCCAGCATGGCACACCATGCCTTCCTTTCTAGGACCTGTATGTATAACAAGGCCTTTAATTTCAGATGTCTGTGTCTGCATCAGACAAAATTCCCAATTTAAGTAACATAAGTATTCTTTACAATATACCCAGTCGCACTTTGTTATAACTGTTGATATACTTGAGTATCTCTCCTTCTAGAAGAGGCCCATGTATCCCAGATGCTAGCTGCAGTGTTCGCAACAGAACAGACAACAAGTATTTACTGAGCTTCCCCTAAGCATATAAAAACTCAGGAAAAACTGAATAAATAACCGGAGAGGCAAGAAGCTATTTGTTAGGCTGAGTTAACATCATCTCATTCCTACAGGAGTACTTCCCTACTTAACAAAGGTTCAAATAGTCTGTGGCTTTTGAAAAAAGTAACTTATTTCATATGTGTTAGTTCTGGCAATATTTATGGATCGTTTACCATGTGTTAGGTGCTATTCTAAACACTTATGACATATCAGTAAAGAAGACAAAAACCCCTGCCTTCATGGTGTTGACGTTCAAATGGAGGATAATACACAATTGACAGACATACAAGTAAGTCTGTTAGTTAGGATGTGAAATGCTGGTAAGTGTTAAAATTGGGAGAGTAACAGAGCAGGAGAGGGGAGACCAAAAATGACAGGTTGGGAACATGCTTCCACTTTAAATAGGAGCTAGGTGATGGGTATTAGGGAGGGCACGTACTTCATCGAGCACTGGGTGTTATACACAAACAATGAATCATGGAACACTACATCAAAAACTAATGATGTACTGTATGGTGATTAACATAGTAAAATTTTAAAAATAAATAGATAGATAGACAGATAGATAGATAGATAGATAGGCGCTAGGGCAGACTACATTGCAAAAATACTAGAGTAGCACAAAGACCCAGAAGAGATGAGAGAGGTGGCCATGTGTGCGGATACCTGGAGCAGGTTCTTCAGACAGCAGACTGACTATGTTAAGGCCCTGAAGCAGTGACATGGCCCCAGGCATTTTCAAAGAGTATCAGGAGGCTAGCTGCTAAAATTAAATGAGAAATTAGTGGGAGAAATCAGAGTAAACTGTAAGTATTAAATTCATAGAGACTCGTTAAGCCACAGTCCCCGACTTTTACAGGCATTAAATGGGGAGCCGTTATGAGCAGAGGAAGGACATGATCTATGTATTTCCAAAAGTTAGTATGTGTCCAGAATTTCTCCACTTCTCAATACCCACAACCTCATCACAACTATGGCTCAAGCCACCAAAATCGCCAGGGGGTGTAAGCCAGCATTACATCACACAAGAAGTGGCACATAACAGGTGTCCAGTAAGTATTTTTTTGAATAAATGAAAAAATGAAACAGGGATTGGAGGAGAGTAAAAGAACACGGTCAATGGATCAGAGTACTGGTTGAGCTGAAGAACTGCTGGAGTCAGGCTACAAAAAAGTGAGTCAAATAGATAAAACAGAGGTTATGGAGGGCTTATAAAACTTGCTATCAACAAGGTCTAGGTGTGTTCACTGAACTGAGTAATTTAGTTAAAAAAGTAAATAAGATAACCAGAGGGGATAAGTTTAAGGAAACAAGAGGTCTGTGTATTGGAAGGTTCATTCAAGTGTATACAAAATTTACCATGAGTCAAGACAGTACTGCTGAAAAAAGTATTAGTGACCTTTGGTGACCTAGAAGTTTACTTGATCAAGACAGGAGGGGAAATGACCAAGACTGTCATGATGAGGACTGCAGCAATGAGTGATTGAGTTGCCATGAGGTTGAGAACTAAAGTTTTTAGGGCAAAAGAAGAAAGGAATAAAACAGCACTGTCTAATGTAAATATAAGGGGATACATATGGGCAATTTTAAATGCTCAAGAACTACATTTTAAAAGTTTTTAAAAAGAGGTAAAATTAATTTTAAAATATATTTTAATGCATTACATCTAAATATATATTTTAAGATGTAATCTGTATTAAAAATACTGAGATGTTAGGAAAACTGGACAATCACATGCAGAAGAATAAAATTGGACCCTTATCTTATACCACTCACAAAAATTAACTCAAAATAAATTGAAGACTTAAACATAAGACTTGAAACTATAAAACCTCTAGAAGAAAACATAGGGAAAAAGACCCTTGACATTGGTCTTGTCAACCATTTTTTAGAGATGACACTAAAAGCACAAGCAACAAAAGCAAAAATTAAAAAGTGAGACTGCACCAAACTAAAAAGCTTCTACACAGCAAAATAAACAATCAACAAGAGGAAAAGGCAGTTTTTGTTATAGAAGAAAATATTTGCAAATCATCTATCTGATGAGAAATTAATATCCAAAATGTATAAAAGGAACTCATATAATTCAATAGCAAAAACCCATCAACCTGATTAAAAAATGGGCAGAGGAGCTTACTAGCCACTTTCTAAAGATGTACAAATGGCCATCAGGTACATGAAAAGATGCCAAACATCATTAATCATCAGAGAAATGTAAATTAGTTCTATTATTCAGCCACGAGAAAAAAGGAAATCCTACCAGTAAGAACTACATGGATGGACCATGAAAGCATTATGCTAAATGAACTAAATCAGACAAAGAAAGACAAATATCGTATGATCTCTTATATGGAATCTAAAAAAAGCCAAACTCGCAGAAACAGAGAGTAGAATGATGGTTGCCAGACGCTGGTGGTGGGAAAAAGAAAGATGTTAGTCACAGGGTACAAAACCCCCAGTTATCAGATGAGTAAGTTCTGGGATCTAATACAGCATGGTGACCAAAGTTACCAATATTGTATTATATACTTGAAAGGTGTTAAGACAGTAAATCTTAAATGTTCTTACCATACCCAAAAGTCAAAATAAAACAAAAGGTAATTATGTGAGGTGATAGAGGTATTCATTAACTCTATTAATACATTTGTGTATCAAATCATGTTGTATGCCTTAAATTTATACAAAGTTATATATCAGTTATATCTCAATAAAGCTGGTAACAATAAGGAGATATTTTACATTTTTTCAAACCTGGTCTCCAAAACTGTCAATGTACTTTACACTAATAACATGTCTCAATTTGAATTAGCTACATTTCACGTACTCAAGTGATGAATGGCTAGAGTTTTGGACAGGACAAATCAAAAAACGGCAAACAGCAGTGAAGACACCTACCTCTAACTTCCAGAGCCCATTCTAGAAAAAGTAGTGGGAGAAACAAAACAAAACGAAACAACAGCACCACTAGGACTACAGAGAATTGCCGTCCTTAGGGAAAAGCCCAATTTATGCTGGAGTTAGACATAAAGACCCTGCACGCACAGGAGATTTTGGTGAGAATGAACCATGAATTTCAGAGGGCACTAGCAGGGAGGGCATACATGGTCTAGGGCAAGTCATTTTTTTTTTTTTTAACATGCCTACTATTCTCTAAAGAATGCCAGTCTCAGAGGCTAACATGTTTTCTCCTGATTGTGATGTACCAAGGACTCAATATTTGTAATTCTAAAGAAGTGTTACAATCTTAATAGCCCCATGAAAAAACATTTTAAATATTGTATTATATTGTATTTGTGCACATATACACACAAGTAACCAACACATGCCTATTAGGCCATATTCTATAATATATAAAATGTATATATAAAATGTAAAATGTAAAAAATCAACTTCTGTTTTCTATCTATTTCCTACAAAAAAAGTTGGATCAAGATAGAGCAAAAACTATAAACTGACCCAAAAATCAGCAATGTCAAAATGTTTTAATAAGCCTATAAAGAAATTCCAGAGATTGATATAAAGTAAAATGAGACACCAAGGAAATTAAAGACCACAGATTTCACGGTATCAGAAGATAACTCTACTTACAAACACAGAATATACCTAGCTGAATGGCAGCTTGTGAAAATATGACTAGAGGGATCCCATTTAAATTTCAACCAAGCTCACTGAGTCACAGTTTAATGTAAGCCTGTTTGGGTGAGAAAGAAATAATGCCTCTTGCAATGGCAAGATAATGAGTCTTCCATTCACAGATGAGAAATCTAAGAAAATTCAGAGTTAAGGGTGTGATTAGTGTAAGCATTTTCAAAGGATGCCTACCTCCACTTTCTAAAAAAAAATGACTTTGTTTGAACAGAGTATTTTTTCCAACTTTGTCAAATTGTAAATATGTTATTAAGAAATGTCATAAACGTGTTTATACAAAACTTGTTTTTGAACCTGTTAAAGTTAAAAAAAAAAGAGAGAGAGAGGAGGAAGGGACCTATTTATATCACTGAAAAGTGATTGATGTATCCAAGCTTGTCTGCATTTGAGAGAAAAACTACAAAGGCACTGATACGGATCTATACTAAGACTCCTAACTGCTATAAACCATAATCCCCTGGTAAAAGTTTTAGCATAAAAGCCCAGGCAGCCCACACTCTCACTGACCATGGGGCACTTACTACGCCCTGTGCCTCTCTAGAGAGCTCAGCAGAAGGGACTCCAACCTCCTTGTGCAGACTGGAAGGCACTCTTGCTGGTAGAGGTCCTGGACACACTGGCTCCAAGTCAGCGGAGGGGGCGGCCAGGAGAGACTGACCTGTCCCAGTAAGGTTGTGTGTGTGTGTGTGTGTGTGTGTGTGGTCCCCTCCGTACTGGTTCATTCTCTGTTATCGTGCATGTACTTTCAGTATTGCCTACCCTTTGACATCCCAAACCTATGAGCTTTACCTTTCACCCTAAATACTCAGAATGAAACACTCCCCTCACTCCAGATAGCTTTTAATTTGTCTTGCTCAAGGAGAGTGGACCGTGGAGAAGGTTCGCTCCCAAGGGGCTTCTCATGGGTCCCATCAGACTTCAACTACAGCATCACTGACAACATATCAGGATAATCTGCTTAACAAAAGCATCTTCTCCAAAGGCCACACATTCTTAAGAGTCAGAAACTGTCTCATTCAGTATGCACTTTTCAACCTACAATACTTAGCAGAATACCTGGATACACATAAAGGACTTTTGTCAGATGAATGATTAGCTAAACGGTTACAGTTTCACTCTGTAACTCTTTGGCAAACAAGACCAAATCATTATCAAGTATAGACTTTGTCTATTTTTATGGTCCCTATTCCTTTCTCAAATTCTTTTTTTTTTTTTTTTAAAGATTTTATTTATTTATTTGAGAGAGAGAATGAGACAGAGAGAGAGAGCATGAGATGGGGGAGGGTGAGGGAGAAGCAGACCCCCCGCCGAGCAGGGAGCCCGATGCGGGACTCGATCCTGGGACTCCAGGATCATGACCCGAGCCGAAGGCAGTCGCTTAACCAACTGAGCCACCCAGGCACCCCCCTTTCTCAAATTCTTGATGGGGAAAATGCCTAAAGAGTTATTCTTCAAAGCATCCTGTAATCGGTTCTTTTATTTGTGTCATTGTAACTTCTGTCCTTTAATTCAGCTTGCATACAACCATTATGCTGTTTCTCAAAATTATCTTATGGTTTTCCATTCAAAATTCTTTAGTGGATTACCATCACCTGTAGATCAAAATTCAAATTCCTCGTCTAGAGATTAAAGATGCTCCATATATGAACCACAATCAATCTAACTGACAAATGCCACAAACAGTTCTCATCTTCAGAGTTCTTTCTGCACACAGTGTTTGAATTTTTCTTTGTTGGCTCTCAGACTTGCCATGAAGAATGCCTGAAGCACTTTAATGTCAGGTACCCTGGTCATGAGAGAGTAAAGGACAATGAGTTCATTCCCATAATAATGCAATACTCTTTTGGTTGGCCCCAGACAAAGCTTTGAATTTTTTTAGTTAAACATTTCCAGTCTGATTTTAGTAGTAGTTCTGTCTTTCCTCACAGATCTGTCCTGAGTACTAATATATCCTTGATTAACTGGACTATAGGTTCAAGCCATTATCAATGAGATCCCTGGGGATGAGACATCTTTTCCATATAAACAAAACAACACGGTGATATATACAAAAAATGTGGAAATGCATTATTTTTCCTTCCCAAGTAAATACACCAAGGGATGGCAAGAGCTAATTTGCATGTGTTCACATTTTTCTGTATCAGGAAGTGAGTGCCAAGGAGAGTTGGATAGAATAAATAAACACACTAATGGATTTTTTTACATGATTTTATTCTATTATCTCTGCTGAAAATTAAACTCTTTGAAGAGTCAGGAATATATTTATGAGTAAGTAAAATTACATAAAGTCACAGTTTGTATAAATAAGTACATGGATATTATAAGTCTACTGGAGGTAATTATGGTCTCCAAACCTCTCACATTATCAGGATATGAAGATATTTCTAGGGAAAAGGTATTCACAAAGGTGTTCCTTTTGAATTGTTGGGGTCCTGAGAAATGGAAAAATGTATTACTTGTGGTTTAGAATAGCCAGAATACCTCACATAGCATCTTCAACACAGTTGGTATTTAGTGTAAAATAAAAAATCAAAAGATCATTTATAGCATATTCAGAAAGAATCAGCTATTTGGAAGTAGAGTTTGAAAGGCTATTACAATTTGCATTATATGATTTTGTCCACAGAAGCTAAATGATTGCTCGGTAGAAGAATGAAAAAATTCCATTCTGCGTTCTTGAGCCTCCTGTTTAACACAGACCAGATACTTTTCACTCTGGCTAAAAACTCTCTAACATACATGTTTCCCTGTAGAAGCTGAATATTTGAAAGAGCACTAAGCAGTCATTCTTCCCATTCTGTGGAAACTGGGACATGAACCTGTACCTACTTTCTTTAGTCATTTTCACCTACTGAGCGAGGTGAGAAGAGACAGGTAATTGTCCAAACCTTTCTGCAAACAGACTGACTTTGGTAAAAAATGCTTTGTTCCCAGATGATGAGTACTTCTGCACTGGCAGATCATTTCTTAATAGCAATTATCCTCTCTTGCATCATCAGGATTCGTTTTTACACAACAATATTTCTTGCTTTGCTTCAACCATAAAAGAAGTCTTCGCTTCATATTCTTGTCCAAAGTGATAAATGAAACTCTTGGTTTCCATGTCTAGATGGATTGGATTTAGCTATTTGCAGTACTTTGAGTGCATTATTGTCCCAAAGTTTAGTGGTATAAAACTCTCTTCATTTTTTATTGACCAGTTTAAAATAGGTGGCTATCAGACTTGCTGTCATGCCATCCTTAGGTTTTGCAATCTGGAGCAATATAAATAGTTTATATTAGTTATTCCCTTCCCACCTTCTGGGAGAATAGAGAACATTCTGACTGCAAATTCTGCACTTGGTCATTAACACTCTGGTTTCTAGATATGCATTTGACCATTTTATAATGCCAAATGAGAATGTTAAAATTGTTACTGCAGTGACATTAATTACTTAAAGCTTAATTTTTTGCAAAGTGAGTAAGTGTACTTTACCTAATACATGTACACAAAATAGCTGATCATCTCATCATCCTCTGCTTCACCTTAATGTTATAAGCAATGCTATTATTTACATTTTGCAAAATGTATTCCATATCCGACAGCATCATAGTAAACTGAGTGTAATTTGTGATAAAACATTTGTTTAATAATTTTCTTTCTGAAATAATTTATTTATATGAATGCTTTAAAGAATCAGAATATTTAGTGTCTATTTTATAAGCATCTAAAATCTCTAGTAGAGGGGCACCTGGGTGGCTCAGTCGGTTAAGTGGCTGCCTTTGGCTCAGGTCATGGTCCCGGGGTCCTGGGATCAAGCCCCACATCAGGCTCCTTCCTCGGCGGGGAGCCTGCTTCTCCCTCTCCCTCTGCCTGCCGCTCCCCTGCTTGTGCTCTCCCTCTATCTCTATCAAATAAATAAATAAAATCTTAAAAAAAAATAAAACAAAAATAAAATCTCTAGTAGAGGGGCACCTGGGTGGCTCAGTTGTTAAGCGTCTGCCTTCGGCTCGGGTCATGATCCCAGAGTCTTGGGTTCGAGCCCCGCATCGGGCTCCCTGCTCCGCGGGAGGCCTGCTTCTCCCTCTCCCACTCCCCCTGCTTGTGTTCCCTCTCTCGCTGTGTCTCTCTCTGTCAAATAGATGAATAAAATCTTTAAAATAAAATAAAATCTCTAGTAGAAATGGATGAGAAGACAGAATTAAAATGTAATCAGTGTACTTTGCATTCAGATATTCCTATTTCCTAAAGTGTTTCAAAATATCTCGATCCAGTTGTTTGTATTGGAAATTACATAAATTAATATACATGTTGAAGGGGAAGGTACACTGTGGATCCAGGAAAGGTGCTGAAATCACCTGACTTCTACTCAGCCATCTGGATTTTAGTATGCCACTTGCCATTATGGACAAGCACGCTGACCGTGGAATGCTAAGCAGAACTGCTCTGGGAAAGCAGACAGTCATGGGAACAGAATGATATTTTCTACTTCTGGCTACTAAGAGAGGAGAAGAATGGAAAGTGAATACTATACAAATTGCAACTTCTCTGCTGATTTAAATGAGACTTCCTGAGATACTTACGCTCATCACCTAACACAAAGAAGAACGTATTTCTATGTATACATTTCTCTTCTCCTGATCACTTCATTAACTACCACTGAAAATACACTGATCTCATATGTACATCCCTGAGATTAGCAGTAACGTCCTTTTTGTTCTTCAGTCATTACTTAAACTATATGCAAATCATTTCTTACAAATACAGTTATTTTTACTATTGTGGACAATCACAATTATGGATGTAGGTATGACCACAAATGTCTCACTAAGGGATTTACAGAATAAGGAGAAATTTTTGAATCTACCATGCAATTTCAGGATATTCCATTATATGTGCGTTATTCTTACAGAAGTCCTCAAGACATTGTTTCCTCCTCCTCTATCTGCAGATTCTGCAACTTCCGCAGTGCAGTAATTCAAAATAAAATAGTCCTTTTCATGTAAGGTCAGCATGTCTTCTGCAGAGGAGCATCATACCAACCATATCTGCAATTCTCTGCATTAATAAGAAATTTTATCTGGCAAGTGAGTCATCCAACTGATATTCCTGGTAAGCAAATAAACTTAACCCTTGTCCCGGGGCCTAAAAAGCACACTTCTCCTCTGGCAGGGATGGATTAGGCTGCCACAGCCGCCAAGGCAGTAAGCTTTTTATATCCGTAGCAACAGCTCCCGAGTCACTACAAAGCACTGGGTCTATCTATTTTCTCTTGTTACACAGCACTATAAAAAAGATTGCTGGTCTCTGAGAAGAAGGGAAAACAGAGATGTGCATTTCTCGTTTGAAGGCTTCTCTCCAAAATGATCTAGGAAACAGCCTGCTTCTTCGCTCAATGCCCAGAATACCTTCCTTCCCCTCCCTTCCTTCCTTGTCTGATACTTAACTTGCACAGCACCTGTTCCAGAACCTGGATATGTAAGTGGTTACTCTGGCATTTGACAAAGAAAACAATGCTGGTTATACACTAAAAAAACAAGAGGTGTTTTGTGGAGACGTACTTAAGTATAGCTGAATTTGTCTATATGTATACATGTGTTACTTTCTAGAAATCATAAAAATTATTAAGTTTACAACATTGCTTTGAGGTAGATGGGCATGGGTAGAGAAAGTTGTCATCTAAGTCTTACAAGGACTCAGCTATCCAGCAGATGTTGGAATTGAATGGTACTGCTTTCAGTATGACTTCAAGGAAGTCGGCAAGATTTATCCTTATCAAGCTCACAATGGTAAAGGCTCATGAGACAATCGCTATGTATTTTCATTTTTTAGCTTTCAACTTTTACGAGTAACTTAGAACTTAGAAAAAGCAGCAGGTTCTAGAAGTAAAATATCAATTAATAACATGTAAAGAAGGCATTACATGTACCATTTTTAATTACATACAACACATATATCCTCCCCTACCCATAATATGAAGAGAAAAACCAAAAGTATAAAAGATTGAATAATAGCTCCATTTACTGACAAAGCCAAAAAATTTTCAATTATAATGGGACAAGAGCTGGAGCAGTAGAATAAGCCTCATTAAAGTATTTACTTAATAAAATTTACCAACATTTGATAAAAAGGGCTTGCTGAAAAAGGATTCTTCCATCTGTGCACATTCATTCATACAGTAAATATCTATGGAGTGCCCACCGTGAGCCAGGTGCTGTCGTAGGTCCTGGGAACGTGGCAGAGAATGAGCATGTACAATTACCTGCCCACATGATATTTACATTTCCATGAGTGAATATGTAACAGAAACAAACTTCCTAAATATATAGTATGTCAGACGGTGACAGATGTGATAGAGAAGACCCAGCAGACAAAGGGATGAGGACTGCTGAGCCAAAGAACGGGAGAGGAGGCAGGGTGAGGGGTGTTATTTAAAAAGTGAGGTCACGGAAGGCCTCATGGATATGCGCTGCAATTTCCTTCGAAAAACAATTATATTATTCCATTTTCCCCAATGAAAAGTTAAAGGGTAAAACAGAGAAGGGTTCTATATAAACAATTTACTAAAAACAAGTTGAATCTTTCCTGCAGTGGCACCTTACAGCATTCATTGTAGTCTGAGTTATTCTGTGGTTACATGTACATCTGTGTCCTCTATTAAACTGGAGCGTCGGGGCCATGAGCTTAGTCACCTAACCAAGCCTAACGACCGAGACAGGTACTATGCAAAAGTTTGTTAAAGCAATTGGAAGAAGATCCTCAGTAGCTTCAACAGTATGTCTAAAGGGAGAAAGTCTGCCGTTGCAACTCTAAACATCCCTCAGTGAACGTCAGGCACACAAAGGCTACTGCAGGATTAGGGAAGTCAGAGCACACGTCCCATTTTCTTGCTGGCACCAAGGCAAGGTGCAAACAAGGTTAGCTGGGTTGTACAACTCACCTCCCTCCTGGATTCAATTACTAAACACACAGATACCATTCTCACCAGTTCCCTGGGAATGAGGAAAGTTGAAGACATCCCCTGGGAAACATTTCGGTTTCTTCTTACATACCTTGATATGTAAGAAGTCCTCCATTTATTTCAAGTTTTGAGTATTAAGATAATTCTTGTGAAAGCAGAGTATGTCCAAAACAATGCTATGGTGAGTCCATGAACCTGGGATATAAACTCTAACTAGTTTAAGGGATTTCTAAAAACACTAATTCTAAAACCATATTAATCTATGAAATTTATTGTAAAATCAAAAGAGCACGATATATTTATATTGTAATGTATTTTGTGAAATACATAAAATGTATTTTATAAAATAAATATAATTAACACAATAACATATAAATTATGTATCTTCTATAATTAACAAAATACATTAAGTATATAAGTACATTATATAAAATATGTTGCAGATCACAAGACCTAAAGTATACAACAATATATGACTATTAATACTACTGCTGTTATATTTTTGTTAAGGATTTTATATGTGGAAGGCAATGAAGTGCTTTGCCTCATAACCTGCTGGTGTAAGTAGATTATTACTCTGATTTTATAGAAAGATCACTCTCTTACACCATACACAAAAATAAATTCAAAATGGATGAAAGACCTAAATGTGAGACAGGAAGTCATCAAAATCCTAGAGGAGAACACAGGCAGTAACCTCTTTGACCTCAGCCATACCAACTTCTTACTAGACACATGGTGGGAGGCAAGGAAAACAAAAGCAAAAATGAACTATTGGGACTTCATCAAGATAAAAAGCTTCTGCACAGTGAAGAAAGCAATCAACAAAACTAAAAGGCAACCTACAGAATGGGAGAAGATATTTGCAAATGGCATATGTGATAGAGGGTTAGTATCCACAGTCTATGAAGAACTTAAATTCAACAACCAAAAAACAAATAATCCAGTTAAGAAATGGGCAGCAGACATGAATACACATTTTTCCAAAGAAGACATACAAATGGCTAACAGACACATGAAAAGATGCTCAACATCACTCATCGTCAGGGAAATACAAGTCAAAACTACAGTAAGATACCACCTCATGCCTGTCAGAATGGCTAAAATTAACAACAGATGTTGGTGAGGATGTGGAGAAAGGAGAACCCTCCTACACTGTTGGTGGGAATGCAAACTGGTGCAGCCACTCTGAAAAACAGTATGAAAGTTCCTCAAAAAGTTAAAAATAGAACTACCCTGTGATCCAGCAATTGTGTTACTAGGTATTTACCCAAAGGATAAAACAATACAGATGCAAAGGGGCACATGCACCCCAATGTTTCTAATGTTTATAGCAGCATTATCAACAATAACCAAACTATGGAGAGAGCCCAAATGCCCATCGACTGATGAATGGAAAAAGAAGATGGTGTGTGTGTGTGTGTGTGTGTGTGTATATATATATATACATATATATACACACACACACAATGGAATATTACTCAGCCATCAAAAAGAATGAAATTTTGCCATTTGCCACAAAATGGATGTAGCTAGAGTGTATTATGCTAAGTGAAATAAGTCAGAGAAATACAAATACCATATGATTTCACTCATGTAGAATTTAAGAAACGAAAGAGATGAATATAGGGGAAGGAAGTTAAAAAAAAAAAAGAGGAGGAGGCAAACAATAAAAGAATCTTCTTAACTACAGGAAACCAAGTGAGGATTGCTGGAGGGGAGGTGGGCCATGGTGGGTGTGGGTGTTAAATAGGTGATGGGCATTAAGGAGGGCATTTGTTGGGATGAACATTGGGTGTTATATTTAAATAATGAATCATAAAATTTTATACCTGAAACTAGTATTATACTATAACTAACTAGAATTTAAAGAAAAACTTGAAACAAAAAACCACAATGCGTTGGAAACAACTCTTTTAATAATAAACATATTTACTATCACAATTGGTAGACACAACAAGGATGATAAATCATCTAAACACATGTTGCAGGAGAATTAATATGATATCAAGAATGCTAAGAAGATCCCTTCAAAGAAGAACTGAGTTAAGGTTTGCCATGATGTTACCAAAAATATATTTATTCATTGAACAAATATTTGTTGAGTAAGTAACTGGGAGGCAATAAAAGATTTTAGGCAGACATGCAGTTAATACAGAAAGTAGGAGTTTTAGTAAGAGAACAGAGTGAATGAGGTCAAACATAAGCTAATATAATAACCCAAGTGAGAAATGATGAAGGTCTGAACTAACCTAGTAGCCATAAGACTGGAAAGAAGAAAGTGGGCACAAGAGATGCCTACAGAATTAAAGGAGTGATGACCAACTGGTAAGGGATGGTACAGTAAAATAGAAGGCTACTCTCAGGTTTCTGCCAGGTGGGTGGGACGTAGTGCCAGCACACGGGACAGAAAATAAAGAGAAAATGGGATTCTGCGAGAAAGATGAGGAGTTTTCTTTTAGATACTGAAATGAAATTCGTGTGGCTTTCCAGTTAGCAGTCACAAACAGGCTTAGGGTTCTGGATGAGAGGCATCAGTGAGGCAGTTAACTGCAGAGAAGTGTGACAGAATGTCCCTCCAGGAAGAGCCAGGTCATGGAGACCACACAATTTTGACAGGTAAAGAGGCAGTACAAGAATGAGCAGCGTTCCTCCTTCTGGAGCCAACCCCGAAAAAATTCTATTGAATGCCAGTTTTCTCTGATTAAATCCTACCATTCTTTGATGCCTTAGGAAACAGGGCGGTTTGAGGAGGTGGGCTGTTACCACAGTTTAAGGATCATCAAGTTTCCAGCCAAGATTTTCAAGCAGGCATAGTCTTCCCATGAAACAGTTGCCAAAATATCCAACAGAGACTCACAAGTTGAGACTTTTTGAAGAAACACTTTAAAGGTCAAAGAGTTCATAAAAAGGTATTTGGATTTGCCTAAGTGCTAAGAAGTACTTGCCTTTTTATTCTGTTAACACTGAGTCCTATCACAAAAAGATTATACCACCTGATTGTTAGAGCATATTTGAAATAGTGAGCATCTTTTCTTCATGTAAACTTATTTTGGAATAATTTCAGACTTAGTGAAAAGTCGCCAAGATAGTACAGGGATTACCCTTCACACAGGCTCGGTCATTGCTAACATCTTCTGTAACCATGACACAAACCTATTCCACCTAAGATTGACACCAACATACTGTTACAGGATTTTCTCCTTCGGTGCCCGCGGTTCTCGGTCACGCCACTTCAAAGAATGAAGAGGGAGACCAGGCAGAGTGGTGGGCAGCAGAGCAAGGTTTATTGAGTTTAGCAATAGTACAAGCTCTCAAAGAGGGGACCCGAGAGGGTTGCCACAGGAGTTTCTAAGTCTAGGTGGTTTTACGGGCTTGTTGGCTCAATGTTTTAATCTGATTAACCCTCCCTGTGCCTGTCATCCAATCAGGTTTTTGTCACTTATCACGTGGGAAAGGGTGGAGGGCTCCTTCCAGGGTGGGTGTAAAATCCTCTTACAGGTGGTTTCCTCCTAGGGCGGGGTGAGGGGTGGTGGTGGGGGGGTTGTCCCTGCCTGCCTACCTTCCAACTAACCTTCATGACTACTACTAGTAACTAAACTCCAGGCTTTGTTCGCATTTTGCCAGTTTTCCGCTAATGCCCTGTTCCAGTTCAGGGACAAATCAGAAAGCCACACTGCATTTAGTTTTCATGTCTCTTTCATCTCCTCTGGTCTGTGACAATTTTTTGATCTTTCCTTATCTGTCATGAAAATTGAAAATACTCGTCAGGTATTCAGGAGAATAATATTCAATTTGACGTTCTCTGATTTCTTTTCAAAGATGAAACTGGGATTAGGGGTTTTAGGGCAGAAACTCACAAGTGCCCTTAGCACCCTGTATGTTATCTAGAGGGGCATGTGTTATCAACAAGAATTATTGTTGACATTGATTGATTACTTGATTAAGGCGGTATCTGCCAAGTATCTCTACTGTGAAGTTAGTTTTCATCCTTTTCCAGAATACACGTTGACACACACAACAGATGTATTAAATTCTGCTTTAGATGAAACTAGAATCTTGCCGAAGACACGGGTCCATCGGAGTAGACTGTACTGAGGACACCAGAGATCCTTGGAAGATACTCCTCAGAGCACTATCACGGTTCCTCCTACAACCCTGTGAGTCAGAGCTCATTATAGTGATAGGAGTAATTATTCCAATCAGATACAGTCTTAAATTTCCTTTTCAAGTGAGGAGCAACAGATATTTAGTATGGACATAGCCATTAGTCCATTACAAAACAATAATGTACACCTAACCCAATACTGATAATTAGTGGACATAAGTATTCTAAAACTCATAGCATTTGCAGATGTCTAAACATAATGTATCTGAGAAATACCATGTAGGAATTAAATAGAAAGACTAATATTCCTCACCTAATTTCAATAATCAAGAATTCCAATTCAGACATAAATGCATAGAAACTATTCTAATACATACAAGTCACAATCCAATATTTGCTCAGTCTATTAAAATAATTTTAAAAAACTTAATATGTAATAATCCCATAGTCTTTATGTAGTATTTAATTGTAGTTATTAATATTTGTGTGCATAAAATTTAGGCATTAGCTCTTATTCATATAGTACTTTTTCCACATCCTACATTATTTGATTGAAAAATTAATTAAAAAAATAACATGGGACAAGGGGGATAAAATGTATTAAAGTTTCAACAAATTAAACTAGTATGCATTTAAATCTATACAACCAACAGTGTGCAATTAAGGACAACTTTTCTGCCCAAATTTTGTTTAATATTAAATCTGTGTTTAAAACCTCAGAGACTAGCCCAAGCGGGGAACACCCTGCCCAAGGGGCAGAGGGTGACCGGAGGGGCACCCTGATCCCTGCATGCGCAGGTTTCCACCAGCCCACAAGCGACAGCATGGCAGCCATCCCCTCCAGCGGTTCGCTCGTGGCCACCCACAACTATCACCCCCACTGCCCAGGCTCCCCTTCTAGTAACAGCTCCTGCAGACGTGCAGAGTACGCTGGGGAAGCCATCCCTCACCACCCCAGGGCTGACCCCGGTCACTGGTGGGCAAGTTTCTTCTTCGGGAAGTCCACTCTCCCGTTCATGGCTACAGTGTTGGAGTCCCCAGAACGCTCGGAATCTCCTCAAGTCTCCAGCAGCACCATCAACCACGACTTGGCTCTGGAAGCCATGAGGAAGCACCTTGGTGACCAGCCTGGCAAAGCCAACACCAGGCCGCCATCCTGAGTGGCCACCACCAGGCTTCAGGAGGTGCTGGACCCCCCCTCCCTACCCCATAGACTAGGCAGGCTGCCACAAGCAGAAGCAATTGGGTTCTTTTATATCAAAATAGCAAAACACCAAAAACGAAGTTGTGAGAATCCCACTCTTTACTATCCAAGCCACACGCAAGTCTTCCTCACACCCTGGAACTGTGTGCCTGTACCAAGTGGAAAATAAACTCCAAGCAGCCAGTAAAAATAAAATAAAATAAAAATAAAAAATAAAACCTCAGAGACTGAAATACAGAATTCTGTCATCATATAATAGTAGGAAATACTCCAACTGTATTTTAGGAGGCCTGTTATTCTCAGGGCCTTATAATCTAGATTTGTTTTGCTTCTTCCTAAACAACATGCATCTTACATTTTTAGAAAGTTGGAGCAATAGCTTTTAATGTTTTCCACTGAATTCAAAGGTTTAGATCTCAAGGATGCATCATGACATCAGAAAATATATGTGCTCTTTGAAGATCCAGTCATATCAGATGGCATCCTAATAATGTATTATTCATGACTCAGTTACAGATAAATAATGTGGTAACATGAAAGCAAAGCATTAAAAAGTCACATGTATTGGTGAATCCTTTTGCAAAAGAATAAAAGTTGAGGGTAAATATGTTTAAAATAGATAAATAAATGTAGTGATTTAGGGAAATTTTAAAAAATTAAGCACATGTTCTGGATAGTAAGCTCCTTCAGGGTAAGGACAGACTAATTCAAATTCTATAAAGTTCTAAGATGTTACATAGTACGGTTTCTTAACATATTAAATATTAATTTTATTTATCTTATAACTAACATTTTAAAGTGTGTCAGTAAGATAAGTTCTTACAAATATAGACACTTTGATGACAAATTCATATTTATAATTTAGTAAGTAGAAATACAAATGTATGATAATTTGATAGGACTTATTAGGTGAAGTATAAAAGATATTTCTAAGTAGTTTATGTGCATTTTAAGTAGAAATTTTGAACAGCCCTCATCTCAAGATGATCTCACTTGGGGGTAGGAGCATCTTTTATTACTTTCCTTGCTAGTCTTTCTAATTTAGCCTTTCTCTTGCTATTACATTAAATCAAATGAAATGCTGTATCTCCAGGTTAAATGTAAAGTCGAGTGGAAGCTCACAGATACTCTATTTCATCAGATTTACTGTAACCTGAAGGTTATATTAAGGAAACCACAAGGTTTTTGTTGTGAGTCATGGAGCCTTCAGTTTATCCAACGATGCTTTTTAAAACACCAAACTAATCACACTGTTGTCCATCTTAGAACTCTTCAAACTCCCTGCCATTGGTTCACTGAAGAGCTATCCATCTTCCCTGAGTACTGAGGTATCTATCCTAGAACACTCTTCTTCCCTCTGCCATGCAACCCCTATCCGTTTATGATGTCTCAGCCCTTCTCTAAGAAGCCCTTCCCCTACCTGTGTTGTATTCAACTCCCCTGTGTGTTCCCATAGTGCACAACACAGATTCAACAGTCACAAAGCACCTCTTCCATGCAAGGGGCTGTTGTTCAGGCATGAACAAGACAGATCTGTCCCAGCTTTGTGGGCTATATGGTCAGGCTGGGAAGAAAGGCTTCCAGCAAACAATTAGAAATAACCAACACAATTACTGGAAGTGTTCAGAGTGCCTTGAAGGAGAACAAAGGGGGTACAGATACATAGAGTGGCAGAAACTAACCTGGAGGAATGGGGAAGAGAAGGCCTCCTTAATGACCTCACCTATTTTGCCATTGTGGGACAGGTGAAGAGAAAGAAAAATTCGAAAAATATTCAAATGATATGCAAAAACAATCTAGGCAGAGGAGACAACACCTAAGGCAGAGAAGGAGAGGGACTAGGGTATATTTTCCAAAGAGAAATAGTAGTACAAGACGAGGCTGGAGAACGTGCTGGGCCTAAATCATGCCAGGGGCCTGAGGCAGCCGTGGAAGTGCACTGCTCCTTTTCCCCCTAGAAAGAACTCGCTAGCGCTGTGAGGGGGCCAGCTGGTTGTCATGGCCCAGTGGCAACTCCAGGATACAGCAAAGTGGGCCACCAAGGCCACACCCTTCCCTGACAGCTTGTAGCTCGTGACTAACCACAATGGGGGTAGGAGGGTCTGGTCCTTTCTGCTCAATGCACGACTGCTCTAACAGGTCTTGATTCTGTCCTCCCTATTGGATCATCCAAGACCTTACCAGATTAGTTTCGCAGATCATATACACCTGATACCTGATCACCCTCTTCCCTCAGTTTAAGGCGCTCTCTGAATTTCAGCGTTAAGTTTGAGATACTATTATTTATTTTCAGACTTAATGACCAAATACTGTATTACAGATACTATCAATTTTACACACATAATTGCATTCCCAGCTTTCAATAATTTCAGTGTTGATGCTAGGAAAACTGAAACACCAGTTGTGAAGAATTTACAATTTCTTTTCTAAGAAACTATGTCTGGATGAAGCAGATAACTCTCAATGGGCTGTGTTCTGTTTTCGTTAAACAAATATTTAATTATAGCAATTTATTGCTGGAAATAGCACAATACATTTGGTATAGTTCAAGCTACAACAGAGATGGGAAATGTTCACTCAATTTTGTTCAGTTTGTACAATGTGCTACTTGTCAATTAGGATAATTAACAAGGCTTGTCTTCAAAGACAGAAAAGGATCTACTACCTCAACTTAGTAAATATATGCCAAAAGCAATCTTTGAAAAACTTTTGTGAGGGAGTAAGTTTTTCTTAGGTCTGCCCCTCCAACACCTCTGCTGTCCTGCCACATAGGTATTAGTCTGCATGAGACAGGTGGATGGATCTCAATCCCGGCTCCAGTCCAAGACAATCAGGGTACTCTCATCCTATGTTGCCAAAACCACGAGTGGCCTAATGGAGAGATCTCAGGACTGAAGTTTGATGATGATGACGGGAAGTGATGTCCCTACTCCTTTAATCCCCCTATACGTGAAGGACTAAAATGCTGCTAAAATGCTACACCATACTAGAGACAAAGCCTACGAAGCAGAATGAAGACAATCAAAGAAACAGACAAGACATCTGAGTTGTATCTGAAGACTACCTATCTGACTATTGAGGCCAGGTTGAAATGTACTTCTTGTTATTTGTACCATCAAAAGCATTTTAATGTACAAAGGTGTTTTGCTACTTTTCTTAGTTTAAAATTACAAATCTGATCGTGCACCTCAGCTTACCCTCCTGCTTCTGCCAGTAAAAGAATGGTCAATTGCCATTCAATGCTTCAGGCTTAATTTGGTTGATCTTCACTAAACACTGGCTTAAAAAATATTTTGCATATTATTTCAAGTACCAAGAAAAATTGTGAAATATAATAAAATATAAACGTGTATACTAGCTAACTAGTGTTATTAAATGCTTGGATGCTAGGTGAGAATCATTGAATACCTTAGAGTCCACAAATGCAAAGTAGCAGACTCTTCTCTGATTTAAAAAAGTTGATCATGTTTTGTTTGTTTATATAAGAGTTTGTAATGATGACTCATGGGCCAAATATAGGCCACGTTTGTTTGTTTTGCCCTCACAATATTTAAACACACATATAAAAAGAAAACACAAATAGGTCTTCATGGAAACGATGAATGAGAGATGAAAAGTTGCTACTCATTTTAGGCCAAGAATGAGCTGCAGTCTCAACTACTTTATATAAGGTCCACTTCACCCATTTTGTGACTTTATCACTATAAGGCATTTGAATCTTTGACCTCTGATTTAAGTGCACATTAATACTTTGGCAGCTAAGTACAGATTTATTCAATATACAGGAAAAATCTGACAGCCAAAACATTCGCACAAGAATAACTAATCACTTCAGAGGAGTAAAAACTTTAAGCAGGATCTTTCACACCCTTGGTACTAAGACTCTTAACCACCAAAAAGGTGTATATTTTACCTGTAAGTCTTTTTCTTCTATCTTTTTTTGGAGCAGTTCAAGACACTTGGTAAAGTCGGTATGGTCTTGGTCAGGCGTTGAAATAATCTCACATCCCTATGTGTTTAAAGTAAGAGAAAAGTTAAGAATTCATAATGATGGCAGCCTTATTATGACAAGATCAAACGCTATAAAAGTAAAGACAAGGTATCAATAGATATAGCCTATTATGCCTGTATTATACCCCAATCATTAGTATCATTATCATTATCTTTTTTATTTCACATAACAAGATATCTCAGAAATGGTGTTAGAATATCACAATAATGGTCTGATTATGACAATCATTTTACTCAACAAAAGTGCAGATTTATACTACATTAATGGTCTTTAAGAATCACTGCTGTGATGACATTCGAGATTAACATAAGGACTCTGGTACAAGTATTATAAAATATATTCACAGTAAAACTACCTGAAGTTGAAATGAAACTATTTCTAAAAAAAAAAAAAAAAGTCTGAATTAAGTGGACCTCCTAAGTTTACTTACATGAGTGGAAAAACTCATTAATATTGAACTAACGATAAAACTACATTTTAAGTAAAATCAAGTCAGCTGGTCTATAAAATTCCTTTACAGCACCTTTCTTACCCAAAGTACAAAGCAGCATGAAAAGCTACACTTGCATAAATATGTCTCTTGGATTACCTTTTGGAAATAATGAAGTGAATTTATATGGTCTTTGCCTCTTCTACACCAGAGACCTTACCTAGTGGAAAACCAGGCATATACTTACAACTATGAAGCTACGACAGCGCCAGCTTGTTAGCACTGTGAACTCAGCTAGAGCAACAGTATTTCTGAAATGACCCCTTTTCCTCCACTGTCTTAACAAAGGCAAAGGTGTGTAAAACCGTAACTTAATTCACAAATGTAACAATTCGTGATCTCTCATAAACAGCTGAGTAAGGGGAAGTTAAATATAATCCAGTATATAAAGTTGCCATTCAAAGACTTTTCAAGGATACAAAACACCCATACTGCCTCCTAAATTATTCTAAGAACTGTTCTCAGTAGATTTAAAGGTTCTTCTTTAACTTCAAGGTCTCTCTAAATGTATCAAGCTCAACCTGGGCTTCATTCATTTATGACTACTATCCTACAAGGTAGGGACCAATGAAAAAATTAATTTCTCATCATTCAGAAATATACTATGCCCTAAAAGATATATATGTCATTTTTACAAAATCGTTGACATGTACTTTTCTGACCCTAAGAGAACATTGAAATTTACTATAATCACATAAAGGGCATAAAGAAGTTGACTCGTCTCAGGTTAACATTCCTAGAAAAAAGATATAAGAATATGCCAGAACCTACAGGGAAATTATCAGGGCTGAGGAGATTAGATTGTCAACAAACAAACAAACAAACAAACAAAAATCACTATACTGAAAGTCCCCTGAGGACAGGAATTATGTTTCACGCATTACTACTTCTAGTGCAGGGCACCAGTCTGCTACATGGTAAGTATTCAATAAATGTTTAACTAATATTCTTGAGGAATAAAAACGTATACTGGCAAAGAAGTAGGAGAGCATGGTATCTTACTGCTAAATACTGCATTTTAACAATGGGAAATCATTTTCATCTTTTTAGTGCTGACCATATAAATAATCACTCCAGCAAAAGGAAACAAAATGAAAAAGGCAAATTGAAATAGCAATAATACAATAGACGATTAACAGACCATTGTTTACGTTCACAGTTATCCTCACAGAATCAACACAGATCCATAGGAAAAATTATAGTGAATGAGAACCCAAGAAATAATCTGGTCCCACTATAATATTTTGTAGATTAAGAAAATAAAAATGAGAGATTTAAATTGATCTGCTAAACCCTGGACAACTGGGTGCAACAATGTCACATCTAGAAATCCTACTTCTTTACTCTGATGATGTGGGAATAAATACCTAGATACCGGATACAAAAAGGTCATATAACATCTCCAGAGTTGGTTCCGTAAGAATGGTATCACGAGAAAAGCTATGAGCTTTTCCAAAACATATGAGCAAGGCTTTACCTCATCAATTTAAGACACACACACAAAAAAGTGTAAGTCAGGACATGGAGACAGATTACCAGAACTAAATAATGCGGACTGTGTCTAAACCAAGAACTTCTACTGACTCTAACTGAGGTGTTTATCAGCCATCCATAGCTTCTTGGAATTGTCATGAGTTTAAATGATTCTAATCTCATCACAGATTGAGAAGGAATTCACTAGAAGTGCAAACAGCCCCAACTGCCCTCACAGGGCAGTTTACAACACTAGAAAGGAGACTGGCAAAACAAAGTATCAGCCAAAGTGCAATACCAGGCCTTTGGCCAACTAAAGATGTTTTTACTGTTTTCTGGGTCTTATGATAACATATTAACATCTAAAAGAGGAGAAATATAAAACCAAAGATAAACTACCAAAATCCTGCAGACAAGGAAAAATGCAGAAATGCTCTAAGGTATCAAGTGATGCTCACCTATTATATATTTATTTATAATTATTTAGGATATACAGTAAGACTCCATTTATTAGAGTCAGAAGCCCTGGGTACTGTGAAGAATTTCAGTGGATTAGATGTTTAAAACACAAAACAAAAACTCACACTAATCCAAGGACTTAGAAGATACAAAAAGCTAGGAAATTTAGCCAAGTAAGTATATCACTTTCCAATAAATGGTTTCTAATATTAGCTTTCTAACAGATGTATATATACTTAAGAATATACAGAAACCTTCCAAAGCATAAACTGCAAAACTCCTTAAAGCACCTTTAACATACCAATGTTTGAGTGGAAACTTTGGTTTCAACTGTTACTGTCTTTGATTTTCCTTAGTTGCTTGGAATAAATTTTTTAGGATACAAATTATTATTTTACGAGCCAGCAGGTGGCTCAATCTCATTCTATACACTTGCCTCATGACGTTTTTGTCATTATACAAACAGAAATTTAAATAGCTCAATTCTAATAATAAGTTCCCTTTATGGACACACCACTTTTTCAAGCCGTATTATTATTTTTTAATATTACACTTTATTAGTTTCGTTTTATACTAGAATTCAAAAGGAAAAGATTTGGATTGATGTCACAAATTTTAGTCTGTGTAAATATCAAGGCTATTTTAATTTTGTTCTAACCTAAAAGGAGTCTTCTGAAGATGAGGAACCACAATGCCCACCCCATGCCCTCCAAACTATAACCAAATATAAAAGGAAAAGCAAGGAAAACTAAGTTCAAACTAGTTTTAAAATTCTGTTCCAGTGTGTCGAATTGACCACAGACTTCCTCATTAGGTCTTTCTCATTCCATGAATCAAAACCAGGTCTTTCTCATTCCATGAATCAAAACCAGGAAAAGACACATGAAACTTTAATTATAAATAAATTTCCAGAGGCCCAGTCAACTACTTTTTAAGGGCTTACTAGATATATATTGCTTTATTAAACTGCACTGTGTACAGAGGAAGTAGGAATCTACCAAATACTAATGGCCCAGTGGTAAATAAAAACACGAATATCATAATTAGTAAACATGTAAAATATAAGTACATGTTTGTTTGAATGTGAGAAAGGGAGCCAAGATAAGGGGAGGCTCTTCTTCTTCCTCTTTCCATACTAAGAAACTCCTAGCCATACTTCACCACTATCCAGTAAGTGCTTGAAAGAAAGTCAGTCTTCTATTCATCCCTAAATTGCTCCTTTGTTTTTGTTGAATAGTAGGGATAATGTGGGCATTTGAAATCTCATTTTGGTTTTGGGGCTAAGCTACACTCTAAAGTAGAGCCAACCACAATACACTGCAATGAGATACTTGGAAAATTACTGATTGATTACATTAGCTTCTCCTCCATAGAAGTATAATGAACATCAAAAAACTGCACTGTTGAGAATCGTATTATAATAGAAAATACGTATTAAGAAATTGAAATAATTTACAATATCAAGAAGTATCATGAGTTCACATTAAAATGACAGGTGCAGATATAAAAGGTGCAGAAAGATGCAGAAAAGCTACAAATAAGGTAAATTAACCCTACTGTCAACATGATAAATTAGCAGAGTGGAGGAGACTAAAGACGAAAAATCAGCAAACTTAAGTTACTTGTAGAACTTTACGTGTGAGGGAGTGCGGTCATGGAGAAAGTGAACTGAAGTGGAGCAAATCGCATACACACACACACACACACACACACATACACAGAGGCAAAAGCTGTCATCTAGCAAAATCCTTTTCAACGACTCTGGGAATGCATGATCTCCAGTCAGGAAGGGAAGACTCAGTGCTCCCTGAGTATCGGGAAACTAACATCCGCAACTGCAGTTGCTAGGACGATACCGGGGCATGTCAAGCGCTCAATAGAAGTTTGATGGATAGAAAAATGATGGGTGGATTAAAACCATCTCCTCCTCATGGCACTCATGGTGTGCTTCTCTAAAACATACACGGGGATGAGCCTTAGACGAGTCTAACACAGAAAAGCAGCACTGTTATTTTTCCAAAGGTATTACGGCACCACTGCCATAAGAAAATCATGCAACACTTTTGTTTTAGGGCATGACTAATACAGATTCTTAGAGTGGCGACAAATATTAGTGCTTCATATGCAATTAAACAAATTAAAATCCAACAGTGTTAACAAAGTTAACATTCAGTGAGGGAAAGAGAACTACCAATGTACCCGGAGGCTAACCAATGAAGCACTATGAAGTACTACATTAGTAATTCAATACCCTTGAATGAGTTGTAATTTATTTCTTAAGACCAGTGACAAGGAATCAAACTGACATCAGGAACCTAATAAAAATTTAGCAATAAACAGTTTCCAGAATATGCCCTAGAATGACAATAGCTCACTTCAATTTCTTTTTTTTTTTTAGATTTTTTTTCTTTATTATGTTATGTTAATCACCATACATGACATCATTAGTTTTTGATGTAGTGTTCCATGATTCACTGTTTGCATATAACACCCAGTGCTCACTTCAATTTCTAACTGCTAACTTCTAACATCTATAGTTACAGCAAACACAAAAATGTATGTAATATGTGTAATATATGATCCTAAACAGAGTAAAATCACAAATCATTTAAAACAGATAGGTTTAGGGGTGCCTGGGTGGCTCAGTCGGTTAAATGTCTGACTCTTGATTTTGGTCATGAAATCAGGGTCATGATCTCAAGGTCATGAGATCGAGCCCCTCCACTGCACTAGGCATGAAGCCTGCTTGAGATTCCCTCTCTCCATGTGCCTCTGCCCTTACCCTTCCTTTTCCCTCTCTAATTAAAAACAACAAAAAAGATAGGTTTATGTTCAGGGTGGCATACTTACATTTTTAAAAAAGAAAAAAGTTTAAACAATAAGGGTTATGCTAAATGCTTAGATTAACCAAATAACTGTATTATTACATTAACCAATTTCATTATTTTATAAACCATTAATAGCCTACTTTATGAATATTAAAATATTTTATTCAAATGACCAAATACTTTTATTATGTAAACTTATTATATCTACCTAATTACTATTAAAGTATTAACCAAACTATGAGCTTTAAGCTCTAAGCCTCATGAAGGTCCTTGTTTGCTACTGCATCCCCAGTACGAGAACCCGACACAGTGCATGGCAAGTAGGAAGCATTCAGTAATGAATCAAGTCTCTTATAAAGGCCTACGATCAATTATCAGCTTAGACCAGGGATCAGCAGTTTTCTGCAAAGGATGAGAGAGGAGCTCTTTCAGGCTGTGCAAGCCATAGGCCCTGTGTCCCAACTATTCACTCTGCCCGTGTATCATGAAGGCATCTACAGATAATAGAGGAATAACTGGGATATCTGTGTTCCAATAAAACTGAAATCCGATGGTCATATGCTTAAGATAATTTTCACATGCCATAAAACATTCTTCTTCTTTAGATTTTTTTCCCAACCATTTAAAACTGTAAAAACACTTCTTAGCTTGCCATCTGTACAAAAACAGACAATGGGCCAGATCTGGCCTGTGGGCTGGAGTTTGCCAATGGATCCCTGCTCCAGGCCCACAGTTAGTTTTTGTGATTACAACTAAACTCTATTCATGGGTGAGAAATTTAATAGAAGGATAAAGATTCAGCCCTTTACAAAAATCTCTCTGCACCTCATTTTCCTCATCTGTAATGGAACTAATCTGCCAACTAAAATTGAGACTGAGTTTCCAAGTGATAATGCACATAAAGCTCCAGGCCCACCAATGAACACAGCAAATGCTCACCTCAGCACTTCCAAAGAATCTCTAGAAACATGAGATGCTACAGTCAGACCACCTCACATCAAAGATCACTAGAGTAAGCAACATATTGTTAATATTCTCCAAAGGACTTTGTGTGGATGTTTACCAAACTATTTTTGAATAACTAAAAGAAATTATTACAAGGCAATGAGTGTCAATAATCAATCTAATTGCAAAAAACCAATGCAAAAGTCATTAGACTGTCATTCTTGATTAATTTACTGTTTGCCAATTTAACGAATATAAGTTAATTAGTTTTTACATTTAGCACACATAAAACCTATCAGGTTACAGTATGTTGACTCCTCTAAAACTCTTTAATGGGAGAGAAAACAGATCCTTTGAAAAAAATTGTAACAACATATCAATTGTTATTTCATACACTATATCCACAGAGAGACTTGTCCTCATTAAAACAAGAGGCAAGGAATTAAGTCTGGTGAAAGCATTCCCAAATCTGCTATTAGCTTATTCATTTTAGGTGAAGTCATTTGGTGCCCATCCATCTACCCAGGACAAGAAAGGACTTGTGCAAATTACCCTGAAGAGATTTTATGGGGCTCTGAGACTTCTACTGTCACTTTATGGGCTGAGTTTATAAGGTTCAGAATTCAGAAGTGTTATTTCCTCCTAGGTACCATGCACACCAATTCTGAATATTTATTTGGAGTGGCTTGCATATAGCCTCGCACCTCGCATAATTAAATGCAATATGTAAGTAGCTATAAAATCTAAGATGCTTTTCAATAACCTAAGATTTTTCCTAACTAAATATAACCCAATTCTTTGAAAAATCAGAGAATTTTAAAAGTATGTTAAAATTAGAATCTTAACATTGTGATCTGCTGATAATTAACTGTCTTCCTCATTAAATAACATTTATAACTAGTATTTGAGTACACATTTTGTTATAGGAGATTTTAGTCACTTTACATGAGTTATGTTCTTGAATCCCCACTATACCCTTAATAAGGTAAATGTCATGATCACATTTAAGATATGCAGAGTGAAGTTTGGAGAGATTAAATTACTTGCCCAAGGTCACACAACTGTTGAGGCCATTCTATGTGATCTGAAGCCCATACTCTTAACCAACCATGCTTTGTACTCAACCCTGCTTAATTAAACTTTGGGTATTTTGGTAGGTTTAAGCCAAAATAGTTGGTTTTCTCCAGTTTTAAGTACCTGAAAATCCTTTAGCTCTTTCGCAGACATGACTCCTGCCTGACCCCATGTTGTTTCCTTAGTAGCTCAAGGTGTAGAGACCTCAGACATCTGCAAACAGGCACTGAATGCTTAGCTATCTCGCTCTTTTTCCTGCTTTCCTAACTTACAATATTATCACAATATTTATCATTATATTCATGACAATTCTGCTATTAAACTTACCCTTATGCTCAATATCTTGGTGTATAAGTGTTTCTTTCAGTTTATTTTTCTTAGAATTAGAAAAAATGAAATTACTGGGAAATAGCAAGAAAACTGTTTATGATCTTTGATATATGCTGCCAAGGTGCTTTCTAGGAAGGATGTAAAAATACGTATTCCCACTAATAGTAGAGGAGGGCAAAGAGTTTCTTAAAACGTAACTGTAGGAAAGATAATTCATCATTAATTTCTTACTGTGAATTAGTTTAATTGCTATACTTGCTTCATAATAACTTTGATTAAGAGAAAGAGGACTTCGTTGGAGAGCAAGGAAGAGAAGGTTAAGATAAGTCTGGAGTGTGAAGCAGGAATGAAACGGGAAGTGGTTCATCAGATTGAGGACTGAGCGGTGAAGAACAGTATGAAAGAAATGGACATTTCTGGAAGGGGAAATAAGTGTCAATCAACAGGCTGTAAGAAAGGAGGCAAAAAGCTATCAAAGATTATCTTTCAAGTTGGCTCTGAAAATGAAATAATTTACTATCCCATCATATTAGAATATTGACATGGATTTTTTTGTAAATAAGCAATAAGAGTTTTTTTTTAAAGCTATGATAAAAGTTTTATTGAGTCTTAAAATTCAGGCTCTCACACACTTTATTTTCCTCTATTTACTGCTAAAGTTGCCTTTCTTATTGTATGTAAGCATGATATACACTTAAAAAATATTTTGGGGAGACATATTCAAGAGTTTTCTAAAAACTAATATGTTAAAGTATTAATAATATTTCCATAATCATTCTTAAACTGAACTCACCAGAACTCTAACAAGAAACTGCCTGCCAGATTAAGAGTACAGCATATAAAGGGCAAAATGACCCATACTCTGGATAATCAAAGATGCAGACCTAAAATTAGCCCAAACTTGTTCTCAAGTTTAGTTAGATAAATCCAACTGGAATCTAAATGATCTATGTTCCTTGATATAGGTATGAAAATGGTCTTTTACTCTATAGAAATGTAATCACAAAACAACCATTTCCCACTTTCCACTTTATTGTATAAAGCATACTATGGTAGATCGCTCCTTCCATTTTATTTACCAACCTTCTAAAAACAATTCACTTTTCAACTAAAAAGATTTTTTTTTTAATCATCAAATGACAGCCTACAAGTAATGATTTCTTCAGCAAGAATATCACAACTCTTAAAAACCCCAAGTAACAGGCTGCCTGATACAATTTAGTGTTCTCCTTCTGGTTTTCTAGATCATGCATAAAAGAGAAGAATAAACGCAATTTAACCTTGTTGCAATTCTCCATTCAATCCCAAACATAGAGAAACATTCTCATCTAGCACAATCTTCACTGCTCTGGGTGTTATAACCTTTCCTTTCAACATGGGATTGAATGAAAACTATAGCTTTCCAAACAAGAAAGTCACCACTTCTATTAATGGAACTCAAAAGTCTTTTTAGAACAACGTGGGGTCTTAAATGATGGCTTTTTTCCTAAAAGCAGAGCCAGAGTTCTTTTGGAAGAGAGTGCCCCAAAGTGTTAACATAGCAGGCTTCAGACTGTTACCCTAAAAAAGCTTTGCCTGCAAGGTTGGCCCGTGGCTCACAATTGAGAACTTGAATGGTAAATAGTTACCTATACTAAAAAACCCATTTTTTTTTCTTAAAAGCTAACAGTGGCTTACTGTGCCTAAACTGTTTATTCAATGTGGTTTATGCTGAGCACCTGCTGGTTTTCTTCCTGGGAGTCTGGAACTTTGATACACAATATGCAGAGGGTATGGGTGCCCTACATATGGATGCCCCCAGTAATATTTTGGGCATTGAGCTTCCCTGGTGATAATACCTCACACTTATTGTCACAATTTGATTAAGCACATCCTGTGTGACTCCACTGGGAAAGAACTCTTGGAACTAGTGATTGGTTTTCTTCAGATTTTCTCCCCATGTGCCTTTTCCCTTCACTGATTCTACTTTGTATCCTTTTGCTGTCATAAATCACAGCCATGATTAGTATCAAAAAGACAAGAAAAATAAGCACTGGTGAGGACATAGAGAAAAGGGAACCCTCCCTGCACTATTGGTGGGAATGTAAATTGGTGCAGCCTCTGTGGAAACAGAAGTTCCTCAAAGAATTAAAAAAACAAGCACCATGTAATCCAGTAATTCCACTTCTAGATATTTACCCAAAGAAAACAAAAACACTAATTTGAAAAGAGATATGCACCTCTACATTAACTACAGCATTATTCACAAGGGCCGAAGTATGGAAGCAACCCAAGTGTTCATGGATACAGGAATGAATAAAGAAGATGTGGTAAATATACACAATAGAATGTTACTCAGCCATAAAAATCTTGCCATTTACGACAATATGGATGGACATAAAGGGTATCATGCTAAGTGAAATAAACTAGGCAAAGACAAATAATCATGTGATTTCACTTATATACAGAATCTATAAAGCAAATGAACAAGAACAGAAAGTCATAAATACAGAGAACAAACTGGTGGTTGCCAGAAGACATGGGGGGATGAGTAAAATTGGTGAAAGGGATTAGAGGTACAAGCTTATCCAGTTATAAAATAAATGAATCATGGAAATGAAAAGTATAGCACAGAGAATATGGTCAATAATACTACAGTAACTTTGTATGCTGACAGATGGTAACTACACTTACCGGTGAGCACTGCATGATGATGGAATTGTCAAATCACTGTGTTGTACACCTGGAACTAATATATTTATCAACTATACTTCAATTAAACAAAAAAAATCACAGCCATGAGTACAACTATATGCCAAGTCCTGTGAGTCAGACCTCCTAGTGAAGCATGGACTTGGGGATGGTGGTGGAAACCCTGAAACAAAGAGCTAAAGAGATTCTTCCTCAATTAGGATGTTTGAATAAGCTTCTGTTTTATAATGTTCTTGTACACATCCAGACCCAGAGATCTGCTCCTGGTCTGGATGCTCTTCCTTCACAACCACTCTGAATATGCTAAGGAAAGAATGAGCCTCCACCAGGGCTCCCTGCCAAGTCTCCCAAAAAGTGAGAAGTGAGGAAGGGGGCAGGCAGGCAGCCAGGGCTGTTGCCCAGTTACTTAGAACTAAGCAGAAGTAGGAAAGGGATATTAAATACCACACAGAGAAAAGGAGGTTACAGAACTTCCTCAGCACATGAATGTGATCCTCACTTTGCTTTGAGAAAACTCCCTCCTTTCACTAGAGGATTACTGCATAGTGGTGAGAAAAAAATGTGGATTCCAGGGGGCCAGAATGCTTGTTTAGATCCCACTTAACCATTTCCTAGCTGTGTAAGCATGGGCAAGTTGTACAACCTCTTTGTGCTTTCGATTATCTATAAAGTGTGGATAATAGTTCTGACCTAATGAAGTTTGTTGCAAGGATAAATGAATTTATAATTGAAAGTACATAAAAATATTTGGCATCTTGGAAGCACTGTAAAATCATTGTTGGCTAATACTGTTATTTTCAAGGTTGTGGTGATTATTTTTTCCTATCAACTTTTAAAAGGAGAAGAAACCTCAAACAGTGAAACAAGATTATAATCATCCAAATACATTTTAGCCTAGCTGGAAACCAACGTGCATTAGGTGTTGGTAGGTAAAGGGTAAGTGTTCTGTGGTCAAACTCATTGAGAAATACGAAAGTGAACAAAATCAGATTTTTGGAAGCCTTCCTTAAAATGATATTGTCCACGGTGAATTTCCAAAATGGGCATATAGAATGTCCAATTTCACAAATCCATTTGGTCACAGAAATCTTTGTTTGCATCAAGTATCGTGTGGCATCAGTGGTTGCTGATTACAGCAGCAGGATTACATGCCTGCTTCATATAAACCGTGATGAGAAGCCTCTACCTACTAGGGATACCAGGATGATGACCATAGACCTCAGGTTGCAGAAGATCACATATTAATAGATATCAAGGAAGAAAATTATGAAAAAAACATTTATATCAAGCTCAGCAAGAAAAGTACAAAGGAGGGAGTCCCAAAAGATATAGGTGGGGAGCCAAGCAAGGGAAGGACTGATGAGCAGGAGTGGCCCATGAGCCACATGAATGAGTGGAGAGAGATGGAGTCACAGAGGCCTAGAGAACACAGAGTAGGATTAGGAGAGTTAGGCAATCAGCCTGAGGTCATTTGTGAGGCATTTAGGAGTTCTTAAAAATGTAAAGGGCATAGACTTCCCTTTTTTAAATACCTAAAATATGTTAAACAAACTCAAACAAAACAGGCTTTGAAAAATGTAGACAATTTAAAATAAAGTCAATTTGAAAGGACTATGACTGAGGCAAGCATAAGAATTAAGGTATATTGGAGAGATCCTTCCACTTCATGTCCCCCGCCTGTCTCATCATTCCCCTGGAGAGGACCTTTAGAGTACTTCTACATGTATAACACCGTATGATCATTATTACAAGTTTATGAGAAAACCAGCGCTGATTTAATTTCACATGCCTTAGTAAGGCTTCCATATGTGCAAGTTAGCAACTCAAAAAATAATTCGTACCATTAGCTTAGGAAAACATGACTTTACCATTTATAAAAATCCACAAACTACAATGTATACTAATAGCCAAGACTCAGTGGTATTTGACCTCTCTGCCTGAGTACAATACCTAGCCCTACCTGCCACCCCCACTATTTGAAAATCAGTGTCCTCATCTTTAAATTGGGACTAATACAGAAGCATTTCTTGCTTAACATTTGTAGTCCATTTATGAAAAATCAGACATTCTATTCAAATGTCAACAAAAAGCCAATTTCCCGTTATTCTGACAGGGAAAAATGATATTTAAACCCAAAAACTCAGTCTCCAAAAATGTAACAGAAACATTTATAGAGGTAACAGTCATTAAGAGGAGATATAAAATGATGAGCCACTTTTTACTGCATGTAATAGTTATAATATCTTATAGTTATGAAAAGGAGCACAGGTTAAAAACGTTTAGACATACTACCCTTGTCTTTCAAGAGTAGTCTTCAAAAATTTGGGTACAGCCAAACCAGTGTTAGAGGACAACGAGAAAACCTCACTGAAAACACTGATTTAGTGTAAGATATTCTTCAATAATTCACGTATTTGCCTAAAAAAAAATCTTATCTTTCCCAATTCTGAAAAAGATATTAGAAAGACAAGGAGACAATAATATGCCTGGATCTCTATCTCTATTCCTGAATTTACAGTGCTAGAACTACCTGGTAGCCTAGAATAATCTTGTTATGTCTGTAATAGAAAACTGGTGGTTTGGCATCAACCCAACCTTTCTGCTAGTCTTATTCATCATTTACACCAGAGGTCATTGTATGTTTTCAATCAAGTCTTGCTTTTGTAACTGCAGTTCTACCAGGGTCTTTGCCCACACCATGTTCTAGTTTTTTTTTTTTTTTAAAGATTTTATTTATTTATTTGATAGAGAGAGACACAGCGAGAGAGGGAACACAAGCAGGAGGAGTGGGAGAGGGAGAAGCAGGCTCCCCGCGGAGCACGGAGCCCGATGCGGGGCTCGATCCCAGGACCCTGGGATCCTGACCTGAGCCGAAGGCAGACGCTTAACGACTGAGCCACCCAGGCGCCCCTTTGTTCTAGTATTTTTTTTTACCACTGTTGTGATACCATATTGTGTTATTCCAGCACTTGGAAGGATTAACAGAGAAGATAAAATCAGAATTTAGATCTAGAGTCCTATTCCTGACTTACAACTAGAGTCATTTTCACCATACAGTCTGCACAAGGCCTTCTGTTTATACTAACACTTTCTGGAATGCCAAAATACTCATCTGTAGCAAAGGAAGACATTCATATACTTAAAGGCTACCAATGCCTTTGCTAATTTTCTATTACCAAATCACCGTGGTTCGTCAATGTCCTATCTTGGCTCAATCCTGTGTCCTATAACAGCTCTTGTCTAATTTAATACCTTACTAGTTTGGTCATTCTTCGTCTGGCCCAACTACTGCCACCCCAGAATTGAGGCTGGGAGGGAACGGCATGATCGAAATGTGAAGGTACAATGTATGGTCAACACACTGACTGTAATCCTGTTGAAGGTGAAGACACTCATTCCCAGGGATGCTAAATACCTTGTGCAAGCAACTTGCCCAAGAGGCCAAAGATCTAGTGTGTTGACAAGCAGCAGTGCCAGGTGAGCCCCAGCTTCAACCAAATTCTTCTTATAGGAGACATGGATAGTGACCCAAGAGCTGTCTCTGACCAGCTCTACCATTTTCTTTTGAATCATTTGAACTTTATGGGCCTTAGCTCTTTCATCAGGAAACTGGGCTACATGACATTGTTGAATTTTTTATTATATTTTAAATTATTGTACATTTTATCATTATATTTATCACATATTTTCATCTATCCTACACACCTAAATTTTTTGAAAAACCTTGTTATTCTGTGGCTCTTTAAGGCATTTAAAATACAGCAGCTGGTTATTGAATCTCCCAAATATAAAGGAAGCATGTTTGAAAACCCCCTTCCTATATCTAGTCAAGACCCCATAGACCACACCTCAATCAAAGCGCTGGGCATGACTGATTGGGTAATTAAGAAGGATGAAATATGTGATTCTAACCTTGAATCAAGGAACACTGACTCAGAGCGTAATACATAAACAAAATTATCAAGGGGAAAATCTGTAAGAGACATTCCTCATTCTGAGCTAATATCATGAGCCATGCAGGGAAGAACTGAGACACAGAGGCAAAAGGAGAAACACAAAGATTTTACAGCTCTATCTGAAAAGGAAAGCTTTATGGAGTAAATTAAGAAAGGCATACCATATGCATTCCTATGGACCATATGGAATTAAGTGGTGGACTTAACGCCCCTCCATGTCCAAAATCCAAAGGAATAAATAATTAAGGCCTATGAACATAAAGACTAGTGACTGCATTGTTGGTATGTAACTTTGCTTGAAGCAGGTTACGCATATGAAGAATCAAAGAGAGAACACGAATAACTATGTTTTCTTCTTCCTTCTTATATATTACTAATTGAAGACCAAGAATCTGTTATGACATCCTTAAAACATCTTTCTCACTGCCTAACACTCAGGCTTTATCAGAACAAAGTCAGTCAGATGGCGTGTTACCCAGCCTCCAAGATGGCTACTAAGGATTCCTGCCATCTGGTATTGACAACCTTGTGCAGTCTGATCCCACATCGTACAAGGGTTGGTCTGTGTGACTAGCAGCATCTGGCAGAAGAGATGGTAAGATGGTGTATCACTGCTGAAATTAGGTCACAAAAAAGACCGCTACTTCTGTCTTGGGCTGGCTGTCTTGTATGCATGTTCTTCTCACTCCCTTCTCCCTTCCCTCTCTGGAAAGCAAGCTGCCATGTTGTGAGCAACCCAATGGCATAGAACTGATGCTTCCAATCACTAACCACTGAGAAATAATAGCCAGTGAGACCACCCGGCAACCACATGAATAATCTTTTTTTTTTTTTTTTAAAGATTTTATTTATTTATTTGACAGAGAGACACAGTGAGAGAGGGAACACAAGCAGGGGGAGTGGGAGAGAGAGAAGCAGGCTTCCCGCCAAGCAGGGAGCCCATGCGGGGCTCGATCCCAGGACCCTGGGATCATGACCTGAGCCGAAGGCAGACGCTTAACGACTGAGCCACCCAGGTGCCCCACCACATGAATAATCTTAGAAGAGAATTCTGTAGCCCCAGTGGAGCCTCAAAATGACTGAAAAACCCAGCTACATTATAACCTCATGAGAAACCCTGAGCCAGGATCACCTAGTTAATCGACTTCTGTATTCCTTACCTGGAGAAAGTGTTTGAGATAAAAATTGTTTGCTGTTTCAAACTGCTAAAATTTAGTATAATTTATTCCACAACAATAGATAACTAATGCAGATGGCAAGATCTGGGATATAAAATATTCTGTTTAAAAGCTGCCCAATCAAATACTCTATATTTTAGTGTTCTCAGGAATTAGGCAGGCAAACCAATTTAAAGTTTTATATAATCAGGAGTGCCTGGGTGGCACAGTTGGTTAAGCATCTGACTTAAGCTGAGGTCATGATCTTAGGGTCCTGGGATCGAGCCCTGTGGGGAGTCTGCTTGTTCCTTTATCTCTCCCTCTGCCCCTCCCACTGCTCATGCTGGTGCGTGCTCTCTAAGTAAAATCTTAAAAATAAAAAAATTAAAAAATAAAGTTTTATATAATCATGCAAGCTTGAGTTTTTCCTATAAGTCAAAGACATATCTACTAGGGAAAAACTGTGTGAATAAATGTTGGCTACAAAACCCACTTTATAATTTTAACAAACTTAAGCATTTTAAATTCCTTCTTTATTTTACTTTCTTCACTAGAGCCGTTTCAGCTTCATTGAAAACCCAGATCAGGTAGGAGAAAAAAAAAAAAAGTATTTGAAAGCAGAGATAACCTTCTTTCATTTGTAAAAGAGCAGCTTAAAGACTACTTAAATTGGAGATAATGGCTTATACGAATTGTGCAAGATGCTACATTAAATTGTTGTCATTAGTACCATTATTAAAACTGTAGCTAAACACCATGTGCTATATAGGGCACATTAGCTATATAAAAGACATCACTGGTGCCCTCTGAGAACAGATCAGAAAAGTTCAAAGCTGTGAGTTCCCATCAATACTTGAAAAAACTGGATTGCACTATATCAAGTTATAACTACGCAATGTAGGAATTATGAGATGAGCTAATCTTACTTTAAAAATTAAGCCTTAACAAATAAAAATTAGTTTTGAGGTTAAAAAAATTGAAAAAGTTATAAGAGAAAATTCATCAAATAGTAGTTAACTCAAAATTTTCCTTTATCCTTGACCTCATTTCACTCAACTTAGACATTAAGGAGCTGGCTTCCCCTCATTTCCTGTTGTTTCCCCATCCTGGTAGGAATTATTGGATTGACACTTCCAGTTTTGGCAAGCCAGCAGCATTTAAGAGCGGGGGAGAGGGCGCCTGGGTGGCTCAGTTGGTTAAGCGACTGCCTTCGGCTCAGGTCATGATCCTGGAGTCCCGGGATCAAGTCCCACATCGGGCTCCCTACTTGGCGGGGAGTCTGCTTCTCCCTCTGACCCTCCTCCCTCTCCTGCTCTCTGTCTCTCATTCTCTCTCTCTCAAATAAATAAATAAAATCTTAAAAAAAAAAAAAAAAAAAAAGAGCGGGGGAGAAAAGTCACATCTGGCCAGATCTTCAACTTGTTTCTAGGTCTGCTTGTTTCTACCTCTCCTGCTGTTTCTTCTCTTCCGAAAATATGATTAATATCTATGAATTTGTAAAACTCTGCATTGTAAGCAAGGCTGAAGGCTTTCCATCCCAAAGAGGTTGAGGTATGAAGTTAATGAGAAGTGAGACTGTGGGGAATGAACAGAAAGATGCCAATGTTAAAGTAATTGAGCATGAATATCAAACACTGACTTGGGAACAGTCTTCATTTGCTGATAGAGAATCTCATCAGCTGGTGGGCAGAGGGAACATGCCCAGATCTGCATTCACTGCCAGCCCTAGAATTTCCAAATCATAACAGCCTATGCATTATAAACTTGGTATCTGTTTCCCCATCTAGAATGTTTTCCTTTCCCCCCCCTTTTTTCCTTCCTTCCCTCCCTCTCTCCTTCTTTCTTTCCTTCCTATGAAAGGTTGCCTCCCCTTCTTCTTTCTGAATTTACCTCACTCATCTGACGCCTTATAAAGAATTTAAATTTTTATCTCAGTAACTGCTGTTTCTTTCACAATTGTGTGTTATTTGCTAATACCAATTCAGAATAACAGATGATGGTGTTGTGGCTGGAAGAATTGCTGAGCTCTAATTTTTATTTTAAAAACTCTGCATTGCCCTCTAAAACCAGTGCAAGCTTAAATTATTTATTACTGTAATACATTCCTATGTGTCTTCTATCATTCTCAATTAGATCATCTATACATTCTTCATTGTGGCAAGGATCTCCAGAAGGTTTGCATAATAGTGATAAAATGAACACCTTAATAAGCTGTGTGTCATTATTAATTTCAAGTTGTAATGAATAGTTTTATTCAGTACAGAGTAATAACAGTTTCGAGAAAACTAAAATTAAAGAAAAAAAACTGTGGTTCTCAAATTCTGAGGACACATAATTATGCATTTTTATAAATATTCATTTACAAGGCTGTTTTTACTAGTTTACAATGTAAAAAATAGACAAAACAAATATAAGTCAATTGGGAACTGGTTAAATTAAATACAGTATATTCATTAAAGGAAATTAAAAATGACTTGAAAAATATATATTAACTAATGAGGTTGTAGGCAGTAATAGTATATATTAAATGAGCCTATATAAACTCATTTAAAGTATATATGCATGAAGGACTAAGCATTAATGAATATCTGATGGTGAAGAATTACTAAGACTGTGTTTCCACTTGTCATTTTCCAAATCTCTATTTGAATGTGTATTACAATTGCTATAGTTTTTTTAATAACCAAACATAGAGTCTCTAAATCCCTACACATACGCCAAGGAAGCCAGAACTAACATAAGAAAGGCAATCATATGTGATCTTAAATATAAAAGTGTTTGTAGTTTACCTTGACAGCATAATATTCTTTAACTTCAGGCCTAATAGAATCAAAGTCTCCACTGATGAATTCAGGCAAAAAGCTGAAACAAAGAATTCCAAGTAAGTCAACTAATTAAGACTACTTGTTTGTTAACCTTTAAAACTATGCCAAGAGGATGTCTTATACTCTTGGTTTCTATATAGTGTGGTTACGACTCCACATACCCGACTAATTCATCAACTTAGTCACACTGTCAGTCAATGTTTATCCTGCTTTAAAAAATAAAGATTAAAGAAGATTATTGGTTTTAAAAACTCCCAGTTCAGGGACACCTGGGTGGCTCAGTCGGTTAAGCGTCTGCCTTCAGCTCAGGTCATGATCTTGGACTGCTGGGATGGAGCCCCACATTGGGCTCCCTGCTCTAGGAGTCTACTTCTCCCTCTCCCTCTGCCCTCCCCCCTGCTCATTCTCTCTCTCTCTCACTCACTCATTCTCACTCTCTCTCAAATAAATAAAATCTTTAAAAATAAATAAAATAAAAAACTCCTAGTTCAAAAACCCTAACACCAACACTCATAATCTTTCCATATTACTTTCTACATATATACAAACCTTTACATCATTTTGCCCTCACACAAGTTCAGAACTTCAACAAATTTGAACAGAACAGATGAGGAGGATGATTATGCATTCTCTGCAGAGCAGGAGTCAGTTCAAAGACATTTTCCAAATGCCCTGTTGACACTTCTAGAAACAGGAGGCTTCTCGACAGGTTTGAAATACTACAAGTCACGGTTACTAGGTAGAGGGAGAGAACTCCCCAAAACAAATGTTTCCAATTACATCATAATTATCTTATTTCTCTTCCCTACATTTATATTTTTTTAGAACTCTTCCAGAAAGCCTATCTTACTCTATGTACATAAGCCATCCTTTACTATTTTTACATAAAGCATTTGGATGACCCGGTAGAATTTCTTCCCACTTAAAACACCTAAGTGTGGAAAAATAAAACGTCCCTGGATTTCTCACTGCTCCTACAAAAAGCCTTAGCCCCCAGAGCCTCTGAAAAATACATTATGTAAAGAAGGGAATGTTTACCTTCATCCTTCAGAAATATTCTACTTTTCACATCCCATGAGAATTAGATCTGCACGCATTTATCCAGTTAATTGTTCTGATTCAAAAGAATAATAAAACTTCAATATGTCTTCTCAAGAGGGCCAAGTTGCTACATAATAGACTAGACCCCTAGCTAAAAGGAGACTAGAGCTTTAGTTTGCTGAGTATTTTATGTCAAAAGAGTTGAAGCCCCAGAACTTGGAGAAATCTCTAGGTCATAAAAGCCAAGACACAGAGGCTATCAGGCTCCTAGAGAGATTCTACTGCTATACCAGTGAGTTGGGGTTAGGATTCAGGGTCACAGAATTTAAACAGAGATTCTTGCAAGAGGGCAGAAGCTGCCACAACCCTCTTAATAAATTTAGGGGGAAAGTCCTATTTCCTCTTTTTCCACATATGCGGGGTGCAGCCTCAAGCACGGGACAATGGACCTCATGGTCACTGAAGGGCCAAAGAGTAAGAACTAGAGCAACGGGGACCGAGGTAATAAGAAACTGGACACAGAATACCTTATATGTGCACTCAGGATAAAATTAATAAAGATGAACATGAAAAACCCAACACTAACTCTGTTCTTTCATGCAATTTTTTTCAAGTTTTTAACTTAATTGGAAATATTACTTCTTAGGTCTAACCTAATTAACTAATCTGTGTTAGACTAACTCTTCTTTGAGCTGTATGTCCCGAAGACAAATGGTAAGAAGTTCTACTACAATGATCTGTACTGCATAAAGTGCTTAGATTTCATGGTTGGTTTCTTAACAAATGATGGTAACCTATTGAAATGTTTGGTAATTAATAAAATCTTACATTCACTGAATATCAACCATGTACAAAAGACAACAGTTTGTTTCAGAATAATGCAGAATTGGGAAGTACCTAAGTTTTAAAATCACTTGCCTGGTTTCAATTATCTTCCTGTAAACTTTTCTCCTCAAAACGTCCCTGGCCACATATCCATTACTTCTAATTTCATTTTATACCTATTCAGGTAAATACTTTTTACTCTATTCACATGAGGACTAAAAACAGACTATTAGCTCTTTCCTCATTGTTTTTCCTGTTGCAAAAATTCATGGATTTTTAAAGTTTCTTTAAAATACCTCCATCAAACAACATTCAAACACCCACAGAACAAAACTCATATAGAGCTCAGAATATTATTATTGCTTGCTAGGGTCTGAATGTTTGGTACCCCTAAAATGTGTATGTTGAAATCTTAACCCCTAACATGATGTTATTAGGTGGTGAGGCCTTTAGGAGGTGACTAAGTCAGAGGATGGAGCCTTCATGACTGGGATTAGCGTCCATGTAAAAGAAACCCCAGCTCTCTTGTCCCTTCCACCACATGAGAACACAGTGAGAAGACAAGCATCTATGAATGAGGGAGTAGATCTTATCTTACACTGAACCTTGATCTTGGACTTCCCAGCCTCCGCAACTGTGAGTAGTTAAGTACTTGTTGTTTACGAGCCACCCAGTCTATGGGATTCTTTAGAGCAGCCAGCGAGCATGAGGCATTGCTGCAAGGGGTAAAAGGAATCATTCCTTCAATATCCTCATTACCTTTTGTAAGGAACCGAAATCCAAGAAGTCAAGTGAATTTTGTATATATGGCTAGTATCCAATCTACTTCACCACGTAAAGCAGCCATTTAAACTTAGGACTCTGGTTCTGTACAGTATGAATCACCCAACTTCCTCATAAAACTGACTTTATATTACTCTACAAATTTTACTCCCTCAGATATCTAGAATCAACTTGCCAGTTTCCAAATATCATATTGATTTTGACAATAAATAAGAATGAAAAATAAAAACTGATACACACAGGCAACTAGGTGTCTGTCCCCTTAGGATATATACTTTTTAATTTGATCTCTTTTTATCAAATATATTGTGAATCATGAAGGAAAGCAATCATATAAATTTACTTGTATTTTCATATAAAATATTAACAGGAAAAGACATATTAATAAAAGATAACTTCGATTAACTTTTTAATATAATTTTCTCCAATATAACATACATGCTTTAAAATGAACAAGGAAAAAAATGAACAAGGATACTTATTTCTAGGAAGGCTCATGCCAAAAATACACCTGATACACAGGCTGAGACAGCTACAATAATTATAACTTTTTGTCATAGAATACAGCAGTTTTGAAACTTGCTGAAATGTGCTTTTGGACAGAGCAATTAAAAGCCCATCTCACATTTCTGAGGCATGGGCTGCCATGGTACTTGGGCATTCTGAAGAGGTACTTACTGGGGATGACACTTCCCAGATACAGAGATATGATGTTACCATATAGAGTTTACTCAGGAAGAATGTTTTCACAACTCTTTGGGGACTGATTGCTTATAGAAGGTGACTAAGGGTATATGGAATTCTGTCTCCACTGACAATACTTCTGTTCACTGTTGGCCTCGATCAGACCCGTACACTTCATCTTGGTATCTTCAGTCTATGGCACTAATTGGTTGGTATGTAAAGGTGTTCCAAACGCTCAATAAATGGTGTGGACTCCTTTGACTTTTACATTTAACTCTTACCATACTTGCCACTCACTAATGACAAAATAACAGTTCAACAGGAGCCGGGATTAATTAGTAAGCTGAAGATCCATCACATGTAATAGTCAAGAGGGAGGCTGATATATTTAGATAATATGCTTAAACATGATGTGTTAGCACCAAGTACACAAATGCTGGTTAAGAATACAATGAAGGGGCGCCTGGGTGGCTCAGTTGGTTGAGCGACTGCCTTCGGCTCAGGTCATGATCCTGGGGTCCTGGCATCGAGTCCCACATCGGGCTCCCAGCTCGGCGGGAAGCCTGCTTCTCCCTCTCCCACTCCCCCTGTTTGTGTTCCTTCTCTCGCTGTCTCTGTCTCTGTCAAATAAATAAATAAATAAAATCTTTAAAAAAAAAAAGAATACAATGAAGTAACAAGATAGAGGAGAAGGCGGTGGGTGGGAGGGGAGAGGAAATGAGAAGAGGATGGGGTAGAATGGGGAAAGGTGGTAGGAAAAGGGGGAGTAGGGAAAAATACTGAAGGGGAGGGGAGGCAATGGGGAGAGAGGAGAAGATAGGAAAATGGGAAAAGGGGAAGAGAAAGGCCAGGAGAAGGAAGGCAGGGGAAGATAAGAGTGAAAAAGAAGCATGAGGAAAGAAGCACTTATTACAAACTTCCCATTATGTCTGGCCCACTATTTCCTAGCTTGTCCAAATTATTGAACTTTTCTGAGCCTCACTTCTTCATATGTAAAATGAAGATAATTTAGAGTGGTTGTGAAGATTAAGAGTTAATCCATGGAAAGCACTTAGAAAATGCCTGGCACACAGTAAGAATGATTTAAAGCTCTTCAGCTAAAATAAAAGTTATTACTAGAGAAGCTAAGTAATGTGCCTGAGGTTACCAGGCTAATAAGAGCTAGAGCCAAAATTCAAACCCAGGGAGCCCAAGCTTTGTTCTTGGACAGCTACGTCTACAGCCTTTCACATATGCGCATTTATGAAATGGAGCCAGACTTTGTCATAGAGAAAGTTCTCTACACAACCACACGACTCCCCTGCAGATTTTATTAATCAGCATTAATTTGGTCAACCTGTATATTTTAAAAATGTATCACCGAAGCAGAAGAGGACAATTTGTGCTGCTTGCTAAAGTAAAGATGGGATTTGATTAAAGGAATAGGTTAGGAGAAGAATGTCTGAGAACACTGCTGAAAAAGAGTATGGCTATAGATACAAGGCAAAAAATGGTACTCTGTCTAAAGAAAGGAGGAATTAATCAAAGATTTGAACTAACATTCTCTGCAAAACTGCATAAATTAAATAAGGGAAGGGGGCAAAAAGGGGGGTGATCCAAAATATAATAAGGAAAAACGACTGTGTATATAGAAATAATTAGTTCAACTGTCTTCATAAATACATCTCTAAATGTAATAAAGGTGTCAACAGATATTTAAATATTTGTGTAATTTTGGATAAAAGAGATGTTCTGAGGAAAGAGAAAACATACATTGATAAAGAAACCCAATAGGCTATATAAAATGTAACAATGTACTTATAAAAAAAGTATAATATTTTTATATATGCAAAATATATAATGCATAAAGATTGCTATCCCTAATATACAAATAGTACTCCAAAGTGGTAAAGGAAACAAATCTAATAGAAAAAACTGTCAAAGGCTATTCACACCACACAAGGAAAAGTCACACAAGAAATATAAAAGGCACTAATTACATGAAAATATGGTAGGTAAACTAATTACTTGTCAAGGAAATAAATATGAAAGCAATTGTAGGATACTGACGGACACAACTACTTGTCGAAAATTAGGAGAAAGTGTTGCTAGCGTGAAGAAAAACAAGTACACTCACAGACCACTGGGATCATGAATGGAATACAGCTTACAGACCAGCAATCCCACTTGAGAATCTATGCTACAAAGAACAGTACATAGAATATTTGTACAATAACAAGAAGAAAAAAACTGAATGTTTAATAGTACTGGGAAGGTTAAATAATATATAATGTCCACTAATAGGGAAATAGGCAGCTTTAAGATGAGTTGACTTCATCCTAGAATTGACAACTCTCCCAGAGGCAATGACTACTCCATGTCAAGTGAAAAAAAGCAAGTTCTAGAGAAATGTATATGCTCTTACCTTGTTTGCGATTAAAAAAATGTTTTTACATACAATCTGCACACAATTATTGTATACAACTTGATAAATTTAGAGATAAGGAGAGACATACCCATAAAACTATGACCACAATCTATGTCATAAACATACCCATCACCTCCAAAATTTCCTGTCCTATTAAATTTTATAAGAACAGTTAATATAAGATCATCAGCGTTTTATAGTTTTCAGTGTACTAGTCTTTCACTTCCTTGGTTAGGTTTATTCCTAAGTATTTTATTCTTTTTTGATGATTTTGTATGTGGAATGGTTTTCTTAGTTTCCTTTTCAGATACTTTGTTGTGTGTAGAAATGCAGCTGATTTTTGTGTATTGATTTTGTATACTGTAATTTTGCTGAATTCATTTATTCCAACATTTTTTTTTTTATTGTGTGTGTAGTCATAAGGGTTTTAGAGATATAAGATCATGCCATCTGCAAACAGAGCTAATTTTACTACTTCCTTTATGATTTGGAAGCCTTTTATTTCTTTTTCGTGCATAATCACTCTGGCTAGGATATCTAGTAGCATGTTGAGTGCTAGTGATGAGAGTGAGAATCCTTGTCTTTTTCCAGATATTAGGGGAAACGTTTTCAGTTTTTCACCACTGACTATGATGTTAGCTGTTGGCTTTCCATATATGGACTTTATTGTGTTGAGGTAATTTGAGTTTTTAATCACAAAGGGGTGTTGAATTTTGTAGAATGCTTTTTATGCATCTATTGAGATGATAATGTGATTTTTATCCTTCATTCTTTTACTATGGTGTATCATGTTGATGATATGTTGACTCATCCTTGCATAGCAAGGATAAATGCCACTTGGTCATGGTGTCGGATTCTTTTAATGTGCTCTTGAATTGGTTTGCTATTTTGTTGAGGATTTCTGCATACGTGTTCATCAGGGATATTGTTCCATAGTTTTCTTTTCTGATCCCTGGCTTTATATCAGGGTAATGCTGGCATGATTTAAAAATATATATATATATATTCCTTCTATTTTCTGGGAGAGTTTGAGAAGAATTAATTTTTCCTTAAAAACTTAGAAAATTTGATCTGTGATGCCATCTGTTCTGGCCTTTTCCTGTTGGAAGGTTTTTGATTACTGATTCCATCTTATTTGTTATTGATTTGTTTGGGCTATTTTTTTTTTTTAAGATTTTATTTATTTATTTGATGGAGAGAGAGTACAAGCAGGGGGAACAGCAGGGAGAGGAAGAAGCAGGCTCCTGCTGAGCAGAGAGCCCAAAGACTCAGGCTCGATCCCAGGACCCCGGGATCATGACCTGAACTGAAGGCAGATGCTTAACCTACTGAACCACCCAGGCATCCCAAGGCTTTGTATTTCTTGACTCAGTCTTGGTATGCTTTATTGTCTTTTTCTAGGAATTTATCTATTCCCTCTGAGTTGTCCAATTTGTTGGCATATAATTGCTCATAATAGTCCTTTATGATCTTTTTTATTTCTGTAGCACTGGTTATAATGCCTCCTTCATTTATGATTTTGAGTCTTCTTTCTTTTTTTCTTGGTTAGGCTGGGTAAGGATTTTCAATTTGGTTTATCTTTTCAAAAAACAACTCTTACTTTCATTGATTTTTCTATCTTTTTCTCTGCTTCATTTTTTTCTGCTCTAATCTTTACTTCCTTCTTTCTATTAACTTTGGGATTAAGTTTGTTCCTTTTCTAGTTCTCTGAAGTGTAATGTTAGGTTGTTTGAGATCTTTTTTTAAATACAGATGTTTATTACTATTAACTTCTCTTTTAATATAGCTTTTGCTGCATTCCATAAGTTTTGGTATTAGTAGTGTTTTAAAACAATAAAATAAAAACTAACAAAAATACCTGTAAACATATTCATACATTTTTGTATAAGCCTGAAGGAAATAATGGTAGTGAATGGAAGAAGCTTTTGACACTGATTATCTAAGAGGATGGGTTTTTTGGGGGTTTTTTTGAAGATTTTTTAATAAAATAACAAAAGAAAAACTAAAAGAGATAACTAAAACACCCAGAGAAAACAAAAATAACCAAAAATAATAAAGGAAATACAAATAAAATCTCCATATCATATAGTTAAAATAAAAATTACGGATACAGTGAGGAGAGAGATGATAGAGGGAAAACATGTAACTTTGCAAAAAAACTTGAATTAGAGAAAAAGGAAAAAAAAGGTACAAAAAAAGAGAAAGATCTGAGGGCTCTTACCCTAGGTGAAAACTTCAATACTTCCTATATACCAGTCTCTGTATTTCATTCATGCATTTTATATTTATTAATTAGTGAAATTTTATTTAATTTTCATAACCACTCCATAAGGTTTTTATCATCCTAATTTTATGGTAGAAAGCCTGAGAGATATGAAGTCTGAGAGATATGAAGTAACATACACAGATATCACACAGATTCAAAATGTTCTCCCCTCCTCCTCCTTTCTGAATTGAAGATAACCTTGCCTAGCATAGGGAAATTTTCTTGCTATACTTCCCTCACAAGATGCAATTCCACTTCTTCCAAAATTTTGGCCCTTATTTGAAAAATTGCTCTACTCGTATGCCCAACCAAGGCTGCATGGTAATCAAAGAGCAGTGTGAGTGCAGTGCAAAGTTACTCCACACCATAAGCTCTCAACCCCTAGGTAAGGTCTACTTACACTTTTCAAGTTTGCGATTTGTTTTAATGAATAGAGAAGTGGTAAGGAGAGGCACAACAACAAAATCATATGAGCTTGCTGAAAGCATATTTTATTCTAGACAGTGAGCAAACAAAACAATATTCAATTCTGTGACAGAGTGTTCTAACTCAGTATCAGCAGTGCAAATTCTGTGGGTAAGAAATCAAAATATATGGACTGCTCTTTCTGTCTATGCTACAGGAATTGACCTTTAACCACTGTAACCAGTTAGAAAACCAGACAAGATATGTGAAACAATGATATCCAGACAGTAGAAAATAGGCAGCTGAGCACAGTGCTTGCTGAAACAAGTGAGATGAGCCCTATTATTGCCTCAGCTTTCTTCCTGGAGCCAGTTTCTAGCCAGTTTTCTAGTGAGGGAAAACTCAGAGACCTGTGATCTCCCCAAATGAGGGCACCAATTTTAAGGGAAGCTAGGAAATACAGGCTAGAGTACCTGAGAAAATAGAACTACAGGGAGAAAGAGAGCTCTAGAAAGCTACAGAAAGAGTTCCTTGAGTGTTTGGACACATAATCATTTATACACAAATGAGAAGTCCAGCGTCGGGGGAGGACCACCATAAAGCAATGGTAATGACAATTCCTAAAAATAAAATACAGCTGGGTAGAATCCATGTTCCTGTCATCAAGAGTACAGAGACATAGTAATAAAGAGGTCATTAAGTAGAGTCTCACATTAAAAGTAAGACTAAATTAGTCCCAGAACAAAAGTTCCGCTGGACCTACCACAAGAAAGCTTAAAATAAAGTTTCTAAAGTATCAAACTCACCCATAAGTTATTCAACCATGTCTCAGAACAAAAATCAACACTGTTAAAAGAATATAACAAATCTAGTAACAACTTCAAATTAAAAATGCACAGCATCCAATCAAAAATTATCAGGCAGGCAAAGAAGAAAACCGTCAACTGGACACAGAAAAGACAAAGAGGCTGGTACTAACAGACAACGTCATTAAAACAACTATTTCAAACATGTTCCATACACTCAAGAAGGTAAAAGCAAACATGAACACAAGAAGCAAGAAATGGAAGATATATAATAACTACATGGAACTTTTAGAAATAAAAAATACATTATCAGAAATGAAAAATATGCTGGAGAATTAACAGCAGATTAACCACACAGAGGTATAGCCAATAATCCAATGGTGGACATAAAATGGAATCATAAAAAAAAAAAAAAAGATCCAAAAGAAGGAAAAGGGGAGCAAATTTGTGGCTCAGTTGGGTGTCTGACTCTTGATCTCAGCTCAGGTCATGATCTCAGGGTCGTGAGTTCAAGCCCCACATTTTGCATGAAGTACAAAATGGCTGAAAGATCTAAAAAAAAAAAAAAGAAGAAGAAGGAAAAGGAAGAAAAAAGAATGGAAAAAGTAGCAAAATATTAGATTTAAATGTAATCATATTGATAAATACATTAAATGTATATGCGCCAAATGCTCCAACTGAAAGACCTAGATTTAACATTAAATGAAAAAGACATGCTGTCTATAAAAAACTACAAACATAGATGGATAAGGTAAAAGCATAGCAAGAAATATACCATGCAAATACTCATAAAGAAAGAGTGGATATATTATTATAAGACAAGGTAGACATCAGAACAAGGAATATTGGTAAAGATAAAGAAGGGGCAATTTCATAATGATAAAATGATCATTTAAGCAAAACAATTAGCCAATCCATACACAATAAAAGAGCCCCAAGATACTCAAAAATGGAAAAAAAGAGACAAATCCTTATCATTTTCAACAATTCTCTCTTAGAAATTGGCAAAACAAGTAATTCAAAAGAACAGAATATACGCCTATTTTATTCTTTTAATGCTATCATGAATGTCATTGTCTTCATAATTTCATCTTCAAACTGTTCACTCCAAGTATGTAAAAATACAATTGTTTTTATACTTTGATCTTGCTTCCTGAATCTTGAACTTGTTTATTAGTTTTAGTCATTTTTTTAGTAGTATACTTAGAATATTCTATATAAAGAAGATCATATTATCTGCAAATAGAGATGGCTTTACTTCTTTGCTATCAAGATGCCTTTCTAGTCTAACTGCCATTACTAGAAACTACAGAACAATGTCGAACAGAAGTACAAAGGCAGATTATCCTTTCCCTGTTCTTAATCTTAGAAAGTAACCATCCAGTCTTTCACTGTTAAATATGTTAATTCTGAGTTTTTTGTAGGTGTCCTTTGTTAGTCTGAAGGAATTCCCTTCTACTCCTAGTTTGTTTAGTATTTTATCATCAAGGGTGTTGGATTTTGTCAAATATTTTTTGAGTGTCTTGAGATTATGTGATTTTTATTCTGAAATGATGTATCGCATTAATTGACTTTCAGAAGTTGAACAACGTTTTCATTCCTCAGACAAATCACACTTGGTCATGGTGGATGATCCTTTCTATACGTTGTTGGATTGAGTTTCCTAGTATTTTGTTGAGGATTTCTGCATCCATATTAAAAAAAAATATATATGGATCTACCGTTTTCTTATATTCTCATTGGTATAGTTCTGGTATCAGGGGAACAGGAGCCTTAGAAAATGAGTTGGGAAGCATTCCCTCTTCTATTTTTTCCAACGACTTTGAAGAATTGGCATTAATTATTCTTTGACTGTTTTGTAGAAATCAATGGTGCAGCCATCTGGACCTGGGCTTTCCTTTGAAGTAGTTTTGTTTTTTTTGTTTCTTCCAAATTACTAATTCAATCCCTCCATTGCCATGAGGTCTATTCAGATTGCCTAGTTCTTCTTAGTTTCATTCTTTTGTGTCTTTCTAGCAATCTGTGCAAAAGAAGTTTAATACTTTTTTTGAAACCTGACATTGTAAGGCAATAGTGCTCATCAGATTTAATTCATCAGCAAATTCTGATACAATCTGTCAATACAATCTGTATCAGAATTTGCTGACTTTTCGTAGAAACGGACAAACTGATTTTAATTTTTTTAATATTTTATTTATTTGACAGAGTGAAAGAGAGAGAGAGAATGAGCAGGGCGGAGGGGTAGGCAGGGGAAGAAGCAGACGCCCCACTAAGCAGGGACCCCAGGATCATGACCTGACCAGAAGGCAGACGCTTAACCAACTGAGCCATGCAGGCGCTCTGACAAACTGATTTTAAAATTCATATGGAATTAATTGTAAGGAACCCAGATAGGCAAATTAATAATGAAGAACAAGGTAGGGGCACTGTTACTTCTCAACTTCAAAACTTACTAAAAAGCATGGTAATCAAAATGGTGTGACAATGGCACCAGGCTAGACATACAGACCAATGGAACAGAAATCATAATGTACCAAAGAAATTCATACATCTATGGTCAACTGATTTTTGACAAGAGTACCAAGATCATTCAGTAGGGCAAGAACGGTGGTCTCAACAAAACACCTGTCAAAAATGGCTGGAATAACTGGATAGCTATACAAAGAAGAATGAAGTTAAACTCTTATTTCACACTATGCATACAAAAAATTAAAATGGTTGAAAGATCTAAATACAGGAGCTAAAACTATAAAACTTATGAAGAAAACAGAGGTAAAACCTCATGATTTTGGATTTGGCAAAGAATCTTATATATGACACCAGAATCCTGAGCTACAAAAGAAAGAGTTAAACCAGACTTCATCAGAATTTAAAATTTTTGTGATTCAAAAGATATTATCAAGAAAGTAAAAAAACAGCCTGAAAAATGGGAGAAAATATTTAATTCATAACTTTTGACCTCATATCTTAATTTCCAAGAATCTACTTTAAGTGCCAAGAACTCAAAGTTTTACTTATAAAACTTGTCTAAGTTTTACTTATCAATGTTATAAAAAATTATGAACATACGTTTCTGATATATGAAGACTGATAAAGAACGTAACATAAAATATTTAATGATATGATAATGTGTTCATAATACAATGTTAAAAAAACAGGTGTGATGTAAAACAATATATACACAAAAATCCCTATTTTATTACATGTGCACACATACACTCAGCAAGAGAGAAACATGCTTATAAAAATATGAAATTGAAAAAGATATGTAAAAATATCAATACTGAGAACCTAGGTGATTTCAAGTTATTTTTATTTTTTCTTTGTATCTTCCTGTATTCCCCAAGTTCGTTATGATGAACTTGTTATCACTTCTGTAAGTAGGAGGGTGGGTGAGGGTAGGGAATGAGGTACCTTTAAGAGAAAGGAATATACAGGGGTGCCTGGGTAGCTCAGTTGGTTAAGCATCTGACTTGATTTCAGCCTAGGTCATGATACAGGGGTCATGAGATTGAGCCTTAAGATTCTCTCCCTCTGTCCCCCCCCCCACTCACAATCACTCTGTCTCAAAAAAATATATATATATATAAAATTAAATCAATAATCAAAAGGTAAATACTAAATAGTACAGATTTGGTTCATTTAAATGAATTGATTTTTATATTGCTATTATTTGTAATTATGATTTCATTAAAATTATTTGTATAGTTTTAAAATTGAACAAGTAAGTACACCTTGGTTCAAACTTTTGCTATATATGATTTGGCTAAAATTGTTGGTTTTGTTAACCATTGACACCTATATCCTAACTCGACTCCATCATATTAAAGCATCAAAATGCATCAGGGCTATTCATGACCATCAACCATTTCTCCCCACCACATCAGAAGGACATGTTGGTGAACAGCTGCTACACTGAGGAAATCCACCATGAAAGCCCTATTACTGGTAATAGGGATCATAAGACCACACTCCTATAAGAAAATGTTCTTTTCACTGACTGATATAATGGTAAGATGACAGAAACTACAGTTGTTTTTCTTGCTCCTAACACATGGAACTGCCCTCTAGTTACTAATAACCCACTAATGTACAGTCTAGCAGGAAAAAATTGAATACACACTAGAGGCCGCTAGTGATAAGTGAATTTTGCATGAAGTAAAAAACATGATGAGAGCAGTAGAAAGAAAACTGCATTCTAAGCTTCCAGCTTCAGCTGCTTTTTAAGTGCTTTGCTTCAAATCACAAAACATTTTTTTTCCATCTATAAACTTCTAATTTTTTTAGTACAAACTAAATCTGGGCAAATTTCTTCTTAAAAAGAAAAATCAAGGCAATTTTGTAATAATTTTTATTATTGTATTCTTAAAGCAAAGTTGTGCTTTTAAGCAATGAAACCTTTTTACATAGTACAAATTAGAAAAAAAATATTCTCCTAATTGTCACAAAGATTCAGATCAAGTAAAGAAAACCTTGTTGTGTGATGTAAATTTGTCTTGCTAATAGTTTATTGAGAGGAAGATTTTTTTTTTTTTTTTTTTTTAGATTTTATTTATTTATTTGAGAGAGAGAATGAGATAGAGAGCATGAGAGGGAGGAGGTCAGAGAGAGAGGCAGACTCCCTGATGAGCAGGGAGCCTGACGTGGGACTCGATCCCGGGACTCCAGGATCATGACCTGAGCCGAAGGCAGTCGCTTAACCAACTGAGCCACCCAGGCGCCCAGAGAGGAAGATATTTTTAAAAGCAAAAGAGATCTAAAAAATATCACAAGTCTCGCAGAAAAATCATGAATCTTAGGAGGGGAATTTTAAGGAGTATACTTAGAAAAATATATGTGATAACATGAACTCAGAGAAAAACAGAGTATGATTAAAAGCAAGCTTTTCTAAAACTAAGAAAGCGTACACTCTACCCCCTTTGTTTTTTTTGAGAGAGCACGTGTATGTGCAGGTGGGGGTGGGGGCAGGGTCAGAGGGAGAAGGAGAGAGAGACTCCCAAGCAAACTCCATGCTCAGTGTGGAGCCCCACCCGAGGCTTCATTTCCGGACCCTGAGATCATGACCTGAGCCGAAATCAGGAGTCAGATGCTTAACGGACTGAGCCACCCAGGCACTCTACTTTTCTAAAATTTTGTGAGGTATCTTCTAAAAATTTGTGAGGCATGTTAAATGTAAAAATACATGAGAGGTATTTTTATCATTTATACATGATAGGTAAACATTGACTTCCTTTTTTTTTTAATCTTTTACACATGATAAGTAAACATTGACTTCCTTTTTTTTTTTTTTTGTCATTTACACATGATAGGTAAACATTGACTTCCTTTTCACCAACATTAAGAGAATGAGGGGGAAAAAATCTCATACATAGGGGCATTTTGTATCACAGTAAGTTTCAAGTTAGAGAAGTACCTATGGCAGGGGAAGTGTGAAGGAGATTACTGAAGACCCTTAGCCTGATCCTAGGACATGGTGACGGCACTGGCAGCCAGAGAGGTGTTGGGGGGGGGGGGGGGCATTTGTGAAGATTTTGTTTGTATTTGTATTTGCATTTGGCTGTCCCTACTCATGTTTACAGAAGCTAACACAGTGTGAATCTTGATACTAGGCACAGACGGCTCCAGAAACAAACAGGAGTCACGTATTTACTCACGCCACCCCTACAAACAAGGGCCTGGGCAGATTTTCCCTTACCCACCTCAGCTTGGTCAATCATAAACTCTTACACAAGAAAAGACAAGCCACTGGGAATTTATCAGCAGCACCCAGTGTCCAGCTCACAGAGGGAATGCAAGCCCTCACTTGTTCTAAGAATACAAATGTACTGTGGATTTGGTTTCCAGCTTCTGGCATATTTCTTCCCAAGCCCAACTCTCCAGTCTTCCCAGTTATTGTTAATTATAATATTTTTAATTGATTTTGTTGCTGTTGTTTACATTGGTCAGAGTTTTTCTTTCCTTTACAACCAGGAACCCCCACTGATACAAAAAAATAATAATAAGAAGAAGAAGTTCCTAACAATGTTAACAGGAGCGCTTTTAATATGTCTCTGATTCTTGTCTTAAATAAAAGTAAGAATTACTTTACTGGGTCAAAAATATGCTTTCATACTATGAAAGTAGAATACATTAAATTTTTATGGAAGAGCATGTCTAATCATTCTAACTATTAAGCATATAGTGACCTACTTGGGATGAGAGCGTGAAAAAGCCAGAGACAATGCAATGCTTTCACTGGGGTGACAGGCTGGCAGGAACATGCAAAGAGGTGATTCCAGTGTGTTCTGATAAATGTTAAGGGAAGCAATGGGTACGAGAACATCCCAGAAGGACACTGACCATAACCTGTTAAAGCAAAAAAACTAGCCACCAAATACCCTTAGCTAGTTCATTCCGGATTTGTCATCTATTGGCTTATCTGTGAGGAAATTACTATTTTTGGGGAAAACTATCTACAAGGAGTAATACTGCTCAATGAAAATATTTATCATTTTTTATTTGTCAAATTTGGTCCTGTGTGCTAGAGTTATTTCCCAAGATAAACAAGAACAAGGAATTTTGTCTAATTAAGTAGAAATACTGATAGACAATTTCAACATAATGTGTGATGATAGTCAAGGATTGCTTAGAAAAATTTAATTTCTGCCTGACTTAGGTCTACGGAAACTGGTAGTTACCAGCAAAGACTTCTGGGGAAACACAACACATGAGCCAAGTTTTGAAGGGATTATAATACTTGGAAGAAAGCAGAAGAAAGAGGGATGTTATAAATGAATTTTAAAAGAGGTTTTTTTGTTTGTTTGTTTTTTAGAATAGGGGTCTTATAAGTTAATCAGATACAGTGTTCTGTAAAAAAGTATCTCCATGTGATGTTAAAACTAACTCCTTGGCATTTCAATGGGCATGTCAATGGTTTTTAAAATAATCGACCGAGTAGGAAACCAATATTTAGAGAGGACACCAATATTTTAAATAATCATTGCTGAGAAGCACTAATGCTTAAACAACCACTCCCTCCAGGGCCCCTCCTGCCTTACGGAGCACACCCCAGGTGTCAGCACCATGCATGGTACCCATAACCAGACATCCAAAGCCAAAAACAGAGCTCATAGATCTAAACCCTGTGGGATGAACACCTTCTTCCCTACAGTCTGAGCAAAGCACAGCTGATCTCATTCAACAGAAGTGCTAAGTACAATTCTAAATTCTACAATTTGGAGAGTAAGTCAACATTTTAAATATTCATGACTTATCATTATTATTATTACTCTTGATCTTAGCCAAAAGGCCAAGAAGCAATTATTATTATTATTATTATTATTATACTTCCTATCAACCTGGGCATTTACACACTAGTGTCTCCTTGCTCATCATTTAAGTTCCCTTCCTCTGACTTTCTGAGAAGAAGCCCTCTTCTATTGCTCAGGTCATACAATATCTAGACATAAGCATATTAGACATAATATACACATGTACACATTCAAATATGTGTGCATATATATATTTACACAAAATGATTTTTTTCTTAGGGTGGTAAAATGTTTTCTGTTTTAAGTAGTCTTTCTGAGACTCTTCAGTATATTCTTGAATTCCCGGGCTAGAGGCAAAATTGAAGTCTTCAAGGAATACAGTCTCAAATACCCCTCAGATCTCTAACCCAGAACTGTAAGTGAAAGTCCAGAGCTTATCTTGGTATAAGTGCCATTTTGGTATATTCCCAAAAAATTTATTAACTAGTCCTTGCTTTAAATGAATTCTAGCTGTCACTTTTCTGACCCTTATTAATAGGAAGGCTACAGCTGGCTCAGGTCCACCATCAACTCAAGTTTTATGTCTTTTAATGATGTGTCAACAAATAATGCATGCTGTCTTGTTGTTGGAGTTATTTTGCTTACTCTTGGTCTGATAATACAAAACCAAAATTTTAATAATGAGAACACTCCACAGAAGCACCTAGGTGTATGTGTGCAAGCATGCATTTATGTACATGTACATTTTGTACACACTTAAGTACAAACAGACAGGGACCATTCTACAACCTTTTAATAAACATATGTATACACACATATTATGTGACTATTCTCAATTATTACTAACTCAGCAATCTAATAATATATTGAAAATAAGCCAAAAAACTTGAAAAACATGAGCTCTTAAATTGTAGTAACAAGTGCTAAAACTATTCAAGTTTCTTTTCAAAAAGCAAAACTAAAAGAGCCATGTGTTAACTCAAAACTTTTGACAGATGATCCAGGTTTCTCTGAAAAACCATCTGAGGGTAATTTATTTCTGAAGACCTCATCCACAGTGCAGGAAAGGAAAAGGGTTTTGTCAGGAACATGCTGTATGAAATAGAATAGCCATAAAGCACAATGCCTCTGATTAAATTTAGTTGTAAACTGACTTCCTGCAGCTGCTTAAAATGATTTCGCTTTGAAAATTTATTCTGACTTCATGCATGATCTGACAAACACAGCATCTATGCATACATATTCTGCCCCCAACCCCTGAAATGATTCAGAGCTATGCATGGATAACTTTGAGATCTCTGATTTATAGCATTTGATAACCAACAGACTAAAATATATTATAAAACTAATTCAACCAACAATTCAAGATAAATATGCCCTCACAGTTTATTGTGTAGGGTTCTTTAATAACAAGATTCCTATTACACATTTTCTTTTAAATGTGCTAATCATTTTTACCTTCCATCATTTTGATTCAAAGACCCAATAATGTTGACATGCTTAAAGAGCTTAGTAATTTGATTGCATAAATATTTTTAAATAGAAACTTGTTGAAGCAAGTGATTAAAATTCTTAAGGCTAGGCTTAGAAGAAATCAAGGTAAACCAATGATCTTTGGATTTCCTTAAGCAAGTATACACTTGTTTCCTTTCTATGTATGTTCAAGCATACTGAAAGTATATATTTTTTAACTATGCCAAGAAATTCATAAACATTAGTTAAAATAAATCCCAATCACTAGAAAATTAGTCACAGGTTGACTGAAATCAATTGTCATATATATTAGAGGTTATTGAGATCACAATATCCGCTCAGATCCTTGACACCAATTTATTCCATAACAATTTTATATTTATTGTCTTATTCCATAAAACACTAACAGTACTGAGCAAGCTTTTGCAAGATTTTCACTAAGATACATTAGAATATAAGCATTATATATGAATCTCTACTACTATTTATCTCACTTCTAGGGTGGAAGTGACAACTTTGAAAATTATGTTTGGCTCTGGCTAAAAGAACTAACATTCCTCCCAAAGAATCACTTGAAAAAAGTGGTAATAGATTCCAACCAAAAGGATAATTCTTAAGAATCAGGTCTATCAATGCGTTCAATGAACAAACAAGATTGTGGTGTACCCACATAATAGAACACCACTCAACAGTGAAAAGGGACAAACTACTGATATACACAATCACATGGATCAATGTCAGAAGCACTTGGTAAGTGAAAAGAGTCACATACATAAGACAACAAGCTGAAGGACTCCATTTATAGGACATTCTAGAAGGTTTCAGGAACCAGAGTATAGGAGTTGGGGGCTGATGCAAAGGGACAGGAAGGAACTTTTCAGGATGATGGACACGTTCTATTCTTGACTGCTTGTATACTGCTACAAAACTTACCGAACTGAATGCTTAAAATGGATAAATTTTATATGAAATTATACCTGAACAAAGATGATCAAAACCAAAAGAAGAACCAGAGAAGCTTAAACACTATATGCCTTCATTCCAACCACAATATGAAAAGAGCTTACAACCTTTCTAAGAAGTTTCACAATTACCACATGCAAAGTATTAACTGTGAGAGAACATTTACAGCTATTGTCCAAAACTAGATGATAGATATATTCAACTATCCTGTAATTTATCATATCGTAACTTTGAAGGGCCACCCTCTACCCTCTTGGCTTATCCAACTCCTGTGTAACCAGCCCAAGTAATACATTTCTTCTTCATACAAATCTTCAAGATTGCTCTGAATATTCCAGAAGATCCTGATCCTTCCCTGAAATGTCACAGATGGAGAAATCACAGCCCGCGGAAGTGAAATTACTTGCCAAAGTCTCATAGTAATGAAGTCGCAGAATCAGATTTTGTATCCCAACCTAACTGAAAAATCTGTGCGTGTCTTCTCACTACACAGTTCCCAACATGGAATTCCCGCTATCTGCAGTGAATGGAGAGGGAAGACACAATCGTTAAGTTATTCATATGGAGACAGACAGACAGGTCACTGGTTCCTTTAAGAGTGTGCCCGGTTTAATGATAATGTCAAGGGCTTTCGAGGCTGATCTAGAACAGCTAGAATCCCACATTACTCGGTTATTGAAATCATAGTCTGAAGTTGGCTTAGCTAGGACACAGTGAGTTTTAGAGCCACAACAGTCTGATTCCCACTGGATCACTCCGAAAAGCAGTACTGATCTGCTCGTAAGAAAGCTGCAAGAATATATAAAGCTAGGAAGTCTGAAATCCAAACTGAGAAAATTAATGGTCTGATTGGAATAAGAGATTGGGAATGAATCTTTTTTTTTTTTTTTTTAAGATTTTATTTATTTGTCGGGGCGCCTGGGTGGCTCAGTCGTTAAGCGTCTGCCTTTGGCTCAGGTCGTGATCCCGGGGTCCTGGGTTCGAGCCCCGCATCGGGCTCCCTGCTCCGCGGGAAGCCTGCTTCTCCCTCTCTCACTTCCTCTGCTTGTGTTCCCTCTCTGTGTCTCTCTCTGTCAAATAAATAAATAAATAAATCTAAAAAAAATTTTTTTTTTTATCTATTTGTCAAAGCGGGGGAGGGGGCAGAGACAGAGAGAGAAACAGGCCCCCCGCTGAGCAAGGAGCCTGATGTGGGGCTCGATCTCAGGACCCCAGGATCATGACCTGAGCTGAACACAGATGCTTAACTGGATGAGCCACCCAGGTGTCCCTGAATCCTTCTTTTCTATTTGAGCACCACAAGTTCCCCCTCATCCCACCTCGTTAACACCTGTTTACATGAATGGTCATCTGTGTAATTTCAGGGAATTTTTACTGGATGCTACTCTTTTAAATTCAACAGAAAGCAGCTCTTAAGCATCTGAGATAAATTAGATCATCTGTGGGACTTCCCATTCAGGATGCTGTATTCATCAATTATTCTGAGAAACCAAAAAACAACATCCCCGCCTCTCATTTCAAGTCCTTATATACTAATGATACCAAAATTCACAGCTATTCCTCAGACTAGTATGCAGATGAGTTTCAGAGTCTCTGCGTCCTTTAAAATCACAGAAAACACAAGTAGCAAGGATATTCATGTTACTCTCAAAATACCAATGAATTCAAAGGCAAGAATCTTCATTTCATGATAAAAGACTCATTGAGATAGTAATGAGGACACAATGTAAATATCAGACATTCTGAAAATAAGTGGAACAAATTCTATATGTGATTTCAGACAAAACGGGCACGATCTCTCTAGATATAAAGCACTCTGGTTTATACATACTAATAAAATAAACGATCCGAAGTTTCTTCTGAAGCCCAGGCGGTGAGGAGAGAAGGTAAGGGAGAAAACAGAAGAAACAGCTTGGCTAAAATGATAAGTAAAAGACAAACCCTGATACTCAAGGTAATGAGTTTAGATTTTATCCAGGAGACAAAACAGAACGTTCCCTCTTCCCTGCTAGTCAACACACGGGCATGTACACACACCAGCACCCCCTCACACACACACACTCTGCGGCCCTAACCTTTTATACTCCAGTAGGATCCTTGGAATTGTTTCTAATATCCCCATTCTGGATTAATTGTCCATCCTGTGCTTTCCTCTGTCACAGAACCTATCACATTGGACTAGAATTTTCTCATTATGTGCTTTATAATCTATCCTAGTGCATACTAATTTCTTCTTTACTTCTATTACTCTAAGGTCTTTTTTTGTGGGCAGGAATCATTTATATATTCACAGTAATTATCAAAATGTCTAACCATAGAAGGTATTCAATAAGTGTTTGAATGAATAAAAATGAATGAGTAACAAGTTAAATGCCACATTCTTATTTCTGCCACTGGATTATTCTTGGGAGATCCTGTCTCATTCCAAAGCTCTATTTTATTTTATATTTTGATCAGTTTACCTCAACTTTTTTTTTTTTTTAAGATTTTATTTATTTATTTGAGAGAGAGAATGAGAGAGAGCACATGAGAGGGGGGAGGGCCAGAGGGAGAAGCAGACTCCCTGCCGAGCAGGGAGCCCGATGCGGGACTCGATCCCGGGACTCCAGGATCATGACCTGAGCAGAAGGCAGTCGCTTAACCAACTGAGCCACCCAGGCACCCAGTTTACCTCAACTTTCTAATAGAATAAGGCTTACAAGTGTCTATGTATCTTTAAAGGTTTTTTGTTTTTTTTTTTTAAGAATGATACCAACTCGGGCGCCTGGGTGGCTCAGTCATTAAACGTCTGCCTTCGGCTCAGGTCATGATCCCAGGGTCCTGGGATCAAGCCCCACATCGGGCTCCCTGCTTGGCGGGAGGCCTGCTTCTCCCTCTCCCACTCCCCCTGCTTGTGTTCCCTCTCTCGCTGTGTCTCTCTCTGTCAAATAAATAAAATCTTAAAAAAAAAAAAAAAGAATGATACCAACTCTTTTCCTATACTGTCAGATTACGTTCATGTGGTATTGATTTTGTAATTCTTGTTGGTTTCTATACATCTCCTACTCTTTTCTACTTGATTCCATCACTTCTTCCACCTCTCACCATAATTAGCATGACCCTAATTCTAAGAACCTATAGCAATGTTTCTTAATCCATTTTTCAGGTTCACAGAGCTATCAGTTCTATATCCCCCAAAAAGTCCATCTAGTCAAAATTCAGTATGTTATGATTCCATTTTATAAAGACCAGAGATAGCCAGAATTAATCTAATATGTATTGGGTTAGATAGCAGTATCCTATGAGGGGAGATGGTGATAGGAGGGAGCATGAAAAGGGCTTCTGCAATGCTTGTAATATTCTATTTATTGATTTCTGAACCATTTATTCATGTGTTACCCTTTGTGAAAATTCATTGAGCTATATCATTATAATTTGTGCACTTTTCTATATGTTTGTTTTTAATACTCCCTATGGCGGAAAACGTTGGTAATTACTACCATAGTTGACGACTTTTCTACCCCTGGTTAGAAACTGACCAGAGCAGGGGCACCTGGGTGGCTCAGTCGTTAAGTGTCTGCCTTCGGCTCAGGTCATGATCCTAGGGTCCTGGGATCGAGCCCCGCATCAGGCTCCCTGCTCCTCGGGAAGCCTGCTTCTCCCTCTCCCACTCCCCCTGCTTGTGTTCCCTCTCTCACTGTGTCCCTCTCTGTCAAATAAATAAATAAAATCTTAAAAAAAGAAACTGACCAGAGCAGAAACTGTTCTCTTAGAGTATCTGTGAAAGATGCAGAAAGAGGAATTACTGGGTATGAGAGGAGGGTGGGGGTGGGCAGGGTACTTAACTCTCCCATAATCCTTACTGTTTACCTGGTACCCACAAATAACAATCTTTCAATATTCTTTGATGTGGACATTTTACTCTTTGCTGATCTACTATACTGTCAACAAAACTGTCAGTAGAAAAACAAAAGAGGGGCGCCTGGGTGGCTCAGTCCATTAAGCCTCTGCCTTTGGCTCAGGTCATGATCTCAGGGTCCTGGGATCAAGCCCCAAATTGGGGCTAGGTTCCCTGCTCAGTGGGGAGTCTCCCTCTCCCTCTCCCTACCCCCCCCCACCGCTTGCGCACTTTCTCTCTCCTCGCTCTCTCTCTCAAATAAAGAAAATATTTTAAAAAGAAGAAGAAGAAGAAAAAAAACAGAGCCCTCCAATGCCTATCGATGACGGACAAAATCTACTCCATAAAATCTCCTAGAAAATCTTACCCTGCTTCACTTGTATTCCCTCCTTCCCCCCACATCCTGGGATTATTCTGACTATAAAGCTGTGCTGTACCATCCTGGTTCAGACCAACAGTGGGTTTTACCTACTTTCAAGAAGGCAGGAAGCAGATGTTATGAGGCTATCATAGGAGTTTTTAATCACAGGCTAGTAACAAAATATAGACATGGGACTTTAGTCAGTATCATGTTAAAGCTGCAGAATTAGGGGTACTGACTGAGACATCTAATACCCCACCACAGTACCCCACATTTTTTTTTTAAAGATTTTATTTATTTATTTGAGAGAGAGAGAATGAGAGACAGAGAGCAGGAGAGGGAGGAGGGTCAGAGGGAGAAGCAGACTCCCTGCTGAGCAGGGAGCCCAATGTGGGACTCGATCCCGGGACTCCAGGATCATGACCTGAGCCAAAGGCAGTCGCTTAACCAACTGAGCCACCCAGGCGCCCACCCCACATTTCTAAAAACGACATCTGGGGTTAGGAAAACAGTCAATTAAGTGTATGGGAATAGAATTGTCGAATCACTATGCCACATACCTGAAACTAATACTGTGTGTCAACTGTATTTCAGTAATAAAAAATATATATATGTACACACATATATATGTAATATACTAATCTACATATTATGTTGGAATCAGAAATCAGTGAAGATAGTTCAGATGATTTAAAAAATAATGTTGGAGAAACTGGGTAGCCAAATAAATGAAGTTAAGACTTACCTAGACTGAAAAAAAAAAAAAAAAAAGGAAAAGAATATGGGAGCACAAAGTATGGAGTCTTCCTAAAACCTCCTCCTCTTTAATCTCAAATCTGTAACCAAAGCGGAGACCCAACTGTCATTGGCGGTGTCCATCCTACATTTCCCTGACTGGGTCTTCAACCTGCCTCAGTCTGATGCTCCAGACTGAGCATACCCCCAAAACAGAACCTGTCAGTTCTCAGAGGTCATCTGTTTATCCAAAATGTGAGGGTCAAAGTTACTCAAAACCTTATGGGAAGAAAGAACAGAGTAACTGTAATAGAATACTCATTTATTAACAAGTATTTGTTGAGTATCTAATATTCCCACACAATTTTGTAGGCTTCAGGGAGCTTATATTCACCTGAACAAGAAAAATTAGTCACATTTTCTATTGTTCAAAAGAGCAGAACCAATAGGTAGACTCAATGTAACTCTTTGCTACTTAAGAAGAAATAACAGATTTTTTTTGTTTCTCTCAACTCACTAACGTATGTTCAAATCAACATGTATTATTTTCACAGCAATAAAAAACACTTAGGACTTATTTATTAAAAGAAGCCACTTTCAGAGTAGAAACAAAGATGGACATTTATGAAGATGGTGTAGGGTGGTACAGAATCAGATACAAAGTTGCTGTTGGTATTTGCCTCAGCTCTAGCCCTCTTCCTCTCTTGTTCCTCTCTTCCTGTCTACATCAGTCTTCCTTCCATTCCAAATGTCTTCAGTGGGAGATGATTCTCTATACATTCATCTTTTATTGCATAATTATAAGGTATTACATTGTAGATATGGACATTAAATAAACAAATACAAACAAGCCAAGCAGTGGTCCACAAACCATACTTGGCTTTTTAAAACTTGGATTTTTTTCCTTTTTCTTTGTGTGGCTTCTCAGTTAAAAATGCAACTAATAGGAATCATGTTTAGTCACCTATATCCAGTTAGCATTACTGGTTAGGGTTTGTATTTAATGAGATTTACTTCAAGGATTTAATTCCCACATGAGGCAGTTAGTTTACTCATCTCCCTATTAGCCACCCTATCCAGGCCAGCCATGTTCCTAAGTATCAGAGTATGAATCACTGCAAACATATTATTATAATGAGAAAAGCAACGGAAAGTACATTTTCTTATTGAACATCTTCATATACAGTCAAATGAGTTATTTTGAAATCTGGACAAAAATAATGGTACTCACTCCACAAACCTCGTAATCTGTTTTGCTTTCTAATGTGAATAAAAATGTTGTGTGTTCTCTTTCTTATTAGTGTCTAGTCCAATCCAATAAGAGCAATCAGTATATAAATCTGTATTTTTTTCACAAGCATTTTAGATGGTTCTTATGGTCACAGCAGAGTTGGAAGCACTGTGTTAATATCTGTTCACAGCTCTGGTTCATGTACTTATGTTCATGAGCTATACCTACCATTAAAGAAATAGTACTCAGTACTAGATTCCTTGCCAGCAAGCCAGCTACAGGCATGAAACGCAATACCCAATTCATAATCTTGGCCTCATGGGCATCATGCTCTTCCCTGAACTAACCAGCCCAGGCCCTGTTTAGAGTATTTTTAACACACTGTCCATGTCAGGTCTTAGAGAATACGGTCAGAGGAATCCATAAAGTTAAAAAATAAAGAACCATAAAATGTTTAGAATTTAAATTGTTTCCTAGGCTGTCACTATTGCCATATTCTTTGATAATTCACCCAGTCCCTAGACATTAGCATTCCCAATCTCAAAGGAAGCATGCTCTCCTCCTATAAGCAACCGGCTGCTTTCAAAGAGCAGCTCCAGTATTAGGAGCCTGAAGTTAAAAATTCTGATGCCATAAAGATGTATTTTACATCGTTTCAAACTACATATATTTAATTCACACCTGCAGTATGTTGAATCATAATATTTTTATTTTATTTTTTTGCAGCAAGGAGGTGATTTCTCAAACTATAAACATTTCAGTACATTTAATAACACATATGATAGAAGTGGAACTAAGTTTCACAGCTAGTCTACTTATATCTAGTCTATAAATTCTTATGTTTGCAAAGAGGTTGAACTATAAACATGTTGGCAATGAGCTGGATTTAAATTTGCTTTCAAATGTATTCTCGTATCTAAAAATAGCTCACCATGCAAAGATCAGGAAAACCAGACAGCACAGATAACAAATCATTAAGAGTAAGTTATTTATCTCCTAAAATATATGTGTGTGCATAACTCAGAAGTAACTAAGTTAAATTATACTTAGCTTTACTCAACACTACTACAAAAATCTCACTTCTACCACAGCATGTATCATTTGTTTTTATGAGGTCAATTTTTATTCATTTAAATGGAGTTTTATTTTAATTAATGCTCAAAGTCCTCACAGATACTGATATTTGATAATGCTACTTAATGAAACTTCTGAAATAGTAGAATGAGGGTTTTTGGGTTTTTTTCTACCAAAAAGTTTTTTTTATTCAAATTCAACTAGCCAACATATAGTACATAATTAGTTTCAGATGTAGAGTTCAGTAATTCCTCAGCTGCATATAACATCCAGCACTCATCACATCACGTGCCCTCCTTAATGCCCATCCCCCAGTTACCCTATCCGCCCCCCCCATCTCCCTTCATCAACCCTCAGTTTATTTCCTAGAGTGAAAAGTCGCTCATGGTTTGTCTCCCTGATTTCTTCCCATTCAGTTTTCCCTCCATTCCCCTATGACCTTCCGCACTATTTCTTATATTCCACATATGAGTGCAAACTGTAGGATAGTTGTCTTTCTCTGACTGACTAGAATGACAGGTTTTTAAGTAAGAGTATGATTGGCCTAGTTCTTCTAGGAGATACACTCAAAACTAAGAAATAATACAACATAACATGGTTCAGCAACTCTCTCACTGATGTGGTTTTCTGTTAATTTTTTTTTTTTAAAGATTTTATTTATTTATTTGAGAGAGAGAGAGAGAGTGAGCACGAGAGGGGGGAGCGGGAGAGGGAGAAGCAGACTCCCCGCTGAGCAGGGAGCCCGATGCGGGACTCGATCCCAGGACTCCAGGATCATGACCTGAGCTGAAGGCAGTCGCCCAACCAACTGAGCCACCCAGGTGCCCGGTTTTCTGTTAATTTTGAAGTAACATTAATAGTCATCATTCATCAAGGAGAGAATAAAACAACCTGAAGAGCAGAATTAGTGGTATTTTGGACACGGACTAAAAGAAAGCGTACCTTTCCCTCTCTCCTTCCATGGTATCATATAAGCGGTTGGCACCTCCATCAGCACAGGCTCTTAAAAGAGCTTCAAATAGAAAAAAAAAAAGAACATTTCAATATAAGCAGCTTAGAGCAGTACCTCACAAACGATCAACAAATGATTAAAAAGCAGGCTCTCAGAGACACACGCAGTCACGCCTTCCTCTTTGGATCTTTTCACATTCAGGCACAGGCTGCCGCGCAAGTGATCTACGTACCACACACTCAAGACAGAATCCCCTAAGACAGTGTATTTCCTTTTTGTAGCCTTTTCAATTCCTCTTATTAAGTAAAAGGGTGAAAGTGTAGAGGGTGTCTTCAATTTCCCTTGAAGCTTGTTTTTCCTTCTTTACAAAAGACAGGCCTCACGCTCAGTAAGGGACAACAGGACATAGGTATCACTTTATGGTATTACTTTATTAACTTCTACAGATGTTTTCTATTTATGGCAGGTATGGGTTTCCATGTTTTGTTTTGATATAAAAAGTTTCTTTTAAAAATAAAAATCATCAACATAACATTGTGTTTATTTTACAATATTAATAATCTAGATAATGTGCGAACACTGTAAAAAAAATTGTGAGGTGGCACAAAATTAAAATTTGGGAAATACTAAGATATTGAGTAAGACTGGCTGTCTCTCCAACTGGGGCTTTTAAGTCTTGCTTTCACTGCAAGATTTGATGCGGCTGATGAACTGTTCCTTGAAATTCTCTTAGTCCATGGACTACTATTTTGTTGTTGTTGTTATTTCTCTAATTTCCAGTTTTCCTAGAAATGTTCAATATCTTAGCATCAGTTCTTTCTTCTTTTTTCAATATCCTTTACCTAAAGTTTTCAGATCAAACTTTATTTTTTTATCCTGGGTAAGGATAGTGAATGCGATTATGTCTGAGATTCCGATTCCTCACCTCAAACAAACAGAAGCCTGTTTCCTGTCCCCATGTAGCTGTTAAAACCAAAGTCACTAGAGCCACAAAATCAGCAAAGACCTTGGGACCAGCAGCTTTGGAAGAAACACACTACTCTCTTGAGCTACTTCTCCGATTCATTCCACTTAAGAAATCCCTTTCCCTTTCTGCAAATTTACACATTTAAAAGTGTTTATAATACTTCCCTCCAAACGTCTAAGTATTTAAAAGCAGGAGGATATGGTAGAAGATATCAAATTAGCCATATTGGCAGAAATAAAAGTCCTAATGTGTTTTCTACTAATCCATAATATGTGAGACTATTTTCTATGTTTCATGTTTTATCAGAAATAAAACAGGCCAAGTGGCAAAAATATATTCCTTTTTTGCTTCAGCTTCCTCATCTGTAGGTGGGTATAATATGGCTTAGAGTTATTAAGTAATTAATGATTTAATAATTGTATATGTTGTTCATCAGAATACCAGAACACAGTAAGCATTCAATCAACATTGGTCCTCTTCCTCCATTTTTGTTAGAATGATTATGAAGTCTAAAAAGCTTACTTATGTTCCTGGACAAGGAAAGCCTAAGCTACTTAAATAGTGCATGACAAAAATAATAATTTTTACAATGATATTTAAGAGGGACATCTCATTTTACCTATTACCTACAATACACATTTCCTTAGGAGGAATGGCAGCCAAATTCAAATTAAGCCACAAGCATAACTTGCAGAAGATCACAGAATATTCTGCACATATCCTAAATATCAAAACCTAAAAGTTCAAAAGCATCAAAAGCTAAAATAGGTCTCACATCTAAAATATGGCATAGAACAACTGAATTGGGAGATTGAAAAGACTGATAAATAGAAACAGATGGTAAACTATCAGCGATTATCCTCCGAGTATATGAAACAATTATCTGTAAACAAAATTTACAAGTATATGAAATCTTTTTAAATAAAAATTGATTCACCCAAGTAATATGAAAATCTAAGAAACAGGTTTTAGTGCTAAGGATCATCAAACAGAATGAGCTGTCAACTTCACAGTGTGGTATTATTCTACAAAGATCAGTTGAATTCAACAGTTACACCTGTTATGTTCCAGGCCCTAAACGCAATAGCAAAACAAGTAACAAACAATCTAGTACCCCAGGCTCACAACTGAGAAGAGAGACCAAAGCAAATACACATGATGCACTGTAGACTCTGAGGAGTGCTATAATAAGAGCAACAAAATGCAACGGAAGACAAGGAAGGGAGAGATTAATTTTAGTAAACATCTATAAAATTGCTTATCAGTAAATCTACCTCTGTTAAGATTAGTGTTACTTTCACAATACCAAAACTTTCTCTAATGTCTGTTACTTCCTATGCCTCAATTTAAATTGACACTTTTAGAGCGGTTTACGGAAAGAGAAATATTTAGATCACAGGAAGCAAATTTGTCCACATCTATTCTTGTTTTAAATGGCAAAGGGAGCAAAGACTTTTTTTCTCATTACCTTTCAGTTGACAGTAGGGGTACAAGCCTGCTGAAAGGAAAAACAAGTTCCCGTCTGTCCCTAGAACTATTTTGTCTTCAATAAAGTTTGACTAAGAAAAAAAAATGTTTTCTACCATTTTTAAATTTTAGTAATAAAATGTTTTAGCTAGTTTGAAGTACTTTCCACATATGTAAATAATATTACATTTGAAAAATAAAGTATTTCAAGCATAAATAATGTTGGCATGAATTCACTGATAGCACTTGAAAAATGAGTTGCAAGTATTACTGTCAATGAAAGTAACAAACTAAAAGAAAGAGAAGTAGAAGGTACTCTTTCATAAAATATTTTTTATAAGTCATAATGAATCAGCCTCAAAAATCTGTTCACTCCATCATTTAAATTGTTCCAAACTTTAAGAAATAAAGGTTAGTTCATGAATTATCTTGTAATGTAAAATTTTCATTGGCGTATATACAGCAAAAGTTTTGCATATTTGTCAAATATTATAACTTCAATGGTTGAGCAATTATTTACTATGCATCAGGCTGATATACAACTAAAGACCAAAATACATTAAAGTCATTAACTTTATATATTGGTACTACCAGTAAGTATATTAAATGCATCTGAAACTAACAATTTTTTTTAAACTGGTATAAGTAAATGTTACTGACAGATAATGAAGGGCTCCATTCAACATGAGAGGTTAATTGGCTATTTCATTAATTTTTGTTGAATAAAGTTGGGCAGAAATAATCTGACTTTCTCAACAGTAGACTATTACATTAGTTCCAAGTATTAAAATGTAAGAAAAGTAAAATAAATCAAAGAAGCATTTTTCAGTTTAACTGAAAGAAAACTGGATATCAAAGATTTCAATTCTAATCTAGATCACCCACTTATTAGTCCTATGACTTTGAGCTAATCCAAAGCCTGCTGATTCTAATGTAAAATAAAAATTATTATATATATTTTACCAAATTCACAGGGTTTTTCAGGGACTAGAGGGAGACAACAGACAAAACTAGAAGGAAGCATCATAGGGAAAATTCTCTCACATGCTGTTGATGACACTGTTAACTCTGAGGAACAGTTTGGCAGATTAATGAAGATTTAAATGTGCATCTCTCTGATCCAGAAATTCTATGCAGCCTACGTAAACACTCGCCCAAATTCACAAGGGCATATGTATAAGGATATTCATTGTGATAATATGTGTATCCTGAAAAACTACTAGAGAACTTAATGGGTCACCAGTTGAATATTGGTAAAATATATCATAACCATAGTAGGGAACTATAAAAAAAAAAAGGTAGCTCTTACATGTATTTGTATGTTATCTCTTATGAGATATATTGTTATATAACCCTTTAAATAACTTGAAATAACCCTTGGTCAAGTCTTCCTTGCAATAGCAACTCAGAGAACATACAGGAATATACCAAATCCAAGAAAATTAAGAATCAGGCAAAAGTTACTTTATCAAGAATGTGTATCAAGTAATTAGTAATCAGCATTGATAAGATGCACTTGCACTGCAGAATGGACCCCCCCCCTCCTCCCCCCCAAACACATACTCCTGAGGAAACTCATAACAACTAGCATAGGATATGCCTCAAGAATTGATGGCATCCATGGCCTTTTGCATCCCAAACATGGAGTGACTGGAACATTCCAAAGTTCCTCCTGGGAAATGATGAGGCCTTCACTATTTTTGTATCAAACAAGTTTTATTATCTGTCTTGTACCCTTCCTTAAAGCTAAGTAAACATAGTGCTGAGTAAAGCCTATCATGTCTTGTGAGTTTGTTAATCCAAACCCAAGACCACCTTTGTATTCTACACACCCAACTCTTTTAACAGTGATTATTGTGAGGAATGGGCATGGGGTCATGGAGAAGACATTTTTTTTTCACTCTTTACATTACATGCTGTGCTGTTAAAAGTATTTATACAAGGAATTTGAATATTGTAATTATAATTTTAAAACCAATGGTAATAACTAAAAAAGGGAAAAATATACATAAAATAACAAGAACAGTTCCAGATCTAACCCCATTATTAAAAGGAATCAAATATTTTGTCAGACTTTGCCAGGATTGAATTGAAGATGCCTACAACTAATCTAGAGGAAAGAGAAGATCCAGAATCTTATTTAGAAGAAGTCTTACTGTATCCGTAGAGCACTAAATAACTCCAATTACCCAAATCTTGTTTTTTTCCAACACAGGTACTTACCCCTAGTACCCAAAGATACAATTAGTCTTTGTGCACCCGAAATCAATCTAATCTGTCAATTACTGGTTTGAGTCAGGATTCTTTCCCTGCCTGACATAGTAAACCACAGAATCCCCAACTTCTACCCTAAGCCAGCTCTAGCATCCATATGAGTTAGTCCAGTCATGAGGGAAAAAAAGTAGTTCCCTTCTGGATGAGACTCAGAAACAGTTCACTAACATATGCACATTAATAAGGAAATTCTGATAAACATGTGAGTCCACACACAACTACACAGATGCCAAAAAGGTTAGCTATCAGGCACTACAGAGAATGGTGTTGTTTTGTTTTTATTATGATAAGAGCACTTAAAATGAGATTCTACCCTCTTAAAAGCTTAACAATACAGTATTGTTAACTATAGGTAAATGTTGTAAAATAGATCTCTAGAACTGAGTATCAACTCCTCATTTGCTCCTTCCCTCAGCCCATGGCAACCACTATTCTATTCTCTGCTTCCATGCTTGACTGTTTTAGCTACCTCATATAAGGGGAACCATGCAGTATTTTTCCTTCTGTGTCTGGCTTCTTTCACTTAGCTTAATGTCCTCCAAGTTAATCCATGTTTTCACATACTGCAAGACTTTCTTCTTTTTATTTTGGGGGGCCCCCTTCACCCATTTCTCCCATTCCACTTCCGCTCCCTCTGGCAACGACAAATTTGTTCTCTGAATCTATAAGGTACTGTTGTTATTTTTTGTTTTGTTTTGTTTTGTTTTTTGCAAGATATATAGCTTACAAATATTTTCTCCCATTCTGTAGGTTTCATTTTCAGTCTATTGTTTCCTCTGTTGTACAAAAGCTTTGTGGTTTGATGTAATTCTGATTATCTAATTCAGCTTTTGTTACCTGAGCTTTTTGTGTCATATCCATGATATCATTGCCAAAACCAATGTCATGAAGTTTTTCCCCTATGTTTTCTTCTGGAAGTTTTATAGTTTTGGACTTTACATATAAATCTTTAATCCATTTTGCATTGAAGATAAGTGTTTTTAACCAATTTTCATCATTAAAGACAACACTTAGCAATAATTCACACTTCATATTTAAATCAGCCAAGAAGCTCTAAATCAATGAATTCTTCCAGAAATACATCTTGCTTAAAAACATTTAATTTACCTACAGTTATTCTCTGCCCATGTTAAAAACAACCATATAATGAAGCCTAATAAGAAACAGATTCTATATAAGAATTCATGGAAGGTTTTCTTTAATGAACTATTATCTTTAAGCACATCTGGCTGTCCACTTTGGTTTTTTAAAACACTTCATAAAAAACCAGAATGTCTGTTTAGGATACTTCTGTTATTTAAAAGAGAAGTTATAGGATCTTCCTTGGAGATCTTCCATTGGTAGGGATGTTAAATATATAGATCAGTGATTAAAAAAACACATATAAGATATAATCATCTATATATAAAATAATGCAGGTATTGATTTTTACATTTATACAATTATAAGCATAAGATATTGTTACAGTGGTACTTTTGCAAAAGAGGATAGGGTTAGGAGAAAGATTTATTTTTGCACTCTCAGCCATAAGTGACATTAAATCTACACCCAAATCCAGATTTGGCATATGGCCCAATCTATGCCATTACAATCTCCTGCTATCCAGTCAAAAATAATGACATCACAATAGACTTTCCACATTCCCTTTTCTACTGTCCTGCAACCAGAGAGACTCAGACCTGAGACTGAGAAGATTGGGTCTATGGTCTATATCAACACAGAGAATGAAGCAAGCAGGGCATGAGCACTGTTTGGGTCCCACAACAATAGCAAGGGCTAGGCACTAGCCTTTTCAATTATATAAGCTATAAATTCCCTTTTTGGGCTCAGGCCAATTTGGGTTTGGTTCTCTATCATCTGAAACAGGAAGAGCCCTAACATACAAATGTTAACTTTTACTTCAAAGTCACTGAATCTTCCCTCTATCAGTTGGAGAATATTACCTTACTATGTCCCGAATCTGTGACAGATGGAGCCCTCAAGAGAAGCTGCATATTTCTGTAGATAGTATATACTAATAATAGACTATCACCAGCAAAGCTTTGATTATGGTCCAAATTGGTTAGTTTGTGGACATGGTTAACCATGGACATGGTTAACAGAAATGGATAAGCATGCTTTTCCTATCAAGACATTACTTCATGTGGAAACACTTTCATTCAGAGGATTTCATGAAAATAAATACTGAGAGAGATAGCAACAATTTACTTTGCTCATAGGAGTATTGAAATGTGTAATTATTTGCTGTTTAGATAACTCCGTTTTAGATCAAAGGTTTTATTCATAGTATATTTATTTATAGTTATTAAGAAGCTCACATTATTTGTAATATCCTACAAAAAGTGGCATGCTCTTTAAATTTTAGTCAAGTCAGTAGCACAGAATTTTCCTTATTTCAAATAAAAGCAAGGGGTATTTATATCGAGCATCTATATGCATAGTTCTGTGCTAGTCCTAATGATCTGGTTCATGCCATATAATGAAGATTTTTATTATCTATCTATAGGCAAATGCTGCTGTGTAAATTCTATTACCCTTTCTCTCTTCCACCTTCTATCTCCTCCCCTCCTAGTTATGTACCATGGTGATAAAGTATCACATTCAGTTATCCTTGATGCAATTTATAAAGTCTAAAATCAGGTAGCTCTTTAACACCAAGTGATACCAAATACCTCATTACTAAAAAATCTTAAAAACAGCCAAACATCAAACTGTCTATTCTAAAGTAGCACAGGGAACATTTTTTAAAAAGACGAGTAAAGCTCATAATGGGTAAAAACTGCAAATAGCTAAGCAGCACAGAAAAAGATGATCTTATATATGTGAAGCTAGCATATGCATGTTTGTCGAGATGGGAGTTGTTAAAAACGAGGCTGAGTACATCCTCAGCCGTTCAATTTTTACTAAAGACTGGCTATTCTTTAGGGATAAGGTGGCAAATATGTACGCTCCATCTACAGTGAATAAGAAAACATACAATTGACCTTTGCTGGTGTTTATAACATGGGGTTGTTCGACACTATTCATATTTGGGCTTTTGTGGTGAGGGGTCATTCAGTACCTCGTAGAACATTTGCCAGCATCCTTGGCCTCCACCCACTCACTAACTGCCAGTAGCAGCCCCAAGTTGTGATGACCAAAGTTATCTGCAGACAATGCCAAATGTCCCTCAAGGACAAAATCACTCCCAGTAAAGAGCCAGTACTCTTAATGGAGGACCACTTATACTTCAGCAGGCTGCCCATAATCCCACAATATCCAGCTCTAAGGCAGACTGTTCACTGCTATTCTCTAAACTTCCAAATTAAAAGCAAGACTATCACCTAGAAACTACATTCTACCTAGCTACTAAAGTCTGGTGAATTAACAAAGCAACTCATGTCCTAACTAAATTGCCTTCATTTCTATTCCAGAAACAAATCTACCATCTTAACCTCTATTGTAGACTTTTTGAACCTTCAGACTTCTCATATAATTTCTACATGACTGGATATCTAGGATACTCTGGGTAATCTAGCATGATCCCACACCCTATTTGTGCCTCATACTCATTTGTCCCCATTACTGTATTATTGCCACCAGTCCCAAAAGGTGAAGCCAGGTCTTTTTGACCGTCTTCTGGGAACCGTTGGGTAGTTCCCATCAACTCCCAAGTCAGATAAGAACCACCACTGCACAGAAAGCACCCTAAATGGTGAGCATGAAAAGCGACAACTTCTATTAGCTCAGTTCACTTCATAATATACAAAGATGGGTAAGCTGGTGGTAACAAAATAAGGAGAGGTGGCAAATCTGTATGAATGAGGAAATGGCAAGATCTCATTCCTTTTGATGGCTGCATAATACTCCATTGTATATATATACCACATCTTTATCCATTCACCTGTCGATGGACATCTTGGCAAAATGCCTAGAACTACTAAAAGAGTTGAAATAGAAGGAAAGGACAATGATGGGGCCTGGTCCACTTAGCAAAAATAAAAGCCTTATCACTTTGCTGATGCAAATAGGTAACTAACAGAAGGCAGAGAGGTTTGGAACCAATCTGCATCCTTTGCCTGTTGCTTTGGTACCAGAATTCCTTCCCCTCTCCTTTTTTCTTATGAATCAGTGTTAACAGACCTCAGAACTTATATGAAAGACCTATTTCAAATGAGAGATTTATTGTTGCACATATCAAAAGTGAAATGTATTAAAATCAGATGTTTGTCACACAAGAAAGTGATTAACATTTATCTTATTTTGTAGATAAAGAAAAAAAAACCTACAGATAATGTCTGTACTTTTGCTAGTACCTCTGATACCTTTATAAAAATATTTTAACACAATTTATTGAGAGTTTCTAGCAAACAAATCTATTCTCTTAAACAATCATCATTAAATCTAAGTGGTAATAATAGGTTAACTTCAATAATTGGGCCTTACTACAAAATAATTAGAAACTGAGAAATAATTATTACTACCAAATAATGTAAAAATTTCATATTATAATCTTACAACTTGACTATGCTCATTTTCTAACTGAGTACAATTATAATCTAATTCTCCTTCCTTCTTAGGGGGTAAAAAAAAAAAAAAGTAGAGGTGGGGGAGCTGTTTGAAGGCTATGAGTAGAAAACAAGAATTAGGGATAGTGCTTCTAGAAAAAGACGGAAAGAGGAGGAATCCGTGCGTTCAGGTTAAAAGCAAGAGGTGACTACCCAGAAACTCTTCAGGCCAAGAATCACTACCATGTTTGAGGCACAATTAAAGAGCAAGGTGATTCAAGGGGGTGGATAAGTGCTTTATTCACTACCACATTTCCTGGTTTGTAAGCTCAGAGCACTGTTAGAGATAAAATTCATCTTAATTTTTAAAGCATGATTATCAAGATATGAAAAGGCTTATTTTTAAAGTAATTAAACAAAGGCCAGTTGCTTTGGCCTTTAGTCAGATAAGGGAATAGCTGTTAAGAGATAAAGTTGAGAGGTAGTCAAAGAGCACATTAAACTCTGTTCTATACCATGACCTGCTTAAGTGTAAAGGGAAGTCATTAAGGGTTTTAAGTTGGAGTCTGTTGTAATCTAACTTACATACTGAAGACAGTTCTCTGTGGGAACAGATTAGAGAGAGGCAGGAGTGGAAGTCATGGAATTAGTTAGGCGGAAGATGGTGGCTTCTCTAGAGAGGGCAGCTCATGAGGCCGGGGGAAATGAATGTACCTCAAGATACATTCGGGAGGTGGAAGTGACTGTTGGCTTGATAAACTGGATACGGAGGGCAGTGCAAAAGGATCACAGATTGCGGACAAAACACTCCCCAACCACCATCTCAAGGCGCCATTTCCTTCTTTCTTCCACTTTCCTCCTCACTACCTCCTGCCACCCTCAGCTGGACGCAGCAGCTTGCACGCGTGTAGGCATTCTGTAAGGACTTCCTAACGGAAACACACCACAGCCCAAACGTCTCTGGAAGGCTCAGGCTAGTCTAGATTTTAAAAAGTACCTTCTGTCTTGACTCAAGAGGGTTACAAAATGTCCTGTGGGACTCTGAGTTTGTTAGGTATTTGATTTGGATTAAAATTCTAGCCTGAAAGATGGAACAAAGTTCAGTTATAAAACGCACTTTTGTACTTGTGTACATCAAAAGAACACTTCTCCAACTGTGCATCCTTTTTCAGCAAAGAATTGAAATAATTCATATGAAGTGTACTAAGAAAAATATTCCGAGAATTTTTAATCCTAAATTACTTTCAAAAAGATATAGTACAGACCAGAAGGAAATCCTCCTGAAAGTGTAGAATGTATCTTATAAATCAAGAACAATTTAAAATACAGCAAAGAATAAAAGAACACCTCTGTGACCTCCACCTAGAATTGCCAATTGTTTTCATTCAGCGCTTTGTGTTATCTAAAGGACTATGGGAGTTTCTATTACTACCTCTCTAATGCCTGACCTACTTCCATGTCCCTTATCATTATTCTGGACATAAGGGCTTACCCCTTACAGTTGTTTTTTTTCCCCAAACTTTCTTATAGTATACATTTGCATCAAAGAGCCACACTGTGACGCATCACATATGTGACGTGCGTTATTTTTAATTTTCAAAAAATTATGTTCCAAAACTTGTTTTTTCACTCAGAGTTTACAAATGTATAGAGTTTACAAATGTGTCAAAAATATTTCTGATCTATTAATAGGTGCTTAGGTGGTTTACATGTTTTAACTATTTTAAAAAATGTTGCAGTTATCATTTAGATGCCTCCTTGTACACATATGAAACATTTTCTCAAGGTATATACCTAAATGGATAATTATTGGGTCATAGTATATGCACATTATTAATTTTACTACACAATACTGAACTGTTATCCACATTGACTTTATCAATTTACACCAAGGAAAATTTTATTTTTTGAGTAGGAAACTGAAGCAGATGCATTAGCTTCCATTTGTATTAAATAGGTGTGCACAGGACTTGATTAAGAATTTGATTATGACTACTGTAGTAGAAGCAGCTTCATCTACCAGCAAAAGTGAAAGATACTGATTGTCAAATGCTCTGGATCAGGGTCTATCAGCTGGAAAGCAGACACGGATGGAGACTGGTCACCTTCTTAATTCTCCTGCCCAGCTGTCCTCTGCAATAAATCCTCAACAACTCATCTCTACGAAGCTGACCACTGCCCTACTTTATGACTGGATACTGGGTCCTTCTAGCTGTGTGTGCCTCAGTTCTCCCAGGAGGGGGTACTGATATTACTAGGGATAGGCATCAATCTACATAACCCTCCCGATAGATTTTACTCATTCATTCTTTCATCTGTCGGCAGGTACCGAATGAGCATCAGCTGTAGCCAGAAGCCCAGCCAGCAATAACCAGACACGGTTCCAACTCTCAAGGAGAGCAGTCTAGAGCTATACGGTATAGTAGACATTGGCCACTGTGTGCTTGAGCATCTGAAACGCAGCCAGTCTCAGCTGCGATGTGTTGCTCCAAGTGTAAAATAAACACTAGATTTTGAAGACTTAGTACAAAAAGAATACAGAACATAATATTGATATATTATCAAGATCAATACTGACCAGCACTGGTCAAGAAGTACAAGGGGCGCCTGGCTGGCTCAGTCGGAAGAGCATGCAACTCTTGATCTTTGGGTCTTAAGTTCAAGCCCCATGTTGGCTGTGAGAAACTACTTAAAGAAATAAAACCTTAAAAAAAAGAAGGTATGACAGACAAGTATAGTAACAAGGTGAGGTGGATTAAGTTCAAAGCTCTATGGGAGCATGCAGAAGGACAAAACCCATTCAGGTTTAGGCACAAAAAACAAACCACAGGAACTGAGACCACAAATACTAAAAAATAATGTTTTATTATTTGAAAAATATGAGTCAGGTAGATGGAAAAAGAGGAAGGGAACGAAATCATTCCAGGCAGAAGCCCAGACTTGAAAGAGAACAAAAACTAGCCACACTGGCAGAAATGAGGCTGGATTAGTCACATGACCCCTGTTAACCCTGGGCAAAATACACATTTTTCATTTAAAATAACAATAACCATATTCTTTTATTATTTCTTCTGCTGAAGGAGGCAACTTCAGACAACTGAAATAAAACTTCTCATAGAAAATAATTTCTAACCAATTATTTACCTCACAGTACCAATTATTTACTTCTATACTTTCAGAATCACAAACATCTGAAGGGTAAGCAGTTGTGTAAATAACGTAAGGGAACACAGTACCCAGGACAGAACCCATCACCCCCTGCCTATGTGAACCTGTTGTATCCCAAAGGAAGAAGCTGAAGAGTATTTTACAACCTCAGGGCTTTCACACAAGTCTTGACTCAGAACTACATGAGAACAGTAGGATATTCATATTACAGCAATAAAAAAAAAATACACAATATTATCACTAGCTTTTCTCCGTTCTAGGGCCTATAGATGCATTTATCATTTTATTATTTTTTTAATTATGAGATGAAAGGGATGCAAAATTAGAATTTTGATCAACTCAGGGAACAACATAGTAAGTTACACAAAGAGAAGAAAGAATTTTATTTATTCTAGTTCTATCTCAAACACCAAACACCACCACCAACACTTTTATCAATGAGTGGAAAATAAAAACCAAAGTCAACAGAAATGTAAAAAGAGCAAAAATAAAAATACTGAGATTCATTGTTGGATGAGAGTTTTTAACAAGACTTTAAAAAGAATTAATTTCAACAGCTGGAAATTGCATTTGGCTCATGTCAAAGAAATGTTACTGTTTGCAAACATGATGAATGGAGAGCAGCTTGCAAGCATGATGGATAAAAATAAATATTTCATTATGCAAAATGTGTTTCATTGTTGGGTCTGTAAATCTGAAACAATTATAAGCACTGCATGGCAGCCCCACTGCTGTTTTCACTGACTGGCAGGGTTTTCTTTTTTTCCCTCTTTCTCTCTGTTTTACTTTTTTTTTTAGCTGCAGTATTTGAAAATAACTTTTGGTATCTGATAGAAACTAAAATAACTATCTCCTTCCCACACTAAAGTATAGAACCATGAATTTTTTTTTCCCCTCTGTAGCTTTGCTCCTTGGAACATAAATAGCAACACTAAGTAGAATTCATGGACAGGAAACCAGTGCTCCAGATGGGAAGCCCACAAATAAAAGTTACTCCAATTCTTTTTATAAGATGTATTCAAGTTGCTTTAATAACTGATAGGATATACAACCTCATAAATGCACAAGGAAGTACAATACAGCCCAGAGAAATGAACTGAGATGGAAATACTGATCCCTACAATGTAGTTAATAAATGCAATACCAGCGTGCGCCCTTGAAACAAACAAGCCTCACAGTACAGTGATGCCCCTCTTGTTCATAGCTGGCCCATCTGAGAAAGCCACTCCCCGACAGTGAAATCTGGTGCTCAGGAAAAATAATTAACAACCAGAAAAAAAATCACCAAGCAGTGAAAAGAGGAATGGAAAGAGCCATGAAGCCAAATCCTAATTATTACTCTGAAGAAGGTTTCTGTCAGCTAAAACAAATTTACTGAAAGACTTAAAGAAAACAAATTTTTTAAAAGATGAGTGCTTCAGGGGGCGCCTGGGTGGCTCAGTCATTGGGCGTCTGCCTTCGGCTCGGGTCATGATCCTGGAGTCCCGGGATCGAGTCCCGCATCGGGCTCCCTGCTCGGCGAGGAGCCTGCTTCTCCCTCTAACCCTCCCCCCTCTCATGTACTGTCTCTCTCTCTCATTCTCGCTCTCTCAAATAAATAAATAAATAAATCTTTAAAAAAAAAAAAAGGTCAGTGTCAGGAAGCCCTTCACTGTGCCTGAGGAGGGATTCCTGCTACTCCGTCCTCCCAGCCCCCAACATAAACCAGCTTCAGATCAATTTATTCAAAGATAAAAAAAAAAAAAAAAAAAAAAAAAAACTGGGCTAAGAACTTAAAGGAGAGAGGGGGAAGGAGGGAAAGAAAAGGGAGGGAGGCACAAAGGGATAGGAAGTAAACAGAGGAGGGAAAGTCACCAGAAAAATACTGCCACCAAGCAATGAAAATCATGACCAGAAATATTGCCACAACTCAAACAACTTCATGAAAAAACAAAAATATTCCGAGAAGAGATACAAAAGCTCTGGAAAGATACGGCAAAAATCACAGAACAAGATGAATTATGAGCCTAAAGAGTTCATCAAGGAAATTAAATCTAAACAATAAGTTGTTTGAGGAGAATGAGCATCAGTGAGACACGTTAGATAAAACTGAGAAACGAGCGAAAATAAGTGGAAATTAACAAATTAGATTGAAAGAAAATGAGAAATGGGAGATTAAAAAAAAAAAAAACTGCACGTGTATAACTACTTTCCCAAGAAGGACACAGAACAAATCAAAGACCAGTTTTCCAGAACTAGAGGGAGACTTAAGCCCATGGATTGAGAGGGCACAAGTTTGCTAAGGAAAACCAATACATAACGATAGTGAATCAAGTCTAATTAAAATTGCTGGTACTTATAGATAAAAGTCCAACTGTATTCTTCAGTCGGGGGAAAAAAAAATATCACTAGCCTCAGACTTCTCTACAGAAACATTCAATATACTTGAGGAATTGAAATGATCCCAAGTCCTTAGGAAATGAAAGTGTTTCCAGTCAGACTCTAAAGGCAACAAATACCCATCCTGAAACATTTTAAATCCACGAAATTTCATTCCCACTGAGTTTCTTGAAGAAAAACCTCAAATTACAAAAAAAAATATACGGAAACAAGATGACTGGCTGCCTCTCACATCAAAGCCTTTACTGAGACCCCTGTTTGAAACACCCCTCCCACTGGCCCTCTCAGCCACCTGCCGGTCTGTGGCTCTGCCGCCATCCATCTCCCTCCCGGTCCCTCTTGGTCTCCCTGCCTCCCTTCCTCCCACCCTCCCTATTGGTCTCCCTGGCCCTCCCCGCCTCCCTCCCTGTCTCCTTCCCTCCCACCCTCTCTGTCTCCCTGCCTTTCTCGGTCTCTCCACTCCTGTCTCCCTCCTCCCCCTCTCCTCCCAACCTCCTTGTTTCTCTGCCTCTCTGCCAGCCTGTCTCCTTCCCTGCCTCCCTGCCTGCCTGCCTGCCACCTCATATACTAAGGTCCCTCTTTTCTTCTATAAAGAATTAACTCAAGCATCAGGTCTTTCTTAAAATCTTTTCTGATGTCATTTATCTGGACTTGTTTCCCTCTTCATTTCTAGTAAATTACCCGACTGTGTGCTGTAAATACTGTATCTAAAATAAAGTAACTCCAGAAGATTGAAAATGGGCAAAAGCATACTTTACAAGTGAAAACAAAAAGAAAGCAAGGATCATGCATCAATACTGGTAGGATCTTATTGCCCTTTCTCAATCCAAAAAGATAAAGGACATGAAAAAATAACTAGTAAGGTACAATTAAGTATATCAAACACTGTAATCTGAGTATAGATCTTTTTTCATTGTCCATACAAAATTCACAAAAACTATATATCTAGGTCACAAAGAAAAGGTCACACAAATTCCAAATAGGAAAAACAGGACACAGTGTAATAAAAACAGAAATCTACTGTCAAATAGAAAAAAAAAAAACAGAAACCTAAGAGCTTTTTGAAAATTTTTCAGTCCCTATGTCAAAAGGGAGGAATAGAGTGGGAGGGTGGGTGCACACATATAGCAAAATGAACTGCTTATCTGGAAAAAAGGAGGGGAGGGATCTATGCTAACCTCATCATGAACATAAAAAGGAACTATTTAAAAGATATGGTATTGAACAGATGAGGATAATGTTAATTTCTGGTTAAGAACCACTAAATTAGACCTGCTATCCTATTCAGCAACTAAGGTTGAAGGTTCAAAAAACTGACCTGGCTCTAAGTAACATAGCTAAGAACGGCAGAAGTGAGACTCCAGCACCATGCCATACTATGCCATGCCCAGCACCCTTCCTTCCCCTAGAAGTTACACATTCTTCACATAGCCAACTAAAGTCACAAAGCTCAAATACAACATAGTTCAACTGGACCTAAGAAATCATTAACAGAAACACCACTGTTCTACATACCACGAGGAAAGAAAGAAACAAAACCATACCAATTAAACAATGACACAATGCTTTATTTTCCACTATGAAGCTGTTATACTTTATTTTAAATGGTTTTTAAAACCAGATTTTAATAAACATCACTTAGGTGCTTTAATTAAAAGACTAAAACAAACTGGATGAGACTTCACAAAAACATGAAACTGTAGTCATGAACTCTTTCAAAAGTTAATATTTGCTTCACAAACATAAGCAAACCTAAGTTACTCGACTGTAGGCAACTTCAATCTTGAGAAAATCCTCAATTATTTAAGAGAACTTACGTATATTTATTCCACATTATATATTTATTAAATAATTTACTACTGATGACTGAATAACTTCATCGATCAAGAATATTTCCTGTGACTTAATACATGATAATGCACAGATACAAAAATAGTTTCATTACCAATTCCATAATATTTCCTCCATCTATTTTACAACATGATGTCAGAATTCAGGCTACTCAGACACTGTAAATATATTGTGCTGGCAGCCAAGGGCAGAGTCTATTCAGGTGAAGCAAATTTAGTATCTGTCAGCGATCACAAACCTGCCAAAGTTAATCCTTGGTAAGTTCACGGTCACAATGGTGCTCAGCAAACTCACCTGGTGAGACTCACTCGGGGAGCAAGACAGAAATGAGGACTCCCAGAGGTCCCCCCACCCCCAAAGATGGTGACACACTGCGTTAAGGGCAAGCCTTGGAGTCACAAGCCATGGATAAAATTTATCACTAGACAAAACAGAGGAACACTACAGTAGAATATGTAAAATCTCAGAATTTACAATTCAAGAGAACACTGGTTATGAAGACTGCATAAAGGCCTTTTTCTTCTTTTTTTGCATAAAGGTCTTTTTAATTCATTACAAAATAAAACACAGACTCTGTTTCTCCTGTGCCTGGAATCGTTATAATTTGGAAACAAAGGAGGTCTGGGGATATATAGGTGTATTCAGACTCCCTTTAATGACTAAATAACTGAAGAAAGCTACCCAGAAAAGACATCTTGAAATGGGGAGAAGGAACAATTTCACACCCTCAGTCAACAAACTATATTTAACGAGGATGCATAAATTTATAAGTAATTTTTCTCTTTCTGTATAACTGCAAATTGTTGATTTAACATAGGAAAATTTTACTCTAATCATGAAAGCAAAATATTTATTTAAGATCATATTTTAAAACTCTAAGTTCCTCTACTTGTAAGGTGTAGAGTCTGGATTTGTCTGACACAACTCTACGTGATGATGGAAACGTTTGACATTTGTGCTGACCATAACAGTTACCTCCGCTCACATGTGGCCACTGAGCACTAGAAATGTGGCTGGTGATACCGAGAAACTGAATTTTTGAATTTATTTAATTGTAACTAATTTAAATTTAAATGCCCACATGTGGCTAGTGGCTACCACATTGGAAACAACACAGTCCACGAGATGATGAGGTTATACATCTAAAAGTCTATTTTGATCCTTGAGATGTGAGTGGAGATGGTTGTGAGATCCAGTTGAGTTGTTTATTATGGTTGCACAGGATAACTCCCAAATGGGACGGCACAACCAGCAAGCAAAGAAGAAGAAACAGACAAAAATCACAACCACTACCAACAACTTAAGATATTTAATAACACAGCCTTTTTTAATTTTCAAAGGTTACTTCTGGTAACAACCTCTTAAAAGATTTTATTTTTTTCTTACTATCTTCCTCCTTTAAATAAAAGAAGTAGTGAGGTACCTGGGCGGCACAGTGGGTTAAGCATCTGACTCTTGGTTTCGGCTCAGTTCCTGGTCTCAGGATTGGGAGATCAAGCCCTGCATCGAGCCCCGTGATGGGCTCCGCAATCAGCACAGGGTCGGCTTCAGACTCTCGCTGCCTCTCCCCCTGCATGCTCATGCACACACGCAAACCCTCTCTCTAAAAAAATCTTAAAAAAAATAAACAAGAGAAGTAGTAGCATATATCTAACAATGCAGTCCCTGATGGCCCTGACAGCGAGGATGATTACATTCTTTCCCCTTCCAGCTGCAGGCCTCCCCTCCAGTTTTTCTTTTTTAACTTTCAGTTCATCTTTTCCTTTCCTTTTTCATAATCCAGTAACTATCTTCTTGGGCTTCCTCTATGGACTCGGAACTGCTCCTACAACTCACTGTACTCTTTTTGCATTACTTTTATATTCTCACTTCACATTTGCTTTTATCCTACTGGGCTCTCTGTACAGCTGTCCTTCCTTTACATTTCCTCTCCTTCCCCTTCTTATAAGTAAACACATGTTCCTGCGGAAGAAACAAAGCTTTTTGCTCATTTAATGAGACTACTAATTTTAAAAGTCTTTCTAAAGTGGTTTAATTAACTTCAGAGCCTTCTCCTTTCCTGCTTCCTGAAGAAGTAGAATTTGGTACTGCATTGGATATTGAGGAGGCCTACTAACCAATCCCAACACGCATAAGCATGGGCCCACTCCTCAGTAAAGAGGCGTCATCATGATGGTGATAAAGAGGGCACAAGAGTGCAAACTGCTGCTCCCTCTTGGTTCACCTTCATCAGAAGTTAAAGGCACACTAACTGGCACAATGATTCAAAGCAAATACAACAGGAAGAAGGAAATCATCCTCAAAAAAAAAAGACAAGGGAATGTGTATTATAATAAAACTACATGGTTAGTCAAAACAGTCCATGTATCATATTCAAGAGTTTTAATCAACAGATGCATGTGGCATACATACCATGTGGCAATACTGTTGTGAAAACCCCCTGTACCCAAGAAGATATCTATCCCACTTTAGAAACATAAATCCCTAAGAATTTGGAATAATACAAGAAAAAGTACAACCAAAGAGTCCATTTTCATGGCATGGAGTGGTCACACTCATGTAAATTCTGAAAGGGAAAGATCAGTACAGGCCTAGAGTCATCAAGGAGGACTCGACAGAAGAGGAAGAAATCAAGCGGGACTTTTAGTCAAAGGTAGGCAATCGATCAAAGACGACAGAGGACAGATTTACAAACCGAGCAGAGTGTACATCAAAGCAGAGAGGCAGGAACAAGCATGGCCCAGCACATATGAAGGGTTTTCAGGAGAGCAGCCTAAAAGGTTTATGTTGGTAAATAAAAAAAATGTGAGATTATGACAAGGTCAGCTTATGGAAGAGAGTGAATATCAGAAAAAGAAATTTAAATGGGGGTGGAATAAACCCTACATATACCTGCAAAGGGATAGGATAGGATCAAAGCTAGGAAGAGCAGTCCGAGAGACGAATGGCAATGGAAAAGAAAATGCAATCAGAGAAAAAAACTCAAGGGATAATGATCAGTGAAGGAAGACAGTGGATATATGGAGTTAAAGGTGAATTAAAGAGACAGTTAAAGAATGAAAAAAAAAAAAACAATAGGGTTTGAACATATACCAGAAAGGGGAGAAGGAAAACAAGGAATCATCAAAGATGATTCAATGTTTCTATCTACAAAAGCACAAGGAAAGATTGGCAGCAAGTTTGATCACAGCACCGAGAACACATAAAAATTCCATCTGTTTTCACATCTTTCCTGGGCATCTGCCGTAAATAGTGCATGCCAAATGAGGCCCTCCAGCACTTTTCAATAGAAGAAGCTTAAGTATATTATACTAATATTAAGTGCAACCACATAAAACACTTAGGATTTTATAAATAGTTTCCTTATTTGTGAATGACAATGACATGGTATCTGCTATTGGCTTCATAATAATCCAGTGGAGAAGAGTATATATGAAGCAAAAATGGCCACGAGTTAGTAACTGCTAAAGATGGAGGATGCGTACATGGGGAGTCATTATTCTCCCCACTTAACAAAAAGCCAACCACTTTTATCTGTTCACATGAATCTAATCACTCAGCGCTCCTTTCTAAAGGAAATGATTGTAGAATCTGACAATGTAATTTGTAAATAATTTTGACTAAAAGGCAAATCTAGGGGTGCCTGGGTGGCTCAGTCGGTTAAGTGTCTGCCTTCAGCTCAGGTCGTAATCCCAGGGTCCCAGGATCGAGCCCTGCATCGGGCTCCCTGCTCAGTGGAGAGCGTGCTTCTCCCTCTGACCCTCCCCCTTCTCATGCTCTCTCTCCCTCTTTCTCTCTCTCTCAAATAAAATCTTTAAAAAAATAAATAAAAGGCAAATCTAACACACCATAGCCGTTACTAAACATAACTGCAAAAAATAGGTAACAAACCAAAAAACTCTACCTCATTCTACTCTGCCCTTCCATACACCTCTGCATGTTAGATGAAGTCAAGAACTAATAGACAAGGTTATTCACTTCTAACTTTTAAAAATTATTAATGGTTAATATCAACAAGATATATAAACAGTAAGCATTGGTGTCATCCTCAAATACTACACACACTGGACAGTACCTTGGGTCAATGCACTTAGGAAAGTTTACACCTTGGATCGCTAGATCTCTAAATATTAATTGATGTATTTTATCTTTTGTCATTGCATCCTAATAAAAATGTGGCATATAATTGAGTGCATGAGCATCAAGTATGAACTCTGAAACTGAAGTTCAGACTCAGCAAATTGTTCTTAAAGTGTAAGTGGCTACCTAAGACCTTGAGATAATTTAAAATGCAACAGACCCTTAATGCATTTGCTTCCCTAGAATTGTTTTGGGATGCAGGATATGTTTAAGCTTTTAGGGATGCTCAATTTGTTGGATCCCAAGCATGTATGGCCTCCTAAAAATTTAACCATTGTAGGATCCAAGGATTCTAAGTCCTGAAAAATGTTTTATTATATTAAAAAGAACAACGTAACTAAACAAAAATCTACAGTCTCACTTTCTTCCTTAGAAAGTTTTGTTAAAAACCTGGGGCGCCTGGGTGGCTCAGTTGTTAAGCGTCTGCCTTCGGGTCAGGTCATGATCCCAGGGTCCTGAGATCGAGCCCTACATCAGGCTCCCTCCTCCGCAGGAAGCCTGCTTCTCCTTCTCCCACTCCCCCTGCTTGTGTTCCTGCTTTCGCGCTCTCTCTGTCAAATAAATAAATAAAATCTTTAAAAAAAAAATTCTTTTGTTAAAAACCTAAAAAAGGTTTTATATACTAAGTGTTTGAAGGAGGATATTTTCCATAAAGAAAAAACTAAGGACTAGATCCCACTGTGCTCTTTAATCATTAACTTTTCATATGACAAAAGGAAATGAATCACCAAAGACTTGTTAGAAAGTTTTGCTTTATTTTAAGCAGATATATATAAATTAGGGGTTCAATTCTAGCTCAGCTACTTGTTTGTGACCTTGAACAAGTCTGACTTCCTATATGACCGTGGGCAAATCATTCAATCTCTTTGTGTCTCAATTTCCACATCTATTAAATGGGGATTATAAAGCACCTACTTAGCAGTGTAAGAATTAAATGAATCAATCTATGAAATAATCTCAGGAGAGTTTCTCGTACTTTGTAAACACTGCAAAAAATGTTAGCTCTCAAGGCCACTGCTATCACTCCTACCACCATCCAACATGTGAATTGCTACTGCCTTAATATAGGAAAATGCAAATTAGGGTTCTTCCCAGTTTTTTTTTTTTCTGTGGTAAATAACGGTGAGTTTGGACACACAATCCTTCTCAGCCTTAACAAATAAAAACAGTCAAGCAGTAAAGTTAAAAATGGGTTCTGAAAAGTCTAAGAGCTCAGATTTAATGCTTCTGTCCAAGAAAAAGGGTATGTGTACTTACAATTATTAGGAAAATTTTTTTAAATCTTACTTTGGCTTTCATATGCATCTAACTTTGAAAGAATCCTTTTTCTCTCACTTGAACGAGAAATTGCATACCCTCATCACTTACTCCCCTCTAGCCACAAATAGCCTTCTTTCTGTTCCTCAAACACCCCGAACCCAATCCCACTCTCAGGGCCACTACACCTGTTGTTCCCCCAGCCAAGAATGTGTTGCTACCTGGGTTTTAGGCGACTAGTTTCTTCCGATTTTTAGATCGCAACTCAAACCTTTTCAGAAAATCGCTCCCTGACCACCTTACCTTTTGCTTTAATTCAATTTAATCACCACTGGCTATTTTCATTTTCTTGTTTACTCCTTCATGATCTGTCTTCCTCATACGCCCCCCAATAAACTACGGGCTTCATGACAACAAAGATCACGTCTTATTTGCCATTTCAGCCCCAGAATGGTTGGCGTGTAGAACACATCCAGCTATTTGTTAAATGAGTAATTTTGAACTTCAATTTTTTTAAGTTTGCTGTTAAGTTTTAATGCACATGCATTAAAGAATTGCCTATGTGTTGAACCATTAGTACTGTTTGTTCTTTATTATTTGAAAATATTTTTCAGATTCAGTATTTATTAGAATGCCAATTTTTGTCCTTGAAGAGATTAGGACCTATAGACTTTCAATATCTCTAAGCTACATTTTGAGTCAGAGGCTACTAATAAACTTACCTTTTTGGGGGCGAGGGGAGAGCTCTTATGAATTAGTTTAGCACATGATGGGAAAAAAATATGGGGAGGCATATCAGTGCAAGGGGAAGAAACATACAAGCAGAAACTGGGCAGCAGTGCTTCTGCTAAAGGGGTGCTTTTTTAGAGGCAAAAAAATATATACTACTTCATTTACTCTGCAGAAAAGAGCAAAAGGACTGCTGAAATTATGATACCTCAATAAGCAAAGAATTAATTTTCAAAGAATATATCCTATTATAGTAAATACAATCTCACACATGCAGATACACACAAAATTAGAAAGAAATACTCCCAGGTGTTATCGGGATATTTTTGGATGATATAATTACAGATATTTTTATTATATATCATTTTTCCCCTTGGTGTCCTTTTCTTTCCTTTTTTTCCCCAACCTATTTAACAAACCCCCCCAAAAAGAAAAAAAGGTTCACTCATTTCTCCTACCCCCACAACCACCAAGCTATTCTCTGTATCATTAAGCTTAGTTTTTTGTATGATGTATATATGAATGTATCCATGATACCTGATGACTTATTTAGATTCCACTTGTAAGTGACATCATATGGTATTTGTCTTTCACTGACATATCTCACTTAGCATAATGTCCCCGAGGTACGTCCTATTATCTTAAGTGGCAAGATTTCCATCTGCTCATGCCTGAGTAACAGTCCACCATATATATATACCACAATTTCTTTCACCACTCATCCACTGATAGACACTGAGGTTGTTCTCATACCTTAGCTATTGTAAATAATGCTGGGGGTGCACGTCTTTTTGAGTAAGTGCTTTCATTTTTTTCTAATACCCAGATGTAGAATTCTTGGGTCATACCGTAGTTCTATTCTTAATTTTATGAGGAAGCTCCATACTCTTTTTCCACAGTGGCTGCACCAGTTTGCACTCCCACCAACAGTGCATGAGGGTTCCCTTTTCTCCACATCCTCCCCAACATCTATTATTTCTAGTCTTTTGATAAAAGTCATTCTAACAGGTGTAAGGTGATACCTCCTTGTAGTTTTGATTTGCATTTCCCTGATGATGAGGGATGTTGAGCATCTTTTCATGGGTCTGTTGGCCATCTGGATGTCTTCTTTTGAAAAATGTCTATTCAGATTTTCTACCCATTTTTAACTGGATTGGTTCTGTTTTGTTTTGCTACTGAGTGCTACAAGTTCTTTATATATTTTGAGTAATAGCCCGTTATAAGATATATGATTTGCAATTGTTTTCTTCCCTTCTGTAGGTTACTTTTTCATTTTGCGGGTGGTTTCATTTGCTGTGCACAAGCTTTTTAGTTTGATGTAGTTCTTTTTTTTATTATGTTAATCACCATACATTACATCATTAGTTTTTGATGTAGTGTTCCATGATTCATTGTTTGCGTGTAACACCCAGTGCTCCATGCAGAACGTGCCCTCCTTAATACCCATCACCAGGCTAACCCATCCCCCCACCTCCCTCCCCTCTAAAACCCTCAGTTTGTTTCTCAGAGTCCATAGTCTCTCATGGTTCGTCTCCCCCTCCAATTTCCCCCCTTCATTCTTTCCTTTTTTTTTTTTTTTTTTAACATATAATGTATTATTTGTGTCAGAGGTACAGGTCTGTGATTCAACAGTCTTACACAATTCACAGTGCTCACCACAGCACACACCCTCCCCAATGTCTACCACCCAGCCACCCCATCCCTCCCACCTCCCACCACTCCAGCAACCCTCAGTTTGTTTCCTGAGATTAAGAATTCCTCATATCAGTGAAGTCATATGATACATGTCTTTATCTGACTTATTTTGCTCAGCATAATATCCTCCAGTTCCATCCACGTCATTGCAAATGGCAAGATTTCATTCCTTTTGATGGCTGCATAATATTCCATTGTGTGTGTGTACACACACACACACATATATATATATATATATATATATATATATATCACTTCTTATTTATCCATTCATCTGTCAATGGACATCTTGGCTCTTTCCATAGTTTGGCCCTTGTGGACATTGCTGCTATAAACATTGGGGTGCACGTACCCCTTTGGATCGCTACATTTGTATCTTTGCACCCAGTAGTGCAATTGCTGGGTCATATGGTAGCTCTATTTTCAACTTTTTGAGGAACCTCCCCACTGTTTTCCAGAGTGGCTACACCAGCTTGCATTCCCACCAATGGTGTAGGAGGGTTCCTCTTTCTCCACATCCCCGCCAACATCTGTCGTTTCCTGATTTGTTAATTTTAGCCATTCTGACTGGTGTGAGGTGGTAGCTCATTGAGGTTTTGATTTGGATTTCCCTGATGCCAAGTAATGTTGAGCACTTTTTCATGTGTCTGTCGGCCATTTGGATGTCTTCTTTGCAAAAATGTCTGTTCATGTCTTCTGCCCGTTTCTTGATTGGATTAGTTGTTCTTTGGGTGTTGAGTTTGATGAGTTCTTTATAGATTTTGGATACTAGCCCTTTATCTGATATGTCATTTGCAAATATCTTCTCCCATTCTGTCGGTTATGTTTTGGTTTTGTTGACTGTTTCCTTTGCTTTGCAAAAGCTTTTTATCTTGATGAAGTCCCAATAGTTCATTTTTGCCCTTGCTTCCCTTGCCTTTGGCGATGTTTCTAGGAAGAAGTCACTGCAGCTGAGGCGAAGAGATTGCTGCCTGTGTTCGCCTTTAGAATTTTGATGTAGTTCTACTTTGTTTTCATCTTTGTTGCTTTAGCTGTCAGATTGAAAAAAACCATCACCAAAACCCATGTCAAGTAGCTTACTGCCTATGTTTGCTTCTAGGGGTTTCAAGTCTTATGTTTATGTCTTTAATATATTTTGAGTTAATTTTGGGGTACAGTGTAAGATAGTGATCCAGTTTTATTTTTTGTATGTGGCTGTCCAATTTTCGCAACACCATTTACTGAAGAGATTGTCCTTTCTCCACTGCACATTCCTGGTTCCTCTGTCATAAATTAATTGACCATGGATGTGTGGTTTACTTCTGGGCTCTCTTTCTGTTCCACTGGCATGTGTGTCCTTTTTTATGTCAATACCATATTGTTTTAACTCCTATCGCTTTACAATACAGTTTGAAATCAGGGAGCATCATGCCTCCAGCTTTGTTCTTCTTTCTCAAGATTGCTTTGGCTGTCAGGATCTGTTATGGTTCCACACAAATTCTAGAATTTTTTTGTTCTATTTCTGTGGAAAAAATGCCATTGGAATTTTGATAGGGATAGCACTGAATCTGTAGATTGGTTTGGGTAGTATAGACATTTTAACAATATTTGCTCTTCCAATCCATGAGCATGGAATGTTTTTCCATTTCTTTGTGTCTTCTTTTAATTTCTTTCATCAATGTCTTATAGTTTTCAATATACAGGTCTTTAAGCTCCTCAGTTAAATATATTCTAGGTACTTTATTCTATTTGATGCAATTGTAAATGGGATTGTTTTCTTAAATTCTCTTGCTGATAGTGCATTATTAGTGTATAGAAATACCACATATTTTTGTGTACTGATTTTGTATCCTGGAACTTTAATGAATTTGGGCTTAAATGACATGTTAGACCAGATGGGCTTAACAAATATTTACAGAATATTTCATCCAAAAGCAACAGAATACACATTCTTTTCAAGTACACATGGAACATTTTCAAAGATAGATCACATTAGGTCACAAAACAAGTCTTAATAAATTTAAGAGGCTTGAAATCATATCAAGCATCTTTTCCAACCATAATGGTATAAAACTAGAAAGTAATCACACAAGGAAAACTGGAAAATTCACAATTACGTGGAGATTAAACAACAAGCTACTGAAATGGACAAAAGATGGGTGGATATGGATAAAAGAAATCAAATACCTTGAGACAAATAAAAATGTAAATGGAACATACCCAAGTTTTTGGAACACAGCAAAAGCAGTTCTAAGAGGGAAGTTCATGGTGATAAATGCCTACCTCAAGAAACCACAAAAGTCAAATGAACAACCTAACTTTACACCTCAGAAGACTAGAAAAAGAATAAACAAAGCCCAAAGTTAGGGACAGGAAGGAAAGATCAGAACAGAAAAAAAAATGGAATGGAAACTAAAAAGACAATAGAAAAGATCAATGAAAGAGCTGGTACTTTAAAAAGAGAAAACTGACAACGTGTAGATAGGCTCATTGGGTGGGGGTGGGGGAGGACTCAAAATCAGAAATTTAAGAGGAGATATTACAACTGACATGAAAGAAATACAAAGGATCATTAACAGACTGCTATGAACAACTACATGCCAATAAATTGGACAACCTGGAAGAAATGGATAAATTCCTAGAAATATACATCCTATGAAGACTAAATCATAATGAAACAGAAAATAAGAACAGGCCGATTTTTAGGAAGGATTTTGTTGGGAGGATTTTCTTTATCAATTCAAACAAAAGTCCAAAACTAGATGCCTTCACTGGTAGATTTTACCAAATATTTAAAGAAGAATTAATACCAATCCTTCCTAAACTCTTCCAAAAAATAGAAGATGAGGGAATACTTTCAAACTGATTTTACAAGGCCAGCAATAGCCTGATACCAAAACCAGACTAGGATGCCACAAGCAAAGAAAATTACAGGCAAATATCTCTGACAAACATAGATGTAAAAATTCTCAACAAAATATTAGCACACCGAATTCATCAACATTAAAAAGATCATACACCATGATAAGTAGGATTGATTCCTGGATACAAGGATGGTTCAACATCCACAGTCAGTGTGATACACCACATTAACAAAATGAATAAAAATCACATGATCATCTTAACGGATACAGAAAAGGCTTTTGACAAAATACAACATCCATTTATGATAAAAACACCACAAGGCAGTAACAAAGGAAACATATATCAACATAATAAAGGCCATATATGACAAGCCCATAGCTAATATCATACTCAAGGGAGAAAAGCTAAAAGCTTGTCCTCTATGATCAGGAATAAGTCAAAGATGTTCACTCTCACTACTTTTATTCAACATGGTATTGGCAGTCCTAGTCAGAGCAGTTAGGCAAGAAAAAGAAATAAAAGGCATCCAAATTGGAAAAAAGTAAAACTGTCACTATTTACAGATGACATTATATATAGAAAATCCTAAAGACTCCATCAGAAAATGTTGGAATAAATGAAATCAGTAAAATTGCAGGATACTAAATCAATACACCAAAATCTGGTGCCCGCTTTTGTTCATTTGTTTTTAACTTTGTCTAAAATCTTAAATTACATTTGCAATTTTGATAAAAATACTGGAGTTGGTAAGATGGGCTGCCTTTTGTCTTTTACATTTTCCATTTGTTTTTGTTCTTAAGAACAAATGGAGAGGTGCCTGGGTGGCTCAGTCATTAAGCATCTGCCTTCAGCTCAGGTCATGATCCCAGGGTCCTGGGATCGAGTCCCGCATCAGGCTCCCTGCTCCATGGGAAGCCTGCTTCTCCCTTCCCCACTCCCCCTGCTTGTGTTCCCTCTCTCACTGGGTCTCTCTCTGTCAAATAAATAAATAAAATCTTTAAAAAGAAAAAAAAAAAGAAAGAACAAATGGAATACTGAATCCAGTTAAAGAAATAATCTAATAATCTAACAGAATAAGGAGAATAAGATTTGGCAAACATCATCACTAGACCATAGATATATTACATTCATGAAACTCCAAAAAAGCTAAAAGGGTAGAAACTGTACAATGTTTTTAAAAATAACAATCCTAATAATGACTATAATTTATCAAGTATTTAGTCTTCCAGAATTAGATATTCTCACTTTATCCTCATAGTAATCCAATAAGGTAGATTTTATTGTTTCTATTTATAAAATAAAAAATACAGGGACTTCATTGTAGACAACTGGGAGACACACACACACACACACACACACTCACTCACTCACTGGATTTGCAGTGGGGATGTTATGCCATTCTCTCAATATTTGAAAAATTTCATTAAAAAACCCTCACTACCATTTAACTCCTTTTTTAACTTTTAACTGCTTTTTAAATAATCATATATTTCTTTCAGTCATAAACTCAAATTTTATACCAAGCTACACACCAATGCTGTGTCTGGAAATCCCACTTACATTACGGTAATAATGACTAAATCTTCCTATAATACTTAAAAGGAAAATAATGAACTTTTATGATCCCAGAATAAAACTTTGTTCAAATGATTAAAAATCATATATAAAGAACATTCACTGTTAACATGCTTCAAGAATGCCATGATGGCTCCTCCAGAAGAATGATGGACAGATCTAGAAGCCAGTTTTCCAAAATACCACGGACAGTCCTTTAGTCTTGAGGCAACCTAGCCTGCTTCAATCAATCTTGTTTTGGCTAAAGGACAAGCCACATTATCAGGTCATTCCAAGTGACAAACACTGTATTCCAGCCGTCAAAGGGCAAATAACACAACCTTAATTGTCTTAAAAAAAAATCTTTTAAATGTTTTTATCAAAGAATACTGGTTCAAACCTCACATAACTGAAAATATAAAATATGTTAAATTTACAAAACATTTCAAGCATCTATTTCCTTTTTCACTATTCTCTTACACAGCCAACACAAGGAAACTGGTTAACAGATAACCAGAATGATGAAAGCATAATGGAATTCTATTTACTTTGGATTGATTCTATCTCTACGGTTATGTATTAAAACGTTCAATTCTCTAAAAATTACCTTCCTTTCCAAACAGTCATGTTGCCTACAGTTATATCAGCTCATGAAGAAAAACAAAATAAAGCAACTTTGGATCTATTCCATCCAAAGTAGTTAAAATACATCATTCAATCATTTTAAACTTCCTTATAATCAAAGATAGTTACTGACTTACCTACCATGAGAAGAAAAAAGCCTAAGAAACAGCAAAGAAGAGATGAACAAGAATCCCTTTAGTTTTCTAGCTCAACAGACCAGTGCAGAGACATGGAGGCAGAGGGGGCAGCCTGGTAGCCAGAGTTACTGAGCCCACCTCAGCCAGAGGGCTCCACTTGCATCTGTTTCCTGGCCTGGGGACTCCCAGAAGATTTCTCATATAGGATTTCACTCAAATAAAAGGATTTGGCAGGTAAAACAAGATTAAAACACTGTAAAAGATTATTCACTATATCCATTTGTAATCCTATGTATTTGTATTATAATCCTCAGCACATACATTTGAAATGAAGCTTGACAGAGCTCCAACCAACAAGCAGACCACACAGAATAAGCCTTACCTGCCAGGGTCTGAATTAGGCCAGAGATATTTCTATTTTAATTTGAGCACTTCATTAAAAAACATTAAACACAGTCTCTGTATAACATCAGTCAGCGTCTCTCACTCTTGTCAAAGTGTTAGTTATCGTGAAATGGAAGGATAAAATAAACAACCCTTCCCAATCCTATTCATCAAGCTTGGATAATAAAGTGTCATTATTAGATCATCATGATTCTGAACCAAATATCCATAAAACACAACATGGAAAGAGTAAAACTGAACATTTTTTCCTAAACTTGTTAAGGATGACCATTAAACTCCACTTTCCTCTGACAATTGTGATTTAGGCGGTAACCAAAAATGCATGAAAATAAATGGACTATTCTGTCTCTTCCTTCTCCTCATGCTTTATTTATTTATGGTGGTTGTAACTCTGTAACCAATAAAGAGTGGTAGCGAATACCGTGTGAAGGCAGCGAAGTCAACATGAACCAATAAAGGTAGGTCTTATCAGAGAATAAAGAATTACTAGCAAACCAGAGATTACTGAGAAAGTAATACATAAATCCACTACAAGACTTCAGATATGAATCTGTGTGTGCCGACTCCTGAATTTACCTAATATATGCTTTTAAACAGATGATTGAATAAGCAAATCAATATGTGTAAGTTCATTTTAAATGTCATTAACTAGCTATCCAAATCATTATGTATAATATAAGTGTCTATTTAGAAGGGAATATACTGAGCGATTTTAGAGGCAAGTCTGATGAAGCTGACTTTTTCAAAACCAAGCAAATAATCAGAACCAGTTTTCTAAAAAAGAGCCGACAGAAAAATTGAGCTTCAGTTATTGTTTCTGCATATATTACGCTCTAAGTGTATTTCAAAATCAGTAAGTATCATGGATCACTCATTTCCTTAGAACAATATTTTCTCTGGGCAAATACTTTCTTTGCAAAGTTTTCCCCAAAAAATAAGTTATATTTAAAGTGCTTTATATAATGTGATTGAAAATTATAGAAAAATATCAAAAATTATCCAAAAAAATCTTGAAGATTTTGCCTAAATAAAAACAAAGTCATTTGTGTGGTTCATTATTTCCTTTGGGAACAAACAGTGTCATTTTTCACACGAGGACTATTTCAACCCTACATAAAATCCAATCACATTTCCATATACTGACAACAAACATGTAGAAACTCAAATTTAAAATAAATTATCACTTATAAACACCTCAAAAACATCAAAATACTTAGGTATAAATGCAAAAATACATGGAAAGGTTCTGCATGGTAAAAATTACAAAATGCTGATGAAAGAAATCAAAGGTGACAAATAATAAAAGGCATTTTTTAGTAGGGTCTAGTTTTTAATGTTCAGGTAAATTCTGTTTGAACAGTATATAAATATTACTATTAAAATTCACATCTAATGTGACTATTTATTCTCCTGTGCAATCATCTGCGGTAGCTTGAGGGCTGGCATAACAAATGTCCTGTTTGTAAACTGGGGTGCTCTACACTTCAGATTTCTGGTATTGCTAAAACAGTAATTTTCTTTATTCCAAAATGATTCTTCCTCTTAAACAAGTTGGTAAAAATCAAATGTAAACCAGATGACCAACCAGTAAGCAATCCTTAAAATCTCTATTATTTACTCGGAAGACAAATTCAGATGTCTAACAGTTTTATGTCTACCTTCCCTTAATAGCTACACATCAAAAACTGGATCTACAAGATGGTGTATATAAAAGTTCTATTATTGATAAAGAAGCTCTTTCTTTCCCAACTACAAGGGTAACATTCTTGCAAACCACAAGAGTGTAAGAATCTTCAGTTATAGAACTCAAAAGCTAATGAGAAAAATAGGATTGGTTACAATTAAATTCATAAGCAAAAAGCACAACTGCTTCTACGGTTGAGATGTGATATTTATGTTTTACTGTAAAGATGGAACACTAAACAAAGATAAAGAAATTATAATTTACAAATCTTTAATGGTCAGAGGGCACCCGGGTGACTCAGTGAGTTAAACGTCTGGCTTCGGCTCAGGTCATGATCTCAGCATTCTGGGATCGAGCCCCCCATTAGGCTCCTAGGTAGAGTCTAATTTCTCTCCCATTGAAAGTAGGCTGGATCTAGTGACTCACTTCTAATGAATAATACAGAAGTAATGGTAAGTGATTTCTGAAACTAGGTCATAAAAGATAGTACAGAATCTTCCTCACTCATGTTCATGGATTACTCTGTGAAAAGGTAACTTTCATGTTGTAAAGACACACAAACATCTCCATGAGGCATGTGGGATTCTCCTGTCAGCCATGTAAGGGAGCCATCATGGAAGTGGGTTTCCCAGCCCCGGTCAAGCCTTCAGATGACTGTCCTCCTGGCCAATATCTGAGGGTAACCCTCATAAGAGATCCTAAGCCAGAACCACCTGCCTCAATTGCTCTTGAATTCTGGACCCAGAGAAACCATGAGATATAAATGTTTGTATGTATAACAAGTAGTTTAATAAGCAGGTCTTCCTGAGTGGAACATAAAATAATTATAAAGCACCTTACAATCGATGGAGTCTGGGAGTCAATAAAATGGAGCAATTTCCATTTACAATCTATTGCTTAGCTGATTGGTTTGCTCCACTGCAGTTAACACAGAAATCCATACTCCTCACTTTCTTCTCTGATGCCTTTCTGCCTAGAACACATCATCCTTCCTCTGCTTCCTACAGGAAGCCTTCTGTGACCTCTCTCAAATTACACACCTCACCTCATACAGTGTGCCATTATATCCAGAACGTATCTGTATCATACTCCAGTGTTATCATTATCTTTTTCTTTATTGAAGTAATCCAGTAATGTATATTAACCATTTTTGAATGTTTTTTTCCTATTCAATAAACTGAAGATGTAGAGTTGCAATATAAAAGGGCCTATCAATCTCAAAAAAAATTTTTTTTTCTAAGACTAAAGATAAGCTTTCTGTAGTTGTCAAATGGTATTTTTTACAACAGCATTATAGTTCTGCCAATAACTTCCAGCCCTAAGAGATGGCTATGGTCAATTCTTTTGGCACACATATCAGCACCCTTCCTCTTTCAGATTGTTCTCAACTTTTAAAAAATTTTATTTTTGAATACATTTATGCTATTTATATAAATGTCTCAAAACTTACACACATAAATTTGTTCCTATCCTGTTTTATTTATGCTATTTTTACACTTTTCATTTTTTGTTTTCTGTCTCTCCTTTTCTCTTTGCTCATAAATATCACCTTATACCCTTCCTTTAATCCCTGTCCAAGAAACATACTAGGGCTATGTTTCTCCATGTTTATCAACAGATGTAAATTTTCACACACATACACTAAAATATGAATATAGAGACTTTTCTAACTTCTACAAAAATAGAATTATGTAATTGGAACTTTTTTGCATCTTGCTTTACTTCTCTCTCAATTACACCTCACTGAAATTCCAAGGCAACTAACATAGTTAATTTTTTTTTCCAAAGTGGCAAAATATTCTGTGACACAGATACTTCATAATATATGATACTATTCAACTATGGACAGGCATTCACTTTGTGTTCCAGCTTTCTGTCTCTATTAGATGCTGCATTAAATGTCTATGTATGTGTACATACACACATTTTTCACATATATATTTCACATATATATAGTTCATGTTTCTATGGAAGAGAGTCATAGTTGGAACTGCAGAATTAAAGAGATATGTACTTTTTATGTTAAGAGATTACCAGATTACTTTCCAAAGAAAACATATAATGGTTCCCATCTCTGCTAATATCAGATTATCCCATTTCCTATGTATCCAACAACAATAGCTACTGTTCTCATTTTTGCCACTCTAGTAAGTATAATATGGCATCTCATTATGTTAACATGCATTCCTCAACTACAGTGAATTTGAGCACATTTTCATATATTTGGGGTTTACTGGAATTCATTCTCTTCCAAAACGCTTATTTTTCGCTTGGCAAATTTTTTTTTGACACATTTGGTTTTTATTTATCTTTACTCATTTACATAAGAGTTCTCTTTATATTATAGATAAAACCTTTTATCTATCATCTCTTTATACTTATTATTCCAAATCTGTTTTTCTTTTAACACTGTTTATGATATCTCCAACCATAGAAATTTACTAGGTTTTTGACATGGTCAAAATGCCCATCTGTTAAATCCCTGGGTTTCTAATCCCTAGTTAAGATGGACTTTCCCCTCACCCTACAATCACATATATCCTGATTGTCTTCAGAGATTTTTATTATTTACATTTTTGTCTTTTATACATTTGGAAATATTACCGCATGTGATATAAGGGTCCAATATTATTATACTGTCTTTATGGGTAAGAAATATTTTATACATAATCAGTCAGTGTTGGAAAGTAGGTTAAGTTTAAATTTCCTTATTAAATCATTTTTGGAATAAGGTAAAAAAAAGGCAAATATATATTATGTACATACTCATCATACTTATAAATTATTGACTAATTCACTTCAGCAAACATATGGCCTCCACTTAAAAATCTGCCTAAATTAAGTGGCATGTTCTTATAAATTTGAAGTCAGAAGACCATTGCTAGTGCAATAAAACTATCAACAAAAATTTAACAATTCAATACACATACATAGAACACCTATAAGGTAAAAGGAATTTTTAAATTAAATTCAAAGAGTTTTAAGCATATAATGCCCATCTTTGGCACACAGCATTCCCTGAACAGGTCTAGGTTACCGTTACCATTATATAAAAGAGAGACAATCCAGTATTTTGGCTCAGAACGGCTATTAGAAATAGATGTGGGGGCACCTGGGTGGCTCAGTTGATTAAGCATCTGCCTTCGGCTCAGGTCATGATCTCAGGGTCCTGGGATCGAGCCCCGCGTCAGGCTCCCTGCTCGGCGGGAAGCCTGCTTCTCCCTCTCCTACTCCCCCCACTTGTGTTCCCTCTCTCGTTGTCTCTCTCTGTGTGTCAAATAAATTAAAGAAAAAAAAAAAAAAGAAATAGATGTGGATGGAACTGGAGGGTATTATGTTGAGTGAAATAAGTCAATTAGAGAAAGACATGTATCATATGACCTCACTGATATGAGGAATTCTTAATCTCAGGAAACAAACTGAGGGTTGCTGGAGTGGTAGGGGGTGGGAGGGATGGGGTGGCTGGGTGATAGACACTGGGAAGGGTATATGCTATGGTGAGTGCTGTGAATTGGATAAGACTGTTGAATCACAGACCTGTACCTCTGAAACAAATAATACATTATATGTTAAAAAAATAAAGAAGATAGCAGGAAGGGAAAAATGAAGGGGGGGAAATTGGAGGGGTAGACGAACCATGAGACTATGGACTCCGAGAAACAAACTGAGTCTGGTGATGGGTATTAAAGAGGGCACGTACTGCATGGAGCGCTGGGTGTTACACGCCAACAATGAATCATGGGACACTACATCAAAAACTAATGATGTAATGTATGGTGATTAACATAACATAATAAAAAAAAAAGAAAGAGCTTTCCAAAGTCATAATGACTTGAGATTTTTTTCTAATGCTCAAATGTGGCAGATAAGCCCAAGGTATTAGGTTGCTTCTAATATTCTCTATATTACTATATTTTTCAGTATATTCCTTCCTTTGCTCATAAAATAAAATTCTGCATTACTTATTCCAACATTGTAAACACTCTAAGTAAGCTGTCCATTTTTTGGGTTCCAGGTTTCTCTGCTCTTCCAGACGGTTCCCTAAACTCTGTGGTGCGAGCCAAAGCCCAGTGTAAAATGGCCTCTAACAACACAGTAGGCAGGACAGGGGCATTGCACTGGCCGGCAATCATCATGATTCCTCAGTTTGATAGCTAACAGCTGCTCCTTCCACGCCAGCACAATAAAGAATTCTACAACCTAGCTGGGTTTTTTTTTCCTTTTTGAAACATCACTTTTGATCTCCTTGCAGTTTATTATCAGAGATAACATTTTTGCCTGCAGCTGTTTTTCAATGAACTCCTGATGTGTGTGCATCCACACACATCTCCAGCTCAATCCCCAAAGTCCCTTTTTGAATTTCAACAGCATGCATAGTCACCACCACACAATATACTACATAGATCAGGCGGTTATTTCTTGTGCTGGGTCTCATCTCAATACAGGTTAAAAACTCTCCAAGGCAGGGCTTCCTTCTATGCCTCTCAGATCCCCTTCAAGCATCTTACACAGCCCTGGTAAAACTCAGATGCTAAGTAAATCCTCCCTGATTGATTTACAATGCACACTACCAGACTTTAAATCCCTTCAAGGCAAGGGTCTCATCGTATCTGTAATCCCAGCAATCTGCCAAATTCCCAGCTGATGGCTCATTCATTTATTAGTTTAATAAGTATTTTGAACGATTACTAATTCTCAACATTGGACAAGAGGCTTAAGGACTTTATGATGACAGATTCTAAGAATACTTCCTTTCCAGAAAATGTTTTATTTGCTTGTTTTAAATCAAGAAGATAAATTTCCTCTGAAAGCAGTTTCCTTATCAAGAATTTGCTAATAATGAATGCTTTGTCACACTTTTCCACATAAAGCTTACCTACTGAAAACATTTCAAATGAGAATGTTCTAATTAAAACAAACTGAAGTCGGCCTTTAATCTGGGAATTAAAACAAATACTAAGAATAGTAAAGTACACCAAAAAATGTTAAGTGACATTTGTGTCTAGCTTCTTAAGTGTATCACTTTGTCAGTTTCATTTTTTTCCATTCAAAACATTTTATTTTGTGCAGCATAAAGGTTCTGAACTTTCTAAGGCAGACGTGCAAAGAAAATAGTGCTACAAACGTTAAAGAAAATCAAGATTAAAAAGCTGGATAGTAAATAAGAACCTTTCACTCAAACATCAAGCCCCTTAGGCAGACGAGGGGAGAGTCATGCTCACAGAAGGAAACCAAATAGAACACTAAAGCACTATGTTCTCACTGGTAAAAGAGAGATGCTGTAAGAGTACAGCAGAACAAGAGACATCATGCAGAGCTAAAACCTAAGTTCTACCAAGGCCATTAGCTCAGAAGCTAATAAAAGTGCAAAAAAAAAAAAAAAATGTTGTTGTAAGACCTAAAAACTGTCAAGCAAATTCTTGAGGCCAACCTCCGATGTAATTAATCCGAAATGCTGGAGTTGGGACCTGCCAAGTAACTCTGATGCATGTTAAATTTCAGAACCACCAGCCCAAACTGCATGAATATATCCAGAAGTGAGGATGAAGTGTGAGACAAATTTTGGCATAATTAAAGCTCATAAGAAAAGGGAACATCCTAATCAAGACAAATATTAAAAGTTATTAAAATAATAAAGATTAGAAGATATTAAATTACACCTTAATGTCTATTATTTTTTGTAACCACTGAGATTTAATTCCCCTACCAAGGCAACACTGTTAAAGAATTCAATGGGGGGCGCCTGGGTGGCTCAGTCAGTTAAACGGCTGCCTTTGGCTCGGGTCATGATCCCAGGGTCCTGGGATCCAGCCCCGCGTCAGGCTCCTTGCTCAGCGAGAAGCCTGCTGCTCCCTCTCCCTCTGCCTGCTTCTCTGCCTACTTGTGTTCTCTATCTCTCTGTCAAATAAATAAATAAGATCTTAAAAAAAAAAAAAGAATTCAATGGTTTTAGAATATACAGAGAGTTGTGTAACCATCATTGCCATCAATTTTAGAATATTTTCATCCCTCTAAAAAGAAACCCCATTCCTTTTAAGTAATTCTTCCCTAAATTCCCATACCTCAGTCCTAAGCATCCACTAATATATTTTCAGTTTCTGTAGATTTACCTGTTCTGGACATTTTATATGAATGAAACTCTGTAATATGTGGTCTCTTGTTTCTGGATTCTTTCATTTAGCTTACTGCTTTCAAGGTTCATCCATGTTGTAGCAGATATCAGTATTTTATTCCTTTTTATGGCTCTACGTTTTTCCAGGGTATGGACAGAGCACTTTTTTTTTTTCTCCATTCACCTGTTAATGAGCATTAGGATTGTTTCCACCTTTTGGCTAGTTTGAATAATGGTGCTATGAACAGTCATATCAGGTTCTGTGTGGACATGTGTGATACACCTCAGAGGGGAGCTACTGGGTCAAATGGCCACCCTACGTTTCAGTGTTAAATGAACTAACAGTATCTTCCGAAGTGACTGCACCGTGTCTACGGAGACCGGACATGCTTCCAGGTGGCGGAAGTAACCTATGTGAGCTGCCAAAATCATATGTGCATTAGTGGTTTAAACGTAAGCAATGGCTCTAGTCAACTTTGCCATCACTTGTAGTATTAATTTATCACTTTCACTGTGTGTAAGGCAATCAGAAATACAACGATATACATAATGAAGAACTCATCTGCTTTCCACTTTTTAAATTCTTTAAAATACTGTATACTCGGGCGCCTGGGTGGCTCAGTCAGTTAAGCGATTGCCTTCGGCTCAGGTCATGATCCCAGGGTCCTGGGATCGAGCCCCGCATCGGGCTCCCTGCTCAGCGGGAAGCCTGCTTCTCCCTCTCCCACTCCCCCTGCTTGTGTTCCCTCTCTCGCGGTCTCTCTCTGTCAAATAAATAAAATCTTTAAAAAAAAATAATAAATAAATAAATAAATAAATAAATAAATAAAAATACTGTATACTCTACAAGGATAATTTTCCTTGGTTGGCATACAATATATAGAGCTCTCATGTTATCAAGGACCCAGAAAGGCAACATCGTGATATCATGTGAAAAAACTGGTTGTTAGATCTTGAAAATGTAGGAAAAAGACTAGAAACTGAGTTTATGTGCCTACAAAAAAAAAAAAAAAAAAGAGTAGGGGAAGATGTCAGATAAAATAGATAGGAGACATCAGACTCATTTTCCTCAAATGGGAAATGTAGGACCTGTGACACCAATAAACAAACGGGCATAGACAGAGAAGCAGAGGCAGGCTGACAGACTGACAGGAAGGCAAGCAGACAGACAGAGGGACAAATAACAGAGATTCTATCATCTCTAATGGGCCACAACATGCAAGGTGCTACATGAACACTTTCAAGAGGTAAAAGTCAAAGACCTTACCTTCAAAAAGTTAAAAGTCTACTTGTAAAGACAGCACACCTAAGGGTGAGGATAGTAGAGAGACATTAAATACAGAAGCCTACAAGCCTAAGGAATAGGAACTTGATCCTGTGGGCAATGGTACCATCTGCAAAGCTTCTGCAAAGGGAGAATAAATGCATCTGAAGATGGTATACAGGAGAGAGGGAAATTGAAAATCATCACAGGTAGGCAGCTAATTCCCAGACCAACTGCAACTAAGCAGGACAGGACTAGTACCTACCAGAGATTAGTTGGGGGCAAGAAAGAGGAATGGCTGAGAATAAGGCAACACTATAAAGGAAGCCAGCATCACCTGACATGCATCTCCAAGGTTGATAAAAAGAAGGGGCTGGGTTAAGGATGGCTTCTAAGAGTGAGTGAAAACCACAGTTCTTTTTTTTTTTTTTAAGATTTTTGTTTATTTATTTCAGAGAGAGAGCACAAGCAGGGGGAGCAGGAGGGGGAGAAGCAGACTCCCCGCTGAGCGCGGAGCCCGATGTGGGGCTCGATCCCAGGACTCCAGGATCATGACCTGAGCTGAAGGCTGACGCCCAACCCACAGAGCCACCCAGGCGCCCCCACAGTTCTGATTTTAAGAGAAAGATGAGGTGGTTCCAGATGTGCTAAGAGACAAATACAGAAATTTCCAGTGGAAAGTGTATTTCAGGCCAAGAATAATAGAGCTAGCATCAGGTTAGCTATAAAACAAATCTGAATCCCATAGTGAAAGTTAGCAGCTAAAACAATCCTATTACATGTAGTTTCCCCTCGAAAACACATCTATACCATTTAATTAAAATTATCTATTGCTGTTCCACAAGCATAGTTGTAAAGCAAAATTGGGGAGGAGATGATACAGTTAAAAAGCATTGCTTTATGTGTCGGCTGGAGGTGGCAAAGGAGTCGGGAGCAGAGAAATACTGAAGGGAAAAATAAATACAGCCTCCATTTCTGACATTAATTTTTCCACTTAAAACCTTGATTCTTTCTTACGGTCACTGTCTGTGCTGTGCTAATGAATTTAAATCTCAGGAAAAGTCCCTGGACTTTATTTGCTTCTATATAATGCTTATCTCCAAAAGCTCAAAGGAACATTTGTTCACTCATCCTTGTAAAATCTGTTCGGGAAAGTTGCCATTTCCCTGAGAAAATAAAACAAAGAGAAATAAAGGAATTTTTGAAATTGAAAAATGTTCTCCAACTCATCCAGACACAGGAATTTTGATTTTTTTCATTTCTCCCTTTACAGTATCGGTTATCTACAGACCTAATTACTAAATAATCCTGGGTAAAAATAGGTCTTCCAATTCTTTAGTTTCCTTCAGTAGTACTGACATGATATTTATTGGAAAAAGTTTCCAATAGCTGCTTAAAAAATTAAAGTACCATCATCTATTATATCAAAGGTGCCAAAGATCTCAATCATTCCGAGTAACAAGGGTAGGAAATAAAAATGGGCAAGAATCATGCAAATTTGAAGCCAATCAGAAAACAAACAATTTCATTAATTTTAAAAAGCACATCTTTTTACTGATGTAATGAGAAGATGAAAACAAGTAGTGAACATGGATTCGTTTGTTTTGGAGCGGTGTTTCCTCATTTTTACTTACGATACCAAAGCTAAAAATGCAGTTTGGAAAAGCCCAACGAAATAAAGATGGTGACAGCAACCAATTAACCAAGCAAATAAAATAACCTCCTAGTCTGATGAAGCAAACATCAATCGACATCAGGTTAAGGCTGTCTCGATACATCCAAGAAAGAAAGAATACAAGTAATTAACCAAAGGTTCACCGATACACGCTCTCCTATATACATTTTTAAGTTCATTCAATTTTAAAATTTTTTATTCCATAGTTGTAAATAACTTGTTATATTTATCTCTGTAATGTTTCTTCAATTACTGTGCTGACATATTTATTGGTTTGCCTTAAGTTACAGAACTATGTTGGTATCATTCATTAAACTGAAAAAAACAAATGCAATTAATAATTTTTACTTTTGCTTAAAATACTACTTAAATTTACTGAAGTGACACCATCCATGTACCACAAGGAATACATTGTCTTTTACTTTTTTTTTTTTAAGATTTTATTTATTTATTTGACAGAGAGAGAGATAGCGAGAGCAGGAACACAAGTAGGGCGAGTGGGAGAGGGAGAAGCAGGCTTCCCGCCGAGCAGGGAGCCCGATGTGGGGCTCGATCCCAGGACCCTGAGATCATGACCTGAGCTGAAGGCAGATGCTTAACCAACTAAGTCACCCAGGTGCCCCCAGGAGTGTTGTTTATTTAAAACATAGAAAGCAGATATATCTTGATTTGTTATACTCTGAGAACATAAACAATTCACCCCCTCTCCAAGAAAATATTAGGAAGTTATTAAAACATGTTTACAATTCTGTTATGGTTAGGAAAAAAATGCTAGTTTTAAACTAACTTGTAACACTCACATGTTATATTTTTGCTTGGTTATCTAAGACAAGATAAAAAAGGGCTCACACGGAATGCAAGTTATTATGGAAGTCTCTGCTAAAAAATGTCCCTTAAAAACTAGCAACAGTGTTCCACGTGTAACATCATGACAACTGATAATATTCCTATCACCTAGTGAGAGTTTTGGAACATAGTACTCAAAGGCCTATTGAATGTTATGATTAAAAGTGTATTTTCTCAAGGACATCTTTGATTTAGTAATAAGTGATATTAATAAAAATAAAAGGTAAGAAACAAAACTAATAGTCTTGTCTACATAACCAAAGCAAAGGATAATCTGGTGAACTTAAGCATATGGACATGGATAAGCCATATGGATAAGAGAAAACAATTAAATCTGTTGAGTTAAATAAATACATAGTTGTTGAAGGCATATTTTTATTTCTCAAGATCCCTAAATTTTCGGGGCGCCTGGGTGGCTCAGTTGTTAAGCATCTGCCTTCAGCTCAGGTCATGATCCCAGGGTCCCGGGATCGAGCCCCGCATCGGGCTCCCTGCTCAGCTGGAAGCCTGCTTCTCCCTCTCCCACTCCCCCTGCTTGTGTCCCCTCTTGCTCTCTCTCTCTGTCAAATAAATACTTAAAAAAAAAAAAAAAGATCCCTAAATTTTCTACGCACATTCATATCCATACACATTTTAGTCTGTATTTTTTTCCCCTCCCTCCAAGGTGACAAATCCAACCTATTTCTAGCCAGTACAAAGATATTGCCCCTTTTCTTATTTCTGCAATAGTCTATACACTACTGAACAGGAAGAATGCACAACCTGTGAATCATAAATGAGTGCCAGTGGAACCCCAAGAAAAGGACCAAAATTACCAAATGCATCATTATAAACAAGATGTATAAACTAATGATTAAGCAAAAAGATTGGGTTTGTAACCAGTAATAAGGTATACATTCAATAAATATCTAATGGATGATCCAGGCCGGTAATGTTAAGTACATCTGAAACATAATATTACCAATCTATTTTTTTAACCTAACCAAAAGCTGCCGACAGCTGAAAAAAATTCAATGTACCTTATTTATCCACTACCGTTTGTTTTGAACTTCCAAGAACATCCCAAAGACATAATCACATTAGTGAGCAAGCAAAATACTGTGTTCTTAAAGGAAATGATGGAGTACAGGAGGGGAAGGTGCATTTTTAGACACTTTTATTTAATGGCAGAATCATAGTCTCAGAAACAAATATTCTGGATGATTCTATTATTCTTCCATTAACATCCAGTACCTTGAAATATGTTTTACACATTGACCACTTACATATAGAATAAATCTCAACTGTAGGGTGAAAGAATTTAAAATAAACTACTTTATATAATGCTCAATTCTTACAGTCATTCATTTATTACTTACTGGGAGGAAATAACCATCACTGGTATTTTTCCCGTTTTCATTATTAAGTTGCATAGAAAGAAGAAAGAGGCAGGTAACTTTTTTTTTTTTTTTAAAGATTTTATTTATTTATCTGAGACAGAGAATGAGAGAGACAGAGAGCACATGAGAGGGGGGAGGGTCAGAGGGAGAAGCAGGCTCCCTGCAGAGCAGGGAGCCCGATGCGGGACTCGATCCCGGGACTCCAGGATCATGACCTGAGCCGAAGGCAGTCGCTTAACCAACTGAGCCACCCAGGCACCCGAGGCAGGTAACTTTTAAAAGATAAAAGTTTGGCAAATATATCGGCTGATTTCACTAACCCACTTCATTCACCATCCTTGGACAGTCTGCTGAGTCGTTTTTCCAGTATGGCTACATCAGTGAGTCTACTCACTTCATAAAAACCACCCAAGTGGGGGCGCCTGGGTGGCTCAGTTGGTTAAGCGACTGCCTTCGGCTCAGGTCATGATCCTGGAGTCCCGGGATCGAGTCCCGCATCAGGCTCCCTGCTTGGCAGGGAGTCTGCTTCTCCCTCTGACCCTCCCAACCCTCCCCCCTCTATGTGCTCTCTCTCTCAGTCTCTCTCTCTCAAATAAATAAATAAAATCTTTAAAAAAAAAAAAAAAACCACCCAAGTGTTATATATATATATTATTAACATGGCAGGAATTGAGGGTGAAGAAAGGGGAGGTATTTTTCTAATGTACATATTAAAAAGCAAATAACATATCTTAAACATTTATATGTCTGGGAGCACCTGGCTGGCTCAGTCAGTGGAACATGAAACTCTTGATCTTGGGGTTATGAGTTTGGGCCTCGCATTGGTTGTAGAGATTACTTAAAATCTTAATTACATGTCTGTTATCAAGTCAGAAACACAAAACTATAAAAACAAAATAAAGCATGCACAGGAACAACCCTTCTTTATAAACACATTTAAGTCTTTGTTTAAAAACTACTGTCTCCCTCACCTAGAATATCCTTCCATCCCTAGATGATCTTACCTAATACCAACAGTTTCACCAAGAGTCCCATGGTGGGATTTTTAATTCCTTATTTACTACTCAATGAACAAATCTATTGCAAAAGGGCTGGCCACCATACCGCAAACAGGCCACATCTTATAAAAACTACATCCGATGAAGGAGGAGGGAAAAAAAAATCCATTTAAGGTTGGCCTTGAGGTCAAATGACCTACAAAATATCCAGACTGAGGTTTATAATGGTCCCAAAGTAATGCAAAGAAACTTTCTAATTGATGTTTAATAAGAAAAGCAAATACATATATACAGGGTAATAAATTAATGCCCAAAATAATCATTGATAATTGAGTTATTTAAATTTGTGTTTTGCTGTGTTTGATCTATATTTTGTCCTGTGTTTAAGGTGTCCAAAATTTATTTCCCAAATCTATTTATATCCATCAAATTCATATCTAATACATATGATATTTCCACTGTTTTTCTGAAGTCACTGAAATGTCTTCTGTAAACAAGGAGGACCAATATCAGTCTGAGGCTATTCAGCATTGAATTTCAATGCCTACCAGTAATGGATTGAAGCTACAACATACTACAGTAAGATGAAGACTGCCTATAAGAACACCTGGCACCAGGCTCACAAATAAAAACGACCTTTGAGATCAATGCTATTTTATAGAAAACAAAGAGTTAAAACAATTCTCCACTTGCCAAGAAGCCTTGAATACAACTGCATTAGATTGCTAGGGCTTCCAGAGCAAAACACCATAAACTGGATGACTTAAACAACAGAAATTTATTTTCTCACAGTTCTGGAGACTAGAGGTCTAAAGTTAAGGTGTGAGCAGCGCTGGTTTGTCCTGAGGCCTCTCCCCACAGCTTGCAGACGGGCACCTTTTCTCACTGTGTCCTCAGGAAGGCCTATTCTCAGAGCACCAGCCCTGGTGTCTCTTCTTCTTCTAAGGACACCACTCCTATTGCATTAGGACCCCACCTAAGACCTCATTTAATCTTAGTTACCTCTTTAAAGGCACTGTCTCCAAATATCACACTGGGGCTTCAACATATGATTTTGGGGAAAATAAATCAGTCCCTCACAATAATACACTTTACAGTGACTATTTGGAATATACATTGGGAATGGGTACATCAGACACTAGCTTGTAAGCACTTTAAGAAAAGGGCCTGTGTCTTTCTCACTGGTATCCCAGTCCTTGTATATTGCTTGACACATACCATGCTAAAAAAAATATGATTAAACAACAAAGTAATGGAGGGGGTTTTTTGCCTTTCAGTAAACATATTAGAAAATGTTATGCTGTGAAAGTTGGTATTTAAAAATGACCTTTCTTGGGCGCCGGGGTGGCTCAGTTGGTTAAGCGACTGCCTTCGGCTCAGGTCATGATCCTGGAGTCCCTGGATCGAGTCCCTCATCGGGCTCCCTGCTCGGCAGGGAGTCTGCTTCTCCCTCTGATCCTCCCCCCTCTCATGTGCTCTCTCTCATTCTCTCTCTCTCAAATAAATAAATAAAATCTTTAAAAATAAATAAATAAATAAATAAAATGACTTTTCTTTAGAATATCAAGTGCAGCAGTTTATATAAAGTACCACGGAATTAGGAAGTATAGCAGAAGATTTATAAATGTATTTCAAATATTTTCTTAAAGATTTATTTATTTTAGACAGAGAGAGGGATCACGAGTGTCGGGAGGGAGAGAGGGAGAGACTCTCAAGCAGACTCCCCGCTGATTGTAGAGCCCAAGGTGAGGCTCCATCTCACAACTGGTGAAATCATGACCTGAGCTGAAATCATGAGTCAGACGCTTAACCGACTGAGCCACCCAGAGCGCCCCAAATGTATTTTGAATATTAAGTACTGAAACTGTGGTACAAATTCCCTACACTCTCTATGATATTATGGTTATAAAAACAACACAAAGGCATAAGAAGGATCCCTGGGAATGAAAATAACACAGAAGTCTTAAGTATCTGATAATATTTGTATTATAATAACCAGAATGATAAAAGATCTCATTCAATAGAAATGGACCATCATCTTGGGGATGGGAATGGTAAAATAGGTCTCTGGTCTCATATCAAACAAAACTTAACTTTGTTTTGTGCCACTAATATACCAAAATGTCTTCTATATTAAATAATCTTTTTGTAGTCTCCCAAATGTTTCTGTATGACTGGGACAGATCTTTTCTGCCAGCCTTATTTACAGGGACCACAGCTTGTACATAACTGTTTTACTTAATGGACCTGAACAAAGTATGCAAATTGCTCATCGGATCTTTGGCTCAATATTCGCTTAAATGTGCTCGAAGCATAAGTTCTGCGAAACACTAAGCACAGAAAATGACACAAATGGTGTCAATTTGGTAGTTCAATAAACTGTGATAAGCTTAACTATTACAGGATTCTTAGGTCTAATGACTAAGCTACTCATTACTAGAACAGATGCCTCCCAGATCATCCTAACTAAAATCCAAATACCCTAAAGCCTAGCATTTTCCCAGATAACATATCTGCTAGGTCTTTGCCTCGATATACTCAAATGACAAAAATGTACATGCTATTCTACCCATCCAGGTAGTCTTAACCAGCTTATTCCTAAAAACTAAATTCATGGTAACTATTTAGATCGCAAGGAAGCCTTACTAGAAGGTATCACTGTTTCATTTCCATCGAGATTCTGCCATGAGATGAATCAAACAATTCACACTGTTCAGTTCCACTAAACATGTTAAAAAATAAAGTATTTCCTCCCAATACTGTTCCTCTTCTAGTAGCTTAAACAAGTGTTTTGCCCTAAGGTTTTCTCTTCTGTTACCCATTCAGGTTGACTAAACATCACAAGTGAACTCTAGACATACAAAGAATGTGGACCAGATTTTCTCTCAGACATTTGTCTCCTAGTGAGGTAAAGAACCCATTGATTACACCCTCTATCTTTTCTGCCTCCCAGTAGCGGCTTCTTTCCAAAGACTCCAAGCAGATACTCTTGTAAAACTAAAAGCTCAGAGAACTTCAGCTTCCCCCAAAGACTAATACAACAGAAAAGTTCAAGTTATTTTTTAATCCACCACTGTACACAAATACTAACCAGTGGAAATGTTCAACTCATCTACAGTCGATTAAATAAACCTCCAGATGTAGCTGGCTTTGAAACACCCTATTACAAGGGAGAAGCCACTAAACAAAGTTGGACATTTAATACACACAGAAACACTAGTACTTATCTAACACATAACAGTATACAGGGTTTAAAATGGAACCCGGGTAAAAATAAATGCTTCTAGATTCTGAAGGGCACAACACAATACAATGTGGGAGAAAATGTGAACTTCATCATGTTTCTCTGGTTGCTTCCCCAGCCTGTTCTTCCAGAAGTCTTTCACACTAAATGGATTAGCTGTAAACTGAACTGAAATAGAGGAAAATCCACCGTAGAGAAACCTTCATTTCTCATTACAAATTGCTAGGAAGAGCTGTTGAACAGAACAATGTCTGCATTTCAGGGAAGGCCATCTAACTCCTGAGTATTTTGATCTAAAAATCGAAAGAAAAGAAACGTGACATGTCGCATTTGCCCCTGGAGAGCTATGTAGAGAGGATGTTCTACTGATGTTTTCTAGGTTTTAGGTGGGAGCCCACCATCTAGTTAGTGTAGAACTAGAATCTGTTGGGACTTTTTTTTTCCCTGTGACTGTTTCACTAAGGATAGCACAGCACGAAGGCTGCCACTCAGGCTCCTGAGAAGGATAACTATCAATAAGGTGCTCTTACTCCTCTCTTTAACTACACTTCAGGATCACTCCAGTGAGGCTTAACATCAGGCAAAAAAAAGTATGTATTAAATTAAACATGGAGCATACATCAATAGCTCTCTCTCTATATATAAACCATAAGTAGCCATGCTAACCTGGGAGTCATTTTCTGGTCATATTAAAAACTGACATACTAGGGGCACCTGGGTGGCTCAGTCAGTTAAGCGACCAACTCTTGGTTTAGGCTCAGGTTGTGATCTCAGGGTCCTGGGATAGAACCCAGCATGGGGCTCCCCGCTGAGCACAGAGTTTGCTTAAAGACTTTCTCTCTCCCCCTCTCCCTCTGCCCCTCCCCTCTGTGCATGCACACTCTTTCTCTCAAATAGATAAATCTTAAAAAAAAAAAAAAAAAAAACCCCCAAAAAACTGACCTGTTAGGACACAGAACTAAATGGCATAAACAATAAAGTAAAACAGGCAGTTAAAATGCCTACATTACCTGCCATGAATCATACAGAGTCACATGGCCTGGCACTTGTCATTTCAGGGGTATTTTCCTTTTTATTAGTAACATTTCATCTATTACCCTGAGTATTTCAAGATTTTTTTTTTTTTTTATTTGAGACAGAGAGAACGAGAGAGAGAGAGAGAGCACATGAGAAGGGGGAGGGTCAGAGGGAGAAGCAGGTTCCTTGCTGAGCAGGGAGCCTGATGCAGGACTCGATCCAGGGACTCCAGGATCATGACCTGAGCTGAAGGCAGTCGCTTATCCAACTGAGCCACCCAGGCGCCCCAACCCCGAGTATTTCAAAATGCATATGAAAATCATTTCATAGGAAATAATTAAAAAGGAAAAAATAAAGCACAAAACAAATAATAAAGAGAATAGTAAATACTTATAAGGACTGATTTTTTCATTACAAACTGTGAGGCTTTAAATTTTTATAATGCACACATAGCTCTATAATTAAAGATGGAAATCTAGAGAAAAACAATCATTTATAATTCACAAAAATAAAGCTAATCTACAGTTCTCACAACAAAATTATTTTAAAGGAGCTTTATGAGTATTACAAATAAGAATATATGATAAATCTCTTTAGACACTAATGTCAAAAGATAGGGGTACTGCTGAATTGCATAATTTTCTATCTTTGTATATAATAGAAGAGGCACCTTACCATAATAACTTAATGAACAAAGACAATATAGTCAATGACACATTTGTTAGCACCTCCACCATCAAAGGCATAAAATCATAGAGGCAAAAAAGGAATACATTTGCACATGAGCAATGTGGAAAGAACAAGAGATTAATAAAAATATGAGTTCTAACTCATTGTACAAGGAAATACCAAATAAGCATTTGGGAGTCAGAGAGTAGAGGAGAAAAAAAGGAATGATAGTGTTCAAGTTTAGCAGAAGTAGAAAAGGGATCCAACCAAGGCTGAGGACTGAAGATGAATCAGAAGAGAGAACAAGAGAGATCCCATATGCATGCACCTGCTAATGGGTTCACATCAGGGCAAGAGTATTTCCAGGATCTAGATAGCATCAAAGTGGTCTCCAGCAATTGCCAACATGACCTACAATCACTACCCCCAGGCTAGTCTCACGGGCAGAAGAGGAAACACCATCAAGTAAAGCATTTTGGATCAATTTTCAAGGAGCTTATCCTCAAGGATGGATAAGGTGACATTTAAAAGTAATAGAAAAACAATACAAATACTAGAAGATCTCTCTATGGAGGCTAGCTAAGGGAGCTTCCTTCACAAGACAGCACTGGCATTGAACTTTACAGGATGAAAGAAAGTTGGCAAAAAAAATAAATAAAAATCTATGTCATCCAAAAAAAAAGAAAATAACAAATACCAGTTTTTATCATATCAATCATTAAACATGTGAGAAGAAATAGCTGTGAGAGAGGAGGCCCGAGAGAAAAAAAAAACTGTAATGTATGTAGAAACACACTCCTTTAAAAAAAAAAAGATGGACCAGGACTAGCCCTTCCAGAGTCAGCTGTCAAGAGTAGCATTAAGGTGATTTCAAAATTTTAAGATGATTATCAAAAAACATGTTTTCCCAGAAATCCCTCTAACGGGGATAAAATATACAAACAGATGTAATAAGATTAAAACAGTGATACCAAGTTATACTAAAGCAAACCAATCAATTCAACCAATCTACACCCTAAAAATGGCATGTATTCAATTTCTCTTATTTTAAGGAGAATAATCACACCAGATACCAGAAATGAGGTAGAGGTCCCACTGAAAAAAAAAAAAAATGGGAATAGAAAGAGAAAAAAAAGAATCTTATATAAATATGCTAACTTTGGCTGAGCTTAACCTCAAATAACCAGGTAAAAAGAAGCTTACCGAGTCCTGGAGTACACAATTTATAAAGGAAAGGGTTGATACAACAAAACTACTTTCGAAGCAAGGTGCCTTACAGCAGATTCCTACATCATTTAAAAGTTAAATGTGATGGCAGTACTAATTACTAGCACAAGATCAGTTCATTAGAAGAGCAAGTCAGGAATCTATTCAAAACTGATTTATGTAAGGTGTTTTTATTTAAAAAAGGAAGTAAAAGGCATACAGGCATGACCAAAGTATAGTCAATCAAATACTATGGTAATTTCAGCTACTTAAGAAACATGGATGAGAGCGCCTGGTGGCTCAGTTGGTTAAGCGACTGCCTTTGGCTCAGGTCATGATCCTGGAGACCGGGGATCTAGTCCCAAGTCCAGCTCCCTGCTCAGCTGGGAATCTGCTGCTCCCTCTAACCCTCCTCCCTCTCGTGCACACGCTCTCTCTCTCGCAAAATAAACAAACAAACAAACATGGATGAGCAAATTCATTTTAAGGACCTGTGGCTCCCAGGCCTCTGACCTGCCTTTGTGAGGAAGCATCTACGTCTGTGCTCCCCTAACTTAACTGCAGCCACAACTAAGAGCTGACCATTACATCCCCAGCTTTGGACCCAATGCCTGACCTAAAATGGCCTCAGAAAGCATTAATTACCAATGAACCAGAAGGGAAAACACTGATGTTATAAATTCAAAGACCTTGTTTCTATTTTGATTCACGTATGCTGCATGGGTGTCCTTTTAACCTCAAAGACCTGCCCGATTTGTCAGATGTTTTATGTCTTAAAGCCTTATTGGCAATGAACCAGAGTATGGTGCCCACACCCTGGCATGATCTGAAGGTTTTTTACCAGAGAACTGAAAAAGAAAGAAATCAAGTGAAGAAAACTCCTTTTAGAGGAAAAGAGTGTCACACTGGAGATAAGCACCTGGCATCACTGTAATCTGATAATCTATTCATAATCTAATTTGCATGGTCACCATGTTCTACGGATCAAATGGAAAAGACAGAGAAAAGCCGTGAACTCACATTAAAAATGAAGATACACTTTAATAAGTCAAACTCCTAGAAACCTGATATATGGTCCATCTAAAATCTCACCCCAGGTAAGTGAATGTCAGATTTTATTTTTTATTTATTTTTATTTTTTTATGTAACTCAGATCTCTCCTACTACCTTTGGAGATCCTGGTAAGCATGGTGACCCCAAGTGGAGAATAAGTGATCTACAAAAGAAATAAGCAGAATTCTTCAAACACAGACTTCCCTATTTTTCTTCACTTATCACATATTTCAGGATGAGAAAGACATTTACTGAAAGAGAAAGTCTGATTCAAAAAAAAAAAAAAAATAGTTAAGAAATCTAAAGGCAATATCCATTTACAAATGCCAGTAACCTCTGACAGTTACAGAAAAGTTAGATACTAGCTAGAGTTCTGGCTTTTCATCTATCTACCTACCTCTGTAATTATTTTATATCTCCAGATTAAATCGAGTATACAAACTGCTGGGACAGGTAGGGATTAAAAGGACCAAGAAAGGGCGCCTGGGTGGCTCAGATGGTTAAGCATCTGCCTTCGGCTCAGGTCATGATCCCAGGGTCCTGGGATCGAGTCCCACATCAGGCTCTCTGCTCCTTGGGAGCCTGCTTCTCCCTCTGCCTCTCTCTCTCTCTCTGTCTCTCATGAATAAATAAATAAAATCTTAAAAAAAAAAAAAAAGGACCAAGAAAGCCCCACATCGGGCTCCCTGCTCAGCAGAGAGCCTGCTTCTCCCTTTCCCTCTGCCTGCTGCTCTGCCTACTTGTGCTATCTGTCAAATAAATAAATTTTTAAAAATCTTAAAAAAAATAAAAGTACCAAGAAAATCACTGAAACTTCATGAAGTATTAAAGAGAAAATACATTTAAAAACTTCTCTTTTAATCTCCCTTGAATCCCTTCTTTAGTCATTTAAAATAAATTGCATAATATGTCATATAAACGTTGCAGGGCAAAACTAATAAATAAACCTTCAAAATAGTCTTTCCCCTTAAGGGAATCTCAGGAAATCCCTACTTGCCAGAAGTCCTTAGCATAGATTGAAGTTAAATGATTGATATTATATAAAACACTGACACTGTGCAGCAGACTCCAAATTTTGTCTTTGTTTTGATATAATAGTCTGGATTTCACCCCTTGTTTTCCGTTCTTCACAAATCTTCAGACTTGTTACAGAAACTTACAAAAAATGACACATATACAGGACAAAGAGTAGCCAGCAAGGCTGCTTCCGGCACTTACTTGCTGAAATCCCAAGCTGCAACCCTGTCTTCCGTCCCAGGCCCTCCACGCTGCCCTACAGTTTTTTCTAGGCCTCTCTCTTTTGTTAACATCGGCAACTCAAGCTCAAAGTCTCCCTATATTTCTTTTTTTACTTTTATTTGTTGGGTAGTTTTTGTTTTCTCTTTTCAAATTTTTATTTAAATTCTACGGTGCAATATCGGTTTCAGGAGTAGAATTCAGTGATTCATACAACACCCAGTGCTCATCATAACAAGTGCCCTCCTTAATATCCAGTTTTGTTTTTTTTTTTAAAGGTTTATTTTAGAGAGACAGGGTGCATGCATACACATGAGGGGAGAGGCGGAGGGAGACGGAGAGAGACTCTCAAGCCGACTTCCCGAGGAGTGTGGAGCTCCGCCCAGGGCTCAATCTCACAACCCTGAGATCATGACCTGAGCCTAAACCAAAAGTTGGACACTTAACCGACTGAGCCATTCAGTTGCCCAATACCTTCTTCTTCTTCTTTTTTTTTTTTTTTTAAGTTTTATTTGGAAGAAGAACAACACAAAACAGGACAATACAAACAAAAAAAAAAATCACAGCTTCTATTGTGAGAATCACAAAACTCCTATTCTACCCTTCCTCAGTACTTACGAACAGATCCACTTTTTATAATGGTTAATGGCTCCAGAGAGCCAAGAATTATCCTGGACGTATATATGAAAGTACATTTCAATAACCTAAAGAAAAGTTATTTTGGAAACGAGATTTATCTAACCATTGCAGTCCATGTCACATTTAAATATTTTTAGTTCTATGTATACAGACTGGCCTACTGTTCATTTTTTTATGCAAATCAAATAAATAGTTGGTGTATGTCCGGTATGAAACTTTTTCAAATCCAATTCACTGCAGGAAACAAATGCAATCAGAAACTTCAGTCAGCTCAAAAATCTACATTGTTTCACACTATGGACAAAATGGGATCCTTCACCCTCGAAAATGAGACTTCCTAGATGTAGTTTTCCCTACCCAAGGTTTCCAGTCGTTCCCATCAATGATTATTTTGTCTATTTTTAAGATGTGCAGTAAAACACAGCTGTTCACACACTATCCTAAAAATATAATAAAACCTGGTAATAAGTTCAGATAAAAAGGATGTGCCTAATCAATCAGTTTATTTTGGTGTTTTTTAGGAATGTGAATCATATTAAATTCACTTTCACTGGTTGTAATTTCTAAGCAATTATGTGCTAGACACAGCACTAGGCACTGACGTGACAACAAAATGACCTTTCTGATGGCACCTGAATAACCACCTAATTACAAGCAAGTGAGAAGTTCTAGAAGTTACTGGTTAAATAGCTTTCCAACTTTCAGTGCAATAATAACGTGACATTTTCAGTTGGCTAACATAAAGATAGCTAAATTTAGAATAAAGTGTTTTTATGGTAATCACCCATAGGACAAGAAAAATTCATTATACAAAATCATCCATAATGATCTATTCCCCCTAGTATCACAACTACCTCTGTCCACAGATGTGAGCTTACTGACATAACAGATTTGCATTCTAAGACATATAGCCTTGATGCTGAGGATACAAAAGAATTGTGCAATAAGAGAGAATCATCTGGAATATGCATCAATATATCAAGAATCACATTCTTCTGCCTATCTAATTTGGCTTAAAACTTACATTGCTAACCTTAAAAGAAGTATCCCTTTGAAAAAAGCTCAAGATTTCATGGAAGAGCAGAGGTTCAAAACAGTAAATGATATTTAATACTATTTTCTTGCCTAGAGCTAACGGTATAAAAATCAAAGAATAATGTAAAAAAGTTTAATTAAAGTCTGTTTCTTACAGGAAAACTCACGAAAGTATTAATTCTGCAAAACTACTGCATGTTTACATTTTTCAGCATCCCTTGAGATTCTAATATACTGTTAGTCTTTTTTTTTTTTTTTTTTTGTAAATCTGGTCACCCTGCAGATATCTTACTGCTGGATACTAGGATGAGTGAGGCTTGAGGATGCTTTTTATTGTTGCTGGTGCCAAAACTATTTACACTTCAACAAACACTTAGTGAGTACTCAGGATTAACATCCCCATAGCTGATAGATGAAATAACGCATAGTGATGCTACATTGTAATTCTGTCCTTGGGGGATCCATCCTGTGGAAACCACCCATAGAAACTACTTAACAGAGCAGATCCATTCTTCTGATAATTCAATAATTATATCACTTCATTATAAGTTCCACTTCTTGGTATTGTAGTTATATTCTGGAATATTTAATAGTCATATTAGTCCTAAATAGATTAAGAAAGTAAAGAAATATAAATGCTAATTAAGATTACCTTTGCTCCAAAGATGACGAACACATTTGTCCAGAGGCTGATTCAGAACCACAAGGCAGTATTTCAACTTCCCTATGGAAATAAAAGAAGTAAAGTAAGTAGGTGAACAGAGTCCTCTGTTCCCCTCATTTGAGTCTGGAATCACACTCCACTAATCCAGATTTTCAATCTCCACAGAGCTAAATTTCAACTACAACTAATTTCTCATACTTTAATTTTAAAGGACAACATACTTTAACTGATCTACTTCATCCAATATGTCTGTCCAAATTACTATATTGCTGAGGAATTGATTACAAAAACAATTTATCATAAAAACAATTGGGTAAGTTTCTTTTTGTAGGGGATGAGGAGCAAAAATGTTCTTAAAATGAATTCTCATCCTTATGAGATATCCACCCCTTTGACACAACTAGTCTTCCATCTGGCTGGTCCAACATCATCCTGACATTATTTAGCAAGTAGTGGGGCCTGGAGGGCACATGTTTTCACACTCATTCTCATTTATTCATTTTCTCTCTCCTACTCCGTATCTCTTTCCTCCCCATACAAACTTTGGTATGCACAGAATCCCACTAGCTCTTTTCATGACTCTTTTACTCAAAGTTTTTAGATGGCACTCAAAAGATGAAGACACTCAAAAGACAGAGAAAAGTTACTCCTCCAACAGTCATTGTAAGCCCTTTATAATGTACTAAAAATAGTGCAAAGCAAAATGCAATCAGGCTGTTGAAAACGTGTCATTCAGCTCAGTCCAAGCACTCCATTTCATTTATGGAAGAGAAATATTTGTTTGGTGATAAGAAAAATTAATTTTTTAAGCAATCTCAGTGTTAGAAATGGAACAAGATAAGGAAATGAAAAGGGGATGCCATCATCCACAGCACACATCTTAAGTGCTGATTACATCGCAGGCACTGAGAGTACAAAGAGGAATAAGATTACAGAGTATCTGTAAGATGAAACAGTTATAATAAAGAGGATTTATTCTACAACACAACACAACACAAGTACATGAAGAGGACCAGGTAATACACAGATGAGTGTGGCAGGAGTTCAAAGCCCAGAGAGTCAGTAAGGTCTCATGCCACCCTAGAAATCTTCGTGAAATGCAGATTTCTGAACTTGATCTTAAAAGGAAAAAAAAGAAGGTGGAAAGAATAAAGGAAGGGGCAGTCCAGACAAGGAAAACACCACACAGGAAATTGCTATCCTTCACCATTAGGGTTACCAGCATGCAGTTTCAGAAGCAATGCCCTAATGACAGGAAACCAAGACAGGGACCAGCATCCCAGATTTCAGACATACTGTTTAAATAGAGGAGTTTAAGTTGAGGCACCCAGGAAGTATTTAAAAGGGATGTAGAAATGAGTACTAAAAGCAATTTGTATCTATTTAGTAATCATGCATACAGAAATAATAGCCAAGGTCAAAGAGCAGCCTAGCAGCTGAGATATTGCAAAGAAGGGGCAGACACAAAAGAATAAAGGAGGAAAGCAATATCATACTGTTTGGCTCACCACTACAGAGCTGAAGGACATCAACAAAGGAAATGCAGAAGGAAAAACAAGAAAGGCACAAGAAGGAAGAGGGTATTTCCCAGAACGCTCTGTCAATAACACAGCGTGCTCTAGAGAGGTCATAGAGACTGAACAACCAGAAAAGGCCATTGAGGGGGGGAAATCTCAAAGCAAAATCTGAAAAGTCACAGAGGGAGCCTCAAGACAGAGAAGAGAACAAGGAGTTAGTAAACCAGGAGGAGAATGCCGCTTGTTAAAAAATAAAAAGTGAACTGTGAGAAATGAAGGGAAAATGGCAGCTAAGTCAAGAGAAGATTCTTTAAATATAGAAACAATCTTATATTCTGAAGAGAAGAGGAAGAAAGGCTGGGATTCATTCATTCATTTAGCAGGCATTTATAGAGCACAAAATACTCCTGTTCAGGCACCGCTGAGCTTGCGGCCCTCCTCAGACTTACATCCTATGGATGAAAATCAATTGAGATGGAGGTACATGAAGACATATAGAGACACACAGCACCGAGGCAGAGGTGGAGTATGGCTGATTTATTTGTAAGTAAACAAAACCAAAGTGAGAATATGGAATTAAGAGTACAATGTGAACCATTTCAAAACAACCACTGTAAGAAATGGATTACGGAAGGTGACAGTCCACAATTTTAAAACTACAAATTCATTTGGAGTTCACTAGCAATTAGAGGACATCATCTGGTCCATCTCTAATTTCAGGACTTTTCCCACTAATTCTGGAGAGGGGAAGCAGGAGGAGGCATTAAACAAGTTAAGACGGTGATGACAGGAGGTTTGAGAATTGGCAAAATCACTTATCAAGAGGTAAAGGGAATCCAGGATGCTCCTTTGGGCCGCATTACTGTGAATGATTGTGGCAGAGACCATAACTGCCTCAGAATATTCTTTCTCTTAACAACAGAATCCTGAGCGGTGGGGGGAGGGTTTCATCTTGCTTCATTTTTGGTTTTTACTTCGTTTTGCTTTCTGTTTTTTGTTTTACTGGGCCCATTATTGTCCAGGTGAAAAACTATATATCCCAGACTCCTTTGCAGCAAAATGTGGTTTTAAGATTAAGTCTTTCTGTAAATATAAAGCTGTTTTAAAAAAAAAAAAGTCTATAAATTTTTTTAAGCCCTGGAGCAAGGAAAAGAGAACTAAAAACTATTCCATAAAGTAATGATACGGCAATTACTCCAACAAGGGTTATTAGAGCCCAAAAGTCTGTTTGGACTTCAGGTATAAAGCCAAGAAAAAAGCCCACTGCAACAGAAGGCAAAGATAATTCTATTTCATCTTGGAGAACCGTATTATATCAAGATTTTCTTTTAGTTAAGAAGTGCAAGGACAATAGAACAGCAAATACCAAGAAATCCAATTTCTTTTTATTTCAGAATTCCAAAATTTAAATCCAATTTATTTAAACAGAAAAAGAAAACATTTCATCAATTTCCCTCCCCACCATACCCACCTCTGGCAACCACCAATCTGTTCTCTGTATCTATAGGTTTTGTTTTGTTTTATATTTCATATATAGAAGACCTCATACGGGATTTTTCTTTATTTAATTTAGCATAATGACCTCAAGGTCCATCCATGTTCAGCAAATGACAAGATTTCATTCTATTTTATAGCTGAATAATTACATTATAGATATATAATATCTACATATATACATATATAATATACATATGTATGCATACACACCAAAATTTCTTTATCCATTCATCCATCAATGGACACTTAGGTTGCTTCCCTATCTTGGCTATTGTAAATAATGCCACAATAAAAATGGAAATGTTTATAGCTGTTTAAATTATAAATCAGTGCTTTATTTGTCTTTGGATAAATACCCAGAAGTGGAATTGCTGGGTCTATTGTAGCTCTATTCTTAATTTTCTGAGGAATCTCCATACCATTTTCCACAATGGCTGTACCAATTTATATTGTGACCAACATGCAAGAGAGTCCCTTTTCTCCACAACCTCATCAACACTTATTATTTCTTGTCTCTTTGATAATAGCCATTCTAACAGGCACAAGGTCATCATCTTATGGTAGTTTTGATTTGCATTTCCCTGATGATTATTGACATTTACCATCTTTTCATGTACCTGTTGGTCATCCATGAGTCTTCTCTTGAAAAGGTCTATTCAAGGGTACCTAGTTGGCTCAGTTGGTAGAACATGTGACTCTTGATCTCAGGATTCTAAGTTTGAGCCCCATGTTGGGTGTAGAGTTTACTTAAAATATAAACTCTAAAAAAAAAAAGAAAAGAAAAAGGTCTTCTACCCATTTCTTCATTGGATTTTTTTTTTTGCTATTGAGTTGTACAAATTCTTTGTATATTTTGGATATTAGTCCCTTATCAGATATAAGATTTGCAATTGTTTTCTCCCATTCAGTAGGCTGTTTTTTCATTTTGGTGATGCTATCCTTTGCTGTACAGCTTTTTAGACTGATGTCCCAACTCATGCTTTTGGTATCAGATTCAAAAATCAGCACCAAGACCTATGTCAAGGAGCTTACTGCCTATGTTTTCTTCTAGGAGTTTTATGGTTTCGGGTCTTATGTTCAAATCTCTAATCCTTTTTGAGTTAATTTTTTTTGTATAGTGTAAGATAGTGGTCCAGTTTTATTCCTTTGCTTGTGGATGTCCATTTTCCTTACACCATTTATTGAAGAGACTGCATTTTCCCCATCAATTAATGACCATGTATGTATGGATTTATTTCTGAGCTCTCTAATGTGTTCTATTGATTTATGTGTCTGTTTTTATGCCAATATGATACTGTTTTAATTACCATAGCTCTGTAATATATTTTGAAATCAGAGATTGTGATGTATCCAGCTTTGTTCTTTATCAAAATTGCTTTGGCTATGCGGGGTCTTTTGTGCTTCTGCAAAATTGTTTTCTCCCATTCAGTAGGTTGTCTTTTCATTTTGGTGATGCTATCCTTCGCTGTACAGCTTTTTAGTTTGATGTCCCAACTAATGCTTTGTTTTCAGATTTAAAAAAATCATCACCAAGACCACTGTCAGGGAGCTTACTGCCTATGTTTTCTTCAGGAGTTTTATGGTTTCAGGTCTTACGTTTAAGTCTAATCCGTTTTGAGTTTATTTTTTGTATATGATGTAAGATAGTGGTCCCTTTTTATTCTTTTGCATGTGGCTGTCCAGTTTTCCCAACATTATTTATTGAAGAGACTGGCCTTCCCCCATTTTATATTCATGGCTTCTTTGTCATGAATTAATTGACTACATAAGCATGGGTTTATTTCTGGGCTCCTTATTCTTTCCACTGACCCTTTTGTCTGTTTTTATGCTAATACCATATCGTTTTGATTACGACAGCTTTCTAATATAATTTGAAATCAGGGAATGTGATGCCTTGAGCTTTTTCTTAAGATTACTTTCACTCTTGAGGGTCTTTCATGGTCCCATACAAGTTTTGGTTTGTTCGTTCTATTTCTGTGAAAAATGGCATTGGAATTTTGATAGGGATTACATTAAATCTGTATGTTCCCCTGGATAGAATAGGAATTTTAAAATTAATTCTTCTAATTCTTCTAATCCATGAGCATGGAATTTCTTTCCATTCATTTGTGTCTTCTCCACTTTCATCACAGTACTATAGTTTTCAGTGCACATGTCTTTTACCTCCTTGGTTAAATTTATTCCTAGGCTTTTTATTCCTCTTGATGCAACTGTAAATGGAATGGTTTCCTAATGTCTCTGATAGTTCATTATTAGGGGGAAAAACAGTGTATTGATTTTGTATCCTACAACTTTACTGAATTTATTAGTTCTAACAGTTTTTTGAGGAAGTCTTTAGACTTTTATATACATAATATGCCATTTGGAAATTGTGACAGTTTGACAGCTGCCTCTCCAATTTGGATGCCTTTTATATATTTTTCTTGCCTAATTGCTCTGGCTAGCACTTCCAATACTATGTTGAGTAAATGGTATCTTGATAATTATAAATTAAGAAAAATCTAAAGAAACTGGAAATACTCTGCAGAAGTGCAACTAAATAGTTTGGAAATATTTTGTATGAGATTAAGGCTTTTCAAGTTAAATGGAGGTTTCTATTTAGTACCTATTTAGGGAATTAAAAAATCCACATATTACACCAGAGAGCCCTACAAACCTTGTTCTATATCTAGTTATTATCTTTCAACCTTCAGGTTAAAAGTATATTTAGATTCTGAAAGGTTTAAATCAGTTTCTATGAAGAGCATGGCCTCCCACAATGCAACCATAATGGTTCTGTCCAAGTTTGATGCTCCTCATAGTACAAAAACTGTCCCTAAAAACAAAATGCTCCTGACAAATTCTCACAGGAATCCACTATGCCAGAAATGCATTTTACACCCAGTAAGCTTCTGTTGTGTAAGTAGGGGGAATAGGAAAGGGAAGTCTAAAAATCTTTAAGTCTTTCTGGACATAAAAGGCCACACCAAGAAATATTTTTCCCCCCCACTTTTGCGAAGGTTAGCCTAAATATACTTGTTCCCAAAAAACATTCTCACTATAACCCAAATGAAGAAAGCTGAATTCTTCATGTTGGAACACTGACACCTTTCAAGTTGCTGACAGAATTCAAAGCTGCTCCATCAACTGCCCTTTGCCCTGCTGACCTGGGCTACAATAAACTGTGTTTCCCCGTCTATCAATAAATCAATCACTGCCTAGCAAACTGTAGATGTAGTGTCATAACCTTAAGGGTTCATCATGAAATACTAAAAAATTATAGTCCCTCACATTGGTTTTGACATGTTGACAGCTAGGTTCACAACAGTACTCACACCTGAAAAGTCAGTTCATAACATTTTCTGAAGGCAGAATCCATTTAAGTTTGGCACATGCTTCTAAAACAGAAGGCCTACCTTTTATCCCTCCTGCAACCTCAACTATTTCTAATTACCTCAAAAAGCACAGAATCCCTTTAACTGGCCATCAGTGAAGGCCAACAAGGTTCAACATGCCAATAAATACTCCCTTTCTTAATACCTTCTCTAGATTTTCTATTTGGGCTTGATTAGGTACCATGAGAACTACCTGGAGGTTGGGGGGGGGCTTCATATGTAGCAATATTATAAATAACGACAGTATAGAGAACTTTTAATATTCCTTACACAGGATTTTTGACTCAAAGGAATACCAATATTTATAATCAAAATAAGTCCAAATTAAGCTAAATTGGGATATAGTCAAACCACAGTCTGATATTCTCTGAGGCCTCTAGTTGCAGAGAAAACAAGTGACGTTTATTTGGAGTTTGAGAGTTTCCTAGGCATGGAGTCAATGTCCTTCTCAAATGGACACTGATTACATAGCACACAATCAGGTCATCAAAGCACTTCTGAATAAGTCTTTTTGTTCACTCTTTAATAAAATAAATAAAAAGAAATACAGATTTTAATTCCAGAGAATCATGTACCATGAAGTAATTCTGATGACACACACACAGTCCATCATATCAGGAGGCAAAACCTGATAGTGGAAGAAATCTTACTAAACTCAAGATAAATACACACTTTTAGCTTATGAACACTGTGGGCTTTTAAAGAATTCAAGAGGAACTTCTATCAGTAGGCAGAGCTTTGACAACAAATGACCTGCACTAGGACAAGGGTAAACATTCTCACATGCTAACAACTAACACTTCAGTGGCCTTTACGCAGGTCCAAGTAAAGTAAACAGGTCAGATTTCTCAACTTCTGGCTTTTCTTTTTCATAGAAATGATATATACACAAAAGAATCTATAAGCAAAGCTATCTAAAAGTTTGCTTTTGTTTTTAATAGAGAAAGAAGAGAAACAATGCATTAGCATAGATTTATGCTGTGTCCCACAGAGTATGACAGCTCTATATCCTTCAATACCAATCTCGAAGATAAAAGTAGAAAAAGGTGCTAAATGAATACGTTATACAACCATTTGTGTGAACATTTTATTAAGAAAATATATACATATATTTTTGCAAATGCCAAGCATATCTATCAAAGAGGAAAGGTGTTAGAACACAAAAATAGAAGGGAGCATTAATTTTATCTGTTAATCTTTTATGTCTTATAAATCTAGCACCTTGTGCTTAAATAGGATTTTTATTAAAAAGGGAAATAAAATTTTAACCAATGGAAAAAAAAGAACATGCCAGGCAAAATCCCCCTCCCCAAAAGATGTTGGCCAACAATCATGACTACCACACTGGAATAGAACAGAATTACTAAAATAGTGCATTATTTGAGTTTTAGAGTAAAAATGAAAAGATTATTTGTGGACTATCTAGCAATCTTTCCTCCCAAAACTAACAAGTAAATTACACTATTTAAACTGAGGGTTTTAAGTGCTTGTTAAGAAGCTGGGGAAGGTGACTTACAACCAGATTCTCAGGACGGCAAATAAAGATGCAACTCACTCTACTTTATAGAACAGAACGTAGGGTTTTTTTTCCCCCAGCACTGAAATAGGTCACAGAAAACTCGGGAAATATTTGTTCTTCAAAGCTTAGGGTAAGATTTTTATGTATCAGTGTTACATTTAAGAATACACCCAAGTCCTAATTCTGTTAGTATTTTCCTACTGTTCTCACAAAGAACTTTTCTCTTCACTAGTTACACAAAACCAGTAAAGGAAACCTCATTGAAAATGGAGTGGGGAGCTCTGCAGGGGGCGCTCTAGCGCATGTGTGCTCGCGGTCCCCGCCCCCGCTCCTCTCACACTCGGCCTGCAATTCCAGCAGAAAGACGGAAGGTTAGGAATTATTTTGACAAGGGAGGGCACTTTTCACATAGGAATTTTATTTCCTGCCTTTTAGAAAAAGAAGGGAAGATCCCTCCCTGCCCCAGCAACAAGGCACTAACCACCTCCTGCAGCCAGCGAGAAACCAAAACTTCGAACTCTTGTTCTTCTCCAGTGAAATTCCATTCAAAGTAACTCTCCCCAATTTTCTCCATAAACCTAGTAAAAGCTGACCTTGCCTTGGTCTCTTCAGACTTGCCCACAGTTCACCATAGTTTACTTGTCCCCAATTGCAATTTCTCTGCCATTCGCTGATAAACTCATTTTGCTGGTAAAGTAACTGGCTATTTTATTTTTAAAGCTGACATTTGCCAGAAATGAACACAGAAAAAGGTGTAATAAGCTAAAAACCAATTATCTTAGGAGAATGAGAATCAAAAGGGGAGAGAGAAATCATTAACTTTTTCTGTATTTGCCTTTATATCATATAAATGCTGAAACCAACTCTGCACTCCCTTCAAAAGCTCTTTAAGGAGGAGGTTGGGAGGGGGAATTTGTGAGCAAAACTAGCAGATTAAATCAGATTAGAAACTGAAAACAGCCTGGGATACACCTCAAAATGATAGTTCTGTTCTATCAGAAAAGAAGTTGACAAAGGCAGGTGGGGTGTAGCACCAACCACATGCTAGTTAGAAGAAAGCAATCTTTGCATTTTGATTCATTTATTCACAAATTCATTTAGTATTTGTTTACCAAACTTTATAAAGGATTTTAACAGCATGCACAATCCACTTTTTAAGTAAAGAGCTGCAGCACTTAAATTAGAACCACCTAGTGGTTCAACAGGGAAAACAAAGGGGTTTCCCACTTAGATGAAAATTGAAGATACAGATGGTAATCAATGTCCTGCCTCACACCGTATGGTTAAATTAATTCTAGAAGAGTGTATACCATATACACAGTAATTTTATGGGATAACTATACCATTTTATAGTATCTAACTATACATGGTATATACATCTATATATGATATATATATACACACTTATAGTTATGAAACTTACATAGTTATGAAACTATAAAACTAATATAAAACTGAAGAAATTTATCTAAAGATCAAGTGAAGAAAAATTTTCTAGGTCAGTGTGCAAAGCAAGAAATCATAACCGAGGGACGCCTGGGTGGCACGGTCGCTTAAGTGTCCAACTGTCCAACTCTTGGTTTTGGCTCAAGTGTGATCTCAGGGTCATGAGATTGGGCCCATGTCGGGCTCCATGCTCAGCACGGAGTCTGCTTAGGACTCTCTCTCTCTTTCAAATAAATAAATAAATCTTAAAAGAAAAGAAAAGAAAGAAGTTAACCAAAAATACTGGTATCATTACTAGGCTCAGGTTTTGAAGGCCAGGCTCTGTGCTCATTTCCATAGAGCCTGCACCAAGCAAAATGCCTGGCACACAGAGGTGTTCAATAACATTGACCAAATATGTAAGTGACTGAAGAGCATATCCTGTTTTGCCAGTGGCTGTGTCAGGCCCTAGGTTTTCCAGTTACCATCTCAACTCCTCCTGGGTTCTAGTCTACTGGCCTGGTCCAGACTGGTTCCCTATTCTGTGGACATGCCAGGCACCTTCATAGATCTCATGTCTTTGTTCGTGGTTTTCCTTTTGCCTTAAATGCTCTTCAGAATAACACAGTGGTTAAGAACATCAACTTTAGAATCCCACAGACATAGTTCAAATCCCAGTTTTGTCACTTTTTACCTGTGTGACTTTGAGATATTTGAGAAATTTAACATGTCTGAGTCCATAAAGTGTGGGCTATAATAATGGGAGATTCAGTGAAAAAAAAAAAAATATATATATATATATATGAAGAGCGTAGTATGGTGTCTGAAAAAAATAAATACTCAAACATAGCTGTCTACTCTGGAAAAAAACCTACTTATTTTTCAAAACTTAGAGAAAATATTTTACTCCTTTTCCCTACCTCTTGCTCTCCTTTCCCCACTAATCTCATCTATAAACCATAGTATTTAATTCTTTTTACTAATAGTTACACATTTCTCTTTCAGTAACAGGTTATATACTTTAGGCATGAAGAAAAAAATTTACTTATCCCTTTTATTTTCAAAACTGAGCATAGACCCTGGCACAAAGAAGTCTTGAAATAAGTGTTCTATAATATGAACTTAAAAAACCACTCATTGCGTTATTTCCTGTATCACTAAAGAGTTACCCCCAGAACTCAACACATGCACACATGCTCACAAACTTACCCATCATAATTTTAGAGTGTTCTAACTTTCCAGGTAATCTTTAAGACTTCCTAGGTCTTATAAAATTGCTTCTAATAACATCATAACCTGTATGAACAGAAACCTTAGAATTGTTTTTTTAATGTGAAGAACAAACCACGAGAGGTTCAATATAGGTGTCCCTCACTTAATGAACCCTATGTTCCAGTTCTAAATCAGCTACAAACTGATGGCATTCATTATAAAATAAGACATTGGTGCTCAAATCTCCAAAGAGTTACATGCCAGTTAATAATTAGTAACGTTTATAGTCAAGCTTCCAATGCCAAGAAGGTTCCATGTAAACTACACCCCACCACAACTGCTCCACCCACACATTTATCTGGGAATAATGTGGGCCAAAGGGAGGAAATGTACCTTCCCCCCGGCCCTGCCAGAACACATAAAAAGAATGGTTTTATATCCTCAGCAATGTCCATGAACCTGGTTGTAACTTTTCTTCTTTCTAGGACTTTAAAAAAAGTCTATCAGAATCGAAGGGAATACCAGTGACATTATAAGTTGATATACATTAGCAAACTTACACTGTGAACTACTAGCCCAGATAGCTAAAGGAGGATGAAACCCTGATTTCTAGCACTTGCCAATTTCCATGCTGCAAATGGCCCTGGCCATTTACAACCTAACAAGTGCCTTGCAAATTTCCTGTGTATTTAGTAAGCAGCTGGAGACCCTCTCTTGCAATCACCGCTCTTGAAAAAGAATGATGCTTTGAATCCCTAGATTTCTGGTAACCTTAAAAGACAAAGTATGTCGAGTCAGCTTTATATAAACTCAATGAACTGCAGTCATCAACAGCTTCGTATTACTTCATCTGAGTCTCAGCATGAATACAACCTTTCAAATAGGAAAAAAAACCCAAAAAAGTAAAGTTCCCTATTTCTCAACTGTAAATAAGTAAAATTTAATAATCATTTTATTTTAAACATCTAGTAGAAAAAGTTTGACTGTCTTACATTTAACCTGGAAGGTATTTTAATACCTGATGAGTTTAATAATTCCTCTATCATACAGAGACACAGAAGGAAATGTTTAAGTAAATACAAAGTGATCTGTACCAAAGGGGGGGGGGGCGGGGGAACAACTGTTTTTTGTTACTTGCCAGAAAAATCTCTACTGACTGCATTCAGTTGTGACATCTAATCCCAGTGACTAACTTCTGTAGTATATCCGGAATCTTTCACTGTTTTATCTAATCAATGATTTAAATTTTAAAGCACAACTATCCGTGATCTATACAGAAAACAATTTATCGTAACACACAACACTTTGTAATTCAACCTCTCTTATACAAGAAAAATAAAACTACAGTGGCATTTGTGGTTATTTATTCACCAAGTATTACTAAACACTTTCTACATGCCTAGAACTGTTTTAGGTTTAAGGGATACAGCAATGAAAATCCTGCCTCAGGGAGTTTATGCTCCTTGCAAGAAGACAGAAAAAATACAAAATAAGTAAAATACACAGGACGTTAGACAACAGTGAACACTAAGGAGAAAAATAAATCAGCGAAGTAGAAAAGGAGAGGGTAGGTAACTACAGAATATCTAGACTCGGAGGAGGTGATCTGTAAATAGGAAGTGAGAGATGGGGCCCAAGGCTCCCTGTGGGAAAAGAAAAGGCCACTGCTTGCCCTGAATGCTCAGAGAAAGATGGGCAAAGTGAATTTGGCCTAGCTAAATAAGAAAGAGGAGCAGTAGTATAATTAAGGACACAAACATAAATTAATCTGGGGTTTGAAACGTAGGTTTCTGACCTTCTCATTATTTACACTTTTTTTTTTTTAATTTAAAGCAATTAAATGGGGCGCCTGGGTGGCTCAGTCGATTAAGCAACTGCCCTTGGCTCAGGTCATGATCCCTGGGTCCTGGGATCGAGCCCCACGTCGGGCTCCCTGCTCAGTGGGGAGTCTGCTTCTCCCTCTCCCTCCCCCCAGCTTGTGTGCGCACGCTTGCGCTGTCTCTCTCTCACTCTCTCAAATAAAATCTTAAAAAATAAAGCAATTAAATGGAAGTTCAGAGGGAGAGAATCTCAAGCAGATTCTGTGCTGAACATGGAGCCCAGTGTAGGGCTTGATCTCACAACCCTGAGATCACGACCTGAGCTGAAATCAAGAGACGCTTACCCGACTGAGCCACCCAGGCGCCCCTCATGTGAGGTTCTGAAGTCAACTAATATCTCAATATGCATCCAATGTTATTTTTAGTTCCAAATTGCTACAGAGAGGAGCCTGCGCTATTTCCCATAAAATGTCCTATAATACAAAGTTGGTCAAACATGATGAGTCACTTATCCATAATTTTAATGAGAAATATGACTAATCAATTATCCATTTTAATTCTCTTATTTGTAGGTTATGTTTAGCATTACAAAAGCAGATTATATTATCTGGTGGGTTCTCAGATCCTTCATCTAGTCCTCTGTGAAAAACTGACATGACTAGAGCCATTCTCAAATGGAGTGGAGGGGCCACTGGAGAGAAACCACCTTACCCGCCTTTGTTTGAACTGGGCCAAAACCTGTGGAATGGGCAAAATGACAACGGTTTGAGAAGTCAGCAGAACAGACACATAATCGCAAGACTGATGGTTAAGGACTTTGTGAAGATAAAATCAGCAGCCACTCAACACAACCCCGAGCAGCTTAGCTTGTTACAACACCCACAGAAAACTTCTCTTATTTCATGTAATTGCTCCCCCTTCCTTTTCCTCATAAAAACCTCTTGCTTTCACTCCAAAGCAGGAACACAGGATGGGTATCTACCGGATTCTGTGCTCCCTGAATTGCAATTCTCCAATCCCAAATAAACCCTCATTTGCCTCTCTGTTCTCATGTTGAGGCTGACACCCCCATCTCCCGGCTATCTGGCATTTGTGGACCTCACTGCTCACTTGCACACCTCTACCAAAAGGCAAATGAAGGAAAGGAAAGGAAATGGAAACCAATCTCTCATTTTGATCCTTGACAAAGGTCTTAAATCTTTCTTAGAATGTATAGATGGCATTACCTTATTTCATTACCTGATTTTAAAATAAACATTTTTGCACATTTTAACATCTCTAAAATTCATTTTAGGAGGCAACAGAATGTATTGTAGAATCGGTGGTATCTTAGCACTGTGTCAGAGTTTAACTGGCATTTTTTCCCTTCTTTAATTGTCAATAAAACAATTTATCATAATGACATCACCAATGCAATCAAAACCAGCATTTAAGCTAGTCTTGCTATTTCTTTATACCAGTATCATGAATAGTTGTGAATGTAATAAGGCTTCTAAATAAATCAATTAAAGTTTGTGGAATTAAGATGCCAGAATAAAACATACTAGGTATTAACCAACAACGATCATAATATTCTCTGCTTTTCTAACAGAAACTAATCTTTATATTTAAAAGCCATTTTTCCCTGTGATGCCATAAGGGGCTGAGGATATTAAGATGGTTATTAATGTTTTGCACTGAATGAAGAAATTAAGTCTCAAACAACGTGAAGAACAACAGATTAAATAAAACAAACCAACTTGCCAAGTACAATGAGATCCCACATTTAAGGGGAATCTTAACCCCTCCCTGCCCTGAGGCAGGGCTGTTAGTCACAGAAAACTTGTTCTAGCACTCAGGAAGGGTAAGCAACAGTGCCCAGGTGGAAGAGATATGGCATTCCACGCAGAGAAAATACCATATGCAAAAAGGGTCAAACACACACAGAAAATCAGCAATACTACCAATGGGGAAAAGAGGAGTTTAAGAAGGTCATTAGACTGGGGAGGCTCTAATGCCTTCGTAGCCTCTGTAAGGAAATGGGAACCTAAGCCAGACTCGATTGTAAATGCACTGGCATCTGAGTAAATGTTAAGAACAACTAATCATAAACACCTAACCAGGCTTTCCTATGTAAGGCGAATCAAATAATGTCCTTGCCTTGCTTCCATGGCTGCCCTCTAAATGCTTCGCCCCTAGCTCCTGGCAGCTAAACACTGCTAACTACTTCAGTTTGTGGCTGCCCAATTCAAGGAGATACTTGCTTCAATTAACTTTTGAAAATGTTAATGTGCCTCAGTTTATCTTTTAACAAAGGTAATAGCCATAGAAAAACTCAGAGACAGAGGTAGTAGCCACATAGTAAAATATATTTTAGGCCATTTTAAGTAATGATCACCACCTTCCCCTCACCATTAATTTCAGTTGAAGATTCTGGAGACTCAAATAATTGATATTTTTAAAAAGCTCCATTCTGATATGGCTATTATTGGCCTTACTGCTTGGAGCAATGTCAAGATGTTCCAGATAGCTGTAAGCCTGTGAATGTCTTCTTTAGACCTGACACACTAAAATTAAAATGAAATAGCTCTTAACATTATTTTTGCTAATCAACTCATGTTCTTCACCATTATGATTCAGCAGGTAGGGCTTCTAAAATTACAGACTGCTCAAAAAACTAAAAAGAATGTGAGTAAGATTATGAATGAAATCTAAAGACAGGTTAAATCTGCTCCCAAGTATATAAAAGCCCAAGAATCTATCCCATCAGCATCTGAATAATAGGTGCCAACACAGCAAACTGTCATCTGGAACTCTTGGCAGTTCCTCCCTTTGAGCACTGATACAGCAGGAGCCATAAGGCAGGGCTGTATGAGGAGATAATTAGAGCTCCCCTTTCCCCAGGGATTGTCAGCCTCAAAAGAATAAGAAGGTGCTATTATTTTATTATATAGCAAGTTATACTGTTACACAGACTGTTATACAATAACTTCTCCTGCAATAAGGTAATATTTACTGAACCCTTACTATGTATCAAGTACTAGAGATTCTCCCCAACTAGCAAAAGAGCTCTAGGAGGACATGAATTTCTAATTGTTCATTGCTATATCCATAGTACCTGGCACAGAGAACATACTTCATAAGTATTCACTGACTACAGAATAAAAAGGAAAACACAAGTTGAAAATCAAAATATTGCATATGTACCACTTAATCCCTGCAAATTATGGGGAAAATTCTATTACTTTTCCTATTTTGTCAAAGGAAAAACTAAGAGTTGAAAAAGAAAGTAACTTGCCAAATGGCAGAATAAGGCCTGCCTTTCACACCAAAACCACAGTGGTTAACCTCTAAGCTGTCCCTTCCATACCTATGTTGATTTCCTACTTGTGACTACACTTCATACATATCCCAAGTGGTCTGAAGCCCAGAGTTTGATTTAGGAAAAAAACAAAACAACTCAGGAAAGGCTAAGTGGAAGATTCTCAGTAACCCATCAACAACAACTGAGTTTCCAGGGGGGGTAAGAGGCCACCTAAGGACTTTCAAAGTAGCAGACAACAGACGAGAAAAATTAAGGGAATCCCAAGGATGAAGGACAATTTTGGTGGAGATTTCAGCATTTGAAAGTCCTGTTGTTTGAATGTCTGAAATTTTCCTGAATACTAATGTAAGTCAAGTTTCTTTTTTATATTATACTACTATTCTTCCTTCTATCATTCTTTTATAATTGTTTCCCAGGAGTGCCTGGCTGGCTCATTTGGGAGAGAATTCAATGCTTGATCTCGGGGTCATTACTTCAAGCCCCACATTGGGCAAAGAGATTACTTAATTAAAAAAAAAGTTTTTTTGTTTCCCAAATTATATATAATGAATGTATTGATTTTTTAAGTAATATCTATTTTGTCAAATCTAAGCCAGAGCTTACCAGAATGTTTCCCAGAATGATTTTTCATACAACTAGGTCATGACTGTCACTTGGCTGACACTGACTGCAAGATGCCATTCCAACGTTAGGAATGTTAAAATGTGACAAAAAGTAAGTCTCTTTAGAATCCATCAAAAACCAGAAAGAGCTAGAGAGCATGCAAGCAGGAAAGTTTCTTAACAAAAGAATCTTATGCTTCCTCCCAAGAGCCTTAACACAAAATGATACAAAAAGTAGCAGTTCAATAAATATCAACTAAAAATACATAGAACAATTAGTGGTTTACTTTGAAATTCTGTGTATGTAAAGGACTTCTTTAAAAAAAAAATCTAGGGCCACTGGGTGGCTCAGTCGGTTAAGCGTCCAACTTGATTTGGGCTCTGGTCATGATCTCAGCACCAGGAGACTGAGCTCTGTGTCAGCTCTGCACTTAGCATGAGTCTGCTTGGTATTCTCTCCCCCCCCCAATAAATAAAATAAGGTAAAATAATATATAAGGTAAACTTTCAATAGAAAGGTGTACTAAAACATTTTTTTTTAAACAAAAGAACAGATAAACTGGAAAAATGGATCCTTTCTGAACCCCTGGGTTTGCTAACATTTCATGAGAGACTGCATATTTAAAGTTAAAAAAAAAAAGAAAGAAACCAACTGGAAAGAATGCATGGGACGTAAGGATTATATCACACAAAGATGTGACTTAGTGCAGAGGCTCCTACAGATGCTGAACGGTTTGCAAGAAAACAAAAAATAATTTTACTTGCAAAGAGCATTGAGCACTCACTGTAGGTAACTATAATTGTCATGGTTATTGTTGATTTTTCATATTATAGTTGACTTAGTACTATATCACATACATGGTCAAATTAATCTTAATGCACATTGGATCTAAAACCAGCAGTGAACAAGACATAGCTAATACAAAGCTCTAAGTCAAACTTGGTTTTCTTCAAACGCAATTATATATATAATAGAGAGAGTATCAAATCAAAGTGAAGTTGAGCTTAAAAGAACTTTAAGTTGTCAAACAAGGAAAAAAAATAGTCTCCAGATGGAAATGGTACACTGCCTATGACAAAGATTCTCTCACTGACCAAACTCAGACTACCTCTTTTTTTGACTACACCAGACTTTTGGACTTCCATGTTCTTTCCACACTGTCCAATTTTAGCAAGAAAGGATTCTGACTCCGTTTAAACAGAACTGCCCCCACCACCAGCCCCACCACACTCCCAGTATCTAATCACCCTCTAGATCAGATCGGATCCTTTTATCCCCCTGCATCCCCTGGGTGATCATCTTGGCCTGCCTCCGGCAAGAATCCTCTTAGATCATTTAAGCCACAATCTTCCTACCCCTGATATTTCCTCTCAATAATTTCCCATCCATTGATCCCTACCCTGCTCCTTATCTACTAACATCCCATTAAAGTGGTCCCTGCAGCAACAGCCACGGCCCCTCCCTTGAATAAAGACTTACTGTGCTTTAATGAATGTCACTGAATAATTTTTTCCTTTATTAGTTTGAATATTTCTTTTCTTCAACACCTATTAGATATGAGGAAGAAAGTAAAAGCAAAAAATCCGAGGGGCGCCTGGATGGCTAGTTAAGTGTCTGCCTTCGGCTTGGGTCATGATCCCAGGATTCTGGGATCGAGCCTCGCATCAGGCTCCCTGCTTGTGGGGGGTCTGCTTCTTCCTTGCCCTCTGCTGCTCCCCCTGCTTGTGCTCTCTCACTCTGTCGAATAATAAAATCTTTAAAAATATATAAAAAATAAAAAATCCTAAAATAGTGGCATTGTTATACATGGGAAGACTTCCTCATTTTTCTATACAACTTTTTATAGAGGGAGAAACAAAAAGTAGTAAAACCAAGAATCAAGCACAAAAAAACACAGAAGTTTGTGGTCAGATTTTTTTTAGCCTGAAAAAAATGGGGAATACCTACAAAAGACCTTGATAAAACTATATATAAAGAAAGCTGAAGTGAATCTGAATAAATTTGGGGGAATATATGGGAGAGCAGTCAGAGACACACAGGCTAAATGGCAAACAGACTAAAGAGAACAGAAAGAAAAACTATGTGCAGGCCTATCCCCTATTTCGCAGCACAGTGGGGCAGGCCAGGGAGAGGAGAAAAACAGGAACTGATAAACATCTATATTAGGACCCAGGAAGCAAGATAAAATAAATCACAGACCTAACCTTTCTTTTACAGATTTATTTATTTATTGGGGGGCAGGGGAAAGGGGCAAAAGGGAAAAGGGGCAGAAGGGAAAAGGGGCAGAAGGGAAAAGGGGCAGAAGGAAGAGGGAGAAAGTCTCAAGCAGACTCTACAGTGAGCTTGGAGCCTGATGTGGGGCTTGACCTCATGACCTGAGCCAAAACCAAGAGTCAGGACACTTAACTGCGCCACCCAGGCGTCCCAGTCATAGACCTAATCTCTATCTCTGCTACCAAATAGGAAAGTCTCACAAGCACAAATGAATTCTGACCCCAAACAATATAATGGATTCACCTGTTATAACCCTCCTACACTTCTCATTATTCTTGGTAGAGCAAGGTGAAGTAGACCAAGAGGTAATACTGCATGAGTTCAATTTCACCATCATTAGCTGAACATGGGCTCCATAAGGTCTGGAAGACAATTCTACCTGCAGCATTCAACAAACAATAAACTCAATATGTACCTGTAGCTTTTTAAAAGTCCATTTCTGGGCCTCAATTTTCTCCTATTTATACAACCATACTTTCTTGTGGTTGGCATTTTTACGAGCTTGACACAAAGGTACTACAGATAGAAACATTGTATCTGCTCTCAAATATACCAGAATTTAGCAGGAGACAGAGGATTAACATAAGGTTAAGTGAGAGAAATAAAATAAAGTATAAGAATAAACCTAGGATTAGCATATGTGGACTCAGGGCCAAGGTTATTCTGAAAATTTTCACCAAAAGTATGTATCTAAAGAATTAAATAATTCGTATCCATTTCTCAAACTAACTGGAATTAAAAATTATATCTGCATGAAATTATAGAACTGATTCATTCAAATTTAAAACTATGTTATTTGAAATAGAGAAAAGGGGAAAATCCCATGTATTTGAATCACATCCAGGGCTCTAATACCCCACTGTTAGCAATAACAACTCGTGTCCTCTAAAAGGTATTAATTTCTGGGGTACCTAGTTGGCCCAGATCATGATCTCCAAGTCCTGGGATCGAGCCCCATGTTGGCTCAGTGGGGAGTCTGCTTCTACCTCTGCCTCTCCCCCCTGCCTGTGCTATCTCTCTCAAATCAATAAATAAAATCTTTTTTAAAAAAATAATAAATAGAAGGTATTAATTTCTAATCACGAGGCCTGCATTTCTGAAGATTTCCTTCAGGGAAGAATACATATGGATATATAAACCCATACAACTATAAAGGAAATCCACATCTGCCTAAACCAATCATGTTTTTTCACTGCTAAATGAAAAAGTTCAGAGATACCTAAGGATAAGTAAGAATATGAAAGAAGAAGAGCAAGGAATTACAGAACTACCACCTCCAGATGATCACAGGGATCAAAGGAGAACTTTCTTAAGAATGATCTTCAGAGATCTGAGGATATTATGAGAGGGAAGAAGGAAGGGAATGCAGGAAGGGAATGCAGGAAGGGAAGAGTGGGGAGGGACAAAGAGAAATTATAATTATAATGAAAATCAACACAAGCAGTAAACAATAGCATAGTCACTGAAAAAAAGACATTATAGATATAAAAGATACATTAAGGAAATCTAAAATAAAAGGAAAAATTACAGAGAATACTTACAAGAGAAAAAAGGTATAAGGAAATCCATTAACAAAATTAAGAGGAAACACAATTCAAGGTTTTCCTCTTAAGGAAACTATTACCAAAAAAAAAAAAAAAAAAGAAATTTAGTTCCTTAAGCAAAAATTAAGTTTTTTCTTAGCATCTGGTAACGTGTCTCTAACACCTTTTTTGAAAGCAAGTATTTACTCAATTTGTAAGTTACTCTGTTCCAAATTTTCCAGTCAACTGGTTTGCTTTTATATTTCATTCATCCTTTAGTTCAAAGTTCATTAAGTGGTTGGCGTTTAATACTGAACACCTGTAGTATTACTTTTGGTGAAGAGATTAGAACCAATAAGATTTAGCTTTGTTCTTTGAAGACAAAGTTACAATGTGAATCCATGAAATATCACAAACTAGAAGGTCTAGTGCTAGTTTCTTCCACTGGGTGGTAAAAAAATTGTTCTTTTGCTGAATATTTTTTGTTTGCTTTGTCTTTTGTGGGCCAAACTTGTAGAAATCTGGAATAACAAATTTTAAATAGCAAGATATTTAAATATTCTGTAAATATAAATACTCAAGATTTTCCAAGAACAATGTAAGGTCTGAAATGTAGTAAGTTTCTTGGCACTTTAATACTGAATCTTATGGCAAGTTCCCACTCTATAGCCATATGTGTGTTTTCCTTTCCTTTGGACAGGAACAAATTACTAAAGTTCTTAAGAACAACAGTTTCTAGAAACAAACTAGAGTTGTTTGCAATTGATCAAAATTTTTTTTTGAATAATTTTTTGAATAATTTTTTTTTACTGAATAATTAATGCACTTAGAATCAATGTCAAAAGTTATGATATACTATAGAGTGAAAAATAAGTCTTTCTTTCCCATCTCCTACCAACCGTTACCCCTCTCTAGCGTGAACAATTTTACCAATTTCTCAGAACTCCTTTTTGAATATTAAATATGGCTAGTATGTTTTCACTGAGAATACCATAACCAGAGAATGCCATGTACTCATAACATTTAAATGACTTTATCTCAAGGGCACATATGTATAACCATTCATTGTTTATAGGCAACATGTGGTGTCTGAGTGGATGCCACCTCATGCAATATTGTTGGCCTGGCCCAGAATCACTAGCACACTGCAAAATTCCTTCTGTAAGATCCCAGGAAGATGGTCACACTTTGTCTTAAGTAAAATATGAAGATCTACCAAATGTGTTGGTTTAATTAGTAGAAGGGGGAAAAACACCTCTCTTACACCAAGAAAAGCTACCTAGCTGTAACTTTTACTCAAAGTTTTTACTTGATTGTGTCCTCCAAATAAGGTCATTGAGTCACTGATTTCTCAAGAACACCGTGGATTATGTCCCTTAAAAAAAATAAATGCTCATACACAGAAAATATGCATACAAATTTGGGAAGAAACTTTAAGAAAATAGAAATTTATGACCTCTTCCTCTTCTCTTCGTGAACACTTCAGGTAAGCTTGAACACGGCAGGTGAGAACACATGCAAGAATTGTTGGGGGGGGTGAGGGGTCAGAGGTGAAGAGGGCAACCCACCATGGGATGTCAGAGCTCAGGGAGGTGGGGGGAGGGAGATAATGCCATTCCCATTAAGCTGGTGAGGATTAAATAATGAACACTTAGCACAAAGTCTACCAAAGTATGAAGAACCACGAGGATAAGGAATCTTACCTCTTCTGTTCATTGCTATGGCCTCAGGGCATAGAAGGTGACTGCCATATATTAATGTTCAGTCATGTTTGATAAGAGAACAAGTATCAACAGAAAATCTTACTGAGTAACTAGAATTATGATGAGACATTAAAAGGAGTGGGGAAAAATTAAGACACAGGGAGTAAAAAGGGAAATCTGAAGCCACGGGATTCCTGAAAGCAAAAGGGAAGGAAATATGAATATGTATCAATCAGAGCAAGCAAAACTGGCAGCTCCTTTCTCAGGATCACTTTGAGGTAATAATACTGAAGTATAAAAATTGAAACAACATCATCAACTGAATCAAAACTTTGGAAATTTTGAAAATACATAAAAAATATGCGATCATATTCCCATAAAACAGACAGAACTCCAAACCATAAGCACAGTAGAAGGCTACAGCGTGTCAAAATAGTATTTACTGTTAGGAGACAATTCTCCACAAGTTGCTTACATCTTTGTCCACCCTCAAGTGAAGCACTGACTGCCTTTGTTTTGGATAATCTTTTCAAGGATATTTGTATAGTCAAGACACTTGGGAAACAGAATGTCTCCCTCTGGAGCAGAGTAGGTGACCTTACAGGGGGCTCTCCTATATACTGTAGTTTTTGCTTCCAGATCTGAATGTGTACTAGGAATTACATGTGAAAGGCTTATATTTCCCTATCCCTAAGTGCTAGAGGAGATTTATCCAGATGAGGAAAAACATCATGTAATTAACTATCAAACATGTAAATTCCTCCCACTCCCTTTTCCCTGTAGTGGACCAACTGAAAGAAAATAGAGTCCCAGGCTGGGGCACCTGGGTGTCTTAGTTGGTTAAGCGTCTGACTCTTGATCTCAGCTCAGATCATGATCTCAGGGTCGTGGGACTGAGCTTCATGTTGGGCTCCATGCTCAGAGTGGAGTCTGCTTGAAATTCTCGCTCTGCCTCTCTCACCCCCACACGCTCTTGTATGTGTTCTCTCTCTCTCCCCCAAAATAGGTAAAATCTTTAAAAACAGGAGTCCCAGGAGGGAAAGCAAAATCCTATCCGTGGTTAAGGACTTAAAGGAAGCAGGGGCAGGAAGGGAAACAATATCTCAACACAATTAACAGCCACACGTGGCCAATGAAAAGGGCTAACAGGAGCTGGAGGCTTAGAGTGGAATCAACACTTACTAAATTCAGCTGTTGCTCTAGATTATTCTAATGCTGTGACTGTAACTGAACCCACTACAGACTGATGCCACTTGGTCACTGTCTTGGGCATTACCAGTAATTTCTTTCCCAAAGGCACCTGAAGCCCAAGGGCGATGTGCAGTCAGGTACAAGGCTTCCAAGTATACCCCTAGGGAAATCTAAACTCCTCAGCCTATTTGCTACGAGTAGGTGGGTTGGGATTTAGGGTCCTCTGACATCCAAAGTTTTCAACATAAAGGAGATTCCGTTGGTTATGAGAAAGTGAAGCCTCACTCTCAACAGTCCTGACTGTGGTGTTATCACACCTCTGCCTGCGAAGGGGACTAGTAGCTCTCACAAGATACCAGAGCTTTCTCTAGTCACATTTCTTGGGATTAAATGGGCCAACCCCTCTGGCAGTCAAGGAAATCCACTGGCTCTTCATTTCCCTCTACCACCACCACAAGGGGGGCCCAATACCGTACATGCCTCACTTGAGCATTCTCCTTGATACTTCGAGCCCGCTAATCTGCAAACCAGCAGCCATTGAGATCAGCCTGAACGAAGAGGCTTTGTGGGAAATCATCTGACAATCTATGGCATGCTCTCAACGTTGGAGGCTCCACAGCCCAAATGACCTCTGAGTGACAGGTCTCTGTGACTAATGATTTTACCAACTGGAGCATCGAGCAAGGCAGGGAGCAGCCTCCAACCGGAGACCTGCCTTGGGGTTTTTAACTCCTCATCTCTATGCCACGGTTACCAAGTGCATCCCTTTAAAAAACAAATGGCAAAAAAAAAAGAACAGCTATGAGCATGCTGCTGGGCTCTCTTTGAAACTACCTGCCTGACCCACAGAAGCCCTGTGACTCTCTGGCCAGATATTACCATTAAGGATGGCTCAACTTGAACTCAATGACTATCAAGGTGGGAAGGGCCCATTAAGTGTCCTGTGACAAACATAAGTGAGCTAGACTGCTTCCCAGTTGACATCTCAGATTTCCATGAAAAGGTGGCAGCTCTCCCTCCGGGGAGAAACTACTCCCAACCCTGCCACTTGACGCCAAGTCACTGGCTCCTGGAGCTCTTGGCTAAGCAGAGACCCAGTGTCCACCAGACTGCTGCAGCTGTTCCATCTCAGCACCAACCGTGCAGAAGCAAAGTGGAAAAGGCGTCTGTTCCACAGGCCAAACTCGAGGCTACTCTTACAGCTCTGGGCAATATGGCCTTGATAAACTGTATTTTTACTGACCCTTGGGGTATTACCTGTGGGTCTAGCTCAGGTTGGCCTCCTCCTACTGCTTAAGTGTTATTGACCGTGCTCTTGGTTAAGTTATATAGGAGACAAATTGAACAGATACTAATCAGATCAACACTCAGATCATAAGACTGTTTGACAGAGTGGGGTAGTTCATGTGAAAATTCATCAGAAGCCAAGACAGTACAGAAGGCAGATACTATTGAGAGCACATCTCCACAGGCCTCTCATGTTTCTACCTGTCTTGCCTGTGAGATGTCAACTGTTTTTATTCCAGACTATCTTTTCAAGAATAGTTTGGAAGACAGAGATGGTGTCACCTCTGGAGCAAAGTGCAAGATACACTTACTCTCCAGTAAAATAAAGGCACTATCTCCTTCCAGGGCATGTACTTCTCATAAAAAATTTGAGATTCCTAAGCTCTGAGTTACAGTCTGTGATGCAATCCACAGCATATACAGGTGTCTGTTTATACTCGGTAAACTGACCCTCTTCACATCATCTTGTGAGTAAATGAGGTCCAGGAAACTGGCATAAAAAAAAAAATCACTAATCATCTGACTACTGCTACTGCTGTGAGTAATAAACTGTCCATCTCTGATCCAAGGGTCTCATGTCTTTTACTAGTGTCCACGGAACTGGGGCTAGCTGACTTGTTAGCTTCCAAGTGGACTAAAATCTGAGGTAGTTCACAATTCTTGATACTTACAGCATCAAAAAAAGTAAATTTTCATAGTTTTAGGCAAAAGAATGAGCTGCATATGCCCATTTATGAAACTCCTAAAAGTTAATTAAAATGTTATTAAATTTAACAAAAAATGCACCCTATGACCCTCTGCTCAGCCCTTCCGCCACCATAAGTATCAATACTTGAAAGCACTGAATTTGGTTACCTATATCATGCCATTTGAACTTCATAAATTTCCGATACTTTACTTTTAGCGGAAATGAACAAGACTGAAATCATACAGGTCTGAGGAACACTAGAAAACGGACTAGAAAAGACCGTTATTTCAAAATTTTTCAGGAATGAAAGCACTGATCTAAAATACTGTCCCTTGGAATTTCTAGTTGTTTTAATATGAATTCTTCTCAGAATTTATAACTCTAGTTTATGCTGTAAATAATATATCAGAAGATAAATACTATAGAAGTCATACTTTTGAAATGTTTAAGAATACCACTGTTTATAGAAACAGTAAATATGCCAAAAGAATACATATTCGGGCTTATGGGTGGAAAACATATGTCTACATCAACTAAACTGCTGAAAATGATCACTGACTTTCCTTCCATAAGACAATATTAACTATCCTATAAAGCACAAGACACTTTTGTTCACATCATAAACTTCCAAGTCAAAATACATGCATATGAATGTAACCATGGAATATGACTCAGTAAATGACAGTTATCTTCATCATAAATTTCTAACAGTTCATTATAAGCAAAATCCAGGAACAAGATTCAAAATCACATTATTTTTAAAGACAGGTCCTCACTCATGATTGATGACTTCTGTACACAGCTAAGGAGGGGGCTACTGGAGAGTAGTAACTTTTATAAGAAAAAATGGTGTTCACATTCTTTCAGTTTATTCAACACATAGGCAACAAAAACAATACTGAAGTAAATCCTAGACATGGTATCATTTCATCTGTAAATATTTCAGTAGGCATCTCTAATAAAAGAGGAGTTTTTCTTTTTTCTTTTTTTTTTTTTTTAAGACCTATCCACAATACCATTGTCACATCCAAAAAATAAATAAAAGACCAAAGGGAAAAATGATTGCTTAGTATCAATTACACTGTATTCAAATTTCCTCTTGCATCAAAAAATGTGTATATATATGTACACATATATATATATCCTTTTTATATTTGGTTCATTCAAATGACAATTTAAATAAGGTCCACACATAAGTCTGTTTTAATCCACATTTCCCTTCCATGTCTTTCTGTTTTCCTTGCAATTTATTTGAAGGAACTAGGTTGTTCATCCCATATTCTGGATTTTGCTGATTTTATCTAATAGTATCACATAGAATACTCCTCCATTGTTTAAATTTCTTGTAATCTGGTAGTTTGTGTCAGTTAATTTTTTGCCTCCTCCCCACATCCCTAACCCCAAATCTACTCTTGCCTGCTCTGTGACAGTGGAGCTGAACATGGTACTTATTTCTAACTGACCCAATGTTAGGCTTTGTCAGTAAAAGTTATATACCCCATGTATGTTTTTTGTACTTACCTTAAAATTTCTAACTGGTATGTTTAACTTAAAATATAAAGTTAACATTTATCTACCTCCAAAGCAAATTCTAGGATTTAAGAATACTTTAACTATCCAATCTGACTATTTTTTTAATTAAATTCAATTATTAACATATAGTATATTATTAGTTTCAGAGGCAGAGTTCAGGGATTCATCAGTCTTGTATAATAACCAGTGCTCATCACATGCCCTCCTTAATGTCCATCACCCAGTTATTCTTTAGAATTGCCTATTCTTGGTTGCTATTTTAACCTTAAAGCCACAAATTATATATCAATACAGTACCAGCAGCTACCACTTCCCTTTAGATAGCCTCCCCCAAAGGTGAGGACATTAGTAGTAGGTGGGACCTGAGAGGTGATTAGGTCATGAGGTTAGAGCCCTCATAAATGAGATTAGTGCCTTATAGAAGGGATCCCACAGATCCTTCAGCCCTTCCACCAAGTGAGGACACAAAGAGAAGGCGCCTGCTATGAACTAGAAAGGGGGCCCTCACCAGAAGGTGACTATGTTGGCACCTTCATCTTGGACTTCTCAGCCTCTAGAACTGTGAGAAATAAAGTTCTATTGTTTATAAGCTATCCAGTCTGTGGTACTGTGTTACAGTAGACAAATGGACTAAGACATCTCTCTTTTTGTACTGTCACAGTCTACATCCATTATTTTGTTAGGGGTTGAAATTCTAATTCTATTGCTGCTATTTAAATTCTATCATTGCTTCTTAGGGGTTGGTGAGATTCTAATTCTATCATTACTCTTACTTATTACCCGGAATATTTCTCTAAAGAGAAACTTTCTCACATGAATTATTGGTTTACCCTGTTTAAGAATGGCAAAACAAACATTTGGCTTTTCCTTTATCTACCAGAAAATGATTATAAAAACAACAAAATGCCTAGACAAGAACAAAGAAAGTCACATTTGACACCAAAAGCATGACGCTTGACAAGAAAAACTGGTAAGAACCTCATCAAAATTAAGAATTTTTGCTCCACAAATGACCCTGTTAAGAGGATAAAAAGACAAGCTACAGACTGGGAGTAAATATTTGAAAACCACATATCTCACTAAGGATTTATATCTAAAATATAGAAATAACTCAAAATTCAACAATTACAAAAAAATAGACAATCCAATTAGAAACTGGGCAAAAACACGAATAGACATTTCACTAAAAGATATACCGATAGGAAATAAGTACATAAATAGATGTTCACCATTAGCTATTAGGGAGATGCAAATTAAAACTAAAATGACCATCATTACACACCTACCAGAATATCTGGAATACAAAGAGTGACAATACCAAATGTTTGGGAAGCTGCAGAGAAAGTGGATCACTCATACACTGCTAGTAAGAACAATCAACAATCGTCAGTTTCTTTCTTTTTTTTTTTTTAAAGATTTTATTTATTTATTTGACAGAGAGAGACACAGTGAGAGAGGGAACACAAGCAGGGGGAGTGGGAGAGGGAGAAGCAGGTTTCCCGCGGAGCGGGGAGCCCGATGTGGGGCTCGATCCCAGGACCCTGGGATCATGACCTGAGCCGAAGGCAGACGCTTAACGACTGAGCCACCCAGGCGCCCCAATTGTCAGTTTCTTAAACTAAACCTGCAACTACCATAATCCAGCAATTGCACTCCTGGGCAATTGTTATCCCAAAGAAATTAAGACCTATTCACATAAAAACCAGTACATGAGTGTTTATAGCAGCTTTATTTGAAATAGCCAAAAACTGGAAACAACCCAATGGAGTAAATGGTTAAAAAAGTTTCATTTCTACCATAGTACTATTCTGCAGTAAAAGGGAATTAGTTCTTGATACACTCAAAAACTCAAACGGATCAAGGGAATTATAGTGAGAAAAAGAATTTCAGAATTACATATAGTATGGTTCCACTTAAATAAAATTCTTAAGATAAAATTGGAACAACAGAACAGATGAGTAGATGCCAAGAGTTAGGGCTAGAGAAGGGGGAGAGAGAGAAAGTAGGTGAGGTTATAAGGAGGTGGCACAAGAGAGCCTGTGATTATGGAATAGTTCTGTATTTCAAATTTGGTGGCAGTTACAAGAGAAAACTCTGAAGACTTAAGTACATGCCCACATATGCATACATACACACACACAAATACATGTAAGACTGGTGAAATGTGCATAAGCTTTGTGAGAAGTACTAATGTCTATTTCCTAGTTTTGATACTGTTTTTACATCTACTATATTTATGCAAGATGTTACCATTAGGGTAAATTGGGTGAGGTGTATATAGGACCTCCATATATATATTTTCTTAGCAACTTTCTGTAAATCTATACTTATTTCAAAGTAAAAAATTAAAACACATTCACACAAAAACTTTCTAAAAAAACTGGATGAATAAGTACAAATTATCAGTAATTATAGTCAAGAAGTAAAGTAGTACTTCTAGTTTCTTAAAGATAGACTATATAAAACTGAAAACCAGCTGTATGCTATTTATAGGAGCTAAAATGTAAGGACCCATAAATCTAAAAGTATGAAAATAGAAAAAAAAAAAAAAAAAACATACAGAAGTAGGAAAGTATTAACCAAAAGGAACTAATGCAGTTATCTTAATAACAGACTTCATCTCAACTACCTTGTTAAAATTACTAATTTCAAATCTATTTTGTCAACTTGGTACCATCCCTCAAAAACAGATGACTAGGGAAATACATGCCAAATACTGATTACAGAGCCATAATCCTTAAAATGCCTAACAGGGTTTGGGATCAAGAGTAGGTAACTCAAACACTATTGATTGATGGAATGGCAAGTACTAGAATTTCCTACAATGCCAGTGTTAGGTCAGCTTGCTAAAATATTCATCACTGGGGGACGCCTGGGTGGCTCAGTCAGTTAAGCATCTGCCTTCAGCTCAGGTCCTGATCCCAGGGTCCCGGAATGGAGGCCCGCATTGGGCTCCCTGCGCAGCAGGAAGCCTGCTTCTCCCTCTGCCCCTCCCCCTGCTTGTGCTCCTTCTCTGACAAAATTTAAAAAAAAATAAAATACTCATCACTAGGCCTCCACCAGAGCTCAAAGTATACAAGCTAAAAGTTTGATAGCAGCGTATCCTTTACTTCAAAATATAGAAAAAAGTAATTCTCATGTAAAAAAAAATAAGTTCACTTACAAGACAATATATTTGACATACAAACAACAAAACCTTACACTGAAATCAAAATTTGTACCTAAAACTTGATACCACCTTTCTGAGTAAGAGCTAGTTTTTTCTAGTTAGGCTGTGTCTACCCAAGAAGCAATTAAATATAATACTGCTATTCTACTCTAGTTTAACTTTCACTCAGTATTCCTAGTGATCACTGAATCAGGTATTTTATTTTTACTGACTTTACTATTATCATTTTTGTTAAGTATTAAATGTTACCCAAAAAATCCTTATTTTGACAACTCTGCCATACTAAATGATACAATATTCTGGATATCACTTTAAGGATAATTTTACAGATTATATTCACTTTGTAAGTATATGCTATCTTAAATCAAGCATGCAATTTTCTTACAGCCATAACAAAATTCATTTACAAATAAGTACAAAACAAAATTCAATACTTGAAATTTCATATTATCAAAAATGGAATGATAATCCATAAAAAGGCAATTATAAAAAGGATGACTAAATATTATTTGAGGAAGAACAGCATCCAAGAAATTATATGTAACCAATAAGGCATGTATAAAAATACTGGTTTGAGAAAAGATCAAATATTGAAGCCTGCTTGGTGGTAAGTGGAGTTTTCTGAATTGGCCATGTATCCTCCCCCCCCCCCTCCAAAATAAAATTCCTAAGTTGATTAAATGTTCTGTAACTTGAAAATGTAACTATGTGGTAACTGCTGTGCAATCAGTTGGTTAAAACGGTTAAGCAGTGATCCTATAACAAGTTACATGCAGACGTGAGCCTCCTGCAGGCCTACCTTTCCGCTAACAAACCATGGCATCAGTTAATAACCACCACAGAGCATGAAGCTGCATGTGCATACTCTGGCTGCTGCATGTAAAAGGGGGAGACCGACTAAATTTGTTTTTTATAAATCCTGAAATTTCATACCATCTCCACCCCATACCTCAAAGGCAGAAAGCTTTGTCTCCCCTGTAGCACCCTAGACAGGGCTCTGCACTCAGATGATCAACACTTAACAAAATAGGTAAGAACCAGGTCCAATGTCCAGTGCTTTCCTGCTTTCATAAAATATCTCCATTAGCTCCCATGTCTGTCATGGCCCCGTGGTTCACTGAGACTCAATTACAATGAACTATTTCACAAAAATGTTTCCTTTTAACAAGCACTTCTATTCTCAGTAAGACAGCACATTTTGTTTTATTCCTCTGGTGAAACCCAAAAATGTTCTATTTTCTCTGAATATCTATAAATTCTTTTGAGTTTTTTTAAATATAGAAAATCATCAGTTTAGATGAGGTTTCCAGTATAAGATAAATATTAAGAGACGGTAAGACTTTCCCACCCCCATAATCAATAGTTCATGAGGTGTTTTAATCATGATATAAAGAATTATATTCATGCTTCGGTTCTCCTTTATTCAACCAGTTCTTGGTGTTTAGCTAATTTTATTGCAGACCCACAAAGAAACATCCAAGAGGTATTTGTGTCACCTGAACCTCTCCCACACCACGAGGAAGAGATCTTTACTGCAGGGCACCAGTCAATCAGAAGAAAGGTGCCAGTTACTATTAGAGCAGATTTGATCTGGACCCACCTTACTAAATGGAAAAAAGGAAACTTGAATTTGAGTTTTGCATTCGTACATATTGCAGATAAGCTGGAGTGACCAAAAGAAATCTGACCCAAAAGAGGCCGCCTGCTTCCACAGAGAAAATTTTTTAAAAAGCTCCTTCTGTTACAATGTGGAAGCAGAAAGGTATGAACAATTGTTATTTATAACTGGCATTACCTGAGCCCTAACTGTTCTAAGCGCTTTGTTGAATAGGCACACAGCACTGCAGGTAAGTACTCTTTCCCTCTCCAGTTTTTAAGATGAGAAAACTGAACAGGATAGTTCAGATGGCCAGAATCCCAGAACTAACAGTGGGGAGTCTGGCCCCAGAGTTTCCCACTCCTAAGCACTGCCCTACATTAAATCCTGCACATTCTTGGACTGAATACTTGGGGGACACTGACTGAAAGACCCTTTTTCCAATGTTTTACAACAGCAGAGCTACAGAGCTTGGGGTCATTTTAAATACCTTTGATTTATACATGGAGATTGAGTTATTTGGTGACTAATGGGAATAACGAATCTCAAACCAAATGAAAAAATATTCAAAGTCATGATGTGCTTCTCAGGAACAGGGAGATGGCCCAAGCTGAATGACTGGACACAGGTCTATACAAGGTCAATATGCTCCCATGCTCATCTAGACCAGTTATTTCACTTCTCTCCCCTCCAACCTCCTTTTCACTCTTACCTTATTTTCGCCATTTTTCAGCTATGTGAGTCAGAAAACTTCCACAAAGTCACACAAATGCATCCGCCCACTTACATCATCACTGCTCTCCTTCCTACACAAGTAACTGTTCAAGCTCCTCCACCCAACGCCTCCCATGTCCCAGATCCCATTCCCTCTGGTACTACAGTTCATCATGAGATCCCATCATTTCTGTCCTCCTTCCCTCTTCTACATAACCAGCTCACATAATGTTATTAATTCTCCATGCTTTCAAACACACACACACACACACACACACACACACACACCCATGCTACCTCTCCAATTCTCTGGTCGACATTAATGCAAAAATCCCTCAAAATTTTCTTGAGAATTCTGATTTTTTCCATTCTCCCATTCTCTTTAAAATCACTACACTATCAGGCTTTCATGCCCACCCAATGAAAATGCTCAGATTATAGTCTGCAATGACTCCACACTGCAAAATCTAGAGACCTATGGAGGTCTCCCACAGTCCTCACTACCGACAGAGCAGGAGGATTTGAGGGCTGATGCCATAGGGTACATCCAATATGTGAAAACTGACCAGGCTAAACACTTTCCTGGTTCTGGCTATTATACCTCAAACAAGTTTTTATTTATTTTTTTGTGGAGAATGGGTACAAATTCAAAATTTAATTAATACTTAAAATATAAGAGGTTCATTGGGCTTATTTTAAGGTTGGTAAACTTAGTTTTGAGAAAACATTGAACAGGTCAATAATGGGTACCTAGAGAAACTGATATACTTGAAAACCTGAGCAATTTGTTCTTGCTGATAAATTAGACAGATGCTCTAAATTACATGATATACATTTCATGCCATTTTCACAAACAGCTCATTTCCTGCTGCCAGTACTAAGCTATCGGAACTACAGGGCATTAGCTTCATCACCTTTTAGCTTTCAAAAAAGATCCAAATACTTGCTTGCAGTTAGCTTTAGACATATCCACAAACATTCCTCCCTCTTCAAAATAGGACTGGCTAGAGTATCAATTCCGCAACATTTACCCTAAAATTACTAAACAATATGGGGCTGAAGAAAAAATGCTCTTCTCCCTTCATTACAAGTTTTAATGTATTCATTTTCAACATTTTTGTAGCTTATATTTTTAAGGGGGAGGAGAACCATGTAGTTTACCAGTCTTTTTGATCACAAAAAAAAAAAATCAATTTACATTTTTATTTCCAACCTCTACTAATCAGCATGATGCAAATTTAACATAATTTTATGTAACATAAATCCTCAATTCTAATAATTTATGGAAAAAAAGACTTTAAAGGTCATTTTTCAAGGATAAAATTATTCTATTTTAACAAGAACTTTTCTAAAGCAATCCAAAAACATACATGTTTATACACACTAAATGTCAGTAATTCCAACTCAACATCATGAAATTCAAGGACTAGGTAACTACACAGATTCTGTTTCCTCAACAAGGGGAGCCAGTTCATGCTTTGTATTTGTTGGTTAGTAAACAACCAATTAAATTTATGAAAGAGGTTTTTAAAGTGAAATTTTATAGTAATCAAGATTGAGTATAAAAAAATGGTGAGCTGGTCTTTACTCTTGTGGTTATGACATTCTATTAAAATAATTTATCCTTCTACAATTTGAGCCTTATTCCTTCTACAGTTTGTTCCTCAGTTAAGTATGTAACTAAACTTAAAATGGATTCCACACAAATACATACAAACATCACTGGAGGTCCAAATACAAATATCTTCATAGCAAATTATACTCATTCCTCTCTACTTATCCTGGAGGAGCAACGGAAACATACTTTTTCCCCCTCTATATTATCATAAAGTTTCACATTAAAAAATTTCAAAATATTTTGAATCCTCGAGTCACTGAAAAACTCCAGCCCTACATGTAACTTCTATTAAGTCTTTTCCTTTAGTGATCAATCTCTGTATACAATTTCAGAGACTGACGGCGTTTTTCTGGTCCTCTCTTTCAAAGATGATGTCACTTTTCACATTCAGTTACTGTTCTCCAGGAGGCCTATTCGAAGGTTCAGTAATAAATGTCAGGGTAGTCTGCTATGTGTGTAATTATATCAAATGAAAAGCCCACCACTTTTTCACCAAAAAATACTTTATTCAACACATTATCTATTTCTTACTATTCAGTCAGAGCAGAAGCCCTGAGTGACCTAGGATCAATTCAGCCCATGGATGAATTCCTTTAGTTAACAACCACTCTCCACCACATACTTTGTCATACTTCTCATTCTCATTGCCCTTTTAAAAACGGAAACATCTGATTTCTTCATCATCCAAGCCAAGCTCTTCAGAATCCTTAACTGCCTCCTTTGACCAGAGACTAAGCAATGTACCCTGCAAAGGCTGACCAGGGCAACAGGCTCCTGGGTTCAAGGTGAACATATCCAATCCAACAACCCATCCAGTATGACTCTATAGTTTCGCCCAAGAGGCCATGATGATTATATCTGAACACCTCAAGAATAGTCAGAAGAAGTGTAAAAGTAGAGAGTAAGGACAGAAGTATCCATCCTACAAGGATAAATATGTATAGGGCAAAATCTAGACAACAGTAATGCCAATGTGAACTCAAGTGACCACTTCAATGCAGGTCATTCAGAACCTAGGCAAAAGTTACAGTCCAAATATACTACAACTGTAGCTATCGGATCACTATTAAACTAAGCTAAAGTTTCCTGAATAGCATTCACATCCCAAGACTGTCATTTCTCTCTATAGCAAAGAAATCTTGAACTCTCAAGGGCTACCCAGAATTACTGAAACAGTCTTAAAGGAAAGTCTGAAGAAAGGGGTTTTGAAGGTTATAGCTTTGGAAGAAACTCCACTCTACCGTTCTTATGAAGAGGAGAAACGTGAGAGAGAGAGAGAGAGAGAGAGAGAAATCACAAAACCTTTAACTGCAGAGTAACTCAGCTTATTCTGTCATCCCTTAGAAACTTTACGTGGGAACTTTCAATAAAAACACAATAAACTTTAAAACCTTGGCATGTGCAAACTATCAGATCAACTGCCTAGATTTCAAGATTGCATTAAGACTGAATACACCCAGGGCACCTGGGTGGCTCAGTCGTTAAGCGTCTGCCTTCGGCTCAGGTCATGATCCCAGGATCCTGGGATCGAGTCCCACATCGGGCTCCCTGCTCCGCGGGAGACCTGCTTCTCCCTCTCCCACTCCCCCTGCTTGTGTTCCCTCTCTCGCTATCTCTCTCTCTGTCAAATAAATAAAATCTTAAAAAAAAGACTGAATACACCTGAAATTACATGTGAGGACAGTAATAGCTACAGCCCACAAAAATTATTTGCATCATTCCACCACTAGTTTGACAGTGTTGCCATTTAAAAAAAGGAGAATTACTTTTCAACCTTCAGTGAAAATTTAGCCAGCTATCACTATGTGGGATTCTGACATTAGGGGAAAGAAGAACAGCTCTCCTGAAAATTAGTTCTTATTTTAAAAGCTTAAGATACTGAACAAAGATAAAAGAAGTTAAAGCAATTTTCAAAGAAAAAGCTGTCAATATATTCCAAGCTTTTTCAAGAACACTCAGCTTTCAGTTTCATTTTATAATTAGTTTTCACAATTGAAAGTTACAATTGCTCATAAGCAAGGACTATGTGGAAGAAAACTAAATTATAATGTAGCCCATGAGTTACTTGGCAAATGGAGCTTTAATACATAAAATGAGGCCCAGGGAAGAAAAAGGAGTTGGAATATACGATACAGGCAGTAAGTACTCATCAACAGGATTTAGGGCCTGGATATGGAAAAGCCACCACGTCTAGTGTTGAATGCCACAGCAGCAGGGGACCTTTCCTCCACTGCCTTCAAACCTACCACCACAACCATGTCCAGAGTCCCGATCTCATGATCTCACGTTTCCTGCCTGAATTTCAGAAGCTAGAAACATCTCACTACTAGAATTATGACAATCTTGCTATATTAATGCATTAAGTGGGCTTTCAAAGACTAGTCTGATACCTTAACCAACATTACAACTTCTTCTCCATGAAAAAATATATTCTGAGTTTAAAACTATCAATAAAAATTAGTTGTCTAAATGAATTTAAAGTTATTGTTATGTAAAGCTAATCAGGAAAATATTCTTTCACAGGGTAAAATCTGACACTCCACAGGTTCAACCCTTCACCATTAATTTTTACAAAACTAAGCCAAATATCCTTAGCTATGCATTAAACCCAAACACTGATTAAAATTCAAAGTATATCCAGTAACTTACAAAATGCTCACAACCCACAGCCCTTGCTCATCCTCATGTCATTCTATGGCAGAATAAAGCAGTTAGCCAATTACCATGCAATCCTATTTGGTAGCTTTGCTGTAATTAGTTCTGGACAGGGTTTCTATGTTTTCAAATACTGTCTAGTTTTATCAAAAACAGAGGGAACATATTGGGATACATAATTTATTGGCAGAATTCTACATAAAAAAGCTTGTCTATTCATAAAAGACTGATGAGGCAGAACTAAAACAGAGCAGATGGTTGTTTAGACAAAAGGACAATTTATATTACTGATTTTTGAGACCTTGTTATATACCTACATTTTATATGCATGTGCTATATGTATGTTATACATGTAACAAATTCTCAAAATCACATAAATTATATACATGTATGGCACATGCCCCTTCTGTCCACTTCAAAAATCTGTTTTGAGTTCTCCTTTACTTCCCTATTATTTTTCAAACTACTCAAAAATCAAGAACAGATTGAAAAGAGGCTTGAAAGGGAAAAAAAGAAAAAAAAATATTTTAAAGCTAAGAAAAAGGAAAGGACAGGAACCTATAATCAATCATATTTTTGTTTTAATATTACTTGCCGTAACTTATAAGATGCAGGTAGCAGTTGCACTTCTAATTTTTAGTCATGTCATTAAAAACAATGAAATAATTTTTATAGCTTTTCTGAGATCCCATTTTGTTCTCTACATTTTAAGTGAACTCTTTAACAGCGTTAACTCTGATTAATTCAAATCAGCAATCACTCCTTACAGGACCCACTGAATTTGGTTACCTGGCAATCCTCCCAAGATAATACATTCAAACTTGATTGTTTCTGGTAGGCATAGTACTAACACATAGTAATGAATATATTTACAATTTTATTATACGTGGACAGCAATTGTTTTCTCTAATAGGGTATTTAATATAATATAAAATGTAATATACTCTGGATTTTTCTTTTTTCCAATAAGCTGGCTATTCATATGGCATTACCCAGATGCTATATACTGGAGTTGTTTTTTAAGTTGACTAGAATTACACAGTGTACGGAGACATTTTTAAGTTAATATTGTTTTTAAAACAAATATATAATCATTAGCTCTTCTTGCAAGACTTTTCAGTTCAAGTACATTTCTATTTACAATACTACTCAAATTAGATGCTCTATTAAAGATAAGAAATCTGGGGGGGGGGCGGAGCAAGATGGCGGAGGAGTAGGAGACCTGGATTTCGTCTCCTCTCAGGAATTCAGCTGGATAGGGATCAAACCATTCTGAACACCTACAAACTCAAAAGGAGATCGAAGAAAGGAATAGCAACAACTCTCTCATCAGAAAAGCGACCACTTTCTGGAAGGTAGGACGTGCGGAGAAGTGAATCCGAGGCGATATTTGGGAGGATAGACGGCGGGGGAGGGGCCTCCGTCGGCCGCTTCTGGCAAGTGATGGAGCCGCGGAGCACAAAATCGGAACTTTTAAAAGTCTGCTCCACCGAAGGACATCACTCTGGTGGTTAAGCAGGGGGTGGAACCTTTGCGGGACAGTGTGGTCTCAGGACCCTCGGGGTCACAGAAAGACCGGGGGTGCCTGAGTGCGGCAGAGCTCCCAGGTAACGGAGCAGGGAAGCCGGCTGCAGAGGCGGAGCCCAGGCGCGGGCTCTCAGCTCGGGGTGGCCCTAAACCGGGATCCGCGGCCCAGTCGGGCCCCTGCTCCTCCAGCAGGGACCCGACAAGCGGCAGATCCGGGGAGACTCACCTTCCTCCCCCGAGGGGAGCCGCGCGGGAGTGCACCGCAGGGATCGGCTGGGTTTGGAGACTCCACACGGGGTCGGTGCCAGAGATAGAAACGCGCGGTCACAGGCCGGGTGAGCATGGAGTGTGGCCGGAGACCGGGGAGACGGGAGTGACTGACGGCTTTTCTCTGGGGGCGCACTGAGGAGCAGGGCCCGAGTTCTCGGCTCCTCCGGGGCGGAGATTGGGAGGCCGCCATGTTCACTCTCTGCCTCCAAAGCTGTACGGAAAGCTCGCAGGGAACAAAAGCCCCGGAGAGCAAACCCGAGCAGATTACTTAGCCGGGAGGGGGCAAGGGCGGGGCACTTCCGCCTCCGGCAGAGACATTTGGAAACCACGGCAACAGGCCCCTCCCCAGAAGATCAGCGAGAACAGCCAGCCAAGACCACGTTTACCGATCAATGAGAACCGCAGAACTCCAGCACTAGAGGAATACTGCACATAGAATCCATGGCTTTTTTACCATGATTCTTTAGTCTTTCAAAGTTAATTTTTTTTAACTGTATTTTTTTGAATTTTTCTTTTTCCCTTTTTCAACCAACATCTTATCAATCCCTTTTTTTAAAAAAACATTTTTATTTTTCATTTTTACAGTCATATTCTATCCCTTCATAGTAGTTATCCGTATTTTTGGCATATATATAGAAGTTGTTCTCTCTTTAAAATTTTGAGAGAGTTTCTTCTAACAGATTAAAATATACCCTAAATCTCTAGTATATGGTTTTTTCTACTCCCCTGCCTGATCACATTCTCTCCCTTCTTTTTTCTTTTTTTTTAAATCCTCTTTCTTTTTTCAAACAAATTCTTATCAATTCCTTTTATAAAATTTTTTATAATTTCCATCTTTACAGTCATATTCCATCCCTTCATCATATCAACCCTTATTTTTGTACATATGTAAGTTTTTCTTCCTTTAAAATTTTGGGAGGCACTTTCTTCTAAAAGACCAAAATACACCCAAAATCTAGTGTGTGGCACTGATCTATATACCAGCCTGATCATATTTGATCACATTCTGGTTTTTTTTGTTGTTGTTGTTTTGTTCTGTTTTGTTTTTATCTTTTTTTTTTTTTTTTTCTTTTTTCTCTCTTTCCGTTTTCTTTTTCCACTGCTTCAGGTCTTTTCTGATTTGTTTAGAGTATATTTTCTGGGGACGTGGTTACTCTGCTAGCATTTTGTTCTCTCATTAGTCTATTCTCCTCTGCACAAAATGACAAGACGGAAAAAATCACCTCAACAAAAAGAACAAGAGGTAGTACCGACTGCCAGGGACCTACTCAATACGGACATTAGTACAATATCAGATCTAGAGTTCAGAATCATCACTTTAAAGATACTAGCTGGGCTTGAAAAAATATGGAAGTTATTAGAGAAACCCTTTCTGGAGAAGTAAAAGAGCTAAAATCTAACCAAGTAGAAATCAAAAAGGCTATTAATGAGGTGCAATCAAAAATGGGGGTGCTAACTGCTAGGATAAAGGAGGCAGAAGAGAGAATCAGTGATATAGAAGACCAAATGATGGAAAATAAAGAAGCTGAGAAAGAGATAAACTACTGGATCACGAGGGCAGATTTCGAGAGATAAGCGATACCATAAGACAAAACAACATTAGAATAATTGGGATCCCAGAAGAAGAAAGAGAGAGGGGGACAAAAGGTATAATGGAGCAAATTATAGCAGAGAACTTCCCTAATTTGGAGAAGGAAACAGGCATCAAAATCCAGGAAGCACAGAGAACCCCTCTCAAAATCAATAAAAAATAGGGCAACACCCCGACATCTAACAGTAAAACTTACGAGTCTCATAGACAAAGAGAAAATCCTGAGCAGCTCGTGAGAAGAGATATGTAACCTACAAGGGTAGAAACATTAGATTGGCAATAGACCTATCCACAGAGACCTGGCAGGCCAGAAAGGACTGGCAGGATATATTCAGAGCACTAAATGAGAAAAATATGCAGCCAAGAATACTCTATCCAGCTAGGCTGTCATTGAAAATAGAAGGAGAGACAAAAAGCTTCCAGGACAAACAAAAACTAAAGGAATTTGCAAACACAAAACCAGCCCTACAGGAAATCTTGAAAGGGGTCCTCTAAGCAAAAAGAGACCCTAAAAGCAACATAGACCAGAAAGGAACACAGACAATATATGGTAACAGTCACATCACAGGCAATACAATGACACTAAATTCCTATCTTTCAATAGTTACCCTGAATGTAAATGGGCTAAATGCCCCAATCAAAAGACACAGGCTATCAGACTGGATTAAAAAACAAGACCCATCGATATGCTGTCTGCAAGAGACTCATTTTAGAACCAAAGACACCCCCAGATTGAAAGTGAGGGGGTGGAAAACCATTTACCATGCTAATGGACACCAAAAGAAAGCTGGGGTGGCAATCCTTATATCAGACAAAGTAGATTTTAAACCAAAGACTGTAATAAGAGATGAGGAAGGACATTATATCCTACTTAAAGGGACTATCCAACAAGAAGATCTAACAATTGTAAATATCTATGCCCCTAACATGGGAGCAGCCAATTATATAAGGCAATTAATAACAAAAGCAAAGAAACACATTGACAACAATAATAGTGGGGGACTTTAACACCCCCCTCACTGAAATGGACAGTTCATCTAAGCAAAAGATCAACAAGGAAATAAAGACTTTAAATGACACACTGGACCAAATGGACTTCACAGACATATTCAGAACATTCCACCCCAAAGCAACGGAATACACATTCTTCTCTAGTCCCCATGGAACATTCTCCAGAATAGATCACATCCTAGGTCATAAATCAGGTCTCAACCGGTACCAAAAGATTGGGATCATTCCCTGCCTATTTTCAGACCACAATGCTTTGAAACTAGAACTCAATCACAAGAGGAAAGTCAGAAAGAACTCAAATACCTGGAGGCTAAAGAGCATCCTACTGAAGAATGAATGAGTCAACCAGGAAATTAAAGAAGAATTAAAAAAATACATGGAAACCAATGAAAATGAAAACACAACTGTTCAAAATCTTTGGGATGCAGCAAAGGCAGTCCTAAGAGGAAAGTATATAGCAATACAAGCCTTTCTCAAGAAACAAGAAAGGCCTCAAGTACACAACCTAACGCTCCACCTAAAGGAGCTGGAGAGAGAACAGCAAATAAAGCCTAAACCCAGCAGGAGAAGAGAAATAATAAAGATCAGAGCAGAAATCAATGAAATAGAAACTAAAAGAACAGTAGAACAGATCAACGAAACTAGGAGCTGGTTCTTTGAAAGAATTAACAAGATTGATAAACCCCTGGCCAGACTTATCAAAAAGAGAAATGACCCAAATCAACAAAATCATGAATGAAAGAGGAGAGATCACAACCAACACCAAAGAAATACAAACAATTATAAGAACATATTATGAGCAACTCTATGTCAGCAAATTAAATAACCTGGAAGAGATGGATGCATTCCTAGAGATGTATCAACTACCAAAACTGAACCAGGAAGAAATAGAAAACCTGAACAGACCTATAACCACTAAGGAAATTGAAGCAGTCATCAAAAATCTCCCAAAAAACAAAAGCCCAGGGCCAGAGGGCTTCCCAGGGGAATTCTACCAAACATTTCAAGAAGAATTAATACCTATTCTGAAACTGTTCCAAATAATAGAAATGGAAGGAAAACTTCCAAACTCATTTTATGAGGCCAGCATTACCTTGATCCCAAAACCAGACAAAGACCCCATCAAAAAGGAGAATTACAGACCAATATCCCTGATGAACATGGATGCAAAAATTCTCACCAAAATATTAGCCAATAGGATCCAACAGTACATTAAAAGGATTATTCACCATGACCAAGTGGGATTTATCCCTGGCCTGCAAGGTTGGTTCAACATCTGCAAATCAATCAACGTGATACAATACATTAACAAAAGAAAGAACAAGAATCATATGATCCTCTCAATAGATGCAGAAAAAGCATTTGACAAAGGACAACATCCTTTCTTGATCAAAACTCTTAGAGTATAGGGATAGAGGGTACATACCTCAATATCATAAAAGCCATCTATGAAAAACCTACAGCGAATATCATTCTCAATGGGGAAAAACTGAGAGCTTTCCCCCTAAGGTCAGGAATGCGGCAGGGATGTCCAGTATCACCACTGCTATTCAACATAGTATTGGAAGTCCTAGCCACAGCAATCAGACAACAAAAAGAAATCAAAGGCATCCAAATTGGCAAAGAAGAAGTCAAACTCTCACTCTTTGCAGATGATATGATACTTTATGTGGAAAACCCTAAAGACTCCACCCCAAAACTGCTAGAACTCATACAGGAAGTCACTAAAGTGGCAGGATATAAAATCAATGCACAGAAATCAGTGGCATTCCTATACACCAACAATAAGACAGAAGAAAGAGAAATTAAGGAGTTGATCCCATTTACAATTGCACCCAAAACCATAAGATACCATAAGGAATAAATCTAACCAAAGAGACAAAGGATCTGTACTCAGAAAACTATAAAATACTCATGAAAGAAATTGAGGAAGACACAAAGAAATGGAAAAACGTTCCATGCTCATGGATTGGAAGAACAAATATTGTGAAGATGTCAATGCTACCTAGAGCAATCTACACATTCAATGCAATCCCCATCAAAATACCATCCACTTTTTTCAAAGAAATGGAACAAATCATCCTAAAATTTGTATGGAACCAGAAAAGACCCGCATAGCCAGAGGAATGTTGAAAAAGAAAAGCAATGCCGGCGGCATCACAATTCGGGACTTCCAGCTCTCTTACAAAGCTGTCATCATCAAGATAGTATGGTACTGGCACAAAAACAGACACATAGATCAATGGAACAGAATAGAGAGCCCAGAAATGGACCCTCAACTCTATGGTCAACTCATCTTCGACAAAGCAGGAAAGAATGTCCAATGGAACAAAGAGTGTCTCTTCAACAAATGGTGTTGGGAAAATTGGATAGCCACATGCAGAAGAATGAAACTGGACCATTTCCTTACACCACACACAAAAATAGACTCCAAATGGTTGAAAGACCTCAATGTGAGACAGGAGTCCATCAAAATCCTAAAGGAGAACACAGGCAGCAACCTCTTTGACCTCAGCTGAAGCAACTTCTTCCTAGAAACATCGTCAAAGGCAAGGGAAGCAAGGGCAAAAATGAACTATTGGGACTTCATCAAGATAAAAAGCTTTTGCAAAGCAAAGGAAACAGTCAACAAAGCCAAAAGATAACCAACAGAATGGGAGAAGATATTTGCAAATGACATATCGGATAAAGGGCTAGTATCCAAAATCTATAAAGAACTTATCAAATTCAACACCCAAAGAACAAAGAATCCAAACAAGAAATGGGCAGAAGACATGAACAGACATTTTTCCAAAGAAGACATCCAAATGGCCAACAGACACATGAAAAAGTGCTCAATATCGCTCAGCATCAGGGAAATCCAAATCAAAACCTCAGTGAGATACCACCTCACACCAGTCAGAATGGCTAAAATTAACAAGTCAGGAAACGACAGATGTTGGCGGGGATATGGAGAAAGGGGAACCCTCCTACACTGTTGGTGGGAATGCAAGCTGGTGCAGCCACTCTGGAAAACAGTAGGGAGGTTCCTCAAAAAGTTGAAAATAGAGCTACCATATGATCCAGCAATTGCACTACTGGGTATTTACCCCAAAGATACAAAAGTAGGGATCTGAAAGGGTACGTGCACCCCGATGTTTATAGCAGCAATGTCCACAATAGCCAAACTGTGGAAAGAGCCAAGATGTCCATCGACAGATGAATGGATAAAGAAGATGTGGTATATATACACAATGGAATATTATGCAGCCATCAAAAGGAATGCGATCTTGCCATTTGCAACGACGTGGATGGAACTGGAGGGTATTATGTTGAGCGAAATAAGTCAAACAGAGAAAGACATGCATCATGTGACCTCACTGATAGGCATTTTTAATCGCAGGAAACAAACTGAGGGTTGCTGGAGTGGGGGGTGGGGTGGGAGGGATGGGGTGACTGGGTGACAGACACTGGGGAGGGTATGTGCTCTGGTAAGCGCTGTGAATTGTGCAAGACTGTTGAATCTCAGATCTGTACCTCTGAAACAAATAATGCAATATATGTTAAGAAAAAAAAAGAAGAAGGTAGCAGGTGGGGAAGAATGAAGCAGGGGAAATCGGAGGGGTAGACGAACCATGAGAGATGATGGACTCTGAAAAACAAACTGAGGGTTCTGAGGGGGAGGGAGGATGGGTTGGCCTGGTGGTGGGTATTGAGGAGGGCACGTTCTGCATGGAGCACTGGGTGTTATGCACAAACAATGAATCATGGAACATTTCATCTAAAACTAATGATGTAATGTATGGGGATTAGCATAAGAATAAAAAAATAAAAAAATAAATTAAAAAAAAAAGATAAGAAATCTGTTGGGCTCCAATATTCCTTTTTTTTAAATTCGCTTATCCATACGTAACCAAGAGACAATTTTTCCCAATTTTTCTCAAATTTGCCTCTTCTAGAAAACAGAAAAATAATTTCATCACTCTAAGAGACTTAATGCACTAACTACTGACATTCTGAAAGAATACTATGGCATTCTAGTAAAACTACCTTTAAAAAAAGTAGGCTACCTTATTTTAAAACAATTCGTGAATGGCATCAGGCTCAAAATATATCGTGTGCCATTTTTATACATACTGTAATGTAATTTTTGCATGTATATGAAAAGGGAATTTTCAAAAATTCATACTTATGTTTAACAGTTTTAATATATCAGTAAAATATACAAATAAAGAAATTGAAATATTGTATTACTGTTTTACTTCACCTCTCTGACAAATTGATAGCTGAATCAAAATTATCGTGGCGGTTCCATCATGTAATGGTTAGCACTCTGGACTCTGAATCAAAATTATCTAGAATAACTCTTAGCAGCTGTGTCAGAAGTAGAAAAAAAAAATCAGAAACACACACTTCCCTCAAAAAACAGCCCTAATTCCTTTATCTTTTACCTATTTTCCTATTTTTCTTCATTTTCTCCTATATTTGACAAACTAACAACTATTTGATTTGTTAAATCGCACATTAAAAGTCAAATAGCACTTTGGGAAACATTATTTTGACCAAATACTGTAAGATTCAAGACAAGAATGATGTACAAATTTTCTGCTCCGGTTAGTGAATCTGTTTCTCACAGGGTAATGGGTTAGCAATTCTGAAGCACATTATACATACACTAGGGTCAAACAAACATACTGTGGATAATGAGAACCAAGTTTCTCACTGTCAAAAAAACTGCAAATAAGGAACACAGGAAGACTGGAATGAACCCTGGGATATTGGGCTTAATTTGAGGTATCCCGTAAACTCACGATGTTTTAATGTGCACACATATAGACCCACGGAAGTAAACATAGCTCTATGCATACATGAGTTAGTGTACATACTTCCCTGGCTCTTTCCACAGACAGGGTCTTGAAGAAATTGATAGACCAGTAGCAATAAGCACAGCAAGTTCCAAGATCTTGGCTTCCAAATACCTTTCTCCAATAAGAGGAGCCTGGGCTCCTTGAAGTGGTTGATTCCAGGGCTGGGACAGGGAAGATACAAGATAAGCCTATGGTGCCATAAATTAAAAATGCTCAAAAAGGATGGAGATATGTCAAAAGGGCTCGGAAATCAATCTGAGCTCTCTATGGTCAAGGCTGTAACAATTTAAGAAACAAAATAAATCATACTGTTGGATTCTAATCCATTAAATAAAATAGACAAGTTCATACTGATATAAATAAATGTAAAAAGGAAGAGAAATAGAAAATTACCATTGGAACACCACAGTGATAACTGTGGCAGGCAAACATTCACCAATGCATACAAAAATAGTAAGCCAAAGTCATTTCCATCAAAGTATCTACCTGAAGACCGTTATTAATTGAAAAGGGAAAGATACAACCTTTTTAGTAGAAAAACCTGGGAAAAGTTGCTTTAATCAAGTGTGAACAAGGTTTGCAGCATTAGTGATTATGATATACTGACATCATATGCCCCTGATATGAGGCCCTGAGAAGGGCCCATCATTTTTGTGGCATGTCTGCCAAAATATGCATTACCTAAACCTAGTTATGAGAATAGACCAGACAAGCACAAATCAAAGGATATTCTACAAACTAACTAACCATTGCTCTTCTAAAGTATCCAGGTTATGAAAGACTTGGAAAGATGGAGACATGACAACTAAATGCAATGTGGGATCCAGGATTAGATTCTATAACAGAAAATGGGTATTAGTATTAAAACTGGTAAACACCAAGTAAAGTTTGTAGTTTAGTAAATAGAATTATATTGTGCCAATGTTAATTTTTAGTTTTGTGGTTAATGCAGTATGTTAGCATCAGTGGAAGCTGAGTGAAAGGCATATGGGAACTCTAGGCTTGCAACATTTGGGGTAAATCTGTTACCTCAAAATACAGTTGTAATTTAAAAGGGAGAGGATACTTAATAGCAAAATTAATTGCATACAAAACAAAAATGGAATAAAATGCAGCCACTACAAAATTTATTGTATGAGATTACATATAATGTATAGGTACCCAGCAGCCCATTCTGTTACACTGATGGTCCCCAATGAAACATAACCCTGACAGTGAAGCCCGTGAACATCTGACTGAGCTTAGTCAAATGATTGCTTCAGCGAAAATAACATTAACAAGCACAACACAAGCAGGATGTTGACGCCTGCTTCTATGTTGGTGCTTACTCTCCTGGTATGTACTTCCCTGGAGCTCTTGCTAAAGAGGCCCAAGGACCACATTAGAGAGACTATGTGGAAACAGACACTCAGCCAGGCCTAGTCTAGCCATTTCACCATATGCATTCCATTAAATGCACCTTACATGTAAGTGAAAAAGTCATCTCAGACACTCTTGTCCAAGAGGTGATAACCCCCTCATATAGCCCAGATTGCAGATGTTAGGAAAAAAGTGAACCATTATTGTCCTAAGACACTAAGTTGATGGTTAATAAACACAATGGTAGATAAAATAGTGCGTTATCCATAAAAGGTTTAAATGTGTGTAAGATACTCTCCTTTAGATAAGGAAGACATACTCAAAAAAAAAAAAAAAAAAGGTAAGGAAGACATAGAAACACAGCAGACTAAACTTACACCAAGCCTCTTACTATAAACACATCAACATGCTGGATGAAAAAGAGTAAATAAATAAGCTCTCTAAAAACATAGCTGGCCTTACAAGAGAAGAAAATTCCCAAATGTGTGTGTTGGTGGGGGGTGAGTGTTGGTGGACAGCATGAGGAAATTGAAGGCCAGAATAGCAAACTCATGAGCAGATGCTGTTAGCCAAGGGTCAAGACAAGGAGTGGAGCAAGTCTAGCCAGAGGCTGGGCCTTATTAGACTCTTTATTAGTTTGGGTTTTGCCACTAATCAAGGATTGGAAAAGAAACCATGGTACATGAAAAGCAGGGCTTTGGAGCTGAGTCAATTTCAATGGCCTACCTCCTTCTCCAACACATGCAGAACACTGAGCATAGGAAATATAAAGATGAGTAATTCATGTCACTGCCCTCCAAGAACTCAGTATACAGATCAGTTACAGTACCACTCACTAAGTCATACTGCCTTGTGATCCTTGACCTACTTCCTTTATCTGAGGACCCTGGCCTCTCAACTTTAGAACTAGACAATCCTTTGAGACAAAAGATATCAGAGAAAGTTGTCAAATACCAAGGTCTCATTCCTGGACTGGAATTTGGCAGGACTTTCATATTTAAGATGCTTTGGAATGGGCAGAAACAAAGAGAAAGGTAAACTCCCAGATCCAAAAAACTAGACTCTGAGTATTATAAAAAAGCTTTTGAGGAAAAGCAGCCATTGAGCCCCTTCATCTGAGATAAAAGAGGACAAGTATACCCTGGAAACTTTCATGAGGACTAGAGCACTTAGATCCTAACTATAAGCAAAATGACAATGATTCCAAATCCTGAGTACAGGACCAGAGTTTCTAGAAGTCATCCTATGGTCAATTTTGTCAACCGTCTCCAAAATCCACCCCCACCCAACCTTTCTTCAATCAATACAACCTTAACTCACGCGGGTGGTATGTCCCTGCAGTTCCAGGTGACACATTGTGACTCGTCTAAACCAGTCATGATAACATGATTCCATGTAGTTGGTCTCTAGGACTGGCCATGTGACCTAGTCCTGGCCAAAAGGACATAAAACTAAATGTCAATCGCATGAATCTTTTGGAAAAGCTTTTTCTTTTTGGATATAAAAGGATGAACAAGGCTGGCTGTTCCCTTTTAAGATCCCTCCATCTTTTTCTTTCTACTTGGAATGTATCTTTAATACCTAGAGTTGCAAAAAACCATTTTGCATCCATGAGACTAACAAGCATGAAGTCAACAGCCAGCAAGTAAGAATGGAAAAGCACAAAGAACAGGTCTGAGTCCCCATCAAGAGGATTCAGCGGCTGCATCAGCTTTCAACCGCCTACATCCAAGACCTCTTGTTATTTAAGAAAAATAAAGCCCTACTCATTAAATGTACTATGGGATTAGCATTTCTATTACTTATAACCAAATGCATTCCTAACTAATATACTATTTCCCAACTAAGAACAGTGGTGGTCTCACAGACCAGGATGAGAGCAAGTTTAAAGTGGTCCTAGAGAGGAGAGAGAGAGAGGCAGGGAAAGCCTTCAAAGGAGAGATCTAAAACACTACGAGGCATTCCACATGCACACATACAGAATCACCATTGCAGAGGGCCTATGTAGCAAGCTCTGCAGACAGACTGCCTAAGGTCTAAACCATGACCCTGCCAATAACTAGGTATGTGATCTCGGGCAAGATATCCAAGGTACCTCTGTACTTCAGTATTCTCAACTCCAAAATGAGAGTAACAATATATTCCTTTTAAGAAAGGTTGTAAGAACAAGGTAATAGCTCCTTGCATAAAGTAAGCTCTCAGCAAATATGGGTAATCATCATCTTCATGCTGATGATACAAACATAAATAGCTATTATGCAAACACAAACAGATAAAAACAAGTACAGTTTATGCAGCTCACATACGACTCCAACAGTGGGTACAAGTGAGCAGAAAATCCTCCCTGAATTCAACCATCTTTAAAGTGCTCCTCTCACCTGAGTAGTTCTTCTGTGTCTGTTAATAGCTGCATCAGCAGTTCTAGCTTAGATTCCATAAAAATGATTCAATTTCATAACAAGGAGATTGGCTAAACATAGGCCATTTACACTTCACAAAGCAGTTGAAGGGCAAAAGTGTAATGTCAGATTTTACCTCAAGTATTGTTCTTACCTGGTGGGTGGAAACAGTAACTCATCTCCTAACAGTAATAGAAAGGGTGAATTTATGATCAATTTCAAGTATACAATACTTCAATATGCATAATCCTTTCACAGTATCTGTTATCAGAGCCGAATGCACATTTCAGTTGAATTGTTTCTATGAATGACATTAGTATGAGCTGGCATGCATATAGGCTCCCTTCACATAAGACTTTTTCATCAGCAGGAATTACTAACAGAGCCACTGAAGCATGTAACACTAATTCAGGTGAGTCATTAATAGGCAAAGAAAACTTTCAAAAACTAATTGTTGCTATGAAAATAGTAATTTGAATCAATTAAGAGAAAGCAGAAATTCAAAATGTAAACTATTTTACAGTTTTGAACAAAAAGTAAACACAGTTTCCATCAGGCTTCTCACCCCCAAACTAGTCTGATCATAAAATTTACTTAAAAGCCTGTAAATTCCCATCATTTCACTTTTCCCTAGTCATGTTCTATTCCTGATGTCCCTCTATCAATGGTTATAGCCTTTCCATTCTATCACAGATATATCCGCTTTTACTTTCCATTCCTTGGACACCTTATTCCCAAATGCATCTCATCCTATTTCCAAATTTCAGTTATAATTTAAAAAAACTAAATTTGGGGGGAAAAGACATTTTCAGAATTGACTGCAACATTCTAGTTTAAGAAACAAAAGTCATCTTTTGTAGTCAACAGGTAAAACCTAACAGAGAGATCAAGCATACAGAGCTCAAAATGTGCAAAATCGTGGATTTTTGGGACAATGGCAGAATAGGAGAATCCCTAGGTTATCTTGTCCCACAACAGCCACATCCATGCATCCCAACCCAGAAAAGAACTCGAAGACTGGCAGAACAGACTTTCCACTTAACCGTAGAGAGGAAGAAAGACGGCAAACCAAAAGGAGGGGTAGAGACATGGTCAGGAACCAAACTCCTAGCCAGACTCACTACAAAAAGGAGGAACACCACAATCTCAGGGAAGGGAGAGGAGCAGACCCAACAGCAAGTACCCAAGACATGGGGGACCTGCACTGGGAGGACAAGTCCCCACAACATTTGGCTTTGAAAACCAGCAGGGCTGAACTTCAGAGTTTTTATAACTGGCAGGACTGAACTCCAGGTACTTCAAAAATCAGCAGGCTCAGCTACTGGAAAGTTGGAGGGCACCAGGAAACTAAATTCGCACCTTTAAAGAGGCAGTGTAACAAACAATCCCACTAAGAGCATAGAAGTAGCAGTTTGGAAAGTACCTGTAGGGGACTTACTACTCATCCCAGAATGTATACTGGAGGGGCAGGGACTTCGGGAGACTTCTCTAAGAACAAAAGAGGTGGACACTGTTTCTCTCACACCGCTGCCCCCAGCCTAGGTAGACTGACACTTGCAGGAAACCACACTCTCCACCTCCCTTGCTAACACAGAGCATCCCCGCCCCATGTCTGCCTACAGATCTGTCCCATCCAACATGCCCCACTCAGCAGGAGTCCCTCCCAAAGTGTCTTCTGCCCTGTTGCATCCCATAAGCAGCTCCAGCAAGAACCAGCACCACTTCAAAATGATTCTTGTCCTGGGGAAAGGGAAAGATAACCACACATACCAGTAATTCAGTCTTGGCAACCAAATCTTATAACTGGCATACAGAGAGTACCCTGCCAATCAGTGCGTCTCCAGCCCTAGCAGGCATCTGGGCTGACTACCAGCCTGTCCATCAACAAAAGCTTCTCAGAAGACAACATAGGGAGAGCACCCTATAGTTCAGTGCAACTGCAGCCCCAGTAAATAGACTAAAGGCAGACATCTGGTCTGACTGACACCAACCAACAAGACCACTATGGCCCCAGACTGGTCTTAACAGCACAGGAACCAAACCTGGCCCACAACAGGTAAAGTGGGTCATTGCAGCCAAATGAAGGCAAATGAGGCTCAGCCACAATAGTAGGGTACATGCAACACACAAAGGAGACAATGTTGAAGCACCAGGTTCTGATGAACAACGGACGCTGGGCTACAGGGCACCACAGGATCTCTTCTTCATCAGGCCACTACTTTAAGATCAGGAGATGTAACAGACATTCCTAATACATAGAAACAGACTAAGAAGAAGACAGAGCTAAATGAAATGGACATAAGCAATAGGCCTGATAAAGAATTCAAAGTAATGGTCATAAAGATACTCACTAAACTTGAGAAAAGAGTGGAGGATCTCAGTAAGACCTTCAACACAGACAGAAAATACAAAAAGAACCAGAGATGAAGAACTCAGTAATTGAAATTAAAAATAAACTACAGAGAATCAATAGTGGATTAGAGAAAGCAAAAGAATGCATCAGTGAGCTGAAGGGTAATGGAAAGCAACCAAGATACAAAGAAAAGAAAAAAGTAATAAAAAATGGTAACAGGTTAAGAGAACTCACCATCATCATCAGATACATTCACATTCTCATTATAGCAATTTCGGAAGGAAAAGAAAGAAAGGGGGCAGAAAATTTTATCTGAAGGAATAATAGCTGAAAACTTTCCAAATCTGGGAAAGAAAACACAAATCCAGATCCAAGAGGCACACACAGAGAGCATCCAACAAAATTAGCTCAAGAAGGTCCACACCAAGACACGTAATAATTCAAAGTGCAAAAAGTAATGACAAAGAGAATTTTAAAAGCAGAAGGAAACAATTACATATAAGGGAAAGGTTGTCAGTGATTTTTAGTAGAAACTTCACAGGCCAGAAGAGAGTTGGCATGATATATTCGAAATGCTGAAAGGAAAAAAACATTCAACCAATAATACTCTACCCAGCAAGACCATCTTTCAGAACAGAAGGAGATTAAAGAGTTTCCCAGAGAAATAAGAGTTAATAGAGTTCAATTCATCACCATTAAACCAGCCTTACAAAAAAGTTGAAGGGAATCCTTGAGTAGAAAGAAAAGGCCATAATCAGGAGTAAGAAAATTATGGAAGGGAGAAATTTCAAAGGTAATACAAATATAACAAAACAGACTAATCACTTATAAAAGAAGTATGCAAGGTAAAGCAGAAAAGCATTAAAGTCATTTATATCTATAAGGATTAGTCAAGGAATTTACAAAATAACAGGATGTAAAGTGTGACATCATATATATAAAACGTGGTGGGGCAGTTAAAATTTAGTGCTTTTAGATGGGTTCAAACATAAGCAACCATCAACTTCATACAGACTGCTATGTGTATAAGACCTTACATATGAGCCTAATGGTAATCACAAATGCAAAAGCTTTTAATATGAAAAAATAAAGAGAAACAAATTCAAACAAAGCCATCAAACTATAAGGGAAGAGAGCAAGAGAAGAGAGAACAACAACAGGAAAACAAGTAACAAAATGGCAATAAGTAGATACCCATCAGTAGGTACTTTGAATGTAAATACATTAAATGCTCCAATCAAAAGTCATAGGGTGATGGAATGGATAAAAAAGCAAGACCCTTCTCTATATTGCCTAAAAGAGACTCACTTCTGACCTAAAAACATATGCAGATTAAAAGTGAAGGGAAGGAAAAACATTTACCATGCAAAGGGAAGTGAAAAGAGAGCTGGGATAGCAATATGGGTATCACACAAAATAGACTATAAAACAAAGACTGTAACAAGAGACAAAGAAGGGCTCTATATAATGATAAAGAGAAAAACCCAACAAGAGAATTTAACAATTTTAAGTATTTATGCATGCAAAATGGGAGCACCTAAATACATAAAGCAACTATTAACAGACATAAAGGGAGAAATTGACAGTAATAAAATAACAGTAAGGGACTTTAACACCTCATTTACATCAATAGATCATCCAAACAGAAAATCAAGAAAACAGTGACTCTTAATGACACATTGGACCAGATAGACCTACCATATATTCAGAACATTCCATCCAAAACCAGTGGAAATACACATTCAAGTGTGCATAGAACATTCTCCAGAACAGATCACATATTAGGCCACAAAACAAGTCTCAACAAATTCAAGATTAAAGTCATTCCATGCATCTTTTTTGACCACAATGCTATGAAACTAGAAATTTACCACAAGAAAAAAATCTGGAAAGAGCACAAATACATGGGGGCTAAATAACATGCTACTAAATAATGCATCAACCAAGAAAACAAAGAGAAAATAAAAAAATACAAGGAGACAGATGAAAATGAAAACACAATGGTCCAAAATCTTAGGGACGCAGCAAAAGCTTTCCAAGAGGGAAAAGTAAAGCAACACAGGCCTACCTCAAAAAGAAAAATGAACAACCTAACCTTACAATGAAAGCACAGACTGCTCGGGCATGCAACACACACACACACACACACGCACGCGCACACGCATGCACACGCACGCGAATATTACTTGGCTCTAAAAAACCGAAATCTTTCCATTTGCAACAGTGTGGCTGGACCTAGAGGGTATAATGCTAAGTGAAGTCAGTCAGTCAAAGACCAATACCGTATGATTTCACTCATATGTGGACAAACAAAAATACAGACTCCTAACTATAGAGAACTTACAGTTACCAGAGGGGAGGTGGGTGGATGTGTGGGTCAAACAGATAAAGGGGATTAAGAATACACCTATAGCACTGAGAAATGTATTGAATTGTTGAATCATATTGAACACCTGAAATATAATAGTGTATGCTAAGTATACTTGAATAAAATGTGTAAAATTATGTAATTGTAAAGCTACTATTACATCCATTTAGACAACAAGTGAGTACATACAAATACAAATCCAGTTGGCCCGGGAGGTTCATTCCTCTTTATTTCCACATCTTTGCAAGCAGCTAATTCAATAGGCCAGAGTTAACAATGAAAACAGGTTGAAACTAGCTGCCGAGCAACAGAGGCTCCCATTGCTAATAACTCTACAAGTTCTCTGGTGTTACACAATAACCTAGAGGTTCCAGGAAACACGTGGAACATTATGGGGTGAAATTCCTCTTCTGAAGCCATTTCCATGGCACATCCCAAACTAGCTGTGCTCAGCCTAAGACACTTCTCCATGGAGAAGAGCCTGAGGAATCCCATGTGCTCTGCTACTTCTTTGCTTGTATGTACTTTTTCCCCAAAACAACACTATTTTACAATTACATCATCTAGTATGAAGTTGTGTTTCCCTGTCCACTTTGCCCATTCTCCTGCAAGTCTCTATGCTAGGTCTTTCCAGATGCATTTTCACTCATGACTCTCACATCCTGTGCTAAATCACTTAAACAGTTCAAAAAAAGTTTAGACTATCTACTTAATTCACCTTTCAAATTAACAACAAAAAAAATTTAACTGGTGCTAAAGTGTAATTTTCAAAACTTTAAAACCATGACTTTCATGAAAATATAAAATGAACAAATGCAAAAGCTATTATTCAACTCCATTAATAAGGGTATCAAAAATTTGAATAAAGGCAAACAGGATTACTAAAATGAATTCACTAATGGATGCAAAAGTTGTGAATCTGTTATGAAAAGGTTTTGCAAAATGGGCACCAGAGATAGTGCACAAACCACTAGTAAGCTCTCTGGACCTAACTTAATAAAAGGATGTTATATATTACTTTAGGCCTAGTGGCACCAGGAAAAAATTAGATACTAAGAATACAATAAACAGAAAGTTTAGAAATCTCTGCTACAGAGCAACAAAATATGTGAGATGGCTCTTCCTTAAAGCAATCAACTGCATCCCTACTAGACAAAAACTTTTTGCATTATTATGTATAAGAATCATTTGCACCACTATTTCTCAACTTCTTCCCCTGTAGAGTTGCCCAATAACCTAATCAAAAAGAAAGTAAGTATAGTCACAGAGGATCCACTAGACAAGCCCAGCATTTCACTGAAAAGTCACCCAGTAAGCTCTTTTGCTCATTTACAAGTCTTAGACAATTTCTCCATCTCAGATTACGGTTGGTTCTAAAAGGAGTAAAGCAAAAATCACACCGGGTTGGAGGAAGGATGCAGGGGCAGCTACAATCCATGAGTATTTCCATCAAGAATGGGACAGCATGCATAGCCAGTAAAGGTACACTGAAAGGGACAGTGTAATACACTGCTACTGGACATACAACTTGGTATAACATTGCTGGAAAGTCACCTAGTAACATGTACTAGAAATTGTTGGGGCTCAGATCTTTGATTCCATAATTCCATGCCCAGAAATTTTCATTCAACATATATTCAGATGTGGACTAAGATATATACCTATCTCAAAGCAGTAATTATAAAAATTTAAATATGTAAAATAACTTATGTAGATTTCCCAGCTTAAAAGAGGTTTTCCAAAAGCCCTCACTAAATCCCCACATCCTTTCTACATAATCCACTTCATACCCAGGATCTCCCCTATGAGGTCTCTTATCATAGTGCACTCTAATTTCTGATTTGCTTATCCCTTTGCCCTCTTAAGCTATAACCTCCACGAAGGCTTGCGCCATAGAATTCAATTGCATGAATTTAGCATAATGCCACATGCATAGTAGGCGCTCAAATGCTGGCTCACTGAATAAAATGTTACGTAGCCTCAAAATACGTACATGAGTATGTTTCCTCTATAGAGAGAATAAGTATTAATCATCAAAAAAATATATTATGAAAAAAGCCTCAAGTTACCATCCCAACTTTACTGACAGAGGATCAGGATCATATGCAGGTATTTTGAAAAGCACACAGATTGCCAGCAAAGGGACACGCACTTCAGCTACCTCTTGCGCACAGACAGGTACCGAAGTGTCTGTCAGGTGAGCCATTCTTTGCCGCTGTGTGTGTCCTGGACACTTTAGCACACTATGCATCTAAGGAAAAGGATAAAGCTCAAAAGAAAACCACTGTATGCAACTACTTAAAGGAAGTTTTGGATAATGATAAAAATCCTTAATTGTGATGGAGATTTTTAAAATTATTTTAAAACAGAATCTGATGTTTCTTAGGCCATGCTTCTCAAACCTTAAAGAGCATGAGACTCATGTAGGGGTCTTGTTAAAATACAGGTTCTTATTCTATCAGTCAGTCTAAAGTGCAGTCTAGACTGCACTTCCTACAAGCTCCCAGGTAAAACTGATGGTGCTGGTCTAGGAACTTCAATCTGAGTAGCAAATTCTTAAAAATTTCTAAATGAAAAGAAAGGTATGCAGAGTTCCATTTTCCTGTTTTGTTGTTGTTTTTAGGAATCCTAAAGCACCTATCTCCTCTGATGATTTTTCAAACCATTCCTGGTTCAGGATTCTCGATACCCTGCAGATACTACAATTTAAAATAATGGCAACCATAAATAAAAGAGGATCATCACTATAGATCCAACGAAAATTAAAAAGGAATACTATGAACACTATGCCCCAAAATGTGATAATCTAGATAAAATAGATCAATTCCTTGAAAAGACACAATCTGCCAAAACTCACATAAGAAATGGATAATCTATTAAAGAAATAAAGTCCATAATTAACAACCTTCCAAAATAGAAGGGACAATACCCAGATGGGTTCACTGGTCAATTCTGCCAAACATGTGACAAGGAGAGGATGTCAATTCTACACAATCTCTTTCAGAGGATCAAAGCAGAGGGAATCCTTCCTAACTCATTCTGATGCTAGCATTACCCCAATGCCAAAACCAGACAAAAACATTTTTTTTTTAATTTTTTTTTTTTAAGATTTTATTTATTTATTTGACAGACACAGCGAGAGGGAACACAAGCAGGGTGAGGGGCAGAGGGAGAAGCAGGCTTCCCGCCGAGCAGGGAGCCCGATGCGGGGCTCGATCCCAGGACCCTGGGATCATGACCTGAGCCGAAGGCAGTCGCTTAACCGACTGAGCCACCCAGGCGCCCCTAGACAAAAACATTTTAAGAGAACTACAGACTGATCTCTCTCATGAACATAGACGCAAAAAGCTTTAACGAAATATTAGCAAAATGAATCCAAGAAAAGTATAAAAAGAATTATACATGACAACAAAGTTAGATTTCAGGTATGCAGGGCTGAGTCAACATTTGAAAAATCAGTGTAATCCATTGCATCAGCTAAAAAAGAAAAATAACAGGATTATAGGACTATGTGCAGAAAAAACATTTGAAAAAATCCAACACCCATTCATCATCAAAACTCTCAGTAAACTAGAAACAGAGGTAAAGTTTCTCAACTTGATAAAGACTACCTACAAAGTACTTAGAGCAAGCATCATACTTAATGGTAAGAAACTTGAAGCTTTCCCAGTGTAGTATTGGCAAAAGATTAGACAAATACATCAGTGGAAAATAAGGCAGCCCAGAAACAGACTCAGATACAGTCAACCAGTCTTCCGACATAAGCAATACATTGGATCAAAGATGGCCTCTTCAACAAATGGTGCTGGATCAACTGGACATCTGCAGGCAAAAAAGTAATTTAGATGCAGATCTTACTTATATCCTTCACCAAAATCAACTCAAAATAGATGTAAAATGCAAAATAATAAAATTCCTACAAGGCAACATAGGAGTAAACCTAGATGTCCTCAGGTATGGTTAGGCCTTCTTAGACATGATATCAAAGGTACAACCCATGGAAGAAATAATCGATAAACTGGTCTTCATTAACATTAAAATTTTCTGCTCTGCAAAAGACAATGCCAAGAGAATAAGACAAGTCACAGAAGGAGGAAATATCTGCCAAAGACACATCTGATAAAGGGTTGTATTTCAAATATACAAGAAACACTTAAAACTCAAAAATAAGAAAACAACCCAAATATAAAATGAGCCAATGACCTTAACACCTCACCTAGGATGATACACAGAAGGCAAATAAGCATATGAAAAGATGTTCCACACCATCAAATGCAATTTAAAGTAACACTATCATGGGACGCATGGGTGGCACAGTCGTTAAGCGTCTGCCTTCGGCTCAGGTCATGGTCCCAGGGTCCTGGGATCGAGTCCCACATCGGGCTCCTTGCTCAGCAGGGAGCCTGCTTCTCTCCCTGCTTGTGCTCTCTCACTCTGACAAATAAATAAATCTTTAAAAAATAAATAAAAAATAACACTATCACAGATGTAATAACAAAGCCTATAATGATGGCCAAAATCTTGAATACGGACACCACCAAATGCTGGTAAGGATGTGGAGCAATAGAAGTCTCACATTGCTGGTGGGAATATCAAACAGTACTGCCACTTTGGAAGACAGTTGGGTGGTTTCGTACCAAACTAAACATACTCTGAACATACGATCCAGCAATCATGCTCCGAGGCATTATCCAAAGAAGTTAAAACCTTATGTCCACACAAAAACCTGCACACAAATGTTTACAGCAGCCTTTTCCATAAGTGTCAAACCGTGGAAGCAACCAAGAAGTTCTTCAGTAGATAAGAGTATATACAAACCACAGTAACTCCAGACAATGGAATATTATTCAGTGCTAAAAAAGGAATGAGTGCCAAGCCATAAAAAGACAGAAACCTTAAATGCATAATCAGTTAAAGAAGTCCATCCGAAAAAACTGTATACTGTATGATTCCAAGTTATGACATTGTGGAAAAGGCACAACTATAAAGAAAATAAAAAGCTACGTGGTTGCTAGGGGTGGAGGATTTAGATAAATAGGCAGAGCACAGAGGACTTTTAGGGCAGTAAAAATACTCTGTATGATACTATAATGATGGATATATTTTATACATTTGTCCAAATCCATAGAATGTATAACACCAATATAGAACTTGGGAGTGATTATGTAGTATCAGTGTGGTTTTGCCAATTGTAACAAATGTCCCACTGTGGTTGATGGGTGGTGATAATGGGGGAGGCTATGCATGTACAGGGGGCACACGGGAAACCTATATAACCCTCCTCTCAATTTTGTTGTAAACCTAGAACTACCCTATAAAGAAGTCTTAAAAAAATAAAAATAAATAAAAAGGCTCCCAATAAGCATTCTTGACAAGAACACCTGATTTTCCAGGAGTAGATTACGGATACCCATACTGGGTTAGTGGATCTGTAAAGTATGAAAATAAAGAAAATTGTTAGTACGTCTTCCAGTGCCTAGAAGAGCTCCTCGTACAGGGACTCAAATTATCACGGCACAAATGACTACAGGATTTAGCATGGAAGAAGAGAAAAAAGGAGGAAGAGTTTGGTTAAGGTTTTTCAGTATCTGAAGGTAGCTAAGTAGAAATCAAGTAAAAGTCTTCCGTACCATTATAATAGGAAAATAAGAGAATGAAAGGTCTATTTCAGCCTATTTTATTTTTTTTATTTTTTATTTTTTTAAAGATTGTATTTATTTATTTGAGACAGAGAGAATGAGAGAGAGCACATGAGAGGGGGGAGGGTCAGAGGGAGAAGCAGACTCCCTACTGAGCAGGGAGCCTGATGTGGGACTCGATCCCGGGACTCCAGGATCATGACCTGAGCCGAAGGCAGTCGCTTAACCAACTGAGCCACCCAGGCGCCCTATTTCAGCCTATTTTAAATAGACATCTTTAACAACCAGTTGTCCAACAATGGTGTATGTTTCCTCAAATGCACAGAGCTAACTGAACGCATTCAAGCAAAGAAGCCAGATGGCTCTCTCAGAGGGACACGAAAGAAAACACACCTGCCCTGCAAACACTAGGTTACCTCAAGTTGCCCCCCACTCCCTACGCACACGATTCATTACTCACAACATCAGGAATAAATGGCAACAGTCTTCCTACTTTGAAAATGAAAAATAAAGTTGCCTCAAAACAACAGCCCTTGGGCCAGAAGCCACAACCTTACACATGACCTAAAAGCAAATCAAAAGCTTAAATTCTCTGGAAGTCATAAAAACAAAAGAAACTATTCCACTGCGATAAATGAGTACCTTCAAAGACAATGGTATGATAAAGACATAGGAATACTCTCAGAATGAAATCTATTTGTTTGAGCATCTGTTTGCCACCTACAAAGAATAACTCTTTCTGATGGATTTAACCAAGAAAAAAAAGGTAATAAAATTCATTTGATGGGACGTTAATGCACAAACACACCTCATTTTCCTAGAAAACCTCAAAAGATATCTGGTGTTAATGTATCAAAACCCAGATTTTGTGTGCGTGTGTGATCAAGCCGTAACATTTTAGCATTGTGAATATTAAAACTGCCCTCATAACATCACTTGGTATTTTCAATGGTTTCATCTAAAAGAATACCCTTATTTCTGATAATGCTACAATGTATCAATTTACAACATTTTTTTTAGATAATTAAGATTATTTTTACACTCACTTTGGAAGCTTTAGCTTCTAGAAGCATGGAGCTATTAAAATGCTAATATGGAAAGATGAGGTGGGGATGTTACACATAATACCAGTAAAACACAGGAAATTGATTCTCTAGATGATGTGGAAAAGCTGGCTTATAAAGTTAATGAGATATTACTTAAGGCAAAAGAAACAATTTGCCCATTAACAATGAGGATAAGCCAAACATTTTTGTCATCAAATATGACACTAATAGAACGACAAAAACTAAGTAGATATGAAAATCAACTAAAGTACGGGGAAAAAAACTACATCAAACACATGAAATATAGTTACAGCAGCAAGTCTTAGCAAGTTAGAAATAAATGTAAGAGAATAAAAAGAATTCCAACAATTATATGGGTTATACACCAAGGAAAGTGTCACTAGTCAAAGGAGTAAATTTCCCATTGAACATTTAAGAGACTTGACAACTACCTGGGATGGATTTCTAATATAGCAGGAGAGTAAAGTAAAAGGATTAACCCTGAAACCCAAAAATCCACTACTTTGTCTCTTAGATATCTTAGCTAGCCTCAGATAACAAAAATAGCACAATCCTTAAGCAGTAGCTTTAGCCAGAGATTTCTTGGCCATCCACAAAGTTAAAAAAAAAAAAAAAAAACCTGCAAGTTTTCCAAGTTTCAAAGCAGGCATAGTGCTTTAATTTAAATAACAAAAATGCCACGCTGATTTTAGGAAAAATATATAGTCAGAAAACCCAGGTTTCAGTCCCAATTCTATCTCCAATATCCATTGCCAAAGGCTTTTCCTTAGGAAAGGAGTATTTTATTCCCTGTGTATGAAGTATATTCCAAAATTTTGAGTCCATCATTTGTTCCTTGCTGATATGAATGACAAATTTTTAACATCTAGATATCACAAATCATCATTAAATACAGGTCAGGTATTTCTGAAGAAAATTTAACAATGTGAATTCAGATGTGCTGCGAGTGTAAACTACACACTGGTGTTTGCAGATTTAGTACAAAAAATGTCAACTCCGGGGCTCCGGGTGGTTTAGTCGGTTAAGGGTCTGCCTTCAGCTCAGGTGTGATCCCAAGGTCCTGGGATTGAGCCCCTGTGGCATTGGGCTCCCTGCTCAGCAGAGTCCGGTTGCCCTCTCCCTCTGCCCCTCCCCCTAGCTCATACTCTCACTCACGCTGTCAAGTGAAAATTTTTCTAAAAAAGTCAACTATTGCATTAGTAATTGCTTATTCTGATCACATATTGAAATAACATTTTAGATATTAAGTTAAATATATAAAATTAAGTTCATCTGTTTTATCTTTTTAACGGGCTTACTGGGAAAGTTTAAGTTACATATGAAATTACATTTCTATTGTATTGAATGGCCTGCTGCAGGCTGAACTCTTCACAGTAAGGTTTGTAAATTATTTTTCTACAGCATCTACTGAAGTATGGTACATAACAGATTCTCAAAAAGCATTAAAGGAACTTTATATAGAAGAATACAACAGCAACTAAGTAAGACCAAAGTTGACTTTTTGATTCATATACCAGCTATATTCTGTTGGAGTGACATTAAAAACCTCTTATTTAGTAATCGTGACAATTCTGAAATATGGACCAAGACAACCAAAAAAAATTTTCAGCTGAAAAAGTAAACGGACATACCTAATTTGTATGGGGCTGCATCATGTTCTCCCAGAATTCCTGCTTAAGTCCTGTATCTGTACCTCAGAATGTCACTGTATTTGGAGATAGAGCCTTTAAAAGGATAATTAAAATAGGGGCACCTGGGCGGCTCAGTCGTTAAGCGTCTGCCTTCGGCTCAAGTCATGATCCCAGGGTCCTGGGATCGAGCCCCGCGCCGGGCTCCCTGCTCAGCGGGAAGCCTGCTTCTCCCTCTCCCACTCCCCCTGCTTGTGTTCCCTCTCTCGCTGTGTCTCTCTGTCAAATAAATAAATAAAATCTTTAAAAATAAATAAATAAAATAAAATAAAGGATAATTAAAATAAAATAAATCATACAGGTGGACCTAATCCAATAGGACTGGTATCTTTGTAAGAATAGGATATTAGAACACAAGTAACACACAGACCAACCGGCAATCCAGGAGGACACAGAAGACCGGCATCTAACTGCAAGCCAAGGAGAGGGGTTTCAAAAACACCTTGATCTTGGGACTTCCAGCTTGAGAATTAAGAGAAAATAAATTTCTATCACTTGAGCCACCCAGTCTACGGTACTTTGTGGCAGCCTAGTACACTAATACATTGTTCCAAACACTTAAAACTTTTCCAACTTGAGCGGAGTTTTGGCTTTTACTTAAGTTGCAAATTCAATTCCTCACTCACACGAGCCACATTTCAAGTGCTCAATAGCCAGATGCAGCTAATGGCCACACTACTGTACAGTACAGACCTAGAGAGAACACCAGACCAAGGATTTCCAAAAAGAATGCTTAAAGTAGTTGGGAGATATAACCAAAAAAATGTGTTCTTATATATATATCGAAGCATGCTCCATCTTTAATTTTAAAACAAAATGCAAATGCAGAGGATTCAAATCCACCCTTGTGTTATTCTTACTATGATTTGCTGAGTAGATTAGGGAAGGGAGTTCATAGTTTAGAGCTATGTTTGGTACATCTGAATGTCATCACCAAGGTTTCTCGAGATGTGTCCATTGCTGCAAAATACAGAGAACTACTGATGTAGGTGGCCAGGATACATTTACCAGTACAAAAGAGTCAGAATTCTAGGTATGATTTCCCAGAAATTCCCCAATTAGCCACTGGTAAATTGGAGAACGCTAATACTCAGCTGTAGATTTTATCATGCCTCTTGTCAACTTAATCAGGCATTTTCAATAGAAATTAAATTCCAGAAATATAAGACATGGCATGAATACGCTACTGAACAGGATATTCCTAGATTATCATAAACATGAGGGATCAAAAAAGTATGTCCACTATTAATAACTTCATGTATCTATAAAGTTTAAAAAGCATGGAAGAAAAATACAGAATCCAGGAAACAAAATAGTTCTGCTAGACTTGCCTAACAGTACCGAACACATTTACTAAAATAAGTAGCTATCTCCTTTAAGAATTAGAAAAATGAAGGTAGAGGGGCACCTGGGTGGCTCAGTCGATTAAGTGGCTGACTCGATCTCAGCTCAGGTCATGATCTTGGGGTCATGGGATGAAATCCCGAGTTGGGCTCCGAGCTGGGCATAAAGCCTGCTTAAGATTCTCTTCACTTGGGGCGCCTGGGTGGCTCAGTTGGTTGGGCGACTGCCTTCGGCTCAGGTCATGATCCTGGAGTCCCAGGATTGAGTCCCGCATCGGGCTCCCTGCTCGGCAGGGAGTCTGCTTCTCCCTCTGACCCTCCTCCCTCTCATGCTCTCTGTCTCTCATTCTCTCTCTGTCAAATAAATAAAATCTTTAAAAAAAAAAAAAAAAAAAAGATTCTCTTCACTTCCTTTGCCCCTCCCCACCCCCACTCTCTCACCCTAAGGGGGGGGGGGAGGAACATAGAGAGTCCAAAATGTAATCTTCAGTATAATAAAGTTCATCTACTGTAAAGTATTGTACATTTGCATAGAACTTTACTTTTTAAGCTGGCTTTTTTTTTTTTAAGATTTTATTTATTTACTTATTTGAGAGAGAGAGAGAGAGAGAGAGAGAGAGAAACAGCATGAGAGGGGATAGGGTCAGAGGGAGAAGCAGGCTCCCCACTGAGCCAGGAGCCCGATGTGGGACTCGATCCCAGGACTCCGGGATCATGACCTGAGCCGAAGGCAGTCGCTTCATCAACTGAGCCACCCAGGCGTCCTAAACTGGCTTTTTATACGTTATCTTAAATTTGCCCAAGAACTTCATGTTTGGATATATTCTTAGTTTACATAAAGAAACTAAGGCTCTAAGAAATTAAGTGACATGCCCAATGTCACCTAATTTGTAAATGACTAAAAGACAAACCTTAGTCCTCTAGTTCCAAAACTTTGTATAGGCTTCACCCTGTTAAAGCATTAAAACTATGCCTAGTGTGGTGTTATGTAAATGTTATAATAAAAATTTTTAATACAATTATAGTGACTTGATCAAGTGTTGTACTAACAAGACTTAAAATGGTAATTACATTCAGAATAAATCTCAACCATGGTAATTCGGTTTAGAAGAAATAACTCCCGAGAGCATTATGGTCACAGGAATCTTTTTAAAATTTAAATGTATATAATCTTTTTGCAAAGAAATACCAAGTGATAGGGGCGCCTGGGTGGCTCAGTCGTTAAGCATCTGCCTTCGGCTCAGGTCGTGATCCCAGGGTGCTGGGATCGAGCCCCGCATCGAGCTCCCTGCTCAGTGGGGAGTCTGCTTCTCTCTCTCCTGCTCCCCATGCTTGTGTTCCCTCTCTCGCTGTGTCTCTGTCAAATAAATAAATAAAATCTTTAAAAAAAAAAAAAATACCAAGTGATAGATAAAAGGCTTTCTAGCATAAATTTATGATGATCAAATTAGGTGGGGAAAATAAAATCGAACTTTTAAAACTAGTTTTTTTATATATTAAGTGAATAATGTCTCATCTACCTGCTGTATTTTTTTATTCCATCAGATCCATTTAAGAGTGATATAAAAGTGATTTAGAAGGTCAATATTCAATGTTAAAAGAGGATTTAAAAAGTGAGGAACTGAGCTATATTTAAAAAGACTGAAGAATGAACACGTGGTCCCAGATGGGAACAAGCAACTGGAAAAGTTATTTTGGAACAATGGGAAAATTTAAATATGGACAGGTACTATGAAATTTTAGGTAGAAAGAGTAGAGTTATGAACTGAATGAAACAACTTACAGTATGTTCTCATTTAGGTTTAAAAATACTTCACTATAATTATACACAATAAATATCTGGAGGGATATAAACACACACACTACATACATGGCAATAACAGCAGTAATCTCTGAGAGGCTAGAACATGGCACTGTTATTTCATTTTTGTTTACCTTCTAAATTTTTATAACGCATATGTACGATGTTGTAAAAATATAAAAATTTTAAAATATCAATATTTTTATTAAGCCAGAAATAAAAACCTGTCTTCTGTGTCTTACATTTGTGAAATAAGCACATGTGAAATAATGATTCTGAAGATGGTTTGACTCTTCACTTTTATTTTAGCTCTCAGGTGTTTATAATAAATCAACTTTACTTTCAAATATATGGAGTTCTGAATATAAGCTTCATGCTAAAAAAATGAAATGATCACAGACACTGAAGAACCCAAAAAAAGTCCCTATTTATAATATTTTGAAAAGTCACCTATATTTAGAGTTTAAAATAGCAATTGTATGCCCATACCAGTTAAATATTGTTCATCATGAATTAAAACAAAAATCTTTAGGTAAGAAGTTAAGAAGGAAATGAGAAAAATTCTTGCTATTTATCAGTGTTAAAATGCTAGTCTTAAATCTTCCCAACAACTGTCCTTAGAAACTCTCATTCTCTGTATATCACTGATGAGAAAAATCTTAAGGACTGAATCCAGAATAAAGAAACTCCTGCTTGGCAATCATTTTCCAATACTATACACATATCAAATCATTAAGCTGTACATCTGAAACTAATACAATGTTACGTCAATTATACCTCAATTTATAGAAAACAAACTACAAATTGATTTTTTTTAAAGATTTTATTTTTCAAGTAATTTCTACATCCAATGTGGGGTTTGAACCCACAACCCAGAGATCAAGGGTCACATGCTCCATCAGCCAGGCGCCCCTACAAATTTATTTGTAAAAAAGTAAAGATGGAGCACCTAGCTGGCTCAGTGAGTAGAGCACCAACTCTCAGGGTCGTGAGTTCAAGCCCCATGTTAGGTGTGGAGATAACTTAAAAATAAATAAAAGGAAAGACCTCCCCTCCCCCAATAGCAAAATGGCAAAGAGTCATAAATGTTTCACAAAAGATCTGCAAAAGGCCAATAAACACTCAAAAGATAAGCATTCTGCCATAAAGGAAATGTAAATTAAAATCACAGAGATGCCTCTAGATATCCACCAAATGGCTAAAATTCTAAGGATTAGAAAAGAACATTCTTTTATAAATTTAGCATGAGATAAGGCATGAGTATTAAAGCTGGAACAAATGTTCACATAAGTAAACACGTGTTCATGTGGCTTGGGCAGACAGGGAAAGATAAAATGTGTTCTGGAAAAGTAGTTAGGAATCAGAACTCAGAGCATCTTCAAGTCCAGGAGAAGGACTTTAACCCATATAGGATTAGCAAACCCATGAAATGGATGACAGCTTTGTGTAGAATGTTCCAAGGGGGGAGAAGATACAGAAGATTTCAGAAGCATTTCTTATCTCCTACCCTGCATTAAATTTCTCTATCCTCCACAATCTGATGTTACCCTCACTCCTCAACCAAAATCCCCACCTGCACTCTCCAACCTACTCAGAGTTTCATTCTCTTTACTCACCACCAGGTGAGCTCACACCTGGTCAGAGGGAGCACAGAGCTTTCACTCAGGGCACATCACCCGCATTACTCTTCTGCTCCCCCTAGACTGCTCTCAATTTAAGTCCAGTGCTTTTGCAGAGGCACAGCTGAGGTCTACCCATTCCGTGATTTCCTGCCTACTCCAAACTGCCCTCATCTCCTTCCCGAGTCCCTCCCTTCCTTATGTGGGTTCCTGTAATACACAATTCAACATCTAACTAGAATCCGTATATTGTTCTCAACTCTCCAACCAGACTATAAACTCCTGGATAGAAGGGATCACACCTTCCACTTTTGTACCTCTGCTGCACCTACTACCAAAGAATATACACTAGCTAGTTGTCAGTTCCTCTTGATACAGAAATGCAAACATACCCTTTCATCCAACAATTCTATTTCTAGTTTATCCTACTGATATATACATATACACACAATAACCTAGGATCAAAAAGAGCATTATAGATAGTAACAATAAAAACTGGAAATAACCTAAATGTCTTTTAAGAAAGACTAGTTCATTTGAGTCTATACTGCCTATTAAAAAACAGAACTTGGGGGCGCCTGGGTGGCTCAGTTGGTTAAGCGACTGCCTTCGGCTCAGGTCATGATCCTGGAGTCCCGGGATCGAGTTCCGCATCGGGCTCCCTGCTCGGCAGGGAGTCTGCTTCTCCCTCTGACCCTCCCCCCTCTCATGCTCTATCTCATTCTCTCTCTCAAATAAATAAATAAAATCTTTAAAAAAAAAAAACAAAAAACAGAACTTGGGGTGTTGTATGAAAGCAGAGAAGGTGAGCACTCCCCTTGACAAGGATGGATGAGGCCCTCGGGCCTGACAACAAGCACACATACAGTTAAGTCACTGCCACCTACTTTGTGGCATCTAGCCATCGTTTTTTTGGTTTGTTGAATCACTATATTGTACACCAGAAACTATGTTAGCTACACTGCAATTAAAGTTAAAAAAAAACAAAAATCAAAAAGACAACTTGGGATACCTATACATATGGACCTTAACATAGTAAGTGAAAAAAGTTGCAGGAAATGGGTAAATAGGTCCTATCTTACTTATATAAACATAATTTACAAAAACAATTTTAGAATGATCTCTGGTAAGTCGGATGGACTTTTTCACTTCAGAAACACTTCTATTTTGTTTGAAAAAAATAGAACACATACAATGTAGTAAAAAAAAAAAAATTTACTCACTGTCCCAAAAAAGTAAATAACAATTTATAATAGGAATCCATTTTCTTTAAAATAAAGCTCATAATATGCTGAGGTATATGTAACAAAATGAATATTTAGAACATATGCCAACTGTTAATAATGGTTATTTCTAGAAGAGGGATTACAGGAAACTCAAACTGCATTAGTTTTTCTTTAAACAAGCACTTACTTTAGTTATCCTCCCCCACCAAAAAAAAAAAAAAAAAAAAAAAAAGATTAAAAAATCTGAGCTAGGATCCCAGAGATGTAAGCATTTTGGTCCACCTGGCAATTAGTTAAAACCAGCTTAACTGGTGGACAGCCCACTGTATTAAATCTGAGTAAGCATTACAGGTAAATCACATCTACCAATCAGTCACAGAAGTTACTGATTGAAAAGCTACTTCTCCGGGGGGAAATCGGAGGGGTGGACGAACCATGAGAGACAATGAATATGAAAAACAAACGGGGTTCTAGAGGGGAGGGGGGTGGGAGGATGGGTTAGCCTGGTGGTGGGTATTGAGGAGGGCATGTTCTGCATGGAGCACTGGGTGTTGTGCACAAACAATGAATCATGGAACACTTCATCTAGAACTAATGATGTAATATATGGGGATTAACATAAGAATAAAAAATAAATAAAAAATTGCCATTAAAAAGAAAAGAAAAGCTACTTCTCTACTAGGTATTAAATATCTGTTTGATGAAGGGAATACTGCTAAAGTTAAACTTAAATATTTGCTGAATCATGCAAAAGGCAGGCAATGCACTGGTCTCTCCTAATACACTGTTCTGTTTTTAAGTATCTCGCAGGTATCCATAGTCAACTGCAAACTTGCCTCAGGCCTTTATTTCAAGGCCAGTGCCTGAGAGGAGGCAGAAATCCCTACATACTTTCACCCTTAGTGGAGGAAGAAACTATGAGAACCACTAAATGACAGAGAATCCCAAGGGAGCACTGGATTCTGTCTCGGTGGATCCGTGCTTCATAAAGGATATTATAGTCCTTACAGTTACTCTATATGCCCTGCTCCAGAGAGGGGCTTACACATGTCCAACTTAACGCGTCCGCGTTGAGTTAAAAACAGAGCAAGCAGAACTGCCTATTTTTCCTGAAGTCTACTGCTCCAAGTATTTTCCCATCTCAGCACTGACCCGGAGATCCAACTGCCATTTTGTTTTCCCCTTGGACTTACTGCTGAATAGCTTATCACTACTGATGCTAAGTGCTTTATTTGTATTACAACCAGTTTATACTCAACAATCCTGTTAAGTGTTCATATTTTACCAGTGAAAAACCTGAAATACAAGGTCTGATAATTAGTGCTAAAAAGAAAACCACAGGCTCAAAAATGGAGTCACTTATGCTAGACCAATCTAACTGCAGTCTCAACCTCACCCAGAAATGCAGTCTTCAGTCAGAAATTGTCTGGTCGGCACCAATGAAGTCCTCTGTTACTGGCCTTTCTCCATCTCCCAAAGGAAGGTGACCTCATCCCAAACAATCCTTTTTTCTCATTTCCTTGTCCCACCTTTTAAAACAACAACAACAACAAACCTTTCCCTTTCTGTAGCCTTTAGGAGCTCCCCTCTACTTACTAGCTGGGATGCTGCCTGATTTCATGAATCAAATAAACCTAATTATATCTTTAAAACTGACTCAGCTTAATGTTTGTTAACACTAGTAAATAGTGGCAAAACTACGGTTTAAACCCAGAGATTGATTCCTCAATCCAAGCTTTACTATACTGCACTATCTCTGGGATATCTTCTTTTCAACCTAGAAAACACGAGAAATCTTCAGTCAGATGTTGCCACAAAATGAACAAATCTTTTAGAATTTCCAAAAAACAAAAGTTTTATTCAAGCCCAAGTCTTAGACAGCTGCCCTGGATACACAAAATTTGCAAAGAAGAGAGTGCTCCAGCAAAGTATGGTGTAGGATTATACACATTTTTAAGTAAAAAGTTACAAATAATTAGACAAAGAACATTTCGGAAAGTTGCAGACCTTATCTTAAATTTCTACAATATGCAGGGCTGTAGCACTTTCATCTTATGGGGAACAGGGAAGTTTCTTTTTCTTTTGTGTTCAGACTGCTCCTTTTTGGTGTGTTTTGTTTTTTGTTTGTTTAACAAAGCAGATGTACAATATGTGCCCAGAGCACAAAGAGAGCCCATGCTTTGAGGTTCTGCAGAGTCAGTCTGACCTTAGTAAATGTTAAAGTACAGCATCTTCCCAGGGAGCCCAGGAGCAGGGCCCACAAATATCAAAAGCTGAAAATTTCCTTTATCACAGTAAAGCACTTAGGTTTTCACAACAATACTGAACATCAACAGGCCACATGGATCAAACATTTACTCACGGAAATGCTGTCTGGCTACCACTAGGTTACTACGAACTTTATTTCACAAAATCTTTGCCATTGCTTTCCTCAACTTTTGAAAAGCTATTTACAGTAATAATTAAACACTCAACCTCTTAACCAAGTCAAACAGATTTGGGTTCAGATTCCCGTTCTGTTACTGCTTTCCTTCACTTGCAAATAAGATATAAAGGTATATGTGAAAAACTTAGCATAGTGAATGACTGGAGCCTAAGAAGTCAAGGTCCCCTACTTCTATCCTTTGTTTTACCACCAAAACTCCCAGGATGGGGAACAACTGGACAAGTCCAAATCAAATTCAATACTCTAAGTAGACCCATTTATTCATGTGTCTATAGAAAACTTTAAACACTAAATTATGCATTCCACTTAAATGTATGAACTGATAAAACAAGTTCTACACAACCAAGAAAAACTGGTAAAGAAATATATTTGATATTAAGAAATTATCACGCAAGTCAATTACTGCACAGAATGAATGCTAGCTTCACAGTAACTCATACCTCTCATCTATAACCCTGTGAATTAGGATAATTTGAAACTTTAATAAAAATCCTCAAGTCAGTGTTAGCTTTAAAACGTCTTGTATTGGACAAGCTCAGGGGGGCTTTCAATGCATTAAAAATGCAAGAGAGGCAATAATGACTGATCTTAACCCCTCTGGCGGCTCAGGGTCTGCGAGGTTAGAGACCAGCTGAAGCTGCCCTCGAGACTAAGGGTTAACGTTGCACAGGGCGCTCACTCTTCCCCGGGGGGAACGCGGCCGGTAATCAGGCCTCCCAACTCTGTGCCAAGGACTGAGATCTATCCGCTTTCTCAGCGGAGGAAACGGAGGCAGAAGGGAGGCTGGGGAGTATGCCTAAGCGCTCAGAACTCGGGAGCCAGGGGCCGACTGGAAACCTTTCTGGGTCCAGAGTTAGGCCCTTTGAACCCTTCAGGGCTCCGAGGAGGGGGCAGCTCGGTGACACTGCGACAGGGAGGCAAGTACAGTACCGGTGGGAAGCAGGGGTTCCAGCGGGGTAAAGGCATGCTCCATAGCGGGCTACAGGCCTCTGCGTTAAAGAAACAGAAACCCCACGTTAGAACGCCTCCTATCTAATCCAACAGTGCGCAAACTCTCCAGAACGCCGGCCGCTTCCGTCCCGCGCCCCCGCGGCGGCTTCCAGGCCGAGCTCCAGGGAGCCGCGGCGCTGGGGGCCCCGCCGCCTGGCTCCGCGGGGAGGAGCCAAGAGGGAGGCCGGCCCGCGCGCGTGCCTCCGGGAGCCGCTCCCTCCTCCCTCCCCCGCGCACCGCCACCATCCGGGGACTGGAGAGCCGGAGGCGGCCGCCCCCCTCGCCGCGCTGAGCCGCGGCCGCACTTACACAATGGCGGGTGGGGCCAGCGGCGAGCGGAGCGCGGAGCGCGGACTGCGGGAGCGAAGGCGATCGACCGCTCGGAGCTCAGCTGAGGAGCCTCGGCAGCGCGCGGCAGGCGCTCGCAGGCCTAAGTAACGGGCGCGCGAGGCGGCCCCGCCCCCTTCCGGGGCCGAGGGCCCGTGCGGGCCGCGCGTCCCCGCTGAGCCGCGCGCCCCCGGCGTCGCTCACGCCTGCACGTCCGCCCTCCTCCTTCCCGCCGCCTGCTTCGAGCTAGTTCGGCCCTGCAGCTGGCTGTGGTGATTCTGCCCAGCGCTCTTCGCTGCGGTTAGTGAGGAGGCCGCTCTTTGCTCAAAACCAAGCCGCAGCTGCCCCGTCACCCTTCCTCGGCCGGGCTTCAGAGCCAGGCGAACTTCCCAGTTCTCCAGAGCCCGTCCTCCCGGTCCTCGTTCCCCCGATCCCCTGCTTCCCGCCTGCATCCTGAGCACACCTGCTTTTGTCGTTCCTCCCTTCCTGGTGAACGCAATCAGAGAAAGTTGTCGAGACTAAGAGAAACCTCGCTAACGTGGAGCCCTCAGGCTGCACCACTGCCTGCCAATTATAAGAATTGCCAATTACAGGAGGAATTGCCAATTACAGGAGGAATTGCCAATTACAGGAGGAATTGCCAATTACAGACCTCAACAGAAGAATCTTCAACAGGAAAGAAGGAACAATCACAGGCCCCAACCGGGAAAAGATGTTTGTCGCATCTCTTAGCAAGCCCAGCAGACTCCGCCGATGAGAAACCCTCATCGCCCCGAACATTTGTTTTTCTCCAGTGAACTTTCAGTTCCAAACAACCCTCCCAGCTTCCTCCTTTTTCTGAAATAACGGTCCTCTCCTTTGTTGGGCTTACCTATGGTTTTGCCATAGCTTGCAGGTCCTGAATTGCAATTCTTCGCTATTCCAGAATAAACGCATTTTGCTGGCAAAGTAACTTACTGTTTTATCTTTCAGGTCAATGAAGTTTTGTGTTTTTTTAAGACTTATTTATTTGAGAGAGAGAGCATGGCCTTTGAGCGGGGGGAGGGGCAGAGGGAGAGAGAGAACACTCAAGCAGACTCGCCACTGAGCTTGAGCCGGACTGGGGCCTCACCCCAGGGCCCTAAGATCATGATCTGAGCTGAAACCAAAAAGTGGACCCTTAACCTGCTGAGCCACCCAGGTGCCGGAAGGTCAATAAATTTTTAGTTCGAAGAAATTTTAAGCCACCTACTTGCAGCTCCATTTGCTCCTTAACACTCCTAGGATGGAGAGCTCACTCTTTTGCCATCCAGCCTTTTCCAATCCTCATCACCAGAAAAATTCTTACTTTAGGCAAAAATCCTCTTCCCGTACCTGTCACTGTTCCTCCCCAGCTCCCAGGGCCACCACATATTAGAGGGATCCCTGGTCCTCACAATCATCTTAAATGTATTGAAGAGAGTAGAAAGCAAGATGGAGCCACTCATATCAAACAGTGACCTACGTTGAGCAGTGATTTATGCAGCCAAAGATGTTGTAGCTAAGACCAGATATCACTGAAAATAGAACAAGCTGAGGGTACCCAGAACTGATAATCCGCCAAACCAAAGGAGGTCTGCAAAGGCCCAAGTCTGATTAAACTCCTTTAAAAAGCAAGGATCTTTGCACGAAACTGTCAGACTTCCTAGATAATGATCCTTTCAGAGCTGACAACATCAAAAAGGCAATTGCCACCGAAGACTCGGCCCTATTGATCCCTGAACAGAGATTCTTCATGGCTTGAACATAATAAGCAGCACGTGCCAACAGCTCTCCCTGACTGGACCGAGTCCTTATCTCAACTGCACACTCCCAGACTGACTTTGACTTCGGTTTATTAACTTCCTACCCCCTGTTGCATCTTGTTTGTTGGGTGACTTTGTCTTATGCTTTGCTTTGTGTGATGTGTGAGAAGCCAAGTTAAACACGTAGCAGAATGTCATTGGTTTTGAAATCCTGAAACTGCTTTACAATTATGTTAATCTTGCTTTATGACTGAATAAAGCTGACACTGTGAGAAGACATAACTCATGTGCGCACTCATGTGCTCGTGACACCTACCTGGGCTTTACCTTTTCTAGGCTAAGCTCAATTCTCTCAAGGTTCTAATGTAATGTGATTTTTAGACTCTACCATCCTGGTTCCCATTGTCTGTATTTAATGTTGCTCATAAATTGCGGTTCCGAGAACTAGTGAGAACTGTGCATCTCTCAGCACGCAGCAACTCCCGCAGACCCCCACAAGACGAAAACACCTGACCAACTTCTAATATGACTTCTAGTTGCATACAGCCTGTCCCTAGATTGATCCCAGAGCTGCTCCTCCCACCCCCATAAAATGCCTGCCTGAGAATGCTTGTCAACAGAAAAACCTGAAATACAAGGATTTGGTCAGAGGCAAGGAAAAGTTGTATTATCAAGCAGTTTGCAAATAGGGAAATGCAGTTTTCTTTTTTTTTTTTTTTTAAGATTTTATTTATTTATTCATGAGAGAGAGAGAGAGAGAGAGAGAGGCAGAGGGAGAAGCAGGCTCCCCGCGGAGCAGGGAGCCCGATGCGGGACTCGATCCCAGGACCCTGGGATCATGACCTGAGCTGAAGGCAGATGCTTAACCGACTGAGCCACCCAGGCGTCCCGGGAAATGCAGTTTTCAACTACAAACTAAAAGTATGCCAAAGGGGAAGGATTAGGCTTAGATTAAATAGGCAAAAGACGCAAATTCTGTGCCTTTTATGGAACCTGGTTAGACTCAAGTCCCAAACAACTAGTTTCAGGAACAGGATACAGCTCAATATTTCTGGTGCTGGTTTCAAGATGTGGCAGCCATTGGAGAGCATGACACAAAGGGTTACAGGAGTCTTTTTGCAAATTTTGCTGAATTTTGTGCAAGTTTGTCACCTTAGGCTGTGTGACTGGTTTTGTTCCTCATGGTCATTTGGCCTGTTTGAAATTTTAGTGTTTCCTCCCGTGGCATCAGGGACCCCATCCTGTCTGTCAGTTATTACCTTCTAATTTGGGGGGTCCTTTGTTCCCAACAGTATGACTGCCAGAATTACTGTTTGTTCTAGCCAACACCTGATGATAGGCCCTGACCTCTCAAAGGGCTTACAACTGTGACATGTATCTCTAGCAACTCAGAAGTGCCTCTTTCCCTCTGTCATATCTCTCTCTGTCTCTCTCTCTCTCTCTATCTCTATCTCTATCTCTCCAGGACCTGAGAGCCATTTCTTTGGAATATAATAATCAGCCTCTGTTTCCCAGTCTCTGCTGGGGCATAGAATCCTCACTTCTAGCTAGCTAACAGAGCTGTCCTAATCACATTGACACTGACCAACCCTTTGTAATTTTTCACTTCTCTGACTCTACTAGGTCCTCATCTTCTCCCTCCCTTATTCTCCCTTTAAAACATCCAACTCACTTCGGCACAAATCAGAACGGAGCTCAGCTGTTTCTCCTATTATCGGTAGTTACTAAATAAAATATGTTTTAACTGCTTTAACTAATATCTGACTGTTTATCTCACAATGTTCCAGGTATAATCCAGTCATAGAAGAGTACAACATGGTCTATGTTCCTTCACTTTTTTAGCTACCAGATCAAATAGAACTCCCAGGTGTTTTTTCACATTTACCTCTCTTACGTCAAATGTGCACCTATCTAATACACAATTTTAAACCAAACTGCTAATTAAATATTATGAGTATGCAGTCATAGTTGGGGCCCACAGGCTGTGGGACATTGAAACTTCAGTTTCCTCAGGTATAAGACAGAAACAACGCTGCCTACTTTGGAAGGGTTCTGTAGGGATCAAATGATTTGGTATAGATAAGCACCTGGGCTGGTGCTAGCACATAGATTTGCGGCAAATGTTTGTCCTGCTCCATCAACATGGTACTCCACATATATCTGGATGACTTCAGTGTTTATAGCTGTAGCCTACATCTTTGCAAAGTTTTTATGGGTAATCTAGACCAAGTGTCTCCCAAAATTGTTTAAAAGAAAACTGAAATACTCAACTACAATTAATTTCAAAAGCCCACATGTTTAAAGATGCCACCAGTGAAACTAAGAAGACAACAAACTGGAGGTGGAGTGAGAATATTTGCACATATAATAGACAAGTGGTTGCTCTATCTAGATGATATGAAGAACTGCAAATCCATCAGTAAAAGGCAAGCAAAACAGTGAAATAATGACCAAGGATATATATACAGGCAAATTACAGAAAATATTCACATGGCAAATAAACATGTGAAAAACACAACCGTTGATGCAAAATGAACAAACCATTTAGAAATTCTAAAAGAAAGGAGTTTTATTTGAGCCCAAGTCAGGACAGCTGCCCATGATACACAATCTTCACAAGAGAGTGCTCTGGCAAAGGAACATTTGCTATAAGGTTATATACACTTTTTACCATAAAAAGTTACAAATTGTTAGACAAAGGACATTTCAGAAAGTTGTAGACCTTATCTTAAGTTTCTAGTATATGCAGGGCTATAGGACTTTAACCTTATGGGAACCAGGGATGTTTCTTCCTTTTTCTTAACTTTTGTGTTCAGAATGCTCCTTTCAGGCTTTAACAAAGCAGATGTAAATGTATGCCTGGGGCGCAAATAGAGCCCATACTTTGGGGTTCTGCAGAGTCATTTTGACCTTAGTAAATGTTAAAATATAGCTTCCCTGGGAGCCCACGAGCAAGGCCCACAAACATTAAAAGTTGAAAATTTCCTTTAACACAACTTTGGTAACGTTTGGAAAAGCAAATTTGAACAGTGAGATAAATTTACTTGTCAGATTGCAAACTTTTAAGTAATAAAGCAAATTTACATTTATTGAGCAATTATTTTGTTGCAGTCACTGTGTTAAGGTCTTTTATATTTTATTTCATTACCTTAAAATGTAGGCCCCACAACAACAATGACCAAATTTGAATAGTTCACCCTTGAATCCTCATACTGTAGCTCAGTTGCTGGCAAAGAGCAAGTGACCGACAAGTACTTATTGAATGTTCATAATGAAATTGTTTGCAAAAGCCTGAGATGTTCCTTCTCCAGTTCTTCTCACAGCTGGCTCATTCATCAAGACTTGGTATGAGTCTTTCTTCCCCCAGTTACTCCTTCTCTCATCTAGGATTGTCTGTTTTCCTGCATAGCTATACTTACCATCTGTAGTTAATGTACCCATTTACTTATTTATCATTTGTCTTCTCCCACTAGCTCCCTAAGAGTTGGAACCATATCTGTTTTGTCCATTGCTATTCTCCAGCGAACAGGATACCTCCACCCATAACAGAGACTCCATAAATATTACTTAAATGTATTAACAAAGAGTGGTGACAAGAGAATAGAAAATTATAGTATATCATACCAGGAATTTTTTTGAATAAGTGAAATCAATATGCCCTCATGTGGAAAAATGTTCATGACAGAGTAAGTTTTATAAATGCAAATGGTGGAACAGTCCCACTTATATTTTTAAACACATTTGGATATCCATAGAAAGAATTGTTAAAAGTGACCTCTGAGAAAAAGAGATAAAGTACATAGGAGGCCACAGGCTGAGGGAAATATTACTTTTTATTTTGTATTTTATGTATTAATATTTTTGAAGCATATTAAAGTTTTAAAAATGTATATTAAAAGAAAATTAATGAGTCATTATTCTTAACCATTGGCATATTTGGAGCGTCCAAAGAAGGCAACACACATACAAACATGGTACAATTTTTGGAGTCAAGATTCCATAGCTTCAACCGAATTTTCAAGGTATTCCAACAGAAAGAATTCCTACTTGCGGGTTATGTTGTTTTCTCCAGGACACAAAGATGGTTCTTTATCTTCCTTCCCAATTATCTTCTTCATTTTCTTGAACTGATAAAGTTCAAAATATATGGCATATTGTTCCAAAGATATCATATAATAAAAATCTTCTGCAGTGAAATAACTTTTGAAAACACAGCATATCATCACCAACCTCCTCTGAGAATTATAACACATTATCCATTTTTAGACATCTCATGAAGACCAGACGAAGCTGTTTATCTCCAAACCCAGAATGTCTCAAAGACATTGGAACAAGTAACACTTTTTTCTTGGCTTATCTTTTAAAATCTTGCAGAACAGTGTGGCTCCACACAACTGCTAGGGAAAAGCTATAAGAGACAACAAGCCTAGGTGCCAACCCTTCTTTGCTGCAACAGGTGTTCTTCCTACAGCTGCCACGGAGTGGTCTTGGAGTTCCCAGTCTCCAGGCAGCTACCTTTATCTTATCGACATCTGCTCTCAACTTCAAAATGCATACCTGTTCTGATCTCACTTTAACAGCTCATGCGGTATTCCTAACTGCCTTTGGGATATTTCCACTTAAATATTTGACCATTACCTCTGATTCAAGTGGCTAAACTGAAATCATTCATTTATTGCTCCTCCCAGAGTCTCATTTCTTTCCCTGGCATCCTTATTCTTCTGGACTCCTTGGAAAGTAACTTCAATTTGCCTTTTCTTTCATTCCATAAATCCAGCCAGTTGCCTCCATTTGTCCTATTGACCACTTATTCCAACCTGCTGAGGTCAATTTGGATCAGATTCTATCATGCTTGTCATTTTCGCTCATCCACCAATAAAAATGATTATTTTAGGACCTATATGAAGTATCATCTCTGAAAAGTCTTCCCTGAGATTCACTTAAACCCCTCACAATTAATCTCATTTTGCTTATAATTTCATTACATTCTTTCATGCTTCTTTTATAGCCCTTTCCACAGTCTGATATAGTATGGTTCATTTTAAACGTATGCCACCTTGTGGTCCAAGAAGGCTGCCTGTGCTCCAACCTTCACCTTATACCTTTCAAGCATTAGGAAGGAAGAAGGGCAAGGAAGATACACTATCTGCCTTATAAAAGATGTGAAAGATAAAATGTACCACACAATTAAGGAGATCATTTTCAGGCTCTTGCAATAAGGAACACACCCTACATCCTAAGATCCACATGTCATCACAGTGTAATTTTGCCTTAGATTTTTATAGGGAGGCATAAACAAATCGCAGGTGGGATGATTTAGAACTGGGATCTTTTGTAATCAGGGGAAATCTCAGTCAGCTGAACAGGAAACATTTATCTGTGTTTAGCTCTTTTCAGGCAAACATTTCTAATATCAGCTCATCATTCATGAGACAAAGAATGAGGTATTGGATACACCTGGAAATAATATGTTATATAGTCAATTCTATTTCAAAAAAAATAGAGCATTGGAGGAAATCTGGCCTCCTCAGGGGTAAACACAAGAGAATGATCTGAGAGTCTTATGGGAGTTTTATCTAAGTCATATGGGGAGGGTATTTCTTTGAAGTAATCCTTTTCCTGGAACACAAAAAGGTGGGTGTGTGGGGGGGGGTGGAGTTGTTCAGCAAACAAGGGGGTGGGGGAATTTCTTAGCCATCACGGTCTCTGGAGCCCAGGCTCAGGTAAAGCTCAACATCGTTAGAGGCTTCCTGTAAGTCTCACCCAATACTTTAGTCAAACCTAATTGGCCAGCACTTAATCATGTGGCCCATCTAGTTTTAAGGGAGGCTGGAAAATGTAGTCTTTTAGATGGGATGCAATAGCGCTCCTAAAAATGGGTATTATTGCTAAATAGAAAAAGATCCAACATTGAGAGCAGGCTAGCCAACCCTGGGTTGCTGTAACCAGACTCCATAATAACCACTGTCTCTTTTCCTCTTTCACCTGCCTGCCTCTCTCCTCTAGTGCCCCCAGAGTAGCCAAAGCTCTTCTAAACTATAAAACAGATCAGGTCCCTGTTTGCTTAAAACTCATCAGCCGATTTAAGAATAAAATCCAAACTGAAAAGGCCCTGAATAATCTGGCCTTCGCCTATCTGCAATTTTATCTTATAGCATTTCTTCTCCTTATATATGAAGATCCAGCCAAACTTGCTTCTGTCAAACTTTTTAAACAGAACAAGTCCTTTCTTTCTTTTTTTATTATGTTATGTTAATCACCATACATCATTAGTTTTTGATGTAGTGTTCCATGATTCATTGTTTGTGTATAACACCCAGTGCTCCATGCAGAGCATGCCCTCCTTAATACCCATCACCAGGCTAACCCATCCTCCTATCCCCCTCCCCTCTAGAACCCTCAGTTTGTTTTTCAGAGTCCATAGTCTCTCATGGTTCGTCTCCCCCTCCAATTTCACCCCCTTTATTCTTCTTTCTATTTCATTTTCTTTCTAGAATGTTTGTCTCCATGTCCTGCCAAGTTCTTCACATAACTGGCTCATTTTAAGCTCAAATATCACCTCTTCAAAGAGCCTTTGATTTTCCTATCAAAAATTTCTTCCCCCAGTTACTCTCTATCTTAGCACACTGTTTTTCTTCTTTAGAACACTTGTTCATTTATTTATTGACCTTGTTTTCCACGACAAGGCAGGGACTTGGCCTAATCTGTTCACTGCTACATTCTCAGGGCCAAACATAGTATATGGTGCATTGTAAGCTCTTTTCTCTTTCTCTCCCCCCTCCCCATATAATTGTGTATATATACACAATGTACATATTTACATATATGTACAATTTATATATATTACTTATACGTATATATATTTGTACAGGATTTATTAACCACAAAAAGATTGGCATATCACTAAAAATATCTATTATACCACAGAATAAATATGAGCTAGATATATTATTTATTTAACCTAATGGATAATACTTAATGCATAAGAGGCTTTAGGAACACCCGGCCACTCCATGAACTCCCAGGCATTGACACCTTACATGTTGGAAGCCACTTACATAATAGAAAATATTCTTGTTTTAGGAGTCAATAGCCTGACTTTCAGTACTGAAAGGAAACAAACTCTTACATTGTTTCAAACACTATTTGTGAAAGAGCAATAAGCTTCTCTCTTGGTTAAACCATTCTCATCTAATCCCCCCACCCCGCCAACCTTTGGTTATACACTATCCAACCTTAGTCTGAATTGCCACATCAGCTAAGAAATGATGATGGCCCTAGAATGACTGTAGTAGAGAAGCCCAAAAGTGAAAGGATTTGGGATATATTTTGGGGTCAGAATCAGCTCTTCTTGGTCATGCATTAAATATGGGGTATGAGAGATCTGACTCCTACATTTTTTGCTTTTGCAATGAGGTATATAGTAATTTTATTTACTGAGATGGGAGAGGCAAGTGAAGGGGGAGGGAAATGAATTTAAGAGGAATAATATAAATGTAGGGAATATATGTATAAATGTGGGCAGGGTCAAAACTTCACCTGTTTCCTCTTACAGTGTTCAGCTGGACCTGAAAGTTAAATTAACGTAACACCAATTAACAGGAGAAAAGCATACAGATGTACTTAATATAAGTTTTATGTAACATGGGAGCCCTCATAAGGAAATGAAGACCCAAAGAAGTGGTAAAACCTAAATGCCTTCAAACTAGGTTGAACAAAGAAAGGCAATTGTGGAAAAGTAAGTAAAATGTATGCGGAGGCTAACAGAAGATGAGCTATTTTAACAAGGTCTATTTGTACGAAATTCTCTCTGCCTCTACTCTGGGTCTCCAGCAGTGAGAATGTTTCTTTCCTCCTGGTACAGAGAGGGTAGCTTTCTCATGGGAGTTTTAGCTCCTGCTTTCAGGAAGACAAGGGGAGGTCAGAGTGCTCTTCCTGAACCTGCTGCTTTTCAAGTGCCTTTAATTCAAAATATTCCCTTATGCCACAATGGCATATTTGGGATGTCATGGCCTGCCACTCCTCAATGTTTAAAAACCTTACCTTATCTACTGTAGCCTTGATGATTATGTGTATTCAATCAATAAATTACAGAATTTTGGGGGCCTGCCAAAAAGAATGTTAAAAACTGATCCTGTTTTCTGTAAAAGATTTTTATAAATAGTAAGACATATGTTCTTAACCAAGAAGACTCATTATCTCTAAAAAAAAAAAAAAAAAAAAATCTCCAAGTAAATCTACTAAATTTAATGCAATACCTTTCCAAAATCCCAACAAAATTTTTACGGAATTTTACCAAACTGATTTGTAAGTATGCCAGGAGAATAACTTTTTTTTTTTTTTTTTTTAGAGATAGAGTGTATGCAGGAGCAGAGGGGGAGGGACAGAGAGAGCAGGAGAGAGAGAATCTTAAGCAGGCTCCACACCCAGGGCAGAGCCCAATGGAGGGCTCGATTTCTTGACCCTGAGATCGTGACCTGAGCCGAAATCAAGAGTTGGACGCTTAACTGACTGAGCTACCCAGGCACCCCAATAACATTTTTTTAAGAAGGTCAATAAGAAGAGATTTTTCCTAGTAGGTAAAGAAAATTATGTCATTACAGTAGTTTTAAAAAGGTAGCATGAGGGGGGTCAGTGCCTGGGTGGCCAGCTGGTTAAACATATAAGTCCTGATCTCAGCTCAGGCCTTGATCTCAGGGTTGTAAGTTCAAGCCCCATGTTGGGCTCCAGGCTGGGAGTAGAGCCTACTTAAAAGAAAATTTAAAAAAAAATTAAAAAATTAAAAATAAAAAAAATAAAAAGGTAGCATGAGCATAAACTTTGATAGAACAAAATACAGTTCAGAAATACACTTAGATATGTGGGAATTTAGTCTACAATAAAGGTGACATTTTACATTAGATGGAAAATATAGTGATAAATTTAATAAATATCTTTTTAAAATAAATATCTTTGATGTAGTTATCTATACATGGAAATGAATAAAAATAAATTTCTGCTTCATACCATATAAAGATAAATTTCTAGTGTATTAAAAGCTAAATATAAAAGTCAAATTCTTTTTGAGTAAGGATTTTAAAAAATAATATTTAGATGCGGAAGGTCTTCTTCAGTAACTCACAAAACTCAGAAGTCAAATCAGATTTGACTAAGAAATTTCAAACTTCTATAAAGAGAAAAACAACCTAAAGAGACCAGCAGCACATGGGGAAGAAATCTTTGCAGCATAAATATCAAACTTACTAGCCAGAACATAAAAAGAGCTTCTGCCAATCAGTAAGACAAAAAGGAAGCAGTTCAGGGAAGGAAAAAGAATGCTGATAAATACATCAAAGATACCCAACTCTATAATAATTATGGAAATACAAATAAAAACAATAAACCTTATAAAATTAAAGAATGGAAAAAATGAATAATAGTGTTTAAGAGGACTTGGGGAAATGGGCATTTTCATACACATTTACGTATTATAAGTGGGTAATTCCTTTTCTGACAGTGAATTTGATCACTTCTATCATTATTTTAAATGCACATTCCTTATGATCCAGCTCTTCTACTTCTAAGCCTCTGCCTGAAAATAGTACTTGCATACTTTTTAATGATGTGTGCACACAGATGTTACTGTTGCATGGTTTAAAATGGCAAAAAGTTAAAAATGTCCAAAATAGAGGGATGACTGAATAAATTAACTTAAAGAATACAATATAATCTGATGCAGTGATTAAATGAAATGAAGCAGATCTCTATATACTATAGAAATTGACAAACTGATTTTACAATACGTATGGAATTTCAAAGGACACAGAATAGCCAGAACAATGTTTACAAAGAAGACTAAAGTGGGAGAAAATATCTCTAAAAAAGGTAAGATACAGGATAATATGCAGAACAATAATTTTTAAACTATAATGTTCTTAAAATTCACCTGAGGAGCTTGTTTAAAAATAAAGATTTTTGAGGACACACTCCCAGAAATCCTGACAACCCAGGTGATTTGGATGGATTGACAACCATCCTTCAGAAGCACCATCCCAAATTCATGCTTTGTTTTTCAGTGGTTAAATACATATGCTCCAGGGAATAGACAAAGCTCACTTAAACAGCATTTATGTTATATTATATACTCATATGTATGTCTATGTACTATGTTTCTTTTGCCAGCTATGCTCTGTTTCAAACCACAGACCCCACCCCTTACCCACCTCTATCTTTTGGTGAATATGAGACTCACTTAGGACATCACTCCAATTCATAATTTTTGGTCATTTTTAGCATGAACATAAGTATATTTTAATTAAGTACTTAATTAGTATATTTTAATTATATTAAGCATATAGTATGATAGTATATTTTCATATATTTTAATTAAGTATTCAGTAAGCATATTTTAATACTAAAATTTAATGTAAGACTAAAAACTAGATATTAAAATAGGCTCAATTATTAAAATTCTGGACCAGTCACTGTAAAACTTAGATCTCATGTTTGATTAAAATCTTTCTTCCTCTCCCATCTCCCAAATGAGACTTGCGGGGTTAGCAATATTAAGTGCAGGAGAAAAGCATTCTGCTCTCTCACAACTTTCCCTTTCCCACCCTTCTTTGGGATTAACACTCAACTTTGGAGCATGAAGAGGGAAGAATAGACTGTCAAGATGATATTGCTGTCTTTTTCGTTGGTTATCATGGGCTTTTTTTTTTTTTTAAGATTTTATTTATTTGTGAGAGAGAGAATGAGATAGAGAGCATGAGAGGGGGGAGGGTCAGAGGGAGAAGCAGACTCCCTGCTGAGCAGGGAGCCCGATGTGGGACTCGATCCCGGGACTCCAGGATCATGACCTGAGCCGAAGGCAGTCGCTTAACCGACTGAGCCACCCAGGCGCCCTATCATGGGCTTTTGACTGCTTGCAGACATCAGTGTGAACTGAAAGTGATATCATCACACGACATTGATAAAGGAATCAATTCAAAACAGCTCCTATAGGCATAGCCTGGTACCACACACTGCAGAGACCCCCCCCCCTACACACACACAACCAAGCCTATAGTCCCTACCTTCACCTACTTACAATCTGGGCCTATCTGTAAGCAGAGGATCCATTTTCTGTACTTCTCAGGAAGTAGGCACCAAAGGGCTTGGTCATGATGTCCTCAACTCCAGAACACGCCATACTGCCACACGGTTTGGTTTGGGTTTCTCAGGAGCAGAACCTAAAATGGGGATTTGGGGTATAAGTACAGCTGGCCCTTTGACAACATGAGTTTGAACTGCATGGGTCACTTATTTGTGGATTTTATTTTTATAAATACAGTATAGTCCTGTAGATGCATTTTCTCTTTCTTAGGATTTTCTTTTTTAAAAGATTTTATTTATTTATTTGACAGAGAGATAGAGTCAGAGAGCACAAGCGGAGGGGATGGCAGAGGGAAAGAGAGAAGCAGGCTCCCCACTGAGCAGGGAGTCCGATGCGGGGGCTCAATCCCAAGCCCCTGGACCCTGGGATCATGCCATAAGCCGAAGGGAGATGCTTAACCATCTAAGCCACCCAAGCACCCCTCTTTCTTAGGATTTTCTTAACATTTTCTTTTCTCTAGCTTACTTTATTGTAAGAGTATAGTATTTAATATATATAACATACAAAATATGTGTTAATCAATGATTTATGTTATCTGTAAGGCTTCCAGTCAACAGTAGGCTATTAGTAGCTAAGATTTTAGGGAGTCAAAAGTTGTATCTGGATTTTCAACTACAGGGGAAGTTGGCATCCTTAACCCCCACATTGTTTGGAGGTCAATTGTTTTATCTGGATGTACAGAAGCACTTGTCAAGAGTGAAGCTATTAAAGAAGGGGCTATGGAAGGGTGCATAAAACAGGTATCTCTATGGGACACTGGAGCTGCATCCCATGGAAAATGCTAGGAAACAAATTCTTCAGGGTTGTACCACTTATGGGATATTTATACATCAACTGTTATACATCAATTGTTTCTTGTTAGTATATAGAATATAATTTATTTATTTATTTATTTTTAAAGATTTTATTTATTTATTTGAGAGAGAGAATGAGATAGAGAGCATGAGAGGGGGGGAGGGTCAGAGAGAGAGGCAGACTCCCTGCTGAGCAGGGAGCCTGATGTGGGACTCGATCCCGGGACTCCAGGATCATGACCGGAGCCAAAGGCAGTTGCTTAACCAACTGAGCCACCGAGGCGCCCGAATATAATTTATTTTTTAAATTGGTCTTGTTATCCTGTGATCTTGTTAAATTTACTTATTAGTCATTTAACATTTTTGTAGATTTCTTAGAATTTACAGATCATGTTGTGTGCAAATCTGATTATTTTGCCTGTAATATGGTTTTATTTCTTCCTTTCCAATCTGTATGTCTTTTATTTATTTATTGTTATTTGTGGCCTTATTGCGCTGGGTAGGACCTCCAGTATAATTTCAAAAGGAAGAGACATCCTTGCCTTGTTTCAAATCTTAGCATAGATCATTCAGTCTTTTACCATTAATTATAAGGTTATGTGTAGGTTTTTCATAAATGTGCTTTATTGGGGTGAGGAATTTTCCTTCTACTCCTTAGTTTGCTGAGATTTTTACTCTACATGAGCTAATTTTGTGAAATGTCTCCCCTCGCCCCACTGGTTAAGATTATACGACTTAAGATTTTATGATTACATGACTTAAGATTACAATTATATAGTTTTCCTACTTAATTCAGTTAATATGACAATCATATTGCTTGATATTAAAATGTTAAGCCAATCTTAACTCCATTAATTGGTCATGATGTATTATCCTTTTTATATATTATTAGATTTGATTTTCTCATATTTTGTTAAAGATTTTGCATCTATGATCATGAGTAAATATTAGTTAATGTTATTCCTTTCCTATAAGAGCTTTGGTTTTAGGTGAGGGCCTTCAGCTGTGCTGCCTTGGGAAAGGGATGAGGTGGGTAAAGTCAAAGTGTTCCTCATACCCATCCAAATTCATATTTTTTTGCTCTAATGGTGTGCTGGATCTTGTCCTCTGGAAACCTGTACTTCCACAAATGCTCTCTCAGATGTGGGTGATTATCTAAGACAGTGTTTTCCAGGGGCTCCCAGATCATGGCTGAGCAAGGCTGGAGCTGGTTCATGAACAGCTGCAGATTCCACACCTGCCCCTGGTGGTCTGTCTGCCTATTACCCCATGCATGGGTAGGCAAGATTCCTCCTGGATCCCTTGGTATATGGTGCTGGAATCCCACAGCTCCCTCAAGGGCACTTTTGTCTGGATGGATTCTAAATTTTTGTTCAGGGAGGGGGACAAATATGAGGGACATCTTATGCCACCATGATGCTGACATCACTGTGAATTTTTCGTTTCAGGTATAGTATTTTTCAATGCTAGAAGTTCTGTTTTATTATTTAAAAATATCTTCCATTTTCCTATAAAGCCTTGAGCATAATTATAACAGCTTTTTAAGAATCTCTATCTTCTAATTCTATCATCTCTGCCATTTGGGGATCTTTTTATAGCCTTTTTTTTTTTCCTTCCTGCTATGGGTCAAGTAATTCTGCTTCTTTGCATGTCTAGGAATTTTTGGTTAGGTGCTGGACATGATTGTTTTTGTGTAGTTGAATTAATTTTGTTTTTTTTGTCCTTTAAAGTTCTTGAACTATGTTTTGGTGGACAGTTAAGTTACTTGAGGATCTGCTTCATTCTCTTGAGGTTTGTCTTCAGGATCTCTTAGAATGAGTCTATAGTACTGCAGCCTTTACTCTAGGTCTATTGAGTCCCGGTACTAAGGCATGACTCTTCTGAAGTCTCTAGTGAATGTCCTGTGTATTTAACAGGTTTGTCCCTCTCTGGCTGATAGGAATTCCAATATCCCTCAACCCTATTTGAAGTCTGGGAATTTTTTAGTTTATAGTTTTCTAGATGTTGTTTTTGGCTGGTCTTGTAGAGTTCTTACTTAATGCACAACCAGAATCGAATTCAGACAAGGACCTGACGTAATCTCTATGCAGATCTCTGGAGCTCCTTTTCTGCATGGTTCCTTGGTACTTTGCCCTGAAAATATCAGCCACCTTCACCTCCCCAAAGTTTATGTCTCTCTTTTCATCTCAGTGAGGCAGACTTGGTTTGGTTTGTTTTGTATCTATTCTGTAATATGGCAATTACTTCCAGATAGAAAGCTGAAATGAGGGGCGCCTGGGTGGCTCAGTCGTTAGGCATCTGCCTTCGGCTCAGGTCATGGTCCCAGGGTCCTGGGATCGAGCCCCGCATTGGGCTCCCTGCTCGGCGGGAAGCCTGCTTCTCCCTCTCCCACTCCCCCTGCTTCTGTTCCCTCTCTCGCTGTATCTCTCTCTGTCAAATAAATAAAATCTTTAAAAAAAAAAAAAAAAAAAGAAAGAAAGCTGAAATGATCATAGGGCTCATCTTATTTGTTTCTCTTCTCTCAGGCATCACATTTCTGCTTTGTTTCAAATATTTTATGCAGTTTTCTGATTGTTTATGCAGGAAAGCTGGTCTTGTGCCACATATTTCCTTATGGGAGGAAGTTCTTTTCATAAAGTTGAAAATTAAAACTTAAATCCCAAAAAGTTCTTTGGAAGGGCTCATCTTATTTGTTTCTCTTCTCTCAGGCATCACATTTCTGCTTTGTTTCATGTATTTTATGCAGTTTTCTGGTTGTTTATGCAGGAAAGCTGGTCTTGTGCCACATATTTCCTTATGGGAGGAAGTTCTTTTCATAAAGTTGAAAATTAAAACTTAAATCCCAAAAAGTTCTTTGGAAGTTTTGTGCTCATGATGAAGAATTTTTGGCTGTTGATCCATAGGATAGAATGGGTGATTGATTTCATTACCCTTCCTCATTCAAGCCATTATCTGTAGAACCATTCTTTGGGGCATCTCACTTTGAAATTCAATTATTCCTGAGTCAGATCTTTTTTGGTTAGATGTCTCTAGAAAATAAATCATTTAATTTTCTATGTGGATGGTCTAACAATTCTCTTTTCAGTTTTACTTTTTATGCTGCTTAACCATATTCTGAGGATATTTTCCGTTAATTTTTTTATATTTTCAGAATCACTTTTTCATTCATTTTCAAATCCAACTGATGTTTTATTCATACCACTTTATACTATTATGACATCCATTCTTCCTTTTACTTTTTCAGTTATTTTAAGCTTATTTTATAGTCCTTCTCAGATTGTCAAGTCATCTGTAATTTTTAAGTCTTAATTTTCCTATTGCTTCTACTGACTTTTTGACATTGTTATTTGTTTCTTTATGGTTTAAAATTTTTGATTATATGTAAACAGTGGTTGTTTTTGCTTATGAAAACATCCTTTGGATTTCAACATTTCTGAATGAGATTTTACTTTAAATTTTCAGTTTACAGTTTTTGCACCAATGTGTGGCAGAAATTTCAGGCTAGTCTCTTCACAACTGGTTTTTAATTGCCTTTCTCTTCAGTACACTGACTGAAGTACAAGGAAGCTACCTTATGGTTTTCCTGGTTGAGTTCATGAGTGGAAGTGGCAGGCCCACCACATGTATCCCAAATATGCTTTAGTGTTCTGGTCCCCAACTGTAAGGTCCATAGCAGGGTCTGAATCCTCATTAGTAGCAGCTAAATCATCATGCACGTGTGTGTGTGTATACACATCTATACACAACATACATATACATACACAAAACAAATACATTTATGTATACATATTCACACACTTGTATATTTAAATATATCTAACATTTCAGTATATTTATGGTGGGAGGATGAGTCTTCTATATCCGTTTAGCTGACATATAAATAAAATGTACCTAAAATTACTTTAAAATGTGGGAATTTCTACGTATGCATGTGTGTTGTTGTGTGAGCAGAGGAGAAGATAAAGAAGGAGCCGTTTTCTTTTGAATAACAGAGGAAACTTAGCATCCTTAGTGATGAATTTACATGCCTCCTACACTTCAGAAATACTCTTCCCTTTTAGTCCAACTCCACAACTTCTCCCTTATACACTCTCCTCCAACTACACACCCAATCTTTCACTTTGTGTTTTCTAAAAATTTCTCCAACTCATTCACTGCCTCCTTATTTCAGGCCTCCATCATATTTCACTGGACTCAGGAGATATCCCCTGAAAAAAAAAATCTGCATCCAGTCTTCTCCCCACTCGCTCCACCCAGATGGCATAGTTCTCTCTCTTAAACACAGTCTAATTATGTCACTCCTCTGCCTAAAATGACTAATGGTTTCCAGCTACTCTGGAGATAAAGACCAAAATCTTTAACGTGTCCTAAAAGACCCAGAATGTTCTACTCCTGCCTCATCCTCCAGCCTCACATACCATATTTCTTAGCATGCTGACCTTTCCGTTTCAGTTTCTTGGGTTCCTCCCAATTTGGGGCCTTTATCTATACTACTTGCTTGATCTGTGATGTTATTCTGGAAAATTATAATTAAATACTTATTCTTGCAATTGCTTGTTAAATGTCTATTTTCTCCTCATAGACTGTAAGTTCCATGAAGACAGGAACCAATCTTGTTCCAGCTCTCAAAAAGCTTGTTCAACAAATATTTGTTGAAGGAAGAAAGGAAGGCAGAACAGAAATAAGAAAATGAAATATCAAGAGCCTTAATTTGAATCAACTTTTGTTAAAGTGCAACTGATCCAAGTATAAACAAGAGTAGGGATGCCTGGGTGGCTCAGTTGGTTAACTGTCTGCCTTTAGCTCTGGTCATGATCCCGGGGTCCTAGGATTGAGTCCTGTGTTGGGCTCCCTGCTCAACGGGGAGTCTGCTTCTCCCTCTGCCTCTGCCACTCCCCCTGCTTGTGCTCTCTCTGACAAATAAATAAATAAAATCTTAAAAAAAAATAAACAAGAGTGAATAATTGACCATACATTATATTCCAGTTTCAATAGAAGAGGAAAAATGAAAACCTTTTCTCAGAAAAGAAAGGAGACATTTAAAAAGAGGAAACTGAGAGCAGAAGTCAGCTTATGGACTTTACTACACTTCATGTTTTAACTCATTTACCTACCATGGAGTGAACGAAAAAGTTCCAACATGAGATCCTGAGATAATTTCCTCTTGCCACTACAAATATAACCAACTCTCCTTAGCGTGATTTGTCATAGTTTTGGAACATTGTTTTAGTAATGGTGACTTAATACCTTTTTGTGGTAATTTATAATGAAAAATTACCAGTTTTTAAAGGTTATCTTTGTGGGTTTTTTTTTTCTTTCCAAAGTAGAGCTTTTACTTGATATTCTGTTTTTCAATTAATAACAGTATACATTCTGGCAGCCTTATGGATACTTACAGTAGAGGGCAGTGGAGGAGCACATCTCAGGATGAAAATCAAGGGCGGCATCCAAAGTCCCTTTCTTAGGGCTCCCCTTGGAATGATGTGAGGCTAGGTCACTTGAAGGAAGACTTAATCAATTTGAGAAGCTACAAGTTGAGGAGAGGTAGTAAGTATAAAGTCACTAAATGTCTCAAAATTTGGAATACCCACAGAATTTTAAAGGTGTTGCTCTTAAAAGGATACGTTTTAAATTTTACTCTCATGACCAGGAATACACAGACTATTATTGGCAACAGCAGACTCTAGCTTTTTTTATTTTTTCCTTAATAATTCACTCTTGCTTTTATTGAAAACACTGAAATGATGAATTTAAACAGATTGGGTTTGTGTTCATTACATAGGCAAAAGGAGTTTAAGTATGAACTATAAACATTTCTAATCTTTTCTTTTTTTTTTAAAGATTTTATTTATTTATTTGAGAGAGAGAATGAGAGAGAGAGAGAGAGAGAGAGCATGAGAGGGGGGAGGGCCAGTGGGAGAAGCAGACTCCCCGCCGAGCAGAGAGCCCGATGCGGGACTCGATCCCGGGACTCCAGGATCATGACCTGAGCCGAAGGCAGTTGCTTAACCAACTGAGCCACCCAGGCGCCCAACATTTCTAATCTTTTCAAAGATCACACCTACGGGACTTATTTTTACATTACGTGGTCTAATGTTTTCCTCATTTGGTTGAGTGAACCAGGAAGGTTACTGAATTTAGAGAAATAAAGTCTGCAGTACTGTATACCTTGCATTATGAGCCAGGGAAAGGGACTCGTGGAGGCATGTGCCAAATGATTCCAAAGATACTTCTACTGACTGAAGCAGGTCAGTGCAGTGTTCAGCGAGGATGAGGCCATCAAGTTAGAATATGTAGGTTCAATGGGATTTATATAAAGCCCTAAAGTCTGTACAGCTTGACAGAATGGAGCTATCATTTTTTTAAAGGTTCCCTGTCACAGGAGGAGGTAGAAGTTGAAAGACAGCAAGTAGGATAGCCTGGCTTATACACTTGGGTGACTTCTGGGTCAGTCTCATGGGGAGTTACTATTAAAAGCCACTCATACCTGTGTACTTAATTAGAGGGAAGTTCATTGGAGCATGGTGCTGTCCATAGTACCTGGAAGACTTTGATAGCTCCGAGTATGAAGGCAAACCACAAAATAATGATATATCAGATTATTGATCATAATGTAATTCCATACTCCATAGAGTCTAAGATACATTTTTTTTTTCTTCACAAAGCTGTACCTCTGACTGTGGGGATATCTATAATTAATGGCAGATTGTAACCATAGTAGGGCAGGAGAACAGTTTGCACTGCCTGTGAATTCACAGTTTGGATATAGCTTTTTTTTTTTTTTTTTTTTTTAAGTGTATTGAGAATTATTGTGCACACAGAAAATCATAGAAATAAATGTGTGACATATGATTAAATATGTCTAGATAAGGCTTAAAAAAAGACCTTTCAATAAGTATCAAATAACAATTCCAAGGGAGAAGAAAATTTTGTGCTGTAGTTTAAGTAGTATTTTGTTTTCCTTAGTGACAATCAGCAGTATCTCAATCACAATCAGCAGTATCTCAGATTTGATAAAATGTGACATTTTATATCCATTTTATGAGTGTGGAATCTGAGCCCAAGAAAGTCTAAGAAGAGTTTCCTAGGGTACACAATAGAATATAGTTAGTTCCCCATCTATCATGAGTCACCACATATTCTAAATAAAGACATTAAAAGCAACTACCTCACTTCTTCATTCCTACCTTCTCTGCCAATGAAAACTTTGTTAGCAACTGCTCATATGCTTGTGAGTATCAGTACAAAAAGAAAATTATGCCTTCATAAAAAAGAACCCAGAATGCCTGTTTAGAACAGAAGAAGCAATTAGTACTATGATAGGGTCATGTCACTGAAAATAAATTCTTAAAAAACTAAGAATTAAAAAAGTTAATTTGATCAGTCATTAAATTAACCCATTGGTATAACAAATCTGTGCAGATATAGGAAATTCACAGTGAAGTTGCTTAAAACTCATAGCAAAGTTTAAATGTTAAGCCTGTCCAAAGCTTGATTGCCTGAACAACATCCTTAAGTGCCTTGTAATTTTTAAAAAATGCATAGGTATAAAAGAGACAAATGGATTTTTTATTACAAACATTATATCCTCTTGTGTCAACAATTTCATGTCTCTTGGCACTCAGTTGAGTCTCAGAGTGTGGGATGAAAGTTGGAAGTCAGTACCCTTAGAAGCCAATTGGCCCAATGAAACAAGCACCAGGCATATTTTATAAGACCACTCGACAGTTTTAATGTCCAACTAAGTGTCAGGCTCTGGATCCAGTTCAAATTCACACTTAGCCTTTACCTCTGGCAACCAAGTTCCAGAAGCAATCCTCATTTATCTCATCCCCCAGAAGGAGGAGTTTTCAGGTGCTGTGGGCGTGCATCATTATGTAAGCTGAGATTTTGTTTGCTTCTGCACAGTACAAAGGCAGAATTCAATTTTAATACTGGCATTTGAAAGAGAAAGGCATTTTACTATGTGACCTTGAGGAGAAATTCCTGCCAGAGAGGTAGAGGCTATCCACATTAGGGTTTAGTGTTAAAGGCACTATTTCCTGCAAGGTGCAAAGCCATTTGCAAATAATGTGAGGCTGTGCATTAATAAGCAATGGGAATAGCTCTGTGTATTTTAACCCCTGGTGGCTTACCTGGGACACATGGAGAAGGAAATGGTTTCTTGGAGTGGTACAAAGCACCAAAATATCCTACTCTCTCCATTTCACCAATTAGATATTCCCTCATTCTAACAAGCATCTCTTTGGAATAACAATATCATTTGCTTTAATCGGAGAGGAACCCAGCTGAAATCATCCCCAGTGGAAAGGAGTTTCAACTTAAGCGGAAGAACGAAGAAAATAGAGGAAAGGCCACAAAAGTGAAAGGAAAAGTATTCATAAATATACCTTTGATCTCTCAGATGCCAATATCTTTTTCTTCATATTAGGGCTTCCCTTGCTCCCTGAAATTCTAGTAAATTTGCCTTGGGGAGTTCTGGTACATAAATTGGGCTATTTAATCAAGGATTCAAGAAACCCAAGTTTGAAAAGCATTTTTTTTTCTTTTTGGTCATCTACAGTTTTATTTACTACTTGAATTTAGACTGATTTAGGTTTCTTCAAGAGGTAGAATGAAGAGAACTTACCGAGAACTGCTTTTGATTAAACAGAAGGAAGAATTTTTAAATCTTGGACTCTCCCATAATGAAGTCCTTGGTTCTCTGTGACTCAACGTTTTCCAGCCGAGGCTGAGCAGCTAGCTGTCAGAGATGGAATAGAAGGGTTAGATGTTAAGATGACTTAACTTCTGAGACTCAATATTTTCCCATTATTTTATAAAATGAACAAAAAATGATGAAGCTTCTGAACGCTATTTCGTTTCATTCAGTAGCAAAATGCATTTAAAACAGGTGATTATTCCATTTGTAAAGAACCAAATCTTTGGATGTGTTGGTCATACAAAAGCAACTATTTAATATTGTCTTGGCTCAGTTAGAAACATGAAAGCTCTTTGTAACTTAAATTTTAATGTATACACTTGATGGGTTTTCAAATACTTGTGTTTAGAATAACTTTCTGGGCTGAGGATTATATAGGTCAGCCCTAGAGAGAGATGTGCTTCACTAACCTGAAAGGATGAAGGCGCATTAGTATTCCGAGGATATAGAAACCTATTCCTTGCTTAAGTTTTCATTTTCTGACAGGCTATAAATAGCTTCGCTGAAGCAAAAGGGAGCATCCTAACTCATCTGTAGCAGATGAAGTCTTTAACACATTGCATCTGCTTTATTGGTCTGGTTATTTAGGTTCCGTTGTAGGCTAACATATGACAGAGTTCCCATTTAAATAATAGAAGTAAAGAGCTTCAAAAGCAACCTTATTAAGGTTAATAGAATGAACTCACATGTCCATTGTTGGGGAAAAGGTAATGAGACACTCAATAAATTGTTCACTAAATAGCTTGTCATCTGTGGGTCTGCAGTTGGGAGTTTCACCAATGGATCATTCCATTGTCTGTAATGAGCATGATTTTAAAAATACTAAGGTACTCAAATATATGGTATCATTCTATCTTTTGTTGACTAGCATTCTGAAGGTCTCTTAAGTAAACATATTATTGAATATGTTTTATTAAACACATTACATAGATGGATGAGGTTATAGAAGTTATGTTTAAGCTCAGATGTCAATCACCAAACTTATCTAAAAAGTATACAAAAATTTGGAATTAATTTGGGATGTTTCCACTCTTTTGAAAAGCAAATAGGCAAGTTTTAATTTGGTCTATTTGCCATATTGGATTAAGTTAAAGCACGTGGCTGAAAAGAAATCTTGAAATGTGGAATTTATCACTGCCCTCTGGAAAGAAGAAATGAAATATTCAACCATATCATTATTTTAACCACAGTACAAACAAACACATACAGGGCCAAGTTGAAATTCTACACAACTGAAAAAATTGAAATAAATTACTTGGGTATTTCAACTGTTACTTTCTATACTGTTAGGTTGTCCGTTGTTTGTTTTTAACATCTTACCATTCAAGCGCTAATAAACTCAGACTGCTCATTCCCCTAACTCTCTAATTAATGAGGTTTACTACTTTCACAGCAAGCATTTTGTGCAGGCAAGTTAGCATTGGGCTGCCATCAGTAGTACCCTGGAAAAATAAAGATTGGTGGATCTTGGAGAACCAGGTTCAATCTCAAAACAGTATTATTACTTAATAATGCAAGATGAATCCATCACACTTCTGAGATTGTGATCTTCAAGGGAATATCTGCTTAGTTCCTAATTAGCGAAGCAAAGTGGAAACAGAAAAAGTACAAAAACTAAGATTGTCATTCAATGTCATGAAACGTGTAGAAATAAGAAAGGAAGTAAATATAATGATGACTAACTCAAAAAAGTCAAAGAATATATCTAGAAAAAGGTGTGAAAAGAAGACAAACCATTATAAAAGTTACTTAAAGAGAAACATTATTTTTCTCAATACCAAGAATCAAATACTTACAGAGATATGAATAGAGCAATTGTTTCATTGTTATCTTCATTGTTGGTTTTGAGCTGCAAGAAGAAAATCTTTTATGTGTTAGAAATGAACTTGAAATCTGGTAGAATATCCCATTGACCTCAAGACAAAAAAGTATTGCTTAAGCGTGTATAATTGTAACATTTCATGAGCACAATTATTTGGCCATCAATTTCCATATGGGGAGTATGATCTGCTCTCAGCCAGTATGTGAAATTATTGGAAGAGCAATACCAAGTTTGGTGATTCTCAATGAAAGTTAGTATGCTGTTTCTACCCCTCTGCATTTATGAAAACATTCCAGAAAATATTTCCTCCATATACTTCTATCCCTGTCCTACCTCTTTTGCCTTGTTAAGGTCTCTATTGTCAGCAGAGAGCCAAGATTTTTTTTTTTTTTTTTTTTTTAGAGCAGTTTCCTCTAATCTTGCCAATCAACAAATATTTTCTGGGATATCTACAATGTAGAAGGTCCTGGATTTTTGGTGCTATGGGTGAAACTAAAAAAAAAAAGTATAGTGTACAATTATACTTTTAGTGGGAAACTTAACTTTTATGCACATGAACTCATTATTAATAATAAAGATGGTCCATCTTAGGTGCTGAGTGAGTGGAATATGCCAATAGGTTGGGTACAGAGTCGTAGTAAACATGTCTGGGAAGATATACAGGAAATTGGCAATTGGTTGCATGTAAGGAGGAAACTAAGAATTTGAAATAGGAAGGAGATTTACACTTTTCACTGTATACCCTTTTCTATGGTTGTAATTATTTACTTGTGCACATATAACTTTTTTAATTGAATATTTTTTTCTGATGGTAGTACAAAACTATATTGTGAAGATCACTGAATTCCAAACTAAGGAGTTACAATTTTTCTCTGCAAGCTCCGGGGACACAAGGATGATGTTGATGCATTTAATATTAGAAAAAATAATTGTGCTGCAATTCTGGAAATACTGAAGCAATGAAAAATTAAATGAAAATGCATAATGTATCAGGCATTTTATGGTATAATTTCACTTAGTTTTCAGATTACTGATACGGTACACTTAAAATTTTTTGAAAACAGCTTTATTGAGATATAATTCACACACCATACAATTTACCCATTTACGGTGTACAATTTCAATGGTTTCTCATATAGTCTCAGATATGTACGACTATCACTACAGTTAGTTTTATTTTTTTATTTTATTTTTTTTAAAGATTTTATTTATTTGACAGAGAGAGACACAGTGAGAGAGGGAACACAAGCAGAGGGAGCGGGAGAGGGAGGAGCAGGCTTCCCACTGAGCAGGGAGCCTGATGGGGGGCTCGATCCCAGGACCCTGGGGGCATGACCCGAGCTAAAGGCTGATGCTCAATAACTGAGCCACCCAGGCGCCCCACTACAGTCAGTTTTAGAACATTGCATTGCCACATGGCGCCTGGCTGGCTCAGTCGGTAGAGCATGTGACTCTTGATCTTGGGGTTGTGGGTTCGAGCTCCACACTGGGGATAGAGATTACTTAAAAAAATAAAATCTTTAAGAAAACCAAAATACATTGCATCACCTCAAAAAGAAACCCTATACCCTTTTACTACCACATTTCTTTCTCCCACGACCCCCAACCCCAAGCAACCACTGAACCTTAAGCAATGACTTTCTGTCTTACAGATTCCCCTCTTCTGGAACTTCATATGAATGGAATCATGTAGTATGTGGACTTCTACAACTGGCTTATTTTATTTCTCATAATGTTTTCAAGGTTCATTGGTGTTGCAGCATGTATCAGTCCATTTTCCCTTTTACGGTCAAATAATACTCTGTTGTACAGATATACTACATTTTGTTTTGTTTATTTGTCCATTGATGGGTATTTCTGTCAGTCCCATCTTTTGGCTGTTATGAATAATGCTGCTATAGTAATTCATGCACACGTTTTTATGGAGATGTACTTTAATTTCTCTTGGATATAGACCTAGCAGTAGAAATGTCGGGTCATATGGTAACTCTGTGTTAAATTGTTTGAGGAATTGTCGAATTGTTTTCTAAAGCAGCTATGCCATATTATGTTTCCACCAGCAGTATATGAGGGTTCTGATTTCTCTACATGTTTGCCATTACCTGTTATTGTCTGTCTTTTTGATTCTAACCATGCTTGTGGGTATGACCTCGTTGTAGTTTTGATATGAGGTTCCCTGATGACTAAAGATTTTGAGCATCTTTTCATGTGCTTGTCGGTCATTTGTATATCTTCCTTGGAGAAATGTCTATTCAACTCCTTTGCCCATTTTTAAAATTGGATTGTTGTCTCTTTTTGTTGAGTTATAAGTTCTTTATGTATTATGGATATGAGTCCCTTATAGTATATGAAATGCAAATGTTTTCTCCCATTCTGTGGGCTATCACTCTCTTCATGGTGTCCTTTAAAGCACAAAAGTTTTTAGTTTGAAGACCCCCAAATTATCTCTTTTTATCTTTTGTTGCTCATTCTTTTAATGTCACATCTGAAAATCCTTTGCCAAATCTGAGGTCATGAAGATTTACCCTTCTATTTTATTCTTAAGAGTTTTATACTTTAAGAACCTACATTTAAGTCTTTGATCCATTTTGAGTTAATTTTTGTTTATGGTATGAGATAAGCATCCAATTTCTTCTTTTTTCCTTTGCATGTGATTACCACTCATGCCAACATCATTTTGTTGAAAAGACTAAATATTTCTTCATTAAATGGTCTAGGCACTCTTGTGGAAAATCAGCTGACCACAGACACATGACTTTATTTCTGGACTTTTAATTCTATTTCATTGGTCTATATTTCTATCCTTGAGCCAGTACCATACTCTCTGGATTACTGTTGCTTTGTTGTAAGTTTTGAAATTAGGAAGTCTGAATTCTCCCACTTTATTCTTCTTTTTAAAGATTGTTTTGGCTATTCTGTGTCGCTTGTATTTCCACATGTATTATAGAATCAGTTTGTCAATGTCTACGAAAAAGTCAGCTGGGATTCTGGCAAGGATTGCATTGAATCTGTAGATCAGTTTAGGGAGTATTGATATTTTTATTTATTTATATCTTCTTTAATTTCAATCATGCTTTATAGTTTTCAGAGTATAAGTTCAGCACTTCTTTTGTTAAATTTATTATCAAGTATTTTATTCTTTTTGATGTTATTGTAAATGGAATTGCTTTCTTAATTTCATCTTTGGATTGTTCACTGCAACTATGTAGTAACACAATTGATTTTTGCATATTGATCTTATATCCCATAACCTTGCTGAATTTATTTATCATTCTAATAATTTACAGTGTACTCATGACATAAAAGAACAAAGCCAAGAAGTATTTATCTGCTTGAAGATGCTTGTATGGGAAGAAGGAGTCATGGCCACCACAGTTATGTCAAGATCTGTCTTTCTGTTTGTGTCTTTCACCTACCTGTCCGGAGGAGGTGTCTAAATTGTCAGTTCCCTAATATATATAACCAAGGGTTAACTGAGCTCACAGCAGTCACCGACTCTTCTGTATCTAGATTAAGGACACTTGGTTGCTAAATCAAAATATGAAAGAAAAAAGGAAGGAAAAAGAAATCCTAAATATAAATCCCAATTTCAAACATTACTATGTCCTTTGCTTCTTTGTTACAAATGGAGAAAATCCTAAAGCAAGTTATGCTTTCTACCCAGTACTTATTTCCAGAGAGAAAAATTCTGGCTACTTTTAGTTAGCTTACTGTTGTTATTCACTTTGTAATACTGGATTGGTCATTATTCCTTAGTAGGAAGATTGAGAATGAAAAATTAGATCATCTCTAAGGTTATTTGTGCATGAGTTTCTCAACATCATTTCTATTCTCCCAGTTTCTTCATGTGCAAATATCTGTCAATAGGATATATAGGTAATCATGACTCTATTCCAGGTATTTACTTTTAGTTTTAAATTGTTTTTTTTTTTATTTGATTCTCTTTTCATTTTTTTTTTCATATTGCAATATTGTGGCTTGCCAAAAATGACTTTTGCTTCAATGTCTTATTTTTGTATTTGGTTGTAATTTCTTGGTGAAAGTGTTTATCTGTCCTCCTTTCTTCCCTAATTAAGGCTTAGAAATAAACTCTAATCCTTTAAAAATATTCTTTATCAAATTTACAAGCAGATATAATTCTATTTGTAGTAGTTAGAGTCATTTTTTTCCTGGATAGACAGGTCTGACTGTAAAAAGACCATTTTGCTTCTGGATTCTTAAAAGCTTTACTAAATTGGTGATACTCAAAAGAATTAAGTACTGAACAGTATCCCCAACTACCACCTCTAGTCTCACTGTTTTTAAATGAGAGAAGGTCTGAGGTGGGCCAAACCGTCAGAAACTATAGTAAGCAAGTATTCAAAACAGAAATTCTGAAAAAAACAAAACAAAAAACTGTCTGTAAAACGATGGACAAAATTAACCTATGAAAAGTCCATTACAGGAGTAATGGCAGGTGTCATTATGTCCTTCCTCCTCTCTCCTCCAATATTCAGGAAATGAAAACTAGAGGGTGATGGATGCCTGTTACTGAGGTGTCTTTGTTTGTTTCACTGTTGAACTTTTATGCAAAAAAAAAAAGCTCATCTTGAGTTTTCCACAATGCATGACAATGCAATGAGTGAAATGTTATTTAGGTTTATTTAGTTATTACATAAACAGATAAAGAAAACAACTAATTAATCAACGCAAATCTCCAGAAAGGTGAAGTATTATAAAAATATGAAGACACTCATGACTTGTATTCCCTCAGTCTTCCAACTCAAAACTTTGGAAAAAAGTGAATTTTCTGTGTTTTTTAGAAAAGGAAATAGGCAGGTGGGTCAGATCCTATTCCTTTTTATTTTCCTGGTCCTTGACTAAAGCAGAATTGGAGACTGCCTGCCCTCCCTGGCTGCTTCGTCAGCGCAGTCAGCCGCAGACTTAATAGACTCGGGGTGGGGGGGCTGGGGGGTACAATCACATGGCAATGCCTTCCATGCATCAGCTAATTCCATGCTCCAGCTATAGCCTTGGGAACAGGAGAAATCCCAAGCAGATGCTTTTTCTAAAGGTAAGGGAGAAAGTAAAAACTGAACCTGCTAAAAAAGAGATAAAAATAAAAAGTACATCTGTGTATTTGAAGACAGCATTAGGAAGGTAATGCTGAAAACTTCATTAGCAAATTTAAAGACTTCAGGCCAGGCTCCTGATGGTTTTATTTTTTGGTGACTTTATGCAAATTTATCCTCTAGTTGTTTTTCTTTTTTAGCTTTATTGTTCCTCCTGTCCGATAAGTGCCATAAACTAAAGCTAATGTGTGTATCTATGTATAATCAACTAGTGTGAATACGACAAGTTGACACACTATTCAATTTTCAGTGAAGTGTTCAGCCAAACTTTATGACCACCTCCTATGGGCCAGGCTGGGGAAATTCTGGGAGGAGTCTATTCTAGGAAAAGTTCAGATATCAGAGTGGGCATCTTTGGATTGAGAATGAAAATGGTTTCACATCTGCTCTTCCTGCATCCTTAGAAAGAAGTTCTTTTTTAAACAGATAAAAAGAAACTGCCATAAATATTTGCTCCCAGATAAGCACTGAGAAGGCCTTTGATGTGAGCGCTTCCCCTCTGAGTAGAAGGAAAAGTTGTGTAAGCACAAGAGATGGTGGAATCCACTGGGAATGAAGGACCAGACTATATGGTCTCCAAATCCCTGCTTCCAGAGAGAGAAATCTATGTGAGAAACAAAAGAGTACTATTAGTCAGTGTATTCATTTGTTCAGACTGGGGGTGGGGGTGGGGGTGGGGGAAAGGTGCTTAAATAACAGAAATTTATTTTCTCAGCGTTCTGGATGCTGGAGGTCCCAGATCATGGTGCCAGCAGGGGCGGCTTCTTGGTCCACAGCCCTAGCTGTCTCCCCACTGGGACTTCACGTGGCCTTTCTTTCTGGGTGCCTGCCTTCTGGGTATCTCTTTTTCTTCTTATAAGGATATCAGTCCTATTGGATGAGAGCCCAACCCATATGACCTCATTTAACCTTAATTTTCTCCTTAAAGACGCCATCCCGAAATACAGAGCACATGGAGGTTAGGGCTCCAATCTGTGAATGTTACGGGAACACAGTTCAGTCTACAAGATTCAGGAAAGCTGTTGGTTCTATTCTAACAGGTGCATGATGAACTGTAACTTGGCAGTCATTGCTTACCCATAGCTTTTCCCCACCAATCTCCCCCATGCATATAGACATCCCTGCAGATAGCCTTGGCTTAGTACCTAGTCTCTACTTCTCAGTTTTATACAAGGTTTTCTGACACTCATAATGTATGGCTAGTGACTGACAATTTTATTTTTCCAGGACAGTATTTTCCTTTATTGTACCAATCTGGTTGGATTATAGTAACAATAATGACAATAATATTTATTGCGTACCAAGGACTGTGCTTATTTCATTTCCTTACCTTGCCCGCCATACAGACAAGGAGATAAGCTTTGAGAGGTAGTGACTTGCCTAAGGCCTCAGACCGAGTAAATTCCATGCTGTCAGACTCCAAATCCAGAGCTCTTACCCTCTATCCAGTGGAAATTTAACACTGACAAGATTCTGAGAGTCATGACAAATCTCCTCTACCTTCATCTCACCACTGGATTTTCAGTCTATTTCATTTTAGAGCTAGATTTTCAGCCTATCCCGGACTAGGGTCTCAGGCCTCTACATCATTAAAGTATTTTGTGGAGGGGCGCCTGGGTGGCTCAGTCGTTAAGCGTCTGCCTTCAGCTCAGGTCATGATCCCAGCGTCCTGGGATGGAGCCCCGCATTGGGCTCCCTGCTCGATGGGGAGTCTGCTTCTCCCTCTCTTACTCGCCCTGCTTGTGTTCCCTCTCTAGTTCTCTCTCTGTCAAATAAATAAATAAAATCTTAAAAAAACAAAAAACAGAAAGCATTTAAAAAAATAAAGTATTTTGTGGAAATATTTATTTCCAGTTGCTTACTGCTGCTCATTTGTAAGCCTTCCCCTCCCTGTCTGTCACCACATCCCCCTGAAGGACTAGGAAGGCGAATAAAACACAGTTCCTGGGAGAAACAACATGTAATTGAGAGATAGATGTAGCCAATTATTCAAAACACTTCATGATGAACACGATACTTTATAGAGTCAGTTCAAACTGTTGTGGTAGCATAGAACAAAATAGATAGAAATGCCCAGAGAGACCATGAAATAGTTTATTATGGAGTGGCTTTGAGGCATAAGTGGAAGGTAAATAGAAGTTTGCCAGACAAGGCAGGAGGGGTTTCAGGTCAGGGAACAGCATGTTTTTATGTTACGGTATTTATGTTGAGCTCTGGTTTTTGTTCTGTGACATTTTTATTTATTTTTTTATTTTTTTTTAATTTTTTTTTTAAAGATTTTATTTATTTGACAGAGAGAGACACAGTGAGAGAGGGAACACAAGCAGGGGGAGTGGGAGAGGGAGAAGCAGACTTCCCGCAGAGCAAGGAGTCCGATGTGGGACTCAATCCCAGGACCCTGGGATCACGATCTGAGCCGAAGGCAGACGCTTAACGACTGAGCCACTCAGGCGCCCCTGTTCTGTGACATTTTTAAAAAGAAATAATGCATCTTAGCCCCAGCCCTGCTACGTCCTTGCTGCCCCCTCCCCTCCCGGCCAGTCCCAGTGTTTCCTGTCCTGCAGAGATATCCTCCAGGTGAAAATAAGGTGTCAGGTGCTTGATAACTAAACAGCCTGGCCAATTCAGTATTACGTAAATTGGATATGCCGTGATAACAGTGCACTGAGTACTTTTACTTTACTTGAAACACAAACTGATAAACATCCAAAATTAAAGCATTAGAATTATATTACTGAATCAACAATGGGATTTGAAGTCAAATCAGAATGCCTCCTGCCGTGGCCTCTCCTTGCGGGGGGCGGGGAGGGGTGGGGACAAAATATTCGCCCACTCAGCATGGAAGGCCTCTCTTTAGGTTACTCCCTACTCTTCACATCCTATCAGTTTGAGCTTTATCAGGACCCAGCTTATTTTCCAAATGAGGAATTTTATTTCAAACAGTGAATCCTGCATCACTTCTAGCAGAACAAATAATCCTACTTTCGAGGTCATGGATTTCCTACTTCCTGACAGCCTAGCACAAGCCCCTTAACTACTCTTAACCTGGGTCACAAGATCTCTCTCTCTCTCTCCATCTATTTTTGTCAGTCCTTTCTCTAGTCTTGAAGTACAAGGTATCAATCTTTTGGTAATGACATCTCTTCTACCTGTGCTCTGGTCCTCTCGCCACTCCTGCTCTCACAGAACTTGCCTGCCATTCTCTGCAATTTGCTGGCTTTCTGCTGAGAAAGCAGAGCCTCAGGTGCCAGGAAGCAAGCAGCAGGGGATCAGCTAACTAGGGGACTTGAATTCTTTTTCTCGCATTCTCTTCATCCCCCCCCAGTAAACATGTATCTATGGCCATTCGGTGGCCGGGTCCCTCTGCAAGGGTCCTGGACATACAAGGAGATAAGGTAACATAAATATGATGGTGAATCAGAGAGCAGGGGAGCCAAGGGGCCAAGGTAAAGGTCTGGGCAAAGTGAACAGTAGAAAATGAGAACTTGGGGTATTTCCGTGGGAATTAATATGGAAAACTGACAGAAGGAAAAAGATCTAATGAAAAAAAATCAATTTAAGAGGCAAATACCATAGGTCAATGAAATACCTGCTGAGAAATAAACTTGTGGTTTTAGCTCAGTGATGACCTAAGTAGAAAATATACAGGTTAACAGTTGGACAGGCATCCTAAGATGCAGGGAAAGACACAGGAATAAGGCCGGCTGACTGCAGTTTTGCAGTGGAAAAGAAGCAAAACAGGGCAGAGAGCTGACATTTCCCACGTGACAACGGAGCTGGGTACCTCGAACAGTGGTTCCCACACCTGGCTGATCAGCAGAGTCATCTGAGGAATGTGTACCTTCCCTGGACCTCTGTAATCTGAATCTCTAGATGGGAGGCCCGGAAATACAGATGTGTGTGTATATTATAAATCTGCTTGTCCTCTCAATCACTGGAGATGCTTTACGAGTGACTCAGTAATTTGGGGACTCACACTCTCATGGCATCTTTTCAATAAGCCAAGAAGTAGGTAGGTTAAGGAGGATAGGCTTGCTTCTTGGTAATGAGAGACCAGCATAGGGGGCTGCAGTGGGGAAGGTTCCTGGGGATGAGACGCGAACTTTCTGCATTAACGGGTGGGGTGGCGAGAAGGCTCCCTGAAGCTCTCGGCCTGTGCGGCCACATCTACTGTATGAAATGAACTCAGTCCCTCTATTCACTGCTCCGCTTTGCTGGCTTTGGGCTCTGCCTAGAGACTAGTTACAGCCCATCAGTTTTTTTTAACAGAATGTTCCATTAGGCTGACCATCCTTTACAGATAAATCCTGGGACATGGAATGCTTATGAGAAGCCATGTGGTTTATTTTCATGGGGAACGGTTTGTTGAGATGCATTTTTGCACTAAGGGGAAGCACGCTGTAAGAGGTGAGAGTCTGTAAAGGGAAGTCAGATTCCTCAGTGCGATTCCTGGCTCCACTCCCTGCTGCTGGGTGACCTTAGGCACAGTCCTTAAACTCCATTTGCCTCAGATTGCTTAGATGTAAAATGAGGATTATACTACTATCTACTTCATGAATTGGTATGAGGATTAAATGAGAAAATGCATGTAAAGAGCTTAGAATAGGGCCCAGGGACATGTTAGATGCTCAATAAGGAAATGCGTATTTCTTGAAGAATTCTCTAATACATTTCTTAATGCACAGTGGCAAATTGAAGGACCAGGGTGATTATAGAGCCTAAGATCACGTATTTGGTAAGTGGTAGATTTAAGCACTTTAAGCCTGGGCTCTTCCTGATGCCCAGTAGCGAACCTTGGCCATGGGACGTGAATGATCATAAGTCAGAGGTGGTCAAAGCATGGTGGCCTGAGTGCCCTGGAGGAGCAATGATGGCGCCTGGACAGACCTGGAAAGGATGAATCACAAAACTTAGTGCAACTACTTCTACCTTCCGAAACGATTCAGAAATCCAAGGAAATGAAAACATGAGACAGTGCTACAGTTAAAATAGAAAACTACTGAGAGTTACTGGTTCTTGGAAGAAGATATGCTGTGACCCAGAACTTGGAAACCCTTTCAAATATGGAAAGGACAAACAGTGGAAGAACTGATAAAGAATCAGTTTGAAATTCCGGGGAAAGAAATGATTTTACAAGAATGGAAAAAGAGGGGTGGCTGGGTGGCTCGGTTGGTTAAGCATCCGACTCTTGATTTCGGCTCAGGTCATGATCTCAGGGTCGTGAGATGGAAACCCACCAGGGCTTTGTGCTCAATTGGGAGCCTGCTTGAGATCCCCTCCCTGTCCCTCTGCCCCACCCCCCCTTACCCCCCACCCCCCACTCACACAAGCGCTTGCACTCTCTAAAAAAAAAAAAAAGGAAAAAGCCATAGTATACTACTTTGTAGTAAACAGTAATACATATTTGTAGTAATATAACCATGGTTTACTGATTTCACCTTAAGAGTGATACCACTGTGCTAGGCGGATGGCGAGAGATGGACATAGTGTACATGAATTACATCCTCACCCACAGCACAAAAGCAATAAATAATGCATAAAATGGAGCAAATAAGATATTAATATAAGCATATTATGTAGAGTAGGAAGATAATGACAAGAAGAGAGAGATTAAGAGTCAAAAATGTTTGTCTCTTGGGAAAGAAGTTAGAGTATTAGCATGTTGGGGACAAAGGGTTTGCTTTTGATTAAAAACCTCCAAGTTGTATTTTTCCCCCCTAAATCACGTTGCTGTATTTTTAAAATATTCATCAAAATATAGTACCCATTAAAAATAGTGTTTCTGGTTTTCCAAGGATCCGGAACAACTGGCTTGCTTCACTGATGGGAAGATTCAGTTTTGTCCCACCCTCTTTGTAAGATTATATGGGTTTATTTGTTATTTTACAATACAGCGTTGGTTTAATAGAGAGAAATAGGAAAGAACTATGTAGTTGGGAGAGAGCAAGTTTGGGTTCAAAGGAGCAGATGGATGGAGAAACCTCAGGACGAGAGCATAGGGGGAGTGAGAGGTTGGCAGATCCCATATTCCCCAGAAGAACCCCAAACATCAAGAAAATGTGCTAGTCATGGCCAACAACAGTAGCCTTTACTATGCACCAGGCACTGTTCCAAGTTCTTTACATATAAAATCTTGAGGGGCGCCTGGGTGGCTCAGCTGGTTGGGCGTCTGCCTTCGGCTCAGGTCATGATCTTGGGGTCCCGAGATCGAGCCCCGCATCGGGCTCTCTGCTCACTGGGGAGCCTGCTTCTCCCTCTCACTCTCCCTCTGTGCTCTCTCTCTTGTCTCAAGTGAACGGAATCTTTAAAAAATAAAAAATACAATAAAATCTTGAATCCTCACAACTCTATCAGGTCATGTACAATGATTATCTATCTCCATTTTACAAACGGCAACATTTTGGGGAGATGAAGTAATTTTCTCAAGATTACACGGCTAGCAAGTGGCAGAGTCGAAATGGGAACCCACACCCTCTGGCTCCAAGTCTGCGCTCTTAGGCTCCACGCCCTGGCACTTCCGAGCGCACACATACATCTCGGTTTTGGGGAAGAGATGGCCAACGTAGGAAGGCTCACCCCAGTGGGTGTGGGGTGCTGGGCGGTTAGGCTGCGGAAGCTTCTTGCTGGAATGCCACGTGCTTACCTCGGTCTCTGAGATGGTGTGGTTGAAAGCTGCAACCAGCTTTACCAACTGTGAACACCAATTTTGTTTTAAGGTGGTGAGAAAGAATCTCTCCCTGGCCAAACTTTAGTCAGGCCCCTCTGAGCAAGCCCAACCTTGGGCTTCCATCCCTACCCTGTGGAATCCAGTTTTAGTGAGACTCACCCCCCCCCATTTGTTCCTTTACTAGACTCCATGCTGTGTTTGCAGTTGAGCCCCGTTCTATACTGAGGTCTCTTTCCCCCCATCACAACAGTTCTCTGTGCTCTGACTTCCACTGTCCTTTGTGCCTGGATGATCCTGTTTGAGCCGGACTGAGATTCATGTGAAACATGCCACGTGTACTTCTGCCTCGGGGGCTTTGTATGGAGCTGTTTGCTCTGCCTGGAAAACTTTTCCCTCAAACTCTCACTTGACTAATTTCTTCTCTTCATTCAGGATATCTCTATGATATAGTATCTTCTCGAAGGAGGCTTGCCTGACACGATCCTCTTACCTTGTTTTATTTTTCTTCTTAGCACCTCTTGATAGCCGACATTGTCTCTCTGCTTTTTAATTTGTTTATCTGCCCCACCCTCCAGACTAGAATATAAACTTCAGTAGAGAAATATTTGTCTTGTTCAGTGCCTGATCGATCAGTAACATTCGTAATACATGAATTATCTTCTAATATGTTTCTTTCAAAAACCATATAACTTATCAAGGGTAGAATCATACTACTCTCTGAAAAGAAAAAAAAACAGTACAGATATTGTACTAATATTTACTTATTTTATGATAATTCCATGTACTTTAGAGAAGTGCTAATATATTTTTAGAAATAGCCACACAATTTGTCTTATATATGTTCCTACTAAATCCCTACTACGTACCTAAATAGAAGCCTTCTCTAGGGTGTCTGTGTCTGATGTAATAAAGTCCTTGAGGATTTGAAAATTATAATCCAAACTTTTTTTCAGACATATCATTAGCTATTGAAAGAGATTAGACATTAACTATTGAAATAGGGAAATACACATTTCATTATCTATTGAAATTAAGATAAAATACTTTATCTAAAATTCATTTTCTATTTTCTTCTTTTATTTCGACATTATTCTGAGAGTTGGTATGTTAGGCAAGGTATGATCCCTACTTGTCAGATAACACTCAGGGTCACAGGGCCACATAATTAATGGTGGAACGTGGAATACAAAGCAGAATCTCCTTTTACTAATTGAACACTATGTCAGCACAGAAAATAGAAAGGAAAGAAGGAAAGCCTCTTTTCTCCTTTTCTTACCAACAGACGTTAGCCCTAAAGATTCAGGTCTCACTGAGCCCTAAATAAACACCCTCATTTCCAGAAAAGCATTTTCATTTTACCTTTTTCTAAAAAATATAACTTCTATTTACCATTTCTTATATGCCAATTACCAATGCTAGGTGTCCACAAAAAACTACACCCCATCTCCTGACCCTACCTCTTAAAGGTAGCCTGGGGGAAAAAGCCTTTTATTGGAAGAATGAGTATTCTGGAACTGATAACTGTGTAAGGGGCTGCCCATGCTTTAATAACTTTAGGACTAAGCCAAGACTGATGGATGCCCAAATTTAAATATAGTAAAGAAAATCCATTAAGCACAATTACTTTACATACATACTCAGTTTAAAAATGGGGGGAATATCCTGTATTTCTTGCAGCCGTTTTGTTTCTCATGGCCCGTTACAATGCCTAACACACTTGAAGCTGACAAAGAACGTAGGCAGCATGTGACCTTGCAGCCTTATACACTTGTTATACTTACTGTCTGGTATTCTTGAGGAACCGTCTGCTCTGCACCCAGGTTACAGACTTGCCTACCTCTCTTCATCAGCGCCTTACATTTCTGCAATAATCTCTGTCGACTTTCATCCAGCTCAATGAAATGCTGCTATTGCAAGACAAAGAATTTTTGACAATTTGTAGGTTACCATTTTGTCAGATGACTACTTTATTAAAAGACCACATTACAGGCGTACTTTGGGGACACTGAGGATTCAGTCCCAGAGTACCTCAATAAAGTAACCATCACAACAAAGCAAGTCAGATCAATGTCTTAGTTTCCTAGTGTGTGTAAAAGTTACGTTTATTATACTGTAGTCTAGTAAGTGTACAATGGCAGTATGTCTAGAAAACAATGTATATACTTAAAAAATACTTTATTGCTAAAAAATGCTAACTACCCCATGTGAGCTTTCAGCAAAGCCACTCACTGATCACAGGTCACCATAACAGATTTAATAATGAAATATTATACCCTATCTTGGGTGTAGTAAAGTGAAGAGCAATAGAACGAGGTACACCTGTATATCAACGATTGAGTTTCAAGAAGCAAATCATCTAAAAGCCATACCTCAAAAATCATGACAAATATTAATTTTGAACTTAAACCTTAAAATATATCAGCATACCATATGACATTAATCTTTAAGGGCTCTGAAATTCATCTTTTTTTAAAAAGATTTGTTTACTTATTTGAGAGAGAGAGAGAGAATGCATACAAACAGAGGGAGAGGGAGAAGCAGACTCCCCACTGAGCGAGGAGGCTTACGTGGGGCTCGATCCTCATGACCTGAGCCGAAGGCAGATGCTTAACCGACTGAGCCACGCAGGCGCCCCTGGAGCTCTGAAATTCAAATCTGCTTTGTTCTGAAACAGTTTAACTTAGCTATAGATAATTATACTCTAATACAATTTGAAATAGACAGTACGTAGGCTTCCTATCTGAAAAGTCAGCACTTGAATGTAAAGAGAACCTTTAAATAGTGTTTGGTACTATCACCCAGCTCTGGTTTCCTCTGACAGTGATCAAACCCCTGGCGTCTATGGGTGGCCATGTTAATAGGGGACTGTTGCAGAGATTTCTACACAATATCACCAAGAGGCTTTACTCGTTTGATCAGATAGCTCTTACTTACCACCCCCACCCACACCTCTGTAACTTCAACCCCATCCTGTGCTCCCCTCCATCACCCCCTCCATTCCCCCACGCCAGTGAGCTGGAAATGAGAGTTCCTAATGAGCCGCACAGCAGGCTTCTTAAAGCAATGAGATCCAAATGGGCTGCAGTGGATAAAGCAGGAGTACGATGTGTATATATATAAAAGGAGACTGTGCTCATATGGTTAAGTGGCCACTTGACTATTTTAAACATTTAAAATATTCTCTGTTCTCAATAAAAAGATTTGATAACCCAATTTGGAGCAAGCCTAATGCAAACATATATGATGTGAGTGGAAAATACCCAAGTTGCTACTTGGGGAAATTTCCCTTTTATAATTAAAGTAGATCAATTCTATACAAGTCTCACTAGGGAAATCTACTTTTTAAAATATTTTCTTTCCTGTTCCTGTTTCCTCTTAATATGTCTTTTGATTCTGCTTTTTGGGAATTATTTCCTCTTTTCAACTCCCAACATTTCATTGATTTAAAAAAATATTTTCCTACTCTATCATTTCCAATTTGATTGATTTTTAAATGTTCTTTTTTTTTTCCCTGGTAACCTGATTTGTTTAATGAAAGCAATTATCTTCTATCTCTTGAAAATTATTCAATAAAATTTTACTTAGGTTTTTCTAGTTCCTTTATTTCTCTATTTCAAATTATTTTTATGTTAATTTTTGTCACTGTTCTTTATGCTAAAGCTGCCCTTAAAATGTCTGGTGATCCTTTGTCCATGCATATTTAAAATAGAATTATTACAAAGCCAATCTGAGGGCACGAGGCACTTTTGCCTGGGGGGATTGGTCGCTTCACTCCAGGACAACTAACTGGGGAAACTGTTCATCTGGTTAAGGGATACTGACGTGTCAGTACTTGTCGGTTCTTTCTTTGGTCCTGGTTACTTTCATCAGAAAGGAATCCCTTCATTGCCTGCTTAGGCTGTCCTGGGAGTAAGGGCATTGAGGAAGGGAGTGTCCCCTGCCCACTAGGCTCAGTTTTATTTAACTCCCTCATTTAATTGCTCTCCTCATGCAGACCCTCAACTAATCCTTCTGTTTTCATTTCCACTTCGAAGCCTACCCCTCAATTCAGGTGTGCTGGGAGCCCTCAAATTTTTGCTTTTGGTTTTTCCATGCCCTGGCTTGTTGGCACTTCAATATTAGTTATGTCTCTACTCTGCTAATTCAGTATCTGCTTAGCCTATTATTTTCTTTGTCACAAAATTTCATTGATACCTTCTATTTACTGTTGTCTCCTTTCATTTTTCTTTTTTGGGGGAGGGCTACACTTTTTTTTTTTTAAGTAATCTTTTGCTGTTATTTTGCTGGAGTATTCATGACAGAGCAGAAATAAACACATTTTGTGTTTGCCATGTTTATTTAGAAGGGCCATTATTCACTCTCTTATCTTTGGGCATTAGGCTAACAGTGGTATTGAGTGAAATTATAAATCTCATTAGTGTTTTTTAAAGTTATTAATGTCATTACCAAAGAATAGGGCATCTTGAATGCATTTTTTTTCCAAGCAAGTTTCTAGATGACTCATGCTAAAATTGGAGATCTATAAATTTATCAGAGTCATTAAGTATTGAAAGCTAAATCTAATGCCATGGAGCACCGGAAAGAACATTAGATTAGAAGTTGTAAGTTCTCAATTCAAGATTTATCTTTGCCATCTTGGGCAAAATACTTTCTCCTTTGGTCTCAGTAAAATGTAGGCAATTAAATTACATGACTTCTAAAATTCCTTCTAGACTAAACATTCTGTGATTTTATTAGATAATTTCAAATCCCTGGTTGAATTCACCAGTCCTCCAAATGCTGTTACCCAAAGTAACAAATGTTACCCAAAGCGAAATGCACATCACTGGTGGTCAAGGAAATAATGTTTAATAGAATAAGAATCAACACTTTAAAACTTATTGCTATTTTTATTTATATAATCACAAATTTGTTTTAATTTTTGTATCTGAGAAAACTGTAATTGGTTCAACAAAACTGAGGTTTTCTTTGTAAATAAATTTACTCAAACTTAAAACTATGTGTTGATTTAAATAGAAACCATGAATAACAGAACATGGTATGTAGACATGATAAAAGTTACAAAAATTGTGTGCAAATGAATGCCATTTCTGAAACATGGCCCTCTTGTGACATGTTCTTTCATGACTATACACACATTTATTCTCTACTTAGCAAAATCTTTGCATGTCCAGCTCAAAGACTGCTTGCTTAACGAACCACTCAAGGCAGAAGAGTTTCATATTCTGAAACAGTACAGTTCATGTAACTGGTCTTTTCACATGGACTAGGGGTTTCATCTTATTCCTCTTTGTATCTCGAGGATATTGATGTGCTCAGCTTTATACTAGATGCCCAATCAATATTTGTTGAAAGAATGAACCAAATCAGGATATTGCTAACTATGATGGGCAAATGTTTCCTGTAATTGATTTCTTTTCAGCATGTATCACTAACTCCATGTCAAATGGACACTGTCTTTACTTTATTAGTTCTAGAGTACATGCCTGCAAGAACCCAGGGCAGGAAGAACAGGCTTGATATGAAAGAGCAAAAATAAACTATTGGAAACTTTGAGACTAGTCATGGATCCTATAAATGTAAGGAAGGAAACACTTCAAACATCATTGAATTCTGAGATTCTGAAACACTGGGACACTGAGATTGATGGCTCTTCAATAGAAATAGATGACATCTTCCATTAGAGCAATTTATATTTTGTAGACTACACTATAAAATCTAAAGTCTATAGTAGTTTGAATTTAAAAAAGAATTTCTACACACTTCATTTAATTTTATCCTCACAATAATGCTTTGATGTTGAAATAACAGAAGGGGAAAGTGAAGTTAGTAAAGTTAGTTAAATGATTTTCAAAATGTCACCCAGATGGTAGTTGGCTAGACCAGGGGTCAGCAAACTATGATGGGGGGGAGGGGGAGGTGAGGCGGGAGGGCAAGTCCAGCCATTGTTTGTTTTGATAAACAAAGTTTTTTTTTTTTTAAAGATTTTATTTATTTATTTGAGAGAGAGAGAGAATGAGAGACAGAGAGCACGAGAGGGAAGAGGGCAGAGGGAGAAGCAGACCCCCTGCTGAGCAGGGAGCCCGATGCGGGACTCGATCCCGGGACTCCAGGATCATGACCTGAGCCGAAGGCAGTCGCTTAACCAACTGAGCCACCCAGGCACCCGATAAACAAAGTTTTACTGTAACACAAACTTACCCTTATGAAGGAGTAAATCTATTTTCCACATGAAGAAGAAATTGAGGCCACAAAAAGGTCATTACTTGACAATGTCACACAGCTAGAAAGTGGTGGAGTCAGGAGGACTCACATGTAGGCACCTGACTCCAGAGACTTTGCAGTCACAACTTTGCTAGTGCTGGTTTTGGTGTCTAAATCCTGGCTCTAGCTGTGACCTTGGGGAATCCACTCCCACTCTCTTGTAAATTAATACTTGCCAAATGCTTAAAACAGAGTTTGACATACTGTAAGCACTCAACAACCTTATTATTTTTATTAACATTCAAAACTTTCCATTATCCTGTTTCTTTCCAATAGTAAAAACCACATCAGGGCTATGGGCTAGATGTTCTACATAGGCATTTAAGTTTTGTAGTAACCAATTATTAATCTCATTTTAGAAGACAAAATAATAGAGGTTCTCAAGGGTTAAGTAACCTGCTCTGATACTGATCTCTGGTCTGTTTGGTTTTTAGGCCTATCTTCTCTACATGACTCCTTTTAATCTCCTCATTTCCCTTACTTGAACTCAGTGCTTGAAAAACCAATGAAGGGACCATCTTTTTTCCCCCTCTCTCAACCAACCAACTAATCAATCGTCAACAAAAGACAGGTGCATTCACTCTACTCAAATGCATCACGGGCTTGCCTGTATTGTTCCCTTTCAGTAAGCCATTTCTGGAACCTGAAATAGTCTGTATTTGCAGTCCCCTTTATCTGAAATCTTATTTGGGCATTAAGGAGGGCACGTAATGTGATGAGCACTGGGTATTATATGCAATTGATAAATTATTGAACACCACATCTGAAACTAATGATGTACTATATGTTGGCTAATTGAATTTAAATAAAAAAAAGAAATCTTATTTGTCCTTTGAAGCCAGATTCAAATAGCACTACATCCTTAAGATTTCTCTTGGATCATCAAAGACAGAAGTAGTTTGTTCTCTTCAGAATCCAATAGTATTTTTGTTTATAAGATGCTTATGGAGTTTATATGATATATACTGACTTAAGGTATTGTTTTCATACATCCCTTAAAGTACCCTCAAATATTTGCAGAGCAAGGAGGGATATACAGAAATATGAAATAAAAAAATGCAGCCCTCCAATGGAACACACTGGAATGTTTCTTTAAAAAATATCTCAAATTATTATCTTGAATGTATAAAGATATTCCCTCTGCACAATGCCTTGTCCTGCATCATTAAATGGTAGGCACTCAATAAATATTTACTGACTCTAGATCTCAAGTTTTTTTAATAAGCTAATTTCATACTTCCATTAGCTCAGTACAATTAATTTAAAAGCACCAAGATAAAGCTAAATAATATAGACAGAATAGATAATTTATTCTAACACCTTATCTCTATATTCCTCATTTGAAAGTGTCTACCTCTAATTCCCATTTTACATTCTGCATTAGTAGTTTAAACATACTTCAGGTAATTTGAAAAATTAAAAATCACTTTTGGTAGATGTTAGCCCATCTTTGCAATACTCATGATATGAATGATCTATCATTTAAGGTAATTCCTTTTAAAAAGCCACAGCATGGTAATCTATTTATTTGTGTTCATACCTTATCAGCAATCTTATACATCTTAACTCAGTTTTGCAGCCTCTGCTTTATTTTTAATTTGATTTGCCTAATATCATTGTTAATTGGAAATGGAGAAGCCTACATTAAAATAATACCTACTTAAATTAACATCACAAGAGTAGGAGGGGCAGTTTGAGAGACAGAGTCAGGCTGAATTAGTGAAAAAGTGCATTACGGAAAAATCTGTAAACAAAGGAATACATGTTTTCAAGCACACTGGTAACTAACTGCTAACAGAGTGTTTTTCAAGTAGAGGTTTCAGTGCCAATTTTTTAATTAAAATTTTGCAATCATGTGAGAATAATTTAATCTAAAAGTTATTCATAAGTTATTAATCTTAGAAAACTTAGATTTGTTTAAAGTTTGCTATATAAATTGTGTCTCTTTGATAGACTAATTTAACTCATGGTAAATCATAGATTCTGGGTTTATAGTTAGCTTATTGTAATATATTCTATATGGAATGTATTTTGTACAGTCTGTATCAGATGAATCTAATCAACACAGTGAAGACACATCATCTAATCAAATTAGCTTGAATTATGGTTATAGAGGCTTAATCTTAAAACAGAATTTGATAACCCTTGTAAGCAAGGAAGCAGAGAATTATTCCCTATCCTCCAGATTTTCTAGTTATCTTAAAAGTAGAAAGATTTGAATGACTGGATTCACTTGGCCCTTCCTACAGGAAATTTAGTGGTTCTCAAGCCTTACCGTGCACAAGAACACCACATGGGATTATATTTTTAAAAAATGAATACCTTACTCTATGGGCAATAAAAGTGATTTTCAAGGTCAATTTTAACTAAATGTAATTCTCACCTTTTTTACTGACTTCAGAACTTAACCTTCCATATGTATCCTTATCAGCCTTGCCCAATGCCTTTAATGGTTGAGTTTCAACTTACCTTTGGTTCCACTGAAAGCTATATTAGGTCATACTGATGTGGTCTCAGATCTCCTTGCACACTTTTGAATTCTTCCATACTTTTACACATGAGAATTGAAATGTCATTATCCAATTAATGAACTTATCTTTTGAGACTCAGCTTAAATCTTACCTCCTCTGGGAATTCTTCTTGGGCATGCCCTTTACCAATTATTTGTATATACTTCTAGGATTGTATTATCAAGCCAAGTTTTGATTGTATGTTTTTTTCTGTCTCCTACAATACACTATGGTTTGGCAATGATTTGAATGTAATAACCATAGTGCTTACTGATAAATTATAGACTTAATGAGGTTAAATATTTGTGATAATGAATGACTTTTTGGTGCCATATATAATCCTTTATATTTTACTTATCTTGACTGATCCCAAAGAGAATTGGGAAAATGTAGTATACATAGGTCCAAATAAATCCTGATTGTTTAAACATACAATTTTAGTTTGCAAACTATCTGGAAAAGCGAAATGAAAGATGATTAACATGTTTTAGGTCGTTCATGCTTAAAAATTCAAACCTCAATACAAGGACATCTGCAAAAGTACATAAGTTGGAAGCCATACTGTCCCTCCCTACAGTTAAGGTAACCACATGTCCCAGGCTCCTCAGGATATGTTTATGTCTGATAGCACCTCCTTTCTTCTCAGAAGTGTCCTGGTTTGGGTGATAGATCATATGGTCACTCTACACAGAGTCTTCAACAATGGATTTAAGACTAATGGGGAAAACAAAAATCCTATGGAAAAATCAACTTAAAGAAAACGAATGACTCCTAGGAAGCAATACATGTGGATATCTATGTATTACTGATATTGACATATTTTGGCACAAGAGGAATTCACAAGTGATTAGGTCATAAATTCAATCTAGGTCCCCAGGTTTAGGGGATCTAGGAATCCCCTGACATTATCTTACTGTTCCTGAATTGTAATTGCTTCTGCTAAAAGATGAGGTTACTCCATTCCTTGGGATTAAGATTTGATCCTGATCTTTATTTTCCCACTTTATGACATTTATAATACTTTTGTATAATGGCACTTTACAGTGTACAGAGCATGTTTATATACATTTTACATTTATATTAATAGAAGCATTACATTTAAGGGCTGAGAGTTTAGTATTTATTGTGTTGGAAAAGAAGTATTTGCTTTGCAAAGATCTTTGATGTGTCTCTGGCTTCTAAAGTGGACATTCGTCATTACTTCTTCACAATAGAAAGGTTAATATGGCTAAATCTGTCAACTTTAGTGATTGTTTTTAGCTACTATGGGTTCAATGCAGGGTAATGTTTTAGAACTATTCTAACATTATGTTGTCTAGTTTGTCACAGCAGGTCGGTGTATCTCTCATCACTAAATCAGTCCTGAAACATCTGTTGTTTACTGAATTTGCTTCTATTCCTATCAGAGTACGTTATATAGACTAATTGAAGAAAAATTTCTATGTGTGTATCAGGTGTTGAATTGTGGGCTGAAGAAAAGTACAAATGCCGAAATCATTGCAGATGGAAAGGCAGTGGTATGAAGGTGTTTTATCATTGTCTAAACTTAGTCAGGGTACTACAAAGGGAAGCGCTGGGAAAACCAGAACATGCAATTTTTTAAAAATCAGCATTTAATTTTAATTTGTTAAGCACAGCATAATCATATTGCTATTATTTTGAACAAATTTAAATGTTTTCACTATAAAATTATCATTTCTCTTAATTATGTGATTGCAAGGTTTTAAAAACTTTGCTAAATTTAAAAGTATGATTTTATCATGATATTTTTAATATGTAATTAAACATAAATCATATTTACTATCTATGTAAACTTAATATATATGCAACTATGTAAATTACACTTAATATGTAATTATTTTTAAACCCTAGGAGGTTTCCTTTCTGGTGTATCTGTTTTTAAATGATGATAATATTATATAAGTTCAGAAAAATTTCCTTGACTGGATCATGTCAGCTTATTGTTAACAGCTTACTAAAGAGAAAGCAAAGTTTTTTACTTCACAGTTTTCAAAAAGGCTTAAAATGATAACAGCACATTCATTTATAGCACGCTTAAGTGATGAATGATGAAGTTTGGAAACTTTTATTAAAGTACATTTTGGTAGGGGAGAGATTGAAGCAAAAATCCTAGACTCGAGATGGTAGATCCAGCCACTGAAGCAAAGGACACAAAAAATGTCATCAAAGAGGACACCTGATTATTTCATATTTTTCCTCTATTGGCTTTGGCCATTTTTCTTTTTAAAGATTTTGATTTATTTATTGAGAGAGATAGTGAGAGAGAGAGAGCATGGGAGGGGGAGAGCCAGAGGGAGAAGCAGACTCCCCGCTGAGCAGGGAGCCCGATGCAGGACTCGATCCATGGACTCCAGCATCATGACCTGAACGGAAGGCAGTCACTTAAACAACTGAGCCACCCAGGCACCAGCTTTGGCCATTTGAATATGGGCTGGTGTGGAATCAAATTAGGGAAACAACCCAAGTGTCCATCGACTGATGACTAGATAAAGACGAAGTGTTATACATATATACAATGGCCTATTGCTCAGCCATAAAAAAGAATGAAATCTTGCCATTTGCAACAACATAGATGGATCGAGAGGGTACAAGCCAAGTGAAATAACTCAGTCGGAGAAAGACAAATACCGTATGATCTCACTCATATGTGGAATTTAAGAAACAAAACAAATAAACAGAGGAAAAAAAGAGACAAACCAAAAAACAGACTCTTAACCATAGAGAACAAATTGATAGTTACCAGAGGGGAGGTGGGTGGGAGGACGGGAGAAATCGGTGACGGGGATGAAGAGTACACTAATTGTGATGAGCACTGAGTAATATATGGAATTGTTGAATCACCATATTGTACACCTGAAACTAATATAACAGTGTATGTTAACTGTACCGGTATTAAAATTAAACAAACAAATAAATACAAGCATGCACACACACACAAAACCCTGCCAAAAAACCCCAAAGAGATTGAAAAGGGAGGTGGGAGTACTGGGGGGGAGGTCTGACTGTCATATTCTTGGGTGAGCAGGAGGGGGATCGCCTGGGGTGACAGCATGTCTCCTACGCATGGCACAGCTTCCCTGAATGATCTTGTTCTGCTCACGTCTCCAGACTCCTCTCTTGTCACCTCTGACTTCTGAAATATTTTAAGTTTCCTGAACACATGATGCTGTTTCACACCTCTGTCATTTTTCCCATCCGCTTTGGAATGCCATCTCTTTCCAATCATACTATCTATTAAATGTTTCCCTTTTTCTATTGATAATTGGAGCTCTTTGCCTCCTGTGCTAATAAACGGGTTGCTCCCCAGGTCTGTGCATGGCTATGATCCAAGATCTTCCTTTAATGGCTGTTATTAGGAAGTTCTGTCCTCTCTTTGTTTTATCCTTCACTCTGCTGGGGTAAACCTTCAGGCATCTTTCAAAGAATGGACGTATGAGAGTAAAATTTAAGGTCCTTGTATATCTAAATTTATCTTAATTCTGCCACCATACGGATTCATAATTTAGCCAAATATACAAAAATTCTTGTTCAGTAATTTTTCCCTCAGAAGTTTAAAGATATGGTTCCAGTACTGCATTGTATTTAAAGTTATTTTTATGCATTTGTGACAGGTATGCGTCGCTTTACAATACTTTAAGTAAAAAAGATATATTTCTTCATTTTTCTTTCAGTGGCTATATTTTTCACATCTAGAATCTGTCTGGTTCATTTTTAAAACTGTAGTCTTCACTCAAATTTTGCAATCCTAACCCTAAATCACATATTTGGTTATTCCCATGGACCATGTCACTTCAAATCGTCACTGCAAGTGTTCTGTATATGTCACCTGGAGACATGTTTTTATCTTGTGTTTTGAAAGCTTGGCTTTAATTAACCACTCTTGAACAAAATATTTGCACTTGCACTTACTTATATTTGGAGCTGGGGTGAAAAGAACTGGTTTTCGTGATTTGGCTTACTTTGTCATTTTGATTAGAATCTTTATTTTTATAAATCAAATAAACATAATAATTAGAACTCTACTCCCCAAGAGTGGTGACAAATTGCAGCAGACTTCCTTGGTGTCCTGCATACACCCCCTGGGCCCACCTGGGGAGGCACCCATAGATGGTTTCAACTTTCTGTGCCTCTCTACGTGAGAGCATCTTCTGGCCCCATGAACAAGCTTGTGGGCAAGCTGAATGTGCGGAGGAAGTTAATGCTGAGGAGTGACCCGCAACTAAAGAGGGAGAAGAGCTGGTGGATAAACATCCAGATCCCTTGCTGTCTGTTGTGCTGGATGCAGTCTCTCAGAAGGGTCTGGTAAGATTGGGGCCCCCTCTCCATAGCAATAACTTAGTCTTTACTGATACTTCTCTTTTCCAGTCTCACTTCCCACTTCTTTACTTCCAGAAATCACCTGTAAAATAAACCACTTTTACCAAGATCCTGATTTGGGGTGTACCTAAAGACTCAACTCCAACAAATTTGGTTATTTTTGAGGATACTCAGTCTCTTCTCAGAGCTGTAGGAACTTCTAGATCTCCTTGAACAGGGTTCTTAGTCCATGTTCACTGCTCTGATGGATCTCCAGATGCCATGGTTTGGAGCTGGTCCTCCCCTGGACGTGGCTTCATCTTGAATATGCCTTTCTTGTTCTGCTTCCTACTTAGGGAGTATGACAATTTTGTCACTGGCATCAGAAGCTCTACCAGCAGCCTTACTTCTTCCATGTTCAGCTCATGTGTGGGAGGCCTTGCCTTGGGCTCCCAGAGCTTCAGCACCCAGTGACCACCAATGACCTCCCAGAATGAAGATCACTCCCTGCAGAGGGGTCTGGACCTGCTTGAGTCCAGCACCCATCTCTGGACAAGGGTCTGTAGAATCCTCTTGGCCAGTCAGCATCAGTTCTGTGGCATGTTACTGGGGTTTGTAATTGTCAGGACCATCAGATTGGGGACAGTAGTGAGAAAGGAAGAGAGGGTTTTATACTAGAATAAAGAAGGAATGAAGAAAGGGGAGACAATGGATGTCTGCTAGATTTCACCTCTTAGATTCCTGCAATACTGTGATTTATAAGAAATATATGTTGGGTCATTCAGATGACCCAGACATATTTCTCATATATATTTGGTCTTCATCTACAGTTCCTGGCTTACAGCTCCCAAAACTCTTGTGATTCCTTAGTAGTAAGAGCAATGGGATCATCTTTTGTTCTATTATTTGGTCTCTTGTCCTCAGTTCCTGAACCATAAAGGCGAAGTCGGTGTCTTGTTATTTATAACCAGGCCCTTTCAACCACAACTGGGCTTCGGTTGATGAGGTGACTTTTGGAAAGCACCTAAGGATGGTTGGGAAGGAGAGAGGGGCTGGAGGTCCAATCAATCATCAATGGCCAATGATTTAATCAGTCATGTCTATGTAATGAAGCCTCCACACAAACCCCCCAAAACAGGGTTGGGAGAGCTTCTGGGTTGACGGACACATGGAGCTGCTGGGAGAGCATCCTGCTTAGAGAGGAATGCTCTGTACCTCTTCCCCATACCTCTACCTGGCTGTTTCTGAGTTATATACTTTTATGACAAACAGGTAATCTCCTAAGGAAAATGTTTCTCTGAGTTATGTGAGCCACCGTGGCAAATTAATGAAACCCTAGAAGGGGGTGTTGGAACATCTAATCTATACCCAGTCAGTCAGAAGCACAGGGGACAACCAGATCTTGTGACTGGTGTCTGAAGTCAGGCAGGGACAAGGGGTAGTCTTGTAGGAACTGACCCCTTAACCTGTGCGATCAGACGTTACCTCTGGGTGGATACTGTCAGAATTGAGTTGAATTGTAGGACACCCAGCCGGAGCTGAGAATTGCATGGTGGTATGAGAAACCCCCATCCTGTCCCACACACCCTGGAATTGGGTGTAGAACCCTTTAATTCCCAGCATAGGTAACACATACCCTTATAAAGTCACAATTTCAGACTGTTCCATTAACATAAGGCAACTATCTGTCATATGTCTACTCAGAAATGCATTCACTCTCTCCTAAAAGGGACAAATACCGAAGTCTCATTCAGTTCGAGCTCCTGGATTTCTGGGCGATACATTCTTCATGGCTATGTGCAGATATATGTTCTAATCATGGAGCACCTGAGATTAGAGCCTCCTGAACACACCCAGGAAACAAGGTACAAAGGGAAAAAGGCTACCTGGCTGCAGAAAATATTTCCTTTTGGAAATAAGAGAAGGGAAAACAACATGCACAGTAACCGTCCCCAGGGTATGTGGCCTGTCTCCCTGCCAGGGCAGTGGGTTTCCAGTTAGGCAGCTCATTCTCCAAGCTCTGCCCCCCAGGAGTCTCCCATAGCATCATCTTCTGTGGCTACATCCGACAGGAGCTTAGGGGAGCATTTCCCCAGGGGTACCTGACAATAGTTCTAAGGGATCCTAAGTGTTTGCCTAAGTATTTGTTGAGCGAGTGTTAAATAAAGAAATCTCAAAGCATGGCAGAACCTGGGAGATTTATCTGCCTGAATTACTAAGCTTGCTAAGTTATCACTACCACTTTGGAGTCACAGAATTACCCCCAGAGAAGAAGTACAACACTGCATTTTAGGTGCTTTATTATTATTATTATTATTATTTAACAGGTCCTTTTAAAACCAAACTGAGCTAAAAGTACTGTACTTGTTCTATTGATTGTCAAATATTCTTCTGTCTTTTCAATATATTGAGTGAGTTCACAGAATGCTCACCAAACTGCTGGGGCTTGCCAATTAAAGCCCACATTGAAATGTTATAAAAAAGAACAGTTTATGGTAATCACAGATACTGTACATAACATAGCAATTTGCTTCTTGAAGGCTAATTACAAAAGTTGTTTGAAATAATCAGGCCCTTATTCAGCAGCTCAGGGATGAGAGCAGCTGTAAAAATACTCACTACCCCAGCAATGGCAAGAGAGGAGGGTGGAAAAAAAAAATAGGTTAGTTAGAAGTTCAAACAAAGAGTGAAAAAACAAAACGGAAATGAATTCCCGTAGCCCTTTCATCGACTATAATGAACATTCAAGGACAGAATGTTCCAGGTTTTCATCCTAATATTGGAAGACACTTTTGACATGACAATGGATTCTAATAGAATGATAAAGCTCTGAGTATCTATTTAATTAATTGTGTCTCAACTGCCTGAAACTCTTCCCTCCACCCAGTGAACACCCCAGAGCAGGTTGAATCATGTCAACTGTCTCCAGAGAAAGGGGGTAAAATATGTCCCAACAAAGTAGATGGCAGTTGAAGTCCAACGATTCACCCAATGGAATATGCTGGCATCTGTAACACCATGTTGGTAAACCCGTCCTACTGTTCTGCACAGCCATTTGTAACTGTAAGATGGGCTATTCCTCCAGGAAGTGACACTTGGTTGCAGGGACTTGACTGTGCACACTCTGGAAAAGCCTGTTTCTTGACTGAGTGAGCAGCTCTACTCCCAGACTATAATGTAGCCACTTTATCTGACCATGAGGTGAGGACCCCTACCGTTGTCCCCACAGGAATAGTCACAATTTCACAAGTTAGTGGAGCCCCGACAGTCCAGGACATGTGTCTTCAAGGATTAAGGGCAACAGCAACATGACTGTCTCAATAGGACAAGCTTCCCAACCCACCAGACTGTTAGTCATAGATTTCAAATTCACAGCAAGAATCCCTTGATTTAGGGCCTCTTTTGACCAACGATAAAGCCAGTTCCTACACTTAAAAATAAGTGTTCCTATCGTTCCAGGAAATTTATTTTTTCCAAAAGAGAAAGTTATTTGGGCAAGAGAAAAATAAGGTTATTTGTGGAGTTAAAAGAGCCCAGTGGAGTTATAAATACATATGCACACTGCATAGATAATCTCCACTGAGCTTCACTTCTTTCAGCATGCTCGATGGTCTCGCTACACTCATAATAAATCCTGGCCAAGCCTAATTAAATTGGGGTTCAGGATCACTAGTATTTTATCTTTTACTGAACTTTTAACAGCCGCTTCATTATTCACTAGAGTGGATGGAATACACATATAAATATCAGAGAATAATGAGATATTTATTATCTTCTTCCTGGTAGAATATTTTTACAGGGTTATCACATTTTTTTTAATCAAAAATTAGAGTCGTATTTAGTATGTAATATAATATGGAGCAAATTGGGTATCATGACTATTTGTTGATGGATTAAAACTTCTATAAAATATTTTGAAGGATTTAAATAGATATTTTAAATAGAACATGGTAGTTTGGTCTACAATCTTTTTTTAAAAAAATCTGAAGGGCTATATACAGACTTAACCACAGCACAAGAATTAAGTATATACCTTTTTAAAGAAGGCAAGGCTTAAACATATCAAATGATTAAGAAAATTACAAATCTTAAATTCACTAGTTCCATGCTAAGCATATATGTAACATGTTTCACAGCCTGATTCTTTTTGATTTCTCTATAATACTTGGTAACACAATTTCACATGGCTATATGTTTATCCAGAAACGATGACATTTGCTTATAAGAATTTGTGGAAGTGACTCTCCCCCCATTAGAGGGAGCATCCTTCTCAGGGAGCAGTAGCTTTTTTCTTCCAGTCTCTACATAACATGGTGTCAGAAATAGACAGGCTTTAAAAATTTATTGCATGTTTGATTAATTAGGGAATAGACATATTAATGAATGAATTTCCTGTTTTCTGTAATGTTTTCTGTGTTTTGGTGTCAATGAAAATGTATTTCCATTCCATCAATAAATATAGCATTTATTAGATAAGTCTTCTGTGTACCAATTACTGGTCAGTATCACCAATAAACCACAGAACAAGAGAGACGAGCTCCTCGAAGAGCTTCGTCTTTGAGGGAAATGCAAATATCAACAAATAATGAATAGTGTAATAAGCGCCACCAATGTGGAAATATGGAGTGCAGTGAAAGTTTATTATGGGAAATCATAAACCTACTCTGGGGGTCTGGAAAAGGCTTTCCTGAGGGAATGAGATGTTAGCCGGGACTTGAAGAGTGAGGAAGAGTTAGCCAGGGGAAATATGTGAAGAAGATGGAAGGGAGGAAGGAATTTGGAAGAGGGATCAGGAAGTGTGAAGGACACAGCTTCATTTTTCTTTTTTCAATGATTCTTTCTTTTTTTTAAAGATTTCATTTATGTATTTATTTGAGAGAGAGAAAGAGAGAGAGACCAAGCACATGAGTAGGGAGAGGGACAGAAGGAGAAGGAGAGAGAGAATCTCAAGCAGACTCCCCGCTGAGCACAGAGCCCGATGCAGGGCTTGATCTCACAACCCTGAGATCATGACCTGAGCTGACATTAACAGTTGGACACTTAACCAACTGAATTACCCAGGTGCCCCAGATTCTTTCTTATCCTAGTCAAGCCTTCTAATTGTGGGTATTTCAAAAAATGTTGGTCCCTCAGAAAAAATAATCCATATGGAGCACTTCAGTTATCACCTGCAGCCTGATGACTATCCAATAGGCAATCTCAGTTTTGATGCATTGTGCTTGGAGCTACAGGGGACATAAAAGACAGGTAAATGAATATACCTTGTGGAATGCACAACAACCTGGCTGGGGGAAAAACTCAGAGAGAAGGTAAAAATGTTAGACAGATAGATAAAAGATGGAGAGACAGAGACAGAAAGGTGGAGAGAAAGTGGAAATCCTGTCAGAGAGATAAAGGTGATGCCCAACCTGCTTTGTATGGTATCATAAATTATGTGCACAGTGATTTCTCCAGTGTCTAGCCCAGTGTGTTACTCTCAGTAGTCATTCAGTATATTCCTGGAGACTGCTACCATATTTGCATGGAAGGAAACATTTCACCTGGACTCTGGTGACACGATTCCTTTCTTGACACAACTGGGCTTGACATGTAAAGGCTCTGGGCCTTTGTGTCCTCAGATGTAAAAAACGCAAGGGCAGTGCTCAAATATTGCCTTGGAATAATTTCCAAGGACCCTTCCAGAAGCAGAATTCAGTTGTTCTTTGTGAAATAATGTTTTAAAGTCAAGTGATGAATAGGTCTTGTTAAGAAATGTTAAAATTTATTTTTATACATTTTACTTTTTCTTATAGGTCTATGGTGAATTGAATCTCTTCCCCTACTTTTTTTATTTTTTAAAGATTTTATTTATTTATTTGACAAAGAGAGACACAGCTAGAGAGGGAACACAAGCAGGGGGAGTGGGAGAGGGAGAAGCAGGGTTCCTGTGGAACAGGGAGCCCAATGCGGGGCTTGATCCCAGGACCATGGGATTATGACCTGAGCCAAAGGCAGATGCTTAATGACTGAGCCACCCAGGCGTCCCTCTTCCCCTACTTTTGCTACTGAAATGATGTGTGGATCTTTGTATCAGTTGAGGCTTTTGACTGGAAGCCACAAACCCAACTTGACTTAGCTTAAGCAAAAAAAGCATAAAATGAAAGTAAAAATACCAGAAACAAACTCAAGGAACCCCCAGAATTTTGGCTTTTGGAAATAAAGAAAGAGTAGAAACCATATTTCAGAAAGAGCAGGAGCAACTTTCCCAAGGGATCTCAGGAACATCTAAAACAGGGACTTGAGGGCAAGTCAGCTTCCATTTCCCTGCTTCTCCCTACCTGTTGGCTTCATTATCACTCTTTTTTATCTTTTTTAAAAAAGATTTTATTTATTAATTTGGCAGAGAGATAGAGAGAACAAGTAGGCAGAGTGACAGGCAGAGGGAGAAGCAGGCTCCCCGCTGAGCAAGGAGCCCAACACGGGGGTGGGGGGGCAGGGGGGGATTGGATTATTGTCTTATTCCATTCAGGCTGCCATAATAAAATGCCATAGGGGAACGGGGAATCCAAGCTCAATGTGCAGGCCAATTTGGCTTCTGGTGAGGGCTCTCTTCCTGGTTTGCAGATGGCCACCTTCTTGATGTGACCTCACATGGCAAAAAGAGTGAGCTTTCTGGTGTCTCTTTTTATAAGGACATGAATCCTATTGGATTAGGGTTCTACTTAGATGATCTCATGTAACCTGAATAACTTCCTTACTCCAAATACAGTCACACTGGGGGGTTAGGCTTCAACATCTGAGTCTTGGAGGGGCACAATTCAGTTCTCAGCAACTATGTAGTGTGAAAATGTTTGATGAGAGTTTAAAGTAGATGTGCTTACTTTAAGGAGTATGAAATAAAATTTAAAAATTGGGAGACCTATAGCTCACATTGGTAAGAATATTAAAAAGAAGCTCACACTGGAAGATCCCACCCTTGCTTTCCAGTAGTATCAGAGGTCACTCTCATCCTGGCTGCTTAAAGATGATGGGTGTCGTTATCCACTGGGCTAAATCCTCCTCAGGATCCTTCAAACCTATTTGGTTTACTCTTGGGCATGGCATTGGGCAAAGGGAAGAATGATTCACAAGAAGAGGTTTCTTTTGGTAGAAGTAGGCAAAGTCTTCCCCAAGGGAAAATGGTTGGAATTTCAAACAGAAAGATTAAGGAGCTATTTGGGAAATGTGATGCAATCCTGAAGATGGGAGGAGGTGGGCATTTTGAACCTGAAGATTAGGATTTACATTTTTACCTGCCTTTGGTTTGGAGCTGCAAGGAGATGTCCAATTTACCTAGAGCTTTAACATTTTCCTTCCTATTGTAATTCACTCTTGAAATTGTCTGAACTCTTTAGTAGAGCAATCACATATACTCAAGGCTGATACTCCATCAGCACACAAGGTTATGGTCATACTAATTGTTAAAATATTTAAGCTCTTCCTTCTTATTATACTTCCCTGAGGTCCCCTAAATGTTCCTTTGCCTACCAATCCAGCCACTCTAGACTTGTCCCTAGGACCACTGACCTCCTCAGGATCCAGCAAGTAAATGGTTAACTGCTGGCACATCAGGGAGCCTCCAGGACCCTCCTGTAGCAATAAATACTCTCATTTTTTTTTTTTATAGATTCATGCTTCTGCAGAGCTAGTTGCTAAATATCTTGACTATCACTATCTTGTACACGTACATACCAAATGACCAGATCTTGGAGATTCTGAAGGAACAGAAAGGCAAGACAGGAAGACAGCTTGAGAGAAAAGAGAACCCCATCTCTTTGCAAGGTCTGTTGGTGATGGACATTACCTTATCAAATAGGCTGCTGCTATAAGGTCATGGTTACGTCTATTTCCGTGGATCCCAGTGCCAATGAAAGTGGGAGTTGAAAGAAAGAACCTATGAAGCTAAACAACACTCCAGAGAGGACCGATGCAAGAAAGAAAGATAACTTTCTGCTTCCTCCTTAAATTAGAGGGTGGAGTGAAATGTACTCCTGGTTTATATTGGATGATACTGGATGGAGACATAGGTACCCAAATATCTATGTGGACAGTTTGCTTTTATGGGTCAATAAGGAGTTGAGTGGTGGGTTGGATAGATTTATGGTTCTGCTTTCCAAAAGCTCTATTTTCCAGTGTCTAAATCTTCAACACAGCAGACAAAGGAATCCTCGATAAGGTTCAAGGAGCCTCCATCCGTGGTAAACATTATGGACAAGTTGCCTGAGATCTCATTTGACACCAGAGTGATTAGGGCCAGTATCTTCAACATACATTGATTTAAATAGTTAATTAAGACTTGGTGGATATAAATACGCTGCCCAGAACACTGTGGTGACCAGAAGGTATTGCACTGCTTTAAATCACTAAAAATTATTCACCGTTTTAATTATATCTTTTACTATTTTCTCCTTATCTGAAGTATACATACTTAAAAATCAAATAATGATATATATGGAAGGAAACTAGAGTTCATTTATTCCAACTTTCTTATTTTAGAGATTGGCAAGCCAAAGTCAAAGTGCTTTAAAAGCCACATTTTCCAAAACCAGACCCAGTGTTGTTTCTACATTGGCACCTACGCCAAGAGCAACATATTGACATTTCTATGGCTGTTTAGGTTAAAAAGTAATACACTATATGAACAGTCTCATTACCCTTACAAAGTCAGGGGCACCCTTCACATTGGTACATGAAGAAGGTTGACTTATAACTGATTTATTGAAAGTATCTGTTGAATACCTTTTATGTGCTGGGCACTGTGGTAGGCGCCAAGCTTGTACACCTTGGTAAGTCAGGTATATAGAGTATGAGCCATGTGAAGAAGGTGGCAGGGCAAAGATGACATCTCAGGAGGGACTGGAACCCACATTCCTGTATTTAGTAGCTCATATTAACTGGGTCTGGTAGAACATGAAGCTCTTACTCTCAGAATTATGGTTACGGTCCTCAGGTACCATCCCAGCCAGAGGATTCTCTTCTCTCCACGACTCTTTATCTATTTGCATGATTTCCCAAGGATTGGGGAATACATTGGGGAAGAAAGCAGATGGGTCCCCTGACTTCACGTAGTTTACAAAAAGTGTTACAGAGAAAAAGTATTACAGGGGAAAGAGGCATTTAGCAAGGGATTAAACAAACAATTATTTACTTACTGTTGTAATTATGCTACAAAGTACAGGGACAAACAACGTTTTTACTCTCCTCAAAGTAAAAGTAGGTCTAGAAGTTGAATACATCTTAACTTCCAAAAGGAGAGTAATAATAGTGTTCATATATCAATGTCAGACACATCATGTAAATTACCTTGAATCCTCATGGCAATTCTGAGGAGTAAATATTTCCCTATCCTACAGGTGAGAAAGAGGTTCAAAGAATCGGACTAACTTCTCAATGCTTTACAGGTAGTAACCAGTGCTGGGGTTTGAACACAGGCCTCTGTACCAGCCGAGCACGGGCTTTCCAGCATCATGGCTCTCCAGTGGGCAGGCTGAACGCAGTGACAGGAAGCTGGGAACGTGCTCTCTCACCCATAATAGAGGGTTGCTTTTGGCTTTGATTTTCAAGATGAGGTTATCCTAAAGCTCAGAACACATGTACTAGTTAATTGACTTTTAAGTTAGAAAAATGTTCCCTTCTTTTCCACGTCTAATGCCCACACCTCTTGACAGGCCGAGGACAGCCCTGGTGGGAGTCATTCTGGGGGGAAAAAAAAAAAAAAAGAAAGAAAAAAGAAAAACCTAGCAATTCCTGTTGTCCATTTACTAATTATGAAGCATTTTTTATGTCTCCTCAAAAGCCAGAATTTCACATATTGTATTTTTAAAATAACAGTTCTTCCACTGAACTGAATTGCTTTCCTCCTTTCAAGCACACCCACCTCCATCACAGGAATCCAGTTTTCTAGCATTGTGTTTGAGTCTCAGTTGGCCCTAGCGTTCCTGATTGCAAGTGAAAGTTGAACCCACTCATTGTCGCATAAACCACCTAATACGCCACCATATAGAAAAAAAGGTGGAATTTTGTAATTAATAATATAATCGAACACTTCCTAAACTATGATCATCAAACAATACAGGGAAGCTGATCTTCCCAAAGTAAAGGAGATAAATTCAGAGCTGAAAGGCTGAATATTATTATTATTATTTGTAAAGATTCTATTTATTTGTTTGTCAGAAAGAGAGAGAGAGACAGCACAAGCAGGGGGCGTGGCAGGCTCCCCGCCAAGCAAGGAGACCAATGCAGGACTTGATTCCAGAATCCTGGGATCATGACCTGAGCCGAAAGCAGACGCTTAACCAACTGAGCCACCCAGGCATCCCAAAAGGCTGAATATTATTAACATGGAGTTATAGCAGTGAATTTTCTTTTTTTTTATTGTGGTAAAATATACATAACATAACATCTACTGTTTTAACCATTTTTAAATGTATAGTCAGTGGCATTAAGTAATTCACAATCTTATGCAACCACCATCACCATCCATTTCCAGAATTTTCCCACAACCCCAAACTAAACTCTGTACCTATTAAAAAACAACTCCCCATTCCTCAATCCTAAATCCATGGCAACCACCATTCTACTTTCTATATCTATGAATTTCTCTGCTCTAGATACCTCATGTACATGGTACATGGTAAGTCAGGTATATAGAGTATAAGCCATGTGAAGAAGGTGGCAGGGCAAAGATGACATCTCAGAAGGGACTGGAACCCACATTCCTGTGTTTAGTAGCTTATATTAACTGGGTCTGATAGAACATGAAGTACAATCATACAATATTTGTCCTTTCGTGTTTGGCACAAAAAAGAATGTGAAATAGCTCATTACTATTTTTTTCATGTTTAAATGTTTGACAATACTTTGTGTTGGGTTAAATAAAATGTATTATTAAAATTAATTTTACCTACTTCTGTTTAATTTTACTTATTTAATGTGGCTCCTAGAAAAGTTAAAACTACATATATGACTCATGCTATGTTTTTGCTAGACAGTACTGATACAGAATCTGCTTTTAGAAAAACTGTCCTCAGGTTTTCTTTACTGATTTACCCATTCTATCACAATATATTCAGTTAGCAGGAGACAGGAAGACTTATCCAAAGGAATTATTTTCTAATTGTGAACCATCAGGCAGGCCCCGGTGGGGTGGGGGGCTGCGCAATATTCTGAATGTCAGGAAGCCCTTCTCTGAAAGTTTTATGATTTTGGAGACTGCATCCTCTTACCTAATCATGAGGCTGTTATGATAATACTCCTTGTCTTAAAAATGGACAATAATTAGTAAGAATGTGGAAGCCTTCCTCTTTCATGTTTCCCTCCTGTGTTTGTGTTGGCCCTCTTCACTGGGAACTTTCTGTTCACAGGGACTCACTTTAATTTTTAGGAAATGTTTTTAGGGTCCTGTTAGGCATTTGTTGAAAAGGTCTCAAGGTAAAAATTCCACTGTCTGTGCACGGACTCTACTGTTTTGGTTGATTAGCCTCTCGGAAAAATAATACCAGTTCTTGAAAGAGCAAAAAGAAACACCTGGTCCATCTATTCAAATCAACACCATTGTAAAAGTCAGGCCTCCTGCTGTCTCTCCTCAGCCCACACAAGGCTCCTTCTGCCTCTAGAACAGAAGTTCCAAGGGTAAACAAGGTCAGGCCTTAAAGCTACAGCAGTAAAATAAATTGTAAGTCATAATTACTTAGGTAGGCGGAATAGTACATATACTTTTTTCTACTTCAGCTATTTTAATACAGAATCTTGTTACACTAAGGTGTCATGGTTTTACCTTACCAGATACTTTATCGGAATATGTCCCTGTTTTCAGCTGAAGTTCAGCCCCAAAGAACCCTTTCTGTTACCGGTGACCATGTCTGTTTTGTTTTGTTTTGCCTGAAAGATAAGCTATTAAAAAAAAAGGTTCCACAGATATGTTAGGCACTTTTTATTTAAATATCAAGTTTCCTTCACAGACAGAAGCAGATTTCAGAATCATTGTCCAGAATGTAAGATACTCCAGGGCTAACATTGGAAACTTCCTGCTCGTGATGATTTGATGTGAGATTTCCCTTGTGGACGAATGGAGGGAATATACATCTACATCACTGATTCTATTTAAAGAAAATTCTATTTTGAAAAAGTCAATGCAAGGTGGGGAGAAGGAGTGGGATTAATGGCAAGAGTAGGTTAGTACAGTGCAGGGAAGAGAAGGTGAGTGGCAGGGAGGAACAGAGGGGTCACGGGGAAGGGGGTGGGGAGGGGTGGAAGGTAAAACGAGGGATGGAGAGAGGGGAGAAATGGAGAAACAGCTAGAATGTGTAGGAAAAGAAAGGAAAGAGAAAGAGGAATTGAACAGGCGAAGGAGAGATAGAAGAAAGAAGCAGAGAGAAAGAACGGCAAAAGGTGGGGATTAGGGGAAATAAAGCAGGAGAGCCAGGCTTCCTATGCTTTTATGCCTGTTTTCGAAAGCATGGGTTTTATTTGAGAAAAGGACCCACAAAGGTGAAATAGTAACAATATCATATAGGCATTTATTCTCCCTTTTTTTTTTTTTTTTAAAGATTTTATTTATTTATCTGTCAGAGAGAGAGAGGGGCAGGCAGAGGGAGAAGCAGGCTCCTTGCTGAGTCCCTCATGGCAGGGCTTGTTCCCAGGACCCTAAGATCATGACCTGAGCCGAAGGCAGACGCTTAACCAACTGAGCCACCCAGGCGCCCCGGCATTTATTATTTCAGTGTTATTGCCAAAATAACAGAGAGGCTTTTCTCATTACCCAATGACTGACACTTAGCTCTTTTGTAGATGCAGCCAATAGCTATGGACTGCCTCCCATCACTCAGAGCGTAAAGAATGCCCCATTTTTCTTTTTCCGCTTTAGTTGCAAAAAGCCCCAGAGGCTCCCGCCCTGTCCTCCACCGCAGACAAACACACGCACAATTGGCGACCGGTCCCTCAGTAGTTTTGGTGGTGATCTTTTCTCCTCTTTGGAATTTCTCAAGAATGCCCAGATCTTTAAAGAGCTCTGTCATCTTTTTAACTTCTCAGTAGGGAGGAGCGCTTGTCTCTTTGGGCTGCCACCACTACTGCTTTCAGAGTTACTGTGAAGGGGGAGTGGCCGGCCACCCCCATCACCGCGTGACTGCTGCTGGGGACCACTGCCAAGCCCTGCACCCAGCAGGTCAGCAGGTTCCGCCCGCGAAGGGAAGCGGAGGGTGTGGCAGCCACGCGGCTCCCTAAGCAGCCCCCAGCACTTAGGGGCATCCCCAGGGTCATTCGGGAACCCCTCTGGCTCCGAAGTGCTGCATCAGAGCAGGCTCTGGGCACCACCCCCTCGGTTCCTACAGCCCTCCTTCAGACTCCAGAGACCCAAGCGAGGACTGGCTGGCTTTACCTCTCATCTTCCCTTCCTCCAGTAAAATAAAACAAGACACTGCATTTCATCATACACATTTCTCCCTCATCAATAGAACTCGATGGCCAATCAGCTGGGGTTTGATTTCTTAAGAAGCCGGGTTTCAGACCCTGGGAACCCAAAGAGCCTGCTTACCTTTCTCCCTGGTCAAGAGCAATTAGTACGTAGAAACAAAATGCCTTGCAACTCTCCTGGGAGGAAGAAAGTAAGCTTTCCTCCATTCCAGATGAATCTACAGCAGTGGAAAATACAAAACAATATAATTATTCAATAGGTTACCCTTGTATAATATTTTTTTGCCAAATATACATGTTTTATATAAATTTTATTGTTTAATGCTAAAAACCCTGCAGAGGTATTCCATTTTTTTATTTTTATTTTTATTTTTTATGAAAACACTGAGGTTCAGAGAGGTTCAATAGCCCACTGAAGATCACACCCATAGTAGATAAGGGAGCCTGGACTCAGGCTCAGATCTGACCTCGGAGCCTATATCAGCCGTACAGCGTCAGGCATTAAGACGTATGTAAGCCAGGAGAAATCCAGATAAAGTCCACTTGTTTGGGACCCCAGCCCTCCAAAGAACAGTGTTAAAACAATAGGGAACAATAGGTATATAAATAGAGGTCTAGTTCAGCTTTTTTTTTAATAAAAATTTTATTTTTTTAATAAAGATTTTATTTCTTTTTTTGACACCGAGGGAGAGAGAGCACAAGCAGGGGGAGCAGCAAGCAGGGGCAGAGGGAGAAGCAGACTCCTGCTGAGCAAGGAGCCTGATGCGGGGGTCTTGACCCTGGGCCCTTGGATCATGACCTGAGCCAAAGGCAGACACTTAACCAACTGAGCCAAACAGGTGCCCCTATTTCAGCTTTGATATAAACTTATAAAAGATCAAAGCCATTTCACCTTATACCAATTAGAAATCTCTGAGAAATTGTCTTGTTTTGAAAATAAATGAATCTATTTGTAGATAAAATAACAGATAAAACTTCAAACGCTCAAAAAAAGGGCCAACGATTATGTGAAATAAACATCTAAAATAGTAAAACAAATGATGCAATAACAAACACCTGAAAAAACAAGTAGAATTTGAAACAAAGGAAAAGAAATAAAGAAAAATAAAGAAACATAAAGAAAATAGATTTTGTGTGATCAGGTCTACGGAAATACATTTGAATGTTTGGAGTAGCTTATATAGTGAGGCTAATATACATGCTTATCAGAACATGAGCTTTTGGGGCGCCTGGGTGGCTCAGTTGGTTAAGCATCTGCTTTTGGCTCAGGTCATGATTGCAGGGTCCTGGGATCGAGCCCCACATCTGACTCCCTGCTCAGCGGGAAGCCTGCTTCTCCCTCTCTTGCCCCCCCGCCCCGGCTTGTGCTTGTGCTCTCTCTCTCTGTGTCAGATAAATAAATAAAATCTTTATTTAAAAAAAAAGAACATGAGCTTTCATGTTAATAAAATTATTTTTGTTTACTGTAAGGAAAAAAAACCCTTCTGTTTTTCTCTGAGCTCCCAGAAGCCTCCCTGCAAATGAAGTTTCTCTGCCAACCTGATTCCCCACTCCCCCTGCACACACCATTTTTGTAAATCCCTAAATTAAGTACCTGTCCCTGTGGCACTTAGCACAGTTGTGGATTTTTATTCATGTGTGTGATTATTTGATTCATAACTTCTTCCTCACTATATGGTAAGTCCCAAGGTGGCAAAGATTTTATTTGGTTTGTATTCACAACTGGAGCTCCAGTTGTATTCACCTTCCATAGCCAGGAGCTGGCTATAGGAGATGCTCAGTAAATGTATTCATATTGAATAAATTGCCTAGTAATCCTAAAAAGTAAGTAGCATGAGATTTTAGAGAATTAATGTTCTCATATCCACAAGTGACTTTGGATGAAGGGGTAGGAAATGAAGGTGGAGGGGTGGAGGTAAAGAGACATATTCGATAACTACCATTTTGCAACTGAAATAAGCTCATAAGGTTCATAGTGATAAGTAAGGATGTGTGGATAAGTGGATTGCATAAATATTCCTTACTCTTAAGCCTGTGTGTCCGACAAACACAAAATGCAGTTTTGAATTGCCTTGCTTTTGATTTTTTCTTTGGCTTTGCTTTTTCTGTGATTGGTCAGATCTGCTTTATCCCCAAAGGGGGAGTTGAGAGACAGTGACATAAAGTCTTTACATCCATCTGAATATAGTTCTGGTCTCTCTAGGCAACTAGAACATGAGGTCAAAAACACCCACTAGAATGGTTAGAATCAAAAAGCCAGATTATAAGAAGTGTTGGTGAGGATATGGAGAAATTAAAACCCTCATACACTGCTGGGAGAAATGTAAAATGGTGCTGTCACTTTGGAAGGTCTGGTACCTCCTCAAATATTTAATCCGAATCACCATATGACCTCACAATTCCATTCTCAGATATACAGCCAAGAAAAATAAAGACATATGCCCCCATAAAAACTTGTATATAAATGTTTGTCACAGCATCATTCATAATAGCCAAAAGGTAGAAATAACCCAAATGTCCATCAATGGATTAATATATAAGCAAATTAATATATAAGCAAAATGTGGCATATCCGTGCAATGGAATATTACTCAGACATGAAAAGGAAAGAAGTACTGATACATACTTGAACTTGAATGAACCCTGAAGATGTTATGCTAAGTGAGAGAAGCCAGACCCAAAAGTCCATGTGTTGTGTGATTCCAATGACAGGCAAGTTCAGATGGAGAGATCCATAGGGACAGAAAGTGGATTAATTATTGCTTAGGGTTGGGTGTGGGAGGATTAGAAGGGGTGATAGCAAAGGGTATGGGGTTTCTTTCAGAGGCGATGAAAATATTCTAAAATAGACTATGTGTGGTTGCACATATCTGTGAATCTACTAAAAACCATGGAATTGCACACTTTAAGGCAGTGAATCATGCAGCATGTGGATTACATCTCAACAAAGCTGCACAAATAAAACAACTGGGTATTGTTCCCTCTCATCCCTGCTCAGCTGTGATATGACATGAGAGAGTCCAATGTCAAGAATGTGGGCTCGAAGTCAATTGCCCAGCAGCTGGCTCCTGCTGTCATGGAAGCTCTCCGAGCCTCAGGTTCCTCATCTGTAAATTTATAAAACAAAGTAATAGCACCTCCCTTATAGAGTTTCTGGGAAGGTTCTGGATAACATATATTAAGGACTTGGCCAATAGTATGTATACAATAGTATAACTTATAACTGCCTATCCTTGTCTAAATTGAAAAGGAAATATTTACCCATCTAGAGTTTACAGTTCAATAGAGTAGTCTACCATCCAAGAAAAACATTTCAATATTTCGAAGAGAAGTTCATTCTATCCCCAGCCCTGTCATGGCAAAGCAAATGTATTCTGTGTCAAAACAACGATCAATATTTGCATGTTGTTCTTCACAGAAGGTAAATCTGAACCAGATTTTTCACTTCTCATGAGGATATTTGTCCCAGGCTTGGTTCCCCGTGTGCTGTGCTTCTACTCGCATAAACGTGTTCTCTCCTACATTACTCACAATGGCAACAAACTGGAAACACCCTACGTGTCCAAGAATAGGGGAAAGGTTACATTAATTATCCCCTTGTATCATGATTATGCAGTCATTTTTTTTTAAAGCTTTTATTTATTTATTTGACGAGAGAGAGCGAGAGAGCGAACACAAGCAGGGGGAGTGGGAGAAGGAGAAGCAGGGAGCCCAATGCGGGGCTCAGTCCCAGGACCCTGGGATCATGACCTGAGCCGAAGGCAGACGCTTTATGACTAAGCCACCCAGGCACCCTATGCAGTCATTTTGTAGGAATTTCTGTACCGTTTTGTAGCAGGATAGAAAAATGAACAAGACAATGTTAAGAGAAAAAAAGAAAACAATACTCATAAATACACATATAACAAATACTCTACAGCCTTCTAAAAAGTATATATTGCTAGATTAAAAAAAAGTTTGGGAAGGAGCCTCATATCAATTACTTGTGGTATGATGTTGGGGAGACTATGGCTGCTTTTTTTTTTTATTAAGATTTTATTCATTTATTTGACAGAGATAGCAGAGGGAAGGAGCAGAGGGAGAGGGAGAAGCAGACTCCCCCGTGAGCATGGACCCCGATGTGGGGCTCGATCCCAGAACCCTGGGATTACGACCTGAGCCGAAGGCAGACGCTTAACTGACTGAGCCACCCAGGCGCCTCTATGGCTGCTTATTTTAAATATTTTACATTGTTTAAAAGTTGCTCTAATAACATACAGAAACTATAACAGGTTAAAAATACCTACTGCTGTTTGTCCTCTATTTTATGGACTCTATTAAGAGAGATAAAACAAAAGTTAATTACAAAGGAAGGTGGGCAGTATTGACGGAACTCCTAGCTCTTAGGAAAGGAACTTTCTTAAGGTAATAGGTTATACTTGGCAACGTACTGAAAGGACATTTTAAGGTTGATGAATGATGTCTGCAAGTCTGCTAATTAGTTGTGTCCCCACGAGCAAGCCATTTAACCTCTAAAGATCTCAATTCCCTCATTTGTAAAATAAGAGATTAGAAAAAGAAGAGATGCATTTTTGACATACAGAGATGTGGAAGTTTGTGGCTTGGGTAGAAAGCTGTCATCTTAAATTCCCAGGGGGAATGTGTGTCTTATAAAACTATGTGATCTGCATTGCGTACCGGAGAAACGAAACTCAGAGTTCTGTGACCAGGGACACATCCAGAGATGAGGGAACCCTGCCTGCTATTTTTTAAGGACTGCTGCTTCTTGTCCTCTATTTTGGGGACCCTATTAAGAGAGATTTTTAAAAGTTAAATGTAAAGGCAGGTGAACAGTAGGCCCCCTAAAATATACTGTGAAGAAATAATTCTGTGACATAATATTGCATACAATTTTTTTTTTTTAGAGAGAGAGTGAGAGAGTGAGTGGGGTGAGGGGCAGAGGGAGAGGGAGAGAGCATCTTAAGCAGACTCCACGCCCAGCATGAAGCCCGACATGGGGCTCGATCTCACAATGACCCTGAGATGACGACCTGAGCTGAAACCAAGAGTTCGACAGTTAACCGACTGAGGCACAGAGGTGCCCCTGCATATAATCTTTTAAAAATAAAAAGCACTTACTAAGTACATTTACATAAATATGATGCTATATTAGGTAGAAGTAGGCAGATTCCCTTTCCTCTGGTAGCCTACAATTTAAGAAATTTAAGGCATCACTGAGGCACATGGACTTAAAGGGCAGAAAGCCCAATAAACAAACATCAAATAGGCACATTCGTATAAAGTTAACATGCGGGACACTTAAGCAATAGGAGAAAATACGAAGGATTCTGGTAGGATTGGCAGGGAGAAGAGGTCTTGTACATAATAAGGTAGGCAGCCATAGTTTACATGGGGGATATTGAAAGGCTACTCTTTTGTAATCCCCTGGTAATACTTTCTGATAAAATATTGAAGAGTTCTGTTGAAATTTTATATGTATATATCTAGAAAAATTATGAAAATATTTTTGGTTACTAACATACGTAAGTCCAAATAATCTACCAACCTGGTCAGCCTGTTAAAACACAGAAGGCTCCTTAACTTCTCTGGCTAAAGGATGGGGGGACTCCACAAAATTAGAGATACTGAGAAAGGATGAGAAATGTAGTTTGCTCTCAGGGCAAAATAAAGAAGAAAGATTCCATATGAGACACACAGACTTTAGCCTCAGCAAGAACTTCTTTGCACATCCTTGGGGATATTTTGACATCTCCTGGAACCTAGATGCGAAGGTGGCCATATAAGACTGGCATCTCTACAAGGATGAGAGGCCAAGTACTTTCTGTTGTAGATGAGAAGGAGAATGTAGTGGCCCTATTATTACTAACTCTGAGCTCAGACAAAACAACTGGGAAGTGAGACAGAGTTATGTAATAATCTATGTCTCAGAGTTAATTAAGAGGATGAAAGGGGACTGTGTGTTTTAATTTACAACTTTTTACTGCTGTTCTTCCACTAACAGCAATCTTCCTATGGACAGGACCGCCATATATGAATTCCAGTTTCCAAACTGAGCTTGTAGAGATTTATTGGCTTGTGAGGCTGGATGGTGGGGGGAAGGGGCGGTTGGCATTAGTCGATCAAAACTGTATGCATGCCAGGCCCCAGATTGGGAAGCAGAAAGGTGAAATCCTTACTCCGCTCTCTGCTGAGGGTGCTCCCCTGGGGCTCCAGGGGGCTCTCTCAGGGACCCCTCAGAGCCCTTCCTTCCCTTCCAGTGCACAGGCAAGTTCTCCCATGCCCCTTCCCCACCATGTTCTCTCATTCTGCACTTTTTCTCCACCCAGAGGCTGACAGCCCTGTTAGCGCTTATCTTTTTGGGTCTGTATGCCCCTGCTGCCCGTATGCCTTCCTGCTCCTCCTCTCCTTCTTCTTTCTTCTTCTTCTTCCTTCTTTCTTCTTCTTCTTCCTCTTCTTCTTCCTCCTCCTCCTCTTTCTTCCTTTTTTTAAGATTTTTTATTTATTTGCTAGAGAGAGAGATCATAGGCGAGAGAGAGTGAGCGAGAGCACAAGCAGGGGGAGCTGCAGGCAGAGGGAGAAGCAGGCTCCTCGCTGAGCAAGGAGCCCGACAGGGGACTTGATCCCAGGTCCCAGGGATAATGACCTGAGCCGAAGGCAGCCGCCCAACCGACTGAGCCACCCAGGCGTCCCTCTTCCTCTCCTTTTTAAAGATTTATTTACTTATTTGAGAGAGAGAGAGAGAGAATGAGTGGGAGGGGCAGAGGGAGAGAGAGTCCCAAGCGGACTCTACGCTGAGCGTGTAGAGACGTGGGGCTTGATCCCACAACCATGAGATCATGACCTGAGCCAAAATTATGAGTTGGACACTTAACCAACCGCGCCATCCAGGCGCCCCTCCTGCTCTTCTTTAGCGGGATTTCTTAGGATGCTTATACTATCTTTAAGGGCTTATTCCATCTCTGTTTTCCTGTCTAAAATGGCTTTCCCAGTTTCTGCGGTCTCTCGTTCTATCCTGGACAGTGGCACTAGGGGGCAGTAAAAAAACTTGTGTCTTTGGATAATCCTCTAACCAACCAGGTTTCCTACAGCAGATATTTTATAACATGTAAAAACAAATCTTAACAGAGTACTGCAAAATTTTTGGCAATTCATGGGATAACCACCTACTTAGGTTATGGTCCAGGCACAGAAAATGTGACTTTATAAAAAAAAGCAAAACTTGGTATTTTAAGAGAAACCCTGTGAATCTTGGTGATAGATTCTAATAGTGCTCCTCACTCTGAGGAAAAGGCTATTCTTCACAGTTCATACATAATTCTATTCAAAGAGTGATGAAAAAATAGCCATTTTGATTGAATTTTTAATGTCATTTTGTCATTATTTAAAAACACCATTAGCAGGAGAGGAGACAGGCAAGACATAATGCTGGAGAAAGAATAATTGCAGTTTAAATTAAATTTAAAGAAAACTATGAAAGAAAACATAGCGGGTGATTTAAATAAATGAGTGCTGTTATCTTAGGCAATCACTGGTTTCATAAAATCTTTCAAAATTTAAAATGAAAATCTTTGCTTCCTTCCCCATTTACAACAATCTCACAATAATCTGGATGTTTCTTGCTTTGTCAAAATATGCCACAGTAGAAGGACCTTAGTACACAGGATGTGGGAACCACGGACATGGAGACAGGAAGGGGACCCAGGTTCATTGCCAAGTTGTCCTGCAGGTGTCTTCAGTGTGGCTGTATGAAGGAACCATGTTTGTCAACTCCCTGGCATGATTGGCCAAGAAAATTATTAACATGTTTGTCTCCCCAAGCAGGGGGTTAGGTTCCTCATAATCAGTAACCATGTCATATTCATCTTTATATCTTGCACATTCCCTACATCTCATTCCAAATCTTCCCCCAGCCCAGCACCTAGTACAGTGCCTGGCATATTCTATGTACACAATAAATGTTTGGTGTCACTGAAGTGATATGAAATAGGATATTTTTTGGATGCTTTCCTAGAATGTAGCCTTCTTTGCTCCTTTCCTAACAATATCCCACATTTTCCAGCCATGTGAGTTAGATGAGAGGAAACCCACTGTCAATTCCTAAGTTAAAACCCAACTGGCTAAGCCAATCAATAGATCCCATCCCCTTGGTCACAATGGTTGGTTAAGACATTTGTCTCATGTATGGCCAAAAAGGTCCAATGAGACTCAAAAGCAGGACTTTTGTTTGAACTCTCCAAGTCACAGACTTTCCTGAAATTTTAAACCTTGAACTGTGTAGCTCAGTGAGATGTAGATCTCAAAATCACAGCATATCAAAAATAGAACCTATATTAAGTAGGCAGAACAAAGAGACTGAGAGAAAGGAAATGGGTCCGGTTCATGTTTTTTAAGTGACTGAGGCTTACCTGAAGCCTAGCTATCCCCACAAAGAAGCTCTGCTTAGGCCTTCCCTGTTCCCTAGATCCTGGAATTTGTTTCTTCCCTGAGTGTCTTAAGTTGATCCACATGTCCTCCATTCCCAGAAGAATCCTCTTCTTATGAGATGGAATAATAACATGCCCCCTTATCTGGTTGGAACCTTTCTAGTAAGTGGGTCCCAACCTGTTTGCTTTCTCTGGCTATAGGCTGAAAATCTATTTGCATATGATTATTGAACTTTCATCATTTTCTCAGTTATTGACATACCATAAGTCCATCCACAGAAACATATGAAATTGATCTGAGCACTGCAGAACTTAAAAAAAAAAAAAGGAAGAAATGCCTTGAACTTATTTTACATTAGCACATTTTAGTAATTTAACAATTTAGTTTTAGAGACAATTCTATGATGGCTTCATACCACTCTTCAGAATGACACCTATTTGAGTAATGCTGTTTATGGAAGAAGTAATTATGTTTTAGGTAAGCCTTTTATAGCTATTATAGCCCTGCTTTGTCCTTATATATCAGCTGATTTCCAATAATAGCAAGACTGAAGAGAAGATCCAATGATTCTTCCAAGATTTACATGAAGAAGTCCAATGAGATATATCAAGTATTTATTTAACTAATACGTTGATATCTTAAGAAATAATCAACTGGTTTTCCAACTCTCCATCAATTAAGATAGGAATATTAACTTATTTGAACAAATGTCTTACTAAGCCAGGAAGCACACTGCGCCAGCCTGTATTGTTGTGTTGATTCTGGGGGGTGGCTCAAGCCCTCCAGGAGTTCAGTGAAAGCTGAGGAACCGAATAAAAGATTTCTCAGGAGGGGCAAACAGTCAAAAATCTTTAGGTGATCTCTTAGATGACTGAAATCCTGCTCTTCAAGGGGGTATCTGAATGAAAAGAATTGGGTTTAGCCATGAGAAGGGTCATGCGTTAGCCAGTCCCTTTGATACGAGCTTGTAAACATTTTCTATAAGCCAGCTCACCAGTTTCTATGCCTTTGCTTTCTGGTCTCCATACCACATGCCCTCCCTCTAGGTGAGCTTTCCTTCTTGTGGTTTATGGGTACCTGGCACTCTCTTAAAACTGCTTTCTTCTTCCTTTTTTCTCTCTCATTCTGGCTTTATTTTCGTTCTGGTCTGTCTTCCCTCTGACATGTTGAGAACCACTGTGCCAAGTAGTAGAACATTATTCAAGAAGGACATATTCACTCTCCGGGGTCTGGCAGTGGAGCGGGAGAGCCAAGTGAGTGAGCGAGCAACGGCAATTTGTATAATAAGATCTGTGGAGGGGACACTATGGGGATGGGAGCCAGCCTGCACTGTGGGGTCAGGAATAGCATTCCAGAAGCAGAAGGTTTTAATCTGACATCTGGAGAATGAGAAGGCCTGACCCAGGACAAAGCACAGGAGGAGACTGTGTCGAAGTTGGAGAGCACACAAGCAGGGAAGCTCCCAAATGATTTTGATCTGAGGGATTCCAGAAAACTCAGTATTGCTAGGATGTAGAATGAGAGATCCTGAGAACAAGAAAGATCTCTGGAGGGGTAAACAATGACTAGGGGATCCAGCATCTTATTAAGAAAAAGATGTTGGACTTTTTCTAAGAACAATGGAAACACTTTAAAAATTTCAAAGAGAAAATGTCAAGGCTAAATTCATATTTTAGAAATATCACTGTGTCCCTAGTACCGAGAATGGATGAGAGTGGACCAATGAAGGGGCTGATGCATTATTACAGGGGGAAACATCGAGAAAGTAAGTTCAGTTTGAAATGATGAACAGGAAGTGCCTCTGGACCTTTTAAAGGTAGATTTCTGGCCAGTAGTTAAATAGATGGTTTCTAGGCTGAAGATGGCAGGTTCAGGAGTCCTGGCATAGAAGTCATGAGGGGGACAAAAGCACTCTAACAGGGTGCTCAGAAGAGGAAGTGAAGAGGACCTTATAGAGAACTCTGAAGAATACCAGTATTTGACGGGTGGACAGAGGAAGAGAAGCCAACACATGACAAGACCACACTTCATCTACCTGTTCTCTCCTGCCCCACATGAGCTTCCTTCACCTCAGCTGGATGCTCCCTCCGAGGTGAAGTCTTGACTCCCTCAGGCGGAGTTAATCCTTCCGCCAGATCTGCTCTTATGATACTTATTACATTGTATTATAATATACTTGTTTGTTTACTTGTCTTTCTTGCCTTTTAGATGACACATGCCTCAAGTATAGTGATCCTCCCCTAATTTTCTTGTATCCTCCCCAGTCTGATAGTACCCAGCAAAGGGTTCTCTATGTTTATTGAAAGAGTGAATAAGACCTAATGCATCTATTCTTACTTAAAAGGTTAAATTTATACTGTTTCCCAGGATAAATGTGTAGCAAGATATTTGAAGTCAGAAACCACATCTCTCTTAACTCCAGTTTCCCAAAGATCTAACACAAGCTATGCATACAATGAATGCTAAGAAAGTGTTTATTGATTGAATAACATTGATCAGAGATTCTGGGATCTCATTTAACATTCAGGAAGTGGACAGAGTGGGGAGGCATGCTGGATACATACTCACCCAAGGGTAGGATACAGGGCAGCCAAAGGAAATGAGGTGGTGTTTGGTTCAATGTCCCCGAAAGGAAAATCACTAATAGGTTGGCTCCTTGTGACCCTGAAATATCGCTCACTAACAAACGAAATCTTCTAATTTCAATAAACCCAAGGATGATTCTTTTAGACTAGGGTAAATAAAGTTTTTTATTTTTCTCTTATAAACCAGTGACCCATTGAAACTAAAAATTAATTTTGGGTCGCAAACAAGTAAAAATAACAGTTTAGTTGATTTTTAAGAGGGAAATACAAATGGGACGCCTGGGTGGCTCAGTTGGTTGGGCGACTGCCTTTGGCTCAGGTCATGATCCTGGAGTCCCGGGATCGAGTCCCACATCGGGCTCTCTACTCAGCAGGAAGTCTGCTTCTCCCTCTGACCCTCCCCCCTCTCATGCTCTCTCTATCTCATTCTCTCTCTCAAATAAATAAATAAAATCTTAAAAAAAAAAAAGAGGGAAATACAAATGTATATATATACGCACATACCATATGGTTAGTCAAAATAACACACTATGGACAATTATGTCCATGACAGAGAAGGGAGAATTTTCACCTCGATCATTTGTTTCTCATGATCGAGAACGCGTGCTTGTTCCCATTTTACAGAGAAGAAAATTCAGAGTCTGGGGCAAACTGGAGTTAGACCCTCTGCCTCCTTATTTCTAGATTTCTCTGCTTATCTGGTGTGTACTGGATATAAATTACACTTGTTTTGCAGTTCACTTGGTTGGAGTGTCTCCGAGTAAGTTGTCACCTGTTATTTCCGCTCTTTGAAATCCTGATTATGGTACCTCTGGTAGCATAGATCCACATTTTCTTATAGACAAAAACAGTCTTGTTTATTTTTATTTCCAAACTTTAAAGTTTATTTTTGAAATAAATGTTTACTTCCCCGTGGGCTTCTGAATCTTTTGCAGGTGTGTGAAGGAATGATTCTGCCGTTAGAAAATTGCTTTGGAACATTAGAGATATCTCTCAATTTACTAGTGATCACCTGAAGTCCCTTTGGTGGAGAAAACTGTCAGATTGCTTTATTTTATTCTTTCAGTGATCAAAATTTTTTCATTACAGAAAACTTAAAGTTTAAATTTATAATTAGTGTCCATCTGCTTTGACATGAAGGGTTTTTTTCCCCCTTTTATTTATTTAAAAAATCTAAGCCAGAGGTCATATTTAAGCTTTTTTTTGTTTTGAAGATTTTGTTTATTTGACAGAGTGAGACACAGTGAGAGAGGGAACACAAGCCAGTGGGGGGGAGGGGAGAGGGAGAAGCAGGCTCCTCATTGAGCAGGGAGCCCAACACGGGGCCCGATCCCAGGACCCCGGGACCACGACCCGAGCCAAAGACAGACACCCAATGACTGAGCCACCCAGGTGCCCCCATATTCAAGCTATTTAATAAGAATCTGGAATGGGCAACACCAATCAGAATAAGTGCTTACCCTGCCTGTAGACAGAGGCTAAAAATATCAGCTCTGTTCTAATTCCTACTGGGAATAAAACAAATAAGAGAACTTCAAATTCTGTACATTTTCCATTAAGAAAACCCTTTAGGAATAAATGATATTAACCACATTATTAACTACTCTTACTACTTCATCTGCCTCACTCTGGCAGGCGGACTTGAGAGGAAGGAAAGAGAGAGGTAGGGGAGTGGTGAGAAGCAGGGAGGAGAGGTAGAGAACGGGAACACTGGAGTTATGTCGCTTTCTCACCTCTGTTTTAGCATTTCCAGAGGCCAGAATGTCTGTTGACCTTAAATTGTCAGAACTGCTGAGCCCTTATGAAAAATGTCCCCCTTTTTTAAAATAAATTTTTGAATATAACATATATACAGAAAAGTACAAATCATAACTGAACAGCTTGAATTTTATGAAATAAACACACCCATGTAACCATTACGCAATCAACACAAAGAATGTTACTCAGAAGTCCCCGTTTTACTTCCCTCCCATGTGCTGTTCCCATTTTTTTTTTTTATTTTTGCCAGAGGTAAACATTATCCTGACTTCTAACATCATAGATTAGTTTTGCTTATTTTTGAATTTTATTTCAATGGAATCATAGAGCATGTATTCTTTTATGTCGGATTCACTTGCTTAAAGCTATATGTGTGAGAATCATCTATGTTGCCGCATATAGCAAAGGTTCATTCATTTTTATTTTAAAGATTTTCTTTCTTTCTTTGAGAGAGAGAGAGCACACGAACATGGGGAGGAGCAGAGGGGGAATGTGAGGGAGTGGGAGAGAATCTCAAACAGACTCTTCCATGAATGCAGAGCCAGACCCTGAGATCATGACATGAGCTGAAACCAAGAGTTGGTTGCTTAACCGACTGAGCCACCCAGGCACCCCAAGTTTCATTCATTTTTAATTGCTATGTTGAATTCTATGGTATCAATATACTGTGATAAGTAAGTATTCATTCTACTGTTGATATTTGAGTGGTTTCCAGATTGGGGCTCTCGAGAATAATGCTGCAATGAACATTCTTGAATATGACTTTGGTACACATGCACATAAATTTCTGTTGGATATATAATAGTGGGGAAATAAAACATGCCCAGATTTTTCGGCATTCAGGGAAAAAATACTAGCTATGGGGAAAAGTATGCTATAAATTTAGAGACATTTTGCTTTCACTTCTCTTAGAAACATATTCAAATACTGTAAAGATTAGACCTGTAGTCAGTTATTCCTGCTTGGGCTTCACTGTAGATTTTGAATCTGTGGATTAATATCTTGCTTTGGAAATTTTTGAAAAAGTTCTAGACTCAGATCCCAAGTACTGTTCTGTTCTATTCTCCCTCCTTGCCTTCTGGAATTCCACTTATACGTTTTGCCATGTCTTCCATGTATCTTATGCTGCTTTTCTGCATTTTTAATCTTTTTGCGTCTCTATACTCCGTTTTGAATCATTTTCTCCAGACATGTCTTCTAGTTCATTAAATCTTCTCAAATTGTTGCTAGTCTGTTTGTAAGACCATCCTTCATTGAATCCTATTAGCATTTCTTGCTTTTTCAGTTCTAGAGTTTCAATGTGATTTTTATTTCATACTTTTCTATCCTTTATCATTGTTTTCTATCTTGTTAAATATATTATACATATGATCAGCATTTTAAAATCTCTATCTTGTAATACCAATATCTATACCTCATATTTTTTCTCTTGGTTTTCTTAATTATAGGGTTTTAAAAAAATGCCGATTATTTTTAATACATTTTTAAAAATATTGTGAGGATAATTTTTTTGGCTCTTGGCCTTATTTTCCTCTGCTAACGACTTTCTTCTGTTTCTGGCAAGCCGTTGGGCTGAGGGCAGATCACATTAAGCAGAAATTGCACCAAATCAAAGCTGGTCTTCTGTCCTTGAAGATGGTCAATTTCCAGTACACTCTTATTTCTAAAGTGTAGTTCTTTGTGCTGACAAATGAAAGCTGAGGGTATTTACCAGGCTTTCCCTCCAATTGTAGCCCCGAAGTAAAAATACCACCGCCCCCAACCTCATTGAAACGGCTGAAAGCTCTGCTCAGCCTTCTAGCTTCTCAGCCTCTGCTTCCTTCTTATCTTCTGAGTCTTTCAACTGCTGATTTAATATAACAAATCCATCATGGGAAAAAGTAAAGCCAAATGTGGGTTTACCTCTATGGATTTCCTTTCTCTCTTGAACTTAGCACCATATGCCCCATCATTTATCATGGTGAACTGGCTGGCACAATTGTGAGGGTTGGCTAAGCAGTCTCCACATCTAATGCTGGAGCCCGAAGACCATAGACAGGAGTCAGCAAGGCTTTGAGCAGGCTGAAAACCCACGAGTGTGAGCTGGAACCCCACAAGGACAAACAGAAACCCATGTCTGGTCTGGTTGCCTCTGACCCTCATGATGAGGTTGTATTGCTGAAGCCAGAGCCCTTCACCACGGAGCTTTACACATCTTTCTGGTCTATGAATTGAGGAAACAACAAGGAAAGAAGATACAAACTGAAGGAAGAGTAACCACAGGCCCAGCTACTACTTTATGCCAGGGACGTGGATTAGAAAATGAGCAAAAATGAGGAAAATGTACAGGTCCCAGAATGTAGAGATTATTTTATAGATTTTCTTCCCATTTGCTACTTGGGGTCTCTAGAACCGCAGGGAAGGCCTAGTCTCTTTAAATGGCTTCTACCTTATTATATCAGGCCTACCCAGGATATTTTCCTTTTTGAGTAACTCAAAATTTACTGATTTGGGACTTTGATCACATCTGCAAAATCTCAGCACAGTGGCACCTGGACTGGTGTTTGACTGAACAACCAGGGGAAGAATAGCTGCTTATTATTCTTATGGTTGCTCCCCTCTTCAATCTTCCAATGCACAAGAGAGAATCTTGCCTGTATGTTTCCTAACCAGAAACTTACTAGAAAGGGAATTCTGGGGATGTGGCCTAGCCTAGCTGACACATCACAAAGTCATCAAAATGTGTGCTTCAGTGAACTTCACACTGCACACACACTTTCACAGATCCACTCACACCCTCCTCCTCCCACCTCCCTGTCTACCTCTGATCTTCCAATTTCTCTCCTTCCAGGCCCCTGATCAACCAGCCCAATAACTCACCATTGCTGGCCAATGTGTATGTATCATAACCTGTAGTGTCTTCTCTTTCCACAGATTGGGTGATGAGGTGAACTGTCCAAGGTTCTGCTCAGGAGGAAGATTCACTTCCACTGATGTCTTACAGGGCCATCTCTGTTTGCTTTTACATGAAGATAATCTATCTGTAAAGCAAACTCAGCACTTTTTCTCCTCCATCAGTTGGTTATAAGGGACCACACATATGACCTAGGTGTCAGGTGAGGGAGAGGAGCTAGTGCACTAGTGGTAGATGATTATTTATCTAGTAGATGAATATAATTATTAATTATATTCTTTGGCTCTGCTCAAGCTCAATTCCAAATTAACTACTTATATCTTACAATTAACTGCTGCTATGCCCTCCTGCCTTTGGTGGGTCTGAGTGAACTCAGCTTATCATGGGAGCCTTTGGTTACATGGCTCTCATGCCTTATAGTCATCTGCTTTGTTTCTATTATGTTTATGTTTCTATTATGTTTTCTTTCTAAAAGGTGTAAAATTCTTCACTGCAGGTGGCATGACCTTGCTTGGGAGTCCAAGGGATCTCCATTGAAATATGGAATGAAGATGTCTGAATTGATGTGCCTAAAAATCTTGAATCCTCTGAACTCTCTTGTCTTGAAGAAGAGGTTCAGAGTCGCATTTTTTCCCCAACCATTTGGCATAGTAGATTTGTAGAGTTTGAGAATTCATTCATTCTAGAAGTCTGCTGCTCTTATAATTAAGTCTTGGACCTATTCTTCAATGTTTTCTACCCTCTGGCTGCAGAAGAGTTTTAAAATGCTGAGAAATGGGTACCTGAGTGGCATAGTTGGTTAAGCATCTGACTCTTTGTTTTGGCTCAGGTCATGATCCTGGGGTCATGGGACTGAGCCCTGGATTGGGCTCTATGCACTGCACAGAGTCTGCTTGAGACTCTTTCTCCCTCTCTCTCTGCCCCTCTCCACCACACACTCTCTCTCTCAAATAAATAAATAAATAAATAAATAAATAAATAAATAAATACTTTCAGAAAAACGAAATGCTGACAAGGATGCCCATTGGCTTTTACACCTTTCTTTAAATTGGCAATTACTCACCCTCAGTCTTCCATGGTCTTTCTCTAAAATATTAATATTCCCCAGCAACAGCCATCCCAGCATCCTTATAATTATTGTTTCCCTGCATTTCTCAATGTTCAATATGTTGTTACCTTCAGCGAACTTTTTTCTCACTGGCATCCCTTCCTGGCTCATCATCAGTGAAAGTTTTAACAATAGCATTTCTACCACATGCCTGGAACTATCCATTACTGGGAAGCTAAATCTGAGATGCAGATTTACATACAGCAAATTTACTGGTGAATTATTTGGGGATCAACACCTGTTGGGGAGTAAAGGAAATATGACTGAGCAGGAGAAGCTGAACTACAATGCAGTTGCAATAAAGACCTCAGCCAACCTTACATGATATTTTGCTGCTAGCATGGCCCTTTAGAGTTGAATCATACTGGGGTAAAGATGCTAGGTCTTTTTACTCCTTTATCATGTTGGTCTTTGGATGAAAGGTGCTCCCAGGAAAGAACATAGCCTGAGATGGGGTGGCTCTCTTCAAGTCCTTGAAAGGGACCCAGCTGAAAGCTGGAGGCTGCCAATGCTCTTAGCAGCTGGGATAATTAATGGGTACTTCAGTTACATAGTAGGGCATATAGGGAGTATACCATGATATCCACTTTAGTAATTTTCTGAAGCATTCAAACAGAATTTTAAAATATCTTTTTGATGTTGCTGAATTATTCTTAGATGGCTGGTTGCAAATAAGCTAGTTTCCCAATGCTTAAAGTGGAACTCTGTTGTCCATCCTTTTGTTTCAGCCAAGTATTTTTTTATTTTACTTGCAAGCAATTATTGGGTTTAATACAACCATAGAAAAACCACCAATATAACATAAAAATTATTTTCATATTTACTTCTTCTGTGTGCTTTTCTACAATTGACCCTCCAGAACCACCTTTGATCTCTGCTAATATCCTTGAACCCTTTCATTTCGAGGGTTGAATCTTGACTGTCCTTCCTCTTTATCTGCCACTACCCACTCCATTCATTTAAGTTATTACCTCTCCTTTTTGGGGGAATTCAAGTTATTTCTCTTCATTTTTATTTGGGGATTATTGTTGAAATTCTTCTATTTGTTATTCCTTTTGGATTTCTTAAGTAAGGTGACTGTGTTCATAAAGAATTACAGCAGAATAGGCCCAAAAAGCCTTTATAAATGTGTGAACACTTAATACCCCTTAATGCAGTGGTATTCTAGTGTCAGTTGGGTTGGACAACTTGACTCAGACTTATAGTCTAAGTGAGGCTTTCTACTTACTCCCACTTACAGCTAAGACAACTGGAAGCCTTCAGTCTTATTTACCTTAATGAAAGTTCATAAGGTAAATAACAGAAATAGAATTATGGATAGAAATACCTTACCACCTTACTTTTTAATATGAATAAAGGAAGAATATGGGCAGCTCTACTCATTTAATATATAGAAACCAAATCTACCAGCTAGTTGTGATGCAGGCAATGTCGTGGATAGATAAGCAGAAGTATGGAGTGAGGGACTGATGTTTGTCCTTCCAAACTCTTAATACTTGCTTAGGTTTGTGTCATTCTCCTACCTCTTTAGCTCAATAACCCCTCACGAGTTCCTTTCTTCATAATGAAAAAAAGAAATACGTATGCCTCTTAAGTTTAAGGGTTATATTGTTTAGACTATGAGAAAAAAAAAAAACAAAACAACAACAACCGAGAGAGATAGCAAAGAACTTGGAGATACTACAAAGGTTTTAAAAAATTCTAACAAAGTTTATATATTCATTTTCCCTTGTGGGTATTTTTTTCTCAGGCTAAGATGTTAATTACAATTCCCGTCAGAATTCCTGCCTCTGTGTTTATGCCTGAGGTTGTAGAGCACGTATTTGTTGGGTACATCCCTAGCATCCATTTTCCTTTTTATCCTTTTCTAAACAACTCTGAATTTCCCAACTGTGCAGTTTGGGCAGGACTGACCTCTAGCCTCAAGCTCTCACGTACAGGTGGTGATCCGATTGCCTTAAGTCATTCAGCTCATCTTAACACTTGGCAACAGTGATTGGTTTAGAGATGAAACTGGGATGCAGTTAAGGCTAATGAGAGGCATTTGTTAGCATCTTTTGGGAAAGAAACTTCCTTTTCTTTTTTTTTTTTTAAAGATTTTATTTATTTATTTGAGAGAGAGAGAGAGCACATGAGAAGGGGGAGGGTCAGAGGGAGAGGCAGACTCCCCGCTGAGCAGGGAGCCCGATGCGGGACTCGATCCCGGGACTCCAGGATCATGACCTGAGCCGAAGGCAGTCGCTTAACCAACTGAACCACCCAGGCGCCCAGGAGAAACTTCCTTTTCATTCCATGAGAGCAACCAAAAAAAAAAAAAAGGACACATTGTCTTTCACTGGCTGGTCTTAAAAGTAGGAAATCTAGAGCACAGAGCTCTCCATTATCACTTGCCAACCATCTTACTGCCACAAGGGGGCGCTTGTTAGGATGATTCCAACTTTGTATACAGTAGGACATTGGATTTTTGTGACATTGTTGAATTGTGGAATTATGGCATCTTACCTGGACTGCCTGTGAACTTTTGACTTCCATGAAATAATACATTCTGTTTATTATTTAATGTAGCTGGAACTGAATTTTATGCTGCTTGCAATCAAAAACAGTCTCAGTAATATTGAGGGATCCAATCTAACATTCTCCCAGCAGAAGGTGCCCTGCCCATGCCTTCTTGGTCCACTGCATGGATCACCGGCAGCATTGGTAGATACTTTTCTCAGGAATCTGCAATTCTTTGCCTAAGGGCCTTCTTTAGTTCAGGATCATGCTTAATGACTTAGTCACATTTTAAAATGTATATAAAAACAGGCAAAATTGATTTAATATAGTATTTAACTCATTGTAGCTAAATATTATAATTTGAACATGTAATCGATACAACAATTATTAGTGATATATTTTGCATTCTTTTTTATACTAAGTTTTTGAGATCCAGAATATATTTTATGTGTATAGCATGTCTCAGTTTGGACTAGCCACTTTTTTGGGGTTCAATAGCTACATGTGGCTCTAGAACCTGAAAATAATTTCCTTTTTGCCATTTTTTTAAAAAATGGAGAGAAAATCCACAGGTAATACTTTGATTATTCTTGATAAATAAAACTCTGGCTTTCTCTTAAATCTCTGTGTAAGAGCAAGAGTTTGGATTTTTACTGGCAGTTGAGATTATAGTGAACATAACATTTATTATTGTGATATTTTCATTTCACATTAGATACTAAATAACCTTTATTAGACTATTCTTTTCACCAGCATTATTGTAAATAATTGATAATATGAACATTTTTATGATTCAATATCTATTATACTCTTTCCAAGAAAACTTGTTAACAATACAGGAGTATATTAGTTTTACATACCTTTGACAAAGTTAAATTTAAAATTAGAATTTCTTTTGCTAATTTAGTAAGGTGAAAGTGATGAGATCTCAAGTCTGCTGAGAGCTATATGTCTTTTATTATTGTTTAGGATAAGATCATTTCATGTTTTGTTAACAGCTTTTATAATCTCTATATTTTTCTCAGTCAATAGAGAAAGCATTCAGTGTTTTTTTTTTTATCATTTCGAATAGTATCTACACAACTGACAAGAATCTTGTTTATGTTTGAATATATATTTTTTATGTTTTTAAAACATTTATCAGAGAAAGGAAATTTACTTACATGTATTTCATTAAATCATTAGCTATAAAAGGAAAGGTCTCATTTACCTAGAAAACAATCCATGAAATTAGGCACATTTTTCAGAGTTAAGTTTATACTATGGAAACCAATAAATAAATAATAGTATCTAGGTTTCCAAATGGCAATTTGGATTAAGACAGGGTTTATTAAAGTGGTTTTGCATCCAAGAAAGCAGAAAAAAAAATCCACTTGTTGGCTGCATCTATACAAATGAAATTATATAAAACAAGTGAAAATCGGATAATTTCCTTGAAATCTAATATGGTGCAGAAAAATGATCTAGAATGCTCTACTTGCTGTGATCTCACCCCAGTAATATTAGACATAATTAATGGCATAAGTAAAAAAGATGGGGGAATGAAAAAAAAAGTTTTCATGTGGGTGAATAAATCAAAATTTCTGCAATTCTTGTCCACATCTCTTCTCAAAGGAATTCACAAGAACATTATAGCATTACAATTTAGCTTCATAGTATTATAGTCTAATTAACCAAAAAAAATCATAGCCTTTCCCTTCTTTCTGTACCATGTTTCTCTTGTGTTGTCTGTGAAACAAGCTGACCCAATAAGAAAGCTAGAAAAGTGGGAGGGAATTGCTCATAGATTTACAAACCCCACCCCTCAAACCCCCTTCTTCTTTTTTTTTTAAGATTTTATTTATTTATTTGACAGAGAGATAGCGAGAGCAGGAACACAAGCAGGGGGAGTGGGAGAGGGAGAAGCAGTCTCCCCGCCGAGCAAGGAGCCCGATGTGGGACTCGATCCCAGGACCCTGGGATCACGACCTGAGCCGAAGGCAGATGATTAACCGGTTGAGCCATGCAGGCATCTCCCAAAACCCACTTCTAATAACAACATAATTATTTTTAACTTATAGTAAATACAAACATGTCTAAATTCACATATTATTATTTGATATGTCAGTTTTTGATTTATGATGTCTTTTTATATTATTTTCATTAACTCACATGCGTTAGACATAACATTTGGGGATGCTAGTGGGGTGTGATCTGGCTAGCCTAATTCTAGAAGTAAAGTCCCAGAATGGCGTGGTTTGGCCTTTCTCCAGGAGAACAACAGTGCTGAAGATGGAAACTTCAGCATTATGTATGAATTTTGATGAGGCCCCATTTTCTTAATAGTCTATTATTTTGAAGAACAGAAAGGAAAATATGTGTGATTTGCTTAGGCAGAGCATTTGATAAGCATACTTTGGAAAATGAGCTCTATGTTTCATGGCTGGTGGCTTGTCCAACAAACTGATCAATGGTATACTTACAAAAAATTGGGTTTTTTTGTAGTCAGAACTCTTTAATCCATGCACAGCTCTTACTGTTTCCCTTCTGAAATGGTTTCTCTGTTTTCAGTGGTTCTTATCATCACTGTCACCATAAAGCTTCAGCATCTTGTCACTGCCTTTCTCTAAATCATTGATGGTGGCACTTGCCACACTTTTCTTCAGGACGATGATTTACAGTCGCCCATTAACTCCATTTTTGGCACTGCTGATAATGACAGATGCTTCCTTTTCTTTTCAATGTTACCCAAATTCTAACTCTCTCGACATTGTTCAGTTAAACCAAAATTTACACGATAACAAAAATCAATAATCAGTACCAGTGCATGTGGCTGGGACATGGACCACCTGTCTGGTCTGGTCTGGTTTGGCTACCCAACGAGTTTTGGCACAAAATTGGAAAAAAAAAAATTGAGTTTTAGTGGTTTTCAGAATTGTGGACAAAGGACTGTGTATCTGCACACAGAGACTCTTACCTCTGATCATTTTATTCTTATTCTGAAGAGAAATAAAATGAAATCATCTTTGTCCAGAGGAAATAATGAAAACAGGATTGGAGAAACCTTTGGGCCATCAGTCATATGTAAATTTTTGGTCTCTTTAGTTTCATTCAATGTACATCTCACTGGGCCCTCAGTCTGTATCATAAGCAAATATGTAAGTCCAGCCCTCAGGTAGCTCAGGCCCTGGTGTGGGAGGAGAAGGAAAAAAGACATGAGTTATAGGGATATGAAGAGAGGAGAACAGACTTCCAGTTCTGACCGTAAAGTATGCATGAAGATCATAAACAACTATAATATAGCACAAGATATGCAAAGCAACTGTTTTATGCAATTTGACAACAGATGTGCAGGGTGTGACTTTGGAGAAGGAGCAAGCACACAAAGTCAGCTTTCTCCCTGGGGCTCCTTCCCACACTCTGACTTAAGGAAGTGACGCCCCAACAGAGCGCAGTGGCCTTGCAAGGCTGCTGAAGGGTTTGCAGGCTGGGGCTGGGCTCTGTGGGCAGGTACAGAGATGAGCTGACTCCTCCCGTCTTTGGTAACTGGGCTGCAGTAGGAGCTGATAAAGCTTTCCTCCCAGTTAGATATTGGGTCTTCATGCCTCCTGTAATGTGTGTTTCACATGAGTCCTCAGTATATATTTTAAGTTCTTTGCGATGTTTCAGCAGATTCCTGTGGCTAGACCCTAAACAAATCAGGAATTGTCATGTTTAAGGACTGCCCAGTGAAATTTCTTGTGATCACTGATTTCATCCCCAGTATATCTGTCTGCATTTCCAGTGGGAAAAAAGGTAGGTTTAAAATTATGAGAACATAATGATCTGAGGAATGAAAAAAACTTCATGACATCAAAACGAATTTTTGAAGGTTTCTGTTGAAATATACAATTTTGATAAAAGCTTTAAAAAACTCAGTAAATTAAACTCAAAACTACCCAATACTGAAATAATGAAAAACAATTTTTATCTCCTTTATTACTCTTTGGCATGGCAGTCTTTTCTCAGCATCTCATTCATCCATGTACTATTTTATAGAAATTCAAAAGACCATTTCCCAGATAGCAAATTATACCTCTCAGAAATCAATTACATTTCAGGACAACACTAACACTACACATCTTTTTATTAGGAAATAAAACCATAGGATATGGATAGCAATAAAACTGGAATTATTTTACTGGCAAAGTCCATAAAAGTATCCAGTAATTTCAAAATCAAAGAGAAAAACAAATCTAAGATCTGCTACTGAACAGTATTATCTGTATTATTTCCCCCAAGTTCACATTAATGTCCTCTGTCAACTTCTGATATATTGCACACATTTAAAAAAAACATGTGTCATTTGCTTCCTCCCCAGTTATGGAATGCTGGAAAACTTTCTTGCATTATGCTACAGTTGGTATTTTAATTCTACTCCTTCTTAATTGATTAACGAGGGAGGAGTGGAGGAAACAATGTTAGAGAAAATTTCATTAGGTATAAATTGCAAGACATTTGTTTGAATGAACATAATATCTCAGCTCTATTCTGATGGGTCTTGGGGGAATGCTTTAAGTGTTACTGTAAGTACCAGACCAAGCACTGAACAATTTAATGGGGCTGTTAGAGCATGGCCTTGTGTCTAGTTTTTGCTTCAAAATGTTCTTAGGGAAAACTTCACTGCCTGAGAACAGGGAACAAAAGAATTCTTCCAAGTTTATGTGTTACCAGCAAATGTTTCAGATGGGAGTTATTTAAGGTAAACCAACAGAAAGCATATTTTTGAAGCTTAAGCCATTCTAATTTACCTCTTTTATAAAAAAAGAAAATCTAGGTATCTCAAAGCCCTATCTGACAAGCAAAACAAGATTCCCCCAAATGACTTGTGATTTGTGACAGTATTTGCAATGACCCAAGATTTTCTCAATTATTTTTCACCATCACATATTTCTGTCACCTGCTATATATCCAATGATTTTTTTTAAGTTTCAAGATATTTAAAAGAATAGAGGATCAAGAATAATATACAATTACTTTCTCCCCCTGAAATTGACAAATGTTAATATCTATCAAAAATCTCTTTTAGTTTTTCTTAGGTAAAACATTACAAATTTAGCTAAGCCACTCATAATTCTGAACTTGGAGTAAATTCTATGATGTTTACTCTTCCATTCCTTAAAAACAAACAAGCAAAATACTTACACAAACATATACTATATACTGTGTTTCATGTGTATGTGTGTATATATATATCTTATTTTGTATTTGCTTTCTATAATCTGCCATTATTTTTTTATTTTAATTTTTTATTGTTATGTTAATCACCACACATTACACCATTAGTTTTAGATGTAGTGTTCCATGATTCATTGTTTGTGCATAACACCCAGTGCTCCATGCAGAACATGCCCTCTTTAATATCCATCACCAGGCTAACCCATCCCCCCACCTCCCTCCCCTCTAGAACCCTCAGTTTGTTTTTCAGAGTCCATCGTCTCTCATGGTTCATCTCCCCCTCCAATTTCCGCCCCTTCATTCTTCCCTTCCTGCTATCTTTTTTCTTTTTTCTTAACATATATTGCATTATTTGTTTCAGAGGTACAGATCTGTGATTCAACAGTCTTGCACAATTCACAGCGCTCACCATAGCACATACCCTCCCCAGTGTCCATCACCCAGCCACCCCATCCCTCCCACCCCAACCCCCACTCCAGCAACCCTCAGTTTGTTTCCTGAGATTAAGAATTCCTCGTATCAGTGAGATCATATGATACATGTCTTTCTCTGATTGACTTATTTCACTCAGCATAACACCCTCCAGTTCCATCCACATTGCTGCAAATGGCAAGATCTCATTCCTTTTGATGGCTGCATAATATTCCATTGTATATATACACCACATCTTCTTTATCCATTCATCTGTCGATGGACATCTTGGCTCTTTCCACAGTTTGTATAATATGCCATTATGTTAATCTCAAACCATATTAACATACATAAATCTAATTCACTCTATTTGCTACTTTTTATCACAAGGATACTGCTATTTGTTCATTCTTATGTTTACCTACAATTACATTAATCTCCCTTGTTATTAAAAATACGCTGCAAAAGACATCTTTGAATGTGTTTCCTTATGCAAATATACAAGCTTTTTTGGGGGGATGGGGTGAGGAAGCTGGGGGTAAGAAGTTATATGGCCAGAAATGAAATGGCAGGGTTCGAAGTTATGAGTGTTGTCAATGTTATTACAGTCTGCTTATTTATCCTCTGAAGGGGCCCTACTTGTTTTACTCCCTCCTGCAGTATATAAGAATTTCTTTTCCTCATATCTTCACTAGCACTTTATACTAGGAGACTTATTTATGTTTGACTTGAGTGAAGAAGAATGGTATCTCATGTTCCAATCAGTGGTTCTTTAATTGTTGTTGAGGTTGAGCAACTTTTTGTATTTACTTTCCATTAGTATTTCCTCTTCTGCCAATTGTCTTTTTCTAATTGTTCCCTACTTTTACCATTTTACTAATGTCTTTTTATTTCCAAAACCCTTTATATATTCTGGATAATATTTTTTCTGGTCTTTCCTTGATTCTTATTATTGTTTATAGCTTCTTTAGCCTTACAGAAATTTTGAATTGTGATTAGTCAAACTCATCTAATTTTGCTTTATGTTTTTGATGGGTGTGTCTTAATATCTACCCCAAGGTATGAATCACACCCCCTCTTTGTTTTCATTTCTAAAAAAAACTGTCTTGGGTTTGCATACACCTATATTTTTTCCATGTTTAATTTTAGGAGAAACTTTTATTGAGATGAAATTGAATTTATGGATTAATTGGAAGAGAATAAATGTATTTAGTATGTTCTCCTGGTGAACATGGTATATGGCTTCATATATTCATAATTGTTTTCTTTCTTTTAGTAAAGTTATATAATTTTTTCCACAAAGGCCTTATCCACAGAATCTCTGCTTAGCTCAGAGCCTCATCTTTATCTCCAGTAGCTGCTTACAACCAGGCCTCAGGGACACTTGCTCTGTGAATGCACAACACAGGACTGGGTTAAGAACAAAATGGAAAACCCCTCTAGTGATGTCCAGGACTTCTGCTCTCCTGTTCCCCTGCCCACAAATTCCAGCTCCGTCAAAGCCCAACTTCCAATCAGTTTCCTCAGTCCAACGAGGCCACTGAATTCTGTTTGGTTTCGAGCGCTCTGTCACAGTTTGGAAAATAGAGATTAGTTCTTTCTTTCTTTCAAGGACCACGATATTCACATCTGTTGTCCAATTCTTGGAAATACTTGCTTTATTCAGTGTTTGTCCAGTGTTACATTTTCGTATCAGTGATAGGGCAAGACCCATACTTATTTCCACTTCCTATCCCTTAATTGCCACGATTCTTATTTCCTTTCTTCTCATTTTATTGTATTGATTACTATTTCCTAAAGAATATTAGCTAAAAGTAATAGGATATTTTCCTGTCTTGCTTCCAGCAGTAATGACAACATTTTCTAAAGTTTCACTAGTAAGTATGAAATTTGTTTTAGGTTTTTGCCAGATTCACCTTATTATGTAAAGTTACTCTCCTTACATTCATAGTTTATTAAGCATTTTAAAAATAATAAATGATTATTGATTTCTTCAAATAATTTCCTCTGGTTAGATGACTATACATTTTTTCCTTTCATCTTTAATGAAACATTAACAGTTTTTAATTTCAAATCATCCTTGTATTCCTGGGAAAAATTCTACTTCATCATGACATACTTTTTTTTTTTTATGTACATTTTGATTTAATTTACTGATATTTGGTAAGGAGATTTTACTATGAAATTATAAATAAAGTACATTTATAGTTTTCTCTCCCAGGAATGGTTTTCTTTGGTTTTAGTATCAATTTATAATTGATTCATAAGATATATTGGATAGCTTTCCTTCATTTTCTACTCTCTGAAGAAGTTTTTAAATGACAGAGATTTGATACATCACCACCAACTGAGCTAGGCAGAAATATATTTAGTAGTTCTGTGGCCTATGAATTTCTGTATCTTTGTATTTCTGCATTGTCTTTTTTATCCTTTCTCTAAAATAATAATTAGGTTGCTTAAAAATTTCAGATTCAAAATCACTTAACTTCAGTATTTTGAAAATATTTCTCCACTGCATTCTGGTATCTATTTTTATTGACGTGGTATCTACTTCAGTCTGATTTTAGTTCTTTGATAGAAAAATTGCTCTCTTGGACAGATCATCTAAGCAAAAGATCAACAAGGAAATAAAGACTTTAAATGACACACTGGACCAAATTGACTTCACAGACATATTCAGAACATTCCATCCCAAAGCAACGGAATACACATTCTTCTCTAGTCCCCATGGAACATTCTTCAGAATAGATCACATCCTAGGTCATAAATCAGGTCTCAACCGGTACCAAAAGATTGGGATCATTCCCTGCCTATTTTCAGACCACAATGCTTTGAAACTAGAACTCAATCACAAGAGGAAAGTCGGAAAGAACTCAAATACATGGAGGCTAAAGAGCATCCTACTGAAGAATAAATGGGTCAACCAGGAAATTAAAGAAGAATTAAAAAAATACATGGAAACCAATGAAAATGAAAACACAACTATTAAAAATCTTTGGGATACAGCAAAGGCAGTCCAAAGAGGAAAGTATATAGCAATACAAGCCTTTCTCAAGAAACAGGAAAGGTCTCAAGTACACAACCTAACCCTCCACCTAAAGGAGCTGAAGAAAGAACAGCAAATAGAGCCTAAACCCAGCAGGAGAAGAGAAATAATAAAGATCAGAGCAGAAATCAATGAAATAGAAACTAAAAGAACAGTAGAACAGATCAATGAAACTAGGAGCTGGTTCTTTGAAAGAATTAAAAAGATTGATAAACCCCTGGCCAGACTTATCAAAAAGAAAAGAGAAATGACCCAAATCAACAAAATCATGAACGAAAGAGGAGAGATCACAACCAACACCAAAGAAATACAAACAATTATAAGAACATATTATGAGCAACTCTATGCCAGCAAATTAGATAACCTGGAAGACATGGATGCATTCCTAGAGATGTATCAACTACCCAAACTGAACCAGGAAGAAATAGAAAACCTGAACAGACCTATAACCACTAAGGAAATTGAAGCAGTCATCAAAAATCTCCCAACAAACAAAAGCCCAGGGCCAGATGGCTTCCCAGGGGAATTCTACCAAACATTTCAAGAAGAATTCATACCTATTCTTCTGAAACTGTTCCAAAAAATAGAAATGGAAGGAAAACTTCCAAACTCATTTTATGAGGCCAGCATTACCTTGATCCCCAAACCAGACAAAGACCCCATCAAAAAGAATTACAGACCAATATCCCTGATGAACATGGATGCAAAAATTCTCACCAAAATACTAGCCAATAGGATCCAACAGTATATTAAAAGGATTATTCACCACGACCAAGTGGGATTTATCCCTGGGCTGCAAGGTTGGTTCAACATCTGCAAATCAATCAATGTGATACAATACATTAACAAAAGAAAGAACAAGAATCATATGATCCTCTCAATAGATGCAGAAAAAGCTTTTGACAAAGTACAGCATCCTTTCTTGATCAAAACTCTTCAGAGTATAGGGATCGAGAGTACATACCTCAATATCATAAAAGCCATCTATGAAAAACCTACAGTGAATATCATTCTCAATGGGGAAAAACCGAGAGCTTTCCCCCTAAGGTCAGGAACGCAGCAGGGATGTCCACTATCACCACTGCTATTCAACATAGTATTAGAAGTCCTAGCCGCAGCAATCAGACAACAAAAAGAAATCAAAGGCATCCAAATCGGCAAAGAAGAAGTCAAACTCTCACTCTTTGCAGATGATATGATACTTTATGTGGAAAACCCTAAAGACTCCACCCCAAAACTGCTAGAACTCATACAGGAATTCAGTAAAGTGGCAGGATATAAAATCAATGCACAGAACTCAGTGGCATTCCTATACACCAACAACAAGACAGAAGAAAGAGAAATTAAGGAGTCGATCCCATTTACAATTGCACCCAAAACCATAAGATACCTAGGCATAAATCTAACCAAAGAGACAAAGGATCTGTACTCAGAAAACTATAAAATACTCATGAAAGAAATTGAGGAAGACACAAAGAAATGGAAAAACGTTCCATGCTCATGGATTGGAAGAACAAATATGGTGAAGATGTCAATGCTACCTAGAGCAATCTACACATTCAATGCAATCCCCATCAAAATACTATCCACTTTTTTCAAAGAAATGGAACAAATAATCCTAAAATTTGTATGGAACCAGAAAAGACCACGAATAGCCAGAGGCATGTTGAAAAAGAAAAGCAAAGCTGGCAGCATCACAATTCCGGACTTCCAGCTCTATTACAAAGCTGTCATCATCAAAACAGCATGGTACTGGCACAAGAACAGACACATAGATCAATGGAACAGAATAGAGAGCCCAGAAATGGACCCTCAACTCTATGGTCAACTCATCTTCGACAAAGCAGGAAAGAATGTCCAATGGAAAAAAGACAGCCTCTTCAACAAATGGTGTTGGGAAAATTGGATAGCCACATGCAGAAGAATGAAACTGGACCATTTCCTTACACCACACACAAAAATAGACTCCAAATGGTTGAAAGACCTCAATGTGAGACAGGAATCCATCCAAATCCTAAAGGAGAACACAGGCAGCAACCTGTGCCTTTGACCTCAGCCGAAGCAACTTCTTCCTAGAAACATCGCCAAAGGCAAGGGAAGCAAGGGCAAAAATGAACTATTGGGACTTCATCAAGATAAAAAGCTTTTGCAAAGCAAAGGAAACAGTCCACAAAACCAAAAGACAACCAACAGAATGGGGGAAGATATTTGCAAATGACATATCAGATAAAGGGCTAGTATCCAAAATTTATAAAGAACTCATCAAACTCCACACCCAAAGAACAAAGAATCCAATCAAGAAATGGGCAGAAGACATGAACAGACATTTTTCCAAAGAAGACATCCAAATGGCCAACAGACACATGAAAAAGTGCTCAATATCGCTTGGCATCAGGGAAATCCAAATCAAAACCACAATGAGATACCACCTCACACCAGTCAGAATGGCTAAAATTAACAAGTCAGGAAACAACAGATGTTGGCGGAGATGCGGAGAAAGGGGAACCCTCCTACACTGTTGGTGGGAATGCAAGCTGGTGCAGCCACTCTGGAAAACAGTATGGAGGTTCCTCAAAAAGTTGAAAATAGAGCTACCATATGATCCCCAATTGCACTACTGGGTATTTACCCCAAAGATACAAAAGTAGGAATCCGAAAGGGTACGTGCACCCCGATGTTTATAGCAGCAATGTCCACAATAGCCAAACTGTGGAAAGAGCCAAGATGTCCATAGACAGATGAATGGATAAAGAAGAAGTGGTATATATATACAATGGAATATTATGCAGCCATCAAAAGGAATGAGATCTTGCCATTTGCAACGACGTGGATGGAACCGGAGGGTATTATGTTGAGCGAAATAAGTCAATCAGAGAAAGACATGTATTATATGATCTCACTGATATGAGGAATTCTTAATCACAGGAAACAAACTGAGGGTTGCTGGAGTGGGGGGTGGGGTGGGAGGGATGGGGTGCCTGGGTGATAGACACTGGGGAGGGTATGTGCTCTGGTAAGCGCTGTGAATTGTGCAAGACTGTTGAATCTCGGATCTGTACCTCTGAAACAAATAATGCAATATATGTTAAGAAAAAAAAAGAGGAAGAAGAAGAAGAAGAAGAAGAAGAAGAAGAAGAAGAAGAAGAAGAAGAAGAAGAAGAAGAAGAAGAAGGAGGAGGTAGCGGGAGGGGAAGAATGAAGCGGGGGAAATCGGAGGGGTAGATGAACCATGAGAGACGATGGACTCTGAAAAACAAACTGAGGGTTCTAGAGGGGAGGGGGGTGGGAGGATGGGTTAGCCTGGTGGTGGGTACTGAGGAGGGCACATTCTGCATGGAGCACTGGGTGTTATGCACAAACAATGAATCATGGAACACTACATCTAAAACTAATGATGTAATGTATGGGGATTAACATAAGAATAAAAAAAAAAAGAAAAGAAAAATTGCTCTCTTGTCTCCAGCAACTTTAAATAGTTTTGATTCCATCTTTGATGATCTGCCTTTCCCTACATGTATCTGGGTGTAGATTTAAAAGTTTCATTTAGCTCTGTTTGGACCAAGGGCTTATCTCTTGACTAGTTCCAGAAAACTGTCAGCCATTTTTGTATTATATACTTTCTCTCAGTCATGTTCTCTCCTCTTTTTCTGGAACTTCCCTTAGACAGACGCTGGAGCTTCTCATTCTCATTGTTCCCTAAGCCTTTCAGGTTTATTCCTTTGTGCTATATTCAGGGAGATGTACTTTGTTTTTCCAATGTACTAATTCTCTTTTCACCTGTGTCTAGTCTACTTTTTTACCAGTATACTAAGTATTTTATTTCAATGACTTTATGTTTCAAGCCTAGGATTTCTTTTTTTTTTTTTTTAATTTTTATTTATTTATTTGACAGAGAGAGAGATAGCGAGAGCAGGAACACAAGCAGGGGGAGTGGGAGAGGGAGAAGCAGGCTTCCCGCCGAGCAGGGAGCCTGACGTGGGACTCGATCCCAGCACCCTGGGATCATGACCCGAGCTGAAGGCAGACGCTCAACGACTGAGCCACCCAGGCACCCTCAAGCCTAGGATTTCTACCTTGGCTCTTTTACATTTTCTCCTTTTCTTGTTTTATAACTGCTTGTTCCTGCTGAAAGGTACTATTCTGCATGGTGTCTCTTTGCACTCTTTAAATAATCCTGTTGTAAAGTTTCTTTTTTTTTCCCAGTTTGTTTTATTCTATTTTAATACTGTTCTATGAATTATCCTATTTGTATTTTTTTTGCCTTGCTTAATATGGCTTTGTATTTCTTCACATATTTTGTAATCCTTATCCATACTCGTCATCTGAGAATATCTTTAGAGGTTCACAGGTAAGTACTGCCAAGAAGTTGCACCACGGGATTGACTCTTACGTGTTTTTTTTCCCCGTTAAGTCAATTTTACATTACTGTTTTGGGAGGATGCATTCTATGTGGAGAGCCTGAATTCAGACCATATACGCATGAGTAGCACAAACTTGGCATTTTAATCTTTCTTTCACGTTAACTGTTTTTTTTGTTTTTCCTTATCCCCAGGCCCTGAGGCTATTGGCTCATTTATGACCATAACCCCAGGGTAGCAAAGGGATATTCAGGTTTATATTCAGAGAAGGGCAACATGTTCCTGGATATCTGCTTTCTAAGTGAGAACTGCAGAAGTCTTAGCCTATAAGGCCTATATCCAGGCCTCTCCTTGCTGTTGTCCTGACCTCATTGGTGTCTCCCTCAGATAACCCTGAATGTGATTTATTCCCGCCTGCCTGACCCAGTAACATGAACCCAGTAGGTTTTCAAATGGTGCTTGCCTTATTTAATTTGCTTTGTTTTAAATATTGCTTTATCATTTATTTTATCTGATGACAAAGGGATACATAGTCATTAAAAATTTGAGATATAGAGAAAAAGAAAGAAAGAAAAATGAAAATGCCTTCTAATCCCATTTCCCTGAGACAACATTTTTGGGTGTGTATTTCAATCTAGTAATCTATTCAACAATAGCTACTGTGTGCCTTCTATTTGCCAACATTGGTCTAGGAGCTGGCTATATCAAACTGCCCAAATATTCCAATTTTTAATGTATATATACTTTTTAAATTTTTTAACAAATTCTTTCTCCTTCTTCAGAGGGAACACGCTGCAAGGAGTCCAATCGGAAGAGTACAATGTAATTTATAGGTAGTGATGAGGCACACATTGTTCCCATTGGTGATATTCTCTTAAGCATAATGACATTTGGCTAATAAATGCTGTCTGCATCATATTTTAATGGCCAATCATAGAACTACATGTTTTTGTTTTGTCATTTCTTTATAAAACTACAGGGTGCAATCATTATTTTTCTGCAACGAATTGTACTTTTAGTTTTCCATTTATACTCTTTTAAAAATTGCTGCTTTAATAATCTCATATGGAACATCATTCCATTGTTGAGCTTATTATGCCATTTTTTATCACTAATAAGCTCAACTGCAGCCCACTGGTTTTGTGTAATTTATAGATTCATTACACATAATTATTCTCTTTCCATAGTACATGTGGCACTTAAATGTGGTATATTATTAGTTTGACCAAACATCATAGAGTAAATCTTATTAGTGCCTTATATGTTATTTCTAGGGAGAAGAAATTAATGTGATGAGTTCATGGTATAACTAAATTTGTTTTGTTCTACTTAAATTATTGTTTTAAATATTCAAGAGTACAGAGGACAAAGTTTCTTTAGGAAATCAATCTCATTAAAATCAATCACTTGGATAGAGGCTAAACATATAGACGGCCTCTCTGGAAGCATCTTTTCTATAGAGAGAGAATATTAATGAAGAAGATGGGTGATAATTAAAACATCAAGAACCTGGTTTCCAAGAAATTTTTGGTCAGTATCTTCTTTAAAAGATACATGCAAGTGACACTTGGATATGTTTTTAAAAACTAAATAAAATAAAATAAGTGGAGTTAATGTTTCTCCCCACAGTTATGACTGTCAAAAGTTTGGTATATATCTTTCCAGACCACCTTCTAGGTGTTGAATGTGTGTATATACAAAATATTTTTGAACTTTTTCCATATCAGTACATATTTACCAATTTTTTAAAAATGATCAGGAGATTGTCATTTTTTTGTTTTAATTTTGAAAAAAAAAAAAAAAACATAGTGGGAAGAAATCAGAAGAAAGCTAGTTCCCCAAGACCCAAACCTCCAGACTTTATTCCCCTGAGATTAGGGAAAGTGGATACTATTGTACCATAGGTGGTTAGCTTTCTTGTAGGTAAGAGCGGCCACGTGATAGAATTCTGGCCAGTGAGAGACATAGTCAAGCAGATATTTGCAGGTGTCCAACTTCACCTTGTCTTAAAAGGGATGTGAGGGCACTTAATATTGTCTATTTCTTTTAAATAGACCCCTAGTTGATAAAAATAGATCTCTGCAGCTCAAAACATTCCTGGCTGCAAAGAGTGAGCTCCTAGAGGTGGAGTTTCCAGAGTCAGTGACCTAGGAGAGTCCGCGGTCCTAGGGGAGAGATCCCTCCTTGGCCCGGTGAAACCACAACACCACTGTGGTGGATCAACACCTCTAGCTCCCAGGGCCAATCCTGTTGATTGACAGCCTGCTGGGGTAGCAGGAGAGGAGAGAAATACAATAGTCAGGCAGGCTCCACAGTCACAGAAATGGTCATCTCTCTCTTTTCAGAGAGAAATGCTGAGGATAACCCCTGATTTCTGGGGCTCTAATGCCTCAGATACCTTCTGGTACAGTGAGGTGCAAAATATACTAGTCCATATATTTTTTTTTTAAGTCAGGATCTTGTCTGAACTGTGGGATATAGTTTTCTCTGAGACTTTAAGATAAAAATAATTTTTGAAACAGGAGTCAGATTTATCCCTTTGCTTTTTTCATCTAAAAATTGTTTTTGAGAACTGACCCTATATAAATTTAACTCCCTATTCTGATTAAAAAAAAATCAAACTAATGATTTCTCTCAAACTCAGTTTTCTTACATGTAAAATGATGACAATGAATCTGCTCTTGCTTTTTCACAAAGTTGTGCTCATCAAACGGCGTAATGTGTATTGGAGGCTTTGGAAATAAAAAGTGTGATGCAGTGATTTGCGTGTGGTTATGAAATGAAGACGGTTTTTCTGGCACTACTTGCCTCACAGGGTGGTAGCAAATGAGATCAGATGTGCTAACGTGGTCTGGTAACTGCAGAGGACTGTATGAATGTAAAACATCATTGCATTGCTCAGAAGGCTGGTCATTTAAGAGATGTTTGTGCTGAAATACCTTTCTACCACAATGCAGTCCTTGAGCATAGAAAAATATTCTCTTCCATATCTGTGTGAGGAAGGGTGAGGGGCATTATGTAGCATTTACTATGTGTCTAGTTCCATGATAAGTGAGTTTATTTACATTATGTGATTTCCTTTAAAAAAAAAATTATTTAAAAGCGCGCAAGCTCCTGAGTGGGTGGGGAGGGGCAGAGGGTGAGACTCTTCAAGCAGACTCCCTGCTGAGCATGGAGCTGGAAGAGGGGTTCATCTCAGGAAGCCGAAACCGAGTTGAGTGCTTAACCCACTGAGCCACCCAGGCGCCCCTACACTATGTGATTTCATACCAACTTCTCCACGAAATAAGAATTATCTCCGTTTTATAAGTATGCAACGTGACGTCGTTTGCTCAAGAGAGAAACAGATGCTTGCTTACTCTAAAGCCACTGATCTTTCCACTGTGCTTTACTTAAGCAGTTGCTGCTTTGAGTTTGAAGTAATGGAAGATACACATTGCCAAAGCTGATAAAGTACGGGATTGATGCTAACCCTGAGCGGTTGTATTCTATTGTATTCTCCCGGACCAATCACTTCCCCTCCATGAATTTCTCTTCACCACAAACTGAGGTTTTGAAACCAGGAAATTTTTTTTTTTTTTTTACTAAGGAAATTTTCAACTCCCAAATTAGGATGAGGACGATACCCTGGAGGAAGAGAGGAGTACCAGGAGGGAAAGAAATTGGATGCCAGAATGATCTCATGAAAAAGAGCCATCCTCCCCAACACCTCAGGTCCCCGGTAATGATATATGAAAGAGAAATAAACTTCTCTCTTATTTAAGCCATTGTATTCTGGGGCCTCCTTATTACAGAAGCTTAACCTTTTCCTTAAATAATATAGCTGTCCCAAATCACAGAACAGTAACTTAGGGTAGGAAGTAAGTTTATTCATTTTAATGGAGACATATCAGTGCCAGGCAGACCAGAATTCTCATGTTAAAGATCAGCACATAACCAAGGAGAAACTCACTCACTTCGTACATCACGGAAATGAGCTTTTGGTTCTCTTGATTATAAACATGACAGCACATATAATTAAAGAATTAAAGAATATTGAAGCTTGAAAGGATCTGAGAGATAGAGGGAGAAAATGGAGGCCCAGATAATTTAAGTAATCTCTCCAGAGTCACATTATTAATTAGAGGAAGATCAGGGGCTAGCTCTGAGTAGTGCTGTGTCGACTCCCTGTCCTGTTTTTTTGTTTTCAGGGAGTCTTTTTAATTAATCTCCATTGTAATAATCACAGGATGTTACACTTGCTATTATCTTAGTGAAAGATATCTTTATTTATGATACAAACTGCTTCTTCTCCAAAGGTACTTTATTTTGAAAAATTTGTCAAGATAGGACAGCAGGATTTTTGCTGATTGATAGTGATTATGCCAGTTTAATTCAAGATGTGCTATGGGAGGCCGAGTCTAGGAACCCCAACGGCGAATTTGCAATTCCTAAAGAGAATCACTTGTTCTGCAGGGAAGTGATAAGGTTATTTAGTACCATGTGTCATTTCTAAGTATAGATAATGATATATTGAGGTTCAATATTTTGAGCAGTGGCAATTTCACTGGAAAAATTGTGTAGTCATCTTATCTCTCTCTCATTGCCGGAGTGGCTCACGAAGCCTGCAAGTTATGTTGGCATTCAAAAGTCATCACCAAAATAACACTATAATAATTAGTATGCATTGTAAACTGAAATGTAAATAGTCATGTGAAGTGTTAAAATTTTTCTCTTCATTTTTTCTCTTTAACTTAGTTATGTGGCCCTGATTACTCCTAAAAATTTATTTTTTTAAAGATTCTTTTTTTTTATTTTTAAGTAATCTCTACACCCAACATGGGGCTCGAACTTACAACCCCGAGATCAAGAGTTGCATACTCTTCTGACTGAGCCAGCCAGGCGGCCCCGAAAAATTAATTTTTAAAAACAAAAGCTCCTAAGTACAAAATATCTTCATCAAACTGAGGAAAAAAGCATTTTATACTGAGAATACATGAAAACATTTTATACTGCGAATAAAAAACTTTAAAGTTTTTTTTTCTCTGTAGGTTACTCCATGTCTTGTTATCAGATCATATACGAGTACACCAACATATATACTAAAACCATCCAGTATGGTTTGTGATATTCAGCTTGCCATCATATATCATTCAGGCATGCTTTCTGCTTTTAGGTCTCAGCTAGATGACAAGACAATTGATTCCAAACTCCAAATTTAGACATTCATCAGCATATTTGAAAAGGAAATTCTCCCAGAATACACAGAACATAGAAGAATCCCAGGTTTGGGGGAAAATCATGCTTTCCTGCAGGGGATTTTCACTGTATAAAACATAGCAGGAGTTCACCTATAAACTAGTCCAGGTCTATAAATTTCAAGTATTTATGGGAGGATGCAACCCAATTAGATTTGAGTCTCTACAGTTTAAATTATGTCTAGATCTTGAGATCTGAGAGCTCTCAATTGAGTAGCCCATCTTGCCAGCACATCTCCTCATCTAAGTGAGCCAGATATTTGGATTTACTGTGTGTGTGGGGGGGGCTTGGGAATCAGTAGTTTTGAAAACTCCCCCATGTTTCTACCATGAAGTCAATATTGAGAACCACTTAATGAGACAACAGCGAATGTCAGCAGGTAACTTCTTTCAAGTCAGACATTTTTTAAAGGGAAGTTGCCATATTAAAAGCCATCCCTTTTTGGGCGTCAATATTTTCTGTATGTTTTACATTTTTATTACCTTCTGTTTACTGAGCTCTTATTATATGTCAAGTCTTTACTTACATTATCTTGTTTAATCCTCACAAAAATATCACTTTATAAATGTAGAAACTGGGGCTTAGGGAAATTAACTTGGTCGGGGTAACATAGTAAGTGGTAGTGGTAATAGTCAAACACATGTGTCTTTTGGTCCTAATCTCTATATTATTGATCACTGCATTTATTTCTGCCATGGTTAGTATTAAAAGCAGACTGAAAAGAATAGAATGGAATTAGATGTCGTTCGCTTGTTTGTTTTCTAATCTGTGTGGCAGAATGATGCTGGACCACCCCTAGGCTGTGCCCAGGTAGCTCAGCTGTATTTTACTTAAAGGTATATAGAAACAAGGTACATTCGTGAGGCACATTTTAAACTGACTATAGAAAGAGCTACTTTTTTGCTTAACATAATTTTGTCCTGATCATTGGTCTCTTAAAAGCTGTTTTCAAGAACTTTCTGTGTTGCACCACAGAAAGTGGTTCTGGAAATGCCAGGGTAGCTTATGAAAGGAATGTCTTTGAGACATAAAAAGTCAGAGTTTGAGGAAACTGCGAGGTCATCCCAGCTCAAGCTCTTCACCTTGCAGGGAAAGATAATGAAGCCCCGTTTGGGGAAGGCAGTTACCCAGGTTACAAAGCTCGGGAGTGGCTGAGCTAAGAAGCAAACTCTGTCCTCTGTTCCAGGCTTCTTTCCACTACAACCACAGCTGTCTTGGTTTAGCAGAAGAGAGCAAGAGCCCCGAGCATGATGTGACAGCCACAGACAGAAGTCCCAAGTCCTTGGAAAATTGCACTGAAGGCAGAGTTGCTGCCGGGTTGGAGCTGAGTCAAAAAGTTGGGATGGATTCTGAGCAGTAAATTTATTCCACTTGCTGGGGGAAAGACAATTCTCCAAACAAGGACCTTACGAGGATTCTCTTTTTGTCTAGTGTAATATTTTACTAGGACTTGAGAAAGTGCAAAATTACATCATTGGAGCCTATCTTCTAGTGCACAATTTCTAATATTTTTTCCTAATGCATCCTGGATTTTGAAGGTTTCCTTTTTTAAAAAATCAATGTTTGCTTATCAAACAAACAAAAATTTTAGGTCATTCAATGATTTTTCTAATAACATCCTTACAATGTAGATTGGTTTACAAGATTCCTCAAAGTCTGGCACAAGCCTACTTTTTCCACTGTATCTTCTCCTATCCCTACATAAAACCTACGATCAAGCCAAATAGGTTACCCTTTGACTTTTTGATCATGTCTTATATTTTCCTTATTTCATGAATTTTCTCAGACGGTTCCTATTCCTCTGACTCATGCTCTGCACCCATTAAAATCTTATTCATCATTTAAGGCTCAGATCAGAAAACATTTCCTGCTCTCCCTAGCCAACAGTATTTGCTCTGAAATCTAAACTTTTAATTGAATTTTCCAGTACCTTTACATATAATTGGATGGGTTTGTCTGCCCTACCCTGCGTCCATAACCGTGGTGTCTGGGGTTGCTCTGAAGTTTGTGAGAACCTAATATTCTCCCTGGTTGTGACCCTAAGAAGGACTGGTTTCCTGTTACTACAGATATGTTAAATGTATATTTTACCAACTTGGGTGAATTTTCAGTAAGAAAGAATTTCCCAGAGCTAACTATAATTAAAATACTTAATCACTTTTTATATAGCAGGGGTAAAAGCCATTAAAAATTTTTTCTATTCTATTTTTATTTTAATGAAACTAAGTTGAAAACAATTTTCTGCATAAATTTTACAACAAAGATTAAATCTATCCATTAGTCCAATATTAGAGATTAAAATTTCTACTACTGCCGTTTTCTTTTGTGTCTACAATTTCCTGTGTACAAAAAGTACCCAATTTTCTTGGGGTGCCTGGGTGGCTCAGTCGTTAAGCATCTGCCTTCAGCTCAGGTCATGATCCCTGGGTCCTGGGATTGAGCCCCGCATCGGGCTCCCTGTTCTGCGGGAAGCCTGCTTCTCCCTCTCCCACTCCCCCTGCTTGTGTTCCCTCTCTCACTGTCTCTCTGTCAAATAAATAAATAAAATCTTAAAAAAAAAAAATACCCAATTTTCTTGAGCCAAATTTTGAGATCTATTTTTTAAAGAAATGTTTGATATTTCCAACACTTTGTAGTTATTAATAAATATTAAGTATACAACTTTAGTCATCGGTTTTATTTTGTAGTGATTATTGCTATCAGAAAGATTCATTATGAATTAGATATACTATTAACAGCTATTATTTAATTCTTGACACAAAGAACAAAGAGAATTAATAGGTTAAAGGTATAGAATCTGAGGCACAAGAGGATGAGATTTTGGGGTCAAACTACTCTGCTTTACATAAGACTGAAACTATAAAACCCCTAGAAGAAAACAAAGGGGGAAAACTCCCTGACATGGGTCCTGGCATGGAGTTTTTGGATTTGACACCAAAAGCAAAGGCAACAAAAGCAAAAATAAACAAGTGAAACTACATCAAACTAAAAAGCTTTTGTACAGCAAGAAAAACTGTCAACAAAATCGAAAGGCAACATACTGAATGGGAGAAAATATTTGCAAATCATATATATGATAAAGAATTAATATCCAAAATACATAAAGAATGCACATAACTCAAAAGAAAAAAATAAAAAACAATTTGATTAAAAATGAGCAGAGTAACTGCATAGACATTTTCCCAAAGAAGACATACAGATGGTCAACAAGTACATGAAAAGATGCTCAACATCACTCATCATCAGGGAAATACGAATCAAAACCACAGTTAGGTATCATCTCATGTCTGTTAGAATGACTTTTATCAAAAGACAAGAAGTAACAAGTGTTGATGAGGATGTGGAGAAAAGGGAACCCTCGTGCGCTGTTGGTAGGGAATGTTAATTGGTGCAGCCACTATGGAAAATTGTATAGAGGCTACTTCAAAAATTAAAAATAGATCTGCCCTATGATACAACAATTGCACTTCTGGGTATTTATCCAAAGGAAGTGAAATCACTATTTTGAAAAAATATCTGCACCCCCATGTTCATTGCAGCATTATTCACAATAGTCAAGACATGGAAACAACCTAAGTGTCCATCAACAGATGAATGGATAATGGAGGTGGGGTATATATATACAATGAAATATTATTTAGCTATAAAAAGGAAGAAAATCCTGCCATTTGCAACAACATGGATGGACCTTGAGGGCATTAAGCCAAATGAAACAAGTCAGACAGAAAAAGACAAATACTTTATGATCTCACTTACAAAAGAAAAAAAAGAAAAATAACCAGAAACCAAGAAACCCCCAAACTCTTAGATACAGAGAACAGATCTGTGGTTACCAGAAGAGGAAGATGGGGAGGTGGGGTGGGACAAAGGGTGAATGAAGGTGGTCAAAACATCCAAACTTCTGCTTATAAGATAAGTAAGTTCTGAGGATGTAATGTATAGCATGGTGACTACAGTTAACAATACTCTAGTGTCATTTGGAAGTTGCTAAGATCTTAACAGTATGGTGATGGATGTTAACTGAATTTATTATGGCAGTCAATTTGTAACATATACATACATCAAATTATTATGTTGTTCATCTAAAACTAACATATTGTTATATGTCCATTATATCTCAACTCAAAAAATATTCTGCTTGGGTGAATAAAGGGACCAGTAATTTAATGAATATTATATAGTAAGTCCGAACCAAAGAAAAGAGTCTCTATCCTAGAGTAATGCTTCCTTCTGTTACTGAGTGCATCTTGATTTGTGTGGTGGACCATTAGTTTCAGGCTTTGCTTGTTTCTCTCTCAGCCTGGATGCTGCTGAACAGACACTCCCAGCACTAGCCCCCTTACTTTCTCTTAAAACTCCCCTGCCTACCTCTTCAGTTCTAAGCCTTACTCCTATTTTATGGAGTTTATTTTACATTATTTCATTCATTTTGTTTGTTCTCCCCTTTCCATCCTATTCTTCACTCACCCTCACCTGCTCTACCCCAAAGAGGCATATGCATTCGTTCTACTCTTTCTTGTTACATGTTCTTCAAAATGTATGTATCTTTGTACATTTGTACTCTAATTTGGGGATGTATATGTTTTTTAAAATCGTAACCGTGCACTTAGCTCAAAGTTGCTTCTTGTTTTTTATTGATATAGGGTATCAGGATCCTGTAGTGGTTAATGTACAACATGGTGACTATAGTTAAGCATAGATTTTTGAGGTAGGTGGCCTGGGTCTGAATATTTTCTATACCACTAATTAACTATTTGATCTTGGACAAATCATTTAATATCTAATATCTATGTGCTTTAATTTACTCACATATAGTCTGGGGGCAATGACAGTACCTATCTCATAAGGTTTTTGCAAGGGGCAAGTGAGTTCCTAAGAGTACAGGGCCTAGAACAGTGCCTGACACATAATAAGTGTTACATAAGTGTTAGCTATTACATGATTTTATTTATTTGCATGTTCTCTCAACTCTGTTTTTAAGATCAAACCACGTGCTGTTACACTCATATAATTCCCTGTTCTGATTGCTGCTCAGTGTTCCATGGTATGCTGCTATTATACTCATCCAATAATCTAATAATGGATGCTTAGATTGCTTTCAAATTCGTGCTATTACAAACCAAGCTGTAATGAGCATTTCCTCTTATAAGACCATTTAGGAATTTTTCTCATATGAAGGGATCATAAGATGCACCCACCCTTTATTTCACTCAGTATTGCCAAGATGTTTGTAGAATGAATTTATCAGTTTACACTCCCATAACTATATACCATAACTACTAATGGTGAGGTTAGTTCTCACTGCCTTCCACCCCAAGTTCTAGTACAGTACCTCCAAGCATTTGAAGTCACACAAGTCAGCCCCAGTTATTTCTGAGTTCTTGGACATATCGCACATATACTCATGATACACATTCACTCTGCCTCTTTGTGACACAGTTGTTTGCTTCATTCTTTTGCCAGCCTATTCAGTGTGGTTTCCAGCACACACCACTGCCTGAGAGGGCCTTACAGCTGTGGGACTCTGTTGACAATTACAAGAAGCTTTCCGCCTATGCCCTGGGCCACTGAGTGCTTCCAGACGTGGTGCCAAAGGCTCCCACCTCGGGTTCTGCCTTCCTCCGCCGGCCAAGAGCCATCACCACACCTCCCTCCTCCGCTGTCTCGGCCACACCAGAATCCTATCACCCCCACTCCTGATCGTCTACATGCTGGAGGTTCCAGAGCTAACTTAGGTTTGCTGGATCCCTCAATGTTCCAAAGCCTGGCATCTCCCATGCCAAAGCTGCAAGAATGCCTGGCTCCTTGTCCATGTTTCCCTCTGCTTAAGCAGAGACAGTGGTCTGTGTGTGTGTGTGTGTGTGTGTGTGTGATGTGTTGTATGGAAAAGAGTCCCCTTAGCTTCTGCTTTACCTGTAGCCTTCCTTCACAACCTCTAAGATTCAGCTGTCTCTCTATTACAGTCTGTACTGGTGACATGCAAGATGATTTAAAGATTTATTTATTTTGAGAGAGAGAGACAGAGAGAGAGAGAACGAGCAGGAGGGGCAGAGGGAGGGGAGAGAATCTCAAGCAGACACCAGGTTGAGCGTGGAGCCCGACTTAGGGCTTGATCTCACAACACTGACGGCACGACCTGAGCTGAAACCAGGGGTCGGATGCTCAACCAACTGTGCCACCCAGGTGCCCCAAGATGATTTTAAGTAGCACAGAGATAACAGCAAGTTAAAAAAGTGAGTCATTTCAAAGTCAATGTTATAAAAATGATTGAGCAAACAATAATTCAGGGGGTATAAGAGTTAGCAAGAATTGTGCAAATGATATGCAAAGTAACTGAAGCTTGAGAAATGCTGCCTTTGAATAAGTTCTTTTCCAGACTCTCCTCAGTCCCTAATGTAAATTTTCTTCTGGAGAACACAGCTCCACAGCCCACTAAACACATCCAGAGAACAGAAGCTCCTTGGTGGGATATAATTTAGGCTGAAGCTGGGCCCCCAACCCTGACACTGCCTGACATCACCCCTTGGGGTCCTTTCCCAAGTGGCTTCAGTCCTGGGGATATACAGTCATCTTATTTTTTCTCCTCATATCATTCTCTCCTTGGTCTTTGATTCTTGGAGTTTAATTCATTTCAATCCAATATTTAGTGAGAAGACAGTAGATATAATTAAGTAAAATGATCTTTTAACCTTCATTTTGAAATAATTTTAGATTCCCATAAAAGCTGCAAAAATAGGACAAAGAGCTTCTCTCTACTTTTCACCCAATTCCATCCAATGTTAAGACAACATAACCACCATACAATTATCAGCACCAAGAAATTCGTATTGGCATCATACTATGATGTGAACTATAGATTTTATTTGGATCTCACCAGCTTTTCCCCTAAAGTCCTTTCTTTGTTCTAAGATCCAATGCACAAGCCCACAAAGCATTCACTTGTCATGTCTCCTTGGTCTCCCGGAATCTGTAACAGTTACTCTGGTTGCTCATTACCACCGAAGTTTTACCTCCAGCTCTCTCTGTATCTCCCTCAAAATACACCCCTGATAAATCCCGAGACTGACTATGAGAAAAATGTGACCGAGTACCAGCACTTACACCATCATGTGGCGCAGTTAGACTCTGAACTCTACTCAACAGGCTTTGCTGACAGGTTTTCATACAATTTTCTTGACGCACACAATCTACATTTCTGACTCTTCAAGCATGTATTTGTCCCTAAGGGGAGGGTTGAAGGTTTTGGTCTTAGTGAATCACAAACCGCAGCTCCTGTTGGTGTAAACTAAAGTATTTCTCTCAGCTAAGCCTGTGTGCCTCCATTTCTGCAAATCTCTCGAAATTTCCTCAAGTCAATCTTTAAATTTATTCATCTCACTCTGTACACTTTTTCAGTTACTCTAACCTACTCATTAGAACTGTTCCTCATAAATTCTTAATCGCAGGAAACAAACTGAGGGTTGCTGGAGTGGGGGGTGGGGTGGGAGGGATGGGGTGACTGGGTGATAGACACTGGGGAGGGTATGTGCTCTGGTAAGCGCTGTGAATTGTGCAAGACTGTTGAATCTCAGATCTGTACCTTTGAAACAAATAATGCAATATATGTTAAGAAAAAAAAAAGAAGAAGAAGAAGAAGGTAGCGGGAGGGGAAGAATGAAGCGGGGGAAATCGGAGGGGTAGACGAACCATGAGAGACGATGGACTCTGGAAAACAAACAGGGTTCTAGAGGGGAGAGGGGTGGGAGGATGGGTTGGCCTGGTGGTGGGTATTGAGGAGGGCACGTTCTGCATGGAGCACTGGGTGTTATGCACAAACAATGAATCATGGAACACTACATCTAAAACTAATGATGTAATGTATGGGGATTAACATAAGAATAATAAAAAAAAAAAAAAGAACTGTTCCTCATAATTAAAAATTTAGTGAGAAACTGTACAAAGAAAAGTAAGTTGAATAAGTTGAATTTCTCTCCATCCTCTTTTCAGACATGGACTTGGGACATGGAGTGAGCATAAGGAAAGAAACTGTGTGAGTAGATAAGAGTTGAGCTTTTTGCAAAAGGATTTTTAGTGCTACTACTCATCCAGCTTTATTAGGCTTCTAATCAATTTCTAATTAAAGAAAACATGAATCCTCGCATGACAAGGGGAAAAGGTGATTCCTAAGTAAGGTACTGAATGTCTTATCACTGGAGTTCCCAAATTGTCAAAACAAATCAAAACATTCCCTGGTAATTTTAATCTAGCTTTTTTACAGGTCTTATTATTTTTTTTTTCTTTAGGGATGAGAAATCCCAAAAGTTCTTCCTGAGTTTTCATTCTATTGCTTCAGATCATTTTGGAAGAAGAAGTATGCCTCAGATCATTGGGTAAAAAAGATGACTAATGTTAATTTCATTTCAGATTCTATAAATACAATTTTGTATTGTTCATTTGAGATAGATTCATTGCTTTCAGATTTTTGCTCTTGTATAGCATAATAATTGATCCCATATTTCTCAAATAAACCAGTAAGGAATATATCACTTTGATACAGTGTAACTCCATAAGAAAAGGAAGTATTTCTTTGTCAAATACTAGACATAAATTTGTTTAATCAAATACAGTTGGAAGGTAGATGAGGAGGGAGAAGGAGAATGATGGATGATGACATAATAATGAGACAAGTTCATGTCAGTGACCAATTAATGGAAATGCCAGCTTATCCGATGACAGTTGTCTCCAATTTACATAATTAAGTCTGTTTCTCAAACTAGATCCTCATAAATAAACTCTGGGTTTGCTTTATGTTTTCCCTCCATCATATAAATTATGTTTATGGTTAATCCATTCATAGAACTACCAAGCTGGAGGCAATCTTAAAAATAATTCAGCTAACTCCTCATTTCACATATAAAGAAACTGAGGAAAACAATAGACATTGTCACCATATCTTTGGTTACTTTTCAACCTTCTTTAATAGTCTTTGCCTAATTCAAATCATACCATATTTATTCACATAACTTTGTTGATACCCCTCCCTGCATTTAGGCAAATGATTATACCATATGAATTAGGTGGAGACTAGGAAGAAATACTTGCCAGTAAACCACTACACTTTTCCATGAATATTTTGTGAATGTGGTAATATAGCCCTGGAGGCAGAATGAGAATGACTGATTCCCATTATTAGTAGGCTCCTCCCTCCTCCAATAAGACTGTAAAAACTAGCAGGTGGTCAGCTGATTCCCATTCCAATCTTTTTTTTTTCTTTTAATCTACTGCATGCTACCTTCTCTGCAACACAGAATTGAAATTATACTTTCCATTTATTATTCAAGAAAAGAAGCAATAGAAAGTGTTGTGAGATAGACCAACAGTATGGCACCAAGTGAGGCCCATCATCGAAGGGTGCCTTGTCTTTCATAAAGTTATCTGAAGGGGGATTAACAAGTGGGGAGAAGAGTTAAAAGGGAGACTGAGTATCAGTGGTTGGCAGTGCCATGCAGTGGAAAGAGGTTTGGGCTAGAAGTCCAGTCTGAGATCTATTTCAAAATTTGTTACTAGTTATGTGATGCTGGGTTGGCTAGTTAGAATTTGGGGGACCAGTTTTCTTAATCTGATCAATGAGAAGTTGGATGAGATGAGTAGTTAGCTGCCTAACTCAAAAGCCTTCAAGAGCCATGAACTGAAATTCTGGATATGAAATGGCTAGGTAGAGGACAAGGGGCAGGTATATGGACTGAGCAAGAGTCCCACAGACCTTAGATATATTCAAATTAAAATTCACTGAAAACATTTCACCATGTATTGGTGAGGATTTGGAGCAAAAAGAACTCATACATTGCTGCTGAGTACATAAACCAATTCAATTATTTTGGAAAACTGGCAGATGTAGGCATACTATAAAGTATTTATAACTTGTGACCTAGTGATTTAATTGCTGGATAAACACACACAAATGGGTGCATGTCTGCCAACAGACATGTACAAGACTATTCACAGCAGCTATATTCATATACAAAAGATGGCATACTATATGGTTCTGTCTATGCAAGATTTAAAATTAAGCAAACAAAGCTAATCTGTGGGGATAGGTATCAGAATGGTGATTATTTTGGATGGTTTTGGTTATTTAAGAGGGCTATAAGGAAACTGTGGTTATGTTCAGTATCTTGACTGGGATGTGGTTTACATAGCTATATACAGATTCAAAATTTTCCTAAGCTCTGGGCACTTTCCTGGATCTAAGTCATACCTTGATTTAAAAAAAGAGAAAAATAGAAATGAACAGTAACAAGAAAAGAAGGAAAAAAAAGAAGAAAAGGAGGAGGAAACATTTTGTGGGGAGAAAATTAAAACCACCTGTCCATGGACTGCTGCCTAGAAATGGCCACGCTGCTGTCCCTGGGTCACCTGATCTCTACAACCTGCTTCAGCTATCATTGTCAATGATTGTTTGAACAAGAAAAAAATAAGGTGAAAATTTGGGAATAGAAAAGTAAAGTTAACACCAACTTTTATAGCCTGATATTATGATTGCCAATGGACCCACTGACAAGAAAATGATACTAACTATAAAAATTCTCGATTGCTGTGTCAAGTCCTCACTTTCCTTCCCCGAAAGCTATGGTTACCTTGTGCATCATAACACTCGCTGTAAATTAGAAACCTCATTTTACTTCTTAACGCCTGCAGAGACCAGTGCTTAAAGAGGGTGTGCTTGAAATGGACTTTATGATTCAAATTCAGTCGCACAAAATCTTACCACTCTGAGCAAAAATATAAAGCTTACCTCTATTACATTGTGATCAGAATAATGCCCTGAGTTTACAGATTAGCTCCGTGTGGCCACTGCAACCAGAATGATTCAGGTTAAACTCTGATTCAAACATCTAAGACATTTGGGAATGGGTGAAATTGGCAGCATTGTGAAATTTGGTGGGAGGAGAAGGGTTGTCACTATACATTCAGCAGAATATCACCTTCTTCCCAAAGAGTCACAGTGACAGAAATCCACATTCATGCCTTTGTAAGCAATTAGAGGATTGAGTCATTATACCTTGGCATGATTCTTTTTTTATATAAATATGGTCTCTAAGAAAAAAAAAACCTTTTGTAGAAATAAAGGAAATTATATTTCCCAAGCTCATAACATGTATCCAGGATTTTAACTTCTACCCCTCATTTAATTCTAAAACTCCATTCCTGTTTTATAGATGATGAAAGTGAGCCGCGGTAAATATAAACACGCAGCCCTAGGAGGGACACACGGGACTCACCCTGGCTGGGTCTAAAGTCTGTTCTCCTTGCATAGACTCCTTTTAGGAGAGGGACCTTATAATTTGCTGGGTTGTTTGAGTCACCCACTACTTTAGGTAAGTGCTGGAGTACTGGCATAAATACTAGATCAGAAATTCAGTTTTACAGGAAATGTATCTTTCATTTGCTATGAATCAAAGTTATTTTATCTTTGCCCTCATTCTTGAAATTTGACCTCAGTTAATTGAATATGTCCTCAATTTGGGGCATCCCCATTCTTGAGGTTGCCCACAAATCTTGGAAGAGTGATGAGTGTGAAAACCAGTTCTTACCTGTTCAGGCTGGCTCTCTTCCATCTCCTCAATCCACACAGGTTGTAGCTACGTCATGCAGAGTTCAGGATGTTCTCAGGTGCAGCTCAATGTCTGATAATTCCTTGATCTTCCCTAGGACTCAGGAAAAGATGTTCACTTTTCTACTCTATACTAGGTCAGGGGAAGCCCTGGGGGCTGTCTCTGGCCATGCTGCTATTTTTCTCTAACAATCCTTAACACTACAGGAGTGCAGGGGGGCAGAGCAAGATGACGAGGAGTAGCAGACCTGGATTTCATCTGGTCCCAGGAATTCAGCTGGATAGGGATCAAACCATTCTGAACACCTACAAACTCAACAGGAGATTGAAGAAAAGAATAGCAACAACTCTGAACAGAAAAGTGACCACTTTCTGGAAGGTAGGACGTGCGGAGAAGTGAATCTGAGGCAATATTTGGGAGGATAGACTGAGGGGGAGGGGGCCTCTGTTGGCTGCTTCTGGCAAGTGATAGAGCCGCGGAGCACAAAATCAGAACTTTTAGGATTTGGCTCCGCTGAGTCGCTCCAGTGGCTAAGCGGGGGGTGGAACCCTCACGGGACAGTGTGGTCTCAGGACCCTCGGGGTCACAGAAAGACCGGGGGTGCCTGAGTGCAGCAGAGCTCCCAGGTATCAGAGTGGGGAAGCCGGCTGCAGAGACGGAGGCGAGGCGCAGGCTCTCAGCTCAGGGTGCCATAAACCGTGATCCACTGCACCGTCGGGCCACTGCTCTTCCAAGCGGCAGATCCGGGAAGACTCCCCTTCCTCCCCGGGGAGGAGCGGCACGGGAGTGCACCACAGGGATCTGCTGGGTTTGGAGACTCCACCAGGGTGGGGTGCCAGAGATAGAAATGCTCGGTCACAGGCCAGGTGAGCACGGAGTGCGGCTGGAGACAGGGAGACGGGAGTGACTGACTGCTTTTCTCTGGGGGCGCACTGAGGAGTGGGGCCCCAAGTTCTCGGCTCCTCCGGGGCAGAGATTGGGAGGCCGCCATTTTCACTCTCGTCCTCCAAAGCTGTACGGAAAGCTTGCAGGGAACAAAAGCTCCTGAGAGCAAACCTGAGCAGATGACTTAGCCCAGACCGGCAAGGGCGGGGCACTTCCGCCTCCGGCAAAGACATTTGGAAACCACGGCAACAGGCCCCTCCCCCAGAAGATCAGCGAGAACCGCCGGCCAAGACCAAGTTTACCCATCAATGAGAACAGCAGAACTCCAGTGCTAGGGGAATACTGCACATAGAATTCATGGCTTTTTTACCATGATTCTTTAGTCTTTCAAAGTTAATTTTTTTTAAACTTTTTTTTTTTAATTTTTCTTTTTCCCTTTTTCAAACAACATCTTATCAATCCCTTTTTAAAACATATTTTTTATTTTTCATTTTTAGAGTCATATTCTATCCCTTCATAGTAGTTACCCTTATTTTTGCTACATATATATAAGTTGTTCTCTCTTTAAAACTTTTGAGATAGTTTCTTCTAACAGATCAAAATATACCCTAAATCTCTAGTGTATGGCTTTGTTCTAGTCTCCTGCCTGATCACAGTCTCTCCCTTTTTTTGTTTTAAATCCTCTTATTTCTTTTTTCAACCAACTTCTTATCAATTCCTTTTAAAAATCTTTTATAATTTTCATCTTTACAGTCATATTCCATCCCTTCATCGTATTAACCCTTATTTTTGTACATATATAAGTTTTTCTTTCTTTAAAATTTTGGGAGGCAGTTTCTTCTAACAGACCAAAATACACCCAAAATCTAGTGTGTGGCACTATGCACCAGCCTGATCATACTTGATCATATTCTGTTCTTTTTGTTTTGTTTTGGTTTTTTTGCTTTTATCTTTTTCTTTTTCTTTTTTCTTTTTTCTTTCTTTCCCTTTCTTTTCCCCTAGTTTCAGGTCTTTTCTGATTTGTTTAGTGTATATTTTCTGGGGATGTTGTTACCCTGTTAGCATTTTGTTCTCTCACTCATCTATTCTCCTCTGGACAAAATGACAAGATGGAAAAAATCACCTCAACAAAAAGAACAAGAGGCAGTACTGACTGCCAGGGACCTAATCAATACGGACATTAGTACAATGTTGGAACTAGAGTTCAGAATGATGATTTTAATGATACTAGCTGGGCTTGAAAAAAGCATGGAAGTTATTAGAGAAACCCTTTATGGAGAAATAAAAGAACTAAAATCTAACCAAGTTGAAATCAAAAAGGCTATTAATGAGGTGCAATAAAAACTGGAGGTTCTAACTGCTAGGATAAATGAGGCAGAAGAGAGAATTAGTGATATAGAAGATGAAATGGTGGAAAATAAAGAAGCTGAGAAAAAGAGAGATAAACAACTACTGGATCACGAGGGCAGAATTTGAGAGATGAGCGATACCATAAGACGAAACAACATTAGAATAATTGGGATCCCAGAAGAAGAAGGAAGAGAGGGGCAGAAGTTATACTGGAGCAAATTATAGCAGAGAACTTCCCTAATTTGGGGAAGGAAACAGGCATCAAAATCCAGGAGGCACAGAGAACGCCTCTCAAAATCAATAAAAATAGGTCAACACCCCAACACCTAAAAGTAAAACTTACAAGTCTCAGAGTAAAAGAGAAAATCCTGAAAGCACCTCAGGACAAGAGATTTGTAACCTACAGTGGTAGAAACATTAGATTGGCAACAGACCTATCCACAGAGACCTGGCAGGCCAGAAAGGACTGGCATGATATATTCAGAGCACTAAATGGGAAAAATATGCAGCCAAGACTACTATATCCAGCTAGGCTGTCGTTGAAAATAGAAGGAGAGATAAAAAGCTTCCAGGACAAACAAAAACTAAAGGAATTTGCAAACATGAAACCAGCCCTACAAGAAATCTTGAAAGGGGTCCTCTAAGCAAAGAGAGAGCCTAAAAGTAACATAGACCAGAAAGGAACACAGACAATATATACTAACAGTCACCTTACAGGCAATACAATGGCACTAAATTCATATCTTTCAATAGTTACCCTGAGTGTAAATGGGCTAAATGCCCTAATCAAAAGACACAGGGTATCAGATTGGATAAAAAAACAAGACCCATCGATATGCTGTCTGCAAGAGATTCATTTTAGACCCAAAGACACTTCCAGATTGAAAGTGAGGGGGTGGAAAACCATTTACCATGCTAATGGACACCAAAAGAAAGCTGGGGTGGCAATCCTTATATCAGACAAATTAGATTTTAAACCAAAGACTGAAATAAGAGGTTAGGAAGGACACTTATAAGTATATAAGTATATATACTTAAAGGGTCTATGTAACAAGAAGATCTAATAATTGTAAATATCTATGCCCCTAACATGGGAGCAGCCACTTATATAAGCCAATTAATAACAAAGGCAAAGAAACACATCGATGACAACAATACAATAATAGTGGGGGACTTTAACACCCCCCTCACTGAAATGGACAGATCATCTAAGCAAAAGATCAACAAGGAAATAGAGACTTTAAATGACACACTGGACCAAATGGACTTCACAGATATATTCACAACATTCCATCCCAAAGCAACAGAATACACATTCTTCTCTAGTGCCCATGGAACATTCTCCAGAATAGATCACATCCTAGCTCACAAATCAGGTCTCAACCAGTACCAAAAGATGGGGATCATTCCCTGCCTATTTTCAGGCCACAATGCTTTGAAACTAGAACTCAATTACAAGAGGAAAGTCAGAAAGAACTCAAATACATGGAAGCTAAAGAGCATCCTACTAAAGAATGAATGGGTCAACCAGGAAATTAAAGAAGAATTAAAAATTCATGGAAACCAATGAAAATGAAAACACAACTGTTCAAAATCTTTGGGACGCAGCAAAGGCAGTCCTAAGAGGAAAGTATATAGCAATACAAGCCTTTCTCAAGAAACAAGAAAGGTCTCAAATACACAACCTAACCCTACACCTAAAGGAGCTAGAGAAAGAAAAGCAAATAGAGCCTAAACCCAGCAGGAGAAGAGAAATAATAAAGATCAGAGCAGAAATCAATGAAATAGAAGCCAAAAGAACAGTAGAACAGATCAACGAACTAGGAGCTGGTTCTTTGAAAGAATTAACAAGATTGATAAACCCCTGGCCAGACTTATCAAAAAGAAAAGAGAAATGACCCAAATCAACAAAATCATGAACGAAAGAGGAGAGATCACAACCAACACCAAAGAAATACAAACAATTATAAGAACATATTATGAGCAACTCTATGCCAGCAAATTAGATAATCTGGAAGAAATGGATGCATTCCTAGAGATGTATCAACTACCAAAACTGAACCAGGAAGAAATAGAAAACCTGAACAGACCTATAACCACTAAGGAAATTGAAGCAGTCATCAAAAATCTCCCAAAAAACAAAAGCCCAGGGCCAGATGGCTTCCCAGGGGAATTCTACCAAACATTTCAAGAAGAATTCATACCTATTCTTCTGAAACTGTTCCAAAAAATAGAAATGGAAGGAAAACTTCCAAACTCGTTTTATCAGGCGACCATTACCTTGATCCCCAAACCAGACAAAGACCCCATCAAAAAGGAGAATTATAGACCAGTATCCCTGATGAACATGGATGCAAAAATTCTCACCATAATACTAGCCAATAGAATCCAACAGTACATTAAAAGGATTATTCACCATGACCAAGTGGGATTTATCCCTAGGCTGCAAGGTTGGTTCAACATCCGCAAATCAATCAATGTGATACAATACATTAATAAAAGAAAGAACATGCACCATATGATCCTCTCAATAGATGCAGAAAAAGCATTTGACAAAGTACAGCATCCCTTCTTGATCAAAACTCTTCAGAGTATAGGGATAGAGAGTACATACTTCAATATCATAAAAGCCATCTATGAAAAACCCACAGCGAATATCATTCTCAATGGGGAAAAACTGAGAGCTTTCCCCCTAAGGTCAGGAACACGGCAGGGATGTCCGCTATCACCACTGCTGTTTAATATAGTATTAGAAGTCCTAGCCACAGCAGACAACAAAAAGAAATAAAAGGTATCAGAACCAGCAAAGAAGAAGTCAAACTCTCACTCTTTGCAGATGATATGATACTTCATGTGGAAAACCCTAAAGACTCCACCCCAAAACTGCTAGAACTCATACAGGAAGTCAGTAAAGTGGCAGGATATAAAATCAATGCACAGAAGTCAGTGGCATTCCTATACACCAACAACAAGACAGAAGAAAGAGAAATTAAGGAGTCGATCCCATTTACAATTGCACCCAAAACCATAAGATACCTAGGCATAAATCTAACCAAAGAGGCAAAGAATCTGTACTCAGAAAACTATAAAATACTCATGAAAGAAATTGAGGAAGACACAAAGAAATGGAAAAACGTTCCATGCTCATGGATTGGAAGAACAAATATTGTGAAGATGTCAATGCTACCCAGGGCAATCTACAAATTCAATGCCATCCCCATCAAAATACTATCCACTTTTTTCAAAGAAATGGAACAAATGATCCTAAAATTTGTATGGAACCAGAAAAGACCCCGAATAGCCAGAGGAATGTTGAAGAAGAAAAGCAAAGCTGGCGGCATCACAATTCCGGACTTCAAGCTCTATTACAAAGCTGTCATCATCAAGACAGTATGGCACTGGCACAAAAACAGACACATAGATCAATGGAACAGAACAGAGAGCCCAGAAATGGACCCTCAACTCTATGGTCAACTCATCTTCGACAAAGCAGGAAAGAATGTCCAATGGAAAAAAGACAGCCTCTTCAACAAATGGTGTTGGGAAAATTGGATAGCCACATGCAGAAGAATGAAACTGGACCATTTCCTTACACCGCACACAAAAATAGACTCCAAATGGTTGAAAGACCTCAATGTGAGACAGGAACCAAATCCTAGAGGAGAACACAGGCAGCAACCTCTTCGACCTCAGCTGCAGCAACTTCTTCCTGGAAACATCGCCAAAGGCAAGGGAAACAAGGGCAAAAATGAACTATTGGCACCTCATCAAGATAAAAAGCTTTTGCACAGCCAAAGAAACAGTCAACAAAACCAAAAGACAACCTACAGAATGGGGGAAGATATTTGCAAATGACATATCAGATAAAGGGCTAGTATCCAAAATCTATAAAGAACTTATCAAACTCCACACCCAAAGAACAAATAATCTAATCAAGAAATGGGCAGAAGACACAAACAGACATTTTTCCAAAGAAGACATCCAAATGGCCAACAGACACATAAAAAAGTGCTCAACATCGCTCGGCATCAGGGAAATCCAAATCAAAACCTCAATGAGATATCACCTCACACCAGTCAGAATGGCTAAAATTAACAAGTCAGGGAACGACAGATGTTGGCGGGGATAGGAGAAAGGGGAACCCTCCTACACCGTTGGTGGGAATGCAAGCTGGTGCAGCCACTCTGGAAAACAGTATGGAGCTTCCTCAAAAAGTTGAAAATAGAGCTACCATACAATCCAGCAATTGTACTACTGGGTATTTACCCCAAAGATACAAATGTAGGGATCTGAAGGGGTATGTGCCCCCCGATGTTTATAGCAGCAATGTCCACAATATCCAAACTGTGGAAAGAGCCAAGATGTCCATTGACAGATGAATGTATAAAGAAGAAGTGGTATATATATATACAATGGAATATAATGTAGCCATCAAAAGGAATGAAATCTTGCCATTTGCAACAACATGGATGGAACTGGAGAGTGTTATGCTGAGCAAAATAAGTCAATCAGAGAAAGACATGTATCATATGACCTCACTGATATGAGAAATTCTTAACCTCAGGAAACAAACTGAGGGTTCCTGGAGTGGTGGGGGGGTGGGTGGGAGGGATGGGGTGGCTGTGTGATAGACATTGGGGAGGGTATGTGCTATGGTGAGCGCTGTGAATTGTGCAAGATTGTTGAATCACAGATCTGTACCTCTGAAACAAATAATACGTTATATGTTTAAAAAAGAAGAAGAAGAAGATAGCAGGAGGGGAAGAATGAAGGGGGTAAATTGGAGGGGGAGATGAACCATGAGAGACGATGGACTCTGAGAAACAAACTGAGGGTTCTAGAGGGGAGGGGAGTGGGAAGATGGGTTAGCCTGGTGATGGGTATTAAAGAGGGCACATTCTGGATGGAGCAATGGGTGTTATATGCAAATAATGAATTATGGAACACTACATCAAAAACTAATGATGTAATGTATGGTGATTAACGTAACATAATAATTAAAAATAAAACCAAAGAACAGAAATGCCTGTGTTGAATATCATGCAGCTCTAGAAAAAAACAAAACAAAACAAAAAACACTACAGGAGTGCATAGATGTGGATGAGCGTTGGTGAAAACGGGGACGACTTTGGATCTTCATTCTTTCAAGCCCTCTTCTCTTGAATATTTCAACTTATTTGGATGTTCTGTCACTTTCCCCTGCTCATTCTCAGTACAGAAGTTTGTGGTCTAAGGAAAGGAAGGTGGGTGGGGTGCCTGGGTGGCTCAATCAGTTAGCGCCTGCCTTTGGCTCAGGTCATGATCCTGGAGTCCCCAAGATCCAGCCCAGTGTTGGGCTCCCTGCTCAATGGGAAGTCTGCTTCTCCCTCTCCCCCCTCCCCCAACCTGTGCATGCGCTCTCTCGCTCTCTCTCTCACTCTTGCTCACTCTCTCAAATAAATAAATAAAATCTTTTTTAAAAAAGGAAAGGAGGGTGGGTGAAGTAAAGGGAAAGGAAATATTCTCCCTGTTAAATGACATATTCTTTCAAATCATTTTCATATTATATGGAGACTCGTGTTGGCTCTCTTAAACTGGTTTGACCATAACAACTCTCCCTGGAGGCAATGAATGCCCACTTAGGGTTATGGATAAAGTGGGCTTGTATAGACTCTGAAATGTTAGATATATTATCCCTCTAAGCTCAGCATATTAACAACATTCACTAAATATTTATTTAATCAAGTTAAATGAAATACTATAAAAGAGGTCATGTATTTGCCAGCCTGGAGAAGTGCAGAGCAGGGTCCTAAGGAAATGGGACATTAATAGGCACATTTTGGTGGTCGAAGAAGAAAGAATCTGAAACTTAGGAGAATGTATGGAAATATACAATATAAAACTTCTCTGCATAAATTTCATTTGTTTCAGTACAAAGGAATGGATTCAGGGCACCAGTAGCCCCATTTCTTCAGATATTCATTGCCTTCTTGGTTTTTAGTCCTATCCTCATATTAAAATTTGATACAATGTACTTTAGCAATAAAACTAATTTGCGTAAATATGTTAACTCCCAAGTCATTTGAACTTCAGCATTTCTTCCAGTGTTGAAATGAAAGGTTTGTATCTTTAATAAAAGATTTTCATGCATTGGAGAGGTAGTCTGAGAGATGTTTTCAGGGCTGGAATTGGCCTTTTTGTTTCAAAAATCATGCTGTACCTGAGACTTGCTTTAAAATTAAATATACTTCAGTAATTTTAGTTTATATGTGGGGGTGTTGGTGGAGGAGGAGGATGGAGGAAACGGGATAGCAAAAATCCTAGAGTCATCCCACTTGCTTCTTTCCTTTCATGTCAGTTAGCTGTAATTTCTATCATTCGTCCATTTACCTAGATACTGATTGTTAGGTATGGTTGCTAGTGTTGAGAAACAAGATTGGTAAATGTTGGTCTTGACCTGGAAGACCTCACAGGCTAGTGAGAGAGACAGATGTGTGAACACAAATTTCAATAAAAACATAAGTCATAGGATAGAGATCTGAACAGAGTGCTAGACCATCTCATTAGGCATATAGCCACATTTAGGGAAATTATGGAATGCTTTCTAGACACATCTGTATGGAGTCTTGAAGAATGAATGAGTTTCTGGGTGAGGGAGGGAAAGAGAGGGGGCACTCCATGAAGAAGGAACTGTGTGCAAAGACAAGGGTTATGAAAATGAATGGTGTGTGTTTCAGGAAGGTATAATTCGATGTGGCTGGACCATGGGAAGTATGGCAGGATTGTAAGACCAGAAATGTAGGCTGGTGCGAATTTAGGAAGGGCTTAATAGTCTGCATCAACAACATTAACTTCATCCTGTGGGCAATAAGAAAGACATCAACAGTTTTTAAGCAGAGGAATCACATGAGCAGGTGTACATTTTAGCAAAATTTGTCCTCTAAGTGTGTAAGGGATGGTTGAGAGGAAGAAGGTGGTGGAGGCAGCAAGACAAGTTAGCACAGGGGCCAGAAGATGAGGACTTGAAATAAAACAGTGACAGAGGACATAGTTTGGGGAGAGAGTAAAGAGTAAAGAATTGGAATCAACAGGACTTAGTTTGAAAGGGACTTTTTTCTTAATTTGGGTTCTCTGAGCAGACCTGAGACAAGGACCTGGGTGGGTGAAGTACAGACGTGCTGTCAGGGAAATGGGAAGTGACAGGTAATGGATGCAGCCCGCAAGTAGCGCGCTGCCCTCATGTCTGACCATAGCCACATCTCCCAGGGACACCCTGAATGCCAAGTGAAGTACATTCCTCAGAAGGATGACACTGCGGAGGGAGGGACTGGGGTACTTTATATTTATTTCCCCTTGCTTTCAAGTGGGAAAAGGGAGAGGCAAAAGTCACATCCTATTGGTTTGAAGAGTGAAGAGGATGCACTCAAGTGTCAAAACAAGTCTAAAAGCTGTTAAAGCTATTGCTGAGGACAAGAGTGAAAGCAGTTACTTAAGATACGAGACAAAAAAATATTAAAAAAAATTTTTTTTGGAGAATGTTGACCAAAGGGAACAATTGGTTGAGAGGGAGATCCTGAAGATGAGAGAGAGGCTTGTGATAACTAAGGGAGAATAATTTCCAGAAGTGTCGGAAGTGCATGGGATCAAAACCATGGCTTTGGCCACTGGCAGTAGATCCAAGAGAAGAGGATGGACATTTCTCCCTCTGAAGCGAAATGGAGAGAAGTCAGGATGGGCACGTATCAATACATTCTGAGGTGCAGGGAGGTCTGTTGAAGGAGCTTGTGTCTGGTGGTTTCATTTACTGTGCAGTAAAGTATATGGATGAACCTAAGAGAGAGACTTGTCTGTCATAGACAAGATCTTTGAGAGTTGAAAATTTATCTGTTTATCACCATATCTCCAGCATCCAGCAGTGTGGGTGGAAGATAGGAGACTCTCAAAAAATAGTTATTAAGTTGCATGAATAAATTAAAAGTGGGGCATTCTATCAGAGTAGGAAGAGTCAGAAATATGTGGGTTCAAATCCCACCTTGCTGCATCACACTGAATAAATTACTGAAGTGTGCATTCTTAGGACTCCCATGAAAACTAAATGAATGAATGAATGTATAATATTTGATACAGAGAAAAATAAAAGTAATTATACATTATTATCATAATGCTCAAATAGTAAATATACTTTGATATTTTCTCTTTATTTTGTCCCATTCCAAAGGAAGGCATATATTTAAGTTTGGCTTTTTAGTAGATTACTCCTAAATGTTATAATTTTCTATAGCGAAGCAAGAGCTAATTATTGGAATAATACCATCTTCACGTAAAATATGCACACACATGTTTTCTCATCCTATTAGAATTAAACATAGTATCCAAAATTTGAGAGGGAGGTTACTCAATGTTGTAGGATTTTAGAGCTTCCCTAAATGTTGCCCAGTGCCAGGAGGGATGGCTAATATCACAGAAAACAGAATTAATATAAAGTAGGTTTCTGAGAAGTTAAAGAAAAGACAGAAATCAATCGAGTGAGGTTTAATCAAGATACATGGAAAGCAATTCACTAGGGAAAGATGGAACCTGAAGAAAAAGAAGTAAAAAAGAAGTGAAAGTCAGAAAATTATAGGTTTGGAGTCATGAATGTGGGGGAAAAAAGCGCTAAGGTCATAGTCCTCAATGAATTTGATGTGGATTAACAATGAGATGCTGCAAACAAGGTTGCATATCCTATGAGAAATTATTAACTGACCTATTGTATGTAGACCTGGGGGGATAACAGTCTTTTTTCCCCCCACAATGATGAGTCCAAATATAAAATATAATATTAAGTTTTTCTATGGCTCTTAAGTTTGTGTTCCTTGAAATGGCTCTAAGATAGTTTTAAAAATACAACACACCCTCTTCCACTCCCCCTGCTTGTGTTCCCTCTCTTGCTCTCTCAAGTAAATAAATAAAATCTTTAAAAAAATAAAAAAAAATACAACACAAATAACCCACCTAACTGGGCAATTACAAGGCTTGTCACATCACACCAGGTCACTGTTCTTCCTCAAACATGCCACATCTCATCAACCTTCTGTACCTTCCCTGTTTTTCTTCCCACTGCCTGGACCTACCTTACTCCACTCTCCCGTTATAGAAATTCATTCATCGAGGCTAGTCTCAAATATCATCTCACATTGCTGAAGACTTTTTTTGATTTCTGCTGCTGTTTCCAATATGCCTTCTTTTTGATGTTTCTGCCCTGAGAAGCAGGGCTAGATTGGGGGAAAGTACTAGAATAGGAGGGAGAGTGGAGGGGGCAGTGGGGTTAGCCTGGACAAGGCTGAGTCTAGAAATTCAGATTTCAGGGTTATCAACATTTAAGAAAGCCCCGAGTAGAGACATGATCATGAAGTAGAGAGCACACTCTGGGAGAGAGGTTTTGCACAATATGGAGACAGTTGGGGAAATGAATGACCTCTACAGACCTCCTTGGGATTATGCCACTGGATCTCTGTGCCACTTATCAATGTATTGCCTATGAGCTCAAGTGCTTGAAAAAGGGGGCCAGAATGTAGAACTCGATAGCTAACGTGCTTCGTGGTTCTTTCTCGGAACATGAATTCAATACTTCCTTGAGGACCCCAGGGGATGGGGTGTACTCCTGCCAGGAGACACAAGAACCCCAGGAACGTCGCTCCTCCTCGGACACTGCACGGTGTGGCGGGTGTTGGCACTGAGTGGCCCTGTAACAGGAAAGGGCTCTGTGGAAGGTTGAGGCTGCCCTGGCATTTGGGTCCTGTGATCCAACAGACAGACGCTCTGATACTATGGGTGTCAGTGGTGGGAAAGATTCAGTGTGAATTTCAGGGCAAGCCCCCAGTGAGAAAACACTACCCAGTCCCTGGAATTGGAGGCAAGTCCCTGCTAACTGCAGCAAAGAGTTATGTCACTTTAGAGACGGTGTCCGGCCTGTCCCTGGGCCGGGTAGAGACAGAACACTTATCACCTGACATCAGGCGACTCTGCATCTAGAACGGCTCACTGCGAGCTGCCTTATGTTGGATCAGCAGAGTCAGAACATCCGGCAGGCGCAGCAGCCGGTGATCATTAGATGGGAAAGGGACACCCCGAACAGAGGAAGAGGGTCCAGAAAGGGCCGGAGGACACCAGTAAGCTGAAAAAGCCGGTCGCCCAGACACCCGCCCCGGTAATGCCCAGCCCTTTCCTGGCCCACTCCCACGGGCATATGGCAGGTCTGCGGTAACTGGAGGCAGAAGGAGGAACGAGCCCGAGTCTGGTTTATGAAGGGGTCAGTGTGGTACGTGTGTGGACGGTGAAACTGGAGGGCAGCTGCCTGACAGCCGTGTTCGAAGTGGCTTTGAAACCAGCCCGGAGGGACAGTCCTCCCCACCGTGCTGCCATCAGCCGCGCACTCCACATTAAATGAGAGTGTTTGTACGTTCAGGAGTAGGCTAAAGCTCCTGTGTATATTTGTAGTACTTCGGCAAGCTGAGGTGTAAAGAACAATTAAATTCTCTCTATATAACGAGCGCCGCACTTTTCCTAGAACTATGTTGGATTCACTTAGGTAGCTTAAGTTAAAGCAAAGCAAAGTCCAATATGAAGATGCACAAGTGTAGCTCAGAAACTGATGAGCAACAGGAACAGTTGGGCCAGGGATAAAACGCCCCTGGGACTTCCTCTTGCCTTTGCTTTCCATCTCCTCTCCTCCTCCTCTCTCCTCCTCCTCCCTCCCCTTCTCCTCCCCTCCCCCATCCCGTTTTCCCTCCCCTTCCCCTCCCCTCCCCTCCGTCCTCCTCTTCCTTTCCTGGCTAGCCTCCCCTCAGACACTCAGTTCTGCTGGTATAGATGACAGCAGCCGTCATTAGCTCTCAGAGAAGGTCTCTTCTGCAGTGAAACTAACCTGATAACCGGACTGATCTGAAATTGTATTCCCAAGTCCAAGTTACCTAGGGAAGAAATTTATTGGCCCAGCTCTTTTCCACCCGTGGCCCAGTCGGCTGGGGTCTGTGCACTGGACTCATACAGTATCAAGGTCATCGTTACCATGCAGATGAGGGGAGAAAAGGGGTCCTGGGAGCAGTGTAAGCTGTTGGCGCCGGGGTGGGGCTGGGGTGGAGGTGGGGGATAGGGGACAGGGGACAGGGCTGTCGAGGTGGCCCGTTTTATTGGACGCCTATTTGCTTTCATCTGGTGGGGACACTTCTACCAAAATACTCGGCTCTTCACAAGTAGAAAGGAATTGGAAGATCGAACGTTCTGCTCTCAATAAACACGGCTGCTAAGGCCCTTGTTTCTAGATGGCCCATCGTCCCACCTCCACCTGCAGAAATCACAGCTTGCCATCCTGCGGCTGCCAACTCCCCCCACTTTCTGCCTGTTTCCTGGAATTTGGAGTCTCTCACCGGATATACGGAATGTGAACGTAGGTCTTAGGCAACCTCACGTCTTTGCAGGATTTGGAACCATTTTCTGGTTGCTTCCAGGCCTGGACAAAGGGAATGACGGAGGAATGTTTCTGTTTATTTCCGGGTGGGTGGGGGCTTGGCAGAGATGGCTCACAGGGCTTCTGTCCAGTTCTGCTGGCCTTGTCTTTGAGGGAGATTACAGATTTAGTTAACTTTCACTACTTGTTTACAACAGTGTGAGTTTTCACCTTTTTATTTTCTTAATGTTGTGAAAGTGGAAATGAGGCAGGTTTCGGTCCCTAACACGAGCCATTAAAACGTGGGCATGGGGGCGCCTGGGTGGCTCAGCCCGTTAAGCATCTGCCTTCGTGTCAGGTCACGATCCCAGGTCCTGGGATGGAGCCTGGCATCAGGCTCCCTGCTTAGCGGGGAGTCTGCTTCTCTCTCTCCCTCTGTGTGCTTAAATAAATAAATAAATAAATAATCTATTTATCTATCTATCTTAAAAAAAGTGGGTATAGGTTACAGTGGACCATGGAACAGCAGGGACTTGAACTGCGTGGGCCCACTTACATGTGGATTTTTTCCCCATAAATATCCTAAGTACTGTAAATGTACTTCTCTTCCTTAAGATTTTCTTAATAACACTTCTTTTCTCTAGCTCGCTTGATTGTAAGAATATAGTATATAATATGTATGAAATACAAAATATATATGAATAAACTGTTTATCAGTAAGGCTTCCAGTCAACAGTAGGTTTTTAGTAGTTAAGTTTTTAGGGAGTGGAAAGTTATATGTGGGTTTTTGACTGCCTCTGTGGGGGGGTGGGCCTGGGGCCCTTAACCCCCACGTTGTTCAAAGGTCAACCGTACTATAATTTCTGGACCAAAATATTTTATTTTGAAAACGGGTATTTACTATTTTTACTGAAGAGTCAGCATATACTTCAGAGCATACATAAAAAGACAATGGAACAATGATCACAGTGGAAAGCTTTGGTTACACCTTTAGACTATGGAGTTTCTTTTCTCTCCAATTTACATTTGTGAGAAATGCTTAGGTAACTGGAAAAGACTGCTTATTTTTCTATCAGTCTGATTTGGTTTTTCTTTATATTTAATTTCTGAACAGTAGAGCACTTTTAAACATTATAATTAAAAATAAAATAGGCTTTTTCAAAAATTTACGTATCATAAAAAATAACCAGAATATCCATCTGTTGTGGTTAAATACATAATTTGTTTTAAAATATGAATAGGAGAAATATAGTGGTTCAGAAAACCAGCATGGGAAATAACTAAAAACATAATTCCAAACAGGCTTTCCCACCTGACTATTATTTTTGAAACCCTAGCAGGATATAAAAGGAAGTTAGTAATTAATAAAGCATTGGAAAGAGTGGGTAGAGATTTAGTTTAGTAAATCAAGGAGAGGATTTTGAAACATGAATGAAACAGCATCAACAGCATTTTGTAGAAGAATATTAATAAAGTCTACTGAGTGAGTTCAGAAACATTTTGTGCATTCCAAGTGCTGCTGATTCTTCTAGGTAATGATGCTCCATTATAAGAATAGTCAATATTTGGATGACACAAGATTAAACAATAGATTGTCTGAATTGGCCTTGCTCATTTGACTTGCAAGATAATGTCCCCTGAATTGAGAAGCCTATATTAACATTCATTTTGAGTTCTGAAGTGCTAAATTAGGCTACAAATCCAGACTAAAATGTAGTAGTGCAAATTTGGAAGCACGAAAACCATTTGCAGGGTCAGGAGACAAACAGTAAAACCGGTGATAGCCAGCAAGTTTTCATCTCAACTGCCTTACTCGCGTGGCACTTGATAATGGGAATGAGGAATCCATAATAGAGAAAACTGGTAAGTGCTATGTAGCAAAAGGAGAAATCAGATGAGGCTTTGACAGATAGATGATATAGTCAAAATATCTTATGAAATAAAAATGAAGATTGTAAAGCATAGTAAGAAAACAAACATATCTGGAACCACCACCCAATCTTGGCAAAAACATTTTTACCAGCGCCATTAAAGCTCCAAATATTCCTCCCAATTAAGAGTCTCCTTTGTCCTCCATCCCACACTGAATTTTGTGATTATCATTCTCTTGCTTCTCCTTATAATTTTACCAGATACACATGAACCTGTAAGCAATGCATTATTTGGTGTTGTAGTTGAATTTTTAAAAGTGATTTCATAATACATGTGACTTTAAAACTGCCTCTTTCACTTGACATTTTAAAGATTCATTTTTGCTGCTGGGTAGGATTCTACTTTATGAGTATGTCATAATTTATCCATTCTTCTGTTGATGGGAATTATTTTGTTTTGTTTTTACAATTAAAAAAAACCCATGAACAGTGATGTCAACGTGCTTATGCATATCTACTGGTGCACATTTTAAGTGTCTACAGAGCAGCACCATCTAACCATCGAACTCTCTGCAATGATGGAAAATATTCCTTGTCTATGGTGTCCAGTATCACAGCTAATACTCACATGGGGCTTTCGACTACTTGCAATATGGCTAGTGTGACTGAGAAAATGAATTTTTTACTTAATTTAAATTTTTACAAAACTGATTTTATGCCTTTAATTTCCAAGAAAGAGCAATCCATGGAGTATTGAAATAAATTTATTTTGATGCACAGATTAGTGGAAAAGAGGATAGTACATGCCATTGAGAATTTCCTCATATATTTTTACTGGTGTTTTGTTTCTCTGATCGTATCTCTTCTTTAAAAAAACCCTGCAGTTTTTAGAACAGTTTTAGATTTACAGAAAAATTATAAAGGTAGCACAGAGAGTTCCCATATGTCCCTCACCCATGGTCTCCCATTTTCAACACCTTACATCGGTATTGTGCATTGGCTAACAATTACTGAACCAGTATTGATACATTATTATTAACTGAAGTCCATACCTCATTAATATTCACCTATATTATGATTTGCTTGTGATCGTTCTCTCTAAAGTCCTTTTTCTGTGCTAGGATACCATCCAGGAGACAACACTGAATTAGTCATCATGTTTCTGTAGGCACTCTGTGTCTGTAACAGTGATGGGGACTCTCCTAGTTTCTGATGACACTGGCAATTTTGAGGAGCACTGGTCATGTATTCTGTATAGTGTCCCTCTACTGGGATTTTCTGATGTTCTCTTCATAATGAAACTGGAGTCATGGGTTTTCAGGAGGAAGATGACAGAGGGAGATTGCCATTTCATCATATCATATCACGGGTACATACTATGAATACTATCAACACGACTTACCACCCACTGCTGTTGTTGACCTTGATCACCTGGCTGAGGGGGTGTTTGTCAGGTTTCTCCTCTGTAAAATTTACTTTTTACCCCCTTCCTGCACTACCTTTCCATGCTGTACTTTTTGGGATAGAGTTACTATGTGTAGCCCACACATAAGGAATGGGAATCCTTTGGAATTCTTCTACAAGGGAGATTCGTCTTTTCTCTTCCATATACTCTTTTATCCAGTCAATAGTTTGTATCAGTATGAACTCATATGGATACTTATTTTCTACGTTGGGTAATAATCCAATTTAGTGTGTTGCTCAAGTTATTCCAGCTTTGGCCATTGGGAGCTTTTTCAGTTGCTTCCTGTGTCTCTTTGACACAGTCCCCAACAGAAAGAGAAGAGAGTGTGTGCATGCTTCAGGTTCATCTTGTATATTTCCTGCCCCAATTCTAGAATCAGTCATTTCTCCAAGAAGCCTGATTCCTTTTGTTGGAAAATAGTATTAGAGACCAAGATCCGGACACCACATCTTCTCATTATTACTGGGCATTTTATTCTATTTATTTAAAATTCAAAATGTTATAGCCATGGTGGCTCGTGGATTCTGTATTGGACAGTTCAACTCTAGTCTATATCCTTAGGAATAGACTTACAAGTCACAGGGTATGTGAATGTTCAACCTTACAAGAGAACTCTTAATTGTTTTCTGAAGTGTATTTGCCAATTTACACTCCCAACAACGATGTTTGAATTCATGGAGCTCCATTTTCTAATACTTTGTATTCCCAGATTATCAGATGTATGCCAGTATGATGACATCTTCGTTTTTATGCCTACTTTTTTTTTTTTTTCCCAAAAAGCAATTGAGGAAGGAAGTCTTTCTGGCTTTTTTCTCTTTAAACACTTTTGTACAGATTTGTACATTAGCCATAGAAACAGAGATAGATTTTTAACTGCATGTCCATATGCTTGCTTTATTCTGATAAGGAATTAAAGCCATTTACAAAATGGCATGAAATAGAGAAGTATTTACTTTGGCCTAATCTGCCTCCACAGGGAGCAGCACCCTTTTCTTTAGAAAAGCGATTGTCTACTACAATAATAGCCTTATGTCAGTGGTATTTTGAAGCAATGAAAAAAATCAGAGTGTTGCCCTACATTCAGTATAGCTGTATAGAAAGTGTCAGCACTACAAGAAAGCAAGATGATCTATAAACTGAATTAATTGGCTAGAAACAGAAATTGAGAAGCATTCTTGTCTCAAGGAAACGGAAGATTTTGTATCTATCTCCACTTCTTTTTCCCCATTCTCCAACATCTGGAAAGGGTAGAACAGATTGTTTCCCACAGCAGGCTGGGCTGGGTTCAGGGATAACAGCATTTGAAACTCACATGACAGGATGATGTCAGCCGTCATCAGTTTAAAAATATATGCTTTGGGGCTCCTGGGTGGCTCAGTCGGTTAAGCGTCTGCCTTTGGCTCAGGTCACGATCCCAGGATCCTGGGGTTGAGCCCCACATCATGCTCTCTGCTCAGCAGGGAGTCTGCTTCTCCCTCTCCCTCTGCCTCTCCCCTGACTTGTGCTCTCTCTCTCTCTCTCTTGCTCACTTTCTCTCGCAAATAAATAAAATCTTCAAAAAATATATATGCTCTGACAAGATAAAACAGCATCAACAACAAATTGTTGAGGAAATAGGGACAGAGTGAAAATTGGAGGGAAAAAGTGAAATAAAGCGAGGCTGAGTTTATTTACTACACATAATCTGGAAGCAAGATTATGCATATATATGAAAAGTAACCAACCCAAACAGGGAACATGATGGATTGCACAGTTCGTAGTGTCTGTGAGATTAAGAAGAAAAAACAAAAAAGAAAAAACCCCTGACTACTCAGGAAAAGCACAACTTTCCTGGCGTCACAAATAATAGAAAATAGAAGCCAAAAAAGAATAACCATAATTAAAAAAAAAAAAGGTGTTCACTAACAACTCTCGCATTGTCTAGTAAAAATCATTTATTTCTAAATCCATGCCAAATTGTATCCTTCAGTTCTTCCTCCATATGAATTGAGTGCCAAACACGCAGCTGAGTAACCCAACACCTTGGCAGAGCAGTTGTGAGCAATGCCTTCATTTCCACCTGCAACAAAGACTTCCCCCAAAACTGTAAATTTTTACAAAGCACAGATTTTCATTCATATTGAAAATAGTTTTATTATGTATAGTGGGAAAAATGTATACTCGGTTGGGCAATGTAGATTGCTTAATTTATTGGATAGGAGAATGTTACTTAGCAGATTGTGAATGTTTCTTACTACTAAAATGTTAGTATCAGTCCATTTTTGAAGTAAAAATCCACTCTCATCTTTTCAAAATTCATTATGCATTTACATCCAGTTGGATCAAGATCCTAAGCAACCTGTAGCTCCTGAATCAGCTTTCTTATCACTGACATGCAGGATTGATACAAATATGGGGAAAACAAGTACTATGTTTACCTGTAAGTTTGTCCTAGATACTTTTTATCAGGTGAGGACATTCCTTTCTATTCCTAGTTTGCTGAAGTTTTTATGAGGAATTGATTTTTGATCTTGGCAAATGCTTTTCTGCTTCTATTGAGATGACTGTATGTTTCTTTTTTAGTTTGCTAATATGGTAAATTACACTGATTATTTTTTTTAACAAGATCACACAATTTAATGGTTTTTACATTCACAGAGTTGTGCAACCATTACCAATTTTAGGTAATTTTTACCACTCCAAAAAGAAATCCTGTACCTATCAGCAGTCACTCTCCATTCCCTCTCAATTTCTTCTCCCCTGTGTCCCCAGCCCCATGCAACCACTGATCAATTTTCTGTGTTTATGTCTTTGCCTATTCTGGGTATTTCATATACATGGACTATCATAATATGTGGTCTTTTGTAACTGGATTATTTCACTTAGCACAATACTTCTAAATTTCATCCACATGGTAGCATATACTTCATTTCTATTTCTTGCTGACAAATAGTCCATTGTATGGATACATCACATTTCATTTATCTGTGTCTGCTGATACACTGATTGATTTTTGAACATAAACCAACTTTGCATTCCTGGGATAAACATACTGGGTCAGGATAGATTACCTTTTTACATATTGCTTGATTTAATTTTTCATCTATGCCATGAGGGATATTAGTCTGCAGTTTTCCTTTCTTGTCATGTTTATGTGTAGTTTTGGTATCATGATAATGCTGACCTTATAAAATAAGTTGGGAAATGTTCCCTTGTCTGCACTTTTCTAGAGGAGTATACGTAGGCTTGCTCTTATGTCTTCTTTAAATGTCTGGTACAATTCATCAGTGAAACTGTCTGGATCTGGAGTTTTATTTATGGGAAGGACTTTAATTTCTTCAATAGATAGAGTATCTTGCAAGGTCTCTGGGAAAAGGATTAAGATTCTTAGATGATTTCTTCTTAACCCTGACATTTTTGTTCTGGTCAAGCATGAGCCTTTATCTTTTTCCTTTTTGTTTTGTTTTGTTTTTGAATTTCTACACTTACTATAATTAAAGGATAGGGTTTCCAGGTTCACCATACAACCTTACAACTTGACTTCTCTTGTAGCATGTCTGCAGGGAAAAGTACAAGGACCAAAGGATTTGAGTGATGGGTCTCCTCTATAGTCATTTTTCTCACTGTAAATCAATAAATTGATATTCTTATTTTATATGTTAGTTTTGTGAGCTTGGTTAATGTGACTGCCCCCATCTTTGTGCTGACAAATCAACACCATCAACCTGCAAGAACGTGGGATGTAGCAAATTATTTAGGAGTTGCAACCTTATAAACCACTTGGGAGTTGGGAGGGGAACTTCCCTTAGCTTATTCAACTCCTTTCCCTTAAGCTATTGTGAGGGTTGACACAATCCCTTACCTATTTGAAATTCTAAACCTGTAATATGAAATATGATTCTCAGGGAAAGTGATTTAGCCCTGCTCAATTGATATGAAGGAAGGGGACAATATATGTAAAAGTTTTGGAAATAAGTATTCAGCAGATAAAAATTCAAATTCTTCTTGGATCTCTGCTCTGCTTAAGGCATTACTACCTGAAAAGATATTGCACTGAAGAGGGAAATCAATACTAGCCTGTGAAAAGCCTAAGTGAAAACATCCTGAATGAAGTATGGCATTCAATAGCAAGTTCAGTCATAGACAATTGTCCAGTGGAAGGAATACTGATTCTTGACCTTCTTTAGATCCTAGACCATCAGAAGAGTTTTGTAACTGTAAACAAGAAAGGAAGGATCAAAATGAGAAATTTAAGAACGCTCTAGAAAGCTACTGAAAGTTAGAAGACAAAAAATGTTCAGAATAAAACTCCAGATGTATCAAGATATTAAGTTCTAATATGTTTTCTAAGTGGTAAGCACAAGAAAAAATTACTTGTACCATATTTAATGGTCTGTCTTATGTAATGGATTGAGACTTGTAATTGTCATTGGAAGGGTGGACGAGACACAAAGCCTACACACGCATTAAAGGATTTTATCTCAGAGCATCCCTTTGAATTGCAAAGGGAATTTTTAATGCCACTGTGTCAAAGTCCTTGAAATGGATGTTTAATATTTCCTCATTTTTTAATATTTAGATGTCTTTCAAAGTTTTATCATTTTATCATTATTATTTTTTATTTTATCCCAATTACGTCCAATTCCCCTTTTCATCTCTTCTTTTTGCCATCTGCAAAGTCTAGTACAAAAAACAAATTACAATTCATTACCATAATACATACTTAAAGAAAAGGAAAACTAGCTCTTTTAAAATTAGAAAGTTGGACCCTACCATGTATCGGTGAGGATTCTCGAACCTCAGAAAATCTCTTATGTAGGTGTGAGTAGGAGTATAAACTGGCAAATGAGTTTGAAGAATAATTTGGCAGTACCTAGCAAGGTTGAAGATCCACATACCCTCTGACCAGCAATTATGTAATTCATACCCATGAGCTGAAGGAGATGTATAGATACCAGAACATTGTTACTATGTTGTTTGCAATTCATCTGAAAACAACATAAATCCTCATTATTATGAGACTAAATTATCATATATTCTTATAAGTGAATAATACCAAAAGCAGCTTAAATAAATAAACCAGAACTACATGTATCAATATGTATAAATATATATAAATCTCAAAAGCAAAACTTGAAGCAGAGAAAGTTGTATAAGGCCATACAAAGAATGATACAATTTATATGTAGTTTGGATACTTGCAAACAATACCATATAGTTTAAGGATACACACTCTATAGTCAAAGCATAAATGTATGAATAATGCCAAAATCAGGGTAGTGATTAGAGGTGCAACATTTATTATCTGTAATGTTTTGGTTGTTCATTTTTTGTACATGTTGTATGACTGAAAATATTTCAAAATTCCTACAGTGCATGTTGCCCCAAGTAAAAGTATTTGCTTCACTGGGAGTTAATCCTATGGCCTTGAAATGTGAAAGACCTAGTTCATTAGGATATTTACCTCAGTTGTCATTTTTATTTGTGATGAAGTGCAAAAAACTTGAAAATGAAACTCTGAAATACCACTACTGAAAAGTATTTCATAATATTCCAATGGTCTCTATCAACTTCAATACAAGGAAGGCAAAGAGAGGATGTCTTTTCATCAATTTGCCTCTCCTTAGTTTTATTGGCATAGCCGTCTGACACACACGCGTACCAAAGCAAACACAAGACATTATTTGTAAGTGACATGATGCAAGTGAATGTAAAGACTGGCGAAAGAGACGAAGTTCGTCTCTCATACCAATGTTCTTACTTTCTCCCTCTCTACCCCAATCAATCTATGCCTTCTCAAGGTTTAAGCAGTGATGGTTCTCAGACTTGCACACTTTCCAATATTCCATGTTCTAAACTTATCACCCCTTTATGTGGGGGAACTGAACCAACCCAGTGCTGTGCTGGGGGCCTCTCCTCACTGCTAGGCTAGAGCTGGGCTCCTTTGGACCTGGGGGTCCCTCTTCCTAGGATCACCTGCTAGGTCTTAGGACTCTGAATCTTTGATGTCATGATTTTATGTGATGCCTCCTGGGAGTCCCGAGCCCCTGGGGTTAGAGCAGGCCTGGACCACAAGTCCCTCCTCTTCCATGGAGAGAAGAGTGGTCTAGCTTTTCCTGGGACCTCTGTGAATATTTATTCTATTTATGGAGGAAGTATGTTTGGTGAAGGAACCCCCTCTCTGGATACTTTCTGTCAGCGTTGGGAGTAGCTTCCTCTTCTGGACCTGGCTCAGGAGGCTGGGATTTTGATACATTTCCTAATAAAGAACTTTCTTTTGCCTATTATAAATATTAAAATAAACTGATCATCCCTTTACCAGGAAATGAAGCTCAATGGCGTGAGTTAAGTAGGAAGATTTCCTAGGAGGACAGACATCAGTTAGCATTGAGACAAAGGACCTTGAGATGCACACTATAAACCTGACAAATTTAATGGACTAATTAACATGACAAACAATTGTTCTCTTAGTAGTAAAATTGGAAATCAGACTAGATAAACTGTAAGATATTTTCCAGCTCGAAAATTTGCGTAATTCTACTTTATTTCCTCAATCTGCAATATCCTAAGATATTACCAGGTAGTGGGTAAGTAAATATGGCAGAGGAGACAGAGATTTAGGAGTATGAGTCAAAATCCTTTTTTAAGGGACTTGCATCCAGGAGCGGATAAATGAAACAAACGATACACAACAACACACAATAAAATATGTGATATACTGTTAATTCTCCAAAGTGACTTGCTATTATTAATCCTAAATACCATATACTGGGCACCTTTATATACAACACATAAGTCTTGGAATCCCGAGAGACACATATTGATTATCCCATTTTATGTTGGTCAAGTGAAGACTCAGATAAATTTAAGAAAAGATCAGTTCCCCAGATAATAGGATGCAGATAGTTTAATTCAGGTTGTCTGGATACAGATGATGTTTAGTTCACTGGAGTATTCTGCCTGCATTACATACAATCTCTACTTGATCTCTTAAAATTATTTTTAAAAAAGCAGTGCAGGACTACATGCCTGTTGCCATTAAACACAAACAGTAACAAACACAGGCGTGCAAACAAGGTGCCCTTCACAGCCTCCATCATCTCAGCCTACCCACCTTCTTCCTTCACGGTTGGGGATCATGCTGCACATACTGCTCAGTGACCTCTTTTTAATGGAAGAAAACATACCTTATAGTTGTTTCCTATTTGTTCGTATAAACCTATCTCCATATTCTATATCATAACCTAAACACTTCCTTATTTTTGGACATAAGCTGTGTCCATTTTTTTCTTATAAACAATGAGGTAATGATCATTTCTGTTTATTTCACTTTGACCTCCCTACGCAGACATCTGTGCAGAACATCTTCCTGGAAGGGAGGTGCCATGTCCTTGGATCTTATGAACTCCAAATCCTATTCTCCCCATCTCACTCATCCCAAATTGAATTCTTTAATATTCCTGTTATTTTTCCTCCCTCTTTCCCTCCTTTCCTTCTTTCCCTTGTGAAGACTTCTCCCTGATGTCCTGCTCTGAAGTATGCTTTCTTGCTAAATTCGGCCTCAGGGTCTCCAACCCTTTAAAAACTGCCCCGGAATGGATCACTACTTCAAAACTTTTGTTTTAAAATTTCATGTTAAGCAATGGTTACAGGGCAAACCAGTGTTGTGTGCTAATGCTGTATACTTCATTATTATATAAGCAAGATCCAATGATTCGTTTCCTCCTAGGGGAATTATGAAGAATTGATAAACGAGGATTTCTCCCTTGAACATACAATATCCACTGGTAGATGTGAGTTTCTTTGAATGTATAGAATTTCAGAAATGTTTTGGAGAAGAAAGCATACAGTGGAAGTAGTGAGAAGAAAGTGGATTTCTGAGTCCGAATTTCAGTCCTGCCACCCATTGGTGGTGTGGCTCTAGGCGAATCATCATCTTTAGTGCTCTAAATTTAAAGTAAGAGTGATAGTAACAATAATAGCAATAATAATATTACATGTTTTCAAATTTGGCTTAAGGCAGCATTTTCCAGAGTGTTTTCACATAAACCTAAAAATTTCATGATCAAGTCAACTTAAGCAACTCTGGGGAAAAAAGTTTTTGCATTGTTTTGTTTTTACTGTAGATTTCCTCAGATGATTTAATACGTGAATGTGTTTGGGGAATCGGAAAGTCAAGACATAGTGTGAAGTAGTTCCTAAATTACCTAATCCTCAAATCCTATTCTTTGTAAAGAACATTTTGGAGGACTTGAGTTGCAAAACACATATTTTGGGCAAATGCTTGTTTAAGATTTAAAGATAATGCATACAAAAGTTCTGGAATATTTTAGAGACTCAATAATGGCTTTTATTACTATTATAAATCAACTTTTAAATATAAAAAAGGACTATAGAGGAGAGCTAAAGGGCTCCAGAGAAGCAGGGATGCAATGAAAAATAATTAATAAAGAACCCTTCTCCCAGAAGGTTTTAAGAAAAACCTTACCCAATAAATGCACTTTAAAAATGTAGCGGAGATTTAGAGAATTTAGAAAGTGACTGTCAGAGGAATTCATCTTCCACACATATTGAATTCCTCCTGTCTTTTCCATCATGGTCCCATGTGTGAGCATATTAGCTTAGGAGTAAAGAGCTCTGAGGATGAAGAACAAAGTAGTAGAATGATAGCCTCAGTGACAAGGAACAGAGCAGACACTATGAAAACAGCCCTGCTGAGAATGGAATATTGAACAAAGAAATTGTAGGTGCTATTTATTCTGAGGGTTTGATATATTTGCTTTTTTCCCCCACACATTGACAAATCCTGGTGAAATAATGATCTCTGTTGATAATTTATTAATTCAGGGCACTTGCTTTAAATACAGTAGGAGTCTATGGATTATTTCTGCTATCTTCTAATGGTCGGGTGCCCCTGATATTATTCTATTGATTGCACTTTTCCATTGTGTGTCCCAAAGGCAGAGAAGGGCAAACAGCAATCATGAAATATGAATGAGATGCCTCATTAACCTTTGGGCTTTTGAGTGCTTGGAAGCATCTAATCTATGTCACTGGCAAGAAGAGTCTGGAAGCACTGCAGGGGGTTGCGGGGAGAGAGGAAGGGCAGTTTACTTTGTGGTTGGTAAACTCTATGCCAAGCCCTGGCATGGTGCCTGATCTCACACAACAGGACCCTGCATTACACTGGGGATGCTGAGATTTTAGCAAACATAAGTGTACTATAGAAAGTTTGCTGAAATTCTAAATATCAGGCTCATCTCCGAAGATTCTGACTCAGCAGTTCAGGGTAGATTTCAGGCACCTGCATTTTAACAAGCACGTAGGTGATTCTGACGCAGGTGATTTGGGGACCACACTTTGAGAAACATCACATTAGACCCATTCAACAAAGAGGGAGTGAGCTGATAAAATTTAGATGTCTTGTAGTTTTTACCAAAGTACGTAGACCTGTTTTTATTTTCATATATTTTTCATTTAGAAAAAATTTCCAACCGAAGTATGTGATACTTGCCTTATGGCTGTTTTTTCCATATTATCAGAAGCTACTTTGTCAGCAATGGGGTTGTCATTTAGACCATTTAGGGCTTTTTCCTTCAAAATTTAAAGTGTCCTTATAACAATATGATGTAAAGACATTGTCTCTTTACATTACATAATGTATTATAGGCAGAGGACTCAAGACTTAAGAAATTTTCAAGAATGCCATAGGACTCTGAAAGTTGACTATATATGATCATTCATATAGATATAGATATAGATATAGATATAATAGATATAGATATAATAGATAGCACTATTATGATTCCATGCAGTGATAAATAGACCACAAGAACAGCATGAGAAGACAGGAAGGCCCATTTCATAAGGAGCCAGTGGAAAGACTTGAAGAACAAGAAAGGGAAAATCATTTCCAATCCCCTGTCCTGAAGCAGCTCTACCTTTCTTTCTGGTTCCCTCAGAACACACGCATGGCATCTTGAACTGATGGGGCCCAGGGTGGTGATGGTTAGACTCAGTACCTCCTTCCTACATTCTCTTTGTCTTCAGCAATCCCACCAGTTCCATAGTCTATTTCTTTTATAGCCACAAGCTCAGTTCCTTGTAAACAGTTACTTTCTTATATCACCAATACAAACTGTTACTGTTGTCGATAACTGTCTTCCGCCTGGCCCCCTCCCAGGCCCACCACAAGCCTAAGGACAATCTGTAATCACCTTCATCTTTCTCTCTTCAATTGAGAAGGTCAAAGAACAACTTAGCATGACTGTTAAGCATAAAAATTATGACAGAGAGGTACATTATAACAAGAAAAAGAAAAGTCATACATTTAGAAATATTAGATGTAATAATAATAAGCAAAAGTGTCATCGGGACATAAAAGACCTTGAAAATGCTCAGAACATTTTCAGAATTCCTAAAATAGTTTCCATCTACCAGCTCATTCTCCACTAATTAAAATTACTTTGCCTCGAGAAACTGCTTCCAAGATAAATTATGTTTGGTTAGATAAGCTACATTCAATTTTATTATTTTTCAATTTTATTCAATTCCAGAGTCATATTGTTATATTGCTTGGTTTCTCACATATGCACGCGCACACACACACATACACACACACTTTGGTTTCTTTTAATACATTAAATTCAAGATAGACCAGGTTTTCTTGGGACAGTTGAGAGATTTTCTTCATTTAGAAACACTGACTCTGCAGGAAAAACCTTTCCATTTCTAAAAACAAGATGTCTTACAATGAATTTCCAAATACAACATAGGAAAAAATCCAAGAGTTTCAGAAAGGACATGAGGACTCATCTAACTGAGCTCCTTCCTTCCACGGAAACCGAGGATCAGAAAGGTGAAGGTCACATCTCTAATTAGTTGCAGAGCTGGCGGCTGAACCCACGATACCTTTATATCATGCTTCACATTTGTACACCAGGTTTGTCTATCGAGGAATTATGTGGATGAATTTTTACTGCTTAACACCAAACACTGATTGTGCTGCTAGTGTGCATATGGGTCTGTGCTGAGCATCTGAAATGCCAGGATGGGGCAAACAAAATAGTTTCTGCTCTCATGTTTTTCACAATGAAATTACAAGATGTTTTTTCCAGATAAAGAGTAATCTGTATCTGAGTGTATCTGTTCTCAAGCAACCACTTCCAGAGTCAGTCCATGTTCAGACAAAATTATGACCCAAACCTGTGGTTTAAGGCTACTGTAGAAATTTTTGATCTGGCTTAATGCCTCTTTTAAAATTTCATCAATTAATTAATGATCCAGCTTATTCTTGAAATATCATGGTTACATACAAGCATTTCTTTTTCTTCCTTTTTATATGAGTCAAGTGTTGCCTGGGAGAAATGTGGAGGAAGTAGCTCAGAAGATTTAACACTATGGTTTTTAAATTCAGTCACTCATTTAACAAATACTTATCAATGCTTATTATAGTCCAGAGATTCTTCTTAACTGTGAATAAGACACTTCCCTGCCTTCATGGAGCTTGTATTCTAGAAATGGGGACAGTTAACAGATAAGAAAAAAAAAATTAAAAATGACGAAGCAAACAGGGAAATTTTGAATTCTGATCATTGTCGTAAAGTAACTAAGCAAGGTAATGTGGCAGAGGGAAGAGTAAATAAGAGGAATCTGTTTTAGGTTAAGTGTTAAGGAAGGGTGTCTGAGAGGTGACAGGAAAGTTGTGATGTGAAGGAGAAGAAGGAACCAACCAAATAAAGACCTGGGGGAAAAGATGTTCCAGGAGTTTGATGCCAAGTGCAACAACATGAAATGGGAGAGCGAGACGCGGGGCTGTAGCTTCGTGAGCACTGAGGTGAGCTTGGAGCTGGAGGCAGAAGAGGAGACACACAGCTAAAGGGCATGGAAATCAACTTCCGTTTTACTCTAAGTATTGTAGAGGCTACTGGAAAGTTTTTTATTTGTTTCCTTTTACTTTTGATACAGTAAAAGATGCTCTGTATGATGTACAGTCCTATGGATTTTGGCAAAGGCATGAAATCGTGCATTGACCACCACACTCATAAAGCAGAGCGCCTTCTCATCCCTCATATGCCTCACACAGCCCATCTGTTGTCAACTCCGTCCTTCTCTCTCAACCCATGACGACCATTGACTTCTGTCCCTACCTGCGGTTTTGCCTTTTACAGAACACCATGTAAACACAGTCAGGTGATATGTAGCCTTTGGATATGGCTTCTTCTTCTTGGCATAATGCACCTGAAATTCATCCATGTTATGTGAATGAAGTCCATTCTTTTTGACTGCTGAGTAATATGGCATTGTGAAGATGTCAATGCTACCTAGAGCAATCTACACATTCAGTGCAATCCCCATCAAAATACCATCCACTTTTTTTCAAAGAAATGGAACAAATAATCCTAAAATTTGTATGGAGCCAGAAAAGACCTCGAATAGCCAAAGGAATGTTGAAAAAGCAAAGCAAAGCTGGTGGCATCACAATTCCGGACTTCCAGCTCTATTACAAAGCTGTCATCATCAAGACAGTATGGTACTGGCACAAAAACAGACCCATAGGTCAATGGAACAGAACAAGAGAGCCCAGAAATGGACCCTCAACTCTATGGTCAACTAATCTTCGACGAAGCAGGAAAGAATGTCCAATGGAAAAAAGACAGTCTCTTCAACAAATGCTGTTGGGAAAATTGGACAGCCACATGCAGAAGAATGAAACTGGACCATTTCCTTACACCACACACAAAAATAGACTCAAAACTGTTGAAAGACCTCAATGTGAGACAGGAGTCCATCAAAATCCTAGAGGAGAACACAGCCAGCAACCTCTTCGACCTCAGCCGCAGCAACTTCTTCCTAGAAACATCACCAAAGGCAAGGGAAACAAGGGCAAAAATGAACTATTGGGACTTCATCAAGATAAAAAGCTTTTGCACAGCCAAAGAAACAGTCAACAAAACCAAAAGACAACCGACAGAATGGGAGAAGATATTTGCAAATGACATATCAGATAAAGGGCTAGTATCCAAAATCTGGGCAGAAGACATGAACAGATATTTTTCCAAAGAAGACATCCAAATGGCCAACAGACACATGAAAAAGTGCTCCACATCGCTTGGCATCAGGGAAATCCAAATCAAAACTTCAATGAGATATCACCTCACACCACTCAGAATGGCTAAAATTAACAAGTCAGGAAAGGACAGATGTTGGCGGGGATGCGGAGAAAGGGGAACCCTCCTACACTGTTGGTGGGAATGCAAGCTGGTGCAGCCACTCTGGAAAACAGTATAGAGGTTCCTCAACAAGTTGAAAATAGAGCTACCATACGATCCAGCAATTGCACTACTGGGTATTTACCCCAAAGATACAAATGTAGGGATCTGAAGGGGTATGTGCACCCCGATGTTTATAGCAGCAATGTCCACAATAGCCAAACTGTGGAAAGAGCTAAGATGTCCATCGACAGAAGAATGGATAAAGAAGATGTGGTGTATATATATACAATGGAATATTATGCAGCCATCAAAAGGAATGAGATCTTGCCATTTGCAACGACGTGGATGGAACTGGAGGGTGTTATGCCAAGCGAAATAAGTCAATCAGAGAAAGACATGTATCATATGACCTCACTAATATGAGGAATTCTTAATCTCAGGAAACAAACTGAGGGTTGCTGGGGTGGTGGGGCTGGGAGGGATGGGGTGGCTGGGTGATAGACATTGGGGAGGGTATGTGCTATGGTGAGCGCTGTGAATTGTGCAAGACTGTTGAATCACAGACCTGTACCTCTGAAACAAATCATAAATTATATGTTTAAAAAAAAAAAAGAAGATAGCAGGAAGGGAAAAATGAAGGGGGGGAAATCAGAGGGGGAGACGAACCATGAGAGACTATGGACTCTGAGAAACAAACTGAGGGTTCTAGAGGGGAGGGGGTTAGGGGGAGGGGTTAGCCCCGTGATAGGTATTAAGGAGGGCACGTACTGCATGGAGCACTGGCTGTTATATGCAAATAATGAATCATGGAACACTACATCAAAACTAATGATGTAATGTACGGTGATTAACATAACATAATAAAAAAAATAATCACTTTGGCATTGCTTAAAGAAAACTAGTTAAATGGGGAAGGTTTCAGTCAGCTTGTCTAATTTATGCATTGTCCCCAATGGTAGGTAGAATTCCAAGACAACTTCCAATGACCCTCGATCTTTAGCATGGATGGAATTTGGATTATTAGGAGATATCATTCCCATAATTATGTTACATTATATGGAGAATGGGATTTTGCAGATGTAATTAAGTCCCTAAATTAGTTGATCTTAAAATAGGGAGATTATCCAGGTGGCCCTTATCTGATCACATTGGCCTTTTAAATCTGGGTCTCAAGGGCAGAGATGGAAGAAGTGAGAGATTCAAAGCATAAGAAGGGTTCAACATGCCTTTGCTGACTTAAAAATAGAAAGGACCACACAGCAAAGAATAAATGTGTGAGGCCTCTATAGCCAAAGTGGCCCTTGAAAGACAATCAGTAAGGAAACAAGGACCTGAGTCTTACAAATGGAAGGAACTGAATTTTGTAAAACAATGAGAATGAACTCAGAGGCATCTTTAACCAGAACTTCTAGGTAATAAATCAGCCAGTAACATCATGAGTTTAGCTTTGTGGTACCCTGCAAAGAGAATCAGCTACATCAACCTTCTGAATTACAGAACTGTGAGGTAATAAACAGGTGTTGTTTTAATCTGCTGAATTTTCAGTGCTTTGTTACACAGCAGTAGAAAATTAACATGCCCTCTTCCCCGAAAAAAAGTTTGATCTAATTTGCATTGAATATTTCACATTAACTGTTTTGAATGTTAAAAATACATTTTATTTTTTCACGTATCATCAGAAAAAAATATTGCATTGAATGGATGTACTGCATTTGATCAGTTTACCATTTGAAGAATATCTGAGTTATCTCCAGTTTTTGGAGTTTAAAAACAAAAGTGATGAGGGGCGCCTGGGTGGCTCAATCAGTTAAGCGTCCGACTCTTGATTTTGATTCAGGTCATGATTTCAGGGTCCTGAGATCAAGCCCTGCAATGGGCCCTGTGCTGGGCATGGAGCCTGCTTGGGATTCTCTCTCTTCCTCTGCCCCTCCTGCCAACCCTCCTTGCATGCTCTCTCTCTAAAAAAAAAAACAACAATAACAACAAAACCAAAAAACCAGAAAACAAACAAAAACTATGAATATTTATGTAAAGGTATTTGTATGAACATTGTTTCCAGTTTTCTTAGGTAAACACTAGAACTGGGATTTGCTGGGTCATATTGTAAGTACATGTTTAGCTTTAAGAAAATACTGAAGTATTTTCTAAAGTAGCTGTAGCATTTCACATTCCCAATGTATGAGAGTTCCATTGCTCCTCATCCTTCTAAGCACACAGTATCAACAACCAAACAAATTTTTTTAGCTATTCTAAAAAGTGCTTGATAGTATCTCATTGTGGTTTTGTTTTACATTAAGGATACTGATCATCTTTTTCTATGCTTATTTGCCACCTATGGATCTTCTTTGGTGCAATGTCCAACTCACTGGCACATTTTTTATTACATTGTTTACTTTCTTTTTTTTTTTTTTTTTTTTAAAGATTTTATTTATTTATTTGAGACAGAGAGACTGAGAGAGAGAGCACATGAGAGGGGGGAGGGTCAGCGGGAGAAGCAGACTCCCTGCCGAGCAGGGAGCCCATGCGGGACTCAATCCCGGGACTCCAGGATCATGACCTGAGCCGAAGGCAGTCGCTTAACCAACTGAGCCACCCAGGCGCCCCTACATTGTTTACTTTCTTACTGTTGAGTTTTGAGAGCCAAGTCCTTCTAAAGACTTTTCATTGACTTATCTTCAAGTTTACTGACTAGTCTCAGCTGTGACACACCTACAAAGGCATTCTTCACTGCTGCTACAGTTTTTTTTCTCTCTCCCCCACTTCATCCCTCCTTTTTCTCTTCTTTCCCTCCCCACCTCCCTCCTTCCTTGAATTCCTAAGGATATTTGGGAGCCACTGACAGAGTTATTTTAAATTCCCTGTCAGTTCCAATATCTGTGTCCTATCTGAGAATGGTTGTGTCGATTTGCTTTGTCTTTTGGCAATATGTTGTTCCTTGTTGCCTTTTTATATATCTCATGATTTCTGCTGAAAACTGAATATACTGTGTAGGACAGTGGAGACCGAAATAGATAGGTTTTATGCCTGGTAGTGAGTATGCCTTTCCTTCCACACCTGGTGGGTTCAAAGCTATCAATCTGAAGTTTGCTTAGCTTTTGTGTAATGTATGGATAGGAATGATGATCTTTCCAGGTCTTTACACCCTGAGGAAAAAAAACCCAGTAGCCCTCATATTAGAACATTTTAAGAATGGAAATTACATGATTTGGTTGATTTACACTTTAAAAATTATACTGACTCCTGGGTGTTGACTGGATGGGAGGAAGCAAAAGTAGAAATAGGGACACCAATTAATTTAAGAGACTACTGCAGTTGTGAAGGGGATGAATAATCATGGTTTGGGTTCAGCAACATATTGTTTATAAAATGTCAGTCTCTTTATCAAATTGACTTACAGAATTGCATAGGATTATTAAATACAAGCCAATTGAGTGTTGAGGGATGCCTGCCAAAAAAAGCCTCCACGATTCCATTTTTAGAATAGTTGATCTGTAGCCCTTATGCACAGCAATAATTACATAGGAGTAAGCTGTCTGTTAAAAAACGCCCAGTTGATGAGAATGAAACCATATTACCTGCCCCAAATCAGATTGTATCAATCTCCCCTCTGCATGCCTCCAGGGCTGCTCATGCAAGTTCAGATGGTATCCAAACAATTGGTCCAGAATGTGGGCCCATCTACCTCTCTGCACTCATCTGTCACTCTTCCTTTTGTTCACTAAGTCCCAGCCACACTAGCTTTCTTCCTAGGCTCGCAACACCACCTGCTGATTATCGCTTTAGAGTCCTTGCTGTGACCAACCCTCTCACCTGGGCCATTTATACCTCTGACAAAAGATACTGAGATTTATAATATATCCAGAAGAAACTGGATACCACATTTCCATGAAACATCTCATTAGTTGATAAAGCTCTAATCTAGAAGCAGCTATACATTGCTCTTTAGGAAACATTCTCTATCCAGCCATCCAGCCATAGATGACCGTGAGCATAGTGTTGACGAAAGTAAATAATCTGGAAAGAACTGATGAGACCCATCAGTGACAGTGGTTCCTGGACCATTCTGGATCTTCTCCAACTGCTTTATTGAGCTGGGCTGTTCGAAAATATAAACTATACAATATGAGGGACTGTTATGGTAGCTTGATCAAAACATATTCTGTAGACAGGTTTCAGGCAGCTGAGCTGGGATCATACGTGTTGTCTACTATGATCTCAGTTTTCATGATCTCCCTCATCACTCTTTTTTTTTAAATTTTATTTTATTATGTTATGTTAATCACCATACATCATTAGTTTTTGATGTAGTGTTCCATGATTCATTGTTTGCGTATAACACCCAGTGCTCCATGCAGTACGTGCCCTCTTTAATACCCATCACCAGGCTAACCCATCCCCCCACCCCCTCCCCTCTAGAACCCTCAGTTTGTTTCTCAGAGTCCATAGTCTCTCATGGTTCGTCTCCCCCTCCGATTTCTCCCCCTTCATTTTTCCCTTCCTACTATTTTTTTAACATATAATGTGTTATTTGTTTTAGAGGTACAGATCTGTGATTCATCAATCTTACAAAATTCACAGTGCTCACCATAGCACGTACCCTCCCCAATGTCTATCACCCAGCCACCCCATCCCTCCCAGCCCCCACCACCCCAGCAACCCTCAGTTTGTTTCCTGAGATTAAGAATTCTTCATATCAGTGAGATCCATGATACATGTCCCTCATCACTCTTATCTCAATTTTGTGTCAGAATCTGTTCTTATTCCTGACCTTCCTGGATAAAACCAAGATTTCCTAGAGGATGCATTATGGCAATAAAATTAAACATTTTTGTATTTGGTCAAAGCCAAGGATGCATCTTCTTGTGATTGTTTCATCTGCCTCCCTACACACCTCCTCTATTTCTCACACAGGAGCACAACTGTTTTTATGAATGGCTAATGGAGTCCGTAACGGGTACTAAGTAGCAAGTTGGGCTGACAGACAAAATCCTAATCATTCCATTCAATTTGAATTTCAAACAAACAACAAATACGTCTGTAGTAAAATCATTTTCCAAATATTTATTTTATTTTTTTAAGATTTATTTATTTATTAGAGAGAGAGAGAGAGAGCGAGCACGCAAGCATGAGTCGGGGAAGGGGCAGAGGGAGGGGGAGAGAAACCCAAGCAGACTCCCCGCTGAGCATGGAGATCTACACAGGGCTTGATCCCCGGACCCTGAGCTGAAACTGAGAGTCAGATGCTTAACTGACTGTGCCACCCAGGTGTCCCTATTCCAAATCTTTAAATGGACACACTTAAGAGTAAAAAAGCAGACAAAGAGTTTAATTCTCTTTGAAATGAAATCTTTTCAGGATAGTTATAAAAATCAGCCAAAATAAAAAAAATTCTTCCCATAAACAAAAATGTATTCATTGTTTATCTGAAACTCACATTTAACTGATAGCCCTGTTTTTTTAATTTGCTAAATCTGGCAACATTAGCCACACACACTGTCTAGCCTAGCTTCAAGAAACTTACCAAGCAAGAATCCTTTCAATTTAGCTTTCTGTTATTCCATTTTAAAAATCAGTGCATACATCATCACTATGTGTAACTAAGAATCTATATTGGTATGTCAGTTAAAAAAATCAACTTATGATTCTGCTATTCCAATCAATCAAATGTTTAGATTTCTGGGCGCCTGGGTGGCTCAGTTGGTTAAGCAACTGCCTTCGGCTCAGGTCACGATCCTGGAGTCCCGGGATCGAGTCCCGCATCGGGCTCCCTGCTCAGCGGGGAGTCTGCTTCTCCCTCTGACCCTCCCCCCTCTCATGTGCTCTCTCTCTCTCATTCTCGCTCTCTCAAATAAATAAAATCTAAAAAAAAAAAAAATGTTTAGATTTCTTATGTTCCCATTTAAATCTATTCCATGGCCATACATAATTTCAATATAGACATAATCATTCTGTAGAACCTATCATATCCTATTTTTTTCAGTTAACATTACATCACAAACATTTTTCACTTTGCTGAGTAGTTTTAATATTTTTAAATTTAACAGCTCAATGTTTTTATGATTTTTGTATTTAATGAAAAATCTATTGTTAGATATTCTGGTTCTTTATAGTATATACTATTACAAATAATAGTATATAATAATGTTACATACTATAATGCTAGTATTCAATATTTTTATGCATGTGGTTTGTTTTTACTTTTGCATAATATATTCAGAATACCAACAAATATAAATATTTGATCAAAGGTTGTAACTATTTTAATAAGTCTAGATCAACTCTGAAAATATTACACTTTCACTTCTGCCTGAATTATATAAGAGTTTCAGTTCACATATATATTTTATCAGCAGACTCACTGATGTTATATATATTTTTGATAACTATAGTTTTAAGATGTTTCTGAATCAACTTTTGGGATTTAAATACTTTTATTTACATTTTGATTGAGTATGTATTAAATATCTGTCTGATGTATTACAAAGGAATTTTCTTAAGAAGTTGTCTTTTTATTTTGATTTTTTAAGTGTTAAACACTTTTATATTATTTCTTTCAATAATCTACCCTCAAAGTTATGAAGGTTATATTTTTAAAGACTAGAAAAACCTTAAATGTATTTTCCATATTTAGGATTTTAATTTTCATGCTTAACCATTCAACTTTTTTGGAGTTTGTTTCAGTATGAATTCCTATCTCAATACCATTTTTCAAATGCAAAAATATTTCTGTAGAGTTTAGAAACATAGTATTTTGAAAGTAAGAAGAGGTTTTTGTTTTGTTTTTTTTTTTACATAAAGGTGGTTTGAATGAGCAACAATAATTTGGAAATGGCAGTTTATTGTACCTGTTGACAGATCTATTAAGAGGAGGTGGATAAAAACAAATATACAAGAGAAACTTGTTTGTAGTATTATTACAAAAAAAAACTCCATGTATAAAAATTACACCCGTGGTGCTCAGGAATCTTTTCAAAAACAACCCATTCTATGCTGAGATTTCCAAACAGTTTCATAAGGATGCCTGGCTCAGTTGGTTAATTGCCTTCGGCTCAGGTCATGATCCCCGGGTCGTGGGATCACGTCCTGCATCGGGTTCCCTGCTCCGCGGGAAGCCTGCTTCTCCCTCTCCCACTCCCTCTGCTTGTGTTCCCTCTCTCGCTAGGTCTCTGTCAAATAAATAAATAAAATCTTAAAAAAAAAGTTTCATCATTATATTTAAATGTGCTTCCTTAAATGTCAGCAAGAATTAGCCTAAATTAAAGTCACTGTTAAAAAAGTTAGTAATTTTTAGAGCATGTAAGGGTAAAAAGAAAGGAAAAAATGATGATGGAATCTAGAGAAAGTGCAGTCACTGAGTATGAATCTTTCTTAAGCATCATCATTTCCTTCTTTGCTTCCATCCTCCTCCTTCCTCTTTCTTTCCCTATTTAATATTTATTGACAGGCAACTACATGCCAGTGTCTGAAGGTATGTAAATGATGGATATAGCCTTCACCTTCAGAGACCTCATAGCCTAGTTAGGGAAAGGCAAGTAAATGGAAAATTACAATATGGCAAAGTAAAAATAAACACCAGGCAATGAGTAGACAGGAGGATGGGCTAAGGAGGCGTTTGGAGATTATGCTTAATGTAGCTTTGAAGAACATGAAGAATATATAAAAACTATGCAGGAAAAAACAGTAAATCAGATCCCTGATATTCCATCTTGCCCAGAAATCAAGAATCACTTTTATGATCAGAAAACAGATTTAAAACCACCTTTCTTATTTTTCCTGTGTTTTTATTCATTGCTTGGCTTTATTGTTTTCATACATTCTTTGTCTTCTAGCAAAAAGACAGGACTGAGTGATCTGAGATTAGGGGACAGAGACCTTTCTCATCAAGAACAACTGTGTTCACGTTCTAATTTCTATATCTTTTTTGTTTGTTTCGTTGTTGAGTCAGTGAATCCACGAGATCTATTTTATGTGGATCAAGATACAGTTTCCCTATTGGCAAAATGATAGGTGATATTTTGGGGGAAAATTCTACATCTGATGGCCAACTGAGCTTCCTTTCACCTCACAGTATCACCTACTTTGTAGGCTCTGGCATGATTACAGAAACCCCTGAGGAAAATGCCTTCAAACCAGAAAAACAGAACGTCTGAGCAGCTTGAGTTAAGGGACTCTGCTATTCTATCCATAAGTGAAACAAAAAGAGAATCCTTGCTTAAGAAAGAGAACTGAGAGTTACAGGCTAGAAAAAAGTCTTGAGGGAGGAAAACATCTTTAAACTAAAAATAATTCAATTTTAAATCCCATGTTGAACAAGTGAACAGACATGGAAAAGGCAAGATCCTTGAACAGGGAAGTTATGTGAATGAATACTTTATAAGCTTTACTAATCAAAAAGGTAACTCCTCATTTCAACCTACTGGCAGAATTGAGAATACTGCAATTCAAAAAGAAATCTTTTCAAGATATTTGGACTTGAGTAAAATATAAAGCAGTTTTCCCATTACTGTTCTCTGGTAGGGTAAATCGATTCACTTGAACATAGCCTCAGATTCCTTGAAGTTTTGATATCCATTTATTGGACAAGTGGTCCTCATCTTTGAAGCCAAAGAAACAAATAGCAATTGATCTTCTTTTGTTAGGAAATTCTACATTGTGGAAGAGGCATACATGAATGCTACGCTATTTCTTCTTTTTGAAGCAATGATGCACTTTAAAAGTTAATTATTATTTCCTTCATCAAGAAAACTTATCTTTTCATTTAATCTGTAAAAAAATTTGTTAGGTTACATAAAGTCCAATGTTATATCCTGGGGACTTTATTAGACATCTCACTTTATTTACATTTTATTTAAAATTGCATTGTATTTAAAATAATTGCTTTAACTTTTCCTAAGAACAATTATGTAGATGGCTGATGATAATCTTCCCCCAAATCTCAATTAGAGTAAGGTATATCTATTTGAATTTTGATATATAAGTGAATTTCTACTAACTTTGATATACAAAATAGTTTTTTTTTTTACATTTTTGATTACCTATTATTGCCTGAATTCATTTTTCATTAGGCAGTTATTGAATGATTTACTGCAGTTATATTTTCTATTGCAAATTCACTATTATGAGTGGACTCTCTAGGCAGCTGTAATTTGGTCAAGGGTTTATCCCTTAAAGATAGAAATACTGATGGTCCATTTTCTTAGCTGGCCTAAAAATATGGGATTTAGCAGTTCTACTGACTCATTTTTAAGTAAAAGCTTTATTGAGATATGATTCACATAATATAAAATTCATCCTTTAAAAGTATATCATTCAGTGGTCTTAAGTACATTGGCAAAGTTATGAGTTCGAGAACATTATCACCCCCAAAACAAAATCCATACTCACTGGCCGTCAATTCCTAGTTCCAACTTCCTTCAAGCCCTAGCAATCAGTCTCTATCTCTATGGATTTGCCTACTCCGGAAATTTCACATAACATGTGGCCCTTTGTCTGGCTTCTTTCACTTAGCATAGTGTTTTCAAGGTTCATCCATGTTGTACCATTTGTCAGAAATTCATTCCTTTTTATGGCCAAATAGTGGCCAAATATCTCATTACATGGAATTTACAAGGTATTAAGGGGAGGATTTAAAATTAATTATAATCTCATTTCTAAGATGAGAAATACTATGTTTATATACTACATACTTTCTCCTCAGAGCTGAAGGGCAAAATGGTGGCTTGAGGTTTTCAGAGTCAGAAGAGATGTGATACAGAGCACAGTAGGGGGAATATCCTTGGACTGATGGAAAAACATTTCATCCTGTGAGAGGGAGAGAAGAAGATGTGCATGAGAGGGAAACAGAAGGGCAGGAAACTGAGTTGGTTTAGCATAATGGTCTCTATTTCTCTGTGATACAGGATGATTGATGCTTCTCTGAGGATGCAAAAAGGAGAACTGAGTAAGTGACTTTGAAATTATTGTTGTGCCAGTTGAGGCTATAATCCACACAGAACTGAACTAATCTTCCTAGTTTTGAGTTTTTACTCAGCTATGCTCAGCACCCAAGTACTAGGGGCAAAGAAAGAATAAGTTGCTTCTATTTTTGTTGTTTGTCATTATTAGACATAGTATTGTGTGAGGACTTGGTTCCAGGGATGTGAGATTATTGGCAAACAAGAATCCCATGGAGTTTCATGGAATCTAGGCCAAAAGAGAAAGAATGGAAAACATTGGGAAGATGTACTGGAGAAAAAAAATGGAAGGAATTACTGAACTGGAGACGTCAATGACTCTAAGAGAACATGCAACGGAGAAAGGGAATTCAAGCTCTAAAAGGATTGGAAGTTGTGATCATGGGGCTGGGTATAGGATTAAAGGTTTCAGAGCAGTTTTGAGTGATGGCAAGGTCAACTGTGCAACCAAAGGAATGGCAACGAGTGGCTGAATGAAGTAGAGTGCAAAGTGAATTCAGTTCAGTTGAGAAAATTAAGAATGGTAGGTATTAGGTTGAGTCATCCCAATGAACCTTGAATTTTCATAATGTAGACTTATAGGATGACTGAGCTGTGACTCATCCTCCACAGGCAAGGTCATGCCTTACTTACTCTCAAAGAACACTGCACTGGTCATTAGGAAATCCAGCTCCACCACTAGCTATTATGTCATTCTGTGAACTTTACTTTGATTCCATAAACATCACATACCTGTCTTTTAAATGAGGAAATTGAACCATCTGATCTGTGTTGTCATCATGTTCTAAGTGTTTAAATTCCTTGTGCCTAAACTTTTTTTTCAATCTCAGTCATCTTCTTATTGGTCTAATTTTTCAATACTTCAATATGAGTTTTCCTAGAATCCTTGGTTTGATTTGTGCCTCCTAAGTCTCATTATATTTACTTTCTAAACACTTCACAGCATCACAGTGGGCAATTTGCATAGTGGGAAATTTGCTTAGGAGTGCTATGCTAAGAAGAGGGAAAAACATCTACATTTGATTGTTTACTTTCTTGTAAAGCATTTTACATACACTAGCTTATTTCAGTATTTAAATGTTCCTATGGAAATTATCATCTTTATTTTGTGGATGAGGAAATTGAGGTGTAGAAGTTAAATAACTTAGCCCACAACATATAAATAGAAAGTGGCAGAGTCCTTATTCAAACCCTGGTGTTCTTGAATCCAAGGCTCATTTTTCAAAAATCATTTTGCTATACTATCTCAATAGATGGCCAAAGATGTTTTCATGTGGGCACTAAAGTATACTATCTTGTCTCACCTCCCACAAATACTCCATGTAAGGTTATGATTTGGGCTCAAGTTTCTTTTTTTTTTTTTTTAAGATTTTATTTATTAATTCATGACAGACAGAGAGAGAGAGAGAGAGAGAGGCAGAGGGAGAAGCAGGCTCCCCGCAGAGCAGGGAGCCCAATGCAGAACTCGATCCCGGGACCCTGGGATCATGACCTGAGCCGAAGGCAGACGCTTAACCATCTGAGCCACCCAGGCGCCCCTGGACTCAAGTTTCTTAAGGCTCTGATAAGACTATCATTTGGATGAATGTTTCATCCCAAAAAAGGATTTGTTTAATAAACAATACCAGGCACTTATTATGTGGCACATTCTGAGCCGTATGTGGTGAAAAATTAATGATAAGATATAGTAGTAGCTCTCAAATGACTTCTATTCTATTTTGGTTAAGTTAAGGAAGTAAGTTCAAGAAGATATTATGGATTATAGCAAACAATTTTGGGATGTCTTCCCTGCTTAAAATGTTGCCCAATTTTCTGAAAAATTTCCTTTATCCACAGGGTTTGGGCCCTGACACTGGTGCTGTTACTTTGCTGTTTAGCTACTAGTGGTTGATCCTGGGGTCCACCTGATTCTAGCTGGGTCAATCATCCTCTTCCAGGATGGCACTGAGCTCTGAATGCTACTGAATCTCTGCATGTGGCTAGACTGTAAAATTAACCACTAGAACCGTGTGGCAGTTACAATACAGTATGTAGGCAGAGGAAAAAAAAAGATAAGACTGGCCAGTAGAGTTAGAAAATAATAAAACAGAAATGAAAAAAAAAAAAAAAAAGCCAAGATGAGAAAGAGAATTCAACATCTTTTCAGTTCAAGTTCTACTTTTGAGGATGGCTACATTCATGTCCTATTTTTATAATTACCCTAAATTTTTCTGGAGCTGTTTTCAGACACCATAACCCCAAAGCCTCAAATAATACATACTATGATTAAAGACCTGGCCTGGAAACAGAAGGCAGTGAAGGCTGGGAGATGGGCAAGATTCCTTGATGCTAGTTGATTCTGAGCAACGGGTAATGCTTATCAGTTGGACAGATTGGGAGGCTGAGAAGAGAATTCTAAAGACAACTGGATAGAAAAGCAAAGACCCAGAGTTTGATGGAAGGATTTTTTAGTGACTGAACTCTTCTCTCTGCTAATCCTTAACATCCTCAACCTGAATTATTATGTTCCCGGGTATGTAGACTGGGCATTGAACAAATGGCTTTAAAAGAAAAAAAGCTCCAGTCATTCATTACATGGAAGTGCTGGTCTGAACCTGAATGATGGGTTCTGGTAAGGCACAAAATCCAGGAAAAAAAATGACCACAGTGAGTTGAAAGGTGAGTGTATTTTATATCTACAGGAGGGGAAAACAACCCCACACAGGTGTGTTACATTCATGTCCTCTGTCGAACTAATCAAGCTTTGACCTATGTTTCCCTTCAGTACCTGTGAAAACCACGTGTTTTAAAATGAAATAATTTTCAATTTTCCCCACCATTGTCCTCACGGTTGGAGCCTGAAATTCTTCTACGGAGGCCATTTGCTTTAAAGAGTGAGCAGAGTGACTTTTGTGAAATGGGTCCTCTGCTGTATCCCTGCCTGACTTCTCATCTCTTATCATCTGTTGAGCTATTGTTCCCAGATGAGAAGGAGTCATGACAACCCTTCAACAGTGAGCAATAATCTAGATCCCAGAATGGCCAAGACATTGTCCTTCCACTGGTTCCCAGATTTTCCTTGGTCAATACCCGACTCAATTACTAAATGGAAGAATAGAATTGATCTTTCTGGAGCCCATAAGATTTTTTTTTTTAAGAGCCAGAATTGAGATATATAGAAACAGCCAGAGAAGAACAGCAAGATTCTGGTTTCTAAGATGTTTTAATATATTTCTCAGAGTATTATGTGTCAAGACAAGGTTTACTTTCACTTCTCTTCTGCCCTATATTCAGTCCTGAAGTGAGAAGCACCTTGGAATAAATAGGCAACATTTTTTAGTAGAGTAAAGGTAGTTGATCTATGCTGTGAAAGGCTGTCAATAACAATTTAATGTCTTACAGATGTTCTAGTCGTAAGAATCAGAATATCTCATTCTATCCAGTGATTCATTGAATGGATTCAGCAGCAGAGCCCCTTATATAATTCCTTCAAATGCAGCCTTGAGTCCTGGGGTCAAGGGGAAATAGTAGAAAAGACTCAAGGAACATGAAAGAAGGAGGGAAGAGAAATGACTGGAGTGAGGTAAGTGACATGTAGGCATCAGAGTGGCATTTGCATGGGCTGAGGAAGATACCTGCACATTCTCATCACTCTGTGCCAAAGGTGTTTGTTCTGGTAATGAGTCACACTGCAGGTCCTTCCAGACATTAGCAACTGAAAAGAGAATAGACCTCTCTTCTTCCATTATACAATCTCCTTCCTGTCTGTCTTTAATCTTGCATTTAACCCTGCCCTGTAGGAATGTTCATGCTCTGATAGAGTAATGGCAACTAAATAGGTAGTACCAACTAACATAAGTTTAATTTAAATTGAATTTGCTATTAAGAGTGCCCATGAGAGTATCTTGATTTTATTGCCATTTTAAAACTATGCAGTTGCAACCTGTAAAATGTTTACCAATGTGATAATAATTCATTTTAATTTGCATTTCTTTAATGTCATGGGTTTTAACATCTTTTCAAATGCTTACAGGCCATTTCTGTTTTTCTTTGTGTTTGCCTCTTATAGTTACCTTTTCATATTCTTTACAAGATTTTCCATTGCATTTTTTTTCTTTATTGGTTTGTAAGAGCTTTTTATGTGTTAAGAAATGTATTTTTATCTGTCATTTTTGTTATAAATACTTTTTTTCTTTTGGGTTGCTTTTTTCTTTTGACTTATTATGAATATACACCCTGGAATAAATCTAGTAAGATTAATATAAGAAGAGGGTAAGCTGGCTGAATAAAAAATAATCTTACAAAATTCAATAGGTTTTTTTTTTTAAAGATTTTTTTTTATTTATTCATTTGAGACACAGAGATACAGAGAGAGAGAGAGAGCACATGAGCAGGGAGAGAGGCAGAGGGAGAGGGAGAAGCAGGCTCCCCGCTGAGCAGGGAGCCGATGCGGGGCTCGATCCCAGGATGCTGGGATCATGACCTGAGCCGAAGGCAGACGCTTAACTATCTGAGCCACCCAGGTGCCCCCCAAATTAAATAGGTTTTATCTGTACTGGAAATAATTTGTTTGTATTGAAAATGAATAAAAAAATCATACAATAACAAAACTGTAAAATACTTTGGAATAAACTTAGAAAGACTGCTTAGTATCTCTATACAAAAATCTATACATTGTATTAAGAAATATAAAAGGATCTGAACAATGTTCAACTCATACCATGTGCTAGGATATAAAAAATTAATTTTCTATCTCCAAATATATGCATTTAACAAAGTGCCACTTCACATGTTTTTATTTTTGAGACAGAATACCAAATCTAAAATTAAAATGGACAAATAAATATGGGAGAATAGCTCCCAAAGTTATGAAGCAATCAAACAGTGAAAGAATTCCTGGCTTGTCAGATACTGAAACTATCTATACAATCAGGATAATAAAGATGTATGATAATAGCAAGGGAATAGCTAAATAGATCAATTGGAAAAACAATGCCCAGAAATATATCTAGTATATACAGACATGTAATATGTGACAAATGTGTTACTTTAATTCAGTTATTGAAGAGGGTGACTTATTTCAAAAGGGGTGCTAGCAAAGTTGGCTATCCATGCGGAAGAAAACAAGCATGGACTCCTACCTCACGCTATGGAGAAAAAGAAATGTAGCATGGATAATAATGTTTAAACAAAACAAAAAGTCTGGAAGAAAACACAGAAAGACATTTAGAAATGATCAGAACGATTAAAATTTGTGTAAATCCAAAGAAAGTATAAGTTAAGTTAAAAGCAATAGGGTAGGGGAAACATTTACAGTATTTATGTCAGATTAAGATTAATATGCAGAATTTTTTAAAAAGAAGATTTATTAATGTACTGAAAGAGCGGGGTAGGGGCAGAGGGAGAGAATCCTCAAGCAGATTCCCTGCTGAGTGCAGAGCCCGACACAGGGCTCGATCCCAGGACCCCAGGATCATGACCTGAGCAGAAATCAAGAGTCAGATGCTCAACCGACTGAGCCACCTGGGTGCCCCAATATGTAGAATTTATAAGGAGTTCCTATGTACTGGTAAGAAAAAGAGAAATAAGTAATAGAAAAGAGGCAAAGTATATAACTAGGCAACTCAACCAAGAGGAAATCCAAATGCCAGTAAATTAGTGAAAAGATGCCTACCCTCCATTTTAACAGGAAAATGTACATTAAAAAATAGATTCCACTTTCTGCCCATTAGATTGTCAAAAAATAGAAAGTGATAAAAATTCATGCTGTCAAAAAGGTGGGCAACAGGCACTCCTCTGTCTCTGGTAGTTGGAGGTTGTCAGGTAATAACAATCAAAATTAGAAATTAAAAAATATATGTACCCAGGCGCCTGGGTGGCTCAGTCGGTTAAGCGTCTGCCTTCGGCTCAGGTCATGATCCCATGGTCCTGGGATCGAGTCCCACATTGGGCTCCCTGCTCTGCGGGGAGCCTGCTTCTCCCTCTCCCACTCCCCCTGCTTGTGTTCCCTCTCTTGCTGTATCTCTCTCTGTTAAATAAATAAATAAAATCTTTAAAAAAATATATATGTACCCTTTGATATAGCAATTCCATTTTTGGTAGTCATTTCTTATAGAAATAAGGACATTGACTGTAAATGCTAATTAGTAGATAATTCCAATTTTATTCTGTAAAGGGATATAAGAATATTACCCTACAATAAAATTTATTGAATTATTGTTGTGGTGACAAAAGCCCAGAAACATTAATATTCATTCATATCGAAATGGTTAAAAAATTGCTCAGCAGGTTTGAAAATCAACTGGAATAAACCAGGGTTTTTTTTGGGGGGGGGCTCTTTTTTTTTGCTTCTTTGTTTTTTTAGAGCAGAAGACCATTCTAACTGATCAACAGCCAGAAAAAACAATTTTTTTCCAGGTTTATTGAGATATAATTGTCATATACCAATTGTTACATATTTTGAGTGTTATTGGTAACTCTATGGGATATCACTTAGTTATGAGTTTATTCTATATTTATTGACCTGAAGGGATGCCCATAACATGTTTCTGAGTGGGAAAAGTAATACAGAAATGAATATTTTATGATCTGATTATGGTTAAAACAGAAGATAAAAAGAAAACTAGATATAGTTAGAGATGGGACCCAGGAAAAGACAGGGTGAGGAAAGGAAAAATGCTTTAGCCAAATGGGAAAAAAATGGCACAATGTTAAGAAGAGGAAATACTACCTATGGTCTTACTTCTTATGTGCCTATGGGCAAGAGTAGAAGGTATAAAAAGATCAGACTGATTTATTCCAACAGCACCCAGAACAGCGACAAGGAATACATGGAAACCTGGATCCTAGAAAGCAATAAAGTAACTTTTATTAAGCTAATTGGTTACCATTACCCATCAGAATCTCTGGTAAGAGGTTAAGAACACAGATCCCTGGGCTCCAAGCCAGATCTATTTAATCAGAATCTCTGAAAATAGAGTCTATGAATTTTAAAGTTTTCCAGAAGACTCTGCTGTACAATCAGGCAGAGAATCATTTAGTTAATGCAGTTTGTCCCTGATACTTTAATTCTCTTGTTTAAGTCTACAAAAACCACATGAGGCTGACTCGTTTTCTCCATTTTGGAGATTAAAAAAACAGAGCCTAAAGGAATTATGTAACATTTCTAATAATCCAGAAAAAAATTGCATTGTTTATGCGTTGTTTGCAAGAGCCTTTTGCAAGGAGAGCAAGTTATACAGAGGTTTTTTACCTGGGCTTTTATCAATTTATTAGGTTTTTAGGGGTGAGAGAATTCTGGGTCTGTTGGGCTAATTCAAGGGTAAAAATGCAATTTTACCAACTTTAGCATTTTTTCAATGGTTTTCGGGTTCTGATGAGGGCTACGATGAGAGAGTAGGAAACAACAAAATGTATAGAAGGAGGCTTCATTGTCATTTCATATTTGTTACTGGGGATTACAAAGCAAAGAAATCTTAGTTTAACAGAGAGATTGCACTTTGTCTTATGACTTGCAATTATGAGTAAAGAAGAAAGAGACACACGTACAAACGTGCACAAGAAAATAAGGCCAATATTATTAAACATCTAAATGGGCCTATGAGAATTACACTTACAAATATATATATGGATACTTGTAACTAAGAATGAACAGTAATGAAAAAGAGTTCAGCCAGATAGGTACAGTTCTCATCAACTTCACTGAGGCAGTTATAAAATAGTTTTCCATTTCCTTTGAAGGGGTGTAATGCCCAAGTGTGTCAGTTATGTTCATCAGAGAGATCTGCTCTGACACATGTCAGTAATAAAATCTCTCTTGAGCTGAGGACTAATATTTCAATTGCCTTAAAGTCTCAACTCCTACTGAGTTATATTTTAACAATTTTCATAAAGTCTCTTTAGTAATCTACTGATACATATGTACTTTGATCACCATGGAGAAAAGGCTATGAGTGAAGCTATAGTTCTGTCTTTGCTATTCCTGAGGGCCTGGAATGACTGTCACCATTCAGTGTGAACCTGAACACAAGAACGTACTCTTCCCAAATATGAGTCATTTCATTTGCAAGGTCAAACATGGATCAAAGATAAACCGATACTTGGTATTTTTTTAAATCAACATTGACCAGTAAGCAACTTTAGGGCATTATGGACTAAGAGGGGGGTAAAATCTATTGAGATTGAAGTTTCTATAAAGAGAAATTCATATATGCAGAATTCTCCTAATACATACAATAAGCACGGAGAGCAGGAGGGTGTAGAACTAGAAACTGATATAAACTCAAGAAACAAAACACATTCATGTAAGCATATGTTTATGCAGCAAAACAAACTAGAAACCACTTAAAGATATAACACATTTTAAAAATGAAACTTTTTTATTATATAATTAATTCCTTATCTTCTTTTATTTCTGGACATATGCATTTCTATTTACTACTATAGTTTTAGAGAAAGTGGCCTCTGGTATATTAATTGACTATAGGTTTTTTCTTTGGTTATGACTCTTGAATTATTACTTTCTGTTCATAATGCCAGTTTCTTAACTTGTTCTTTTTATTCATGCACTATTCTTCAAGTCAGAATCTTCAAAGAAAACTTCACACAAATCAAAATATATTTTCTAACTTTGTTGGCCAAATTAAAACATCAACATGATTTTACATCTAATGTTAGATGAGATTATTTTGCATAGTTTTCAGAGGGGCTATATGGTATTTGGTTAATATCAGAAGTCACTGAAAGTTTTACTGCAATGAAAATCAATGGGGAGAGTCTTGTGTTTTTCCAACTTTATTGAGATATAATTGATATATACCATTGTGTAAGTTTAAGATGCATGACATGCCAATTTGATAGATGTATGTATTGCAAAATGATTGCCACTATAAGATTAGTTAACATATTCATCATCTCACAAATTATCTTCTTTTGATAGTGAGAATATTTAAGATCTATTTTCTTAATAAATTCCAAGGATACAATACAGTGTTGTTAACTATAGTCATCATTCTGTATATTAGATCCCCAGAACTTATTCATCTTAGAACTGGAAGTTTATAACCTTTGACCAACAACCCATTCTCCCTGCCCCCCAGCCCATGGCCAACACCAGTCTACTTTTGGTTTCTATGAGTTTGGCTTTTTAAGATCCTGCATGTAAAGGAGATCATACGATATTTGTCTTTTCTTTGTCTGACTTATTTCACTTAGCATAACACCCTCAAGATTCATCAATATTGTTGCAAATGGCAAGATTTCCTTCCTACTTTTGGCTGAATAATATGGCTGATATACCTCTATATCTATATATCTATATATAAAATCACATTGTCCTTATTTATCTATTCATTGTTGACGTACACTTAGGTTCCCATATCTTGGCTATTGTGAATAATATGGCAATGAACATGGGTGCAGACATCTCTTAGAGACCATGATTTCATTGTCTTTGGATATGTACCCAGTGGGATTGCTGAATCACATGGCAGTTCCATTTTTAACTTTTTGAAGAACTCAATACTGGTTTTCTCAGAGGCTACATCGATTTGCCTTCCCACCAACACGCACAAGGGTTCCACATCCTCACCAGTGCTTGTTTTCCTTGCCTTTTGATAACAGCCATTCTAATAGGTATGAGGTGTTATCTCATTGGGATTGTAATTTGCATATTTCTGATGTTCAGTGATGCTGAGCTCCTTTTGATGTATGTGTTAGCCATTTTTGTGTCTTCTTTGGATAAATATCTATTCAGGCCCTTTGCCTGTTTTTTAATGATTTTTCTGCTATTGAGTTGATGAGTTCTTCCATATTTGGGATATTAATCCCTTATCAGATATATGGTTTGCAAATATTTTCTCCATTCTGTAGGTTGCCTTTTTGTTTTGCTTGTATTGCTGTACAGAAGCCTTTTAGTTTGATGTTGTCCCACTTGGTGATTTTTCTTTTTGCTGCTTTTGCTTTTGTTTTCATATTCAAAAAATCATTGCCAAGACCTAAGTTGAGGAGCTTTACCCTATGTTTTCTTCTAGAGTCTTATAGTTTCAGGCCTTATATTTAAGTATTTGATTGACTACAACTTAATTTTTCTGACCGATGTTAAGATAGGGGTCCAATTTCATTCTTTTGTATACAGATATCCTGTTTTCCCAACACCATTTATCAAAGAGACTACCCTTTCCCCATTGAGTATTCTTGGCTTCCTAGTCAAATATTAGTTGACTGTATATGTGTGGGTTTATTTCTGGGCTCTCAATTCTGTTCCACTGGTTCATGTTTGCCAGTATCTCTTTTCACCTGTGTCTGTTTTTATGCCAGTATCATACTATTTTGATTATAATAGTTTTGTAATATAATTTGAAATCAGAAAGTGTGATGCCTCCAGGTTTGTTCTTTCTCAAGACTGCTTCGGCTATTCAGGGACTTTGTGGTTACATACTATTTTTAGGAATGTCTATTTCTGTGAAATATGTCATTGAAATTTTGATAGAGATTCCATTGATTCATTGATAGTTTTGGGTAGGTAGTATGGATGTTTAAAAATTTTACTTCTGATCTGTAGATGTGGAGTATCTTTCCACTTATTTGTGTCTTCTTTGATTTCTTTCATCAGTGTCTTATGTTTTCAGTGTACAGATCTTTACCTCCTTGGTTAAATTTATTCCCAAGTATTTTACTCCTTATGATGTTATTAAAAATGGGATTATTTTTTCTATTTCTTTTTCACATAGTTTATTGTGAGTGTAAAAAATACAGCTTATTGTTGCATGTTGATTTTGTATTCTTCAACTTTACTGAATCCATTAGTTTCAACAGCTTTTTTTGTGGAATCTTTAGGATTTTCTACATATTAGATCACACCATCTGCAAATAGAATTTTCCTTCTTTAGACATTCCTAAAAATTGTATGCAACCACAAAGTCCCTTTCTAATTTGGATGGCTTTTATTTTGTTTTCTTGCCTAATTACTTTGGCTAGGACATCTAGTACTATGTTAAATAATAATGGTGAGAGTGGGCATCCTTGTCTTGTTCCTGATCTTAGAGGAAAAGCTTTCAACTTTTTACTCCTGAGTGTGATATTAGCTGTGGGTCTGTCATATGTGGACTTTACTACATTGAGACTCATTCCCTCTATATCCACTTTGTTGAGAGCTTTTATCACAAATGGGTGTTGACTTCTGTCAAATGCTTTTTCTGCATCTACTGAGGTGAACATAGGATTTTTATCCTTCATTTTGTTAATGTGGTAGATCACACTGATTGATTTGTGGATGTTGAACCACCCTTGCATCCCTGCAATAAATCCCACTTGATTATGGTGTATAATCCTTTCATTGTACTAGTAAATTTAGTCTAATATTTTGTTGAGGATTTTTGCATCTGTCTTTATTAGGAATATAGTCCTGTATTTTTCTTGTAGTGTCCTTGTCTGGTTTTGGTATCAGGCTAAGCCTGGCCTCATAAAATGGGTTTGGCAGTATTCTTTCCTCTTCTGTTTTTTGGAAGAGTTTGAGAAGGAACAGCATTAGTTCTTTAATGTTTGGTAGAACTCACCAGTGGAGCTGTCTGGTCCTAGATTTTACTGTCTTAGGAGGATTTTGATTACTGATTGAATCTCTTTATGAGTAATTGGTCTGTTCAGATTTTCTGCTTTTCCTGATTGAGTCTTGGTAGGTTGATGTTTCTAGAAATTTGTCTATTCATTTTAGGTTGCCTAGTTTGTTGATGTAAAAACGTTCATAGTAGTCTCTTAGAATCTTTTACATTTGTGTAGTATCAGCTGTAATATCTCCTCTTTCATTTCTAATTTTGAGTCCCCTCTTTTTTTCTTGGCTAATCTAGCTGAAGGTTTGTCTATTTTGTTTATGTTTCCAAAAAAAAAAAACAGTTTCTCACTTCAATGATCTTTCCTATTGTTTTTCTGGTCTCCACCTCATTTACTTCTGTTCTGATCTTTGTTATTTCTTTCCTTCTAACTTTAAGCTTAGTTTGTTCTTTTTCTAGTTCCTTGGGGTGTGACTTTAGGTGGTCTGAGATCATTTTTTTTTCCTTAATGTAAGCATTTATTGATATAAAATTCCCTACTAGAATTGCTTTTGCTGCATCCCTATAAGTTTTGGTTTGTTGCTTCCATTTTATCTGTATTTGTACCTTATGCTTTATCTCCATTTTAAGGTTTTATCCTGATATAGGACATACCCAACATTCAGGAATTGAAAGGCTCCTTTCTTTCTTCCTGTGGAATAGAAACTTAACCTTACATCATATTGTGAGTTCTTTATTTACCAGTTTAATCTGCAATTAATTCCCTAATCTTTTATTCTTGGTGTATAAAAACCCAGCTATGTGTATCCCAGAAAAATATTTTCTTTCACTGAAGTCTGGCTTTCTAGACTATTCTCTCTCTCTGAAATTAAAAGAACCCAACTAAAACTTTGTGTTGTAATTTAAGACATACAGTGGTTTCTGCCCTCCTCTTTTCTCATATTAGCCTCATATCCTGGTTTGAATAATGAAGTGGCCATATGGGGAAGAAAACATTCCAGTTATGGAGAACAGAAAACATATCATGTTGTAATTCTAAACACTAGTCTATTGTTAAAGTATGTGTTATCTATATCCAATTACATATTTCTGAATTGATAAAACATTTTTTATCTATTTCACTGTTTACATTTAGCTTTGCAAATAATGTGATATATTTCCAAAATAGCATATCACCAAAATTTTCCAGGTTATTAAATATGTATCATCAGTTTTGTTTATGGCACAGAATTCTACTCCATGGATAAATGATTATTTAATTCATCTATTTGTAGCTCTTTAGGTTTTATTTAACTTTTCATTATATATGAATTTTTATATTATAAACAATGATAGAACTCTTCCAGTTTGCTTGATTTCCATTTGACAGTTGAACACTATGTTCTTTATAAATATATATATTTTTTTGAGGGGGGGAGGGGCAGAAGGAGAGGGGGAGAGAGAATCCCAAGCAGGCTCCATGCTCAGCATGGAGCCCGATGCAGGGCTCCATTTCATGACCCTGAGATCATGACCTGAGCCAAAATCAAGCGTCGGATGTTTAACTAAGCCACCAGGTGCCCCAACCCACTTTTATATTTTTAAAAAGTTAAGCATCACTTAGTACATATTAGGACCTCAACTTATATATATTTAATGAATGAATGAGTTCATTATTTTCACATACCTGATAAACTCTGTTGAGCATATTTAACTGAATGTTTAGTGAGATAGAGATAGAGATTGATCTACTGAGAGATATAGAGGGGGAAAGAAATTATTCGCTATGATACACTGATTTGAATATGAAGAGCGTAAAAATAACAAAAATCTGTTCATGATACAATTAAGTATGAGAATATTTTTTGGTTATACATGCACATAAAACCTCTTGAAAATGGGAAGTACTTGAGCAATTTAGCAAATACACATGTGATTTCCTGTGTATGTCTATATTGAAAGTGGAAGTAAGTAGGAGAGTACCAGGTTAATCTCAAGAACAGGATGATTTACCATGGCTTGCAAAAGGAAACTCAAGAATATGCATTTTACATTGGCATAGTTTATGTTCACCTAGATACAACTTAAGGCCTTGGTAATACCCCCCCTCATAGAAATATCCCTCCAAGAGCTTATCACTGATGCCTGGCATTCTACTGCTGTCAGATAATCTCTTTAGGTTACTAAAATTACTTTTGAAATGTGTATCCTCTTGAGAAATTATCTTAATAACTGCAAGACATTTCAAATGAGAGACATAAGGATGACAGCTATGGAGAATACAGGAGAGAAGAAGAAAAGTCATTTGTGTCTGAGAACGAGGAATCAATGGCATTACTATATGCCACCAGATTCCATACATCAGAAGGGACCATGGGTCTATGTGCTACTTCAATAAGTGCGACCCTTGGTGCTCACCTCTAGTACTAACTATTCACCGATTACAAAAGAGAAGCACGTGCTGATCTCTCACAAATCCCTCGCTCCACTTCCAACCTCTTTCACAAACTGTACGTGCCTTTCGACAGTCTTCAGGACACCTCTACTGGGATGAGGTACAGAGAGGTCAAACTCAAGCTTCCTTCTACAAACTTTGCATTTCAAATGTCTATTACAATATATTACAAGGCTTTTTAACATAATACTCGCTTAATAAATATTTATTGAATGAATGAATATAGAACTTTTGTTTAAATTAACCCGCTTGTACCAGAGGTTATTACTGGATGACATGTGAGCCTGCTAAGCTATCGACTGCCAAATCCAGAGAAGATTTTAGTGATCCTCTAATTCAGCCCCCTCCTTTCATGAATTTGTGAAGAAACTGTGTCCTTGGAGGCAAGCAAATTTCATCGGGTGGCAGAGACGGGACTAGAACTTGGATCTTTTGACTCTAAATCACAAGTACTTTCAAGTCTTAATTCTACATAGTCATTTGGATCATTCATTGCCTAATTACTTTCTGGTTTAATCCTTCCTTCATACCCAAAAGCATTATTTAGCTTCACAGGTAATTTATATCAATATCAACTTATTAATCCCTTTGCTGATTTTAGATTCAATTTATGTAATGAAGTCTTATTTTTTTACATTATTTCCCTTTTCAGAAAAAGCACAACAAAAATTATTCAAAATGTCCCTTAGTTAACATGACACAATTTTTGAGTCTACCCAGAAAATATGCTCAATTTAAAAGGTACTGATTTCATCTCAATGCACAGAAGGTACTGATTTCATCTCAATGCACAGAAGTCCTTGTCACTTTTTAAAATATCTTGTGCAGTGGGAATCACTTTTTGAAAAGGTCAAAAATCTTTAGGGTTTAGTGAATCAATACCATCTATTCAGGGATGAACTAGCGCTTCCTTATTCATGACAGAAGATGGACACATTTATAAAAGCAATATAAGATGTCTCTAAGAGAGTGGTGACACATTTTAATTTCATGTAGAACTGGATACAAACTTGCTACACTTGAACAGATAAAGAGATAAAATGTTAGCCTAAGGATTTTGGAGAACAGGAAGCTTGAGGCCAATAGCAAGAGAGGGGTAAGTGTTATAAAAGAAAGCTGATTAAAAACTCACTTCATAATCTGTGACCACTTCTTCTCTTGAAGCAATCAAAAGTTCCAAGCATATGCTGGTGCAGTGCTCTGTGAACACTAAGGTGAGCCATCGCTGAATTCTGAAAAATATATTGATGAAATACATAAGTGGAAGTATAAATGATTTAAGACTAATTCCCGTCTAACTCTCTGAATGAATCTAAGAAAGTTTAACTTCTAGCAGTTTGTGTCAAGAGGCTATGTTTATTTTTTATTAAAAATAAAGCACAAAATTTAATAAACAACATGTCAGAAGTAAAATGTTTGTTTTTCTTTGTAGTCTATTGTACACATTGACTGTTATTTTAAAACTCTTAAAAAAAAAAAAAAACCCACCTTCCTTTTAATCCTTCCAATGGTTATGAATGACAGCAGTGTTTTCCTCAGAGTTAAATTCATGCTTCCATATCTCATCCCAAACCTTCATCCCACTAGACAGGTAGGAAATAGAACAATACTCAAGAGGTCAATGTCAAAATTTAGGGGTAATTATTCCTTTATTGTTTACAATTTGGGGTGCATCCCTCCTCAAATCACATAATGTTTTCTGAATGTCAACGCTGTGCACAAGAATTATACTTTGATTGAAGGACACAGGCTGCCTCCTTTCGGGAAAGAATGGAACTGCATCTGTACCACACAAACAGTAAATTAGAATTATAGGCTAACATTGAACTCAATGAATTTTATTGTAATTATTTTAATGCTCAAATTCCCCTCCAGCTTTTAGAATCATAGAGTTCATGGGCTGATAAGACCTCTGTGGTTTGCTCCCTTTCTATAATTTTCCAGCTCAGTCATCCAACTTCTGCTTGGACTTCGGCTTCAGTGATGGGTGCCGGCGATTTTCCAAACAGGCCCTTCCCTTTTCAGATGATCTGCATTTTAGAACTTTCTGCTTTTATTTTTAAAAATCACTGACCAATGATGTCTAGTTGGTATTGTTTAATTTCTGAGACACATCAGAGGTCCTTTTTCTCCTCTGAGACTGAACTGAGATACAACAAAAAGAAAAACGTGGGACTTCCTGGAGGATAGGATATATAGTCAGTGTTACAAAGTATAAATAATGCTCAACGAACCTAAAAGATCTGACCAAACATAACTTCTTTCCCCCCAAAATACACAGGCAGTCTGGACATGAGAACACAATTTACAGATAAATATCTGCTCTAGTCAATCCATGGACATACCCAAGAGACCAATGAGCCCTTGATGTTTCCTGAGGGCTCTCAGTCTCTCCTCCTGAAACAGTAACCTCCATTCTTCACTGCCTACTGGGTGAGCTATTTAGATGCCGACAGGCAGCCCCATGGAGCTCTCTCATTTCAACCTATGCAATCTCCTTGCTTGAGTCTTCTTTTCCTAGGTACAGCCATTTCTTTGTTCTTGAGCAGAAAGAATGGAATAATGCATACACATATGACCGAACACCACCCTACTTTTAGGATTAACCTCCTCTTCGGGTTTACTGTCTCCTTCATGTTGCCCATTCTATTTGTCCCCTTCTCCATTCTGGGATAGTAGAGAAGAAGTTCAGAGCTTTGGCCCAGCAGGAGTGGGACTGGCAGGCAGGGAACAGGTGATTAGCAAGTAGGGGCAGGACTGCAAAACCACAGGGTTCCAGAGGCTCAGGAGGAACCTTCAGGGAACAAGAGGGGAACAGAGGTTGTGGGAGCTGCAGAGAGAATTGGGTAGGAGGCTTCTGCAGTGGTGGTCCCCTAAGAGGGGCTCAGGTTCCCATGGAAAGGTCATACCATGTGGAGGTTGTAAGGTGATGACAAGGAAGGACTCTGTATCAGTGTTTCTAGAATAGCGAGGCTGATATCCTCACACCCACATGGAGACTCCAAGCTGCAGACAGAGACCCAAAGGAGAGTGTCCCTCCTGCACCCTCAGATGTTGTGCTCACTCTCAAAGAGAAATACTCCAAAGGCTAACAATAACAATATCACAGAGCAGACACTGAAGGGTGCATTTTGAGCTGAGAGCCACTGATTTGATGACTGGCAAGGAAGATGAGATACAAAGGGTTCAAGCTGACCTTCTGGCCCTGCAGTGCGACCTTCATGGAATCAGGACTTCCTGCTGGAAGCCTTACATCCTGCTGACATTAGGAGGTCAGCATGAGGCCAGAATTGGACAAAGTGGGAGCAAGATTGTAAGAAATTTGAGAGTTAGAGAACATAATATGAGAAAATATGAGATGTCTTCCTTTGTTGTTTGACTACATCTTCCTGAAAGAACTGTGCATTTGTTTGATTTTTGGAATAACATCAACAAATCTTTAACGATAGAGGATAGGACCAAGACAGTTCTGGTTGTAATACATCCAATTCTAGGTTTAAATCTGACTGTAGATTAATCTGTGAATCAACTATACGTAACAGTGTTACTATGAGAACATAAGTTTTAAGTTTAAAAATCATCAATTTGTGAATATAGTCAGTTTTTAGGCTGGGAAATGCCTTTTGTTATCAATTAAATATATGGCTGATATGGTTCAAGTTCAAATCAAAGCTACCAGAATACATTAACTATGCAGTAAATACCAAGTTGTTATTCATTAAAAATTTGATTTGGGGGAATATCACGCATTGTTTTCCAACATAATTGAAATGATTGATAGGGGCACCATTAAAACTTCAGAATGACTTTTCTTCATGGAGTAAAGGTTCTAAACTTCTCCATAAAATGTTGTTATTCTGAGCACCTGCTGCCACCTTTTTAACAGTCTCTAGCCCAAAACAATAAAAGAAAACAATCTTTCAAGAAGTAATAAAACTATATAACAATTAATAAAGTAAAAAAAGCAAAATTCTAAGGTGCCATATTACTGAATACAGATATTCAAGTTTAAAGCATTAAAAAACCCATGCAAATAATTTCAATAGGAAGAAAAAGAAGCCAGGCACAAAGTCAGAAATTAAGACTCAAGCTAACTTCCAAATTCAATATAGAGATTATGGTACATGGATTCTCAAACTGTATAAATGAATTGCACCATAGTGCTGAGGAACACGATGTAGCGAGATAAAACTCATTTGTTCCTACCTGGAATCTGGAAGTTTTATTGCCTCACTTCATTTGTAAACACAATAGAACACAGGGTGCCCACAACTGATGGTGCATTTCAAAGCAGTTTCTAATGTCTAAATTTCAGGTATTTAAGTTTTAGTTATTAAAAGAAATTGATTTCTTTATTCTTTTTATTTAAAAATTTTAAAAAGATTTGTTTATTTTAGAGAGAGAGAGTATATGAGTGGGGGGAGGGGCAGAGGGAGAGGGAGAGAGAGAGAGAGAGAAGCAGACTCCCCACTGAGCACAGAGCCCGACATGGGGCTTGATCTCATGACCCTAAGATCATGAACTGAGGCAGAATCAAGATTTGGATGCTTAATTGCCCAAGCCACCCAGGTGCCCTTTATTCTTTATAAATTTTTCTTTTTTAAAAGTTTTTAATAAAAATTTATTTTGAAATTATTTTATATTCACAGGAAATTGGAAAGATAGTACAGAGTGTTTCTGGTACCTTTCACCCAGTTTCCCCCAATGATTCTCTCTCACATAGTTATAGTACAATATGAAAACCAGCACATCCAAATTGGTACACCATGTGTATATAGTTTTGTATCATTTTATCACATAGGTAGATTTGTGTAGCCACCACTGGAGTCAAGATATAAAACTGTTACATCACCACAAAGATCTCTCTCTTGCTACTCTTTATAGTCACTCCTGCCTCCTTCTCCCAGCCATCCCTAACCCCTGACAATCATGAATTGTTTTTCATCTTTATAATTTTGTCATTTTGGGAACATTCTATAAATGGAATCATACAGTATACGACCTTTGGACATATCTTTTTTTTTTTTTTTTTCTCAGCATCACATCCTTGAGATGCATCTAAGTTGTATGTATCAATAGTTTTCTCATTTTTATTGCTGAGTATTACTTATCCTCAGAATGGCTTTTGACTGATTTAGATTTTGGTTCCTGGCATAGTCTCTCTTGCTCTAATGAGGTGTGGGAAGATTTATCCAGATATCACTAGCACATCAGAGGAGTATAAGAGCTAGTCGAAACGAAATACTAGGAGAAATAAAGATGTATTTCAATATCTTCCAGGCTCGTGAGGCAAAAATACTTGAAGGCTAAAAAGTCCTAGGTAAATATTTAAAATATTGCTTTGAAATTTAGAATTCAATAAGTGTTAGAAGGAGTATTCTATATGATATTTGTAAAAAAACAGGGTTAAATTAAACTGTTTTTGATAACAAAGATGAGTGAGAAGGATGTGATGTTTCCCTTAGAAATTACTTATCAAAAAAACCCACTCAGTGTCAGTTGTATTCCTTCCTGGGGCACATTTAAATATTTGCACTTTAAATAAAAACATCTCTTTTCATAACTAATATGAATAGAAACATTAATGGATAAACATGCAATTTATAGTTGAGACATTAGGAATGATATCGAGAGCCACCACCCAGTGGCAATATATCCTAACTGCATACTTCAAGTGCGTGGGCCCTATGAGTTGGGGTAGGAGAGGGTGGCAGCTTCTACCTGCTAACCCTGAGGTTCAAAGGTGGTACAAACTTCACATTACTAGTTGTGGTTGCTAGGTTGTTCCTGTCTGTGATCAGACAAAGCATGTTGGACACATAGTGTACTGTCATGCAGAAAAAATTCTGAAACTTCTTCTGGCCCCTATTCCTTTTCCAAATTCCAAACTTAACACAGCAGTATAATTAATTAGAATAGAACTAACAACACTGCCTTTTTACACAGCATTTCTTAACATATGTGTAGGGCACCGTTCCAAAGTGTAACACAGTAAAAGAACTTCTAAAGAGTGTAAAAATAATACAGCATTCCTTACCCCAGCGGAATATGAAAGGTTTCTTCGGTGGGTAAAATACAGTGTCCCTGCAATGGGGAACACCAGTTACGAGTGAAAATGGAGATTCTATAGTGAATATAGTTCGAGTAAGTGAATGTGGGCATATATGACACTGAGAATGTCTAGTCCTGTTCTCTTACATGGTTCCTAGAATTTAACAGCCAGTCTTTTATCCTTACAACAGGAGAATGGAAGAATCTTCTCTGGAGATCTGATCAATCAAGAGGAACACTCTAAAGGTACTGGCATCACTGATTCTCCAATGAAACATTTAGTCTGCTCCACCCAACAATAAAGATTATTTATTTATTTGAGAGAGAGAGGATGTGGGTGCAAGCAGGGGGAAGAGCAGAGAGAGAAGGGCAAGCAGCCTCCACGCTGACCATGAAGCCTGACTGCCGGGCTGGATCTCAGGACCCTGAGATCATGACCTGAGCAGAGATCAAGAGTGGTTCACTCAGAGGACTGAGCCACCCAGGTGCCTCTGCTCACTCCACAATAAAATTCATGCTTGTGAGTCTTAGCCCATATACTCAATGAGTCCATTCTTACTTTCTTACTCTTAAATAAAAACAGACAACTGAGACTTGCCAGATAGCTGCAGAAAACCTCTTCCATTAAAAAGAGAGAGAGAGAGGGTGCCTGGGTAGCTCAGTCGTTAAATGTCTGCCTTCGGCTCAGGTCATGATCCGGGGTCCTGGGATCGAGCCCTGCATCAGGCTCCCTGCTCCGCGGGAAGCCTGCTTCTCCCTCTCCACTCCCCCTGCTTGTGTTCCCTCTCTCGCTGTCTCTGTCAAAAACTAAATAAAAAATTTTTTTAAAAATTTAAAAAAAAGAGAGAGATTAAACAAATGAAGAAGGGAAAAAGGAAACTTGAAAATAGAGAGGAAATGATTAAAAATACATACAGAGAGGAGATGATTTAAGAAATATCATGAATATCCTCAAAGAGCTAAAGAAGCTACTATAACCATGAAACAAGAATGGATGCAGTTAAAAATGGTGACACAGGAAACAAAGACTTTCTCAAATTTAAAAAAATATGACAGCAGAAAAAAAAATAACTCAACAGAAGGGGTTGGAAAATAAAATTACACTAACTTCCCAGAAAACAGAATTGAGAAATGGAAAATAGGAGAAATAAGTTAGAGAACCAGCACAGCAGATACATTATATAAAGAATAGAAGTTTCAGAAAGAGACAGAACATAAAATGAAGGGAAAGAAGTATCAGGCAATGATTTAAAGAATTTTCCCTGAACTGATACACATGAGTTATTAAACAAATAGACCCAATGAGTGCCTAGAAAAATGGGCAAAATTTCACCCTCACCAAGGCAAAATATTAAGACATACCAGAACACTGGGGAATAAAAAATACCCAAATAGACACTAGAAGCTAGAAAACAAAATTCTAAAGAGAAATTATGTCCAATCCATAATTCTATACTCAGGCAAATTTTCAATTGAGCATGAAAAGAAGTAGGTATTCTTAGAAGTGTAAGTTCTCAAAAATTTACTACTAGTGCATCCTATCTTGGAGGATACTAGAAAATATCCTTTATCAAAATAAGAAAGTAACCCAGGAATGAGGAAGGTATAGGATAAAAAAGAATGAAAGACTCACAGAGAGGAGAAAAAGGGAATCTCTAGGAGGGGATGAAAGCTTAGCAAGCAACCAGTCCATATGGAAACACCTCAGATGACTCCAGAAGGCATTCATTTTAGACAGATTATATGATAAAATGATGAGTCTACAGTTTTGATAGACTACCTTTATTTACTGAGGGGAGATACAGGACTGGCTGAAAACTTCAGGTTAAATTGATAATTACCTAGAAAATTAAATAATTATACAATTATTAACTCCAGGAAAAACAAAAAGGTGTACAGTGAACTTGAGCAATCATAGTTTACTGTGCAGCTCAGCTGGGAATAGTATTTACATGGTCCTATCAATGTAAATATTGAATATTAATTTATGTTATGATAAATCTGTATCAGGAGGATATGGAGATGAGGAACAGGCAAGTATGGAGGGGTAGGGGAGGAAATAAAGCTTTATCCTCATCCTCTGTAATGGGTATTCTTTTAAAAAACTAAAACTGAATAATCAAGAATTAGTAAACACATGGGGCGCCTGGGTGGCTCAGTCATTAAGTGTCTGCTTTCGGCTCAGGTCATGATCCCGGGATCCTGGAATCGAGCCCCACATCGGCTCCCTGCTTGGCGGGAAGCCTGCTTCTCCCTCTCCCACTCCCCCTGCTTGTGTTCCCTCTCTGGCTGTGTCTCTCTCTGTCAAATAAATAAATAAAATCTTAAAAAAGAAGAATTAGTAAGCATGTTATTTAATAATATCAAAGTAATTTTTTTAAAATGTCAGCTTGGAAAGTATCGAATGTGACTACATAAGGAGAGGAGGAAATGAGAGGGGAATTGGTCAGGGAAATTATTATTTTATATAACAGTAGTACAGAAATATTTAAATTTAAAACATAGGCATATAATTTTGATAAAAATAAAAACTTACATTTAAACAAAATGTAGAACTGGGCCCATTTGAGGAATACCCATGTCCAAAGTCTGCATGTAGTTTTTTGTTTTTTGTTTTTAAAGATTTTATTTATTTATTTGACAGAGAGAGACACAGCAAGAGAGGGAACACAAGCAGGGGGAGTGGGAGAGGGAGAAGCAGGCTCCCCGCAGAGCAGGGAGCCCGATGCGGGACTCGATCCCAGGACCCTGGGACCATGACCTGAGCCAAAGGCAGACGCTTAACGACTGAGCCACCCAGCCGCCCATGTAGTTTTAGTTTTAATGACCCACAGGCCTGAAAAGGCCCAGTGTGCTGTTTATCAAGGAAAACAGTGGCATGCATTATGGATGGGTTATATAATAAAATGATGAGTCTAAAATTTTGGCAGAAGGAAGTACTGAGTTGCCCTTTTAAAACTTAGAATAGACTATCCTCTGTATCTATGTAGCTAGAACCATGCCAACAGCATGGATAAAAAGAAATGACCAGCCAACAATCAAAACCCATGGTTCAGAGAACTCCCTGATCAGTTCTTGGGTTAGAAAATCTTCCCCAGGTGTTTGTGTTTTTTTTTTTCCAATTAGGTTTTTAAATGAAATTTTTTAAAATTAGAAAGCATTGCAAGAACTCAGAAAACAACTTGCTTCTATATAATTGAAAGAATATGCATTTGTCTCAGTTGAGGAGAAACTATGCATGTGTCATAAAATTTTCTCTCTTTGCAATGTGACAGTTTCTTGGTAAATCATAAGTTGTAATTTCATTTAAAATTAATTGTTTAGGAAATAAGATACTTTTCAGTGATTTTGGTACTGTCTTATATTAGTAACTGTGAATATAAGTAGAAGTTCTTTCAGATCATTAGGAAACATTTTAATTAAATTTTATTTTTAGAGGAAAATAAAGCCAGTGAGTTGGTTAGAAGCAGTAGACCAAAGGGGTAGACTGAATCCATGTTTAGGTCACTCTGTATATCCTTCTATGCCTAGCCAGTTACTTCAAGGGGAATGAAGTGGAAGAATACAAATGATCAGCACAAATATATCAGTACTCTTCATGGATTAAGGATGTTCTATTAGAATGTGTGTTCCTATGGAAAGGAGAATAACACTCAGGTCATTGTTATGGTCTTCAACGACTGGTTCTGTTAATTCAGCAAAATTCTGTGCTTATGTATAAACTACTATTTTATAGTACTGGACCACTGAAATTTCTGCAAAGCTATTTTTTTTTTTTTTGCATTCTATTAAAGCTTAAATTGGTTTACATTTAGAGTCAATGTTTTAGCACATTGAGGACTTTTTAAATTTTATTTATTTATTTGTTTAGAGTGGGGGGAAGGGCAGAAGGAGAGGGAGAGAGAGAGAGAGAATCTTAAGCAGGCTATATGTCCAGCAGAGAGCCCATTGTGGGCTCAGTCTCACAACCCCGAGATCATGACCTGAGTTGAAATCAAAAGTCAGATGCCTAACTGACTGAGCCACCCAGGTGCCCTGAGGGCTTTAAAAAAAAGATTGATTTATTGCATTATAAACTGTTTAAAAAAACAAAGGGATTACTATTAATACTTGAGCCTGGTAGTCTTTCCGCATGGGAAAGTACCAAGGGGGTTTCTTCTTAAGAGGCAACATAGTAATTACAGATTACCGCACCCTCTCCCACTGTAAACTCCTGATCTGTGGTATGTTTCTTAAATATTCGGTGACGTTTCAGCAGAGGAAAGTCTGCCCTTATTGTGGCTTATTGGAAACAATGATGGAATTAGAATCGAGCTGTCTTGCTGTGTGATCCTGAACAAAACACATAAGCCTCTCTGGGTTTTTAAGAAAATGAAAAGCCACAGATTGAAAAATATATTTTCAAAACAGGTACTTAATAGATCATTTGTGTTAAACATTAAAAACTCATATACCTCAATATTAAGAGTATAAAAATCTCAATTAAAAAGTGCAAAAGATCTGAACAGCCACTTTACCAAAAGAAGATATTCAAGTGGCCAAAAAGCACATGGAAAGATGTTCATTGACAATGGTCATTATATGGAAACCCAAGTTAATTCCATGACAAGATAATGACTACATAGGTTCAACAGGAGGGATATAAAGTACACAAAATCATGAATAATTTGATTTTCATCTACATCTTTATAGATTAGGTTTTCTTTCTGAAATTATATTCTCCCCAGAAGAATATTCAATGCTCCTTTAGGAAGAACATCTCCGTCCATTGTGATACAGAATTTTCCTAGAGAAAACCAAAAAATGTGGTCTAAAGCAAAAATGTTTCTTCTCTTTAGGGTCTGATATGTTTTTTATCCTGGGATTGTCCAATATATTTCCCCACATAAAACACCAATCTCTCAGAATCTGGATCAAATTTTCCTTAGAATCTTCACCTTAACCCTTCTAATGAGTGAAGAGGGTCAGTGGATTCCAGCACTTGGAGGACTCTTGGGTGGTCCCTCTGAGAATGAAACTGACATGGCCCAGAAAATTGAGTGTGTAAGTGTAACTAGAATTTTTCTCTGGTTCTCTACTACATTATTAATACAAGTAACCACCAGCAGGTCTATAACCACCTGATTTCTTCAGGTTTCAGGCAAGGGGCAGTGAACTGAGGGTCCTGCCCCAGCTTTGAATTTGCAAAACCTTTAGGCTCATGGTACATGTGTTTAGTATGTGCAGACTATAACGTCAAAATGTGCCTCTTTCTGCGTAAGGTGAGAGACTGTTATGAAGGAAAGCCTACCTGGGAAGAACTAAATCTTTTAAGGATTAACCTACAGGTTAAATTGAGTTGTTCCAAGTTTGTTTTTGAATGTTCATCATTAGAGGTGTGAGGTCTAGATCTGTTTGGAAAAGCCAGAGAAGTAAGCATAAGGACAACTCTAGAAATAAACCCACACCCTCCTCTATTTTTTTGATAATTTAGACTCATTGCACAATTTACACAGAAGTGGAGCAAGGTTCTCACCAAATATTATGAAAAGGTACAGAAAAGGATAAGAGAAGAGGCACAAGTGGGAAAATAAATTTTAAAAATTTGTAAGAATATAAAATGTTGAGAAGAAAAGTTAAACAGATGAGACTATGTTACTAACTCCTACGTTCCCATGAACATATGAAAGTTAAGCATTAAAGCTAAAATTTAAAACTTCAGTTAAAATAGATTCAATTTGAAATAAAGGCTAAGATCAAATCCTAAAAACATTAGTATAGAAGCAGTAAAAAATTTAAGCACAATGATAAAAAGCAATGGTATGGAAACCTTAAACTGTTATTCTAGATGAAATTGAGGGGAAGGAAGAGTTAAGAGCAAAAATATGAAAGTAAGAAAAAAAAACTTAAAGGAGAAAAATGGGAGAATATTTAAGATGAAGTAGAGAATAAATCAGTTGGGCATACCGCCACCAGAATTATTCTTCAAGCTGGAATAATTCTATAATGATTTATAAAATGGCAAAGCTCTTAAAAATTTCAGAATGCAATTAGAGAAGGATGGTGTGAGCCATTGGATTGTAAATGGCAGGTCAAATGTGTCATGGTGCCCCAACCCAGTGTGTGCAGACAGGGCACAGGGATCCAGGTGGAGGAGCCACACGGAGGACAGAGGGAGCATCCGGGAGTCCTGACTCCATGATCACTCTTACTGATTTTATATTCTGCTGGGCCATTAAAAATCGATTGTAATGCAAATACATATTCCATTCCATTTCTTTATATATTATATATGCATTCCATTTCTGGCTCATACCATGGAAAGAAAAAATAAAAAACAAAGAACATACCTGGAACATGTTTGGGCTCACTCACACCTCCTTTTCTATTATTATGCCCTCGTGGAGCTCTTCTCTAAGCTCCAGAGGTTTTGTTAAGACAGAAGAAGTCAATTCCAACATAAAAAAAAAAAAAAGAAGTCAATTCCAGACATCACGGATTAACAATTTTCAAATAAGTGGACTTTTTGAATAAGCAGAGTTTGAAGATGAGAGACAGAGACACAGGCTGTCTGACTGAGATGTGGAGAGAGAGAGAGAAGCCGAGAGAGAGCGTTAGAAGGGAAGAGAGAAGGAAAGGGAGAACAGTAAAATCTTTCTGAAGAGTTGGGCCAAGGCTTTGTAAGCAAGCTCTGTGGGTATATCTGATGTCTACAAGCAGAGAGGTTTGTTGAAGTAGAAAGATCAGAGGCCCCGCAGCAGTTTTGCATCCTTGCTTTCTTCTTCTGTGTTTTGTTTTTTGAGGTTTCTGGCCCTCAGCAGCCATTATTTATAAAGACAGGAATGAGATTCCTCAGGAAGATGAAGGAGCGAGAGGGGTGTGGCCCTGGTTTCTCAATGCAAAGAAACAAACAAACAGGTAGATTTTCTGGCGGCACTACCTGGGAATTTGGATTTTTCAGTTCATTTACAGACTTGCTGTAGAGAAGTGATCCAAATCGAAATATTTAGTGTACATACAGAAATTTAAAAATCACGCCTCAAAAGTTAAAATATTTTTTCCCCAAAAACAGCGAACAAGGAAAACACCAAATAACTATGTTATTAGGACAGCTCTGTGTAACAAGCAATTAGTGGAAGGCAAACAAGCTTTAGGAAAATTAATTAAATCAGGTTCTCTTGTATAGCGCTATTTCAAAGAACTTAGATTTTCTGAGTTGGCCTGACGAAGATGGGAAATCCGGGCAGTTGGTTCTCCGCTCTTTCCTTTCTTTAAAGCTCCTTTGTCCCCCTGGGGTACCCTGTCCTCCTGCGCACTGGGTGATGGCAACCACAGACCCCAAGAGCTCAGTCTTTTGCAATCTCCACCCCGCAAAACGAGGAATTCTTTTGTACTTTTGTATAAAGGAATAAAAATTACTCTCTCGACTGTCTATTTTAAGATAACTGTTTTTGTACATAAAACATTTGTTTCTGCTAAAGGGTTTTCGCTCAGCTACACGCAGGTGAGCAGAGGGAATTTCAGAAGGCTGAGGGAGACACTTCGACTGGTCCTAAAACTACACCTCAAAGAGCTTTTTTTGCTAATGACCAAGGCTGGCAGTGGGATTTTCATTTTCTGAAAGTGAAACAAATATGACAACATCAGAGGATATTAAATATAAGTCAATATATATAAAATATGCATAATGTCTAAATGTAGGTATGTGTACATATACATACATATGATAAAATGTTGATCTTCTTCTAGATGGTTTGTACACAGGCTAAAATTCAGTAAGTTGCTTAGTTTCTCTGGGTCATGCCAGTCAATCACAGTGGTCTGCAGAGGTAAGGGGCTTCGAGAAAGAACTGTCTTTCCTTCATTTGGGACCAGACTGTGAGTGCTATGTTCAATGCTGCATATCCTCCTCCAAAACTGCTGAATGCATTCTGAAGTTTGAAATGTCTGCTAAACGTCACAGCAGCAAAATGGTGCCTCGAGGGAGGTACTCTCGAAGCACTTAATACCTAGGAAATAGATTTCGCGTCCTCGCTGTGTAACACGAGCAGTACTCGACTCTTTCAGCCTATTCTCTGCCACAGCCCTTCCAAAGACTTCAGAACTCCCTGCCACCCCTGCCGTGTCTCGGAGTCAAGGTGATGGTGAGCCTCCCACTGTCGGCGCTACTTTGGGACATCGGTCGGTTGTAGGGCTCAGAGTGAGGCTGAGCTGAGAACGAGCCACCTGAGCACTCTTTACAGAACAGGACAAACTGTATGGAGTATCTATGAAAATACACTAAAAAATAAGATTTTATCTGCAAATAAAAAAAGAATTAAGGAAATGGAATTAAGAGAACTTGATTGTAAGTGCATACCTTTGTTATGTGGGAGTTTGCATGAAATATCCCTGCCTGGGGCATATTTGCTTCATTATGTTCCCCTCCACCACCCAGGCACACATTAACTCAGCATCTTATTATATCAATAAGTCAGTGAACCAGGCATTTACCTAAGGCTTAGTACAGGGCCAGCACTGTGCTGGGGACTGTGGAGGCATTTTAGAAAGTCCAATGACATATTTCCTTGCCAAAGAAATTACAAACCTGTTAGGGGAGGAAGGAGTCATTACTAGACTCATATTAGATCTCATTTTGCGTATCAACCTTTGGGAACTTTGTGACATTTCATCTGCTCTTCAATGTCTATTCCCACAATTGTTCCTTGCTCTAAGGGAGATGGGAAAAGCTATATGCGAATTTCCCAGGGCCTCTGTTTATCTGTGAAGATTGCCGGGAGGAGAGCTGTGACTGGCTTCCTCTTCAAGGCAACCTTGCCTTCTTTGTCTGCTGGGACCTGGGGCTGTTTCCATCATGGTGGAAAACAATGAGCCAGGGACTGAATCTCCTTTGCCTGCATGCTGGGGATTCTTGAAAAGTGTTGTTGCAACTTCTGATCGTTATTCTGTGCGGCACCTTCATAAAGATCACGTCTGGGGTCTCATCAAGTCTCTATTTCTACCTGGCACCCCAGCCCTCATTGGCTTTAAGACAGAGGTTCTCAAAGCGAGCTTTGTGGATTCCTGGGGGTCTTTGGGACTTTTCTAGGGTATCGCCTGTTCCCAATTATTTTCATAATAATATGAGGTGTGATTTTTCCCTTTCACTCTGTTGATATTTGCACCAGTGATGCCAACAATGGATGGCAATGCGGCTTGTGCCCTTAGCACAGATCAAACAAGCACCGACCTGTATTTGTATTTTCCACCGCCAGGCACTCAGAGGGGGGGAAAAAGTTAAGAATGTCCTGATGAAATAAAAGTATTCGTTTCCCATCTGGTAAAACAGTGTCACCCTGTCGTTCACGATGTTTCGAAAATATAGCTATTTTCCCTGAGACGTTATTTGTGTTACACTTTACTGAGTATTTTCAATATTCGGTGTGCTGAAATGGAAAGTGTGCGCAAAGTACTTCTGCTGCATACCAAAGCAGGAAGATCATCTCCAGGAACAGCACTCGTGAAATTGAGTTTTTTCTAGTCAGTTTTTCACACAACAGCATTTTACTTGAAAGAACAACTGATAGACAAACTCTGGTTGTTCAGACTTGGGAACTTGGCACCCATTTTGTTGAAAATGAATGAAGTGAACCTGTCACCTTAAGGAAAACTGATGGAATTTGGATGATGACAAAATTTAAGCCTTTATGCAACAATCAGAACTCTGGAAAAGGCTTACCTGCGCTGTGAGCTGCAGCTTCTCAGTACTTAAAGACCTTTCTGAGAAGATTGGCGGTGATAGTAACGAATATGGTTTTTGCTATTGTGTAATGAAATGGGTCAGCATTTAGAAGATACTATAAAATCAAGAATGGGTAAAAAGATGTATTCAAAATGCAAGACAGACAAATGGATTATTAAGTAACTAAGTTTGAAAGGTTTGCTGATATGGTTTCAGATTTCACACTGCAGCTTGCGTTTAAAAAGCCACCACTTGTTGAATTTTGGTGTAATATCAAAGAACAACAATTATCTGAAAAGGATATGAGACATCTGCCTTTTCCAATTACATATCCATATGAAGTAATTTTTGTCTAACTACTTCAATTAAAATAACAGATTGAACAAAGAAGAAATGGTACACATCAGGGACTTCCAGCTGGTCCCTTCTCCCTATAGAGGTCCGGGTTGCACAAGATCCTAATTATATCCATTCCAGTTATACACTGGAAGAGTGTGGAAAAGACCACACAATAGGTCTATAGACCCACTGACCCACTGTGATACCTTGTCAGGCCAGGATTTCATTTATCCTCTGGCCTCCATAAGCCCCTACTAAAACAGGCAATATGATGGCCTTTTGGATTCCCAGGTATTGATGTCAGAGCAGATGGTGTATTCAATAACCCTCAAAATGTTTGGGTATCTCCCTTCCCCAGGTGCACAGTTATTCTGGCAGATGGCTAAAGGTCCCTTTGGGAGAAGGATTGGGGCAATATTGATCATACATTTGCAGAAACATTTCAGGGTCCTTTCTTAAAGGAGCATTGCCTCCTCATCAGTTAATGGGCTCTGGGTCTGCGAACTTGATCAGATTTGGGAACTGAAAGACTGCAACTTTCCAGTGTGGTAGCTGACATTAACATTCTGCTAAACAATTCTCAGTTGTTTCTTAAACAACACAAATGATTGGTTTCCTATCTTTTTAATCCCTCAGAATATTGCACTCGGTCATAGATTTTTGTGGATTAAGGTGTGCTAGTTGCCACTTACATCTTGCTGCCCATTACAGAACGGCATGCATCTTGCATTGGTCAGTTGAGGACTTGCACCTAGTCTCTGTCATTCCAGAATCCTGGCATTCCCACTGATGTTAGAGACCTTGGTTCTAGAACAGCTATATCAAATCATCAAGGTGGACAAGCCATCTGTACCTGTGCATTCTTTATTGTGTTAGCGAAGGGCTTGTTCTCTGGGCCCTCTTGGGAAATGGGATCAGATGGCGGGTTCTCCAATCTTGTGTAATCAATCCGTTCTGACATTCCCACGCCTCTAAGGTGTTCCCTGGTACTCTGCTAGGGTAATTCTGGCATTTCTACAAAATTTGTTGTAGGCCAATGTTATGTCCTTACTTCAAGGAGCAAACTCAAACATACTTAGGCTGGTACTGAGTGTTCCTGTCAATACATTAACCTCTGAATCATGAGAGTCTTCCTATGTCAATACATTATTGCCTAGCCAGATTTCAGTCCTTCCTGATTGGATACCCTCACAAGCCATGGCCACTCTCTTTCTGTTTGCTACCAATACATATTTAGCCGGGGCTCACAACTGAGAGGACGTCTACTTCTCTTGGAGTGAGCACTGTATTTCCCTATCGAGGCTGCACTGTGTTCCAAACACAATTATTAACCTGGAAACAATGGGTTTCCACCTGGATTGCTCTAAAGAAGGACAAGCATCATGTAGCAAGACATCTACTTCAGGCAGGGTGTTTTCTGGCTGTCCAGGTAAGGGACACTTCCTCTGCTAACAATGGGGAGATAGTTAATTCTGCTAGCCTAAATAGGGTCCAGAAGATCACAGGGGTTCAAGAATCTTAATTTCATCTACCCAAAAGCCTCATCTCAGGGACCCACCACTTTCCTACCAGCTGTTGAGCTTATGCAGGCAGTTTGCTTTGCAGCTCTGTTACCCTCACGATTTATGTCCTGAGCATGATTTTCAGCATTGTTTGTCTATGGGTCCACAGCATAAAGGTTTCTTTTCACACTGCATGGAAGTTTTCTGACTTTCACAGCATGCTTTGAGTTGTAAGTAGACTAATTCTGACCCTGTCAATTTCTTTTTAAAGGCTTTTGAAGTAGTTAAGAAAAGTGGCCAACTTCATACTCTTAAAATTACTTTCACCCCATACTCTTCATTGCCACAACTATCCCATTCACCTTCCACCTGTACCTTAACCCAGTTTACCACGTCTAAGAAGCTTAGTACTTAGTCTTGGCTACTAGGTGTCAGGATTGTCAGTCCCCAAGTTATGACCATCTGGCCAGTTCCAGAATTCCTTCTCGAGGGTCTGCTTTCCAGAGACAATTTTGATATGAGTTTTCTTAGTCAGGGCTTCCATCAGAAAGCAGAAACCAAGATAAGGGCTTGAAGGCAAGTAGTTAATTTTGGGAAAGGGTTTTCAGGGAACTGGACTGGGGGCCTGGGAAGCAAGCCAGAGAAACAGGGAAAACTAATGCAGGGTACATGCTGCTGTGTTCCCACGGTGGGCAACTGAGGCTAAACCATCCTGCTATAATGAACCTCAAGCTTTCCCACATGGTGAAAAGATCACAGAGCCAGTTCTCCAGATCCCCTCTCCATGGATTGGGACTGGATGTGCTCCTTGAGCCTCTCACACAGGCTCCCCCCGCCCCTCCCCAGCAGGCTTCCAGACTCTGGGGCAGAGGCAGAGTGTAGTACAGTGGAGACAAAGCGCTGTCCATCATCCATCCTAAGAATGGCAGCAGCATGGCGGGCTGGAGCACACAGCGGAATGAGAGGGTGCGAGACGGTGATCTTAACCTTAATGAGTTTCAGTTTTTCTCTACTTCTGTCTCCTATGACCATGGCATTGCCTTCATCTATAACTGCCTTGCTCCAAAATAACTAGTTCCAGGGCGCCTGGGTGGCTCAGATGGTTAAGCGTCTGCCTTCGGCTCAGGTCATGATCCCGGGGTCCTGGAATCAAGTCCTGCATCGGGCTCCCTGCTAGGCGGGGAGCCTGCTTCTCTCTCTGCCTCTGCCTCTCTCTCTCTCTCTCTCTGACTCTCATGAATAAATAAATAAATAAAAAAAACATTAAAAAAAATAAAATAACTAGTTCCCATCTCTCATGCTCTGATTATTGCAAAACATTTTTAACCGATATTGCACAGTATAGTACCTCTTGATAATGAAAAGACACATAATAAAAAATCAACATAGACAAGTTGGCATCAGAAGCTTTTTAGGAAATATCTTTAGACCTCCCTCATGTATTATTTCCAAAGCTATAATTTAGTGAGCTTGACTGTGGTCATTCATAATATTTTAATTTTGAACCTAATAAAGGCCAGCACTCCACCGGGCACATGAGAGTAGAGACAAATGTTATTAAAAAAAAAAAATGTTTGTGGTGCTGACAATAATGTAAAGCATGAATGTAAGCATGCAAATAAATTATCTCAGAAGAGTATGAAAAGTTCTACTACAAAGATATGCATAATAGTGGGGGATTACAGAGGAAGGAGGAGCCAATACTGGTCAAAAAGGCAGAATGAAGGTTCCATGCAAAAGTTAAATTTGAGGTGGGTTTTGAAGGACAGGTTGAGCCTGGGTAGATGAGGAAGTAACAACAACATTTGCAAAAGCACAGAAGCATAAAGAAGCATGCCATGTTCATCATGTGGGGGTTGAAGGAGCGTTTTTTGGGGGGTATCTGGTGAGGGTAGAAATATGAGATTTAAAATAAATATGGCAAGGGATGTTAGAAATCAACTGTAACAGATCTTGTATAATATACTAGGGAGTTCTTTTATTGCCAGGAAATGACAGATTTAAATTTTAGTTTCATGAAAGGAAGATAAATTGGCAAAGAGGGTTAGAGCTAGGAGATGGGTTAGGAGACTATTATGATAAGCCAAGTAAGAGAAGATCTATGAACAGGGCATGGGCAGTAGGAATAGAACTGATGGATGGACTTCTGAGATTTATATGAAATAGAATTGACAGAACTTGTATAATTGACTTGGACTCTCCGGGGCCCTTTTGTAAGGACTATTGTCATTACCTTGCTCCCCATCTTGGTAACTCAATATTGAAGTAGGGAAGGGGGAAGAATCAAAGTTTCTATTTGGATGACTGGTAGGCAGTACCATTAATTAAAATAAAGTTAAGGGGAAACCTGTATTTGGAGATGACAAAGAGAAGGAGTCATTTTTCAGAAATGTTGAAGTACAAGTAAGGCAACCCATGGGATGATGCCCAGTAAGGGACTACATGCTGTTCTGAGAAGAGCTGATCTACTTCCATGATTTCAGTTACCAACCATATGATTAAGGCTGCCATATTTACATGTCCAGGACTAACTGCCATCTTGAGTTCAAAACAGTGTCTCTAAGCATCTGACTCGTCATATCCCCAAACTAAACTTATTTCCCTCCCAATCCTCTCCTTTTCCAGTGTTACTTAGATTAGAAAATGGTATTATCATTCAACAGTTCATTCATTTTATTTTAGTTCATTCAGTTTATTCAGGAAATATTTACCACCATGTGCCAGGCACTGTTTTAGGACTCTGGAATTCTGTGGGTGATCAAAAGCAAGTCTGCTCTCATCAGCAAAAAAAAAAAAAAAAAAAAGGACACAAATACATAATAGGTCAATTGATGAAGCAGCTATTAAGAAAAAGAAAGCAGCACTGGATAGAGTGAGAGGATTATACTAGATAGGATGGTCAGGAAAGGTTTCTTAATAAGCTAAGATTTCAGCAGAGCTCTAGAGAAAGTGAAGGGGTAGCTTGTGGGAAACATGGAATATCACTGTGTTATGGCTGCTATGATAAATTACCAAAAACTCAGCAACAGTCCCAGAGCTCAGAAGTCTACAAAGGCTCTTCCCAGGCTAAAATCAAGGTGCAGGCAGAGTTGCTTTCCTTCTGGAGGGTGAGAGAGAATTTGTTCCTTGTGGTTCCCACTGTTAGACTGTTGGCCACATTCCTTGGTTTGTTTGTTCTTCTTTCTTATAAGGACCCTTCTGATTATATTGGGTCTACCTGAATAATTCATAGTAATCCCCCATCTGAGAATCCTTGATGTAATCAATCTGCAAAGAACCTTTGTCAGGTTAGGCATTCACAGGTTTCAGGGATGGGGTGTGTGTGTGTGTGTGTGTGTGTGTGTTTCCACACCCAGTCAGGTTAGGCATTCACAGGTTTCAGGGATGGGGTGTGTGTGTGTGTGTGTGTGTGTTTCCACACCCAGTCATCAGCATTCCATTAAGTGGGGGAATACATGTAAAGCTGTGAAGTAACAGCACACTTGGGGTTATGCTAGGATGCTGGGTGTCTTCATCTAATCAATCATTAACTCTTTTCAATGAAAATTTCTAAACATTTCTTGATTATGTATATTTTCCTCCATCTTCCCTGCCAGAAACTCTGATCCAAACAGAACAATCTTTCATGCAGACTACTATAACCATCTCTGAAACCACTTCCTGCACCCCGTCTCGATTCTTATAATCTACTCCCTTCAATGAAGTCAGGATCTTTTCAAAATGTAAACTGAATCATGCCAACCCTCTGCCTAACATTCTAATGTGAATTTCCAGTTTCTCCTCAGGTGATCAGCTACGTAGATCCAAATTTCTTTGCACATTTTTATAAAAAGCATTCAAGTTAATAAGGAACACACAAAAAAATCCACTGCATCAATAACTACAGAACTCTCACTGATGCCACTGCTGGTCTGGTGAGCTGAGTGGCAGTGAAGAGAAGCCTGAGGATACAGACCAATGGCACTGGAAGTCACCCCAGAAAAAGCCCAACGCTAAGTGGGAAGATACTAGGCACAGTTCCAAGGGTCTCAGAAGTGTGTGGACCTGAGTGGCTTCTTCAGAAAACAACACTTTTCAAGAAGGTAAGTTGAAAGGGGGGGGGGGGCATCTTTTATAAACATGTAGTGGAAGAAGAGAGGAGGGAAGGAAGGGTACTGCAGAAATGACAGAGAACCACAAGACAAACCGACTTGCCCCTGTCACTAACCATGTTAACTGAGAATGAAGCTGTGCTTCACTCTAAAAGAGGGCACTTTTGAACAAGAAGTTTTGTCCAGATAATGAATTGGAAGAGGAAAAGCAGATCACATCCATACAGAGCTACTGTAACAAGGAAAGAGAAAATGAAAATCAAGACACTACAGCTGTTGAAAATACCCCCCATGAAACCCAATCACAAAGCAGAAGAAAACAGCAATGTCATTCTCTAAACTGAATAGCCTCAAACAAGCATTTCATGATTTTCACTATAACTAAATATAACTAAGTAACCAACCAGATCACTAATTAGGAAGGAACAGCTCTTCCTTTTAGCAGAATGCCAAATAACACAATACATACTGAACAATGAAGTTAGAAAACTAGTTTTGCAACCATTGCCCTTATGATTCAGGCAAGAATTTTCAACAGGTGCTAAAGCTAGTGGATGGAAATTTTAAGAGGAGCAGGATATTTGCATAGAATCAGCGTATTTTTTGCAAATGGAAAAATAGTAACAACATAGTGGAGAAACCTAGTGGCTACTAGTTTAACCCAGAGATGGAAGGGGGCATCCCTAATAATGGTTACACGATGTCATATGTATCCTGACGTGCCGTAGTGAGAACACACATCAGTCATTCAACACCCCAGCCCCAAATGCATAACCTGACTCTAATCAACAGGAAACATCAGATAAACTCAAATGGAAGAACTGTCCTCTAAAAATGTCAGTGGGGCTCCTGGATGGCTCAGGTGGTTAAGCATCCAACTCCTGAGGTTGGCTCAGGTGATGATCTCAGGGTTGTGGGATCAGGCCCCGTATCAGACTCTGTGCTCAGCGAGGAGTCTGCCTGAGATTTCTTCTCTCCCTTCGCCCCTCTCCCACTCTTGTGCTCTAAATAAATAATTAAATCTTAAAAAAATAAATATGTCAATGCTCTGGTGGGGGGAACAGCAACAGAAGTATTTCAGATTACATGAGATAAAGGGGACATAATAAATAAGTACAGTGCATAACGCTGGCTTGGATCCTAGGTGGGAAAAAATAACACAACATAAGACATTATTGGATGTCAAATGGTTAAGCATAATGGCTGCTGAGGCCGAAAGGGTCACTACTGCAGCCGTTGAGCTGATCTGCCACACTTGCATGGATCTGGCCAGTAAGGAGATAACAGGCCCAATGGATTCAGGCAGTTTATTATGTACACACCATAGACAAGGTCACCATAGTGTCAGCTCCCCATGTCCCTCATCTCACAAGATGACACCACCTGCAGGGGCCAGGTAACAGGCGGCATGGATGGCAGGTCGCTGAGGAGCTCATGGGTCAGCTGGAGCCAGGTAGTTATGCAGACTTACTTAGAGGCCTGCAGCTGTGTGGTAAGGGGTGGGGGGAGCAGAAAGCCCCTTGCTCAACTGAAACTAGAGAGAGAGATGAGAAACAGCTTCATGGAAGCTTCTCCGAAAGCTGCACATCTTTGCTCAATCCAGGAGGAATCCAGGACATCTGCCAGACTCAGGGCAGTCTTGCCTAGATGGACCACGTGGAGACATGCAAGGTGGTAGGGTGCCAAGTGGCAGAACTATCGTCTTGTGTTGCCGGCAGAATAATGCCCGCAGCCTGAGATGTCTACCCCCTAATCCTGGAGTCTGTGAATACATTACTTCCCATGGCTGAGAGATTTTTCAGATGTGATTTAGGTTCCAGATGTTGATGAGGTTAGATTATTCTGGATTATCTGGGTGGGCTCAACCTAATCATGAGTCCTTAAAAGTGGAGAATCTTCCTATGGTGAGAGAGAGAGAGAGAGAGAATGACAACAGTTCTCGACCCTTCCTCACTGGCCTTGAAGATGGAGGAAGGGGGCCACAAGCCATTAAATGCAGTGCTCTCTAGAATCTGGGAAAGGTTGTCATGAACAATGAAAGGAAATGGATGTAGGTCCTACAATATCAAGGAACTGAATTCTGCCAACAACTCAAATGAGTGAGGTAAGAATCCCTCCCAGAGCCTCCAGAAAGAAGCTCAGTCTGCCAACGCCTTGATCGTGGTCCAGTGAGACTTGTACCAGATTTGTAACCTACAGAACTGTGAGAAATAAACTTGTATTGGCCATTAGACTTGTGGTAACTTGTTACGGCAGTGATAGAACATGAATATAGCCCACCATGGTTAACATAATTGGCTCAACCGGAACATGGGCTGTGGTATTTCTGGAATTTGATACTGTTCTGTGGTTGTGCAAGATAATTCTTTTGTTCTTAGGAAATCCAGGGAGATATTTAGGGAAATGGGAATGACACAATTTATAGTCTAACAATTCAGGGGGAAAAATGACAAATGTGACAAAATATTAATAGCTGATGAAATCTGAGTCAAGGGTAGCATTCTTACATGATTCCTGCAACTTTTCTTTAAGTTTGAAATCATTTCCAAGGAAAAAGTTCTTTTAAAAAGGACTAAGTGGCTTCCTTCTTCCTTCTTAAGTCTCCATAGAAGACTTCACATGCCCTACACCAGCTCCCTGGGATGTGGATTTCCTTTTCAGTGGTATCTACTTTATTAATCTTCCCCTTTCTGATCATGGCCTAGCTGCACTGCTTTTCCTCCAAGTCCTCACACAGGCTGATCTCCTTGCCTGGTACACACTTTGCCCTTTTTTGTTTGACAGCAGTGATACCAAAGAAAGCTAGAACAGAAAAGAATATGGCAAACCCTCTTGACCATGAATGCACTATACAAGACAAAAATTAATACTAAGTCAAAAGACTAAATAAAATTTTAAGTGCATTTAAAAATATTTAAATTCCTGATCTAATAACTAACATAAGGAACAGATGTTTTCCCGATTAAAGATTTGCATTTTTTCTATATACATAAATGATTTTCAGTTTTTCTATTATCTAAGGTCATATACCATTATGGCTACTTACAAAGTTCAAGTTCTAGTCTCAACACCCTTTGGAGATCCTCCCGCCACATCCCAACTTGACAACAGTGGCTCATTTCCTGCTTAATCTTTATTCACGGAACAAATACTTACTGATAGCACTCTGCCTGGGACAAACACTTGCTTTCTTCAATGTCCAAAGCATGCATATTGCAAAGAAATAAAGTGAGGAGGAAACCAAGATGGGTGAGGCTTACCAGAAAATGTTAAAAGTTCTTTTACTGAGGTTAATATTTGTCTTTGCCAATTTTACCCTGAATGCACACATGAGGTGTTCTGGATCAGAGACTGAGTCCTTATTAATCACCTCCCTTCACCCTGCACCCCGCCTTGCTCCTTGACCATGCAATGAGGATCAATGGAAATTCTTCAAACACGAGATGGATGGATACTCTATGCGTCAGGAACAGAGAACAAGTGGATTAACAACGGATCCCCCTTCACTCCTAAAAGGACAGGGGAGGGGGGAACTTAAAGTTCCTTTGAGAAGAGACAAGAAGATCCTGGCTTCTCATCCTCACCCTTTTTTATTGCAAATATGTCTTTCAAAGGCCAAATAAACCCTGGGAATCTCTGACTATACTGACCTAAAGATGTCTCCAAGATCTGGATCCCATACCTTCTGAAATGTAAATATTTAGGGAGATAGCACCTGAATCTTCCTGACACCTTGGGAGCTTAATTTAAGGATCTACTTCAGGCTGTAAGAGAAGGTGTATCCTTCTTCCTGATCTCAGAACAATTCAGAAAAATTAACTAAACCAATGAATACAGACCTAATTCTCATCATATGTGAAGACTCTAGGCTTTTTACACAAGCACTGAGAAATCCAGGTTTTATTTCCCCACAGAAGTGATAAAGAAGTTCAAAGGAAAGAGGCATACTTAAGGATTATGATAATATGATATGCAGGTGAAGTGCAAAATCTTCATGGAAAAGTTTCAGCTGAGGGTTGAATGTGAATATAATTTCAGTAAGTGCAAATAGGAGATAGTGGTGATTTCTTCTAATTTATGAATAATAAAGGTTCTCATGTATAAATGATGAGGGTTCTGTTAATAATTTATGAAGGTTGGAAACAATACAATGTTTACAAGTAGTCCATTTTTTTTGTTATTATATACTTGAATGAACTTTGCAAAAACAGGAATCTTAGCAGTAACACATTATCAACCATGTATATAAAAGAAATAATGAAATGATCATTGAATTTGAATTTATTTGATAAAAAAACTTAGGTGAAAAAATGTATAATTTTATTCTCCTGTGATATCTTTTGTCAGCTCATCAAAGTGAATTCTTGTCTTTATTTTTCCATTTGGGATTAGTTTGAAGCAAAGCAGACAGTTCTTTATTTTTCTAAATTAAGTAGCTAGAATGAACTGTCTTCTCGGTAATTAGGTTTTTCTCCCTTCACTTCCCCATTCTTTTGGACGACATAGGGAGTGAGAATGTTCTCTGGATTTACTGGTACAAAACACTTGGGATGACAAGACATACATAATGAGAAAACACCTATGAGAGAATGATTGGTGCAGAATAAAAATCCATTTTCCCATAGAAATAGACAAAAGTGTATCATTACATAATATTTAAGAAATTTCTTATGACTAAGTAATTATCCAATGCAAAAGATAGTTATTTTAAACAAGCCCATAGAAAAAAAGTGGTGCTGATTATAGAAATAGAGGTTGAACACAATTTGAAATTGAACATACCATGAAAAATAAAATATATGTTCTTAAAGCCGATCAAACTTAACATGTATTATGAAAGACATTTTGAACACAGTATCATGAAATATTCAGTTAGAAATTCAAAATCAGAAACACCTAGACATAAACTGCCACTCATGTCTTTTGTTTTTTCACTCCTTAAATATTATATATACAATGTATTGTTTAATTTAGCAAAGTAGTAACAGACTCAAAAACAGTTGCATTTGAGAAAAGACTTCTAAATTTAATTTCTTAAAATTAAATGTTATGTCTAGATATTTAGTTAAAAATCATTTAAGGGGTGCCTGGGTGGCTTAGTTGGTTAAGCATCTGCCTTTGGCTCAGGTCATGATCCCAGGGTCCTGGGATTGAGCCCTACATCGGGTTCCTTGCTCAGTAGGGAGTCTGCTTCTCCCTCTCCATTTGCCCCTCCCCCTGTTTGTGCATGCACTCTCTTTCTCTCAAATAAATAAAATCTTTTAAAAAATCATTTAAAAACAGCATAATGTTGATTAAATAATCTGATTTTGGGGGACACCCTATAGTAAAATCCTTTCTTTAGCTCATCAAAATTCAACTATTTTGTCCAAAGTATTACTTAATATTCTTTTTTTTTAATTTATTTTTTATTTTTTATTTTTTTTAAAGATTTTATTTATTTGACAGAAAGAGACACAGCAAGAGAGGGAACACAAGCAGGAGGAGTGGGAGAGGGAGAAGCAGGCTCCCCGCAGAGCAGGGAGCCCGATGTGGGGCTCGATCCCAGGACCCTGAGATCATGATCTGAGCCGAAGGCAGACGCTTAACGACTGAGCCACCCAGGTGCCCCTACTTAATATTCTTTTAAAAATTGGATTTATAGAGGTGCCTGGTTGGTTCAGTCGGTTGGGCATCCAACTCTTGATTTCAGCTCAGCTCATGATCTCAGGGTTGTGAGATTGATCTCCAAGTAGGGCTCTGTGCTCAGCGGGGAGTCTGCTTGAGATTCTCTCTCCCTTTGTCCCTCCCCCTGCTCTCTCTCTCAATAAATAAATCTTTAAAAAATGGAATTTATATTGCATTGTACAAACACTGTATTAACACTACTGTATTTTTTTTTAAAAAAACAAGACCTCACTTACCTCTAAGCTGAAAAACAAACTTGACTATGAACTTAAATTTCCTTCTTATAAGGTGCTTTTAAATGCAAAGCTTAATGTCTAAACGTTACAAGGAGCACCCAAAATTCATGGAGAAATATACAGTAAATACAGCAAGTTTGAATATCTGTCTTCTGCTCACTATAAACCTTTGCTGACCTTACATAAATTACTCATTCCACAATTCATTGATAAAATATCAGTCCTTTGCAGGTTGTCTTTCAATCTTGATCAATAATACAGTGCAATGCCAACATTTCCTCACTGCTATGCTTGCTTTAGAAAAAAATCCCACTAACCGGGAGATCTACACTGCCTAAATCCCAAAGATTGTTTGATTTTAAACTGTGTTTAATGCCGAAGTGAAACATATTCCACATCCAGGGAAATCATTCTGGTGATGAAACCCTTCAACGCATAAAAGACTGTTGACTAAGAAACCTGCCTGCCTTCTAGAATTAGACTGTATGAAGGTAATTGAGCCAAATGGCAGTTTTATCCCCAAGTGAAATTATTTCCACTGCATAGAGTATAACGCACTTGAAGATTTATCTGACATTCCTGATACCTCAGCAGTGACACTGATATTGGATGACACATGTGGCATAAGGGAAGGATCATTTCTCTTTAGAATCTTCCGTATTTGTTAATTAAATGATCATTGCCGCATGCATCCTCTTCATGAATATAAATTGCTAGCCCAGCAGAGGACTTATATTTGTATGGCATCTTTTATTATGAAGCATTTTCCAGGGTGCAATGAACCCATTTTACATTGTCACTTGACATATTTAGGGATTGCTTTACCCAGCTCTGCAACGTTGCCCTTAAGTAACTATGTTATATTCAGGATGTAGTTCAGTAAATACAACCGCTCTTCACCTGACTTGTGAAGGTTAATTTTTTTTTCTTGACTAGGCATATACTGCTAGCAGAATTTTGCCCACCCAAACTTTTTGGCAATGGACTATAATTACCCATGTTTCTTTCAACACCCTATTGACAACTGCTACCATATTATATGCTTACATTTGACTATCATTGATTTTTAGTTCCCGTTTGGCACTGTTATTCAAACTCACCATGATTTCTGAATAACAGTATGCTCTAATGGCTGGGTTTCTCACTGGAATGGAAGTTCCACGAGGGCATGTTTTTGTCTATCTTATTCCCTATGTACCTTAATATGGCTCAAACAGTGCCTTGGCGCTTAGTAAATTCTCAATAAATTTTTGACTGACTGAATCAATGGTATAACCAAAAAATGTATATCTTTATCAAAATAATATACAATAATGAATGAATTCCAAACTACAAATTAGAAGTAATATGACACCTTATATGGAATACAGTTTACAGGACTACAAACAACTGGGAAAGTATTCTAATAGCCTCCCCACCTTAATGACCTTTTTTTTTGGTCATCCAGTTTCTTTTCAACATCCCTCTTAGGTTGGGAATATTCAAATGTGAGAGTCTCATTTCTGATTTTCTACAGTTTGAGTCCTATACCCCTTCATTTTAGCCTCTTTTTCAGATATATTACCAGGGTCTTGTTTTATATAGCATATAGATTATTCATGACATCATTCACCTCATACATAACATTTTGAAATTTTGATATTTTTATTACAGTCATTAATTCCAAAGATAGGCAATTTGTATACTTATTATAATAATTTTTACAAAAGCATAAAATGGGCTACTGGCAAATTTTTCTAATGTTTCCCCATTAAGAATAATGTTTGTCTTTGTAATTCTGAAGATACTTTTTATCTGGTTACGAAGGTTTTCTCCTGTAAGCCTCAGTTTGTTTTCTGGAGTCCAGAGTCTCTCACGGTTATATACAACTAATGAATCACTGAACACTACATCAAAAACTAATGATGTACTTACTATATGACAGCTAACTGAACATAATTTAAAAAAAGGTTTTCTTCATAGAAGAAATTGAATTTCATATAATAAATTTTCCACAGCTCTGAAAAAAAGATCATATGATCTTTTCTGAATTATATATTTGGATTGTTGGGTTTTAAGTAGGCTCCACACCCAGCATGGAGCCCAACCCTCCATGAATTCACAACCCTGAGATCAAGAGTTGGATGCTTAACTGACTGAGCCACCCAGGCACCCCTTGGATTTTGGGTTTTAAACAATCCTGGTATTCCTAGAATAAACTTTATTTTGGCATTATATATTTTATTTTTATATGCTGCTGAATTCATTTTTCTAACACTGTGATATTGTTTAGGAATTTTGCACCATGTTCAAGACTGAGGTCGGCTTTTAACTTTCCTTTTCTGTATTGTTTGTGTCTAATGTTTCTGTTTTGGTTATACTAGCCTCACAGATTAAGGTGGGTACTGGTCCCCCTTTCACTATTCTTTTAAAGAATTTGAAAAAAAAAAAAAAGAGGCAAACCATAAAACAAACTCTTAACTCTAGAGAACACACTGAGAGTTGCTGGAGGGGAGGTAGGCAGGGAATGGACTAAATGGGTGATAGGCATTGAGGGCATTTGCGGTGAGCACTGGGTGTTATATGGAAGTGATGAATTTCTAAATTCTACTCCTGAAACTAATATTACACTCTATGTTAACTGTAATTCAAATAAAAACTTGAAACAAAAATAGTTTAAGGAAGTCTTTGATCTTTTCCTTATAGGTTTGATCAAACTCATCTGCAAAACTATCTGGCTTCTGTTATTTTCTTTAAGAAAAGATTGTTTTTGAACAAATAAATTCAATAATTATTAGCTTTAAATCCAGACTCTATACTTTTCCATTTTAGTCTTTATATTTTATAGATTTCTAGGAATTTGCCCATTTTGTGTAAGTTTTCAAATGTATGGGCATTAGTGGTCAAAATTTCCTTATCTTTATATTTTTGTTTTTATAACATGAGGACTAATGGATTTTCAATGAACTGTACGTATTTGACGTGTATAATACATGAATTTTGACATATGTGTACACCCTGGAAACCATCTCCATAATCAAACTAATGAACATTTCCTTTGCTCCCCAAAGTGCCCTCATACCCCACGCAATGCTTGTCAACCCCCTCCCCAAAAATGCCTATCAGGATTTTGATTGGGATTGCACTGATTTGACAGATCAATTTGGAGAGAAATGCCATTTTAATGATTTCAAGTTTTGCAGCCCATGAACTTTTATAACTATTTCCCTAATCTATCCTCATTTACGGTTCTCAGCAAAGTTTTGTCATTTTCAGTGTAAAAGTCGTACATTTCTTTTGTCAGATTTATTCCTAAATATTTAGTGTTTCACGGTGTCAATGGAATTACTTTTTGAATTTTATTTTCAATTATCTGCTACTAGCATATAAGAAAGGAATTGATTTTTGCTGAATTTACTTATTCGTACTAGTAGAGGTTTTGAAAATTCTCTGGCATTTTCTCTATATACAATTATATCATTTGCAAACAGCAACAGTTTTACTTCTCCCCTCCCCTTATTTTTGCACCTTTTATTCATTACTTTATAAGAATGGCTAGAACCTCCCAGTGCTATGTGAAACGGAAATTGCAAAAGTGGCCATCTTTTTCTTGTTCCTGATTTTAGAAGGAAAGAATGAACTCATTCCTCGTTGCATATAAGATGTTAGCTACAGGTTCTTTTGGTTTGAGAGAGTTTCCTACTATATCCTAATTTCACCAGTGTTTTTATTTTATCAGAAATGGTTGCTGAATTTTGTCCAATGCTTTTTCTGTATCTATTGAAATGTTTATGTGTTTTCTTCTTTATTCTGTTAATGTGGTGAATTACACTGGTAGTTTTTGAATGCCTAACCAACTTTGTATGCCTTGATCAATTCAATATGGTCATAATTTATTATCCATTTAATATTGGATTTAAAGGATTTCATCACCTATATTTATGAGTGCCATCAGTCTCCATCTCTCTTACTTTGTAACGTCTTTGACAGTTTTTGGTCCTAAGTTTACATTCCTTCCTCCTTTTAAAATGTTTCCACAGAAGTTTGTATAAAACTTTCCCTTGAAGGGTGCCTGGGTGGCTCAGTTGGTTAAGATCTGCCTTTGGCTGGGGTCTTGATCTTGAGGTCCTCAGATCAGCCTCAAGCTGGGCTCCCTGCTCAGCGGGGGTAGTCTGCTAGTCCCTCTCCCTCTGCCCCTCCCCCTCACTTGTGCTCTCTCTTTCACTCTCAAAATCTTAAAAAAAAAAAAAAAGTTTAAAACTTCCCCTTTAATGTTTGATACAATTAGCCACTAAAATCATCTGGGTCTGAAGTTTTATTTTAGAGAGTTCTGTTTTTGGTCTCTCTTGGTGAATATACTATGTGCACTTGAAATGAATGCATATGCTGCATTTCTCCCAATTTGCTGAGAGAGTGGTATCACAGTCCTTTGCTATATTTGTAAAATAGCCTAATTCTCTCTTTCTTTCTTTCATTTTTATCCTCCTTGTGATTTGGGGCTCTTTTACTGGTGTACACATTTATAATTTCTATGATTTCCTCATCAATTACACCTCTTATGATTATTGAACATTGCTCTATAAAGCAACGTGGTATGCTTTGTATTAAAGTCCATTTCATTTAATAATATAGCTCTTCCTGCCTTATGTTTATGGTTTGCATGGTATATCTTTTAGTCTCTAATGGCTCTTAACTTACTTGAATTTTTATACTAATATGTGTCCCTCGTCAGCAGCTTGTGAATGAGTTTTGCTTTTTATTTTATTTTTTTTATTATTTTTTAAAGATTTTATTTATTTTTTTGACAGAGAGAGATAGTGAGAGCAAGAACACAAGCAGGGGGAGTGGGAGAGGGAGAAGCAGGCTTCCTGCGTAGCAGGGAACCCGATGTGGGGCTCGATCCCAGGACCCTGGGATCATGACCTGAGCCGAAGGCAGACGCTTAACGACTGAGCCACCCAGGTGCCCCGAGTTTGGCTTTTTAAAAACTCTGTCAATATCTGCCTTTTAATGGAAACACTTAGGCCAAAAACATTAATGCAATTTTTATATGGTTAGATTTATCTACCATTATTTATTTTCCATTTGTCTCATCCAGTTTTTTTTTTCCTCCCTTGTTTCCATTTTCCTGCCTTTGCTTGGATTTGAATAATTTTGGTATGCTATTTTAACCTATATATTGGATATTTTTGCTAAATATTTTTTGTATTATATTACAATCATCTATTTAATAAATGTGTACATTTACTTAGCATTAATCTTGTACTACCTCATTTCAGATGTAAAAACTTTGCAACCACATAGGTTCCTTTACTCCCATGCCCCACTGACTTTTTTATGGTTTTCATATATAGTATTACATCTACAAACATTACCCACCAGATAATAAGCAGCCATATATACACAGAGAGGGAAAAACAGTTTTTTATATTTAGCTGCTAGTGGCAAATTCTTTCGGTTTTCTTTCACCAAAAAATGTCTTTACTTTGCCTTCATCTCTAAAAAAAATACTTTTGCTGGATACAGAATTCCGGGCTGAGAGTGCTTTTCTTTTTTCTTTTTTCTTTTTTTTTTTTTAAGATTTTATTTATTTATTTGAGAGAGAGAGAATGAGAGACAGAGAGCATGAGAGGGAGGAGGGTCAGAGGGAGAAGCAGACTCCCTGCCGAGCAGGGAGCCCGATGCGGGACTCGATCCCGGGACTCCAGGATCATGACCTGAGCCGAAGGCAGTCGCTTAACCAACTGAGCCACCCAGGTGCCCCTTTTTAAACATTTTAATTTCAGTAGTTTGACTATGATGTCTCTAGGCATTTTGATTTTATCCTGATTAGGGTTTGCTGAGTTTTTTGAATCTGTAAATAGAAGTTTATCACCAAATTGTGGGAGTTTTAGTCCATTATTTCTTTACATTTTTTGGGGGTGGTTACCAATCTCTTTCTCCTCTTTTTCTGGGACCCCAATTACATGTACATCAGACCACTGATATTGTGCTACAGTTGCCTCAGACTTTCTCCATTTTTGTTCTATGTTTTCTCTTCTTCCAATCAAATATATATATATTTTTGTTTTATCTTCATGTCTACTGCTTACCTGACATGTTTGTTCTGCTAATGGGTGCATACAGTAAGTGTTCAGTTCCGTATTTTATTTTTTGTTCTAAAATTTCCGTCTAGTTTTTTAATATTTGCTATTTTTCTACTAATATTTTCTTTCTGTTTATTCATTTGAAGTACTTTTTTTTACATCATGGTGCATATTTATAATAGGTGCTTCAAAGTTCTTGCCTGGTAATTCTGACATTTGGATTATCTTGGAATTGGCAAGTGTAGATTGTGTCTTTCCTTGAAAATCAGCATTTTTTTTTTTCTGGTTATTTCATGGTAATTTTGGATTTTTTATTGGACACTTTCAATGTCTTGTTGTATAGATTCTGGATTTATAATTCTCTAGATAATATGGTATTTTTGTTTTAGCAGGCAACCACAGTTAAGTTTATACAGTGAATTCTGCCTCTCATTCTGTAAGTAGTGTTCAGACCCCAATTAAGCTTTTACTTTCTTCAGTTGGGTCCAACCTGCACATGTGTAGCTCAAGAGTTAGGCTACCACTTGTACAAGTTCATATATAAAATTAGGTAACATTCTTCTCTGGCTCTATTTCCTTAGGTAGTTTCTCCTTTCTCTTCTGCTCTCAGGGGCTTTCCTTGATTCTACTCACAAGAATATGGCAGGGTTTCTACTGGACCATTAGCCGTTTGAGCAGCGCCCTCCATAGCTGTGACCTGCCCTCGTGGAAGAGTCACACAAAATTCATTCCCAGGCAAGTTGTTTCTCCACGTTTTGACCCTCTTGAACAATCTGTTTTTCTTTACTTTTCAGAATTTTCAGGTAAGTTTGTTTTGGATTCTGTCTAGAATTTATAGCTGAGATCAACAAAAGGAATGGACACTGAGAGGCTTATACTACCAACTACTCTCTGTCTTGTCTCTTTAACCTCCGTCATGTCTGTACTTTTGTTTCCCTTTTAAGTAGAGATTTTATATTTTTCTGTTTTTTTTTTCTTAATGAAACTTATGCAGTGTTTGCTATTTTATTAATTGCTTACAAGAACTAAGTTTGATTTTATCTTTCAGTTGAATCTTTAATTTCTGACCCTGTATTTATTATTTCTTCTATCATCTTTTGTTGTTTTTCCCTCAAGGATAAGAATTTCTTTTTTTTCTTTTTTTTTTTTTTTAAAGATTTTATTTATTTATTTGAGAGAGAGATTGAGAGAGAGAGCACATGAGAGGGGGGAGGGTCAGACGGAGAAGCAGACTCCCCGCCGAGCAGGGAGCCTGATGTGGGGCTTGATCCTGGGACTCCAGGATCGTGACCTGAGCCGAAGGCAGTCGCTTAACCAACTGAGCCACCCAGGCGCCCAAGGATAAGAATTTCTCAAATGAGAATTCAGCCAATTAGTTTTAAGCCCTGCTTATGCTACAATATAGCCATTTAAACCATAAAGTTCTCTTTTTCAAAGCAGATAACTGATACATAAAGCGCTGCACGTATATATTGTGCACACTGATGGGTCTGGGCACATGCAACCCCTGTGGTACCATCACCAAATTCTACGTACTAGTCCTAGTCAGTACCTCCCAGAGCCTCCCTTTGGGGGGTGGGAGGTAAAAACACACTTTATTTGTGGTAAAAACACTAACCCACATTTGTGTGTGTGTGTGTGGTAAAAACACTTAAAAGGAGATCTGCCCTCTTAAGTTTTGAACTGTACAAACCTGTATTGACTACAGATACTGTGTCATAGAGCAGATCTCTAGAACTTGCCTAGCATAGCTGAAACTAGACACACTGACCAATAGCTCCTTATTTCCCCCACCCACCAGCCCCAGGACACCGTTACCGTATTCTCCACTTCTATGAGTTGGGCTACTTCATACCCCTCATATAAATGGAATCATGGAGTGTTTGTCCTTCTATATAGTTCTCTTTAAACACCATTTTCACTGTATGAAATGTAAGCAAAGTGTTAAAAAATACTACTTAGCTGTACTAAGTACAGCTTAGTACTTAATGTGGGGAATATCTTACTAATATAAGGAAGGCTATCAGGACAATGGAATACCTAATTGATCTAGATATGAATTTAAAATGAAAAAAGAAATTAGTTGTTTTACTTCTCAATAAATATTTTGGTTTTAATTCAGAAGTCCAGAGAAAAAGATAATTATATATAATCCATTTTAAACAAATAAATAACAAGAAGGGAGAGAAATGTAAACAAAATTTGAAAGTGTTTGCAAAGGGAAAATATGATGGATTGTTGGAACACAGAACCTAAACTCTGTTAGGAGGAAGGTGATACTGTGGTGATAGGCAAGGAGAATGGCTTTAGAGATCCAAGAGTAGAAACAATGAATTGGAAACATAGGAATCATTGATCAAAGACCTTGATGTTTAAACTGATGTCTCAGAGGGGATGGGTTTACCGTGATTGTGACACATACTGGGAACAGATGGGTTGAAGAAAAACAGATTGGAAGTGGGTTGCTCATGGAACTGAGAGAAGAAATGGTGGGTAGGTCACATGAGTGCATATTTAAGACACCAAGAATGGTTCTAAGAACTGGGGAGGATAGAAAGACAAGAAACAAGGAAGCAAAATCATCTTTAAATGACAGGAACTGACTAAAATGCAGTATACGATGGTTATGGACTGGATATTCCCCGCCGCCGGCCAATTCATATGTTGAAGCCCTAATCCCCAATGTGACTATATTTGGATTCAGGGCCTTTAAGGAGGTAATTAAGGTTAAATGAGGGCATAGCGTGGGGCCCTAATCCAGTATGACAGGGGTCCTTATTAGAAGAAGAGAGAACAGGGATGCACACACATAGAGGAAAGGCCATGTGAGGACACAGTGAGAAGGCCATCTGCAAGCCAAGAAGAGAGGCCTCAGGAGAAACCAACCCTGCTAACACCTTGATCTTGGTCTTCTAGTCTCCAGAACTGTGAGAAAGAAATGTCTGTTGTTTAAGCCACCCTAGGAGCTTAAACAGGCAGCCCTAGCAGACTAATGCAATGACAGAACCAAGAGGCATGTCAGGGGATATAGCTGCAGGGGGCATAAGAGTTAGGGGAGTTTGGATTTTTAAGGAGGAAGGAAGAAAAAGGGAACATAAGCAAAGAGTGAACAAGGGATTGAGCATCACTTCTTTGTGAGTGATGTGGAATATAAGTGAAGTTGCCTCAACTCGAGATAACGGCAGTTGAAGCTGTGTCCACAAGGGAAAGTGAGGTTTCCATTCATGGAGTAGGTAGAATGACCATTAAGAAAAGAACAAGTATTGGGGCGCCTGGGTGGCTCAGTCGGTTAAGCAACTGGCTCTTGATTTCGGCTCAGGTCACAATCTCAGGCTCCCAGGATCGAGCCCCACATCAGGCTTCATACCCAGTGGGGAGTCTGCTTGAGAATTTCTCTCCATCTCCCTCTGTCCCTCCCCCTGCTCACTTGCTCTCTCTCTAAATAAATCTTTTAAAAACAGAAAGAATGAGTATTAAATGGAGTGTGTTAATAACAAATGTGGTCTAAAGTGCACAATGAGAGGGGGCTATACAATCTTCCTTTGTCTTTTATTTCTGAAATTCTTGCATGCACCTCTGGACATCTGTAAAGATTTCCCCTTTGAGCATGCAGTGGGTTTTATTTACACAGTGCTCCACACAATACAAGATCCATGTCTTCTATAATGTTTTACCAAGTAATGGTAATGTCTATTGATCTCTACAGCATTTTCTTTTCCTTTCATTTTAATCTTGGATTATTTAATATTAATCTATTATTTTTGACTGTATGTAAACTTTTATCACCAATTAAGATCTAAAGAACGCTGATTTAAGACTTCAAAGTGTATCATAGAGCTAGAATAATCAAAACAGGAAAGACAAAAACACGGGCCAATGGAACAGAATAGAGAGCCTAGAAATAAACCCACCATGTATGGACAAATGATCCATTGACACACTTGACAAGTGTGTCAAGACTACATAATGAAAAGTCTCTTCAACAAATGGTGCTGGGAAAACTGGATATCCACAGCAAAAGAATGAAATTAGACTCTCATATTATACTATCTCTAAAAGTCAACTCAAAATAGAATAAAGACTTAAACATAAGGCCTGAACACATAAAGTTCCTGGAAGAAAACATGTGGGAGACGTCATAACATTCATTGGTTTTGGTAATGATTTCTTGGATATGACACTGAAGGCAGAGGAAATGAAAGCTAGAGTAGGCAAGTGGGACTGTATCAAACTAAACAGCTTCTGTACAGCAAGAGATACAACTGACAAAGTGAAAAAAGCAACCAGTGGAATGGGAGAAAGTATTTGCAAGCCGTGTGTCGAATAAAGAGTTAATATCTAAAATACTTAAGGAACTTCTACAATTCAATAGCAAAAAAATACACAAACCACAACATGACTTTTAAAATGGAAAAAGGACCTAAATAGTTTCCCAAAGACAACATATAAATGGCCAACAGGTATATGAAAAGATGTTTAACATCACTAATCATCAGGGAAATATAAATCAAAACCATAATGAGATACTGCCTCATACCTGTTAGGATGGCCATTAACAAACAAACAAACAAAAAACCCCAGAGACTTACAAGTGTTGGTGAGGATGTGGAGAAATTAAAACCCTTGTGCACTGTTGGTGGTTATGTAAATTGGTGTAGCCACTATGGAAAATGGTATGGAGGCTCCTAAGAAAATTGAGAATATAATCATCATTTGATCAAAAATCTCTGAGTATTTATCCAAAGGAATTGATATCAGGAATCTTTTTTAAAAAAGATTTATTTATTTTAGAGAGAGAGATAGCACAGGGGGGAGGAGCAGAGTAGGAGGGAGAGGGAGAGAAGGAATCTCAAGCAGACTTCGTGCTGAGTGCGGAGCCTGACGCGGGGCTTGATCTCACGAGCCTGAGATCAAACCTGTGCCAAAACCAAGAGTAGGTCACTCAACTGACTACGCCACCCAGGCACCCCAATATTGGGATCTTTGAGAGCTATTTGTACTCTCATGTTCACTACAGCATTATTCACAATAGCCAACAAGTGGAAACAACCTAAATGCCCACTGATGTAGGAATGGATAAGGAAATTTAGTTTATACACACAATGGAATATTATTTATCCTTTAAAAAGAAAGAAATCCTGTTATATGCTAAATGAACATAGATGATTTGGCTAGGTGAAATAAGCCAGTCACAAAAGGACAAACACTGAATGATTCTACTTACATGAAGTATCTATAGTCAAAGTCATAGAATCAGAAAGTAAAATAGTGGTTGCCAGAAATTAGGGGGAGGAGGAAATGGTGAGTTGCTATTTAATGGCCATAGAGTTTCAGTCATGCAAGATGAGAAACTTCCAGGGATCTGCTGTTAAATAATCTGCATATAAAACAATACTGTACTGTACACTTAAAATTTGTTAAGGGGCGGGGCACCTGGGTGGCTCAGTCGTTAAGCGTCTGCCTTCGGCTCGGGTCATGATCCCAGGGTCCTGGGATCGGGCCCCGCATCGGGCTCTCTGCTCGGCCGGGAGCCTGCTTCTCCCTCTCCCACTCCCCCTGCTTGTGTTCCCTCTCTAGCTGTCTCTCTCTCTCTCTGTCAAATAAATAAAATAAAATCTTTAAAAAAAAAATTGTTAAGGGGCTAGATTTTATATTATGTGTTTACCACACACACACACACAACACAATATCTAAGAACGCTGAAGGAAAATACCATTATTATATTTTGCTATAATTTTCATCATACCTTGGATATTTTCAGCATATGTTAGGTGCTCCATGGATGTTAGAGTGCTTAGAGTTTATAAAAACACTTTTCAATGCTGCCATATTTTATTAAAGTAGGCACAGATCCAGAGAGCTAAAGAGATTTCCTCTAGGTACTACAGTTAACCCTAAAATTCTAGGATCTTCCTTCAAGCTCAGTGCTGCTTCTACTGTTCCATGCAATTTCTCTTTTCTTTGAATTACTTTAAATGAGGCGATTTAATTCACCAACTGGCAAAAGTAAAGCATTCTGGTACCACTTTCTGCATCAATTACCATCTTGAGCAATTGCAAAGAAAAAAAAAACACAAAGAAAAATAGAATCCATGATTATAGGCTTATAGAATAGCCTCAATATGAAAAAAAAAATTGATTTATTTGTCATATACAAGCACAGTAATTCTGGTGAGACTATGTCTACAGTCCTTTTTGTATTAAAAAAGTCTCCTTTCTAAAAGTTAAATAATATTCTGTTGCAGATACAGACTGCCATTTGTGACCACGTGGTGAATCTGGAGGACCTTATGCTAAGGAAGGTAAGACAGAAGCAGAAAGAAAATTCTGCGAGATATCACATATACGTGGAATCTTAAAAAAGGCTAATTCATAGAAGCAGAGAGCAGAACAGTGGCTACCAAGGGTGGGGAGGTGAGGGACAGAGGAGACGGTGTTGGTCAAAGGGTACAAAGAGCAGTTACATAGGATAAGTTCTAGAGACCTAATCTGCAACATGATGACCACAGGGTATAATACTCTATTATATACTGGAAATTTGCTAAGAGAGTAGATTTCAGGTGCTCTCACCAAACATATACCTACATAGAAACTGACTATAGCAGGAGATGGATATGTTAACTAGCTTGGCTGTAGTGATCATTTCACTATGTATATGTAGGCAAAATATGTACATGTTAACAATTTTTATAAAAAAAATAAAGAATGGGGAAAAGTACCCTTCTAACTTACATCCATATTGAAGGTGCCCTGACTACCATGGGCCATGACTATGCTTCACCTACACATGGTGGGTAGAACTGAGAAGGGGGAAATGTTATTTTGATATTACTTCTCTGTCCACTTTTGTTCAAGGAGCAGGGTGAAACCAAATGTCTGGGAGAACAGTATTTCCAAACTCTATTGCAGCTTCTTGAGATGTTACCATGAGTAATACTCTGGTAAGAGTCTCTGGCTCCATGTAGCCACCATGCCCCCAGTAATCTGGGCTCCCTGTCAGCAGTAGCTTGATTTAAATGAACAAGTGAACACTGACAACAGGGGACAGAAGAACATTGAACATATACGCATATGTGGAGTCAGCAAGGCCTATTACTTAGTAAACAAGTAGCACCTAAAGATGGAAAGTTTATAGAAATCACAGAATAAAACAGTAAGTAGAGAGCCAAAGTATCAGGATTCACTGAGATATATGAATGTATAATTATATCTACAAATATATATCAATATCTACACATATTTAAGAGATAATAAAGAAGAAAAATAGTTTTTCTCTTTTCCTCTTGATGACAAGGAAAGTGGCCCAGATGTGTGCATTTATCTCTAATCTGAATGAAAGATGTGAATATATTTTCAGGGATAAAGCATATTTTATCTCAAAGAGCACTGCCTTATCATTCATACATTTCTCCTAGCAAAAATAAATCAAACTTCCACTTAAAATTCAGTATATGTGGTAGAAATTATAGAACTGATGATCATCAGAATTTTCTGCAAATTTTAAATCTTTCATTGGATTGGTACATGCTATTTCTGGTGGTTATAGACACCTCGTCTTTTCCTCCTTTAAAAAAAAAAAACAGAAAAAAGATTTGTAGAGACATGTCTGACTGAATTACTCATTCTGAAAGCATGTCTACTGGACAGAATTTCTCTATTATGAGCACATTTTTTACAAGGTTACATTATGTGGTAGAGTCCAAATTCCCAGAAGCAAGAATTTTTTTGGCATAGAATGCAACTATCTTTAGAAGCCCTGATTGTGTAAAAATACTGTTTTTCATTTATTGATGGTTCATATGTTCTTATTGACAATTTTGGCAATGGTCCAAGGAATGAAAAAACTTCATTGCTTTTGCTAACTCAACTCGGAGCTAAGCACATAATAGATATTCAATATATAGTTGAATAAGAAATATCCTGGGCGCCTGGGTGGCTCAGTTGGTTAAGCGACTGCCTTCGGCTCAGGTCATGATCCTGGAGTCCCGGGATGGGGTCCCGCATCGGGCTCCCTGCTCGGCAGGGAGTCTGCTTCTCCCTCTGACCCTCCCCCCTCTCATGCTCTCTCTATCTCATTCTCTCTCTCAAATAAATAAATAAAATCTTTAAAAAAAAAAAAGAAATATCCTTAAAATATCTGATTTCATTAAGTATGTACAAATAAAACCACATAAATCATGTAAAAATATTTATAGTGGAAAACCATATGGACTGAATAAAAATACTCTTCTGTGAGTTTAAGAAAATCTAATTTTTATCAACTAATTAGTCAAATCAATCAGCATTTATTTAGCACCTACTGTGGTGAACAAAAAGAAGCATAAGATCTTGTTTTACCCAAATGGAGCTTTTAGTTCAGTTGACCTAAGTGACCTTGCATTATTTAACTTTTCATGTATTTTAGTTATTCTATTTAATTATAGAGGTGAATATGAGAAAGAGCGTTTGATGCCTCAGAAACAAACAAAATTTACATTCTATTTTTTGGGGGTAAACTTAGTTGACCTAATCAAAGGACAAATTCAGTAACAATAAAAGATCAGCACATGATCAGTTGCAATATTCTAGTCGAATTCAGTAAGAGGATCAAGCAATTTTCATGGGTAATAGAGTTGACCCTTGAACAATGCAAGGAACTACATGGGTCCACTTATACACGGAATTTTTTGTGATAAATATAGTACAGTACTTATTTTCTCTTCCTTATGATTTCCATAAAATTTCCTCTTTTCTAGCTTACTTTATTGTAAGAATATAGTATATAATACATATAACATACAAAATACGTGTCAACTAAATCTTTGCATTATTGGTAAGCCTTCCAATCAATAGGTTATTAGTAGATAGGATTTTGGGGAGTTAAAAGTTATACACAGTGTTTTGACCACACGGGGGAGGGTTGGTACCCAGAAACCCTATGTTGTTCAAAGGTCAACTGTATGTGTGTGTATGTGTGTGTGTGTGTGTGTGTATATATATATATACACAAATATATATATATGTCTTTTAATGGGTTAAAGTAATAATGTATTTATTAGAAAAAGAAAGTACTTTGCATAGTACAAACTGCTAAATAAGAATTTGCTGTTTTATATATAACAAGATACGTGTATATATATAAGACGTATATACAACAATATATTATAGTAAGATACATATTTTTACATATAAACAATAAGTTTATATATTGTTATATTGTTTTATATATATGTATATAACAGCAAATCCATGTGTAGCAGTCTGCGCTATGCAAAGCACTTTCTCATTGTCAATTACAACACTCTTGCAGTCTCAGTACTATTTTTCTAAATTACAGATGGAGAAATGGGAGCATGGCCTTGGTAATGAACCTGTAGTCCAGCATGAGGTGTGTTTCCTACTACACACACCTGTTGAATATTTAGGAGTGTTGAGAAACTTTTTGTTAGCCTCCACGTTATGATTTGTAATTCAGAACCAGTAATTTCCCCTTCGGGCCAACTGCATTTATTCGGGTGATAACATTATTATTAGCTATCCTGAAGCACAGTATGCATATCTTCATTATTCTAGGAGCAACAGCTGTTACTAATACACATAATTTCATTTTTGGTTTTCTTAATAAATCTAATGGTAAAAAAGTTTCCCTAGTAGACAAAAGTGGTTAGAAATATATGTGACCCATAATTTCTTCCCTGGACTCGTTAAAGTAATAGTGGTTAGACCCTAAAACCTTTGCTATTACCTCTTTTTTTAAATATATTTTTTTAAAGATTATTTATTTTAGAGAGAGACAGAGAATGTGTGCAAGCAGGGGGAGGGGCAAAGGGAGAGGGAGAGAGTCCTCAAGCAGACTCTCCTCTAAGTGGGGAGCCTAACTCGGGGCTAGATCCCAGGACCCTAAGATCATGACCTGAGCCAATATTAAGTGTCGGACTCAACCCACTGAGCCACCAGGTGCCCCTTACCTGTTGATCTTTTTATCATTGAAATTATCTTAGTTTATCTTAGCATCTTCATCTTTCATTGTCTCTTTGGTTCAATGTAAAAAAATATGATAGAACTTAGTTGCCATCAATTCCAACTGCCTCATTAAACCTCTTGTCTAGGGGTGCCTGGGTGGCTCAGGTCATGGTCCCGGGGTCCTGGGATCGAGCCCCACATTGGGTTCCCTGTCTGGCAGTAAGCCTGCTTCTCCCTCTCCCACTCCCCCTGCTTGTGTTCCCTCGCTCTCTGGGTCTCTCTCTGTCAAATAAATAAATCTTTAAAATAAACACATAAATAAACCTCTTGTGTAAATATTTTAAACAACTTGTAAGTTACTCCAATTATTTAGAGATTGTTCTTAATAAAATTATTCAACTTTAATGAGCAATTTCTGCAGAGACTAGTCTTCAATTATAATTCGTAAGAGTGACTGTGGTAGGTTAAGCCAAAAGCTATTCTAGCTATTTAAAAATATAATCATGAATAGGTGGTATACTCCATAAGAATAAAGGCTGTATCTCAGTGTGCATATAATTTCTGGCAAGTAATCCCTGTCTATTAATTCATTTGATAAATATTTATTGGACATCAGCCAGGATGTGAAAAAAGATACACAGTGATTGTGGTCTGTCCCACTAAAATGTGAAACTTACGAAGTCAGGGTCTTTTTATCTTGTTCATTGCTGTGACTAGCACCTAGGATAGTGCTTGGCACACAACTGCTGTTCAAGAAACTTCTGCTGAATAGGTGAATGAAGTAAATGAGTAATGCCAGCAGTCTAGTAGATAAGTAAGAACAAACATGAACTAAATACAGGAGATTATTTTCAAATTGTAATAATTGCTCTAAAGAAAAAAATCCCTAACTGCTGACAGAGAAGAACAGAGGGAGAAGTTTTTTGAGTAGTATGGTCAAGGAAAGCTTCTCCAAGATGAGAGAATGCTTCACCTGGAGCCCAAAGGTTCTAGAAGACAGAGGGTAAGAATGAACCAGCTATGGGAAGAGCAGGGAAGAGCGTGCCAGACAGAAGAAGCCCTGAGGAGAAAAGCCTCACCTTCTAAAGGCACTGAAAGGCGGCTGGTTGGGTAGAATTTAGTGGTGAGGGCTAGAGAGGTTCAAAATATAGCTGAACAGGGGAGCGGAGGCAGGTTATTCAAGGTCCCCACTTTGGAGGCCATGAGAAGGAAGGTGGATTCTATTCTCATGGTACCAGAAGACCAGAGTCTATTGCTAGTTGCCAACTCATTAAACAGTCTCTATCTTCCCTACTGAAGAAAACCTCCATTTTGTTAAGGGCAGCCATGTGCACAGTTATATAAAAAAAATCATAAAGCAAAACCCACTACAGTTCCCAGCCTCACTTGCATTCAGGAGTACCACATGGTATATTTCTGTTCAACAAGATACAAGTGGAAGGTATTCGAGTGGAATTGGGAGGAAAATTTTGCTTTCTGGTAAAATGTGCAAATATGACTGGTACTGTGCCTTTGGCCCTTCCTCTTGCCTTGAGGACCTGTGATGCCAGAAGCTAAGCTGTTATCTTGCCACTATGAAGAACAGGCTGCATCACTGCAGATAAGCCAGTCCTGACATCCTAGAGCTGCTGAACCAAAGTGAGAGCCCCCCACAGCTCTAAATTTAGAAGTCTGAAATGTAAGAAAAGTAAGCCTGATATTTTAACACAACTGATAGGTTTTACCTTGCTCATAATTTAATGCATTTATGATTGATATAGTGACAGATGGAGTGAACTAAAGTTTCCAGTTCAATGGAATACACTGAGAATATATTAAAGAGACAAGAGATTTTTTAAAAAGGATTTATTTGAGAGAGAGAGAGTGGGGGCGCAGAGACAGAGGGAGAAGAGAATCTTAAGCAGACTCCAAGGTGAGCGTGGAGCCCGACTCGAGGCTCGACCTCATGATCTTGAGACCAGGACCCTGAGATCACATCCTGAGCTGATATCAGAGGTTGGATGCTTAACTGACTGTGCTATCCAGGTGCCCCAAGAGAGAAGAGATTTTTGATAAAGCAGCATCTTGCAAAGCCAGGAAACAACAGAAGTAAATAACAGTTTTTTTTTTTTTTTTTTTTTTTTTTAAAAAGAATGAATTAAAAGAATAATGGAATAGACATCCCTGGGTCTTTGGGTTTCCTGGATACACCTTTCTTGGCTTCAGATTCACTGACTATAAAATGAAAAGACTTAGACTCAATGACCTCTGAAGTTCCCTTTATCTCTGTAAGTCCATGAATATAAAAAGAGTTCTATACTTTCTCTGAGCCTGGAAGTTATATAAATGTAGGGACATTGATTCTTGGATGTGAAGAAGAGAGTGTACGTAGCCTCAGTTTTCACCATAAAATCAATGAGAGTTGAATGGAGGAGTCTCTGGGAGCCAGGGAAGGTCAGGCTAAAGTTGTACAAAATGAATTATTCATGGTTTAGGACTGGAGTGTTCTGGTCTTCTTCCAAAAGTGCTCTTCAAAGAAGATCAAAAGTGGAGAGGTGAACTGCATAGGGGATTCGTTGACAAACATGGGTGTGGAAAAAAAAATCAAAGTACAGGATGGAAGGGTATGTATACAACAAAAATGAATAAAAAGTATCAGAAATGTTTACCAGTCATGTCTAAGATTTTAAGAAAGCAAATTATTTGATGCTTGAGAACATCAAAAGTAAGAAAAGTTGATTATATGCTTTATAATTCTTTTTAATGCAGTAAGATAAATGAAGAAATGGTAGGTAGCACAGTATTAAAGATGCATCTATTTGACACAAGTATACATAGTGTTTAATAAAAACTCAGCACTTTTGGGGTGCCTGGGTGGCTCAGTCGTTCGTTAAGCGTCTGCCTTCGGCTCAGGTCATGATCCCAGGGTCCTGGGATCAAGCCCCACATCAGGCTCCCTGCTCGGCGGGAGGCCTGCTTCTCCCTCTCCCACTCCCCCTGCTTGTGTTTCCTCTCTCGTTGTGTCTCTCTCTGTCAAATAAATAAGTAAAATCTTTAAAAAAAAAACAAAAAAACTCAGCACTGTTGACAAAGAGAATGTAGAAGAAAAACATTCTGGTTTTGCTTGTCTTTTATTCAGTAAACAAAGTGATTTTTCAAATAAGGTTTAAATCCCACATTTATAAAAAGTAATAAAATAGCAGGGCCATGCAAAATATACTAGAAGAGTATTTAATCCATTTTTTTTTCTAAGCCTAGGTCCATTATATAGAAGAAATCCAATATTTTAAACGTGATTTCAGCAACTCATTAAAACCTGAGATTATGGTAAATGAAAGTGTTTTTTCAGACTAGAAATAATTAAATGCTCTAGTTTGTAAAATTACCAATTCAAATTGGAAACCCTATCAAAATATTCAAACTCAATTTAGAAAATGCAAATTAGGAAACCTTAAGATCAGGACCCACCAAAATCACTTAATAGATTATCCTAAATTCTGTGAAAACAAGTGGAAAACGTATAAGATTACAAAATATCATGTGCTCACTAAGAACAAGTAACATCAGACTAACCTATTTATCTTTCACTGATACAAATTCTACTAGACTGATAAATTAGCATTAATCCATAAATTTGGCTAAGATTTATTGAGGCATACTCTCTTAAGAACAGAGTGCTAGTTTAGGAGAATAATATCGCCTGTAACACTGACATTATATATAATTACATTCAGAGAGTGCTAAATATTGCGAGAGTCACTGCTGAAAAAGTAATAAGGTACTTTGAAGGAAGAGAAGATTAATTTGATTGGAACACTAGGTTGCCCACGATGTTCTGAGAAACGAGACTTTGGGAGAAAAGCCTGCCCAGAATAGAATTCCTCACTTTCTATTAATAGCTTTGGACAGAATTTCTCAGGAGAGGGGCAGGATCTACTGAACAGAAGGGTGAACTGATGAAATTATAATTTGAAACCTCTGACAGGTGATTCCTAAAAGCATGCTCCTCATTTAAAAACTACCACATAACTTTATTCAAATGGGACAATTCCCCTGACTGGAAGGGTCAACCTAAGACACTGTAAGTTGCTAAAATGCTCCACATCTTGGTTAAATAGGAGCCAGAGGGGTGGCGAAAGGACATGGCCCATATAATTCCACAGCCTGTCCCATCTCAGTGAGGAAGACAGTTTCACAAAAACTGACCATAAACTGGTGGGTCTCCCTGGGAAGGCCCCCTCTTGGAAAGCTACATGGTGGATGAGTCAAGTTCAATTTTTATGTGGAGGAATCAAGTGTGATTATATTGACTGTGTCGTCCAATCTTGCTATACTGAAAAAATACTGGAGCCCTAGGATCCTCTCTGAAATTACAGATGGATGGGTACAGACTGGCTGCTTAGCACAAGATAATATTAGGAGACAGTGAAGATGATCCAGAAAATGGCAAGAAGGATCAGCATGGGAAAAGGTGGTGACACGAGGTGAGTCCTGGGTCCTTGCTGAACTGGCCTCCTGAGTATGAATTGGCAATGTGTTTAGTTCCAAAGACCTTCCTCCCCTGGTAGGTAGGATGCACTTTAAACAAAAGCAGATGGAATGTGGGATTATAGATGAACTGTTAAACTGCCCCAGGGTCTTTGGTATACCAGTCTCTCATATACCCCTCCTGGGCTCAGCACTATACTGTACTCATAAATTCGAACTCCAAACTATTTGAAGGTATCATGTCGTATCCTCAGGACACAATTTTTTTTTTCTATATAAAGCACAGGTGAATCCTGATAAAGTTCCTTGTTGTCTTCCTGTGAACACACACACACACACACACACACACACATTCCTAGCCCAGCCTTTCCCTGACAGTGTAGCCTTTGGAGAGTCCTTTTTGTGGAAATATTAGGTCAAATGTCTAAGTTCTGTAGGGGCCATCAAGCCCTTTCATTAATGACATTATCAAACATCCCAAGGTCAAGTGACAGCAAAACCTGTCACTGCCTCACTTACTTGTTCTGGTTTTCATTTTCTCCTTCCTAGTTTTTGTGGCTGTCCCTAATTTTTTTGTAATGCATTTATGAAGAGATTTGTAATATTCTTTCTTTTTTTTTTTTTAAAGATTTTATTTATTTGAGAGAGAGAGATACAGTGAGAGAGGGAACACAAGCAAGGGGAGTGGGGGAGGGAGAAGCAGGCTTCCCGCGGAGCAGGGAGCCTGATGTGGGGCTCAATCCCAGGACCCTGAGACCATGACCTGAGCCGAAGGCAGACGTTTAACGACTGAGCCACCCAGGCGCCCCAAAATGAACAATTTTAATTAGACTATTGGACAATTAAATATCTTTTGTGAATTTCTAACTTAAGTAATTTACCAGTTTTTTATTAAGTTGTTTTCCTTATTTGTTGTTTACTTATTAATTTGTATATACTTGGATAGAAGCTTCTGTGGTTACTGGTCTTGCAAATATCTTCTACTCTGTTTTTTAAAAAATATTTTATTTTATTTATTTATTTTTGAGAGAGAGTGTGCAAATGAGAGGGGGAGAGGTAGAAGGAGAGGGAGAGAGAGACTCTCAAGCAGAGTCTACACTGAGTATGGAGCTCAATGTGTGGCTCAATCTCACAACCCTGAGATCAAAACCTGAGCCGAAAGAGTGGGGTGCTTAACCAACTGCGCCACCTAGGCACCCCTAACTCAGTGGTTATTTTTATACTTTCTATTTGGTGACTTTTTATTAACATGCATTCTTATTAATATAGTCTGATTTATCAAATTTTTCTTTATAGTTAGTGAAATTTGGTTTAAGAACTTGCCCTATTCCTAAAGCATGACAGTATCTTAGATTCCAATTCTAGAAGTTTCATTATTTTACCTCTTGTAATTATATATAAAATTGACCTGAAATTGGTTTCTATATATGGACATTTCCTTCTTTGGTAGTTTACTAAGATTTTACTTTTGCTTTTGGCATGAACGGATATTGAAACTTATCAAATATTTTGTTTGCAACCGTTGAGATGGCCATATTTTTTCTTATTTTCATAATGTTCTAAAATTACATGGAGTCTTTTAATTTCAGAACACTATTGTATTCTTGGAACAAATCCAACCTTGGTCATAATGTATTATTCCTATATTTGCTGGATTTGATATGCCAGTATTTTGCTCAACATTTCTGTTTATGTCAGTTTTTATATTCAGACTCTGCTGAAATTTTAAAATAAATTGAGAAACACTCCCTCTTTTTTTTTTTTGTCTTGGGAGAGTTTGTGTAGGAGTTGAATTCCTTTTTCCTAAATGTTAGTGGAAATCACTGATGAAACCATTTTGGCCTAGAGCGTTCTTTGTGGAAGTTTTATAATCATGGGAGCAATGTCCTGAATAGACATTGGACTGTTCAGATTTTCTATTTTTGTGTGTGTTAGTGTTTGTGAATTGTGTTTTCTTGAAATTTTCTTATTTTATGTAAATTTTCAAATGTATTGGGACATGTTTGCTATTGTTCTTGTTAATTTCTAAATATATGGAGATTCTACAGTTATTTATTGTTGATTTCTAACCTATTTCTCTGCGATCAGAGAACACGATCTATATTATTCTGTTCAATACCCCAGAATTTGTTGATTATGATTAATGTTCCATGTGTATTTGAAAAGAACGGCAATCTACTAACAGATGACTATATATAATTTAGTTGCATTTTGTTAATCATGCTATTCAAATTTCTCATAGCCATACTGAAACTGTTTTGTTGAAAAGTCTCCCAATATGACTATTGACTTAATCAGGTTCCTGCCTACTTCTGTTTGTTTTTTGTTTCTATTTTCTGAATCTTATTAGATGATATGAATTTAGGTCTATTTTCTCCTCCTGTCAATTAAAATTTTTATCTTTAGTAAGTGTCCTCTTCATGTCCACCAATGCCTTTTGCATCCACACCAGAGAGACCAGAGTCTGGGACCGGCTTATCCAGGGGTGGCGGCAAGTAAATCCATCCTGCTATCATCTGCCTCAATCTGACCACTGTGCATGATTTCCCCACTTGTTCCTGCCTGATCTTACCTACAGTTGCTATTGAAATTCTTCTCAGTTCTCTTTCCACTTTTGAAGACATTTTGAAAAGAAACCTTTCCTATATACCTTAAAAATCACATTCATGTATTTTGTTTATGCTTAAGTGATAGAAAACATTTTTATTTGCACTTGACTAGATTAAATATTTACCTTCAAATTCTGTTTAAATGAGTTTTGCTTTTATATTTGGAAAAGGCAATCTACCCATTGTCTTTCCAAATACCTATATATTCTGAATTAAAATGAAAATATTTCAAATTAAACATACGCGTCCTCAGAAGAATCAACTCAAATGGAAACTATGGACCAACTCAAGATCTGATTTACTTGGTGAATTAAGTATTAAGCCCAATTATTGCTTTCCTGCAACTAAATCAGGAATAGAATCATTGTGTAAAATGAAAAATAAAACCAAGTACAACTCAAAAACCCAAATCTTAATGCATTACCAAATAAATATTCCTGAAGAACAGGCAGTGGAAATTTGCTATTTGCTATTTGAGGTTAAAGTAAAGTAGTCATTCATTCCCCTCCTGGTCAGGGCGTTTCAGAGCTTACTGAATCTTGACTATAGTATGGCCAGAGTCTGTTTTTTAATATTTCCTGATTGTGTGGTAAGAGGCGCTTCTGTAATTTGAAATATATGTCTTTAGCATCTCAGAGAACTTTCTATATTTTGAGGATTTGTGAGCTCACATATTTTAAACAGGCAATTGTACACCTTTAGCTGTATTTTCTTCTCCTTACCATAAATATCAGATGCTATAATTAAAGAAAGGCATGAAACTGGAGTACAAAATAGATGGTGTGTCTCCCAAAAGTACAACTTTGAAAGAAAAAAAACCCCTGTAAAGCAACGGGAACGCACTCTGTGATTATGTGCTCTGGGGCAGTTACACAGCAGGCATGATGGGGATTACAAATTTGCTTGCTCCGGCAGGAAGGATAGTCCTATTAACAGAAACCAGCTGTTTGGGAAAAAATGCTATGCCCAAAGTAGTGGAAGGATGTCTTAATTTAGCTCTGGGCCACATTTATTACTGCTGAAAAAAAAAAAATCACAGAAACTATCAACTCTATTCAATTAATAACATTCTTATGAATTTATGCAACACAAAGGAAATATGAAGAATAATTCATCTCAAGTAAATCAATCTCTGTGGTTTAACCACTCTTTGCTTTCACCACACGATGTCTCTGGGCTTTCCAACTTGTTATTTTTCATCCAGGCCTATGCAAGGAGGGAATTTTAGCAACTGAGTAGAAAATGTTTGTGCTTTCCATTTCAGAGTGACCAGTAGGTCCTTTAGAACCCTCCCCCAGCACTGAGGACAGAAGAGAGTGCATTCAGGATTCACTGAGCATCAAATCCCTCTGCTTTTCTTAACTCTACGACTTTTGCACAAATAACTGGTCTCTTTCTAAATTTGAGTGAAATTATGCTGCCGCTTATACAGATATAGCTTATGGAAATATTTAACTCAAAGATGTAAAAGGCCCCCAAATAGAAAAAGGTCTAATTGAAATACATAGGGTCCAGAACATGAGGATCTTATTTCACTTCTGAAATGTCTTCATTTCCAGAATGATCTCTTGGTATTTTTGGCATCTGTTCTAATGTAAGGATTTTTACTGAGAACCTATTAGTGGCCAGATGAATTGTTAAGTGCTATTTATACAACATCCAACAAGAGGAATTTCCTCTGGCAAAACCACCACTGACGGTAAACCGAAGTGATAGGCACTAGGAAGAAGCTCAAAGATTATAAGGGCACAGGGTAAGAGCACTGGAAAAAGGCAATGGTGCCCGCTTGGCTGTGGGGTGTGCCCGTGTGTTTGTGTGTGTATACAATTTTTCTGGTACAGAATCCAGGGAGAGGCATTCCAGATGAAGGGATCAGCATGGGCAGAGGCTTCTGAGGAACTAAAGAGCTTATTGCACCTCTCAAAGAGTGTGAAAGGAGGGAGCATAACTGAGGTTAGTGGGGGGGGGGGGCGGGGAATGGTCAGCGACCCTGTGCTGACGGATGAAAGATGGTTCCAAACTTTGCATGAAAGAGAGGAGAAGGCAAGGGGGTTGATGCTCAGAGACGCAGACCCTTTGCTCTTCTTTGCTCCCGCTTTTATTGGTCCTTCAGGATAATCACAAATCCTGATCACTGTTTCTCAGGCATGCGATGTGTGACAAGGAGGAACCAGGAGGATCTGTTTACGGATGCGATATGCTAATCTGCGTGTCCTATGAGTGCTGCTAAACATAGCCTAAGGGACAATGCTTACATCTCTTAGATCACAGGGCGGCTGTTTGAGCTAAGAAAGCTTCCGGGAAGGCAACTCCCCGGGGCATTCCTAAGGCCTACTCCCTTCTCCGAAACCTTCCATCGCCCCCAGCAGCCTCCCCTCCGTGTTACATTTTAGCAAGCCAGGTTTTATGGTTGATTTCACGCTCTACATTAACCCCAACAGGCTAGGAGGTATGCAGAGGGAGGCTGAAGAAGGGCTTTGTGAGCAGTGCCCAGTTTGTACTTTATCCCCAAACCATGGGCAAACCGTAAAGGATTTTAAGCAGAGGAATGACATCAGATTTAGGAGTAGAAATCTCAACCCTCCTCTTCTTTCAGGATATCCCTCGGCTTAGGTGGTCAGAGCACAGATGAAGCTCTGACATTATAAGATCCTGGAGATCAAGGACTAACCTGATACACACTAAGTATCCAGGACTGAGGATATTTTCTGGAACACTGGATGAGTTTGGTAAGTATTTGTTTTGAATGGCTGAATAAATGAGTAAAAAGCCTGTGAATATCTATCTAATCATCTCTCTTCTTCAGACGTAATATAAAAGCTGAAGTACTGCCTGACCCTGACCTACGATATCTATCTTATGCCCCAGCACTGTGCCTAAGTAAGCTCTCAAATACCGCAGCGGCTGGCTTTTAGCAGTCACAAATTGGGCTTATTACAACAAACATTTAGTGAAAGTTCACCATGCATGTCAGCGTGCTAGGTGCAAGAAAGAAAGAAAGACCGCAATGCCAGGTCTTTATCAACAAGCAGTTTATAATCTCACCCCACTTCACCTATAAACATAGTTTTCCTAAATCCTGTATCTTACTTTTTATAATTAAATGAAATCTTCACTGCATCAGGGTAATTCAGGAGCTATCATCTTTAGTCAATATTTCATTGTATCAACTTTCTAACCACTCCAGGGGCTTGATATTATTTCATTCTCTCAAGTGTTTGCCAAGTCTCTGTTGTAATTTAAGAAATCTTTCCCTTTAAGTTTACTTTATAAATAAGTCGGTCCTTTAGAAATTGATCATATTTTGCTATCCACAGTGTATCGGGACACACTCAAAATTAGTTCCATTATTTGTGCCCTATTAAAATTTGATTTTAACAGATGGCAACCGACAACTCTGCAATTGTAGGGAAAAACCTATTTGTTTTTGCAATTTTAATATACACAGGCTGGGTTTGCTTTATACATGAATGAGCTGAAGTTCATCCACAATCTTAAATTCTGTTCTGTTCTTTTTGGATTTCTTTTCCATATGCCATTTTCTGAACTGCTCCATAAACTCATGTTTGAAGGGACTGAGATCCTTATAGTCTTTTGGAGAGATTCTTTGGTATATTTCTTGGTAATGCCTCTACAATTATACTGGTTAAGAGAAAAAAAACCCATTCAATGCATTGATATGGAAATTGTGAAAAACCAAATGTTAGGACAAAGGAATGCTTATAATCAGTTGTTTTTGACTCTTCCATTTTGGAGGCATGTGGTAAAAAAGTCTAAATCTGTAGTTTTAAATTTACCTTAACAGCTCATATTTTTAATGCACAGTACTTAGAAAATTCAAAATTTTCACTTTTTAGATTGATGCAAAATTGTCTTTATTTTAGAAATTATATTTAATACGACTAGGCTATATATCATAAGATTATTGCCCCATTACTGTGAAATTTTTAATGCTGGATGCTTAAGTTTTGCCCATTTCACTAATTCTTTTTGCATTCATTTTCTTTTCAGGGAAGAGAAGAGAAAAGAAACACTTAAATATGTAAGAAAATTACATGGTGCATTCACAGTTCTCAATTTCTGGGCCAATTTGTAGTGTTTTTCAGCTATGCCATTTAATAAGTACTAAACACAGTTTATGAATTGAAAAAAGAGAGAATCCAAAACTTCGTGTGCTTGGATGATATCCAGATGATTTCTTTTCTGGGTGATAAATCCTGATGGGCTTTTCTTAGGGACACAAAGGGGATCAGAGCATTTAAGGGTCTGGGCTTGGCCATCCCGCTTGCTCTGAGCTACAGCATAGGAATTAGTCTTTTGATGACTCTGCAGAGAACACTGGAGGGCCTCAGGGGTGTTAAGAAGAAGCCTCCCCTTCTGCTAGAGCCAGACCCAGCATCTCTGGTGAGTGCTTCTACCTCCCCCACCAACAGTAACAATTAACAATAAGAAGGCAACTAACATGAACTAATGGCTAATTATGTATCAATCTCTGTGCTGCTGTAAGCATCACCTCCTTCCACCGGCTATGTGAAGCAGGTTTAAGGCCTACATGGCAGAGATGAGCAAAGTGGAGTTTACAGGAATTGGACAATTTACCAAATGTCACAAAAGAAGTAGAGGGTGTGGTAGATTTAATTCCACAGCCTGTGCCTTCCCCCGAGGCATGCGGTTTCTCTCTGGATCCCACCTGTGTGGGACCAGCCCCCGCTGTGAAGCAGGTGCAGGCTCTCCATGCTGCTACTCCCATATGTATCTATGTCCCCATGGTTTTTTGGTCTCCTTCCAGCATAACTTGCTTTCAGGTGATTCCATAATATAGTAATTAGTTATCCCACAGTTAAGGACTGGGACACCACACTTCTCTCGGAGGGAATCTGTACCTCAACTCTTGGGACAGTGTCAACACATCTACCAGAAGTCTCTGAGCTGATTTTAGAAGATACTGGTGGAAGGTAGCATATTGCCCCTACTTCACTGGTTTTTAAGGTTTTGGGGTGCTTTTCAAAGTTTGCTCTACATCTCCTCTCTGATAGATTTCTGATGCTATTATCCATCTAAGGGAGGAACACCATCATGGAGAATCACCATGTTATTCTGTTATTCTGACACCGTTACTATGTGCATCCTTCAGGTACAGTAGAGCTGAATAGAGAAAAGAAAATTGTTGAGAACACTTCTTCCTACCTGGAATGTTTGAATGGAACAATATTCTCAATTCAGTTGCGTTAGGAAGATCAACCAACAGATAACGACATACCACACTTTTCTCAAACAATAGCCAGATAGCTTGCTCACATGGAATGTAATTAATTCCCGGGCAGCATCAGCCTTTAAATGACTGACCCCCTTATTCACAGCCATTGCTAAATTTCTCCCAGGGGCCGGGATGTAAAACCTTCCCTGTGTTTACTTCTCTGCTTATGCTCCCCTGTGGAAGCCAAACATTGTAAGTCACTTCTTTGATGCAGGAAAATATAAAATCAGAAATATAATTCTTCCTTTAAGAAAGAATCAGGTTTAATTAAAGGATAGCTAGGCAACGTCCTGGAGGGAAATACTTGTATATTCAGTTTCTGTCTCAGAAATCCCTCTGAATGCTCATAAGAAAGCTGAAATCCTGACCTAGTAAATTAGATAAAAAAGCATTGGTTGGGTAACCATATTTGAAGTAAATTTCTCAAATAAGCTTAAATTTGACCGTGCTCTGCCTTTGGGAGGGTGATGATTTCTGTTATGTTTCCTACCAGTCAGTGTAAACAGGTGAAGGCACACTTGTTGCTTTCCTCAGCTGAAAAGTAACAACTTAAATGTAAACCTTGGTATTTATGTTGCAAGTTTGTGAACTGCATTTCAGATAATTGGGGAGAGTTTAAATGACAGTGGCTGGGGGTGGGGTGGGGAAGCAGTGATGGTTTACAATTTGCATTTATGGTTAAAAGACACAGACTCCACTTAAATGAATGTGCTGTTCTTTTTAATCATTACCCCACTCCAGAGTTGAGTTCTTTATTTTGAATATATACAAAAGCCTTAGTAAAATTTCCAATATTTGGAAGCAGCTTGATTTCCTATCTCCTGGAGGAAGACGTTTAGAATAAGTTTGAAATGCCTCTCAAATCATAACATACAACTTTATTCATATTTTAACACATACCTTCAAGCTTCACAGCATTCATTCATTCCACATATTCATTTTGTAAAATGTATTAATTGCAATTTCCTCCAAAACCTAAGCTAAAAACATCTTCCTTCCAGTGTGTAGCTCACTTATGCTCCCAGAACAAACTGTTGCCCATAACCCAGATGTAACCTTGGATTTGGACCCTTTGTTAAGGTCTAGCATCAAGTGGTAAGAGTATTTTAGTTCTACATGGGCCTCCTTGGTACTTCTGAAATCATGTTATATAAGTAGCTAACTTTTTTAGCCACGTGAAGGAAATGATGATCAAAACACATATTAGTTAATTGAATATAAATAAAATAAAATTACAAAAAATAAAAACACCCACAACATTAAAACAGCATACTTTTGAACAATTATTGTATACCTGTCACTCTGCTAAGAGTTTTCTGCCTATCGTTTCACTTAGGAGTTACAAAACCCTGTTGAAGAAACATAATGTGATGCTACAATTGGGCCACATTACAAGGTTCTAAGAGTAGGAGGCGTATCTATTTTGTTGACTCTTCCTTCTCTAGTATGATACAGCCCTGCACTCAATTAATATTTATTTAATTACTGAATGACTACCATCACCCCAGCTTTACTGATAGAGAGATGGAGCATCAGAGTGGTTATGTAATTTATCTAAAGTCACAAGGTTTGTAAGCACTGGAGCCAAGATATTGGATTTCAAAGCTCAGGCTTAGATCATTATGCTCTATTATAGGCTTGCTGCACTAATGTGTAAATGTAATTCTGGTTCTACCTGAAAATCATACAAAATCGGAAGAGTGGAGACCCTTAGGGGTTTAAAATATAGAGGCACAAAAAGTAGATCTGAAATATAAAGTGGATGCATAGTTTTCTCTCATAGTAAGATGGTATACACTCATTCCCTCAGGACATGAAACAGCATATCTTGACAGTATTTAGCTAATAAAAATGGCCTGAATTTGGTGGGAAATGGACTTATTTAGCATGTGGCAAGGGGATATGTCTATGCTATTGCTTAAATTCCCTAAATCCAAGTGGTGGCTATTCTTTATTAATCATTCAAGATCTCTGCCACGGAAAGCTTAAAACCATAGAACAAAAATATTTTCTAAGCCATGAACTTCAAAATGCCCTTCTCCTGTCCCTCCCCCAGATGTAAAGTGTATCAAGTTAGCATAAAATTTTATTCCAGTGATTTAGTTTGTTAGTTTTATATCCACCATTGACTTCCTTAGATTATACTCTTCCTCATAAGAACTCAAACTCCTAGTAGCCCCAGAGTTTTTCTCTGACACCCCCACCCCAGCACCTATCCATCCCACATTATGAAAAGACAGTTACTCTTTTTTTTTTTTTAAGATTTTTTAAAAAATTTATTTATTTGACAGAGAGAGAGAGAGCACAAGTAGGCAGAGAGGCAGGCAGAGGGAAAGGGAGAAGCAGGCTCTCTGCTGAGCAGGGAGCTCAATGCGGGGCTTGATCCCAGGACCCTGGGATCATGACCTGAGCCGAAGGCAGCCGCTTAACTGACTGAGCCACCCGACAGTTACTCTCTTTCAAGGCTTCTGCCTTCTTCTGTTCTAGGATTCTCAAGGACATTCTGGGACAAATGTCTTTTTCCTGTTTTTGTTTGTTTGTTTTATTTATATTCTAGTTAGTTAACATACAGTGTAATATTAGTTTCAGGTGTACAATATAGTTAATTCAACACTTCCATACAACCAGTGCTCATCACAACAAGCGTTCTCCTTAACCCCCATCGTCCATTTATCCCATCCCCCATCTCCCCTCCAGCAACCATCAGTTTGTTCTCTATAGTTAAGAGGTTTTTTCCCCCATGTTCATGTTTTGTTTCTTACTCTCACATATGAGTGAAATCATATGCTATTTGTCTTTCTCTGACTTACTTCGCTTAGCATAATACTCTCTAGCTCCATCCATGTCATTGCAAATGGCAAGATTTCATTTTTATGGCTGTATAATATTCCATTGTATATACATACCATATCTTCTTTATCCATTCATCAGTCAGTGGACATTTGGACTCTTTCTATAGTTTGGCTATTGTGGACACTGCTGCTATAAACACCAGGGTGCATACATCCCTTAAAATCAGTATTTTTGTATCCTTTGGGTATAATTAGTAGTATAATTGCTGGGTTGTAGGGTAGTTCTATTTTTAACTTTTTGAAGAAACTCCATACTGTTTTCCAGAGTGGCTGCACCAGTTTGCATTCCCACCAGCAGTGTAAGAGGGTTCCCTTTTCTCCACATCCTTGCCAACATCTGTTGTTTCCTGTGTTGTTACGTTAACCATTCTGACTGGTGTGAGGTGGCATCTCATTGTAATTTTCATTTGTATTCCCTGATGCTGGTGATGTTGAGCATCTTTTCATGTGTCTGTTAGCCATTTGTATGTCTTCTTTGGAAAAATGTCTGTTCATGCTTCTTCTGCCCGTTACTTAACTGGATTATTTATTTTTTGGGTGTTGAGTTTGATAAGTTCTTTATATATATATATATTTTAAAGATTTTATTTATTTATTTGCGAGAGAGAACGAGAGACAGAGAGCACGAGAGGGAGGAGGGTCAGAGGGAGAAGCAGACCCCCTGCTGAGCAGGGAGCCCGATGCGGGACTTGATCCCGGGACTCCAGGATCATGACCTGAGCCGAAGGCAGTCGCTTAACCGACTGAGCCACCCAGGCGCCCTGATAAGTTCTTTATAGATTTTGGATACTAGCCCTTTATCTGATATGTCATGCACATATCTTCTCCCACTCCGCAGGTTGTTTCCTTCACTGTGCAGAAGCTTTTTATCTTGATGAAGTTCTAATACTTGAGTTTTGCTTTTGTTTCCCTTGCCTCAGGAGATGTATCTAGTAAGAAGTGCTATCCCCGATGTCAAAGAGGTTACTGCCTGTGTTCTGCTCTAGGATCTTGATGGATTCCTGTCTCACATTTAGGTCTTTCATCCATTTTGAATTTATTTTTGTGTATGGTGTAATAAAGTGGTCCAGCTTCATTCTTCTGCATGTGGCTGTCCAGTTTTCCCAACACCATTTGGTGAAGAGACTGTCTTTTTTCCATTGGACATTCTTTCCTGCCCTGTTGACATACGGTTGTGGGTCCATTTCTGGGTTTTCTATTCTATTCCATTGAATTATGTGTCTGTTTTTGTGCCAGTACCATACTGTCTTGATGTTGACAGCTTTGTAATAGAGCTTAAAGTCCGGAATTGTGATGCCGTCAGCTTTGCTTTTGTTTTTCAAGACTGCTTTGGCTATTGAGGTCTTTTGTGGTTCCATACAAATTTTAGAATTGTTGGTTCTAGCTCTGTGAAAAATGCTGGTGATATTTTGATAGGAATTGCCTTATATGTGTAGACTGCTTTGGGGAGTATAGATATTGTTCATAATATTTGCTCTTCCATTCCATGGGCATGGGATGTTTTTTCCATTTCTTTGTGTCATCTTTAATTTCTTTTATGAATGTTCTATAGTTTGTAGAGTACAGATCTTTCACCTCTTTGGTTAGGTTTATTCCTAGGTATCCTCTGGTTTTTGGTGCAATTGTAAATGGGATAAATTCCTTGATTTCTCTTTCTACTGCTTCATTATTGGTGTATAGAAATGCAATGGATTTCTGTACATTGGTACAGATTGGTTTTTTATCCTGTGACTTTACTGAATTCAGGTAATAGCTCTAGCAATTTTTTGGTGGAGTCTTTTGGTTTTTCTATTAAGAGTATCATGTTGTCTGCAAATAGTGATAGTCTGAGTTCTTCCTTGATTAGGATGCCTTTTATTTCTTTTTGTTGTCTGATTGCTGTGGTTAGGACTTCCAGTACTATGCTGAACAACAGTGGTGAGAGTGGACATCCCTGTCTTGTTCCTGACCTTAGAGGAAAAGCTCTATTGAGGATGATATTAGCTGTGGGTTTTTTTTTCATATATGACCTTAATTATGTTGAGGTATGTTCCCTCTATCCCTACTTTGTTGAGGGTTTTTATCATAAATGGATATTGTACTTTGTCACATGCTTTTTCTGCATCCATTAAAGTGATCATATGGTTCTTATCCTTTCTTTTATTAATGTGGTGTATCACGTTGATTGATTTGTGGAATTTGAACCATGCTTGCAATCCAGGAATAAATCCCACTTGATCATGGTTAATGATTCTTTTAATGTACTGTTGGATATCATTTGCTAGTATTTCATTGAGAATTTTTGCATTCATGTTCATCAGAGATATTGGCCTATAGTTCTCTCTTTTTTTAGAGAGAGAGAGGGAGAGAGCACAAGCACAAGTCGGGGAAGAGGGGGCAGGGGGGAGAGGGAGAGAGAATCTCAAGCCCAATACGGGGCTCTTTCTCACCACCCTGAGATCACGACCTGAGCTGAAGCCAAGAGTGGGATGCTTAACCGACTGAGCCACCCAGGCTCCCCTGTAGTTCTCTTTTTTAGTGGAGTCTTTGTCTGGTTTTAGAATCAGGGTAGTGCTGGCCTCATAGAATAAGTTTGGAAGTTTTCCTTCCATTTCTGTTTTTTGTAGTTGTTTGAGAAGAATAGGTATTAACTTTTCTTAAATGTTTGGTAGAATTCCCCAGTGAAGCCATCTGGCCCTGGATTTTTGTTTATTGGGAGATTTTTGATTCCTGATTCAATTTCTTTGCTGGTTATTGGTCTGTTCAAGTTTTTTGTTTCTTCCTGTTACAGTTTTGGTAGTTTATATGTTCTAGGAACTTGTCCATTTCTTCCAGATTGTCTATTTTGTTGGCATATAATTTTTCCTATTATTCTCTTATAATTGTTTTTCTGTGGTGTTGGTTGTGATCTCTCCTCTTGCATTCGTGATTTTATTTGGGTCCTTTCTTTTTCCTTTTTGATATGTCCAGCTAGGGGTTTATCAGTTTTATTAATTTTTTTCAAAGAACCAGCTCCTGGTTTCATTGAGTCATTCTACTGTTATTTTGTTTCTATACCATTTATTTCTGCTCTAATTTTTATTATTTCCCTTCTGCTTCTGGTTTTAGGCTTCATTTGTTGTTCTTTTTCTAGCTCCTTCAGGTGTAAGGACAGATTGCTTATTTGAAATTTTTCTTGCTTCTTGAGGTAGACTTGTATTGCTATATAATTCCGTCTTAGGACTGCATTTGCTGTATCCCAAACGTTTTGGACCATTGTGTTATTTTCATTCATTTCTATATATTTTTTTAATTTCTTCTTTAATGTCCTGGTTGACCCATTCATTCTTTAGTAGGATGTTCTTTAACCTCCATGTATCTGTGGTCTTTCCACATTTTTTCTTGTGGTTGACTTCAGGTTTCATAGTTTTGTGGTCAAAGTATATGAATGGTATGATCTCAATCTTTTTGTACTTGTTGAGGTCTGATATAAGACCTAGTATGTGATCTATTCTAGAAAATGTTCCATGTGCACTTGAAAAGAATGTGTGTTCTGCTGCTTTAGGATGAAATGTTCTGAATATATCTGTGAAGTCCATCTGGTCCAGTGTGTCATTCAAAGCCATTGTTTCCTTGTTAATTTTCTGCTTAGATGATCTGTCCATTGATGTGAGTAGGGTGTTAAAGGTCCCTACTATTATTTTTTATTATCAATGAATTCCTTTATGTTTGTTATTGTTTTATATACTTGGGTGCTCCCAAGTTGGGGGCATAAATATTTACAATTGTTAGTTCTTCTTGTTGGATAGTCCCCTTTATTATGATATAGTACCCTTCTTCATCTCTTGTTACAATCTTTACTTTGCCTGATATAAGTATTGCTACTCTGGCTTTCTTTTGACATCCATTTGCATGATAAGTGTTTCTTCATTCCCTCACTTTCAATCTGCAGGTATTTTTAGGTCTAAAATGATGTCTTATAGGCAGCATATAGATGGGTCTTCCTTTTTTATCCATGCTGACACCCTGTGTCTTTTAATTGGAGCATTTAGTTCATTTACATTCAGAGTGATTATTGATAAATATGTATTTAGTGCCATTTTATTACTTGCTTTGTTATTGTTTTAGAAATTTTCTCTGTTTCTTTCTAGTCTTTGTTGCTTTTGGTCTTTCATTCCCAAAGAGTCCCCTTTGATTTTTTTTGCAGGGCAGGTTTAGTGTTCATAAACTCCATTAGTTTTTGTTTGTCTGGGAAACTCTGTATTTCTCCTTCTATTCTGAATGATAACCTTGCTGGATAGGGTATTCCTGGCTGCAAATTTTTCCCATTCAGCACGTTGAATGTATCATTCTACTCCCTTCTGGCTTGCCAAGTTTTTGTGGAGAGATCTGCTGCTAACCTTACTGGTCTTCCCTTGTAAGTTAGGGACATCTCTTCTCTTTCTGCTTTTAGGATTTTTTATCTCTGGATTTTGCAAATTTAACTACAATATGTCTTGGCATTGGCCTCCTTTTGTTGATTTTGATGGGAGTTCTCTGTGCCTCCCTGGATTTAGAGGTCTGTTTCTTTCCCCAGATTAGGGAAGTTTTCAGCTATAATTTCCTCAAATAAACCTTCTGCCCCCTTTTCTCTCTCTTCTCCTTCTGTGTCTCCTATGATACAAATGTTTTGCTTTATGGAGTAATTGAATTCCCTAAGTCTACTTTCGTGATCCAAGATTTTTCTTTCCCTCCTCTTTGTTTGGTTTTATTATTTTCCTTAATTTCTTCTACATCATTCCTCTGCTTCTTCTACCTCATGGTCATTGCATCCTATCAGTTTCAAATCTTAGTTACTGGATTTTTCATTTCAGCCTCATTGGTTTTTAGCTCTTTGTCTCTGCAGTGTCTCCCTGATGTTTTCTATGTTTTTCTCAAGCCCAGCTAGTATCCTTATGATTGTTGCCCTAAATTCTGGATCAGGCATATTATTTATATATGTTTCAATAAGATCCCTGGTCATTACTTTTTATTGTTCTTTATTTTGGAATGAATTCCTCCATCTTGGCATTTTGTCTAGGTCTCTCTTTTTTTTTTAATTTAATTTTATTATGTTATGTTAGTCACCATACATCATTAGTTTTTGATGTAGTGATCCACGCTTCATTGTTTTCATATAACACCCAGTGCTCCATGCAGTATGTGCCCTCCTTAATACCCATCAGCAGGCTAACCCATCCCCCCCACCTCCCTCCCCTCTAACACCCTCAGTTTGTTTCTCAGAGTCCACAGTCTCTCATGGTTAGTCTCTCCCTCCAATTTCTCCCCCTTCATTTTTCCCTTCCTTCTCTTAATGTCCTCCATGTTATTCCTTATGTTCCACAAATAAGTGAAACCATATGATAATTGACTTTCTCTGCTTGACTTATTTCACTTAGCATAATCTCCAGTCCCATCTATGTTGATGTAAAAGTTGGGCATTCATCCTTTCTGATGGCTGAGTAATATTCCATTGTATATATGGACCACATCTTCTTTATCCATTCATCTGTTGAAGGGCATCTCGGCTCTTTCCACAGTTTGGCTATTGCAGACATTGCTGCTATGAACATTGGGGTGCATATGGCCCTTCTTTTCACTACATCTGTGTCTTTGGGGTAAATACCCAGGAGTGCAATTGCTGGGTCATAGGGTAGCTCTATTTTTAATTTTTTGAGGCACCTCCACAGTTTTCCAAAGTGGCTGTACCAACTTGCATTCCCACCAACAGTGTAAGAGGGTTCCCCTTTCTCCACAACCTCTCCAACATTTGTTGTTTCTTGCCTTGTCGATTTTTGCCATTCTGACTGGTGTAAGGTGGTATCTCAATGTGGTTTTGATTTGAATTTCCCTGATGGCCAATGATGATGAATATTTTTTCATATGTCTGTTAGCCATTTGTATGTCTTCTTTGGAGAAGCACCTGTTCATGTCTTCTGCCCATTTTTTGACTTGATTATTTGTTTTTTGGGTATTGAGTTTGAGAAGTTCTTTATAGATCTTGGAAATCAGCGCTTTGTCTGTAGTGTCATTTGCAAATATCTTCTCCCATTCTGTGGGTTGCCTCTTTGTTTTGTTGACTGTTTCCTTTGCTGGGCAGAAGCTTTTTATCTTGATGAAGTCCCAAAAGTTCATTTTTGCTTTTGTTTCACTAGCCTTTGGAGAGGTATCTTGAAAGAAGTTGCTGTGGCCGACGTTAAAGAGGTTACGGCCTATGTTCTCCTCTAGGATTTTGATGGATTTCTTTCTCACATTGAGGTCTTTTATCCATTTTGAGTTTATCTTTGTGTATGGTGTTAGAGAATGGTCAAGTTTCAATCTTCTGCATGTGGCTGTCCAATTTTCCCAGCACCATTTATTGAAGAGACTGTCTTTTTTCCATTGCATATTTTTTCCTGCTTTGTCGAAGATTACTTGACCATAGAGTTGAGGGTCCATATCTGGGTTCTCTATTCTGTTCCATTGGTCTATATGTCTGTTTTTGTGCCAGTACCATGCTGTCTTGGTGATCACTGTTTTGTAATATAGCTTGAAATCAGGCAACGTGATGCCCCCAGCTTTTTCTTTTTCAACATTTCCTTGGTGATTCAGGGTCTTTTCTGATTCCACACAAATTTTAGGATTGTTTGTTCCAGCACTTTGAAAAATGTCATTTGAATTTTGATTGGGATGGCACTGAAGGTATAGATTGCTCTGTAGCATAGATATTTTAACAATGTTTATTCTTCCAATCCATGAGCATGGAATATTTTTCCATCTTTTTGTGTCTTCTTCAATTTATTTCATGAATGTTCTGTAGTTCCTAGAGTATAGATCCTTTACCTCTTTGGTTAGGTTTATTCTGAGGTTTCTTATGGTTTTGGTGCTATTGTAAATGGAACTGTTTCTCTAATTTCTCTTTCTACAGTTTCATTGTTAGTGTGTAAGAAAGCAACTGATTTCTGTGCATTGATTTTGTATCCTGCCACATTACTGAATTGCTGTATGAGTTCAAGTAATTTGGGGGTGGAGTCTTTTGGGTTTTCCACATAAAGTATCATGTCATCTGCGAAGAGAGAGTTTGACTTCTTCTTTGCCAATTTGAATACCTTTTATTTCTTTTTGTTGTCTGATTGCTGTTGCTAGGACTTCTAGTACTATGTTGAACAATAGTGGTGAGATAGGGCATCCTTGTTGTCTTCCTGATCTTAAGGAAAATGCTCTCATCTTTTCCCCATTGAGGATGATATTCGCTGTGGGTTTTTCATAGATGGATTTTGTGAACTTGAGGAATGTTCCCTCTATCCTTATACTCTGAAGAGTTTTAATCAGGAAAGGATGCTGTGTTTTGTCAAATGCTTTTTCTGCATCAACTGAGAGGACCATATGGTTCTTCTCTCTCCTCTTATTAATGTGTTCTATCACATTGATTGATTTGTGAATGTTGAACCACCCTTGCATCCCAGGGATAAATCCCATTTGGTCATGGTGGATGATCATTTTAATGTATTATTGGATCCTTTCACTCAAAAAAATAGAAAAATCCCAAATTCACCAACTAACTTTACACCTTAAAGAACTAGAGAAAAAGCAACAAATGATGCCTAAGCCACGCATTAGAAGAGAAATAATTAAGATTAGAGCACAGATCAATGAATTAGAAACCAGAAACACAGTAGATGAGATCAATGAAACTAGAAGCTGGTTCTTTGAATAAGATCGATAAGCCACTGGCCAGACTTATGCAAAAGAAAAGAGAAAGGACCCAAATTAATAAAATTATGAATGAAAGGGAAGAGATCATGACTAACGCCAAGAAAATAGAAACAATTATTAGAAATTATTATCAAAAACTATATGCCAATAAATTGAGCAACCTGGATGAAATGGATGCCTTCCTGGAAACTATAAACTCCCAAGCTGAAACAGGAAGAAATTGACAACCTGAATAGGCCAATAACCAGTAACGAGATTGAAGCAGTGATCAAAAACTTCCCAAAAACCAAGAGCCAGGGCCTGATGGATTCCCTGGGGAATTCTACCAAACATTCAAAGAAGAAATAATACCTATTCTCCTGAACCTGTTTCAAAAAATAGAAACAGAAGGAAAGCTTCCAGACTCATTCTATGAGGCCAGCATTACCTTAATCCCCAAACCAGGGGTCGCATTACCTTAATCCCCAAACCAGGCAAAGACCCCATCAAAAAGGAGAATTTCAGACCGATATCCCTGATGAATATGGATTCCAAAATCCTCAATTCAATTTTTACTTTTATCTTTTTAAAAAGATTTTATTCCTTTATTGGAGAGAGAGAGAGCTAGCAAGCATGAATGGGGGGGAGGGGCTCAGAGCATAAGTGGGACAAAGTATGTATCCTTAAGAGGAGAAGTAGACTCCACACTGAGCAGGGAGCCCCACCCGGTGCTGGGTCCTGGGATCATAACCTGAGCCAAAGGCAGACACTTACCCAACTGAGCCACCCAGGCACCCCAATTCAATTTTTAATGAAAAGATAATAGACTTCCACTTCCAGTTAAGATGGAATAATAAAGACTAGATTTATCTTCCCTCCTAAAAAACCAAGAAAACCAAACCATATGTAAAACAATAGTTTTTGAGACAATGGACATCAGGCAACAAAGAACAGCAATCATTGAGAGATGGGAAACAAATCAGGTAAGACTTGTGAACCTCCCCTTCCCCCCAGCTTGCTGCTAGAGGGAATGTCCGTGTCCCAGTGCTAGGAAGACAGGGTCCCTGACTTGTGGGGACCTAAGAGCCCAGGGAGATCAAGGTGGCTAGAGTTTGCAGGATAGAGTGTCAAAAAGGAGACAGAGAAAGGGACCCTCCAATTTGCAGAGGGCCCCCCTTGTGTTCCAGATGAGTATATCAGCATACTCATACAGGGAAAGTACCCAGGGCCAGAGAAGGAAGGCCCTAAAAGGATTAGAGGCAGTGCCTTGCACTCAGAGCCAAGAATAGCACCCATTGCCACCAGCCAAAATAGGAAACCTTAGGAGTCACAAGGTACTGGAGAGAGTACGCAGAAGTGTCTTCCTCTGTAGTAGGGTATCTGACTCTTGACTAGCAACACTGTTCTTATGCCACTTAACAAATCCTAAAAACAATACCTGAAAGAATCAAATTGTTTCCAACTAATATAATTGGCCCAGAACACAGTTCAAGAATACTTAAAGGAATACGATAATATTCAGCACTCAACAAGAGAAAATTCTTTCTGTATCCAATCATCTTAGCTGGGCAGTTAGGGAAATATGAATAAGGAGAAGGATCTGTTGAACCTGATCCAAATGTCAGAGTCAGCAGAGAAGGGCATTGAAACAGTGGTTATAAATGTGTTCCATATGTTGACAAATTTAAGCAGAGACATAAAGGATATAGAAAAGACCCCATATTTAGTCAGTTACTGAACATATTAATTAATACTTAGACTGGAGAGAAAGCTAGCAATGGGAGGAATAAACCAGGTGGGATATTCATCCAGGGCAACCAGAGGCAGATTGTGTGAGGTAGAAACTAGAATTTTAATGAAGGGGAAATCAAGATCTTAAACTGGAACAGAGATTCTCAACTGGAGGTCATGAGACTCCTAACAGACTGTTCACATATTCTCCCACCTTCAAGTTCTCTACTCTATTTTTTCACATGTATGTCTTCTTATATACTCATGTGATTTTTATTTAGAAGAAATAAAGCCTAAGGCATGCTTCTAATCATCTCAACGACCAAGATATAACCAGGTAGTGCCGTACCTCTTTGGTATCATTGGTACATTTGTGTCTGTGACTCCATTCTCAAGTAAGCCCCTTAAGCAATAGCTTTAACACAATGCAGCAGCTCTTAACTGGGGTCTGGATACCTATGTGTGCCTTCAGATGCATGTTGGGTATCTTCAAGTTCTCTGGTTCTAAATTATGGATCTAGAATGTACTGTTGAGCATCTGTCTTTGTGGAATGAGCGAATGTATAAATGATGGGGAAAATACCCCTTATGTGCCAGGAATTTAACATTTTAAAAGATAATACATTTTATTATGTTAGTGATGTTAACAGCATATTGTTAGTCTTCTTGAAAATGTTCAGGGAAGCAACAATTTCCAGTTTCACAACTGGAATGGAAAAGTTCAGGAAGAAACCAGAAAAATATACTGAGAATTCAGATTTTGCGGAGCAGAAGAGGACTCTTCTAATTAGATTATTAGAGTTGAAATATGGCATTTCAGCTGCAGAATAAAAGCCATTTTTGATGCTCAGAGCATAAGTGGGACAAAGTATGTATCCTTAAGATAAAAAGGGAAGAAACCAAATTTAACTTTGGCAGTTCAAAGACAATAATTGAGTTTAGAGGAAGAAGACAGACAATATATACCTTCTATCTTATTTCACATAATTTCTATTTATACTCGGCAAGTATAGTGAATTGGAAAATTTGTTGCCATTATTTTAATGGTTTTTCTTTTTTAACAGATTTGTATTTCTGGATCTTATATTATATTTGGGATCTTGGTTCCCTGTATGTAGAGATATTTCCTCTTGATCTGATTTGCCTAATAGCCTCTTAGCAGTCATTACTACCTCTTTATAGTTGACCTTGCATGACAGGGCTAGCAAGAAGTAATCAGCACTTCCAGGCTTGATCTAAGGAAACAAATTTATAAAGTCACAGTGAATGATGTAGAGCTCCAAATTAAGATGCCCATAAATACAGTAATTCTATGTGCAATACAGAGAAAACATTGAGTTTCAGTGTTTTTTTTCTTTTTCTTTTGCAAAATAGGTCAATGATACTTAAGTTATTCACATTTGGAGAAATTCCCCAGGACCTCAGTGTTCCATTATTAAAACTATGAAAGAAATGAGACATTACAAATACTTGATTCTAATATTCAATTTTTATTTTTGCATCCAAACTAAGCCCAATTCTTAGGTTATAGGGATTTGGGAATGCCTGGCTATGTTTGCCTTAAAAAAAAATCTAAATCTAATACTCATTTTGTCTTCTTTGCTTTGCACCTAGTGATTCTACCGAAGCACAGAACTGAGTATTTCTTCAGCTCTGTGACTTTCACTACTGCTCTTCAGTTTTGTCAATTCAAACCTTTAAAGCCTATTCATTTACACATCATATCTGCACATCACAGTGCTCATTTCATTATCTTGTTTCTTAGAAAGGACTAGAATAGAATAACCGCAGAAAATCATCGAGGACTAGCTGTGGAACAGATTCTTATAGGACGAATAAAGGTCTTCTGTAAAGAATGCTACTGCAGGGCAAAACACTGAAGAGATGGCTTCAGACACTGGGGGGGCATTAAGCAGGTTACTTTCCGTCTGTAAGCGTTAATCCACGACTTAGTCTGGCCAGTGTTTTAGAACAGATGATGACTGGCTGTAGTTCATTTGTGTACCGTGTAATCTGTGTACTACACCGCACCAACAGACCTACACCTGCACTTAGAGAGGATAGCCCTTGCTCCGTCAGTGAGCACCCTCCTTCATATAACCACACCTGCACTTAGAGAGGACTGCCCTTGCTGTCAGTGAGCACCCTCCTTCAATAACCACACCTGCACTTAGAGAGGACTGCCCTTGCTGTCAGTGAGCACCCTCCTGCATATAACCACACCTGCACTTAGAGAGGATAGCCCTTGCTGTCAGTGAGCACCTTCCTTATATAACCAAACCTACACTTAGAGAGGATTACCCTTGCTTCGTCAGTGAGCACTCTCCTTCATATAACCACACTCAGGCATACGTGTATATATATAAAGTTGGCTCATTGCAGCAGGTAAACAAGAGTCGTCTTCCCCAGGGAAAAGCAAATGGCTCTGGTTGGAGAAACCTACTTATCCAAGATAAACCCAGAAACATAGCTTGAAGGGAGGAGGTCACTTGGAGAAGAGAAAAAGTTTTCAGTTCTGAAAACACTGGAGACCAAAAGAGAAAGCATCTGGGGTAGTCAGGGAGGTGGGTCAGTTCAGATGGGACTGAGAAAAAGAGCAAACCAGAACAAGGTTGGGGGGGGGGGGCGTGGTTGGTAACAGCCAAGCCAGGCAGGCTGCTAGGCCACCTCAACTCCCTGACTTGAACACTAATGTTTTTCTGATTTCCTCCAATTCATCTCTCTGTTCCTTTGGCTTCAGTCGAGCAGATACATCTAATATTGCTCTTTCTTCCATAACTCCCTGTATTCCTATAATTTTGTAACATACAACAATTTTTTTTCTAGGTTACAACAAGGTGACTAGTGTTTAAGAGAGGAATGATAATAATATCTTACAGCTCTAATGGGCCTTTAACTTTTTCAAACAGTTCATATTGATTAGTTATTAGTCCACTGAAATCTCATAACCACCCAGGGGCTATGTGGACAGTTATTAGGACTTCTATTAGATAAATAAGAAAACAAAACAGTTGAAAACTACAGAAGTGGAGAAGAGACTGGTGAAAATGCAGCTGATAGCAAATAATTTTAGCTACTTGATAAGACAAGGATATTAGATGTGTATGGAAAAAAATGAAAAATAAATACGGAAATGGAATGTTTTCATGTAAGTTTCTTTGGCATATGGGTGGGGCTTTCAATTTCTGGGGAATTTCTACTTACTGAATCTCTGTGCCTTTCAGCAATGTTCTTTTATGTATTTTCTGGCTATTTTTGATCTTATATTCTCAAACAATACTGTTAAGATTCCTGATGGCACTCTTGGCTTTTGAGATGCCTGGAGGCAGGTTCTAAGGTGGTTAAAAAGGAAGAAGGTATCTCACACAAATGAAAAACTTTAGTCTCATTTAGTCAATCAGAGAGTAATAAGAAAAATCATAATAAGACAATATACTTATGTTGCCCTGTATTGTTCATCTCTAACCACGAATTCGGGGGGGGGGGCAATCGATTCATATGGAATTACCTTGTGTGTAAAATTATGTGTGGGACTATATGATCACTAACATTGTTTTCTAGGCCTAATGGTCTACAGTACTCTAAAATTGTTCTCAGAATTGTGGAGGATTATATTTGTAGAAAAAGCAAGCAAAGTGGAACTGTGTAATTTGAATATCCTTTTAAAATTGCAATAGCATTCGGTTACACTGTGAAATAAGCTCTCGATACTCAATTTTTAACAGAAGTAACTACAGGTACTTTAGTCAAACTCAAGTGATGAACTTGTATTTATAAATGTCTGTAAATTCTAAAATTAAGTCAAACAACGCCAAGTAGTAGCCAATTTCCCAAATTTAATTTAAATTATGTAAATGCTTTCTCTGTGTTAGAGATCAACTTCTTGAGAGGGCCAAATATGAATTCTAGGATCCAGACATTCTTGAATATATAAGGTTGTTTGAGATGCTAGTTTAATTTGAATAGTAAGAAACACGGTATTAGTTGACACAGGGATTTGCTTTGCGAAAAAAGAAAATTACTTCCCTCTCCCAGGAATGCACATTTCCTGCCAGTAGATGGTGGTAGACAGAGAGCTGATATCCCAAGTAAAAGCCAAGAAGTTGAGGGTTGCTATGAAAATATTTCTCTTTAACAATATCGGTGAAAATTCACTGTGTTCATTTAACAAGTATTCGCTGGGTGAGTAGTATAATGATGAGCACTGTATTTGCTAAAGGGAACACTAAAGAAATGCCAGGTGTGATTACTGCCCTCCTCAAGCATTTTGAAAATAATTTGAAAGTGACAACTTATTTATTCCAATTAAGTATTTAGCATGGTACAATACTATTTCATCCAAGGGCACCTGGGTGGCTCAAATGGTTAAGCGTCTGCCTTCGGCTCAGGTCATGATCCCAGGGTCCTGGGATCGAGTCCCGCATCGGGCTCCCTGCTCCTTGGGAGCCTGCTTCTCCCTCTGCCTCGCTCTCTCTCTCTCATGAATAAATAAATGAAATCTTTAAAAAAATAAAAAAAATAATATTATTTCATCCAAAAGTATGATATAAGCAGTAATTCAACTAGAGATCAGTTGTTGGGAAAGCAAAAGAATGTTGTTTTGGAGAAAATGAAAGAGCCCTTCAAGAGACTTGAAAGAAAAGGAGAGATTGGGGCTGAGGACAAAAAAATGGCAGTTTTAGAGTTGTAAGCATGATCAGCAAATGTTACAGCCTCTAACAAGTGTGGTGCGTGTAGGAGAGAATGATTCTGGAATGAGAGATGTGGAGGTCTGTGCTGAGGTGTACAGGGGAATAATGGCCGGTTAGGGAAGGCCAGATAATTGAGAGACTTTGATGACGGACTTTGGATTGTGTTTTCAGAGAAAGGAGAACGACTAGCAGCTTCTGAGGTGTTGAAATTAGCGTCTGAAGAAGATAAATCTGAAAGCAGAATAATATATAGGTGGGTTGTGATAGAAAAGGTATTGCATTGTCAGAGAGATTTCCTTGGTTATAGTTTTCATTTTGGAACTTACTAGTTATATAATTTTAGATAGTTCACTTAATTTGTGGGGGTCTCAGCAGAATTATCTGGAAGACTTGTATTAAAGTGGGTGGTAGGGTCTTTACTAGATAATTTTTTTTTTCAGGTTTGCTTCCAGCTTAGCTGAACCAGGAAGACCAAATGTAAAAGTACACTATTTATTCAAGCATGAGTTAATAATGTGCTGGGGAGATAAATATAAAGGAGAAAAAAAGATGCAAGGGTCCAAGAAGGTCTTGTTTCTAAACTGGTTGATTCTTAAGAACCATGTTAGTTAGGGGCACCTGGGTGGTGCAGTCCCTTAAGCATCCAACTCTTGGTTTCGGCTCAGGTCCTGATCTCAGGGTTGTGAGATCGAGTTCTGAGTCGGGCTTTGCGTTCAGGGGGAAGTCTGCTTAAGACTCTCTCTCCCTCCACCCCTCCCCATTCTCTCTTTCTCTCAAATAAATAAATACATCTTAAAAAAAGATTTAAAAAAAGTCAGTTAGAGGGGTATGGTGTGAAATGATTAGAGGAGCAATCTCTAATGTAAACGCTGACTGTGATGTGATGGTTGGACATCCAATTCAATATGACATAATGTGGATGAGCAAATGGTATTTATTAAGCCCTTAAACAGTGGTATTTAGGTTATTTTCTTTTCTATCCACTCAACTTTCCCTCTCCCAATATCCAGTCTATTACCTAATCCTGTTTTCTATCCTCTAATATTTGTACTCATCCATTTTCTCCACTCTACTTTGCCTCTAGCTACCTGGATTACTGCTGCAGACTTTGAGATAAAATGGCAAGGAAACTAGCTGTATGAAGGGTTACAGCAGCAATCGAAGAAAATTAAGCTAGTTTAAGTCAAGTAGTTTTCATAATATTTCAAGCAATTTGATAGTCTTAAACAATTTAGGGGAAACAGCAGGATGTTAAAAGAACAGAATCAGGCATTTTTACTATAGCATCCCTGTACCTGAAGGATCTACCCACAACTGACTCACAACGTGGTTCTACCAGTGATTAGATAACACACCGTTTAGGAACCAGGAAGGGCAATAAATTTAATTCGTCTAGCTATGCCATACAAAAATGTCTGGTAAAGTCTGGACCAACTTGGCAGAACTCATGATTTGAAAGGGATTCTTTTTCAATTGGTGCAGAAAACCTTTAGAGAACTCGAGCAGACAACCAAACACTATGGGTGGGTAGACTTGTCGGTGGGAACCAAACTGTCACTGTATTTATCAGCGAAGGGCTACCCAGTGAATGAGGCCAAACATAACCTCAGCTGGTTTCCCTACTTCCACTAGTTCTCACCTTCAGCCCACTCCATTGGTATTGATTTTTTTAAAAAAATATAATTATGTCACCTTTGCCAAAATATGTTACTGTCTTTTCATTAGTTCAGGATGAAGTAGAAATTCCTTCATAAATCCCGCATGACGTGGATCTTTCGTCCTGCTGCAGCCTCAACTCTTGCCTCTCTGTACCTGGCGCTCAGTATTTTAGAATTAAACTTCTGAGATTCTTTAGGCATGGAATGTAGCTCTTTTGCCTTCACACATGTTATCTCCTCTGTTCTGTCTTCCCTTCTTCATTAGGCTCATTCCCAGTTTAGTCTTAGTGCAGACTTCATTGCCTTTGGGAGCCCTGTTAAGGCTCTTAAGAGTCTGTACCCTTTTATGTGTCCCCATCATCCCATAAGCCTCCCATCACATTAATACACTACAGTGATTTTCTTCTTTCCTGACTGTCTCACTTCTAAGTCTTTAAGCCCTTTAAGGCAGGACCGTGCCTATCCTGCTACCTTTGTATCACTCTTGCCTGTAGGGTATTTGGTATGTAGTAAGCAATAGATTCATACTGAATGAATGATTGAATGAATACCATGTGCTAGGTACTATCCTAGATTTCACTAATCTTCATATAAAAATTTTAATGTATGTGTATTGTCCAACGTCGAGATAAAGAAACTGAGATTTAGAAAGAAATTAACTCACTAGCCCAGAGTTGCACAGTCAACATACTGAAGAGCAGAACTGGGATTTGAATCTTGTTATTCCAAATCCCAATATCCATGCACTTGTTCAATACATTAAACTACTCAGAAAGCAGGTGAAGATGGGAGACTGAATCTCAGATGAGTGTTTGTGGTTGTCGTTGGTCATATATTAAGGACTCTTGAGTTTAAGACTGGTAATTGAAGATTTAAAACAGAACTATTTTGTTGTAGAAGAGGGAACAGAAAGACTGTAAGAGAGGGCTAAGAAGTATACTCCAGACATTTTTCATTGAACCATGGAACTCTGCACACATATCTGATAATTCTCTGTATGCCTCGCATTTCAAGACTCTCCAGAATGACAGTCACTGTTCCAAAAGATCCTATTACTTTTACATTATGAACAAGTTCTTGTTTATGGTTAAGAGTAGCTCCAGATGAGCATCTTTCCTATTACTGCTGTTATTTCTCAGAGACTACATATATATATATATGAATGCATACATACATATATACATACGTGTATGTATATATATGTATGACCCATATGTGTGTGTGTGTGTGTGTGTGTGTATGACCCAGGATATGTATATAGCATTGGCAAATTAAAATAACCATAATTTCTATGTTTAGAAGAATGTATTTCTAGTCTCTTTATGTTCTGGGTTCTTCTGTAGGCTGACTCCATCACCTCTGTGGAGACAGTTTTATGCTTCATTGGAAGGATGGTTTTAAAAACCATGGATGGGTCTCTGATTCTGTATGTACATTTTTCAAAAACTTGTACCTTATTTCCCATCATTATGCACTGGTACCCATAAACCACTTCCAGCAGCGCTCTGAATTTTGACCCTATGCGTTATGTCAAAAACAAGAATTTGAATTCCATGGGCACTGCCTGAAAGCTAACAGTTCCCTTTTGTCAGCGTTGCCAATTTTCACGGTAGTGTTTCTTCATTATTTGACTAATTTATTGCATTCAGCCTTATTCATTTACCAAAAGAATGAAGTGATAAATAGAAGACATGATGAGCTGAGGTCTCCTAAACTTCATAAAACTGAGACCAAGAACTGGGTATTACAAAATGGCAAATTTTTAGCTCCAGTTGAGTACTAAGTTAATTGTGTGCTCAATTATAAGGAAAAAGAATAAAATTAAAGAACATGTATAAAATGCTGGAAATAGATTGCCAAAATGGAGTCTTGGAATTCTAACTTTCAAATCATATGAGGATAGACCTCTCCTTACAAGACCTAAAATTTTCACTTTACTTTTGCCATTCGAATTTTTGTAGGAAGAAATTATAATTGAAAGAAGGGAGCTGGTTCTATTGAGTTACTTGCTTAACTCCTTTACCCTGTTAACCTGTCAGTTCAGCGTTCTTGTAATTAGGAAGGACTTAATATTCCTAATTCACACAAATATTACACTCAGTAGAAACTTTCTATTCCTCCACATTAGAAGTACATATATCCAGTATTCTGCAATATTCTGTTTTTGTATGTTTCATACCTGTTTAATGTGCTCATGTGGGGAGTTGTTCTAAATTAAATAAAGTCCAATAACAGTGTACAACAAAACATGTTCTATTATGGAATTCAGTTATTAGATTTTTGTTATAACCATGTCCCATTGACCCTCATTTGATTTTCCTGAGTGTAGTCTTGACCAGTTCTGTCTGGTCTAGTGCAGTCCAACTGTTCTTTCCACCCTTACAAATATTTTCTCGTAATTCACTCGTTCATGGGAAACTGAAAAGAGTTTCTCTAGTCTCTTCTTGGTCTCAGTCACTCTGTATAGCTTTGCCAGAAAAATATCGCTCCAATATTGTTTTCATCATGGCGTCAGTCTACTCGGAATACTCCAACCCATTCCAAATCCCCAGATCTGGATTTTAATACACCCTATCTCTTCCTCCCTCCCCCAGAAGCCTCATTTTTTTTTTTTTTTTAAGATTTTATTTATCTGAGAGAGAAAGAGAGCACATAAGCAAAAGCGTGGGGCTGTCGAGAAGGGAGCAGAGGAGAGAGAGAAGCAGGGCTTTATCCCAGGACCCTGGGATCATGACCTGAAGCAAAGGCAGATGCTTAACCAACTGAGCCACTCAGGTGCCCCCAGAAGCCTCATTTTTTTTTTTTTATTATTCTTTTTCTTTGATTCATTAATAAAGTCAAATTCAACTTCTTGGCATATCCAGGTCATGTTCCTTTTAGCCTTTGAAGGGAGGATAGGGAAGGAAACAGGATTGAGAAAGGGGACAGGCAGGGGGAAAGAATAAGGGAGACAGGAAAGGCAGAAGGACAAGAAGGAAAGGAGAGGGGAAGGGGAAGGAGGAGAGGACAGGGCAGGCCTCTGCCTTTACATGTGGTTCCTCGGTATGAATTTGAAGTCATGCAACCCTTCAGATGGAGACAGCCCCAAACTGGATCTACAGCTTCATGAGCAGAGCAGGGACTAGACCTCCTTCAACCACACTCGCACGCACGCGTGCGCACACACACACACACACACACACAGTCACACACCATGAGCTGGGCAGGATGCTTTTCTGTAGGTGCAATTCTGTTCAGCTGCCCAGGTCATCCATCCTGAGAATTGTAGAAAGCAGATTGGTCCTCCTGGTACTAATTCCCTTTGCCCAGAGAGTCAATATTGCATTCCTATGAACCGAGAATTCCTGCCTCTCCCTCTTTCTACAAGGGCCTAGACCTTGTTGGCTGGCCTCCTAACATTTGCTTCTCCCTGTCTCAAGAGCAGTCAGTTCACCATGAAATGCCAAGGCAAGAGGACCCTTCTCCCTGAACTCTGTCAAAACACAAACTTTCTTTTCAGATGTGCAAAGTATATTTCACTTAAAGCTAGGGGTGGGGAGGAGCCAGGTAAGGCGTACAGCATATTTTATAACACTGCTATGGATCAGCCAGAATTACGTTGGTGGCATTTCCTCATTTTAAACTCATATGGCATCCCAAATTTATGTAAGTGGATTAAAATTAAAGAAAAACACTAAAACAACACTCTTACATAAGGGATAAATTAGAAATCACAACACTCTTCTAAATCTGCATCATAAAACTACAGTTATGTGATCATTTATAAAGCCTGATATGGGGCTCGATCCCAGGACCTGACTGAGCCACCCAGGCGCACCCCCCCCCCCCCAACTGAGATTTTAAAACTGAAATCAGTTCTGTGGATCCCCATAACTCAGTTACCCAGGCAAAGAATACTTGTGTGGGGTTTATCCAGAATGATGTTGGCTTTACTCAGTAATTTCATTTTCTCTGAAGTCTTATTTAAGAACTCGATCTCCATTATTCAATCAGAAATACTAGCCCCAGGTAGATGTTAGTGACCCACTTTATGCCTGACTTGAGTCTACCATTTTACCTTTGTTTATAACAGAAAAGAGACTTCGCACTTCCGCTTCAGCCACGATCGTATAACCAATATCAAACTTCCCTTCCTGCTTCCAACAACCATAAAAATGGACAAAATATATGAGGTAACAGTATTCAGTCATTCAACCTTTGGCATCTCAGGACTGGGATCTTTGTAAAGGAAACAGGGCAGGTGAGTTTTCTACTGCTCCCAAATCTCACCTTCTTGTTCGCTGTGATGGATCGTGCCTGGCACAAAGCGTCACAGGCTGTGTTCCCTGGGAAGCTGACTGAAGCTCAGATTACCATGCCAGGGTATAGCACTTAGTAAGGGATACTCTTGAGATCTATACCTAAGGAACGGTGGGAAAGAAAGGAGGATTGGAGAGAGCGTACAATTCCAGCACAGGTCTCCACTGGTTTCCCAAGAGCTTTGCAGTTAGGGGTGGCCCTTTGGAGTTGGGACTAGGAGACTGGGTCTCTTGAAGGAACCTCCATGCCTGCTCCTTGATTAGTCAAAAATGGGGCTGATCTTGGCCGAGGCAGTCCTCGCAAGAGCCCACAGCTAGGAGTTCTCATTGGGCAGCTCTCCCGGCAGCCTAGAGAACGAGCCCTTCATACCTGGAGGAGGACCTGCAGAGCACGTCACCATGTCTCATAGGTGCCATTCTAATAAAGATAACTCCGTGGAAAAATGACTTCTCCCTCAACTATAGTTTCTTATGTGACTTTTACCAAGATACCGCCAAATACTTGGGGACAATAACCTCTAGCTTCAGATTCAGATAACAAAGGAAATTAACAAATTCAATAGTGCGTGCCTTTTACAACCAACTCTATTATAAAAGGCCAATATCATGATTACATGGAGGAAAGACAATCCAGCAACTCAGAAGTATTTATTTAGAAATAGTCCAGTCACCATTGTATTTATCTATAACACCACGTAAGACAAAAGCAGCTGCTTATAACACCCAACACAGAAAAGTAAATGTCTGTAAAGACAAATTACCAAGTTTGTCTGTTTTTTTTAAACCTTGCACAGATCTCCCAGTAGAAATTTCCTGAAGCTCAGTGGCTTTCCTTCACAGTTGAATCGAAGTCCTCCCTGCCACTTCCTTGGGGTGTGAAATCACCCCATTCAACCACACGTGCAACCTGGTTCCCTTCTGGTGCAACTCCAGAGCTCAGAACCATTCTACTTAACAAAACTTTGTTAATTCTACCTGGCATACCTTTCTCAAGCAGCCAGACTTTGTTGGCTGATTCCACAGCTGCTACTAACACTCTCCTGACAACAACTGTTCAGTGACAACTGTCTGTTCATCACTGTGGCTCCCCGCGATGGAAATGCCAGAGATTGGTAGCTCAGATATGTTTACCAGAAGTCTAAGTGTTTCTCTTCAGACTAACACAATTACTGCACTGCACTCATAGGAAACCTTTGCCCCCCTTTCTGCCCACTGATCCATCCTTAGGGCATTGAGTCCATTTTAATGACAGCCAAAAAAATTGCTTCCACGTTTTTTTTTTTTAAACCAGAAGCGCTTATCGGAGTAACTCAGCCAAGGTTCTGATTGGGTGCCCCAGCTGAGGTTGGGTTGGGGCCCTCTGCGCAGGGCACATTAACAGGGAAGAACTAAGTCAGGGCCTGAGGCCTCCGAGCTGCCAGATGCTGCAGGGAGTCGGGCTGCCAGCCTGTGCCCCCTGGCTCCACATTCAGGGACTGTTCTATGCCACCCTCTGTCACCACGCAGCACCGTCAGCCCCGTCCATTCCCAAAGAGGGACACCAACGAATGAATCACCTAGTAACAAACTGGTCTCCTTCCCAGACGTCCCGGCGGGATCAGCCTGGAGCTGACCCTTGCCTTCCGGGTCACGGACTCGCCCTGCTCTTCGCTCAAAGACCTCTGTAACAACAGCAGGCCGCCCCCCTCCCTCGGAGTCCCCGGCCTGCAGAGCCCCCAACCCCTGCGCCACAAACCCGGCAGGAGGGTCTTCCGGCAGAGGAGAAAGACTTCGGGCCTCCAGGCAGCACGCCTCTCCCGCCCTTGAGCTCCGCCAGGTTCGCTTTGCTCCGCAGCTCCTTCCAAAGGCCACCACCCTCGCGACGGCGCCTCTCGCCCGCTCAGGGCCGCGGGAGCGGGCGCTTCCGAGACCCCGCCTGGAGCAAGCACGCCGTCTCGCTATTGGTCGCCCGCTCGCTCGGCTCCGGCGCTGCGCAGCCTGGCTCCGGCCCGACCGCCCAGCGCCCCCTCTCCTCGTGCGCTGGTTTCTTTTTTAAGAGTTTATTTATTTATTTGAGAGAGAGAGAATGAGACACAGAGAGCATGAGAGGGAGGAGGGTCGGAGGGAGAAGCAGACCCCCCGCCGAGCAGGGAGCCCGATGCGGGACTCGATCCCGGGACTCCAGGATCATGACCTGAGCCGAAGGCAGTCGCTTAACCGACTGAGCCACCCAGGCGCCCTGAAATGGCATTTCTTTTTTTTTTTTTTTTAAAGATTTATTTATTTATTTATTTGACAGAGACAGAGATAGCGAGAGCAGGAACACAAGCAGCGGGAGTGGGAGAGGGAGAAGCAGGCTTCCCCTCGAGGAGGGAGCCTGATGCAGGGCTCGATCCCGGGACTCCGGGATCATGACCTGAGCCGAAGGCAGTCGCCCAACCGACTGAGCCACCCAGGCGCCCCTCTTTTTAATTTTTTAAAAGATGTATTTATTATTCTTAGAGAAACAGAGAGAAAGAGAGCAGGAGGGAGGGGCAGAGGGAGAGGGAGATACCCAAGCAGACTCCACACTGAGCCCAGAGCCTGACCCAGATCTCGATCTCATGACCCTGAGGTCATAACCGGGGCTGAAACCAAGAGTCAGACACTTAACCAACTGCACCACCCAGGTGCCCCTTTTTAAAATTTATTTTTATTTATTTATGGAATGAATGGTCTTAAAGCAGTGCTTTCATGTCACTTCCTTCACCATCCTTTCCGTCCACCTTTAGCACTTAGTCCTGCTCTGTATCTTTTTTTTTTTTTTAAAGATTTTATTCATTTATTTGACAGAGAGAGAGAGCATAAGCAAGGGGAGCAGCAGGCAGAGGGAGAGGGAGGAGCAGCCACCCATCCCCCAGCAGGAAGCCAGACATGGGGCTCAGTCCCAGGATCCCAGGATCATGACCTGAGCCAAAGGCAGATGCTTAACGAATGAGCCACCCCGGCGTCCCTGTATTATTTCTTTTTTTTTTAATTAATTAATTTATTTATTTGAGAGAGAGCAAGCACATGAGAGGGGGGAGGATCAGAGGGAGAAGCAGACCCCCCGCCGAGCAGGGAGCCCGATGCGGGACTCGATCCCGGGACTCCAGGATCATGACCTGAGCCGAAGGCAGCCGCTTAACCAACTGAGCCACCCAGGCGCCCGCGCTGGTTTTTTTTTTTTTTTTTTTTTTAATCAGCAAGAGCTGTGGTGAGGGGCATAAGGCAGCGTGGCGCTTGGGGATGCAGGGAACGGGTGTGTTGGAACTACGGCGGATATAATATTTGCATGAAGTACCAGTGCTGACAGGTAAGGACCCTCAGCCCCAAACAAACTTACTACCTTGTATTTATCATTTCATTGCTTCGTGTCTTGAACAGGTGAATGGTTTTGCCGGTTCTCTACAGCTTGATAACTTGGTAGCCGGAATGGGTTTGAAGCTCCATTAGGCACTTTTTTTTTTTAATGTTTTATTTTTATTTTTATTTTTATTTATTCATGAAAGTCAGAGAGAGAGAGGCAGAGGCAGAGGGAGAAGCAGGCTCCCCGCCGAGCAGGGAGCCCGATGCGGGACTCGATCCCAGGACCCTGGGATCACGACCTGAGCCGAAGGCAGACGCTTAACCATCTGAGCCACCCAGGCGCCCCTAGGCACTTTTTTTTTTAACCAAAGAGCATTTTCTTCTTTTTAGTCAAGCCTAATTTTTAGTTATTTTAAATAAAAGAGGCAGAGAATTCATAAAAGTCAAGAGACTTAAAAAAAAAAAAAACAAAACCTTCCCCTTTGCGGAAACGGAAAAGCACAGCATTTACAACTTCTCGCTGGGTTTAGCCCTTTCCTTTAACAAGGTGACTGTCTTTTCCAAATGTCTATACAGAGGGGTGGACACAAAGAAATTTGCCCATCACCAGGCATCTGCCTCAAGGAGGAGAGGTTATGACCTCTTAATTTCTTAATACAGAAACTGCTAACATGGTGAGAGCCAAACATTGCTCTGTTATTTTATCAGAGGCTCTTAAACAGCAACAGTAAACAGAACTGGAGAAACTCTGTCAAATGTTCTCATAATACCGTGCAGTCTCTATAAAGTAAATAAGCATGTTTTGTGGTAAAAATATAATAACGTGCAATTTAACCTTCTGAGAAGAGCTGACACAGATCTGCGTGTTGCTTAGTTGAGAATAATAGCTAACAGTTCTAAATTGTTCCTTTCAGTTTTTTTCCCCTCACTTGGGAGCAAAATACTATTCTATTTGTGGTAGGCATTAAGGGGATCCTGGGCCTATGGTATGGCATTTAATTGTCTACTGAAACAGAAGTTTTCAAGAATCAGGTGTGGGGTATTGTGATTGATTTGACGCAAGTTCGGCTTCAGAAGACTTGTGTCTACATCTAAAATCTTGTAGGGCTGTGTTCGAACAAGAAAGTACCTATTTTCTATAAAGAATTTGTGTATTGGGATGGTGAAATCAAGAAAATAATTATCTTAGGAGGAACTCAAACTTTATACTTAAGCACCGTTTAGTTTGAATATGGGTTTTCGGGGGGCAGTCTTGAATAGTTGGTCTTATTGAATGCTGTAAAGTAGCAGTCAGGATCTTTTTCTGCTCCTGAACTGGGCACAAATTCCCACCAAAATAGCACACTGCTGAGAACAAAGGCACTAAATTCATTGTGGCAGAGTTACAAGAAGGCCTCATTATACACGTGCAGCTCTCTGGAATCTCCCACGGAGTGACGGAAATATCACTCTACCACGAGAGAAATACGAGAGGAATAGTACAAGGTGGCCTGCAGGAATCAGCTTTTTGGAGATCTCAGTGTTCATAAAGAGGATCCGTCCCAAGATGGATATTGATTTCTACCAGAAGTAACCTGCTTGTTATAAAGGTCCCAGTATGCCAAGGTCACTTGTCTCAGTACCTGTCAGCGCCATCCTTAGATATGGCTTCATTAGAAGATGTCATGATATCTTGGTGAATAGGGCCTGAGCCACCACCTGTTTCTGCCCCATGCACACATGTAGTGGGAGCCAAACTAAAGATGGCCACTGATGAGGGACTTTGGCAGAAGGAGAGACGGACTCCTGTTTGCTGTGGGTTGGTTCAAGGGCTTGGCCCTACCAGAGGGGGTTAATTAGCACCGGAGAGAGCTAACAAGAGACAGCTGACCATGTTGGAGCAAGTGATAGATTCCCCACAGATATGTGCTGAACTGGGGCTCTGGGCCAGGAACGCTCCCTGATGAGCGTGGGCTTCGGGGATGACCAGATTTCCTATGCCTACACATGGAAGGACAGAAGTGCCTGCTCTCTGTCTGTAATTCACACTTCTTACAAGACAAGTTTCAAATGCTCGGTATGGAACCCACCAGTACTACTCAGATAGTGATGGTTGACGTTTGTAGAGGCCGCCTCTGGCACCTAGACTCCTGATTAGTGTCCTTACATATTAATTAATGTACTCTGGCCTGTGTTTCTCTTGAGCCTATTTCAAGTGGTAACTGCCCTGGGGTGTGGACCAGAATTTCCCAACCTGCTGGCTTTTTGGCCTGAATAATTCTTTAGTGCGGTGGGAAGCTATTCTGTGTACTCTGGCAGGTTTAGAAACATCTTCAGGCCACACAGCAGAGGCCAGTAGCAGCACCCCCACCTGTGACAACCAACATCTCCAGACACCATGAAACGGCCCATGGGAGCAAAGCCTCCCCATTGAGAACGACTGGGGTAGACAAAAGCTAACATACCCACACAGGGAGAACATTGTCTAGGTTAACATGTTTTAAAACATTTTATAGACACACAAAACCAATATCCACAAGCAGCTATATTAGGCAGGTATCTCTTCCTTCTTTTTCCTCCCCGCCTCAACTCCAAAGGGAGCTTTAAAGAAGGTTTTGCAGGTCTCGAAGAAAGCCACTCCTGATTACTGAGGCTTTCGGCATCTGGCACACTCTTAATTTTCAGCTGAAGCGAATGTCTCATTTGGTCTTACCCACGTCCCAGGCCCTGCTCAGACAACCAAAATGACCCTCTGGCTTTCACACCTGAGTTTCGACTGGCTTTTATTCATCTCAGCTTGTCCTCTTTCTGTAGCACATCAGCCCACCGTTGGCTCTTAGCCCCAGCCATTCAACACGGCTTCCTCCATATGTTTCAGATGCTTCACACATCGCGCCTACTAATGGGTTTCCCTCCGTGAGTACCTAGTCCCAGTTCAGCCCCCAGGAACGTGCGCGCAGTTGGACCAATGCCCTGTACCGGAGGCTGTCTGGCTCCATTTACCTCACTGTCAGCTTGGCAGCGAGGATTGCGCTCCCAGACTCCGTGGCGCTTTCTCAGATCGTTTCCAATACCAAGGGTCGCAGTTTGGGTTTTCTGGAACCAGGCCCTGAGATGAGATTTGGGATAAAAGAAGACGTTTATTAGGGATTCACAGTAATGAAAGGAAGGGGGAAGGAGCAGAGTGGGGAGTGTGGGCAGCCTTCGGAATCTAGTGGGGAGTCTGGAGGGAACACTCCACCTCTTTGCACCTTGCTCAGCCTCTGGAAGTAGGGTGTCCTGGGGAGAGAATTCCTTGAGTGAGGTGGCTTTCTGTGGTTTGGGTGGACCCTAAAGGAGATGGGAGGTGGAAGATTGTCTATTTTTTTAACAAATAAAAATTATATATATATTTAAGGTATAAAACATGCTGTTTCGATATGCATTGTGAAATAACCACTACAGCGAAGCTAATTAACATATCCATCACATAGTTAGGCCGTCTGGTGCACGCCATCTTTCTAGTTTCATTTCGCTGTAAAAGAATGGGCTTTTGGGGCGCCTGGGTGGCTCAGTCGTTAAGTGTCTGCCTTCGGCTCCAGGGTCCTGGAATCGAGCCCCGCATCGGGCTCCCTGCTCGGTGGGAAGCCTGCTTCTCCCTCTCCCACTCCCCCTGCTTGTGTTCCCTCTCTTGCTGTGTCTCTCTCTGTCAAATAAATAAAATCTTAAAAAAAAAAAAGAATGGGCTTTGTATTTGGGACACGACCTTACCAGGTGTCAGGCTCATCAGCTTGTGTGGGGATCTTTCCCGGTTTGAGGCTCCAGCAGGGCTCTTTTGTCTTTGCTTGAAGCTTGTGCAAATGCCACGTGGCATCTGGCCAACCCCACCGCTACATCTCTTCTCTGTTGGGAGGGGACAGGGAATTTCTGCACCCCAGGAAGGGTGTGGGTAGGCAAAGTGCCCTGCACTGGCCTCCAGGGCTAGACCTGCTGGTTCTGGGACTAGTACCCAGTGTGGAAGCTGATCTTGCCTTCTCTTCTCTATGGGAGTAAAGCATTGCTCCATGCAACGCTTGACTGTGTTGTGTTCCAGGTGACTCTGGTAACAAGATACAGTGGGAAGAAGTGTTTAGAAGCCTCTCCTGGGACTGGTGGCTGGTGCACAATGACCTGCTCCACAGATACCAGCTTCTCTTCCTTCCTTCCTTCCTTTTTCCTTTTGTTTGTTTGTTTTGTTTTATTTTGGTGAGAACTAAGATTTGCCCTCTTAGCAAATTTCAAGTGTACAATTCGGTATGGTTAGTGGCAATCACATTATTGTACATTATATCTCCAGAGTGTATTCATCTTCTATGAGTTTGATTATTTTAGATTCAACATGTGAGATCATGCAGTCTTTGTCTTTCTGTGTCTGGCTTATTTTATTTAACATAATGTTCTCCAGGTTCATCCATGTTGTCACAAATGGTAGGGGTTCCTTGTTTAAGACTGAGTAATATTCTATTATAAATGCATACCGTATAGATAATATATTTATTCAGTTCTCCATCGACAGACATTTAGTTTATTTCCATATCTTGGCTATTGTAAATACTGTTGTAGTAATCATGGGAATGCAGATATTTTGTTGAGAAACTGATTTCATTTCCTACCCAGAGTGGGATTGCTGGATCATAACGTAGGTCTACTTTTCACTTTTGGAGAAACCGTCATACGTTTTCCATAATGCTATTCACTCCAAGAGTGTACGCGTGATTTCTTTTCTCCACAACCTTATCAACAATTTTTTGTGTTTCTAAAAGATTGCCTGTTTACTGCATTCTCCATGGTTAGGCAGAAAGTCCTTCCTTGAAGGGATTTCTGAGTGAGAATCTCTTGTTTATGACAATACAGTGTGTTTCTTTTTTACACCTGCAAAACCTGACACTAAGTAGGTAGAGACTGAAGTCTACTCTCTGATTCTACTCTGTGATTTCAAACTGAGATCAAATTGGGATAAAGACTATGGTCACGCAACAGCATCCTATGTGTGGAAAGCTAATCTGTTCCTTAAACTTCTTTCATCTGTGTACTTGCCTTTGGATGCCTTTTCTTTCCTGTTTTTTGGTTCTCTGGCTTGTGAATCACATTTGGCTAACTGACTGATCTTCATGCTTATAACCCACCTTCAGGTTTATTTCATCTCTTAGGTATAATCAGTTTACAGCCCCTGGCTTCCTTGGAGCACCTTGTCCCAGATCAGTCACCCACCTGGACCCACCACCTTCCTGGTCATGCTGACTTAATGGATCTCTGGCTGTGTTGATGGCTTTATTTTGGTCTGCAGACTCTGGTGTGGCCACTTGCAGCTCAGTTTCTCCCCTGGGCTGTGACATTTGCTCCCCCATCCTTTCCTCTCAAAAGAGGTTTGGAAAAGAAAAGGATTAGATAAGCCCATCTTGCACATGTGTTTGTTATGTATCCTCTCTATCTGTAGTTGTTCATCTGGCATTCAGGAAATTATTTTCTACAACAGTCCTTTTGAAAGATGACTCTTAGTCCATGGGAAAGGCTCCTTTAATGGAAATTTAGGCATCATAGAAGGTTGGTGTAAGTGAGCTTTCCTGACTTTTCCATATTATATTAGTGATAACTTACTATATAAGCTTGCAAAGTAGGCTCTGATCATATTATCCAAATGAAAAATGGGAATACAATCAGGTGAGCAAATAGGATTCTGATAAATTAGTTTAGGGCTTCTCTTAGATTATTTTGTGTTATCTCTTAAGAGGAGAACTTCTTTATATGTTCGGCTCAGATTTTATTACTTGGATAATTCCAGGCCAACAGAAAAGTAGCAACGGTAATTCTTTTCTTTCTCAAACCATTTGAGAGTAAGTTGCTGAATTGATGGCCCATCACTCCTAAAAATGGTTGATGTATTTTCTTCTACAGGAAGTTCTCCTACATAACCACAAGAGAAACATCAACAGAGTGAAGTTGTAAAGAATGCACTACTACCCCCTCCTCCTCAGACCTCATCAACTTTTGCCTTGTCCCCATAATGTCCCTTATAACAAAAGGATTCATAACCACAGTTCAGGGTCTGTTGTAATGTTTCTTTGTTCTCCTTCAATCTGAAAGCATTCCTTAGTCTTAATTTTCCTAATCTGACACTTTTAAAGGTTGCAAGAGAATTACTTTATAGAAGTCACCTCAGTTTGGGTTTTCCTGATGCTTCCTTATGATTAGATTTAGACGATTTGTCTTTGGCAAGGATATCATTACGGAGGTGCTACTGTACCCTTTTCCTAAGAAGTAGCACACGATTTTGATTTGTCCCGTTACCATTCACAAGTGTGGTCACGTGATCAAGGTGGTGTCTGCTAAGCTTTTCAGTAAAAAATCCTATTTTTCCTTTGTAACAAAGAAGTATTTTTTGGGAAGTTACTTTGAGACTATGGAAATATCCCAGTCCCCATCAAGCTTGCTATTTATTTATTTCTATTAGGGCAGATTCATCATCTCCTGTTACAGAAATGGGTTATAATTCATGATGTCATTCATTTTGATGTTCAAATCCCTAGTTTGTCTATCGATAGCCTCTTCAAGGAGGCTTCTGTGTCTTTCTGGTGCATATCCATTTTTCCTTGAGTACTTCATTCCTTTCTGACACATCTAATACTTTCCTTGCACAAGTTCTGGAATCAGCCATTTCTCCAAGGAGATTTGGTTCCATTAAATGCAGAGTGGGAGAATGGTATTCAGAAACTGAGAAATGGACACTGGGTGTGTCATTGCTGTTGGGGTGTTGCTGGACGGAGATAAGGAATATATGTATGAGTATGTATATATACGTGCATTTTACAGCTATATTCATTTCTGTATGTTTATCTCTTATATATTGAAAGGTATTTACTCACAGAAATACCTTCAATCTTAACCCAATGCAACAGGGTTTGAGTTTTCTTCTCTTTCCATATGTATCTCTCTCTGATGATAAGAAAACTGTAAATATACTGAATGTATTTACTTATTTGGTCAAAAATCTCTCCCCCTCCCCATTGCCCCATATCTAATCTGCGGCTACTGCTGTCTCTTCCTCCATATGACTGCTTTCTCCAGCTTACTTGGGCTCTGACATCCTGTGCTAGGCTGTCCCTGCTGTCCCCCCTTGTGGGCACATTCCCCACCCTACCTGTGCTCTGACACCCAGGGCTGGACCACAAATTACCCCGTGTGCCTCCTCACCCTACTCATGTCACCCCATAAGTGTGGGAACCCTCCTTACCTGACATGAGCTGGGACATTCTTCACTGACCTGGCCCTGGGTATGGTGTCACTCTCTTCCCCTCGTTGGACTCCCGTGCATCATACCAGGACGCCCCTCCTGTGGTCACTTCCTCATTCCTATTGGCCTCTGATAATCCCTTTTGTCCCTGGGATGCATTGTCCATTGGCTCCCCCACTCCTGTGCCATGCCTAGCTTGCTTGGCCCCATCGGATGGCTTTTGTATTAGAAAAAGGGAGGAAAGGGAAGAGAAAAGTGGAAGAAGAGGAGTAGTTCAGTATTTAATCTTGTTCTACTGTAGTTCACAGAGTTCCCGGTAATTGGTACCCAATCTGAGTCCTTAGGCTTAATCTTTTATAAATTGTATTTCACCAAAATTTAACTCGAACATATCATACATATGCTAAAATCTAAATAAGCTTTATTTAGATTCGCTGACTGAGATTACAGGAAAATAAGGAATAGGATGTGAAATAGAGCTTATTCATAGTTAAGTAGGAGAATGTATTTGCAAAGATTTTGGTTTTCATATAACTCATTTATAGGAGTTATGTATATAGGAACATATATGTATTTGGGAACAGGTAATGAGAATACGTAAGCTCTAGAAAATCACATGATTGAACAGTCAGGAATATTGTGAATTGTATTTCCCAAGTAAAAACTACCTTGAGCACGATCTTACAAATATTCACTAAAACACCTAATATTGGAGCAATCCATCAGTTTTATTTAGGAATTTCACAACATATATTTTGCAATGTTAGGTTCTCTGCACACAAGAAATCTCCTCAATGGAACTGTTTTTCAGCTGTTCAACAATAGCTATCAAACTGGCTAAACCTAAATGTCTTTGTAAAATAATGGTTTCAATATTTGGTTACCTCTTTTTTTAAAGAAAGCTATTAGTTAATAATAAACTGTCAGTCACTAAATGTCAGTTGAACTTTAAATATCAAGACTTTTCTCTTTAGTGAGGATAGGTGGGGGGAGAATGGGGACAGCTTTTCATTGCTGCTCACCCAAAAATTGATTCTGAACAAACTCACCAAAGGTCTGGAAATGAAAAGGTTTGAAATGGTTGTAAAGTAGAGCAACAAAAAAGATTGACTGCAGATTTGCTTTCTTTTTATTCCCCTCATTTTCAAATTAAACACCATTGAATGTTGCTATGTGACTACAAAACCCTGCTTTTCCATCAGGAAGACTGTTGCTCACCTGCTTTCTGTCAGGCAGGAACTATGTATAGAGCCTCACTAAAGAGGTCTACTCTTGCTCCTCATGCTATTTTTATGTCTCTTATAGGCAGCTGTTATCTTCAAGGCCAGAAACCACTTGCCATCACCACCAACCTGCACCCAAGGCTCATCTTGGAAACACTAGTTATTTTAAATTTCATGAATATTTTCTCTCATCTCTTTTTAAATTTTTTTAAATTTCTAAAATTTTACTGTTTTTTTTTTTTTCAATCTGTTCCCTGTTCATGAACGTTTTTAAAAATTCAAGTATAACATAGTTTCAGGCACACAATATAATGTATAATGAGTCAACAATTCTATCCATTTCTTAGTGTTCATCAAGAGAAATGGATTCTTAATCCCCTTCACCTATTCAACCCATTCCCCTTCCCCCCAACCTCCCCTCTGCCACCCACCATTTTGTTCTCTGTATTTAAGAGTCTGGATTTTTTTTGACTTCTTTTTTCTTTGTTTCCTTGTTTTGTTTCTTAAATTCCATATCGGAGTGAAATCATATGCTATTTGTCTTTCTTTCCTAATCAATTAACAGTCACTTAATGAATAATGTATTGCTCACAAAAGTGATAAGAACCATGAGAAGTATGGAAGGGAAGAAGACATGCTCAGTGAGTCACCATTTAATGGGGGAAGAGAGCAGACATACATGCCTCCCAGAGTGACAGTAATAGAAAAGGTAATAGTTTTAGATTTAGGTCTGGATAAACATTTTTTAAGAAAAATTATTTATTTATTTGAGAGATTGAGAGCTCGAGCGAGGGGAGAGAATCCTAAGCATACTCTGCGCTGAGTACGGGACTTAATCTCACAATGCTGAGATCATGACCTGAGCCCAAATCAAGAGTCTGACACTTAACTGACTGAGCCACCCAGGCACTCCTGGGTAAACCTTTTCATGGCCATGTACAGTAATTACAAGTTTTGAGGCAGGAGGTCTAGTTATCATGTGTTATATGTTTTAAAATTATCAGAAAAGCTACCAAGACATATTTTTCCTCCTTCATTGACAAAATGTTTTCTGTAATGAAGAAATAAAAACCTTTGTGCAAAGCTTTGGTTTTCATATGACTGAAAGTTGACAAAATACCAACAATGACTGATTTTAGTTATTACTAAGTGTGACACTTAGTGTTCTTTTGATAGTCTGGTTAATGTTTAATGACAATAAAATAAACATGTAATTCATAATCTGTTACACATGTCATATTTATTTTTGTTCCCTTCATTTCAGGAAAACCACTAAAAAACTAAAATTCATAGTTAATATTTTCACATTATTTTTTATTCATTACAATAATGACTTAAAATTACTAATCAATAAATATAATTGTATTACAGTGTCCTGAATTTGAAATTATTTTTACTGAAGTATAAGTCAATTTTTAAATTATTTTATACTAAAATATTGAAAATTAGTCAAAATTACCTATTACAACTGATGGATAAGTATAAATTTTTATAAATTAATAAATACAAAAACCTTACATCAGCATTTAAATAAAGTTAAAATTATATTTTTTTAAATTCAAAATTAAATCTTACAGAATATTTTCAATTCTAATATACAGTGTGCATCTAATTTCCCATGTAAAGAATTTGTATCATACGTCATACATTTTGTATCTATAGGAATGTAATTTTTGCAAATAAACAGAATAATATGAAATTTTTAATACCGCAAAAGACTTCTAGTCACACCTGGTAATTATTGCAAATGCCATGCTAAATTATGAATACTTCCACAACTGCAAATTAGATCCATTAGTAATGGAAGCAAGAAAATGGACACTCGGCAGTTCTGGGAAATGATATTTTGTTATGCAAGCTCCACTGTGAGCATGCAGACTGAGATTCAGAGGGTGAGAAGTTAGTGTGTCCTTTTACCAAAGCACATCTTGCCCCTGGGCTCTACAGCAGCGATTATACCACACATGGGCAGTACCTCACCCCAAATCCCTTATGCTATTCACCAACAGTGAAATGCACTGGAGGGAAAATAAGATGGAGAAGAAGGTCTCTAGGACTGAACTGTGTCCATCATCAAAGTAGATGTTCAGATTATGGGTTGCCCTCTGCCAATATTGACTACTGGACTCTGAGTGACAGAGGTATCCATGTGTTCTTTAGCAAAGGGTGTGTGTGTGTGTGTGAGAGAGAGAGAGAGAGAGAGAGAGAGAGAGAGAGAGAGAGAGAGAGGGCACCTGAGGCTCAAGGTCCTGGGCAAGGAGTTTTCTTGCCTATGTCTTAGGTTGTCTAGCAATTTAGGACTTGGAAACATCAGTGAAATTAGGATAGATGTTTGTAGAGAGACTGGGAAGCAAACCCAGCCTTGGAGACCATCCAGGATTTAGGTAGGAAAAGTGAAGAGGAAAAGAACATTCTGGGCAGACGTAACAACAGAAATACTCAGACTCACTGTGACAAATAATAGGACCAGCCAGACTATGGAGGAGAGTTTCTGTTATAGGAAAGAGGTGACATGAGCTCGTGAAAGTAGAGACTACATGAAAGAAATGTGATTTTATGTATTAAGTAATTGGTTCATGACCTGGCAGTGACATGCTAATAATGGTGCTTTGGGGGAAAATCGCTGGAAGTGCAAAAGATACTGACAAAAGAAGATACTCGAAAAGGAACAGTTAGAAATCTACTAAGTAGGATTGATGAGAGCAAGGATGGGGTGCTGGCTAGCAATGGCGCGAGAGGACATAGGGCAAGCCTTAGGGCTGTGCAGGAAGAGAATAAACGGGTAGCTCTCTTTTTATTTTCATTCAAATTCTTACATTAAAATTTAAAAATTTCACAAAATCCCTTTAACTGAAAACATCCGCTTTTCCATGTTTAAGTTTTGTCCATAGGAAATGTGTGTAGAGGGGGAGAGGGAAAGGTGCAGGGCTGATCGGAGCCAGAGACAACGGGAAAAATTTATTTTCTGTATCTCTCAATGGATTGCATGTTATATGCGCAAGCGGTTCCACGGTTTCCCTCCTTTGCTGGCTTTCCTAAATCTTTTGTTTGTGCTGTCGGGTCCTTCATGTTACTTGGCCTTTAAGACAAAGCTAAAAGGTATAGAAGGCAAATGTGAAGAGGATAATTTAATAGAGTTAGGAATCAATGCTGTTGTAAACCAGGTGTTGGGTCCAGGGATAAAAGGAGAAAATGCTTCAACATTAAGGTAAAATGATGATTAGGTAGCTCAGTTTTGTTATCTTTCTAATTTGTAACAAGCAAGTCAAGTTCTCTTGAAAGGCCCAAGTCAGGCTCCATGACATTTCAGGCCCTCTGATAGGGCATATAGTGTTGGTATTATTTTAGGAACAGAAGAATATCCTATGTAATGGTGTGTCCTCAATCACTCTTATGCCATACAAAGGAGTTTCCTTTTTAAAAGTCTGAGGATTCTGGGTGATGCAGTCAGTAAGCGCAGACTTTTGGTTTTGGCTCAGGTCGTAATCCCTGGGTCGTGGGATGGAGCCCCGTGTTAGGCTCTGTGCTCAGCATGGAGTCTGTTTGAGATTCTCCCTCTCCCTCTGCCCCTCCTGCTCCTGTTCTCTCTCTCTCTCTCAAATAAATAACTAAATCTTTAAAAGTCCAAGGATTTTGTTTGTCCTGCACTGTGAATGGGCTTCTGTTAGGAAGCTGTAATTCAACATTCATGAGCAACTTCTACCTCTGACCTTCTCCTCCCCAACCCTTATATTGTTTTTGTCATTCCATAAGTTGGCTAAATGTAGTAGAAGATTTTTTTAAAAAAATTTGTATCTAAATTGACATTTGCATATCTGTATTCTTGATATTTGAGCTCTAAAAGATGTACTTTATTATTTTGAAGTAAAGGGTGTTTCACAATTACTACTAGAAATCTGAGAATACTTTTAGGATATTAAAATAAGTAATGTGAATATAAATACAAAATGAATCTGTTCAAGGTAAATTTTGCAGGTTTTATATAAAGTTAAAAAAAACATTCTATATATTTGTGTGTGTGTATAAATATATATATGTAATTTTATATGTAATATACACACATACCAAGAAACATCATATAATTGTGTATGTATGTTTGTGTACTTATATATGTATGTGTATACACACATATACACATAAATACAAAAGAAGTGGAAAGAAGCTATATAAGAAGTTATGTAATTCCTTTTTTTTTTTTAAAGAATTTATTTATTTATTTGACAGAGAGAGACACAGCGAGAGAGGGAACACAAGCAGGGGGAGTGGGAGAAGGAGAGCAGGGAGCCTGATGTGGGGCTCGATCCCAGGACCCCGGGATCATGACCTGAGCCGAAGGCAGACGCTTAACGACTGAGCCACCCAGGTGCCCCACAAATTATGTAATTCTTAAGCAATATTATTTTCCAGCTGTTGTTTTCAGTAATACATTATCTTCACCAGGGGAGCTCAAATCAAATCCACAAATACTTTTTCAGTGCTTTATGTGCAGTAGCTTTGTGCTAGTCAATAGATCATTTTATACAACCATATATAGTATGGGAATAAGTGAGGACATTTGTATTATGTTAGAACTCTTAGTATTTGGAGAATATATGGAGAACAGGTGCTTAGTTGTGACCCTTGTGTGACAAGCTTGTGTGTGTATTCATGCTGATAGACTGTTTATGATTGTTAATTAGATTATTTTTGAGGAAGCAATTTTTTAAATCTTATTTAATCCAATTAATTAACATATAGGGTATTAGTTTCAGAGGTCGAGTTCAGTTATTCATCAATTGCATATAACACCCAGTGCCGTTATATCGTGTGCCCTCCTTAATGTCTATCACCCAGCTACCCCATCCCTCCACCCACCTCCCCTCCAGCAACCCTCAGTTTGTTTCCTACAGTTAAGAGTCTCTTATGGTTTGTCTCCCTCTCTGATTTTGTCTTATTTTATTTTTCCCTCCCTTCCCCTATGATCCTCTGTTTTGTTTCTTAAATTCCACATGAGTGAAACCATATAATTATCTTTCTTTGATTGACTTATCTCAAGGAAGCAATTTTTAATAGGTAAACAAAGTACAACTTGCAGACTTCTGTAAGAAAGACAAAATTACTTTCTGTCGTAGGAGGTCACTGATGAAAACTCTAGCCCCGTGGGCTAGCAAAAGGCTGTCCCCAGTTTGAGAAAGAATAGAGCTTGGGATTCATTAGAAGCCAAGGCCAGAGGAAATGGCCTTTGCTAGTGTTAGGAAAGTAACAGAGTTAGGAGTGAGATCCAGGAATGATAGCATAGCTAGGAGAGGACTCATTCTGATTTGGGAAGCCAATTGGAATTGGAAAATAAAAGATGATTTACTAAGAATTGGTGAAAAGACAGAAGATCTAGAATAGGCTGATTAATATTGCAGAGTATTCCTATCAGGTCTGAGGGATCATACTAAAGACTATGTAGCAGGCTCTTCTTTTGGTGTCTTGCTGGATCATGGGTCATCTCATTTATTCCTTTTCTGGCCTGCCCTGGACTTACAGGAGGCATCCCCAGAACTGTGGTTGTCCTATGAGACTTGTTCCTTTGACTCTGGCTTCCTGACCCAGGTGTGGTTTCCTGACCTAGATGGGTAAACTAGATTCTTGTTCCTAGGAATTTAGAGTAGGACCCAAGGACATCGGGAGAGAACTCATCAACTTTACGGTGGTGTCTTGAATACTCTTTAGATAATCCTGGACTCAGATACTAACTCAAGTGTATCCTGGGAAAGATGCTTTACCAATCTCTCACTTTTCCTATCATAAATGACAACAAAAATATATCCCTTATAATTTTGTTGTAAGGAAATGAAATACAATGTATATAAATGCTTAGCTGAATAAATGACAGGAGTAAGTGTTCAGTGAGTATTGGTTTTCTTTTACTCTTATAAAAGCAGTGGTTCCAGAGGTTTCTGAAACCACTCTGGCCTTTCAGACCATGGTTAGGTTCTCTTGAAGCTAACAACCTTTTTTAATAATAAAGGAAAAGTCAGACACTGGGAAGAGTTTTAGTAGCTGCTAAAATTAACTCTATTTTGTAATCAAAGATGGGACTCAATTGAAAAAAAACTATCCTGGGAGATAAAAATCTACAAAAATTCTATCGGTAGAGTGTTTTAGAATAGCACAACAATTACAAGAGTCAGATAAAATGTAGGCAGTCTTTTGTATCAGCCTCAGAATCCAGTGGAAAATAACCATCGCTTTAATTTTACTTAAACATAAAAATCCTAGCATCACGCCCTAGGCTTTAGGACCTAAAGAATGTATGCTTGCATTAACAAACTATTGCTTTCACTTCTTTTCCTAGTAATTCCTAAAAGTGGAGCCAGCATCACTTAAGAGAAAATTCATGTGGTGCAGAATCACAGCAAAAACATGAAAAGGGAAGGTAAATGAAACTAGCCACAGATCTAACTTGTCTTTGGAGTAAGGGAAAAGCAAGTTAATGTAAATTGGAGACAAAGGTCAAAGCCCTCACGGTAATAAGGTTCCATAGTCTTTTCACCAAAATTCTGACCTCAATTTACAGAAAATATTTTAATTTTTGTCTTCCTGCATTAGTGAAAGGACATCCTCCGTGGGCTGCAGGCCATACAGACTCAAATATCTGGCAATCCTCCTATTTTCCAATGACCATATCATTCCCCGAAGTTTTTAGGTTAACATGAGCATTGAGGAGATTCAAAACTCTGTTTTCTTAGATATGGCCCTGGGAATTTCTCCCCATTCCTCTCTTTGTGATCTGACATCAAAGTCTGGGCTGACATTTCAACAATTATATGCACAGTGTTTTGGGTGGTCTCAGAAAGCAACCCAGGGCCATTTCCTGGCCTCAAGATCCCTCATTGTGTTATTTCACAGAAGACTAGGTGTTCCCCTTCTCTGGCTAACCTGTAAATATATGATGCTTTACAGGGCTAGCATTCCCACTCTTGGAGGGCTTTTCATTGAAACTGAGCTCATCTTCTGCAATGGGAATATGGGGGATCCTGCGCTCTCTCTCTTACTCCTTCATTTGTCATCAATAGATCCCATGGCTCAACCTTGCGACATTGATACTGTGGGTTGCCATGTCCCTTATATGACAAATAGGTAAAGTCTTAGGCAAGTTGATGATATAGTCAAATATGTATGTTTAATTTTTTTTTTTTAAAGATTTTATTTATTTATTTGAGACAGGGAGAATGAGAGACAGAGAGCATGAGAGGGAGGAGGATCAGAGGGAGAAGCAGACTCCCCGCCGAGCAGGGAGCCCGATGCGGGACTCGATCCCGGGACTCCAGGATCATGACCTGAGCCAAAGGCAGTCGCTTAACCAACTGAGCCACCCAGGCGCCCTGTATGTTTAATTTTTAATTGAATTACACATATTTAAGGGGCATGAGATATGTCAATATGGAAGTGTGATACTTATATTTGTAAAATATTTTTAATCAAACTCTGCATATGCATTTTTATACCCTTTTTATGCCTTTGATGTCACTAAAACAACATTTTGAATTATCGAACACAATTTTTTTTTCGTACCGCTTTATCTTGCTGTCTAGTGTGAGATATTGAAATTTTTATATCTGCGTATGGTGCTGTCACTGGAGATTTTATCTCAAGTCCCAGCTTTAGAACATTTGCTTTTTATTCATCCTGAGTGTGCATATATGTGATCTCTATTGCTGTTTCAATAGATCTTTAAAAATCTCGTCTGACAGCTGCAGCAGAAAAAGTTGGTGCCCACCCAAAATTTATGCTTTATCTTGAGCTGTTTAGAATCATCGCTGGTAAGAAGCTTCTTAGCCCAAGTTACAGTTTTCAAGCCCCTCCCAACTAGGGGGTCCCAACTAGGGGGTCCCAACTAGGGGATCCCAACTAGGGGGTACCACGTGACTGGTTCTTGCCAGAAAGATACCAGCAGGAGCACAATGTATCACTTCTGGGATGGAGCTGCTAAAAGGAAGTGGCCTCTACCATCCTCTTTCTCCAGTTGTAGGCTGTTGGCAAACTTTTTTTTTTTTTTTGTAAGATTTTATTTATTCATTTGAGAGAGAGTGAGAGTGAGAGAGATTCCAGTGGGAGAAGGAGAGGCAGAAGCAGACTCTGTGCTGAGCAGAGAGCCCGACGTGGAGCTGGATACTGGGACCCTGGGATCATGACCTGAGCCCAAGGCAGACGCTTAACCAACTGAGCCACCCAGGCGCCCCTGCAAACCTTCATAGTAAGGATCCAGTGGTAATATTTTACGCTTTTTTGGCTATGTGATCTCTGTGGCAAAGCTGCGGTTGTATTATGAAAGCAGACATAGATAATGTAATCAACAAAAAGGTGTGGCTATGGTCTGTGGGCCGTATTCTGATGATCTCTGCTCCAGAGGTTCACGGAGGCACCAAATAGGACTCCGGATACGCGCAGAAGTGCTGGAGGGAAGTCTCTGGCCATCGCGGAATAACTCCATTTGTTATTAATGTAGCAAGAACGAAACTTTCATTGTGTTAAAAAATAGAAATTTGGAGATTTGGGAATTGATTTGTAACAGAATCTGGCATTGCCTTAACTAATACAAAATCTAACAGGAGATTTGGAGATACCCTGCAGAAATGATTACTAAATGTGCACTGTATTTTTATTTGCTAATTTGTTTGTTTGTTTGTTTGATTTTTTTAACACAGATTCTGCCAGATGGCTGTTATAAGCACTCAGAGCTCAGACGGTTGTTTCAGGTTAATATGTTTTCTCCAAACAATGCTTTTATAGCTGGGGGCGCCTGGGTGGCTCAGTTGGTTAAGCGACTGCCTTCGGCTCAGGTCGTGATACTGGGGTCCCGGGATCGGTCCCGCATCGGGCTCCCTGCTCGGCAGGGAGTCTGCTTCTCCCTCTGACCCTCCTCCCTCTCATGCTGTCTCTCATTCTCTCTCTCTCTCAAATAAATGAAAAAAAAAAATCTTTATACAATGCTTTTATAGCTGAAAAATAATGTAAATGGCAGTTTATTCCGCAAGGTAATAGATTTTGTTCAAAGTCAAGTATAAGGTGACTCCTTTTCTGGGAAATAATTTTGGGGAAAAAATTCACTCTACATTTCAGTAGGTGTGGCTGATTACTGCTCAGTCTTTATGGTCCCAGGTTTTGGGAACTAAAGAATGCAAGGTCAAGAAGAATCGTATCAAAGTCTGGGTGAAATGAAATCATTTATCTTTCTCAATGTGCATCTGTGTTTTATAGTGGGAAGAACATAAACTTTGAATTTGGGTAGACTTTGGTTTAATGCTGGGTCCATCTTTAGACAACTCATTTTAACCTCTCTTGGCCTGAGGTTCTACCTAGAAGTGGGTAACCTCACCTCAGGGCAATGTTTTGAATATCAAAGAAGGTAATGTGCACATAGCGCTTAGTTAACCTTTGTTTAACAAGACAAAATAGACCCGTTCTCTTATTCTCTGGCTGTACTAGATAACATATCTTGCTATTTGTTGCTGTAGCAAAACAGACATAATAAAAATTTGAAAACAATCTGTGCATCAAAAGACAACATTAACAAAATTATAAGATGAGCTACAAGTGAGAGAAAATAGTTTCAAAATGAAGAAGTGAGCCACAGACTGAGAAAAAAATATTCACAGTTCATATAACAGACAAAGACTTGTATCCAGAATACAAAAATAACCCCTACAACGAATGAGAAGCAGACAAAGCAATTAAAAATAGGCAAAGAATTGAACAGGCACTTCACACAGTAAGATGTACAAATGGTTAGCAAATACATGAAAAAGTGCTCAGTGAAATGTCACCTATACTCTCCACAAGAATGACTAAAATTAAAATGACTGAAAACACCAACCATTGTTGAGGCTCTGGACGACTGAAAGCCATCCGTTGCTGGTGGGGATGTAAAGGGCGTGCATTCTGGAAAACTTAGCTGTCAAAAGGAATGAACCACTGATATATGCAACAACTAACACATCACACACACACACACACACACACACACACAACACACACAACACAGAACAGAAACCGGAAACAAAGGAGTTCGTTTATGGTTTAATTTACATGAAGTTCTAGAACAGGTAAAACAAATTTAAGGAAATAGAAATCAAAACAGTGTTTTCCTCTGGTGGGAGGGATGGAGCAGAAAAGGACTAGGGAAACATATTTAGGTAATGGTTGTGTTCCATTTCTTGATTGACGTGTTGGTTATATGAGTACATAAATTCATGAGAAGTTGGGACACCTGGATGGTTCAGTCAATTGAGCATCTGCCTTCTGCTCGGGTCATGATTCCAGGGTCCTGGGATAGAGTCCTGCATTGGGCTCTGTGCTCAGCAGGGACCCTGCTTCTCCCTCTCCCCTCCCCCCTTCTTCCTCCACCCCTGTGTGCGCTCTTTCTCTGACAAATAAATAAATAAAATCTTAAAAAAAAAACCACCTCACCAAACTGCAGTTAAGATCTCTGCTTTTTAAAAGGTGTATGTAAATACTCATCAATAAAAAGTGGATTGTAAGAAAGAAAATAAATTAGGTGAGTTTTGTCTGCTCTCTCTAAGCAGTAATTTAACACACAGTGAAGATTCATTGCTCACTCTTCCACTGTTTGGTACCTTCATTACGATTAGATTAACTGATTCCCAATAAAATCTAAAAACTGCATCTTTTAACTTTAAATTGCATTGATTTTCATTATATATAATACTATAATATGTACTAAACATATACTCAATATTTTCATTATTTAAAAAATTTCTATTCGTGAAGCTTCCCAAATTGCTTAAAATCATGCCAGACATCTTCTAGTTTTCACCAAACCACTGCCTGATACGTGATTATACAAACTTCACAGATCAGGGACGCCTGGGTGGCTCAGTTGGCTAAACGACTGCTTTTGGCTCAGGTCAAGATCCTGGGGTCCTGGGATCGAGTCCCGCATCAGGCTCCTTGCTCAGCGGGGAGTCTGCTTCTCCCTCTGCCTCTGCCCTTCCTCTTGCTAAGCTCTCTCTCTCTGACAAAGTCTTTAAAAAAATAAACTTCACAGATCAATTAAAATGATCAGTTAAAAGAAGGAAAATAGTTGACTGAGTGCTTAGTTAAGAACTATAACCTCCAGATCAAAATGGCTCAGGGAGGATGATGATAACCGGGACGGCATCCTGCTTTTAGTCACCTTGAATCATTTTATGTTGTTTATTTCATATTGTTCGGCAACATACTTAAAATTCATTTTTTAATCAAAATTTTCTATTTGGTGGTGATAGCAAGCATATTACAAAATAAGAACTAGATATACCCTCCTTCAACATTTTACCCCAGGGACTTTTGAACAGTATCTTGGTACCTTTAAGGACAGTCTTACCGCTACACTGTGACTCATGCATGCATAGAAGACACCCAGTGAGTACATATTGAATGAACAAAGGAGTAAATACTTCTTCCAATTCCTTCTAGCCCTAACTGTCTTGGCACCCATACTCTTCTTGGGCCAGCAGTACTTGCTGTGAGGTGATACACTTCCTTAAACCACCGTCGAGATACGATGCATCCTAGGGGGGATGTAGCTCATTGACTTTGTCTCTACTTGATCTGGTTGTCTTCATGATTGCTGGCTCTCTGAGAATGAGGGAAAATAATTTTTAGTCTGATTATGGTCAAAGCAGCCTGATACAACAATGTAGAAAGTACCTTTAGGAAGGAGATTCAAAATATTTAGTGATGGGGAGAGTACAGACACCAACTAATCAGAGGGCAAACGCTGAAGCAACAAAGTGATGCTAGTCTGCAAAAAAACAGGGCAACCAAAAGGGGGGTGGCCACCAGCTAAGCACCTGTCCTCTCTTAGGTTTTCGGTGTCTTCAGGTAAAATTATTTAGGCTCTCATATTTCTATCACCATCCTTCAGTTCTCCAAGGGTTTATACAAGGCTTGCATAGTGATGCTCGACCTTGAGAATAAAAATCTATTTCCTTCATTTTCTGCTGGTATCTTGAGGTTGGGCTGTTTTTTCTTGGATTCTTCCGGAACTGGTTGTTTTCTGCTGACTCAGCACCAGGTCAGCTGTGAAGGTGTTCTGTTCTTTCATGGTATTCTCTCTTTAAAGAAGATCATTGGGGATCTTCTCTGAGGTCTGGCTGTGTTTCCTCTTTGGCTCCCGGTGGTAGAGCAGATACCTATGGCAGCCCACTCTGCCAAGGTCTTCATCACACTTGCACATATTTCTGATTTATTCGCATTTTGTGGTAACAAAGGACAACTTGGTTTCCCTTTGCATAAACAAGAGTTGTCAGCAGAATCCTTTGATGGGTGGTACCAGAGGAAGTTGGGGAGCAACAGCCCTCAACATATGTGTGTTTGGAGGATACACAATAAATCAAAGCAAAAGCCTCTGCCTTTGAAGGTCCCCCAACTTATCTGAAGGTTTCTAAAGTTACCCTTCACTCTCCAGGCTGAGGGAGGGGGGAATGAAGACAAATGCCAACCTGTGTGCACCTTCCTTCTCTCTCTGTCTCCCCTCTTCTCTTTCATTTCCTTTCCCTCATTTTCCCAGATCTAAATGTGACTAGTTTATCTTTTGCTTCCATTTTGTAATGGTCCTCTTAGTTCTCACTCCAGCTTCAGGGCTAATCAATCATGAAAGGAGTTCTACAGATTGTTTTGCTTGGCTCAGCCTTTCTGCATTAAGTGGCAGCTAATGGAATTTGTAAAATACTGTCTTTCACAAAAAGTCATTTCCTAAACCTATTCTCTTACTCCCACATGCTGTCTGTTGCAAATATTGTTGGTACTCTTCTCTCTCGCTCTCTCTCTCTCTCTCTCTCTCTCTCTCTGTGGGTCTCTCATTCTCTCGCTCTGTCTCTCCCTAAAGAGCCATTTTAGCCATTTTTTTTTTCTTTCCTAATCTGGGTTCCTTTCTAAGGCTTATCTTTCGACTTCTACTTTAGATCCCATCCTTCTTACCCATTCATGGGCCTGGCACTCTCCTCTCTTTCTTCATCATTAATTTTTCTGTTTACTGGGACATTCAAATCAATGTGTAAAATTAGGTTAATTTCCTATCTTTAAAAATCATTCTCTTTACTTCAGTTTCCCCCCTATGCCAATGCCCAGTCCATTGATTGGTACAATTTTCAGTAAAAATTCTCCAAGGAGTTCTTTATTCTGTGTCTAACTCCTCTCTCCTAAGTTAGCCTTTGGCCCCATATCTTCACTAGAATTCTCTTTCTTTTCACAGAAAAATCCCTTTTCAAGGTCTTCAGTTACTTTCTTAGTGCTAAATTCAATTTTCAGTGATCAGTCCCTACCTAACTTGATTTATCAACAGCATTTGGCATCATTACTCCTCTTCCGTGATTTTTTTCACGTGGTTTCCAGGATCCCATACTCTCTTAGATTTCCTTCCACCTCACTAATTGCTTCTTCTCAGATTTTTTTCTGTGTCTTCCCTTTCTCTCTGACCTCTTGATACTGAAGTGCCTCAGGGCTCAATCTCTAATCCTCTTCTCTGGGAATCCCCTCCTTTGGGAATCTCATCCAATCTCCTTGTTTAAATGCCATACATATGACAGTAACTCTCTAAATTATATTTTAAGCCTAGACCTCTGGAATTAATCAATACTTATATAACCAGAATTTAATATCTAAGCTTAATATTTCTGTTGGGTGAAATCCAGAGCCTGCCATTCACCATCTCATGTGAGGACGACTCTAGCTTATTAGTTGCTCAAACCTAAATCTTGGCATCAGCCTGTGACTTTTCTGTTGCTCTTATGTAGAGCATTCTGTCTGCTAGGAAATTCCGTTGGCTTTATCACCAACATATTTGTAGAATCCAGCCACTCCTCCACATCCTTATTGCTACCACCCTGGTAAAAGCCACCATTATCTTTTCTTGAGTTATTGTAATGGTTTCCTGTTCCTAACCCTTTGTCCACAGTACAGCCTATTCTCATTAAACAAGACAGAATGATTGTTTAAAATGTAAATTATTTTACTCCTTTTTCAACATCCTGAAAAAGCTCCAATTTCAGAGTTCTAAATTTTGAAAGTTCCTTTTTTTTTTTTTTAAAGACTTTATTCATTTGAGACGCAGAGAGAGAGAGAGAGAGCATGAATGGGGGAGAGGCAGAGGGAGAGGGAGAAGCAGGCTCCCCACTGAGCAGGGAGCCCGACGTGGGGCTTGATCCCAGGACCCTGGGATCATGACCTGAGCTGAAGGCAGACGCTTAACCATCTGAGCTACCCAGGTGCCCCTAAATTTCTAAAGTTCTTAGAGTGGGCAAAGCCCTCCGTCACCTGTCCCCCTCCTCGCCTCCGCTCACTCAGTTTGCTCTGGCTGCTGAACCTCCTCAGACACTCCTTCAATTCGCCAAATACGCTTTTACCTTCTAACACTTGTTTAGGCTATTCCTTCTGCTTAAACGTCTCTTCTCTCACATACCTACGTGAATAATTCCCTCTCTTTCAAATCTTTATTTCCAAAATTACCTGCTGACTGAGGCCTTCCCTGACCAGGCTACTTAAGATATCAACCTGCTTACCACTCAGTGCTCACATATTCCTAATGCCTCTTGCACTATTCTTTCTTTTTTTTTTTTTAAGATTTTTTATTCATTTGACAGAGAGAGCATAGCAGAGGGGAGGGGCAGAGGCAGAGGGAGAAGCAGGCTCTCCGCTGAGCAGGGAGCCCGATGCGGGACTCAATCCCAGGACCCTGGGATCATGACCTGAGCCAAATGCTGACACAACCGACTGAGCCACCCAGGCGCCCCTATTCTTTATTTTTTCATTGCATTTTAACCTTCTAACATACTAGGGCAGAGACTCTTTGTGTTCATCAAATGGCTCTGCTCTGCTCTAGGTTTCCCAGCTTCCATTGCGCAGGGACATGTGAGCTGATTTGGCCAAGCATATATAAGCAGAATACATGTCATTTCTTAGTTAAGGCAATTTTTCTTCCTCTGTTTTTTCTCTTCTTTTACCTTTTCATATAGTGACTTTAGATGTCCCATTTCCAGATGGGGTAGTCACAAGACAGATGAGGGCACCCAGCATAGAACAGACTATGATATGGGGGAAAATAAACCTTTCCTGGTTAAGCATTTGAGGTATTGGGGTATTTAGTGTTAATTTCTCATATTAATACAATTCTGCAACATATGTATTAATGTTTATTTTTTGTCTTCTCAGCTAGAATATAAATACCATTATGATGAGTTTGTCTCTTTCATTCACTGATTTATTCCAAGTCCCTAGATCCATACCTGGCAAATAGTAGACACTCAGTAAGTATTTGTAGAATGAGTGGAAGAGCTAGAAAAACCCGTGATTTTTGTGTTCTTTCTTATTTGCTCTGAACAAGCTCTAAGTATCTTTTTTCCAACTAGCTCATGTAGTTTTATTTCATGTAGTCATTTGATTAAGTGAGGTCTTCTGGAGGTAATTAGGATATTTGAAATGGGATGCAGGGGATGAGGGTAATTTTAGCTTTCTTCATCTCTTCCCATCGTGAATATAAAAACACTATCCGCACAGTATCAGCACAGTATAAGCAGAGCGGTTTAGAACGGGCCACAGACCTTGCAATTGTAAACTGACCACAGGTAAATATCCAAGAGAATTTTGTACTTCAAATTAGATGATCTCTTGCAGCAAACCCTGCTTCCCAATTTGTAGTCTTGTACACATAGGTGAAATCCAAATACATGTATAAAATTCTATCAAAACAACAGCACAAGGTTTTATTGTAAGGTTTGCCCTGCAGTCACTGTGAACATGCTGGCTTCCTGCAAGGGGCACTAACTGCAACATCACCTTCGCTTCCAGCTAAGACTTAGCTGCACCTTCCATACTTGGGCGAGTCTCAGACATTAACGGTGGGCAGTTGACTTGAGTGGGAGACTGTTACTCAGCGCACACTCTCATGAACTTTTCAACTCTAAAGACGGAGGTCTTTGTGAGGCCATTATAGAATAAAACATCCCTATCCTTCTGTTCCCTTAACAACATGGACTTTATAGCAAAAGAGCACTTCTGTGGTTATTACGAGTAGTGTTAAAGTCACCAGATTAGGCCCATGATGGAGTCACTCATGGTAAGCCACATGTCAGCAAACCAGAACTTAACTAAATTCCTATGCCGGCTCTCTCCGAAAAGGAAGGCCCAGGTCAACCAGTCAGCATTTGCCTGCTCAATGCAAGTTGCCTGACTCGGCTCTAAGCCTCCCCTTTGCTCCATACAGGGGAAGTAACCCAGCTTTGACCAATTAGCAGATGCCCAATGCAACTTCCTTGTTTCTGCTCACTTTGGTCTATAAGAATCTCTCATCTTGTACAGCTCTTTGGGACTCCTTTTTATCTGCTAGACTGAATGTTGCCCAATTCATGAATTGCTGAATAAAGTCAATAATGTCTTTAAAATTTACTCAGCTGAATTTTGTTCTTTAGCAGTGGGGACAATACCTTGTCTATAATTGCATAATACATTATAAAGCACTTTTACATATACGGTCACTTTGATCCTTGAACAGGGGCCCAGCACGGTTTCTGCAACATGGTCAGCGCATAATAATATTCATCACAGAAATGAATAAATAAAGATTTTTTTTAAAGATAAACCTTCAACATAGATTCCAGGAGGGAGCTTTTGCCTTCAGATCTTCTGTTTCATCATCTGGGGTCATTCTTGGCATTTTATTTCTTAAGAAAATAGATGCACATTCCCACCCCCCCAACAGTCTTTTCCCTCCCTCTCTTCCTCCCTCCCTTCCTTTCTCCCTCTCTTTCTTTTTCTTTTCCTTCCTTCCTTCCTTCCTTTCCTTCCTTCCTTCCCTCCTTCCCTCCCTTCCTTCCTTCCCATTAGGATATCTTTAATACCAACGTCCCCTAAACAAACTATTAGGAATGATTATGGCATATGTAGTGGGTTAGAATTTAAATTTATTTTTGCTATTATTATCATCGCTGCTGTAGTTTCTTCTATCAGGAGGCAGAAGTCATCCCAAGTAGAATTTCTTTGTTCTGGGAAGAATTCCCTGAATGGCATCTCTTAAGTTGTGTAGATGTCAGTAAAGAACAACTAATTGCTCTTAAGGAGTGATCTTATATTACCTTTTTCTTTAACTTGAAACTTAAAACTTACTTCCCCTCCCAGTAGCCTCATGTATTTAAACTTCTCCTTTGGGACAAAGTAGCCAATTTGCTCTTGAAAGGAAGAGAAATGAGCCCTCCAGTCTTCTTTTTCTTTTCTTTTTGAAATTCACTGCATTTAACCAGTGACGAATAGATGTTTTGGCCTCAGGCTGATTCCAAGGAAAGTACAAGACCCTCCAGAGGGAACTCACTATGAAAGCAGAGAGCCACCATCTGCATCGTTACGTGGGCTCACCTAAGGGTCTTGCCTGCCATGAGGGCCCCACCTGTCATGAGTGTCCTAAGAGTAGGAAGCCACTTCATATTAACCTCCTGGCTTGGAGGGAGGCCTTAGGAAACTAAGTGAATTTAAAATAGTGTAAACTTGGGAATGACAGAAGAACCACATACCAGTAGGCCCAGCAGTCAACATGTAGGCATTTGAAACTGGTCTTTCTTACTCTGGTTACCAGAAAGCTAACGCCAGATGTGACTGGAAGGTTAGCCGAGTCTACAGAGAAAATATTACATGTGAGAAGAGAGAACCTATCCAGGAAAGTGGGAGTCCAAGTGAGAAAGTGGGATCCTCTTACAGCCATGAGCTAAGGGGAGGTCTTTGTACCTCCTAGCTAATAAATGTTGAGCGTAGAAGAATTTACTGGAAACTTGTTGAATTGCTTCATACAATCTACTGGTGAGCATATATGTGAGAAGACTGTAGCAACTCTCTTCTGTAGTTAATGGAGGTGACTCCTAATTAACTGAGTGGTCTGTCAGCTGTTGCAGACTGGCTCACGTCCTTTTGCAACATAGATATTAAAAAGAAATTAATGATCATAATTGTACTAAACAGGAAGAAAAGTACAGGTTATTGTGGAATCTAACCTGGTATGTGAATCGGGGAAAGTTTTCCTGACGAAGCGAGGTCATGTAATTAGTTTGGTAAAGAGAGGTGAAGGTAGTATTTCATGCTGAAGATTCTGAGAGCTTAAAAAAAGTCATGGATTTCTGGGGTGAGGAGTTCTGGAAATGCTATGGGAGAGGGCTGGAGAGCCATAGTAAGGAGTTCTGGCTTTATCCAAAGAGACAAGGAAAGCCAGGTGACCCTGGTTAATTACATTTTAAAGAAATATTATTTTACATGAAAAATATAAATCAGCTATAATGGGGCAAAGAAGTGTGTGTGTGTGTGTGTGTGTGTGTGTGTGTGTGTGTGTGTGTGAACTAAGAACTAGGCAAAGAGTAGATGAATGGATGAGTCCAATTGGGGTTATTACTAAAATTCAGGCAGAATTCTTGGAAGCTTGAACCAACAGCCATGCTATAGGTTAGAAAGAGATGGATGGGTTAGAGATAAATACTTAGAAAAATCTTTGGAGGTTAGTGATTTGATGGAATTTAGGCAGGGATTTTTAAAGAGAATGCTTCTAAGGTATTCCTCCCTAGTCCTATCGAAATAGAGATTGAATATTAAAACTGGAAAAGACATCACGGAATATTTGGCACAAATATCTCTTTAATTATAGAGAAGCTTACACAGCCCATCAGACTCTCCATGTAGTTGGTTAGTTAATGCCAGAATTTAGACATGAACCAAAGTCACCTGCTGTTTGCATTGCATTTCCTCAGCTTAATGGAATAGCATTTTCCCTTCCCACACACAAATATTCCCTTATGGATACTAAATAATTTTCTAAATGTACATGCAAAAGCACACTGGAGTATTTTCAACAATAAAGTCCTAACATATTTTTTCTTCTTTCTTTCTTCTAAAAATGTTGGATATTTCCCAGTAAATGATGACTGAGTGGGCCATTAGACCATAGTTTACAATTATTCACATAAATGGCACATATGGATTTAAATGCTCTACTGAAAAGCCAGCTCTCAACTTACTGGGTGTTGTTTAGTATCTGAAATCTAAAAAAGTCATACTGCATGTGCATGTAATTTGACAAAGATATCACATAGATTTTAACCAGCGTTTAGTCTAACTGATCCTAGTTTCCATCTTTTGGGAAAATCTGCAGCATTGCAGAAACTCAGATGTTGTTATCGCTAAAACTTTAGTATTTCCATCCTGCTACACTGAATAAATGCCAAGAACTTTAGAACTCTTTTTTGGATAATTCAGCCTCAATACAATCTAGTACAAGTTTAATCAAGGGAAACCAAGGGAAAAATGAAATAGATGTTGCTATTCAAATGGCAGCATTTAGATAAAGGACTGCATAAACATGGACATTTAATTTTATTGACATTTAAATGAGTTTACTACTCATTGGATATAAGGTCTGTTAATTAAGGCATGAGTGCCTTGTAAATCCTGGATGAGTGCATATTTTCCACATCCAGTTGTGGGCTAACAACAGTCCTTTGTACAAAATGGAGAATAAATCTAAACCAATTAAGATACTGTATGTGTAATTATGAATATTGTAAATGAAATGAGGTGACTATGGATTGTGCATCTTAACATGTGTTCAAAGAAACTATGTTGCATTAATTCTTGGTAACTCTTTGCTGATTGTCACACTCCACTAGATAATATGCTAATAACTAATCATCTTTTGGATAGGTTAGTATAGCCTCCAATAAAGAGGTATTATATAAAATCGTATGTAAATCTGGTCTTTGTTCACAGTCATTATTATTATTTATGTATTCATTTGAGAGAGAGAGCACAAGCAGGGGGAGCAACAGAGGGAGAGGGAGAAGCAGTCTCCCCACTGAGCAGGGAGCCAGATGTGGGGTCGATCCCAGGACCGTGGGGTCGATCCCAGGACCCTGGGATCATGACCTGAACTGAAGGTAGATGCTTAACTGACTGAGCCACCTAGGCGCCCCTCTTCACAACCATTGATGATGATTTTAGGGAGTATATTCTTCAAGGTGGTGTGTTAGAAGGGCTTTTGGGATGCTAAAATTATTAAGACATAACCTTTGTATCAGAGAACTGACAATCTTGTCGGGAGGCAGACACAGAAATGAGTTACAATAAATGAGGTTATAATCAAAAGGTACAGAGAGCACAAAGGGGGTAGCAATTCATTCTAACACGGGGGGTTATGGAGATTCTTGAGCTGGATTTTCAAAGATGGAAGGCGTATCTCAGATGGTGAAGGACATTTAAATCATGACAACTTTCTTAAATCACCTTTTAAGAAAAGCAAAAGAGTACTTCTTTTTTTTTTTTTCCCTGAAATTTATTTGACGGAGAGAGAGAGACAGCGAGAGAGGAAACATAAGCAGGGGGAGTAGGAGAAGGAGAAGCAGGCTTCCCACCGAGCAGGGAGCCCGATGTGGGGCCCGATCTAGGACCCTGAGATCATGACCTGAGCTGAAGGCTGATGCTTAACCAACTGAGCCACCCAGGTGCCCCACAAAAGAGTACTTCTTTAGAGGAAATCCAAGTTGTGTAGGTAACTTAGATGATGTTAAAGGTTCTCTAGAATTTGCAAAAAAGGCAAAAGGATCACTCCTTGTTTTCCCAATATTGTAACAGAATGTGGTCTTTTTTTTTTTTTTTTTAGAGATTTTATTTGAGAGAGAGACAGCAAGAGAGGGAACACAGCAGGGGGGGAGAGGGAGAGGGAGAAGCAGGCTTCCCGCTGAGCAGGGAGCCTGATGCGGGGCTCGATCCCAGGACCCTGGGATCATGACCCAAGCTGAAGGCAGACACTCAACAACTGAGCCACCCAGGCAACCCTTATTTAACTCTTTAATGGATGTACCTCTGTTTTGACTATTTACTATTTATTAGGTGTGATCCTTTGTGAAATTATATGTTGTTAACGTGTAGACTTTATCCTGTAGAGGTGCAGAAGATTTCTGTTCCATCAAAAGATGACTCTGAAAGTTGTGGTATTATTATATGGGGGGACATGAAACAGTCTTTCCAATTCTGCTTTGAACCAGCTTCACCATCCTGTTGGTTTTCTCATTAATGAATTAAATATATCCTTAATGTCTTTATTCTGTATGTGAAAGATACTCATACTTTTAATTTATAGAAATTATAGTTTGATAAAACATACACTGGAAGTCATAGTTTTTTAAAAGATTTTATTAGAGAGAGAGCGAGCACAAGCAGGGGGAGGGGCAGAGGGAGAGGGAGAAGCAGGCTCCTCACTGAGCAGGAAGCCTGATGCGGGACTCGATCCCAGGACCCTGAGATCATGACCTGAGCCGAAGGCAGCCGCTAAACCGACTGAGCCACCCAGGTGCCCCTGGAATTCATCATCTTAAAGCCATTTCTCCATTTTATGTAGGAGTTGGTATCATCCCACCAAACAGAAAGGAGGATGGCCTTCCTCCTCTACCCTTTTAACTTCCTTGGCTCTCTGGAGAAACCTCAGAGAAATGATCAGCCCCTCATTAGACTTGATAGGACCCTTCTTTTTATAGAAGTGTCCCAGATAAAGAGGCGAAGCAGGTCCCAGCACCATATTAGTCACTTATGAAGGGGAGAGGGTGAACAAGTAAGTGGGTTTCAGAACTTCCTTTCTTGGTTGGACTGTCCTCTGCAAAGCATGTCCCATTTGTTGGCTCGAGAAATCAGAATGGAGAACTATTTAAAAGGCTCATCTGTGTTGTTTCAGCTCTGTTTTTTTTTTTTTTTTTTTTTTTCAGAAATATCTGGAGCTAGGGCAAAAGTATGGACTTTTATTTAGCTCGGTTTAAAATATCTTTATGAATTGAGAATATCATCCATTTCTTAGGAGAAAAGAGATGGTACTAGGAAAGTCTCTTATGAGCTGATGAAGAACAAAAATGGTATTCTAGTCCTCTTCTCCGAGACATGGAAACTTCTCAGGACTTCTGTTTACTACTGCCTTCCATTCCCTCTAAAATAAAGAAAAGATGCTTTGATTGAATGTTCACCCTGGGCATGGACTATTTAAGCATTGTATTACATGTGTACACATACTTCATTTTATCTTCAAACATAGCTTGTGAGGGCTATATCATTTTTTGGAAATGATATACTACCTGTCTTGGTTTTGGATAATGTATTTCTTCATGAAGTGGTTTTTCAGGAAAGACTCATCAGTGATCTTATCCAAGGCTGCACCCTGTGGGTTAGTTCACATTCCGCACATTTTCTACCTTCTGTTGTGGCCTCAGATGTGAGACAGTCTGAAGTCTAGGTATAGGTCTAGATATAAGCATAGCCTTTTCTCATTTAAAAAAAAAATCCCGAACAAGGGAAATCCAATATTTTAATGGGAAAACATGCAAAAATTTTTATTACATGATGGGCGTGCATTGAAATTCTCCCCATTACTACTTTCTCCTTTTTCTCCCAGACTTCTCTTTGCTATTCAAAGCAACAATTTGCTCAGGGCACATTTTATTAGCATTTGGGCTGATAATGTACAGTATGCAAATTGGATATGAGAGCTGCTGTTGCAAAAAGAAAAAAGAAAAAGAGCCAATCTAATTTGGGAAACTGATCTCCATTTGCAATTACTTACCCATGTCACTGCTGTCCATCATGCATCCTTGGGCCAGATGCCTGATGCCCTGCTGAGTATCATAATATTCAGTTGTTAATTTTATGCTCTGCTCTAGCACCAGGAACAATGGCAGAGGCTGCCCACAGCAGAAGACAGCCAGCTGAGAAGCAGTTAAATGTTTGCCTTCCCCTGTGAATGGTAAGAGAAGTCTTTCTTTTTTTTTTTTTAAAGATTTTATTTATTTATTTGACAGAGAGAGACACAGCGAGAGAGGGAACACAGGCAAGGGGAGTGGGAGAGGGAGAAGCAGGCTCCCCGCAAAGCAAAGAGCCCAATGCGGGGCTCGATCCCAGGACCCTGGGATCGTGACCTGAGCTGAAGGCAGACACATAACGACTGAGCCACCCAGGCGCCCCAAGAGAAGTCTTTCTAAGGCAACTATACTGACTTCAGAACTTGAATATTTATGCTACAAAGGAAAGCAGCCATAAATTTACATTTTTAACAGCCAGACTATAGTAGGGATGGGAAGGAAGAATAGTAATTTTTTAAAAAGGCATTGGACAATACAATTGATTCTTTGTGAAATCTGGCCCAACTTGAATAGATAGTTGTTGAAAATAGAAGTCCCTTTGCTCCTAATTAAACCAAGAGTTGTTCTTAACACTAGTTCTTAACTCCATTGTTAAGCAAATTTGTTCAGGATTTACCACTATTATTGTAGCAATACCTTATTTATCTGACTGTCAGGGATGAGCTATTCCATGTAAGTGAATTTCACAGATAACTTAAGCATGCAACCTTAAATAAAAGGACAATTTTGATGAAAACACACCTGAAATGCATTATAGACCACCTGCTATCTTAAATAGTATATTTAAAATAATTAACACTTTTTCTTAATATAGTCAGCATTTCCCCCGAACTATCACATGGGACCACATGGCAGTCTGGCAGGAAATGAGAATGCAGTTACAGTAATGGCAATAAATACTTTCTTTGCCTCAAACTTCCATTCACGATTGCAGGATTCTCCCCCTACCCCCCAGTGATGTCTAGAAGTACCTAAGGGTGGGTCCTATGTTCTTAGGGAAAAGGGACAATTCTTTTCAAATACCCCATGATATCTTTTTCTGCTCCTGCTCTCTTGAGTGATGTGGATGCATGGAGACTCCTCAACTCTGTCACTGCCACTGGTCCTGCCACCCAGGACATCTGTGTCTGTCCCCCAGACATGGTCATCTATAACTCTCCGACTGTTCTGCACTGAATGAAGATGTCACTAAGGTGATTGTTACCTCCTGATACTTAGCAGCCAGCTGCTGCTTCTGCCCCCCGTGATGAAGTGAGGTCCATCATACCCTTCCCCCTGGGGAACTTGCTGACTCCGGTGCCATTCCTGGGGAGGTCTGCAAGCTCCTCTGGGGCAGGGTCACATATCTGAAGGTCCTGTGTACAAAGAGGGAGAACAGGGGGCACCTGGGTGGCTCAGTCATTGGGCGTCTGCCTTTGGCTCAGGTCATGATCCCAGGATGCTGGGATCGAGCCCCGCATCGGGCTCCCTGCTCGGCGGGAAGCCTGCTTCTCCCTCTCCCACTCCCCCTGCTTGTGTTCCCCTTCTCGCTGTGTATCTCTCTGTCAAATAAATAAAATCTTTAAAAAAAAAAAAAAAAAAAAACCCCAAAAAAACAAAGAGGGAGAACATTTCCCCTCACTTTTGAATTATTTTGCTCCTAAGAACTCACAGAAATTTTGTGTGGAAACAGGTCTCTCATTTCTTAATTGCAGCCTCATTATTCCTTAGGAATGGACAAGTTCCTGGCGATCTGGCTAAAGGAAAATATGAGTAAGAGATACTGTGGGGTGCCCCAAGTACTCTTTTCTGTAGGCTGCTCTAAGATTGTTCTTTAAAATAGATTGTCTGTGTGTAACTCACCAGCCCTTCTGATATGCCCACACATGGGTGAATCTCAGTGGGAACACAATTTAGGCTCAAGGCACTACAGAAACACCTGAGAGTTGCTATTATTATGACAAATTAGCTTTTTACTGGGTAGCTAAATAGTAGTTAGAGCCCCACTTCCTCATTACCAGGCTGTCAACTGTAAGTGTGGCTGCCCCAGAGTCCTCCCCCTCTAATTGCCTGTTTTCAATCTATTATGCTTTGACAACACAGCTCACCAAGGTTGGTGGTACTTTACTGAAACATGAATCTGTAAAGTATGATGAAAGATCTTATTGCAGGAGTTTTCAACATTTTTGAGATCATGCAGTTTTTAGAGGCATATGCCAAACGATCAAAAGTCTTTCAAAAACAGTTTTAAAGATTAGGTTTAATTACAACACAAATAGTACTTCAGTATGCACCTTACAAAATATTAACAATAATCACTCTGTTATCTTGGACCCATTTAAACACAGCGTCACTGTATTGTTTGTTTGTTTGCTTTTTCACTCTGGCCTCTTATAGTTTGTCATATTCTGGTAAACATAAGACTTTTCTTTGAAACATGTAGTTTTAGATAGCTCGAATTCATGGCACAGGACCTGCTCAGCTCAGTCTGCTATACGAAAGACATCTCTAAGGCAGTATGATGACCCAGTAAGACCAAAACGTGGTTTGGGCTTTCTGAAGAGAGCTGCATCAGTATACCACACAGCACACTGATTGAGAACCAGGCTGCTGCCCTTTTTTTTTTTTTTTAAGTACCAGGCTCTCCTCCAGCTCATGGGGCATGGACATAAGTGTTGTGCATCTGTCCCCGTGGTTTCTACTCCTCAGAGGCCTGATCTGCATATGTTCACTTTCTAGGCATGCTGAAAAGTTGCCCTACATTTTGTGTCTGGATAAATACTATGTCTCTAGACTACATAATATCTAAGATCTCTTTGAACGCAAACAGTTGGTGTGATAAACTGCCCTTGGACCTCTACACTCATTTCCAGGCCATGCGTTTTTAATAAACTTGCTCCCTGGCCTTCCTACGAGCCTGTCCTCAACCTTTCTTCTACTGGCTCTGTTGTGGCTTTTGGCAATGATTAATAATGGTAATACTATCTGGGGCAAGAGAAGGAAAACCGGGTATCTTTCTTTTTAGGCCATCTTTCCATAGATCAATTTTTGATACACCAGGCTTTATTATGGATCTTGGAAAAGTTGAGAAAAGGGAAGTAAAAGTTAAAACTTTTTTTTTTTTTTTTAAACCACATCCTCTCTGAATTTCCAAAAATTCCAAGAAGGAACAGAAGATCTGCAATTTCTCTGTGCCACTCAGTATTTTCCCTCATGACAGGGAGGCTTGTATGAAGGACGTACTGGGGGCTGTGTTTGCTTTGTTAGTTTCCTTGGGTGGCTCCACAAAATGACCACAAACTGGGTGGATTAATACAATTTAAATTTATACTCTCATAGTTCTGGAAGCCAGGAGTCTGAAATCAAGGTGTCAGCAGGGGCATGGTCCCTGGGAAGGTTCCAAGGAGAATCTTTCTTTGCCTCTTCCTGGCTTCCCGGGGCCTTGCCAATCTGTAGCTCCCAGCTGCCTTGGCCACTGGTTGTTTTTTTTGTTTTTTGGTTTTTTTTTTTAGCATAGCTGCCTTCCCTGCATATCTTCTGAATCTTGCTCCTTTCTAATCCAGGCTGGTAGTGTTTCTGCTGATATAAAATTCTTTAAAAACTTAGCAGTTTTTTCTGTACAATTAGTAGGGTGTAATTCCTCAGGCAAGAGGACCCTCCACCAATCTTTCCTGGATAAGCCTGTTTTTATTCTGGCTTCTGTTGAGATGGTCGATTAGACCCACTGGTCACAAGCTTATTCTTTCCAACAAAAGGTTGTCCAGCTACATCCTGAGAGAGTGAGAATTCCCCTTGTGTTATAATTCAGCCACTTGTAGTATGAGTTTCTGGCTTTTTGTTTCAGAAATCTCAGCCCCTCAGCTCCAGGAGGTAAGAAATTCTTTCAGGGCAGACATAGAACCTTGCTGGTCATTTATGCTGCAGTGGAGTGGGGAGTTTGAAGCCCTGAACTCATCCTTTCCTTCCCCACCTCCTCCAGTACAGTTAGAAGCAATGAGTCGCTTTCATTATTATACCCATTAGTTCAACAGTAATGTTCTAAGGTATCAATACATGGTTACCCAGAACCTCGCCTTTTACAGATACTTGATTAGTGGCATCCAATGATGATATTTTCCCTATCTCAATTCCCATGTTACGCCATGGACCATCAGCACCCACTTTAACACCGGCAAAAGAATCATTAGTGCCTTTCAGTCTAATTAGCTTAGGGAACCAGTTTCAGAATCCCCAGAACCAGTTCAGAAAACTCATGCTTAAGATGCTATTCCTCTAGGATCACTGCCAGTACCAGAATCTGTCTCGGTCAGGGTTCTCCAGAGACCTGGAACCAGGAGAATATACATATTAAGAGATTAATTTCAAGGACTCAGCTCACACTATGTAGGGGATGGCTCGTCTGAAGGTTGTAAGGCAGGCTGGCAGGCCGGGATGTCTTGGGTAGGAACAGGTGCAGCAGTCCAGAAGCAGAGTTTCTTCTTTCTCAGGGAAACCTCAGCTTTTCACATTTATGCCCCTCTAACTGATGAGTTGCTCCCCGCCCCCACATTAGGGAGAATGGTTGCTTGACTACCTGGCTCTTAGGGCCTGGCTAAGCTGACAGAGGACTACACAGGACTGACACAGTCTCTGTGGAGGGAAGAAAGGGCCCCACTGCAGCTGGCCAGGCTTCCCGCCATGCCTACAGGTTGTCAGTCCCCTTCCACATGGGGCAGGGCAGAAAAAGGTGATCTGACAGGAGCACAGAGGTTGTCAAACTCCGTTGGGAGGAAGGGAGGGAGTGGCCGTGAGAGTCCATTGGCCTTTTTCTTATAAATCATTTTGGAATGTTTTTCACATAACAACATTGCAGAGGCCTTACAGAAAGGACCAGGGAAACAGCAAACCCCCCACGTGTAGTTTCCCCAGTGAGCATGCAGCGTGATTCCAGTTACAAACGCCTGCCAGACTCCTGCTATAACACCTCTCTGCAAATATGTTTGGTTTAGCAAGCCTTATGCATGCTCCCTTTTGGAAGGGAAGAATGAAGGGGGGAAAACCGGAGGGGGAGACAAACCATGAGAGACCACTGACTCTCATGGTTTAGAGGGTTGTAGAGGGAAGGGGGGAGGGGGGATGGGTTAGCCTGGTGATGGATATTAAGGAGGGCACGTACTGCATGGAGCACTGGGTGTTATACGCAAACAATGAATCATGGAACACTACATCAAAAACTAATGATGTAAGTAAGGTATGGTGATTAACATAACATAATAAAAAAAGTAATAAAAGTTCTATTTTGATAATGGCCCACATTCTATGGATTTCTTCTGAAGGACTATGGGTGATCATTAGAAGATTTTTAATGCATTGGCTCCAGGCTCCCAGGGAAATGTGTTCTCAGGTTCCCGTTATTACACTCCCCTGCTTTTGTCTCGCGTGTTTACCTAGCAAAGAGATTTCACATGCATTTCCCATTCTATGAGCCTTCTTCCCGTCTGCTTGCTGTGCTGTCTCTCTCCCTCCTCCACCTCTCTCCTTCTGCCCCCACCCCACCCCTGGCTACCACCTCTCCGCTGGTCACTCCTCTCCACTCACCTTTCCTTGGCCCTCGGTCACTATCTAAGCTGACCACAATGAGAGTATTCCGCTCTTTAGCAAATGTTGGTTTAGTTTCTTGGTATGTATTTTTAAGGTGTCTGAGTCCATGTTTTATGTTTTATTTTTAGGTTAAAATTAAATTAATAAGATTTTTATTGATTTTCCTTGTCTGTGTCTGCCATCTTCTTTTGCTTGTAGTCCTATAATAGTTTTCTATTTTATCTTGACTAAAATCTGTTCTCTCCTGATAAGACCAGCCTGCCTTATGCATGGGGCAGAGTAGGTACAGGGCTGAGTGTCCAGGATAATTTTAGGGGCCCAGGAAAATGTTTTAATTTCAGAGAGAGAAAAAAAAAACATAGTCTAGCCTGGATTATATGTATTCACCTTTATGCAAACACAGTGAGATATATATAAATAAAATGAAATGTGTGTGTATATATATGTATGAAGTCATATATAAAACATATGAATAAATGAATACAGCCAGGATTATATGAAAAAGAAACAAAATATAGTCTAGCCTTGATTATGTTCATCTTTATACTAACACAGTAACAAAATAAAACATATGTATGTATATTTCTGTATCTACTTTATGAATACAATAAAATATATGTACATAAATAATGTATTTGATATAAAATAAATATATAACTAAGATATGAAATGGAGGAAGGGGTCCATAAAGACAATGTGGAAGACATAATGAAGCTCTGGATAAAACAAAGTAGTTTAAAAACACATTGACTGGACTGAGTTCCTGCTCTGTAAAAACTCTTCAACGACTCCCTGTTGCATTTAGGATAAAGAGCAAAATCCTTCCATATAATAGAAGCTTTTCACTCTTGAACCTTATTTTATATCTTTCTCCCTCAAAATTACTATTTTATTAAATCTGTACTTTCAGTTTCTGGACAAACCTAACCTCTTCCCCCTCGGGGCCCCTTCTGCCTGGAACATTCTCCCTCTGAGTCTTTTGGTCATCTGCCCATTCTTTTGGTTTTGGTATAAATGGTATCAGCTTAGGGGACCTTTCCTTATCACCTCATATAAATGTGGGCTTTTTTTCTGTAATCTCAGACATGTATTTTAAATTATTTAGTATTGATCACCTAGTTATTTGATTACTATTAATATTCACTCTCTCATGCCACTGTGTGGTTTGTGAAGGAAAAGATACTGTCCATTTGGTCACCACTGTAATCTCAGAGCCTAGAACCCTGCCAAGCTGAGCATTCAGGCAGTATTTGTAGAATAAATGAATAGCCTTGAATCAATTCAATACACTAATACATTTAAGAATTTTTAAGGAAAAATAAAAACGTTTTATCTTATTTAAATTTTTATGCAATGACCTCCAGTTTTCTTTTAATTTTACTCCTTCAGGACGCCTGGGTGGCTCAGTCAGTTAAGTGTTTGCCTTTGGCTCAGGTCATGATCCAGGGGTCCTGGGATCGAGCCCCGCATGGGGCTCCCTGCTGAGCAGGGAGTCTGCTTCTCCCTCTCCATCTGCCCTGCCCCCTGCTCATTCTCTCTCTCTCAAATAAATAAAAAATCTTTAAAAAAATAATCTACTCCCTCATTAGAAAAGGGATTAAACACTGTACAACTGTGGGCTAAAAGTTTAAAGGCGGACTTGAGAACTCAAGACTTGAAAACTCAAAATACATGAAAGTAAATTTTAAGATGTTTTTAATTTCAGTTGAATTTCTAGTGTAATTAAACTTTTTCCTTTACTTTTCAGAGAAAAAGAAGTCATTAGGGGTCAGTAGGGTCATTCTTTGGAACATGTTCTCCAAAGACATCCTCAACTCTTAAACATTTTCCAAATGAAATCTGTTATGCAAGAGTTTTCCTGGGTGATTTATCTTTCACTGAAAGTGATGATAACTTCAGATAAAAGCTGATTTGACCACACACATGATGGTGACTCAGTCTCCTGGTTGATCCATGTCAGATAAGAAAACTCAGGTCATTCCAGGTGAATGAAATGCTTTTCATTTGGTTTGGGTCAATTACCTACGCAAGTGTCTCTCTTTAGAAAAAGGGTATAGTCTATTTATTTATTCATTCATTCATTCATTCATTCATTCTTATGGGATCCTTGCTGGTGACTGTGTGGCCTTCCTTGATAAAGGGTGGGCCGGACTTGGCAGATCTACATAAAGCAGAGCTGATAGAACTGTGATTTGAGCACGAAAAAAAAGTCCCAGCTGCTTACAGGCAGGCATCTTGAACCTTCTCTGCTTTTGACATGAAGATTTTTCTAAACCTAAAAGCTGGAGGGAAGGCTAGGAAGCAGCTCAGTTTGCAATACACCAGAGGCAACTCCAGTCAGAGGGAGTAAAAAAAGGGAAAATACTAAGGGGTTTCTGTTGGTGTCAGCTGTTCACTAGTTGGAGCAAATTCAAAGGATGTTTCTTTCCCCTACCTTTTATTGATTTTTATTGTATTGTGGTAAGAACAGGTAATATGAGATCTACCCTTTTAGCAAATTTTTGAGTGTACAAGATAGTGTTGTTGACTGCAGGTACAATGCTGGACAGTAGATCTCTAGAGTTTATTCATTGTAGTCTTCAATGACTTTACTGTGATTTTTCTTTTAATTTCTCTCTCTGTTCTTTAAAAGAAAGTTTTTAAAACAAAAAACCAGGATTCACCTCAACCCTGTTGTTTTAATACAAGCTGGCAAAGTCTATTTCATCTATAGGAAGACACACACCAAGTCATACTAGATGATGAAGTTAAGGGTTGGGGATCTGAAACTTTTAGAAAGAAGGCCACATAATAAATGCTGTGATTGCTCTCAAGGGCCATTCTTGGAGATAATAAAGCCTGAAGCTACAGAAAGAAGCAGTTTGTTCAGGACTGACATGGATATAACATTTCTTTTGCAGGGTGTGAGCTGGGACTTAGGGTATTTCTCTTTTCAAAAAGAGGTAGGTCACTGTAAGCACTTCAGTCTGGCTTTGATTTGCCTCTGGGGCTCAAGGCTGATGGGTTTTCTCTTTGATTGTGGAGCCTCCTGTGTATTTCTGCTTATGTTAGGTTTAGATAAGAAGATGAATCCATCTCAAGTGTCAATTACTTGTTAAAAATCTATTCAGCACAAAGATCCCACCAATTCAATTAATAATATTGTAAAAAATATTGATTTCACTTCCATCGTGAATACCAACGAAGAACTCAATAATGTAAATGATTTCATTTATTACCTCTTTTATCTGTAAGGGATATTATAATCATAAGACCTTAGCAAATAGTATTTCTTAAACACTAGAAGATGCTGAGTTTTCTCATTTTTTTTATAGCATTTGAAAATAAACTATGCTTTTATAGGACCTAATCTAAGGCAATATGCATTACTGGCTTCCTTTAAAAAATGAAGTAAATTCTTCCCCTCACAGATTAGCTCTACAGAATTAAGCAATTCATTGGGACAGTCTCCTCATCTGTGAAACAATAAAACGAGGAGTCAGAGTGAGCATTCCATTATATTTTCCCTAAATTGCCTTCTAGCCCAATCATTCTGATTCTTAGTAATATGTCTGTATTTCAACTTAAATTTTTCTCATCAATAAAACACTTAACTGCTCATTTTATAAATATAACTTAAGCTTTTTAAGCCAGTGCTGCTAAAAAAGCAATGAGAACCCAATTCAAGGAAAGTGAACAAAAATATTCAAATTTGATATATTGCCTTTGTAAGTATTAATAAAGACTCAAATATTATACAATTCCCCACTCTTGAATGATTACAGAATGAGAAAGTACTATTACTGCTTTTTATGCATTCTACTTTTCTCTTTCCAATTATTGTATGAATCACTAGCAAAAAAAACACAAAACACTCTTTCAGCAACTTCCCTCTGTTTTATTCAAAGAGCAGTAACTGTTCCTTTTAAAGGAAAGACCTGAAATAAATATCTCTGGTAGAACTTTAGCATTAGTCAAAAAATGGGCTTTTTGAAGATAGATAATTTCTATAAAATCCATTAGAGTAAAAATTTATATTTGGGACAGCATAGATTATAATTGAGAAAACATGTACAAGGCCCTTTAAATGATCCCAGTAGTATAAAATACCAGATCATTTTATGAGCTGCAGGAGTCTCAGTCTTTGTGGATGGAGAAAAAAGAAAGTGACAGTCTGACTGCCATGATCTGGGAGAGATAACACAGGTAAAGAGGAACTATTTCTGTGCTAAATAGGTTAATTTTTGGCAGAGAGCTCTGATCTAGTTAATGAGGCTTTTCCTGAATTAAACCAAGTTGGTGAGCTTTGCTAAGGCTTTGGAAGCTGTCAGAATTCTGCCTACAATAGACACTTGGAATATTTGAAAAGGATAAGCATATCTTGAATCATCAGGCGCTGCTTTAAGAAATATTAAATGTCTAAAGGAACAGAATTAGGAACTTGAATATATATTTTAATGGCTAGGTGAATTTTTTAAGATTTTGATAAAATGCTTTTCTCATTTGTTCATAAACCTTGACTATGATATTGATTGAAGTGTGAAGAAGAGAGAAAAAAAACATAGCAATTGATGTCACAGTTATATAAAACCTAAAAGGTAAGAAAGGAGTGGGAGCCATGTTCAGTTAACCCTGCCTCTGCTACCTGATATTTCTTTTTCCAAAATTTGTCTCTTGTTGAGGACATGCCCATAAACCAATGCTCACAGATCATTGTGCAATAAAAGGCCAAGTACAGGCCTGTCTCTAAACAAACGTGTGAATCAGTCTTAGCCTCCCATTTCAGCCTCTCTTCCCAAATTCCCATAATGTATATTCTCCCGTTTCTCATGAGCCAGCCCTCCCCCGCCGCCCCCGCCACCAGCCACCCCTTTCTCCAACCTAGCCTCTCACCAGTATCTGCTGGCCTGTTTTCTACACTTGATAATTAACAGCTTGTGCTCATATTGGTAAGTGACCAAAGGGAATAAGGCTCTGAAATAGCTCATTCCTTTCACATTCTGTTATTTTCATTAACTGCAGCGATGGTTCCTAGGTTTGTGGATTTTATAGTCCAGCAAAATTTCAACAACAGCAACAAAACTGGGAATATGTATGTGGGGCAGGAAGATGGGGCTATCACTTCGGAGTTGGATTGATAGGAAGAGAATATGGGCACGTGCGGGGACACACACACACACACACACACACACACACACACCCCATCCATGCATGTGCTGTAGGATCCAATATATTTGTCCAGTGGCATAGAAATGATATGACGCATCTACACAGAGCAGGAGTAGATGCGCCATGATTCAGTGCAGCTTTTCCCTTACCCCTTGTTTCTCTCTAGAACATCCATATCCGTCTCTATGGAGTATCTACTGGTACTTCCAAACTGGTAGAACCAGTCAGAATTGAGGAAGAAGCTCAATTCTTGCTTTGCCATAAACTCCTGTGGAATTTTTGTCACCATTCAAGAGGCAGTTACACAAATCATGTATGAACTTCCACTGAGGAGATATCTACATCAAATGTACTGTTTTCTAGAGTTTGAGCCAACTCAGCATGAGTGAAGTCCTGTCCACAGCATGGGGAGAGGAGAAAGCAAGAGAGTGTGCCTGAGGGTCTGAACACATCTCAGCCTTCTTCAGAAAGACTGATTGCCTGTCCCAATTTCTTTTTCTTTTTGCCAAGTACAGTAATCAAAATATGGTGATAAAATAAGAACACTACCACCTCTTTGCACCAATACTTTATTAAAATATATTTTAACATTACTATAAAAGTCATAATCTCAAAACAGAAGGAAGCTCGTATAGGAGTCTCTGAAGGCCAGAGAAAGCCATATTAGTGAATGGAGATGCTCCTCTATTATATTTTAAACTCATTGAACTACATCAAAGGTATTCGTGAATTAAACTGATTGGTCAACAGCTTTGATCTCACACTGATAAGCTGGTTGTATCATGTTGCGTTTCCTTTGCAATATATTAACATACACCAGGTGGCAGTAAGGAAGCATGTAAAAGCTAGAAGCTTTCATCTGAAATGAGGATTCATGAGTTTAAAACAACCCTCTCATTATGTCTCAAAATTCAATTAATTTGATTATTGAGAAAAACGAATCACCATGATAAAATCAGGCCTACAGAGCAAAAGCCAAAAGCACCACAACCCTTCAAACTAAATATTTGTTAAATTTTTTCATTGAACTAGTTTTTTGGTATGTTTTTCTCTGATCTTCATGTTCTCTCTTCAGTGGATTTCTTTTTACTGTGTGATTTACCCTGAAGTTAGGCTTTGTTAGATTAAAAGCCAAATCACAGCTTCTCCCACCCTTTGGCCTGTCACTATTTCTGTCTGCTTGTTTGAATTCCCAACTGCCTGTGTTGCTTTAGCCCACCTTCCAGGATACTCACCTGGGTGATGGGATGCTTGTTACTCCTACTCCTCACTCACAGCTATCAGTCCTTCAGAATGACACATCTGCAGCTGTGGGCAACTCTACCCCACAGAGTGAGTTGTGTAACTGACTGAAAAGGATCATATGTTGATAGCGTTACCCACCTCTTGTGACATTTGCCCTCAGGAAGCGTAAGGCACTTTAGCAGCACCAACAAAGGAGATTTGGGACTTAAAGACATTCTTGCTTAAACTGTAGGAGATAATGGTTCTCAGCTATGGATTATGAAGATGACGATGGAGAAGAAGATCAGTGTGAAGTTTAAGGGAGTGTCTTAGCTCAGGCCATAGACTGGGTGGCTTAAGCAATACATATTTAATCTTCACGCTTCTGGAGGCTGAAGGACTGAGAGCAGGCTTCCAGCATGGTCGGAGTGTGGTGAGAACTGTCAGCCTGGCTTGCAGCTAGCCACCTTCTCAAGCTCTGGTCTCCTCTAATTCCATGATAGGGCCCCTACCTCATGGCCTCATCTAAACCCAGTTACCCACTAGAGGCCTCCAAATACCATCATCACCTTGAAGGTTAGGATTTTAACATATGAATTTTGTTGAGGGGGTAGCACACTGAGTCCACAGCGGTGAAGAATATGGGTCATAGGATTAAAAGGGAATGTTAAATCAACAGTGTGTGCCATCACCCTGATTAGTTTCTGTCATTAGACTTGAGTGGATACTCAGAGGATGGTGACTTTATGTTGTACCAACTAGTCTAATTGTTCTCAGCCCTGACTTGGAGAGATTAAAAATACTGATAATCAGTACCTCCCTTTACATTCTGAATGAATAATTCTAGAACGAGGTCAGGAAATTGTTTGTTTTACTTCTCTAGGTGATTTTAAAGTAATGTCAGGGTTGAGAGCCAGTGATTAAACAAAGATATGAAGAGATACCCCTTCAATTGTAGTGCTTCTTCCTTAATCATGGTAAGAATAGTTGAGATATAATCTGTGCTTGGCTCAGTGAGAAAATGAGGAAAGGAATCCAATTTCTTTTCTATTGGTTTATGTTCTTACTAAATAAACTATTTTAATGTATGAATTATTAATTTATGAATTTGCAATAGGACTCTATGCTGTTTTATTAGAGTTGTCAGAGAATTTTGGGAAACCTATTTCTCAAGAATTTATCTGTACAATTGACAATATAAAAATAGGGAAAACACGATTATGCAAAAACACATAAATATGCAAAAGAAACTCCGTATTTATTTATTATCATAGAGCATTAGAACTGGGAAAACCATAAAGACCATCTACATTGGTGTTTTTTGAATTGGGGCTCTGATCTGCTAGAGTGTTGGAAAATCAATTTAGAGTTGCAACCAGCCTTTTTTTTTTTTTTAAAGAAAGAAATAATACAGATGTCAGAGAGGGAGATGAACCATGAGAGACTATGGACCCTGGGAAATGAACTGAGGGTCTCAGAGGGGAGGGGAATGGGGGGAGCGGGTAACAGGGTGATGGGTATTAAGGAGGGCAAGTGTTGTGATGTGGACTGGGGGTGTTATATGTAACTAACAAATCACTGAACACTACATCAAAAACTAATGATGTACTATACAGTGGCTAACTGAACATAATAAAAAAAAAATAAAAAATTCTCTTTTCTATACAAAAAAGAAATAATACAGGATGTAAGAGGACAGATTGGGAGATAAAATATCAGCATCCACCACACGCAATAAGAGTAAGTGGTAGCAGTGTGGAAATTTTGTGAAACGTCTTTGCCAGGTAAAACCTCTTTTTTACAGGGGGTGGTCATCAAAATGTTTGAAAGCTAATCTCAGTCAGTACTATGACTGTTAGAGATGGAAACAATGGATCTCACAGAAGCTAAGAAAATGTCTTGCATTTATACAGCTTGTTTGTGGAAAAGAATGGTTTGAAACCAGGCTTCCTGAGTCATCTCATTTTTGGATTCCCTTTCAGAGAATATCAGGTCCTGTGAAACAGGGTCTCTGGAAAACATGGGGAGGTAGGTGAATGGAGGACATGAGGTGTGTTTGTGCATGCCTGGTATTTTCAAAGATAGAGACATCTTTGCTGCAAGCATTTTTGCTGCAAACATTTTCATGGCATAACTAGTTGGCTGTAAGGCAGTTTTGCCATAGATGACAAAATAACTGGTTGACAGTTTGGTTTCATTTCTTCATTGACAAATTTCCCATTTTTATATTATGTAAAAACTTAGCCCTCGTGATGGTCCACACAGTGATGAGTAGACGTGGTGATCTTAAAATAGCAGATGATAACAAATATGTAGATCGACTTGGTAGGAAATGTGGTGATGAAACTTACTGCAAATGTGAAATAAGAGACTGTAAAGCCAGATTACATAGTAGACTATACTAGAAAGTGGTAACATATCAGTTACAAAGAACAAACTCAGTTACACATGCATTACAGTGTTAGCATTTCTTCCACATTCCCCATGGAATTTGGGAGCACCTCTCAGTGGACGCATGCCAATATGCCAAGAATGGACAACAGTGTAGAAGGCTTTCACAACACACTAGAAAGCTCATTTACAAATATGAATCCTCATATTTGGGAAACTGATACCTCTCTTAAAGAAGGAAGAAATTGGGAATTAATTTTTTCATGTTTCATTATGTCCTTTTTGGTGCCTGTCTTTTATTTTTCATTGTTTTATGGAAAAAATTTCTTCTGACCAGTTAGTTACATGGTGAAAATGTTTGTGGTGAAAATGCTCAAGGCAAAGATGTTATGTTGAAACGACCTAGGACCACCTTTGTGGGGGGCAGTGTTTATATTTTAGTATATAAGAGAAGAAAATAAATAAGATTCTTTCATAGATCATATTAAGCAAAATCTTCAAATTCCAGGAGGTAAAACCATAGAAAAGATAGAATTCAAGTCTATAGTTCAAATACAAACATACTAGACTTTGCAACTTTTATGTAGTCATTTGACCATTTTCCACACCTTTTTTGTTTTGTTTTCTTTCATTCCATTCCACTTTTCTATCCAGTCATAATCCATCTGTATTAAACAGAAATCATCATTTGGGGAAAATTATATGGATGAAAGAACAGGAATGGATCAGGATAGGGAGAGATCAGAGCTAGAAAAAACAGGTATGTGGTTGTTGGAGTCCAATAAGTAGGTGATAAGTCTAAATTAAGTCTGTGGCAATGGTAATGAGGGCTGAGAGAATCCGTGAGACCATTTTGATGTGCAATAGACCAGATGTGGGAAAGGACCCACTATAGGGTGGTGTTTCTTAAAATAAACGTCCTCACTTGCATCCTAATCACTTGGGATCATTGTTAAAATTCATATTCTTTTTTTAAAAAAAATTACTTATTTACTTTAGAGAGAGAGAGAGAGGGGGAGGGCATGCAGGTGGGAGGGACAGAGGGAGACGGAGAGAGAGAATCTCAAGCAGACTCCCCACTGAGCATGAAGCCTGACTTGAGGCTTGATCCTACAACCCTGAGATCATGACCTGAGCTGAAACCAAGAGTGGGATACTCCACTGACTGAGTCACCCAGGCATGCCAAAATTCATGTTCTTTTTTTTTTTATTTTAAATTGTGGTAAAATACACATGACATAAATTTTACCATCTTAACCATTTTTAGGGGTGATGTTCAGTAGTGTTACAGATACATATGGTGTTGTGCAATCTACAGAACTTTCTCAACTTGTGAAACGAACCTCTGTACCCATTAACCAACAACTTCCCCTTCTCCCTCCCCAACAACCACCATTCTCTTTTCCATCTCTATGAGTCTGACTACTCCAGAAACCACAAATCAGTGGAATAATACAATGTTTGTCATTTTGTGACTGGCTTATTTCTCTTAGCATAAATGCCCTCAAGGTTCATCCATGTAGTATGTATGTCAACATTTCCCCCTTTTTTTTTCTTTTAAAGATTTTATTTATTTGACAGAGAGAGAGGAGAGACAGCGAGAGAGGGAACACAAGCGGGGGAGTGGGAGAGGGAGAAGCAGGCTTCCCACGGAGCAGGGAGCCTGAGGTGGGGCTTGATCCCAGGACCCTGGGATCCTGACCTGAGCCGAAGGCAGATGCTTAATGATTGAGCCACCCAGGTGCCCCAACATTTCCCTTCTTTTAAAGGCTGAGTAATATCCCCTTGCATGTACATACCCCATTTTATTTATCCATTAATTTATGGATGAAAATTTGAGTTTCTTCCACATTTGAGTATTGTGACTAATTGCTGCTGTGAACCTAAGTGTACAAATATCTGTTCAAGATCCTGCTTTCACTCCTTTTGGATAGGCAACCAGAAGCGGAATTGCTGGATCGTATTAAGATTCATATTCTTGGGTTCCACTCTGGGTGTACTAAAATGGGAGCGAGCTAGGAATTTGGTCAAGGTGATTCTTATATTCTGTAAAGCTTGAGAAGCACAGGAGTCAGATGTGAGAAACTTGAGGTGTCAGTAATAACTATTTCTCTCCTCATATTGTTAACATGTCTGTTAGTGAGACACGGTTTCAAAGGTTATGGGAGTGGGGGCAGTAGTACATTTGGAAGATGGTTGTGATTGATCTGGGAAATAGATTTCCTTACTACTTAAGAGAAGCCCCAAATTGCCTCCTGTCTCTTTAATTGCTTTATTCATTTAATCACTTGACATTGAGTGTTTCCTATATGTCTGGCGCTCTGGTAAGCTCTGTGAATGCAAAGGTGAACGGAGGACTATATTAGACACATAAGTCAATTTGATGTCATATCCAACTTCTCCTTAAGCACAACTGTCTCTCCCTTAGTCCTTGGAAACTGCAGGCCCTGTGACACACTCCGATTTCCCAAGCTACAGCTGAACAGGCCAGGACTAGACACTTGCCTGAGGGCCAGTCAACCAAGTGACCAGGTGCTCTGTCTCCAGAACTTGAAGGAGACATAATGGCTATAGTCCGTAAATTGTTGTGTATGATATATGAATTTTGACTTTATATCCCAGTGACGGTCACAGCATTTTTCCGGCTAAGTCTTTCAGACCTTAGTTTATAAGTCCCTTCCTCAAGAGGCCTTTCCTGACCTCCCAGACTATGTGGGATACACCTGATGCTTCCTTTTTCTGGTGCTTTGCATTTTCCAAGTTGAAATGCATTTTGGCAAGCCTTAGCTTTCAACATTTACTAATAGTTTTCTTTCATTTTTTCTACCTGAAGATACAGGAGTTGTCTTTGATTCCACACTGCCTGTATTTCTCAAATTTATTAGCAAATCCTAACAACTTCTACCATCCAAATCGAAAAAAGTCCATCCAATTATCTCCATGCTCACTGCTGCCATCCTAGTTCGGGTCATCCCTGCATCTCCCCAGAGCCATCTAACAGCCTGCTAACTGGTTTCCCTCCTTCTACTCTTTCCCCCCCAGAATAACAGCCAAAGTTATGTTTTACAAATAGGAATAAAATTTTGTCACATCAACACTTAAAGAACTCCTTTCTTTGACATCCCCATTCTGGCCTTCCAATTTTTCTAGACTTAAATTATTCCACTTGCTCAGTTGTTCACCATCTCCCAGACAGGGAATTACACTCAGGTCCTGGGCCTTACCAAGCTCATTTCCACTTTAAAGCTTTTCCTTTGGCTTTCATTTCTTCCTAGAATGTTCTTTGGTTTCCTTTTCCCAAGCTCCTTCCTGTCATTTACTGTCAGGGCCACCTTCTTCCCTGAGTCCTTCATTGCAAAATCACCCAGGCTCAGTTACACATCATCCTGTGTTAACTCTCTCCCCATTCTTACACTGTTTGTTATGATTCTTGTTTCTTTAATGTTTATTTATTGTTAGCCTCAGCCCACTAGGAAGTAAGCCACATGAGAGCAGGATCTTGGATCTCAAATTCACTTCAATATCCCTGGAGCCTAGGACATCCCTCTGGAGGCATGATGGGGTCTCAGTAAATACTTAAAGAAGGAACAGATTGTTGCATGAAGACATAAGAACTCTAATTGGAAACTCCTCCACTGGATGCAGATTGGAAAGTTAACCCAGATGTACCTACTCTAATTGAATAGAGAATCTCACTGGGATAATATTTCATTCTTCACCAGTGAGTGTGTTCAATCTCCAGTCTTTCTGGCATCATTTCTGCTAAGGAAGAAGAAGCATTTTCATGTTACATATGTCAGCCAGGATAGGAGCAGCTTCAGATGGAGGGAGTCTAGAGTTGAAATCTTGTCATCCACTGATCTCCTTGGAGGGAAGGATGAATCACTTAACCTTGGGGCACTCCAGCTCTGCCTTCAGGTTAATCATACTGACCTTTCTGGCAGGGCTGGTACAGTTAACTAATCAATGTCTATAAAGCATTTAGATAATGAAGAAGGCAACAAAATAATGATGATAATAATCTGTCTTTTGCTGACACATGGTGTGAGCAAAGAAAACAAAGCAACAAAGTATTTATGCTGTGGGGACCTTTATGGGCAATTATTTTACAACCTTTACATTGTACAGTCTTTTATTCTTTGGGATTTAGACACTCAGATTGTTGTCTTCTTTAAGGCAGCTATCCTAATATTATTTTCAAAAAACCTATTCTGCCAGGTTGGAGTAATTTTCTGGCAAATTGTCACCTTTTTATTACAGTGCTCTTCTGTGTCAGAGAAGACATAAAACGTGCCCTTAAAATTACTATAGACTGAAACCATCCAAGTGGGTGTTGTGTTCAGATTTAATTTGATGAAAATGGCTGGGCATATTGGCCCTGTGTCCGTATTTCTGAAGGAGAAGCTGACTCACTAGGTGCTTGATTCCCTCCTCCCATCCCCTGTGATTACACTGAGGCTGTAGAAAGGCCAGAATTTTAACCATTTGCTCTCTCACAGGGCTGCCTCTAGGATAAACATTGAAGAAATGGATTTAGTGTGGTTTGACCAGCATTTTCCTCCACATTAGGTATCCTTGTCTGCTATTTCCTTTATATTCCCATGTCCTATTACTCAGGTATCCAAGAGATGTGCTGCATAGACTCGAGTTAAAGCGATCCATATTTCACATGTGTACCCTTCCATAAATGGGACTTGCAGGTAATTGTGGCGATAAAGTAACATGTACCCCAAAGGAATGGATTACTAACGGAGCATCTATGAAAAGGTTTGTATTTTAAGCAGGGAAGCTCCTGGTGTCTTGTGGATCATGGCATATAATACTGCCTTATCTTACCAATGCTGTCATGGTTTGAAGCTGGACTTGGTTCAAGTTCAATAATTAGGTCAAGGTCAAATTCAAGACCATACTTCTCCTCTTTGATAAGGCCATTTTTATATCCTCCAGAAACTTACTTCATCAGAGGCAAGAAGGAGTGCTCTGTTTGACAGTAATTGCTGCTAGATTTCCTTTGCCCTTCCTTTTTAGAAGAGTTGTAAATTATGAAGAGTTACTGTTGGACCAAAGTTACATTGTATAGAGGGAATATCAAGAGAGTAAAGAGGGTAAGACCTGCAGTGACATGATTGGGGGGGGGAATCAAATTTCAAATATTCCCAATTTGAAAAGGCACCAGTAAACTTGAAACTCTTGCTAGCTTCACAGAAGCTATAACTAAGAAGCAATTTTCTCTGAGGGGTTTTTTGTCCTTTAAAACATCCGGAAAGTCATGTAACTTCATGCTTCTATTCAAAATGCTGAGAAAATGAAGTTTTGCACTCATGAAACTATCAAGCTGGTCCGAACATCATTGTGTTACAGAAATTCTCAGAAGCCATTACTCAGAAAGGAACAAAATATGCTTTTTAATGAATCAAAAGTATCAGAGAAGTGTTCATCACAGCTGTTTGATATCTTCAATCATGCTGTGTCCAGGTTCCCTTTCATAATTAGAAATACAAAAAGAAAACCCAGCCTTCCCAAATTGCAGGGAATGTTTCATATAACAATAAAGGGCTGCTCCCGTATATCCTCAGTCAACAGACAATAAAAGAGAAAATTGGTCTACTAAAAAATGATAGTAGGGCTTAGGAGACAGCAGTGGTGGTGGTAGATTTGTTAAACAGTTATTTTGGCTCTAATCTTTCTAGAGGACAAAGAGGATGGAGAGGATCTTTTTTTTTTTTTCCTTCTTCTTCTTCTTCCCAAAAACCCCATGTTGTGGAAAATGGTATCTATCAAAAACAGAACAAAACACAAAACAAATCTTGTATAAATAATGTCGCTCTCTATGTAAGAATATCCAAATTTAGGTCAACAAAGGTTTGGCTGCCTTCCTTCTGTTCTTGGGGACTTTGCACTTTTATCCTTCTTGGTCTCTCCTCATACTTTCACGTAGCTCACTCCCTTACTGCCTCGGGTGTGGTTCCGATATCCCCTTCCCAGAAAAGTCATCTGGATAAAATAGTGCCACATAAAACAGAACATCTCCCCTCCACCACCATCTTCATTCTTCCTTATTCTACTGTGTGTTACTTCATAGCATTTGTCAACCCCAGATGTATGCCTTTAACTTGGCTTATTTTCTGCTTCCCTCAACTCGATTTTAAGCCCCATGACGGCAACTACTTTGTCACTTTTTTTTAACTGTTGTATCCCAGGGTCTGGTACACTGTAGGGGCTTTTGAAATATTTGTGGAATGGAGAGGATGAGTTGTTCAAAAAGCACTGATGCTGTACAATACCAGTCTCTCCGCTGCACTGAATTCAGTTTTAACTCTTTTCCTTGAGACTCAGGGCATAACATAATCTTCCAAACCATTTCTCCAGCATTATTTTGAGTTTATTTCCTGTATTCTACAATTAGCCAAACTGGACTATTGTATTTATTGTTTCCAAATATACCCTATATAATATAGAGGGAAAAATCCTGGTTTTAGATTTAGACATATTTATAACTAGTTCGGCCTAGTTGTGCCTTGATCAGGGCAGAGTTATATAAAGCTTCCTAAAGAACAGTGATCTTTGTGAATTAATGACTTTCTATTAGGTGTTTCTGTTGATAATACTTGGTCTGGAGGTACGGTGCACTTTCTGTAACACAGCAGGAAGAGCTCTAACTTCTAAAGAAGGTGCCACCGCAGATAGCCTGTGATGTCATGTACGTGTATAAGGGGTTGGGAAAGAGAGAGGAAGTGTCCTTTCTCTGCTGTTATGCTCAGCTCTGGGGGTGACTCCATGTCACAGTAGGCCTGATTCCTAATGCTCTTGGTCTTCTTTGCACTGCTTCTTCGAGAAGCATGGGTCTGTTATTTCCTGTGGACCACCTGGAGGGCCAGGTCAAAAGAGGTTGTTGGTATAAACAAGTCTTTTCAAATGTGAGGAGGGAGCAACATGTTGTTCTCATATGTGAAGAACTGTTCATCATCTCTCTCCCCATGTGCCTGTGAGCCCAGGATGTAAATGCACTATTTTCAGGCTAGAGGCTCTACCACCATTGCTGTTACCAGCTGGACGGTGCCACTAGAGTTTTTGCTTGCTTCCACGTGTCCAGGGGTAGTTGATCCTCAACAAAAGAATCACGCCTTGAATCTTCTCTAGTCCCCAGGGTTCTCAAAGCCTGCTTGAATTCTGCCTCAGTGTGACAGACAGTGGGAATAGTTACTGGCTTTCCCACAACATCTCATAATAGGTGGTACAAAACAGTAGATTCTAGCATTTTTTGCATTTGTCCATCAGATTGTGGTTCTTATTTGTCCATAGTCCCATTATGAACATTATAGAATCTGGAGAAAGAGCTGGTCATGTTAGAAAGATGATGATTTGGTCTGGAAACCTTGAACATTAAGACCTCTTGTCATTCTGCCTACTTTTTCAGTGAGATCTCACCTTGCATGTGCTTTCATCTTCTACGTCTACCTACCTGTACTCTCTGTTGGCTGTACATCTGAATCTCCAGGGGAAGGTCCTGTAATACCCTGTAATATTGAGGGGGAAAATACTAGAGAAAGACATTTTCTAATGCTCCTGGATGATTCTGATGCAGAGTAGTGGTTGAAGAACACAGCCCAAATGATGATGATCCCCAAAGTGGGGGATTACTGGCTCACATTTTTCTACGGAGTTTTGGAATCCATCTAAAACTGCTTGGGTGCCTTGGATAAAAATAATGACAGTGAAGAGCATTATTAGATAACATGTACATATCAGGCCTTGCCTTATGAACTTTTATATATTAACTCACTTAGCACTTGCAGTAACCCTGTGGGACAGGTGCTATTATAATCACCCCATTTGATGGAAAGTCTGCTCTCTTAACCACTATTCTTTGCTGTCCCTCCTTTCCAAATGATCTAACAGTGCAACCAAACTCAGCACATTTAGATCTCATCAATTTTTTCCTCTCATAATCTACTAAATTTGCTCTTCTTCTCATCACCTTTCTCCTGGTGAATGGTACCAAGATCCACAATGATGACCAGACCAGAATCGTAGCAGACATTCTTCTGTTTCTTGGTGTTTTAATAACTAGTTTCCTGACTTGTTAATTTTAGCCATTCCAACTGGTGTGAGGTGGTATCTCATTGAGGTTTTGATTTGGATTCCCCTGATGCCGAGCAATGTTGAGCACTTTTTCCTGTGTCTGTTGGCCATTTGGATGTCTTCTTTGGAAAAATGTCTGTTCATGGCTTCTGCCCATTTCTTGATTGGATTCTTTGTTCTTTGGGTGTGGAGTTTGATAAATTCTTTATAGATTTTGGATACTAGCCCTTTATCTGACATGTCATTTGCAAATATCTTCTCCCATTCTGTCGGTTGTCTTTTGGTTTTGTTGACTGTTTTTTGGCTGTGCAAAAGCTTTTTATCTTGATGAAGTCCCAATAGTTCATTTTTGCCCTTGCTTCCCTTGCCTTTGGCGATGTTTCTAGGAAGAAGTTGCTGCGGCTGAGATCGAAGAGGTTGCTGCCTGTGTTCTCCTCTAGGATTTTGATGGATTCCTGTCTCACATTGAGGTCTTTCAACCATTTGGAGTCTATTTTTGTGTGTGGTGTAAGGAAATAGTAGTTTCATTCTTTTGCATGTGGCTGTCCAATTTTCCCAACACCATTTGTTGAAGAGACTGTCTTTTTTCCATTGGACATGCTTTCCTGCTTTATCGAAGATTAGTTGACCATAGTAGTCGAGGGTCCATTTCTGGGCTCTCTCTTCTGTTGCATTGATTTATGTGTCTGTTTTTGTGCCTGTACCATACTGTCTTGATGATGACAGCTTTGTAATAGAGCTTGAAGTCTGGAATTCTGATGCTGCCAGCTTTGCTTTTCTTTTTCAACATTCCTCTGGCTATTCGGGGTCTTTTCTGGTTCCATACAAATTTTAGGATTATTTATTCCATTTCTTTGAAAAAAGTGGATGGTATTTTGATAGGGATTGCATTGAATGTGTAGATTGCTCTAGGTAGCATTGACATCTTCACAATATTTGTTCTTCCAATCCATGAGCATGGAACATTTTTCCATTTTTTGTGTCTTCCTCAATTTCTTTCATGAGTATTTTATAGTTTTCTGAGTACAGATTCTTTGCCTCTTTGGTTAGATTTATTCCTAGGTATCTTATGGTTTTGGGTGCAATTGTAAATGGGATCGACTCCTTAATTTCTCTTTCTTCTGTCTTGTTGTTGGTGTATAGGAATGCCACTGACTTCTGTGCATTGATTTATATCCTGCCACTTTACTGAATTCCTGTATGAGTTCTAGCAGTTTTGGGGTGAGGAGTCTTTTGGGTTTTCCACATAAAATATCATATCATCTGCAAAGAGTGAGAGTTTGACTTCTTCTTTGCTGATTCTGATGCCTTTTATTTCTTTTTGTTGTCTGATTGCTGTGGCTAGGACTTCTAGTACTATGTTGAATAGCAGTGGTGATAGTGGACATCCCTGTGTTCCTGACCTTAGGGGGAAAACTCTCAGTTTTTCCCCTTTGAGAATGATATTCGCTGTGGGTTTTTCATAGATGGCTTTTATGATATTGAGGTATGCACCCTCTATCCCTACATTCTGAAGAGTTTTGATCAAGAAAGGATGCTGTACTTTGTCAAATGCTTTTTCTGCATCTATTGAGAGGATCATATGGTTCTTGTTCTTTCTTTCATTAATGTATCATATTGATTGATTTGCGGGTGTTGAACCAACCTTGTAGCCCAGGAATAAATCCCACTTGGTCGTGGTGAATAATCCTTTTAATGTACTGTTGTATTCTATTGGCTAGTGTTTTGGTGAGAATTTTTGCATCCATGTTCATCAAGGATATTGGTCTGTAATTCTCCTTTTTGATGGGGTCTTTGTCTGATTTTGGGATCAAGGTAATGGTGGCCTCATAAAACAGTTTGGAAGTTTTCCTTCCATTTCTATTTTTTGGAACAGTTTCGGAAGAGTAGGTATTAATTCTTCTTGAAATGTTTGGTAGAATTCCCCTGGGAAGCCATCTGGCCCTGGGCTCTTGTTTGTTTGGAGAGTTTTGATTACTGCTTCAATTTCCTTAGTCGTTAAAGCTTTGTTCAGGTTTTCTGTTTCTTCCTGGTTCAGTTTTGGTAGTTGATACATCTCTAGGAATGCATCCATTTCTTCCAGATTGTCTAATTTGGTGGCATATAGTTGCTCATAATATGTTCTTATAATTTTGTATTTCTTTAGTGTTGGTTGTGATCTCTCCTCTTTCATTCATGATTTTATTTATTTGGGTCATTTCTTTCTTCTTTTTGATAAGTCTGGCCAGGGGTTTATCAATCTTATTCCAAAGAACCAGCTCCTAGTTTCGTTGATCTGTTCTACTGTTCTTTTGGTTTCTATTTCATTGATTTCTGCTCTGATCTTTATGATTTCTCTTCTCCTGCTGGGTTTAGGCTTTATTTGCTGTTCTTTCTCCAGCTCCTTTAGGTGTAGGGTTAGGTTGTGTATTTGAGACTTTTCTTGTTTCTTGAGGAAGGCTTGTATTGCTATATACTTTCCTCTTAGGACTGCCTTTGCTGCATCCCAAAGATTTTGTGTTCCCATTTTCATTTGTTTCCATGAATTTTTAAATTCTTCTTTAATTTCCTGGTTGACCCATTCATTCTTTAGTAGGATGCTCTTTAGCCTCCATGTATTTGAGTTCTTTCCAACTTTCCTCTTGTGATTGAGTTCTAATTTCAAAGCATTGTGGTCTGAAAATAGGCAGGGAATGATCCCAATCTTTTGGTACCAATTGAGACCTGATTTGTGACCTAGGATGTGATCTATTCTGGAGAATGTTCCATGGGCACTAGAGAAGAATGTATGTTCTGTTGCTTTGGGATGGAATGTTCTGAATATGTCTGTGAAGTCCATTTGGTCCAATGTGTCATTTAAAGTCTTTATTTCCTTGTTGATCTTTTGGTTAGATGATCTGTCCATTTCAGTGAGGGGATGTTAAAGTCCCCCACTATTATTGTATTGTTGTCGATGTGTTTCTTTGCTTTTGTTATTAATTGGCTTATATAATTGGCTGCTCCCATGTTAGGGGCATAGATATTTACAAGTGTTAGATCTTCTTGTTGGATAGACCCTTTAAGTATGATATAGTGTCCTTCCTCATCTCTAACTATAATCTTTGGTTTAAAATCTAATTTGTCTGATATAAGGATTGCCACCCCAGCTTTCTTTTGGAGTCCATTAGCGTGGTAAATGGTTTTCTACCCCATCACTTTCAATCTGGAGGTGTCTTTGGGTCTAAAATGAGTCTCTTGCAGACAGCATATTGATGGGTCTTGTTTTTTTTTTCCAATCTGATAGCCTGTATCTTTTGATTGGGGCATTTAGCCCATTTACATTCAGGGTAACTATTGAAAGATATGAATTTAGTGCCATTGTATTGCCTATAAGGTGACTGTTACTGTATATTGTCTATGTTCCTTTCTGGTCTATGTTACTTTTAGGCTCTCTCTTTGCTTAGAGGACCCCTCTCAATATTTCTTGTAGGGCTGATTTGGTGTTTGCAAATTCCTTTAGTTTTTGTTTGTCCTGGAAGCTTTTTATCTCTCCTTCTATTTTCAATGACAGCCTAGCTGGATATAGTATTTTTGGCTGCATATTTTTCTCGTTTAGCACTCTGAAGATATCCTGCCAGTCCTTTCTGGCCTGCCAGGTCTCTGTGGATAGGTCTGTTGCCAATCTAATGTTTCTATCATTGTAGGCTACAGATCTCTTGTCCCGAGCTGCTTTCAGGATTTTCTCTTTTACTCTGAGACTTGTAAGTTTTACTTTTAGGTGTTGGGGTGTTGACCTATTTTTATTGATTTTGAGAGGGGTTCTCTGTGCTTCCTGGATTTTGATGCCTGTTTCCTTCCCCAAATTAGGGAAGTTCTCTGCTATAATTTGCTCCAATATACCTTCTCCCCACCTCTCTCTTTCTTCTTCTTCTGGGATCCCAGTTATTCTAATGTTGTTTCATCTTATGTTATCACTTATCTCTCGAATTCTGCCCTTGTGATCCAGTAGTTGTTTATCTCTCTTTTTCTCAGCTTCTTTATTTTCCATCATTTGGTCTTCTATATCCCTAATTCTGTCTTCTGCCTCATTTATCCTAGCAGTTAGAGCCTCCATTTTTGATTGCACCTCATTAATAGCCGTTTTGATTTCAACTTGGTTAGATTTTAGTTCTTTTATTTCTTCATAAAGGGTTTCTCTAATATCTTCCATGCTTTTTTCAAGCCCAGCTAGTATCTTTAAAATTGTCATTCTGAACTCTAGTTCTGACATCTTACTTATGTCCGTTTTGTTTAGGTCCCTGGCAGTTGGTGCTGCCTCTTGTTCTTTTTTTTTTTGATGTGATTTTTTCCATCTTGTCATTTTGTCCAGAGGAGAATAGATGAATGAGAGAACAAAATGTTAACAGGGTAACAATGACCCCAGAAGAATATACACTAAACAAATCAGAAGAAACCTGAAACTGGGGGAAAAGAAAGGGAAAGAAAGAGAAAAAAAGAAAAAGAAAAAAAAAAAGAATATGATCAAATATGATCAGGCTGGTGAATAGATCAGTGTCACACACTAGATTTTGGGTGTGTTTTTTTCTGTTAGAAGAAACTGCCTCCCCAAATTTTAAAGTAAGAAAAACTTATATATCTAAAAATATAAGGGTAAATATGATGAAGGATGGAATATGAATGTAAAGATGAAAATTATAAAAGATATTATAAAAGGAATTAATAGGATAAGTTGATTGAAAAAAGAAAGAAGAGAAATTAAAAAAAAAAAGAGGGAGAGAATGTGATCAGGCAGGAGACTAGAACAAGGCCATACACTAGAGATTTAGGGTATATTTTGATCTGTTAGAAGAAACTGTATCCTAAAATTTTGAAGAGAGAACAACTTATATATATATACCAAAAATAAGGTTAACTACAATGAAGGGATAGAATATGACTCTAAAAATGAAAAATAAAAAAGATTTTTGAAAAAGGGATTGATAAGATATTGGTTGAGAAGGGAAAAAGAATTCAAAAAATAGAGAATGAAAAAAAAGAAAATTAAAAAAATTAACTTTGAAATACTAAAGAATTAGGGGATAAAAAGCCATGTGCAGTATTCCCCTAGCACTGGAGTTCTGCCGTTCTCATTGATCGGTAAACTTGGTCTTGGCTGGCTGTTTTTGCTGATCTTCTGGGTGAGGGGCCTGTTGCCATGGTTCCCATATGTCTTTGCTGGAGGTGGAATTGCCCCGCCCTTGCCGGTCTGGGCTAAGTCATCTGCTTAGGTTTGCTCTCGGGAGTTTTTGTTCCCTGCAAGCTTTCGGTACAGCTTTGGAGGACGAGAGTGAAAATGGCGGCCTCCCAATCTCCGCCCCGGAGGAGCCGAGAACTCGGGGCCCCACTCCTCAGTGCACACCCAGAGAAAAGCAGTCAGTCACTCCCATCTCCCTGGTCTCCGGCCGCACTCCGTGCTCACCCGGCCTGTGACCGAGCATTTCTATCTCTGGCATCCGACCCCGTGTGGAGTCTCCAAACCCGGCAGATCCCTGCAGTGCGCTCCTTTGCCACTCCTCCTGGGGGAGGAAGGGGAGTCTCCCCGGATCTGCCGCTTGTTGGGTCCCTGCTGGAGGAGCAGTGGCCCGACTGTGCCGTGGATCACGGTTTATGGCAACCCCGAGCTGAGAGCCTGCTCCTTGGCTCTGTCTCTTCAGCTGGCTTCCCTGCTCCAATACCTGGGACCTCTGCCACACTCAGGCATCCCCGGTCTTCCTGTGACCCCGAAGGTCCTGAGACCACACTGTCCCGTTAGGGTTCCACCCCCTGCTTAGCCACCAGGGTGACGTCTCTCAGTGGAGCCGACTTCTAAAAGTTCCGATTTTGTGCTCCGTGGCTCTATTACTTGCCAATAGCGGCTGACGGAGGCCCCCTCCCCCGCCGTCTATCCTCCCACATATCACCTCGGATTCACTTCTCCGCACATCCTACCTTCCAGAAAGTGGTTGCTTTTCTGTTCAGAGAGTTGCTGCTATTCTTTTCTTCGATCTCTTGTAGATTTTATAGGTGTTCAGAGTGTTTTGATAGCTATATAGCTGAATTCCTGGGACCAGACGAAATTTAGGTCTCCTACTCCTCCACCATCTTGCTCCTCTTCCTCTAAATTTTTTGATATTGTACCCCATTACTAAAACATTTAGGTGAGATCAGAGCAGTTGCTCTCTAAGATGACCTAGCCTGCCATCCAGTTGGCTTCAATTTCTCCTAGTGGGAGGGGCTGTTAATTTAAACCCAGATTCCAGAGTCAAGAAGTTTGGGATGCTGGGGCTTTCTGGTATATCATAAAACCAAGATAAACTATGTCACCTTGGCTATATGGGATGTTGCCTACCAATAAAATTTTATTGGAACATCACGAAGCCCATTCACTGATTGTCTCTGGCTGCTTCATGATACAATGGCAGAGTTGAATAGTTGGAGAAGACAGAATACAGTACGCAAGTATAAAATATTTACTGTCTGGCCTTTTAAAAAGTTTGCTGAGCTCTGCCATAAAAGAAGACATTCAAAAGTTTAATGAGATGGGGATTTCCAAGTGAATATTTTATGCACAACTTGTTTAGCCACACTAAAAAAGCTATTGCTACATGTCTCTCACTTTACAGGTGGTATCTTGATATGTTTAGAACACTGAATCCTGGCAATGTTATTGATATGATAGGCCCCTGGCTTTTCATGGGATTTGTCATTACCTGCCAACATACATGTGTCTTCCTAAGTCTTACCAACAGAATACTACTTTACCAGGCCTAATTAGCATAATGCAATCATGTTAAATCCTAGCCTGATGTTTTCTGTAGTCTCTGCCGACTACATTATGACAGAGATGAAGAGAATATAAACAGCTCTGAGGTAAGATAGAGAGGGCGTACTGCTGTTGTACCTGTCAGAGAAAGGTCATCCTCTTCTGATTGTCTTTCTTAATTGGGATTGAGAAGAAAACATTCACCAGCTCAGTAGGTTCATAAATGTGTCCCAGGTGTCAGGGGATCCAGTGATTTGTACCAGTAAAGATAACCATACTTGCAATGGGAGCTGTGACTGATGTCACTTTCTGATTAAGTTTATGATAACCTATTGTCACCCTCCAGGGTCCATTAGGTACCGTGTCAGCCAAAGAGTTGGGTTATTCAGGATACGATAGGAATTAACACCCTGCGTTTTCAGGTCTTTACTCTCAGCATTAATTTCTGGAATTGCTCCAGAAATACTCATCACTTTTGTTTTCTTTATTCTGGGAGAAGCACTGTCCTTGATCTTTTCTACTTTAATAGCCCTCATAGACACACACACCTAAACCTATGAAGATTTTGATAATTGTGAAGTGTGCTTTTCCAAAGTAATAGAATTGTCTAATTTGGTCCACTGGACTCATTGCAAGGTGGACTACTGGTAAGACTCCAGATGTGTCTGATTTCCACAGTTCTCTACTCTGACTCTTGGACCACTGTGGACATTTCGAGTCCCTGGGTATTAGTGTCAACTCAGAGCCCACAGCTAATAACTCTTCATGGAGGCAACACAGACTATGTTTTGCTATCCTACTGTGACCCATTTACCAGTAGAATCTATTAAGTCACCAGTGTTTGAATGAGATCTAGAGATATGAAAATCTCCTTAATACCAGGTGGAGGTTTTTCCTCTCTTTCTTCTTCTCGTTTCTAAATTCACATTATTTCTACTTTGTTAAAACATACTGTCTGATGATCTGTATAGATTTTTGAAGGACACAGGAATTCTTTTCTGTTGAATCTATGTTCCTTGAGCTTCCAGAAATCCTCTAAGAATTACTGTTTCTAAAATATAATACTTTCTTGTTTAAAAAATAGCAGTTATTCCCTAAAGCATAAAATCATGTCCATAATCCTTGTCCTGGCATTCTGTTTTCTCCATGGCTTTCTAAAGAAACTTCATTCTGAATTTGGTTTTCCTCAGAGAGTTTGTCTGAATATTCTCTTGGCGGAAATATATTATTGAGGGAAAAATATATGCATTATTTTTCAGGATATATGAACTCCATGAAAAATCACAGTGACATTCAGTACCCTTAAATGGTTGATCCTAAAGCAAAAAGGTCTCTCTGTTCTTGAGAAGTAGAAAGACCTTTAGAAGTTATTGAGCTAATATTATATAGCTTCTTTTCAAAATATACTTCCTGGAAGAGAAGACACCGTATCCTGAGAGAGAACACTCCTCTTTTCAAATTGGTGTAGTTGTTACAAAGTTCTTTCCCAGGTAAAACCAAAATGTGCTTCCTTCTCGTTTTTTTCCCCCTTCTCTCCAAAGCATCAAAGAGCAAACCTACTACTTTCTTTTTGATCTGGGTAATTGCCAGTGTATGTGTCATTTTCAGATGTTTGGTTAGCTGTGGTGTTTTTAATGTGGTGCTCAGATTGAATATAGTATTGTAGATGTGGTCTGACCAAGTCAGAATACAGCTGGGTATCCTGCCTTTTATTTATCTCTATGTGTTTCTATTTATCCACAGTAAGTTTGACTCAGGTAATCTTTTTTTTTTTTTTTTTTTTTTTTAATGAAGTGGGGGGAAATCGGAGGGGGGAGACAAACCATGAGAGACTGTGGACTCTGAGACTCAGGTAATCTTGATAACAATATTATTCTCTTAGGTTTCCCATAATTGTATCCTCAGCCCAGTGCAAACCCAGAGCCTTGATCAGTTACTCCAAATTATGTAATTCCTTTTGTGGAAAGTAAATCTAGCACTTCTCATAAAATCTATTAAATGTTATCTTACACCAGACAATCAAAAATATTTTAATCAATTTTGTAGCTTCAGTGTATAGTAGAGGATCTAGTACATACTGGCTGCTTCATAGATATTTTTGAATAAATATTGCTGAATTAGATATCTTTGAATTTTCTTTCAGTATGTAATTTTTTAGTGCTATTTTAATGAAACATTTATTGCAGATTTTATAGGTATGATTGCGGGCTCCATTCAGTTCACTGATAAAAATGTCACATGAGACAAGGTCAAGGATAAGGCCTAATGACAGTCCATCATGGACTCCTGAGGATTTCAGTTAAATTCCACAAGCATTTATCAGTGCTAAATAGGTGGCAGGCCTGTGTAGGCCCTAACGATACACTGCCTTAAAAAAATACACAGGCTAGTCTGACATAGCCCTATTAATCCACACTCATTGGGTACAGTGATTCAACTAGCCCTTAATTCATCATGCCATCATTTATATCTTATTTCACCTTATAAAGCTATTTGAGATAATTTGATGTATCAAGATAAACTGTGCTTTCAGCATTCATATAACATGCAAACCTGAAATGTTATAAAAGAAGATACTAAATTGGATTCTAATGATTCATTCCCGGTAAAAACACTCCAAGAGGCTGTATAGTTTGTCATTAAAAAGGCCTCTGTTTTATCAGCTTCTTCAACCATTATCCTGGTGATCTTGGACAAGTTACTTCAAATTTCTAACCTCCATTCTTTTTTCACTTGTAAAACCTAGACAGTGATATAACATAACTTAGAGAATTGTTTGGTGGGTGAAATAAAATAATCAACTCTCTCAGATCCCTTTCCTTGGGAAATAGATTCTGAGGCTCTGATATTTGCATACAACAGGTTAATTGGAGAAGCTTCTGGGAATCAACCCCTGTAGGAGATTGAAGGGTGGGGCAGGGAGAGATGTGACAGGCTCTGCAGTTGCAACAAAGAGTCAGATGATTCCATGGGGAGCTCTAGAGGTGGGATGTCTGCAGGCGTCTCAAAGCAAGGGTGGGGATGCGAGGTGGGGGAAGTCTTTGCACTACTGCCTGGACCAGTCATTGGATGCAAGTAACCCCTCAGAAAGGAGGCCTGGCCTTGGGTGGGCAGCTTCCTTTGACAGAGGGTAGGACCAGAGAGGGTCGCACCCCAGCTGTCAGCAGCCAACATCACGGCCACCGCAGCCTACGCTCCGTGTACCAATGTCATCAGTGCCTGTTACGCACTGACTAATGAATGGGCATTAGCTATTATTAGTGTCATAATTATTCCTTTATTTCTTAATTCACTTATCTATTTACTTATTAGATCTTCTATTATGGAATTTTTTAAAATCTTTTATTCAGAATTACTTTTAATATATTAATTTCATCAGTTTTCACTTCTCTGAGTAAATCAAGTTATCTTTTTTAACAGAACATTAAAAAAATTTTTTTAATGACTTTTTTTTTAAGACTTTATTTATTTGACATTGAGAGAGAGAGAGCACAAGCAGGGGGAGTGGCAGGCAGAGGGAGAAGGAGGCTTCCCGCGGAGCAGGGAGCCTGATGTGGGGCTCGATCCCAGGACCCTGGGATCATGACTTGAGCTGAAGGCAGATACTTAACAACTGAGCCACCCAGGCGCCCCGCTCTTAGTGGAAAGTCTTATCATTTATATGCCCTGTCCACATTTTTCCAAAGGGGGAGAAAATGATCTGTGGGAAAGAAGGCACTGGAAGGAAACTAACAGTGTCGAAGACATGTATTCTTTCTCTGCTAGGGTGGATGACTTCTTCCTTGGTCCTTCACTGATACATAGTTTTGGGGTTGCTACATCTCATTTTTAACAAAAATTGTAGAAAACAAAGCATTGTAGAACACTGAGAAAACTTTTTCCAAAAGTCATATTCTCTATCATGGTAGAATTCTTTTTTTTTTTTTAAAGATTTTATTTATTTATTTGACAGAGACATAGCGAGAGAGGGAACACAAGCAGGGGGAGTGGGAGAGGGAGAAGCAGGCTTCCCGCTGAGCAGGGAACCCGATGTGGGGCTCGGTCCCAGGACCCTGGGATCATGACCTGAGCCGAGGGCAGACGCTTAACGACTGAGCCACCCAGGCACCCCTAACAGAATATTTATTGATTTATAACTGACCTGTGATACACATGTTTAAAGGATACATATTAACATTTTCACACACACAAACATACACACATCTGTGAAACCATGACTAGAATAAAGATAGTGAACATTTCCATCAGGTCCAAAAAGATTCCTCATGCCTGTGTGTAAACTATCTATCCCTGCTGCTAGTCCCCAAGTAGCAACTGATCTGTTTGTCAGTATAGATTAGTTTTCTCATTCTAAAATTTTATAGAAATAAAATCATCCGGTATGTACTTTTTTGGATATGACTTGTTTTACTCAGCATGATTATTTTAAGATTCATCAATGTTACAGTGTCTACAAACAGTTCATTTCTTTGTATTGCTGAATGGTATTCCACTGTATGGATATACTGGAGTATGTTTATCCATTCACCTGTTATTAGACAGTGCAAGGTTTAGATGGTTGCATGCTTTTATTTCTCTTGGGACAATATCTAGGAGTGGAACGGTTTGGTCAGATATGTGATTTGCAAATATTTACTCCAAGTCTGTGGTTTGTCTTTTCATGCTATTAATGGTGTCTCTTGAAAAGTAGAAATTTTTAAAATTTTGTTAAGTCTTGTTTAATTAAGTCTAAGAAATGTTTTCCTAGCTCAAGGTCACAAAGATTTTCTACTATGTTTTTGACTAGATGTTTTAAAGTTTTAGATTTTATATTTAGGTTTATGACCCATTTTGAATTATTATATATAAAGTATGGATCAAAGTTCATTTTTTGACATATAGATATCCAATTATTCCAGCACCATTGATTAAAAAAAAAAAAAACAGTTTTTGACAGAATTTGCCATTGCTCTTTTGTCAAAAATCAAGTCATTGTATATGTGTAGGCCTATTTGTAGACTGTCCAGTTACATGAATGGAATATTTTTCTACAAAACAAAATAGCCATGCATTATTCAGTTTACATATTTCTTCTTGAGTGAGATTTTAGTAGTGTGTATCTTTCAAGAAATTTTTCATTTCATCTAAGTTGTCAATTATCAGCATGAAATTGTTCAAAACTGTCATTTAATTTCCTTTCCTATATATAAAATCTATGATAATAACACCTTTCTCATTTTTGTTATTGATAATTATATCTTCCAGCTTCTTTGTCCTGATCATGGTGACTATAAGTTTATCTATTCTATTGATTGTCCCAAGTAAAGCTTTTGGTTTTATTGGTTTTCTTCATCATTTTTCTGTTTTCTATTTCATTGTTTTCTGCTTCTGGTCTTTATTTTATTTCTTATATTTTCTTTGAGATAAATTGGTGTTCTAGTTTCTTCAAGTGGAAATCAAGGTAATTGATTTGAGACCTTCTTTCTTTTCTAATGGAGGCATTTGGTGCTTTAAATTTTTTTTTTAAGTTTTTATTTAGATTCCAGTTAGTTAACATAGTGTAATAATTAGATTCAGGTGTACAATTCAGTGATTCATCACTTCCATACAACACCCCATGCTCATCACAAGTGAACTCCTTAATCCCCATCACCTATTTAACCCATCCCTCCACCCACCACCCCTCTGATAACCATCAGTTTGTTCTAATTACCACTATGGTTCTACCTCATAAATTTGGCTGTGTTGTTCTTTCATTTTCACTCAGTTCAAAGTATTTTCTAATTTCTTTTTGGATTTCTTCTTAAATCGGTAAGTTTAGAAGAACATTTTCCAAATATTTGGAATTGTTCAGATATTGTTCTGTTGTTAATTTTTAATTAAATTCCATTGGAGTCAGAGAACATATTTGTACCATTTAAGTTTTTTAAAAAAAATCAATGAGTCTTGTGAGTGGCCCAGAAATAGTCCACTTTGTTAAGTGTTCCATGTGCAATTGAAAAGATTGCATATTCTGCTGCTGTTGATTTTATAAATGTCAATTAGATCAAGTTGATCAATACTCAATGCTATTGAGTATTGTTTATTTCTTCTCTATCCTTATTAATTTTCTGTCCACTTGTTTTATCAATTTTTGAGAAGGTGGTAAATCTCCAATTATAATTGTAGGTTTTTCTATTTCTCCTTGCAGTTTTATCAGGTTTTGCAATTCTATTATTAGATGCATAAATATTTATAATTACTTTCTCTTAAAATATTGATTCATATATAATTATGAAATGATACTCTTTATTTCTGTTAATGTTCTTAAGTAAACTTATCTGATATTAATATAATCATTCAAGCTTTCTTTTTATTGTTGTTAGCATTATATGTTCTTTTACATTCTATTTCTTTTACCCTATTTATGTTCTCATATTTCATATGTAATTCTTTAGGCAGCATACAGTTTATTTTTGCTTTTTGATCCAATCTGACAATAACCTGCTCTTTAAAAATGTATTTCAATATTTACATTTAAATTTAATGTGACTATTGATATGGTTGGTTTTAAATTTAAAATCTTGTTATTTGTTCTCCACTTGTCCCATCTGTTCTTTTATTCCCCTTGCTCTCTTTTCCTGCTTCTTTGGTGTTAATTATTTTTCTCATGGTTCAATTTTAGTTTCTTTGGTGTCTTGTTAGCTATAACCATTTGTCATGTTATTTTAATGGCTGCTTTAAAATTTAAATTGTCACAGTCTACTTTCAAGTGACAATTATACCACTTGACATACAGCATATGAACTATATCATAATGTATGTCAATGTCCCCTCTTGTCTTTTGTCTTGTTGTTCTCATTCACTTTAAATGTATAACTGAAAGTTCATTGTTACTATTTTTACTTAAAGTAGTCCTATACCTTTTAAAGATCCTTAAGTAATAAGAAAAATAGTTAAAAAATATTTACACAAGCTGTTACCCTTCCCAGTGCCCTTTATTCCTTTGCGTAGATCTGTATTTGCATCTGGTGTTATTTTCCTATTGCCTGAAGGAATTCCTTCACTGTTTCTTATAGTACAGGTCTACCGCTGATTATTCCCTTTTGGCATTTTTATGTCTGAATCAAATTTTATTTTACCTTCATTTTTGAAAGGTATTTTTCTGGCCATTGAATTATAGGTTGGAAGGTTTTTTTCCCTCTTGGTGTTCGCTTTCTTCTTGTCTCGCGTGGCTTACAAGAAATCTTCTTTCATTCTTATTTTTGTTCCTCTCCACACAAAGTGTCTTTTTTCATTATATGTTTGGTAGGGTTTTCTCTTTATCACCGATTTTAAGCAATTGGCTATGATGAGTCTTGGTATACCCTCCTCTTCCTCCTCCTCCTCTTCTTCCTTTTCCTTCTTTGAGATTCGTTGTATTTCTTGTTTGTAGATTTAGAGTATCCATCATGTTTCAAAAAATTGGGGGCATTTTTCCTTCAAATATTTTTTCTGTTCTTTCCTCTCTTTGAGGGATTTCGATTACATGTGTATTAGGCCCCTTGATTTTTCAGCAATAATCACTGAAAATGTGTTTTTTTTCCCCCTCTGTTTCATTTTGAATAGTTCTATTGCCAGTTGTTCAAGTTCACTGAGAAATAGTTCTGCAGTGGCTCATCTGTTGTCTATCATGACCACTGAGTTTTTCATCTCAAACAGTGCATTTTTAATTTTGATTTTGGTCTTTTTTTACCTTCTCTGTCTCTACTTATATTGCTTAATATTTCCTCCAGCTTCTTGAACATCTAGATTACAGTTCTAACTTTCTATTAATTGAGTCATCTCCTCCAGGGTTGGTTTTGATAGATTGATTGTTCTCATCATCATTTATATCTTTCTGCTTTTTTTGCATTACTGGTAAATTTTTATTGAATCTAAGACATTGAGGCTTTTCTACTCTTGGGCTCTGCATTTTTTTCATCCCTTTAAATATTCTTCCACTGTGGTCTGGGATTTAGTTAAGTTACTTAAAAACAGGCTTTTCCTTTTGGGCTTGCTTTTAAGCTTTGCTAGGAGGTAGAAGAGCACTGTGTGTCTTGGACTACACTTCTCCTTTACCGAGGTAGAATTTTTCTTGGTACTCTCTGTGATGCCCTGTCAATGATGAGATTTTTCATTTAGGTTATTGTGAAGAGAAATCCTTCTTGGTCTGTGCATACTCTTGGAATTGCTCCCTTTCAGCGTGCTGGTTGATACTTTCCAGACTTTGTGTAGTTTCCTCACACTCATTAACTGATGAATTCCTGGCGGGGATACCACCAGGCTTCGCCTGCATTCCCTTGCCTTGCAACATGACCACAAACTTACTCCAGATAACAAGCATTTGCTGTCCTAGAGTTCATCTCATTCTTTTCTCCACCTCTCATGACTCACTTTCCTTCATTGTCTGATGTCCTTCCCAGGAATTATTTTACATATTTTTTGTAGTTTTTTAGGTGGGAAAATAAGGTGGGAAGCTAAGTCTAGTTCCTGTTACTCTACTTTGGCCTGAGGTTGAATCAACAATGTCTTTGTCTTTCTTTTGCTTCTTAATTAGTAGACTTTGTTTGTTTATTTTTTAGAGCAGTTTTAGGTTTAAAGAAAAATTGAGCAGAAAGTAAGATAATTCCCATATACCACTTCTCACCACCACCCCCTCCATAATTTCCCTTATTATTATGATGAAAATCTTGCATTGATATGATATGTTTGTTCCAATTGATGAACTAATATTGATACAGTATTATTAGCTAAAGTCTGTCCTTTATATCAAGGTTTACTCTTGTGTTCTACAGTTTTATAGATTTTGAAAAATGTATATTGTCATTAATTACCATTATAGTATCCTACAGAATAGTTTTACTGCCCTAAAAGTCCCTAGTGCTTTTTCTATATATTCTATGCATTCTCCCTCCTTCCCTCAACCTCTGGCAACCACTGATCTTTTTACTGCCTCCATAATTTAGCCTTTTCCAGAATGTCATATAGTTGGAATCACACTATATCTATATATCTATATATCTATATCTCCTTTTAATATTGTCTTCTTTCACTTACTAATATACATTTAAGGCGCCTCTATGTCTTTTCATGACTTGATGGCTTTTTTTTTTACTGCTGAATAATACCCCACTATATGGATGTACCACAGTTAATCTATTAAAAAACATCTTAGTTGCTTCTAAGTTTTGCCAATTATGGATAAAGCTGCTATAAACTTTTATGGGGACATAAGTTTTCAACTCATTTGGGTAAATACTAAGGAATGCATTTGCTAGATCATATGATAAGACTACACATAGTTTTGTAAGAAACTGCAACTCAGTATTCCAAAATGATTGTACCATTTTGGGCAATGAATGAAAGCTCCTACTGTTTTATTCCTCACCAACATTTGGAATTATTGGTGTTTTAGATATTAAGCTATTTTAATATGTGCATAGTTGTATCACATTATTGTTTTAATTTGCAATTCTCTAATATATGGTGTTGAACATCTTTTCATATGCTTATTTGCCATCTGTATATTTTCTTTGGTAAGATGCCTCTTCAGATTTTTTGCCCATTTTTAATTTTTTTTTTAATTTCTTAGTATTAAGTTTTAAGACTTCTTTTTTGGATATGCCATTATTAGATATGGGCTTTTCCAATATTTTCTCCCAGTCTGTAGCTTATATTTTTCATTCTCTTGACAGTGTCTTTTACCAAAAATTTGTAATTTTAATGAAGTACAATTTATCATTTTGCTTCATTAACCATGCTTTTACTGTTGTATCTTAAATGTAATTTCAAACCCATGGTCACTTAGATTTTCTTCTGTTACCTTCTAGGAACTTAAAATTTTTTGCACATTACATTTAGATCCGTGATCCATTTTGAGTTAATTTTTTTGAAAGGTGTAAGCGCTGTGTCCAGATTCATTTTTTTTGTATGTGGATATCCAGGTGTTCCAACACCATTTGTTGAAAGACTGTCCTTTCTCCATTGAATTACTTTTGCTCCTTTGTCAATGATCAGTTGACTATATTCGTGTGGGTTTATTGGGGGGGGGCTCTCTTTGGTCCCATTGATCTATTTGTTTATTCTTTCACTAATGCCACACTGTTTTGATTCTGTATCTTTATATTAAGTCTTGAATTTGGGTACTGTCAGTCCTCTAACTTTGTTGTCCTTAAATATTGTATCAGCTGTACTGGGCCTTTTGTATATCCAGATAATCTTTAAAATCAGTTTGTTGATATCTACAGAATATCAGCAGGGATTTTGATTGGGATAGCACTGAATCTATATATCAAGTTGGAAATAAATCTTGACAATATTGAGTCTTCCTACCCATAAACATAAAATATATCTCCATTTATTTAGTTCTTCTATTTCTTTCATCAGAATTTTCTAGTTTTCCTCATATAGATGGTTCACATATTTTTTAGATCTATACCTAATTTTTAAAATTTTTTGGTATTAATATGAATGGTGTTGCATTTTACATTTTAAATTCCAACCATTCATTGCTAGTATATAAGAATTGACATTTGAGGGACACCTGGGTGGCTCAGTCGGTTAAGCGTCTGCCTTCGGCTCAGGTCATGATCCCAGGGTCCTGGGATCGAGTCCTGCATCGGGCTCCCTGCTCCACGGGGAGCCTGCTTCTCCCTCTGCCTCTGTCTCTCTCTCTCTCTGTCTCTCATGAATAAATAAATAAAATCTTTAAAAAAAAAAAAAGAATTGACATTTGTATATTAACCTTGTATCCTGCAACTTCATTATATTCATTTATTAGCTTTTAATAGCTTTTTTGTTGAGTCCCATAGATTTCTACATAGAAAATTGTTTCATCTGTGAAATAGACAATTTTTTTTCTTACCTTGCAGTTTGTATTATTTTTACTTCTATATCTCCAACTTATTCCATTGGTTAGGACCTCTAATACAATGGTGAAGGGAAGTTCCTTGTCTTTTTTTTTTATCTTAGAAAGAATGCATTCAACGTCTCACTACTAAATATTATGTTTGCTCTATAATTTTTACAGATACTCATTTTCATATTGAGGAAGATCATTCTATTTACTGTATTTTTAAAAGTTAAGAATGGGTGTTGAATTCTATCAAAGGTCTTTTTATGTTCTAATAATATTCTGTTTTTTCTTTTTTAATCTAGTTTATATGGCAAATTACATTGGTTGTTTTTTTTTTTTTTAAGATTTTATTTATTTATTTTGACAGAGAGAGAGATAGCAAGAGCAGGAACACAAACAGGGGGAGTGGGAGAGGGAGAAGCAGCCTCCCTGCTGAGCAAGGAGCCCAATGTGGGGCTTGAACCCAGGACCCTGGGATCATGACCTGAGCAGAAGGCAGATGCTTAACAGATGAGCCACCCAGGTGCCCCATATTGGTTGATTTTTAAATACTAATGAAATCTTACATTCCTAGGAAAAACATCATTTATTTGTGACATTACATCTTTTTTATATTGTTGGGTTCTATTTGTTAATGTTTGTTACAAATAACTGCATCTAAGTTCATGAGGGATATTGGTCTGGAATTTTGTTTTCTTCTAATATCTTTGGTTTTGGTAACATAATGTTAAACTCATTAAATGATTTGAAGTGTATTTCCTCCAATCCAAGTTTTTAGAAAAGTTTGTGTAAAAATTGGCATTATTTCTTTCTTTAATGTTTGGTAGAAGTTACCATGGAAGCCATGTGGGTCCAGACTTAAAAGATGTGTTTTTTTTATTGAGATATAATTGACCTATAACACTGTATTAGTTTTAGGTGTACATCATAATGATTAGGTATATGTATATATTGCAAAATGATGACCATAATAAGTTTAAATTCATTGCCACATATAAACTTTTTTTCTCATGATGAGAACTTTTAAGATCTACTCTCTTAACAACTTTCAAATACACAGTATAGTATTGTTAACTATATTCCCCATGATGTACTTTATATCCCTAGGACTTATTTGTCTTATAATTGAAAGTTTGTACCTTTTTACCACATTCACCCACCTTCCAACCTCTGTCTCTGGCAACCACCTGTGTCTTTCTATTTAAAATAGATTTCCTATAGAGAGCACCTATTTGGGATTAATCTGACAGTAGGCCTCTTATATTGTAGAGCAGGGTTTTCAACCTTGGTACTGTTGACATTTTAGGCCTGATTTTTGTGGGGTACTGTTGTCTCCGTTGTGCGACGTTTGCAGCATTCTTGGCCTGTACAGACTAGATACCAATACCTGAGTCCCACTCCTAACCCCCAGGTGACAACTAAATATGTCTCTAAACATCATGAAATGTTGACAGGAGGCAAAATCATTCCTGACTGAGAATCGCTGGCTTACACCATTTAACTTTATTGCAATCATTGGTAGATTTGACTTTAAATCTACCACCTTACTGTTTTCTTTTTGTTTCATTTGAATTTTTTTCCCCTTTTCTCACCTTCTTTTGGATTGAGTAATTTTTAGAATTCTATTTTAACTGCTGTATTGATTTATTAATTATACCCATTTCTTATTATTTTTTAGTGGTTTCCCTAAGATTTACTGTATACATTTTTAACATATCACAGTCTACCTTCAAATAATATTACAACCACTCAACATTTAGTATAAAAACTTTACAGCAGTACATTTTCTTTTCTCCTTTCTTGGTCTTTTTGATATCCAAGAATTGTACCTTTGCTTCCTTCTGCCTCAATAGGTTCCTTATATGCATGTGTTGATCAGCACTCAGCTGAAAATTTGAGGGGAAATGCATACTGATCTCTGGTGCTCTCTGTGCATCTCTTCAAATCTGGTCATTTTGGCTTCTCTAAAAGTCAAACTCTGTCTCCTCCCTTCAGGGATATTTCTAGAATCCACTTAGGTTCTTCTCCTTACACTGCAGCTTATTAGCATGATGATAATTTTACTCACGGAAATCCTGGCATCTCTCACATTTTCCAAATTGTTTTTGAGGATTACTTATAGTTACTTTCTGTTTTTAAGTGTTTCCAGACACTAGATAGTATTTTCTGTCTCTCTGTGATTTAGAATATGGTAAACTTGAGATCCTATCCTGTGACCCTATCCAGACTGTCCCTGTTTAGACACACCCCGCCCACACGACATTCAACCCCGTGCAACATTTATTAGTTCTGTAGACTAGTAATTTGTGGGACATTGACAAGTTACATATTATTCATCCTTCCTCCTAAAAGATTTTTGGGCAATTTTGATAAGAGGGAGAATTTTCATTGACCTCTCTCTCCAAGAAAATTTTAACTTTTACTGTCTTACTAAGTTAAGAGTTAACTCAAAAAGCTGGAAGTTTCTCCTTTTTTTCTGTCCTATTGTCTTTTCTCTGGGATTGCCCCTCAAGTTTGAAATCCATTTCCCTGTATTATGTGAAGCCATTGAATTATGTCCTGGTCCTACTTCTAAGCTCTCTGTCCCCAGGCCATTTAGTCAGCTCCGTTGCCTGTGGGAGAATCCCAAATCTAACAGCCTTAGTAAAGAAGGGGGTATATTTTCCTCATGGAACCAACCTTGGGAAGGACAGGGATGTCCCAGGGATAACTAGAAACAGAGATTTGAGCCCCTCAGAATTTTCCCCAAATCTCCTCTCTGTTCCCCTTGTGTGATGATTTAATTACCTCACTCTAATTTCCTCTGAAATGCTGGACCCATGACTACATCAGTTTCCAGGCATGCCTTCGGTTCACCACAGTTTCCAATCTTTACTGCATATGAGACTCACTTAGGGAGCTTTAAAAAATTCAAGTCACACCCCATACCAATGAAATAAGGATGTCTGGGGGTGGGAGCCAGGCATCAATGTCTTATTTAGGGACAAAGTAAGAGCATAAGCCTTTTATAATACTGCCACTATATTTGTGTATAACTTGTCTCCAAATCCAATTCAGAGAAACATTTAATGCCTAGGCCGAAATTAGGGGTTCCATGAGCAAGTCTACAAGAAGGCCTATTATGTGAACTCACTTGTCCATCAGGGGCATTCATGTTTTATACAAAGAACCTGGAGCATAGTCCTTAAAAAATTTCTGTACCTTAAATCAGCCATCAATAACAAAGATATATTTGCTCCCACTGAAAGGCCTATATATTCTTACGTTCTTTTTTTTAACCTAGATTTCTGAAACATTTCAATCTTTTCAGTCTAGCTTGAGAATGCTATAGAAGCGAGCAGAAAAGTGAATGTATATCATTCACATACAGAATTTTGCAATCTATGTGTAATGTTCCTACAAGCTTCTAGCCATTTCGTACAAGGTGCCTGTGGTTTTTCTTAACTATAATGTGGTTATCTATCTCTGGAATGTTTTGATACTTTTGTGACAAAGCAGGAATTTATCTGATGTATATGAGCTTCCTGCACTTCTGAGACCAAGTTTGAAAAATGTACATTCATGCAGGGAACCGTTGACTTATTGTGGGTGCATTATTCCTTCTCAAGCCTTGTAAATTGAATCTTTCAGAAGACACACATAGTAGCCTATAAGAGGTAAAGCATTTTCTTGGGTTTACTACTGTTTTGTAATCTTAGTGACAGATATTTTAGTATTTACTAAGGATTTCTTTTGAAATGGCTTCCAGCTTTTTGAGTTAACTCCATCCAACTCAAAGAGATTTTCTGCTCTATCCTTATTTTACTTAGATCTGATTTACTTTGTAAACTAGCAGAAATTTCTAGTGGTGGCTTGGTACTGCCTTGACCCAATGAGATAAGTCTCCAGATTTGTTCCATTTATAGTGCTTTGTTGTTTATTGAATTAACACAGTCATGAAGAAGAATCATGATATTTTGGAAGAGGAGTTTTGGCAATAAAATTTGCCTTTATGCAATGCAAGCAGTTTTTTGAAAAGCCCCATTACACTTATGTCGAATGAATGAACACTGAAATCACTTCATCTGTTTATCCATTCATCAGATATTTTTTAACTACAATAGTTACTGGACTGCCTGCCTACTATATTTGTTGAGACACAGAAATCTTCTGAGACTCTAGTGGGTATAGACAGGTCTGTGGGGGGTGGTATCAGCAAGCACTGATGTAGACTCCAATAATTTTTATCCCTGAAAATGCTGGGAGAATTTATTTGGGATTTCCTCTACTCACTGGTTCTTCCTCATCTCCCTCCTCTCAACACCACTAAAACAACTGTCACCTCTACTATGATCAAAATCACCCTATCTTTTTGGTGCTAACTGATCTTTTTGTTGGGATGTTCACTATCAAACCCCTGTCTCATATGTGGACCTCACTCCCAGATATTTTGATATAGTTGGTGGGCTCAGTTAGGAGGTGTTTTTTTTTTTTCAAAAGCTTCCTAGGCGATTGCAAAGTTAAGCTAAGCTAAAACCTCTAGGCAGTTTGCAAAGGGTGATAGAGATACTGCAGCATAACTGGACAAGTTTCCAGGGGAACAATTCATTTCTGTTGCACCTGTTGCCCTGTGGTTTGCATAAGTTCTGGGTTCAGACATGAGTACATATCTTTGTACCTTTGCCTTTTGTTATCTGTAGTTCAAAACATCTTGCTTGGCCTCCCAACAGTCTCAGTTCAAATTCTGCGTATGCCTTCTATTGTTAGGGAACCCTGGGTAAATCCCCCTAACCTTCCTGAAACTCCATTAACTGATGGGTAATGGAGGGACAAAGGAACTGAGTCTCTGAGTTCTTGTGCTGTTTAAATAAATGAGATCGGTATAGGAAAGCCTTAGCGACCTCCATGGCAGAAAAAGCACTCAATTAGTGGTGGCCTCTGCTGTCACATAGAAGCAGCAATATTTACCAGCCCGATGTGAGTTTGGGTTCCTCTAAGACAAAATTGGGACAAAAAATTAGTCTTTTCAAATTTGACAAGATGTTCAAATGTTGTTACTCAGAGAAAGCATTAAATGTAACATGTTCTATAGGTCACCGATTTCAAGCTTAATTAAACTCGGAAAAAGAAGAATTTTAAAGCTGAGGCTCTTCACAAACAAAAATCCAAAACACTTTAATGCTTTCTCCTATGCACAAATGGCAGGAATCTGAAATCATCTGCCAAGATGATTAACGGGGACGGATCTGATCTCTGAAGTCATCAGAAATAATCAAGGCCAAGTTTCATCTAGTGGAGAGTGCTAGGTTCTATTTACTTCCAGGTACTCCACATTAAGATAAATGCTCTAGGTCCCTGGAAGCATGTATTCTAGAAAAGCAGCTCAAGATGTACTGTACACCTTATGGTGCCAGACAGGGAACCTAAGCTCAAGAAGCTCTACCAGCTGCTGTTCAGACATGGTCCTCACTGCAAATTTAAGTAGAGGACAAAGTTATTTCGAGATCTGTATGGGTCTCCTGTAATTCAAATTCATTGCTGGCATTTGTGATTATTAATGAATTTGTCAAATTGTGCTATGCTCCAGATTTAGGCAAGAGGTGGATTACAGATAATTTTTCACTTATAAAAACGTTCCACCATATAAAATGGCATGCACTACAGATTACCTTAACTAATGAGAGATAACAGAGTGTAGAAGGGAATAAATGCTGGAATCAGACAGACTTGATTTGAATCCAATTCCTATCGCTTATAAGCAAATTACTTAATTTCTCTGAATCTCATATTTTCCAGTAATAAAAGGGAGCTTTTACTACCTGCTTCAGAAATGTGTTGAAAAAATTATTCATCATGTTACTATTTGTAAAGTGCCCAATATGATTTCAGGCACATAGTCAATTTCAATGTAGATTTGTTTCCATCTCTGTCTTACCCTTCTTTCTTTATTTGATACATATGAAGTGCAACATTCCCCTCCCCCTCTTCTTTTTATTTCAAGGCTCATTTGGATATAACTGTGATACGTAATATTTTAGGAAAGACGGTTAATCCACACAATCAATATTGTTGCAGGTAATAATTACTACTAAAAGTCCATAATGAGGGGCTGAGGAAAGATTGGAAGGAAAAATAAAGAAAACAGAACAGCCTGTTAAACTCTGTAAGTTTCCTGTCGGATCTGATTTTTGTAGACTCTACTTTGTTCTGATACCCATTAGTCCTTGTATGCATGGGGCAACTGCCTGGGACATTAACGTCTGGGAGAGAGGCACTAGGCACTGGAGGGTCATATGAAAATAGTGAGTTCATTGATCTAAGTGATCTGGGAGTGGGAGGTGCTGGGGTGTGAGAAGCTTCAAAGTCAAGAGAGGCGACAGAAGGAGAAGGTGAGATCATATTGGGAGCTTCCGAACAAATTTTGCCAAAGGTTGATTTCCACCATCTGTATGTGACTCTGTTACTGACAAAGTCATTTTCTGTAAATAGTTCCCATACAACCTCCTGATTTTCTATAAGAATGGGTTATTGTTAGGTAGTGGGTACTTTTCCATAAGGAGAAAGAAGGTAGGTCGCCGGGAAATTGCACCTGGCCATTATGATCAAGCCAAGGAGTTGAGTGGTCTTCCCCTAAGCATAAAATAATTGAGGATTAGAGCAATTATCAGAGACAGATTAAGCTTATCCACAGCTTCCCATAGAACCAAGCCTTTGGACCAGAAGCCAAAGGGATGTCAGATAAAGTTTGGCTTGTTGGCTCATAGGCATGGGGTATTTCAAATGTGTTTATGTGTCTGACATATTAGGTAGAAGATATATATATGATTTCAAAAGATGTATAATTCTTAAAATTAGTATACATTGTCTGGTGTGAATTACATACCTAGGTCACTATTGTGCCTGTAAAACATTGGGCCTTTGTACCTTTGGTTAATTTGTCATCTCTCGAGCTGTGATTCTAATTTGAGATTTGAGAAACAGGTTACCTCTGCACATCTTTTGCCAGTTACAAGAATAACATTATAACAATTCATAACATTAATGAAAATAACAATGACAAAAAAACCTTTTTTTTGAGGGTTTACAATGTATCAGTCATTCTGCTGATTAAATCCTCACTCATTTAAAACTCACAAAACATGGGGCACCTGGGTGGCTCAGTCGTTAAGCGTCTACCTTCAGCTCAGGTCATGATCCCAGGGTCCTGGGATCGAGCCCCACATTGGGCTCCCTGCTCAGCTGGAAGCCTGATTCTCCCTCTCCCCTACTTGTGTTCCCTCTCTCGCTGTGTCTCTGTCAAATAAATAAATAAAATCTTAAAAAAAATAAAACTCACAAAACTCTGTAACAGTATTATTACAATGTTAATTTTACAAACAATTGAAAAGAATCCTTAGAGAAACTGAATGTAATTTCTGGCACAGTCAGGTTTCAGATTCCAGTGTGTTGATCTGCGGAGTCTGACCTACAAATCCTTACAATAATCATCTTCTAGAAGAAGGGCTGGCAAACTTTTTCTGTAAAGGACTAGAAAGGAAATACTTTAGATTTTTTTTGAGGCATATGGTTTCTTTTGCAGCTATTCAGGGCTGCAGTGATAGTACAGAAGTAGCCATAGATAATGCATAAAGGAAGGAGTGCGGCTGTGTTCCAGTAAAACTTTATTTACAAAAACACATGGTGGGCTGGCTTTGGTCCAGGAGCCATAGTTCACTGACTCTCTAGAACAGCCTAATCCAACGAGGGCCATGTTCTATATCTGCATTGCCAAATATAGTAGCCATTAGCCACGTGTGGTTATTGAGCACTTGAAACGTGGCTGGTATGACCAAGAAACTGAACTTTAAATTTTATTTAATGTTAATTATTTCAATTTCCATTTAAATAGCCACATCAGCCTAGGGGCTACCACATTAGGCAGATTAGATTGTAAATTTTGGCACATAAATCAGTTCTAGCCATCATGGCATAGATTAGACGTGATTAGTCTGGAATTCTCTTAAAAATATAACTTGAAAGAACAAATAAAATGATCAGTTATAAAGCATACAGGGCAAATAAAAAAATCAGAACAAAGTAATTTAACTTGTGAGAATTATTATCTCAGCTTCTCTTCTCAAAAACCATTTTCAAATGAACGTAAACATGTTTTTTTCCCCCTTCGTTCCGCCACACACAGCTCTTTCATTAAAAATCTCTCTCTCTCTTCTCTCTCTCCATCTTTTCTTCCCGAGGATATATAGAGCCAAGGGATTATCTCTGCTCTCTTTCCCTTGGCAGTTCAGTGCCAAGGCTCTGTGAACTTTGGGCAAGTTATTAAACTTACATCTTTCTTTGACAAGTTTTGGGAATTAATAATACTGTGTTTAAATAATTGTACTTTTTTTGTTTAAATTATTTGTTTTGTTTTAAATTAATTTAATTTTGTTTAAATTAATTGTACTGTGTTTAAAATAAAATGCCCAACTCTTGGGCACGGTGCATGGTAGGTGAATTATAAGTATTAATTCATTTGCTCTTTTGCCTTCATCCTAATTTATGTTAAATTGTTGATTTCATTTCACACCATTGTGAACCATTGCCTTAGCCAAATCCACAACTTGGATTTTCTTTGCCATTTCAGCTGCTGATACTTCTTTCAAGGACAAGTTATTGACACTTCTTATCTTTTTTCTAGGATACCAAATGCTAACTCTATACAAAAATCAACATTCAGAAATTAGTTATGGCAATCATACAAAAATTAACATAACTTGTTTCTTCCTCATTCCTGTTGTTTAAATGGTTTGCAAAAACTGCCAAATCTGCTAAAACAGATGAAGATATTAGGTCCTGCTATGGACTAAATTTTGTTCTCCTGACATTCATATGTTGGAACACTAATACGCAGTGTGATGGTATTTGGAGATGGCGCCTTTGTGAGGTTAATAGGTTTCCAGGAGTCACAAGGGTGAGGCCTTTTAAGGAGGAGGAAAATAAGAAGAGATCTGTCTGCCACGTGACTACACAATGAGAAGGCAACGACCTGCAAGCTAGCAGGAGGGCTTGCACCAGGAACTCAGTCTGCTGTACCTTGGTCTTGGTCTTCCCAGCCTCAAAAGCTGTGAGAAATAAATATCTGCCATTTAAGGCCCCTCATCTATGGTATTTCATTATAGCAACCCAAGCTGACTAAGACAGGTCCTCAAATGTCTGGCTCCATTTGAGAAAGCATATTTAAGCTATATCTCCTGCCCACCTACACCATCATAGAAAAGAACAGATTCTGTCCCTGTCTGAGGATGTTTGCAAATATGAAATCCTATAAAAATTGTCTTGGTATGCACCATGAGATCATTTACATGTCAGGGAAAGTTGCTTGAACTTCAAACCAAAATATCCACCAAACTGAATATAGGTGTTAAATTAGCTCCTAAAAACGTAGCATCATAATATTTATGCATATTGAAATGCTTTGAAGTTATAAAGTGTAAGCACATTTGATGCTTTCAAAGTAATAATTCATTGCCCATCAATTTTTCACTACTCAGCATCTGGTCACTGAAATATACTCCTTTTTTTTTTTTTTTTTTAAAGATTTTATTCATTTATTTGACAGAGCAAGACACAGCAAGAGAAGGAACGCGAGCAGGGGGAGTGGGAGAGGGAGAAGCAGGCTTCCCACGGAGCAGGGAGCCCGACACGGGGCTCGATCCCAGGACCCTGGGACCATGACCTGAGCCAAAGGCAGACGCTTAATGACTGAGCCACCCAGGCACCCCCTGAAATATGCTCCTTGATTGAATGTGGAGTTTTAACATGTTTGTATCTATCTATATCTATATAGATATCTGTATAGAATATGTATAGAGATTCACATGTCACCATGCACGGGGATCTGAAAGTATGAAGACTTCTGAAAAGCTTTTCTGATTTGCTGTGCTAAAGATGAAACCAGTCATTCAGTTGCTAATATTGAATTATGTAATGCAAAAACTGCCATGAAATTTTGAGGCTACAAAGAAGAGGCAGCATCATTTCTTTTTTTTTTAAGATTTTATTTATTTGACAGAGAGAGACACAGCAAGAGAGGGAACACAAGCAGGGGGAGCGAGGGAGAGGGAGAAGCGGGCTTCCCGCCGAGCAGGGAGCCCGATGTGGGGCTCGATCCCAGAACTCTGGGATCATGACCTGAGCCGAAGGCAGACGCTTAACGACTGAGCCACCCAGGAGCCCCAAGGCAGCATCATTTCATATAAATATTGTCTCAACCGCCTCTGCTGCTTTCATGAACATATTTTTCTGCATATTTAAAGTTTATAGCAGAGCATGAGGTTTAGAGTTTCTTTCCATATTCCAACTTTATAGCAAAGCCACAACTACATATTAATATAGCAGCTGTAATGTATTTCTAGTTAAGCTGTCATAAAGTCTAGGGCTTTCCACATCATCACTTTTGAAGGTCGGTGCCACAGAGAAAAAAGCCATTTGTACTGGGTCGTAATATACATGGTAATAAATATCACAATATATTTCATTTTTATATGTTTTTGATGAAGAGGTAAAAGTGCATCTTCTACAGTTGCTTTTCAGAAATTGCTCATCTGTTTGGAACAAGGGTGAAAGACACTGAAACTAAACATTATTTATCGAGACATCACCGCTCTTCACTCATACCACAGCTGAAATGACAAGAGGATGCCAATGATATTTCACTTAAAGTATTGATTTCCAGAGCTCGCCCCATGAAAGCACTGTGTGTATATTCAAGATAAATGTGAGAGAATGGAGATATTCTGACAAGCACTGTTTCCATTGTTTTTTTTTTTTTTATCATTCTGATAATTTACATCCTTTTGAAGTGTAATTGGAAATGTCTTTCAGAAGTCACTTCACTATTTCCATGTGGCGCCTGATATTTGTGAGTGCATAAGAAACATTTAAGTGCTCACGGTTATCTGTGTGTGTGTGTATGTATATGTACATATGTATAGTTTCTTACAGTAAAAAAGATTTCAGTGAGCAATGCTGTTGTGTTCATCTATGGAGGTTGACCTAGAAGAGGTGTAAATATGTATCTCCTCCCTGGCTTTCCCTCTGTTTGGCTCCCATTTGGTTTCCTTCTTTCAATCAGTGGCTAACTGCACTCATCCGTATCTATTAGCTAAGCTAATTCTCTTCCTTTTTATGTTCTGCCCATGACTTTTTATTCAGAGTCACTCCCAATCTCCTGTTTTATTTTTCATTGCCATGAACATCTACCAGGATGAGAAGAGTGATCTTCAGAAGGGAGACAGAGGTGAGCATGCAAATCAGCTCTGTGTGCAGGGGCAGAAGGAGTGGGAGGGAAGCATGCTGCAGCTTTTGTGTGCTTTACTCTGCTCTCCTTTCTCTGAGCCAGATCAAAGGGCTCCCAAAGCCCTACTTCCTCTGCTCTCCTGTTCTAGCCCAAAGTGTGAAGCCTCCATGTGCAGGGACCTTGAGAGGCCTGAGATTGGAGGTCATCATTCTGATCTCTTGCCCCTTTTGCTTTTTTCTTCTTAGTTCCCAAACTAGGTGCCTGCACTTACGTTTCTTATTTCTAAGTTTTAAGGGTTTCTTTCTTTTATTAAGAGTGATAGTAAGCAGCCATGGCCTTACCATTAAAAAGTATCAAGAGATCCAAACAAGCCTACACAGAGTTTCAACAATTATCCAAACACTGTCTTGTAAAACAGAAATGAATGCTGCCTATAGATTAAAGCACATCACCACTGATTTCAACAATGTCTGGGGCACCTTGGGATATTCATTTAATTTCCAATTAGCACAGTCCATTCATGCATCACTTTGGATATGTACTAACACAAAAACAAGGGAATAATAAATACAGAAATAAATATACTTCTGACCTATAATTTTAGAAATAGTGTGGGATTTTCAGCAAAGATGTTCATCACATAAGAATATATACTTAAAATTTTTTTTGAGTATAGTTGACACACGATGTTACATTAGTTTCAGGGGTACAATGCAGTGATTCAGCAAGTTTAAACATTTTACTATGCTCACCACAAGTGTAGCTACCCTCTGTCATCATACAATGCTATTACAATACCATTGACTATATAAGAGTATGTACTTTTAATAACTGGGATTTTAGAAATATAGAATTGAGTTCCACTGGTTTGTGAAATGAATGATTTTCAGTAAAATATATCTATGCTTATGTATATGGACATGTGTGTTGGCATTTATGTGTATTGAGAAAGAATACACAAGAGATATATTCTCACCTTTCTCATACATAAGATTTATTGGTGTTATTTTCAAAGTTGGAATTACTCAGTGTTACTTTAGAGTGCATCAAGAAGACACAGGATGAATACAACCAAATTCAGTTTCTGAATATCAAGGCAGGACCTACTCTAGAGGTGAAAAATTAACGAAATGGAAAATTAAATGTATTACAGCTCATTGATGTGATTAGCTTTATGATGTATGTAGTTGTTCAGTATAATTTTTAACACAGATTACATAAAGTAGGATTCTATTTTTAGAAAAGCATCTAAAATGCACTTAGTAAAAACTTCAGAGGCAATCCATAAGAGACAATTTACCTGCTGAATTTTTATAGATCATTTCTTTCCTTAAAAATGCTTTTAATTAAAAAATGTTTCTTTTCAGTTTTATTGAGAAATAATTGACATACATCACTGTATAAGTTTAAGGGGTAGTGATATATGAGTTACATATGTTGTAAAATGATTACTACAATAGGCTTAATCTTTATTTATTTATCAGATGAAAGTAGAGTTTGGCAAGTGAAGAGGGATAAAGTGGGGATAGTCAGAAATTCTTGAGAAACATCCCTATGGGTTGCTAGTTGATTAGTGGTTAGAATAGTGTTAGCTGATTGATTAGTTTATTAGTATTGTCTGTTCAACCATTATTGATATGTTTCAATTACAGTATCTTTCTTATGCTATATTCAGAAGGCGTGATTTAGCAGTACCATTTACTAAAGAAGACAAAATGAATCAAAGCCCTATTCACACTATTCAGATTCTTGAATTCAGGCTGGAAAGGTGTCAATTAGGTATTTGGGCTGTACCTCGCTCTTTCACAGTGTAATGGTATTAGGCTCTACCAGTTGACTTATAAGTAAACTTATATTGCTCAGTTCAAATCTCCACTTACCACTGTAACTAGAACTTGTAGTGCTGTGTTAAAAAAAAGTGGTGAGAGTAGGCACCCTTGTTTTGCTTCTGTTTCTAAGCAGAAAACATTCATTCTTTTGACGATTACCTATGATGTTAGCTGTAGGCTTTCAATAGATCTTGTTTTCAGTTTGAAACAGTTCTTTTCATTCCTGGTTTGCTGAGAGTTTTTTTTATCATGATGATTGTGAAATTTTGTCCAGTATATTGTCCTTCATCTATTAAGGCAGTCAAATAATTTTTAATTTTAGTATCACAATTTGGTTTATCCCACAGATGGGTTTTCAAATGTTAAACCAACTTTGCATTTGGGAAATAAATTCTAATTGGTCATGAGGTATTACTTTTAAAAAATGCATTTCTTGATTTCATTTGCTAAAATTTGTAAAAGATTTTTGTGAGTCTCTTTATTGTAGATAGTAGTCTGAAGTTTTTGTTAATTTTTTTGTCTGATTTTGATATCAAGGTAATGCTGTCCTTTTAAAATGAATTGGGAAATGTTCCTCCTATTCTAGTTTCTGGATAAATTTGTGTAGAATTACGATTATTTCTTTTATAAATATTTGGTAGAATTCAACAGTGAAACCCTGTGCGCCTAGAATTTTATTTCTGGAAGGATTTTTAAACACAAGTTCATTTAAAACAATATTCAGGTTACCTATTTCAACATAAGTGAGCCTTGGGTGTTTGTCTTGAAAGAAATTTGTCCAATTCACCTAAGTTTTCAAATTTATTGGCATGAAGTTGTTCATGATATTTATTATCTTTTTAATGTCTGTACAGTCTGAAGTGAGGTCCTCTCTTTTCATTTATGATGTTAGAATAAGCATATTCCTTTTTTCCTTTTCAGATGTCTAAGTAGAGGTTTCTCATTTTTAGTGATTTTTTTTTCAAGGAACCAACTTTTGCTTTCATTGATTTTATTGCTTTTCTATTTTCTATTTCTTTGACTTCTATCCTTATATTTGATATTTCCTTTATTTTACTTGCTTTGGGTTTATTTTTATTTATTTATTTATTTATTTATTTATTTATTTATTTATTATGTTATGTTAGTCACCATAGAGTACATCATTAGTTTTTGATGTAGTGTTCCATGATTCGTTGTTTGTGTATAACACCCAGTGCTCCATGCAATACGTGCCCTTCTTAATACCCATCACTGGGCTAACCCATCCCCCCATGCCCCTCCCCTCTAGAACCCTCAGTTTGTTTCCTGGAGTCTGTATCTCTCATGGTTTGTCTCCCCCTCTGATTACCCCCTGCTTTGGGTTTAATATGCTTTTCATTTCTTTCTTCGGGTGGAAGTTCCTTAGGTCACTGATTTGAGATCTTATTTTTAGTGTAAGCATTTGTTGCCATGATTTCCAACAAATTTTAATGTATTGTGGTTTCATTTTTTTAGTTCAAAGTATCTTCTAATTTCCTTGGATTTCTGCTTAATCCATGTCTAATTTATAAATATGTTCTTTAGTTTCCTTACATGTGGGGATTTTTCCTATATCATTCTGTCATTAATTTCATTTTGAATAGAGGACACACTTTGAATCTTTTCAGACTTCTTAAATTTATTATTTATTTATTTAAAGATTATTTATTTATTTATTTGACAGAGAGATAGACAGAAGAGCACAAGCAGAGGGAATGGCAGAGGGAGAGGGAGAAGCAGACTCTGCACCAAGCAGGGACCCTGATGTGGGACTCGATCCCAGGACCCCGGGATCATGACCTGAGCCGAAGGCAGACGCTTAATCATCTGAGCCACCCAGGTGCCCAGACTTCTTAAATTTGTTGAGACTGGTTTTATGGCTCAGTATATGCTCTACTTTGATGATCATTTTAAGTGTGCTTGAAAGCCCATATGCTGGTATTTTTGGGTGGAGTTAGCCATAAATATTAGTTAGGTCAACCTGGTTGATAGAGTTGCTCAAGTCTTTTATATTCTCGTTGATGACTTCTCTACTTTTTCTAGCAGTTACTGAGAAAGGAGTGTTGAAATATCAAATGAAAATTGTTGATTAGTCTATTTCTCTATTAAGCTCCACCAGTTTTTTCCTCATTTATTCTGAAGCTATGTTTTTTGGATTCATCCACATTTGTGATTTTTATATCCTCCTACTGATTCAGTCTCTTTATCATTATAAAATATCACTCTTTATCCCTAGTAATATTTCTTTTTAAAATCTACTTCATTTTACATCAGTTTTGTATCTTTTATTTTACTTTTACCCTCATTGTGTCCTTGTACGTAAAATTTGTTTTTTCCCCCCAAAATATTGAGATACAATTAACATACAGCAGTGTGTATGTTTATGGTATACAGCAAAATGATTTGACTTACATTACTATGAAATGATCACAGTAAGTTTAGTTAATACTCATCATCTTATATAGATTAAAAAAAAGAGAAAAAAAGTCTTTTTCCTTGTAATGAGAACTCTTAGGATCTAGTTTCTTAACAATTTTCAAATACACAGACAGTAGTGTAACTTTTATTTCTTATAGACAGCATATAGTTGTTTTTAGCTTTTCAATTCTGTCTAAAATTTTGATTTTTTATTCAGTGTTTAGACCATTTATATTTAAGGTTAACTTGTTTAATTAATCAATATAACTTTATTTAAATCTCTGAGCTTATTGTTTATATATGCCCCATATTCTTTTTTCCAATTTTTTTTCTCTTCTCTTATATTAACTAAGTTTATTCTTATGATTTCATTTAATTTCCACTTTGTGTCTTATCAACTATACCTCATTGTTTTCTCTTATTAAAGTAGTTTCTTTCGGGATTTTAATATACATTTTTAACTTCTGAGTCTACCTTCAAATATTTTGTATCACTCCATGGCAGCGTAAGAAATCTGCATAAAATTACTCTTATTTTCCCCTCCCATCCTGAGTTTGGAGGGTTGAGGGAGAGGGAGATAAGAAGAGTGCTCGCTGAGTGGGGAGCCTGACTGGGGCTGGATCCCAGAACCCTGAGATCATGACCTGAGCTAAAATCTAGAGTCGGATGCTTAACAGACTGAGCCACCCAGGTGTCCCATATTGTTGTTATTTTTGTTTTAATTAGTAGGATTTTAAGATGTGCTTATAACTTTCTGGGGTTGGTCTACTTTTCATTTTCTGAAGTCAACCAGATATCCTCTCAGTAACTAGCTTTGTACTCAACTGAATAGTAAGTATCCAGACAACCACATTTTCTCTAATCGGTTCATTTATTTCTATTTTCTAATTTAGGTTTTTGGTATTAATTCGATAATTGATTCAATAATTGAATCACTCACTTGAATATTATCTACATAGCTATTTGTTGCTTAGATATAAATGCATTTTGTTCTTCTGAAGGTCACTCTAGAATTGCTTACTTTCCACATATTTCATAACTGTTCCCTTAGTTATAATATGGTTAGTTTTATATGGTTATAATTATAATTTTATAGCATGGTAAATTTTACCATAGTTTGCATAAGTTTAATTATAAACTAAGGCCTAATAAAATACTGTCTACACATTTTTTTCCCTAATCTCTGACACTCAGTTTGACTTTTTCCTATTAGGTTGTTGAAATATTTTAACAATGACGATTTTTGAGTAGTTGTGTTTCTGTTGCTATAGGAATGTAACCAGAGTGTACAAATAATTGGACTACAACTAAATTACTAATATACTAATTACTCAATATGAATGTACTGCTATTAGATAAGTATCACGGAGTAGATATTTTTAGGAATTTAATGCTTGAGTGTAAATGTATATGATTTTACCTCTATGAAAAGTGAATTAGTTTCTTCAAAAGTGCTGACCACATTGATTTGAAAATTTGTACCTTATCCATCAGCAGCTGCAGTAAAACACTTCCTTGTATAAAAGTCAAGAAAAACATTACCTGAAACTATGTTTAAATGAGGTAATTTTTCATTCAAACTATAGCCCAGCCATAAAAATCTAGGGGTCACATTTACAATAGGATTCTAGATCAGGATTTAGTTTAAATAAAGACCCTAGTTATATCTGAGCATCTTGCTTAAACTGACCATGATACATGTAAACCTGTTATTTTCAATATTTAGTATTTTTAACGTAAATTATTTTCAGGGCATTTTGAGCTAGTATGGAATGTCAACAGCAGGAATGTCAACATTTCATGGAATATAATACAAAGATTAATTCTATTACATCTGAATCTGATTCTCTGAGGTCCATGAAAATCACATAGGGATGGCTCCATACTTTCAGGTTCATAAAATTGCTATAGGGGGTCATAAATTGGCTCTATGAAGTTCACTTTGCCCCCAGGAGAAACCATGAAGAGCAACATGATTTGAACTATGCTGTGTGTGGTAGAGAATTAATGCAGCAGGAAAAAATTCAGCTTGAATTTAGTATCACAGTAGCAAAGTGTACAATGCATGAATAGAAATAGACATCCATAGTGACTGAAAATATGACTGTTAGTCTCTCCATAGATAACTAACAGCCTAAGAAGCAATTAAAAATGCAAAGGAACTGGGTGATGGGCATTAAGGAGGGCACATGATGTGATGAGCACTGAGCGCTATACGCAACTGATGAATTATTGAACACTACATCTGAAACTAATGATGTACTCTATGTTGGCTAACTGAATTTAAAAAATAAAGCCTATGTAGGAAGTAATATCAAAAAATGCAAAGGAAGAGTAGTATTTACTTCAAAATTTAAATATAATATTTGGAAATCTTTAGAGACCAAGATGGAGGAGAAAACCCCTCACATCTAGTCTCCTTGCTTGTATTTGATTAATTCCTCATTAGAATTTTTTTATGCCTCTGGGGACCTCACAGGAGGACCAGAGGGATAGCATTTCTGACCGTTCATATTCTAATAAATGGGAAGGAAGGACAATGCAGCAATTTTCCTCTAAAGTAATGATTGAACTTTGTTATTGTTAAGAAAACTGTGTTCAATTTATCTGCTATCATGGGAAGTTCCTTGGACACTATCAAAAGCTGTCAGATTTCCTTTTTATTTTATTGTAAGGATTAGAAATATGTAATTATTTAGTCTTTGCTTTAAACTAAGTACAATTTGGGGATGTAGTTACTAAAACATCTCTCCTTTCAATTTCCTGCAAAAATCCTTTGAACGGACTCATTCGGCCACAAATAATGTACAAATCTGTCTGACTTTCAATGCCTCTGCGTTGTGTTATTTCCATTTGTACAGTCTTATTTTTAACTACTTTTCTTCCTGTGTGCTCAGTTTCAGCAAAGGTGAATTGTGTTCCTCCTTAAGCTTTTCCTTCTTTATACTTTTGCTTCTTATATCTATGCCTTTAAACACTTCTCTGCCCTGCTCAGAATCCTTCATGGAGTCCTTCCTAAGGGCTTCAAACATAAGAAAATCCTCTCCCTAACTCTGCAAGGCACATATTTGTGACTTTTTTTTTAAGATTATTTATTTATTATTTGAGAGAGAGAGAGCAAGCAGGAAGAGGGGCAGTGGGAGAACGAGAGAATCTCTCTCAGGCAGACTCTGCTCTGAGCAGCTGAGCAGGGAACCCAATGTGGGGCTTGATCTCATGACTCTGAGAACATGACCTGAGCTGAAAACAAGAGTTGGACGCTTAACGGACTGAGCCACCCAGGCGCCCCTGTGACATTCTAATTCTGATTTCAGTCTAATAGAAACTCTGTTAGTGTATCTGCCACAGTGTTTAACATATAGTATGAACTCAATGAATATATTTTGAGTGAATGCTAAATAAGTTGATAATTAAAATAACATGCACCAAAAAAAAAAAAATAATAACCTTTGGACTATATGGACAGAAAGTACTTCTCTGCAGGTTTTTCATTGCTTTTCTAGCTAGCATTAATTTTTTTCTTCAACACAAAACATGATGCCAGAAAACATAGATAATGGTTCATTTCTGAAAGGTTATTGTCTTCATCCATTTGTACTACTATAAGAAAATATCACAGACTAGGTTGTTTATAAACAACAGAAACGTATTTCTCATAGTTCTGAGACTGGAAGTCTGAGATCAATATGTCAGCATGGTCACACTCTGGGAAGGGTCCTCTTCCTGGGTCATAGCTGATGCCTTCTCACTGCATCCTCATGTGGTGGGAGGAACTCAGGAGCTGTTACGTCTTTTTTTAAGGCACTGATGCTATTCATGAGGGCTCTAGTCTCATCAACTAATCAGTTTGAAAAGTCCCCAGCTCCTAATACCATCGTATTTGGAGGTTAGGATTTCAACATATGAATTTGGGGGAACCCAGACTTTCAGGAATGAACTTTTAAAACGCAAAATTCTAAACAGAAAAGTATGATATTCAAATATCATAAACAAAATAAGGAAAACCAAAACAGATTGGGAGATATTAGCAATAAATATGATAATGAGATAGTATCCTTCATAGAGAAAGCATTCACACAGTTGACTTTACTCCTGAAACTATCACTGTGGCTATGGACAGGGGATGTACCCTGATTGGGCACCCCTTTGGGGCTAGAAGAAACATCTGCTTTACCAGAAACACATGAATTCAAAAATAAAACCAGAGGTTTTTATTTTTATTTTATTTATTTTATTTTTTATTTTTTTTAAAGATTTTATTTATTTATCTGAGAGAGAGCGAGAGCACAAGAGGGGGGAGCGGGAGAGGGAGAAGCAGACTCCCTGCTGAGCAGGTAGCCTGATGCGGGACTTGATCCCGAGACTGCAGGATCATGACCTGAGCCGAAGGCAGTCGCTTAACCAACTGAGCCACCCAGGCGCCCAACCAGAGGTTTTTAAGGAGTAGGAATGGATTCTAGAAATGAAATCAATAATTTCCCACTACAGTGGGGTTGAGATTGATTTTTATTATTGCTCCTGTTCTTTTCCAGGTTTCCAGATTTTCTATAATAACCATGAATTACTGCTTCTATGATAAAAAAAGAATTCTGTGGGTATGTATTATTTTTAAGAAATGAAATAAACTCATTGAATGTGAGCCAGCTACAAGAGCCTCTGTAAGAAGGGGAGAGTTATTCTCTTAGCTGTAATAAAGACCAAAACAAGATGGCCTCAGTGTTCCCAACTGAGGGCTATTAAGTCGAGCTGAGGGTCTCCCAGTCTCTGATACCTGTTCTGAAGTGTCACCCTTATTCTTGTTCCTCTTGATAAGCAGTTCTCGGCAAAACTATTTCTTAGAGATACATTTTAGGACAGAAAATGTAGGCGAACTGTAAGCTAGAATATAGGGATCTATACTACTTTTCCTTGAAAGAAACACCTTCAATTAAATAACAAAAATACGGATATGGAGAATCTTCACATGTCATTTGAAAAAGATTTTGCCTTGCAAAGCACACATGACATTTTTCTGTATCATCAGTCGGTTGTACATGTGCCTGTGCGCATGCCTGGACCACTTCGACTCTGGGACCTTAATTTCTTCCCTTGTACAAATAGTTGTGTTAGATGATCTTTGAGGTGGGTCCTCTTCACCTCTCAAATTTCTAAAGCTCTAAATCATATGTATCAGGTACCTTTCCTCTCTGGGTTTCTCCCATAATGAAAGTGAGGAGACACAGGAGAAGACATAATTTTGGCTCAATTATTGATAATGTTTACTATGGTGGTTAATCTCCATTAAAGTCATCTTTCCTTGAACTTGTCACTGATTCAATAACAAAAATAATTAAGAGTTTTTAACTTTCAGTTTTTGAGTCTTTGAGCCTGCAAGCCTCTGAGTAAAATTAGCAGTTTTCAGAGAACAGGCAGAAGTTACCTTTCCAAAACAACAATCAGGCAATTTTTAAGGATTGCTCTCTCTGGTCTAATCTGTGATCTTGTTTCAAGCTAACCAGATGGGCTGTCACCATTTTATTGGAATGCCTATTCCTGCAGCCCATGACATCAGGGTAGCGGGTGCTTTGGAAGAGGATTTTATGAGCCTTTTTGACCAAACCTTAATATTTAGGTAGCAGTAATATAGCTTTTTTTAAATTTCATTTTATAATATAGGTATTGATATATGTACTCAAGTGTTATATTGCAGCATTATTAAAGAAATCACCTTGATTCACTGAGAATCATAATTGAGTACCATTATCTTAAAGTAGCTTTATAATTTTTTTCAGCCTATTTAAAGAAAAGTAGTAACAAGTTTAAGAAAATGGCCCTAACTTCAGAATGATCTTGAAAAATAAATGTGATTCTCTGTAATCACTGATGTGGGGAAAAGACATATTTTTGATAAAGGATGGTCAGTGTTTTCATTTTCTTTATTCAAGACAACATTTCTCAAACTTCAGTTTGTTCTGCTTTGTTTTGTTTTTATAATTACCTTCAGAATATTTGCCACAGTCTCATTCCATTATTATTTTAGTATTTTAAAAATATTCTTTTCTCACTTTATGTAAATAATAAACTTTATATTTCCATGAATAAAATAACTACTTACCTGTCATACATACAAGGTAACTATAAAAACGTGTATGTACCAAAACATGTTATAACCAAATACAAACGTGTAACCAAACTATACCATTGACTTTAAAAATTAAAAAAAAAATAAGCAAAACAGAGCAATAATGTATGTCATTGATTTACACAATTTCTGAGCTGAAAAATAGGGTTTGCTGGTCACTAATAATTGCAGTGCATAGACACTTTATTTTAGATGAAAGTGGGGTTTAAAGTTAATTATTCACAGCTATTAAAAATTTTTAGCATCAATCAGCATATCTCTGTAGTAGGAAAACCTGAAAGATATTTAACCATGCCTCCAATAGTAAAAATTAATTTTTTATCAATCAAAATGATATAAGTGGTTTTTCTTCAATAAGCCTTTATTTCAAGAAGCCATCTGAAAGGCTATTCTGGATCTGCTCTTCAGAACATGTCTTTATTTAATAATTCCCAGTTTTGTAAGCATCAGTTCCTAATGTTTAGGATAATCTCAACAATTTTTTCTGGTAAGTTAATAACTAGGTAATTCAGACAATTGTATTTGTTGATTGGAGGACTGAATGAACAAAGTGAGAGAATTTCCAACTAGCGTTGTCTTTTCATTTTTTATTTTTTTAGCCAGACACTCAGACACTGCACTCACAACCTTCCAGGTTAGTACTCTTATGCATATCATGTAATTGAATCCCAGAGAGGTGATGTAATACATGGAAGCTCACATAGCTGTTGAGCCTCAGCCAAGACCAGAATACACTTCTAATACACTCCTGAGACTCTCTTCTCATAGTTCAACTCAGCTACCTCTGGGGAAGCTGGAATGGACTAAAGACTTTAGCCTTGCCTTCATCTTCTTCAAGCGCTTGATCTTGGGTTCCAGCAGTGCCTGGCAGGAGCTGACCTTGCTTAGGTGGGGGCTGTTCCTTTGCTTTCTGGTTATCTAACCTCAGTTTGGCCACCCCTGCTCTAAAAACTCTAAAGCAGGCGTATGGGCAAGAGCCTGGCACAAGTTTAGAAATATGTTCTGTGCACACACCCTGAGTCAGGATAAGTCACAAAGAAACTTCAGCAGCCTCCAGACTTTCTTCCCATACCTGTCCCCTCCCTTCCTTCTTATCCATTGTTCCCCTTACTGCTTTTTCTCCTAGCTTGATCCTACCTTTGTAGTTGGGGCTCCCTCCCTCTCCCAATGCATTAATGTGGCACCTGCTGTCAAGTCACCTGACTTACTACAGTGGTATTTCAACCATACTTCAGCAAACAGCCATCATGTTAAAAATTTGGTATCTAATGAAAACAAATTTAAAAATTGGTTTGTAAATTTGTGGACTGACATTATTTATTGCTTCTTAATTCTTTTATGTAAATTTGACCATTTTCTTCTTAAAGATACTAGTTTCATTCCATAAAGGAATTGTAGAAAGGATGACATTACACATATTTCATGACTTGTTAACAGTTTTGGATATAAAATAAATGAGTAGATGAAGGAAAAGAGAGAAGATTGAGATTCATAGTCAGCCTGGGGATTGGGGCGATGGCAAGTTTTATCTATCTCTGCTGACCCAGGTCTTTGTTAATAGGAACAATAAGGAGTGTGCTCTATTTATGAGCCTGAAGGGCCAGTGTCAGATCAGTTCAGCAATATTTTAAAATGTCACTTTTCAACTTAGTGGCTTCTCTCTCATACATCATGAGTCCTTCTCACTCAACCATTTCATCCCAATCAGCATATACACATATTCTGGAAACATCCATCTTCAAATGAATAAAACAAAACCCATCCAAAGAAAAAACAAAACCTCAGATGTCCTTTGACTCCACATACCCTACAGCTAACAGCACATATTTCTTCCTTGTTTTATAGAAAAACATCTCTTAAAAATTGTGATCTATCTTCACTGCCTCCAACTCATCCTCCTTTCCCTCCTCCAGTCTGACTCTTCCAATTTGACTTTCATCCCAACTACTTGAATACTCTTGAAAAAGTCATCACATTTATCCATGTTGCCTAATTGTATGGGAACATTTTCTTAAATTATCTCACTTCTCAGTAATATTTAATCCAGTCCACCATTCCTTCTATAAAGCTTATGTAAACACTCGTTTATTGGTTTTTGTGACACCATACTCACTGGTTCCTAATGTCTTATTGGCTGCCTCTTTTCAGTCTTTTTTCATGGTCCTTTTTCTATCAGACCTTTAAAATTTGGAATTTCTAGGGGCCAGTCCTAGTACTTCTTTTCTTCTTTGATTACTTGGCCTCTTAAATGATATCTTGTCTCATGGTCTTAAATACCTTCTATTAATGATAATTCAAATTTATTTATTCCCTACTCATATCATCTGCCAATATGAAGCTTTAGTCAATTGTTTAGTCTTCTAACAATGGAACCACCCCCAACAAAAACTTGTTTTTTCCAAAGCTCCTGTACTCTCAGTAAAAATGGCTCCTCCATCCATCTGTATCCAATTCACTATCAAGTCCAAGTCTTTACACCTTTAAAATATTTCTCAAATCCATTGACTTGCCTCCGTATTGTCAACCTCTGCCTCAATCCAGCTAGCATCATCTCTACCCCAGAAAACTGAAATTAATCTCAAATCTTGTCTTCCAGTTTCTACTCTTGCTCCTCATCTACCCATTCTTTACACATGAGCCAGAGTGATCTTATGCAAGAGTAAAAGAAATCATGTTTCTCCCTAATTTTAAGTCCATTCATTGACTTCCAATTCTTCTTAGGAAAAATCCAAATATTTTCAATGTCTTTTAAGCTCCTTAGTGATCTATATACTTCTCCAACTGTATCTCATACCACTCTCCCTCTCCAATTATCTCCAGACAGCTCTTCTCCTTTCTGATCCTTCAGCATAAAAGGCCCTTTCATCCATCAGAGCCTTTGTACTTGTTATCCGTTCTGTGTGGAATGCTCTTCCCTCAGCTCATGTCAGAGTTCTCTCATATCTTACCCATCATATTTTTCTTGACAAAAATATCCTCTCCTAAGAGATCCCTTTACTGATGACTGCAAAGTTGACTTCTCCTACTCCTTTATACTACATCTTATTTTTATTTTCTTTATAGCACTTAACAAAATTTGAAAATATATCTTATTTAGATAATTACTTGTCTTGCTGTAATCATGACGGGGCAGACACCTTGTCTTCATAATGCCTGAAACATAGTAGGCATTAGTTAATTATTTGCTGAATCCTGAATCGTAGGAACTTATAGTTGATTTTGGGAAATCAGGATGTATGAAAATGTCCATATTAGCTCAAGAGAAGCATCAAGTAATATTACAAAGGAGTACCTAATTAAATTCTATATGAAATGATCAGCAAGGAGTTCTATATACATTTCAAAAAAGTAGAAAATATTTGTAAAAGGAAAGGATATATGGGTATTAAGTAGAGGGAGCTAGAGAAAGCCAAGTTATAGTAGGGAAATGCAAGAGTATGAAGATTTGAATTAAGGAAACAGTTTGTCTGGATGCACAATTCATAGATGAAAGGGCTGCAAAATTAGGATTAGGGAATATTTCTTAAAGTTTTAAATTTACTAGGTAGAGAAATTTAGACTTTTTATGAAATAAGTAAAGAATCAGTGAAATATTGGGTCTAAGGAGCAGTAGTTGATGTGATATTAAAGTACTATAATTTAATGAAGGGGTCAAATGTGAGTGAAAAAAAGAGAGGATATAGGAGGAATGACTAAGAAACTCTTATATGTGTTCCCACAAGGACTGATGAGAAACACAGTGGCAGGGGCTGTGGAAAGAGAAATGAAGGAATGTGTGTAGAAGACATTTCAAAGAGTAACAGAATTGTTGGTTGGATATGAATTGAATAAGGATTAGAATGAGTGAAAGATTACTGGGAGATTATTGTTGACATTGGAAAAAAAGACAAAATTGAATCTAGGTAAAAATACACACAAATACACACACACACAAATATGCTTCAAAAGAAAAAAGTATCATTATTCACAAATGACATGGTTTTTTACCTAAAACATATAGATTTAAAAAATGAATTTAGTAAGTGTGCTGGATGTAAATTCAATATAAAAGAATCAAATTTAAAATACATACCCAGCAAGCAACAATAGTAAATAAGATTTTTAAAAGATTTGGTTAATAATAGCACCTACAAACATCAAATACCTAGGAAAAAGTTGAATGAAAGCTGTGCAAATCTTCTACACAAAAAGCTATAAAACATTATTAGAGAGGGATTAAATGATTGAAATGATATTGTATGGTCCTAGATTGTTACATTGTAAAGATGTCACTTCTCCTCAGAATAATGTACAGATTTAATGCAATCCCAGTCAAAATCAATTTGTGGGAATTGATGAGCTAATTCTAAAATTCATCTGCAAAGGCAAAGGAGCCAAGAATAGGCAGGGTGATTTTGAAGAAGATAAAGAAAGTTGGAGGATTCATACTATAAGATACTAAATCTCCATTATAAAGCTATAGTAATTAAAATAGTGTGGACATTCATATAAAGATAGATAAACTAATAAAATGAAATAGAAAGTCTAAACTCAAGCACATACACATTAATGACAACCGTTGCTAAATTTGATATGTAACTATATGTTGCTTTTATATTTATTTAGATTTATATTCCTATGTATTATAGGAATCTAAATTTCATAAAGGAAATTTCTGTAGCTCCAAACATAGATGTGTTATGCATGTAGTATAGAATCAATAAAAATTTTGCTATGTTATGTTAAAGAAGTTAAGTTTCATTCTGTTATTCAATAAATATTTATCAAGGGCTTATTATGGGCCTAGCACTGTTCTAGAAGATTGTGATAGGTTGATTGTATCAACAGCCTCCCTTCCTTTCACCTCTGTATCCAAAGCCTTTGATAATATCCTGTCACACTGACTCTGGGCTTGGCCAATGTGACTTGATTGGACCAACAAAACAACTGCAAAGTTAATGTTAATAAAGGGTTTTTATTTTATTTTTATTTTTATTTTATTTTATTTAAAGATTTTGTTTTTTATTTATTTGACAGAGAGAGACACAGTGAGAGAGGGAACACAAGCAGGGGGAGTGGGGGAGGGAGAAGCAGGCTTCCCGCTGAGCAGGGAGCCCAACTTGGGGTTCGATCCAAGGACCCTGGGATCACGACCTGAGCCGAAGGCAGACGCTTAACGACTGAGCCACCCAGGTGCCCCAGTAAAGCGTTTTTAAAATACTTGCACATTTCTATTCCCTTTTATAGAACCCTGCCACTACCCTGAGAACAAACCCAGGCTAACCTGATATAGGGATGTGAGAGACACACAGAGAGGAGCCAAGGCATTGCATCCTAGACCAACAAGCCTTCAGCTACCAGCCAGCTGGCCAGAGACTCATGAATGAAACTGGCAAGGATCAGCCAAACCTAGCACAGATCTGCTAGGGGAACTGCCCACAGGGGAACTTCCTACAGACCCATAAACATGTGAGAAATAATAAATGATTATTAGTTAAATCTACTAGGTTTTAGGGTGGTTTGTTGATCAACAGTAGCTAAGCGATCTAATGAAGGAGATATAGCATTAAATAAAACACAAAAAATTTACTTTCATGGTAATTATTTTCAAGTAATAAAGACACATTACGCCAGATGGGAATAAATGCTATGGGGAGATTTGCTTCAACATAGCTAAATTATGTGCATCTAGTAAATATTTCCTGTTTAAATAACAAAGGAAAAATAAACTGTTTTCTCAGTTGCTTCTTTTTAAAATAAATTTTTACTTGAGAACAGTTTTAGATTTACAGAAAAAAATTGTGAAGATATTATAGAGCTCCATATATTCCACACTCAGTTTTACCTATATGAACATTTTACTTTAGTAGCCTACATATAATTAAGGAAACATTATTGATAACTCAATGTTAAGTCCACACTTTATTCAGACTTCCTTAGTTTTTACCTAACATCCTTTATCTGTTCTGGAATCTCATTGAGGGTGTCATTTACATCTAGTAGTCATGTCTCCTTGGGATCCTCTTTGATCTGGCCATTTCTCAGATTTTCCTTGTTTTTGATGAACTTGACAATTTTGAAGTGTACTGGTTAGGTATTTTGTCATTCAATTTATGTTTGTCTGTTTTTCTCATCATTAAACTGGGATTATGTGTTCTTCGGCAGAAGACCACATAAGTAGAATGCCATTTTATTTACATCATATTAAAGGTTCATACTATCGACAGGACTTGACCGTTGATGTTGATCTTGATCAGCTGACTGAAGTAGTGTTAGTCAGGTTTCTCCATTATAAAGTTACTCTATTCCCCCTTTTTCTATTCTGTAATTTTTGAAAGGAAGTTACTGTGAGCAGCCCAGAATTAAGGAGTAGGAAGTTATGTTCAACCTAATTGAGAGTAGAGTATCTATATAAATTATTTGGTGTTCTTCTAAGTGAGACATTTGTCACTTCTCCCCCATTTGTTATTCAATTATTTTTTTATATCAGTACAGAGTCATGGGCATTTATTTTATATTTTGGTTATAATTTAATGCTACCTTGTTTCGTTACTCAAATTGTTCTAGCTCTGACAATTGGGAGCTCTTTCAGTTGGTGCCTATGTGTCTTTGACATACTCCCATTATTGTGTGTGTGTGTGTGTGTGTGTGTGTGTGTCCATCTGTCTTTGTACTTGGGCATTTCCTTCCTTTCTGGTTCTACAAGATGATCAGAATTATCTTGTGTATTTCCTGCCATTGTTCTAGACTCAAGACATTTTTCCAAGTTGTGGAACCTTGGTTCCTTTTCTTTTCTTTTTAAAGATCTATTTATTCATTTTAGAGAGAGAGAGAGAGCAAGCGAGTACAAGTGGGAGGGACAGGGAGAGGAAGAGAGAATCTCAAGCAGATTGTGCTGAGCATGGAGTGCAATGCAGGGCTCGATCTCATGACCCAGAGATCACGACCTGAGCCCAAACCAAGAGTCAGATCCTCAGCCGAATGCACCACCCAGGGGCCCCTCTGGGTTCCTTTTTTTGAAGAATGTTATTAGAAACTAGGATCTGTGTGCTAGAAATGCTCATTGCTACTAGGGTGTTGTGACTTCTAGGTTCTCTCAACTGACAGAAAAAAGACTGTGTGTACACAATTGCATTTTCAGGAACTAAAACATTGTATATACTTATACAAAAAATTGTTTATTGTCTTCTAAAAGTACAAAACCTCTGTAGTTTGTTATTCTGATTCCTGGCGACTGGAAAGATGTTTTATACCTTCAAGAAGTCATCCTTAAAATTCCACATTTAGGAGAAAGAATTTTATTTCCTATGCATCATCTTTATTAGTGCTTGGTTACTGATTTATTGCCTGGTAATGGTAATTAAGGTACAGTTGAGGTCACTTATACTGGAATAACTTTCAGCAATGTTCTTATTTGAAAATCACATTTTTTTTTGTTCAAACCCTTAAAATCTGCTGAGGAAGCTACTTTAAGTAAGCAAGCCCAGTCCATGTTATTTTTAAAAATATAGTCACTTTTACAGATAAGTAAGGAAAGAGTCTTAGAAAATTTGGAGACTACAAATATATTCACATATGTTTTAAATAATGTTGAATACTTAAAAATTACAATATACTAAAACTCTATTTGGCAAATCAAACATGAACTATTTCACATGATTGTCTCCAATAACAGAAAGCCCTATAAGCATTAAAATATTCTAGCTTAAGAGCTTAACTGTTTTCTCTCTGAAATATATTTAAAATGTCTTTAGAGTCATGTTGGCTAACTGAATATAATTTAAAAATGTGAAAAAATGGCTTTAGAGTCTTCAACAGACGTCTGGTCTAAATTTAATTTTTCTATTTTGTATCAACTTTATAATTATATGCATGAATTTTTTTTGCAGCATGTAAAATATTGATAAACTTAGAGATACTAAGTGGTATAATTCATTCTTTGCCCCTATTAAATTGCTCCAGCATATCATGTTGCTTGAGTTAAAGTACCTATTTTTATGATTATGAAATATTTTAGGTACACAAAAATCTATAGAGTAATATCATGAACATATTTGCAGCCAACATAGAGCTTAAGAAGAAAAGAGTTATTACAGAAATAGTTGGCACCTCTTGTTTTCCCTCATCCCATAAGCTTTCTCTCCAGAATAACCACCACCATGATTTTGTGTTTATCACTCTTCTGCATGCTTTTATAATTTTAGGATACATGTGTAGATCCATAAATACCATACAGTAAAATGTTGCATCTTTTTTTATTTCAGTAAATATAGGGCATCATATCATATGGCATCATATCATATGTTTATATCATTTAGCAACTTATTTTTTTTTCATTCCAAATCATTTTTTTGAAGCTCATCTATGTTTTCTACCTAACTGTATATCAGCGGTTAGAAAACTACAGCCTGCAGGCTAGAGCTGTATCACTGCCTGTCTTTGTAAAATTGTATTGGAATATTAGCCATGGGATGTAGTCTGGTTTATATATTGTCTGTGCTGCTTTCTTGCCACAACAGCAGAGTTGGGTAGTTGAGACAGAAACTCTATGACCTACAGAGCCTGAAATATTTACTACCTGGTCCCTTACAGGAGAAGTTTGCTGACTCCTGCTTTAGATCATTCAACTTGTTTGCTATGTAGCATTCTATTATATGAATATAATGTAATTATAAACGTTAGTTCTTCTCTGCTAGGTAATTATACTTTTTCCAGTGTGAATGTTGCCAGCTTTTTTGTTTTTCCCTATGGTTTTTTTCTTTCACAGGTGGACTAGTTTGATGATTCCAATCTTATATGGCATGGAAAATTATCCAACGAGGCTTATCAACACAGGGTGTAAAATGTAAGTATGAGAATACTGAATGGAAGTTTTGGAAATTCCCCTAAATATTCCATGTGTTAGTTTATAGCTTGCATTACAGCATGTAGGTCTTGTTTTTCTCTTGATTTCCATTGCTCAGCTATATCCCTGATCATTAAAGTTTCTTTTGGGGCAGTGAGGTGTTCCTGTATTTATATGCAACCAAATGTGGCAGAGGCCACGGAAAATGTGAAACTGAAGAAATATAGGTTGATCCCTCAGCACATAACCCATTGCTCTTGGCAAAATCTCAACTTGGCCATAGGAAAAATAGAAAGGTGTGAACTTCAAAAGAAACCAATTAAATGCTCACTGAGACAGATGCCCAACAAAAACACTTCCTGAAATGAATTACAGATTGATGATGGAATTGAAAAGAAAGAAGTTAATGCTGAAAAAATCCTTCAACTGTTCTTTAAGGGATCAAGGGAATGAAATACACCTGCCTGCCGGTAAACATGCATAGCAAGACATTTCCATCTATCATTTCACGTTCTGAAAGGCAGCAATGCTATTCTGATTTCAGAATCTTGAATTTCCTTAATGAGTTCTCTGCTGGAATATCACAAGCTGTTCTATTAAATCAGTTTCACGAGACTTAAGCAGGATTTGCATTAAAGTGATTGTATATCATTTTGGTAGAAGAAAAAGTGAGACTGGCTAAAGGAGAATGCATTGTGGCATCCCCACACCCGAATTTGTTCTATTTTTCAACTTTCTCCTCACATAAGCATTTCCTAATGTGGGCTGAAGCCATCCATTTAAGCATGACTTATTCATGCTCAAAAAATGATTGATTTAGACAGCTAATGAAATGCTGAACTCCCTATTCCTACTGCTTGACATACTTGCACTACAGATACTGATGGTTTAAAGCAGCAAGATTGACTATATGGAGGATCAGCCGGAATGCCAAGATGGATCAGTGACAGCCACGGTGACTTTTAAATGCAGTTACAACTCTAAAAGTGACTGGGTGAAAATGGTACTATGGAAGTCCATCTATCCCTCACAGTGGCTTCTATAGAGGATCTGGTGGAGTTTTTAAGCCACAAGAGCATGCTTCTTGCTTACCAGTGGGTTGGCAAAGGGTACTAGTAAATTGAAGTCCATCTTAAGTATCACCACTAGATACAAGGAGTTAGCAAATATTCAAGTACCTTCAAGGGTGTTAGGAGAGGACAAAGCTGATTTTTCCAAACCTGTACTACTAAGGCATCATTTCTAGGGGTTGAAAATGTTTTCCATCTTTAACCACAGTGAGAACAAACTTATTCTAACACTAAATCGTAAGGTGTGGGTAAAATGGTGTTCTCTTTTTAAAGAAAAATTAACCCATTTTTTTTGACAAGAATTTTAACTATAGCAATCAATCCCTAGGCAACATTTACCTCCTGAAAAGGAATTTTTTTTTTTTTTAAATAGGCTCCCCGCCCAGTGTGGAGCCCAACACAGGGCTTGAACTCACAACCCTGAGACCAAGACCTGAGCTGAGATCAAGTGTTAGACACTTAACCAACTGAGCCACCCAGGAGCCCCCTAAAAAAGAAATTTTAAAGAGCTTTTTGCTTTGCTTCCTTTGGGACTTCCATATGGAAGTTTATATATCAGCCAAATATATTTTAGAATTGTGGAGGAAGTCTCATTTCTCTCTCCCTCCTTCCCTCCTTTCTTTCACATTTATTCCAATATTTATTGGGCACCAGTAAATAGACACTAGGCACTGGGAGGGCTGATAGTCATATGCACTGTGCAATTATATGTGTCTAATATCTTTTCTAACTGGTTTATTCGTGTGTTTCATCAGTGGCCAAATGTTCTATCACCACTGATACTAGATATATTAATCAAGGATATACTCAACATATGTGGTTTCTGCCCTCATGGAATTTGTGTCTTGTGATTTTTCCCAGAAACTTTCTACTTAAATAAGTGGCCAGGGGATTATTTTAAGGACAGTAAATGGTTTCTAAATAATAATTTGAAAAGCCAGCTGAGAGGCTAAGCAGCATAAGTTTTTCATCCTGTGTCTTGAATCTGTTAGGACACCTTCAGTGTCTTCAGAAATATAAGCTGAATTGTTATTCTTAGCATCACAAGTTCTGCCAGACACAAAGGATACCAAGGTGTGGTCTCTATTTTACAAGCTATAGAAGTATTTGGGAAGAGATGACATAAAATGGTAAACAAAAATATGACAATTCGCTAGTAAGGATTGGGAAGCTAAGTTACAATTGCAACTAAATATAGTTACAGCAGTTATAATTCTAAGTCCCAATTTATTTATCTGAAAGATAGGGTTAATAATATAACCAACTTCCATATAGGCTTTGAATATTAGATAAAATATCCATACAAAATACTTATCATAGTGCCTTTCCAATGATAAGTATGCCATGAAAGTTATGTACTACTGGTCTACCACCACCACCACTCTGATCACCACCCAACAAATGTAATTGAAGAGTAGCTTCAAACAGAGTATAATATAGAATTAAGGAAGCCAGGAATAACCCTGCCATTTTCCACTTTTATGTGCTGGTTGATTGCTTTCCATCCTAAGTCAATCAAGCAATTCTGGTTTCTATAAAATAGTTATACCAGGCATCCTATAATTTTTATAATCTTGACTGATGGTTTAATGAGATTAACAGGAAGAATCATGTTCCACAGCACACACAATTTTACTAAAAACATCCCCATAAATATTTTTATATCCCAAATTCTGTGCTTCTTACTCTCTCATTAATGATTCTTTCTCTTCCTAATCTACCCTGTGTCCACAATGTGGGTTTCTCTCTTCATATCTGTGCAGAACAGTCTTGCTCTGGACACAAATTTTAATATGACAGTCATCTAAATTTTTCTGTCCAACAAGTTTCTTAAAATCAGCAGAATGTCCTCAGCTTAAAAGAAACTTATGTCGTTGACTGTGGTTATTAAGTATTATTACATGGAAGTAGAAATGATATTTTCTCCATGATAATTTCTAAGCCAAGAGGATACAATTTTCTCCATATCATTCTACCAAATAAAAGAAATTCAAAAAGGAGTTAATCAGTTGTGGTGAATGCCATTTAGGAGTTTTAAACTGAGAAAATGCCATTGAATTTGGTGAGAAGATAGCTGATCTTTGGCAAAATAATTTCAACAATAATTCTGGAGGCTGAAAAACCAGATCATGATATTCCTTCAGCGAAAAAAAATGTGTCTTTACCACTTCCAAATATATATGATTATATTGCAGTTTTAGAGCCAAAAAATAAAATGGTTAAGTAATGAACAGATGGTAATTAAGTGGAGACAGGAGCCAAAATTACTCTTTCAAAAAGTTTGTTAGTGAGAAAAAATAGTGGACCAAAGATTGTGCAATATCAAGGAGTAGCTTTTTTTTTTTAAGAAAAATGAATAGAAATTATTATATTGAAGATGAGAGAGAGAGAATGGTGAAATGGAAAGCAAAAGGGAAAAAAATCTGGAAAATATTTCTTATATTGATCTAGAAGGGAAAAACATAAAAAAGGATAAATATGTGGAGAAACTTTGGGGATGGTACAAATAGTGGAGTTATGGAGAAGTACTGAGGTAGTAAGAGAACTGAAAGAAATTGGCACCAAGTTTTCTACTTTTTTCAGACCTCAGAGGGAGTGGGGGAAGCTTTTAAAAAATCTGGTGTGAAGAATAAAAGCTAGTATGTAGGATGTTATATTGGTTGCTCTTGGTGCTCCATCTGCATCCCCTTCGCTGGCAGTGTAGCCAACCCTGACTGCTGTGAATATTAGCTGCTAAATTCTCACAGCTGTACCCCCTCTAGGATATGACCATCCCTCAGCTGCAGACCCCAGCCAGGCATTGACAGAGAAGTACAAAAACACCAACTGCCTTGACTCAAGGTGGGACCATCTTTGTGGGTGCAATTTATGATCCAGAGCTTTGCAGTGGAACAGAATAGCCTCCAGGTGAAACACATTCCTCATTGCATTTCTCCCCATCCCCTAGCCTGCTTCCTCACTACTTTACGCCTTGGGGCATTAAATTTAATGAATCACTGGGACAAGAATTTCCATATCGGGCACAGCTTTAGGGGACAGGGATGTATAAAAGAATCAGGGAACTGCAGAGAGGGTTTGATTGATGTCAGGCAGGGCTAATTTGTGGTGGAGTCTATGAGAGTATCGTGGTGGTTGGATTTTTGCTTGTTTTACCTTATTTTTTAGCTGTCCTCAGCAGTCACAAATGGAAGATGTGGAAGCAGCTGGTGGGTTGATAGAGTAAAATGAAAAGTAATTGATGGTTCTAGAGAGGGTAACTGAAAAATCCGATGATGAGGTCCAAACTGGGAGGGGATATGTAAAATCCAGCGGTAGAGCTATTAGTTAAGAGTGATAAAATGAGAAAGCAGAAACTCTTTCCTTCACGTAAGTTATATTTGCTCTTTGTCTTTATCTACGGGCTCTCTGTGGTTCTTCAGACTGACCTGACCCTTGGATAATCCTGGATAGCCCAGAGAAGCAAGGTCATGCCTTTGGGATATGACAGCCTTAGCTGTCTTCAGCAAATTTAAAGACCATCCCTCACCCCAGGAAAGATGAAGTTGCATGTGACATGATGTTGTAGATATATTGGAAAACATCTGACAGTTAACTGGATCAGTTACCAGAACATAAGAAAATATCAGCTTCAATTCTTGCTTATTCTTTTTCTATTATTATATTAAATGTTTGATGATTGAACCTATGATCCTATTGAACTATGATCCTTCATTGGGTTGAGTTTCTTAGACATTCCAGTGGACTCCATCCAAAGAAAGTATAGGCTATTTAAAAATATATTCTCCCCACTCTCTCACCTCTCAAGTCAGGGCTTTTTTAGGAGAAAAAAAATATGGATATGGTTTGACTGAGGATTAATAGTACTTCCAAAAACTTTTGTCAAAATGAGGTCCATATTCTCATATCTCAATATCTATATAAGGATCATTTTCCTTTGATAAGAACACTGATGCATAAGATTGTATACTGCGGCATGGAAGTTTTGAAAGCATATTAAAACAGGAATCTGGGTCACAGGGTTTTAGTCTCAGCTTAGAAGTGTTTACCTCTGTCTTTCAGTGATGAGGACATCATCATAACTGTTGAGCATTGTCCATTCATCTGCTATAGCCAGTGTAAATAAAAGATAGAGATGTGTACTTTCTATTGAATTATGTTTCTCATTGTGATTTTTTTGATTTACATAAAACTTAGTAACAAGTATTTATCATAAAACACAATTGTAGTCTTCTCTTTTTTTATGCACTTCTGAAGGTGCACATTTTACTTACTGCATTCAGGAAATAAAGGCTTTCATTTTTACTTCAAGGGCTGGCTCATACTGTTTGGTAGATTTTTTTTTTTTTTATAAATAGGAACTCTGATGCTAAAATGATATCAAACAGAAATGGAACAAAAAAAATTAACATTTGGAGACAAAAAAGGAAGTGATGCAGAAAGGTTTTTTGTTTATTTTACATATGCTTACGTCTAGGAAATCAAAAGAGCTTGAGAAGTGTGAGACACAAAATTATGTCCTCCAGCTTTACATGACTGAAGGAACATGAGCGTTGTATGATCTATTAAGAAAATGTCAAAAAGACAGAATGCATTTAGATGATCCCAAAGAGAATTCTACCTTTCCACATCTTGAATATGATGTAGTTTTGGCAAGAATAAAAAGTAGAGTTCATTCAAATTATACCAGGTAGAGTGAAGGAAACAAAGAGATTGAGGAGAACATTATTGTCTTTGATGTGTTGATGAGCTAACTGGGGAAGGCAAAGGGTCAAATAATAAATGCTACATTTTGAGTATATGTAATTAATACTACAGAAACCCAGGAAGAGGGCTTCGTGGGACTAGAATAGTCAACAGATCTTCAGAGAAGAATGTCATTATTTTAGGGTTGTTAAGGAGCATGACTTGATTGGATGAAATGGAAAACAATGTTGGATAAATACGCTGCTATCAGGACTGAAAATGGTGGGGCACCTGGGTGGCTCAGTCAGTTAAGTGTCTACCTTTGGCTCATTTGGCTCAGGTCATGATTACAGGGTCCTGTGATTGAGCCCCACCTTGGGGTCCCCACTCAGCAGTGAGTCTGTTTTTCCCTCTTCATCCGCCCCTCCACCTGCTCGTGCTCTCTCTCTTTCAAATAAATAAATAAAATCTTTTTTTGAAAAAAGGATTGTAAATGGTTGTATAAAGAAAGGCTTTACATTCTAAAGGTTAGGATTTCACAGAGGATAGCAGCTGCTACCACATATCCATTAATGTGTGCTCTGACTAGTGTTAACTCTGTTGTCTGTTTTAATTTTCATAATATGCTTATTATTAGGGGCGCCTGGGTGGCTCAGTCATTGGGCGTCTGCCTTCGGCTCAGGTCATGATCCCAGGATCCTGGGATCGAGCCCCGCGTCGGGCTCCCTGCTCCTTGGGAAGCCTGCTTCTCCCTCTCCCGCTCCCCCTGCTTGTGTTCCCTCTCTCGCTTTGTCTCTCTCTGTCAAATAAATAAATAAAATCTTCAAAAAAAAATGCTTATTATTATTCCCACTTTTCAGATGGAGAAACAGAGGCTCAGAAAGTGAGTTGTTCTAGATCTCACAGCTAAGAAGTGATAAAGCCAGCATTTCATTCTAGTCTTTCTGGCTCCAATCTTATTTATTTTTTATTTTATCGTTTCTCTTTGAAGATTCTTTTTTTTTTTTTTAAATATTTTATTTATTCATTTGAAACACAGAGATATATATAGAGAGAGAGCATGAGCAGTGGGAGAAGCAGAGGAAGAGGGAGAAGCAGACTCCCCGCTGAGCCAGGAGCCTGATGTGGGGCTCGATTCCAGGACCCTGGGATCATGACTTGAGCCGAAGGCAGATGCTTAACCATCTGAGCCACCCACGTGCCCCTCTCTTTGAAGATTCTTAACCGGAGTAGAGCTATGATGTATTTATTGATAGTTAGGAATGATTACTTTTTCAGTGATGTGGATGGTGGAAAAAAGACTAAAGATAAGGATACTCTAATCTTGCTGGTAGTCTACCTTTCCCATTAGAACCTTTAACATATTAATCATAGTTATTTTAAATTCCCTGTCTCATAATTACAACTTCTGTGTCATCTGAGTCTCATTCTGATGATTGCTTTATGTCTTCAGACTGTATTTTCTCGCCTTTTTGCACGCCTTGGAATGTTTTGTTTGGCATGCAAAGGGAAGCAGATAGTGAGGCAAATAGGCCTCTAGTGTGGGGGTTATGTTAATCAAGTCAGGAGTTGTGTTGTTTGAAGTATCTCCTTGCTGTGAGCACCAGAAGCTGCAAATTCCTCTAGTGACTTTCTCCCCTTTTGGCTTTTCATCTTCCCCTTGTGGGGCTCTCCCAGCTGGACTGGAGGCTTGTTATGGCGGCCAGGTGCTCTGATTAAACCCTCATCTCCGGAGTGCACATGGGACATGGCCTTCATAAGTGTTTCTGTCCTTCTCCAGGAATAGAGGTTCCGCCTCTGTCCACTAGAATAAGCATCTTCCTGTGTTCTCAGTCTGTCCTTGAGACCCTCTCCCATGGAGGTGAAAGCTTTTTTTTTTTAAATTTCCTCTTAAGTGAGATGGGGCGATCAGGGTAGAGTTCTCTTCTCCTAGCTGAGATGGAATTTTACCTATGCTCTCAGGTGATATCATTTTCCCTGCAGACTGAGCCTTTTGCTCCAAAAGGGAGAAGGCTCTGGATGGACTTTACAGTGGTTGCTTTTTCGTGTCCCCTGCTAATACCACAAGAGGAGAGGTCTTCAGTTTCTCCATGAGAGCCTGGAAAGGGATGGGAACCTCACTCTGACTTCAGCCCTCAGGAGTTTCGCATTTTTACCAGAGCCCAGCAATTCCCCAGAATTTCTAATGTTTCTGCCAGTTTGCACAATGTCCAGCAGTAGCTTCCTTGACATGTAAGCAAACCCTATGTTTCCCTGCAAGTGTCTGTCTCTTCAGGAGACGGCTGTTTGTTCCATGTGTCCTTTGTCCTGTGGGTTCTCTACTGGGTCCACGAAAAGTCATTAACTTGCTGCCCGTCCACCTTGTTGGCTTGTTGTGAAGATGGGAGCTTTTCTTTTTTAGCTCACTGCGTATATAGAAGCTGAAATTGAAGTCGTCCATCCATTCATGGTTAATCTATTCGAGACTTCTGTTTAAACAGCTGGGCATTGTTGTTGGTTTTTTTCTTTTTTAAACCCAGACTGACAATCTGCCTTTTAACTGGAGTGTTTGGATTATTAATATTTATGATTATTGATAAGCATAAGTTAAAGTCTACCACCTTCCTGATTGTTTTCTTTGTCACATCTGTCCTTTGTTTCTTTTGTCTTCCTTGTCTGCCTTCTGGATTAATTCTTCCAGATTAAGTATATATTTATAATGATTCTAAATTTTGCCTTCTTTGCTTATTAAATATAATTCTTTGTTTTGCTATTTGGTTGCTTTGGAGTCCATATTCTACATCTTTCATTTATCATAGTCTCTCATCAAGTGATACTAGACTAATTATAGCCCTTCACACACAATTATAAGAACTTTACAATACACGTCAATTTCTTCCCTCCTGGCCTTTTTTGCTATATCGTCACAGTTTGTAATTCTACACAGGTTATAAATCCAGCAACTTATTGTTATTATTTTGCCGTAGGCAGTTTTCTCTTAAAGATATTTAAGTAATAAGAAAAGACCTTATATATTTATCCATATTATTACCCATTCTTATGTTCTTCACTCCTTTGTTCTGTTTTATGGAGCATCATTTTCCTTCTGGCTGATGAGCCCCCCCCCTTTTTTTTTTTTAGATTTTATTTATTTATTTGAGAGAGAGAGAATGAGAGACAGAGAGCATGAGAGGGAGGAAGGCCAGAGGGAGAAGCAGACTCCCTGCTGAGCAGGGAGCCCGATGCGGGACTCGATCCCGGGACTCCAGGATCACGACCTGAGCCGAAGGCAGTCGCTTAACCAACTGAGCCACCCAGGCGCCCGTGATGAGCCCCTTTTTACATCTGTTGCTTTTTGGTCTGCTTCTGATGAATTCTTTCAGCCTTTGGTAGTCTTAAAAGGACACTATTTCGCCTCATTGTTGAGACCTATGTTGCTAGGTATGGGATTCTAAATTAACAGGTTTTTAAAATTTCTTTTGGTACTTTTAAGATCTTGTTTCATTGTATATTTCTTGCACTGTTGAGAGAGTTTACTGTCATTTTGTTGTTTCGCACACACTGAGCCTTATTTTTGATGACTGTTTCAAAGTTTTTTCTTTGTCACCGGTTTTAAACAATTTGATTATGAAGTATCTTGGTGTTATTTTTCTCAAGTGTCTTATGCTCGGGGTTAGCTGGACTTCTTGGATTTGTGGGATCATAATTTTCATTGAATTTGGAAAAAATTGACCATTATTTATTTGAATATTTTTCTGTGCTCCCTTTACACTTCTCTCTCTTGAATATTCCAATTTTATGTCTGCCTTACAACTTCTAGCCACTTCAGACACTTTATTTATTTATTTTTTTAAAAGATTTTATTTATTTATTTGATAGAGACACAGCGAGAGAGGGAACACAAGAAGGGGGAGTGGGAGAGGGAGAAGCAGGCTTCCCGCTGAGCAGGGAGCCCGACGCGGGGCTCGATCCCAGGACCCTGGGATCATGACCTGAGCTGAAGGCAGACGCTTAACGACTGAGCCACCCAGGTGCCCCCCACTTCAGACACTTTAAATTCAGTGCTCTCTTTGGAGTTTTTCTCCCTGTTCCGAGGTCCAGAATGTGCTCTGGGCATAAAGTTGGGCCAAATATAGGGCTCATTTTTTTTTTTTTTTTTGCTTCCCTTCCTACAGAAATCACAGCTCTGTGCTGGGTTATTTCCTGAAGTCTGGAAACAGTAGTTTCATATATTTTGTCTAGTTTTTATTTGTGTGTGGCCTAGAGCAAATCTGGTGTATGTTCCTCCATCATAGCCAGACCTGGAATTAAAAACAAATAAAAAAGTTTTCAAAATTATATTTCTCCAAATCAAAATTTATTAAATTTGAAAAGAAATTTCAAAGTACATATATTTATTTGTTTATGGATAATTATAGTCCATGGTTTTCTAATCTTCAGTGTTTTACCAGTAACTGATATTTAAAAAAAATTCTAACCTTTTCACTTTTTTTTTTTTTTTTTAGATTTTATTTATTTGACAGAGAGAGACAGCGAGAGAGGAAACACAAGCAGGGGGAGTGGGAGAGCGAGAAGCAGGCTTCCAGCAGAGCAGGGAGCCCGATGCGGGGCTCGATCCCAGGACCCTGGGATCATGACCTGAGCCGAAGGCAGACGCTTACCGACTGAGCCACCCAGGTGCCCCTCACTTAATTATTTTTCTAGTATAGGCACATGAAGTAATACATTTATCTTTAGGTCATGTCATGCATTTTGATATGTTATAATTTCATTATTATTCAATTCAAAATATCTTTTAGTATCCTTTGTAATTGCTCTTTTGCCCGTTAGCTGTATAGGATTTTCTGGGTCCTTACTGATTTCTAACTTAGTGCTGTTTTTATCAGAAAACCTAATCTGTATGATTTTGATCATTTTTAAATGATTTAGACATGTTTTTGGCCCAGCAAATGATCTCTTCTTGTGAATATGGTACATTTGAGAAAAATATGCGTTCTGTGGTTGCCAAGTATAATGTTCTCGAAGTGTCTGTCAAGGTCAAGTGGGTTATTAGCTTTGCTCAAACTGTCTATATCCTTCCTGATATTTTTTTATTGCTTTATCAATTTTTGAGACAAGTGGATTGAAATCTCCAACTGTGGATGTGATTTTTCCCATTTCCCTATCAATTTTTCCCTAAGAATTTCTATAAATGTTTGCCTAATGTGTTTGGGAGTTTTCTTATTGGGCTGGCTGACTCTTCTAAGATATCCTTCTTTAAGTCTGGTGTTACTGCTCACCTCAAAGGCTATTTTGTCTGATATTAATGCAGCCACACAGGCTTTCCTGTGCTCCTGTGTGAGTGGTATCTTTCCCCACTGTCTTGTACTTATTAGTTGCACAGTGTTGGGAGGTGTCTCTCGGGTCCCACGTTGCACTTCCAGACTCAGGTGGGTCCTGAGTTGCCTGTTAAGTGAGGGAGGGCTCTCTCTGCCCTTTGCTGATTCCCAGTGGTAGATGATGGTTGTCTCGTGCTCACTGTAGTGTGGGAAGCTTTCTCCTAAATTCCTGCTTTGCTCTCAGCACTAGGCAAGCCCTCTGCAGCTGGACTTCTGAGACCACATCTGTGGTCTTGTGGTTCGCCTCCAGGGTGTGAGTGTTTTCCTTGGGTTTCTAAGTCCCCCCTGGAGGCACAGGCAGGCCTAGCCCCCCTGTGTCTTAGAGCCAGTCTCTCAGATCTTATTGCCCTACACCACTCTTTCTTGGGAGCACTCAGTAAGGGCCCGTGAAACAGAATCGGCACAGCGTGCAGACTTTCCTCTGTGTGGGGCCCCCAGGCTTGTAAACTGACAGGCAAGTTTGCAATTGGTCTTTAAAAATGTGTTAAAAGTTCAGTTGCTTTCTTTTCCTCCGATTCTCCGGTGACTTCCTCCTCCTTTGCCAGTTCTGCCAAACGTGAAATAGTTCCGCCTGCCATTTTTCCTAGGCAGGCTGTCACTTTTCTGATTTTAGTTCATTTGTTTACTTGGTGACATCACGTCGGTGAGGGGCTCGGAATAATCATGACCTTGTAGGTTTTCCAGCCTGTTCTTGTCAGAGTGAGAACGATTTTCTTCTGTGAATTTCTACATAGCAAGTGGGTGCATATCTCCTCAATCACTCTATTAACTGTCTGGTCATTAACCCATTACCCTGTCAATCTCTGCTATATGGGCATCTGTTTGAAGATTGCTTCTCTCAGTATACCTCCCCAGATCACAGGGAAGACTGCTGATTTATTCACCTGCTCATCAATCCAACAAATTGTATCAAGTGCCAAGGTTCTATGGGTGCAATGCTGAAGGAGACAAAAAAATAGGCAATTCCAATCAATATTAAGCCCTGTGATTGAGCGATCTCTGGATACTGGTAGAACAATCTAGAACTTGATGGAAACAGCATACAACCGAAAGCATTTTATGTCAGGTGTGACTTTATAGAGGAAATTACATATAAATGAATAACTGAGTAGAAATTACTCAGTGAGAAGGGAGGGGGTATAGTGTCCCAGCACATCTAAGAGCATCGCTGAAGCCGGGAAGTGGGGAAAAAATAGGACTGTTTCCAAAAAGAACTGAAGTAGAGTTGGAGTAAAGCACATTTGCAAAAGGAGAAGAGCAAAGTGTAGCAAAAGACTGGGCTAATTTTGTACCACAGGCCAAATCAGAAAAGGGACAATTAAGTCAAGTTTAAAAAGTTGGGATTAGCGACACAGAGGGTGCTTTTGAACTCTAGCAGCAGTCCTATGAGCCTCGTTCTTCTTGTCATTCGTTTTCTTCTCTCGTCCTTACCCTGCTTCTGATTTGAATCCACGGTGACTTTTCTTTCCAAATGAGGAATGCTTTGAACTGGGAAAACAGAGCGCCCCAAGCTGAGAAAAGAGTATGTGGGAAATATTTAGGGTTCAAATGACCCCTTAGTGTAGTGACACTTAGGGGATTGAATATATGGTGGGACTGTTGTAAAATGAAATTGGAGAAATCAGTTAGAGAAAGCTTACAGAAGGATTCTTTCCCAAATTGTGGTAAGAAACACATGAATTAAATTTACCTTTGAACCATTTTTAAGTATATGGTTTGGTGGTGTTATATCTATTCACATTGCTTTCAATTTTTTGTCTTGCACATCAGAAACTCTGTGCCAATTAAGCAGCAGCCCTTCCTTTCCTCCTCCTCCTCCTCCTCCCCATCCCCGTCGTCGTCCTCCCCTCCCTTCCCCCTCCCCCTCCTCCTAGCCCCTGGAAACCCCCATTCTACTTTCTCCTTCTGTGAATTTTTACTAGGTTAGAGTTCTCATATAATTGGAATTACACAGTACTTGTCATTTTGTGACTGGCTTATTCCACTTAACATGATGTCCTCAAGTTTTATCCATGCTGTATCATGTGACAGGATTTCCGTCCCCTTTAAGGCTAAATAATACTCCATCATATGTATGTACCACATTTTTGTTTATCCATTCATCTGTCCGTGGAGATTTGTGTTGCTTCTACCTCTTGGCTTTTATGAATAGTGTTGCTATGAACGCGAATTGACGACTATTTTTTTGAGAGCTGGCTTTCACTTCTTTTGGATAAATACCCATAAATGAGATGGCTAGATCATGTGGTAGTTCTGTTTTTAATTTTTTCAGGCCCCTTCATACTGTTTTCCCTGTGGGTTGAACTATTTTGCGAACTCATCAATAGGGCACAAGGGTTTCAATTTCTCTATATTCTTGTCAACATCTGTTACTTTCTCAATATTTTTTGATACTATATTTGCAAATAGGTGTAAAGTGATACATCTTTGCAGTTTTGATTTACATTTCTCTGATGATTAGTGATATTTAGCATTTTTTAAAATATACTTGCTGGCCATTTATATATCATCTTTGGAGAAGTGTCTATTCAAGTCCTTTGCCCATTTAAAAAGTCACATTATTTGATTTTTGTGGTTGTTGAAGTGTAAGCATTCTTTTTATACTTTGAATATTAATCACTTATTAGCTATATGATTTGCAAAAGTTTCCTCCCATTCTGTAGGTTGCCTTTTCTCTCTCATTCTTTCTTTCTTTTTCTCGCTCTCTTTTTTTTTTTGGCAACTATCACTTTTTTTTGAGAGAGAGAGAAAGCGAGAGAGAGCATGTGCACGAGAGAGGGGAGGGGCAGATGAAAAGGGAGAGAGAGAATCTTAAGCTGGCTCCACGCTCCACACAAAGCCAAACACAGGGCTTGATCTCATGACCCTGAGATCATGAGCTGAGCAAAATCAAGAGTTGGATGCTCAACTGACTGAATGACCCAGGCACCCTGCCTTTTCTCTCTTGTTTTATCCTTTCGGACATAAAAGTTTTTCAGTTTGATGCTGCTCTATTTGGTTATATTTGCTTTTTTTGCCTGTACTTTCATTGTCATATCTGCAAAAGCATTGTCAAGTCCAATGTTGTGAAGCTTTTTCCGTTTTCTTTTTTTTTAAATTTTATTATGTTATGTTAATCACCATACGTTATACCTTTATCTTACACCATATACAAAAATTAATTGAGAATAAAGACTTTAAAGATTTTAAATTTAAAATTTAAACAGGGGACCCCCCTGTTTTCTGGTAGGAGTTTTATAATCATTTGTTTTAAATTTAAATCTTTAAAGTCTTTATTCTCAATTAATTTTTGTATATGGTGTAAGATAAAGGTTCGATTTCATTTTTTTTTTTTTTTTGCATGCAGACATCCGGTTTTCCTAACACTATTTGTTGAAGACACTGTCCTTTCCCAGTTGAGTGATCTTAGCATCATTGTCAAAGATTATTTGACCATTTATATGAAGGTTTATTTTCAGGCTCTCTGTAGTATTTCATTGGTCTTTGTCTTTATGACAGTACCACATTGTTTTGATTACTTTAGCTTTATAATATATTTTGAAATGGGGAAGTGTGAATCCTCCAACTTTTTCTTATTCAAAATTGTTTTGGCAATTCAGGGTCCCTTGAGAGTCCACATGAATTTTAAAATGAATTTTTCTATTTCTGCAAAAAAATGCCATTGGGAATTTGATAGAGATTGCATTCAATATGTAGATTACTTTAGGTTGTATGGGTGTCTTAACAATATTAAGTTCTTCCAATCCATGAGCTCAGGATGTCTTTCCATTTATATTTTTCTTCTTTTAATTTCTTTCATCACTGTTATGTAGCTTTTAGTGTATAAGTCTTTTACCTCCTCAGTTAGATTTATTCCTAAGTATTTTATTCCTTTGGTGTTATTTTAAATTGTTTTTTTTAATTTCTTTTTTTGGATTTTTAATTGTTAGTATATAAAAATGCAACTGACTTTTGTGTGTTGGGATTTTATATCCTGTAACTTTGCTGAATTTATGAGTTCTTTTTTTTTTTTAAAGATTTTTATTTATTTATTTGAGAGAGAGAGAGAATGAGAGAAGCACGAGAGGGAAGAGGGCAGAGGGAGAAGCAGACCCCCTGCTGAGCAGGGAGCCCAATGTGGGACTCGATCCCGGGACTCCAGGATCATGACCTGAGCCGAAGGCAGTCGCTTAACCAACTGAGCCACCCAGGCGCCCCTGAATTTATGAGTTCTAAGTTGTGTGTGTATGTGTGTGTGTGAGTGTGTGTGTGTGTGAGAGAGAGAGTGTGTGTGTGTGTCTGTTTGGACTCTTAAAAGTTTGCTACACAAAAGGTCATATCATCGGTGAATAGGGATCATTTAACTTCTTCCTTCCCAATTTGGATGCCTTTTATTTCTCTTTCTTGCCATTTTTAAAATGGAAAATCTAATATCTGCAATTGTTGAGATGATTCAATAGAGGGATTTCTGGAGATGTGAATAATATGAGACACAGTTTGTAGTTTGAATATATGACCATCATAATTAACAGAGTGTTTTGAATAAGTAATGAAAATCTGAGCGCAGAGCCCAGTGCAGGGCTTGATCTTGAGACCATGAGATCATGACCTGAACCTAAAGCAAGAGTTGGATACTTAACCAACTGAGGCACCCAGGTGCCCCAAGATCTCTCTTTTTATTAATATACATATTTACAACTATACAGTTCCCTCTTAGCACTGCTTTCACTGCATTTCATCAGTTTTGGTATGTTGTATTTTCATTTTCACTTATCCTAAGGTATTTTCTAATTTTCCTTGTGATGTCTGTTTTGATCCATTTGTTATTTAACAGTAGGTTGTTTAATTTCCACGTGCTTGTGGATTTTCCAGTTTTCCTTGAGCTATTGATTTTTAGTTTCATTTTATTGTGATCAGAAAAGATACTTTATATAATTCCAACCTTCTTATTAGGACTTGTTTTGTGACCTAACATGTAGTCTATCCTGAAGAGTGTTTTATATGCCCTTGAGAAGAATATATTTCCTGCTGTTGTTGGATGAAGTACTGTGTAAATGACTTTTAAGTTCAGTTGGTTTATAGCATTGTTCAAGTCTTCTATTTCCTCATTGATATATTGTGTGGCTTTCTATCCATCACTGGCAGTGCAATATTGAAGTCTCCTACTACCATTTTGTTGCTGTCTACTTCTCCCTTCAACTCTGTCAAAGTTTGCTTCATGTAAGTTTGGAGGTTTTATGCCTAAACATTTATAATTGTTATATCTTCTTAGTGAATAGGCCCATTTTCCACAAATAATATCCTTCTTTGTCTCTTGTAGCAGTTTTTTATGTAAGTCTATTTTGTCTCATATTAGTGTAGCCGCTCCTGCTCTCTTGGTTACAATTTGCATGGAATATCATTTTCTATCCCTTCATTTTCAGGCTACCTGCATATTTAGATCTAAAGTGAGTCTCTTATAGATAGTACATAGTTGGATCCTATTTTTTTAATCCATGCAGCCAGTTAATGTCTTTCATTGAAAGGTTTTATCTGAATTCAGTAGTCAACCCTTATCTGTGGTTTTGTTTTCCATGGTTTTAGTTACCTGTGGTTAGTTGTGGTCTGGAAGCAGATGATCCACCTTATGACCTATTGTCAGAAGGTCAGTAGTAGCCTAACACTACATCGCAGGCCTATATCATTCACCTTATGTTATTTCATCATGTAGGCATTTTCTCATCTCATGTTATCACAAGAAGAGTGAGTACACTACAATAATATATTTTAAGAGACCGCATTTATGAGTATTATTGTTATAATTGTATTTTATCAATTATTTTTGTTAATCTCTTACTGTGTCTAATTTATAAATTTATAAATTAAACTTTCTTAGGTATGTATAGGAAAATATATCGTATATATAGGGTTTGGTACTATCTGCTCTTTCAGGCATACACTGGAGGTCTTGGATTATATCCTCCCATGCATAAGGGGTGACTGCTGTACATGGAAATAATTACTGAAAAGGAAGAACCTACTATTGTCATTTTATTAATTGTCTTCTCTAGGTCTTGCAGCTTTTTTTTTTTTTTTTTACAAAACCGTTTTCTTCTCTTGCTGCCTTTCTTTGTGTTTTGTTGATTTTTGGCAGTGATGTGCTTTGGTCCCCTTCCCATTTCCTTTTGTGATTACCCTTGTAATTACATAGAACATTGTAAAGTAATACCACCTATTTTAAACTGATACCAATTTCAATTACATATAAGAACTCTACTTCTTACAGTTCCACTTCCCCCCTTTATGTTATTGATTCACAAATCATATCTTTATGTTTTATACCCATGAGCATTGGCTTGTATTATGTTTCTCTGTTTGTCATTTAAATTCTATGCACCAAAATTACAATACTACAAGTTATTCTTTTTGCCCATGTAATTTCCTTTACTGAAGGTACATATTTTTGTATGGCTTTTGTTTTGCTGTCTACCATCCTTCCATTACAACTTGAAGGACTCCCTTTGGCATTTCTTGTAGAGCAGATCTAGTGGTAATGACCTCCCTCAGTTTTTGTTCATCTAGGACAGTCTTAATTTTTCCTTCATTTTTGAAGGACAGTTTTGTCAGATATAGTATTGTTGGCTGAAAGTTTTTTTTCTTTCAGTATTTTGAATAAATCATCATATTCCTCTGTGGCCTACAGAGTTAAGGGCAGAAAAATCTGCTGAAATTCCCCTGATAATCTTATGGAAGCTCCTCTGTATGCAATGAGTAGCTTTTCTTTTGTTGCTTTCAAGATTTGCTCTTTGTCTTTGACTTTACATGGTTTGATTATAATAACGTATCTCAGTGTGAATTTTCTTTGGACTTATTCTGGTTAAATTTTTTTGAGTTTCTTGACTATATATGTCCATTTCTTTCCTCAGACTTGGGAATTTTTCTAGCATTGTTTCTTCAGATAAATTTTCTTTCCCCTTCTCTTTCTCTAACTCATCTGGGATCCTCAAAATGCCTATATTGGTCCCCTGGATAATATTCCATAAATTCCTTAGTCACTCTTCAGTTTTCTTTATTCTTTTTTTTTTTTTATTCTGACAATGATTTAAGATGACTTTTCTTCAAGTTTGCAGATTTTTTTCTTTTGCCTGGTTAAATCTGATATTGAACCCCTCTGATGAATTTTTCCATTCAGGTATTGTGTTTTTCAGTAACAGAATTTGTTTGGTTAATTTTTATAGAGTCTATTTCTTTGTTTGTATTCTCATTCTGCTCTTGCATTGTTTCCCTGATTTCACTTAGTTTTGTGTCTGTGTTCTTTTTTACCTTGAGCATTTTTATGACAGTTATTTTAAATTGTCAGCTCACAGATCTGCATTTCTTTAGCACTGTTTTCTGGAGTTTCAATTTGTTCCTTTTATTGGGCTATGTTTCTTCGTATGCCTTATAATATTTTGGACAGGGATTGATGTGGGCATTTGAGAAAACAACTCAGTCCACATACTGGCTTTATACAGGGGAAGACTTTTACCAATCAGCAGACTGAGGGTCTAGGGTTTTTCAGACCTTTTCTGTTCTATTGCTCCCTCTCGTGCTTGCCAGTGGAACTGCAGACAACTGTTTCCAGTGGCTTCCAAACTCTGGTGCTGACCAATTAGTGCTGAGTCAGGCAAGATAGAAATCATTTCCTTGGGCAGCCCTCACACAAGCATGAATGTTGGATTTAGGGTCCACTCTTTTGTTTCTGTCATAAGAGAGGATCCCCGGTATGGGGGATTTCCTCCTGGTTGCTCCACTATGCCACATATGTGAAGGGGCATGCAGGTTATGTCAAAACCTGCAAATTTTCTTACCCCTTTCATTGGAATCCCTTCTTGGTTTTACAGTGGTTGGGGTATTGTAGCTACCCAACGATGTCTAGAGTTCTCACAGAGATAGTCTGGTCCATATATTGTTAACTTGGTGTCTCTGTCAGGGGAAAGATGGCCTGTAGATTCCTTGTTTGCCCTCTTGCTGATGTCCTCAGACCGACTTTTATACCTTAAGAAGGTGAATCTTGTTCCTGTGAAAATAAAGGATCAGAAGGTCCTATAAAATGAAGTAAAAAGATGCAATCATAATTACGGAATGAGAGAAGCACCTGGGTGGCTCAGTCAGTAGTGCGTCTGACTCTTAATCTCAGGGTTATGAGTTCAAGCCCCACGTTGGGCATGGAGCATACTTAAAAAAAAAAATTACTGAATGAGAATTCTAGCTCAACACTCAGATTTTGGATGAGAACATGAAGGAAATTAAGTGACTTTTCCAAAATTGTTAGTGGCAGAGATAGGTGTGCAACTTCAGTGCTCTTGTTTCTCTTTCTTTCATCGCATATTGTAGTGATCTAAATAATGCTTTGTGTAGTGATTGTACTAAGTAGTCTATAAAGTTTAAGAAAACTTTGGAGTTTTCATTACTTATTCAAAACACTCTGTTAATTATGATGGTCATATATTCAAACTACAAACTGTGTCTCATATTATTCACATCTCCAGAAATCCCTCTATTGAATCATCTCAACAATTGCAGATATTAGATTTTCCATTTTAAAAAATGCATCTCTTAGTTTATTTTAATGATTTCTCTAAGACATTTGGGACTCACCTTACTGATATGTTTAATATTCCTTAGTGTTCATTACAAATAACTGAAAGGCATAGGGCTAGAATTCTAAGGTGCAGAATTATCATCAGATAATTAGAACTCTAATAACATTTTTTAAAAGCCTCTTTCATATAGGAAAACTGAAAATACTGAAAATCTTTTATAGAATAGTCACTTCAAGCATCAAAAGTCATGAAGTATAGTGAATAGAGGCTTGTAAGGGCAAGATAGGAAAACAGACATTTGGAAAATCCTAACAATCACATGTTAAAAATGTTATGTGTTATATTAACAGTATAGTTGATAAATAATAAGGTTCATTGAAGTCTTGGAAAGGTGATTTGCATACAGGAAAATTGTAGCACATCGCAACATATTAGGGATTTTGTTGACTAGAAAGTTTCAAAGGTGAGGTCCTGTTCAGCAGAGTAGAGGTAATAGAAAAGAGAGTTTTGCATTGATGAGAATCCTCAAAGATGGAGGAGATGAAGCTTGAGCTGGGTCATGAAAGATAGTTTGTATTTAGACACTAAGGAAGAAAGAGTGCTGGCCATTCCAAATACAGGGAGTGAAGTGACTGATTAAAGGTATCAATTAAAAATAGTTATTGCCCTTGTGAATTATGACATGAGCTGTAGCCTAATGTGATTGGAGTGTTGGGAGGATATAAAGGGTTGTATAGTGGGAGCAATAGAAAATGTTAAGGCTAAATGGGAGAACGTGATTTTTTTTTTCCAAATTTTTAGAAGGGCCAAAACCTTTATATTCAAACAATTTCCCAGAGAACATGGCTAAATCAATTAAGATTTGATGATGCACACAAAATCAAAACAACAACTGATAATGTGGGCAGAGGGGTAATAAGGGGTTGACTCACTTAAAATGTTGATAAAAATGTCCAGTGATAATGAAATAATCAAATGAGAGTAGTTGAAACTTACACCACATAGTTTTTGAAAATACTAATATTTATTTATTTTTAAAGATTTTATTTATTTGACAGAGAGAGAGAGAGAGGCAGGCAGAGGGAGAGGGAGAAGGAGGCTTCCCGCTGAACAGAGAGCCCAATGCGGGGGCTCAATCCCAGGACCCTGGGATCATGACCTGAGTGGAAGGCAGATGTTTAACCAACTAAACCACCCAGGTGCCCCCCCTCAAAATACTAGTATTTATTTTTGTTGTATTTGTAGGCTAGGCAGCTCTTGTAGTCATTCAGAAGAAGCATGATATGAATCTGAATTAGGAATTTGGAAATGGGAATTTAGGAGCTTGGATGGATATGAAAATTGTTTTTAATTGTGTCATTGATTTGCATTATGATACCAATAAATTCTCTTTCCTATATTTTATCTCAATCTATTAATTGGTAGAATGTATATAATCATAACACCATTATTCAGCTTGTAATAAACAAAATTTCAGTGGTTTTATGTGCTGAGATCTGTTATAAGTTTGTAGAACTAAAGCATAATTATAAATGACAACACTTTAAAAATATAAATTATAGGCACTTATTACTGATGTTATAACTACTCTTCTAAATATGGCAAAACAAATATGTTTATCTTGAATGAAGATTAAGAAATAACCTTTGTAGGGGCACCTGGGTGGCTTGGTCAGTTAAGCGTCTGACTCTTGATTTCCACTGAGGTCATGACCTCAGGGTCTAAGATTAAGCCCCACGTTGGGCTCCATGCTGGGCTTGGAGCCTGCTTAAGATTTTCTCCTTCGCTCTCCCTCTGCCCTTCCCCCACCTCTAAAAAAAAAAGAAATAACATTTCTAGCTACATAACAAATGTTTAGTTCCATCTGTAGTTAAACATACTCTAGCTGGCTGTTGATAGAAATTTTCTTTTATATGTTCTAGTTTATTGAAGGATTTCTCAGTGCTTATTTCATTATATAGTTAATAGTAGCTCAGCTGGATGTTTGGTGTGATTGGGGAAATACAATTACAAACAAAAATCTCCTCCCAAGCCAGAAAATTTCTCCACAAAGGCAGAAGGGAAGGAAAACAATTTTTATTATTGAATAAGCATTAAGCCAAAATGTGACACACATCAAAGGCATTCCTTCACAAAGATCTAAAAGTTAGAGCTCTTACTCTCTCATGTAGCCAAGCAGGTGCACCCATTGTATGCATTTTCTGAAGATAAACAAAACTAGTCTTCAAATGAGACTTGTCAGCACTATTTGTTCATTATAAATTTATTTAGTATTTGAAGTGAACTTCTGTGTTAGTTAATTGACAGTATTTATAGGGAAAATAAACTTCTCATATCTTTACGATCATTTTGCATTTTGCAGAGGCAGCCTGCAGCTGAAGTTAGGCTCCTTGCTCCCATGGGACAAGACCTCTTCCTTGAAGATTACATTTCAAAGAGGATGGTTCCCATGTACTCCAGAAAGGCAGTCTGAGACTGTGATGCCAGTAAGGGGCTTATTTAGCTTTTAAAATGATTTACATACATTTCAAACGGACAGAGAAAGAATTTACACGTTTTTCAAAGTAAGTGTTCTAAAAAAAAATGGGAGGGTGCGCGGAGTCTCTTCCCTTATTTTTAACAGGGAGAATTAAGCCTCTTTTTTTTTTTTTTTTTATTTACCCTTAACCTACCTACATTTTAAAATTTTGTTTTGCAACAAATTTATAGCTAGTTTCTGATGAGTACCAAGAAAAGTCAAATCTTACAGTGAAACATTAGTTATAAAATGGAACAGAAAACCCTATGCTATATGTATAAGAATGCTGATTTCAAAGTCATCTAACTGCTAGCCAAAATTGCTTCATAATGGGGTTATTGTCACTCAAGGGAAAGGAGTATATTTAAAGTACAATGAAAACAGGCATTACTTATACTTCTAACGACATTTTAACCTAATATCTATCAACATTATCTACATTCTTGTCAAAATACATATTTTACAATCAAGGGTAGTCCCAGGTAATGAAAAATAAGGTTACTTGGATCAACTCTTTCACTAAAAACAACAAAAAATGCCAAAAGAAATATATTTTTTAAAACTCATAAACAATGAGGAGCCAGAAGACAATGGGGGGAATTCCAAGACCAAATATTTAAATAAAACCTGTCAGCAGAGATATAAATACTAAGTCTATTTTTGCCTTGGGAGCTTTTGCTGATAAATTTATCTTGGGCTGCGATTTGATGCCGTTAAGATAGCAAGAGAGACAGAAGTCAAAGCCCAGAATCTGACCATTGCCCAGAGTCCTATAGGATTCCCTTTCCCAATTAAGTTGGGAACTCAAAGAACATCCTGGGGCACCTGGTGGCTCAGTTGGTTAAACATCTGCCTTCGGCTCAGGTCATGATCCCCATGTAGGGCTCCCTCCTCAGGGGGAGCCTACTTCTCCGTCTCCCTCTGCAGCTCTCCCTGCTTGTGCCCCCTCTGTCAAATAAATAAATAAAATCTTAAAAAAAAATTGATCCACATCCTTTGGATAATGGTATACCAGATTTAATCTCACTCTAACTGTACCCCATGTTGAATCCCTAGGGATTTCAGAGATACCTGGCATGTCTCTGAGCAGGGCAGGAGAACAAACTGGCAAGAAAAAATAAGAACTTCAAGCCAAGGACCTACCTTTGCATGGACTTTCTGAGTACACTTAGGCTGGGGTAACCAAGGAATCTCAAGACAAGAACTTTATTGGAGGGGATCCATGACTTGTAGTAACTATGTACCTGCAGAAGCACAAGTCAAGTTTTTTGAGAAAGGATTCATGTATCCTAGGACCAGGGGATGCTCACAAATAACATTTCAAATTCAAAGGCTCTTAATTTTTAAAATATTAACTAATCACATTTAGAAACAGAGTGTCATGAATATGAACCAGCAGTATAAAACAAGTTGCAAACCTCAGACATAAATTTTAACATAACTCTGCTTACTCCGTTTAAGTATACAATGTCAAACATCAGCTGCAGATAAGATTTTATAAATGTGACATATTAAGGTTTGAAAAATAAGCAAAAATAATTTTTAAATGAATATTAAGATAACCTAAATTAAAAACTTTGTGGTTGTATTAAGAGATTGAATACAGCAGAATAGAGAATTGGAAACTGGAAGAAATATTAAAATGTAAAATTATCCAGATGCAGTGCATAGAGAAAAAAGATGGAAAATTCAGAGGAGAGGGCAGAAAACAAGTGCTACTCAAAATTTAGTTTCTGGAGCAGCAACATCAGCATCACCTGAGTGCTTGATTAAAATACAAATATAATTTTTTTTGCTTCTTAAAACATGCTTCTAAAATTGTGGTCCCAAGGAAGCAGCATCAGCATTACTCAGAAACTTATTAGAAATGCAAATTCTCTGGCCCCCACCTCAGACCTACTGAATGGTAATCCCCATGGATATATACTCCATCTCTATGAGATCATCACAGGGACATAAATAGCTGTGGCTAACAATGCAATCTACTCTATAAAAATAATGAGAAGTTGAAAGTAAAGATTCTAGAGAGAGATATTGTGTGCGTATTCATTCAAAAAGCTGATGTAGTTATATTAATATAGACCAAAAATAGATTTCAATTTCAAGTCGTGAATCTAGAAACAAAGTTCAATTCACGTGGAACATATAACAACTCTAAGTTTGCATACATTAATAACATAGCCTCAAGTTTACAAGAATCAAGGTATTGGGTTTTTTGGTAGGAGACAGAATATGATATTTCTGCAGAGTTATGAAACATGACACACAATTTATCATCCATCCACTTATTCATTCATCAATCATTCTATAAACACTATATGCCAAGCATCATCCTAAATGTTAGAGACATAAAGATGAATACGTGATTTCTATCAGTAGGAGTTCATTGTTATGTGAATTATTATTATTTTTTGCTTTTGGTAAAATATAAAAAATACTTAATATTTTAAAAGCCAGATTATTGCCTCTTTCTATCTCTCAGAATCCCCAATAAATAGTGGCAAATCCTTGACTAATGTCATGGTCTTAGGAGACAGTAACTTGTTTCAGTGTGCATAGGTATGGGTATTCGAATTTAAGAAAGAAGTTGCCGAATGGGAATGGAGAACTATAGGAACAGTTCTCTCTGAGAAACTGCTAAGCCCTTCTGACTCCAAATGTGACTTCATATGCTAGAGTCAACTTCTGAAGGGTTTGAAGAGAGTGTTCTCAAAGATGGATTGGAATGCATGCAAACCTGATGGTGGCTTTCCATTATTACCTCAAGAAGGGAAGAAGTGACTGTCCTTTTCCATTGTCGAGGATTAATTGACCATATAGTTGTGGAACATCTAATGGGAAAAAGACAATCTCTTCAACAAATGGTGTTGGCAAAACTGGACAGAAACATGCAAAAGGATGAAACTGGACTTCTTTCTTACCAAACACAAAAATAAATTCAGAATGGATGAAAGACCTAAATGTGAGACAGGAAACCCATCAAAATCCTAGAGGAGAGCACAAGCAGTAACCTTTTTGACCTTGGGCATAGCAACTTCTTACTAGATATGTCTCCTGAGGCAAAGGAAACAAAATAAAAAATAAACTATTGGGAATTCATCAAAATAAAAAGCTTCTGCACAGTGAAGGAAACAATCAACAAAAATAAAAGACAACCTATGGAATGGGAGAAGATATTTACAAATGACATATCTGATAAAGGGTTAGTATCCCAAACATATAAAGAACTTATCAAACCCCAAACCAAGTAATCCAGTTAAAAATGGGCAGAAAACATGGATAGATATTTTCCCAAAGAGGACATGAAGATGGCAAATTGGTACATGAAAAGATGCTCAACACTACTGATCATCTGAGAAATACAAATCAGAACTACAGTGAGATATTACCTCACACCTGTCAGACTGGCTAAAGCCAACAACACAAGGAACAACAGGTGTGGGCGAGGATGTGGAGAAAGGGAAACCCTTGTGTACTGTTGGTGGGAATGCAAACTGGTGCAGCCACTCTGGAAAACAGTATGGAGTTTCCTCAAAAATTTATAAATAGAGCTACCCTATGATCCTCAATTGCATTACTAAGTATGTACCCAAAGAGTACAAAAAATACTGATTTGAAGGGATATATGCATCTCTATGTTTATAGCAGTATTATCTACAATAGCCAAATTATGGAAGCAGCCCAAGGGTCCACTGATAAATGAATGGATAAAGAATAAGTATATGTAATGGAATATTACTCAGACATAAAAAAGAATGAAATTTTGCCATTTGCAACAACATGGATGGAGCTAGAGAGTATTATGCTAAGTGAAACAAGTCAGAGAAAGACAAATACCATATGATTTCACACATATGTGGAATTTAAGAAACAAAACAAATGAGCAAAGGGGAACGAGAGAGAGAGAGAAAGAGAAAAAGAGAGGCAAACCAAGAAACAGACTCTTTTTTTCTTTTTTTTTTTTTTTTAAGATTTTATTTATTTATTTTGACACAGAGAGAGAGACAGTGAGAGAGGGAACACAAGCAGGGGGGAATGGAAGAGGGAGAAGCAGGCTTCCTGCCAAGCAGAGAGCCCGATGCGGGGCTCGATCCCAGGACCCTGGGATCATGACCTGAGCCGAAGGCAGACGCTTAATGACTGAGCCACCCAGGCGCCCTGAGAAACAGACTCTTAATTATAGAGAACAGTCTGGTGGTTACCAGAGGGGTGGTGGGTGGGGAGATAAGAAAACTAGGTATGGGGATTAAGGAGTGTATTTGTTGTGTTGAGCACTGGGTGATGTATGAAAGTGTTGAATCACTGTATTGTACACCTGAAACTAATATTACACTGTATATTAACTGGAATTTAAATAAAAACTTTAGAAAAAGAAGTGAAGAAGTAGGGTATATACCCTGAGAAATGAAATTCAGTGAAACAACATATGTTGTCCAATCTGCTACTTCTTCTCGTAAGTAAAGTACTAGCAACAACAGATCACTAGCAAGTAGTGCTTCCAAGTGCTTGTTATTTAGATGATAGGCACTGCTCTCAGGTAGCAATCCTAGTTTCTTACAGTGTGTGTGTGTGTGTGTGTGTGTGTGTGTGTGTGTGAGATATGGTTTTTGCATCCATATTTGTAAGAGACATTGGTCTACAGTTTTTTACCTTTGTCAGGTCTTTATCTGGTTTTGGTATCAGAGTAATACTGGCCTTATCAAAAGACTTGGGAAGTATTCCCCCCTCTTCCATGTTTTGGAAGAGTCTACAAAGAATTGGTATTAATTCTTTTTTAAGTGTCTGGTAGAATTCACCAGTGAAGTTATCTGCCTGAATTTTGTTTTGTGGATTTCTTGCTTTGTGATAAGACAGAAGGAAATAATAAAGATTAGAAGTGAAATTAATGAAATAGAGAACAGGAAAGCAATAGAGAAAATTATTTTATGGTGGAACATTAAGTTCTTGATTTGAGATCTTTCCCCACTCCTCCACCCCATCTTTTAATGTAGACATATTCAACTGTATAAATCCCTCTAAGAACTACTTCAGCTGCATCCCATAAGCTTTGGTAGGCTGTGTCTTTTTTTTTTTTAAGATTTTATTTATTTATTTGACAGAGAAAGAGCAAGCACAAGCAAGGGGAGCAGCAGGCAGAGGGAGAGGGACACGCAGGCTCCTCACTGTGCAGGGAACCTGACGTGGGGCTCGATCCCAGGACACTTGGATCATGACCTGAGCTGAAGGCAGACACACAACCGACTGAGCCACCCAGGCAGCCTGGTAGGCTGTATCTTTATTTTCTTTTTTTTTCAAAGTATTTTCTAATTTCCCTTTTGATGGCCTCTTTGATCTATTAGTTATTTATGAATGCGGTTTAATTTTCACATATTTGTGAACTTCCCAAATTTCTGTCTCTTACTGTTTTCAAATTTTATTTAATTGTGGTTCAGAGAACATATTTTATGTTCACCACCATATTCAAATAAATAATGGCTGAAAACTTCCCAAATTTATTGGTAAACATTAATTTACATGTTTAAGAAATAGCAAACTCCAAGCAAGATCAAAGCAAAGAGCAAAGCAAACCTACATACCTCAGTAAAAATGCTGAAAGACAAAGACCAAAGAGAAAGTCTTGAAAGCAGTAAAAGGAAAATGAATCATCACTTACAAGGGAATAAGAGCAAAATAAAGGCATTCCCATAGAAACAAAAACTGGGAAAATATGTAGGACAGGTAGGCAGAAGATCAAAAAGGAAGTGGAAGACTAGAAGAACACTATACAACCAACTAGATCTAACAGACATCCTTAGAACACTACACTCAACCACAGGAAAATAGATCTTTTGTCACATGTACATGAACTATTCACCAGGATAGACTAGATGCTAGGCCTTCAAACAAACCTCAGTACATTTGAACATGGTATTGGCTTTCTGCCTAGGAAAATGTATGGTTTCCATTCATTCAAGTGTTCTATTAAGGGTTTAGTATTGCTTTAAAAATGTCCTCATATATAATTTACATATTTCTTGTTAATCTTGTTCCTCAATATTTTATGTTTGGGGTTGTCACTGTAAACAGTCTTTTCTCCCTTTGTGTTCTCTTTTAAAAATTTCCTTACTGTACTTTTTTAGTAATATTTTTTCAACATATTCTTGCCTTTTCTGGGTTACAGTCATCTTCTGGAACTAGAAATCTCTAATTTCTCATTTCTAGCTGTATTGGCTCATTCCTATAGTACAATGTTAAGTAGTATAGGTAATACAGGTTTTTTTTTTCTTGTATTTTCTTTATTTCTTGCATCTATTATTTTATATATACATACATATAATTATATATAAAATTATATGTAAATATATAAATAATTTTAAAGTTCTCTGTTTTCCCTATATCATTGAATGATTTCTATGTAGAATGGGTTTGCAATTTTGTCAAATACCTTTTCAATATCTGTGAAGATTGTCACATAATTTTGTGTTAGCTCTATCAGTAAGGAAAATAATATTTTTACCTTTCTTTTTTTTCCCAATATTTTATTTATTTATTTTGAGAGAGAGAGAGAGAGACAGAATCTCAAGGAGACTCCATGCTGAGTGCAGAGCCTGATGCGGGGCTCAATCCCATGACCATGAAATCATGACCTAAGCTGAAATCAAGAATTGGTTGCTTAACCGACTGAGTCACTCAGGCGCCCTACTTTTCTTAATATTGGCTCATCCTTGAAATCTGGGAATAAATTCTGAATACTCATGATTTTATTTTTTAACATACTGCTGATTTTTGCTCAGAAATATTTTATTTAGTGTTTTTGCATCAGTATTTATAAGTATGATTAGTTTATCACTCCTTTTGTGTGTGAGAATCTTACCTAAAATGTAGTAACTATAAAACAACAACCAAATATACATGCATACCCACACCTGTTTAAAAAATAATTTAAAAAGTTGATTCCTTGATAAGGACTGATCAATGGAACAGAGTGATATTATTTTTATTTTTTTATTTTTTTTATTTTATTCTTATGTTAATCCCCATACATTACATCATTAGTTTTAGATGAAGTGTTCCATGATTCATTGTTTGTGCACAACACCCAGTGCTCCATGCAGAATGTGCCCTCCTCAATACCCACCACCAGGCTAACCCATCCTCCCACCCCCCTCCCCTCTAGAACCCTCAGTTTGTTTTTCAGAGTCTGTCGTCTCTCATGGTTCGTCTCCCCCTCCGATTTCCCCCGCTTCATTCTTCCCCTCCCGCTACCTTCTTCTTCTTCTTCTTTTTTTTTTTTCTTAACATATATTGCATTATTTGTTTCAGAGGTACAGATCTGAGATTCAACAATCTTGCACAATTCACAGCGCTTACCAGAGCACATACCCTCCCCAGTGTCCATCACCCAGTCACCCCATCCCTCCCACCCCACCCCCCACTCCAACAACACTCAGTTTGTTTCCTGCGATTAAGAATTCCTCATATCAGTGAGATCATATGATACATGTCTTTCTCTGTTTGACTTATTAACAGAGTGATATTATTTTACTTTAAGACTTTATTTTGGAGGGGTTCTGCAAAGGGAGGCTTAGAGCCTACTTTGGAGTGAGTGGCAAGGAGACGGATGGGAGTTTGAAACTCGTCGGTAGAGGAAGGGAAGAGAGAAGGAGAAGGTCTTGGTTTAACAAGTCTAAGGATTTCTAGCCTGAAGGAAAATTCTGGGTAGCTGTGTGATAACTGGGAAGAACAGACCTTTATAGCATAGTTTTAATTCAATTCATTCCCTCTGCCCCAGTGAGCAGCACTCCCTCCTCCACGGTGCCTGATCTTTCCTGATCTGCTGATGCAGCAGCCTGGCATTAGTTATGTAGTGAACTAGGGCAGGGAAGTGGGGAGAAGTGCAACTCCATCCACTAGACCTACTTTGGCAGGAGTGCTACCTTGTAGGAGAATTTCAGACCAAGACCAGGCATGAAGTGGAGCCCAAGACAGAGAGCCACACTTAGGAGTTAGGAGTAGATGTGTGAGCTGGCTTAAGAGGGTCTGTTTCACACTCATTCCTATCTTAAAATGCTATAGGAAGGTGATACTTGAAAGGTGAAGAGGCAAAAATCTAGCAGTATGATAATCAGTCTTCTCTTGCATAGCATTTAAAATTGGAATGTCTCATTCATATGCATAATTTCATTTGAACTTTATAGGGATTTAGTGTGTTAGGTAGAGCAAGCCATATCATTACTTTCTAGATGAATATTGTGAGAGGCATGTTCTAGCCCAAGGTCACACAGCTAGTAACAGGTGGAATCAGGTTACATCTAGGTCTCCTGAACATCTTCAGTTTATTCTTCATAATAATTTAGGGGTACATAAACCACACATGCCTGAGACAACTCTTCTGCAATCACCTTTGCCCCTAGCCTGAAGTGGGATGTGTTTGGCTATATTCAGGTATTATTAAATTAATGCAATTCTTTGAGGTCCTCCTAATGGTTACTGAGCAGTGCCCGCTGAACACCTAAATTAAGGAGTGGAATTGATCTACAAGAAAGAAGTTGGATTTTGATTTACTAAAGCTCTGATTACAGGTAAAATGCCATTTCTGTGCAAATCTAATGCCCTTCAAGGTATTTTCAACTGCAATCAAAATATATTCGTATGCTTTCTTGCTTTGAAAAATGATGACATTGCTAAAAGTAATTAAGATCTCTGATCATTGCCAGTTTGAAAGGTGTGGATCAAAGTACACTTCTTTTAGAGAAAGTAAGTTGCTCCATGATTCAGTGAGCTGAACTTTAAAATGTCCTACTAGTAGTCTGTGAATATAATGCTAGGCATGGATGACACCTTAGATTTCCACTTGGCCACTTGGAAGATTAATGACTAGTGTCGTAGCCATGAGAGAAACATCGTACTGATTCTGGATAAATACACAACACACCATATAGTTTCCCTAAATAGCACTTAAGTTTTTTTTTCTTCTTGTGTAAAGCTATATATATCTTTTGTAAAACTATATTTTTAATCCTCCCAATAAATGAGAGCATGCTCTAGATTCTCAAAGAGCTTACCAGAAATATAATGTGCTCTTATGTTATATTTTGTCTCAGTAAGCCCTATTCTCCTTTTTATTTATTTATTTATTTTTATTATTATTATTATTTTTTAAAGATTTTATTTATTTATTTGACAGAGAGAGAGACACAGCGAGAGAGGGAACACAAGCAGGGGGAGTGGGAGAGGGAGAAGCAGGCTTCCTGTGGAGCAGGGAGCCCGATGCGGGGCTCGATCCCAGGACCCTGGGATCATGACCTGAGCCGAAGGCAGAGGCTTAATGACTGAGCCACCCAGGGACCCCTCTATTCTCCTTTTTAAATTAAGATTAACGTTTTGCATTCCAAATGCTTTACTGTTTACAATAGAGTATATTTGACTAATGTAGCCTTGACATATTATCACAAATAATTCTAGAGTGCAAGTTTTAAACTTTCTGATTATGGAAGAATAAGAGTACTTAAAAACTTTTTAGGCCTTTGTGAAGACTCAGCACCATCCTCCGAAATCTACTATCTTTTGGGTAGCAGAGTCTTATGAATAACATACAGGTTTTTTTTTTTTTTTTAAAGATTTTATTTATTTATTTGAGAGAGAGAGAATGAGAGAGAGCAAGCACATGAGAGGGGGGAGGGTCAGAGGGAGAAGCAGACTCCCCGCTGAGCAGGGAGCCCGATGTGGGACTCGATCCCGGGACTCCAGGATCATGACCTGAGCTGAAGGCAGTCGCTTAACCGACTGAGCCACCCAGGCGCCCAATAACATACAGTTTTAAGTTGAATAGGCACATTACTTTTACATAGTCTGACCCTCAATTTCTAGCTCTGTGAGACTTCCTACAATTAAAATAATATTTTTCTGGGGCGCCTGGGTGGCTCAGTCATTAGGCGTCTGCCTCCGGCTAGGGTCATGATCCCGGGGTCCTGGGATCGAGCCCCGCATCGGGCTCCCTGCTCAGCGGGAGGCCTGCTTCTCCCTCTCCCGCTCCCCCTGCTTGTGTTCCCTCTCTCGCTGTCTCTCTATCTGTCAAATAAATAAATAAATCTTTTAAAAAAATAAAATAAATAATGCTTTTCTGTTTTTATATACTGGACTATAGTGGGGGGCTTCAGCCTGTGATATAGCTAGTTCAAATGATGCAAACTGAAGTCTGCTTGTGTCAATAAAGTAGAGCAGGAGCTACAGGGATATACTTTCCTAACTTTCTGTAAATGGCCAAACTAAACTACTGCATGCTAATGAATGTACACTAAAGAAGGCCTGATGGCTGAAATAATATTTTCGTTCTGTGCTAAGAAAGGAAGAGATTTTAAGTAGCTCTCCTTATTTATTCTTGAATTAACTTTTCTTCGTCAAGGACATTTTACCCCAATTCAGTAAACTCTATATTATAGTTGATTTACTTAAAAATCAACACCCATTGTTGCCAATTAATGAAATATTTTGAAAAAACTGCTGTAAAACAAATATAATTGCTCATTTTCATAAGGTATTCTTTTATTTTCAGTGAGAAATTTAAAATCAATTAAGTTTATATTATGAATTAATAGTAAGGCTCTTGAAGGCAGGAACTTTTTTGAAAAGTTTCTTGTGATGCTTATGGAGCTTAGAAATGTGTTTTGCAGGGTGCCTGGGTGGCTCAGTTGGTTAAGTGACTGCCTTCGGCTCAGGTCATGATCCCGGAGTCCCTGGATCGAGTCCCACATCGGGCTCCCTGCTCGGCAGGGAGTCTGCTTCTCCCTCTGACCCTCCCCCCTCTCATGTGCTCTCTCTCATTCTCTCTCACACAAATAAATAAATAAAATCTTAAAAAAAAAAAAAAGAATTGCTTTAAAAAAAAAAAGAACTGCATTTTGCCTTTGGGTTCATTGTATGCCGTGGATCAGACCCACATCTCATCTGTGTATACTGAGCCATTGAAATGAATCCACCTTTGAAACATAGTCCTTTTTCCTAATATTGCTCCACAGGAGGCATTCCTCAGCAGGATTTATACATTTATAGCTATATCATTTTCAACACAAAAAATAAAAATGAGTGTCCATTCTTGAATTATTTTCAGGACAAAAACTGCTGCTTACTGTTTGAAAAAATTCATGTATTTTCTTTTCCTTTTCTTTCCTTTCTTTCATCTAATTTGAAAATGCATTATCTTTAAAATTATTTTTTCTTCTTGATATTTGTACTCATAATGGGCTAGTAAAAAAATCTAACATTTACAATAATGCACCACTTCAGTGAATTGGGGTTCCAATAACTATAAAATGAAGAAAAACAAAACCCCTTTCAAGAAGGAGTTGAGAGATGGATTTTGCATACAAGGAAGTTTTCACAATAGAGAGGGAAGAAGGTTGTGTCACATTCAGAAAAGGCCCATTAATATGAATAAATAATTTTTGACAAAGAAGGAAACATATTTCTCGTGTCATGTTTTGAAAAATAATTTTTATTTTTAATTGAAATAGGAATGTTTGTTTTTTAAAGGCAACTATTCAGAACTCTCTCAAGTAATAAGATTTCACTATTTTATTCATTGTGGTCATTTTACTTAAAGTCACATAAACTTGTTTCCTACTGAGTTGTCATTCCCTGCCTAAGTCAGTGCAGCCTATAGCGGGTAGTGAAAAGTGTCATCCTAGAGGATTAGCTTCTAAGCTTACCTGAAATAGACCTGCTGGCAGAATCTTGAGCCCCACTCACATTGCTGATGGATCAGGAATCAATTTGCTTCCCTCGGAAAATGTACCTCAGGAGGCTCTGGGCCCTTCTGTGCCTGCTGACTTCCACCCATCTGTCACCAGGTTCTCCCCTCATAGACTGCTGCATGGTTTCCTACAGACTCCTAGCTTCATGGAACTGGTACTGCTGTGGCCTCTACCCTGATCATTCTTCCCATTCTTGCTAGCAACTTTTCCCAGAGCAAGAGCTTAGTGTCCCATGCCAGCCAGTGGCTGGAGTCCCACTCCAAACTTGGTAAATTGCATGGAGATCTAGCATCTCACTTTTTGATATTTTAAACATTATGACTGATTACACACTCTCACTGATATATTCCAAATGAAGATAGGACTTTCTGAATAGGGCCAACAACTTGGATTTTTATTTTAGGTTCATGATGCAAAGTTGGAAGCACAGAGCACCTCATAGAAAGGGCTCTCTTTGGCTACCTTGGTACTATCTCCTTCATGGGGTATGGTAGCAAGTTGATACCCAAGTAAGAGTTCCTAATCCTAGACAGAGAGCTGCTGTGATGGGCTGATTTACAACTGTAAGAGGAAAATGGGCCAACTGTAGGATATGCCCTGGTGTTGTCGATGTCAATATTCAATATTTAAATAGAATCAGAGAAGAACCAATAAGATATGTAAGAGGGGTTTGTTGTCAGACTTTTCCTTTATCTCATTGCCTTTGATCTGATTCTTAATAGGAACAAACAATCAAAAATAAAGCTAAAAAAACATTTTTGCTTTTCTAACATTGTTTGGGTCAGGAGTATGTGTCCTCTATGAAAAATGCCATTAACAACATAACTACTACTTCTAACAATAGATAACACTTGCAGTGTTAACTATGTATCAGGCACTGTTCTAACTGCTCTACACATATTAACTCATTTTGTCTTCACAAAATTTAATTAGGCACCACCCAATTTTACAGATGAGGAATACAGTATGGGGTATATTTCTTTTTCTTTTTTTTTTTTTTTTAAAGATTTTATTTATTTATTTGAGACAGTGAGAATGAGAGAGAGCACATGAGAGGGGGGAGGGTCAGAGGCAGAAGCAGGCTCCCTGCCGAGCAGGGAGCCTGATGCGGGACTCGATCCCGGGACTCCAGGATCATGACCCGAGCCGAAGGCAGTCGCTTAACCAACTGAGCCACCCAGGCACCCTTCTTTTTCTTTTTTTTAAAAGATTTTATTTATTTGAGATAGAGAGAGAGAGTACGAGCCGGGAGGAGAGGCAAAGGGAGAGGGAGAAGCAGACTCCCAGTTGAGCAGGGAGCCTGATGCGGGGCTCAATCCCAGAACTCTGGGATCGTGACCTGAGCCAAAGGCAGGCGCTTAACTGACTGAACCACCCAGGCGCCCCTAGTGGGGGCATATTTCTTATAGTCATACAACTGTTAAGTAGTGGAGAAGGGTTTTGATCACAGTGAGTGTGCAACTGAGGATCATACTTAGTAATATGTTGCACTGTCTTGGGAATTTAGTCTATTGGGATTTTATAATCTTTATTCTCGGCTATAAGATGTTCATTCTCCTAACAGGAGGGCATGTACTTGAAGCTGAGCCAGCAGATGATGGGGCATCTAGCTGGTAGCAGAAAAAAATATTTCATTGTTATTTCTTATCACTGTAATAGGAGCAATAAAGCAACAAAAGTTGTTGCACAGGGGTGCTTGGCTGGCTCAGTTGGTGGAGCGTGCAACTCTTGATCTCCGGGTTGTGAGTTTGAGCCCCACACCGGGTGCAGAGATTACTTAAGATCTTAAAAAAAAAAAAGTTGTCGCACAAATCATCTTTAGTTGAAGTCAAAGCCTCTGATGAAATAGCAGCCTTGTTCGGGCTTTGAGGCCCAAAGGTAGCAATAAATGGGGATAAACTCTTAATATACTCAAAATAATTATGTTGAGCAAAATTATGTTGAGTAAATTGACAATAGCTTTTGTGAGAATAAATGCTTTCTGACAAAAATTTGCTTATTAGCGTACTCTGGAGAAAACCTACAGCAGATCAGACTAAACCAAATTTGTCTCCTGCTAGATACAGTATCTCCTCCGCAGCTTATTTAAATGTCTGGATCTCTCAGGACAGTCTCTTGTTTTTAGTAGTAAGTATTTTGTTCAAGCAATCTTGGTCAAAACTTCTGTTCAATTAGGCTTAACATCTAGTAGGTCTTAAAAGCATGCAAAAATACACAAAGGAAAGTGACAAATGCAAACTTTGTCTCTATTATCTTTGGTCATTTTTTCCAAGGCAGAAAACTGGGCCAGCTATCTTTCCTTACCACTGCTTTATAGTGCTCTTTATTGTTTTCTTGACTTCATGGCACATCAAATTATCCATCATTGCAAAAATGGAAAGCCTATGTCTTTTTTTTTTCTCCAGCAGGTGTAAGAAAAACTTTATTCTTATCTATTTTTTCTTCTAATTCTGGCAAACATAAAAAACACCTCATTGAATGGGGAGCATTTTTGTTTGCCCTGTGTGTTTTCAGCTGTCCTTGAATTCTTTGTTTCCCTTTCTTTAGTTTTGGAAGTTACTAGTGATGTTATTTCTGAAATATTGTTCATGATTCATTTTTCAAACCTATTAAGAAAAGTCATGTCAGCATGTGCACTTTATGCATTAGGAAAAGGGATTTCAAAATGGGATATTCATAAAGTAGTCCCTAATAAGTTTTCTCTTACTATAAAATCAATTCATCAAACGTACAGTATTGTTTTAAGTACATAAATAAAAATAACCCCCAAATGAACAGTCATAAATTTCCAATATGGTATAAATTAAGACCCAGAAACAATGAAGGGATGAATAAAATACAGCTAATAAAGTGCAAATATCTGAATAGGAATACAAAAACAAAAAGAAGTAGAAAAGTTAACATACTATGAAAAGGCACAAGTTAAAGGTAGAACATTCCATAGAGATCCCTAGTGAGTACTCGTAAGAGATCATTAAACCAGATGAATGTAATGTTTCTGAGGATTGCAAAAGAGTCACCATAAAATAATGAGTCATTGTCTCTTGGAACCTCTATCACTCCCTGAGTTTAAGTAAAGTACTTTTGGAACTGGAATCAATTTTTTAATGCACAGAAACCTCATTAGAGCAATGTTTACTATTCAAAAGTGTTTCAGATAAAATGGGACTTTCTTGGCTTCTTCCAGTGGGGTTTAAGTAAGGAAGAAGTGGGAGGCTTTTATTAGGAAGCATTATGACATATTAAACTATACCAGTATACCTCGAGTACAGCTAGTGTGTTCAGTAGAAAGAACCCAGTAAATTACATCTTTATAATGTGAAACAATACAAAATAGCCTTAAGATATCAAGTGTCTCGGGCACCTGGGTGGGTGGCTCAGTTGGTTAAGCAACTGCCTTCTGCTCGGGTCATGATCCTGGAGTCCCTGGATCGAGTCCCTGGATCGAGTCCCGCATCGGGCTCCCTGCTTGGCGGGGAGTCTGCTTCTCCCTCTGACCCTCCTCCCTCTCATGCTCTCTGTCTCTCATTGTCTCTCTCGCAAATAAATAAAATCTTAAAAAAAAAAAAAGATATCAAGTGTCTCAGTGTAGAAGTAACAGTTTTGAAAGGCATATACTTTTTATCATGTATCTTAAAAATGTCACTTGACCTGAAAGTCCCCCAAGAAGGCAACTACAGAATAAACCTTGTAGAACAAATAACTGTAAGGAATTCTGAGCTGCCAGTTAATTTATTAAATGTTCTGTTCTGTGTTATAGAATATAAATGACAATAATACACCCACACACTAATTCTTGACTTTATAATTTAATTTATTATTCTTATTGTACCATAGTCATGTTCTTGCTTTAAATGTCTTGCAAAGTAATGATCTTTTGAATGGGAGTGTTGTCTTTCTAGACCTGGGTGAACAGAATCATTTTATTAGAACACAACCATTGTTGTTTGTAAATGTGATTCTGTTTCTTGTTAATCCCTTCAAGAGGCTTATTGCCTCCATTAATGTCCTTTGGCGATTGTTTTCACCTCCGAAAATCTGTTCCTCAACATAGCCTAAAGTAATTCAGTTTTAAGTATTCAAATACTTAAACTTTAATGGCAAAATACTTGGAACCCTTTGGAAGTCATTTTGAATGAACCTCCATATTTTCCTAACACTTAATGGTAATTGATGTTAAAATACCATACCATACCATTAATAAGAGATCATAAATAAAAACACAGAAGACAGAAGAAATAAAATTAGAAAGGGATTTCAGTAGGAATTACTGAATGAAAATAATATCTTCTTAAACTACATCAGAATTTCCAATGAAAGATCCAATTTTCTTTCTGTTACTGAAATTGTTGCATGTGTTAAAGATACACTTTGTCAGAAGGTTTAGGGGCAGGGGACAGAGGTAGGGTTGTGCAAATTTGACACTTAATAAACAAGTCCATTATCAGGGTCCCTGTCCTTCTTTCTTACCGCCATGCATCTTAGACCTTGCTTGCCTCTCCTGTTTCATCTAAAATTATCTTCCTCTTTTTTCTTTTGTAGAAGAAATAAGTGTAATCTATAATCTCTAGTACGATTTAAAGCTATTGAAATAGTCCTAAAATATGGGACATTTTACAGAAGGTTGCTCAGGTGCCAGATACATCTTCTTCATCAGTACCCACTTCATTTGAATAGAGTTCAGTGTGTTTAGAATGTGAGAGAACATGATGGGTTTTTTGAGGGTATATAACAGGGTCTTTATTTATTTTGCAGGTCTCGAGTAAATGGTATACTTTTTGTATGTCCTTTGAGAGCTAGGGAGCGCCCAAATTAAATTTATAAATATAATTAGTCATTTGGAGATAATTAAGATTATGACTTTAAATAGAAATTTATAATGGTGTCTTTCTTCATGAATATAGATATATATTTTACAAATAAAAAAATAATCATCAAATTTTCTTCTGTTACTTTTTTTCCCTTTTATACTGAACAGTGTTAGTACACCAAGGTAGTCTCAGTAGGAGTACCTACTGGCTTGGACCACTCTGAGGATGTGTTTCAGCTGCACAAGTCACAACATATTGCCAGGACTCAGTGGGCAAATCCAGTTGTCACTAACTACTGTAAAACAACAATAAAAACCTCAAAATCTGTTGTTGAGAGCCCATTAATGTGTATGCCTAACTACTAATGAGTCAATTTATACTCCTATATGCAGAGTGACAGTTCCACTTTTCCAGCGTTTTTTCTCCCCTCTGGAATCTCAAGAAGTCCTCTGAGCTACAGCGCTCACTTAACACCGCTTCTTGGCTTCTTCCTAAGTGTCTCCGCCTCGGCTCAGGACTGCTGCCAAGTGTTGTCCTATAAAAGGGGTAGTCAAACACCTCACTCCTCCAGAATTGACTCTTTTAGAGAAGGGTCACAGTAGGGATGCTGGTATCATAGTTTATATATTGTTTGAGATGAAGATCTGATAGAGTAAAATTAAGAATAATTTAAGATCCCTGTGTTAGTCAAGATCCCACCAGGAAGAGATCAAAGAAGACTTATATAAAATGGATCTTATACAGAGGTGTGGGCAAGGTACTAAGGAGCCACAAGAGTGCAGGGACCTGGAGTAGCAGCAGTGGGGCTGCTACCCGTCCTGGGGTCAAAGAGATGAGAGCTTGGAGATAGAGTCACATGGGAGCATAGGCTTCATTTCCTTAGAGACAGCCAGCAGGAGGCAATGGCTCAGGGAAGGACTCAGTGGAATATATGGTTTGCGAGGTGAAGAGACTGGACCAGGGACAACAGAGAATGGGAATAACTAAAGAACAGATGTTCTTGAAAAGATCATTCTAGGACTCCTTATTGACTGAACTCAGTTGGAAGCAAGAGGTCATGGTTGTCCTGTTGATGCAATCCATGCAGGTAAACCTCAGAGGCCCAGAACAGGATGGGGAAGGATGGAGAATGGTTCTAGAGTAGAAAATACAAATATTTAGCACAACCACTCTTGCCTATTTGTATCTGCCATATGTCAAGCAATTAAATACATTTCTTTTAATACTGACTGACAATTGTCACTATTAGCCACAGACATTAGGGTGTCATAAAAGGCTGAATTTCACAGTCGTGCCCTTTGACTTCAAGAGAAAACAAAAATGTTACCTCGTAAAAGTAATAATGGGTCATACTTTGCGTAACACTTAATATTTCTAAGTACTTTAAAATGCTTGCCCTCAGTTAATAGATATTCATAAAATAATTGATAACATCCCCTGGCCCCATGCTGTATTGTGGGTGATGTTCTGAAGGATTTAATTCCTGCAGTTCCATGAGGCAGTCCATTGTACACATTAGGAACATGAGACACAGTGAGGTCTCTAACTTGCCAAATAGCAGAGCCTAGATATAAATCTCAAAACTTGCCCTCAAAACCATAATGATATACTATAACTTTTGATAAGTACAATGCAAATGGACAATAAATATGGATTAGTACAGTTACGTTGCATCAGAAAAAAAAAAAAAAAAACCCTGAAGCTTGAAGAAAATAAAGTGGAATCCTTTGGGTGCTTTTGAGTAAAGAATTTAACAATGGGACAGTAGTCTACTACTCTTAAGGTTAGAGCTCTTTTCATTATTTCTCATTTATAAGAAAGATTTCTTTCATGATGACTTCATGTTTCAAGATCATGTTAGAGCTAATGCAAAAAAAATCAAATGTAAGCAGCTAAACATAAAATGGTGTATTCTAGTTTTCATTTAACATGCAAAAATATGAATTTGAGTTTATTTCATTTAGATATACTTTAGTAGGTGTTGATGCCCAGCTCCTCAGCTAATGCCTCCACATTTCCTGTGATGAACAACCATCATATCACCTTTACATCCTAGGGCATATAGACCTCTTCTTGCTTTCCTTGGAGAATGAGAGGTGGCACTTCCAAGTAACACAGCTGCCCAGTGCTGCAAAATCTGTGATGTTTGGATGCACTATGCATTATATTTTTTCATATTCCACTTAAGCAAAATACTTTCAACCTTTTTTTTTTCTTTAAGATTTTATTTATTTGACAGAGACAGAGTGAGAGAGGGAACACAAGCAGAGGGAGTGGGAGAGGGAGAAGCAGGTTTCCCGTGGAGCAGGGAGCCCGATGTGGGGCTCGATCCCAGGACCCTGGGATCACGACCTGAGCCAAAGGCAGACACTTAATGATTGAGCCACCCAGGTGCCCCAATTCAACCTTTTTTTAAGGGCTGCTGTTGATCCAAAGTTCACTGTCTTCAGCATGACCATGGAACAGCTTGAGTTTAAATTGGGTACATATATTCTTTACTTATTAATATTCTCTGTTGTCTCTAGCCCAGTATCCTAAAGATTCATTTTCCTTAAGATGCATGTGTATCTTGGGGTCTTACAGACTCAGTGTATATATATATATTTTTTTAAAGATTTATTTATTTATTTGAGAGAGCGAGAATGAGAGAGAGAGAGTACATGAGAGGGGGGAGGGTTAGAGGGAGAAGCAGGCTCCTTGCTGAGCAGGGAGCCCGATGCGGGACTCGATCCCGGGACTCCAGGATCATGACCTGAGCCGAAGGCAGTCGCTTAACCAACTGAGCCACCCAGGCGCCCCTCAGTGTATATTTTTAATTCACTTAATTCAGCACACCATATTTTTATTTTTGTAAGTGCTAACCCATCTTGATTTCGTACTCTGACTTATTATGTACTTCAAAAATTGCTATGATCTCACCTTGTATTGAAAATTAGTATTTATTCCTTAGCATAGAAGTTCACATCCTTATTATGAACCAGGAGACATTGCCCAGATGTATAATATTCTGTCCTACCACTCTCCATTTTGTTCACTGTGCATTGCCCATACTGGGTTTCCCTCAGCAACCCGACTAAGTCAAGCTTCTTTTCATCTCAGGAATTTTGCACATTCTCTTCCTTCTGCTTGAACTACTAGTGTCTCTTGTAGCTTGGCTGATTTCCCCCTTCATATTTTAGATTAAATATTAATTGTAGCTTCTAAAGATAACTTTCATAAACTCTGGTTTTCGTATTGAAATATTTATTTATAACAGCATGTTATACTTGGCAATTCAGCAATTTATGAATCTGTGTCAATTTTTCTCATCATCTCTTGCTCCCATGGACAGTAAACCCTATGACATCAGGGATCATATTTCATTTGTTCAGCACTATCTAGCTGGTACTGAGCACAGGGATCAGCACGTAGGAGGTGTTCAATAACTAATGGCTGAGTGACTGAATGAATTTGCTCATCGGTTAGATTGCAATATTATCTGTGGCATGAATAGTGTTTGGATTCCCCATACTGTCTAGAGCATTTTAACTTAATTAATCTCCATTCCATGTCCTTTTTTGTCTCTCTTTCTTTCCCCCAAATCTCATTCTCTCTGTCTCTACTTCAGTCTACCTGGTATGTGGGCGCTTTCTTGGACTACACTAACACTCTCATCTCTGTTCTATTTTAATCTGCCTTAAAATTTCCCACTTAGTTTATCTTCTTTATTTTCTTATTTCACAATTTAACTCTTTATTCAAATTCTTCATTGATTCATGCTATTTCCATAGATTTGCCTTTTCAACGTGCATATTCCCTCCTTCTTCCCCTCCCTCCCTCCTTCCCTTACTTTTTTTTTCTTCTTTTCTTTTGTTTAAAGTCTGAGACTTTGCACATATCATCACAGCCCCATTGCTCCCAGCCCCCATGTTCACTTAACAAGTTACTCTTCACAATTACACCTTGAAAATGTTGTGTTCACTTTTATTTAGAATGTGTGTAAATTCATACCCACAATGTCAAAATCACCATTCCTCCCTACAAACCCCCTCCCTCTAGCAAACACAAATGACAAGTGACCTGTTATCTTCTGTGTACTAAAGAGTTGGGGACTTTCTCCAAGATCCGTCTTGTATTTACTTTGCTAAAACTAATTGCTCCGTATTGCCTGCCTTCTGTGATAACCTCTATTTTGTGGCCAGAATTTACCTCTCTCTCTCCATTTGGATTTGACTCTCTTCTTTTAGTTTTCTGTCACCTTCCATCCCCAAATCTTTGATAACTCAATTTTTCCTTTAATATTCAGTCCCTGCTCTCTAAACCCCAGCCACATTAGAACTCTGAGTTAGAACCCTAGGTCTCCTGCCTGCCTAAGGTAAGAATTCACATCCACAACAGGACAGTCTGTCTTCTCTGCTGGTGTGTAAATACACATACATGTAGATAAAACCCATGAAAGATGAGAGAAATTGGTGGAAATGGAAAAACAAAATATAGATTTTCCATGAAACTGATACAGTTCTACAATGTCTGAATATTATAATCAGGCTTAGTAAATTTTCTTCTCCATTGTAACTGGGTAACAGACTTAAATATATGTGAAATCATTCCTTTAAATGAGAATATGTCTATATATTTCTGCAGAATATATATTAATTCCTGTTGTAAAACATAATCTAAGAAGTTGTGAAGATTTCAACAACTAACTACAAAGAAAATTAGTCACTTATTGGGATCAGCAAAGTTGCCCGGAACATAGGTACGAATGGAGGCCATACACCATATGTATAAATATTTTAAAAATTGAAATAAAGTTAGTAAACTTTTTTCTTTCCTTGACAAATATCTTGCATAATGATCTGGAAAGCCTGGTTTGGATTTAAAATTCTCAGCCTCTTCTAATGGCATGCAAGAATATGGTAGACCCAGTCTTTACCCCAGTCTACCTGTGTTTTCTTTCTACCCTCACTCTGTCCCCCACTGAGAGATCTTGTGCGTGCATGTAAAGCCCTAGCTCTTCCCACACCTTTGCAACCATGGCTCATTGAGCCTAGGGATGCCTATGTCTGTGTAAGAGGCTCTCTCAGGAGAATAGACCTTGGGAAGAAGTTTGTGCATGTTCTGCATACAGGTTTGGAATATTTGATTTCTGGTCTAAGGATTCTAAATAATACTCAAGAAAGGGACAGGAAAACTTGGACTAGGCACATCACTTTGATTTACAAACTCCTTATCCTGTTGGTTGGAAGGAATATAGCCAGTAGAGGGTTTAAGCCAAAGTCAGGCCACCTAAATTTCAAGGATCAGGGCAGGGACCTCCCTTCCTGGGCTTAAGGGTGAATTGACATTTAGGGTTTATTAAGAATTTCTTCTTTGTACATAAACCAAGAAATATATTTCTTCTTCATCTAGAGCAAGAATTCAATCGAGGGCCTTAAACTGGGTGTAATTGTTTAAAGGCAAAAAAAAACCCGTTTTCATTTCATAAAGACCTCTAGAAACCTTGTGTTTATCATCAAAAATCAATTTGGGTCCTTTCTCTTTTCTTTTTGATAAGTCTGGCTAGGAGTTTATCAGTTTTATTAATTCTTTTGAAGAACTAGCTCTTAGTTTCGTTAATCCATTCTACTGGGTTTGTTTGTTTTTTTCTGTATCATTTACTTCTGCTCTAATCTTTATTATTTCCCTTCTTCTGCTGGCTTTAGGCTTTATTTGCTGCTCTTTTTATAGCTCCTTTAGGTGTAACATTATGTTGTGTATTTGAGAATTTTTTTGCTTCTTGAGGAAGGCTTGTATTACTATATACTTCCCTCTTAGGACTGCATTTGCTGCATCCCAAAGGTTTTGGACTGTCATGTTTTCATTTTCATTTGCTTCCATGTATTTTTTAAATTCCTCTTTATTTTCCTGATTAACCCATTCATTCTTTAACCTCCATGTATTTGAGGACTTTCCAAATTTTTTCTTGTGCTTGACTTCCAGTTTCATGGTATTGTGGTCTGAAAATATGCATGGTATGATCTCAATCTTTTTGTACTTGTTGAGGGTTGATTTGTGACCCAGTATGTGATCCATTCTGGAGAATGTTCCACATGGACTCAAGAAGAATGTATTCTGCTGCTTTAGGATGAAATATTCTGAATATATCTGTTAAGTCCATCTGGGCCAGTGTGTCATTCAAAGCCATTGTTTCCTTGTTGATTTTCTGCTTAGATGATATGTCCATTGCTGTAAGTGGGGTGTTAAAGTCCCTTACTATTGTTGTATTATCATCAGTGAGTTTCTTTATGTTTGTTATTAATTGATTTATGTATTTGGGTGCTCCCAAGTTGGAGGCATAAATATTTATAATTGTTAGATCTTCTTGATGGATAGATCCCTTAATTATGATATAATTCCTTTCATATCTTGTTACAGTCTTTGTTTTAAAATCTAGTTTGTCTGATATAAGTGTGGCTACTCTGGCTTTCTTTTAACATCCATTAGCATTCTCCATTCCCTCACTTAAAATCTGCAGGTGTCTTTGGGTCTAAAATGAGTCTTTTGTAGGCAACATATAGATGGATCTTGTTTTTTTTTTTTTTTTAAATCTATTCTGAAACCCTATGTCTTTTAACTGGTGCATTTAGTCCATTTACATTCAGAGTAATTATTGAGAGATGTGAATTTAGTGCCATTGTGTGTAGGGTTGGTGTTTCTGGTGATGTTCTCTGGTCCTTCCTAGTCTTTGTTGCTTTTGGTCTTTTTTTTCTCCACTCAAAGAGTTCCACTTAAAATTTCTTGCAGGGCTGATTTAGTGGTCATGAACTCCTTTAGTTTTTGTTTGTCTGGAAAACTCTTTATCTACCTTACAATCCAGCAATTGCACTACTAGGTATTTACCCAAAGGATACAAAAATACAGATTCAAAGGGATACATACACCCTGATGTTTATAGCAGCATTATCAACAATAACTAAACTATGGAGAGAGCCCAAATGTCCATCAACTGATGAATGGATAAAGAAGATGTGAAATATATACACAATGGAATATTACTCAGCCATCAAAAAGAATGAAATCTTGCCATTTGCAGTGACAGGGATGGAGCTGGAGTGTATTATGCTAAGCAAAATAAGTCAGTCAGAGAAAGACAAATATCATATGATTTTGCTCATGTGTGGAATTTAAGAAATGAAACAAATGAACACAGGGCTAAAAGTTAGAGGCAAACCATAAAACAGACTCTTAACTATGGAGAACAAACTGAAGGTTGCTGGAGGGGAGGTGGGTTAAATGGGTGATGGGTATTAAGGAGGGTACTTGTGATGAGCCCTGGGTGTTGTATGTAAGTGATGAATCACTAAATTCTACTCCTGTAACTAATATTACCCTGTATGTTAGCTATAAAAACTTGAAAAAGAAAAGAAAAAAAAGAAAGAAAGAAAGAAGAGAAAGAAAGAAAGAAGAAAGAAGGAAAGAAAGAAAGAAAGAAAAAGAAGTCAGTCTTCATCACTATTAGGTCTAGATTCAGAGAAAAATTGACAGGTCCAGAAAATTAAAAAGTGCGATGAAACTCAGGACTAGAGGTGACACTGAGGTCACATTTAGAAAGATCAGGAAATATAGCGTGGGGGAGACTGAAGTTCTCAGTAGATCTCATAACAGAGCCCATAGACGTCACTTCATATTAGAATTTGCTCAGACAGGACGAGAAAAGAAATTGGTAGTCTTGTAGAGACTCCGAGTCCCTGAGAAACCCATGAAATCTGTTGCTAGACTTCTATTACAAATTTAGAAATCTTCCCTGTAATGGTTTATTCATTTCTATCTTAATTCCTCTGTCAGCCAAAATTCTTTGTTGAAAGCAACAAAATTTGACTCTGGGAAATTTTAACATAAACTTAATTTACTGAAAGGATATTTTATAGCTTGTAGAAATTTTGGGGAAGTTGAGAACCTGGATCCAAAATGGGTAGGAATTAAGCAAGGCTTGAGAATCTGCAAGAGCCTCTTGGTGGGGAGACTTTTATCTCTCTTTTTGCGATACTTACTTATAACAGAGTCAGTCCCAGATGGGATGGTATTATTGGCTGATCCAAGGTCCCATGCCTACACCCTAAGAACAGGAGGAGCAAGGAAACAAGCTTTAGACATTTTGGCTTCTTTAGGACGTCATGCATCTTGCCTCCCCCAAGATTCATATATTCAGATGTTGGGTAATTAACTTAATAATGACCAACACTGCTTTGGAAAGAATACATCTGGATGCCTAAAGAGAAAAAAAATAAAGTTATAAGATAATACTTGTCTACACATAGATATCATTATAAGATGATACTTGGCTACACATAGATATCAGAGCTTCCAGAAAGTAAAAATACAGTCTTGTCAGAGCATATGGCAATGAGAAATTTGGGAAAGATTAGGGGAAATAGCAGTTAGCGAGGTAAAACTTTAGAGTGAATATATGGCCATGATTGCTTTTCTCCTTCCATGGTGTGCAGTAAAAGGCTAACTCACCAGGTCTCAGTTGCCCAAACCCTGCACATTCCATAGGTCTTTGGGACTGGTCCTTTTCTGGTTCCTGGGAGATAACCTTTGAGCCATGGATATATCCTGCTTATCAATAAGAATGTCTTTGCATACTTGAGACCTTGGGCCATGCTGGATAGATTATGCTAACAATGTGATTTATGGTAGATGCCTATTTTTGCCTGAATGCCTGGGGCTTTGAGACAGGCTGTATTTGGGGAAGTGCTGGTCTGAGAACTGAGGTTAGGGTTATCCAGGCACTGAATACTTGGTGACTAACTCAAATAAAACCCCTGGACACAAGGGCTCTGGTGAACTTTCCTGACTGGCAACACTTTGCACATGTTGTCACATGTTGGAAGAGTTAATACTGACTATGTGGTTCTACTGGGGGAAGGAAACTGGAAGGTTCTGCCTGGTTTCTTGTGGACTCCACCCTATACAACTTTTTATTTGTTCATTTTAATCTGTATACTCTTGCTATAATAAACTGTACTCATAAGTGTAAGAGCTCTGCTGCATCCTGTAAATTCTTCCTGCCAGTGAATCGTCAAGCCTGAGGGTGGTCTTGTGGACCTCCAGCACACACGGGACACAGGATTTAACTTAGATTTCCATAAAATCTTGAGTTAAAGAATAGAACCCATTCCTTCTCTCTGCTTATCAGACTTTTTCTCAGGGACTGTTTGCATAATGCATGCGTGCTTTATGTTCTGTTTGTATTTAAGGATAAATATAATGCCCATCAGACAGAAGGCAGAAAACAATAAAATGGAGAATTAGTATCTGACCGAAAATTTACAAAACCATTGTGTACCAATATGAGAAGCTAGATAAATAAGAAACAGATGAAAGAGACCTGGAAGTTTACATTATCCATAAAAAGCAAAGCAACACTATAATACTTTACATAATTTCTTTCTTAGAATTCTGTCGATGGCGCAGTTTTGCAAAAATTGTTTTTGTGAACTCCCCCTTTTATATAACTCCCCCATTTATATAACTCCCCCTACATATACCTCCTGTATATGTCCCTTTATTTCTTTCTGAGGTTGAGTTGGCAAGATGAGTTACAGTGACAAAACAAACATGATGAATTTCTGCTGCCCTGTGAAATTTGTTCAGTGTGGAGTTCTTTTGCTGTTTAGAATCCTAATGTTATGCTCATGCACCCCTTTCCATCCATCAGATAGCATGCTGCCATCTGTGAAAGTGCCACAGTACTAAGATTTATGTGTTACTATTTAAGGAATTTAGGTTTGGCAACTTCATGCTGTTCATTTGGCCAAACAATAATATGCTAATTAACCTGCTTGACCTAAATTATACAGCACTTGAGGATGTGCAGCCAACCCAATTGCTCAATTGGCTGAGCATTTCTGACCCTATGGTTTCGCATATAAGGAGCTTTACATCATAAAACAAATCATTATTGGGCTGCTCCATTTCATCATCTGAGAGGGAATTAATTATCTTCAGTTCAGTAAGGGAAATTTATATTTCATTTGGTTTGTTATGATTATACCAATATTTCACAATTAATGTGCATCGGCAGGGATAAAAAATTTACTTTCTTTCCCAGAACAGTCTGTATTTTTTTAGTTGGCTGAAACATGGATAAGGAAGTGTAGACATTTATATTTTAGCTTGAGCTTAGGATATGAAATTCAAGATCCATATGTGGGTTTTGGAGTATATGAATGCCCAGAAGCTATATGCAGAATTTTACATGCATGTGCTTAAAGTATTTTACTAAAAAGATTTTAAGTTCTCAAATTGGATCCATGTCCCCAAAATAAAATTTAAAAATAGTCATTAGGTATTCAAAGACTAATGATCCTTTATTTTGTTTTTAATAACCTCATTTGGTGGACCTATATATCTGGTTCCCTTATGGTTACTTATCATTTAATGCTGAGAATCTTTAGCAATATCTCTCACCAGTCTGCCACCTAAAAAGAATTCAAATAAATGAAACACTCTAATAGAAACAAATTAAAACAATACAGATATTGAAGAAAATTATTGCATAGAATTTCTTAAAGGGTTAAATTTTTCTAGTACAGGTCAAAACAGTGCTAAAATTACTCAGATCCCAAAGACTATAAAATTTCTTGCTATCTTGATAACAGAGGAATAGGAAAACTTAGAAACATGGTAAAAGAAAAACATTCAGTAAGGTGAAGAAAAATTAGGAGAAAGAAAAACATGGCTAATGGAATAGAATGTGGAAAAACTTGCAGGCAGGAAGCTTAAAAAATGTGTAAATACTGAATGTGTTTAATATATAGAAGTAACCAAAAAGCTAGGTGTATTGTCCTGTAAATCAGTGCTTCTTGAACTTCATAGGGCATAGAAATGATCTGGGCTCTTGTAAAAAATGTAGATTCTGACTCTTTTATTCTGGGTTGGAGCCTTTCCTTCTGCATTGCTAGCAAGTTTCCAGATGATACCAATGATATCTATAGGCCAAACTTTAATTAGTAAAGTTGTAAACTAAGATCACAGTTTACTCACTGCCTGAATTCCATAATTAATCAAAAGTAAAATCAAAGCTGAGAGTTGTGCTAAGAACAAAAGTTTTAAAAAGTTGTGCTAAGAGCAAAAGAAAATTATTGTATCTGTGTATCTGTCTTGAAAAGAAGCAAGAACAAGTAAATTTAGTACAAGTTTAGTAGAGGAATGAAGTATTGTCTCAATGCTAATAAAAGCATCACACTAAGGATGCCTGCCCTCTTCACTAGTATGGTATCAGGTAAAAATGATAAGCATCTCTAATCAGTGTGATTGAATTAGTGCATATGGGAAATGTTATTTAAATGTTTCCAATAAATTGACGAGGTAAATGTACATATCGTTGACTTAATAATGCTTGATAAATGAGCATTGCTCTAATAATAACAATAAAAACAAAAATAATAGAGGAAAAGCAGTAGACCAAGCTGTGTAGGTGGCTTGAAGTTCTGTCCCATCTTCCTTGGACTCCTGCTCTTTTTCATTTAACTGTTTTTATTAGTTTCTACTCATGCACAGATTCCTTATTCAAGTATAAGCAGATAAATATATATTTTTATTATTTTCTCATAAAAGTTTGCATACTATTCATACTCTTCTAGACTTTGCTTTCTTCAAATATACCATATTATGTGCATCTTTGTGTATCATCATTTGAGATAGGATGCTTTTATTCTGTTTTATAGTGGGATACCATGATGGTTTTTTAACCAGTTTCCTATTGATAGATTTTGGGGGATTCCCCTCACAATTGATAACATCATGCCTTTTTGCACATGTGCAAGTATATTTTTGCACAAGTGCAATTATACCACAGGAAAACCCCAGAAGTGGGGTTGTTTAGTCAAAATGTATGTTCACTTGTAATTTTGATAAATACTGAAAAATTGTTTTCCATAGACATTACGAGCCCTGTTACTGATCATATATTTTTCCACAGCCTTACCAACAGAGGATGTTAATAATTTCTTGGATTTCTGCTGAACTCATGGGTGAAAAAAATCTGTGTAGTTTAAATGTGCATTTCTTATGTTCTGAACTAAATTCAGAAACTTTTCATGTGATTGAGAATCACTTGAACTTCCTTTTTGATGAAAAATTTGTTCATGTGTTTTATGCATATTTCTATTGTGTTATTAGCCTTTTGTGATTGATTTCTGAAAGCTTTTTAAAATTTTATTTTATTATGTTATTTTAGCTTTTTAATGTATTAAAAACATCAGCTTTTGTGATGTGAATTGTAAATATTTTTCCCAGTTTAATATTCATTCATTCATTCATTCAAGTTTTCACCTTGCCAATTTTTTTTCTTATAGAAGTTTTTGATTTTTAGGAGGCTGATTTTATCAATCATTATTTTATGGCTTCTGGATTTTTTCTCAAAGCAAAAAAGGTCTTCCCTACTTCAAGATTATAAAGGAATACTCACTTGTTTCCTTATGGTACATTTGTTCAAGTTATATATTTAAATCTTTGATATATTTAAGGTTTATCCTGGTGTTCCTGGTTTGTGATGTGGTTTTTGAGTTAAGATACTATTTATTAAACAATTGACCATTCCCTTACAAATTTGAGATGCCAAATTTCCATATATATGTATTTTTTAGTCTAATTTTGTTTTGTTTTATTTTTTCCATACTGTTGATTGGTCTATTAGTGGATTGGTGCCATATTACTTCAAATATTGAGATGATATCTTTATGTTCCTGATAGGGTTAGACCTCCTTCATGAATCTTTTACAAAAATGCACTGAATATTCTTATTTATTTTGTAAGAATTTTAACATCTGCTTGTATAGGTCTAAAGAAAGTTAATTTTTATTTGAATTTATTTTAAATGTGTAGAATAATTTATAAACAACAAATATTTATCTGGCACTTAATATGTGCAGAGAATGCTCCAGTGCTGGGAATCCACAGTGGACAAAAAAGAAAAAAAAAAACAAGACTTCACTGTCCTTAAAGAACTTACACTTTAGTGGTGGGGTATAAACAATGGGAAAATAAAATGGGTAAATAGTACAATATATTAAGAGTTTCCAGTGCTATAGAAAAAACTAAAGTAGGGAATGAGGATAGAAGGTCAGTATGTATGTATGTATGTATGTATCTATCTATCATCTATCTATCTATCTATCTATCTATCTATCTATCTATCTATCTATCTAATGTTGAGTGTACTCATACAAAAACTCGCATATTTTTCCATTTATACAATCTTCTTTTGTGTCCATCCGTACCTGTTAATTGAGCACTTATTATGTACAAATCCATGTCTAATTGATGGAGATCAACTGTGCTTATGGAGCTCACATTTGGTGATGGTAAGGAAATAATGAAGGAAGTATAATAAGCAAATGATAACATATATTCAAAGGTGAATACATGGGGGGGGACAATACAGAGAAAGAAGATAAAACCAGTGTGCTTGTGTGTGTGTGTGTGTGTGTGCGTGTTGATGGAAATGAGGGGGTACTATAGATATATTTTATGATGAAGTGATTTTAAATTAAAAGTAATACTATCCATTCTCATTTGTTCAGTCTTTATGTCTTTCAAAAGTGTTTTAAAATAGTCTCCATATTGGTCTTATATATGTCATGTTCAATTTATATGGGCATTATACAGTAGAGACAGAGACAAAGATAGAAAGACTTGCTTTATCAGATATCAAGACATATCTTAAAGTTGCAGTGATCAAATAGGGTATTTTGTTCACAGATAGATAAAGCCATTTATAGGACAGAATTCAGAGCTTGGATACACATCTCTACCCACATGAAATTCTGATATAAGACAGATCAGTAGAGTTAGGATAAAATTTTCAGTAAATGTGCTGGGATAGCAGGTGAGTCATAGAGAAGAAAATAGAAAGTTTCTCTATGTCCAACCATACACAAAAATCAATCCAAGATATATAAAGAATTTAATATGAAAACAAAGCTATAAAATTTTAGAACACAATATGGAAGAAGCTATAGAACTTGTAATTAAGTAAAGATTTCTTAAATATGCAAGCAATACAAACTAAAATGGAACAGATTGAAAATCTTAATTACACTAAAATCATTATAAAGAAAAGTAAAATCCATATACTCAGGATATTAACAATATATTTTATTTTTTATTTTTATTTTTATTTTTTTTAAGATTTTATTTATTTATCTGAGAGAGAGAATGGGAGACAGAGAGCATGAGAGGGGAAGGGTTAGAGGGAGAAGCAGACCCCCCGCTGAGCAAGGAGCCCGATGTGGGACTCGATCCTGGGACTCGATCCCGGGACTCCAGAATCATGACCTGAGCTGAAGGCAGTCGCTTAACCAACTGAGCCACCCAGGCGCCCAACAATATATTTTATTAACAAAAGGTAAAGAATCTAAAACTTATAAGCCAAATGACTAGCAACATGGGCCAAAGCAAAAATGGAATTATAAAGAAAAGGGAACAAGAAATTCAACTTCAGCAGTGACCACCAAATACAAGTTTTACTATAAAGAGATACTATTTAAATATTACAAGAGCATTCAAATTTTAAAAATCTGAAAATACTAAGTGTAGACAAAGATAGGAATCAGTGGAAACTCCCATTTATTACTGGAATAAAAGTAAATGGGAGACTTTGGAGCACAATTTGTTCTTGTTGCATCAAATTAAACATGTACACATGTATGATGGTATTTACAACACTTCAGTTATGATTCTTTGACAACAACATGAAAACCATCTGGAGAGCTTTAAAAATACATTGAATTCAGGGACTTCTTCACAGTCCACATAATTCAAGACTCTCAGAGATGATGCCTCAACATCAGTATTTCTGAAGAGCTCTTAGCATGATTTTTATGTGCAGGTAGGTCTGAGAAATACTGCCTTAGAGAAAGTCTCTCATATGTGAGTAACCCAAGAGACAAGAATGAGAATAGCAAATAGCAAAATATTATAGTCAACTTAGATGTCCACAAACCACAGAGTTAAATGAACTGACCACAATCATACTACAGAATGCTGTAAAAAATGAACAAACTGCAGGCATATAGGTCAACATAGATTAATTAAAAAAATAAACTGTTGAATAATGTAGGGTGCAATCCCCAGAAAACGGACTATGACAGATTTGTGCTTAGGAGATTGGCGTGGGGGTGCCCTGAGGGACAACATGTGTGAGCAGTGGGAGAAGCAGGTTTAGAAAGAAAGCTGTAATGCTGTCATAGGAAGCCTCAGCCAAGACTGTGGGGAGCTTTGACAGGGATGGGCCTTCAGCATTGTCCCAACTGAGGCAAAGGGGCTGGACTTTCATACCTCACATCAAGAAGATTGGGCATTACCTTTATTGGCTCCTTATCTCTCTTGTTGCTGGGAACGCTGTGTTCCATTGACCATCTCCATAACTTGTTGAGGGCCAAATACTCCTATTGACACTCTGACACTGCCACTCAATAAAATAATTATGCCCACTTTGTTTGTCATCATTGTTTAAGAGTCTCATAATTACATAAGCAAGATCTTTAATAGCATATTGTACCTTTAGCCCTGGCTTACAGAGAACAGATATTTAATGATGTAAGTGCCCTACTCACTAGGACATTTCTTTCTTGCTTTCTTGCTTTCTTTCTTTTGAAGATTTTATTTATTTACTTGAGAGAGAGAGAGAGCACAAGAGGGGGTGGGGAGGGGTAGAGGGAGAAGCAGACTCCCCACTGAACATGGAGCCTGCTGTGGGGCTAGATCCCAGGACCCTGGGATCATGACCTGAGCCAAAGACAGATGCTTAACTGACTGAGCCACCCAGACACCCCTCACTAGGACATTTCTTATCACTGTGATGAATGGAACATCTTCTGGATTCTCTGGTGAGTTTTTTTGACTTTAAAATTCCCAATTCTCTGAGTCTTTTGATCTCTTCAGGTACCATTTGCCATGGAAATTCTGGGTTTCTACTTTCCTAGGTTTGAACCATTGCTTTTTGCAAGTTTTTCTGTGCAAACCTAGATGAATATTGACACTCTATTCCATGATCCTTGGATTTTTTAATCCAAGAGTGTTTAATCCTGTATCATGGAAGAGAGCACCCATTTCAATGAACTCCAACTTTATATCCCATCTTCTTCATTATAGAAACTAAAAGATCTAATCCCTATATACTCTCCCAGCTCCTGCTGGTTTATGTTAGCTAGGTCTTACAGCTACTTTGGGGTATAGTTTCTTAGCAGACCCAGGCATTTCTTGGCCAGATCATGTTGTGAGTTGACCTTAGTGATTGGTTTGATAGACAAGAAGGTAGAGAGAAGTGAATCTTGAGGGGGTGTATGTTGTCTTGCAGAGCAGAAGACTCTACAGTATCTCCAAGCAAGAATGGAATATTTGTTTCTGACAGGAAGGAATGAGCTACTTACCAGGTCCAGAGTGTTCAGGAGAATTTGAGATTCCAGATATTTGAGTTCATTGACCAAGATATCCCATGCAGAGACTTTGTGCCCAATCCCTTCCACATCAGAGACCTGACTTTCATATAGCAATCCTGCTAGTGTTGAGTTCAACCTTCTGTGGAGCTGTTACTCTTATAAGGGAATCCTCTGCCTGATCCTCAGCTTTTCTGCCCCCCAAGTTATAGGAGATCAGAGACTCTTTATATGCTGTGAAGAACTGCTTCTAGCTTTATATATTTTTTTATATTGGTGATTCACAACCTTCAGCCTTACGTTATCTTTTTCCAGTGCACTGATGGGGCCCAGCAACAGTTATCCCATTCCATAGTCCTTATAATTTCTATTTTCCCTGTACTTGGCAAACATCTGAGTTATTGTACCCACCAGTGAATTTCCTTCCTCTAGGATTTCATTCCAGTTTTCCACTAATAAAAGTTTAACAAATGTTCCACAAACAAACACCAGTGCTCCACTTGTCACAAGTAATGGAGTTTTCATTCTCTGCTAGTTGTGCAGTGACCTACTCAAGAATCTTAGAGTCTGCTTCCTAAGTCCACCACTGGCATCAACGTTATAGATTATGTTCCATAGGAAACAGACTTTGTGTGCATGTCTGTTAGTTCGGGAGTGTCAGCGAGATCAACATCTATTAGACTTCAGAGAAGCCCTATGGGACAGAGGTAGAAGTTGGCCTGCAATACAATTGCAGCAAACACCATGGAGACATTTGTAGCTGAGAGGTCTCTTCAGAGTTGCTCCATCCAAGACAAGAAGGCCAAGCATTTGTTCCTATGTATCAGCCAGTCATTAAATACAGGCTGCTTTCAGGAAGGGGTGTAACTTGGTATGACAATTTCCATTAGCTGAGGGCAATTTCTAGTGGGGGCAAGCTAGACATTAGCAGCCAAGGTTCCTGGCCACTGTGGGAGTCATGCCTCAGTCCTGAAGGGGAAGCTGAGTGGCATACCACAATGTCTACTATACGCTAAAAATCATAAGTTTTATAAGATACGGGAACATTATTTTTTGAAGTTTGATATAAGTTAAGAATTAAATTATCTTCTATTTATGCATATACATATCTATGACATAGGTATGTATATATACATTTGCAAAGGTTAAAAAACTATGAAGAAAAAAAGGAATAATTTGCACAACTATCACTATGATAGTTAAGGGGGTGGAAGGAACAATTGGTTGTCTGGGAGGGCAGGCAGGAGGTTAAAGGAAGGGATAAAGTCAATTTCTAAAGTTGAGTGATAGACATGTGTGTGCCCATTTTATTTTTCTTCTTTGATATATATGTTTAAATTTTATGTACTTTTATATTTTTATATCATATTTTCTCTTTCAAAGGAGAGGATAATGAAAGTATTGTAATGATTGCTATTTTGTTTAACATTAAACCTAAAATAAGTCAAGAGAATGATGTGCGTACTAAAAGTGTTAAAGAATGGATTTATAGCACCTCAGATGAGGGAGAGAGAGAATCCTGTCCTATCTGCCTTATGCATTCAGGGCGAGGTGATCTCAATGGAGAAGAAATTCTAAATTTAGCAATAAATATCTTATCTAGAGAAAGAAACACTATCTGGACATTAGTTCTTATTTCAGACACTGTTTTTAGAAAATTCTGTTATTTGAAAAAGTTTCAACCATGATATGCGGAGGTAGAATCAGGATCAATAGGAAAGTCAGGAATATAAGAGAGTTGGTCTTGCAGTAGGAAGAAATTTCAAACCAAACACCCAAGATAGAATTAATTCATCTTGTATATTTTCTGCTACTAGAAATGGATGAAAATAAGCTGGCCCACTACATGGTCTGACTATTATGGAGATCATTTAAGAATCAGAGGAGATACTCATTCCTTCGTTAATTCAGTAGATATTTACTGAGGATCTGTGCAGTGTCAGGCACAGAGTCAAATGTTGGGGATAGAATGATAAACACAAAATCCGTGGTTCCTGCCTTATTGTCCTCAAATTCTAGTACTTTTAATATCCTAAGCATCTTTATTTAAATGAAACATATACAGAGCCACAGTATAACACAGAGGTAATACAATTCTAATTAGAATCCAATTATAATGTGTGGGTTTTATCCCCCCACACCTTCAGGAAATTCTCCAACACCAACTGGGTGTCCCACAGTTCAATTCTGCCACTATCTACTCGGAAATAGGAAATAGCATCAGATCCCACAGGCTGAGGGCTCAGTCCCACAAGACTGCCCTTACCTTTAAATGACAATTGCAAGTTCAGGTTGTTACCTGTGCTTCTGACTGACTGGCTGTACGTCAGAGGTTTCCACAACATCCTCCTTGGGTTTGATTAATTTGCTAGAGCAGCTCACAGAACTCAGGACATAAGTTTATTCACTAGGTTACTGATTTATTACAAAGGATATTAAAGGATCTGAATCAACAGCCAGATGAACAGATACATAGGGTGAGGTCTCAAGCAAAGGAGCTTTTGTCCTTGTGGAGTTTGGGGCCCGGCACATGGAAGGGGTCTGGTTTCCTAACCTGGATGCTCTCTGAACCCTATCCTTTCTGTGTTTTTATGGAGGCTTCATTACATAGGCAGGATTGATTAAATCATTAGCCATTGGTGATTGGTTCAACCTCCAGCCCGTGTCTCCTCCCCAGAAATCAGGAGATCAGACTGTAAGTGCCAACCAACCATCTATTCAAGGTTGGTTCCCCTGACAACCAGCTCCCACCATTCTGTGCTTTTCAAAAGTCACCTCATTAACCTAAAAACCAGGTGTGGAACAAAGGGGCTTGTTAAGAATAACAAGATACCCATTTCACCTTTATGACTCCAGAGTGATTTTAGGACTGGGTTCAAGAGACCAAATATTATAACAAAAGATGTTCCCATTGCTCTCATCCAGGGTTCTGAGAGCTATGAGCCAGGAACTGTGGATGAAAACCAAATGTATATTTCTTATAAATCACAATATCATGAGAGATAAATGTAAAACACTTTGAGGTAGAGACAGTGATTCAAGCATGGTTCCCCAAATTAGGATTTCACAAATCTTTGTTTGAACTAAAACACTAGATGATATTTAAGATTCTTTTCTAGATGATGCAGAAGTTGTTAAATATATCTGTGACATGCTCACTCACAGAAAGAGATTCACAACTTTTGAGTTGAATACCCATTGAGTTGAATTCCCTGAGGATATCAAAATATATTTTACATTTTGTTTAATTTCCAAGGAAATGGAATACTTATATTCTTTGCTCATAATCAATAAAAACTTAAACAGATTAATGATAAAATATTTTCTTTTTTTTTTTTAAAGATTTTATTTATTTATTTGACAGAGAGAGAGAGGGAGAGACAGTGAGAGCAGGAACACAAGCAGGGGGAGTAGGAGAGGGAGAAGCAGGCTTCCCACGGAAGAGGGAACCCGATGCGGGGCTTGGTCCCAGGACACTGGGATCACGACCTGAGCTGAAGGCAGACGCTTAATGACAGCCACCCAGGCACCCAATAAAATATTTTCATTGATGCTTTTACAAGTTGCATGATAAATCTAAACTAATTTGATTAGTTGATTATTAAAAATTTGAAGAAGACTTATTTGGAAATTATAATTTTAGCAATAAATATTTGTTCTAGATAGGAAATCTGTGCATTATATTTAATAAAAAAATTTAATAGAAATATAGAATAGATTGCACACAAATTTAACACCCTAATTAACATCTTTGTTGTATACTTGTTTATTTAACCACAACGAAAAAGTCACTCTTTATCATAATGTACAGATATATTCATATTCTTATGACCTTTTCCTCTTTTTCTGCTCCATCAGAGGAAACTTGTGATAATCTTTACATCTTGAAACTTCAGACCCTAGTTAGAAAAGCAAAGTTTGAATGGATAATAGGTGCCACCAAGGGGCACCATGGAAACACAAGAATGAATATTTCTATAGACACCCTAAGACTCACTACTTATATTTATGATGGTATCAATTTATGATAATGCTAATATTTATTGTTTTTATCATATATAACAAAAATCAGAGGTAAACCATGATAGAAAAGTTGGGACCAGAAATATGTCCAAAATATGACCTAAGGAGTGTGTATCGATCCAGCTGGCTAACAGTCTACTCACGCATGCAGTCAATACATATTCAGTAATTTCTGCTCTTACTAGGCGCTATCCTATGTCCTACGGATATGATAGTAAATAAGACATAAAGCCTGTAAGCCCTGAAAACTTTGATATCCATAGAATAATTTAAGGGTAAAATAAAATCAAACATAATTCAATAATGTGGTTTCCCATGGGGCTAGAGCTCAGAATTAATGTAATTTTGAATATGCTACATGTGCACTGTTAGGTCATTTTATCTTTCTCTTTCTTCCCAGTACCTCCTGACTTATTAATCCTAATTACCTATTTAAATACTTAGCTATTTTTCAAAACCGGGGCTGTTTGTGGGAAATACTTTTTTTTTTTCCTTTCTGTTTTACACATGGCCTTAATGCTGTATGTTAATATTTCTTCACCTTATTTTCTAAGATGGTGTTTCTTTTTGGTACATTTTTCACAAAAATATGTAAGTTTATTTGTTTGACATAGGTAGGGATTTGGGGGTCCTGGGGTTAATGAAGAGAAATTCTTTACCCCCAAGGCTGAATATAATGACAGCCCTTGGATAAACAACAAATAATGTTAAGAATTAGAATTGACAACAGTCATTATTATGATGTGTAAAGGGCAGCTTTACATAGATATTAGGGGAAGATGCACAGATTTAAGTATAATAATCCAGGATACTTTCAATAGAAATTTTTAATATCTTAGAATTTGTTTATATTATTTTATATATTATTAGAATATTCAGTTTATATTATCATCATTATTTTAAAGTTAGAGAACTGAAACTCAGGAAGGTTACCTAATTTGCCAGAGGCAACACTGCTAAAAGTTGGAAGAGTTAGTATCCAAACTCATAACTACAAATCATGATCTTTTTTTACCATGACATCTGCCTAGTTTGGAGTCATAGAACGAAGAAAGACAATATTTTCTTTTCTTTTCTCTTCTCTTTTCTTATTTGTTTTTATTTATTTATTTATATTTATTTATTTATTTATTTATTTATTTATTTATTTATTTATTTATTTATATCTGAGAGAGAGCATGAGGAGGGGGGAGAGAGAGAGTATGAGCAGGGGAGGAGCAGAGGGAGAGGGACAAACAGACTCCCCGCTGAGCAGGGAGCCTGATGTGGGGCTTGATCCCAGGACCCTGAGATCAGGACCTGAGTCAAAGTCAGATGGTTAATGGACTGAGCCACCCAGGTGTCCCAAAAGACAATCTTTTCTCATACATTATCCCCTCCATCTGCATTCTCTGCCTAGATTCTGAAATCCTTATTGGTGTACATACAAAATGCAGTATGGATCTAATGACAAAATCTTATTCTTGAGGTTATAATCTAGATGGAAAACATAGCACAATAGAAGTTACTTTCCTGGGGCGCCTGGGTGGCTCAGTTGGTTAAGCGACTGCCTTCGGCTCAGGTCATGATCCTGGAGTCCTGGGATCGAGTCCTGCATCGGGCTCCCTGCTCGGCAGGGAGTCTGCTTCTCCCTCTGACCCTCCTCCCTCTCATGCTCTCTGTCTCTCATTCTCTCTCTCTCTCAAATAAATAAATAAAATCTTTAAAAAAAAAAAGTAGTTACTTTCCTTTTGAAGAAGGACCTGTTTTGAAGGGGTGTGTTGTAACATTTAAACTACTGTTCACTGAGCAACTTAAATCCTATGCTTAATGTTGATAATTATAGGGCATATTATTGTAAACTATTTTTATACACCAGGAATCATATTTTACTTCCATATTTTTTTAAAGATTTTATTTATTTATTTATTTATTTTGACAGAGAGAGACATAGCGAGAGAGGGAACACAAGCGGGGGAGTGGGAAAGGGAGAAGCAGGTTTCCCGCGGAGCAGGGAGCCCGATGTGGGGCTTAATCCCAGGACCCTGGGATCACGACCTGAGCCAAAGGCAGACGCTTAATGGCTGAGCCACCCAGGCGCCCCTTTATTTCCATATTTTGTGAAGACACTTTATGGTTAATGGAATTTGGATGATTGAAAGAATGCATGAGTTTTCTTAATAACTCAGATTGTGTGACAATCATAAAGAAATCAAATAATTTACAGACTGTCCAGAAGTTATCTTTCATTTATAGCTAGTGTATGCCCAGTCAATTAGATGGTTACAAATCATTGTTTTGTGTGTTTCCTTAGCCATAACAAAATAAACCCATAAAGGAAACTTCTACTGGGATTCGACCTTTTAGTACCCATCACTAGGTAAAGTGGAGTATGCTTAGAAGGAAATAAAGTCAGAAAAAAGGAATAGCTTGTTTATAATGATGTATGTTTTTGCCTCACTAATTTCTGAAGGACTAATAATAGTGAAATACTGGAGTATTCTCTCGCTCACACACATACAGATTCACACGAAAACACATATGAAACAAATAAATACTGCTCTGCTTTTGTATAAGCCATTAACATATACACCAAAGGCCTAAGCTCTTGTTTGAATTTTGCAGGTTTACCCTTGGGACATAAGGCTTTATCTCAACGATGAAATTTAAGAATGTTTTAGCTCTACAAGGGTTACTTTTAAAATAGGGTCAACATTTGGGTAGATCACATGATTTTCTCCAGCATCATGCATTGAACTTCCAAGGGAAATAACTATTTGAGTAATTCCCAACAACATCATTTACTGGTACACTATAATCCTTCTATATTACTGAAGACAAATCATTTCCAGCCGTGTCTCATCAGAGAGTTACCCATCCATAATAGTTACAAAGTCTATTGATATCTTGACATTTTATCTTCATTACTTAGAAATATACCCTCCACTAACTGAGCAAGGCCACCTCTGACCACAAAGGTTAACTTGTTTTTCTTAGAATAGAGTTAATGCAACCTATGAACCCATGATTCATATTTGTTAAGGACAGAGATTGAGAGAGGCTGGCCAATGACCAACTGTAATAAGAGGCAACTCTACCATCAAGGCCACAGTTCATGGTTCTCTTTTGTATATGTGCTGCCGAAGCGAGCACTTCATGGTTCTCTTTTGGAGGCAATGAGGTAATTTTTTTTTTTTTAAAGATTTTATTTATTTATTTGAGACAGAGAGAATGAGAGACAGAGAGCATGAGAGGGAGGAGGGTCAGAGGGAGAAGCAGACTCCCTGCCGAGCAGGGAGCCCAATGCGGGACTCGATCCCGGGACTCCAGGATCATGACCTGAGCCGAAGGCAGTCGCTTAACTAACTGAGCCACCCAGGTGCCCCGGCAATGAGGTAATTTTAATACTGATAATGTTATTATGGGAGGAAATATTTTCCTGACCTCCTTATTTCATGACAGCTGATATATCTGGGGTTGTCAGAGGGATTCTCAAGCTGTAGGAAGAAGTATAAGAAATAACTTTTCAAAATCCTTCAAAAACATATCAAGTCATATATATTATTATAATGACTATGAACATTTAATATATTCTATATATCTGAAAAACAGTACTTGTATCATTTCAATGAGTGCCTCTGTATGCATTTACTGATTGTGTGATTTTTCATATTATTCACTAAACTTGTATCTCTGTCTTTTTTGCTATTTCTAAAAATGAAGGCCACCCAGGGCGCCTGGGTGGCTCAGTTGGTTAAGTGTCTGCCTTTGGCTCAGGTTATGATCCCAGGGTACTGGGATCGAGCCCCACATCAGGCTCCCTGCTCTGTGGGGAGCCTGCTTCTTCCTCTCCTTCTGCCCCTCTCCCAGCTCATCCTCTCCCTCTCTCAAATGAATAAATAAAAAATTTTAAAATTTTAAAAAAATGAAGGCCACCCGTACAGGTAAGGATTTACCAACATTAGAAGATGCTAAAGGGGGCGCCTGGGTGGCTCAGTCGTTAAGCATCTGCCTTCAGCTCAGGTCATGATCCCAGGGTCCTGGGATCGAGTCCCACATCGGGCTCCCTCCTCGGGGGGAAGCCTGCTTCTCCCTCTCCCCCTCCCGCTGCTTGTGTTCCTGCTCTCGCTATCTCTGTCTCTGTCAAATAAATAAATAAAAAATCTTAAAAAAAAAAAAAAAAAAAAAAAAAAAAAAAGAAGATGCTAAAGGTCCTCAGGAAGCAGTCACTGTCTCATCCCTTTTTAAAGTAAGAAATACTGGTGTTATTGGAATGAATGTATAGTTTACTAATGAAGCTACTTTAAGGGAGTAAATAATTTACATATACAATTTATAACATCTTATAAAGAATTTGACCGTGTTACCTTATAGTTACATGTCTTACTTGATTCATTCTGAGTAAGTAAGGTTATCAGCTTTCTTTAAAAAGTTACTTCAACTCCTGTACCTCTGAAACAAATAATACATTATATGTTAAAAAAAAAGAAGAAGAAGAAGAAGATAGCAGGAGGGGAAGAATGAAGGGGGGGAAATCGGAGGGGGAAATGAACCATGAGAGACTATGGACTCTGAGAAACAAACTGAGGGTTCTAGAGGGGAGGGGGTGGGGGGATGGGTTAGCCTGGTGATGGGTATTAAAGAGGGCACATACTGCATGGAGCACTGGGTGTTACACGCAAACAATGAATCATGGAACACTATATCAAACACTTATGATGTAATGTATGGTGATTAACATAACATAATAAAAAAAAAGTTACTTCAACTCCATAGACATTTATTTTGGTAATACAAAGGGGTAATTCAGAAGCATGAACTCCTAATTGCTTGTTCTCTTCATGACTGTACTTTGTATTCTTGAATTTTTAATCTGATTTTCCAGGCTTTTTTTTTTTTTTTTTGACATTTGAAATGATGCGTTCCAAGAAAAAATGACCTATATGACCATAAGTATAAACTTTAAAATCCTTAAATTGTTTTTAAGTGATCATATATTGGACAGTAAGTCTGACTCAGCATCCAGCAATCAAAGAGAGTTGTCTGCAGCCTCTAAACATCACTGGTGTGGCAGTCACCTCCTTATCAGAAGTGAGGCATGTTGGACATAAAGCTCCAGGTCAATTGGCAGAATATACAGAAATCAGTAAAGGTATTCTGAGGAAGAAAAAGAAAAATTCTTTTTTGAAACTACTAAGTTTCAATGCATATACTTTACTGCATATTGCACCCATAAGAATCTTTATCACTATTGTTTTCTTTCCTTCAGCTAACTATTAAGTACCTGAATAGAAGGTGTTTGCAACTATTCGTCAAGCAGACTTCCTGTCATGAGCCTCCCATTGTACAAATAACTGCCAATTCTTTTGGGCAGGAGAACTCAGGACAGCAGAACTTTGTTATCAATATTATTTGTGAAACTACAAATTTGAATAGCCATCAGGATCATTCCTCATGGCAAATATTAGGATGATGGTAAATATTAAGGCACATTCTTCTAGCCATAAAAACATGATTTTCTTTTTGTTTTCTTCAAGAATTATGAATTTTACAACTCTAAGACCTAGGCCAAGCCACTCAAATGTAGTTAGATAACAAGTGATATTTGGTTGACCTTAATACTTAATTATTCCCCCAAAATACCTTCTTGTGAAAGAACTTTCTGCCTATGTCTGGTGTATATCCATATGTACAGTACAGAAGGGAAGACTGTTTTCATGTTTACCCTTGTATAGGAAAAATTTAATCATAGGACTTGAGGTATTGGGATTTTTTTTTTTTTTTTGAAAAGTAAGGAAAATAAATACTGGGAAACACATGCAAGTTTTAAACATTTCATCAGCATTTGGTCTTTGTCTTATTTGACTAAGATATTTCTTATTAAATCTAATATTCTTATATAAGGCTTTATAAGATACTTTCCAAACTTCAAAAAATTATCAAACTCATTTAAGTTATTTTTTTTCTGTAGCTTCAGTATGAATGTTCTTCATTTTATTGTGAGGGAAACTAGTGTTAAAAATTTCCATTTCTTTATGTGTAATGTATAAACTCATTTGAGATAAATTCAAAGATAAAAGATTTTGCCGTAATCTATTAAAGGTTGTCAGATTCAGTATAGTAGGTTTTGCTAAAATAGAAACCTATTTTCATTGCTTAGCTTTTACATATGTGTGTATCCTGTCTTCTCAGTAAGGTCAAACTTCAGGAGAGTGGGGCCTATCACTTGCCTTAATGCACCTGCAACAAGTCAGTTACGTACAGAGAAACATAGGTTAATGTTTGTGTTAGAAGATGCTGATGCCCCGCCCAGGTCCCCTCGAGTGGTTGGAGGCACCCATCCTCAGCTGCTGAGGTGTCTGCTGCTGAGGGCACTCTGATGTACCCATCTCTGGAGGGTGGTCTTGGGCTTTGGGAGATGCCTTGCCTGATGACCCCTGAGAGGTCAAGCACACACACTCTGAGGATGTAACAGTTTAGCCTCTCTGAGTTGCTCAGTACAACAGTGGTGCAGCCCATGTAGAAAAACAAACTGAGGGTTCTAGAGGGGAGGGGGTGGGAGGATGGGTTAGCCTGGTGATGGGTATTAAAGAGGGCACATTCTGCATGGAGCACTGGGTGTTATACACAAACAATGAATCATGGAACACTTCATCTAAAATTAATGATGTAATGTATGGGGATTAACATAATAATAAAAAATAAAAAAAGAATATCTAAGCACATAGCTATCCCATGTTCATAGAGTAGATAACTTACTGTTGCTAAAATGTCACTTTCCTCCAAATTGATGTACAGATGGACTACAATTCCAATTTTAAAGAAATCACATATGTGTTGGCTAAGTGAGTTTAAGTAAAAAAAAAAAAAAAAGAAATCACAATCAAAATCGTAGCATGTTATTTTATAGAAATAGGTGAGCTGATTCTAAAACTCATATGGAAATGCAAAGGACCTAGAATAGTCAAATCAAATTTGAAACAAATAAAGTTGGAGAATTTGTATTCGAACTTGTACAATGAAAAAAATGCAGTAGGATTACAAGATATAATTACCACATAAAAATCAAATACTTTTGTATTCACAATTAAGAGTCAGAAGCTATAATGGAAGATATCACCTTATTTACAATAACCACAGAAAGTAAAAGTAGTATGTTTACTTAGAGTATATTTAATAAGAAACACACAAAACCTAAATAAAACAAAAGTAAAACAAAGAAAATAATAACAACAGCATCCAAAACCTTTAAAATACTAGGAAAAGATATAAAGTAGTTCTGAAATTAAATGAATTAACAATTTCACTCCTAGGTTACACCTAACAGACTTACTTTGAAAAGAATGTTCACAGCAGCATTATTTACAATACCTCTTAAATATAAACCATCCAAATATCTAATAACAACAGAGTAGGTATTAAGTTGTGGTATTCATCTGAAACTATTATACAGCACTGAAAGTGAGTGAAATATAGTTATCCAGAGTATGAATTCACCTCAGAAATCAAAGGTTGAGTAATCAAAAACAGGAAGAAAAGAGTTTAGGATGTATGATTCCTTTTATATATATATAGTTCAAGGAAATCAGACAAAACTAAAATAAAACACTGTTTTTAAAGATGCACATTTAGCTGATAGACTGTAAACAAATTAAGAAAATAAATACCATACAAGTGAGGATACCATTCTATGAGGACCATGAAGAGTTAGGAATTTTGAAAAGGGATGAAGGTGGTGACCAATGAATGTTCTATTTTTTCCTTTGGGTGATGATAACTTGCCTATAATTTTTGTGATTTAAGCACCGAATCATATTTGTGTTTTGTAGACTTTTTAATATGTCCATTATATTTTGAAATCAATATACAAAAAATAAATTTCAATGAAAATTTTAATATATTCTTCTCACATTCCAGGGGATCATCTTGTGTGGTCCCTGATTGTGACAGCTTGCTCTGAAGATGAAAGGATTAGACAATAGACAATGGTAACCAAATTTGTATAGAAATATGTATTTTATCAAGATGATTCTGTTTAAGACAAATGGAATCTGTCTTCATGATAATGATCTTTCATTGCATCATTTAACCTTTCTTCTCTATAGTAGAGACTTTTATTTCATCCTAAAAAATAAGTGGAGTCTTAGGAGAATGTATGATATTAAGAAATAATCAAAATGAAATCAATAACTTTTAAAATAGCACTGATTTTTATTTTAATATATCTGAAGAGTAAAAAGAGTATGTAAACCTTAAATGTGCTTGAAACTTAGGTATTTATGTTTAGGTGTTAAAGAATTAAGTTTATCTTACTCTTCACTATTAGCACATTAATATTATTGGTTCACAAGGAACCTGGTTTATTTTGCTTTATATAACTTAATTTAATTTAATTTTGTGCATTACTATTTACCTTCAGCCCTCGATTTGATTACTATCCTGTTATTTATTTATTATTTTGGATCTAAAGAGTGATACCTCATTATGATTTTCATTATTCACAATATTTTCAAGAAGTAGATTTTATGATAAGGAAAATCATTTCTAGCATTATATGTGAGTGTGGATGTGTATATCCATGTACTTTTGCCACTGCAAGTTTTTCTAGTATTTTCCTTCTTTTTTTCTTGTTTCTTATATTTTGGATAGCCTGGGCTATGATTTTCCTAGGTGATGACTTTCTATTCAAACATAAGGATTTTGGCTCTTGGATAGTGTGGATGATATAGGGGAAAGTATTTTTTACCTGAGAATCAAAGAGCTAGGTTATAATTCTGAATACGCCAATAATTTACTCTGAGAATTAGAGCAAAGCAGTTCCTCATTTTGGACCTGTTTCCTCATTCTTCTTATAAACTGGTTGTTCTAAAAGTCTGTCCCACTGTAGTTTCCAGATGTTAGGTTTATAAAAACAGTTAAGATCAAGAAAAAATGTAGACCAGAATAGTATTGCCAGTTTATAAAATTTTGCCAAGTGGAAATATTTTTTCCAAAAAGTATGCCCTATTCCAGGGTTCATATCTGTATCTTCACTTCTACCTCTTTTCATCTATATTCATTCATTCAGCAGCCATTCCATTTATGACTCAGTTCTAAGGGCTCCTAACACATGATCTCTGCCCAAAACTAAATTCAATTTCTTCACTTGTGAAGCAGTTCCTCCTCCTGTATCCCTGTTTAATTAATAATATTACCATTTTACTTCTCAAGGTTGATATGTTAAAGTCTTTGGCTTTTCCTTTCTTTTACCATCTGTTGAAAACTTCAACCAGTCATAAAAGCCCCTTCATGTAAAATAAAATCTATCCCTCAAGCTGCCTCACGGGTATAGCCTTAACCTGCCCCCTGAACATTTTTCAGTCCCATGTTACAGCAACTTTCCGATTATTTCTGATACTCTCACTTCCTCCTTACTCCTCAAGTGCATTTCTAAGCTTTCATTTTTCTGAAGATGGGATATGATCACATCACTCATATGTCTATCTTTTCTCTGACAAATCAGTAAGAATTAATATCCAAACTCTGTTGGGTGTACTAAACTTTTCAAAGTCATTTCCTAATTTACCTTTCTGGTATTAATTACCAGTTTTCTGACTGACACCCCAGCCCTTTCCCATATCAAATATTTTCCTGTTGTCCAGATATACTCTCGCCATCCCGTGTCTTGTTCATTCTTCTAGGAAATGTCTTTTTCTCCTTCTTTCCCTGATAAACTTTACCTCACTCGGTAGACCGTTTGACCTTCTTCAGGATTAATCATTCCCTCCTTTATGCTCCACTTGCTTTTAGTTCTGTACTCTTTTGGGGGAAATAATAGTGTTTTAGTCATCACCATCCCAAGAGCCTTGTATCATGCTTAGAAAATCAGATGAATTAAAAAATATATTGATACAAAATAATCATTGAACTGTTGGTTTTCCACATTTACAAGAGTGGGACTGAATATTAAGGTGTATGAAGTCAGTTAAATAAGCATTGGACAGTGTTGCATCCTCTGTATTCAGCATAGTTCTTGTTACATAGTATATGCACAATAAATATTTTTGAGCAAATGAATTACTAAATGAGTATATACTTTGGTCGTGACACATTATGGAAATACGTAATGACAGCTCCACGTGGACAGATCACGTGGAGAAACCCCTTTGCCCTCAAATCCCACACCCAGAGCCAGAGGGGAATGCTTACCCAACAAACTCTAACGTTGACAACTGTGTTTTAGCACTGCATATTGTTTGGATCTTCAGTTGGCAAAATTATCAATCAGAAGTTTTCCATGTAGGAAAATTGATTTGTTAATGCATGCTATTATTTTTACCTTACCATAGATGTTAATGAGCCATGTCCATTGATAAGGCCTGCTGGAAGAAATACTGTCCCCCATAAAGCACACAAGAAGGAAGTTCTTATATATGAGTAGGTGCTAGACTCAGAGAACTTCTTAAAAGAGGCAGACATGTCACATATGTGAGGACCTCAAATATCTTTCCAAAGATGCCAGGGTGATTCTTACGTGTGTCAAAGATTAATGAACACAATCTAAGGGACTAAGATGAGAAATATGTCTGTATGGCTGAGGTAAATCCCAAAGAATACATTTTCCTCTAACAAATTCTGGAGTTTCTTTTCCACAATCCTGAAATACTCTAAGCAGAGTTAACAAATGTCAACATAACTTTGAATATATTAAATTGGAATAAAAGGAATAATAAAATATCTCTCCCATTGTTTATGGAACACTTGCGGTGAATTAATTATCCTTTAGTTTCTGAAGGCTCCACACTTACCAAAAATTCAAATTTTATATAGGATTGATAGTTTGACAGAGACTTTTTTTAGGGAGAAGTAAAACAGAACACCCACAAAAATAGCAGGATTATGCACAAACTGTAGAACATTGTTGGTGCCTTTTTGCAGTTTATAACATCTGTCTTTAGCAACCAATTAACAGTTTACAATAACCATTGATTTAAGTGTGAGCCTGGAAGGAGTTAAATATATTTAAATGTTTAAAATTTCTCTAATCTATCATGTTTTCTTTTGAAGAAATACATGAAAAGTTTTTCAGCTGATAAAAAGTAAATTATAATGTCCTCAAAAAGAAATCACTTTCTAGTTTGTTCCCCAGTTAAGGGCAGGATAATATAGTGTAGTTTTCACCTAAGATATCAACCTCATTTGAAAATTTACTTTCCAAAAATATTTCTTTGGAAACTTTGAAAATTGGTTTAAGGAGGCTTCATGCTAGATCTAACTAAGATTGATCTACATGTAAACTTTCCCTTACCGGGAAAAAAAAAAGGATATTATAAGCTCCCTCAAAGTCTTAATAGCTAGAAGCTTTTTGTCATGACTTTGATGGAAGTAGATATGACACAATATTTCCAAATTAATCACTTGACCTAGACTATAATTAACAACCTTTAATAAATTATTTTTCTTTGTTATGCTATCTCCTCGAGTCAGTTTTTCCAGGATTTTAAATGGAAAAGAAACAAATGAAAATTGTTTACATTCATTTTATTCAAGGGGCTTGATTTTTTCTTGTTTGAAAATTAGTGGAAGTTTATAGTAGAAGAAAGTTGCTTCTTCCTCTGGAGAGTTTTGCAGGATACTGAATAAGATACTTCAATTCACAAAGATAGATTGAGCCTTTTCAATGTGAACTCTCTGGGCTAAATGCTGTAGATAATCCCTGGCTTGTTAACTGTTCGCGTTTTTGCAAATGAGAAAACTGCATTCTGAGAAATTTTTATCAAGTCTATAAGGGGAGCTTTGGGACTCTGAATGAGAATCAGTCTCAAAATTGTTTCCTGACTCTCAGTCCTGTGTTTTGCACACCTCTGAAAATTGTATTTCAGTGAATTTTCTCATCATTTCTATACCAGAATCCCTTGATAACTGTTAAATTTCTATCACCGAATCTTCATTCAGAGAGTTATAGAGGAATCAGGATTAGATTCAATGTTGCAAATCATTTGTTCCAAACATGCTTTCTCTGAACTAAGCTAAAAAAGAGGCTGTGTTACTTTTTTAACCTCAAATGAAAAGAAACCAAAAAGAAAAATGCTACATTATCTCCTGGAATGACTTACCTGTAGCAGACATTTCCATAGTCTTATTCCAAGAGCTATTTTCACAGGGATAGCAGGAGAGAATATGAAAATACCAGGAAAGGCATACGGGGGGAGATAATCACTAGAGGTAAGAAGGCATAGAAAGTATTGAAAATAAAATGTAATCAACATCTATTTATGGCATATTTTCTTGCAAAGTCGTTTCTAATCCTAAATCTAGGACCTAGGGCCTGTTTTGTTTTAATCAAGTTTCCTTATCAACACATTGACTAAAATTGGTTCACATTTTACATTTGTTGCAAATTCTATAGTGCTTTTGGGGTAGCATGGACTTCTTTGTATTAGGCAGAATTAAGAATTGCCTTACGTAGTTAGTAATAATAATATATAACTACCCAATGTTATGAACCCTCATTCTACCTACCTACTTATAACTGGATTTTAAATGCAATTGGTGACTATCTCAATTTTTAGGTGAAAAGATATATAAATCTTTCAAGAGTAATATAGAGTTCTAATATCTGGTCAAAAAATATGAAGAGGGAAAAACACAGAATGTAAGGAAAGTCATGTTAGTCTCTAGAATGCTTTATTAACAAGAATCAGTTCCTAAATTGTATATTTAATAAAGTGGACAATTGCGGAGACAAGACTAGGTTTGGAAGAGAGAATTCAGCTGTGAAATTACAGCACAGCTTCATGTAATTTAGTGCTCATTTTCCCTCACAAAAAACCTCATAAAGAAGTAAACATGTGTAACTATCCTTATTTTATAAAAGGGGAAAGGCATTTTAGAGTGATGTATTAAATTACTTGCCAAAGTTGCTATAGTTCATAAAAAAGTAAGCCACTGCTGGTCAGAAGCCAATTAGATTTTGAATTTAGATATTCTGATTCTAAATCTGATGTTCCTTGCACTATATGGAAATGAAGGTCTTAATATATTCTTGGGAAGATAAAGTAACAGGGACCAGATTTATCTTCCATCTGAAACAATAAAAAAATAGACAAAATAGACAAAACAATGATTTTTAGACATTAGACATCAGAACAGTGATCCCTGAGGGAGAAGAAACAATGAAGTGAGTCTCTGATTGGCCCAGGTTACTGCAGCCTCAGGGACTCGCTGAGTTGAGGAAAGGAGGAGAGACCAAGTGATTTGAATTTGCCCAGCAGAGTACTAGATGAAAGAGAGAGAGAGAGAGAGAGGTGTGTGTGAGAGGGAGGATCTGAGCATCTACAAAATTTCTCTTTAGTCTTTAGCTGAGTACTGATCAATGCATTTGAGATAACTATCCAAGGCTGGAAAAGGATATGCTAAAGGATTAGAGGAAATAATTTACAGAAATCACAAAGGGCGGCAATAGTTTTTGTTTCCACCATTTGGAGGGATTGCAATTTTGTAATTAAAGGAGTTGGGGTGGGGTACCCAGAACTATATTGCCTCAGTAATGGAGCAAAAGTAACTCTGGATTAAGGTCCTGTCTGGTCCCACCTAAAAGAGTATAAAAGCAAGCTTTGAAAGGATCAGTCTGTTTCCAAGTAACTCTACCACAGCCCTGAATAAAGATCAAGAATATTTACAGGAATATAAACATATGCAGGATCCAAAAAGGTAGAGTTCAGTGTTTGACATCTGATCCAAAGTTACTAGACATGCAAAGAAGCAGAAAAATATGATCTGTAATGAGGGGGGAAAAATCAATCAATAGAAATAAACTTATGAAAGATGCAGATGATAGAATTAGGACAAGAATTTTTTTAAAGATTTTTACTTACTTGACAGAGAGAGACACAGCGAGAGAGGAAACCCAAGCAGGGCGAGTGGGAGAGGGAGAAGCAGGCTTCCTGCCGAGCAGGGAGCCCAATGTGGGGCTCAATCCCAGGACCCTGGGACCATGACCTGAGCTGAAGGCAGACACTTAACGACTGAGCCACCCAGGCACCCCTAGTATAAGAATTTTAAAACAGCTATTATACTCATATGGTGCAGATGTCAGAAAGTAGAAGAAAGATTATGCATGTTAAGTAGAGATAAAAAGGATATGATAAGACCCAAATCAAGCTTCTAGAGATGAAAACTACAATGTCAGAGATGACAAATGCTCTGGGTGGTTATAATGGCAGGTCAGACACAGAAAAAGTGGGGAACTTGACATCAGGACTAACAACTATCCAAACTGAAACACAAAAAAACTAAAAAAATGAACCCAGCAACAACTGTGGGACAATTTCAGAGAGGTTTATGTACATGTAATTGCAGTCCATGTCAGAGAGTAGAGAGGAAAAAGATATAATGACCAAATGTTTTAATATTCCAAATTTGATGAAAAGTATAAACACCCTAAGAAGTTCAACACATCATAAGCACAAGAAATATGAAGAAAGCCACACTAAAGCACCTCGAAGTCAAATTGCTTAAAATTAGTTATTAGAAAAAAAATTAAAAGCAGTCAGAAAAAAAGTCAGAAGAATATGATAGAGAATATGATATGTATAGAGGAATAAAGATGACAGGCAGGAGTAATGTCTTTAGAGTTGCTGAAAAGCAAAAAGAAAATCTCTGTACCTTGCATTCTTTACCCAGTAAAAATATTTTGCCTTTTGCTTTTTTTCTTTTTAAGATAAGATTTTATTTTCTTATCATGTTAGGAACTTTAACATGTATTTTTAAGTTAGATTATATCCCATTTATGCTGTGGGGAATTTTATGGATGCTGGGGCTAGGGTAACATTACCTTTTTTTTTTTTTTTTTTTTAAGATTTTTAAAAAATTTTATTTGAGAGAGAGAGAGCACAAACGGGGGTGGGTAAGGAAGGTTTTGAGAGATTCCTGAGTGAGATTTGGAGGACAGAATTAAGGCAGCAGCTGCTTTATAACTCATCCCTATTGTAGCTTATCAGCTAGCTCATGTCATGCTACCTATCCTACAAGTGCTCCTCCTTCCTCTGGGTCTTCTTTCAGCTCTTTCTTCCGGTCCAGAGCTGTGTTCCCAACCATAATGAAGGGCACCAGCTTCCCCTGCAGGACTTCCTTACCCTCAAGATTACAGGCAACAGGAACTGACTCATATTTCAATCCATCCTCATGGATTCTAGCTCATGCTGTCGTTGTAGGTTATCCTTGCTCTCCTGTATTTACACATGTCTTCCCTTCCCAAATGCCATCTTTGTGGATCTAAATCTCTAGCATCAGACTCTAAACTTACATGAGTCTGAATTTTAGATAGGTAGATTTTAAAGCTTCAGCCACTTTGAAGAAAGTTTCATTTTCATCTTGGATCCATGATCCTATTTCTTGAGAGGGGAGAATTTTTTTTTTTTTTTAAAGATTTTATTTATTTATTTGAAGAGAGAGACACAGCGAGAGAGGGAACACAAGCAGGGGGAGTGGCAGAGGGAGAAGCGGGCTCCTGGCCGAGCAGGGAGCCCGATGTGGGGCTCGATCCCAGGACCCTGGGATCACGACCTGAGCCGAAGGCAGACGCTTAATGACTGAGCCACCCAGGCGCCCCGAGAGGGGAGAATTTTAAGTATGCATTCACAATGCTGCCACCCATGGAAGCCTGCCTTAATCAGTTCAAAGCTCCCTTGTGGATATAGGTTGTGTCCTACAGAGACCCCTAGATCCCTACTTCTAATGGAGTAGATTTAAAGATGGCAGGCAGAGCAAACCACATTACTGTGCTATTTAGAACCAATGCTTTGTATTATCGCCCAGTCACGCCTCGGTGGATTCGTCACCCTGAGTGAGTCATTGACTTTAATTACCCCACAGCACAAGGCACAAATGTTCATGAGAATGGATGATTTTTACTTATATAGCTTAATTTTTCCTTTATTCCCTGTGGAAGGCCTTAGAACTAGCCCTCCCTCTCTTGTGATTTTGCCAGCAGAGTACATTTTTCCTTTTGTTTTGCAGCCTTTAAAATTTAACTTTGTGCTGAACACAATGAAACATGCTTCCACCAGTTCTGTCCCTTGCGTCTGTGCAGATTACCATGTAGATGAAAGAAGAAACCATGTTGTGCATTCAGTTTGTGTTTCCCACCATCTGACCTATCCTAGGATTCAGCATTCCTAGATGTGGGTAAAGCACAATTCTTAGGGGCCATTGAATGAAGTCAGCTTACATGGTACTGTTTTTGACCTCATTCTCTTCCTCTACCCCAGAGGGAAATCTTAGGAAGGAGAGAGCAGTTGCACACACAGAAATTAACCCATGAGTTAGGACTCTTTTTGTTGTAAAGCCAGCTAAATTGAACTTAAGTTAAAAAAAAAAAAAAAGAAGGAATGTATTTCCTCATGAGGAGTGTGTCAGTATTTGAGTAAGTAAGTGTGTATGGAGGTGTAATGAAAATGGAGCTTTTGTTCTAGAACAATTGGCTTTGAGGACCTCCCTCACCTCTCCACAGTCGTGTGCATCTCTTGAAAGGTCTTAACTGTCAGTACTACTATAAGAACATGAAATCACCGAAGAGAACTATACACTGCAGAAAGGAATTTCATTATGAATCAAGACTAGAGAAAAGCTAACCTGTTTATCATCAATTTGGATAGATTCAGATACAGCTGGAGTTTCCTTTGACTAATTACGTTCCTTTCCATCTTGTTTTATTAAAGATAGGAACAAAGGAAGCCCTTCTGGAAGTGCTGGCATTTTTTTTTTACTACCTGATTTTAATGGTCATATTGGTAATATCAATACTTTAAGGAAATAAAAGTTACTGTTAATCTTTTTTTTTTTCCTTTTAGGACATCTGAACTTTGTTATAAATCATTTCTATCTGGTAGAGTGAAGTATACAAAGATGGGATCAAAACGGATGGACTTTAATTTCAGATTTTCCACTGGATTTAAATTCATCTATTACTATTACTCTTTCTAATCCTCTGTTTTCATGGCTGTGAATTGAGAGACTAGATTAGATTCTCAGTTATTTTCTCTACCCAAAAACTAATTATTATTTCATTCTAATACATGTAAAATATTACCCACTTTCAGTTATATCATTATATCATTAATATGACAGCCAAATTAATGCTATCAGTGAACTAATTCTTCCATACTAGGTTTCAGGTAGCTCAACATAAAAAAATATTTTGCCAGCTCTAAAAACTTTTACCTACTTTCTTCATACTTACCAGTGTTTTAACAATGAAACATGGCTCGGTGAGAACACTCATAGCCTGAAGAAGTATAAAAGAGGGAGATAGGCTGTATTTTCAATTTTATTAAAATTCTTATTTTCAATTAGCTATCTGCTTTTTATGCTTGGCCTAATTTCCTTTTGGCTGTGGGCAACTTTTTGCAGGTTTTACAATCTCTTCATAAAACACAACTTATCCCGTTATCACATTATGTACCTTCATAGGCATGTGATATTTTGCTCAACTTAGAGGTAGGGAGATAAAGTCTTCTTACAATCCACCCAGTCTGGCAAAGCAAGCTTTATGGTTGTTCTGTTTTATTATGGCTTTCCTTAATGTAAAACCTTGCAGTTAAGTTTGCCACATTTGGTTCTCATTATAGTTGTCATAGGACAATTTGAATCCTGGGATTATGGAATTCAAATATAACTATACAGTCACTCATTTCTAATATTGGTGAGGGACTCTAATGCTTCCTTATAAAATGCACAGAAAGTCTACAAGAAATAGATGGAGATTCATGTGATTGAATAAATATTGAAAATTAGAAGTTACATACGTGGCTACCGAGTGTTTAAATTCAAATTGGATCATTGAATCTCTAGTGAATAGATACTCCTTTAAATTTTTATCTTATCATTGTAGGCTTGTGGTAAGTGCTCCCTAGGTCTGGTGTCCAGGAGAGCCAGTAGAATCTGAGAAATATCCTAGTGAAAACACAGATTAAAATAAACTGTTCACAAGTCATTAGTTTAACAATTATTTTTTTAGTACCTACTATATGTCAATACCTACTCTTTGTTCATTGTTCTAGCGAATGAGATGCATGAGTAAACAAAGCAGATACAAAATCCCTGTACTCAACTATATAAGTAAGTTATATAGAATGTTAGAAAACAAATACTAACACAGATAGAGGAAGATAAAAGAGATCAGAAATGTTGATTCTGGAATGTAAAGATTCAATTTTAAATAAGTTTATGGAAGAAGATCTCACTAAAAATGTACTCTTTGAGCCAAGACTTGAAGAATAAAAGGGAGTTTGATATGCGGCTATCTAGGAAAAGAGCATTGTTGGCAGAGAATAGTTAGAGCAAAGGCAATAATTGGAATTTTCTAGGAACAGCAAAGGAGCAGTGGAGCTGCTCCACTGGAGGAAGTGAGGGGGAGAGTGAGAGGAAAGGAGGTAAGAGGGTTGGGCAAGGTAGGAAGAAGAAGAAGGGAAGAAGTCAGGTAGGGACACATAGGTATTACAAAGATTTCAGATTTTCCTCTGAAAGGAAGAGAGAAACATTTGATGACTTTGAGCTAGGTTTGACATAAGAATATGGCTCACATTCTAAAACAATCATTTAACTGCTTTATTGAGAGTACTTGTATGGGGCAAGGAGGGAAGCAAGGACCTAGTTAGGAGGCTACTGCAGTGATCCTAACCAAAACCAAAACCAAAACCAAAACCAAACAAAAACAAAGGTGCTTGCACTAAAGTGTTAGAAGAGGAAATATGAGTAGTGGGCAAATTCTTGATGTATTTTGAAGATATAGCCAACATAATTTTTTGAAGGATTGGCTATATTGTAAGAGAAAGATCTCAAGGATAAATCTAATTTTTTTGGCTTGAGCTGTCAACTAAGATGAAGAATGCAGGTAAAAAACAGTTTTGGGGGATATCTGAGGTTCAGTTAGGATTATGTTAAATTTGAAATATAATATCCAAATGGAAAAGTTTATTAAATAATCAAGTATATATATTTTTAGATATTCACTTACAGATATTTACTAGATACCCAAGTGGAAATGAATCAAGATTTGAAATATGAGTTTGGAGTTCAAAAGAGGGGTATAGGCTGCAGACATAAATTTGGAATTTATTGGTATAAAGACAGATCCAAGAGACTGTATAGAAGCACCAATGTGGTGAATATAGATGGAGTAGAGATCAAGGACTGAGTCCTGGAACACTTCAATTTTAAGAGGTCAAACAGAAAGGAGGAATATGAAAAGGAGACTTGATAAGAAGAGAACAGCCTGATAAGAGGCTATCAAGAGGGTGTAGTGTTCTGAAAATCAAAGAGAATATATCAAAGAGAAGGAAGGAATCAAGGAAGGGGTGGTGGGTGCCAAGTATTGCTGGTGGGTCAGGTAAGATGCAGGATAAGAACTGACTGTTGGAGTTAAGAAACTGAAGGTTGTTGGTGACTTTGACAAAATTAGTTTCATTCTGGTATGGGATGATTGCTTACATGGAGGGGTTTGAAGGAGACTGGAAAGAGAAGAGCAGGGTAAAGTGAGTTTGGACAATACTTTGATGAGCAACAACAAGGAACTGCAGCTGATAAGGAGGTAGGGTCCGAGGGAATTTTTCCTTTTTTAATGAGAGAAAAGCACAGCATATTTCTGTGCTAATTAGAATAGTCATAGAGGAGGAAAAAATTGATTATGCAGGAGGGAGAATTACTATGGCAAATATTAGAGCTGTTGAGAGGGAGTAAGATCTAATGCCCAAGTGAAGGAAAGGGCTACCGTTATTTATCTATTCTATAGGCAAGACAGCAGAACATATATGAGTACAGATACCATAGGTCTGAAGGTAGATGTGGTGGTATTGTTGGCTTCAACTTTCAAGCAAGGCAGAATGAAGTAGATAGAAGAAGTGGAAAAAAATTGAAATTGATTGTAGAGAAATTAGGTAGATATATATAGGATTTTATCATTACTTCATACGATATGAATTTTATGGAAACGCTTTCACATCTGATCTTATGACCTTACTCTTGTCCTCTGTTGGTAGAAATGTGAGCCAATGCACTGGTTTTCTAAGAGTTTTTTCACATGCCCTTGTGTGCTGGAACAATATTCTGTTACCTCCAGAAATGGTAGTATGTGCCGTGCTAGGTATTTACTTTTGTGCTATGACTTCCATAATTTATTTTTTTGGTAATGACTTTTAGTCACTTGCATTAATTTTTGTTTTTAATATAGTTTTTCTTTTGGGTGACAGAGCACTTTTGCAACCAAAGTCTTAAATATTTTACATAAAGAGAAACCAAATCTATTAATGTCAGATTAATCAGCATATTTATTCTGGCCACAGATCAAAACTGTGTGATAACAGTGAGGAAGAAGAAAGAATCTTGCTATACAAAATAATACCATATGAAAATTAGCTGCATCATTAAATTCAACTCCTGTAGTACAGAATAGGAATTGGTGCATTTAGATAAATGCTAGAATAAGAAGGCGTGTTGTTCTAATACATGTTAAATGCCTAAGAACAGACTTAGGGACGTAAGTGGTTAGGCACGTAGAAACCATACAGAAATGTTATCTATATCTAGTCTCATTAAGAGACAGACATTTATAAATAGAATTTTGTAGATATCCTCATGCATTATTCGCACATTTACCTCACAACGTAGGTTTTAAACCTAAACACATATATTGTGATGTTATTCATAAACTGAAATGCTGTTATTAAAACACCACAGATCAATAGTTCAACTTAGCAGTACCATTTGAGTGGGAGAGCAATCCCTGCATGCATTTGGAGTTATGTGTTAAGGAAACTGCATGTTATTTAAAAGCTTACTAAACAAATAACATTAAATAGAGAAAACCGAATTCCCTTTTCAGACATGAAAATGTATTTTGTTATTATAAGGAGTAAATTTCTATGCTATACCATTCCTTGCTATGATGTATTTTTCTTTAGTTTTTCCTCTGAATCCCAAATTCACCAGCATAAACAAATGTATCCATCCAATACCCTATCTATAATTTATACTTTGGCAGCTATATTTTCCCCTTCCATCCCCTCCTTTTTTCCCTTTCTTTCTTTCTTTCTTTCTTTCTTTCTTTCTTTCTTTCTTTCTTTCTTTCATCTTTCTTTCTTTCATCTTTCTTTCTTTCTTTCTTTCTTTCTTTCTTTCTTTCTTTCTTTCTTTCTTTCTTTCTTTCTTTCTTTCTTTCTTTCTTTCTTTCTTTCTTTCTGCCTTCCTGCCTTCCTCCCTCCCTCCCTCCCTCCCTCCCTCCCTCCCTTCCTTCTTGTCTTTCTGTTTTTAGAATTACTCTTGCTCGTAGGGGCACAATGTAGGTTAGTACTGAAGGAAAGCCAAAGCCAAGAGTTAAGTAAAACATGAATATATATCCAACACAATTACAGACTCAAAGGAACATAGTAGAGGGAAGTACAGAGTAGAGGGAAGTACAAAGTAGAGGGAAGGCAAAATATTTCTAGAAGGTGGTCCAAGTTTGAGTCTTAGCAATGTAAGTACTTTAAAAATGCTATGCACATAGCAAGACAAAACAAAACAAATTCATGACAGCAAATAATAGATACTTATGCTAGGCAGTATTTTTCTGGGTTGTATATGAGGTGATTGATTAAGCTCACAAGATGTGTAGGGCAAATAATACAGTCAGAAATGTTTAAGCAATTTAGGATTTTCCTGCAAATATTCATTCTGTTAGTGAATATTGAGCACCTGCTAATCAAATTACTGTTAGAAATATTTCTTGTGCATAGCATTTGCATTATTCCCTGTCATGCTTGTTAGTGAAGGTAAGGATGATTAGACTATGGTGATCTAAGTCAAAGCTTTTGAAATTATTTCTGTACAGGTCAAATAACAGTATGAAAACCATTTCAATAGATGGAAATGTACCTTTTAGTATAAAATCTAAAAAATTTATACTGCATTTAAAGAAAATAAATTCTATTGATATTGACCTATAGATTTCTTCTTTTTGTTCCTCTGTTTTCCATGTTAACTTTGTACATATCTACAAACAGCATGTGGTTTTTTGCATGCTTGACTTTGTTATTAGGTTAAGATGTTCTTGAGGGCAGACACTAAGCTCATTGATCCTGATAACTTAATGTGACATATTTATAGGCTTTAGCATGTTATGTAGGAGTTGTAATCTATGACACAGACTCACCAATAGCAAGTAAACACCTGTGTAGTAAACATCTAAAAAGGCTTTGAAAACTGAACACATATTCAAACCACAGCCTAAAGGCAGGTTGGAACCTAAGGACTAAACTTAACCAGGTCTTGATAGTCAAAACGGAAATACTATCATTCTCTATAAAATTGCAACAAAACACAGAGCTTTGACTTAATATACAAAATGCCCAGAATGAAATAAAAAATTACTCTGCATACAACAAAGCCATGAAAATCTCAACTGACATAGAAAGACAATTAATACATGCTAATATTAAGATGATAAAGATGTTGAAATGATCTCATGTAGACATTAAAACAACTATTGTAAAAATGCTTGAATGACAATCATGAACACTCCTTAAACATCTGCTAAAATAGATAGGCTCAGCAAAGAAATAGAGCAAGTGAAGAACCAAATAAACTAAAAAGCATAATAACCAAAATTAAAAAAAAAAAAAACAACTCATGGAAGCACTCAACAGGAGAATAAAGATAAAAGAGGAAAAAGTGAGTGAACCTGAAAATGGATCAATAAAAATTACCAAATATTAATAAAAATTTAAAAATTGAAAAAATGAACAGAGCTTGAAGGACCTGTGGGACTATAATACAATGTCTAATGCTCATGTTATTGGAATTCCAGGAGGAGTATAGTATTGAAAAAAACATTTTTGAAGAAATAATGAAAATGTTTCAAATTTTACATAAAACTACAATTCAAGAATCTGAGCAAACCATCAGTAGGAAACCCAAATAATCTATGTTCCTACATAACAATCAAATCCCTGAAAACTAAAGACAAATCCTTGAAAGCAATCCCTAGAAAATGACTACTTATAAGGGAATCAAGATTCTAATCAGTGAACAGTCCTCACTGGAAACCATAACACCAGAACAGAGTGGCACTACATTTTTAGTGCTGAAAAAAACTGTTAACCCAAAATGCTATGTCCAGTGAAAATATCCTTCAGCACTGAAGATAAAATAAAACATTCTCAGATAAGAGAAAACTAAGAGAATATGTAGCCAGGCAAACTGACCTACAATAACTACCAGAGAGAACTTTTAAGACAGAAGGAAATGATTCTGGAAGGAAACTTGGAACATCACTAAGGAAGGATGCACAAAAGAAAAAGTAAATATTGGGTACATAGAATAACTATTCTCTCAAGTACTTTAATATGAGTTTAATGGTTTCAGGGTATGTATATGTAATTTATATGACAATTATAGTGTAAAGGGACCTAAAAAGTGATAGTATTTCCACACTATAATAAAAGTGATAAAATATTGATTCTAAATAGACTGTAAAATTACATATGCATTTCATAATCCCTAGAGAAGCCATTAAAATATAAAAAGATGTATAGTCAAAATCAAACTAAAGGAATTAAAATGGAACGCCAAAGATTTCCAAATAACCCAAAGGAATAAAGGAATAAGATAACAGATGGAATAAACAGTAAAAATTAAGTGGTAGAGCTAAATCTAAACATATAGATAATTGCATTAAAAGCAAAAGGACTGAAACACCTAACAAAATCAGAGATTGGAAGAATGGAATTTTGAAAATATTCATCAAGACTGAGAAGTTTTCTACCATTAGTTTTTTTTTCTCTCTCTCTCTCTTTTTTTTTTTTTTTGTTTTTGTTTGTTTGTTGGCTCCTCTCTCTTCTCTTCTCTGGGACTCCCATTACCTATATGTTGGCACACCTGCTGTTAAACCACAGGTCCCTATATATTTTTTTTTTTCCAATTTGTTGTTGCTGTTGTTCTTTAGATTGGATGATTTCTATTCATCTATTCATCTATGTTCAGGTTCACTGATTACTTGTCATGTCATTTTTTTTAAAGATTATTTATTTATTTATTTGTCAGAGAGAGAGAAAAAGAGAGCACAAGCAGGGTGGGCAGCAGGCAGAGGAAGAAGCAGGCTCCCCGATGCAGGCCTTGATACCAGGACCCTGGGATCGTGACCTGAGCCAAAGGCAGATGCTTAACCGACTGAGCCACCCAGGCATCCCTTGTCATGTCATTTCAAGTCTGCTATTGAGCCCATCACATGAATTTTTCATTAAAATGATTGTACTTTTCACATCTAGAATTTCCACTTGTTTCTTTTGCTTTATTGATATTCCTTATCGGTTATATGATTATCATGATATATTTCTTCATTCCTTTAAACTTGGTTACCTTTAACTGCTTAAATATTTTTGTTGTATCTGCTTTGAAGTCTTTGTCTGCCAAACCAAATGTCTTGGTCCACTCAATGACAATTTCTGCTGATTGCTTTTTTTTTACTCAGAAATGTGTACATTACTGGTTCTTTGCCTTCCTCATCTTATTTGTTGAAAACTGGATATTTTTGGTCATTTAGTAACTCCGTATTCTGACTTTTTTCCCCTTGAGGGTTGTTGCTTTTGCTTTGTTGTTTATTTATTTATTTTAAAAGTAACTTGAGTGGACTCACTCTGTGGATTCTTCCTCCTCTGTGTTGTTCAATCATTCATGTCTCTCCTTAGATGATGGTGATGACGATGATTGTTAAAATTTACGTGGATTTCCTGGATGTCTTTGTGACCAGCCAGTGACTCATTGTAGGTTATGATGTTGTGCTGAAATGCTTTGAGGAGTAAGTTCCATCCTCTGCTGATAGATCAGTATGTAGGTTTGAAAGTGCACCCAAAATTCAGATGGCTTTTAAAATTGCCTCTGTTTTGTAGTTTTGCTGCATCCTCTCAGATCTTCCCTGTGCACACCTGAGATAAATGCCTGAGATGAATGGAGAGATTGTGAAGCCTCTATGGGTCTATCAGTTTCAAGATCACCTTGTTAAATTTCTGACTCTTCCTCTAGTCTACTGTGTGACCTACCTGGGACTACAGTCTCAGACTAAGGTTGCTGAAGCTTGTGTCCATTCATTTTCTGTGGGTTTGCTACTTGCGCTGACAGTGCATCGGGTGTCCACCTTCCACTCCAGATTGGTCACTCTGGCCACTTTGCCTCTGGTGGTCATAACCAGCCATGGCTCAGTAGAACAACCACGCTGTTGGAGGTGATGTGGGAGGTGGTGGGAGCCCCAGGCATAAAAGATGTAGACACCCACAGCTCTTGCCTGAAGTTCAGCAGCTCTGTATGAATGACTGCTGTTCAACTTGATGTTTGCTTTTAGTTGATATCCAGATCCCTGACATGGTTGTTTTGGGAAGTTTTTGTGTAGTTTTATAGTTGTTTTGTGGGAGAAGATTTGCCAAACTCTTCCCTCATTCATAGACAGAAGTCCCCTCCCTCTCCATGTTATTTTTGTCCAGCATTAAATTCAATCTCATTATTAACTCCTTTTACTTTTGTTGTTATTATTATTGTTGTTCTTAATGCTATTTATACAGCAAATGTTAATTTAGGCTTATCCTTGTCATTAACAATTATTTCCACGATTGCACTTCTAGGCATTTATCCTAGAGATATGAAAATATACATTCACACAAAGCCTGCACATGAATGTTCATAGCACCTATATAGCCTCGAACTGGAAACAACTCAAAAGTCCTCCAAAGGGTGAATAGTTAGGCATATTATGGTACATCCACACAATGAAACACCACTCAGCCATAAAAGGAAACAACTACGGATGCCCAGTACAACTTGAAAGGATTTCAAGGGCCATCCACTGAGTAAAAACAGTCAATCACAAAAGTCATATACAAGCCAACTACTCAAGGCTGAATTCTCAAGTTTACATCAGAAATTGAGGAAATTCAGTACTGAAGAAGGTGCCATGTTTTTAACTTCCCATATATTTGTCAGAAGATATAAATCTTATGCAAATATTATTAGCATATTGGCCTCCATCTGATTATTAGAGCATTAGCAGAAATATGTAGGAATTTACTCCTTTCTAAAGCATCTTCACTATTGAAATTTGGGTACATTAGAACATTTGAATACAAAATCACTGAAACAAAATTAAGGCAATAAGTTGCCTCCAAAAAAAAGTTATATGCTGCATGAATCCATTTATATAACATTCTTGAATAACAAAAGGATAGAGATGAAGAGCAGTTTAGTGGTTACTAGGGACCAGGGGAGGAGAGTTATTTTGTTCAATGGAACAGTTCTGCATCTTTATTTTGGTGGTGATTACATAAGCATATACATGTGATAAAATTGTGTAGGATTCTACACACACACTAAGGATTGCATGTAAAAATGGGTGAAATCTGAGTAAGATCTGTATCCTATGAAACAGTATTGAACTGGACCCAATTTCCTGGTTTCTAGTAATTAATGTACTATAGTTATGTGACTTGTTAACATCGGGAGGAATTGGATTAAGATTCACAGGTCTCTGCTATTTTTGTTGCAGCTTCCTGTGAGTCTAGAATTATTAAAAAATAAAAAACTTTTAAAAAATGAAGAGAAAGGTAGTTTCTGAAATGATTAAAGTATCTCAATTAGTATGGTAATTAATGTTGAAACATAGCACATACCCCCAATATAGTGCTGCCTAACCAGGCTCCTATTTAATATACTTTCTGAAGAGCTATTTCACTTCATAAATATGCTCTGTATTCCTTTGGACAATATGCTCATTTTCTTTTATGGTGCTGTATCTTTTCAGAGTTGCAGGAAATTGTTCTTCTACATCTGGATGTATGCCCTAAATTAATAAGATTTGGGGTCAGAGAAGAACTGTTCACAGCAGGCCCCAGCTCTGTTGCCTCCTTGGAAGGGGGTGTGGGTCAGTCCTAGGAGAGGCCAAACAGTTAGAGTCAGTGGATGGTGAGGAGTGAGTGACCAAGTAGGACAAGGAAAGAGGCAACCTGAGATCTAAAGGAACAAATATGACCACTTAAATGAAAACCTAATAAATCACTTGCAGAACGATGGAGATGTTTGTATTAGAAACTGAGAATTGGCATCATTAAGACATACCAAAAATTTGAGGCAGATTTTAAATATTTTAGCTTCTTTGTTAATATTATGGAGGCTACAGAGAATCTTTTCCTCTTCTACTTTAGTAACATATTAAAGGTGCTTTCATTCACTGGGCCATAGTTATTCATAATTTAGTTCATACTTTACAATTGCAAAAAAGACATCTTCACGCAAAGCTGTATTGTCTTCAATATGAATTTTACAAAGCCATGTTAGTGATGTTAGAATTATATCCAATATAAAAGTTCTCAAAATACAACAGAATACGTTTACAAAAGTAGGAGCAATTACAACTCTTTGTACAGTTATAACAAAGATAAATGTATTTTATATATGATGGTATAATTTTCCCTAGGATTGTAAAAATTTTACAAATGGCATCTCATTTCTGCAGATGGTGAGAATTAGGATAGTAAATAGGACATTCCTGTGTTATTCACAGGAATCTCACCCTGTAGAATAGAACAAAATGATAAAGCCATGGTCTCCTTTTGGGGATCAAGATATAAGAATTCAGGGCATCTGGATGTCTCAGTCGGTTAAGCCTTCAACTCTTGGTTTTGGCTCAGTTCATGATCTCAGGGTCGTGAGATCAAGGCCTGTGTTGGGCTTCGCACTCAGTGCAGAGTCTGTTTGAAGATTCTCTCCCTCTGCCCCTCCTCCAGCTCTCACTTATACATGCTCTCTCTCTCTCTCTAAAATAAATAGATAAATCTTTAAAAAAAAAGATATGACAATTCTGTAGCTGATTCTGACAGGATGAGAACTGAACTGATAATAATGAGATCTATCACATTAATTTTCGGGCTCCCTCCAAAAACTGATAACCCTTAAATGTTTGTTTAACATTTATTTAGTTGGATGCATAGACAAATACATTTTTTATTACTAAAGTTTTAGGCTTGTTCAAATATGGAATTTATTACTGCAAATTTTCTGAAAAATTCCTTGAGAGGCATTTAAATTACATATATACAATTCACTCTACTTGTCCCTGGTAAAACTGCACTGCACTCTGCTTTTTCTCTCAGAATATCAGCTGCTTATGAATGACAACTTTAAGTGACAGCCATTTGGCTGGTGCATCTTGTCTTTCATTCCTCCTCCAAGACTTACTTAGTTTGTGCTTTTCCTGTTGCATAAGATACGTTAACTGACACCCCATTTCCAAAATATTCCACTAATGTAGGATTTCATACTGGGAAGCTACCACTAATTTAATCTTTAATTTGTTCCTGCTTTCTGCACTTAATTATTGTTTTTTCTTTGTCCATGTATAAGCCATGAAATTAATTGTCCACTGGGTAGGTAGTAGACAGAAAGTGTAATGGTGTGAACCTGGCCAAATTAGTTTTAGAAGATAGTCACTAACTTTGGATACCCCAGAGGACAGCTGGTAAACCTCAAGGAGTAAACACCAGACATAGTACATAAAACTGCATAGATGATTGCATAGTTGGCTACAGACTTTACCGAATGGTTGTGGTTTCTAGAGATTCTGGAAGTTCACAATTGTTTTGTGACAAATTGTCAGCATGCATAATTCTCAAGAAACAAGAGGCAGTCTTATCCAGCCAGTTAGGAAGGATTCTGCAGTTCTCTCAGAGGGGGACAGGACCATTGCTTCTGAAGTGTTCCATCTTTACCTGGAAAATAAAGAAAATAATGGCAAAGTGGAAAACTCAGGTAGTAAAGACATAGCCTCATTCAACACACACCATCTGACCCATTCCATTTTTACTTGACGTCCACCATTCTTAACACTCAAGACAGATTTAAACAGAACCCAAGTCCACCAGAACACCTGGAGCCGTATAATTGGAAAAGGTTTATGAAGCACCAGGATTGTCACCTGAATTTCACTGTGAATGATGACAAGAAACTAATGTAAGCAGTAAAGAAAAGACTGCCCTAGGGATAATTTAGTCAATGGAGAGTTTCAACTACCTCCTTACTATTTTCGCGCTTAATGGCCACTAAACTTGAGTCACACGTGGCCACTAGGAGCACTAATTGACAATGTGGCACATCCCTCCCCCAGCACGTGTACTTGTAGGATTGGGGAAGTGAGAAAAGCTTCGGAGTGATTGTTCTGAAACTTCCTGACCAAAAAACCTACATGGCACTTCGTCTTCTTCTGGGTTTAAGACATAATGTGAATAGAAACAAGGAAAAGAAAATGTCTTGAAAACACCTTGAATGACTCAACCAATACTAATGGTAGAACTTAAATATACATATACATGTACATGGGCTTTATCTCCGTGTTGGAGGGTGTTCTGTCATGTATGCAATTAAAAGCAGCAGTTTCACGTTTTCATAGTTTATGGCATATACTTTTGACAGTCTTCAAAACTTTTCCCCCCCAAAACCCACTTTGTTTTTTCTTTTGTGAAGGTGCCAGGCAGCTGTTAAGCAATTGCAAAAATTTTAGTGATCCCTAAACACATTTTACATGAAGAAAATGTTTTTCCTTTAGGGGAAAAATTAAAATTAAAATCAATTTTATTCCTGCATTCTCCTTGGACTTACAATATTTTAGTTGTCTTCCTTTTTATTAAAAAACCTGAATTTTTATCAGCTGAAAAAATTGGAGCATAGAAATATTTTATGCAGAATTTGAATTGCTAATTAAGTGTGGGATTTATTTTAGGGTTGTAGTTTCTGAAATAGTGGAAATAACAGCTGTGACTGTTTCATGTTGTGCATTTGAGATTCCACACTCTTAGGCAAAATGGGCAGAGTATAAAATAGCCCATCTCTAATATGGGACACTTGAATTTATTATACAGTTCTCGCTGCACTGAGGGAAGTTGACTGATGTTCTCATTCTGCTGTTAGTAACAAAACAGTTCTGTCTCCCTCCCTCCCTCCTTCTCTCTCTCCTTCCTCTCCCTCCCTCTCTCTTTCTCACTTTCTCCCCACCCCACCCCCACACACACCTTTCTCTCTCAATCCCCTATTTAGGGAATAGCTTTGTAGAAAGCAATAGGGGATTCTGAAAGATTTTCAACTTTAACCCCGTAGAAACTGATTGTAAAAACAGAATCATTCTGCAGTATAAGTATAACCTATTTTGTAATATTGTCTACATTTTAAAAGGAGTTCAACTTTTCAGGAAACATCTGAAAAGTCCTAAAGCTTTCTTACACTTACATAAAAACAGGCAATAAGTAGGACACAGTAAAGGAATCTGCAAAAGACATTCGTTTGATTCTATTTTTGCCACTCTGGGTTCATGGGAATTCCTTAAACTCTGTCAGCCTTAATTTGGCCTTATCTGCAAAATAAGAATAATAATAACTATAATGCAGAAGATTTTCTAAAAATTAAATAAAGCAGTGCATGTGGAAGTCATTGTGTGGACCTTCCCTGTGTTCTGAGTTACGTATAAATACACTGTAGCAACAGCACAAACCTGTGTCTAAGATTGAAAATCGGATTCCTCAGGCAGAGGAGACACATGACATAGGGAGGGGCCAACTCCCTAAATAATGTTCTATTGATTTTAAAAATCTGAAGCATGTTTGCCCGAAGTCAGGATTAGGCAGAGCAGAATGTTCATTTTATGAGTCTATTTTGGGGTGTTTAGAATATTTCAAAATGAAAATGAAACAAATAAAGCACTGGAAGAGAACCTGAGATTGGGCCATGGTAAAGTGCTGACTTATTTTTTTTTCTTTTCTTCCTCTTGCTTTAAATTAACCTTTTTACTGCCTTGGTGATGAAAGAGTACATTTAGCTTTATGTGAAAAGTGAGCTATAATGAAGATATGAAGATATGGAAATAAGAGAAAGGAAAGTGCTTACATAAAATTAAATTATTGACCTTAAAGTACCAGTAAAGTAAATTTTCTGGCAGTGGTATTTTTTATTTTCAAGGAGAAGTGGCCACCTATATAAAGAAATAAAATGGAGAAAAAACTTTATTTTATTTTTTTACTTTTTTTTATTAACATATAATGTATTATTTGTTTCAGGGGTACAGGCCTGTGATTCATCAGTCTTACATAATTCACAGCACTCACCATAGCACATACCCTCCCCAGTGTCCATCACCCAGCCACCCATCCCTCCCACCCCCCTCCACTCCAGCAACCCTCAGTTTGTTTCCTGACGTTGAGAATCTCTTATGGTTTGTCTCCCTCTCTGGTTTCATCTTGTTTCATTATTATGCTAAGTGAAATAAGTCAATCACAGAAAGACAATTATCATATGATCTCACTGATATGAGGAATTTGAGAAACAACACAGAGGATCATAGGGGAAGGGAGGGGAAAAAAAGGGGAAAAACCTTTAAGAGTTTGACACCTTCTCCCTCAAATTGGAAAGTCTATTTTGTAAATTCTGGTGATTAATTAAATATGGAATATAGGCCATTGTATTACATTTTGATCAAGACAACAAGAAAATGGTACATTATGGCTACGTGTTTATGCATTGCTCAAATTTCACTTAGAAATCTATATGAAAATTGCTTTAGCAGGCACCTGGGTGGCTCAGTTGGTTAAGCGGCTGCCTTCGGCTCAGGTCATGATCCTGGAGTCCCTGGATCGAGTCCCGCATCGGGCTCCCTGCTCAGCGGGGGGTCTGCTTCTCCCTCTCCCTCTCCCTCTGCTTGGGTTCCCTCTCTCGCTGTGTCTCTCTCTGTCAAATAAATTAAAAAATCTTTAAAAAAAAATAAAATAAAATAAAAAATAAAAGCTTCCCAGTGGGGGCGCCTGGGTGGCTCAGTTGGTTAAGCGACTGCCTTCGGCTCAGGTCATGATCCTGGAGTCCCGGGATCGAGTCCCACATCGGGCTCCCTGCTCAGCAGGGAGTCTGCTTCTCCCTCTGACCCTCCCCCCTCTCATGTGCTCTCTCTCATTCTCTCTCTCTCAAATAAATAAAATAAAAAAAAAATCTTTAAAAAAAAGAAAATTGCTTTAGCAATAAGATAGAAAAACATTTCTCCTGATTAAACTTATATGTTTGCCTTTGTTTTAAGCAGTGTCACAAGCTAACAAGAAGGGGGGCAAAAAACCAATTTGGACAACATCTCTTAGAAATTAGAGATGGAGGCAAAACTAACATTCCCATACTGAGGATGTGCAATCCCAGGGCTTTATGAGTGAGGGAGGAGAGGAAAAACAATTATAAATAAATATGGTTTGGTGTGTTGCCAAGCCACCCAGCTTTATAAGAAGCAGAACTAATCTTTCAGTCATGTGTAAGATTTCCAAAGAGGAGGAAACAATTTATGTCAGATGCTTTCCATATCCTGAGGTTGGTCAAAACTTGCACAAAAGATGTTCACTTCTTTGCATTCCTTGGTTTGGTTACGTGGTCCAGGGGGCAGCCGCTGTGGACGGTATCTGTAAGATCACTGCTGGATGCTGGTGCTCCTGTTCGGCAGCATGTTTGATGGGATCCTATAGAGGTGTCATCTCTACAACTTGGAGAGGTGGAGACAGCCTAGAATATTAGGTGATGAGCAGTCAGTGGGCAGGAGTGACCAGGGCTCTTTGAGCAAGTGGGGGAGGCCCGGGGGGCAGGTGGGGCACAGAAAATGTATTGTAAGGTGTAGGAATTTAATAAGACTTTTGAGAAAAAAAACCTTAATGGGTAGAATTTACCTTAGCTTAAAACTGAATATATGGTAACATGCCGCATAAGCAGAATATTGTTTTGGATAAATTCACATATTATAAAATGAGAAAGAAAATGAACAATAATATTAATCTAGTTGAAGCCAAAAATCTTAGGCCAAAAAAAAAAAAAATCTGAGAATTTTTAAGTGAAGAAGATTTGAATCAGGCTGGGATTCCATTAAAACCAGCCTAGTGCCTGCTTCTCCCTCTGACCCTCCCCCCTCTCATGTGCTCTCTCATTCTCTCTCTCAAATAAATAAATAAAATCTTAAAAAAAAAAAACAAAAAACAGCCTAGTGCGTGGCAGTCACTCTCTGGCTAGATTCCTGTAGAGCTATTTGGAGGATTCATACAAATTACACCTACTTCCTGTGAGATGAGGTAAGGAAGTTTTTTTTCTGATCTAATGAATTCTTTTCACAGCCAGAGTCTAGAAATGCTCCTCTGAGGATTTCTCAGGCCTTCTTTAGGTCTTCTGGAACCACTTCTGGGGTTTCTTGCAGGACCATCCAGCACTACCTGTTAAAGAGACTTCACTAAAATAAACTGAGCCAAAAACTTAACCTGGGCATTGGCATTTTAAGTCTTTGGCAGGCCACCTGAGAAAAATGATTCTGGATGAATTTTTCTCTAGAGATTCAACAGTAATATTCTTGAATGGGGTTAGAATCACATATTTCAGAAATAATTAGGAGAGTACAGTGAGTATTTTAAACACTAAAAGCAGAGTGACTAGATGTAAAGCTTTGGGGGTCCGAGCCCCATGTCACTGCGTGACTTAGTGAAAACTGCCTTATAGGTTAACTGTTGGGAGAGGTTAGTCGTGTTTAACTCGTATGTTTATGTGAAATTTGAATGATTCATATATAATGGCATATATAAGTGCTTGATATGAGTCACTTGTCTATATTAAACATTTCTTCCCGGTAATTCTTAGTGCCTTGGAGTAATCTTGACCAGTTTGAATCTTTTACATCATGTTATTTTTTTTTTTTAAGATTTTATTTACTTATTTGAGAGAGAGAATGAGATAGAGAGAGCATGAGAGGGGGGAGGGTCAGAGGGAGAAGCAGACTCCCTGCTGATCAGGGAGCCCGACGGGGGACTCGATCCCGGGACTCCAGGATCACGACCTGAGCCAAAGGCAGTCGCTTAACCAACTGAGCCACCCAGGCGCCCCATGTTATTTTTTTCATAGAAACATAGAATGACAAGGTAGGGGGAGACTTTAGGGTAAGTTGGTTCATCTATTATTTTACCCCAAAAATTCCCATTGCTTTATTAGAACATTTTTGGGGAGTGGTCATGTAATCTCTGAGTATTTCTCATGGCAATGAATGTACTACCTTATATGGCTGTTTGTTTCACTATTAGGCACATTTCCTTCAACTAAGAGGAATTAATGTTATGTCTCTAATGTGAGTTATATTATAATTTCCAGGGAATAACAGTTAGCCACATTATATTTCATCTGATTTGTTCCTGACCACTCCCAACTGACATCTGAAAAATAAAATTTTTAAATAAATTTTCCTGATGGCAATAATAAAGAGACAGAACAAAAGTACTAATAATTTAAATGTTAGTTTCTTATTCTATACCACTAACATTTAAGCATTTTTAACACCTGGAGTTGAGAAGAGGATTCTACGGTTGCATTATGGGTTCTAATTTGCAAAATCCTACAAAACTTGGGAAATTCTTCTCCAGTCAGTACCAACATCACCAAGATCACCACCACCACCAATAAAACCTGTCAAACTGAATCATAGTCACAAAAGAAAACTTTTTATGGCCTGATAAGTCCAGAATATATTGCCTTGATTGTTCCTATCCAGTATCTACGATAGAAAGATAAAATGAATATTACTTTCTTCCAGGTGTCAAATGGAATTAGGTAAAATAACTTGAAGGAATGCCTTTCTTCGCATTGCTCCATTTTTCAGCTTGTATTACCTATTCTCTCTGGAGATGGATGGTGTATTTTTCTTCTAATAGAGGGGAAAGCCCTGACAGCCCATTGTGATGAAGGTTTCATTGTTAATGATTGCTGTGAAGGTTGGAGAGAGAGGAGGGAAAACTTATCCATATCAATGTAGTAAGTGTACTGTCCTTTCAATCATTGGCAGGTACAGACTTCTCTATTCAGGGGCTTGAAAATGTAATTGATTTTGATAGGAATTAAAAGGCAACAATAGCAAAACTGCAGCAGATACTTCAACTTTTTTGTGTTTTATCTCAAAGCCTTTCATCTGATTATGTATCTTAAGAAATATAGCACTCACAGAGGAAAAAAAAAAACACGCTGAATGCTGAAAGCAACTATGAAATCTTGCTGAGTATTCAGATTAATGCAAAGAGAAATAAAAACATGAATACTAATTTTTGGACTGGGTGTATTTGGTAATAAGCGGACCTGCCTATTCACAAACAAGAAATTCTAGCTGCAAACCTTAAAACCACATGTATTTTCTTTATTATAAAAATATAGATAAGGTAGACGTGGAGGGGGATATTGTGTTCATAATTATTTTCCTTTTGTATGAAGAGTTATTTTTTAAAGGATCAATAAGTGTCAGTGAATGGAACTTCCAAGGCATAAGTTGAGGAAAGTCTATGGATACTGATAGCGTTGTTCTCTTCCCAACTTCTCCCTCTCCTAGTGCTATGAAAGCAATGCAGTCCCTCAACTCTGAGCCCCCTGTGGAGAAATAAGAAAGATTATAGTCTGGGCCCTGCTTACATTCCTGAGCTTTTGAGACCAGATAGCTGCATTATATGTTAAATAAAGTACTCTGGTGTTGATAATGAACCTCAATGATATGAAGCATTGTTTCACTATTAAGTCAAATTTGTCTAAATTGAATGTTTAACTTGAAGCTGCTAGACTTTCAGAATTTTATCCCTGTATTGTTAAAAGTTAAATATTTTTATTTTATTTATTTATTTTATTTTTTAAAGACTTTATTTATTTGTCAGAGAGAGAGAAAGAGAGAGAGATAGAGAAAGAGCACAAGCAGAGGGAGTGGCAGGCAGAGGGAGAAGCAGGCTCCTTGCTGAGCAAGGAGCAGGACAAGGGACTCTATCCCAGGACCCTAAGATCATGACCTGAGCCGAAGGCAGATGCTTAACCAACTGAGTCACCCAGGTGTCCCTAAAAGTTAAATATTTTAAAATGAGATTTTTTTTTAAGATTTTATTTATTTATCTGACAGAGAGAGACACAGTGAGAGAGAGAACACAAGCAGGGGGAGTGGGAGAGGGAGAAGCAGGCTTCCTGCCGAGCAGGGAGCCCGATGTGGGACTCGATCCCAGGACTCTGGGATCATGACCTGAGCCGAAGGCAGACGCTTAACGACTGAGGCACCCAGGCGCCCCTAAAATGAGATTTTTTTTCCTCTAGATTAATGTAGTGTTGCTGTAAATAGAAAAAAATGAGTAATGTTTCTAAATATTTTAATGCCCAGTTATGTCTATTGCAATGTAATATATCTATATTTGGGATGGACCCCTCTGTGATATTCAGCAATTACTTTTACCAACCAAATTTTCTGTATTTTATCTTAATAGAATCTATTTGCATCTTTAATTCATTTAAAATTACTGCTCAATGTATTGCAAATTATTAAAGACATACATGGTATCACTTAATTCTCATATAAATATTATAAAGTAGAATCCATTTTTTGTAGATGAGGTAGTTTGTAGATGAGGATGCTATGGTTTATATCTTTATTCCAAAAAAAGAAAGGAAATAGAATATACCATGAGTGCTTACATAAGATTTATATGGAGAAAATTTCATCTGCACTTTAAATAAAGAATATGGTATTATTTGCACTGTTTGATTTTCTCAGATAATATACAGTATATAAACATAAAAATGTTCGAAGAAATGAAGTAATATGGCTACATTTTTAAAAAGGAATCAGGGTAACTAAACATGATTCAATGATACTAAAACGTGAAGACAATTTTCTTTATATAATGAATATAGACTGAGAGTATCTTTCAGATGGTAAACTTAGACAAAACAGTTCTGATGAAAGAATTTTAAGAAGAGGGTAAACCTGAATATTCCAATGCAAAAATCTTCATCTCCTTCTAAGCATTTCTGAAAGAAGAAAGTTTAGTATGAAATACAAATCCAGTAGTTATAAGTAAATGTCTGAAGAGTATGATGCATAAAATAGATAATCCCTCCCAATCTCTCACAGGTCCTCTCCCTCCATTCCCCCCACTTTTATATTTCTAGATATCAAATAGGGACATGACTGTTAGTTTATAAGAAGGTAATACTAAAACCAAAAACATAAGGAGTCCTAACAAGAAAATTACTAAGAAAGTTTTGTTGAAAGGTGACCAGGTTTTCTTCTCTAATACTGTTCTTATTGAAATTGGTTTTTTAGCCTTTTTGAAGTCACGGACAGGAGCAATCATCAAAGATGGTCAACAGCTTTTATATAAAAATGTGTGGAATGTGGATAGTGCCCATCAGAACTTGAATTTGTTCATATCCCAAATTTGGGGGCAATTTCAATTGTAAATCTTGAGAAAATATTAATATATAACTTGATAAGAATAGATTAACTACTTATATTGTAAGAAAATGATAGTAATAACCCTACCGAAAGAAAGTACAGGTTCCAGTGTTGATTTACCTTTTTGCTAGTAATATATATATATATTTTTTTGCTAGCAAATACAGAACAGTTTTAAGTTCATTATTTCTGTAAATTTTCAGCTAAGAAGTTCTAAGTTTTCTGATACCGTTCTGCTGAGGGTAAACATTTTTATATAATTTCCAGAAACTTCTTCGTAGACATTTTATACATATACTATATCCACTTACAGCCCAGAAAACACACACACACACACACACGGAGACTTCTTTGCTGAGTCCTTCTGAAGCCTACATTAGTACTATGGGAAACTTTAACCAAGTTAAAGTTCAATCCCTTTGACAGGACTGTAGTTATAAAAAGACTCTCCCAAGAGTTTCCACAGCCTGAAGCTACCACTAAAGGACTTCTGTTAGTGGTCCAATGTCTCGAAGCAGGAGCTACAAAACAGAAAGTAGGAGGAGATAGATTGTTCTAAGCTGGATAGTCAACTGGAATGGCCGAGGGGACACAGGAAGACAGGTCATGAAAGGGACAGCAAAAAGATCAAGGTCACTGTGAAAGAAAGGGTCCCCCATAGCATTCTGTTCTATTTGTTTTGCAAAGTGCTCAACTTTGCTGTCTTCAATGCGAGAACCTTGCCAAACCTTGCTTGTGAGTTTTGGTTCAAAAGGCCTAGTAGTTTCCATTAAACTGACTCACATGTGGTGTGACCTGCTGGTAAAGAGTTTGATTTCTGCACTCAGCTGGTTCTGCGTGAATAGAGAGGAGTTCATACAACCCTTGATCCCAAAATGCTTTGCAACCCATAACCATATGTTCCGCTATCCACTCTGAAGACTTCTTCACTCCTTTTTGCTTCATATTGCTGAATTACATTAATTGCCATGGCCTAATGCTTTACAGATGTTTTCTAGTTACATTTTAAGCTCTGGTTATTTGTTTTTTTCCTGCACTAGATTATAAATTCTTTGAAAGCAGAGATAATTTCCTCTTTTTGGGTATCACCAAAGAGATTTAAGTAGAGTTTGCTATGAAACAATCAATACTTTTTATTTTTGTTAAATGAGTTGCCATTACTTGTGATTCTCACATCAATCACATGTTTAAATTTAAAATAAAATTACTAGTGATATGGTTTTCCTTATAATTAAAAGAAACTCTTTAGGGGGCGCCTGGGTGGCTCAGATGGTTAAGCGTCTGCCTTCGGCTCAGGCCATGATCCCGGGGTCCTAGGATCGAGTCCCTCATCGGGCTCCCTGCTCGGCGGGGAGCCTGCTTCTCTCCCTCTGCCTCTGCCTCTCTCTCTCTCTGACTTTCATGAATAAATAAAAAAAAAAAATTAAAAAAAAAAAAGAAACTCTTTAAATGTATATATTGAATGGGCAGTTAATCAATTCTCTGGCTCTGCTAAAGAGTATATGTAACATGAGAAATAATTAAATTCTGAATATTGATGATCTCGCTGGGTGTATTGTGATATTAGAACTTGTTCAACAATTCTGAAGGAGTTCAGGACATTCAGGATAGTGTTTTGTGATTGACTATTGCCATTGTATTCCACACTTGCTTTCATATGTATCAAATTGGATCTTGCAGTGTGGAATTCCTTTGATCATTACTTACTTATGACATTGTGCTAAGTCTTATCTCAGGCCCAGCAGAGTGAGTGCTGTGCTAAATACTGCAGCAACAGCTCTTTCTTTCCCTTGTGCTGAAATATTGATGATCACAGAACTTGCTGTTGTATTTAGTCTTCAACTGTTATCACTGGCTCCTCCAGCTGAAGCTTAACAGGCCAGAGGCCTATTGGCCAGTGGGAAGGGAGTGCCTAACGACCCAATGACAGAGCTTAAGTTTCTCAAACATAGTATTGCAACTGCAAATTATTAATATATTTTTGGAAAATTCACCCAGGATGATGTCCGAGATAACTTCTCCTGTGGAGAAAATGTGGATGTGCAATCATAAGAGGAAGCTGCACTCACGCAAATCATGGATGATTGAAATGTGAACAAACAAGTTTGAGTGGAAGCTGGTAACGTTATTCGAATGCTGGTAAACTTTAGAAGGGAAAGAAGAACTGAGAGCAGACGGTAGCAATCTAGCGTAGCATGGTTGCCAATGCTGAAATGCTGCCCATTCAGATCAAGCTAGCAGTGATAGACAGAATAGTATATTAAGTTGAGCAAATCTTAGAAAAAGTACCTGAAGAAGGCAAACTCAGTTCAATCAACAGTTATCTACAACCCACCGTCTCCCACCCCCTACCCTGTAAGTTACACTCTTGGACCTTTACCAGATATTTTTTGAGTGAATTAAAAAAAAAGACCAAGTGCACTCCCAAGATGCTTAGTACCTCAAAGAATTTACTATGTATTCATGTTTACTTGGAAAATGATTCTATGTGTTTTAAGACGAAATATCCACTTATAAAACGAGGTGTTACAAAAATCATAAGAACCACTCTGTATTACTTAAACCATATGAAATGCTGAAGAGACACACATTTTTTTCCTTTGTGTTCCTGTTTTCAGATCTACTTTGTAAAACATGACCATGGTTAAGGTGAGTTTTCAAGATGTCTATATGCTTAGGTTTTTAGATTATCCTGTTTTGATAATTATCTCTGATCATATGCTTACTTTTTTTTTTACTATAAAACATGCAGAACAATTAAAACCAAGTAAATGCCTTTCTGGGAGCTCTTCTTTACTCTAGAGAAGATTTTTAAGTCTTTTGACAAGTTTAGTGTCAAAAACGAATTTATCCGTTAGGAAATAATTTTAGTGGACCATATAGAGGCCACCGAAGGATCTGAAGTAAGGTTTGGAGTGTTGAATTTTATGAGCAAAGTACCTAAGTGCCATTATAGAAGCTAATTCTGCACTATAGATGTCTTGAAAATATACTGTCATTAATCGCCTAAAGTGAATTTTACTAGAAGACCTTGGGAAGGTGTGTAAGAGCAAGAAATAGGAAAACTTGCAATCCAAGTTTCCTTGGATTAATATTCCCCAGAGAGAGCAGACACGTGCTTACTTTCACTGGATGGCCACTTTTAACAATACATTTGAAAACTAAAAATTTAAAGAAATGCTTACTAATATCAATCTTATTAGTCAATTAAATTATCAAATCTTAACATTGAAAGAAATCTCTTTCTTTAAGCAGAGATTTCTTTTTTCCAACCAGTGCAGAAATCCCTTTTATCATATGGTTAACATAGTCAACTGATCTTTGGCAAATAACAATGGTAATGTAATGGAGAAAAGACAGTCTTTTAAACAAATGGTCTGGGAACAACTAGACACAGACCTCACAAAATGAACGAAATGGACTCAAAATGGATCATGGACCTAAATACAAAACACAAAACACCATAAAACTCCTAGAAGATAAGGTGGGAGAACAATACAGGTAAACTTGGATATAGTGATGACATTTTAGCTATGACACCAAAGACACATTGCATGCTTAGGTGATGGTTTATGTCTGTTCTGATTTACAAATGGATAACTTGAAGATCAGCTGGCTTGGTGTCCCTTAATTCCTTGGCAATATGTAAACCACTCTAAACCTTGACAAAACCTGAGACATCAGAAATCTGGGACAACCTCCCCACCCCTTACCCCAGAGACTTAGTGTCATCACTAAATGGGATTAAGTAATTAAGTTGAGAAAACAGAACATAAACTTAAATTTCCTTCACACCTAAGTCTGTTGACTGGGAGACTTACCTGCTATATCATCAACTGGCTTTTGACCTATGGATTGACCAGAGAAATTTTGGATATTTATTTTTGGATGAGTTTTCTTAAAAAACATTGTATGTTAAGTGTAGAGAAACCATGGAGAAACATACTGAAAAAATAATTCAAGCTCTAGCAGATGTTATCAGTGATTACACCTATAGATTAGAGGTGCAAAAAGCTTGTTTAGGGTAAGTCCAAGGACAGAAGCAACTACATTTAAAGAAATTAATGTCACATAATAATATAGAGAATCCTGAAGGTTAGGTCATCTCTAATGTACAGAAGCTGGTATTGCTATGGAGCTTTCTCTGTATCTTCTGATAGTTGACCTTCTATAATATATACTGTGTATTTCTGATGCTACACAGAAGTACAGTCCATTATGGGTAAATTGAAATCTAAATATTAATTTTAAAATGTCAGTTGAACGAAAGAATGAGGATGAATGAAAATCATCTCCACCAACTCCAGAAAAGGGGGAGGGTTGTTATGGAGACAACAAAGAAAATCAAATTAGGGTAACATGAGAAAAGAACACACTTCATACAAATATTTTAACTAATATCTTTTTTTAAAAAGATTTTATTTATTTGTTTTTGTGAGAGAGAGAATGAGCATGTGCACACGAGCAAGGGGGGGGAGGAGCAGAAGGAGAAGCAGACTCCCTGCTGAGCAGGTAGCCTGATGCAGGACTTGATCCCAAGACCCTGGGATCATGACCTGAGCTGAAGGCAGACACTTAACCCACTGAGCCACTCAGGTGCCCATTAAGTAATATCTTTCAATGTGTTTCTTATACTTTTAATAACATGTTGATATTGCAGTACTCAGGAATTCTTCTTTAAAAAAATACCACTTTTATTCTTTCTGCAGTTTCCTGTTTAAAAAAAGCTTATCAGGTGCCTTTCCATTTGGATGCCTATTTAAAGGGTAGTGGTACGATAAGATGTGCAAACAACTGAATGACCTTCGGTCCAAGCAGGTGTGCACCACTGAATCCTAGCTGTCTCTACTGTAAACAAGAAAAAAATCCAGCTTTATTCAGATCTAGAATAAAGATTGACATTAGACAAGAGAACATTCAATTCTTTCTGATTAAAGAAGCAGTAGAGGAGTATGGTAAAAGTCAGAAGCTATTTTCTTTAACCTCAAAAAATAAAAGTTCTGAGGAAGTGAGTATTGTAACTATAAACATTACTGTCATTGGTCATATTTTGGATGATAATAGATAATCTTGCAGATTTTCACGTTCTATGCGTGTGCTGTATGTGTCTGTTGATCTACAGTGTGCACATATGCAAGTACTATATTGTCTTGGAATAAGAATAAGTTACTCACAGAGGCCAGAGTAGGTCTTTGTGGAAGAATCCTCTATAATGATTCCACTCAGAAAAGCAAATGATTCTAACAGAGTAAAAAAAATACACGCAAGACAGCAAAGAGAGGAGTTTTTTAATGGCATTTAAATTGTAATTATAAATAGAGAATTGATTTCTAAAGTGATCTCGTAGGTTTTGAACATATTTATTCACTCTCAGTGACTTTTAAATTGAATGTTCTCAGTTTATAAATCAAAAGATCATTTTCACCTGCCAGTGTTGTAAATTCCACCTGCAATCTATTAATCAAGCTCTGTTCCTTTTCTCTGACATCATCAGCAGTAATAAAGATTCTACAAATGGAACTTAGCCGACAGTCTTGTAGTTGATATATGAGACAAAAAGAATCCAGCCTGCTCTTTCATAACTGCAGTGACTCAGCAGGACGTAATGACGTTAAAAACTTGTTTTCTGTTACCTAGGTAAGTAGATACTGGGCCAAGACACCTAGGGAGAAAAAAAGTGTTGAGTGAAACTGCAAAATTCACCACCTGGCATCAGCCATCCTTACTGTTTTCTTCAGTTCACGTGGCTCCCTATTCACTAAATTGTATTTTGTTTCATTATAACATAAGTACAGATGGGAAGGCTGATGGGCAAAACAAAATCACAGGATTTCCTTCCAATGTGTAGATTCATAATTTCTTATAATGGTTTGTCTCTTTTCTGTTGTGATTGAATAATCAACCAGCACAAAATGTTCATTATGTGGCTCAAGAGAACAACCTGACCCAAACTCCAATGAAATGTCTACCCTTTAAAATATAATAATGTATTTGAAAAGAAAAGCAGGTAAAATATGTACAGTATCAAAATAGAATCACAGAATATTTTTAGAGAATGCCCAGTTCAAGCTCTTCATTATAGATATGCAGAAAATAATACTAATACATGCCTCAAGTTCAAAAGCGAGCTACTGGGAGAGAAATTATCCAAATCTGAGTTTTCTAACCTCTTTCTCCAGTGTTCACTTTGTCACGTTTTTTAGTTGAGTAAGCCTAAGTTTCAGTCCTGACCATATCATTTATTGGCTTTATGACCTTGGGCAAAATTTTTTTGAGAGTCAGCTTCCTTTTGTCTCAAGTGAAAATAACAAGTAATTATTTATGAGATTACATTGAGAATTACATGAGACTACCTACTCAAAGCACCAATAATAATTTGTGAGGCATTTTAGGTGCTAGATAACAGGTAATACAGTTAGTACACATCATCCTTGTGATGGTTAATTTGATGTGTCGATTTGGCTAGGCTATGGGCCAGTTCTTTGGTTAAACACTAGTAGATATTGCTGTGAAGGTAGAAGAGATTAACATTTACAATCAATTGACTTTAAATAAAAAGGAGATTACCCTGGATAATGTAGGTGGGCCTTATCTGATCAGTTGAAGGCTTTAAGAGCAGCCACTGAGATTTCTGGGAGAGAAAGCATTTCTGCCTCAAGACTGTTAACATGGAAACCCTGTCTGAATTTCTATTCCAATAGCCACCTGCCTGCCCTATGGATTTTGGACTTGCCAGCCTCCATAATCTTGTGAGCCTATTTTATCTATCATTTATCTGACTACCTATCACCTATTGTTGTTTCTCTGGAGAGCCCTAACTGATATATTAACTAAATGAACTGATAAAAGAATGAAGCAAATGACTCCTTACTCCTATAATATAAAACATTTTATAATTCTGAAAACGATGTCTAACTCTATATACCACAGTTACATAGTTGCAAGGAAGCTCCATTGTCATATTTAAATGTAATCACTTTATCCTTACTCTGATGTATGAAATATTAGAGTTGTATCAGGCATAGACTCCCTTAATCCAAGCTCTTCTTTTTGAAGATCAAGAAACAGTTTTAGCAATGTCATCACACTTTTTAGAGGAAGATGGAAACTAGAATTCAGATCCTTTAATTGGTATTTAGTATGTTCACACTTTCCAGCATACATTTTAGTGCTTAGACTATTTTTTCAATGACTCAATGTGGCAATTTGACTGTGTCCTGTGTGGGATACATGCTCTTTATATTTTAATAAATGGGATAAAGTATATTTTCATACTTTTAAATTTGGGGCATATTTTAGGGGGGTATTATTTTGATCTCAAATGATAAACAAGGATAATTTCAAATAAAAATAGATAATTTAATGATTACTGGGCAACTGCATAAATACTATTGTCATAGTTATGTATCCCCTCATGCTTCTATTACTGTCTTTCCTGAGAAAAAGTGCTGACTCATTAAGGCTATTTCTAGGTACTGACATATATACCAGTGAAGAGTCATCTTCATAACATATCTATCTTTTTAAATTTTCTGGTCATTTTTTCACCTATCTTCATGGACTTACTGAAAAAAAGTCACACAGCTTATTTAGAAGATGGAAATATTTAAGAATTGGCTAAGGAGTATAAATTTGTATGTGTTAATAATCCTCAGAAAGAAATGGGCTATATTAAATTTATAAATATTAAGAAACCTATGTTCTACTAATTAGAGTCAGGAAATTGCCTCATCCATGGTCAGAAACCTTCCTGAGGATGCCCCACACTTATCCAGCAGAATGAGGCACCTCTTCTCTTGCCCTCTAGGTTAGTGTCAAAGAAGGCCTGGTAGGGAGTCAAGACTCTCACTGCTACCCAAGCCTAACGATAAGGCCCTCCTCCCCACCACATTCATACCCTTGTGATGTCAGTGGAGGCCGAGTGGGAAGCCTGGACTTCTTCCCCCATCTGGCAGTAAAGAGGTGGCGTGACCCCTCCTTTTACGGGAGCAGTGTCAGAAGAAGCCAGATAAAAAGCACCAGAGTCTCATAACGTAACATACAAGATGTTCAAATATCAGTTCAAAATAACTCAGCATACCAAGAACCAGGAACATCTCAACCTGAGTGGGAAAAGACAGTTAAAAGACATCAACACTGAAGTAACAGGGATATTAAATTTATCTGAGAAAGAATTTAAAGTAGTCATTACAGATTCTTCAGCAATCAATTACAAACATGCCTTAAACAAATGAAAAAACAAAGTGTTGCCAAAGAAACAGAAAATAGTAAAAAAAGCACAGAAGATACAAAAATAAACAAATGAAAATTTTATAACTGAAAAATAAACTAACTGGCATAAAAAACTCAATGGATGGCTCAAAAGCAGAATGGAGGAGACAGAAGAAAAACATAGTATAATAGAAATTACTCAATCTGAATAGCAGAGAAAAGAGATTTTAAAATAGAAAAGAACAGATATTCTAGAACCTGTGGGAATACAAAAAGTATTCACATTTATGTCATCAGGATCTAGAAGGAGAGCTGAAAAAGGGTGGGGCTGAAAAATACTCAAAATAATGGCTAAAAATCTCTCAAATTTATCAAAAGACATGAACTTAAAGATTCAAGAGCTGAGTAAATCCCAAGTAGAATAAACTCAAAGTAGTCCACACCAAGACACATCATAATTAAACTTCTGAAAACTAGAAACAAAGAAAAAAAATACAATATATAAAGACCTCTCAAAACTTAACTGTAAACAAAAACATCCAATTAAAAATGGACAAAAATAGGAAGAGACATTTGACCAAACTATTGAAAGCTGCAAGAGAGAAATGACTCCTTACCTATAAGAGAAAAATAATTAGAATTGGTGATGATTTTTCATCATAACCAGAGAGGCCAGAAGGAAGTGGCACATCATTTCTTTCAACTACCACCTGGGCCCTTCAGAGCGTCAAGGGAATATCAGACAAGGAAGGAGTCACAACTTGGCAGGTATTATTGACTCTGATTATTAAGAGGTGATTGGGCTATAGTTATGAAGCAGGGATCAGTGCCCAAGTACTCCCCTTGGGTGCATCTTGACTTTCTAATGCTAAATTTTGATGGTAAATGCATAAGTCAATGTCCTCAGTCTGGGAAGGGCTTGGTGATCAAGGGGTTCAATAACCTTTGGGGTTCAGGTTAAGTCAAAGCCCTAGGTAAGACACCAAGGTTGGTAGAGACATAGCTGAAAGTGAGGGGTTTATATGCAATGATATAGATTAGAGCAGATGTGGATATGCTTATTGTTTGGGAGTAAAGGGAACCATAGAAATTAGGATGAAGAAAGGAATGGAGGAGCGGAGCTATCAATTTCCATGGCTTAAGGCTAGGCTAGATTTTTGTTTGTATAATGATAATTGTTTGTTGTTTTTCCTCTGCTATGTTATGACAGTAGGAGTTGAAAGAATAGATTTTATGCTGAATAATGGGCAATGAAATATTTTGCTGGCAAGGTTGAAGGGGACAAATCCGGATGATGAGCAGAGACAGCAACAAAGAGCAATGACTAGAAGTAGAGAGGAGGCCATGGTGGGAGAGGACATAGATACATTAGCAAGCCGTCTTTTTCCTTGTCAGGTGATTGCCAGTTGTAGCCATTTGCCAATAATGGCCTTTCTGGGGGAACCCTCCTACACTGTTGGTGGGAATGCAAGCTGGTGCAGCCACTCTGGAAAACTGTTTGGAGGTTCCTCAAAAAGTTGAAAATAGAGCTACCATATGATCCAGCAATTGCACTACTGGGTATTTACCCCAAAGATACAAAAGTAGGGATCCGAAGGGGTACGTGCACCCCGATGTTTATAGCAGCAATGTCCACAATAGCCAAACTATGGAAAGAGCCAAGATGTCCATCGACAGATGAATGGATAAAGAAGAAGTGGTATATATATACAATGGAATATTATGCAGCCATCAAAAGGAATGAGATCTTGCCATTTGCAACGACGTGGATGGAACTGGAGGGTATTATGTTGAGTGAAATAAGTCAAACAGAGAAAGACATGTATCATATGATCTCACTGATATGAGGAATTCTTAATTGCAGGAAACAAACTGAGGGTTGCTGGAGTGGGGGGGGTGGGAGGGATGGGGTGACTGGGTGATAGACACTGGGGAGGGTATGTGCTCTGGTAAGCGCTGCGAATTGTGCAAGACTGTTGAATCTCAGATCTGTACCTCTGAAACAAATAATGCAATATATGTTAAGAAAAAAAAAAGAAGGTAGTGGGAGGGGAAGAATGAAGCGGGGGGAATCGGAGGGGTAGATGAACCATGAGAGACGATGGACTCTGAAAAACAAACTGAGGGTTCTAGAGGGGAGGGGGGTGGGAGGATGGGTTAGCCTGGTGGTGGGTATTGAGGAGGGCACATTCTGCATGGAGCACTGGGTGTTATGCACAAACAATGAATCATGGAACACTTCATCTAAAACTAATGATGTAATGTATGGGGATTAACATAAGAATAAAAAAAATATTTCAAAAAAAAAATAATAATAATGGCCTTTCTGCTTGGGTTTGTTGATGAATAGGGGAAGCTGGGTGAAAAAATAGACCTTAAGAGCACCTGGCTGGCTCAGTCAGTAGAGCATCCGACTCTTGATCTCAGGCTCATGAGTTAGAGCCCCATGTTGGGTATAGAGATAATAAATAAATACATACATACATACATACATACATAAATTTCTTGAAAAAGAAAATATCGACCCTATACTTTATTCTCCAGAACTTTTCTGTTCAGATTTGAGATCTGTTTAAATTATGGCCAAATGATAATTACTGGAATTAATAAATTAGTGTAAAGAAGAAAATGAAGAGGGAGGGAAGAAAAAAAAGCAAAAGAGAAAAGGGAGAAAGGAATAAAGGAGAGGAAAGGAGAGAGAAAAAGAGGTAGAAATTGAGAGAGTGGTAAAGAGAATGACAAAAAAACAGAAAAAAAGAAAAGTTTTCCAAATAGGCTGAGATGAGTATTTTTTAACTTTTGGCCCTTAGACATCTATTTTCATGAAGTTTTAACGCTTGATTTGAAAAATCAGAGAAAAGTACAGTCCCATTACAGATCATTTCATAAGGTCTCAGAAATTAATATTGTGGCTAAAATTTTATAGAGATAAAAGTCTTGGCTTTGGCTTGCATCTGACCTACCATCCAACTGTCAGGGAGACTGAGAAATGGAATGTCTTTATAGGGACAGTGAAGGCTACAGAGGTTAAGAAAGTCTGCATTACTTACTCCTACCCCCATTAGTCTTTCAGGTTTAAGAGAATAGATTATGTCATGTGGCTCATTTTAAAGCCTTCCCAAAAAGAAAGGGAAGTTAATACAAAGTAAACCGAGAAAATACTTCTACAGAATTTTCTGTTAATGGGTATGCCATAGTTTCTAATGATGGGATTCTGACAGGGATTTTCAGAGCCATGTAAGGTGGCTGAGGGAGGACTAGGTGGGTATAATCATTGCCTAATTTGTGTTTGCAAGCAAACTGAGCCAAAAAAAATAGTATGACATGTAGATGAGGGTCAGAAGGCTGATACACCAAACACTGGTTCACTAACAATGGGTCATGCCTCAGGATCGGGAAGAAACTGCATAATGCGTCCATGTACAAACTGGATAAAGTGAGGCCAGAAAGCGTGGGATTGTCCTCAGACTGTCCCCAGACACCAGGATTCCCCAGGCTGCTGGCATTGCCTCTGGGCTTTCATAGGGAGGCAGAACGAGGCTGGGGCATTTTCAGATGGAGGGCAGAGGGATCTAGAAATGGCAGCTCTTGAAGGTGAAAATAAATGCTGCCTGGGAGGGAATGAGAGGCCGAAGGCTTTCTTCAGGAAAAGTCAGAGGAAGACAGCTAACTAGTCAAGCAAGTGTTAAGACTGTGCTATGGATGAGGAGTTTGGATTTGATCTAATAAGTACTCAGAGATTGCTGTTATGAGATAATATATGTGAGCACACTTGGTAAATGGAAAAACTCTATGCTAATGCGAGGCATTAATACTATTATTCTCATCCACTACAGGTTCCTGAGCAGGGGAGTGACATGATAAAAGCTCTACTTTAGAAGATTAGTGTGGGAGTGATGTGTAGAACCGCTGTAAAGGCCGGGAGACTGTAGGTAAGGAGGTCTGCAGATTCTGCTGAGCCAGCTCAACTGGGAGTTTGGAAGTATTCCTTAAAAAGAGCAAGTTCTCTGTTCTCTCCTCTCCCTTCCCACCATGCCCTGCGGGAGGCCTTATTTTGGCCAGAGGAGCCAGCTGACAATCAGATCCTGCTTTAGCCTAAAGATAAACTAAGAAAGAATTATAAAGGTGGATTGTGTAGATGGGTCTGTGATTCTACTTCTGCTTCTTCTGGATTTGGCTCAATGTATTTCTCTTCTTCCTTCACTTCTCATTCAAGAGAAACAGATGTCACAGTGCTAATATCAATCCATATGTGGTTCTAGGAAAGGAAACTACTCAAGAGGAACAGGGGCCTCTGATTTTGGCTTCCTTGTGGCTTTGGGGCTTCTGAACACACACCTTATATTACTAGTGTAAGATTAAGGTTAGGTGAGTCACTTGTTCCTACTTCCTCAAAAATAAAGCTTCAAATTCAATCCCCTTATGTTCCTTGTAATAAAGTTTAATACCCCATTAACAAAAAACCCATGAAGGAACATGCATTTTTAAACAAGATAAATCTTTAGGAAGGGAAAAAGCCTAAGGTATAAAGAAAGGAGATAACATTGCTTAGAATAAAGGATCAAGATGGATAATATGAAACTTTAGTTCACAGAAAGAATGATGTGTCTTACAAGTGAATGATGAACTGCCAGCAACAAAATTAGAAATCAATATGCTGTATAAAAATTAGCCAGTGTAAGACCAATAGCAAAATACAGTAATCATTTTTAGAGATGGGGCTGAGAATAAAAACAGAAGTACTTGGATCAAATTGAAAGCTGCTACACATTTGTCAAGGGAAAAATAGCAAAGGCTGTCAAAATATCATAGCCTTTTGTTCTTCCTTTTTTTTTTTTTTAGTTTAAATAAACAAAAATTCCCAAAATAGTCAACCCTTATAATTTGAGCCAGAAAGAGCTAGGAGTAGCATTTGCTCATAAACAATACCATTTATAACATTATTTGTTGTTTATATCATTGTAATAAGCATAATTGCAGGCTGTCTTGGAATGCTAGGGTCTGGTTATTATGGGCTACTTAGTGTTCTTAACTGGGGACCCAAGAGGAATGGCTCAGGAGATGAGTCTTCAGTGCAGAGGTTATGACCTCTGGCAAAGCATGTGCATCTGACACACACGTACACACACCCCCAACCCCCCCCCCCCCCACAGCCAACTACTCAGTCTGACCTTACTTAAGTGTGAAAAAGACATTAAGGAACTAGAGGGCATTACGGTAAGTCAATTAAGTCAGTCAGAGAAAGACAAATACCATATGATTTCACTCATATGTGGAATTTAAGAAACAGAACGCATGAACATAGGGGAAGGGAAGGAAAAGTAAAATAAGATAAAAACAGAGAGGGAGACAAACCATAAGAGTCCCTTAACTCTAGAGAACAAACTGAGGGTTGCTGGAGGGGAGGTGGGTGGGGGGATGGGGTAACAGGGTGATGAGCATTAAGGAGGGCACTTGTTGTAATGAGCGCTGAGTTGTTCTATGCAACTGATGAATCACTAAACTCTACCTCTGAAATAATACACTATATGTTAACTAAATTGACTTTAAATTAAAAAAGAAAGACATTAGTTAAAGATGTCCTCACTTCATAATGTTCCATAGCAAAGTGCTCACATCTTACTAACATTATATTTATGAGTCAGCAAAAGTAAGTAAGAAATCCTAAGGTTCCATAGTTTAAACATAGGGATGTTATTGGGCTAGGGAATTGAATATGCCTGTTACAAGGGGCAAGAAAATGTGTACAAGATCAAAAGGAAGAGAAAGCTAAAGGAAAATAATGAGTCCCTTTATGGTGAAAAAAGTATATATGCAAGAGCGTAAAATATGAATGTGCTTAAGAATATATGACTTATAATTTATAGATCTTAAGAATGAGCAGTTGCTTTGTTTTGATAGTTTTCTCATTATTTCTTCCTGGATTCACTTGCAGTGTGGTTTGGATAGAAGAAATGATGAGTCTAAACCATAAGAAAAAGGCCTTATTACACATGGAGCCGGATCTGTCACATCTTAGGGAGAGTAAGTATCTCCAGTTGGAGGTGGCCCTTCCCTTCCCTAATTATGTTTGCTGTAGTAGTAACTTGAATATAAAGCTAGGGTTTAATATACACAAATACAATAACTCGTTATTGGGTGTGGTATAAAGAAAGGGATTAATACTATGTAAATGGCTTTTCTACCTATTTAGTCAGGATTAAGGAACTCTCCAGGGAAACAGAACCAATTGAAGATAGATAAATACAGATATAAATAGATATAGATATACAGGACATTTCTTATAGTAACTGGCTCACATAATTATGGAGCCAAGAAGTCCCACAGTTCTGCTGTCTGCATGCTAGAGAACCAGGAAAACCAGTGGTGCAATTCAGTCTGAGTCTGAAGGCCTAAGAATTGAGGGGCTGATGGTGTCATTCTTAGTCTGAGTCCAAAAGCCAGAGAAGGAGGAACACAGAAGTCTGAGGGCAGGAGAAGCTGGGTGTATTGGCTCTAGCAGGAAGAGTGAATTCGACCTGCCTCTACTTTTTACTCTATTCAGGCCCAGAGAGGAATATTGAAGTCCACCACTATTGGTGGGAGCAATCTACTTTACTCAGTCTACTGGTTCAAATGATAATCTCTCCTAGAGACACCCTCGCAGACACACCCAGAAATAATGTTTTACTGGCTGTCTGGTCATCCCTTAGCCCAGTCAGGTTGACACCTAAAGTTAATCATCACAGGTCTACCCCTTGTCACCTTGGCATCCATCTCCTTAAACCATACCTAACCTCCAAATAAAGATGGTAACAAGGTCATAATTCCACCCAACATGATACAACTATCCTGTCTACAACCAAAAATGCACTAATCTCTTTCTCAGAAGAAGAGATAAAGTCCTTAAGGAATCTGTATTCTTCTCCTGATACTTCATAACTTAAATACTATGATGTAAAATTAATAATTAAATACTGATATAAAGTCAATACATTTGATGTTATATGATAAAGAGGAAAGAAAACAAAGAATATTTGTTTAATATATGTTAATATGTCTATGTTTAATATATGTTGCAGTACTTATACACACACAAACATAATAATTACAAAATAAGGAGAAAATATTCTTGATAATTACAGTCTTCATTTCTGTAACTGCTCACATGTTGTAGCTGGTAATTATAACTACATCCTTCTCCTACCCATTCCGTAGTCCCTTCGCCTTCAGCAAGAACCTCAGTTGATCTTGGTTTTTTACTTGATGGTGTGACTCAAATCTTCATTCCTGAAGAGTCTGGGTCATTAGAAGTCCTACCTGGATTGAGTTACTGTAGTTTTCCATTGGCTTCAGTTACAAGGCATGGTCATACTAAAGGATGCCCTACAGGATCTCCTGTATTCCAGACATACTCTTCTATACCTCCATTATAGAAGAGTAGCCCAATTTCCCCTTGGTAGTGAGGATCAATCACCCCCTAGCCAACACTGTCATACCTTTCATTTCCTGTTGATTCAGCGGCATGAGAGGCCCAAAGTGGCCATGTGGCTGTCTTAACTTCCGGTTCAGTGGAATCATCGTTGTGTTTTCTGGTGAAAGCATTCTTCCCTCTGGAACTAGAATCTCTAGGCCAGCAGATTATAAAATTTATGAGAACAGGGAGCAAACATTTTGCTAGTGGGTTGCTGGAGGTACTAGTAAATGGTGCTACTCTCATTTTCACACCTTGATTCCTGGATTCCTGAATCCTGGCTATCCAAGAAGAGATATGAAGATATGAACAGATCCTTCATCGAATGCGGCCATGCTGACACCTTGATCTTGGACTTCCCAGCCTCTGAAACTGTGAGAAATAAATTTTGGCTGTTTATAAGCCACCCAGTCTGTGATATTTTGTTGTAGCAGTCCAAATTGACTAAGATGGATCCTAATATTATGTTTTGCATGTTTCTTAACTTTTTTTTTAGGGTTTTCCATTTTATATCCTGGAAATGGTTATGCTTTTATGATAGTGTTCTTTTTTTCTTCCAACAGATTTACTAACAGTATGGACAAATTAACTTTACACTATGGCACCGTTACAGATTGTAATTTAATATCAGACAGCTGCTTTGGAATTACATACAAATCTGAAGAGGGGAGTAAGAAAGAGTACAGATGGCTCTGTGTGCCAGTCCCCACATGCTATAAAGACAGCTCAAAGCACAAGGCATTTTGTGGATTTGTGTGAATCAGTGATATTATTTCTAATTATTAAAAATAAAATTCAATTTTAAGGATAATAAAAACTTCTAACTGTGGAATGAAAACCTTGCATTCTTGGTTATAGTAACACCTCACTTTTTTAGTGACCTCTAATTTCAACCTCGAATATTTGAAACGCAACTAGCAAACCTGGAGTGAGCAATAAAAGCATTATCAGAGCTAGAGTAAGTAAGTAAAAATAATTAAAGTTCATTTACTTCTGGTGGGAGTATAAATTTGTATAACTGCTGAAAAAAGTATTTGGCTCTATGTAACTAGGGCCTGCATTTTTCATAAACTTAGACTTTGAATTCATATCTAGAAATCCAAGTTAGGGTTGTGATTAGACAAAAGTGATTTTCATAGAATTGTAGCCCAAAATGAAAGCAATAGCAACAATATGTGGAACAAAGGAAAATAGCTAAATCAACTATGGCATATTCACACCATAAAGTTTATATGGAAATCAAAATTCATGTGTTTGAAAATTATTTATTTACATAGGAAAATATTCCAATTTAAATGCTAAGTGAAAAAAGCAGGATACAAGCTGTTCCATTTTCTAAAACTAGTAATATTAATGATAATCACACTAATAGTAATAAAGCATATACGGTAGAAAATGTGCTAAAATATTGAGTTGTTATCTGTCTGCTGAGGTTAAAGATTATGTACTCAGTCTTCATAGTTAAACCTTTCTACATTGTGTTATTTTTTAAATAATGAGCATGGGTTAGTTTCACAGTCAGAAAAAATTTATAAAGAGCAACCAAAATTCTCCTATAAAATGCAAGCTCATATGATTTACTTTTAGATGGTTTCTCATAGCCACAGATTTTTTATTTTAAACATTTAATGATTGGATTTCAAACCAACAACAAATTGGTAGCAGGAATTTAAAAGAGGGATAATGGGGAACTACTATAAAAAGCCATAGTGGCAAAAAAAGGAAAGTAACTGACAACTTCCTCCCCATGAAAGGAACAGGAATATTATGGGATAATGTGCAAGTCCTCTAAAATCACAGCTTAGTGAGGCCATTTTGAGTAGGGGCTCTTGAGCTACCAATCTCAACAGCCTTCCAGGGAATCCATAATATGTGGAGGAAAGAGTTCTGCATCAGAAATTAAAATTATTTGATTTTAGTCCCTGGTCCAAGCACTTCCTAGCTTGCGATTTTTAATAAATTCATACAATATCTTTAAGACTCAGAATTCTCAGCTTCTAAATGGGAACAATCAAGTATTTTTTATGGTTTGTACAGTGCCTTCTCTGCATGTGTCGTATAAAAGTGCTTTGAAAATAATGAGGTGCCATGCATACGCACGTGATGTCAATAATGCACAATATATTAACTGACACTAACAGTAAAGCTAATTCAATAGAAATTTAAAAATCATCTACTTTCTATGCAGTCTAAGAAATTTATAGAGGCACAATGTGTTTTAAAAATACATTTTTGCAGATGGTTATAACCAATGCTTACATTTGGTCCATCTCTGGCACGTCTCCTATTCTGGGAGATAACATGGCATGGTGGAAAGAACTTGGGGTTTGGGGCCAGGCACATGTGGCCCAGGTCCTGAGTCAAAGCATTTTTGGGTAGGTAAAATATCTACTACACCAGAAACTGCAGAGTACAGATAAGGTCTGGTGATCTGGCTTGGCTTCACGTGCAACACAGAGTGTGTAGTGTTGCTGAATATAGGTTAGTTGGAGAGTGATAAGCAGCTGACTCTCATGATTGGCAGGTCAAAACTTGATGGGAGATAGATTCTCACTGAAGGCAGCAGGCTGAGGTTGACTTGAAAAAAGAGATGAAACTGATCGAAAACATAGAAGAGTCAGGAATACTGGTAATGGGCTCAAGACCTAAGCAAAAAGTTAGACGAGGCACAGGGATAGCAAACACACAGAGGCCAAGGGTAAGTTCTCAGAGTGGAGAATGATGTTAACACATGCTGCACACGTATTAGAATTAAGTGGTACCACTGGGAGTGCATCTACATCTGAAAAGCCCGTTTTACCAGAGGTGTTTGATTTCTGAGTCAGGTGCTGTGTTTCCCTGTGTCCACAAACTTACTAGATTGTCTCTGAAGGTCAGTGTTCCATCCCTGAAGCTCAGCCAGGGAACCTGCTTCCTCAGAGACACAATTACGTGCTCCTTAGTCTGAGATCCCCCCTAGGGAGTGAGTGGTGGATGCCCTGACCTAGGGATCTGGAAGCATTTTTAAAGCTGGGCAAAGCCAAATATCTGCATACACTTTATTTGGATTTATCTAGAGTCATAATGGCTCACCCTACCTCACAACACTGTGTTGTGAGACCGTGTCAGTGGTCAAACTATATATTTGTTTCGGAGAGAAATGAATAATCATTTATTGAAGATCTCTATTCCTGCTTTGATTATTTTGAGATGCATATGTAATTAAGGTGTGAGGCCTTACAAGGGATGGTAAACATAGTGATTATATTTGGGACCATGATGTTCAAGGTGGGTTATTTTCCATTTTGCAAAAATAGTTTCCATTTTGCTCCACCGAACTGGAGATCATAGCGAATATTCTTGGTTCAAGAGAGAGTAACTATCTAGGAGGTGTTGTTCAGGACCAACCCTTGACAATGAATAATACTGTTGATATGAAATACGTTTACTTATGGAAATGGACATTTGTAGCTAATTCATATAAATGTTTCTATCATGACCACATATATTTATACCAATAAATATTAATATGCAAAAGTATGCATCTGTTAATTAAGCAAACATTGATTAAGCACATACTAAAAACCTAAGAAGGACAGTTATAAAAAATGAAAAACAGACTGATACCATTAGGTATGACTTCATTTTTAGCTAATATCAGGAGAAAGACGGCAAGCACATAAAGATACTTAAATAACTTGATTGGGATCAGGGTTAGCTACACAGTGATATGATCTTATTCTAAATACATTAATATTATTTTTAATATAGTAATAAAATAAACATGCTATCATTGTATATTAGACATTTTCATTGATTAAAAAAATTACACTGTGGCATCTTCTGTATCCATTCCCTTAGGGAAGTGTCCTAGTCCCTGAAAATTAGTACCTGAACTAGAGCAATTGAGATACCATGTTCCTCACAGCTATAACACATTTCAAAAATGGGAAAAAGGAAGAATTCCAAATATCTGATCCAAACCAGAGTCAACATTCTGAAATTAAATTAGTGCAACTAATTAATGACACTAATCTCAAGAATTCTCTATGGTTTTGTGAAATTTTAAGTGGCATTAAGATGATAGAATTATTTAACCAACTGAGCCACCCAGGCGCCCAAGATGATAGAATTAAATTCACATGTTAGCAAACGTAGACGGATGTTTCAAGAAAATAAGCCTCACCTCCTTATTTCAATTAAAAAAATACTATTCAGGGAAGCCACACTCATGCTAGATATTTTTGAACTGTGTCTAGAGTTGAAATTTAATTAGCTTTACAAATTTGATATGAAATTTGACTAAATAAAAAGGAATTTGAAAGAATACACAAATTTGCTCCATAAAACTGCCTTTCTTTTATAAGTTAAGTTTTTATATTTAGCAAGGTCAAACTCTGCTCATGCAAAGGCGACCCCTCCACCTCTACTTTCTCAGCTACAGGCCCCTCATTTCTATTTATTTTATCCGGGCCAAATAGACTGGCTGTTTATTTTTTCTCAAAAACTTGAAGTTATAATGGTTTACGTAACATAGCAGTTTTGGCAATCTGAATCAGTCATCATGAAACCAAATAACAGAGAAAAAGGAGTAAAGCATAAAATTTAATAGGATAGGATTTGGGATTAGCCAGTTTTGCATTAAAATCCCTGCTGCACTTCAGGACTTTTGGTTAACTTGTGTATGCCTCAGATTCTTCAGCTGCAAAATGGAGATAATCTTATTAACTTCATACAACTATTTTGCGTATTAAATGAGATAACATAACACAGTGCCTAGATGTTTAAGTGCTTATTAAATGATCTCTATTTTTATTATAATAGTAAATATGTTAGACGTCAATCCAAGGTTCCAAAGTAATTTTCTGGGAGTTACCCAGGCTATAGAAAATAATGACCAAAGTTGAAAAATTTATCCTTAATATGGGGTAGTAAGTAGTTCAGGTAGCTCATACAATGATATTGTAGTTACGGAGGATCTGTTATTAACAGCATTTTTAACCCATCTCTCTAGTCATGAAATAGCCTCCTTCACAGTGAGCATATTGGAGGAGGGAGTGAAGGGGGCAGGCTTTTCGAGGGAGCGTGAAAGAATGCAACTGACCCCTTAGTTTCCTCTCACTGAAACCCGGCTGTCCTATGCAAAGAAATTTTGAAACAACTGAAGTCACAACCGACTAACTGCCAACATCGGATTCTGAGTATCATATCTTTGGCAAAATTAGTGTTTTCTTTTCCCATTCAAGAGAATAGAGTCATGCATGGGCAAAGTGTCAAAGCGGACAGTTTACAATCTTGTTCTTTTGCTCCTTACCTTTTTGCCTACATGGATGTCTAGTCATCACATACATTTTCCCAAAAGAAGAAGATAAACAACTTATGGAAGGGTCTAGAAATTAAACACCAGTTGCAATGAACCTTCTTGCAGCTTTATAGTGTCTGTTATTCCCCAAGTACCTAAAAGGAGCATCTACAAAGAGAATTTCTGTCTGCCCCAGAAATGCAAGATTAAGTGTGATGAGAGGAGAAATAGGATCTATTGTGGGCTCAGTGAACCCACTTCCCAATTATTGACTGGAAACAAGCACAACTAAAACACAAATTAGTTGAGAACAAGTTGGCTCGGAGAGGTAAACATTGTGAACATTTGATGCTCTCCTTAAGGTCTTAAGGAAAAGTTCTCTAGGATTTTTGTGGCCAAAAAAGTCAGAAATCCATTCCATTTTAGCTCTTTGGGTAGCCACTCCTAACATTCAGGGCACAGGCTGGTTCTGGTCGATTCGTTCAGGCAGCAACTCCCTTGGGAAAATAGAGTGGAAGGTTTTACACAACGTTTAGTCTGACCCCCACAGGTTAAAATTGAACTGATGAAACTCAGTTTCCTATCCTGCTTATGTTTTTCTAAACTGACAGTTAATTAATCCCTGCATTGGAAATGTAGCTTTGAGTGCCATAATATAGGTGATGATGAGCAGAGGAACAACAATGTGATGTCTTTTTTAAACAGGTGATGCTCAGCAGTTCAAACTTCATCTGTTTTGAGTTTCAGGATGGAAGAGTAGGTCTTTCTTAAATATTACGAGGAATGGGTAAAACAACTTATAGAGAGCAGAATGAGTATTTTTAAAACTGAATGAATAGAAAATGAAAATGCATAGATAATGACAGTGGAGGAAAAAAGCATTGTGTGCTTTTGAGGATAGAGTAGGCTTTTGAGATTTTGTGAGTGATTTCAAAAATCAATGTAGAAAATAATAGAGATATAAAGAGAATTTTAAAAGTGTTTGTGGTGGGTATATGAAAGTTTACTTTCTTCCCACTCAAAAAATTATCTTCAGTCAAAATAAATTTGACTATTCTGTAGTGGAAATAAATTAAATGTCTTGAAAAAAAGACAGTGCTGATCTATGACAAAGAAAATCCAGATGGTTAGTGGGACTTAATCACTGGTTTGCTTGATGTACAAAATCACAGAGCAGATGACTGAGCAGTGTTCACTCTCATTTAGATACATACCATATTTTAGAAAAAACTTGAGTTTTCAGAGAATGTCTCCCCAAATTTAAAAAATTGCATTTATTTTAACTGTTCTTGTGAGCCATACTAATCAGTAAGTAAAGAATGAAAGTTGAGTCATTACTGTAGGGAAATTAGTTATGAAGATACTGAAGACAGATGGTGGGAATACCTCTTTATTTTAAGAGCAATATCCAGGTCTTTGCTTGGAGTAGCTTAGCAAACCATTCTTTAGTCTAGGAGTTTATTAGAAAATGTTATTTAAAAATAACATTGCCATGGACTTGCCAAAAGATAATGAGTTGTAAATCCCTTCCATTCATGGGAGGGTGGAAAACAAATCCACTGTGTTAGAACTGGAGAGAATTAAACTCTGAATTTTGCCTCGGGTTATTATGGACTCTGTGTAATGAGAAAGAAAACAAAGTCACTCTGTATTTTCTCCAGATGGCAGCCTAGATCTCTAAACCCCAGAGGGATTTTCTTGACTAGCATATGTTAAATATATCACCCATTTAGATGTCTGATATGGCAATGAAAGTGCCTTACAGCAAAAGTAGTGACAAACTAACTTTAACAGATTATAAGAAACATGATAATTATACAAATATATAAAAAATTTCCAGTAGAGTATTTATTATCATTTACATAATAGGTTATATTTAAGACTAGATTTTTTTTTTATTCTTATGTTAATCCCCATACATTACATCATTAGTTTTAGATGAAGTGTTCCATGATTCATTGTTTGTGCATAACACCCAGTGCTCCATGCAGAATGTGCCCTCCTCATTACCCACCACCAGGCTAACCCATCCTCTCAACCCCCTCCCCTCTAGAACCCTCAGTTTGTTTTTCAGAGTCCATCGTCTCTTATGGTTCATCTATCCCCCCGATTTCCCCCGCTTCATTCTTTCCCTCCCGCTACCTTCTTCTTTTTTTTCCTAACATATATTGCATTATTTGTTTCAGAGGTACAGATCTGAGATTCAACAGTCTTGCACAATTCACAGCGCTTACCAGAGCACATACCCTCCCCAGTGTCTATCACCCAGTCACCCCATCCCTCCCACCCCACCCCCCCACTCCAGCAACCCTCAGTTTGTTTCCTGCAATTAAGAATTCCTCATATCAGTGAGGTCATACGATACATGTCTTTCTCTGTTTGACTTATTTCACTCAACATAATACCCTCCAGTTCCATCCACGTCGTTGCAAATGGCAAGATCTCATTCCTTTTGATGGCTGCATAATATTCCATTGTATATATATACCACCTCTTCTTTATCCATTCATCTGTCGATGGACATCTTGGCTCTTTCCACAGTTTGGCTATTGTGGACATTGCTGCTATAAACATCAGAGTCCACGTACCCTTTCGGATCCCTACTTTTGTATCTTTGGGGTAAATACCCAGTAGTGCAATTGCTGGATCGTATGGTAGCTCTATTTTCAACTCTTTGAGGAACCTCCATACTGTTTTCCAGAGTGGCTGCACCAGCTTGCATTCCCACCAACAGTGTAGGAGGGTTCCCCTTTCTCCGCATCCCCGCCAACATCTGTTGTTTCCTGACTTGTTAATTTTAGCCATTCTGACTGGTGTGAGGTGGTATCTCATTGAGGTTTTGATTTGGATTTCCCTGATGCCGAGCAATATTGAGCACTTTTTCCTGTGTCTGTTGGCCATTTGGATGTCTTCTTTGGAAAAATGTCTGTTCATGTCTTCTGCCCATTTCTTGATTGGATTCTTTGTTCTTTGGGTGTTGAGTTTGAGGAGTTCTTTATAGATTTTGGATACTAGCCCTTTATCTGATATGTCATTTGCAAATATCTTCTCCCATTCTGTCAGTTGTCTTTTGGTTTTGTTGACTGTTTTTTGGCTGTGCAAAAGCTTTTTATCTTGATGAAGTCCCAATAGTTCATTTTTGCCCTTGCTTCCCTTGCCTTTGGCGATGTTTCTAGGAAGAAGTTGCTTCGGCTGAGGTCAAAGAGGTTGCTGCCTGTTTCTCCTTTAGGATTTGGATGGACTCCTGTCTCACATTGAGGTCTTTCAACCATTTGGAGTCTATTTTTGTGTGTGGTATAAGGAAATGGTCCAGTTTCATTCTTCTGCATGTGGCTATCCAATTTTCCCAACACCATTTGTTGAAGAGACTGTCTTTGTTCCATTGGACATTCTTTCCTGCTTTGTCAAAGATGAGTTGACCATAGAGTTGAGGGTCCATTTCTGGGCTCTCTATTCTGTTCCATTGATCTATGTGTCTGTTTTTGTGCCAGTACCATGCTGTCTTGATGATGACAGCTTTGTAATAGAGCTGGAAGTCCGGAATTGTGATGCCGCTGGCTTTGCTTTTCTTTTTCAACATTCCTCTGGTTATGCGGGGTCTTTTCTCGTTCCATACAAATTTTAGGATGATTTGTTCCATTTCTTTGAAAAAAGTGGATGGTATTTTGATGGGGATTGCATTGAATGTGTAGATTGCTCTAGGTAGCATTGACATCTTCACCATATTTGTTCTTCCAATCCATGAGCATGGAACGTTTTTCCATTTCTTTGTGTCTTCCTCAATTTCTTTCATGAGTATTTTATAGTTTTCTGAGTACAGATACTTTGCCTCTTTGGTTAGATTTATTCCTAGGTATCTTATGGTTTTGGGTGCAATTGTAAATGGGATCGACTCCTTAATTTCTCTTTCTTCTGTCTTGTTGTTGGTGTATAGGAATGCCACTGTGTTCTGTGCATTGATTTTATCCTGCCACTTGACTGAATTCCTGTATGAGTTCTAGCAGTTTTGGGGTGGAGTTTTTGGGGTTTTCCACATAAAGTATCATATCATCTGCAAAGAGTGAGAGTTTGACTTCTTCTTTGCCAATTTGGATGCCTTTTATTTCTTTTTGTTGTCTGATTGCTGTGGCTAGGACTTCCAATACTATGTTGAATAGCAGTGGTGATAGTGGACATCCCTGCCATGTTCCTGACCTTAGGGGAAAAGCTCTCAGTTTTTCCCTATTGATAATGATATTCACTGTAGGTTTTTCATAGATGGCTTTTATGATATTGAGGTATGTACCCTCTATGCCTATACTCTGAAGAGTTTTGATCAAGAAAGGATGCTGTACTTTGTCAAAAGCTTTTTCTGCATCTATTGAGAGAATCATATGATTCTTGTTCTTTCTTTTGTTAATGTATTGTATCACATTGATTGATTTGCGGTTGTTGAACCAACCTTGCAGCCCAGGGATAAATCCCACTTGGTCGTGGTGAATAATCCTTTTAATGTACTGTTGGATCCTATTGGCTAGTATTTTGGTGAGAATTTTTGCATCCATGTTCATCAGGGATATTGGTCTGTAATTCTCCTTTTTGATGGGGTCTGTGTCTGGTTTTGGGATCAAGGTAATGCTGGCCTCATAAAATGAGTTTGGAAGTTTTCCTTCCATTTCCATTTCAGTTTCAGAAGAATAGGTATTAATTCTTCTTGAAATGTTTGGTAGAATTCCCCTGGGAAGCCATCTGGCCCTGGGCTTTTGTTTTTTGGGAGATTTTTGATGACCGCTTCAATTTCCTTAGTGGTTATAGGTCTGTTCAGGTTTTCTATTTCTTCCTGGTTCAGTTTTGGTAGTTGATACATCTCTAGGAATGCATCCATGTCTTCCAGGTTATCTAATTTGCTGGCATAGAGTTGCTCATAATATGTTCTTATAATTGTTTGTATTTCTTTGGTGTTGGTTGTGATCTCTCCTCTTTCATTCATGATTTTGTTGATTTGGGTCATTTCTCTTCTCTTTTTGATAAGTCTGGCCAGGGGTTTATTAATCTTGTTAATTCTTTCAAAGAACCAGCTCCTAGTTTCATTGATCTGTTCTACTGTTCTTTTAGTTTCTATTTCATTGATTTCTGCTCTGATCTTTATGATTTCTCTTCTCCTGCTGGGTTTAGGCTTTATTTGCTGTTCTTTCTCCAGCTCCTTTAGGTGTAGGGTTAGGTTGTGTACTTGAGACCATTCTTGTTTCTAGAGAAAGGCTTGTATTGCTATGTACTTTCCTCTTAGGACTGCCTTTGCTGCATCCAAAAGATTTTGAATAGTTGTGTTTTCATTTTCATTGGTTTCCATGTATTTTTTAAATTCTTCTTTAATTTCCTGGTTGACCCATTCATTCTTCAGTAGGATGCTCTTTAGCCTCCATGTATTTGAGTTCTTTCCGACTTTCCTCTTGTGATTGAGTTCTAGTTTCAAAGCATTGTGGTCTGAAAATAGGCAGGGAATGATCCCAATCTTTTGGTACCGCTTGAGACCTGATTTATGACCTAGGATGTGATCTATTCTGGAGAATGTTCCATGGGCACTAGAGAATAATGTGTATTCCATTGCTTTGGGGTGGAATGTTATGAATATGTCTGTGCAGTCCATTTGGTCCAGTGTGTCATTTAAAGTCTTTATTTCCTTGTTGATCTTTTGCTTAAATGATCTGTCCATTTCAGTGAGGGGGGTGTTAAAGTCCCCCACTATTATTGTATTGTTGTCGATGTGTTTCTTTGCTTTTGTTATTAATTGCCTTATATAATTGGCTGCTCCCATGTTAGGGGCATAGATATTTACAATTGTTAGATCTTCTTGTTGGGTAGATCCTTTAAGTAGGATATAATGTCCTTCCTCATCTCTTATTACAGTCTTTGGTTTAAAATCTAATTTGTCTGATATAAGGATTGCCACCCCAGCTTTCTTTTGGTGTCCATTAGCATGGTAAATGGTTTTCCACCCCCTCACTTTCAATCTGGGGGTGTCTTTGGTTCTAAAATGAGTCTCTTGCAGACAGCATATGGATGGGTCTTGTTTTTTAATCCAGTCTGATAGCCTGTGTCTTTTGATTGGGGCATTTAGCCCATTTACATTCAGGGTAACTATTGAAAGATAGGAATTTAGTGCCATTGTATTGCCTGTAAGGTGACCGTTACTGTATATTGTCTGTGTTCCTTTCTGGTCTATGTTGCTTTTAGGCTCTCTCTTTGTTTAGAGGACCCCTTTCAAGATTTCCTGTAGGGCTGGTTTTGTGTTTGCAAATTCCTTTAGTTTTTGTTTGTCCTGGAAGCTTTTTATCTCTCCTTCAATTTTCAACGACAGCCTAGCTGGATATAGTATTCTTGGCTGCATATTTTTCTCATTTAGTGCTCTGAATATATCCTGCCAGTCCTTTCTGGCCTGCCAGGTCTCTGTGGATAGGTCTGTTGCCAATCTAATGTTTCTACTCTTGTAGGTTACATATCTCTTCTCCCGAGCTGCTTTCAGGATTTTCTCTTTGTCTATGAGACTCATAAGTTTTACTATTAGAGGTCGGGGTGTTGACCTATTTTTATTGATTTTGAGAGCGGTTCTCTGTACTTCCTGGATTTTCATGCCTGTTTCCTTCCCCAAATTAGGGAAGTTCTCTGCTATAATTTGCTCCATTATACCTTCTGGCCCTCTCCCTCTTTCTTCTTCTTCTGGGATCCCAATTATTCTAATGTTGTTTCGTCTTATGGTATTGCTTATCTCTCGAATTCTGCCCTGGTGATCCAGTAGTTGTTTATCTCTCTTTTTCTCAGCTTCTTTATTTTCCATCATTTGGTCTTCTATATTACTGATTCTCTCTTCTGCCTCATTTATTCTAGCAATTAGCGCCCCCATTTTTGATTGCACCTCATTAATAGCCTTTTTGACTTCTACTTGGTTGGATTTTAGTTCTTTTACTTCTCCAGAAAGGGTTTCTCTAATAACTTCCATATTTTTTTCAAGCCCAGCTAGTATCTTTAAAGTGATGATTCTGAACTCTAGATCTGACATTGTACTAATGTCCGTATTGAGTAGGTCCCTGGCAGTCAGTACTACCTCTTGTTCTTTTTGTTGAGGTGATTTTTTCCGTCTTGTTATTTTGTGCAGAGGAGAATAGATTAGTGAGAGAACAAAATGCTAGCAGAGTAACCATGTCCCCAGAAAATATACTCTAAACAAATCAGAAAAGACCTGAAGCAGTGGAAAAAGAAATGGAAAGAGAGAAAAAAGAAAAAGAAAAAAAAAGAAAAAGAAAAAGATAAAGATAAAAACAAACAAAAACAAACAAAACAAAACAACAACAACAAGAAAAAAACAGAATGTGATCAAATATGATCAGGCTGTTATACAGATCAGTGCCACACAGTAGATTTGGGGTGTATTTTGGTCTTTTAGAAGAAAGTGCCTCCAAAATTTTAAAGAAAGAAAAACTTATATATGTACAAAAATAAGCGTTGATATGATGAAGGGATGGAATATGACTGTAAAGATGGAAACTATAAAAAATTTTATAAAAGGAATTGATAAGAAGTTGTTTGAAAAAAGAAAGAAGAGGATTTAAAAAAAGAAAAAAGGAAAAAAAAAAAGGGAGAGAATGTGATCAGGCAGGGGAATGGAAAAAACCAGATACTAGAGATTTAGGGTATATTTTAATCTGTTAGAAGAAACTATCTTAAAATTTTAAAGAGAGAACAACTTATATATATATGCCAAAAATAAGGGTAACTACTATGAAGGGATAGAATATGACTAAAAATGAAAAATAAAAATGTTTTTTTAAAAAAAGGGATTGACAAGATGTTGGTTGAAAAAGGGAAAAAGAAAAATCCAAAAAAAAAAAACAGTTAAAAAAAATTACCTTTGAAAGACAAAGAATCATGGTAAAAAAGCCGTGAATTCTATGTGCAGTATTCCCCTAGCGCTGGAGTTCTGCCGTTTTCATTGATCGGTAAACTTGGTCTTGGCCGGCTGTTCTCGCTGATCTTCTGGGGAGGGGCCTGTTGCCGTGGTTTCCAAATGTCTCTGCCGGAGGCGGAATTGCCCCGCCCTTGCCCCCTCCCGGCTAAGTCATCTGCTCGGGTTTGCTCTCCGGGGCTTTTGTTCCCTGCGAGCTTTCCGTCCAGCTTTGGAGGCGGAGAGTGAGAATGGCGGCCTCCCAATCTCCGCCCCGGAGGAGCCGAGAACTCGGGGCCCCGCTCCTCAGTGCGCCCCCAGAGAAAAGCCGTCAGTCGCTCCCTTCTCCCCGGTCTCCGGCCGCACCCCGTGCTCGCCCGGCCTGTGACCGCGCGCCTCTATCTCTGGCACCGACCCGGGGTGGAGTCTCCAAACCCAGCAGATCCCTGCGGTGCCCTCCCGCGCGGCTCCCCCCAGGGGAGGAAGGGGAGTCTCCCCGGATCTGCCGCTTGTCGGGTCCCTGCTGGAGGAGCAGGGGCCCGACTGGGCCGCGGATCCCGGTTTAGGGCCACCCCGAGCTGAGAGCCCGCGCCTGGGCTCCGCCTCTGCAGCCGGCTTCCCTGCTCCGTTACCTGGGAGCTCTGCCGCCCTCAGGCACCCCCGGTCTTTCTGTGACCCCGAGGGTCCCGAGACCCCACTGTCCCGGAGGGTTCCACCCCCCGCTTAGCCACCGGAGTGACGTCCCTCAGCGGAGCAGACTTTTAAAAGTTCCGATTTTGTGCTCCGCGGCTCTATCACTTGCCAGAAGGGCCGACGGAGGCCCCTCCCCCGCCGTCTATCCTCCCGAATATCGCCTCGGATTCACTTCTCCGCACGTCCTACCTTCCAGAAAGTGGTCGCTTTTCTGATGAGAGAGTTGTTGCTATTCCTTTCTTCGATCTCCTGTTGAGTTTGTAGGTGTTCAGAATGTTTTGATCCCTATCCAGCTGAATTCCTGAGAGGAGACGAAATCCAGGTCTCCTACTCCTCTGCCATCTTGCTCCGCCTCTCAAGACTAGATTTGACCAGTGTTTTTGGTTTAGAATGGGAACTCTTTTATATTTGAACAAATTATAAATGTGTCCTTAAATAAGCAGGATATGATTAAGGTTAGGAGAGCCTATGAGAAACTAAATTCAGAGGGTAGGGTATGGACACAGACTATAGTCCTCTGAAATTCATGAGCACAACACTATGATTTAGAATCTCACCTTGATAGCTTCTGTGATTTAAGTTACACCCTTTTTTTGTCTAGTTTCTCTGGAGCAATGTTATAAAGGGCTAGCTCATCATACTATTACTTCATCCAAGAATATGGGTACCAAAAAAAAAAAAAAAAAGAATTATAACTCCTATGACTGGTTGCCTCTTTGATACTAAAATGAATGTGTGAAAAGTAGCCTGAGGAAGAATATTTTATTAGATCAATTAATATTTTTTTTTAAAGATTTTATTTTATTTATTTGAGAGAGAGAGAATGAGAGACAGAGAGCATGAGAGGGAGGAGGGTCAGAGGGAGAAGCAGACTCCCTGCCGAGCAGGGAGCCCGATGCGGGACTCGATCCCGGGACTCCAGGATCATGACCTGAGCCAAAGGCAGTCGCTTAACCAACTGAGCCACCCAGGCGCCCAGATCAATTAATATTGTAGAAGAGTTTTGTTCCCGGGTTAATCATTGGTCTGATCTCTTAGCTTGTAGTTAAGGTTTGGGGCTAGTCATAAAAGTGACTTGCAAAGGACACCTCTGTTCTTTATTTTCTAGCAAGGACTTTAACTCAGATTTATTCAGTTTGATACTTACAGATTTCTCGAATAACACATTTACCAAAGGAATTGTAAGAAGAGTGTTGAGTTACCTTTCAGGGGTGTTTCCCTTGGTTTGATTAGAACTTTTTATAGATGAAGAAAACATGAACACAGCTAGGTACTTTCTAATGTTTATTGATCATAGCTGCTTTTAGTGAAAAATAATATAGATTTCAATTTAACATAAATGCAGCCTATATATTTATTGCTCCTTCTAACCCTTCTCTCTCTCTCACTCTCTTTTTTTGTCAAGGTGTCACCTTTGCTAACCCCTGGGGTAGATTATGATCTAGTTTACATGTATTGTGTGTGTTCATGTAGAATCTTGTCTACAGGACTGTGGGACTCTTTGTTGATGGCAATAATACTGATAACTGTGTTTTAGGCCACCTGTTGAACCCATGCCCCTTCTCTTCTGGAGGTCTGCAAAAAAGAAAATATCTGGTGGGACAAATATCCTGTTGCTCCTCTCCTTACTTCACCAACATTTTTTTGTCTCACTAACTTAACATCTCACTGACTTAAAATGTTAAAAAATTATTGGTCTTACTAAGTGTTTTCAGGCTGACATGGTCACATGTTATTGAACCATAGGACTCAATTTTGTGTATTGTAACCAGTTTTTTTTTTTTAATTAAAAGTAAGAGAATAAAAAATATTGAGTTCATTGTACAGAGCAAGGCTAAATATTGTCCTCGGAGGCTTTCTTTTCCCCATACATATAAAATACATTTCTTACTGTGGGTCTGTGCTGGATTGAAGTGTGTCCTCAGAACTCTTGTCTCCCCAGAACCTATGAATGTGACCTTATTTGGAAATAAATTTTCTGCAGATGTAATGAAGGTAAGATGATGTCATATTGCATTAGAGTGGGTCCTAAATCCAGTATGACTGGTGTCCTAAGAAGAGGGAAATTTGGACCCAGACACACAGAGAAGAATGCCACAGAAGCAGAGACTGGAATGATACAGCTATTATCAAGGGACTCTAAGGGTTGCCAGCAACACCACAAGCTAAGAGAGTCATGGGACAGTTTTTCCCTAAGAGCCCCCAGGGGAAACCAATCTTGTTGCTGCCTCGATTTCAGACTTTTAGTGAGAAAAGAAATTTTTGTTGTTTTAAGCCACCCAGCGTATAGTACTTTGTACAGTAGCCACAGGAAACTAATCCAGGGTCGCTAATGAAAACTTAACGTCTCTGAACTTGCTAACATGGACCTTGCTTGTAAGGGCTCAAGGAAGGCACCTGATGTTTTTAAGTTTTCAGAAAAGAGGGACTCGTGGAGGTTCCTTCCTGTCTTTCCCTGCTAATCCTGCCTTCAGGTGCAGGGTTTTGCATCAAATAAATCCCTTAAATCTTTCTGTGATACCACCTCATGCTCTCCCACAAGGAAGAGGGACCAGTTTTATTACATGCCAAGGAACATTGTCTCTCTTTCATAGGAGAAGATCTCACTTCGTTAATTATTTTCAGACTCTTCCACTTCTCAGTAGTGCCTGAGACTCAAATGTGCACTGATTAATATTTGTACCACCATCCCTTTCCTGGGCTCCTATCCTGTGAGAAAGGGTGAGTGAATGTCCTTCAATTCTAGTTCAACTTTCTCAATAGAGAGAGTCACAGACTTGCTAATCATTTTACTAAGTGATATTTTAAGTAAGGACATCTCAAAGATAAGTTTTGTTTCTGAAACTCAACACTCTAAATTGTTAGAGAAGAATATTCTCCTTGGTAATACAACATTGGAACGGACCATAGAGTAATTGTTTCCTTTTTTTCTCCAGCTCATTTGCAGGTTTTGGTGACATTACACTAAATATCACAGATTTTGATGTCTGCCCTCTGTTTCTGGGGGAATGACACTATCTTGGATTAATTTGTTTTTCCTTTTCATAATAGCTCTGATGGAAGATTGGGGCAGTGAGGCAAGCAACTGATTCTTTGCCACAACATAAAAATAGAATCCTATTAAAATTCTTGCTGCATCTGGTTCAATGAAACCTGCTTAGCTCTGGTAGCAATGTGTAAATAGACCTTCATAATACCTGAGAGAAAATATTTAACTGATGTTCTAATGAATTAATGCTGATTTTGTTCAGAGGAAGAAAAGGACACTAAAAACAACTTGTGTTTTATTTTTAAAAAAGATTTTATTTATTTATTTGAGAAAGAGAGAGCAGGAGCAGGGGGAGAAGCAGAAGGAGAAGCAGATCCCCAGATGAGTGGGGAGCCCAGCATGGGGCTGGATCCCAGGACTCTGGGATCATGACGTGAGCTGAAGGCAGATGCTTAACTGACTGAGCCACCCAGGAGTCCCTATTTTATTTTATTTTATTTTATTTTTAACGTTTAAACAGTTTGTATTTTAAAATCTAGGGAAATATTTCAAATATTAGGCATTATAAGTATTTTGTTTTGAACTGAAACTAACAAAGCACAGCTATTTTTGAAGACTTCTTAATGATGTAATAACAATTTAACATAGGAGAGTAATAGAAACTGCAAATCTCAAGAGAAAAAAGTGAAGCAAAAGAAATAAAATAATTGCTTGCTGTTTTATGAAAAGATTAATATCAGCTTCATTCTGTTTATACTTATTTGAAGAAATATTGGCTGCCTACCATATAGTAGGCCGTCTGTCGGTGCTGAAAAACAGTTGTGAAGAAACTAGATGACGTTTCTGATCTTGGGAGAGATGGTTGATAAATGGCTTTTTTCATGTTTTAACATTACAAACTTGTGGATTTAGAATAGATGAAAAGAGTTTTGAGGCCAAGAGATGTTCAACACCATTCAAAATTGTGTGGAATTCAGTCAGGCTCTCCAGTGAATGTTGATAGCAGGTGCAAAATCCATCCCACTGTGTGACCCGGGTCAATCTCAGCACCCAGGAACCCTCTGACTCGCCATGTCCTTTACATTGGTTAAACCTTAGGAAAGAAATACTTATGTTCCTGGTGATTATAACAATTTTAAGCCATTCACAAAATTACGAAATAGCTTCTTTCTTTCACAGGTGAATTTCTATCTTTCTCAATTACATTTTCTTTTTTTTTTTTTAATTTTTTTTTTTTTTTTAATTCATGAAAGTCAGAGAGAGAGAGAGAGAGGCAGAGGCAGAGGGAGAGAAGCAGGCTCCCCGCCTAGCAGGGAGCCCGATGCGGGACTCGATCCCAGGACCCTGGGATCATGACCTGAGCCGAAGGCAGACGCTTAACCATCTGAGCCACCCAGGCACCCCTCAATTACATTTTCTTCCCCGACAATTGTTCATGAAATCATTAATAGTTCTAGCCTCGTCTTTTGTAACTGCCTTCTGGTGTTCTGAATAGCAATGCAGCATGATATATTTAAACATATGTTTAAGTTGTTTAAAATTCTACAATATTATACTCAATTTTACAAAAAACATAAACTATACTGCAATGAGCCCCCTTGTATGTGTATCTTTGTACACGAATGCTCAGAATATGTGTTGGCTATATTCCTGCAAGTGGGATTATGAAGTGAGATTCAGAAGACTTAAAATGTTTTTTAAAGATTTTATTTATTTATTAGAGAGAGCGAGAGAGAGCACAAGCAGGGGGAGTGGCAGGCAGAGGGAGAGGGAGAAGCAGGCTCCCCCCTGAGCAAGGAGCCCGACGTGGGGCTCGATCCCAGGACCCTGAGATCATGACGTGAGCCGAAGGCAGAGGCCCAACCGACTGAGCCACCCAGATGCCCTCAGACTTAAAATTTTGATGGATGGTGATAAAATGTTCTCCAAGTATCTTCCAACCTGCAGACTGACCAAAAATATGCAACAATGCTTATTTTCTCACAACCAAACCCTGGACATTATTAAAAGCTTTTAACTTTTGCCATTCTAATGAGTGATGAATAATTTATCATTATTTCTTGTTTGTGTTTCTTTGATTATCAACAAGGCTTAATTTCATTTTATTTATTAATTAATGTTCATATATGAAGTGGCCCTTATATTTTTCCCGTGTCAGAAGCATATTTTTAATTAAACATTTTTTTATGTTTGTAGTTGAAGAGGTTCATTATATACTGTATTATAGATATTAAAATTTTCCTATAAATATTACAAATAGTCCATTGTGTATCTTTTAACTGTATTTATGATCTTATATTTTAGCCATATATTTTTAATGTAAAAACTTTTCATGTTTCACTTTTTGGCGGTAGGACCTTACATCTTTATATAATGGAGTTTGTTTGCTTCTTGGTATGGTTAGAGTGAACAATATTCTCTTTTGCATTTATTGAGTAGTTCAGCTTTTGCACCTATATGAAATGCCATACATATGATATACATATTTCCTTATGTGCATGGGTTACTTAGTATACTCACTATTCTGTTCTTGTAAACTATTTGTCTCTACATCAATGATATACTGTTTTAATTATGATCCTTTTCTAGTATTTTTATTCTTTGATAGGTCAAACTGTTAGTTTTGTTCCTCTTAGTCATAATTTTCTTAGGTTTTTCTGCACATGTATTTTTCTGTAGGATCTTTGAATCAGTTTGTCAAGTTTCAAAAATGCCATTGGTAATGATTTCAAGGAATAGAGTAACGAATATCCATGTGTTTCCATTTATTAAACATTCCTCTGTAGGTTTCAATAATGTATTTTTATTTTTCTCCTATGAAACTTCAAAGATATTATTGGATTTATTCCTGGGAATCTTACAACTATACTGTGAAATAGATTTTTTGGTTCATTTTTGGGTTTTGGTAGGTTGGTTGGCAGCTGAAATATTATTCATTTATCTATGTTTATCTCGTCATTTTATTGAATACATTATAGTAGTATTCCTGTTCTACATAGATATTAGATGCTCTGGTGTGACAGTTTACTATAGTTCTCCTTTAACACATTCTTAATCCCCGTGATTGCAGAGAGGAGATTTAATTATTTTTAATCACCTTTATTAAGAATAAGTTTAAATTGTAAAATGCAGCTTGAACCTGAAGCCAAAATTGAGCTCTCTGACCTATCCCCCTCAATGAGAACAGTTTTAGAGTTACATGTCTCTCCTGCCCTGCATCCATGGGCATCGGAACATGCTTGGCCTGACGGGGGGCACAACAGACTGGGCTGAAGACAGTCAGGAGGTAGAGCACAGACTTGAATTTCTTATTTTTTTTTCTTCTAGTTTTTGGGAGAGATGGCATGGGGGAAGAATTAGACACAGGATAGGTTTGACAAACCTTCGGGCCTTTGTGTGGTAATGTAGAGCTGTGTTTGGAATAACCAGAATCGCCTCCTGCCAAACCTTCCGTGCTGGGCATCACAGCCCCCTCTCCCTCCCTTGATAATTCTTTCCTCCTTTGAAGAAAGACAGTTAGTGCCTTGTCAGAGGAGTTTACCTTTCAAGAGGAAGTTAATTTTCTTCATGTTCCTTCCCTATCACTCTTCATTATCTCCAGACTTATAATTAGAATCCAATTCCAGTATGTGTAGGAGACCAATTACGAAGTCAAACATGGTAGGGAAAAGGCTCACACAACAAAGGATTTCAAAATTTTGTTCATTTTCCTCTTTTTCATTCCACCTTTCCTCCATTATTGTATGTGGGATTTGTTTATGGAGGTTAATTATACATTTTGGTCTATAGATAGCTGATTTTTGAAACAGAATTGCAAAAGAAGCAGAGGGAAAGGAGACATCAGAGATTCTTGGAGCTGAATTAGTTAAGAGATAAGAATTTGGATTGTTTTTTGAGTGCACTTCGGGCTGCATAATGCTGAGTTGAATTAAGTTAACTTGGAGCTTTTAAAATTTTTATTACTAAAAAAGGGTATATTAGAACAGTACCTAGAATATAGTAGGTTTCCTAAACATATTTGTCGAATGAATAAATAAATACATACTGGGTAGTTAGTGAGGTGGATTGTAAGGAAATTTGAATTTTAAAAGTTTTTGACTTATTAATACCCAGATCTCCTTTTGAGGGTAGTTATCCATATTATGTGAGTCTTGGTGAGAGGTGGTGTATGCCTCTAAATTCTTTCGCCTTGCTTTTTGAAATTCAGCTTTTCATAAATAAAATTTACTCATTGGAAATGATTTTCTGTTTTCACTTTCTTTGATTTCTGCTCAAATTCTTCTTACCACTTTTCTTCTGCTTGCTTTGGGTTTAATTTGCTTATTTTTCTAGTTTCCTAAGATGAAAGCTTAGATTATTGCTTTTAAATATTTATCTTTTTAAATGTATGCTATCAATGCTATAGATTTCCCTCCAAGCACTGCTTTCACCACATCCCACAAATTTTGATAAGTTGTGTTTTCATTTTCATTAAGTTCAGAACATTTTAAAATTTCTCTTGAGATTTATTCTTTGACCCATGTGTTATTTAGAAGTGTATTTTTAAATCTCTACATATTTGGGGATTTTCTACTTATCTATCATTGATTTGTAGTTAAAATCCCCTGTTGTCTGAGAACAGGCATTTTATGATTTCTCTCCGTTTAATTTGCTAAGATGTGTTTTATGGCCCAGAATGTGATCTATCTTGGTGAAAGTTCCATGTGAGCTACAGAGCACGTGTCTCTGCTGTTGTTGATGAAGTGGTCTAGTCTAGAGATTCCAATTACATCCAGCTGATTGACAGCAGAGTTGGGTTCAACTCTGTCCTTGCTGATTTTCTGCCTGTTGGATCTGTCCATTTCTGAGAGATGTGTGTTGAAATCTCCAACTATGAGAGTGGATTCCTCTCTCTCTCCTTGCTGTTTTATCAGTTTTTGCCTTACATCCTTTGATGTTCTGTCATTAGGCACATGCACATTAAACATTGCTATGTCTTTTTGGAGAATTGACCCCTTTATCGTTATGGTAATCCCTTTCTTTATTCTTGATAACTTTTCTTGCATTGAAGCCTGCTCTGGCTGAAATAGATAGAGCTACTCCTGCTTCCTTTTGACTAGTGTTAGCATGGTATATTTTTCTCCATCTCTCTACTTTTAATCTATATATGTCTATTTAAAGTGGCTTTCTATTTAAAGCATACAATTGGGTGGTGTTTTTTGATCCAGTCTGACAGTCTCCATCTTTTATCTGAAGCATTTAAGCCACTGACATTCACAGTGATCACTGATATAGTTGGATTAATATCTATCATATTCATTGCTGTTTTCTATTTGTTGCCCATGTTCTAGGTTCCTATTTTGGCCTTCCACTCTTTTTCTGTCTTTGTGGTTTTCTTTTTTTTTTTTTTTTTTTAAGATTTTATTTATTTATTTGCCAGAGAGAGAGAGAGGAGAGTACAAGCAGGGGGAGTGGCAGGCAGAGAGGAAGCAGGCTCTTTGCTGAGCAAGGAGCCCGATGTGGGACTCCATCCCAGGACCCTGAGGTCATGACCTGAGCCGAAGGCAGACGCTTAACCATCTTTGCCACCCAAACACCCTGTCTTTGTGGTTTTCATTGAGCATTTTCTATGACTCCATTTTCTTTTATTTCTTAGCACATCAGTTATACTTCCTTTTAAAACATTTTTTGTGGTTGCCTTAGAGTTTACCAAATACTTTTACAACAAATCCAAGTCCATTTTCAAATAACACTATCCCACTTGATGGATATAAAAACAAAATATAGAAGCAAATAATCCTAATTGCTTCTCTTGTCTCTGCCTAGATCTGTAGTGTAGTGTCTGAGATTAATTTGGGGAAATTCTCAGTCATCATTGTTTCCAATATTTCTTCTGATCCTTTCCCTCTTTCTTCTCCTCTGATGTTCCCAATGTGGTTTTTTGCCTCACGGTTCTTATTATTTTCGTGTTTTTCAGTTTCTGTTCTTTTTGCTTTTCAGTTTTTGAGGATTCTTTTGATATCCTGCAGCTCAGAGATTCTTTCCTCAGCCCTGTCTGGTCTACTAATAAGCCCATCAAATATATTCTTTATTTCTCTTACAATGTATTATTATTTCTAACATTTCTACTTGGTTCTCTCTTAGATTTACAACTCTCTGCTTACATTGCCCTTCTTCCACTCCTTTGAAAGATCTATCACTAAAATCTGCTTACATTGCTATCTACCTTAGCATATTAATAATCATTGTTTTAAATTTCTGGCCTGGTAACTCCTACATTCCTACTATGTCTGGTTGTGATTTTGGGTCTTCTCTTCCAGTTGTGTTTGTTTGTTGGCCTTTTGGCATACCTTGTGATTTTTTTTTCTGTTAGACATAATACCCCAAGTAAAGGGAACTGCCCTAAGCAGGCCTTCAGCTATGTGGTGGTGGTGTGCAGGGGGAGGGGCAGCATTCTAAAATTCCATGATTAGGTCTCAGTCTTTTGGGGAGCCTCTGCTGCTGGATTGTGAACTTCATAGATGTTTCTCATTTTCTTCCTTTCCCCTCACATGGGACAGGATGGTAGAGCCAGCTGGAGTTGGTTTTCCACGCCCAGGACGAGGCTCCGTAATACTCAGCAGGTGAGTCTCCAGGTAAAGAGTTTCCACGGAGGGCAGGCCTTGTTGAGAACAGAGGCTCCTAGCGTTTTTCAAAATGCTCTTCCCCTGACACTGCCAGAGCCCAACAGAATTTTTGTCGGATATTCACTATGGGAGTATGGTTGACCGCCTGGAAGTAAACCTCACAATATCACGGGACAACACCCACTTTTTAACTTTCACAGTTGCCTGCACTGAGCCAATTCCAGTTCAATTTCTCCACTCACGCGTATGCTGCTGTGGCTTTAGCTTGTGAGTCTGCTTCGGTAAGTCTGGAGTCCCTGCATTTGTCGATCTTGAATCTTGGGGGTCGCGGCTGGCTCTGTGTCCTACCTGTCTTATGGATCCAAGAAGAGTTGTTGATTTTTCAATATGTTCAGTTTTTGTTGTTTTTTTTTTTTTAAAGATTTTATTTACTTGAGAGAGAGAGAGCATGAATGGGGAGGAGAGGGAGAAGCAGGCTCCCCATGAACAGGGAGCCCGATGTGGGGCTGGGTCCCAGGACCCTGAGATCATGACCTGAGCTGAAGGCAGACGCTCAACCATCGGAGCCACCCAGGTGACCCCCCAGTCTGTCCAGCTTTTTTAGCTGTTAGGACAGAGTGGCGTCATCCAAGCTTCTTACATGTGGAACCTATTAAGGGGATGTCCTTCACCTGCTTTTTATTTCTTTTCTGTGAAACTACCTTATGCTGGTCCAGTCTGCAGGGATTTCTACCTCTGTATTTCTTATTGGTCATTTAGTTTCACATGATACTTTGGGATATTTTTCATATTGTTAAATTGAATGGTAATTTTCCCTGTATATTAGGGTTTTTAGAATGTTTAATTTTTGATTCCCTAAATATTTTTTAAGTTTCTTTAAAAACGGCATCTGTTACTTACTGAGAATACTCTGTGCTATCCCCAGCAAGTACAATTGAAATGTCACTAAAGATTGGAAGGCGAATTCTCAAATCTTTCCTTTGAAATCTGTTTCTACCTGCTTCCTGAAATACCTTAGGCCAGGTATTTTCCACTTTGTGCAACATTTGTTTTTGCCAGGGTAGCATTCTTGCCCCATTCTTTCCTATTGGGATTGGGTCAGACCTCATGTTACATATATATAATCTGAGCATTATCAGTTAATCTATTTAGCCTCCCTGTACAGCGTAAAAGTAGTTTAGGATGGTATATAACCCGCTTGGTTCCTGATATTATTGTCTTCCCTGAGACTCTTCTGGTAGAGGTGCCGAGAAGATGTTCATGCCCCCCGAAGGTATAAGGTTGGTAGTTGTGTGTGTTCTGCCAGTAGCCTCCTTTCCCACCCTATGGAGACAGCCTCACTGAGAGCCAAAGGGTATGGGATGGTTGCATTTGAGTCCCTAGATTCAGCACCTTAAGGATAGGAAGCAATACAGTTTCTTTGTTGATAAAGTCATTTTAAGTGAGTTGCAGTTAGTCAGATTTTTTTTTAAAGATTTTATTTATTTATTTATTTGAGAGAGAGAGAGAGAGAGAGAGTGAGAGAGAGAGCGCAAGAGGGGGTAGGGTTAGAGGGAGAAGCAGACTCCCCGCCGAGCAGGGAGCCCGATGTGGGACTCGATCCCAGGACCCTGGGATCATGACCTGAGCCGAAGGCAGTCGCCCAACCAACTGAGCCACCCAGGCGCCCTCAGTTAGTCAGATTTAATGAAATTCTGACAATACACCTCTCCTTCATGTGTCTTTACCCATATTTTTCTAGTGGTTTATTTCCAAAACATATGCTTACTTTTGAGTACCTCTCACTATCCAGCAAGGCATCAAAAGCCACTTTAGACTTCTTGGCCCTCTCTTTCCTTCCTCTGTTCATTAGAGCTTCTTGAAAGCATATTTAGAGCTCACAGCACACCCTCCACTTCCCATTCACAGTAGTGTTGATTTGGCTCCTAACTCTTCCACTCCTTTGAAAGAGCTATCACTAAAATCACTAATGCTTGCACATGGGTAAATCCATTGATTATTTTTCTGGTTTTACATTATTCATTGTTTCTGTTACATTTGGCATTGGATATTTTTTCATTCACATACCCAGCTTTCTGCCTATTTTCTCTGATACTGTTTTTTTTGTTTTATTCCAAATTATTTACTCCTTTATCTTCCATGGACTTGACTGTCCAACTTTTGGACATTTTCAAAGATTTGTCCTCTAGCCTTTAATCTCTGTTTATATAGTTTCCTCATTTAGACCTATGGTTTAATATATATATCTACTTGCTAAATACTTGAAAATTGAGAATCCTAGTTTCTGATAACAGTGAATGAGGTAATTGAGACTAACTATCCCACTGAAAACCATTACAAATGCCAAACAAAAAATATAAACCACGTTGTTTAAAGCATCAAAGTCCTGACAAGATTATGAATAATATCCAGATAAAATTTGAAACAAAAACAAAGATGTAGAGACGTAAGCAGAACACAAAAACTGCTATTATATTAAGAATGATAAACTTTTAATTAATGGCTTTATACACCATGGGATGTATAAACCAAGGCAAGGGGCCATCTAAGGTAGAGCTCTAACAGAGACATTCCCAATTAGAACCTGGGAACTCAGGATTGAACCAGAAGTAATCAGCACTATGTGGATTTGTACCTGTAGTTTGCATCATCTGTGTTCAGAAAAAGACCTTATTTTTCAAAGGGGTGTTGGAGTTTTTTATTTATTTATTTGGTATTGGAGTTTTAATTAAGCCTTGAAACTGCTCTGTAGAGTCAGTTTAACTGAGCTTACCCCTTTGCTATGTTACCTACAGAGTAATGAGAGTCTCTGAGGCCATCAAATAGACAAAGGATTTGTGTCTCTTACTAGAGTCTAATTTAAAGGGGATAATATATACGTGGAAATCCAGTAATGTTTTTAAATGTTTCACAATACTCAGTAAATTAAGGTTCATTTTCATCTTAGTGGTATCAGTTTGAGACACTTGAGAGTCACTGTTCACTAGGACACACTTGTCCTTTTGAAATAGTAGTCAGGCTTATTGAATTGAAAAATCACTAACTTATCTTTAAAAACAAACAAACAAAAACAAAAGAAATCACTGTGATTTTACCAGGACTGGAACTAGACATCTTGAGAGACAGCCAGTTTTCCCATTTCTCTTTCTAATCCTGCTTTCTCTACTGGACCAACTTCATACATCTGATTTCTCCTTACAAGTTCAGCTTCCATGGGATTTTGGCTTTCTGTGACTTTTCATTTGATTTGACTTTTTACTAAGGACATTTTCAAATGCACCTAAAGAGAATTATATGACAAACTACCATTTGTAATTGTCTTCCTTGAACAATTACTGACTTTGCCAACACTTCTTTACATTTCCTTTCCCATTTTATGCATGCATGTAGTTAAAAAAAAAAAACAACCTATTGTTTTTTTAAAAACACTAACCCCAGTTATGTATGAGTCAGGAACCTCTTCTTGATGTGACTACCATGTCATTATGACTCCTTGAGAATGAATAGTAGTTCCTTAATACCTAGCCTCTAATACCTAGCTCGTATTTAATCCCCCACATTGTATCAACGATGATTTTTAATTTGCTGATTGTTGCCTCATAGAGTTATTTTGCTTCTCTCTACCCAGTATTTCCTGTAAATTGATAGATCCATAGACTTGATATTTAGACAATAATACATTATCGATGACTCTATGTCCTATTTTACCATTGTATCATTAAGATAATGATGAAAGGTTTTAGCACTCTGTTATGATTTTCAAGTGGAAATGTTCTAATACTATCTTCCTTCTGTCCTTACTTACTGGAATTCTGTGAAAGGAAATTTGTCACATCAACCTCTTGCTACTCTGCATCTAAATGTAAGGGAAAGGTAGAATAAATAATTAACAGCTGTGAGTTGGTGCACTAACAACTTCCATGGTATCCAACGATACTTATTTTTTTAGTATGATCTTAGGAATTTTAGTATACTTGATATACTTTAATTCATTATAGTTATTACTTTTTTTTATACTGTTTAAATTGTCCAGTAGCGGTTCTGTCCAATTCTTTGTCCTTTTGTCATAATGTCACTGGACTTACATTGCTCTCTTGCATTCTATGCAGCAAAACAGCCAGATTCATCTTTTTACTTCCAGGTCTTTTCATTTGGTAGATCAGGCTATTAATATGTTGAAGAGAAATAGTTGTGCATGTACTTATTCTGGTATTTCAAATTCAAATTTGATATTTCATATTTTATTTAAATCTTTGATTTTATACTTATATATTTTTCTATTTTGATGAACATATTTGTTCTTAACAATATTAACACAACTATTTGCTTTGATCTATACCAGTAATGGTTTTGAAATAATAATCCAAAATATTTTAACTATTTTCTCAAAATAACTGTTTCTCTCTGTGATTTGCAGTTTTTGTTATAATATTCAATGTTATTTGTTTCAGTCTCCGTACTCCAAACCCAGTATTTAGAGACTGTTTTATGGTATGATTTTTAACATACATGAAATATTTACCCAGTTCCAATGTCAAAATGAGTAAGAGTTATGTTTCCATAAAACTTTTTTCCTGTTCTTCCCACCTACTTTCTCCATTTAGGTGTAGATAATCATTTTGATTATGGTTTCAGTATCCATACTGATATTCAATAAATAATTCTGGAATATTAATTAGAAATTTAGAAACAAGTTTTACATCATATTAAACATCTAAATAAATTCCATAATTAGTGAACAGCTACATGTAAAAATTAAATGGGTTACTTTCAATAAAAAGCCATTTAATGTTGATTCAAATTCTGAAAGAGGGAAAAAATATCTAACCATAAAAGCTCCAAAACAAACATGGAAACAAGAGATTTGTTTCAAAATAAATGAAGTTAAACAGTAAACATTATCATGAAAAATTTTTACAACAAATGTATCAAAAATACATTATAAAAAATAATAGGTATCATCTATTACCTACTCTATTCTAGTAACTTAAAAACCGTTGTATTTGATATCCGGTACTTCCATGATGTTGGTTTCTGTATACTACTTTATAAGGGAAAAAAGTTTGTAAACAAAGGGTCTTCCATCTCATGGGTTTCATGTAAGCAAGGGGTTTAACAGGATGGCCTGGTTTCATGGGACCATCGGCCTCAATAATCTGTCTCATTAGGATGCCCATCTGAGGCTTGGTTAATGACCATGGAGTGAATGCACTTGAGAGTTGTTTCTCCATGAGGAATCTGATCTTTCTGCTGTTGAATTCCTTGTGGTTGGCTCTGGAAATCTGAAAATGAGTAACCACTTCTAGGAAACACTTCCAGGAAGAGAGACTAGAGGGGTTGGGAGTCTTGAGGTGTCCACAGGGTTGTGGCCTTGGTTCTATATCAGCCCTCAAATATGCCTGCCACTAAGCAGATAAATCTTTCTACAAATACATAGTCATATATATATATCCATGGTCATATGCTTTCCAAGAGTTGCACAGCTAAAAAGTGAAACAAGGAAGAAGCAAACTGACTCATCTGCTCTAAATTTTATGTTCTTTCCTATTGTACCTTCTATAAAACATTTATAAGACTATACTTTCAGGGATCATTTCTGTAGTTTGTTACTAGAGAAGTTTCTCTGAATGTGTAGAGTACCCTTCTATAAAACATTTATTCAATATATAAAATACTACATAGTAAATAAAAACAGCAAAAGAACAATTTCATGAATAATTACACAAGAAATATCAGAAAAATACGCATTTGAGTGGGCATGCATGTTATGTCATTAGTAACAAAATGAACAAGATGTTTATTGGATAAATTTGTCATGTAATATTGTGTAAATTTAAGGTGTATATTGTGCTACTTTGATACATTTATATATTGTAATACGGTTGCTGTTAATATTTATCACATTACATATTTATTACAACATAGTACAAAATAATACAATATTACTATGTTCAATAAATATACATTAAATCTCAAAGCTATTTTAATACTTGTTACACTTTGTACCCTTAAACACCAGCAGTTTTCTCTCCCCACCTCCATCTCCTGTAACCACCATTTTATTCTTTACCTTTTTTTCACATGTTTATTTTTTTTTTTTACTCCACATATGAACAGTATCATGCAGTACTTGTCTTTGGCTGTTTTTGTATACCTTAAGGTACTGAAGGTCCATCCATATTGTCATGAATAGTAGGATATCCTCCTTTCTTATGGCTAACTTACATTCCATTGTGTAGATATACCACATCTTTTTTACCTACTTATCCATTGATGGGCATTTGGGTTATTTCCTTATTTTGGCTACTGTGAATAGTACTGCAAAAAACCCAGATGGGCATGTATCTTGTACGCGAAGGAAATAAAAACAGGAAATTGACATTCCCAGAAGTGAAACTGATGAATAGTATGGTAGGTCTATTTTTAGTTTTTGAGGACCTGCCATAATGTTTGCCATAGTGGATGGACTAATTTACATTACTACCACAGCATGTAAGGATTCCCTTTTCACTATATCCTCACCAGCACCTGTTTTATGTCTACTTGATGGTTGCCATTCTAACAGATGTGAGGTAATAGCTTACTGTGGTTTTTATTTGCATTTCTTTGATGATTAGTGATGTTGAGCATCTTCTCATGTGCCTTTTGAGCACTTTGCTGTCCTCTTTGGAAAAAGAAATGTATTTAGTTCTTCTGCCTATTTTAAAAATCAGATTGTTGGGTTTTTGTTGTTGTGGTCATTGTTGTTAAGTTGTGTTAGTCCTTAATATATTTTGGATATTAACCCCTTATCTGATGAATGGCTTGCAAAATTTTTTCCCTATTCTGTAGGCTGCCTTTTCATTTTGTTCTTTTTTTTTTTTTCCGTGCAGAAGCTTTTGAGTTTGTAGTTTCATTTGTTGATTTTTGTTTGTTTTGTTTCTGTTGTTTGTGCTTTTGACATTATGTTTACAATATCCTTGCCAAGACCAATTTCAATGAGCTGCTTCTGGAGTTTTATAGTATCAGGTCTTATGTTTAAGTTTTTAATGCATTTTGAGTTAATTTTTATGAGTGGTGTGAGGTACGTACGGGTCCAACTTCATTCCTTCACTGTGTTTCTCTGCATTGGCTTTGGAGTATAGTTTATAATCAGAAAGTGTGATACTTCTGTTTTGTTCTTTCTCTCAAAATTGCTTTGGGTATCCGTGGTCTTCTGTGGTTCTGTACAAATTTTAAGATTATTTCTTCTATGTCTATGAAGAATGCTTCTATTGTTTTGATGGATACTGCATTGAATCTATAGATGGCTTTGGGTAGTGTGGCCATTTTAACAATATTCTTCCAACCCATGAACATGGAATGTCTTTCCAATTTTTTGTGTCTTCATTAATTTCTTACAATGAAGTCTTGTTATTTTCACTGTGCAGACTTTTCACTTCCTGGTTAAATTTATTTCTTTTTTAAAAAAACTATTTATTTTAGAGAGTGAGGGTGTGTGAGAGTGAGCAGGGGAAGCACAGAGGGAGGGAGAGAGAGAGGAAGGGAGGGAGAATCTGAAGCAGACTCTCTGCTGAGCACAGAGCCCAATATAGGGCTCAATCCTATAACCCTGAGATGATGACCTGAGCTGAAATCAGAGTCAGAGTCTCAACCAACTGAGCCACTCAGGCACCTCTGGTTAAATTTATTTCTAAGCATTCTGTTGTTTTTATGCAATCACGAATGGGATAGTTTTCTTTATTTTTAGTAGGATGTTTCATTATTGTCAATGTGCTGATTTCTGTAAGTTGATTTTGTAACCTAATATGTTGAAATAGTTCCTTTCAACACTTTGTTGATTGTCTCTGGGATTTTCTATATAAGATTATGTCATCAGCAAGTAGTGACCATTTTACTTCTTCCTTCCTTATTTGGATGACGTTTATTTCTTTGTCTTGCCTAATTGTTCTAGCTAGGACTTCTATTTCGAATGGGAATGGTGAGAGTGGGCAACCTTGTTGTGTTCCTGATCTGAGAGGAAATCTTTCAATTTTTCTCCATTGAATATAATATTAGCCGTGGGTTTGCATATATGGTCTTTATTGTGTTGAAGTATGTTCCTATTATACCCAATCTTTTAAGGGTTTTTATCATTAAAGGATGTTGCATTTTTTCAAATACTATTTCTGTGTCTATTGAGACAGTCATGTGATTTTTATCTTTTATTTTGTTGATGTAATAAATTATATTTATTGGTTTGTGTGTCTTGAATCATCTTTGCATCCCAGAAATAAATCCCACTTGGTCATGGTGTATCATCTTTTTAATGTATTCTTGAATCTGGTTTGCTAATATTTTGTTGAGAATTTTTGCATCTATAGTCATCAGGGATATTGGCCTATGTAGTTTTCTTGCCATATTCTTAACTGGTTTTGGTATCAAGGTAATGCTGGCTTTGTGTGAGTTTGGAAGTGTGACCTCTTCCTCAGTCTTGTGGAAGAGTTTGAGGGGGATTGATGTTAATTCTTGAAATGTTTGGTAGAATTTACCAGTAAAGCTGTCAGACCCTGGAGTTTTCTATCTTGGGAGATTTTTAATTACTGACTCAACCTCTTGACTTGTTATTTATCTGTTCAGATTTTCTATTTCTTCTAGATTCATTCTTGGTATTTTGTGTGTTTCTAGAAATGAATCCATTTCTTCTAGGTTATGTAATTTGTTGGCATATAATTGTTCATAGTAGTCTTTTAAAATTCTGGTTTTTTTTGTAGTATCAGTTTAATGTCAACTCATTTAAAATTTTATTTGTTTGAGCCATTTTTTTCCTCAGTCTAGCTAAAAGTTTGTCAATTTTATTTTTTAAAGAAACAGCTTTTAGTTTCATTGATTTTTTTTTTAAATAGTTGTTGGTCTCATTTATTTCTATTCTGATTTTTATTATTTCCTTTTTTCTGCTAACATTGGGCTTAACTGGTTATTCTAATTCCTTGAGGTGTTAAGTTAAAAGGTATAAAGTTAGATTGTTTGAGATCTAATTTATTAATACATGCATTTATTTCCATAAACTTTACTCTCAAACTGCTTATGTTGTATCCCACAAAATTTGATATGTTTTATTCTTCTTTTCATTTGTTCAAGGTAATTTTTTATTTCTCTTCACCCTTTGATCTGTTGGTTGTTCAGAAGTGTGTTGTTTAGTTACCACATATTTGTGGATCTACCCACTTTCTTCTTGATGTTGATTTCTCTGTCCCCAATGCTATGAAATTAGAAGGCAGCTGGTATGATTTCAGTTTGCTTAAATTTGCTAATACTTGTTTTGTGGCCTATCATATGACCTATCTTGGAGAATGTTCCATGTGCACTTGAGAATATGTATTCTACTGCTATTGGATGGAATGTTCTATATATGTCAAGTCCATTTGTTCTAAACTGTTGTTCAATTTCAACATTTGCTTGTTGATTTTCTGTCTTGTATGATCTATTCATTGTTGATAGTGGATTATTGAATCCCCCTGCTATTATTGTATTGTCTATTTCTCCATTAATATCTGTTAGTATTTGCTTAGTATATTTCAGGGCTCAGGTTTTGGGAGCATATATATTGATATATCTTCTTGATGTATTGATCTTTTTATTATTATATAATGACTTTTTGTCTCTTGTTAACATTTATGGCTTAACATCTATTTTGTCTGATAAAAATATGGCTACACACACATTCATTTGCTTGGAGTATCATTTTCTACCCCTTCATTTTGAGCCTATGTGTATGTTAAGGCTGAAATGGGTCTCCTGAAGGCAGCGTGTAGTTGGGTCTTGTTTTTTTAATTCAGCCAGGCACTCAGTGCATTTTGGTGAGTGCAATCCATTTACATTTATATTTATTGATATGTGAGGAGTTACTACTACCATTTTATCTTTTGTTTTCTGGTGGTTTTGTATCTCCATTGCTTTTCCTTCTATTTGTCTACTTTTTCTTTAAGATTTTTATTTATTTGAGAGAAAGAGAGAGAGAGAGCGAGCACAGAGGGAGAGTGGGAGGGAGAAGCAGACTCCCCACTGAGCAGAGAGCCTGATGCTGGGCTTGATCCCAGGACCCTGAGATCATGACCTGAGCTGAAGGCAGATGTTTAATCAACTGAGCCACCCAGGCACCCCTGTTTGTATACTTTTTAAAGTTAGTTGCTTTCCATGATGATTTGCTCAGTTCCCCTCCCCCCCTTTATTTATGTTTCATGTCTCTGCTTTAAATGCTTATTTTGTGGTTACCATGAGGTTTATGTAAGTTGTTTCATAGATAAAATAATCTTTTTTCTGCTCATAGTAACTGATCCTCATTTGCCCATACAGGGTCCATTATTTTCTTCCTCCCCTTTTATGTTTTTTGCTGTCACGATTTATCCATTTTTATGCTGTGAGTTCATGACCAAATTGTAGTAGCTATAGTTTAATTTTTTTTTTCCCCTTTAACCTTTGTGCTATAAGTGTTTAACAACTTATTCTAAAATAGTTACGCTTTTCTGACTCTATTATCACCTTACTCAGAGTTTTGTGTACTTTGTCTTTTCATTTTAGGTAGAAGATCTCTTTTCAACATTTCTTATAAAGCAGGTCTAGTGCTAGTGAGCTCTCTCAGCTTTTGTTTGTCTGGGAAAGCCTTTATTTCTCTGTCATACCTGAAGGATAACTATGCTGGATAGTGTATTCTTGGCTAGAAATTTTTATGTGTTTTTTTTTTGTTGTTGTTGTTGTTATTTACTCTCCTGTTGTCTGTTCTACTCTCTCCTGGATTGTAGAGTTTCTGCTGAGAAATCTGATAAACTAATGGGGGTTTCTTTGTAGGTTACTTACTTTTTCCCTCTGGCTGCCCTTAATATTTCTTTATCACTGACTTTTGAGCTTCATTATAATGTGTCTTGGAGAAGGTCACTAGGAGTTTCATGGACTTGCATGTTCAGTTCTTTTCTCAGACTTGGGAAATTCTCAGGTGTTATTTCTTTAAGCCCTCTGTCCCCCTCTCTTTTTCTCCTGTTCCCGTTATTATGTTGGCTTTTCTAATGGAGTCTCCTAGCTCTCGTAGGATTTCTTTACTTTTTAACTTTGTCTGAATCTTAATTTTCTCTCTTCTACCTGAATCATTTCTAGATTTTTAACTTCTAGATTGCTTATTCTCTCTTCCATCTGGTCTGCTCTATTTCTATTGTTTTTAATGCATTCTTCATCTCATTTATTGAGTTCTTAAGCCCTAGAATTTGGCTTTTTTGTTTGTTTGTTTGTTTTAGAATTTCAATTTCTTTGGTAAAGTATCCCTTAAGTAACTTTGTGAGCTCATTGAATTGCCTTTCTGAGTTTTCACTGAACTTTTTTTATAACCATTATTTTGGATTCTTTGTCAGATCACAATCTTCCATGAGTTTGAGTTCAGTTTCTGGATGATTCTTTTGTGTGTGTGCTATCATATTACCATGATTTTTCATGGTGTTTGAGATGTGCCTCCCCTGGCACATTAGAGTAGTGAACACACATTTCTTATTTGGGTGAAGTTTTGTTGACGGATTCTAACAGTCCAACAGGTTGGCAATTAGAGGCTATTCTTTTGTTTTACAGCAGGTGGCTCTATACCACAAGTTTTTGGTTACTCCTAACAGCTGCTCAGTGGCTATTTGGGAACTCACACTGAAAAAAAGAAAAAAAAAGGGGGGGGGGGGTCGCAACAGTCGGGGAGGTGTGTACTTGGCCCTTAGGGCTTTAGGTGTGCCCATGGCCTGGTAGGGGAATCGTTTAGTGAGGGAGTCCTCGATGGTCCTCTTGCTGAACTCCAGGTGCAGGTAGCAGGTTATGTGTTTCTCCCTGTCTCCTTCCCTTTCATTTCATCCCCACCCCTTTGCCACCCCTACAGTGAAGATGTCTCTCCTCATAGGAACAGGCGTTGCTGAAGTGCAACAGGACCCTCCAGCTGCTGCCTGCAGAGCTGCATAGACTTTCCCTCCCCACTTTCCACCCTCCACCCCTCTGCGAGAGGGGTGCCAGCACCTCTGCTGCTGGGGTCACTGTATGGGATGGTGGGTGCCTCTGTAACCCTCCCATATTGGCAGCCCCCCCACCCCATGTCTGCAGCCCCATCTCCTCCCAGGTTAGCTTTAGTTGGACACATGCATGTATATCTCTGATGTCCTGACATGCTGTGCAGAGTGCCTTTGCTGGGTTATGGATGTCCTACTAGTTATAAGTGGAAGGAGAGGGACAAAGAGTACAACTCACACCATCATAATGCTCAAGATAATGTTTCTAACAGTTAAGTGACAGCACATGGGTCTCAAAATTCTATCAATTATTTGTTGGAATTTGAATTGCTTTTTAAATATTAGAAATATGCTATTAAATATCTTCCTATTGATTGGTATTTTGATTCTTAGAATCAACCACAAAGGAAGAATAATATACTCTCCTTTTTAAATTTGTTAATGATGACCTTTCTGAAGTTAAAATTATTTATAATTCAATAACTTGAGACCATGTGGAAAATAGTAAGATTGGGGAACCCACGGAAAACATAAACAATAAAATACTTTCTTTTTATTCCAAACACTACGGCAAATAAGTAAATAGAATGCAAAATAATTGCATGCATCATAATTTAGGAATTAAATCCAGTATTTTCCATTTACTGTCCCTTACTGCCTGTAGTTGTTTTTATTTAATGAAAATAATAGGCATGTGAGGAGTTATTTTTATATCTGGTCCTTCTGATAGAATTAGAATAGAAGCGTTTGTATTTTATCTACACATCTCCCTCTCTATCACTCAGGCAGGGTGATCTAACAATTTGGATAGGTTGTGTGCTTTTCAACTCTGCTGGAATCTAGGTTTCAAATCCTACTTCATCTGACATAGTTTCTTCTAGAATATCTTATTTATTTTTGGTTCACGAATACCTTTGGGAATTTGAAAAATTCTTAATTCTTTGTCCACCAAACTATTATCTTCCTATGGACAATGAATGGCCCTGGCATGAATTGGGGAATGGATAGGCCTATGAAATATATATGTACTAGCTGGACATGGTGTTACAAGAACCATTATTCTGCTTAGTGATGGTCTGACTTGGGCTGACTCACATATGGATTACCCCAAATAGGGAATTTCTATACTGATTCTAATTTACTGATGTGATCAGCTGGGATAAGATGGGCTATGCAGCAGGAAAAGAAAACCAGTTTTTGTCCCCTTATGGATGGTGCAGGGCAGATGTTGTACTAATGGGGACTCTTTATTCAAAGCTACCTGAACTTATTGCAGTACGATAAGAACATGTTATAATAGCTCGGGAGTGGAGGAAGGAAAGAAGGTTACATCCTGGTTCTCACATAATTTTGCACAGACATAAAAAATGTCACTTCTCATTTTTTACTGGCTGTGTCCAATTTCAAGTTCAACTCTCACACTTAGTTACACAACTGCTGAAGGTGATCAGGAAATCTGATCAACTGAGCAGTGGTTCATGGGAGAACAAAGAAAAAAGACAAAAGCTTAGTGGGTTATTTAAAAATTCAGTATGAATCAACAATGCCTACTTAAAAGTAATAGGGCAATTAGCTGCTATACAAATAAGGGCTAATTATGAATATTGGCATAATATTTTAAAAACAATAAATAACTGAAGCTTGAGAAATACAATAAGGGTCTAGCAACAATGTAACATAGTAAGAGGGTTAAATTAAAACCAAAAGCAGAGCAAAAGACACAAGATTGTTTAACCGAGAGTAAGAGTCAAGCTTGGAAGACATTTCTCACCAAAAATAGGAAATAAATACGTAAGTTACCTGAGCAGCACAATATGGTTTGAATTAGGACTGAGGAATGGAAGTTACATTAGTCCAAAATAAAAAAAGGTGTCCAACAAAAGGACTGGGCATCTTGAAAGAGAAATTCTCTGTTCCAGTTTGTTCCAGGAGGGACTCGGTTACTGTCAAGGAGACTGCAGAAATGATCCTTAAACCAGATAACTCAGTGAACCTCAAACATTCCCTTTAGTTCTAAATTATGCAGTGAAGTCCTATGTCATCATTTTCAGTTATTTTCCAGGCCATATTATTTCTTGAGTGAATTGTTCTATTTACCTCAAAATATTTCATCCTGACAATGTCTTGTAGAATACAATCTTTTCCCTTAACTCAGTTTATGGTTGTTAGTATTTATTTAACCTGAATTTTCTGTTCCTCCCTTTCATTTCCTCTCAATCCTCTGCCTCCCTGGACCAGCTGTCATTTGTCTTCTCTAAAGGAAAACACATTTTCATTTTGTGGATATAAAGATTTGGGGTATAACTGGACTATGAAAGTGAAGGAGACAGATATTGTTTAATAGCTGTTTTCTATACTAGAAAAAGGGCTGGGTTACTCTCCTTCTCCCTATAGATGTTTCTTCACTTAACAGACTTTATATTGTATATATATTTCATCTGAGACAAAATTAGAAAGACCAAGAGACAGAGCAGAAATGATGCTGCTGCCAATTCATCTTTACTTGCACTTTTTTCATCGAGTCTGTCAGATGCTACAGGGGGAAAGAGACAAAGCTCCAGTGTGACAAATAGGCCCCATGATTATTTTCAACAAGTCACAAAAAAGTAGGACAAAATATCTTAATGTTTTCTTCTTTGCCTTCATCTTTCATTCAACAGAGATTTGCTGTCATTTATAAAGGTCATTGGGCCTGTAAGGAGTCAGGCAGAGAAAAAGTTTGGTCCATTTCTCTGTTGAATTCCTGAAAAGTAAGAGATTGGAGCCCAAATGTGTCTGCATCTTTAAAGGGAATAGATTTTATTAGGCCACCCACAGTCTTCTATCTACTTGGGGTTATTGTGAGCATCAGAAAATGGAGCATTTTCATGTGGAAATGATGGGAATGTTTAAAAGCTCATTTTTTTTTTCCTCTTTTTTTTTTTTTTGTAGAAATAGTAGATTGGTTTTGGATATGAAGTCCTAAAGAAAAAAAAAAAGTCACATGGGATACTCCTTGGCACTTAATATATATACTGATTTATTTAGTAACTTTTTTCCCTCCTCTTGGGAGGCATTTGGAAGTAATAGACTCCTCAGACTCCTCAAGTAAATGTGACTATAGCTAACATGAATAAAAGATAGACTGAAATGAATATCTGTAGTCACTTAGCCACAGTCACTCTGGTCTTGGAAATGGGCATCGTACCTGAAGGATTTATACTAATAGAACTTTTAGAGCATGTATTGGATGTAGTGCCTCCAATTTACTCCTGAGATAAGCCAGCACTGTACTTTTACTAGGAAACTTGTCACTCTAAATCTTTATGTGACAACATGATGCAGCAGTGACGAAGAGAGACGGCTAATGACTGCTGATTGAATGCCTACTCCATGAAAGGCACCGAGGAGGAGGGGCAGAGGGTCAGAAAGCTATTCAAGGAAACTGGAGCCATCAATATTACATTACTCAGGATCTCGTTGGAAACTACTCTGCACTTCTCCTTCTGAAAAACGTTCAGTGGGCTTCCAACACAACTCGCTTCACACTTCTGTACCTCACTAGGTTCTCTTTCTCAGTTGTCTTGACCGGTTCTCTCCAACTGTAGGAGTGCTCAAAGGATCAGTCTGGGATCATGTTTTCTTTGCTCCTTCCTACTCTCCTCTGCATGCTGACATCTCCTGAATTGTCTCTAGCCTAGGCCTCTGCCTTCAGCTTCACTTGTACCACAACCTGATGAATCCTCGCTCCCACTTAGATGGAGAATAGGAATATGCAAGTCAACATTTTCAAAACAATTTGCCACTTTCCCCACAGATAACTGTCCATTCTTTGAGTCTCCCCTACTCCCTTTTTAACTGGGTCTTTCTTCTACTAGTTTCTCAAGTAAAAACCTTAAAACAATCTTAAAACTTTGCATCACCCCCTACTTTAATCCATTCCATTAGACAATTACAACTCTGCCTTCAAATGATATTGAAAATCCTGACATTGACTTCCCCCTCCAGTACTGCTATTAGAGATCTTCATCAGTTCTTGCCTGGTCATCTGCACAGCCCCATGTCTCTTCGTCTTCAGATTTCAGCTCAGATGTCCCACCTCCCCCTACGTGTCTGTTGTTGTTGTTTTTAATGCATAGAACTTAATTAATACTCTTTGGCTCCTATTATTATTAATACAAGTTCCATGAGGGTAGGAACTTGTCTCTTTCATGCACTACTCTATTTCAGCACACAAAGTAGGCCTTAAATATTTCTGTTGAAGGAAAAGGTGAGTGATTTAATGAGTTATAACCATCAACCCCTTGCTGCAGTAGACGATCCATGGATACTGACGCCAAAGTACACAGGAATTTGATGGTGTTTCCCTTAAGAAAGGTGTACTTCCTTCTAAATGTTGCACATGTGCTGAGGAGGAAACAGGCATTCTCTTTTTTTTATTATGTTATGTTAATCACCATACATTACATCATTAGTTTTTGATATAGTGTTCCATGATTCATTGTTTGCATATAACACGCAGTGCTCCATTCAGTACGTGCCCTCTTTAATACCCATCACCGGGCTAACCCATCCCCCCACCCCCTCCCCTCTAGAACCCTCAGTTTGTTTCTCAGAGTCCATCGTCTCATGGTTCATTTCCCCCTCTGATTTCCCCCCTTCGTTCTTCCCGTCCTGCTATCTTCTTCTTCTTCTTCTTCTTCTTCTTTTTTAAACATATAATGTATTATTTGTTTCAGAGGTACAGGTCTGTGATTCAACAGTCTTACACAATTCACAGGAAACAGGCATTCTAAGAAGGATGTGGAGACCTGAGCTAAGTTACCAGGGCAGAGAGTGCCAGGTTATTGGAGGATAGTGGTTGGACAAACAATGAGAGTGTATTGAGGAGAAGACATTAATGTCAGAAAGGTAGGTCAGGGTCAAATGATGGATAGCCTTAAAATTGGAGCATGAATTTTATTATCTCAAAAGGCCTTAGGAAAAGTTTTAAACAGAGGCATTATGAAAGTCATATTTTAAGCTGTTTAGTCTGGCTAGATGAGAGAGAATGAGTCTCCTTCAGCAAAAGAAGCCAGCCAGCTACGTCATAGTCGAGTGGGAAGTAGAAGGATGCCGTGTATTGGTAGAGTGAATAAAAATGATGCAAGAGGCATCACAAACTCACAACTGAGTGTTTAGCTAATAGGGTTTCTAACAACTGGATGTAGCAAATAAAGGAAAGGAAAGAGGTAATGCTTACAGTAAAATTTTGGACACCCAGACTTGGGAAAACGGCCATCTGATTAACAGAAGATAGAAACTGTGTGGACAGTGGGCCTCGAAAATGACTTCTAACTTTACCTGCTTTGAACTTGGGTAATGATAGCAAATAAGAACAGCTAGTTTGCAGTTGCTAGTAAAATTCTGGCCTCTGAGTTAGAAAAAATTGGCCTCAGATTTCTTAAAGAAATAATACTTTAAATATTGAGAACAGGGACGCCTGGGTGGCTCAGTCAGTTGAGTAGCTACCTTCAGCTCAGGTCATGATCTCAGGGTCCTGGGATCTAGCTCCACATGAGGCTCTCTGCTCAGCGGGGAGTCTGTTTCTCTCTCTCCTCCCTGTGTTCTCTCTTGCTATCTCTCTCTCAAATAAATAAAATCCTTAAAAAATATTGAACAAATGAATTTTTTAGAAGATTTATTTAGAGAACAAAGATGTTTGAATTATGAGGTCCCAGTTTTTAATGCTAAATCTGTGGGGGTAACTAAATACAAAAAGTGGTTGAGAAAAAGAGTACTCCAAGAAAGAAGGATGGTTTGTGCAATGCCACGAAAAAGTGGGGAAAAAAAGGATTTTCAGGAAGGAAATGAAGAGTACTACCAAATGGTTAAACGTTAACAAAGAATAAAGCCTTTACAGAAAAAGCATTTGTATTTGGAGTCTATGGGATCATTGCTAATATCCTGGTTTGGGGTTTTCAGTATTAGAGGAAGTTGGTCCAAGATCATAAAAAGTGAGTAAGTCATAACAAAACAAGTACAATAGATCTGATAAAATTTGCTAGAGAAATTTGTCAGGAAAGAAGGACACAGTGAGTTTGAGTTAAAGATACTTATCCAAAATATGGAAATGGGAAAAAAATATGGATGATTTTTAATTTAATCTTAGGCATTCCCTTACAAATCCAACTATAGGATGACCCACATATAGGTCATCTGAGCCTAGAGATACGTAAATTTATCTGACTTGCTATTTACTGATTATACATATTGTCTTATAATGTTCTTAGAAAATGCATATTATTGATACTTTGCACCTCTGTAAATTCAGAGATAAATTTATATGTAACTGACAAAATAGTTACTTTCATTGTTCAGTAGAAAAAATAACCCTGAAAAGTATGCCTTTTTCCCCCTGTAGGACATTTACCACTTTTGTCTAACATATCTATCTTACATAAACATATTTTTCCCACTGAATATAAAATTGGGTTTTTTGGAATTTATTTTTGGACTGGATTTGTTCCCCTGCTATGTTCTCATTACGAGTTAAATAAAAGTTTGTTGTATCTTCACTGCTCATTTACATTAGAATTATGTTTTGAAAATTTGAAAATTATACTTTGACAGTGTCAGTTTTAGTTTGTATTGGATTCCTTTTTTGTAAGATGGGGAACACCTTGCATATTGAAATATGGGGAGGGGAGTCAGGAGATGGCAGGAGGTTCTGTCTAGAAGTGAGACTGCATTCCCTTCTCGTCATTGGCGAGAACATGAGTTGTGTTCTGTGATCAGGTATCAGAAGTAGATGGTCCAGGAACAGGCAGCCCCACAAAAAGGTGTTCTGTGGTTTTAAGCCATTAAGAAAAACTACCAATTTAAACCAGTCCCAGAGAGTCTGAATCCTGAAGTTAAGGGTTCAGAAAGAAAAGTTACAACAGAGGCTTGCAAAATTTGTGCAGGCATTGACCAAAAAAAAAAAAAAAAAGATATAACCCTTCAAAACTTTCATATTCCCTATCTCCTGGCTTTTTATTCTTCTTTGTTAGTTTTGATTTCAAAATATTTGGACAGAGAAAAATCAGGAAGAAAGCAGAAAAATAATGGAATAAGGTATTAGAAGAACCCAGAGAAGATGAGATAAAAATTTTAGTGTGAATGTTCTTTCTCTCTGGCAGAGATCTGTGTTCAGGGAGTAAGTCAGCAGATCCTATGCCTGGAACTCAGTTTTTCTCATCTGTAAAAGAAGGGCATTGGCGTTACTATAATGTTTTTTCCACTGTAAACTCAGTTTACTTTCTTAACATGGTGGTAAGAACCTATGTATGCTTTCTTATCCAACAAATGAATGTGCTGTATCTAAAATTTTATGCACCTTAAGAAACAGAACATATCAAAGATAGTCCCTGGAATTTGAGAAATATTTATAGATGAGGGAGTTTACTTATGAATTGCCTTATCAGTAAATTAATGCTTGTGATCCTTTCTCCTTGGGCAGAGATGAGGGGCTGGAGCACTGAGGACAAATTCTGACAATGTTTCTATGCTTAATGAGCTTTCCTGCTGTCTAGACTGATGTTATATGCATATGGGCATAGGGTGGGCACTCGGTACCTACCAGTTGAGTGAATGATTGCCCAAATGAACAAATGGATGAATAAAGTTAGGAGTAAATACTTACTGAGCACCTTATATTCTTAATTGATAAAACATAGGTAAGCAGAAAAGAAGCAAAAAAAAAAAATTACGGAAATAAGCTGATGAGTTAGACTAACTGGAGAACACCCACCCCAACCCCAAATACAGACCATCAACTACAGCACATACATACATGTGGTCAGAAAGCCAAGGAGCCAGGGTCTTCTAACTTCTCCAGTCTGCTACTGGCTGAGGGCCTCTGAGGTGGGGGCACAATGCAAACTCCCAGGTGCTTCTAGGTCTTACTCCACAGACAAAGCCTCTCCTGTAGCCCAAGGGAATTCTTCACAAGAAGCCTGACACCTGCAGGGCTTTGAAGGCAAAACCATGCTGAAGCCAGGAAGAGGCACAGGGAAATAATAAAGGGATCCAGGGGAATTTAGGCTGAATATCCATCCAAATGGACACACTTGTCTATGAGTATCCTTTACTGTCAGTTACTGCTAAGAGTATCCTAGTGACTTTGTGGACATTTCAGAATCACGGTGATGGCCAAAGCTGTCCTTAGAATTTAACCACCAATAGAAGATGTCAAAAATTGATCCCAATATTTAATCTGATCATGAAATGAAAATAAGTTTTTTTTCTCTGCCGATTGAAGTTAAATTTCATTATTGCTCCTCTGCACAGCAAAGCAAAACTGGCCAAAGGCTAGAGGTGGCATTTTTAAAGATGTTTTATGTACCAGTTGTAAATGCTTTGTGGGATTTCTAAGACCTGTGGGCTATCCTCAATGTTTTTACCTTTACCTGTTTTTCATGGTAAGACATATAACCCTTAAAATTAAGATAATTGCAAGTAAAATTGGGTTAATAAAAGTCACTTTAGTAGTAAGATATAAATTAGTATTTGGGTATATTTACTTTCTGAAGGTCTGTGTTTTAACGTAAATCAGGATAATTACATTTCAAGAGAATTATGAATCTGTTTGCCAATGCTGCCTTAAGCAAAGGCTTTCCAGAGGTATTTCTTGCATCTAATTACAAGGTAATTTAATGAACATTTAAAAATCACATGAAAATGTGTTGATTTTAATCTTCAGTCAATGTGGAAGACTTAAAAGATACTGAGTAACTTGCTAAAAATCTGAATCCTGCTTTAGATATCTGTAAAATGGAAAATAATAGTAACAGCTTTATGAGACCGTGAGCATTAACTGTGCAAAGCACACGTGATGTATGAGAAAGTAGGGAATACTTCATAAATGGTAATTATATCATTAGGAACAGGGTCAGCCGCAGCAGGAACAGTAGTAATAATGATGGTAGTAATGTTAATGGTAGCAGAAGCATGTAGTAGTAATACTAGCAGTAATGACTAATAATGAGTTTAAAGTCTTTATGTGCACATCCCTGTATGTTCAAACTGTTGTGACTTGTCGCTCTTTACCTTGCCATTTACCCACCCCTACATTTTCTGACACATTTCCCTCCAACTCTGCTTTTTTGTCCTCACAACACTCATTATTCTCTAACATATTACATTATTTATTTATTTATTTTTGTATCTACTGTTTTTACTTTTTGTGTCTTCCCTACAACCATCCCACTGAGAATGGCAGCCAATGCCTGCATGGGGCAGGCAATGAGAAACTGTACTTTGTGAGGCTATCAGTGCATGAATGAGGTTTGGCAGCACCCTGTTGAGTTCAGGGTGTATTTCTGATGGCCCTATAGGAAATGAAACAAGTATTTTTGTTTGTTTGTTTATTGTGCAGTGGGAGAGGGGCAGAGGGAGAGAGAGAATTCTAAGCAGGCTCCACGCCCAGCATGGAGCCTGAGGCAGGGGTTGATCCCACAACCCTGAGATCATAACCTGAGCCGACATCAAGAGCCGGATGCTTAACCCACTGAGTCAATCAGGCACCCTGAAACAAGTATTTAAAAAAATTTTTAATAATGACTTAGAGCGAATTTTTTTTGCATTTTTTAAATTTTACTATGTTATGTTAATCACCATACATTACATCATTAGTTTTTGATGTAGTGTTCCATGATTCATTGTTTGCGTATAACACCCAGTGCTCCATTCAGTACGTGCCCTCTTTAATACCCATCACCGGGCTAACCCATCCCCCCACTCCCCTCCCCTCTAGAACCCTGTTTGTTTCTCAGAGTCCATAGTCTCTCATGGTTCATCTCCCCCTCCAATTCCACCCCCCTTCATTTTTCCCTTCCTACTATCTTCTTTTTTTTTTTTTTTTTTAAGATTTTATTTATTTGTCAGAGAGAGAGAGACAGAGCACAAGCAGGGGGAGAGGCAGAGGGAGAGGCAGAGGCAGAGGGAGAAGCAGGCTCCCCGTTGAGCAAGGAGCCATATGTGGGACTCGATCCCAGGACCCTGGGACCATGACCTGAGCCGAAGGCAGCCGCTTAACTGACTGAGCCACCCAGGCATCCCTTTTTTTTTTTTTTTAACATATAATGTATTACTTGTTTCAGAGGTACAGGTCTGTGATTCAACAGTCTTACACAATTCACAGCACTCACCATAGCACATACCCTCCCCAATGTCTATCACCCAGCCATCCCATCCCTCCCACCCACCCCCACTCCAACAACCCTCAGTTTGTTTCCTGAGATTAAGAATTCCTCATATCAGTGAGATCATATGATACATGTCTTTCTCTAATTGACTTATTTTGCTCAGCATAATACCCTCCAGTTCTATCCACGTCGTTGCAAATGGCAAGATTTCATTCCTTTTGATGGCTGCATAATATTCCTTTGTATATATATACCACTTCTTCTTTATCCATGCATCTGTCAATGGACATCTTGGCTCTTTCCATAGTCTGGCTGTTGTGGACATTGCTATAAACATTGGGGTGCACGTACCCCTTCGGATCACTACATTTGTATCTTTGGGGTAAATACCCAGTAGTGTAATTGCTGGGTCATATGGTAGCTCTCTTTTCAACTTTTTGAGGAGCCTCCATACTATTTTCCAGAGTAGCTGCACCAGCTTGCATTCCCACCAACAGTGTAGGAGGGTTCTCCTTTCTCTGTATCCCCGCCAGCATCTGTTGTTTCCTGACTTGTTAATTTTAGCCATTCTGACTGGTGTGAGGTGGTATCTCATTGAGGTTTTGATTTGGATTTCCCTGATGCCGAGCGATGATGAGCACTTTTTCATGTGTCTGTTGGCCACTTAGAGCTCATTTTGACTTATATTTCGGATGTCTTATATACATGTCTTCAAAAGTCTTTTTTCCAAGAGGGAATAGGAGACAATTTTGGGGATCTTCCGAAGATATTTTTGCTGCTTTTACATGGTTGCCAGTGGACAACAGAGAAAGTTGGGTCTAAAATTATTGGGTTACCAAATTGTTCCTAAAAATCTATTGGCATTTGTTATATTATCATCTGGAATTTAGTTTTGCTGAGAGGTAAGGCTAGTTGTAATTTTCTTCCTTTTAAGTGATCTCATTAACCTGCCTTTACTTTGATAATTCATATATATTTACTGGATTCCAGTGAGCACATCAGTATTTAAATTCCATTTTACTAGTTGTTTTATTGTTTTCCCTCGAATACGTCAATAAATCATGACTTGGACTTACGTTGTCTCTGCATCCTATTTATCACCTTTTAAAAATATTTTAAAATTTCAATTCTTTTTCCTATTCATACAATGATGACTTTTAAACTTTGTTCATTTTTTTATTTTATTTATTTATTTATTTATTTATTTATTTATTTATTTTTTAAAGATTTTATTTATTTATTCATGAGAGAGAGAGAGAGAGAGAGGCAGAGGGAGAAGCAGACTTCCCGCAGAGCGGGGAGCCTGATGCGGGACTCGATCCCAGGACTCCGGGACCATGACCTGAGCCGAAGGCAGACGCTTAACCATCTGAGTGACCCAGGCGCCCTGTTCATTTTTTTAAAAAAAATTGAGTATAAACTGAGCACCTGACTATCCCTAATCTTTAGACTATAATTAATATTGTGTCTGTATTTTTCTTATCACTTCTATCTCCATTTTAGACATGTTGATGTTACCACTTTTTCTTCTCTTGTTAAATAAAGGTTCTGTATTTTCTCCCCTTAAATTCTATTGAAAATGCCTGATAGTTTTCTAAAATATTCATCTGGACTTTGTAGTAAATACATATACTGCATCAAGCCAATATCGCCAAATCAATTTTCAGTCAGAGGCTGTATTTGTTTTTATCTTATGATTCAAAAGATTCACGGAAAACTAGCAAACTATTTGAAGATTGAAAACTGGTTTTAAACAGAGACTAGGAAAAACCAGATGAATATTTCACTACTTTTTTTCCTGTAGAAAGTTCTTTTTTAAAAGTGGTAAATATGATTTGCTTATTGTAAAAATGCAAAACATAAGGTCTTATAAATAAAACATTAAAGGCTTCTCACTATTCTACCAAAACTATTGTACCAAAGTAGCAACATTTAAAAGTATACTTTTAAATTTTGACAAAAGCTACCAATTCCATATATGTAATATTGTGTGGTAATAGCTGAATACCTTTTTAAAAAGAAAGCTATAAAGAGCCTGTTTAAAACTCACCTACTACTTTAATATTTTGGACTTACATAGTACTAATACAAACCAAAGAAAACAAAATTTAAAAAAAACTAGGAAAAATAACTGATTATGGACAGTAACTGATATGCATCTTATTGTTTTCTTAAATATGAGGTCTAAATAGAGCATGGGTCTTTTAAAAGTATTTTTTGTATTAAAGGTTTATGCCCAGTGTTTTTTTTTTTTTGAGTACTCATTTTATAAAGAGAGAAATGCATATTCATAACAAATTAGGAAGTGAACCCTACAAGTCGGATATTCAAATAGCTCTTTTCACTGGAAACTCCCTCAGGCCATCATGATTGATTACTCCTAATTTCCTTTTGGAAGAAAATGTCAGGCAAAGATGCTTAACAGAATTTGAGCTTTAAGTGTTTTGAGAGATCAGTGACTAGAGCTAAAACAGAATCTTTAGAGTTTGCTATAGAAAAACATTTTAGGACCAGATAAATTTTTTACCCAATGCTTCAGAAAATACTATAATAAAAATTATTTATTGGAAGCTTTAATAACTTAAGCTTAAGTGTGTATCCATAGGTTTTGTGATTGTGTATAGGGGGAGGAACAGGGACAAGTGACACTCTCCAAACACATGGCTAATTTTCTGTTACCACGTTTGGAAGAGCTTGTAGTGCACTAAGTGCTTATTGGGAATATAGACTTAAATAACACAATTTGGACTTCAGCAGCCAATCCTCACTGAGAATTGTTTTGCATAAAATGACTAAAATAGCATTTTTCCACAAAAACAAGGTGAAATGAAAGTTTTAAAGGGTTGTTTAGTATTCAGAAATCATTTAAAAAGAATTCTGGCTTTGTGCACTAAAATCCTCCCCCCACCCCCCATTTAATAATTTTGTTTTTGCCTTCAGTAGAAATTAGCTCATTAATCTTTCACTCGAGTCTAGGTCCTTAGATCTGTGTTCCATGCTGGTTCCCCATAAACTTGTCAAATCACTTAACTTTTCTTTGTCTCTGCTTCTGGCCTCTCCCCGCCCTCACTGCCCCCCTTTATCACGGCCGCTGCACATACCAGCCAACCTGTTCTCCGAAAGTTGGGTTGCCTTCTGCCTTTTATGTACTGACATGACTGATACTTTTTAAAAGTTATGTCTACACATTAGATCCCCCAAATCTTAAAATGGGACCTCTGTAAGGACTTCGGGTTAGGATTCCAGTCAGTATTGACAGTAGGAACTCATCATTATATTCATGATCATCCTTTGTTTAAAAAAACAAAAAACAAAAAAAACTGAGTCAATTTTAAAGATCTTACTAGCTTTATTCAAGGATTCATGAATTGGCCAGCATCCAATTTAGCAGATTAGAAAGGAGCTTCCAAGAACTAGACGACACAAAAGATCTAGGCAGAAGGGAGCCGGACCAAGGAAGTTCTATTAGGCTAAAAAGTGGTTTGGTTATTGCAAGGTTACTTTCCTTGTCCTGAATGGCAGGGGTCTATCAGGCAGATGACTTAATAATGCTGATCAATCCTGAGAGTCTGGTTTAAGATTCCATTGCCTGGGAGAGCTGAAACTGTAATGAAGTTAAATCTCATTTGGGTAACATAGGCCTTAAAATACACAGTTCCATTTAGGGCTTGTTGTCTTGTTTTTAATGTCTTCATCATCAGTGTTATCATCCTTATAACGCACTGAGCTTAATATAAGACCAGTACCTTTTTAAATACTTATTTAATTTAATGCTTATAACACCCTAGGGAGGGTTACCCTCATTCCACATATGAATGTAGATACTAAAGGGTGTTATTGCCTGGGCAATGCGAGTGAAGGCTGAATTAAAATCCGGGCCTCTCTACTCCAGAGCACAGACTTTTGTCCGTGAGTATTGTGCTAGGATTTCATGGCATTTACAAATAATTGCTAATGTAAATTCTGAATTAGAACAAAAAGTGAAAATATTAAAAATTTCAATCTTTAATTTACGAGTGAATAAATGAATACCCATAATTCTTTGCTCATATTGGCCCAAGTAGATTTTTCAGTATTTAGTCTTTAAAATCATACATTTTGTAAAAGATCTGCATTCCAAAATAGTTTCCTATTCATAAATTATAGAAACAAAATTTTAAAGTAATCAAATACTATTAAAATAACCGAGAATTTCCTATTCCTGCTGTAGGAAATTACCACAAACTTAAAACACATATTATTGTATAGTTTTGGAAGTCAAATGGGTAAAATCAAGGTGCTGGCAGGGCTCTATTCCTTCTCGAGGCTTCATGAAAGAATTCATTTTCTTGTCTTTTTTAGCTTCTGGAGGCCATGCTGTCCTTTGCCTTATGACCCCTTCTTCCTCTTCAAAGCCACCAACATAGCTTCTTCTACCTTCTCTGACCTTGTGCCTCCCTTTTATAAGGATGCTTATAATTATTTTGGGTCATTCTGGATAATCCAGGATAACCCCTTATCTCAAGATAATCACATCTGAAAAGTTCTTTTAAACTTAGGTTCTATGGCCGTATGTTCTGGGGATTAAGATGCAGACCTCTTTGAAGAAATTTATTCAGGCCCCCACAATAACGTGATATAAATAATACTTCAGAAAGATTTTTTAAAAAATCATGTATGATGTTGATGGTTGTCTAAATCCCTCTTTGCATACTAGATAGAAAGATAACTATGTTTATAGCCCATCATGGTTATAAAGGGAATGAAGAAGTATGCATAATATAGGAAATAAGAATTATGATATACTTGTCTTTCTCTCTGTTACCTTACTGAATCTGAAAAATCTAAAATATTTACAAGTTTCCATAGTTATATTTAATTTTGAATTTAGTTGGGAATGTACTTCAAATTATACCAGCCATGCCAACTACTGTAATAAGTTTCCTCTTTTATTGAGAGTTTGTTATAGGCATCTCAGAAGTATTTTTCCCTTGGGCACGTGGCTGGCTCAGTTAAATGTCTGACTCTCAGTTTCAGCTCAGGTCATGGTCTCAGGGTTGTGAGATCAAGCCCCATATCCAGCTCCATGCTCAGCTGAGTCTACTTGGGATTCTCTCCCTTTGCCTCTGCCCCTTCCCCTCTGCCACATTCCCCGCCTTATGTGCACTCACTCTCTCTCTCTAAAATAAGTAAATAAAATATTTTAAAAAGTGTTTTTCCCAAGAAACATATTAATAAATTACTACTTACTATTCTGATGCATATTACACATTTAATGGTCAGATTTTTATTTTTTTACATTGGGAGAAGACAAATTACTGTGTGGTAACCTGGAGGAGAATTTAATAATATTAATAAAATTAACAATATTAACGTGTTCTGCAAATAATAAAACATATTTTGTACTTGCCCAATACATACGGTTAAAAAAAAATTAGTTCTCTTCATGTTTTTACTCTGTAAAAATTCAGAGAATATTTTTCTAGTAGTTTAGACTGCTTATAAGTACCATGTTGTTTTTGTGACAACAAGCTTTGTCACTGTTTCATAAAGAATATTGTTGTCTTATGTTTAGACAAAACCACTGAGTGGTTGGGAATGCAAATCAGATAAGCTACTTAGAAAAGTGTAAAAACTCCAAATATTCTCTTATAAAAGGAAGCCAGTTTTCAAAGCTTTCAAAATGGTATTTTTCACTGACACTAAAACTTAAAAACCCTACATTGTAAAGTTAGAACTGTAGAAAAATAATGCATAAATCTTATCATAACTTCAGTAAATGACAGTTTTCTCCTATGTGGTCTTATTGAGACCAGATTCTCTATTTCCATTATGTTTAAAAATACTTTCTTTGGAGATAAATTCATTCTCACAGTAAGTCTACAACTGGAACTTTGAAGCACTTTTTGAAAGCTCTTATTTCTGAATGGAATGTGGTGTTTATTTTTGAAATAAGCCATTTAGATTTCTTTTAATCTTTATTTTTTAATATTATTTTCAAAAGACATTTGTATTTGTATCAGTGGTTATAAAGACTCAAAGTCATTTCAAACTTCGATTACTTCAAACAATTAAAGAACAATTTCTTCAACAAAGTATAATTTTCTCTAAATTGAGTCTATATCTGATGCTTGCTTAATTGAGAAAAACAAGGAAAATGCCGATTATTATCTCAGATGTACAGGATTACAAGTATGAAATCTAGGCTAATAAAGTTCAGATTTATTCTTATCTGCTACAAGCATTATTTATTATTATTATTATTAAGGTTTTTAATTCCAGTATAGTTAACATATTTATTAGTTTTAGGAGTACAGTATGATTCAACAATTCTTTACATTACTCAGTGCTCATCAAGATAAGTGGACTCTTGGGACGCCTGGGTGGCTCAGTCGTTAAGCGTCTGCCTTCAGCTCAGGTCATGATCCCAGGATCCTGGGATCGAGCCCCACATCGGGCTCCCTGTTTGGCGGGAAGCCTGCTTCTCCCCCCCCCCCACTCCCCCTGCTTGTATTCCCTCTCTCGCTGTCTCTCTGTCAAATAAATAAATAAAATCTTTAAAAAAAAAAAAAAAGATAAGTGGACTCTTAATCCCCTTCCCCTATTTCATCCACCCGCCCACCTCCCCTCTGGTAAACGTTAGTTTGTTCTCTATAGTTGAGTCTGTTTCCTGGTTTGTCTCTATGTTGCTTTTTTTTGTTTGTTTCTTAAATTCCACATATGAGTGAAATCGTATGGTATTTGTCTTTCTTTGAGTTATTTTGCTGAGAATTGTGTTCTCTAGCTCCATCCATGTTGTAGCATTGGCAAGATTTCATCCTTTTTTTATGGATGAATAATACTCCATTGTATGCATTCCATTTATTCTTTATTCATTCATCTATTATTGGACACTTGGGCTGCTTCCATAATTTTGCTGTTGTAAATAATGCTGCAGTAAATACTGGGGTGCATGTATCCCTTTGAATTACTCTTTCATCCATGGAAATGATCATATGTTTTTTACCCTTTCTCTTATAGATGTGATGTATCATGTTGGTTGATTTGTAAATATTGAACCACTCTTGCATCCCAGGAATAAATCCTACTTGATTGTGGTGAGTGATTTTTTTAATATATTGTTGAATTCATTTTGCTAATATTCTGTGGAGGATTTTTGCATCTATGTTCATCAGAGATATTGGCCTCTCATTCTTTTTTTGTAGTGTCTTTATCTGCCTTTGGTATCAGGGTAATGCTGGCCTCATAGAATAAATTTGGAAGTTCTTCTTCCTCTTCTAAATTTTGGAATAGTTTGAGAAGAATAGGTATTAACTCTTTTTTAAATGTTTGGTAGAAATGACCTGTAAAGCCATTTGGTCCTCGTTTTTTTGTTTGGGAGTTTTTGGATTACAGATTCAATTTCATTGATGGTAATTGGTCTATTCAAGTTTTCTATTTTTTCCTGCTTCACTTTTGGGAGGTCCTATGTTTCTAGGAATTTATCCATTTCTTCTAGGTTGTCTAATCTGTTGGCATACAAGTTTTCATAATATTCTCTTATAGTTCTTTACATTTCTGTGATACCATTTGTTACTTATCTTTCATTTATGATTTTGTTTGGGTACTCCCTCTCTTTTTTTTAATGGCCTCTTCTCTACCTTTGGTTGTGGAATTTGTTCTGCCAGGCTTTGGGTCATTTTCTGGGTTATTTACACTGATGTCAGTGTTACCTAGTTGTATCCATGGGACTAGGCAAGCTTAGGATCCTCCTACTCTGCCATCTTCCCAGAATCCCGCTACAAGCATTATTTTAACATTATATAGTGAGGTGGATACAAGAGGAAAGTAAAAAAATGGTTCTTTGTTGATGAAAATATTAACATGTATTTTCTATTTAAATTTTTAACACCTAGTCAGATTTCTTTAGTATTTCCCATTTTATGCATTAGAAAAGCAAGCTATTGTGTCTAAGTTTGCAGAACTAATAAGCGAAAGAGCTGGTATTCAAAATCTTATCCTCTTGATTGATATTATTTTCATCACTCTAGTGACACACACAAAAAGTTTCAGGCTTGATTCCAGGACTCCATTAAACAAATAGGCAAAAAAAGAAAACAAAATGTCTAACAAGGCAGCATTTTATGTCATGTGACACAATGATATTTGGGTAAGTTATCAGAATACTAGGGGTTTAGAGAACAACTACTTTGGTATTTAATGGATGGAAAGGTGAAGGGAAGATTCTTTTGACATCGATGGTTCTTGAGATGGCTTCTAGGAATTAGATAGGAGGTAGATAGTCATAGAGGAAGGTGGAAAGCATTATGGAAAAAGGGAAATTTCAAATATTTTTGAAAAAAATAACATCTAGGTCTGGGATGTTTGCAGAGTAGTGGAAACACCGATCTAACTATAGAGGATATTTGTTGAATTTAACTCTGGAAAGGAAAAATGGGCTCAGGTGTGGCCAGTTAGAGATGGACTGTACAAACGGACAATGGCCAGACCATTTATTACAATAAAACTCTGACCCCAATCTATAGCAGTCAGCTCCAGAAACCACAACACAACCTCTGTAGAAATCAGCCCAAAATGGCCAGGACTTGATCAATAACATCTATTTTTGCCCTTCTTCTAACTTAGGGCTAACTAGAGAAGGTCAAATATCTTCCCCTAACCAATCACATAGGATGCCCTCCTTCTAGTCAGCTCACTTCCAGCTTCCAGAATAGCAACAACCTTAAGTCTTTCCCTTTTTCTTCACTATTTTAAAGCTTTCCTCCTCTGCCTGCTTTTGAGTCTCATCAAGCAGAGGTGATGGTGATTGACTCTCTTGCTATAGGAATCTCTGAATACAGATCTCACTTTATTTCCACACCAGTCACTTTGGGCTGAAGGTAGTAGAGAGACATAGGCAAACTTTAGAAATACACTGATGTGCAAGATCGTTTTTATGGAAGGACTAATGCAGGAAGAGTGAAAAGTTTAGACTTGCGTGAAAACTGAGTAACAGTTAAGAAGTTATTGTAAGGTTTAAGAATGAGATGAGAATATGTGAATAGGATAAAGAAATGGAAATAAAATAGATAAAATAGATTCATCAATAATTCATTCATCTCTTTTTTTCTTCTGTGACTATGTTTTTTTTTCTTTTTTATTGTTATGTTAATCACCATACATTACATCATTAGTTTTTGATGTAGTGTTCCATGATTCATTGTTTGGGCATAACACCCAGTGCTCCATGCAGAATGTGCCCTCTTTAATACCCATCACCAGGCTAACCCATCCTCCCACACCCCTCCCCTCTAGAACCCTCAGTTTGTTTTTCAGAGTCCATCCTCTCTCATGGTTCATCTCCCACTCCATTTCCCCCCCTTCATTCTTCCCCTCCTACTATCTTCTTCTTCTTTTTTCTTTCTTAACATATATTGCATTATTTGTTTCAAAGGTACAGATCTTTGATTCAACAGTCTTGCACAATTCACAATGCTCACCATAGCACGTACCCTCCCAAATGTCTATCACCCAGCCACCCCATCCCTCCCACCCCACCCCCCACTCCAGCAACCCTCAGTTTGTTTCCTGAGATTAAGAATTCCTCATATCAGTGAGGTCATATGATACATGTCTTTCTCTGATTGACTTATTTCGCTCAGCATAACACCCTCCAGTTCTATCCACGTCATTGCAAATGGCAAGATCTCATTCCTTTTGATGGCTGTATAACATTCCATTGTATATATATACCACTTCTTCTTTATCCATTCATCTGTCGATGGACATCTTGGCTCTTTTCACAGTTTGGCTATTGTGGACATTGCTGCTATAAACATTGGGGTGCACGTACCCCTTCGGATCCCTACTTTTGTATCTTTGGGGTAAATACCCAGTAGTGCAATTGCTGGATCGTATGGTAGCTATATTTTCAACTTTTTGAGGAACCTCCATATTGTTTTCCAGAATGGCTGCACCAGCTTGCATTCCCACCAACAGTGTAGGAGGGTTCCCCTTTCTCCGCATCCCCGCCAACATCTGTCGTTTCCTGACTTGTTAATTTTAACCATACTGACTGGTGTGAGGTGGTATCTCATTGAGGTTTTGATTTGGATTTCCCTGATGCCGAGCGATATTGAGCACTTTTTCATGTGTCTGTTGGCCATTTGGATGTCTTCTTTGGAAAAATGTCTGTTCATGTCTTCTGCCCATTTCTTGATTGGATTAGTTCTTTGGGTGTTGAGTTTGATAAGTTCTTTATAGATTTTGGATACTAGCCCTTTATCTGATATGTCATTTGCAAATATCTGCCCCCATTCTGTAGGTTGTCTTTTGGTTTTGTTGACTGTTTCTTTTGCTGTGCAAAAGCTTTTTATCTTGATGAGGTCCCAATAGTTCATTTTTACCCTTGCTTCCCTTGCCTTTAGCGATGTTTCTAGGAAGAAGTTGCTGCAGCTGAGGTCGAAGAGATTGCTGCCTGTGTTCTCCTTTAGGATTTTGATGGACTCCTGTCTCACATTGAGGTCTTTCAACCATTTGGAGTTTATTTTTGTGTGTGGTGTAAGGAAATGGTCCAGTTTCAGTCTTCTGCATGTGGCTGTCCAATTTTCCCAACACCATTTGTTGAAGAGACTGTCTTTTTTCCATTGGACATTCTTTGCTGCTTTGTCAAAGATGAGTTGACCATAGAGTTGAGGGTCCATTTCTGGGCTCTGTATTCTGTTCCATTGATCTATGTGTCTGTTTTTGTGCCAGTACCATACTGTCTTGATGATGACAGCTTTGTAATAGAGCTGGAAGTCCGGAATTGTGATGCTGCCAGCTTTGCTTTTCTTTTTCAACATTCCTCTGGCTATTCGGGGTCTTTTCTGGTTCCATACAAATTTTAGGATTATTTGTTCCATTTCTTTGAAAAAAGTGGATGGTATTTTGATGGGGATTGCATTGAATGTGTAGATTGCTCTAGGTAGCATTGACATCTTCACAATATTTGTTCTTCCAGTCCATGAGCATGGAACGTTTTTCCATTTCTTTGTGAGTATTTTATAGTTTTCTGAGTACAGATACTTTGTCTCTTTGTTTAGATTTATTCCTAGGTATCTTATGGTTTTGGGTGCAATTGTAAATGGGATCGACTCCTTAATTTCTCTTTCTTCTGTCTTGTTGTTGGTGTATAGGAATGCCACTGAGTTCTGTGCATTGATTTTATATCCTGCCACTTTACTGAATTCCTGTATGAGTTCTAGCAGTTTTGGGGTGGAGTCTTTTGGGTTTTCCACATAAAGTATCATATCATCTGCAGAGAGTGAGAGTTTGACTTCTTCTTTGCCAATTGGGATGCCTTTAATTTCTTTTTGTTGTCTGATTGCTATGGCTAGGACTTCTAGTACTATGTTGAATAGCTAGGTGATAGTGGACATCCCTGCTGCGTTCCTGACCTTAGGGGGAAAGCTCTCAGTTTTTCCCCATTGAGAATGATATTCGCTGTGGGTTTTTCATAGATGGCTTTTATATTGAGGTATGTACCCTCTAAGCCTATACTCTGAAGAGTTTTTTTTTTTTTTTTTAAGATTTTATTTTTATTTATTTGCGAGAGAGAGAATGAGAGACGGAGAGCATGAGAGGGAGGAGGGTCAGAGGGAGAAGCAGACTCCCTGCTGAGCAGGGAGCCCGATGCGGGACTCGATCCAGGGACTCCAGGATCATGACCTGAGCCGAAGGCAGTCGCCCAACCAACTGAGCTACCCAGGCGCCCTACTCTGAAGAGTTTTGATCAAGAAAGGATGCTGTACTTTGTCAAATGCTTTTTCTGAATCTATTGGGAGAATCATATGATTCTTGTTCTTTCTTTTGTTAATGTATTATATCACATTGATTGATTTGCGGATGTTGAACCAACCTTGCAGCCCAGGGATAAATCCCACTTGGTCGTGGTGAATAATCCTTTTAATGTACTGTAGGATCCTACTGGCTAGTATTTTGGTGAGAATTTTTGCATCCATGTTCATCAAGGATATTGGTCTGTAATTCTCCTTTTTGATGGGGTCTTTGTCTGGTTTGGGGATCAAGGTAATGGTGCCCTCATAAAATGAGTTTGGGAGTTTTCTTTCCATTTCTATTTTTTGGAACAGTTTCAGAAGAATAGGTATTAATTCTTCTTTAAATGTTTGGTAGGATTCCCCTGGGAAGCCATCTGGCCCTGGGCTTTTGTTTTTTGGGAGATTTTGGATGACTGCTTCAATTTCCTTAGTGGTTATAGGTCTGTTCAGGTTTTCTATTTCTTCATGGTTCAGTTTTGGTAGTTGGTACATCTCTAGGAATGCCTCCATTTCTTCCAGGTTATCTAATTTGCTGGCATAGAGTTGCTCATAATATGTTCTTATAATTGTTTGTATTTCTTTGGTGTTGATTGTGATCTCTCCTCTTTCATTCATGATTTTGTTATTTGGGTCATTTCTCTTGTCTTTTTGATAAGTCTGGCCAGGGGTTTATCAATCTTGTTAATTCTTTCAAAGAACCAGCTCCTAGTTTCGTTGATCTGTTCTATTGTTCTTTTGGTTTCTATTTCATTGATTTCTGCTCTGATCTTTATTATTTCTCTTCTCCTGTTGGGTTTAAGCTTTATTTGCTGTTCTTTCTCTGGCTCCTTTAGGTGTTGGGTTAGGTTGTGTATTTGAGACCTTTCTTGTTTCTTGAGAAAGGCTTGTATTGCTATATACTTTCCTCTTAGGACTGCCTTTGCTGCATCCCAAAGATTTTGAATAGTTGTGTTGTCATTTTCATTAGTTTCCATGAATTTTTTTAATTCTTCTTTAATTTCCTGGTTGACCCATTCACTCTTTAGTAGGATGCTCTTTAGCTTCCATGTACTTGAGTTCTTTCCGACTTTCCTCTTGTGATTGAGTTCTAGTTTCAAAGCATTGTGGTCTGAAAATAGGCAGGGAATGATCCCAGTCTTTTCGTACCGATTGAGACCTGATTTGTGACCTTGGATGTGATCTATTCTGGAGAATGTTCCATGGGCACTAGGGAAGAATGTGTATTCTGTTGCTTTGGGATGGAATGTTCTGAATATGTCTGTGAAGTCCATTTGGTCCCATATGCCATTTAAAGTCTTTATTTCCTTGTTGATCTTTTGCTTAGACGATCTGTCCATTTCAGTGAGGGGGTGTTAAAGTCCCCCACTATTATTGTATTGTTGTCGATGTGTTTCTTTGCTTTTGTTATTAATTGCCTTATATAATTGGCTGCTCCCATGTTAGGGGCATAGATATTTACAATTGTTAGATCTTCTTGTTGATAGACCCTCTAAGTAGGATATAGTGTCCTTCCTCATCTCTTATTACAGTCTTTGGTTTAAAATCTAATTTATCTGTTATAAGGATTGCCACCCCAGCTTTCTTTTGGTGTCCATTAGCATGGTAAATGGTTTTCCACCCCCTCACTTTCAATCTGGGGGTGTCTTTGGTTCTAAAATGAGTCTCTTGCAGACAGCACATCGATGGGTCTTGTTTTTTAATCCAATCTGATAGCCCGTGTCTTTCGATTGGGGCATTTAGCCCATTTACATTCAGGGTAACTATTGAAAGATAGGAATTTAGTGCCATTGTATTGCCTGTAAGGTGACTGTTACTGTATATTGTCTGTGTTCCTTTCTGGTCTATGTTGCTTTTAGGCTCTCTCTTTGTTTAGAGGACCCCTTTCAAGATTTCCTGTAGGGCTGGTTTCGTGTTTGCAAATTCCTTTAGTTTTTGTTTGTCCTGGAAGCTTTTTGTCTCTCCTTCTATTTTCAATGACAGCCTAGCTGGATATAGTATTCTTGGCTGCATATTTTTTCTCGTTTAGTGCTCTGAATATATCATGCCCGTCCTTTCTGCCCTGCCAGGTCTCTGTGGATAGGTCTGTTGCCAATCTAATGTTTCTAACCATTGTAGGTTACATATCTCTTCTCCCGAGCTGCTTTCAGGATTTTCTCTTTGTCTCTGAAACTTGTAAGTTTTGCTGTTAGATGTCGGGGTGTTGACCTATTTTTATTGATTTTGAGAGGGGTTCTCTGTGCCTCCTGGATTTTGATGCCTGTTTCCTTCCCCAAATTAGGGAAGTTCTCTGCTATAATTTGCTCCAATATACCTTCTGCCCCTCTCTCTCTTTGTTCTTCTTCTGGGATCCCAATTATTCTAATGTTGTTTCATCTTATGGTATCGCTTATCTCTCAAATTCTGCCCTCGTGATCCAGTAGTTGTTTATCTCTCTTTTTCTCAGCTTCTTTATTTTCCATCATTTGGTCTTCTATATCACTGATTCTCTCTTCTGCCTCATTTATCCTAGCAGTTAGCACCCCCATTTTTGATTGCACCTCATTTAATAGCCTTTTTGATTTTGACTTGGTTAGATTTTAGTTCTTTTATTTCTCCAGAAAGGGTTTCTCTAATAACTTCCATGCTTTTTTCAAGCCCAGCTATTATCTTTAAAGTCATGATTCTGAACTGTAGATCCGACAGCATACTAATGTCCATATTGAGTAGGTCCCTGGCAGTTGGTACTACCTCTTATTCTTTTTGTTGAGGTGATTTTTTCCATCTTGTCATTTTGTCCAGAAGAGAATAGGTGAATGAGAGAACAAAATGCTAACAGGGTAGTAACAACGTCCCCAGAAAATATACTCTAAACAAATCAGAAAAGACCTGAAGCTGGGGGAAAAGAAAAGGAAAGAAAGGAAAAAGAAAAAGAAAAAGATAAAAGCAAATAAAAACAGAACAAAACAACATAAAAAAAAAACCAGAATGTGATTAAATATGATCAGGCTGGTGAATAGATCAGTGCCACACACTAGATTTTGGGTATATTTTGGTGTGTTAGAAGAAAGTGCCTCCCAAAATTTTAAAGATAGAAAAATTTATATATGTACAAAAATAACGGTTGATATGATGAAGGGATGGAATATGACTGTAAAGATGAAAAATATAAAAAATGTTATAAAAGGAATTGATAAGTTGTTTGAAAAAAGAAAGAAAAAATAGAGAATGTGATCAGTTAGGAGAGTAGAACAAAGCCATACACTAGAGATTTAGGGTATATTTTGATCTGTTAGAAGAAACTGTATCCCAAAATTTTAAAGAGAGAATAACATATATATATATGCCAAAAATAAGGGTAACTACTATGAAGGGATAGAATATGACTCTAAAAATGAAAAATAAAAAATTTTTTTAAAAGAGAGATTGATAAGATGTTGGTTGAATAAAGGAAAAAGAAAAATTAAAAAAAAAAAAGACCGTTAAAAAACAAATTAACTTTGAAAGACTAAAGAATCATGGTAAAAAAGCCATGGATTCTATGTGCAGTATTCCCCTAGGTCTGGAGTTCTGCTGTTCTCATTGATCGGTAAACTTGGTCTTGGTGGGCTGTTCTTCCTGATCTTCTGGGGGAGGTGCCTGTTGCCGTGGTTCCCAAATGTCTTTGCCGGAGGCAGAATTGCCCTGCTCTCGCCAGTCTGGGCTAAGTAATCTGCTTGGGTTTGCTCTCAGGAGCTTTTGTTCCCTGCAAGCTTTCCGTACAGCTTTGGAGGACGAGAGTGAAAATGGCAGCCTCCCAATCTCAGCCCCGGAGGAGCCGAGAACTTGGGGCCCTGCTCCTCAGGGAGCCCCCAGAGAAAAGCAGTCAGTCACTCCCATCTCCCTGGTCTCCGGCTGCACTCCGTGCTCACCTGGCCTGTGACCGAGCATTTCTATCTCTGGCACCCAATGCTGTGTGGAGTCTCCAAACCCAGCAGATCCCTGAGGTGCACTCCTGTGCCACTCCTCCCTGGGGATGAAGGGGAGTCTCCCCAGGTCTGCAGCTTGTTGGGTCCTTGCTAGAGGAGCAATGGCCCGACTGTGCCGCAGATCTCGGTTTATGGCAGCCCCGAGCTGAGAGCCCGCTCCTCAGCTCCATCTCTGTAGCCAGCTTCCCTGCTCTGATACCTGGGACCTCTGCTGTACTCAGGCACCCCCAGACTTCTTGTGACCCCGAGGGTCCTGAGACCACACTGTCCTGCGAAGGTTCCACCCCCCCCCCCCTTAGCCACTGGAGCGATGTCCCTTAGTGGAGCAGACTTCTAAAAGTTCCGATTTTGTGCTCCGTGGCTCTATCACTTGCCAGAAGCAGCCAATGGAGGTCCACTCCCCCGCCGTCTATCCTCCCGAATATTGCCTTGATTCACTTCTCCACACGTCCTATCTTCCAGAAAGTGGTCGCTTTTCTATTCAGAGAGTTGCTGCTATTCTTTTCTTTGATCTCCTGTTGAGTTCGTAGGTGTTTAGAATGGTTGGATCCCTATCCAGCTGAATTCCTGAGACCAGACGAAATCCAGGTCTCCTACTCCTCCGCCATCTTGCTCCGCCCCTCATTCTTTCTTTCTACAAATATTTACTGTTCCCCTGTTTGTCCACTTAGTTAGAATCTTCTGGGTAAATTTTATTTCCATGAATGATATATTTTCCATAATAGTGCATATCCCCAAAACACTCCTGTCACATTTCCCCAGCCTTTATTCCTGTTATATAGTTGATTAGTGAAGGACAATTATTGGTCCTTCTTTCTTAATTAAATGCATGACAGATATCCAGGGCACAGGGATTATCTCTCTCTTTTTATTCCTTCTCCAGTGAAACCAGATGGAGGCAGAAACATGGGAAAGCATATATGTTCTATAGCCTGTTGAGGAAATATGATTTAAAACAAAATCTCTTCCCAACCCAGAAAACCTCTCTATAAGGGTAGAAGAGAAAGATAAATTTTTTTTTTTTTATTGAAGAGCATTAAACCAGAATGGATCATAGGCATTGCACTAAGACATTGTTTTTCCTTTCGGTCTCCTTTGATATCCTGGTGGATGGTGGTACCTTATTTCTGCTGAGTAGAGTTGTCATCTCATGCTGCCCACTTGTCCTCAGCTAACTTTACCTGGTTGGCAGGAGGACAGAAATCTCATTCTTGCTCTTCATGTAGCCTCTACTGACGACATGGTGGCAGAGTATGGTTAGTGACCACTGGATGGTGGTGGGATTTCCAGCTTTGCATTTGAATCCTCTGGTGCTAGCTGGAGTAATAGATATACCTTATTACTATAGGATGGGGTGGAAATCCAGGATCCCTGCATGGCCCCCACTGACACTATGATGGTGGAGTGTCATTATTGCTGGGCAAGGATGAAACTCCCAGCTCTTCATGTAGTATTCTTGGATACCACACCACTGCAGTTGAGGGAGTGTGTGTGTGTGATTTTTTTTGGGGGGGGGGCACCTCACCATAGCCAGTTAAGGCTATATGCCTAGTCTTCCTATTTGGTCTTTGGAGACAGGCTTGGTGGTGGGACCGCAGCTTTCTCCATGGTTGCTGGGCTAGAATTGTCACTGCTAAAGTGTGTTTTGTGTTTTGTTTTGTCTGTCTTACTGAGTTGTCCTTATGTCCCTATACTTTGTCTAAAAACAGAAGACTTTCTTGGCCCCTCTTTGCACCATTGGTGTTTCTGTATTGCTGACTTTAGCACCCGGTCTGGGTTATGTGAAGCAAAAAGAAAACCCAGTAAACTCACCAATACATTGTTCTTCAGGCTCACGTTCCTAGCCAGTCCACTTTTTTCTCACCACTTTTCACCACTATACTCAGCAATGTATATTGTCTGGGGTTTTTAGCTGAATTTAGCAGGAACAGGGGAAAGCGTGTCTATCTCATTTTGGTCTGGATATTGCTTTTTATATACTGCCCTACATCTAAATCCAAAATATCTTCTTTATCTTAGCGATATTTTCAGAAGTCGAGGTTGACAACGTCTGTCATTTCCTTGTAAGTACTATGTGGAATCTCTTTGAAGGATGAAATTCTCTATAATGTGAGGACATTGGTGGTTTAAAAAAAATGGGAACTAGAAATGAATGAATAAACTTCAGATGGAAACTTTCTCTTAGTCCTGATCACAACTAAGAAGTCAAGATATCTGAGAAAGAGGTTGAATGTTACCCTCCACAAGAAAAAAAAGTCTTTAAAATTTTGGGGGCAGTTATAGTTAATTTAAGATAGGGTATACAAACTCTGGGGGCGTGGTATTGTGCTATATTGTCCCTGTATGCCAGGCTGGTGAATGGTTGTTCAATGAAGATAAATACTATATGGTGTTATGGAAGTTAAGGGATTGTAAGGCAGGACTGGGAAATGCACTGATAACAAGAATCCTGAAAATTTCTCCAGTTAATAGCAAGTGGAGAAAAACATATGGAGCAAGTGTTTGTCATTTTTGAAATACACACTGAGCCACAAATATTATTGGAGGATTATCTCCCTCCAGTGTGAAGGTCACGTGTTGAATTTTTCAAAGAAGAGGTCATTTGGAGAGGAGTTGAGATGTCTTTAAGGCTCTTTGATTAAAAAAAAGAAAAGGAATAAAAGGAAAATTTGTTTAGGTTAAGTGGAAATCTCTTCCCCCAAATAATAGTGTTGTTCCACAGAGCAAAGAGAAGAAAATAATAAATTGCAATATTTAACAGAACAGAGAGGAAAGATCAGCAGAGGAAAATGGATGATGAAGGGATTTGAAGAGTAAGAGCCACTTTGTAGTAATTATGGGTGAAGGATAGATCCACTCTGTCTCATATACACTATTAGTGACTCAACCCAAATACACTATTTTACTTTTGGAGTATTGACATGTATGTAATCTTTATCTGTTGGACTTGAAAAGATGTGCTCCTAGGTTAGAATAAAGAACTAAAATATTTCTGAAGGTGAAGTCAATAAAAATGTTTTAAAGAAAATTGGTTCTCTTTTATACCCATTTTTAAAAAATTATTTCTCTTTGCAATGATGATTTCCTTTTGGATATTTCTAATAGTATTGCATCTTCACTTGGGATTATAAATACTTATTGCAAAAATATTGATGTTAAGCTGAATATTATTAAGATATTTTGGATTCTTGTCCATTTTGTCTTCTCCTCTTAAGGTGTTTTTCTTTTTATTCACTTTCACTCAGTATCAGACTCCCTGTCATTTATCACGCTACATTTACTGTGAACTGAATTCTACCAGCCAGTTCTTGATGACTCCTCTACTTGCAAGACAATGCAATAAATCACAAAGAACACACTCTTATTAAATATATATTTTCTAGGGAATTTTGGAAAACCATAAATTAAATTTTTTTAAGTTTTAAGGCTATGGGCACAGGAGTTCCATTCCCAGATAAAATGGATTTAGTACACTGCACCCTGTCTCTCCCACTGAATGTAGTCCAGAACCCTGACATCATGCATGGAACAGCTCTTTGAAGATGCAGTCTCACCAAACTGGCTGTGAGTTTAACAGTGCTTTTCCTTCATTATACCCTGCCCTGGATTCAAGCTCACCCACAACCCGGAAGTTGGCATTGGCAGGACAGAAAGAGTTCCAGGAGAAGCCATCTGGTTCTGGCTCAAGGAAAGTGGTTTCCAAAAGCCAAGAGAGGGTAGGAAGATTTCCCCATATTTTACAGCTTTCAGCCAAAGAGATATGATACCCACAGAAACTGAATATCAAAGGGAAGATGCAATTCAAATTGTAAATATCTAGGTATGTTACTTTCTATTTCTGCTCTAATCAAATCACTACAAAGTTTGTGGCCTCCAACAACAGAAGTTCTTTATCGCATAGTTTCTGTAGGTCAGAAGTCTGGTACAACATGGCTTGATTCTCTGTTCAGAATCTCACCAGGCTGTGATCAAACTATCACCTCTTGTTGTGGCTCTAATCTGGAGCCCAATGTGGGGCTCGATCCCAAGACTCTGGGATCATGACTTGAGCTGAAGGCAGATGCTTAACTGACTGAGCCATCAGGCGCCCTATACTTTTCTCCTCCAAGCTCAGTGGTTATTGACAACTCATTTCCTTCTCATGCTTTCCATGTGGACTCTTACATCTCCAAGTCAACAGTATGCTGAGGTCGTCTTGTGCCTTCTCTTTCAGAGAAAGACTTCTCTTTTTTAAGACCCAGATGATTACACTCTTTTTTAAGACCCAGATGATTACACTGGGCTCACCTGGATAATCTCCCTCTTAAGAATTTATTACTAACTTTAATTAAATCAGAAAAGTCCCTTTGCTGGGTAATATAACATAAACATAGGAGTAACACCAGAGAGCCAAAATTACAAAGGCTAAGAGTCTGCTTACCATAATGGGTAAGATAGATTATTCTCCTTTTGAGTTATTAAAAATTTATTTAAGAGTTGAAAACAAACTATAGACAAAGGTCAGGATTCTTCCTTTACTTAATTGTAGTCATTAACATATATAAAGACATAAAAGTATACATAAAGTATATATATTGTAGTCATTAAAGTATATAAGTATATTATATAAAGTATATGAAGTCACTAAAGTATATAAAGTATATTAAAGTATATAAAGTCATAAAGTGTATAAAGTCATATAAAGTCATTAAAGTATATAAAATTGTCATTAAAGTGTATTAAAGTATATATATTATAAAGTATATAGTGATCAAGGCTATCTATTCAGACTTGTGTGTGTGTGGGAGGTAGCAGAAAACAGAATAAAAAATGTGATAATGAATATGAACATATATTTCACATAGCAATAAGTCAGGAGGTAGATTATTTTAGAGTTAAATAATTCTGTGATTTAACAAAGACACCAGAAACCAGAATGTATCTTTCTTCTCTTTGGTGATCATAATATGATAATTATGTATGACAATTTTTAAATATATTTCTATGTGGGGGGGTTATTTGGCTCTTTTTCTCCCTAGAAAATAACTTTTTAAGAGAGATTTTGTTAGAGAGAGAGAACGAGAGAGCACAAGCAGGGGAGAGGGAGAAGCAGGCTCCCTGCCAAGCAAGGAGCCCAATGTGGGGTTCAGTCCCAGGACCCTGGGATCTGACCTGAGCCAAAGGTAGCTGCTTAACCAACTGAGCCACCCAGGTGCCTCTAGAAAATAAACTTAGGGAAAACACCATGTCCATCTTACTCATCTTTGAATCTATAATAGCAGGTATAGTAGGCAGTAACCATAATTTTTAAGATCTATTGTTTAGATTTGTTGAGTGAATAAATAAATGAACTTCTCACTTTCCCTTTAATTCTGACAAATAGAAACTGAGAATTCTGTAAATACAGGTTTCTATCCTCTGATTTAAAGACTAAGATGCTTATAATCAATGTGGATAATTTATTTTGCTGTTTCTTCCATGGCCTGTTGTTATGTAAGAGATATATTATGCTCAGTTTCTGGTGCTAGTTAGGTGTTTGTAAGTTTCAGATTCTTCCAAATCTTAACTTGCATTCATACTTCTTAGTAATTTCTCTATGCCAGATAGAGCTATCCCTAAAAATAGGGATATCTATGCCAGATATCCCTAAAAATGGGGATAAACATATATAGATAGCTAGATAACTGAGGGGACAAATGAATACAAATACTAAGTGTTAAAGCAAAGATACTCCCATGAAGAAAAATCAGTTAAAGCAGTCATGAAAAGCTTCTGGGAGGAAGTAATATCTGAACTAAGTTTAAAGAAATAAAGTAGGGAAAAGTTTTCTGTGTAAAAACATAGAGGTATGACACATTCTTGTAAAATCATCCAGTTAATATGACTAGTTGGGTTCTAGGCAAGAGATAGATAAGTGACAAATTTTAGTACAGTTTAGATATTAAATTAATAGATGTAACATAATTTTCCTATAAAAATTTCCTGCTTTTCCCTTCTCCAATGCCATTGTCTTCTTACCCTCCCCAGATATTTTCATTCCCATGTCTGTTTTTATAAGTGTGTTTATATTTACTATGTATGTGTATACAGTATACATAAAATGTTTGCATATATATTTAAAACACTGTTTTACACATTTTAAAATTGAACATCATTCTATATCATGTTTGATTTCCTTTCAGTATTCATGAGATTTATTGATCTTCGTAAGTGTATTTCTGTATTTTCTTTTGCTTCTATATACAATACCACTAAATGAATATACTATAATTTATTCTAATATTGATGAAATTTTATGCTGTTTCTATTTTCATTCTTTTAAAACAGTGCTTCTCTGCATATGTTTTCTTGTGCATATGAATAGGAATTTCTTAGAAAATAGGACTAGGAATGGAATGGAATGACTGATACCAGGATATGAACATGTTCAAATTTTCTAGACATTAATGATTTTTCCCCCAAATGTGTTGTTGCAATTTCCATGCCTATTTACAGTTGCTGTTTTCTTCACATTCTTGCCAAGAACTTCTATTTTCAGAGTTCAAAAATTTTAATCAGTTATGAGACAGTATATCATTGGTCTTTAAATTGTACTCTTCATGTACTTTTCTGGTTATTAAGCAGGGCCCAGTAATTTGAGTAGGGGGAATTTAGTATAAAAAAACTGTTTTATCAAGGTAAAATGTGGTTAACAATAAGAAGGTAGAAAGGAGATTGCTGCAGAGTGGCTATTCACCTTTGGAATGTGGGGAAATTTAATAAGAAAGGAATCTGGAAACTCAAAGGAGAGAGAACAGCAGAAGCAAGAGTCAGCTGCTGAGAGAGGATATGGTTGCCATAAGAACATACTTCCCAGGGCCCTGGTGACAAAGAAACTTTCTACTGCTGTGCTACAGGAGCAAGAGCCGCTGTAAATGTCGCGAGGAGAAAACCACTGCAAAGCTGTTGAGTTGTGAGAGCCAGAAGTATCTGTCAGTGCAGTAACAGAGAAACTAGTTGAGTGGACTTTCACACTACACTGTACAATCAGCCTGCCACTATGGTAATCATGCTGGGATCTTGGCATACATATCCACTCAAAGTCACATGGAAAAATAGAATCTGCAAAAAATAAAGTCTGTTCTTCATCTTCTAATTTGGCATTGTCCCTCTAGAGTTCTCTATTTGTAGAGCCAATACTAATTTAGCTGGAGAAAGGGTAATGTAGTCCATAGCCCAGTTCCAGCATCACAAATCATGACACAGATGAGTGGGTTTGAAACTGAAAGGAAATGAATTATAACTAGCACAGTCCACCCCTTTGACTGCTCAGCATCACCACATTCTGTCATGTATGAATATAGACTTCTCTACAGAAACAAAGCAACCGATTCCACCTTATTAGGCACAATTTCTTTTTTTTAAATTAAATTTATTTTTTTTACATCTCTTCTTTATAGAAGTGATGATCTCAGCCTTTCCCCAAAATGAAGAGAGACACAGTTTCAAATTTTTATTCACGGCTGTCTCAAATTTAGTTACAGACCCATCAAATATTTTCTTACCTAAAGACTAAATTGTCAAGTTAGCTATCAACAAAATTGTATAAAATAATAACTGTGTCCTCTGCCTTAAAATGAAATCAGAACTGGTCAGGATTCTCTCTACTTGGTGGGTAACCCAAACATTAATTCCTGAAGAGTTGAGACCCTCAGTGGTCCTGCCTGTTTTGACTGCTATAGTTTTCTGTGATAGTTAACTAATCAGAAGGAACTGCTAAGAGCTACTCAGAAGCTCCTCTGGGTTCCGGACATAGTCTTCCTTGTCCTCAGTGTTAGTAGTAACCCAATGTCTTCTATTTTCCAGTTGGTTCATTGGAAAAAGGAGCCCAGGATGTCCAAGCAACAGTGTTGAATGGAGCCATTGTTGTGTCCTTTGGTAAAAGCATTCTCCCCCTGGTAATTAAAATCTCTTCCAGCAGAATTCAGAGTTGCTACAACTGGAAGTAAAAATTCTATGAATGAGTTATTAAGAAAAATAGTGAAAAAAATTACTTCCATCTCTTGATTCTTGGACTCTTGTATATTTTTGCTGGAGGGAAGATAGCCCTTAATATTGTCTTTGATAGGAAGCATATAGTTCATCCTATAGGATATCTGTCTTATCCCATTTTTATAGGTACTTTATCTGATATCCTGACTCTGTCTTTATCAAGTCCTTTCATCTTGCCATTAGGACTGAGATTTTCTGTGTGATAGGTTATGTTACGGTAAGGCCATTTAATTACATAGATGAGAAGCCCATAGCTGCACTTCCTTGATCAGAATAAATGGTATCAATACTGTGGCATCATCACTGGATATATTACGGGATATGAATTTACCTTTTCTGTCTGTAATGTTCTGTCAGTACCACCATCCATGGACTCATGGTGTGCTTTACCTACTCTCATGTTATCATTGAAGTCTATGACCATGTACTTAACTGCCACTATGGCCACTTTTCTCATTAACTCATTGAGCAGTCACTGGAAGTCACTGGTACAACATAAGGGGTTGATTGTCATGCAAAAAACATTTCATGTTGTCCACTGCAGGAGATGTTCTGGGTAACTATTAAAATAGGATATGAATATGTTCACTAGCTGCTTATTCTCAGTAGGTCATCAACAAATTTTTTTCCTTAGACTTCCTTGTCACCAATTTTCTATCCTGATCCTTCCAATCCATTACTATTTACAAAAACAATAGCAACCACACATAAATACACTTATATTTATGGCTATCATTATTCCAGGAAAAGTGACTATAAAATACACCATGTAAAGGATTTTCCTTCAGTTTAGGCTTTCTGGGCACCACTTGAATGGAGAAGTAATGCTACAACTGTCCACTTTCAAATGGCACCAGTGTATCTGCAGAACCAAGAATTTAGAAAATCAGAGGAAGGGTCCCTCCATGCGGACATTCACATCTTGGAGAAGAGGGTAAATATGAATGCATTGACTGCTGGAGTGATAAAGAACTTGACTACCCTGAGCCTTGAGAGCTGAGTCACTGCCAATATGGTGAAGACACTGGCTGGAGGGATGCCAGTGACTGAACTACAGTAAATGGTGCCAGTACCACACCTTTTTTTTTTTTTTTAAGTTTTATTTATGTAATCTATACACCCAACATGGGGCTTGAACTCATGACCCTGAAATCAAGAGTTGCCTGCTCCTTCAATTGAGTCATAGGCACCCTAAGTATCACACCACCTAATAGGATTGCTGCAAAATAGAAAAATGAGACACAAAAAAGAGTCCCTCTTTGTTTTCCATCTTCTTTGAGTCCCTCCAGTACCTACTACTGGGAGAGCCAAGCATTGAGCCAGCTTCCAAAGGAGAAATGCAGTCTGCAGACTCCTGTTTGAGTATCTTTATGCAAGGGCAGAGAAGGTCAGTCTGCAGCTGAAAAGCAATAAATTAATAACTGGTACATATGGTTTATTACTTAAAATAGCTTCATGATATTTTTTTATTGGATTTTCAAGTTGCTTCTTCTGTTTATCAACTTTCTCCTTATCTATTTTTTCTTAATTTGATTTCCTCTGAGAATATGAATATTTGTCCTTCATTTGTTACATGAGTTGTGAATATTTTCTCCCAGCCTGTCTCTTGTTTCCTCACAGTTTGTAGGTATTTTTACTTATTTCCTTCTTTCTCCCAAATGACAAATACTAATTCTTCATCTGTAATAAAGTTGGCAAATATCTTTGTCTTGTATATTTATTCAGTTATTTATATATATATATATGACTCAGACATTTGAAATTTAATATAGAATAAAGATAATTTTTTGTGTTTTTTTAAGTGAATGTTTTATTTTGGAATAATTTTAGATTCATAGAGATTTGCAAAGATAATAGCTTCAGTATAAAACTCTCCCAGTTTCTCCCATTATTAATATCTTATTATCCAGGTGCATCTGCAAAAATTAACAAATTGACTCTGTTATATTACTATTAACTAAACTTCAAACTTTATTTGAATTTCATCTCTTAATGTCCTCATTCTGGTTCAGGATCCAATTCTGAGTACTACATTGCATTTAGTTTCTGTATTTCTCCAGTGTCCTCTGGTTTATGGTAGTTTTTAAGTTATTTTTTTATCATTTTGATCTTGAGGAGTATTGGCCAGGTATCCTGTTGAATGTCCCCAATCTGGATTTTGTTTGATTTCTATCAGAATTAGTCTGGAGTTATAGGGTTTTAGAGATCTATCTAGGAAATGTTCTTTCCTTCACATCATATCAGAGTACATCATGTCTGTATGCCATTATTGGTGATTATTTTCATCACCCAAGTAAGGCAACTTTAGCCAGGTTTGTTTAATGTAAAATAACCATTTTTCCCTTTCCCTACTTTGTTCTTGAGAAGTGAGTCAGTAAGTCCAACTCACAAAAGGAAGGGCCAGGGATTAAACTCCACTGTTGGAAGGGGAATGTTTACATGAGTTATTTGGAATTCTTCTGTGAGGAAACTCTTTCCCCATATTTATTTGTTTATTCAGTTGCTATTTACACCAGTTTAAGAGTATTTATTTTAGAATTTGGATGATAATCCTATACTACTTTATTTTGCTGATAAAACTATTCCAGCTTTGGTTATTGGGAGCATTTTAAGGTTAGTTCCTGTGTCCCTTTGAATTACCCCTATTTTTTAAATAGTCTTTCTTTACTTTCTGATACAATGTGATGCTTAAGATTCACCTTGTATTGTCCCTGCCCTGATCCTAGAATCAGACAATTTTCTAAGGATTCTCATTCCTTCTATTCAAGAATAGTATGAGCTCTGGGTATGCTCATTGCTTCTAGGGTCTTTCTGTAGTCAGTGCTAAGTAATATATGTATGAATACCAATCTGTATCTACAACTGTTTGCCTACCTATTGAACTATTCTCTGTATCTTATATCTTGACACACAAATATTTAGTGTGTATGCAGTTGAATAAATTTATTCTTTCTCCAATTATTACTAATGTTTCTTTTTTTATATATCCAGATCTCATATATATATATATATATATATATATATAGACATATATGTATCTCTATATACTGGTCTATTTTTATGCTTGCTTTTGAGTTTATTTTTTTAAATATTTATTTGAAAGAGAGAGTTCATGGGGGAGGGAGTGGCAGAGGCAGAGGAAGAGAGAATCTTAAGCAGACTCTGCCTTGAGCATGGAGACTGACTTGGGGCTTGATCTCAAGACCCTGAGATCAAGACCTAAGGTGAAACCAAGAGTCAGTGACTCAACCAATTATGCCACCCAGGCGCCCCAGTTTATCTATTTAATTTTCCATGTATGATCCACAGTCTTGATTATTACATCTATATAAAAATTAAATAGCAATTAAAATTGCCACATACTATTACTTTAAATTTCAGAAAAGTCTTCTTGATCCTTTGCTCTTTTATATGAATTCCAGGATCAGCTTTTTGACTAAAACAAAAAACAGAATAAAACTGTGGGAGTATCAGTTGAAAGTATATTTCACCTATGGATTAATTTGGGGATAATACCATTTCAGTGTTGAGCATTCCTATCTATATCTCTATCCACCCAGGTCTTTTTAAGGTAAATTTTAAAAATACTTGTAATTTTTTCAGTAAAGATCTTATATATGTTTTTTGTAGAATCAAAGGTGTCATCCACTCTATTAACAATAGTAAGAAAAAATATAAGGTGATCCTTGGCTTTTTTTTTAAACTTATGCACAGAGTCTGACAATAATTAGGTTTCATAGTTTCATTTCCCCCCATCTGCTCATATGTTTGAGTTTATGAAATAAAATTGTCACCTATTTGTTTGCAGATGCTGTCTATAAATTTTTGGTTTTGCTGCTTTAGCTCTCTGTGTATTTTTATAACACAATTTGGGGAGACTTAAAAACAATACCAATGCCTCCATTGTTGCTAGTTCTCTTGTGTCAGGCTAAGTGGGGTAGTACAAATACTGGTGTAGGAAATGCAGGTCATATTCTCTATACAATGCAGTCAATAATATTGTAGAAGTTTTTGACCTTCAGAGGGAAGCCTACATGAAATAGGATTAAGGAAACTCTATAGACTGACATGGTGCTAGTCTGTAAGAGCCTGTCTCCCTCACACTAGGATCCAATGTTTATCTCAGTGGTTTCAATGGGACACAGGTTGACTTTTTTGCTTGCCTGGTAGCATCAATTTCTGGAGCCATGTGAGAAATTCAAGAGGTAACTTCTTGAAAAAAAAATCACTTTAAATTAAAATTAGACATCATATTTTGATTTTTGCTGAAAAAAAATCTTATTTTTCTGTTTTTGTTTCTTCATTGGTAAAAGCCATATCTCTTATTTGTACACCAATAATTATTGCAGTGCTGATAATTTATTTTTTTAATTTTATTTTATTATGTTATGTTAGTCACCATACAATACATCATTAGTTTTTGATGTAGTGATCCGTGATTCATTGTTTTCATATAACACCCAGTGCTCCATGCAGTACGTGCCCTCCTTAATACCCATCACCAGGCTAGCCCATCCCTCCACTCCCCTCCCCTCCCCTCTAGAACCCTCAGTTTGTTTCTCAGAGTCCATAGTCTCTCATGGTTCATCTCCCCCTCTGATTCCCCCCCTTCATTTTTCCCTTCCTTCTCCTAATGTCCTCCATGCTATTCCTTATATTCCACAAATAAGTGAAACCATATGATAATTGACTTGCTCTGCTTGACTTATTTCACTTAGCATAATCTCCTCCAGTCCCATCCATGTTGATGTAAAAGTTAGGTATTCATCCTTTCTGATGGCTGAGTAATATTCCATCGTATATAAGGACCACATCTTCTTTATCTATTCATCTGTTGAAGGACATCTCGGCTCTTTCCACAGTTTGGCTATTGCGGACATTGCTGCTATGAACATTGGGGTGCATATGGCTCTTTTTTTTCACTACATCTGTGTCTTTGGGGTAAATACCCACTAGTGCAATTGCTGGGTCATAGGGTAGCTCTATTTTTAAATTTTTGAGGAACCTCCACACTGTTTTCCAAAGTGGCTATATCAACTTGTATTCCCACCAACAGTATAAGAGGGTTCCCCTTTCTCCACAACCTCTCCAACATTTGTTGTGTCTTGCCTTGTCAATTTTTGCCATTCTAACTGGTGTAAGGCGGTATCTCAATGTGGTTTTGATTTGAATTTCCCTGATGGCTAATGATGATGAACATTTTTTCATGTGTCTGTTAGTCATTTGTATGTCTTCCTTGGAGAAGTGTCTGTTCATGTCTTCTGCCCGTTTTTTGACTTGATTATTTGTTTTTTGAGTGTTGAGTTTGAGAAGCTCTTTATAGAGCTTGGATACCAGCCCTTTATCTGTAGTGTCATTTGCAAATATCTTCTCCCATTCTGTGGGTTGCTTCTTTGTTTTGTTGACTGTTTCTTTTGCTGTGCAGAAGCTTTTTATCTTGATGAAGTCCCAAAAGTTCATTTTTGCTTTTGTTTCACTAGCCTTTGGAGATGTATCTTGAAAGAAGTTGCTGTGGCCAATGTCAAAGAAGTTACTGCCTATGTTCTCCTCTAGGATTTTGATGGATTCCTGTTTCACATTGAGGTCTTTCATCCATTTTGAGTTTATCTTTGTGTATGGTGTTAGGGAATGGTCAAGTTTCATTCTTCTGTATATAGCTGTCCAATTTTCCCAGCACCATTTATTGAAGATTTTCCATTGCATATTTCTTCCTGCTTTGTCAAAGATTATTTGACCATAGAGTTGAGGGTCCATATCTGGGTTCTCTATTCTGTTCCACTGGTCTATATGTCTGTTTTTGTGCCAGTACCATGCTGTCTTGGTGATCACTGCTTTGTAATACAGCTTGAAATTGGGCAACTTGATGCCCCCAGCTTTGTTTTTCTTTTTCAACATTTCCTTGGCAATTCAGGGTCTTTTCTGATTCCATACAAATTTTAGGATTGTTTGTCCCAGCACTTTGAAAAATGTCATTGGAATTTTGATCAGGATGACATTGAAGGTATAGATTGCTCTGGGTAGCATAGACATTTTAACAATGTTTATTCTTCCAGTCCATGAGCATGGAATGTTTTTCCATCTTTTTGTGTCGTCTTCAATTTCTTTCATGAGTGTTCTGTAGTTCCTAGAGTATAGATCCTTTACCTGTTTGGTTATGTTTATTCCAAAGTATCTTATGGTTTTGGTGCTATTGTAAATGGAATTGTTTCTCTAATTTCTCTTTCTATAGTTTCATTGTTAGTGTATAAGAAAGCAACTGATTTCTGTGCATTGATTTTGTATCTTGCCACATTACTGAATTGCTGTATGAGTTCTAGTAATTTGGGGGTGGAGTCTTTTGGGTTTTCCACATAAAGTATCATGTCATCTGCGAAGAGAGAGAGTTTGACTTCTTCTTTGCCAGTTTGAATACTTTTATTTCTTTTTGTTGTCTGATTGCTGTTGCTAGGACTTCTAGTACTATGTTGAACAATAGTGGCGAGAGTGGGCATCCTTGATGTATTCCTAATCTTAAGGGAAAGGCAGAAGGGTTCATTTCCAACCCTCTGCCTCAGAGCAGAGAGATCGCAATCTGTTCTTAAGTGAGCTCTCCAGGCCATACTATCTCCATTTCTGTCTCTGCTGCTATAAACTGCAGAGTCCTGGGTTGTGCACCCCTCAGCAGGGCTCCCAGTCCTCACCTCCATGTTGGGGCAAGTCTCTGCCCTTTGTGTTTCTAAAATCACCAGCTATTCCCAGTTCATTAGGGCAGCCCCACTGCTCCGGGTTTCTGGGTTTTCGTCTGGGGGGCTGCCCTAAAGTCCTTTCCCTGTCCCTAGCATTCTGTGAATCTGTGCCCTGTCCCTAGCATGGGAGGCTATCGCTCACCGGCAGTGTAGGATCCTGACTGCTTGGCTCCCTCCCCATTCTGTTTATCCTCTGATATGTGCCAATGGATTCATTGTTCCCTGCTTCATACCTTGAAACCAACTGCCTGTGATATTCTGTTTGTAGAGATCCAGATCTATCTTCTTACATCTCAGGCTGATTTCCTGGGTGTTCAGAGTGGTCTTGTAGATATCCAGCTCAATTTCGGGGACCAGTTGGAATAGGGTCCCCTACTCCACCATCTTTTCCCCTCCACAGTGCTGATAATTTAAATAAAATTTTATCTCACACATTTTTTTGGTAATACTTAATTGTGTAGTTGATACTTTGAAAAGTGTTTCGGATATAATAGTGAATAGGAATAACATGCTACCTTTTACTTGATCAAAGAAAATATTAGTAGGTGAATTAGGAAAATCTATCAAGCATCAGACTTATAAGCATCCATATGCATTTGCTCACCCCTAATTTATTACACAATGTCATAGATTCCAACTTTAACTTATGTTTATGTTTAATGTTTTTACCCCTTACCCTAACCCAATAAATTGTAAGCTCATTGTACACGAAGCAGTGACTTGGTCATCTTTTTCTTTTACTAGTCATAGCATATGACTCAAGTATTCGGTGTTTGCTGTACTGTTAAATTAATGTAAAGGAGGCAGCTGGGGCGCCTGGGTGGCTCAGTCGTTAAGCATCTGCCTTCGGCTCAGGTCGTGATCCCAGGGTCCTGGGATCGAGCCCCACGTCGGGCTCCCTGCTCGGCGGGAAGCCTGCTTCTCCCTCTCCCTCTGCTGCTCCCCCTGCTTGTGTTCCCTCTCTTCCTGTGTCTCTCTCTGTCAAATAAATAAATAAAATCTTAAAAAAAAAATGTAAAGGAGGCAGCAACATAGAGGATGAAAGATGAATGGGAACCAGAAGCAATGGGTCTTAACATTAACCTACCATTAACTTTTTCTTAGGTTAGCTCATGTGGCACCTCTGAGGCTAAGCTTATATATCCATTAAAAAACCCCACAAAACTGTATCTGAGAACCTTCTGTTACCAGTATTTGACTTGCTTCAGTACTGTTTTTTCATACTTGTGGAAACTGGATGAAGTCACTCAAATTATGTTGATTTTATTGGTAAAGGGACTTAGGAGGGATAGTGAAATAAATAAAAGTGGTAATTAAGGTTAATTTTTTTAGCTTTATTGAAATATAATCAAAATTATATATTTGAAATGTATCACATGATTTGTTATAGGTATCCATTGTAAAATTACCAAATTAAATTAACACTCATCACCTCACAGTTACTTTTTTTTTTTTCTTGTGGTGAGACTGCTCAAGATCTACTCTCAAGATGCAGCGTATTTCAAGTATATGATATAATACTGACTGTAGTCAGTATGCTGTAAAAATAAATAGGATAAAATGTATCTGTACTAAATGTTAAATCATGTAGTTTGATACACATTAAAAAAACACATGTTACAAACATGGGTTCTGGGAAAGATGAGAATTGCCAAAATGTTACGCTATAAAGAATATTTAATTGTAACAGACTGCAGATGTGTGTAACTCCAGAATTTGACTTCCCAGTTGAAAGTATTTCTCAGCCCCTATAATTAACTAGGCACTTGCAAGGTGTTGAAGTACAACATTAGAAATCTGACATTCAAAACAAGGGAAAAGAAGCACGTATTTTGAAGTTTTTCTTTACTATTTTGGATGGAGGGGGTTGTATTTAGGCAATTGGAAAGCTAAAGCATGCTCAATGGAGGATGTATTTTTTTGTATATAAAACAAGCAGGTAAAGAACGGTAAGAGAGGCAAAGTTTAAGTGAGTATTTGGTATTTTTAAATAATGTGTCAAATAGAGTGAGGATAATTTGCTGTATTAATATTCTAGTAAGAAACCTGTGCAGTGGCTGAATCTTTAGGAAATCCTATTTCCACTGTTGAGGATACAAAAAATAGAAAGGAACTTATTTTTTTTTTTTTAAGATTTTATTTATTTATTTGACAGAGAGAGACCCAGCGAGAGAGGGAACACAAGCAGGGGGAGCAGGAGAGGGAGAAGCAGGCTTCCCGCGGAGCAGGGAGCCCGATGTGGGGCTCGATCCCAGGACCCTGGGATCATGACCTGAGCCGAAGGCAGACGCTTAACAACTGAGCCACACAGGCGCCCCAAGAACAGGGATATTAATGAGGACCTGGAAAGATATAACTTGTTTTTATGAGAGTACACATAAAAGCGGTGTCATCACATTACATATTCTTGCATTCCATATTGATCACGTTCAATCATATTGAATAGGATTAACATGTTCACACATTTCCGTTAAAAATATTTTAACTTGGCAACCAAAGCGTTACAGCTTACATGCTCTTACAAGATATTTTGGCTGTCTTTATTTCACTTGAGTAACCTTAAGTTCTACAAAAATATTTAAAAGAACTTTAAGATACCCATTGTTTATAGGAAGAAAAAAACAGAACAAGATAAATGGAAGTTTAGAAAAACAGATACATACAAGGAACACAGGACAAAGAATAATCTAGACTGTCAAAAAGCCAAGATGCTGCCTTTTTGTTTCTCCTTGAGGGTGAATACATTACCAAGGATTAGTAATGCTATAGAAATTAAATACTAGGGAAAATGTCACCAATTCTTTGGCAGTAACTACCTTTCAGAACTGAACAATGTGAAATCTGGATTCTGTGTATATGTTGAAATGAGCTATAGAGGACTATCACATTTGTTTTTCTCTTTTGTGACTTAGTAAATTGAGTCGGCCTGTAGTAACTGACTTTTGTTTTTAATTTAAAGAGGTATTCACTTGTGTTCATAAAACAGAATAAGTGTTTACCTTGATTTTGTTAGTGTTGGACATCTCCTCAAATAAATTTATTTTTTGGGGCACCTGGGTGGCTCAGTTGTTAAGCGTCTGCCTTTGGCTCAGGTCATGATCTCAGGGTCCTGGGATGGAGCCCCACATCGGGCTCCCTGCTTAGCGGGAAGCCTGCTTCTCCCTCTCCCGCTCCCCTTGCTTGTGTTCCCTCTCTCGCTGTGTCTCTCTCTGTCAAATAAATAAATGAAATCTTTAAAAAAAAAAAAAAGAAATTTATTTTTTGGAAAAATTCCTATTTACCCAAACATCTGCCAGGAAAGCTGTAATTACTGTCCCCCAAAGCCTTAACAAAATTGATTAACAAAACACTATGCCAGGTAGTTTCATATGTCTTTAAGTATCAGCACAGTATCTGTATTATGTTTCCATTAAAAAATATTTAGCATCCAAGAATATAATTTCCTGTAAAATAATCTATTTGGAAAGAAAGAGCAGGACACAACTGATGCGATAACAAGTGTTGATTAGGATTGGAGAAATTGGAACCTTTGCGCACTGTTGGTGGGAATGTAAACTGGTGTAGCCATTTTGGAAAACAGTATGGAGGTTCCTCAAAGAACTAGAAATAAAGCTATTGTACAATGCAGCAATCTCAATTCTGGGTATATACCTTGGAGAGATACATGCATCTTACATTCATTATAGCATTACTCACAATAGCCAGGATAGTAAAACAACGTAAATATCTGTTGATGGATGAATAGATAAAGAAAGTGTTGTGTGTATATATGGGTGTGTGTGTATGTATACATGTATATATGTGTGTGTGTGATTATTCAGCCTTTAGAAAGATGGAAATCCTGCCACTTGTAATAATATGGATGAATCTGAAGGACATTATACTAAGCAAAATGAGGCAAACGGAAAAACAAATATTGCATGATCTCATTATATGAAGAATCTGAAATAGTCTAAATCATAGAAGAGACAGGAATGGTGGTTAACAGGGTTGGGTTGAGGGAAATGAGAAAATGTTTCTATTATGTGGGATGAGTAAGTTCTGGAGATCTTACATACAGCACAGCGATTACGGTTGACAATATTGTAGTGTATACTTAAAATTTGCAAATTAGGTAGTTCTTCAGTGTTTTCACCACATGCACAAAAACATTGGTAACTATATGATATGATGGGTATGTTTATTAACTTGATTGTGGTGATCATTTCACAATTTCTACATATATGAAACATCAAGTTGTATACCATAAATATGTACAATGTTTGTCAATTATGCCTCCATAAAGCTAAAAAACAAGTTAGCTGCAGCTTACTCTATTCTAGGTGTATATCAAATGTCAGTATTGCATGTAGTTTTTATATTTCATGATCTGTACAATATTCTCTGTAATATTGTATCAAAATCATTTCTTTCCCATTGAGTACCATTTTGTATGTTTTATTCAGCTGCAATTTATTTTTAGAATTTTCTAAGAATACTTAACATGAAATTTACCTTTAAAATTTTTAAATGTATAACACAATATTGTTAACGATAGGCCATATATATATATATATATATATATATAGGCCCTATATATTATAGCAGATCTCAATGAAATTTATTTAATAAGAATTTATTTTTAACAAATACTATTTTTTATGAATAGTACAGATCAGAGTTGGCTCATTAAACTGAGGATATGAATTGACTCTTTGACTTTTCCAAATGAGCAAAATTTTCATACTTTCATAGATTTCATGCATTTAAAATTTTGAATAATTACAAGATTTGTTTGGAAAAATATAAAGTACAAGAAAAATAACTCATTCTAGACTTAAATAGGAGAGTCCATCTTGCTTATGTAATTAGCTCCTGATTGAAAGAAAAAAAGTTTTGCACCAGAATCAGCCCTGTTTGGCCAACCTGCATTTCATCTCCCCTTGGGATTCTTCACTCTGATTACTGCTGCTTTAATCACACTGGTACCCAGGGGCCAGCTCATTTTTTTAAAAAGTCTGAACTCAGGGTGGACACAAATCTCTTATATTTGTTCCATTAGAACAACTGACACTTGCAAATGTGCTTTTCAGTAGATTTAAATATTAAGGGAGAATGGGAAGAAAGTGAGGAAAATACAAGGAATATTTAAACTATATAGTTGGGTATTACTGCTGTCCCATTCCACTATGGATGCATCTTTCATTCTTGAGCTTTTCCAAGTACATGTCGTTATGCTCACATGGATGATTTTGTATGATCTATAGGCTTTGTACTTTGTCACTTTGCTTTTCAGTTTCCGGCCTGACTCTCTGAGAAGGATCAACCTTTCTACTTGTCTTGTGGGATTTTCTTCCTAGCCATCTGTGGACCCATCTGCAAATCTCCTTGTATACCTACCACTGACTGAAGGCAAATGTTACTTCCAATATATACTGTTTGCATAGCCTTCCTGCCTCCAGTCTCAGAACCCCTTTGAATTCACTCCATACTCTTTACCGGACCTGTTTTATAGCTCCTATCAGAGCATATTTCTCTGCTTGGAAAGCCCTTTACTCTGGTTTCCTTTGCTAAGTCCTACTCACTCATCTTTGATGTCATTTTATTTTCACCTTCTGAATATGATGTAAGTCAGGGTTATTTATTTTTCTTTTTAAATTTTGTAAATATTTTGTTTTTTTGAGAGAGAAAGAGATAGCGAGAAAGAACACCAGTGGGGAGGAGAAGGGGAAGCAGGGTCCCTGCTGAGCGGGGAGCCCAATGTGGGGCTCGATCCCAGGACCCCAGGATCATCACCTGAGCCGAAGGCGGACATTTAACCGACTGAGCCACTCAGATGCCCCCAGGGTTATTTATTTTTCCATACTTTATGTCACCAACATACCTTCAACACATCTCTCTCACAGACTACACAGGCCAGTGACATCCATCTTTCCACATTTCAGTTTTCCTCAGAGATTAAATGAGGATGCTAATCCATTTTATTGGGGTGTTTTAAAGATTAAACGAGGAGCAGTCACATAAAGTGTTTCCACTCCTGCATGTATGTAGTATTAAATAAATGCTAGGTATTAATTATTATAATTATTGCTTCTTATCTTACCTTTAAGGAAAAATCCATTAAAACCAAACATAAGCACATCTATACATACAGGGATAAATTTAGTAGCCCTAAACAAGGAAAGATTATGTTGCCCTCTACCTATGAAATTGAACAGTTAAAAAATATACCAATATAACTGCAAGGATGTTAAGAGATTCTGATGCTTTTTGAGGACAGGTACTATATTTTTTGTTTAATATATCTTTTTTTTTTAAGATTTTATTTATTTTTTAGAGAGCGAGTGAGAGAGAAACAGCATGAGAGGGGAGAGGGTCAGAGGGAGAAGCAGGCTCCCCGCTGAGCCGGGAGCCCGATGTAGGACTCGATCCCAGGACCCTGGGATCATGACCTGAGCCGAAGGCAGACGCTTAACCATCTGAGCCACCCAGGCGCCCTGAATATATCTTTTAAAGCACCAACTATGAGATGATATGTAAAAGTTTCTCTCACTTTTTTTTTCTCTTAAAATGTTGATGCCTGAGTGCCTTTTTGATCTACTTTTTGTGTATTTAAATACTATATATTTCCATAAAAGTACTAGGAGATTTATGTATAAAAGCTTTTAGCACTCCTCTTTCCCATTGTCCGAGTAATTAGGGCCTACAGTGTTCTTCATACTTAACGGTATTGATAAATAGTAGAACGTGTATTTTGGGCAAGATTGCAGTACTAAGGGCCCTCCTCCTCCTCCTCCTCTTTTCAAGAACAAAAATGTTAATGGGAAGCAGGGAGATCTGAGCATAGAAGCCAAAAGGAAAAATGCCCTGAAGGAAACAGAGGGCAAGTTACCATGTGTGCAGATGGAGAGAAGTGAAACCAGAAACAGCCTACCTTCTTTCCTCATAATGAAGGTTGTGCGCAATCATTGTTTTTCTAGCTCCTTCCCCAAGCGGAGCAGTCTTATATGTGACATCACATTGCCTTGAGGATGGGTGCTGCCCAGATGGTAGCATTTGTCTCACTGAGGAGAAAGTTGTTTTAGGGATTAGGAGCTAAATTTGTGAGGGACTAGGCTGGGACACCTATTAGTCATGGTGGACTAGATTGGGGAATGTCAGGAAATTTTTTGCTGAGTTAGAAGAAGGAATTGGGCAGGGTCAAAGCTCAGATAACTGTATAATATTTTTTTAAAAAGCTTTATTGAACTATAATTGATATACAAAACTGCAGTATTTAATGTATAAAATTGGTTGCGTTTAGGTATATGCACACACCCATGAAACCACCACCAGAAGGTAGTAGACATATCCAACACACCCAAAAGTTTCCTTATTTCCCATCGTCGTCATTGTTGTTTGTACAAAGACATTTAACAGGAGATTTATCTTCCTAACAAATTTTAAGTGTGCAATTCACTGCTGTTAACTATAGGCACTGTATCTTCACTCCCACATTTATTACAGCTTTATTCACAATTGCCAAGACAGGGAAATAATTTAAATGTCCACCAGTGGATGAATGGATAAATAAAATGTGGTATATACATATTATAGAATATTATTTAGCCTTAAAAAGGAGGAAATCCTGCCATATGCAACAACAGGGATAGATCTTTATGCTAAGTGAAATAAGCCAGTTACAGAGAGACAAATACTGCATTATTTCAGTTATTCAAGGTAACCGTAAACTTCTAATATATTCTGGATTATACTCTTAGATGAGTGGTTTCCTGGTGTATCTACTAAAATTAATATATGCAAGAGTCTTGAGTTTTCACAGCACAAAAACAAATGAAGTGAGTCAGTATAGCAAGCCTGTTCATCTCAGAGTGTTAAACAAAACTTCTTTTGAAACACTCCAGGGAAGATTTTTGTTTTTTATGGTGTTTCTGTCATCTTCTTCAGGACTGCAAGTTATAATAAAGCTGCATTCAGTGGGAAGACTGTCTACAGACAATTTCCTGAAATCAGATTTCATTCATTAATGAATATTCTATTTCTTGAGAAGATTAGAATGTGGCAGCTACTTTGAAGTCCAGGTCAGAACACATCCACTCAATGCCCAGTGACCAGGACACATAAAGCAAATCCTGATGCGCTGAACTTGCACAAGCCAGATGTAAGCTATTAGACACAATTAGTGATTCAGATTCCAAGGAGCTGCTTTCCGTGCTGATGGCAAAAATGGAAGATATTAATTGCACTGCTTAGAGTTTCAGCCTCTTCAGCCGAATGAGATGTTTGTGATTTCCCCAGGAGAGTAAGGCTTGAAGCTGAAATATATTTCATGACAGATTGACAAATAGGGCAGCTTTTTAAAACATATTTTAGATTCTGGAATATAAAACATGAACAAAAAATTTAAAAAAAGGTTTTATGTATTTTCTCTCCCCAGTCCAAGTAAATTATTTTCAAAGGCTTACCTTCTTTTAACATTTCCAATATTTTTGCAAAAGTATTTTCCCTCTGTTTTGCTTATCTATAGAAATACATTAATGCTACATTCTATGAGTTTTTGAGCAGTTATAATTATACTTTGTGGGTGTTCAGATACAGGAAGTAGCCAGGTATTTTAGTTTATGTGTTGTTGTATCTCCTGTCCCCTCCCCTGCCAAATAAAAGATGTCCACAAACTGATTAGTGGAAACTGTGAAGATGGTACATTTTGTGGCAAAAGCAACTTTGCAGATGTAATTAAGGTTATGGACCTTTAAATAGAAGATTATCCTAGATTATCTAGGAGGGCACGATCTAATCAATGAGCCCTTTAAAGCAAAGAATTTTCTCTGGCTAGAGGCAGAAGAGAAGTGACAGAAGAAGTCAGAAGATTGCAAGAGTGATAAGGGGTGGAAACACCACTGCTGTCTTTAAGACATAGGGGCCCATGTGCCAGGACCACAGCGTGGCCTTTAGGAGTTAAGTGGGCCCTCCCAGATGACAGCTGACAAATTGATTAGATTCTGCCAACAATACGCATGGGCTTGGAAGCACATGTTCCCAGAGCCTCTTGATAACAACCCAGTAGTGTATGCCTTGGTTTCCTGTAACCTGTGGAACCTAAGTAGAGAAAACTAGCTCAGCCAACCCAGGCTTCTGGCCTGTAGGACTGTGAGACCATAAATTTATGTTGTTTTAAGGTGTTAATGCTAATGGTAATTTGTTATGTTAGTCATGGAAAACTAATATGCTAATTTATGTCCTAACCACTGTCAAAAAATGATTTGAGGTGAATTTTAATATAAACAGAAGCACTAATATGTTATAATGAAATGTTTTAATAATTTAAGATTAATAAAATATTTAGCATCTATGTAGTAAGGATTAATTTATTTAAGATCGAGTCAGCAATAAATCCAGCTAACTGGAAACATACCAATTTTTCAGAAGAAATATACTTTTTCCTAATTTGAAATTCCAAAAGGATATTTTTCATTAATTTTTGTTATATAACTTATTTAATTAATTTTAATGTAATTGTCAAAGAGCAGCATTATGGGCTTTTCCTGTTTGTAGAATATACAGAAAATTCATGAAATAGTTGCTTCTAATAGAGTTTTTCAGTAAATTTAAGAAATGACAACCAAAAATTCAGAGAAGATATTTCTTCATGATATATAAATGAGCATTATGTATATACTTTATTGGAGACCCAGAAAAGGGTAATAATGTAGAATTTGATATCAGGTACTTTTATCCAGAGTTTCCCATATAAACAAACAATTTAATAATAAACATAACAAAAATCATAAATAAATAGGGAAACAGACATAAGATTGTCATTTTTAGTGAAATAAGATGGTAAAAACAATTTTCTGTTGACTATCATTTTTTCATGAACAAAAGAGATTTTTTAACACCAAAATGTAGAACATACATCCTAACATAAAGATAAGTACTTTAATTTTTATAACTTTAAAATATTTGAATATCTTTATTTTTTTGGTTTAGGTGATATAAGCACATGATGAAAAATTAAAATGACCTATAAAGGTATGAATTGAAAGGTCTGTTCCTACTTCTATATCCAAATACCCCACTATCCCTTTTCTCAATATATAACCTCTTCACCATTTCTCAATGCAGACCGAGGCAAGTATAAATATGCTATGCCTTATTTTCTGCCTCTCCCATCTTTCACAAAAGACAACACTATAAACCTTCTATACCTTGCCTTTTTCAGTTATCTTTTAATTGTTTAGTGTGAGTAAAAAAAATAGCTTTCTCAGATCTTTTCTATAGCTGCATGATATTTTATGTGGATGTACCTTAGTAATGAACATGAGTTATTTCTTTTATTATAATCAAAGTTATAGCAACTATTTTGTATGCATGTTAAATTTTTCTTTTTTACTCATAGTGGTGTATCTGAAAATTAAAGTGTCACAAATGGGACTCTTGGGTCAAAAGATAATTGGATTTGTAATTTTGATAGCAGCTTCTCCAGTTACTTTCGTAGGAGTTTACAAAGAAATTGTGCATTCTACCAGCATTGCAATAGAACATCTGATACACTACATGTTGATCTGTCAAACTACACAGTTTTTCCTCAGTCTTGTGAGAAATAGTATCTATTTTGTTTTAATTTCCATTTCTATTATAAGTGAAGTTGATCAGCCTTTCATATATGAGAGCCATGTATTCTGTACTTTCTCTGTGATCTTTAAAATTATTTTCTGTATTCTGAATACAAGGCCTTTCATATATATGTATATATACATGTAAATATATATGTGTAAATATATACATCATATATCAATATATATACAAACCAAATAGCATTTTCTACTCTGTGGCTTGTTTGTTACATAATTGAGTAATTCTTTTTTCTGGGTGGCTGAAGTTTTTCTTCTAAACATGTAGAACACTTCAGATATTTACAATTCCACCATCCACGTATGAGGATATTAATTGCTCCAGTTTTACCAACACCTGTCATAGTTTTTTATTCCTTTTTCTTATTTAGCTATTCTGTTGGGTGGTAGTGATGTCTCATTGTGGCTCCTTTTGGCATTTATGTGATGATTAATAAAATTAACTCTTTAAGTTTAGTGGCCATTTGGAAATGCTTTGTTATGAAGTACCTATTGAGATCTTTCATCCATTTTTTTGAAGCCCTTTCATTTATTTTTTTTATTATGTTATGTTAATCACATCATTAGTTTTTGATGTAGTGTTCCATGATTCATTGTTTGTGCATAACACCCAGTGCTCCATGCAGAATGTGCCCTCCTCAATACCCACCACCAGGCTAACCCATCCTCCCACCTCCCTCCCCTCTAGAACCCTCAGTTTGTTTCTCAGAGTCCATAGTCTCTCATGGTTCGTCTCCCCCTTCGATTCCCCCCCCTTCATTTTTCCCTTCCTGCTATCTTCTTCTCCTTCTTCTTCTTTTCTTTTTTAACACAATGTATTATTTATTTCAGAGGTACAGGTCTGTGATCTTTCACCCATTTTTATATGAGGTTGCCCATCTTTTTCTTACTGGTTTGTCAGTGTTGTAAATGGAAAGCCTTTGTCAGATCTAAGTACTGCACATATTTCCTTCCAGTTTGTAGCTTGACTTTTCACACTCTTAATACTGTCTTTTGGTCAACAGATGTTTTTATAATGAGGCCCAATTTATCAGGTTTTTTGCCTATACTGTTAGCATATTTTCTATCCATTGTTTCTATTGTATAGAAATAGAACTGAATTTGGAATATTGATCTTAGATCCAAAGATCTTTATGAACTCTGTTAGGTTTTTAGTAGTTATTTTTATTAATTTTATCCTGAATGAGCACATAAGGTATACTATATCAGAGAGAGATTTCTTATTAAATACCTAATATTACAGAAATTATTCAGCCCTCCTTTGTCCTAGAATTCACTCTTAGTGTGATGGGATAAACACTAGGTCAATTTTTCTGAGGAGCTCAATACCACATAATCAAGCAATAAGGAGAAATGACTTTTTTCTCCTTATAAAGGCAGTTGTCCCTATCTCCTCTTGGAAGTGTTTCCTCCTGACTCTAGCCATTTGGTACATAAATAAAATCTCTCCAGGAACCAGATAGCTCACCTTGTCTCAGTTTTTACAATTTTAGGTGACTAGAACTTTTTGCAGGAGCATTAAGATCTTGAATTTTCTACAAATTTAAGTATAAATTCTAAAGTATAAATTTGCTTCTGGAAACTTAGCTGTTTTAGGAATTCATTTATTCTCTCTGTGAATAATTTCTATTTTAATCTTTCCAATCCTGTCTTTGATTTATTTTCCTTGCCTTATTGTAACTTATATTTAAAATACAACATTGAATAGAAGTGGTGATAGTGGTCATAATTTTCCTGATCACAGAAAACTTTCTGGTTGTGTGTTTGAAATATTCTGTATCAATCTGAGAACTGCCTTATTTTGCTAGTTTGCCACAATTTATTGGCCATTAATAAGTGTTGGAATTTAAAAAACTTTTACATCTATCCAAGTGAATCTATTTTATTTCTCCTCCTCCCCCCTTATCCTTCCCCTCGTCCTCCTCCTCCCCCTCCTCCTCTTCTTCTCTTCATGTGATAAATATTACATATCAGTTTTCAAGTATTAAACCAATCTGTCATTATTGAAATAGAACCATTAAATCAGGATATATTAGACTTGTTGCATTTCCCAAATTTAGTATAATATTTTTGAGGGAGTTATTGCATCTGTATTCATGAGCAGGTTTGCTCTGTAATGTTCTTTTATTTCTGTCAGGATTTGGTGTTAAGGTGCTGGCCTTCTAAAACACCTTGGAATTGGTCTCTTTTTTCTACATTATAGAAGAATTTGTGTATAATTGGTATTATTATTTTTTTAAAAGATTATTTATTTATTTATTTATTCATGAGAGACAGAGAGAGAGAGACAGAGGCAGAGGGAGAAGCAGGCTCCCTGCAGAGCAGGGAGCCCGATGCGGGACTCGATCCCAGGACCCTGGGATCATGACCTGAGCTGAAGGCAGACGCTTAACCAACTGAGCCACCCAGGCATCCCTGGTATTATTTTTTTAAATATTTGTGAGAATACACTGGGTAAAGTCATACAGAATTTTCTCTTTGTGAAAGCATTGAAGAGATTCAATTTTTAAAGTAGGTATTGTATAATTCATTTTGGGAAAGCAGTGTTCTAAAAAATTGGGACATTTCATGCAATTTTTCAAGTAATTTGACATAAGTTGCTCACAGTATTTTTTTATTAACTGTATAATATCTAGGAACAATATTGGTATCCTCATTTTCATTCCTGATTATATTTGCTTCTTATTTCTTGCTATAAAAATCTTCAAATATTAATTGAAGATTAAGAGTAAACTTTAAGAGTATCTTGGGGGCCCCTGGATGACTAGTTGGTGGCTAGTTTGTTGAGCAACTATCTCTTGATTTCAGCTCTGGTCATGATCTCAGGGTCCTGAGGTTGACCCTGCATGCATTGGTTCTGCGCTCCATGGGGAATCTGCTTGAGATTCTTTCTCCCCCACTCCCTTTGCCCCCCCTCCTGTCCGACAGGTGCTCTCTCACCCTCTCTCTCTAAAAATAAATAAATCCTGAAAAAAAGTAAACTATTTTTTTCTCTTCTATTTTTGTTCTTTCCTCCTGTAATCTTAAAGTAGATATGTTTTTTAGTTTTTTAATTTCTTTTCTAACATGTATTTAAAAAGAATTATTTTCTTACTTCCCTAGTTTCAGCAGTATCCATGAGGTGCAAATTGTTTATTCCTTAAGTTATGATTTAGTTTTTCTATATGACAAACATCTTATATATTTTTTTACTCTCATTTCTTGCCACCTTTGGACTAATCAATGTCTTAATATTCTATTTTTTTCCTCGATTAGCTTGATGTTATATATCTCATATATTCATTGAGATGCTTCCTGGAGATTAGAACATTCATCTTTGATTTCTTACAATCTAATATAATTGACTACATTTGGCACAACTTTTGGTACTTCCTGATGACACTAGGACTTAGAAAACTACTCAATTTTCCCCCTTTTTATGGAGTAACTGTGTATTTTTTAGTGTTCCATTTTATGTTCACTAATGGATATTTAACTACTTTTTTTTCTTTGTTGCCCCAGGGTTAAGATAAATATCTTTAATAATTTGTCACAGTCTAACTTCAAATTATATCATTTATATAAAGTTAAACTCTTATAATAGTTGTTTTATGATTCCTACCTCCTGTCCTTTGTGCTGGTCTTGTCATACATAGATATTCTCCATATGCTATAAGTGTTATATTATTAACATTTTCGCTTTACATAGTAAATTTTCTTCTGAGAAAATGTTTGCGGGAAAACTCTTTTATTTACCACATTTTTCACTTTTCATTCCTCTGTGTAGATCCAAGATTTTTTTCTAATAACTTTCTTAACTGCAGGTCTGCTGATAAGTTCTTCTAGTTTCCTATGTCTAAAAACACCTTATTTTGCACTTATTTTTGAAGGATATTTTACTGGAATAGAATTCTGGTCTGACTTTTTTTTTTCTTTCAATATAAAATTGTTGTTCTATTGTTTTCTGGATTTTTTTTTTTTCTGAAGTGTAGTTTCAGGTTTTTCTTCTCTTTTTTCCCTTAGATGAAATGAATCTTTTTTTTTTTTTCCTCCTGCTGCTGTTTAGATGTCCTCTTTATCATTGGTTTTCCTACTATACTTATTTCATGCCTTGGTGTGTTTTCCTTTGTGCTTATTTTGCTTAGGTATCCTTATCTTTCTTACCTTTCTTGAATCTATGGGATGATAGTTTTAATTAAACTTGGAAATATTTTGTCCATATTTTATCAATTTTTTTTCTTCCTCTTTATTTTGGGATTTCAATTTTGATTGTTACATCAGCTAACATTATCCTAAGGGTAATTGGGGTGCGCACATGCGTGTGTGTGTGGTTGTTTTCTCTTATTCCTCAGTTGCATATATGCTGCTATTTCTTCAAATTTACTGAATTTTCCTTCCTTGCATCATCAGTTGTTAAGACCATAGTGAATTTTTCATTTTTGTTTATGATTTTTAAGCTGTAGACTTTCCATTGTATTATTTCCATATGGAGTTTATCTCTTTTATCACTATGTTCATGTTTTCCTTTAACACCTTCTGCTCTTTGTAAGAGCTGTGTTGAAGCCCTTGTTTGCCAATTCCATCATCTCTATCATTTATGAGTATTTTTTATTAACTGATTCTCTGTCACAGGAGATATATTTTCCTGCTTCACATATTTTGTGGTATTTTTTATTATTTCACCTGTTAGGAAAGTTATTTTGTTGAATATTGGGATTTTGTTGAGTTGGAAAAATCCTGTGTTTCTCCTTTACTTCACACTACTATAATAGTTCACTTCTGTCTACCAAATGTGTGGGGTTTTCCACACATATCAAGCAATCCTCTGACACCAGGTTGGTGTCCTACAATTTAATTAATTTCTGATAGTATCTACCTGGAAACAGAATCAGATCCCACAGATTAAGGGCTCAGTTGCTTAAGAGTGTACTCTGTCCCTCCACTAGATGGCATCCAGATTGTCACCTGGATTTCTGGGTGACCACCTATGAACTGGGTTCCCACAAAGCTTGGGTTTGATAATTTTCTGGGACAGCTTACAGAACTCAGAGAAACAATTACATTTACCAATTATTACATAATAGAGGGTATGATAATGGATACAGATAAACAGATACCTAAAGAGATATATAGGATGAGGTCCAGAAAAGTCCCAAGTGCAGGAGATTCTGGCCCATGGAGTTGGGATTTGCATCCTCACAGCACATACATGTGTCCCCTCATCTGGAAGCTCTCCTAACCCTGTGCTTTTAGGACTTTATGGAGGCTGCATAAAGTAGGCATGATCAATCATTAATTCAGTCTTTAGCCCCTCTCCCTTTCCCAGAGGATGGGGTGGGGCTTAAAGTTCTAAGCTTCTAATTATGGTATGGTCTTTCTTGTGACCAACCCCAATTCTAAAGCTGTCCAGGAGCCCATCAAGAGTTGCTTCATTAGAACAAAACACACACCTATCCCCCCAGGAAATTCCAAAGTAACAGGAAACTTGTGTATCAGGAACTAGCACCAAAGGCCAAATATTAGAACAAAAGATGCTCCTTGTGCTCTTAACACTTAGGAAATTACAAGATTTTAGGAGCTCTGTAACCAGAAATGGGGGCAGAGATCAATATATATATTATATAACACATAAAATATATTTCTATTGTTGTTTAAGGAAGTTATCTTTCTTAAAAGCATAGAACCCAAATAGATTTGTAGTTAATCTGCTTACTAGTGGATTAGCTTTATATTTTTCAGACTTTTTATTAGTTTTGTTTTTAAGGTTATGATAAGTTTGAAGTTGCCTTTACTTTAGGGCTTCTTTAACCATACTACTGTCAAATAAAAAGAAAGAAACAGTAAGAGATTGTATTCAAAAAGAATAATGCAGTAGGAAGAGCACTCCTACCTCAGGATCTGTAAGCATCAGAAAATAAAACAGAGAAAGTATTTTATTTTATAAAGGAGGACTGCATTAATTTCCTAGGGCTGCCATAACAAATTGTCACACACTTCATTGCTTAAAACAACGGAACTTTATTCTCAAAGTTTTGGAGGCCAGAAGTTAGAAATCCAGGTGTCAGCAGGTATGTGCTCCCTCTGAAGGCCCTAAGGGAGAATCCTTCCTTTTCTCTTCTAGCTTCTGGTAACTGCAGACATTCTTTGGCTTGTGTCTGCATTAATCCAATCTCTTCGCCTCTCCTTACATGGTCTTTTGTGTCTTCTCTTTTGTCTCATGAGGACATAACCAAGGATGAATTCATCTCAAGATCCTTAGTTTAATTACATCTGCAAAGACACTTTTTCCAAATAAGGTAGCACTCCCAGATTCTGGGGGTTAAAACATGGACTTATATTTTTGTGAGGGGCAACATTCAGCCCACTACAAGGAGTTAGCAAGACTAGGAGGATTGAGACCAACAGCTGGGAGTGAGCAGAGAGTATCACTGAAGCAGATCTACAGGAAATGTTCTTTGTGGTCAGCCAATTTCCAGAATGATCTGAAAAGGGGAGATGTTCTGCGTGTTAGTACTTGGTTAAGCTTGAGGGTAAACCAAAGTTCAGGGGCCTGTGGGAAGAAGTTAGGTCAAGCCCAGTCAATGGGTAAAGTGTGGGCAAGTGTGAGAACTTGGTGACTGCTATAATAAAGCATTTCTGGAGTCTGTAGTTGAATGTTCTGGGTGTTCAGTAAGGTCTCTCCAATTTGGCTGGTAAGAACTCAACTATCTCCTCGTCTTGTGTGAGTTCTTGGTATTATTTTTTACATCTCCCTAGTAGTTTGTTCTCTGGCATCTCTCATCCTAAATATGTATGGCTTATTATTCAGTAACACAATCAAAGGGAGCCTTCTGTTGGCTTTTGGATCTCTTTTTCTGTATGGTTCCTTTTTTCACAGCAATCTTTCCCATTAATTCTAGACAGTTTGTCCTCTTTGAATTCGAAGATTGGGCTCCTCAGCTTTGTCAGGACATCATGCCTGCTTGTTTTCCCTTTCCCTGTGCTGCAGTGTAAAAGTGCCTCTATGTAGAAATACAATAATCATAAACCTAAAGTCATTTCTTTCATATCATGGATTAGAATTGTGCAATGCCTCTTGTCTGCTATCTTAAACATTTTTTCCATAAAGCTTTCCAGTTGTTGAATTGTTTTCAGTGGGCTGGCAAGTTCTGCAATAGTTACTCCATCATGGCAGAAGGGGAAGCCCCCACAGCAGGGTAACTTTTAATTGGAACTCTCCATAGTTTCTTCACTGAAATCATTTTTACTTCATTATACTCAGGACTTTGTTCATTCTGTTGCCTTTTCCAAGGATGAAAAATGATAAATAGACTAGTTTTTAAAATTTATCTATACCTTTAGGAAGCCTTGGCAAGCATGTGACTTCAGTAGCAGAATTATTTCATTGCCATCATGATTGAAGTCTTCCACTGCCTTGTCTACTGGGTAGAACAATCAGGGACTTAGGTTCAATAGAATTGCAATGGCAAGTGTTCGACTATAAATATGAGGGAACAATGAAATGTGGATGAAATGGAAGCATTATATATTGATTATGGCTTTTATATAATTTTTTTACAAAAACGAAGGAGAGTGGTACATTTTGATGGGATATCTGAAGTAACAGGATTGAAGAAAAAATGGTTTTGTTTGAGGTAAGAGGATATGTATATGCTTTCAGACTGAGAGAATAAATCATTTGGAAGAAAGATAGAGGCTGAAGAAAATATTTGACAGAAAAGAACCAGCAGAGTTAGAAAAAAGGTGGAATTAGGGGAATAGGGTCTATGAGTAGAATTCTCTTTGAAAGAAATAGGGCTAGTGTTTCATCTAACTCAAGAGAAAGAAACACAGAAAAAGAAATATTTGTTATCGAGATCTTATTATGTGTCAGACTTGCATGCTAATTCATTCAATGCTTATGGGACAAACTAGGTAAACATTATTATTCCAATTTCAAAAATCAGAAATTGAGATTTGAAAGTTTAAATAACTTGCACGTTCTCCATCAGCAGCCAGTGTGAGCCTTTTACAGCAAAAATATATTCAGGTCATTTCTACTCCATATCTCTAGTGATTTCCCATCCTACACAGTCTCACAGCCAGTGGGCTGTGGCTTACAAGGACCACATGATCTGGCTTCCACATGCCAGTCTGAACTACTCTCCTGCTTCTTTTGCATGGCACATTCTGTTTCAGCCATTTGAACCTTACTTTTCTTTCCTCTCTGAACTTCCAGGGCTCACTCCAATTCCAAAACCTTTGCACTAGTATTCACCCTACTAGGAATTACCGTTAGCTTTCTTATTGCATTACCTCAATCATGCCTCTGTTCAGATGTCTCTTCTGAGAGGTTATTTTTGTCCATTCTATTGAATATTACGCTTCTACCATGATACTCCTCTCTTTATATCTCTGTAGCTGCCCATGTAATGGGTTTGTTTAATTTGTCATATCCACTAGAAGGTATATTCCCTAGGGAAGGCGCTTTGTTTTGCTTGTTACTATTGTAGCCCCAGAGTCTAGATAGGTACCTGACACATGGTAGCTGCTTAATGAAAATTTACTGGATGGATAAATGAATGAAGAGCCATACAACTAACAAATCACAAGACCGCTAATTTCAAAATTCTTTTTCTTTTTATTCCTGATGAATAAGGGAAGGCGAGAATTCTCGTATCATGTGGTCTTAAAGTTGTAAGTAGAGAGCAAAGTCAAGAAGAGTATTTTCCTCATGGAAACAGTAGAAGGCAGATCCTGATGTCTTCCCCCCTCCCCACTTTATTGTTTTGCAATTGTGATAGTCACAGTAAAAGCTAAGCTTGATTGAAGTTCTCATGTAGTGTGACTTCTAAAATGATAAGAGATACTCAAGAAAACATTAGCTAAATTTAGGACTGGAAAAAAATAAATGAAGAACAGAATCTAGTCCTCCAAATATAAAAGTTGTATTCTAAATTAATATTATGCAAAATATAAAAAATTATTTAGAATTTAACAGCAATCAAAGCTTTTGTTTCAATAAACTTATTTTTGTTTGATTAACTTGTGGCACTCTGAAGTCTATTTAGGTTGCTTTATCCTTTATTTCAGACATGTCTTTACACAGGGAGATACTGCTTTGCAGCAGAATGTATTTTCCTAGGAGTATTTATTACATTATTTGAGGGTTTATAGAGGACAGGTCAAGGTTGACGAATAGAGGAGCTGGACTAGATTATACATCTGAAGAAATCAATAAATGCATAAACAAAATCACCTTTAGAAACTAAGGAGATTCGTTGAACACTTTACTGCTTAATTTACATTACAGCTTTTGTATGATGGAGTTTACCTTGTGGCACCAATTGTTTCAATGATCTTATCTACTTCATGAAAAGAACAATGAATTTGCTTAGCAGATGAAATAAAATTGTTTTACTTTTCATGTGCTTTGGGTTTTTTTGAATTTGGGTGTTATTGATTATGGTAGATAAACATTGAGTCACAAAGCAGTTTATACATGAGCACAGTAATTCTTCATCCTGTTTATTGAGGGCAGGTTTGAAATTGAAATGCCATACGCCATTATAAGGAACCAGTAGTTTATGCATGAGGGCAGCCTAGAGTAGTTTGCTGGAATTAATGTCATGGAAACTCTTGGAAAAGCAAATGAAACTCTGAAGTTGTTTAATTTTTGTACTTACTGCTATTCTATATCCATTTTAAATATTGATTTTTTAAAATTTAAACTTAGGGATAATCATAAATATGGTAATATTAATGATAATTCCAGTTATTTCATTATTTCATAAATTTAGCAAGATTAAAGTTAATGCTCTTTCTTTTGACTTCTTGGGCTCATTAAAACCATATTCATATAGCCATGTAATCAGCATAAATATCAGGAAAAGTTAAGTAAATCAGAAATGGACTGAAGTCAATGTGATTTGATGTAAATTTTCTTTTGAAGTTTTAAAGAGTTCTTGATTTTACCTGACCTGGTTTACCAGAAAAGCTAATAGTATGTTTCTGCATGCATAGGAGCTTTTATATACATATGTATATATAAAACACGTAACTGCAGGAGAAAAATGTTGTTTCTAAATAATGTTCTTGCTTCAAGTAAATGACTATAAACTTGAGAAAAGGAAAGGGGGATATATGTTAATTAATATTAAGCTGAAAACGATCTTGGGTGTTTATATCTGAGAAACAAAAAAGTTGTTAAACTACAAATGCTAGTTTTCACTTGTTCAGGTCAAATTTATTTATTTATTTATTTATTTATTTTTAAAGATTTTATTTATTTATTTGAGAGAGAGAGAATGAGAGACAGAGAGCACGAGAAGCAAGAGGGCAGAGGGAGAAGCAGAACCCCTGCTGAGCAGGGAGCCCAATGCGGGACTCGATCCTGGGACTCCAGGATCATGACCTGAGCCGAAGGCAGTCGCTTAACCAACTGAACCACCCAGGCGCCCGTTCAGGTCAAATTTAGTTTCTTCACTACTAGCAATCCTTTATTCCATCCATACTTAAAAAAAATTTCTGAAATATAAAAATGAATTTGACTTGCTGATGAATTGATTCTGACATTATATAGATATTCTAAAAATTTATCTTAATCAGATTGCAAGTGATAAGTTATAGATACAAGCTTTATCAATAAATCCTGAGATAAGAGGTGACCTGGGGTATAACCTCCTTATTTTTTTTTAAGAATGATTTATTTTTCAATCTGAAGTACAGTTGGCATACAGTATTAAATTAGTTTTAGGTATATAACATAATGATTCAGCATTTACATACACTATGAAATGCTCACCATGATAAGTGTATAATATTTAAAAAAAAAATTTGATTCCCTTTTCAAGAGCTTAGAAAAAGTACTAAATTTCTTTATACCAGTCACCTCATTTGAAAAATGCATACAAAAGAAGAGATAGCAGGAAGGGAAAAATGAAGGGGGGGAATCGGAGAGGGAGACGAACCATGAGAGACTATGGACTCTGAGAAACAAACTGAGGGTTCTAGAGGGGAGGGGGTGGGGGGATGGGTTAGCCTGGTGATGGGTATTAAGGAGGGCATGTTCTGCATGGAGCACTGGGTGTTACACGCAAACAATGAATCATGGAACACTACATCAAAAACTAATGATGTAACATATGGTGATTAACATAACATAAAAAAGAATAATAAAAAATGCATACAATAATATATTTTTTCCATTTCATGGAGATTTTCAAGAGCATCAAATGAACTTTTTCAAAAACTATAAGTGGATGATGAATCTTGGAATGAGGACAGAGCTGGAGAAACCTGATGGCCTGGGTAGCTATGGAGATATATTGCAGTGCCAGCAGATAGACCTGTGGTAGAGTTACTGAAAGAGAACATGGTGGAAGGAGAACTTCTAGTACAATGACTGTAACCCATGAGCAGAAAATTTGAACATGTAAAGCTAAAAGAAAAAGAAATTTAGGATGGAGACAATGAAGAAAACAGAAATAGGATAATTGTGAGCAAATAGAAGAAAGAAGATTGTTATTCTGAGATCACTGACTATGGAAAAAGAGGAAAATAGAGCACAGAATTAGCAATATTTATGATTATCCAGGGGTCTGAGAGCAGTTTTCTGAAAGAACTATGGTAGGGTCTGTCACCACGATAAACTTAATTTATTTTGCATAGTTCAGGATACAGTTGGCTTCTCCAAATCTCAGGTTGCCTCAGTGTTGGTAATGTCTTGATTACATCCCAACACAGTACCACTTAAGAAATTTAAGTGGGCTGATAGACACTAGAGTAAATCAAGGTGGTAAAGATGGTATAGGAGGAAAAGGGTCAAACTATAAATCTACATTTTGTGGTAGAAAGAGCCCTAAGGGCAGAGGGGATGGAAACAGGGGCAACAATTAGTTATTTTTTCTGTCCTGGCTCTAGCATGTGTTAACCTACTATATTTTGGGTAAACACCTTAATCTCACTGAACCTCAATCTCGCCATGTATAAAACCAGGATCATGCTTTATGTGACCTTCATAGGCAAAAAACAGATGATGTGTAGGAAAGTACTTTGTGATCAATGAAACCCTAAATGCATATAAAATGACATAACTTTTCATTGAGGAACTTTGTGATGCTTCTATAGAGAGGCAATATTAAAAGATTCTGTTGATCTCTTCAGCATGAACTAGTTGCTATATCACATTCACATAGTGGCCTGAAACGGAAAAAAGTGATGTTCTGAAAGTCTAGAAATTTCAGAGAAAAGACAAAAGAGTTTGAGATGTGAAATGGAGATTACACATAGGAAAAAAATTCTGGCAAGTGGAGGATGGAGTTAATCACCTGCCAAGTATAGTTAATATAAGCTGAGAAGGATTATAACTATTTAGGGGACAGTCAAAGACATGCTATAAATGCGAGTCAAGAAATCATTTGAGTGTAAATGAACAGTAAAAAAAAGGTGTTCTGATGTGGAGTTCAAGGGCACAGCTGTGCTCAGTAAAAGGGACTTTTGTAACCTCTCTGAGAAAGGAGGAAGATCATACATAAGCAAAGTATTCAGAAGCTTTACAATCACCCTTTCTCTAAAAATGTCTTGTATAATGGATTTCAATTCTTAAAGACCCTGTTTTAGTTTATATTGGCCAATATTAACTGTTTAAACCGGGAGGAACTTTCATAGGATTTCATATTGGCAAACCAAGTGTTAGTGCCAAAGACAATTTAATTTATCCCTCTTTGGGTCTTAGCATCTATGTCCACTATGGGATACTATAGGGCCATGAGTGTTATGTGTATGGGGCATTTGGAGAGGACAATAGTCTGATGGTTAAGATGAGGCATGACTACTTTTCCTCTGTTCTCTGTTTGGTAAGATTATAGGTGGTGCCTTGTTTAAATTTAGTGGAATCTCCAAGTAGATCTATAATTTGAGTTTCAGTATTAAGGCCATGAAGGTTGGCCAATTGACCTATTTCCGCAGATGTTAGAGTTCATTCAGAACCTATGTTTTATTTTTTTATTTTTTTATTTTTTTAAAGATTTATATACTTTGGGGGTGGGAAGAGAGGTCCTCTCTAACCTGCTTACATTTAAATATTCATCCAGAGAGCTTCAAGTCAGTATCATCAGGGTTAGGGGCCTCATGGCAGTGACAGAATTAATTCTTTGTGTGTATTTGTCCTATGACTCCAAGGATCAGAATCCTCTTTTCAACTGAGACAGAGACATAGGCAGCATCAGGAGCAATAAGGGCATTTTGTAGGGTCTTCATACAAATCAGCAACCCTACTTTGATGTTGTCCACATGAAGAATGTAGAAATATTGGTCCACCTAAATATTTCTGTGCAAATATTCTTAAAAGTATTATTTATAATAAGAAAAAAAGAAACTAGAAACAATTCAAATGTCCATTAACTACCAAAAGGATAAGAAACTTTGGCAAATTGGCATATTGCTACTATGGAATATTACTCAGCAAGAAAAGAGAAAATATTAGCATTCACAAGAGTATGTCTAAATTTTTAAACATGGTAACTGAAAATAATCACAGGAAAGACTACATCCTGTGTGATCCAGTCATATGAACTTCTAGAAAACATTGATAGAGGCAGAAAGCAGACTGGTGGTTTCTTGAGGCTGTAGATTGAGAGAGGACATTAACTGCAAAGGACCATGAGAAAACTGTTAAGAACAATGGAACTGTTCCCTCTCTTTTTTTTGTAGCAAGAGTTAAGCATCTGTACCCAATGATCAAAATTCCTCAAACTCTAAAGTGTACTGAAATGGGTGAATACAATTTAAACAGTTAAGCTATGAGATAGAATCAGGTTTTAATTTGGACTTTGCCAGTGTTTGCTTTTGTGGCATTATGTAACTTCTGCAACTTTTCTGATTTTTCTGTGTAAAATGAAGAATAACACCTACTTGGCATGGTTGTTGTCATGATTACTGTAATAGATAATACATGCTTAGAATTGTGCAGGTCACGTAGTTTATTACATAAGAGAAAATGAGACTGATTATTTTTATTAGCAGCAAAAAGACATCTTGAGTCAGAGAAGAAAACATTAAGTTGTTTTGTGTATCAAATTATTTGGTCATAAAATCCAAAGAATATCCATATTCATGAATTAAATATGAAGATTGTTTAAATGCTCTTTAATGTGTAATTATTTTAAAAAGCTTAAATTCTACTGGGAGTTCTTTTAAACCAAATGTATTTGATGATTACCTACAAATTCATGGAGTATTTAAACTCTAAGATTTTTGTTTGTTTCAACAAACAAAAGATAGAACTAAACACTACCCAACAGAAAATTTGACAATGCAGGAGGGCACAAAAATGGGAGAGGAAATTGATTTAGTCATGTTATCCATGGAAGCACCATATTTCAGACGGTGAGAGCAATTTTTCAGTTTCTTTTTTTAGGGGCAGGGTAGTAGGGTGGTTCTGTTTGTTAAATTATTTTATCCAGGATCTTATAATTACAGTTCCAGAAAAAAAAAAGTCTAATTGTGTCACATGGAATGAATGTATCTTTGGCTAGATGTATCTGAAGATAAATTATCAGTAACTGACAGAAAAGAGAAAATTGATTGTCAAGAGAGAATAATAGTGATAAAGTAAATGAGGGAAAGGAAGAGAGAATGAAGACGTAGGGGATTACAAATGGAAATAAATGATACCATCATAAAATGTGTTCAACTATTCTGTAATTAGTACTGTTTCAACACTTTAGAAATAAGTCAGCTAGCAGCCTTAATAATATGTTTTGTCACAATTGATTATTTAAATGGACCTTATTACTTAATATGTGTAACATAATATTGCCTGAGAGTTAAGAGGAAATCTCCAGAAAATCCCTTATGATTACCCTTTTGTGATGGAAGAATTCTCCCTCTTTTTAGACAATGGAGCAAACAGCGTTTTGAATATTAATATTGTTATCTTAAATTTGCCTTATCCACACCCTGAATAGGATATTTTTTCAGTGCTGCGCTCATTTGTAGGTGCTATACCAAACTGCTAAATCATTTGGGAACCGTTTCTTTCCCAAACACCTGCCTTCACCCTTCATGCCTTCTTTTTTATTCTGCTTTCCCATCCCTCCTTCTCTGGCTGCCCCAGTAATTTTGAGGGTTTTTTTTCTTAATTTAAAAAGATAAAGCTACTTTACTCTTCCCTTGTTATTCCTTTTTTCCATATCATACCGTAGAATGGAGAGAAAGAGTGGAAGTTATGAGAAAAAGCGTTTATTTGTCGTAGAAAAATTTGTCCAATTTGGTGTTTGACTAAATAAAAGATCACCCAAAACATTCTACTGTTTTGAGCAGTCCTATAGTGATTTGGTGAAACTCCATATTCCATAAATAAATGCCAATTAAATGAGATTCTGTTTCTCATCCAAGCAATGGGAAATTATAAAATTCAGTTCTGGCAAGGGTGAAATGAGATTTGCTTACTCATCTGCAGTTGTTCTAGACATAAGACCTACAATAACAGTCCTGGTATTAATACCAGTTTCTAGATACAAAGTGTATGACTGTGTTTTCTTGTGTCCCTTATAATGTTGCATTCATCTTTTAATGTTTCCTAGTCTGATAATTATAAAATGTAACTTGTTATTTTAATTTACATTTCCTTCAGTCTTATATTTAAATAAGTTTTCATTTTTATTTGCATTTACTCTTCTACAAGTTGCTTATTCACATACTCTGTCAACTTTATTTTGTCTTTTTTAATGAAATAATGAGGTTCTTCATATATTATACTTCACAACTTTTTTTGTGGTCAAATTTACTACAAGGGTTTTTTTTTTACCCCCAGAATATCATTTACTGTGACCTCATTTATTGTGTGATTTGTCTTCTGCCAAACTGCTGCACCATAAAGCACAAACAGCTGTACTTTCTATAATTTCCTGGGCTACTGCTTGTTAAGATATGCTAGAAACTGGGTCTGAGCTGCAATAAATACAAAATGTAAAATCACCATATGTATATAAATAGGGCCAGAGAAGGAGCAAAGTTGATTACAGTAGTCTGAAAACAAAATCTGGGCCCTGGAAGACAAATAAAATAGCTTTTAAAAATATGTTAATGAAGTTAATATACATACAAACACATATGTATATTTTACAGATCTATGTATATATGCATGCATATACATATGCACACATGCATAAAACACTTAAGGATAATTATATATGGCACTAACTTGAATTTCTGGAATTAAAAATACTCTGTAATTTCCAAATGTAACACCTTGAAGTTTGAGTAGAAATATCTTTATATAATGAGCAAAAAACAGCAAATGATGAAAATCTTATGCATAGGTTCAGCAAGCTTACACATATAAATGAAAAGATTCGTTTTCTGCTAACTTCAGTATTCATTGGAGGAGAGAGTTAAGAGAAAAAAAAATGCTTTCTTATGAGTGGGGTATGTTTTCCCTTTTCATCAAGTAACAATTTGGTGAAACTCAGTATTAAACAAATAAATGCCAATTAAACAAAATGCTGTTTCTCATCAAAGAATGGGAAATTATCAAATTGATAGCTGGCAAGGGTGAAATGAGAAGTGCTCACTCATTGGTAGCTGTTAGGTATAGATGAGAGAAGGAAATTCTATATGTATTTGTGTCTCTAGAGTTTTGTAGCAAATTGAGAATGTATTGCTTAGTCAAAGGAATACAATGGAATTTAAGTCAAAAGCACCAGGAAAAGCCATATGAATTCACACTCAAGTTCAACCTAACTGAAAAAAGAGTGAAATCTTGCCATTTGCAATGATGTGAATGGAGCTAGAGTATTATGCTAAGTGAAATAAGTCAGAGAAAGACAAATGCCATATTATTTCACAGATGTGAAATTTAAGAAAGAAAAATAAGCAAAGGGAAAAAAAGAGGGAGACAAACCAAGAAACAGACTCTGAACTATAGAGAACAAAATGAGGATTACCAGAGGGGAGGTGGGTGGGGAAGGGGTGAAATATTTGTTGGGGATTAAGAAGTGCATTTATGATGAGCACCTGGTGATGTATGGAAGTGCTGAATCACTGCGTTGTACACCTGAAACTAATATTACACTGTATGTTAACTGGAATTTAAATAAAAACGTTAAAAAATTGAAGAAAATGAGTAAATAATCCCAATATTGATAAACTAATCTCAATTATGTAAATGTTTCCAAATGAGCATCCATTTCAATTCTCTCCAGATGTTTATGATAGACTTTTTCTTCCACTTAAACAACACTTCGTGTGAGTGACTTTTGCTTTTTGACATATGGGAAGGTTTGTAATATATCATTGTGGTTAGGATTTGAAATTTCTGCTTAATAAAGTTAAGTACATTATCATATGGCTATTAAGCAATTCCACCTTTTTTTGGTGGAATAGATGTTAGCTTATTAAATGATTGTCTCTTTTATTACACCTGTTATCTGTCTGATAACATACGACTAGTCAAGGAAGCACTATATAAATAATATCACCCAAATGCGTAATTCAGAACTACACTCATGAAAATTCAATTTAGCAAAATCTGTGCCTTCATATGTACCCTCCAAGATGTTGGTAGCTGGGAACAGTGGGTTAGTGGCAGATAGGTGAGAAGTTGTTTGGTACTGGGTATATTTTGAAATAGTAAAGATGAGATGTGCTAAAGAAATTAAATATGCGATGTGAAAGCAAGCAGAATTTGTGATGAGTCCAAGATTTTGTACTGGGTGGCTGGAAGAATATAGTTGCTGAGATGGAGAATATAGTTAACTGAAATGGAGAGAAACAAGCAGCAGGTATGGAGTGGGAATGGAATATGAGGAGTTTGGTTTTACAGATGTTATGTTTGAGATGCTTATTAAATAAACAATGTGATAGAGACGGTTGGATATAGGAGACTGGAAATCAGGGGAAGGGAAGGGTATCGGCTGGAGAGTCCTTGGTGAATGGATATAAAAATACATAGAACCTGCTTTATGAACAAATGTTTAGAAAATTGAATTATTTTAGTGCATACTTGCATATATTAAGTAATTTCTTAAGGTTCTGGAGTTTTTATGAAGTGCTAGGACATGATTATTTATTTGGAGAGCATTTTAGGAGCATCTCTGGACTATAAGGCCAGGCTTAAGGATTACAAATAAAGAGGCATAACCTATTCCTAGTGATACTACCATAGTTGAAAAAAGAAGATACTATTTGGAACACTTACATATTTTTATTAATGCTTTAACAATGGTGGGTTGTTATGGAATGCTCAGTATAACACGGAAAATCTATTTGCTTATATATAAAAATGGCATTTTTTTTAGAATGCTTTGACTATTAAGATCTTACTGTGATTGGGCGCCTGGGTGGCTCAGTTGGTTAAGTGACTGCCTTCGGCTCAGGTCATGATCTTGGAGTCCCAGGATCGAGTCCCACATCGGGCTCCCTGCTCGGCAGGGAGTCGCTTCTCCCTCTGACCCTCTCATGCTCTATCTCATTCTCTCTCTCAAATAAATAAATAAAATCTTAAAAAAAAAAAAAGATCTTACTGTGATCAAGAGCAATCTGAAATTTTTGAGCTTTATGAAGATTCTGTTACTTTAATTGAGTTTAAAATTTCAATTGTATTCAGTTAAGCTGAAATAGCAAAATTTATTTGGAACACTAGGCATGGGGCAGAAAAATTAATATTTACCAACTTAAAATACTGAAAATAGAAGATGCCTAACTGGATAGCCTATGAAAGCATTTTTTAAAATGTGTTGTTTTTTTTTTTTTAAAGATTTTATTTATTTATTTGAGAGAGAGAGAATGAGAGACAGAGAGCACGAGAGGGAAGAGGGCAGAGGGAGAAGCAGACCCCCCTGCTCAGCAGGGAGCCCGATGCGGGACTCGATCCCGGGACTCCAGGATCATGACCTGAGCCGAAGGCAGTCGCTTAACCAACTGAGCCACCCAGGCGCCCTAAAATGTGTTTTGTAATAGCTCATGCACTGGGAATTTTTATAAGAATTTGGTAAGTACCTGTGAAATACTCTAAGAGGAAGTGATACATAAGAATGGAACTGAGTACAGCTAAAAGAAGTGGGGCAGATTGAGCACTGATAATACTTCATCTACTATGTGATTGGGAATCCAAGGGATTCTAAATATTACTTCTCTATCTTAATAGTTTATAGAATAGGTTGTCACAATTCCAGTTAGTCTCCTACTTTCCAGAGCACATCTCTGAAGATGTGCATGAAAATCCACTTGTCATTTTCTCTTGCCAAATAAAAAGCTGCTTATTTTGTTTGCCACATTTTTTTTTCTATAGGTAACATTAGAAAAGAGTAAAGCTAAGGTTTCATGTGTTAATTGGGTTTGTAGAACTTGGAAAATAAAATAACCTATTTCTTAGTAATAATCTTAAAGCACAACAGACACAGTTATACATATAAAATAACAGCTTCTCATTACCACTAGTGTCTAGCTATGACATCTTTCTATTTGAAATTCAAATCCTTGTGAACACATATTTATGTACTGCTAAACATAGAGCAATCTAAGAGTTCAGAGAAATAAAGAAGTTGACTTTATGGTTTTCACAAAGCCTTTGTTGTCTTTATGAGCCAGTAGGAAGGTATTAAGTACCATGGGCATGATTAGGCAATTAAAAAAGGAGTAGTTTCTAAAATTTGAAAAAGATTTGTGTAACATTGGAAATTGCTCACTTAGAATGAATAATGACTTAATAGACGGGGTAAAAAGTGCTGAGAAAAATCCATATGGGGGGAGAAGCATACACAAAAGTATGTGCATTAAATTGAATGTGGAACAACCAATAAACCAATTTGACTGAAATGTCGTGTCATGTAAGAATATAGTAGTAAGTAAGGATAAATGTAGGACTTCATTGTGATAGACCTTGATTGCCAGCTTATTTGGATCTTACGTTGTGTGTATTGAGGAACCACTGAAACTTTTTGGAGCAAGAATGAAGGCCTTTAAAGCAGTTCTAGGAAGTTTTATCTAGTACAAATTATTGTCAGTGAGGTGAAATGTGAAAGGAAAGAGATGAAAGACTCCCAGCAGAAAGCCTTGAGGGGAAATGAAGCCAACATTCAACTTGAATGGTGATGAAAATGCAGATGGAGTGATCAAACAAAAAACAGATTTGATATTGATTAGGTTGTGCTTGAATTTGGAGGGACGCATATCAGAGGTGAATCCTAGAATATGACCTGGAGCAAAATGTCAGTCTGACCACAAGAAATAGGCATTTGCAAACTTTACAAAATAAGTGGTAACGGAGGTTTATTGTAGGCATACATGGAAATGATACTCTCTTGTCATGTTTATCTGGGTCCATGTGCTGCTAGGATTGTGATGTATTGTGAACTTGATAGAAAACCAAAATGATTATACCATATTTTCTGGAATACAGATTAAATTCTCTTGGTTTAGCCAGATTTGGCAGAAACTAAAGAAAGTTTATTTTTAGTGAATCTCATTTATGTTTACCTTGAATGAGCCCTGTATCTAATTTCATGAGCCCACACCCTTCCCACAAGGATGTTATCAATATTTATGCTCACTCTCACAAATTCAACTTTTTCCTCTCTGTTGACTTCTTAATAAAGCATTTAAGGATGCCAACATATTCCTTGCATATCAAGAAGTTACCTCTGTTATCTGTTCCACTGGCTACTTCCTTACCTTCTAACTCTCCTACTCTACTGAATCCTTTCTGATGCTCCCATCAGGGACCTAAAGGAAAGATCCATAGTTGTCACCTAAGTTTCTGTACCTCCTGCTTCTGAACTCCCATCAATTGCATTCAGGCTTAAGTCATTACCATTCCAGTGGGGCCCCACCAATTAGTGCCATTGATGACTTTACTATGTACCAATTCCATTGAATTCTTTCCATGGCTCATTTTTTTTTTTTTTAAGATCTACATTCTTGGACAGTACTGACCATTTTTTTCCTTAAGAACTACTTGCCCCTTTGGATTTTATGGATTGATTACGGTAGGTTTCCTTTCTACTTTTACAGTTGTTGCTTGACTGTATTTTTGTAGGTCATTCATGCTCTGTCTACTCTTAGAAGTCATGGTCTTCAAAATTCTCTTTTCATATAAACTTTTTCCTTATTCTCCATATGTGTTCAACCCGGTGATCAGACCCAGTACCACAGCATTTTATTATAAAAATCTAAAAAGCTATCCTTGCCACTTGTTTTTTTTTATATTGACCACACTTGAGATTGGCCTTTCTTGTCTTTCATCCCAAATCTAGTTACGTCCAGTTGAACACTAGTTTTACTGATCTGTTTCTAAAATATTTTACTTGTGGTTTTCCTCTACTTTCCTACACCATACCCTCATTCTCTTTATTGTAAGATAGCTTCATTTCAGGTATCAGTGCCTTTAGTGATTTATCCTTTGTACTATCTATGTTGTAGCCATATTTTAAAAATGTAAATATGGTCACTTTATCCTTGTGCTTAAAAAGCTATTATATGTCCCCAAAACAATAATCACCCTGAACCAACCAATAACTTTGGAAGGAACTTGAGAAAGAGACCCTCTCACCCAGACTGCTTGTCACTCTCCACTAAAGCTATTTCAGAGAGTTTTAAAAGTCCATGTTATTGGGGTGCCTGGGTGGCTCAGTCGTTAAGCGTCTGCCTTTGGCTCAGGTCATGGTCCCAGGGTCCTGGGATCGAGCCCCATATAGGTCTCCTTGTTCAGTGGGAAGCCTGCTTCTCCCTCTCCCACTCCCCCTGCTTGTGTTCCCTCTCTCGCTGTGTTGCTCTCTGTCAAATAAATAAATCTTAAAAAAAAAAAAAAAAGCTATTATATGTGTCCCTATCAGTTCAGAATGTGTCTTTAATATGATCCAGCACTTTATACCCGTCACAGTTTGGCCCTAACATAAATTCTAGGATGTATTGGTGTGTGTTTCTCTCAACAGACATAATCATTAATGCAATTTTGTTGGTGTTAGGAACTCATTCAGGATAGATCCACAGAATCATGGAAGTTTATAGTGATAGAACATTAGGTCAGATATAATCCAGATGAAAACACTAATGCTCAGAAATGTTACTTGAATTGTCTAGGGTATAGAATTTGTTACTGACAGAAGAGGAACAAAAACCTTAATCTATCTCCTTAAGAGCTATTAGTCTCTCTTACTTGGCAGGGCAAATATATCTTACTAGTCTATGGAACCATGGCATCATTGAGTAGGTACAGATATTCTAAGCAACAGAAACACAACTTTATGTTGTTATACTGGTTATATTGATCCACTTGTTGCTGCTTGGCAATTGCCAAATCTGTTTTGTATGTCTGGCTTCCATCCGTATCTTGTCTGGGAATATCTATAATTAAAAATTCTCATGGGCAGCAGCTTATTTTTCTTTTCTTCTTTTTGACTTTTAATGGAAAATGAGGTGTTTATGATTGCAATTTCATAGTAAGGCACTGGATATTGACCAATGTTAGTATTTTAAGTAAGGACTAATAAATAGAGAAATTCATGCTAATTATAAAATGCTTTAATATTAAAACAGATAAAAGTAAGGAAAAAAGAACTATTGTTTCTTCCTTCTTACCATTCTCTTCCAGCAAAGGACATAATCTCTTCAAAACAGAATCACCATAAATGTTCATGTATTTTCCGAATGTGTTTGCTTTTGTTCCTTTGTTTACTTCCCTGGTTGTGTTAACATGGAAAACCAAACTTGTTAAGGCTTCTGGACAAAAGGACCATTAGATACTTGACTTCACCTTCCTTTGGTTACAATGATTGAAGGAAGCATAGCTTAAAGATTTTCTTAAAATTTTGAGATTGTTTTCTTATTTTAAATCAAATTTGGGCAGAACCATCTCCTTATTTCCTTGGCCTGGTGAATAGCATATGGCCAATTCAATTTCCTAGTCTTATTCAAAGGAATGAAATCCATTTTCAAAGTTACCTGTGGTTAATAAGTTTGCAGAGGCATATCCAGTCATCAGAAACAAACCATTCATTCAAAAGACTTTTAAAATATAGTTCTAGTGAATCCCATAGTGACTTTTTAAGCATCTCACAAAAAATAATTTATCTTTCATCTCTCCTACTCTCCTAGATCCTTTCTGATTTTCACATCAGGGACCTCAAGTAAAGATCAATAGTTGCCACCTCAATTTCTGCATCTTCTGCTTCTAAACTCTCATCAGTTGCTTTCAGGCTTAAGTCACTACACTCCATGGGGGACCACACCAACCAGTGCCATTGGTGACCTTACTGCTAACACCACTGGATTCTTTCCAGGGCTGATTTTGTTTTCAGAGAAATAACCCCTCTCTCCCAGTTGCTTCTGTGGATAGATATTAGAGTCATTGTGCTTCAGATGCTGGAATGTACCATAAGATTTGGTTAACAAAATGTTGGGAGTTAAAGAGTTCATTCATTCTTTTGAATCAGTTAATAACTGATCAGGCGTAGACTCAATGTGCAATTTTCCTTGCATGGATTATGCATTTTTGTAACTCTTTGCTCTTTAATTTAGCATTCTAAATTAACTCATATCATAGCCATTATCGAGGAAGATGACCAACTGCCACCCCCATATGTTTGCTTTAATTACAGATATTTCCATTTGAAAGTCACAAAACCCTACCCAATCCTTTATTCTATACAAGTTCAAACAAGGAGGACCAATATTTCACGAAATAATATCTTATTATAAGGGTCTTCACATAAAAAAAAGAAAAAAGACCTATGAAAATTAATGTCAGAAACCTAGCAGATGGCTCACAGTAAAAGATTTGTTAATCTAGTTACATGAAGCTTCAAAAATCTTTGACAACTAATAATGCATAATAATTTTTTTTGGTTCCTGCTCATCACAGTAGCTCTTATGTAGATTTCATTTCTGTTAGCTTGGTTTGGGGTGATTCCTCTCCTCCCTTCTTCTTGCTTTGCATGTTATGTCAAGCAACAAATAGTCTTAAATAAAAGTTAGCTTTACACAAATATTCTAAGTAAAAATTTATGCTTTGACTTTCTGGTTCCTTATCAACTATCATTTGCCTTCTGGTTTATTCTAGAGCAAGCATTTATTATGCTCCTTTTATGTTCCAGATACTTTATAGTTGCTGTGGATATGGAACATGTCTTTTCATTAATGACCTCCCAGGGTAGGGCTGGGACAGACACGGCAACCTATCCATAAGTGTACAAATAAGCTATATGGTTATCACTAGTGTGAAGCATCTCTCTACCTGGAAATATCAAGAAGTTATTTTTAGCATTGATAATGTATGGGCTAAAACTTGTAGGATCCTTAAGAATTTACTAGGAAGGGCTGTCCTGGTGGAGATGGGAGAGTGAAGGAAGAACTGTGAATTTCCTGAAGCTGACCCTTCCTTGGGTAACTTACCTCTGCCCCATTTTATGGGAAATTATTGTTTTTCTCAACCTATATCTTAGCTAAGAAGCTTTTCTTAATCTGTCTCGTGTATTTTTATATACAGTGTTTTTCTTTGAAAACTAAAAGTCATCTTATAAAAGAAAAATGGTTTCAGGCGTTGTAGAAAACAACAATTTAGGGAACTTATTAAAGGCTAAGCATTTTACTTATGCTATTTCATATAAACCTTTCTACACTACTATTACGGATATTCATTACAAGTGAATAAACTGAGAGATAGGTCAAGTATGTTACACATAAAGTAAGAGATTATGTCAGAGTGTGAAATTAAATCTTTATTACCTGTTTTCCTAGAATGGAAGAACACAGTAGTGCATGACCCTTGACTCTGCTTTTTTGTTCTTTCATTCTTATTAAAGTTCATTTGAACCTCCCAATTCCCATTTTTATGTATGCTATTCTCCCATCTCTGTCACTCAAATTGCTCCCAATACCTCAAGCCTCTGATCAAATGCATTTTCTCTATGAAATCTTTTCTGTTTACTTATTATAAAACGTGAGTTTCTAGACAAATTTTCCTCCTTTGCCTCAGAACAATGATCAGGGCCCTGATTAAATGAATACTTTTGTGAATTCTAATCCCACAAATCAAAAACTTAGAAATTTAACTGTTATGTTATCTAATTTTAATCAGTCTCTTCTAGGCACTACAAATCCATAGCATTGCCTCCTTCATGGTACTAGAGAAGTCCAACATACAAAGACATGACTTGTATTGCCATACAGCTAGATGGACCTGGATCCCTTAGGATAACACTTTGCAGCAAGTCTCTGTAAGAACATCCAATTCTCTTAGGAATAATCTCAGTTGCTCTTTCTAACACTAAGGTAGCCTCCACTGCTGCTTCTTATTTATATAGTTCGTGGTCCCACTCTCTCAACTTCAGAAACATAGCCCTACTTATGCTAATAAGTATATCTTGCTATAGCTGAACTTCTGCTTGACTGAATATGCTTCCATATTCCAACTCAAAAGGAGTTGAGAACTGCAAAATTTCCATTGCTGATCATCTCATCTAAATAACTTCTTGACTAACCCATCTTTGGCTACTTGCCGTGTGTCAGTGTTATCTTAGTTAAGTATTACATCAACCATAGTTCAATGACAGGAAATAGGAAGCTCTTAATTTTAAGCAGAAATGGATATGGGAGTCTGCCTCAGAAATTACTGTTATAGCTATAATGCAGGATCTGCTACTGCTCCTTCACACCACTGTTATACTGGCTGGATGCTTAACAATGACAAAATTTTTGTGGTGGCATGTTGGTTTGCAGTTCTTACAGGAAAAAGCATGGTTTTTGCTTTACTATTTTGCTAGGGTGTGATAATTTCAAAACTTCTACTTAGATCTTTCTACAAACCCATGGATCAGGGTCCTGATATTGGTGATACTCTATTTGCCCAAGTAGGTCTTTTTATAATTAAACTTTCAGGAACTAGGAAACTAAATGCAGAATAAGTTTGTAGACCCATTGAAACAAATATGAGGTAATTCTCACTCACCTTGCAATAAACCACAGCTGAGACACAAGACTTATATGGAGGGAACTCACATATAAATTATATCCTTTTAGTCCCACACAAAGCTGAGGACCCCTTTCACTTTCTTTTCTATTTTTTGTTCAGTAACTCTTTATTGAGATGTAATTGACATGTTAGTTTCAAGATGTACAACACAATGATCCTATATATGTATATATTGCAAAATGACCACAATAAGTCTAGTTAATATCCATCACCACACATAGTTAAAAACATTTCTCTGATGGCAACTTTTAAGATTTACTCTCTTAGCAACTTTCAAGTATACAATACTGTATTAACTATAGTCACCATACTGTACTCTACATCCCCAGGATTTATTTATTACTGGAAATTTGTACATTCTGACAAGCTTCACCCATTTCACACCCCCCCATCCTCTGACAACCACCAATCTGCTCTCTGTAACTATGAGTTTGTTTTTAAGTTCCACATATAAATGTTATAATAAAGTATTTGTCTTTCTTTGTCTGACTTATTTCACTTAGCATAATGCCCTCAAGGTCCATTCATGCTGTTGCAAATGACAGGATTTCCTTCTTTTTTATGGCTAAATAAGAATCCATTGTGTAAATATATACCGCTTTTTCCTTTTCTTTCCCAGTTTTATTGAGATCTAATTGACATATAGCATTGTATAAGTTTAAGGTGAACAGCATCATAATTTGACTTACCTATATTGTGAAATGATTAACAAAGTTTAGTTAATATCCATTGTCTCATATAGATACTAAAAAAAAAAAAAGAAAAAGTATTTTTCTTCTTGTGATGAGACTTCTGTGAACTGCTCTCTTAACAAATGTCAACTGTACCAGACAGCAGTGTTAACTATAGTCATCATGTCCTTACATTACATTCCTGGTAGTCATTTATCTTGAAACTGTAAGTTTGTACCTTTTGGCCACCTTCATCCAATTCCCCCACCCTCCATCTCTGGTAACCACAAATCTGATCACTTTTTCTGTGAGTCTGGTTATATTTTTTATTCCATGTATAAGGGACATCATACAGCATTTGTGTTTCTGTGTCTGACTGATTTCACTTAGCAAAAAATACCACAAAAGTCCATTCATGTCACTGCAAATGGCAGAATTTTCTTTTTTGTGCTCAACAATACTCATCTATTTATCTTGTAACTTCTTTATCCATTCGTCAGTGGACACTTAAGTTGTTTCTATGTCTTAGCTAGTGTAAATAATGCTACTATGAACATGGGGGTGAGGATATCTCTTTGACATGGTGCTTTTGATTCCTTCAGATAGAGTCCCTAAAGTGGAGTTGTTGGCTCATATGGTTAATTCTATTTTTAAATTTTTGAGAAACCTCCATCCTGTTTTCTGTAGTGGCTGTACCAATTTGAAATCTCACCAACAGTGTGCAAGGAATCCCTTTTCTCCATGTTCTTACCAGCATTTATTATCACTTCTCTTTTTGATGACAGCTATTCTAACAGGCGTAAAGTGCTATCCTGTTGTGGTTTTCATTTGCATTTCCCCTTTGAGCATTTTTTCATGTACCTGTTGACTATATATCTTCTTTAGGAAAATGTCTAGTCAGGTTCTTTGTCCATTTTTTTAAATTGAATTTTTTTTTTTTTTTTTTTGCTGTTGAGTTGCATGAGTTCTTCATATATTTTGGATATTAACTCCTTATCAGATAGATTATTTGCAAATATTTTTTCCCATTTCATAGGCTGTCTTTCATTATAGATATTTTTTTCCTATGTAAAAGCTTTTGTTTGATGTAGTCCCACTTATTTTTTACTTTGTTGCTTGTGCTTTAGGTGTCATATCCAAAGAATTATTGCCAAAATCCATGACAAAAAGCTTTTTCCTTATGTTTTCTTCTAGGAGTTTTATGGTTTCTTATATTTATGCCCTTAATCCATTTTGAGTTAATTTTTATGAGTGGTGTAGGAGAAGAGTCTAGTTTTATTCTTTTACATGTGAATATTTAATTTCCCCAGCATCATTTATTGGAGAGACTTTTTTTTTTTTTTCAATTGAGTAATTTTGGATCACTCACCAAATATTAAATATATACATGAGTTCACTTTTGAGCTCTTAGTTCTTTTCTTTTTAAAGATTTTATTTATTTATTTGACAGAAAGACAGTGAGAGAGGGAACCCAAGCAGGGGGAGTGGGAGAGGGAGAAGCAGGCTTCTGGCCGAACAGGGAGCCCAATGCGGGGCTTGATCCCAGGACCCTGGGATCATGACCTGAGCCGAAGGCAGATGCTTAGTGACTGAGTCACCCAGGCACCCCTTGAGCTCTTAGTTCTGTTTCATTGGTCTATGTGTCTGTCTTTATGCCAATATTATACTCCTTTGATTACTATAGCTTTAAAATATAGCTTGAAATCAAGAGATGTGACGTCTCCTGCTTTGTTCTTCTTTCTCAGGATTGCTTTGGCTATTCAGGATATTTTGTGGTTCCATATGAATTTTGGGATTTTATTTAATTCTGTAAAAATGCCATTGGAATCTTGATAGGAATTGCACTGAATTTATTTGGACATTTTCACAATATTATCCATGAACATGGGATATCTTTTCATCTGTTTGAGTCCTCTTTGAAATCTTTCATCAGTATCTTGTAGTTTTCAAAGTAGAGATCTTTCACCTCCTTGGTTACATTTATTCCTAAGTATTGTATTGTTTTTGATGCTATTGTAAATGGGATTGCTTTCTTTGATTTTTTCAGACAATTCACTGTTATTTTATTAAAATTTTACTGAATTGTGTATATTAATTTTGTATCCTGCAACTTTATTGAATTTAATTATATTTGACAGATTTTTGGTGGGGTCTTTAGGAATTTCTATATATAAAATCATGTCATCTGCAAATAAAGACATTTTCACTTTTTCCTTTTAGATTCTGATGCCTTTTCTTTCTTTCATTTAAATTTTTTAAAATAATTTTTTTTACCTGATTGCTTTGGCCAGGGCTTCCAATATGATGTTGAATAGGAGTGGTGAGAACAGGTACCCCTGTCTTGTTCCTGATCTTAGAGGAAAAGCTTTCAGCTTTGAATATGATGTTAGTTGTGGGCTTATCATATATGGCCTGTATTATGTTGAAGTACATTTCTTCTAATTTGTTAAGAGTCATTATCATGAATGGATATTGAATTTCGTTGAATGCTTTTTCTGTGTCTACTGAAATAATCCTATGATTTTTTTCTTACATTCTCTTAATCTGATAACACATTTTTTTGATTTGTATGTTAAACCATGCTTGCATCCCAGGGATAAATCCCACTTGATCATGGTGAATGATCCTTTTAAAGTGCTGCTGAATTCAGTTTGCTAGTACTTAATTGAGAATTTTTGCCTCTATATTCATTGAGAATATTAACCTATAGTTTTTTTGTCGTGTACTTTTCTGCTTTGGTATCAGGGTAATGCTGTTCTCATAAAATGAGTTATAGACTATTTCCTCTTCTGCAATTTTTGGGAAAAGTTTGAGAAGAATTGGTATTAATTCTTCTTTAAATGTTTGGTAAAAATTCACCAGTGAAGCTATTTGAGCTTGTCTTCATTGGGTTAATTTTTATTACTGAATCAATCTTTTTACTAGTAATTGGTCTATTCAGATTTTCTATTTCTTCCTAATTCAGTGTTGCTAGGTTCTATGTTTCTAAGAATTTTTCTGTCTGTTCTAGATTTTCCAGTTTTTTTGGCAACAGTTGTTCATATTAGCTTCTTGAGGAGGTGAAAGATCTGTCTGGATGGTCTATCCATCATTAAGAATGGAATATTAAAGTCCCCAACTATTATTATATTGCTATTTATTTTTTTAGTTCTTTTAGTTTTTGCTTCATATATTTAGGTGTCTGATGTTGGGCACATAAATATTTACCATTGTTCTATCTTCTTGATTTATCAATCCCTTTATCCTTAATTGTTTTCTGGCACTTGTGTAGATCCATTTTTCCTCATTTTTTAATCCTACTGTCTATTTTTGTGTTTTGATGTCTGTTGGTATCAGTATGCTTTGACTTCTTCATCATGTTCTTTTGCATATTAACTACAGGTTTTCCCGTTATGATTACGATGAGGTTTACAAAAATATCTTAAAATATTTTAAACTCATAACAATTTAACTTGGATAGCATTCCTAAACTTTAAATTTTTTACTTCTCCTCCTTCTTTGTATTTGAGGTTATTGATGTTATGGTTTACATATTTTTTATACTTGTATTCAGTAGCAGATTATTGTAGCTAAGGTTATTTTATGTTCCTGCTTTAACTTTAGTTTTTGTTTTGTTTTGTTTTGTTTTTTAAAGATTTTTATTTATTTATTTGACAGAGAGAGAGACAGCGAGAGCAGGAACACAAGCAGGGGGAGTGGGAGAGGGAGAAGCAGGCTTCCTGCCGAGCAGGGAGCCCGATGTGGGACTCAATCCCAGGACCCTGGGATCATGACCTGAGCCGAAGGCAGACGCTTAACGACTGAGCCACCCAGGCGCCCTTGGTTTGTTTTTTAACTAGAGTTGTAAATGAATTATAAACCACCATTATCTTCCTACACAATCTTTGATTATATATTTAACATTACCCATCAATTTTATTCTACCTTCTTATGTTTATATAATAATGTCTTTTTCTTCCACTCAAAGAACTCCCTTGAGCATTTCCTGTAAGGCAGGTCTAGTGGTGACAAACTTCCTCAGATTTTGTTCTGGAAAGCCTCTATTTCTCCATTTCTGAAGGAAAGCTTTATTAGTTACAGAATTTTGGGTTGGCGGTGTTTTTCTCTTTATATTTTGAATATATCATTTCATTCTCTCCTGGCCTGAAAAAGTATTATTGAGTAATCTGCTGATAGTCTAATGGGTGTTTTCTTGTACATAACTTATCTCTTTTATCTAGCTGCTTAAAATTTCATTATTGTGTTTGATTTTTACAATTTTAGCATGTGTCTTGATTTAGCCCTATTGAAGTTCCACCTGTTTGGAGTTTTTTGGACCTCATGGATCTGGATTTCCATTTCTCTTCCCAGGTTTAAATTTCTAGCCCTTATTGTTTTAAATATACTTTCTGTTTCTTTCTCTTTCTCTTCTCTTTCTGGAATACTCCTAATGCAGATATTGTTTCATTTGACTGTGGTCCATAACTCCTGTAGGCTTTCTTAACTCTTTCTCATTTTATTTTTCCTTTTTGTTCCTCTTATTGGATAATTTTAAATATTCTGTCTTCTTGGTCATTGATTCTTTCTTCAGTTTTGTTAAGTCTGCTTTGAAGCTCTCTACTGAGTTTTTTCAGTTCAGTTCTGTATTTTTCAGCACTAGAATTTTTTTATGGTTTCTATTTCTTTGTTAAACTTCTTGCTTTGTTCATGCATTGCTTTCTTAATTTCATTTTAGTTGTCTGTGTATTCTTGTAGTTCACTTCTTTAAGAGGATTATTTTGAATTATTTGACTATTCACAGATCTCAAATTTTTTTTAGTGTCAGTTATTATTGGAGCTTTATTAGTTTCCTTTGGTGGTGTCATGTTTACCTGATTTTTCATGTTGGTATTTGCACACTTGAATAAGCAGTCTCTTCTTCCAGACTTTACAGGTTTGCTCAGGCAGACACAGTCCTTCAACAGTTAAGCTCAGATAAGCTCAGTTTGGGTTTCTGGATGTGTTCACTGGTAATGTCCTTGGGCAAGTGTGGTTTGCTATCATGGTCTGTTTTGGGGAGATACCACTGTCTGAGCTCTGAAGTCAGAAGGGGAGTGCTACCAGCCAAAACAGTTGGATAGGACTGCTGGCTTGGTTCTCAAGAGAAGCAAGGCTATGGAATGGGCTCCACAGTTGCCTGGGTTCTCTAGTCAGGCTTACTAGATAGTTGGGACTGGATACTATACCCAGTATTAGGAGGAGCTTTGAATTAGTTTTCCTACCTTGGTAAGGCAGTAGAATAGGCTCCAGGCCCTGCACAGCTCATTGTTTGGGGACCTGAATCATATAAGACTAGGAACTGAATTTCCTGGCCAGATGGGGCCACCAGTTTTGCTCTGCAGACAGGAAAACCCAGAGGCTATGCTCTCTGTTTAGTACCACTGCAAGCAGGACTATTGGATAGGCTACAAATCTTCCTGTGTGGTCTGGCTAGGTTCCTTGCTTGAGAAGGTTGAAAACTGTATTCAGTAATGAGCAAGGCTATAAATTCATTTCCCTGCCTGGACAGAGCAGGAAAACCAGATCTAACGTCAGAAAGACTTTGTGGTTTTGACTCAAGTTGACCCATGTTGCAAGTTCCCTGGACAAACAGTGCCACTGATTTTACTCAGTGGATAATCAGCTTTGTCTACTATAATTTCTGAGCATTTCTGGGCTAATAATCTTCCAGATGTTCTGGACAATCTTTCTGTTCACACAGGGTTGCAAGCTACAGTCAGCAATGGGCAAGGTATAACTCAGCTCCTTTGCCTTGGTGGGGGTAGACCAGGCTCCAGTGCTAGGACTCTCCATTTGGAGACCCAAATCAGGCAAAACCACATACCACCAACTTCCTTGGTCAAATTGTGCCACCATCTTTGCTCTGTGGATAAACAAACCCATGGTTTTGGACTACTACTTGGGCACTGCAGGTAGGAAATCTGTCTGCCAAGATCCAAGTGTTGGTGTTGCAATCCCTTCCCCACTTCTCTTTCACAATCAGATTCCCTCTGGTCAATACCTGTAGATTCTCCTATGATCCCTGAGGATTGAAACCAGAGTGGAGACTCCTAAGAAGTGACCCACAACACTAGGTGAACTGGATGTCCACCCTGGGCTCTTTTCCCACTGGAGGGACCTTAGGCTCAGGGGAGAATTCTGATCTCTTGGCATGGTGCTATGCCCAGAAGTGAGGTAGGGGCAATTCAGTCAGCAAATAGCTGACCCTCGTACCTTCTAATGTTACATGTCTTGGCCTCCATGGTATAGGGGAGTGCTTCAGCCTCACCTCCATGTTCTAAGGTTTTCTCAGTGATATCTTGTCCATGAATAGTTGTTGATTATTTTTCTTCTTTTTTTAATTATGTTTTTTAAAATTTAAATTCAATTAACATACAGTGTATTATTAGTTTCAAAGGTAGAGTTCAGTGATTCATCAGTCTTACATAATACCCAGTGCTCATTACATCAAGTGCCTTCCTTAATTATTGTTTTTCTGAGGGGTGTAAAGTCAGAAATGACCTATTCACCACCTTTATGATGGCATTTTCAGTTTCTTTTGCCTGTTTGTTGTTTGTTTTTCTTTTGCTCTAACAGTAAAATCTTTGTCACTTTAAGTCCTTGACATTTCTCCACTTCTAATGTCTTGTATATAGAGTCAGGGGAGTGATCTGGATGGCCTCTGATGCTCCTTCTAACTTTAACATGATGCCTTCTCTTTTTATATTTACTTCTCTTTTTCCAGTATTCCCTGCACACGTGTATTCTTTACCCACTATAATATCAGCTCCATGAGGATAAAGAAGATAAAATTTTTGTTTATTGGTAAATATCCACAATGGCTTTTGAATAAATATTTATTATGTAAAATGATTCATACTTGATTATTCATTCATACTGTTCTGCTATATTTTCTCTTCATTCATTCATCTATTCATCATGTATAAATTTACTTAGCAAATACTTACTGATCACCACATCACCTGATTCTCTCAATCCTATCTGCCTGTAAAGCCAGCTGAGTTTCAGCTAGTCCACTAAACTCTACTGAACTTGTCAGCTATAACCGATCTCTATCTTACTTGAATTCCTACCACATACACAGTGTTTATCCTATTATAATGGACCTGCAAATAAAATCTTTAGGGACTTATTAATATGGTCTTATTGATACTATGCTACTTATTTATATACCGTCCTTGAATGGTTCTGACTTGCTTAGAGTCTGTGGATTTTCCAAAGACAGGGATGATATAACATATGCTTTCTAAAATTTATCCATGGTATGTAATACCATCTAGATATAGAATCTGAAAACTGTAACACATTCTCTTTCTCTCTCCTTTTCTCTCTCCCAATAACATATGTGCAAACACACATATACACACACAATCCTGAATGGTGCTTCAGTATCCATGTATTTATTCTGGTAGAAATTGAAAGAGAAAAGAGGGGGAAAGTGATCAATACTCCAGAAAATGGCCACTGAATTTTTATCTCATTTATGGGGATAATGGTCAATCCATAATTACCTGAGGTATAAGTGTATCATCCCATTTCCTAGTTGTGCCCACGGTGTGGAAATGCTTCCTTGTCTTTGCCATCATTTCTTTCTTTTCTTTCTTTCTTTCTTTCTTTCTTTCTTTCTTTCTTTCTTTCTTTCTTTCTTTCTTTCTCTCTTTCTTTCTCTCTTTCTTTCTTTTTTTCTTTCTTTCTTTCTTTCTTTCTCTTTCTTTCTTTCTTTCTTTCTTTCTTTCTTTCTTTCTTTCTTTCTTTCTTTCTTTCTTTCTTTCTTTTTTTCTTGCTATGAGAGAAGTCAAGTAGTCTGAAGTTATGCTGGTGCACAAAGCATTCTAAAATAGCCTTCATTTATGAGCAATCATCTATGAAGGACTAACATTTAAGGAACCTTGCTGTGTCCTTTTTTGAGATTACAGCTTCTGTATAAGTGACAAATATATTTAGATGGAGAATGAAGTGTTCGCTGTACAGTTTCGATTTGTATAGTTAGCATTTGTATCTTTTAGGATAAAATGCCCAATGGGGAAATGTTGAAGAATACTAATAACTAGTAATAAATAACTAAAATAGATGTTGTCCCAGAAGGGCAACAGCAGGCTATACTTCTAGGGAATAAATCTGGGTAAATGATTTATGATTCTTTTCTGAGTATATATTGTTAATAGTTTCTCTGATTGCACATTTCCCTTATTCACTCTAAATATTCAGAGAGAGATGACAAGGGAGAGATTGAGAGAAAGAGAGAGAGAGATTTCTAATTATTTATCTTATGTCTACTTCTCTGTGAATACTGTATGTGAAAAAATCTCAAAAGAAAAATAAATTTATGTTAATGCATCAATAATTCCCTATTTTATGTATTTCTTCTGGCCAAAGCCCAGTTGATCCAAAAACCTCTGAAAAAAAGAATGCTATATAAATAATTCCTAGTTAAGAGGATTGCAAATATAGAATTATATAAAATATAGGGCCAAACTACACTTCTGTTATTTTCATTAGAGAAGGAATATACGATTTCACTGTATTGGGGCCCTCTCCATATTACAAAGAAATGAGCAAAATTCTAGAAAAAAAAAAACATAAAATAAAAATAGGGACTTTCTCCTCTAGGAGAACGTGTCTTATTTAACAGTCTGCTATATCACATTTTTTAAAAATTTAGACCAATGGCAAAAGTAGAAATAATAATTATTGCTTTAAGCATAAGAGATTTCTGAATATTGAAGTTGGAGCATAAGAAAAGATTGATTAGTGCTAAATAGAGACTTAGAAATCATCCTGTGACTCATTTTACTGGTGATGATACTGAAGCCCAGGGAGATGCAATGATGAGCCAAACTGAGACAAAGACCTAAAAATCTAGAATCCATATTTCCTTATTCTGAGGAATTAGTGTCCTTTCTTCCTATATTTAAATTGATAAGTTGAAGTACAGTAGGTATTTAAAAATACAGATATTTTTCTTTGTAAATATAAAATGCTCCTTTTTGAAAACAATTGAAAAGCAAATTAAATGGTAAATTTAGTGCACCTCTCAAAGTTCACCAAAAATAAGCTCCTGTTATAGCTTTTGTTTTGTATTTTGTTGGTGGTGTTGTTGCGGTAAAATATGCATAGCATACAATTTCCCATTTTAGCAATTTTTATGTGTACAGTTCTGAGATACTGAGTACATTCACATTGTTATGCAACCATCACCACAGTCTCCAGAACTTTTACATCTTCCCAACTGAAACTTGTTGTACCCATGACACCAACTTCCCATTTCCTCTTCCTCTCAGCCACTGGAAACCATAATTCTTTATATTTCTATAAATTTGACTACACTAGGTGCCTTATATAAGTGGAATCATATAATATCTGTCCTTCAGCGATTGGCTTATTTCATGTAACGTAATGTATTCAAGATTCAGCCACGTTGTAGCCTATATATATATATTTTAGCAATATGTCTATTTTTTCCATCTTTTTGAGGGATAACTGACAAATGAAAATTGTATATATTTAAGGTATACAACTCCATTTTTGATATATGTATACATTGTAAAACAATCACCACAATCAAGGTAATTAACATTGCCATCATCTTACATAGGTTACCATTGTCATTTTGTCATTGTTATTGTTGTTTCTTTGTGGTGACAACACTTAAGATCTACCCTCTTAATGAATTTCAGGTATACGGTACAATATTGTTAACTGTAGTCACATTGCTGTACATTAGATATACAGAACTTATTAATCTTGCAAAACTGAAACTTTATACTCCTTCACCAGCATCTCATTTCCTCCTCCCCAGACCCTGGCAACCACCTGCTTCTTTCAGTTTGATTATTTTAGGTCCAACATGTAAGTGAGATCACACGGTGTTTGCTTTCTGTATATGACTCATTGTACTTAGCAAAATGTCCTACAGGTTTATCTATGTTGTTGTAAATGTCAGGATTTTCTTCTTTTCCAAGTCTGAATAATATTCAATTATATATATATATATATACACACACACACACACACACACACACACACACATATATATCACATTTTCTTCATTCGTTGATTGATTATTGAGAATAATGCTTTAATAAATATGTGTGCATGAACGTCTTTGAGATCCTGATTTCATTTCCTTTGGATATATATCCAGAAACGGGATTGCTGGGTCATATGAGAATTCTGACTAGTTTTTTGAAGAATGTCCATACTCTTTTCCCATAATGGCTGTATGAAGTTACATTCCTACCAACAGTATCAAGGGTTCTTTTTTCCCATATCCTTGCCAACATTAGTATTTTCTGTCTTTTTGATAATAGTCATTCTAATAGGAGTGAAGTGCTAGGTAATTGTGGTTTGACTTGCATTTCGCTAATGATTAGAGATGTTGAATAACTTTTCATATATGAATTAGCTACTTGTATATCCTCTTTTGAGAAATGTCTATTCAGGTTATTTGCCCATTTTTAAAATTATCTTATTTGCCTATTGAGTTTTTTTTACTATTGCGTTGTAGGAGTTCCTTGTTTATTTTGGATATTAACTCCTTATCAGAGAGATGGCTTGCAAATACTTCCTCCCATTTTTCCATAGGTTTTCTCCCATATCTCCCATAGACTGTCTTTTCACTCTGTTGGTTGTTTCCTTTGCTTTGCAGAAGACCTTCCGTTTGAAGCAAGCTCACTTTTCTATTTTTAATCTTGTTGCCTGTGCCTTTGGTGTTACATCTGAAAAATCATTGCCTAGACCAATGTCAAGAATCCTTTTCCTTATGTTGTTTTCCAGTAATTTTAAGGTTTCAGGCTTATGTTTAAGTCTTTAATTCATTTTGTGTTGATCTTTGTGAGATAAGGGTCCTATTTCATTTTTCCATGTATGAATATTCAGTTTTGCTAACACCATTTATTGAAGAGACTGTCCTTTACATTTGTCATGAAGAGTCTGAGATTTTACATTGCTTAGAAGCTAACAAGCTAGTTTGTTAAAGTCATAGGGATGTTGTTGGAAGACACTAGAATCCTGAGTTAGAGATAAAGGAACTGCTTACTCTTGGCACACTAAGCCCATTGGGTATTGTGTTTGAATCACCTTTGCCTCTTAAGTCCCACAAATTCAATGTGAAGGTATCAGAGCTATTGCACTCACATGAGTATGAATCACAGCTGAGGAACATTGACTTAGGAAATCCAAACCTTTTTTTTTTTTTTCTGATGCCTACATGCAGATCTGCTCATTGTCCTAAAAATAATCTTTGTAGTACTGGACTGTAAGTAAATCTGTCTTTTGTTTCTCAGAGATCTTAATTTTCCAAGACTACTCACTATACAAACATCCTTGAGAAGATAGTTTTAAAAAAAGGCAGTCAGTGCTTTGCTCAGAAGACATGCAACAATGGGATAGATATGGAAACTGTGACCCAACAACCTTTTATTATTGATTCTTTCTTCACTCACTAATTGAACTATTCATGTATTCATTCATTCTTCTATCCACCTTGTCTACAGTTTATTTAGTGAACATCCCATCTCTTTGCCTGAGACTGTTCTATTCTTCCATAACGCTCCATTTCAACCAAATGGAATAGATCTTTTTACTTTCAATTAATCAATCAATCCTTCCATGGAATTTTCTAACACAATGAGAGTGTTTTTTTTTACTGTTCTTCCTTTTACTCCGAAAGTCATCTAACTTATTTCTACTAATTGAAATCCTTTGTTTCCCTCAAGAAAAAAAATAAAGTAGCATATTCTTTATCATTCTTTTCTGATTCCTGTGACTGGAAGTAAGCATTTACTTTGGTTGAACTCATATACCAGTGGCAGCTTACATATTTACGACGCTTTTTGAATTCTTGATTTCTTTGACATTTGTCAGTTACTCACATTTCATTCTAACTCCCTATCTTGGAATGTAAGATCCAAGGAAAGAGAGCCTACTAAATCCTCACTTTTTTTGTTATACCCTATAGTGCCTTTGCAGTCTCTTGCTCATAGTTGGAAACTGCATATTAATTAAAATTGATATTTTTGAAATTTGGTCTGTGTTGCAGCTGGGCTTTTATTTGGCATGCAAAATTACAGTGATTAACAAAGTACATAAGTTAACCCATTTTTTCATTGCATTTGTATTTACATAGAATACATATATATATTTATATGTGTATAAAATCATATGAAGCACATACAAGGCATATATAATTCAGAAACCAAGTTTTGCCTACTAATTTGGTTATAGTTAGAAAAACAGGTATATTGCCTCAAAAGAAAAACAAAACAGGGTGCCTGTGTGTCTCAGTCCGTTGTGTCTGACTCTTGATTTTGGCTCAGGTCATGATCTCAGGGTCCTGAGGTTGAGCCCCACGTGGGGCTCAATGCTGGGCATGGAGCCTGCTTAAGATTCTCTCCCTCCCTCTTCCTTTGCCCCTCTCCCATCCTCTGGCTCGGGCTTGCTCATTCTTGCTCTATCTGTCTTGGGGGAAAAAAAAGAAAAAGAAAAACCCCACAACAACATATTAGAAATGAAGCTCAGAAACAAAATGGCTAAAAGTGAAATAACTAAAAATAGAAGTATTTTCAAGGATGTTGAGGAGCTGGAACTCATAGGTGGCTGGAAAGAGTCTAAACTGATACAATCATTTAAAAACATTATTTCACAGTATCAATCAGACCCAAATATACATCTCTTCTGTGACCCAGCAATTACTCTCCTGGCTATATATCACTACCCCAGATAAATGCATATGCCCATCAAAAAGCATGTACAAGAATGACCATAGCATATTCAAAAAAAAAAAAAAAAGAATGCTATGTAGAAATCAAATGTATTTTTGCTACACATAACAATATGGATGGATTTTATAACAGATTGTTGAATGAAGAAGCCAGATACAAAGAGTGCTTAGTATCATTCCATTATGAGAAATTCAAAACCAAACAAATTTTGTGGTAATAGGAATAAGAATAGCATTTATTTTGTGGAGTATTAACTATTGAGGGGTTTGCTGGCATGTGATAAATTTTCTATATTTTGATATACATAGTACCTGTGTGTGTTTGGGTGCATATGTATATGCATATATAGTGTGTGTTCACAGTGTATATATACATTGTGTATATTGTGTACATTGTAATAATCTGATGTGAAAAATAATAGGTCAAATTACCTCAAAAAATACTTAACAAAAGATGTTGATACCTTTACGGAAAATATAAAATTCTATTTTATGATACTAATAAGACTTTAATAAATTAAGAAACAGAAGCTCATAGATTGAAATATTCCATATCTTGAGAAAATTAATTCTCCCCAAGCTCATCTACAGATGTAATGCATTTCATTTAATGTCCCAGCAATTTTATTTGTGTTTTTGAGGGTGATGAGGGTGCTGAAAATTGACATGTTCATTTCTAGATCTGTGTGGAAAAGCAAACAGCCAAGTATCTGAGAAAATCTAGAATAAAAAACAAAATTTGGGGAATTTCTCCTAAAGACTTCATAAGTTTTAAGAGATATTAGTAAATAAGACAAATATTGTTAGAAGAATCAATAAATAGACTATTGAAAGAGATTTGAGAGCAGGGAAACAGATCAAACAATGAGAGCCCAGAAATAATTCATGACGGAGCTAGATGGCATGGCCAATCAATGAAGTCATGGTCTTTTCAGTACATGGTTCTGGGTCAGAAAACTGTGTGTCCATATGCACACATGCACACAATTTCAGTTTTGTAAGATGAAAAGAGTTTGGAGATTGGTTGCACAACAACACGAATGAACTTAATTTTACTGAACTGTGCACTTAAATTGGCCAACTTGGTAAATCTTATGTGTAGTTTGCCACAATTAAATTTTTTTTAATTAAAAAAATCAAGAAAATCATTAATATTAAATTCAAAACAGTAGTTACCTTGAGGAGGGGCATGTTTCAAAGTATGCAAGAGAAGCCACACATGTTCATTATATTTCCCAAACAACTCCACAGAGCTCGTGACTGCTAAAGAAATCTTAATAAGAACTGTTTCTCAGTGTTTTGAGAATCAGATAATGCCTGTGAAGATCACTCATAGGGCCATCTGTAGTAGGTACTCATTTTACCTTGTTATAAGATGAAATCCGATTATCTTAATCTAATATATGATCTATGGGAAACAGAATTCTGAGCTATTGGCAAAACACTCCCCCCCCCCCCCCTTATGGTCCTCACAAAACCCCATGACATGGCCACACATTTCTTGTGTCTGGAGAGGGTGGAAGTTGCAGGTGGTGGGTGACTAAGTGGCTCAAAGTCATAAAAATAAGAAAAATCGAAACACCTAATTCTGCCATGTTTTGTAAACTTGTAGTTGTATTAAGTGATGAAGATTACACAGGCGCAATGCACATCCTGATAAGCTGAAATAATGCATTTGAGCAAAAAAAAGTAGACATTTTAATCATTGAAGGCGATAAATCCAAAATCCTTTGGTTTTCTTGAAATCTTTATATTCGCTAGCCCAAAAGATTGTTTTCAACTGAAGATAATTTGATTATGAAATTCCATCCACCAGTCATCCTCCTCTGCTTAGAATTACACAAGGAGTGGGCAGTACCATGTAACTGTTAAGAGATCAGTGTCTAGACAAAGATGTACCAGGTGGTTTGGGTCCTGGTCTGTGTTCTAGGAGCATATGACATAGGGCGAGCCCCTTCACCTCTGTCTTCAGCCCATCGTCTAGAAAATCATGATGATAAGAGCAACTTCTGCATAGGGCAGTTGTGAGAACAAAACATAGTCTGAATAAAGCCCACAGTGTGTGTTCCATAAATTTCCCTATTCCTATTACTCTATGCACAGAAGTGTTCTGCCAGCACTGTGGAGAGCTCTTCAAATTAGAGCTGCAATCTTGTAGTTCCCATAACTTCTCCGGTTCCTCAAGTCACTTCGGTTGAGGGTATTAATCTATTTCAATTGATTGACAGTTGCACAGTAGTCAGTTACTTAATTTATAATTTGCACCAGGTTATTGAATTTATAATTTGGACTGAGCTCTAAATGCGTTTTTGATTTATGTGTGTCCCCCACGCAGTTACAACAAATCATTGGTGGTTGAGCAACATTTACTGTAAGACACACACATTTAGCAGTTGGATTTTAAAGGGCAAAGAAATTTATATTTCTTCATGTAAATGTAGAGAGTCAATGCTTCAAATAATTGCAAAAGAAGCAATGTGATCAAGTGAGGAAAGTTATACCATTTAATAACCAGAAAAAAAACCACTTTCTGTTTATAATGTTGTCCCTGTCTGGGCTGCATTACAGCCTTGGAGAGTTATGCCGGACGATAGTGAAGATCTAGGTCAGCATTTTTACTTTACACACAAGAGGGCTAAAGTGCTCGAGGCCATAAAGTAGTTAGTGGCTAAGTTGGAAATTGAACCAACTTTCCTGATTCCTGTATCTCACAGTTTCTCTGTGATTCATTTTCTTTCTCTGAAAAGTGCAAGGATAATAATATAATCTTGCTTCTCAATGGAGTATTTTTTTTAATACATGAGACAATACACTTGAAAGATCTTTATAGTATAAATACTTTATACATTTCTATCTACGTCCAAACCTTGGTTTCTTCGGTAAGGAGTGAACATAGCAGTAGAAGTTAAGTGTACCCATTTATCAAGGGGCACTATTAGTGGGGCTCTATCAACCACATATTTTCAGTTTTAATCCTCACTAAATCCTATTATTTTCAGATGACAAAACCAAGGGTCAGAGAAGTTAAGGAAATACTCAAGCCAGGTTTTCAAATTCCCAAGGCCTATGTATATGTCACGGCTGCTGGACACACTAAAATAGGACCTACCAGGTTCCTTAATGCAAGATTGAAAATTTAATATTTTCTGGCAAAGGAAAAACACCTGCCTCTTTAAGATTTGACCCTAATTGTAAAACAGTTTTCTTCTTGCTGCGGTATTAGGTGTCATATTAATCTTTCTTTCTGACCTCATTCTGGCAAATCGTCTTGGAGAGAGGAATAAATAATGTTCTTGTAAATTGATTTATATGAACTCTAGAGATACAGCACTAGCAAAAAATACCAGCCATGTCTGGGCCTCAGTCAGTGGATCAAAGGTGTCTCTGCCTTATTATTTGCTCCATATCAAGTTCAGAATGATTACTGAAATACCCATTTTCCTAATGTCATGCCTCCAGTCAAGTATTCTGAACTTTGACCTCCATTGGTCTCAAATATAATGCAATAACTTCTAGCAATGGCCAGGAAACAACCAACTGTAGGAATCTGAACTTGAAATGGGACGTCAAACTGGAGCTGCAAAGGTGAGTAATCAGAACAAAGAGGATACCTTTAGACTTCCACGTTTTATAATGAACTCTGCAAAAATACTGTTTTAGAGCATCTTAGGGCCCTATCCCTTCCACTCTGAGCTGCATGATTAGAGCCTAATGATTTGTTTTCAGTTTGCAACTCCCCTTTGATTATGACTGAATGCAGCTTTCCTCCAGCACAGCAGATACTCCAAGCAGGGGTTATGGCTGTACCCATATCCTCACACACTGTTTCAATCATTTCCTTCTCTGTGGAGATGGGCACGCTTTATGTTAAGAGATCATGATCATCTTCCATTCAATTCCAAACATACTTATTGAATGCCTGCAATTTGATTAGCACTCAAAAAAAAAACCAGGATACATTTACTGACCTAAAAAATATTAGCATTTCATCGGGGGAGAAAGAAATGACATTGCTTTGAAAATGAAATGCAGTATATGATTGCATCTTAAAGTAATTGTTACAGGTAATTTCAATAGAAGAGTCTTCGCAAAGAGGATGAAAAAGTACAGGAAGACATCCAAGAGATGACCTTTGCATGAGAGCTTGACACGAGAAGAGAGAAGATATCTAAGATGCAGAAGTAGCATGGCTGAAGTGATGGAGATACGTGATAAACATGTTTGTTCTAAAGACATTTGGAGTGAGGCAGGAACTTGGAGAATCAGTGGGACAGCAGTTGAATAGAAACATGTACCCTGGTAAGAAGGTGCCTGGAAATTAAGCTGAGAAATTTGGACTTGATCATGAGTGGACTGGAGAGCAATGGACCATTTCAGAGGACATGATAAAAGGCTTCAAGAGAGCATGTGCAAATATGTTGGATGAGAATGCCATGTGAGAAACCAGAGGCAGGGAGTGTATGTATCAAAGACACTGCAGGGTGACAGCATTAACAGATGGGACAAAGCAAAGTAGCAAGAGGAAGTATGTGAGGGAAAGGGGATGAGAGAAAGAAAGAAAGCAGAGAACTCCGGGGAAGCCCGATGGAGTCTTGGTACTAATTTTCTGGTAGTGTTGCCAGATAGCTCAAATAAAAATACAGGACGCCCGGTTACCTCTGATTTCAAAACAAATGATTGATACAGTTTTAATACAGGTATGGTCCACACATGTGTAATTACACTAAAATTTATTATTTATTTGAAATTCAAATTTAACTAGGTATCTAGTATTTTTTTTTTTTTTTCTGTCCACCCTATCTGGGGAATTTAGCTATACCAGTATTTACCCTACATTTCGGAAACATTCAAAGAGCATTTGTTCTTGTGCTACAGAAATATATGGATTCCTAATATTTGTGTAATGTCAGAAGTACAGACATGTTTCAGTAAAAAAAAAAAATGTTATACAGACAATAAATACTGTATATGAGACTAAACTTAAGTTGGGGAAGTTGCAGCATTAATCTAGGTAGGACTTTCATTAAAAACACGCATTTGACCAGGAGTTCTGAGGAAAAAAGTGGAAATTGTAGAGTTTTAAGGGAGAATATGCAATTACCTAGAACTTGTAGTTTCAAAACTATAATGAAACATATTTTAGCGTTTTGAGGAGTGTAAATGAATTAGAATGAACAGCATACTTGGATGGATTGCTATACCATATGATGCCAATTTGACTGAACTTTAAAGCTTGGCCAAGTAAAGAAGTAAAATAATTTGTTATACAGTTTTCCTATTTTTGGAAAGGGAACGATGATTAAGTGTAGGCATTAGGGAAATAGGTACTTAAGACTCCCTTAAAAACTAAGATTACACTAACACCTCTAAGAAGCTCACGAATTCATGTCAACTGTTAAAAAGTGGTCATAGAAGCAAACAAAAGCATTGAACTTCTCATCAAAGAGCTATGTAGAAAGAAAAAAAGATTACATAGATTTTGTATAATATAAAATTGAGGAACAGAGGAAAAACAATAAAATATAACATCTAGAAAATGCATGATGGGAAGAGTGGCTGGTGGCAGAATGTGTGGTTGATATGGGGAGGTTTGAGTCCAAAGGCTTGAAAGCCCATGATGGAGAGATTTCATTGTACCTCTGAAATGTCAACATCTGTATCTCCTCACCCACTTCAGCATAACCAAATTCTGCTGACTCAGAGCACCCTCTTCCCATTATGTAGACTTTCTAGATTGCTCTCCCTACTGTTAATTTCTTCCTCCTTCAAAAACCCTTGTAACCTACTCTACTTATTTTTTCTCATATGATACACAGCTATGTAGGCTTCATTTGTTATATATCTTCTCCAAACTTTATGAGAAGAGAGATAATTTTCTTTTCTGTATGTAGTTCTAAACACATAATAGGTGCTCAATAAATACTCCACAAATTCAACAGAAACATATAAAAGAAAACATTATGCAACCTTGAAGAGGAAGCCAGTTTTGACTGACAGACTAAAATACAAAGCTCATTTGTTTGCTGGCTTGAAACATGAAGTCTTGACATGGCAGCAGATGGTCAGTAGAGGCTTCTTATAGTACAAAGAATTCTTTGAGTTCATGAAGAAAGTGTCTCATCTAGTGACGAGCTATATAAAAGACAGTTTGAAATACTACTCCTTGTCTATTTGTTAAGGCAGTTTTTAAAAATCCAGAATGACTGCCATATCTAACTTTCAAATGAAGGCCATTTTCACTTTGATTGTTGTCAATTATTAAATATTTATCACTTTTATATAAGGAAATAATAGGCTAATTGTAGCAGAGCTTTACATGAAATAAAGTGTGTTACCTGGAAGAATCCAATCATTCTTTTATATCGCTAATCTTCAGAATCATATGAAAACAGATAAAAAATGACAGATTTCCAGGATCTGCTGGTCACAATGTGCGTGTTTTTAAATTTTCATTATTCCTCCCTAGATTGTTTCAACTTCTCTAATCACATTGTAGTCTCAATATACAGTATTTTATTTATGTGTATTATTTTTCACTCAAATCTATATTTCTGATATTAGGTAAATATTATGAATTCATATTTTTTTGTAGCACCAAACCAATTGTTCCTTGACTTTCTCTATTTTGTAAGGTAATCATTCGCACGAGGAAGTTCCCCAGATGTGGTTGCCAGATTCATTAAGTCTGGGGTGTGATACAGGAATCTACAATTAAAAGAAAAAAAAATTGAAGGTGATTCTGTTCATCAGTTGTATTTGGGAATCACAAATCTATTGCCATGGGTTCATATTTAAAGAGACTGAGGTCTCAGAAGGTGAAAAGAGGTTTCTGGGTGTCATAAAGCTTTTTATTGTTGAAACAGTAAGAGCTTAGATGTGCAATTTTAGTGTACTGGAACCTGTGTGTCTACACCTCTGTTGTGGTCATTTCCTTGGCAACCCAGTTCCCCTTTATTTAAGCATGCTTAGGACTTAATTTGAGGATAACTATGGCAATCTGCCTCCTGGAAGCAATATTTTTGAAAACTGAGAAATTCAAAGGGGTGCTGGAAATCAGGCACCAAAGAGAGTCATTTAAGGGTGAGATGAATATTAACTTCTTTCAACAATTTTATATGAAAGAAATGGGCAATATCTTGTCACAGTGTGGTATCAAAATCATGTGCTCCTAAGTGTTCACTTTATAAAGCTAAAAGCACTGATATTAAACTAGCATATATATGTATAGCATATATAGCATGACTCAGGGAAATGCTCACTCAGCTGCAACCTAAAGGCCTGAGCCATGGAGAGCACCCACCAGAGGCAGGGGATACCCGTGAAGAAGGGAGCCAAGTGATTGCAGAGCTAGGGTCAAATAGAATGATTTGTAGTGCAAGTCCCCACACCTCCACCTTTGCAAAGATGAGATAGTTACCTGGAACAGACCTAGAGATCTAAAAGTTGCCAAGTAAAATTACCCTGTTAGATTTGAAATTTTTTTTTAAGATTTTATTTATTTATTTATTTGACAGAGTGAGAGAGGGAACACAAGCAGGGGGAGTGGGAGAAGGAGAAGCAGGCTTCCCACCAAGCAGGGAGCCCGATGTAGGGCTCGATCCCAGGACCCTGGAACCATGACCTGAGCCAAAGGCAGTTGCCTAACCAACTGAGCCACCCAGGTGCCCCTAAATTTGAACTTTAAATAAACAACTTTTTAAAGACTTCCAATATAGTTAACAGTGTTAAATTAGTTTGGGGTGTACAATATAGTGGTTTGACAATTTGGTATATTACTCAGTGCTCATCAAGATAAGTGGACTCTTAATACCCCTTCACCTATTTCACCCTTCCCCCCACCCACCTCCTCTCTGGGAACCATCTGTTTGTTATCTATAGTTTAGAGTCTGTTTTTTCATTTGTCTCTTTTTTCTTCCTTGTTCTGCTTTTTAAATTCCATATGAGTGAAATCATATCTTTGTCTCTCTCTGACTGATTTCCTTAGCATTATACTCTCTAGTGCCATCCATGTTGTTGCAAATGGCAAGATTCCATTGTTTTTTTTATGGCAGAATATTATTCCATTTTATATATATATATCTCCCACATCTTCTTTATACATTAATCAGTTGATGGACAGGCTGTTTCCATAATTTGACTTCTGTAAATAATGCTACAATAAACATAGGGATGCATATATCCTTTCAAATTAATGTTTTCATATTCTTCAGGTAAATACCCAGTAGTGTAATTACTGGATCATAGAGTAGTTCTATTTTTAATTTTTAAGGAAACCTCCATATTGTTTTCCAAAGTGGCTGTACCAGTTTGCATTTCCACCCACAGTGCATGAGCATTCTTTTTTCTCCACATCCTTACCAACACTCGTTGTTTTTGGTGTTTTTGGTTTTACCCATTCTGACAGGTGTGAGGTGATATCTCATTGTGGTTTTGATTAGCATTTCACTGATGATGAGTAATGGTGAGCATTTTTTCATGTGACTGTTGGCCATCTGTATGTCTTTTCTGGAGAAATGTCTGTTTATGTCTTCTGCCCGTTTTTTAATTGGATTAATTGTGTTTTTTGGTGTTGAGTTGTATCAGTTCTTTATATATTTTGAATACTAACCCTTTATCAAATATGTTATTTGCAAATATCTTCTCCAAATCAGTAGGTTATCTTTTAGTTTTGTTGATTGTTTCCATTGCTGTGCAGATGCTTTTTATTTTGATGTAGTCCCAATAGTTGTTTTTTATTTGTTTGTTTGTTTTTTGCTTTTGTTGCCCTTGCCTCAGGAGATATATGTAGAAAGGTGTTGCTATGGCCCAGGGTCAGGGAAATTACTGCCTATGCTCTCTTCTAAGATTTTTATGGTTTCAGGTCTCACATTTACGTCCTTAGTCCATTTTGAGTTCATTTTGCGTATGGAGTGAAAAAGTGGTGAGGTTTGAGTTTTATATGTTGCTTTCCTGTTTTCCCAACACCATTTGTTAAAGAGACTGTCTTTTTCCCATTGCATATTCTTGCCCTATTTGTCAAAGATTAATTGACCATATAATCCTGGTTTGTTTCTGGGCTTTCTGTTAAGTTCTGTTGATCTGTCTACTTTTGTGCTAGTACCATACTTTTCTTTTTTTTTAAAACTTAAAAATTTTTTAATTTCCATTTTGTGGATATTTTATAATACACATTCATACATATCAGTACATCAGTATAAATATATAAAGTATAAATATATAAAGTATAAACTAGTATACTTTTATTAGGAGTATAAACTCAAAACTTTTCATAATAGAGGTACATGATGAAAATGGTTTGGCAATAACTGTCTCAGGATATGAATGGCTCATAGTCTACACATATTTTGATTATTAAAGCTTTGTTGTATAATTTCAAATCTGGAATTGTGATACTTCCAGCTTTGTTTTTCTTTCTGAAGGTTGCATTGGCTCTTTGGGGTCTTTTGTGGTTCCATACACATTTTAGGATTATTTGTTCTAGTTTTGTGAGAAATGCTCTTGGTATTTTGATAGGGATTGCATTAAATGTGTAGATTGTTTTGGGCAGTATAGACATTTTAACAATATTTGTTCTCCCAATTCATGAGCATGGATTTTTTTTTTTCCCCATTTGTGTCATCTTCACTTTCCTTCACCAGTGTTTTGTAGTTTTCCGTGAATATATCTTTTACCTCCTTGGTTAAATTTATTCCTAGGTATTCTATTATTTTTGGTGCAATTGTAAATGGGATTGTTTTCTTAATTTATTTTTCTGCTGCCCCACTATTAGTGTGTAAAAATGCATCCTGGGAATCAATCTCACTTAATCATGGTGAATGATTTTTGTAATGTATTGTTGTATTTAGCTTGTTAATATTTTGTTGAAGATTTTTGCATCTAAATTAATCAGAGATATTGGTCTGTAATTTTTTCTATTTTTTTTATAGTGTCTTTATCTGGTTTTGGTAGGGTAATTCTGGCTTCACAGAATGAATTTTGAAGTTTTTCTTCCTCTTATATTTTTTTGGAATAGTTTAAGAAGGATAGGTATTAACTCTTTAAATGTTTGGTAGAATTTGTGAAGCCATCTGGACCTGGACTTTTGTTTGTTGGAAGTTTTTGATTACTGATTCAACTTTTTTTTTTTTTTTTTTTGCTAGTAATCGATCTTTTCAAATTTTTTATTGCCCCCCGATTCCATTTTGGGAAGTTACCTGTTTCTCGGAATTTATCTATTTCTTTTATGTGGTCCAATTTATTGGCATATAATTTTTCATAATACTGTCTTATAATCCTTAGTATTTCTGTGGTGTCATTTATTTCTCCACTTTCATTTCTGATTTTGTTTGAGTCTTCTGTTTCTTTATTTTTATGAGTCTGGCTAAAGGTTTACTGATTTTGTTGGTCTTTTCAAAGAACCAGCTCCTGATTTCATTGATTTGTTCTATTATTTTTTACAGTTTCTATGTCATTTATTTCTGCTCTAATCTTTATTATTTCCTTCCTTCTGCTGGTTTGGGGTTTTGTTTTTTCTTCTTTTTCTAGTTCATTTAGATGTAAAGTTAGGTTGTTTGAGATTTTTGTTACTTCTTGACATAGGCCTGTTTTGCTATAAACTTCCCTCTTAGGACAGCTTCTACTGTATCTCAAAGATTTTAAACCATTGTATTTTCATTTTCATGTGTCTCCATATGTTTTCTTGGATTTCCTCTTTGATCTGTTGATTGACCCATTCATTGTCAAGTAGCATATTATTATTATTATTATTATTTTAAAGATTTTATTTATTTATTTGAGAGAGAGAGAATGAGAGAGAGCACATGAGAGGGGGGGAGGATCTGAGGGAGAAGCAGACTCCCTGCCGAGCAGGGAGCCCGATGCGGGACTCGATCCAGGGACTCCAGGATCATGACCTGAGCCGAAGGCAGTCGCTTAACCAACTGAGCCACCCAGGCGCCCTCAAGTAGCATATTATTTAACCTCCATGTACTTGTGCTCTTTCCAGTATTTTTCTTGTGATTGATTTCTAGCTTCATAGCGTTGTGGTCAGAAAAGATGCATGGTATAACTTCGATCTTCTCGAGTTTGTTGAGACTTGTTTTGTGGCCTTATATATTATCTATTCTGGAAAATGTTTCATGTGTACTTCATAAGAATATGTATTCTGGGGCGCCTGGGTGGCTCAGTTGGTTGAGCGACTGCCTTCGGCTCCGGTCATGATCCTGGGGTCCTGGGATCGAGTCCCGCATCGGGCTCCTGGCTTGGGGGGAGGCCTGCTTCTCCCTCTCCCACTCCCCCTGCTTGTGTTCCTGCTCTCGCTGTCTCTGTCTCTGTCAAATAAATAAATAAAAATCTTTAAAATAAAAAAAAAAAAAGAATATGTATTCTGCTGTTTTAGGGTGGAATGTTCTGAATAAATCTGTTAAATCCATCTGGTCCAAGGTGGCATTCAGAGCAACTGTTTCCTTGTTGATTTTCTATTTAGATTATCTGTCCATTGATGTAAATGGGGTATTGATTAGTTCCTTTATGTTTGTTTTATATATTTGGGTGCTTTCATGTTCGGAGCATAAATATTTACCATTGTTATATCTTGTTGGATTTTTCCATTTGTGATATACAGTGTCCTTTGTCTCTTGTTTTAAAGTCTATTTTGTCAGATATAATTACTGCTATGCCAGCTTTCTTTCCACTTCCAATTGCATGATAAATGCTTCTACATCCATTCACTTTCAATCTGCATATGTCTTTCGGTCTGAAATGAGTCTCTTGTAGGCAGCATATAGGTAGGTCTTGTTTTTTTATCCATTCCATCACACTGTCTTTTGAGTGGAGCATTTAGTCCATTTACATTCAAAGCTATTATTGATAGGTATGTATTTATTGCCATGTTGTTACTTGCCTTATGGCTGTTTTTGTAGTTCTTCTGTGTTCCTTTCTTCTCTTGGTCTCTTCTCTCATGGTTTGCTGGCTTTCTTTAGTGATGTACTTGGATTCCTTTCTCTTTATTTTTTGCACATCTATTACTGGTTTTTGATTTCTGGTTATCATTAGGCTTGTATATAACATCTTCTGCATATAGCAGTCTATATTAAGTTGATGGTCACTTAAGTTTGAACCCATTCTTTTACTTCTCTCTTCACCCCACCCCATGATTTAGATAAATGGTGTCACTCTTTACATTGTTTTATTTCAGGCCACTGATTTATTCTTCTGCTTTCTCTAGTGTTACCCACGTGTGAGGGGGTGGGATGTACAATGTTTGCAGGGTGAGCCTTGGTCCTCTGTGAGACCTGCAGCACAGAGACTGAGGCAGGCCTGGTTGGAGAGGGAGGATCCACCAGTGTGAGGGTGGTGTGCCAGCAGTGGTGGCAAGTTAGGTAGCAAATGTCAGCTCCATGTTGGTTTCTGCAAGTGACCATGTATTTATGGGGTGGGGAGAGAAATGTTGCCTGCCAACCCCTTTGTCAGAGGAGTGCCCCAAAGATCTTTGGCCCTCTAGGACATGCTCTGAGATGAGTAAACAACACTCCCTCTGGGATGCCCCAGGCATTTTTCAAACTGCTGCTTCTATGCTTTATCTCTGTGGGCTATTTGTTGTGCTTTTCTTTTTAGGGGCAGGGACTCAGTTTCCTCTCTCACAGAGGAGACTGCTGATTTTTAAAATTCCTGCTGGTTGTAAGAGCTTGTAAAATTCAGTCTGTGTGGTTTTCAAAGCACATGTTACAGGGATTTGTCTTCCCAGTGCAGGCTCCCAGGTGTCAGGGTCTCTTTCTCTCCCCTCTCCATGCCCACAGCGTCCCTTCCTCCTATGGACAGTCCAATGGGTTCATTTAGATCCCTACCATGTCTTTGCCTATCCTATCTTCTCTTATGGGCCCCTTTTCTACATTTACTTATGGAGGTTGTTCTGTCAGTCTTTGGGTTGTTGTCTGGGTTATTTACACTGATGTGAGGTTTTCTAGTTGTATCCGTGGGACAGGGTAAGCTTGGAGTCCTCCTATTCATCATCTTCCCAGCAATCTCTATTTGGGACATTATTATATTAAAGTATTATTTGTTTATATAAAGTTAAAATAGGTGTACCATATTTTTATTTGCTTATCTAGTACACCTACCCTAAGGACATGTCAGGAGGTCAAGGCTGACAGAGGATGGAATACTAAATTGGTCCTTTTAAGATAGTGACTGTGACTTTCTTCAGAAAAACAAAGATATAGGGCGCCTGGGTGGCTCAGTTGGTTAAGCGACTGCCTTCGGCTCAGGTCATGATCCTGGAGTCCCGGGATCAAGTCCCACATCAGGCTCCCTGCTCAGCAGGGAGTCTGCTTCTCCCTCTGACCCTCTTCCCTCTCATGCTCTCTGTCTCTCATTGTCTCTCTCGCAAATAAATAAAAAAAATCTTAAAAAAAAAAAAAAAGAAAAACAAAGATATATATGAGTGAACCATAAAAACTATTTTATCTAGTCATGTCAGAGAGTAGTGGATACAAATGGAGCTATGTAAGGAAAAATCATCATTTCTGTGGCTTATGCCCTTAAAAGCTAATGGCAATTATCTCAAGTAACAAACTGAGGGTTGCTGGAGTGGTGGGGGTGGGAGGGATGGGGTGGCTGGGTGATAGACACTGGGGAGGGTATGTGCTATGGTGAGCGCTGTGAATTATGTAAGACTGTTGAATCACAGACCTGTACCTCTGAAACAAATAATACATTATATGTTAAAAAAAAAAAAAAAAGATAGTAGGAAGGGAAAAATGAAGGGGGGGAAATCGGAGGGGGAGATGAACCATAAAAGACTATGGACTCTGAGAAACAAACTGAGGGTTCTGGGGGTGGGGATGGGTTAGCCTGGTGATGGGTATTAAAGAGGGCATGTACTGAATGGAGCACTGGGTGTTATATGCAAACAATGAATCATGGAACACTACATCAAAAACTAATGATGTATGGTGATTAACGTAACATAAGAAAATTTAAAAAAAGCTAATGGCAAACTTCCAGGTTAATGAAGAACAACAACCCTCCTCCATTAGCACCTTTCCACACACACCACACTCTGGCTGATTGATACTTTGAGTTTTTTCTCACCCGATGCCCTGATGTTCTTCCTCACTTGTTCTCAATATTACTAATTTTCACCACCCATGAGGTCACCTCCATGCTCCTCATGACCACCACTGTTGCTGGTGCTCATGTACTGACACCTAAGACAAAACCTTCAAGATGTCAAAGTATTACTGCATCTTCGAGAGGCTCCATTGCATCAAAACAACAACGAAAAGCCACACCTTGCAGATGCGAGGAGAAATTTTCTTCCAGTTCAGATTCACACATTGTCATATGGCCATCAACACAGCCCTCTTGGTGCCCCATGATTTATAAAGCAAGCACTTGGTTCTGCTTCAAGCCCTGACGTATCTCTCTAAAATTGCCAGGCATGAGCTGTGACGCCAGTCCCTTAGGTAGACTCCATAATGCCCTTTCAACCTGGCCATCCATACATGCTCCTTTGGACTTTTTCACATACATTCCTAGCTCTCTCTAAGCCTTCATGAAAATCACCTCACCAAAATTACTCCACTAATTTTGGGAGCAGCTCATTTTAAGGCTGGGAACACTTCGATAAACAGAAATAAATTTCAAGCAATTTCTAACCAGTTGCTATACTTTTGAATATTCAACAACAAAAGATTAACATTCTTTAACATGCTGAATTTATATGAGTTCCAGCTGGAGCAATAGTCTCTCGAGGGTCACAGCTGCCTAATATCATTTTCTGAAATTGGAAGGTGTCCTAGTCACCTCAGATTTTATATAAAGACATAGTTCATTCCAAGTCATTCATTCGCTCACAAAATGTTTAATGAGGACTTTTATGTGAAAGGTACTACCAGAAAAGCAAAGAAATACATGAAATGATAACGTATTGGGAGTTGCTTTTTTTTTTTTTAAAGCTCTTGTCTCTGTCTACTTGCCCCACCTTAGCCTAAGTTACTCAGTCATTATACTTTGTCTCAGAAAAGACACATGATTGCATGATAGCAGAGAAATGACAGATTTTTCTTGCCTTTTAAAGTTCCTAAATCTGTCCACACTAGGAACTAAGATGAATGCACATTTTTAAGGAAGGTTTGAAGATGGTAAAACTGGGTAGGGTTAGGTAGCATTCTTTCCCTCCCAGCACCCATCCCCTAGATATTTTCTATGTTAGGAGTATAATAAGTTAAGCAAAAAGAAATAACAAAATGTAGTTTGGACATTGTTGGGTCCCAAAAAAGAGGATCTGGCTAAAAGAAAATAAATTTCTGCCTAAAATTCATCTTGCTACTTATAATTATGACGATCATAAAATGTGTCATCTAAATTTTGGCAGTTTTGAGTGATAGAGCACTTTAACAAGATTTGATGTCAGGACAACAGGATTAAATTCTGTCTAGGGTATGCCAGGAACCTATGATCAGCCTACTTGTAACCCTTTTTTTTGTCCTGGAATCCTTACCTCTCATGTGGCTGGATCAGAAAATTCGGAGACGGTAAATTCCTTTATTTTATAATAATTTCTAAAGTTATTGGCTTTGCCTTTCATATCTTGGTCTGTCTTTTCTTAAGATATATTTCCCAGTGAAACATTTTGAGAGGACAAGAGATTTGAAAGTTGCTTATCTGAGGAAAAATAGTGAACACTGGAAAAATTTAGAAAACCTTGACACTTAAGGAGAGTAGAGAATTAAGGATGTTTCAAAAAGAAGAATAAGAGGGAAATGTTGGGCTGAAAAATCAACTTTAAAATTTTGTTATTTTTGTGGCAAAATAACAAGATTTATAATGATTATCAAATATGTGAGCAACTAAAAATTGGGGATACAACAAAACTGCTAATCAACCATTGCTGATAAGATTTAAACACATAAATATTTTCTGTTATTAAATTTCCCATTATATTTCTAAATAGGAATGGCACAAGTGAACATCTATTATTTGTGATCCTCCAAACTCTTCTCCTTGTCAAGAATCTGTCTAGGAGTTAAGAGATTTTCATATTTCCAGTAAATTTTTCTTTGTGCTTTTCATATCATTAGAAATTACCAAAAGTTCCCACTAGCTGATATTAAGATATTTATCTGAAACTATTCAAGTGACAAATGACATGTCATTGTTAACACAGAAGAGGTTTTGAAATCCATCTTCTCAAGTGCTAAGTTAATCAAATTGCTTATCCTCATATGAACCTAAGATCAATCCTCTAGACACTCTCCTCCTTCAATGAGAGAAGGACAACTGAATGCATGGCCCCAGGGATGAATGTGCCCGACAATAAAAAGTAGTAGAGAGGAATATGGGAAAGAATAAAGGACACAGTTACCACAGCCAACTACAGTTTTCTCACTTTGGGAAAGCCATTCCTAGCATTTGGGTGGTTGATGTGTCTTTGGCATACCAAAATGAAGATTGGACCTCATTACATGCTTACTTAAAATCCTTTCAAGGCTCTTGGATAATGTCAAATGAATGACAGATAAAATTAAACTTTTTTTTTTTTAATTAAACTCTTTAGTGAAATTTTCCTCCCTAGGTTCATTTTGTAACATTTTTTTCTTATGATTTCCTTTATGGTCTACCTAATTTACATTTTAATCTTTATTTCACAGTACTCTCTTGTACTCTACAGTTCTGCCATGTCTTGGCAGTTCTCAAATTTTCCAAAAGCCCAAGATCATTTGGAAGAAAAGTCATATTCCATAGGATAAAGAATTGCCAGTGAACGAGTAGAGTTAAAGAAGGAAAACAATTATTTCCTTATCATTTAAGTTCAACAGCCAATGCTGGTAAATTGTATCTACTAATAGAGGGTTTAAACCATCTGTAATGAAATCTGTTCCACTAGACGGCAATGCAGTAACTCTAGGAATAATTTTTGTATTAGTTATGATCTTCAAAATATTAAGTAAAGTCAATGCCTAGATATTTAATTAGTGATGTGATTAACAGTGTGTAAGAATCCATACACATACACTGGTAGGAAATACACAAGTAGGAGAAACTTAACTAATTAAAAGCTGTGTCCTGCCAGTGAATTGCAACCCTTGAAAACATGTTATTAAAAATATTAATGATAACTAGTTTTCATACTGTCCTAAAATCATGACTCCTAGGTTTTTTGAAAACATTTGGCGGATAAACTTAGCTGATGTAAATTCAATACTGGACAGAAATACATTTAAGGATGAATAAAGCTATAAAGATAGCTAAGAAAGAATTCGTTGCAATTTGAATTCTGGACATTTTCATCTTGGAATCTTGCAGTGAAAATTCTGTGGAAAAAGTAAATGAATTTTTAAATTATGTTTACTTCAAGTTGATTCCTCTTTAATTGATGCTTATTCTTTAAAAACTGGTTCAGAGATGATGTTACACAATTAAACACAAACCACTTGAAACAGCCACTTTGTGTTTCTTTTCTGAACCCTTGTCTGGAAAAATAAATGAGCTATATTACAGCATTAGGCAACAGCCATTCAAGAACTTTATCCTTAAGAAAATGGACATGCACAACAGAAGTCCCTCCTTCAGTGTTGCTATTTCTATGGGGACAAATTTCTCACCAGTGTGCAGTGAAGTGGAATCCAAACCATGTGGTCCTGCTGAGTAGAGAAGGCAAAAATCAGAGTTTGGGACAGAGGAAACAGCTATACTCTATACATGAGAGCAATATAGAAGAGAGGAGTCCAAAGAAGCCAAGCAGAGTTCCCCAAGAGAGCTTGGGTAAAGATTGGGCTGTCTATACACAGAATGAGACTGTATAGCCTTGCCAGAAATCAGCAGGTGTGAGATTCAAAATGAAGGAAGAATACTAGAGGCTGCAACATTCTGGAGATACTGGGGTTTGGACACATCCCTACTGCACTGATACCTGACAGAGACTTCATCGAGGCCATGCTTTAGGAGTTATATCCTTCCAGAAAAAGACTTCTACAGACTGACCCTAACACGATCTGAAATCTTCATAGTATCTATGTAAAAAATAGAATTTGGAGATTGATTCTTGATAGTTTAGAGCTTTCCCCAGGCATAAAAGACATAAAATCAAGTCTATCCAAGTTCACAATGCTCAGCCAGTAATGGAACTGCCCACTACACTAAAATTCAACACCATTAGACGACAGTAACAGAATCTACTACCCGCACAATGTTTAAGCCATAATGTCCAATATAAAATTAAAAAAAAAGTACTGGTCACTCAAACAGGAGAATGTGTTCCATACTAAAAAAAAAAAAATGTAGTCAATAAGAGCCAACCCAGTGATGTCACATAAGTTGGATTTATCAAATTGCATCTACTAAAAATATTCAAAAAATTATGAAAATATATTAAAAGGAAATGTGGTACTAATGAGTTAATAGACCATTTGAAGGAAATAATTAGAAACTATAAACAAAAACCAAATGGGAATAATTCTTGATCTTAAAATTATAATAATTGAAATCAAAAGTTAACTGGATGGCAAATGTAGTATTGGATTATAATCCAAAATATAAAGTTAATGTCCATTACATGATACTAAAAATGTTTTTGAGAAAGTAATAGCCAAAAATTCATTTGTTAAACATCTGAATGATAGAGTAGAGAATATCAGGGTTGAGTCTTTCCCTTTCGGAGAATATTTGGGGACTATTGATAACACCAGGCATCCTAATATTGGATTAATTATGGGGCATGGAGTGTCAGTGTATAAATAAATCTTACCAAGTGTTTTAAAGCTGTTAGTTATAAATGCGAATTGGAGCAAAGTAGCTGAGAATATATTTTAAAAGTAGATGTGGGAAAGAGTATTAGGTTATTGGACTCGTAATGAAGGCAGGTGGAAAGCACCTATTTCACAATTGTGCCAAGCCCTATTGTTGAGAACTAAGAAGCAATGATTTTGTGCAGCATTGAGATGGTCTCCAAGAAGTGATCCAAAGTTGCTTTCCTATATTATATACTAAGACACTTCATAAAAATGATTCAACCTTTGTCATCATCCCTTTTCTACCATACTTATCTATTTACCACGTACAGTGTAAAAAAACCGAACAAACCTTAATTCAATGCTTCCAGATGACATCAGCTTGACGTTTATGTTTCCCAGTATTCAAAGAAAGCTCATGATGTCTTTAAGTGCTTCAAGAGGTAGCAATGCCCTATAACAGGTATAAATGGCTAGTCACCTCGATGGGCTTACAGGGAAGGGCAAGCAACATTCAGAACCCTTCTCAGTGGCAAGTTTTTCTCTCCCCCTCCCCACTAACTACAGAACCTAGGGTGGAAGAATTGCTTTTAGTATGTCCTGCTGCTATAGCTGAAAGTTGGAGAAGGCTCCATCTGCCTTATTCTGGATGTCTTAAAAAATGTTAATTTTCCATACGGTTTCCACCCCTCATTTTTCCGACTGATTGAGTAGCTGTATGTTACCTCTGGCACTCACCCTGAAAGCTGATCCATTCACATTATAAAAGAAAAAAGATGCAGTCTCTTTTTAATCATCTTATTTAATACTGCTTCACCCAGAAAGGATTCAATCATTCTGGGAACCAGGCTGCAATCCAATCTTTTTTCCATTTACAATAAGCAAATTCAATCCCCCACATTTCTGTTGTAAAGGAAATTTAATTGTTAACGAAGCTGACGAACTTACAGTTTGACACTTGGATGTTGCCTCCAGTGGACTAAAGATGACGAATCAATATTGATTTCTGTTGAACTGGATAAAATGTGAATATTTCATCAGGGATCAAACATTTTTGATTTGTTCAACGATAGCATACGAATATATGGTTCTAATTTTAGGCAACTCTTATTTAGCAAAAATTAAAATCAATAAAATTATACAATCTCCATCACTAGAATATGAGTTCTTTAT